>NC_030821.1:89679841-92393607 GCF_001704415.2 Capra hircus
AAGGAAAGTAATCAGCTTGACTGCTGGATAATACTAAAAACTGCAGCCAGTTTTCAATTATCCATGTTAGGAGATGAAAAGATCTTTGAAATCAAGACCTAATCTATAAATAACAAACAACAATAGAAACAAAACAACTAGAGCTGCATGTGATCAATAGTCACAGACTTTTCCTGTATTTTTTAGTCAGGATTTCTGAAGTAGTCATCAGAGCCTTGTGGTTGAGAAACAGATCAAGCTGTAGGTCAGGACTGGGGCAGGTAAAACTGCCCTGAGGAAATTGGCCTTCATTTTTATGTGACTAGTAATCCTGCTCCCCCCACCGTCTCCAAACTGAACTTCCTCTCCTGGACACACAGGCAGATCAGAGAAAGGGCCTGAGTTTTCTCACCAGAGGGCTGGGTGATCTGAGAGTGGGCAGCCTGCCCCCAAGGCTGAGAGAAGGCATACCATCTGGGAACAATAATGTTTAACCCCTTAAACCACTCAGCAGAGAGAGAAAAGAGGTGATTGTAATCATCACCATGGTTACTCTTCCATCCTGGGAGAAGATGCTTCCTCATGCCAACACCAGGGCAGGGAGCAGAGCTCCATAACACTTGTATCTGAACTATTAAGTGTGTGATAGTCGCTCAGTCGTGCCCAACTCTTTGTGACCCCATGGACAGCAGCCTACCAGGCTTCCCCTGTCCACGGGATTTCCCAGGCAAGGACACTGAAATGGGTTGCCATTTCCTCCTCCCTGAACTGTTAAAGATATGCAATATTCTACCTTTACTGTTGACAGTACTAGACCATTCCTCAAGGAGTCAAAGAAGGAAAATCAATAATTTATAAGCTACTGCAAAATCATGAAGAGTTGTGTGCTTATATTTATTTTCTCCAGTTGTTTGTCCTGTTCCAAATGTTGGCCAGAAGTCATGTTGACATCTTGGTGGGGGATCGAGAATGTGTTTCTTGTTGGATGGACTAGTAGCATCATGTTTGCATATGTAGAGTGTTAATGATATCTTCCAGCTAGTCTGAGTTTCTGTGTTACCCTCACTACTTCTGTTGGCATTTAAGCCAACTGATAAATTGTGCTTTGTTGGTGACTCCCACCAAACATGGAACCATCTGTCATAATATCCATGTTAACTAAGTTGATGAATCCTCAAAGTGAGATGGGGTTATTATTGTTAATAGCTGTAATAAGTACAATTGACAGAATTGCACTACACATTTCAAGAAATTAAATGAACTCATGAAGATTAGTCATGTTAAATAACCAGCATAGATGTTTATTTCCTATAATAATGTTACAAACAAGAGACTCAGCATTATTTCCAGTCTCATCATTATTTTCTTACTTATTTTATTTCTTCTTGCTAACCCCACTTCTCCCAAATGCACATTTTGGGACATGGCAATATTTTTCAAGCTTTAATAGGAATTTATGTCTTTTTAAAAATAATTAGATCCCTCAACATGTCAGAGAAATATGAGACAGAGTATCTTTCAGCTCAAGTAACATTCCAGCACAGAAGATGATGAAAATTTATTATCTGAAAATTACTCTGTGTCAAGTGAATGGTCATATTCTCACTTGAGTTCCTCAAAAACAGATGGCCACTCTCAAAGTAATAAAAATAACTCCCATTACTTACCAAGCTTAAAAAAAAAAAAACTTGAATTGTGTTTTCCTCATACCTGTCCTGTCCTCCTTCTTCATAAGGAAGAGGAGACCAAGATATGATACTTGATGGCACCCTCAAGAGAAAAGTCTGAAACCACCTTGCAATTTGTCCTCAATTTCATGGGACCTCATGGCTCATTAGGCTTCCCTGGTGGCTCAGAGGTTAAAGAATCTGCCTCCAATGCGGGAGACCCGGGTTCGATCCCTGGGTTGGGAAGATTCCCTGGAGGAGGAAATGGCAACCCACTCCAGTATTCTTGCCTGGAGAATCTCATGGACAGAGGAGCCTGGTAGGCTTCAGTCCACAGGGTCGCTAAGAGTCAGACACGACTGAGCGCCTTCACTTCCACTTTCACTTTCACGGCTCAGTAGACCCCATACTAATATTACAATTGACCCATTCATATGCATTCTTCATTGTGAAAATTTGTGACCTTTTAAAAAGTTGTTCTGAGGATATCAACTGCATGTCCACAGAGTAAAATCACAGTTTGGTTATATCATGCATGCCACAAGCTACATCACTTTAATGCTACATCACTTTAGTCATGTCTGACTCTTTGCAACCCTGCGGACTGTAGCTGGCCAGGCACCTCTGTCCGTGGGGTTCTCTATGCAAGTATCTTGGAGTGGACTGCCATGACCTCCACCAGGGGATCTTCCAACCAGAGGATTCAACCCACGTCTCTTACGGCTCCTGCATTGGCAAGCAGGTTCTTTACTATTAGCACCACCTGGGAAACCTGGTTATCACAGGCTTAGATTATTGTCTTGCCACATTGAAGCAACATTTGGCCCAACTCCCATCTTTTTTGGACCTTTACTTGGGGATAAATGCAACCTGATTGATGCACATCGGAATCAACCATAGAAACTACAAGTTTGGTCAACAACACTTGTTACTTTGAGTTTTGTGGTGATGATAGTGGAGATCATGGCTGTCCCCAATAGAGATTATGGAGATTATTTGTCAATATGTTCAGTTCAGTTCAGTTCAGTCACTCAGTCATGTCCCATTCTTTGCAACCCCATGAACCACAGCACGCCAGGCCTCCCTGTCCATCACCAACTCCCGGAGTTTACCCAAACTCATGTCCATTGAATTGTGATGCCATCCAACCATCTCATCCTCTGTCGTCCCCTTCTCCTCCTGCCCTCAATCTTTCCCAGCATCAGGGTCTTTTCAAAAGAGTCAGCTCTTTGCCTCAGGTGGCCAAAGTATTGGAGTTTCAGCTTCAACATCAGTCCTTCCAATGAACACCTAGGACTGAGCTACTTTAGGATGGACTGGTTGGATCTCCTCACAATCCAAGGGACCCTCAAGAGTCTTCTCCAACACCACAGTTCAAAAGCATCAATTCTTCACTGTTCAGGTTTCTTTATAGTCCAACTCTCACATCCATACATGACCTCTGGAAAAACCTTAGCCTTGACTACATGGACCTTTGTCTCTGCTTTTTAATATGCTGTCTATGTTGGTCATAACTTTCCTTCCAAGGAGTAAGTGTCTTTTAATTTCATGGCTGCAGTCACCATCTGCAGTGATTTTCGAGCCCCATAAAATAAAGTCAGCCACTGTTTCCACTGTTTCCCCATGTTTTATGTTGCCATGGAGTGATGGGACTGTATGCCATGATCTTCGTTTTCTGAATGTTGAGCTTCAAGCCAACTTTCTCACTCTCCTCTTTCACTTTCATCAAGAGGCTCTTTAGTTCTTCTTCACTTTCTGCTATAAGTGTGGTGTCATCTGTATATCTGAGGTTATTGATGTCTCTCCCGGCAGTCTTGATTCCAGCTTGTGCTTCATCCATTCCAGCATTTCTCATTATGTGACATTGACAGAGCCAATGTATGCCAGCCCAATAAATACTAAGGAAATTTGTCTGTAAATTCCTGCCTGCTTTTAATTAATAAAATACTATGGATCACTTTTAAAAGTTTATGGAAACCTCTACCTCAAGAAAACTCTATTTGAGGATGCTTTTTTAAGGTTAAGTTACTTAAAGTTCATTCATTTCCTATCACTAGGGCGTGAGGAAGGCAAAGGCAAAGCTCTGACATGTCCCCCCACCGCAGCAGTCAGGTGGCTAAAGCTGGTATAGAGAGAGGGAGGATGGATGTTGGGTTTGGCCTTAAATGAGAGGAGAACTGCACATTTGCAAGAGATGCTTCATGTATCCTATAAGATAGACTCAGAAGGAAGGGCACCGGCTGGTTTTCAGGAGAAGGAGCCAAGCAAATGAACAGGAGGGGTCCTTTCTGAGTTGCAATTGAAATAGGCATTTTAGTTTTGCTTATTTATGATACTGTTTTTAACAGGAAAGATTCATTCCAAGTAAGTTTCTGTCAGATCACTTTTTAAAAAATGTATATCCTTCCTGCCATTAGTTTTGGCCCTCTGTAGAGAGAGCTCATGGTTTAAACCCTGTTCCTCTGCTTATTAAGTATGTTCAGTTTTGTTACTTGGCCTCAGGGAGTTTCTGTTGTGAGTCATATGAAACCATACACAAGGCAGTCCATGGCACTAAGTCTATTCCTCTTGTAAATTAAAATAAATAAATTTATAAAAAGAAAAAGAAATAAATGCACTGGACAATCATTAAAAATGTCAAGGAAGACTTTTTACTGAAATAGAGGAAAAGGACACTTGCAACGGGACAAAGAGATTGACTCAACTCTGCTGAGTCAAAAAGTGAGAGGATTGTTGAACACTGGGCTTAGTGACTCGAGAAGCCCTGGGGGATGGTGGGAAAGGTTAATTGTTCTTCCCACAGAGACTGGGAGCAAGTGCTGCCTTCCCGACATGGCTCCCAGGTCCTTGAGAAAGACATTCCTGAGTGGCAGAAAAGATTTACATCTCCAGGAGTCAGAGAAACAGTTGCAATTCCAAGTTTTTTTTAAAGTGAATGGTCTAAGGAAAGGGAGGTGGGCCTCCCTGCAGTTAAAGGAAGTCTGTCTGAAGTTTAGTCCAGGATAGGGTGGGAAGACCTTGGTGATCCTTCTCACCATGGGTATCCTGGGCATCTTACACTCAGCGTTTTTCCGTCTCACAAAGTTGTGGCTTTTATCCACTTCCTTTCACATCATCTGATCCTTTTGGAGTCCATTTTTTCTTCAGCTTTTCTTGGTTGTTTTGTTTTGTTGACTTTCATTCTAGGTCTTCTGTCCTATGCAATAAAAAGTATTATTTTCAAAATGATCTGTAAAACTGACCTATCCCTAGATGACCTTTGTTACGTGGGAGCCCTAGGAATAACAGCTTTTATTTTTCAAGACTTTGGTGTTTGCATTAGTCATAAACTAGAACCACATCATTAGCTTAATTATAATCTAGGAATTGTGCTTCTTCTCTGAAGGACATTGTCCTTGACCTCAGTGCACTTTCCTCACACTGTAATTGTTCTCAAGGCTCAAATGCTGCTATAGCTCCACTGTAGACTTTTAATTTTATATGATTTTGACTTTTCTGGTTTTTTTTTCCTTTCAATAATATTCTTCTAATCAAAACATTTTAGACAAATGATAAGTTTAAAGAAAAGGGGTTTATACACTTCTAATTTCCAAGTTTAACCACATTTTTACCGCTTTCATAACTGAATAGCAAAGCAACTCAAACTTTTAATCCTTGGGTTATTAGTGTTGTAGGTTTTCTTCTCAAATTTTTATTTAGTGCATTATTAAATCTTCATAGAAAACCCCCTTTGTTTTCTCCAGACTTTGAATCAAAACAAAAATATATCATCCATGTGGCTTGAACATATTAAGTAAATTCAATCCTCTGATATTAAGATTTCAAATAATTTTTTTTTAATCAAATGTTCTCTCTTCTCCCTGGACAGTCTGTTTCTTAGACTCTTTTCCTACTCATATGGGAGTGCAAGTACAACTCCTGGAGCTTAAAATGAAATTATTAATAAATATCTTAGATCCTGCAACTGTCTTCTTTCTGTTTTAACTGCAGGTCTTCCTTGACTTAAAATGGGGCTTATGTCCTGAAAAACCCATCATACATTGAAAATATTGTAACTGACGGTGCACTTAATACACCTAAACTACCGACCATCATCGTTTAGCCCAGCTGAATTTACACATGCTCAGACATTTATAACAGCTGAGCAAAACCATGTAATGAAAAGTCTGTTTTATAATAAAGTCCTGAGTATCTCATGTAATTTCTGGAATACTGTACTGAAAATGAAAAGCAGAATGGCTGTCTGGGTACAGAATAGTTGTCAGTGTATCAGTTGTTCACCCTTGTGACCTTGGGTCTCACTGGGAGCTATGGATCTCTGCCCCTGCCCAGCATCATGGAAGAATATCGGACCACATGTCCGTAGCCCAGAAAAAGATCAAAATCAAACTTTGAAGTAAGGTTCAAAGTGAAGTGAATACTGTCACTTTCATGCCATCATAAAGTTTACAAATTGTAAATTGAACCATAAGTCTGGAACCAGCTGGCTATTGATTTGAAATCTTGGCTACTTTAAACTCAAGTGAAAGTTAATTTTTTTCTTCTTTAGTAGTTATATTTTATCAGTCTTTGTATGTCAAAACAGTTGTTTCTTATACTATTCCATTTTTGCCATACTGAGTGCTACAGTTGACTATTCAGAAGTTGGTAATGAATTATACTCCTATTTTAGCTTGTTGCATATTTGGAGGTATAGTATTTCTTTGTTTTTCTCAGTTTATCTGCCTCTAGAGTAAGGGTAGCTCTTTCTATCAGCATTGTCAGTTTTGAAGGCATGTAGTAGTCTATTTTCTAAAATGGCTTTCAAATGAAGTGTTCTAATTAATAGCATGTTCTGATGTCTAAGCCTGTTGTGTACCATATATTAATCATAATTTTCAAATACTTCAAAGGAAGTATAGTCATATAAGAGCATGGCCTAAGGAGTTCTGTGAGTCTGGATTTGAATCTCAACATGGCTCATTACATTTTACTGGACTTTGAGCATGTTGATTAACCTGTCTGACCTCACTATCCCCATCTGTATATGGTAATAATAATAACAAGTGATACTACTTCCTTGAAGAACCATTGTAAAGTCTAAGCCCAGAGCAGCCATTCAAAATGAAATAAAATAAAAATAAAACAAAGGCATTTAATGAAGATACAATATTCCTAAATTTATACATATTCCAAATATATCTGATCCTAAGACAAAGTAACATTATTTATTCCATCACAACTGAGTTTCTGAACTGAACTGAACTGATTATTAACTACAAGATGTTCAAATTGTGACAACTCCAGAGTCTGCTTTTTTCCTGGTTAATAGAGATGACTGGCTGATATAAGATGAGTTACTTTCCTGTTTGAATGATCAGGTCATCATTTATTTCTCTTTGCTTGTAGCCCTTCTGCTGAAAAGTAGAGGCTCCCAGGTCACTTTAATCTTTTTTTCTAGAACTCAGATTAGACTTACACTTTTCTACACATAAATTCCTTCATAGTTACTCTGGGCCCATCAAGTTTAAGTGTATCAGAGTGTGTGAAGCAGCGGGAGAGTAAAACAGAGTCAACCAGCCCACACGGGGACCAGACCTAGGGCTGTGGTCACATTTGTAGAGCTGCAGGTAAATAGTCCACCTGACCTCAGAGTAATCTCTATCAGGCTTTTTCTTTGACCACAGAGCTTTTTCCTGCTCTTCAATTCCTCATATAGTCTGTTTTCATTGATTCTAACTATTTGTTGCTGTTTGCATGGGGATTGGTAAATCACCATGAATTTTCTTTTATTCCATAGAAATCAGTAGTGTGTCGGTAATCACCCAGCACATCATAATATTATCTCCATAAGCTCAGTGATGTCTTGATGTATTGTCATCCAGCATATAATTTCTTTGTAAAAGTAAGACCAATAACACTTATCTTTCATTTTGCCTTTATCCAAAGTCACCAGTCTTTGTCAAACATAGAACATAAAATGCTGCCTCTTCCCAGTTATGGGAAAGCTAAGAATATCTTCTCATCACGGGTTCATCAACTGAGAACCTGTATGCTAGACTCAGGAACATATAGAGAAGGGAACTAGAGACAGAGCTGCTTCAGGAGGTTTGCGTCCAGAGAGAGAAGCCGGGCACCTTAGCAGCTAGAAACAGCAGCATGAAGAGAGAAAGTGCTCATTTACTCAGTGATTCACTCACTCACTCACTCATTCATTCAGCAACTGCAGGTCTTTATTTCTTAACACAGGTTAGGTTTGATTCTAGGCTAATCATGATGAACAGCAATAAAATTACAGCAAACGGAAGCTCCTTCTATGGTCCTGTCATCTTCATGTGTATGTGGCTAGGGGTGGACAGAAAATTAAACAAGCTGTGATAACACAGTGGTGCTTATGCTAAAGGATGGGGCCTAGGAACATAGAAAGACAGGTGGTAGACTTTGGAGATCCAGCGAGGTTTCCCAGTTTCCCATCTCATTCATTCCTACTCACTGTGAGATTGTAGCTTCTTGCTATAGCCCTGTCACGTTGTAGGGCAGTGCTACCCCCTCCTTCTGCTTACTCTGTGCTTTGTTCTCAAGGCGTTGTATAGGTTATATTTGTAAATATAACTTTTTTATGCCACTGACAGCTTTCTTGCTTTCCTAATTGTGCTCTTGCTCTATTCAAGCTGGAGTTCTAAGCCCGGTCTCATTGCATTCTCAGCAACTACTCCTTTTCATTGGCATGTATTTGATTCCAAAACTCTCTTAATGTCATTATCTTCTGTAAAGTTATCATATTAAAGAACCAATTACATGGAAACTGATTAAAAATGTAGTTAAATTTCTAATGGATTTCAGAGTCACACTTGTGCTAAGTGTTACATTTTAAGCAAAGCTAAGAGATGTCTTCATGCTTGAGTAATCCACATTAAAAATAAGCCGAGTCAAAAAAGCATCAAATATCATAATCTCTGGTTTTTGAATAATCTGAACACTGATACATTTTGAGTTCCTGCAGCATCCTATTTAAACTAATTGCTTAAGGGAGCTTGAATTGTAACCACATCTTCTGGATGGTTCTTCTTCACCCTTCCCTGACCCTTTTGGAAATTCTCTACTTGTCCTAGTTCTGCCTTTATATGCTAAAGCAAGTAAAAACTTTTTTCCTTACGAACCTTCCAAGTTCTGGGTTGGAGATCTGTAATAAAGATCACATACCCAGCTGCTCTAATCCATTACAGTAGTCCAACCCAACTGGTCACCCCACTGGAAGAACTCGGGTCACTGGTCCTGCAGATGGAGGAATAGTTGGGGTATGTGGCTGCGCAAATGTTATTCTCTTTGCCACAGAGAACCCAGTCTCAAATATATTGGTAAAATATTCATCCCAAGTTATGAACTAAATTTGAAACTACGTGTAAATTCTGGTGGCAGTATCACACTAGGAAAAATATGAAGCCCAGGAATCTTGCCTTCCATCTGCTAGAAAGGCAGGGAGTAACAAGGTGAGAATTTTGCTTAGCAAGAAGTTTTAGATGTCTAGGATCTGCTCCAGTGTATAAATTTTAGATTATATTGGTCATTTCCAACTGAAACAAATCCAGAAAAGCAAATGACTTCTGGAATAAATCAAAAGCCATGGCTTTGGATCCTCACTTAGCCCCTACTGTGTGACTTTGGGAAAGTCACTCAGTTTCACTGGGCATGTTTTATTTTTTTTTTTTTAATGAAAATTATAGTAAGTATATCTTCTTTTTCTATGAAGTGAAAGAATCAAAGGAAATGTTGTTCAGTTGCTAAGTCATGTCCGATTCTTTGCATTTCCATGGACTGGAGCAAGCCAGGATTCCCTGTCCTTCACCATCCTCCAAAGTTTGCTCAAATTCATGTCCATTGAGTCGGTGATACTTTCCAAACACCTCATCCTCTGTTGCTCCCTCTCCTCCTGCCCTCAATCTATCCCAGCATTAGGGTCTTCTCCAGTAAGTCAGCTCTTTGCACCAGGTGGTCAAAGTGTCGGACCTTCAGCTTCAGCATCAGTCCTTCCAATGAACATTCAGGGTTGATTTCCTTTAAGATTGATTGATTTGATATCCTTGCTTTCCAAAGGGCTTTCAAGAGTCTTCTCCAACACCACAATTTAAAAGCATTAAATTCTTCAGTACTCAACCTTCTATATGGTGCAACTCTTACGTCTGTACATGAATACAGATACTGGGTTTTAAGGTACTATGTAAAGCCTACCAAACTTCACAAATATAATTTATTGCTAAGTAAAGAGGAGAGTGAAAAAGTTGGCTTAAAGCTCAACATTCAGAAAACGAAGATCATGGCATCTGGTCCCATCACATCATGGAAAATAGATGGGGAAACAGTAGAAACAGTGTCAGACTTTATTTTGGGGGGCTCCAAAATCACTGCAGATGGTGACTGCAGCCATGAAATTAAAAGACACTTACTCCTTGGGAGGAAAGTTCTGACCAACCTAGAGAGCATATTCAAAAGCAGAGACATTACTTTGCCAGCAAAGGTCCATCTAGTCATGGCTATAGTTTTTCCAGTGATCATGTATGGATGCAAGAGTTGGACTGTTTAGAAAGCTGAGCGCCGAAGAATTGACGCTTTTGAACTGTAGTGTTGGAGAAGACTCTTGAGAGTCCCTTGGACTGCAAGGAGATCCAACCAGTCCATTCTAAAGGAGATCAGCCCTGGGTGTTCTTTGGAAGGAATAATGCTAAAGCTGAAACTCCAGTACTTTGGCCACCTCATGCGAAGAATTGACTCATTGGAAAAGACTCTGATGCTGGGAGGAATTGGGGGCAGGAAGAGAAGGGGACGACAGAGGATGAAATGGCTGGATGGCATCACCGACTCGAGTCGGTGAGTTTAAGTGAACTCCGGGAGACTGTGATGGACAGGGAGGCCTGGCGTGCTGCGATTCATGGGGTTGCAAAGAGTCAGACATGACTGAGTGACTGAACTGAACTGAAAGGGAGATTTAGTGGAGTCAAGGATGATATGATTCAGAGTACATTAAATGGGGTGCAGATATTTGGATTTACTTCAGTGCTTGGCAAGTTTGTGAAATTCATTCCAACTGGTTCACAGATTGCATTAAATGCAATATATAGTATTTTATAAATTAAGAGCATGGTAATATATGTCTTTCTTTTACATATTGATACCAAATATCATTAAAAGATGCTTGCTACTTGGAAGAAAAGCTACGACAAACCTAGATAGCATTTTAAAAAGCAGAGACATTACTTTGCCAACAAAAGTCTGCATAGTTAAAGCTGTGGTTTTTTCACTAGTCATCAGTGGATGTGAGACCATAAAGAAATTGACGTCAAAGAATTTATGCTTTTGAACTGTGGTGTTGGAGAAGACTCTTGAAACCCCCTTGGACTTCTAGGAGATCAAACCAGGCAATCCTAAAGGAAATCAGTCTTGAATATTCATTGGAAGGATCGATGCTGAGGTTGAAGCTCCAATACTTTGCCACCTGATGCAAAGGGCTGACTCATTGGAAAAGACCCTGATGCTGGGAAAGATTAAAGGCAGGAGAAGGGGATGGCAGGGTGGATGGTTGGATGGCATCACCGACTCAATGGACATTAGTTTGAGCAAGCTTTGGGTGTTGGTGAAGGACAGGGAAGCCTGGAGTGCTACAGGGCATGGGGTCACAAAAAGTCAGACCTGACTGAGCAACTGAACAGCAACAACCAAATGTAATATTTAGACTTAAATTTGGCTCTAAGTTATGGGAAAACCCAAAACAAGAGTGATTAAAAAGACATAAAATTTTTCCATATTTAACGTAAGTGTAGGCAGCTCCTTGACATTAGGGACCAAATTCCTTCAGACTATTTTCTGTCATACCAACTATTTTTTGTCATTGCAACTTCCTCCCAATGCTCCAACTCTAACCATGATGTAAACCTCCCATCTTACAACAAAAAGGAAAAGAGACAAAAAAAAAAAAAAAAGACATTTTCCACCCTTCCCATACTATTTTCCCACAGTACTTTTATGTATCTTCCATTGGCAAGAATCATAACCTTACAATTATAAGATTAATCATATAATCTTAAAGGATTGAGAAATTCAGTCTATTCTGGAGCCCCACGTGCCCACATGTTTTGTTGTTGTTGTTTTGCTTTTGAGATTCTGTTATGAAAGCAAGGTATGAACAAGTATCAAAGGAAGCTTATCATCCCCACAAAGTAATGATAGGTAGCTGCTCACACTTAATCACCACCAAGGAACAGATTAAATATTCAAACCAATAATTTTAAAATTACCCAGAGAGATGGTATGGGAAGGGAGGTGGGAGGGGGGTTCAGGATTGGGAACACATGTACACCCATGGCGGATTCATGTTGATGTATGGCAAAACCAATACAATATTGTAAAGTAAAAAAAAATAATAATAAAAAATAAAAACATAAAAAAATAAAAATAAAATCCTAAAAAATAAATAAATAAAATTATTGATAATAGAACTATTTTCTTAACTCTTTAATATTGCAAATAATTAATAGATTAAATTTATGGGCCAGATATTCTACTGGACATTAAAAAAATGAAAATTCCCAGATCCTTAGAAGCTATAATCTATGAAATTGGCATAAAAATATGTTTCCAGCAGATCATGCAATAATAAACAACAGAAAAGTTATTTTAAATTCATAGGTGTTATGTTATTCTGAGATAAAATCATTATTTGCTATAGTCATGGATTAAATGGGATCCTAGAAACCTGAAAGAATGTGTATTCCTCTGGAAATGCTTCATTTACTACAAGAGAATATTACAAGCACTGAGAGCCTGTAATTCAGAACTGAATATGAATCATAATCTGATTTCTCTTAGAAATGTACACTTGGCGATTCATTTTGAATTGAATAAGATAAATAAGTAGGTACTTAGAAAAGACAGATATTATTTATGTAATATAAGCTGGATTTGAAATGATACCATTATTTATATAATATCTGGTTTCTTGGAGTTGAGTTGATTCTGCAGCAAAGCTCTTTTCTTAAGGAATCCTGGCATTAAGACGTTGTAGTCAAAGGAGGAGGACAGGTTGCCGGATGTAAGTGCGTTTTCTTTCTTCTCTCTTTCTTCCTCCAATACTAACTTTGCTGCCATGCCTCTCCTCAGAAGGCCACAATGCGTGCAGCAGAATCGGAGGAGGCAAGGTCGGAGGTGGGCTGAGAGGAGCAGTTTTTACCCTCTCAGGATGAGGGGAATAAAATTATAGCTCTCTCGAGGAGACTGGGAACACATTTCAACTCCTCCTCCTCCCCTCCTCACACTCTCCCCCTCAGCCTTGAGCCCGTGTCTCGCTCATGTGTGCTCTTCCTTGCCAGTAAACACAGGGAGTTTCTCAGCTCAACCACATTACTTTAAACTGTATAATTTAAAGTCGTGATATAAGAATAAAGGACTACACTTAAAATATTTAGTGAGACCTATTTTTGACTTAATGGCCTTTTGAATTTTGCTTCTTTTCCTGTTGACACTTTTTTGCTTTTTTGGTTTTACATAAAAAATTTAAATATGATAAAAGCAAATGGTATAGGTATGACATGGCATATTAAAACCAAAGGAACTTAATGACAAAACTTTGGCCAACCCAGAAACATTGTGATTCAGCTGTCACCACTTCTAAAAAAAATGTGAGGCTATTATGTAATATGCTGCTAATTTTTAATGCCCAGAAAATAAAGCAAAGTAATGTTTTTACTTCCTTCTTTTCAATCAACTTTTTGCTAGTGTCATTTGAGCTCTAGATTTAAAAGTAAATTGTCCTCATAAAATTTAGCTATTATTCTGTATTGACAAAAGAAATTAAGCGATTTTAAGAATGTGTTTTATTCACACACAAAAAAAAACCCCAACAACTTAAATTCAGTATTTGAAGTGTCCTTACCGTCTTGATCTTGCTCCTTTTAGTAATCCTTCTAAATACACACATATGTAATAACTGCTTGTAGGTGTATGTTATACTTAAATAATTTGTATGTTTATGTTCTTGTATAAAATGCTTATAACTTGCCTAATACAAGATTTTCCATACACTGGATCCTCAAGAAATATTTGACCCTAAATTCCTCAACAGCAAAGCCTATTAAGATATGGTTAAGAAAAAGAAAAGATTACCTTGGTTTTGTCTGAGCTAAACTATCCTTTCCCAATATATGAATGTGTTCCATAAATACTAGTCATTTCTTATAAAAGTAATGATACTAGAAATAGTTTGTTCTGCCAGCTGTTATTTTTGTCCAGTCTGGACTACAGCCCTCTGACCATAGTTGCCTGTCCCACATGCTGAGAAGCTGAGAACCTAGCCTGGTAGGGTTCCGAACTTTCAAAAGTAATTGTTTATTAAAAGATAAGCAGCTTGAGACACATCTTCATCCTGCTTCAGAATGAGGGGTTTGATACAGTGTGATTTCAGAACGTACTGGGTGGTCCATGGAAGATGGAACCCAATAAAATACCCAGAAAGAATCCTTTGCAGGGGGCTGGAATTCTTGTTTCAGAGTTGGACAGGGGTCTACGCTCTAGGTCTTTGGTTTTCTGGTGGTGATGAGCAGATACATGCATGGTCATTCCGCTGGATAGAGGCTTCAAAGCTGTCTAGCAATTCCATGTTATCTCACTGTCCAGTTTTCAACAGAGAGAATTTGACTCTTTGAATGTACTCAAACCTCTGACCCGCTTCCTACTTAAACTGTCTTAACCCCTCCTCCAGAAAGAACCTGCCAGCCATCACAGAGAGGAATGATCTTACCTTCCCACCACAAAAATGCCACCTTATCTACATTTCACTCAGTCTTTCTTCTTCCCTGGTTTAAACCAGGCCCTTCTCAAAGGTTTGTTCTTCTCATGTGCTTCAGATTGCATTTCTGTCAAGTTTTTTCCCAAACTTGATGTAATCAGTTTTCTCTCACTCCAGATTTACAATTGCTCTCTCTATTGGATTCTTCACATCACATTCACACAGAATTTAGTATTTCTGATTGTGAAAATAAATCTTGTCTTCATACCCCCTTCGAACAGATATGAAAGTACTGAGAACGCCACTTCATCTTTGCTCTTTGTACCTGCCCAGGATATCCTGAAACCTTTCCTTGATTAATTTGTTGAGGGGAGGGGACAGGGGTATCTTGATGATGTTATTCTGGAGCTGCTGAAGGAGCTGGAGGTGCAGCCAGCAGAAGGGTGCTCTCTCCAGGGAGATCTCACTCCATCACCAGGAGTTCAGGAGAGAGGGCATAGTGGCTCCAGCTAAGGTTGGAGAAAGAGGTCAGTGGAGTCAATGTGTTGTTATTTCATGTATTCAAATTTTTGTTGTTGTTCAGTCGCTAGCTTGTGTCTGTCTGTGGCCCCATGGATGATAGCACACCAGTCTTCTTTTCTGCACTGTTTCCTGGAGTTTACTCAAATTCATGTCCATTGAATCAGCAATGCTATCTCACTATCTCATCCTCTGCTGCCACCTTCTCCTCCTGCCTTCAGTCTTTCCCAGCATCAGGGTCTTTTCCAATGAGTTGGCTCTTTGCATCAGGTGACCAAAGTGTTAGAGCTCCAGCTTCATAATCAGTCCTTCCAATGAGTATTTGGGGTTGATTTCCTTTAGGGTTGACTGGTTTGATCTCCTTGCTGCCCAAGGGACTCTCAAAGAGTCTTCCCTAGCACTACAGTTCAAAGGTATCTGCCGGGGTTCAGCCCCGGTGGATCCAGGGTGATTCGAAGGTGGGGACGGAGTCGGCGTCTTTGGAAAAATACATATTTAATCACAGATATAGAGAGATTAGAAATGGATAGTGTAGTAGGAAGATTAGTGGAGAAAAAGAGGCTGAATAACTTGAATTACGTGGAATAGCATCCATGCTCCAGATGGGAATTCAACCAGAAAAACGAGGGCAAGAAAGAAGCGACATGGGGGAATCAGTCTTTCTGGAAACTGATCCCATTTCTTTATTTTTGGGTTTGCTTATATACCTTTTGTTACACATAGGGATGAATACAGAGTCACGCGGGGGTCAGCAGTCCTGACCTTTATCAAAATCAGGTGCTTCACATAAATGTATAAAAAAGGTACATCATCTTCTGGCCATGAGTGAGACCTGCTGACATTTTATGATCCTTTCTTTCTGATAACCAAAAAACTTATTTCTTCCAAGGGTGTTTTTTCTTAAACCAGGCACGACGCTCCAAATAAAGTTACATTCCTATAGGGTGAGGGTGTAGTGAGTTACAATCAAGAAAGGAATTTATTTAACCCAAGGTTAACAAGATTAATCTTAAAGGTTAATACTTATTTCTCCTATATGCTTAAAGGTTAATACTTATTTCTTCCTATATGCTAGTTATATTCATCATAAGGGTAGGGAACATGGAGATTTAGCAGCAAACATCAGCCCAACAAATGAAAATCCTTTCACCAATGCTCCCCTAAGATCTATTTAGTCTTAAGATATGATAAAGTTACATTTTTACATAGCAAGGACACAGTGATTTATAACAAAGTACAGTGATCTACTGCAAAAGAGAAAATCCATTAACTCAAAAAGTCTAGTATTGCTAACATCAAAAACTACTATATTTCCTTTGCTATATTCCAAATACATTGATTAATATATTCCCAGGTGCCTAAGGATATGGAGGCAATAATTGACTCAACAAGAAGAAAAAGCCCTATGCTAATTAAGACTCTCAAAATACTCCAAAACTCTCTGTGCTGTTTATGGTTGAGAGGTAGTAAACAATCATGTGGCAGGAGTATGGATAATCCTGTCACACAAGCTAGTCTGTCAGCAGAGAGGTTTGCCCTGAGACATCCTTGTCCCACCCACAGCAGGGAATTAGCAGCAATTATTGACACAACAAATGAAAAAACTCTTCACTAATATAATTCCTAACCAACCCACTTTACTAATAATTTCTAACTCCCCAAAATAATTTGCCTTTAGTAAGTCTAAAACATCTCATGCCTCTCAGGTTGGGAGGCTGTAAACAATCACATGTGGCCGGACAAACTTATACAGGTGGGCTAGATAACCTTCAGAGGAGTCTGCAAGCTGAAACACTCTTGTCACGCCCAGGAATTTTTATTGCCTTGGACCTGCACGTTTACTCCTTCTCCGAGAGAAACGGTTATGGGGGAGAGCCCCCCGTAGAGTCAGAGGTGTAGGTGAGAGCATAAAACAGACTCTGGTTTTGGGGTTAGATGCTCGGGAACAGGGGGTTTCCTGAGGCTTGATCACGCCTTTGCGTATGCCAAGCCTCCTTCCTCATGACCTTTGCCATGGGCGGAGTTCCTCACGCTGGCCCCCGGCAGGTATCAATTCTGCACTCATCCTTCTTTATGGTCCAACTCTCACATTGGTACATGACTTCTGGAAAAACCACAGCTTTGATTATATGGGCCTTTGTTGGCAAAGTGATGTCTCTGCTTTTTAATACACTGTCTGGTTTTGTCATAGCTTTTTTTCCTAAGAAGCAAGTGTCTTTTAGTCTTATGGCTGGAGTCACCATCCACAGTGATTTAGGATCCCAAGAAAATAAAATCTGTCACTTTCTCCCCTTCTATTTGCCATGAAGTGATGGGACTCGATGACATGATCTTTGTCTTTTTTTTTTAATGTTGAGTCTTAAACCCACTTTTTCACTTTCCTCTTTCATCCTCATCAAGAGCTTCTTTAGTTCCTCTTCAATTTCTGCCATCATATAATGATACTGTCTGCATGTCTGAGGTTATTGATATTTCTCCTGGCAATCTTGATTCCAGCTTGTGATTCATCCAGCTTGGCAGTTTGCATGGTATACTCTGCAGAGAAGTTAAATAAGCAGGGTGATATATATTCTTGTTGTACTCCTTTCTCAATTATGAAACAGTCCGCTGTTCTAACTATTGTTTTTGGACCTGCATACACGTTTCTCAGATGGTCTGATATTGCCATCTCTTTAAGAATTTTCCACAGTTTCTTTTGATCTGCACAATTAAAGGCTTTAGCTTAATCCATGAAGCAGAAGTAGATGTTTTTCTGGAATTCTCTTGCTTGTTCTATGATCCATCGCACGTTACAATTTGATCTCTGGTTCCTCTGCCGTTTCTAAATCCATCTTATACATCTGGAAGTTCTCCGTTCATGTACTGTTGAAACCTCATTTGAAAAATATTGAGCATAACTTCACTAGTATGTGAAAGGAGCACAATGACACAGTAGTTGAACATTCTTTGGCATTGCCCTTCTTTGAGATTGGAATGAAATGCTGATATACTGATTGCAGCACTTGAGCAGCATCGTCTTTTAGGATATAAATAGCTCAGCTAGAATTCCATCACCCACACTAGCTTATTTTTTTGTAGTAACATGTCCTAAGGCACACTTAACTTTGCACTCCAGGATATCTGGCTCTAGGTGAGTGACCACACCATCATGGATATCTGAGTCATTAAGACCTTTTTTGTATAGTTCTATGTATTCTTGCCACCTCTTCTTAATCTCTTCTCCTTCTGTTAGGTCCATACCATTTCTGTCCTTAATTGTGCCCATCCTTGCATGAAATGCTGCTACCTTGATATCTTTCTTGAAGAGATCTCTAGTCTTTTTATTGGTTTCCTCTAATTTTTAGCATTGTACATTGAAGAAGGCCTTGTTATCTCTCCTTGCTATCCCCTGGAACTCCTAAATCAAATCCCTTTTGATTATACTATGGAGGTGGCAAATAGATTCAAGGGATTAGATCTGATGGACAGAGTGCCTGAAGACCTATGGATGGAGGTTTGTGACATTGTACAGGAGACAGGGAGCAAGACCATCCCCAAGAAAAAGAAATGTAAGAAGGCAAAGTGGTTGTATGAGGATGCTTTAAAAATAGCTGAGAAAAAAAAAAAAAAAAAAGCAAGCAAGAAAGGGAAAGATATTCCCAATTGAATGTATTCAAATAGGAATGGGTAATTGGTTGGACGTGGTGGTATTATAAGGATGATATCTAGACTTCTACTTGAGCATGAGGGTTTTGTTTCACTGATAGCAAACACAGAAAGAGAAGCTAACTAGAGAGGAAGGGTAAAAGGGTTTGTTTTTAGATGTACTGGACTTCAAATCTCTGGAGCTGAATGGCTCAGAGATAAGGAAATAGATATCTAAAAGGCGAGCACAAATGGAACCATGCAATCAATCTCAAGATCGAAACTGGTCCTGTGGAGTTCTTTGGGATTTCTGTAACTCCTCATTCCCAGAGTCCCATAACTGGCTGAGTGAACTGTGCAACTTACCTGTGGGGGTTGTTGCTCAGCATCAGGCCTTTTCCCTCAGGTATTTGCAGAGTGTGTCTTCTGCCTCAACACCACGAAGGACAGCATTGCTCTGCTTGTTTTTGTTTTCCACACTTTTCATTGGTAGATGCTTGATTCTCTTTTCATAAGAGTTTCTATAAAGAAATGTATCAGTTCGAATGGCATTATAAATTAAAACATGAATGCATAGCAGAGGGGTCCATTTTTGTTAGTCTTTCTAGAATTTCAGGAACCAACTAAGACTAGATAAACTGTAATAGGTTGAGAATTCTCATGGATAGTCATTGTCACTAATCCTTTTTAGAACCCACAAAGAGCTAAGCACTTTGCATCTGTTATATGTAATTTTACGAACCTATGTAGTGGATATTTCACTTCTATCTGACAGATGAAAGATGATTGAAGCTATGAGAGGTTGAGTAATTGGTGCAGGGTCACGTTTGGAGCTATTGACCATATTACAGGCATATTGGAATCATAAGGGGGGCCTTAGCAATTCTAAAATGGTGAGGTTGCACCCCAGACTGATTACATCAGAGTCTTAGGGAATAGCACTAATAGATGCATATTTTTTTCAGAGCTCCCTAAGTGATAACACTGTCCACTCAAGGTTGATAAATACTGGCCTGCTTCCAAAATCTGGGACCCTTTCACACCATGGTGTCTCTGGATCAAAAATTGTTTTCAGTCCATACTGAAATACTCTCATAACACAAAATAGACTGTTGATTAAACTTGATAAGCAGTAAATAAATAAATGTCTTCTTGATATAAAAATGTCTTCTTGTCATTGTCCTCTGCCTTCCAAGTCATTGAAGAACTGTCTTCAAAACATAGAAATCTTAGCAACAAGGCTATAGGGTTTTATTTGCTCTGCTATTATACACTGAAGGCAACTTTACACTTGGGTTACTATAACCCCTTTTTGAGCAACTGTATATGGTGCTTGCTTATACCAGAGGATGCAAACTCACTGATGAATGATTTCCTCTACAGATACAGAATATAATGTGAGTTATTTTTTAAGGATATCCTAGAGATTATAACACATTTTGAAGATTTCAAGTTATTAGTAAAGATTTAGATGAACTCTTGGCCTTATTTATTAAGTGGCCTAATTAAATTTTATTTTGAATAAAATTTTTATTTCCTAAGTCTGGAGATAATAGTATATAATGAAGCATCTGCTGTGTGTGATGTACAAATGTTTGGATTCCCAAAGGACATGTTTCAAAGAACCAGATTTCCCTGTTATTTGTGGCAAACTTTCCAAGGTCTGCAAATTATGAGCATATTTTTTGCAAGATCCATATTTTTGACATCTGTGGAATAGACTTTTGTCTCTGACATCTATCTAGCATTTATTTTCTTTTTAATAGTACTGGTTTATTTTAATATGAAATTATATAAATCTAGGAAATAAGAGTTACCATTGTTTGGGGTATTCATGTTTAGCAAATGTTGATATGGTTCCTTTACTCATTAACTGGAGAAGGAAGTGGCAAACCACTCCAGTATTCTTGCCTGGAGAATCCCAGGGACGCAGGAGCCTGGTGGGCTGCTGTCTATGGGGTCACATGCATGCATTGGAGAAGGAAATGGCAACCCACTCCAATATTCTTGCCTGGAGAATCCCAAGGATGACGGAGCATGGAGGGCTGCCGTCTATGGGGTCACACAGAGTCAGACACGACTGAAGTGACTTAGCAGCAGCAGCAGCAGCACTCATCAACTATTGCATATCATACATGTCTATTTAGCAATTTCTTTTATTAGCAATGTCTTCTGTTCTTCAATGTTTTGTCAGAAACGATGAATCAGAGAGATAATAATATAATGTTTCCTCATCATAGTTTTGTGCCACTAGTTTTAAGTGGGTATTACAACTTTTAATGGTGAGCCAAGAGTTTCCAAGAGAGAACTGAAGTCCATCACATCTCTTCTGTTGATATTTTCCATTGCCTAAAAGAGAAGAATACATAAGTATTTGGGACTATGAGAGACATTTGTCTGTTATTTACAAGTGGCATTGCTGTTGATGTAGCATGTCACAGCAACTATAGATTGAGGGATGTCAAATAAAGTGACATTAACAGAAAGTTTCTGATTGAATCCTTAATACTATACAATTTTCATTTAACTGTGTGAAATGATGATGTTTAAGGCCATAGTGAACTCCCTGATGTTCAAGCTGGTTTTAGAAAAGACAGAGGAACCAGAGATCAAATTGCCAACATCCGCTGGATCATGGAAAAAGCAAGAGAGTTCCAGAAAAACATCTATTTCTGCTTCATTGACTATGCCAAAGCCTTTGACTGTGTGGATCACAATAAACTGTGGAAAATTCTGAAAGAGATGGGAATACCAGACCACCTAACCTGCCTCTTGAGAAATCTGTATGCAGGTCAGGAAGCAACAGTTAGAACTGGACATGGAACAACAGACTGGTTCCAAATAGGAAAAGGAGTATGTCAAGGCTGTATATTGTCATCCTGCTTATTTAACTTCTCTGCAGAGTACATCATGAGAAACGCAGGACTGGAAGAAACACAAGCTGGAATCAAGACTGCCGGGAGAAATATCAATAACCTCAGATATGCAGATGACACCACCCTTATGGAAGAAAGTGAAGAGGAGCTAAAAAGCCTCTTGATGAAAGTGAAAGAGGAGAGCGAAAAAGTTGGCTTAAAGCTCAACATTCAGAAAACGAAGATCATGGCATCTGGTCCCATCACTTCATGGGAAATAGATGGGGAATCAGTAGAAACAGTGTCAGACTTTACTTTTGGGGGCTCCAAAATCACTGCAGATGGTGACTGCAGCCATGAAATTAAAAGACGCTTACTCCTTGGAAGAAAAGTTATGACCAACCTAGATAGTATATTCAAAAGCAGAGACTTTACTTTGCCGACTAAGGTCCACCTAGTCAAGGCTGTGGTTTTTCCTGTGGTCATGTATGGATGTGAGAGTTGGACTGTGAAGAAGGCTGAGCACCGAAGAATTGATGCTTTTGAACTGTGGTGTTGGAGAAGACTCTTGAGAGTCCCTTGAACTGCAAGGAGATCCAACCAGTCCATTCTGAAGGAGATCAACCCTGGGATTTCTTTGGAAAGAATGATGCTAAAGCTGAAGCTCCAGTACTTTGGCCACCTCATGCGAAGTGTTGACTCATTGGAAAAGACTCTGATGCTGGGAGGGATTGGGGGCAGGAGGAGAAGGGGACAACAGAGGATGAGGTGGCTGGATGGCATCACGGACTCGATGGACGTGAGTCTGAGTGAACTCCGGGCGATGGTGATGGACAGGGAGGCCTGGCGTGCTGCGATTCATGCGGTCGCAAAGAGTCGGACATGACTGAGCGACTGAACTGAACTGAACTGAACTGAAGGCCATAGTGCTTACTGGTTTTATTGATTCATCCCATTCAATATTTACATATGTGTCAATGAAATCTATATAACAAGAATTATGCTTTTATAAAACAGCTTTATTGAGATCTAATTGATAAATAAAGCACTGTACATACTTAATGTGCACAATGTGAGGAGTTTAAAGATACACAAATACTCATGACACCATCAGCACCATCAAGGTAGTGGATACACCAAACGCTTTCCAAAGTTGCCTGTGTCCCTTTGTTGTTGTTTTCTTTGATAGAGGACTTAATATGAAATCTACTCTCTCAGCAGTTTTTTTCTTTTGATTAAAATATAGCTGATTTACATTACTATGGCTTCCCTGGTAGCTCAGATGGTAAAGCATCTGCCTACAATGTGGGAGACCTGGGTTTGATCCCTGGGTGGGGAAGATCCCCTGGAGAAGGAAATGGCAACCCACTCCAGGACTCTTGCCTGGAAAATCCCATGGATTGAGGAGCCTGGTAGGCTACAGTCCATGGGGTCACAAAGAGTCGGACATGACTGAGCCACTTCACTTCACTTGCGTTACTATATTAGTTTCAGGTGTACAGTATACTGATGCAATCTTTGTCTAGATTACACTCCACTTAAAAATATTGGCTGGATTCCCAGTGCTGTACAATATGTCCTCGTAGTTTACCTAAGATTTTAGCTTGCCTAACTCTTAGTCCCCAGCTTCTGCCCCAACACTATCCCCACTTTTAATCACAAGATTGTCCTCTATATATGTGAGTCTGTTTGTGTTTTGTTTTATATATTCTTTAGTTTTATTTTTTACATTCCACACATAAGTGGTAATATACATTATTTGTCTTTACCTATCTGACATTTCACTAAACATGATACCCCAGGTCCATCCATGTTATAGCAAGTGGCAACATTTCATTTGCTTTTATGGCTGAGTAGTATTTATCCATTCATCTGTTGAGGGAAACTTAGATTGCTTACATATCTTGGCTATTGTAGATAATGCTGCAGTGAATATTGGGGTGCATGTACCTTTCACAATTAGTGTTTTCATCTTCTTTGGACATAAACTCAGGAGTGGAATTGGCGAATCATAGGGCAGCTCTACTTTTACGTTTTTGAGAGACTGCCATATTGTTTTCCACAATGGCTGCACCAATTTGCATTCCCACCAAGAGTGTTCTAGGGTTCCCTCTTCTACATCCTCACCAAAGTTTGTTACTGAAAAGCTATACTTTTAAATGGTGCATTTTTTTGTTTGAATTGATAGTGATTTGAACAGTGAGGACAAATCATATAATATCATCTTGTTAGTTTCTAGTAACATCTGTTTATTTAAAACCTATACACTAATTTCAAAAAGAATTTTTGGTGGCTTGAAATGATATGGTAACACCATATTTATATTTATAAAGATTAGTGAAATCAGGTCCTTCACAGCACAAGGCAGTGTGTTGCATGAAAAGATCCCATGCTTCTTCACCTGCTGCCTGTGCAGCTACAGACGCAACCTCCTGGGGCTTCATTTAGTCATTATAAATATTGACCCAGTAGCATTGCTGTAAAATTGATGTTTAAGATAGAGGAGAGTCTTGACAAGTTAGTTTTCTCTTCATCTTTTACAATGTAGTAAAACATCTTTAAATAAGTCTGTTTTGCCAAATTAGCACCTAGAATTTTATTGTGTACTTACTGTATGTGTGGTTATTTATTTCCTTTTTGTGAAACCCTTTTTATCCATAATCTTATTTCATCCTCACAATAATTCATTTTAGTCTAAGAACTACCACTTTCTGAATACTATACATAGGAAGTTATTAGTGTAGCCTCTAAAGAACTATCTTTGAAAATCATGATGGTGATGAGCTGTAATTTCTTTCCATAGCAATATTCATATGGAAAGAGTTATAGGTGCATCCAAAAATTAGATTGTATGTGTCTTGTACATGTTTTATTGCATGGTAATAGCAAAATATACATATTTATAATTCATTTATTATGGACAATTCCGTGTGTGAATACAGGAAAGTTAAAATAATTCAAACAAGAATTTGTTTATAGTAAAGATTATTTCACTTTGTCTAATGTTGCTAAAATGTTGTGATCACTGCAATAATTCTTGATTTTTCCATAAATACTGCAATTAAAGTATACAGATATTGATAGCGTTTGAGAGTTTATAAGTATTTTACTGGAATGCTTCATCTTAATATTCTGTTTTTCATGTTTGTAACAAAATCAGGTTTATCTGCATTCTCTATTCCATGGATGTTTTATTATATCATGTATCTCTCATCAAAAGCATTTTTTCTCTTTAGCTTTTTGAAACATTTATAAAATAATTTTCTAAGATTACTTACTTTTCAAGAGTTAACACACTTCTCTCTGATTTATTTGAATGTTGAAAATAAGGTAAACACAGTATTTTGTTCTTAGAATTTTTGAAGATCTGCCAAATGAAGAGAGTAAATAATTATATTTCACACTTTGAAAAATTCATCACTGTAGTAATGTAAAATATTTTTCAAGTTGGAATTAAAGAATCATTAAGGTTTGAAATAAATTAGTAAAACAGACGTCTTTGATAAACCTAGTAAGAAGTAACAAACAGATATGCAATCTTAGAAATAAACAAATGGTATTTCTTAAACCTTATGAGAACATTATAAACAATCAGATAGTAAGACATTGGAAAATATATATGAAATGGATAATTTGTTGTTTAGTCACTAAGTCGTGTCCGACTCTTTAGTGACGCCATGGACTGAAGCCGGCCAGGCTCCTCTGTCCATAGGATTTCACAGGCAAGAATACTGGAGTGAATTGATGTTTCTTACTCTAAGGAAACTTCATGTGGATCAAACCCACATCTTTTTTGCCTCCTGCACATGTATTCTTTACTACTGAGCCACCAGGGAAGTCCCAATAATTTACTGGGAAAACATAAATGTCCAAAGTTAATTAAGAACTAAATTAGTTCAAGAAGAAGTATCTTGCTAAAATCTTTCATTAGAGAGTTTCATAGTTCTGTAGAGTTCTAGAGCTAGGGAAGCCTTTAAGGGTCATATAGTAAAGATCTCATGATTCAGAAGTGAGAATGTTGAGGTCCAAAGTTTTGTGGCAAACTAAAAAGAAATTTCATTCATGAGCTTTGGAAATTAGGAAGTTGTGGGTGATTCTTGTGGAAGGGCAATTCAGGGCTGATGCTGGATGACAGGAAGAAAATGCATTAGCTAGTCATAAATTGATAGATAGATTATCCTTTCAAGTAATTTGACAGTTGGAAAGAGAGAAAACAACCCAATGAGAACCAGTGCAAAAAAAGGCAATAAAAAGAAGGTTGATTGATTAGTTTGTTGGTTGAAGATAAATATTTTAACAGATTTGTAGGCTAGGAGATTATGTTTATAAGCATATAGGAGTTAATTAAAGGGAGAGAGTATAGAGTTGACCAAATGTAAGTTCCAGAGTAGTTACTGTGTATCAAGCTCTTCACATAGATCATATCAATTTAATCTTTGCAACAATCCTACAATGTAGGTGCTTTCAGTATCCTCATTTTTACATTAAACGAAGCAATGTGTGAACCTGTGTCTTAGCTCTATTATGTCAGCTCTGGAAAGGAGGAGGGTGTAGAGGAAGCTAAGGGTCCCAGGGAATATGAAGAGTGTCAGTACTATTGGTGGTCTGTACCTCATCAGCAATGTTGAAGGCAAACTCATCTGATATAAGAGTTAGGAGGAAATTGAGGCCTGAAAAGAATGAAAAAACTGAGGATTAGGCTATTAATGAGCAAAAAATATCAGCTAAAGGCAGTGTAGTTATGGTAGTTGAGGAAGTGCACAAACTCTGGGGGCTTCCCTGCTGTCTCAGATGGTAAAGAATCTGCCTGCAATGCAGGAGACTGGGGTTTGATCCCTGGGTCGGGAAGAACCCCTGGAGAAGGGAATGGCTACCCTTTCCAGTATTCTTGCTTGGAGTATTCCATGGACAGAGGAGCCTGGCAGGCTACTGCTCATGGGTCCACAAAGAATCAGACAGAATGAGCGATTTTCACAAGCTCTAGAGTCAGTGTTAACCCCTCCTCCTCATTTCATAACCATGAGACATTGGCCAAGTTATTTAGTGTCTCTAAAGCATTGTGTGCCTGGTACAGGTGGCAATCATCTGACTATATGTTATTCTGTTTTATGCCTTTAGGAAAACCTCTATCCTGCTTTATTCTTCATTTTAGACTTCTAGACAATTCTTTATATCTGGTTTTCTCCATGACTTAAAATTGACTTACCAAGCTTAAAAATTTTTGATGGGAATTGTACTGAGCTTATTTATCAATTTGGGGAAGATTGGCATTTACATGACATTGAAGCTCCCAATTCATGTACATATTTTCCATCTATTTGTATCTTGTTTCAGTTCAGTTGAATCACTCAGTCGTGTACGACTCTTTGCAACCCCATGAATCGCAGCACGCCAGGCCTCCCTGTCTATCACCAACTCCTGAGGTTCAATCAAACGCATGTACATCGAGTCGGTGATGCCATCCAGCCACCTCATCCTCTGTTGTCCCCTTCTCCTCCTGCCCCCAATCCCTCCCAGCATCAGAGTCTTTTCCAGCAAGTCAACTCTTTGCATGCGGTGGCCAAAGTATCAGCATTTCAGCTTTAGTATCAGTCCTTCCAATGAACACCCAGGACTGATCTTCTTTAGAATGGACTGGTTGGATCTCCTTGCAGTCCAAGGGACTCTCAAGAGTCTTCTCCAACACCACAGTTCAAAACCATCAATTCTTCAGCATTCAGCTTTCTTTATAGTCCAACTCTCACATCCATACAAGATCACTGGAAAAACCATAGTCTTGACTAGGCAGACCTTTGTTGGCAAAGTAATGTCTCTGCTTTTTAATATGCTGTCTAGGTTGGTCAAAACTTTCCTTCCAAGGAGTAAGCATCTTTTAATTTCATGGCTCCAATCACCATCTGCAGTGATTTTGGAGCCCCCAAAAATAAAGTCTGACACTGTTTCCACTGTTTCCCCATTTATCTGCCATGAAGTGATGGGACCAGATGTCATGATCTTCGTTTTCTGAATGTTGAGCTTTTAGCCAACTGTTTCACTCTCTTCTTTCACTTTCATCAAGAGGCTTTTTAGTTCCTCTTCACTTTCTTCCATATGGGTGGTGTCATCTGCATATCTGAGGTTATTGATATTTCTCCCGGCAGTCTTAATTCCAGCTTGTGCTTCTTCCAGCCCAGCGTTTCTCATGATGTACTCCGCATATAAGTTAAATAAGCAAGGTGACAATATACAGCCTTGACGTATTCCTTTTCCTGTTTGGAACCAGTCTGTTGTTCCATGTCCAGTTCTAACTGTTGCTTCCTGACCTGCATATAGGTTTCTCAAGAGGCAAGTCAGGTGGTCTGGTATTCCCATCTCTTTCAGAATTTTCCACAGTTTATTGTGATCCACACAGTCAAAGGCTTTGGCATAGTCAATAAAGTAGAAGTAGATGTTTTTTTCTGGAACTCTCTTGCTTCTTTGATGATCCAGCAGATGTTGGCAATTTGATCTCTGGTTCCTGTGCCTTTTCTGAAACCAACTTGAAGATCTGGAAATTCATGGTTCATGTATTGCTGAAGCCTGGCTTGGAGAATTTTGAATATAACTTTACTAGTGTGTGAGATAAGTGCAGTTGTGCAGTAGTTTGAGGATTCTTTGATCTCTGTTCGTTTCTAAGGCAAACCATTCAATATCACAGTAATTCAAGCCTATGCCCAACCAGTAACGCTGAAGAAGCTGAAGTTGAATGGTTCTGTGAAGACCTACAAGACCTTTTAGAACTAACCCCCAAAAAAGATGTCCTTTTCATTATAGGGGACTGGAATGCAAAAATAGGAAGTCAAGAAACACCTGGGGTAACAGGCAAATTTGGCCTTGGAATATGTACAGAATGAAGCAGGGCAAAGGCTAATAGAGTTTTGCCAAGAGAACACACTGGTCATAGCAAACACCCTCTTCTAACAACACAAGAGAAGACTCTACACATGGACATCACCAGATGGTCAACACCGAAATCAGATTGATTATATTCTTTGCAGCCAAAGATGGAGAAGCTCTATACAGTTTGCAAAAACAAGACCAGGAGCTGACTGTGGCTCAGATCGTGAACTCCTTATTGCCAAATTCAGACTCAAATTGAACAAAGTAGGGAAAACCACTAGACCATTCAGCTGTGACCGAAATCAAATCCCTTATGATTATACAGTGGAAGTGAGAAATATATTTAAGGGACTAGATCTGATAGATAGTGTTCCTGATGAACTATGGATGGAGGTTCATGACATTGTACAGGAGACAGGGATGAAGACCATCCCCATGGAAAAGAAATGCAAAAAAGCAAAATGGCTGTCTGGGGGAGGCCTTAGAAATAGCTGTGAAAAGAAGAGAAGTGAAAAGAAGAGAAGTGAAAAGCAAAGGAGAAAAGGAAAGATATAAGCATCTGAATGCAGAGTTCCAAAAAATAGCAAGGAGAGATAAGAAAGGCTTCCTCAGTGATCAATGCAAAGAAACAGAGGAAAACAACAGAATGGGAAAGACTAGAGATCTCTTCAAGAAAATTAGAAATACCAAGGGAACATTTCATGCAAAGATGGGCTCAATAAAGGACAGAAATGGTCTGGACCTAACAGAAGCAGAAGATATTAAGAAGAGGTGGCAAGAATACACAGGATAACTATACAAAAAAGATCTTCACGACCAAGATAATCATGATGGTATGATCACTCACCTAAAGCCAGACATCCTGGAATGTGAAGTCAAGTGGGCCTTAGAAAGCATCACTACAAACAAAGCTAGTGGAGGTGATGGAATTCCAGTTGAGCTATTTCAAATCCTGAAAGATGATGCTGTGAAAGTGCTGCACTCAATATGCCAGCAAATTTGGAAAACTCAGCAGTGGCCACAGGACTGGAAAAGGTCAGTTTTCATTCCAAACCCAAAGAAAGGCAATGCCAAAGAATGCTGAGACTACCGCACAATTGTTCTAATCTCACATGCTAGTAATGTCTTGTTTAATGTTCTTCTATTAAGTGTTATATTTTTCTATGTAAACCTCCTGTACATTTTTTTTAAATGTATTTGAGGTGTTTTGTAGTTGTTAATATGAATAAGGAATTTTTCTTTCATCTGATAAACTTTCCCTAGCGATTCTGGGTTTTGGTGCAATATCTTTTATCAGCTTCTGAATAACTCAATCTGTTTTAGAAGTTTTTATTTTTTGGTTGCCCCTATTATCTGTCCTCACTCCTCATTTTTTTTTTCTTTGCTTGGCTTTGTTTTTCTTCCTCTCATGTTGGAAGATAACCCCAGCTATCTGATTATCCTTGACTGTATATTTGTATATAAAAGCAAGGTCCTCAAAAGTGACTTGAGGCTCTTTACTAGGGTAGGTGGATTTTTTTTGAAAGGTAGTGTAGTATGTTAATCAAAGATGAGCCAGAGTATGAAGACTTTTCCCCTTTTGGGGAGAAATTTAACCTCTGACCTGCTGGCAATTTGAGAGTAGAAATGAAGGAGAATTAGAGGGAGGAACCAATAGTTAATGCAGACATTTGTATCTGCCTTGTACCCCTAATGAAACTGGTGTCTGTATTCAGAACCCAGCCACTGAATTTTCCAGAAACTAAACCTCACTGTGACTACACTAGGCTGCCCTGAGCAGGAAGGGAACAGTTTCAGCTCTTCTGTATGTAGATTTTTCAGCCAACCTGGCTCTTTTTCAGTCCCATGCAAAACTAGGTCCTCCTTCTGCTTCTGGAGGAGTAAAGCGTTATGTATAAGTGTTAAACCCACAGAAGGTCTTGAGAGTGAATTGGCTCCATTACAGTTTTAATTTCCACCCCCGCTGTCTACCCCCTACAAGCACTTAGGATGTAACTCTCTCTGCCACTCTAAGTCAGTCACCCCTTCTTCCCTCAGCATCTTCTGAATGTCAGCACTCCTATCTACAACCTAGTCTTTTTTTTTCCTGGGGCTTGAATCTTGGTCATTTCAACACAGCTTGGGACGGAGAAGAGATATGAATCTTTCATGATTCATTATAAATTTTATATTACATTTTCCGGTGGACATTGTTGGTGCATTAGGAAGTTAGTTTTGTGTATTGATCTCATTGTACAACACAACTTTGCTGATCTTATTTCCAGCCACATTCTTGATTCTCCTTATTGTTTCCATTGTTTAAAAAAATTGATCCTCTTGTGTTTTCTAGTAAGGAGATATATTTATAAAATAATGACAATATGATTTCTTCCTTTCATATTGCTTTCTCTTGTATTCTTTTGGTGAGGACCTCGTATAACAACTTAGAATAGTTGAGGTGATGTTGGCCATACTGCTTTTATTTGTGATGGGACTGTTTCTGATATTTCACTGTTAAGTACAATTTTCATCATAGTTTTGGAGTGATAATAGTTGTAAAGTATGAATTGTTCTCCTTTATTCATAATATGTAGTGAAGATATTTTGAGTGATAACTGGAATTCTATCAAATTCTTTCACATGTATTGATATGATCACTTGTCTTCATTAGTCTGTTAATATAATAAATTATATTGAGGTCATTTTTAATATTGAAATAATCCTGGTTTAGTAAACACACTTTTACTTGATAGTGATTTATTATCTTTTCTCTGTATCTATAGATTTTACCTTTTATTTAATATTTTCACATTTATATAGATAAGTGAAAGTATCAAAGCTTATATTTTTCTTGTTCATTTTGGTGTCATTGTTATACTAGCCTTGTCAAATGAGTCAGGTACATCTAATCTTTTTCTTATTTTTTTGACCTGGTAATATTTTATAAAATGGGGCTTATATATACATTTGTTAGAATTTGCCTGTAAATTTTTCTGCAATTTTTATCATTTTTGAAGATTTCTTTTATTACATTTTATTAACTTTCCATTTTATGTAAGATTAATATTTCATCTCTCAGTCTTATTTAGATCATTTATGTTTTCCTTGAAGAATGTCCATCTTACGTAGGTTTTCAGTTTTATATATACAGTGCCTGCTGTTCTTTTACGATAATTTAAAAAACTTTTTATATTCCCAATGTCATTTATTTTTCATTCTCCTCTACCCTCAAAAAAATATCACAATAGCCAAAGATTTAGCTGCTTTATCAGCCTCTCAAATCAGCTTAGATTTTATGGATCAATTTTACTGTCTTTAAGATTTTTCATTTGTAATTTCTGCTTTTGCCTGTGTTAAATTCCTTCTGATTTCTTTAAGTGGCCTATTTATTTTCATTTTGTATTGTTTTCTATCTAAAGCTTTTACAATTCTGAGTACTGTCATACCAAAATTGCACAAATTTTTCTTTTGTTTTTCAGTTCTAAATAGTTTGTAATTTGGATATTAATTTCTGTTTAAATAATTAGTTATTAAAAGTTTCCCCCCCAAGATGTACAGAATTTTAATGTTGATTTCTAAATTCATTGTACTATAGTTTATGAAAATGTTCTATGTGTTATCAAACTTCTGAAGTTTATCTTATTCTCCTTTCTGTCCTAGGACTAGTTAACTTCTGAAAATATTCTATTTGCATTTTAAAGAATTGCACATGCTCTGTTTCTTATCTATAATATTTTTAAAAGATTAATCACTTTTATGATTGTCATAGTATTCCATATTACTATTTTTCTCCACTTTTTCCATGACTTTCTGAGAGCTATAGGTTATATTTCATTTTAAACTTAGTTTGACATTTATCCTTGCAGTTTTCTCAGTATATCTGTATATTTGTTTCATATATTTTGTAAGGGGACGACAGAGGATGAGATGGCTGGATGGCATCACTGACTCGATGGATGTGAGTCTGAGTGAACTCTGGGAGTTGGTGATGGACAGGGAGGCCTGGCGTGCTGTGATTCATGGAGTCGCAAAGAGTCGGACACGACTGAGCGACTGAACTGAACTGACTTTGGAAAATTTTTATGAGTTTCATAGATATATGTTACTTTGGAAACTTCTTTATGGCTTGCTCCTTTTGTCAGTATGAAAAGTCCTTCATCTCTTTTAATGCTCTTTTCAATATTAACATCGTGACATCTGATTTTTGCATATTAGCATTTGCTTAATATAACTCTTTCATCTCTTTATTCTCAGTCTTCCTATGTCATTGCATTTGAGGTCTCTGATAAATTCATTACTGGATTTTTTTATCCAGGATAAAAATTCTTAACTTTTAACTAGTGAATTTAAAGCACTCCTATTTATTGTGATTTCTGTAATTGGAAATTTCTGTACCATCATTTGATTTTTCTGTTTATTACATTTTCTAGTTGTCCTTTTGCTTACCTTTAATTGGACTGGTAAATTTTTCTTAGTTCTATTTTTCTACTATTTTGCAAATATATTATTTGTTCCTGCTTTTTGTGGTAACCGTAACATTATTAACATAGATGTTCAAACATCCTTTTCTAATCTAGAGTTAATCAGTATCTGAAATATTCCTGCAAATAAAATAAGACTGAGTTTATTTTTGGATATAAATTGAGTTTTATAACCAAGTGGCTATGTTATCAATATAGTTTTTATTGTTTAATAAGCATTTGTTTAGACTGAATATATTTTAATATTGATATTCATGAGACTAGCTTTTGTCTCATTCTGCACTTCTGGATTTCTTATTATTATTGGTTTATGTTGTCTAGCAATTCTTTCAGAGAGAATCTTAAGGTAATAAACTTCGAAGTTCCTCATCATTCTAAAAATATCTTTATTTTGACCTCTTCTTGAATAATAGTTTTGCTATGTGTTGAATTCAACAAAGTTATTTTCCCTTAAAGTATTGAAGATAGTCTATTGTCTTCTTGTATCTTGGGTTGCTCACAAGGAGTCTGATGTCATTTTGATTCTTATCCTTTTGTAAGTGATCTTTCTTTTGATTCTGACAGCTTTTAAGATTTTCTCTTTATTCCTTTTTTTAATATACTTTAAATTTTTATTTTTACTTTATTTTACTTTACAATACTGTATTGGTTTTGCCATACATTGACATGAATCCACCAATGTTCACAAATTTCATTGCAATATATCTTAGGGTGGGTGTATGTGTGTGTGTGTTAGCTATCTTGCAGCTAAAGAATCTTTAATGTTATTGAGAAATTTCCCCATAAGATTTCTTTAAATGCTCCATTTTCCCAGAATTCCCTTTTTCTCCCCTCTGAAAATACTGTTAAACAGATGTTTAACTTCTGTGCCATGCATATATCTTAAATCTCCTACTTTCCATGTCTTAATCTCTGCTCCTAATGGGTGGCTTTAACCCTGGTATTCATCCTGCCTTCACTGGCTTTCTGTTTTTCAGGCACTCCTTGTAGTAGTTAGTCTACCACTGTTTACATATTTTTCTTTCCAGTTATTTTATGAAACATTTTCTATCATTCCTATGGATTTGGGATGAAGAATGTATGTGAAGTCTATAGGTATAAACCACCATCAGTTTGCCAATTTAAGTACCTTTCCAAGCTTTCTAACATTTGTCAGCAACACTCGTCATTTGTAGAGCAGGACCACACTGAGGTTTGGCGAGGAGTCGAAGAGTTGACTGAAGAGCTGGAGGAACTAGTGAGTCTTGTGTTCGGAGTGGTGAGCTGTGAACTCCCAGCTGCGGTGGAGCTGAGAGCAGACACACAGGCTGAATGAGAAGACAGTGTGAGAGCAAAGGTCACATTAGTGTATCTGGGTAGGAAGAGGTGAGCAGATGGCAAGATGTCAACACTTGCCATCTGCAGAAAAGGAACATCAAAGTTTGACTTTATAAGTGGAAAAATCTGCAGGATCCAAAGGATGGTTCATCTCTGTGGGTTACCGAGGTGGGACTTAGGTTCTACCAGAGAAGAAATTAAAAAATCCTGAGCACCAAACTTAGAATAGCCACTTTGTGGAAACTGATGTAACAAATTTGCAAATAACAGACTTTACTTGAAGATTGCTGTTTATAAAAGTTGTACTTTATTTATATTTTTGTTCATTTTATTTTATATTTTTAATATAAATTTATTTATTTTAATTGGAGGTTAATTACTTTACAATATTTTGTTGGTTTTGCCATATATCAACATGAATCCACCACAGGTATACATGTGTTCCCCATCCTGAACCCCCCTCCCTCCTCCCTCGCCATACCAGTAGAAAGATCAATGTGTGTTTCGTGAAGTGTGGTATCTGACTTTATACTGACCCTTCATATGATAATAAAGCAGAATGTAGCTCCTTCTCTCTCCCAGCATCATAGGTTTTTGCTGCACCCTTGACTTTAGACCTCTCAGTTCACATATACACTTTGCTTAGGTTGAGACAGCTTAACCCCATACTTGGAGCACTTTCTAGTCATTTATGAATGTTCACCTGACCATAGTAGAATGCAGTCACCCATAGGGTCTTACTTCTCTAGTTACTATTTATTTCCCCTACATGTTGTGGCCATATCTTTGTAAAGAGAGACATGAATTATTAAAATATGAATGTCAATAGCCCCAAATTATTTTTATTAGTAGTATGTCAATTTGTATCAGAATTAAAGGAAATCCCAAAGTAATAAACATAATATAGAGAGAGCAAATTAAAAGTCTCTGTATTGAGATCTTGAGCATTTTATTATTTCTTACAAAATTTCCATGCATCTGCTGCTGCTGCTGCTGCTGCTAAGTTGCTTCAGTCGTGTCTGACTCTGCGACCCCATAGATGGCAGCCCACCAGGCTCCCCCGTCCCTGGGATTCTCCAGGCAAGAACACTGGAGTGGGTTGCCATTTCCTTCTCCAATGCAGGAAAGTGAAAACTTAGCATTTAAATAATTCAGGATTTTACATTGTTTTAGATAACCCTGTATTGACAGTTTATAAATCAATAAACACAAGCTACTGAGGTGATCCAAAAGGATGGAAGGAAATGACAGGTAAATTAGAACGTGTAACTAGTCCAGAAATTGAATGAAAAAGTTATCTTTGAAGTTCAAATCTGCAAGAGACTGCAGATCAGGAATGAGCAAAGTAAGCAGCCTGCAGACGTTTAAACTTCAACTTGGAAAAAGTCTCAGTGTCTCAAGTACAGAAGGAATCAGAATTGGGTAAATTGCCTACATTCTGGCTGAAACAGGAGTAAACCGATGAGGAAAAGGATGCTGGAAATCCATGACTTTCTCAGACTGAAAATTACTAGTTTTATAAGAATAAGCTTAAGCACCAAGTATATTTAGTACCACATGCGATAAGGAACCCCATGCTGAAAACTGATAACACCCTTTTTTTGTTCTACTTAAAATAATGATGACTATGGTCATAATTGGTTAAGCACTTGCTGAGTGCCTACTATAGTCCTAGTCAGCATCTGTATATTATCCCTCCTCATTAAAACAACCTGATGAGATAAACATGATCAAGGTCTTTCTGTAGGATAAGAAGGACTGAACATCTGATGAATTTTGAAAGAATTAAAAACATGAATAATTTGGGCTAAGGTATTAAAGACAGTGGATCAGAGTGGAGGGAGAAGGGTGGGATTGTATTAATACTTTTAATTCTTTGTTATGAGATTTTAGTGATCTTTTTTGTAGCTCCATGTTTTCCTTTTTTCAATTTTTGGAAATAATCAAGACTGAAACCGACAAAGGAAAGTTTACAAAGACTTACATTTTAACAAGATTTACACAAAGAAATTATACCAGTAATGAAGCAAGTAGCAGCCTTTAGCCAAATGAAGCTGCTCATTTTTGCAGATGAGTCATAAGTAACTAATGGTGACACATTTAATTGATTAAGTACAGAAAGAAACATATCTATGAAATCATGGCCAGTGACTAGATTAGTTTTTCAAAATGATTTGATTATGACACACCTTATAATATAATAACACAGAGCAATGTATAATAACACAGGGCAATGTGTTAAGTAAGTCTCTTCCCCCACGGTGCAATGGTAGAAGCTACCTGCCAAGGCAGGAGACGCAAAGAGACAGAGGTTTGATCCCTGGGTCGGGAAGATCCCCTAGAGAAGGGAATGGCAACCCAGTCCAGTATTCTTGCCTGGAAAATTTCATGGACAGAGGAGCCTGGTGGGCTACAGTCCATGGCGATGCAAAGAGTCGGACATGACTGACGACTGCACACACACACGATGTACTGAGTACTTTAAAATACATACGTTATTTTTGTTCTAGGCTATTAGCCAAACCTCATTTTGTACTTTGCTCTTATACTTTGAATATCACATTGTATAAAAGCAAAGTAATTTTTTTTTTCTTTTGAGAAACTGTGGTGATATAATCTGAACATCAGCAGATAAAACAGCAAAGCAATTTGGTTTAAAAGGAGGGATGAACAGTGTAGCCAAAAGAATTATGCAAGATGTCTGTAACTTATATTAAACCAAAGAAAGAACCATCCCCATAATTATGATTCAAGACAAAAAACATCAAGGAAAGTAGTAATTTTAATCTCCCTTGAGTTTAAATTTACATTCAAGCTTCTTCTCATAAAAAATTGAATACACAAATGACATTAGAACTTTTATTCTGTAAGATACTGTACAGCTTAAAGACTCCGGGGTTTCTAATTTCTGTAAACAATTATTCTGTCACAAAGAAGTAGATATTTGAAGTAAAAGCAATGAGTTGGAGATTAACAACCCCCTGAAAGACACATGATCCTCCACCATGTTGAGCTGAGTCTTTTCTGTTTCCACAGAGCATCTGTACGACCACCACAGCATTTCTGCACTTTTTCTTCCTGGCTTCATTCTGTTGGGTTTTGACGGAAGCGTGGCAATCATATATGGCTGTAACCGGAAAAATTAGAACACGGCTTATAAGGAAACGCTTTTTGTGCCTTGGATGGGGTAAGCATATTGCTATTCCCTTTTGTACTCTTGTTAAAATGACTTTGAACACTGCTGTAATGAATGAAGTCGGAAACTGTGATTATCCCCAGGCTATTTTTCTTTGTGTCTAATTCAGTATGTCGAAGTGGAAATATAGTATATTAGTCATATTGGAACATTCTTTGAGGTTGTGGAACTTTAAAAAGAGTGAATACTGGATGGCCACGTAGCTGGTCAGTTGGTAATCAATAGTGCCCACATGGTAGTAAATGAGATCTAAGGTATCTACAAGCAAGAAATCAAAAGTATTCTCTACTATAGGTTCTGAAAATGCAAAATGTCTTAAGAAGTTCAGTGCTCAAAACATGATGTTCTTGTCTTATACACTAATCTTGTACTGCCCACAAGAAAGCCTTGAAGAGTCCATTTCAAGAGAGCTGTTCACGACACAAGAGAAAGCCATCTAGACCATGAATGAAACCACATGGCTAGTGCATGGAGTTCTCAAAGGAAACACAAAAATTGCTGACAGGATGAGGATGAATTAATTTTTCATTAGAAAAAGTTCCTTGCACAGTGCCATATGAAATGGGAATCTGGAGGACCTATACATTTCAGAGGGCCAGTTCTAAAGTTTCACTGGAATTAATGAATTCATTTAGTTTAATTAGAATTAATTAATTAAAGAACTAGTTTTAGGAAAAGCTCAGGATTTTTTCACATTTGTCTTTGAGTTTCAAAAGACTTGCACTAAAAAAAATGAGGAAATTTGGACCAAAGATATAACAAATGAATGCTAGAGGTAGCCTGAAGAATCACAAATAAGTGGACTTATTACCATGTCAGAATAATTCATTCTAGAAAAACACAAGACCAAGAGCACCAAGGTTATCCATCAGATTTCAGCCAGGGGCTACTATGTCTGCACAGGCAAGCGGGAAACCCATTAAGAAGAGACTGGAGAATGCAATATTCTTACACTGTGTAACAATTTTTGTCTGAATTTCATGATAAAGACCATCTAAAGCTGGAGTGGTATTGAATCAGGGTTTGACTAGATCCAAGAACTACAGTATGTAGAGAAATGAAGACTTCCCTTGAAGTATGAAGAACAGCAATTTACAGGAACCTTAGCTAAATTATTTAACATCATCACCAAAGGTGATCTTGAGGAGAAGGGTGTACAGCTTTATAGGGTCTCCAGGTTTACAGCTAATATGAAACTATTCTGGGTAGTGTAAAAGCTAAACCAATGGTTCTAGACTGTGAGGAAGTCTGAGAGTGGGCAGAATAGTGGCATATGAGTGGCAAAGTGCAACATAATCATTTAGAAAAAAATTAATCTGAATTATATGGAATGAAGACTGTTAGCTTTTCAGCTTAGGACCCAGAAGAGGATTTTTTTCTGACAAACTTGGTCTAGTCAATCAAAAAAGTCAACTATATTGAAGAGAAGGACAGAAGGAAGAAAAGAAAAAGGGAGGAGATATTTTACATACGTGTGTGTGCGCGCGCATGCATGCACATGTGTATATATACACATGTATAAATATACATACACACATATAGTTTATATATTATGTGTATATGTATATATTATATACACACACACACACACACACAGACCAGTATTTGTTTTAAAAAAATGTGTGTCCCTTGGAGTTCCCATCATTTAAACCTCGTGAAGGGGTGTGGTATCATTTGAAAATTTCCAGAAGAAAATAGCCAGAATAAGGAAAAATGATAGGAGGGAAAATGATGAGTGGAGGGGACACAGGTCGATGATCAGAAGATGAACTCTTCAATCGGAAAAAAACAAGCATGGGCTTCCTGGAAAAAAAGCATGGTCTTCTAGAACTTAAAAAAAAAAAAAGTTAGCAGCTTAGGTCAGACTGAATCCCACTCACCAAACACAGGGAGTTTCTGTTGAACTTGAGCAAGGTAAGCATGATTCGTAGAAGCATAAAGTAAAAGATGTCAGGTCAGAGTTGCTGCAGGGATGCTGGCACTTGAATGCCAAGAGGGACTAAGGCATGGAGTGTTACCTACCTAGAGGTTCATGAAGAAAAATTGGTATAAATCTCTGACCTTCAATCAGGATTGTGAAAAGAGGATGGGTAGGAAGCCCATTCCTCAGGGCCCTTAACCTTGTTCCTACATTCTTGTTAGTATAAGTAAATCATAAAGAGTTAAATGATGAGATATATATTTTCTGTCTTATTACAAGTACAGCTTGATGTGGATCAATAAGAGGTCAACTGTACATTCCACTTCTGTGATATTCCATCACCCCAGAACATCCATTGTTTTCTTTTCTTTTTTTTTTTGCCTTTCTGATTTTATAACTATAAATTCCTTTATAGGAATGTAAACCCCTAGGGAAAAAATAACTTAAAAAGATATACTAAATCTCTGTTATGAGTTTCTTTTAAACCCATGTCAAATGCAGTGGTAACCTAGCAACATCAGAGAAATGCACTGACTTAAAAACCCAGCTATCATGCTCATATTTTTGTACTTGGAAAAAAATTTCTACTGCTCTATAAAGTGATCCATCCATCGGTAGCTCCTCCAGTTTTGGAGTCCCAGGCCTTTCCTGGCTTTGCTCGAGCTTGTGTGCACAGTGGCGGTAGCCAAATGTGAAATGTGACAATGCTCTTCTTGCAGGTTTACCAGCGTTAGTGGTGGCCACATCCGTAGGCTTCACCAGGACAAAAGGATATGGCACTGATCACTAGTAAGTCCGTCCACGGTGATAAATCTTATTTATAATTAAGTAAACTGTCAAATATGCTTCATTAGTCTTGGCTGGCACTGCTGATAGCTTGTACTCTGTCACTGAGTCATTAACAGTGGTTGAAGTCACATTACGAGGAATGATGTAAGGTGCCTTAAATGCACAAAAGTTCGGCATTAAATGCTGCAGGGCTGTTCAGAATTCTTTCAATTTCCCATTTCTTTGTAACACCAGAGTCTTAATTTCTTTCTTTCTTTGAAATTAATTTTTGTTGAAATATAGTTGATTTACAACGTTCTGTCAGTTTCTGCTGTATAACAAGTGAATCAGTTATATATATATATATATATATATATATATATATACACACATTTGCACTCTTTTTTTATATTATATTCCCATATAAGTCATTCCAGTATTAATGATTAAGTAGAATCATAATTTGTAAAATATTTCTATATTTACTTTGCATGTTCCATCTCAGATGCATTTTTAAAGACCTGGATAAATCTTGACACGTTTACATTTTAGAATAGGACTCTGATCTGAGCTTCTGATTTCACAGATGATAATATATACTGGCAGCAACCATATTTTATCATGTTACTTCAAGTTTTGTTGCTGTGTTAGGGAGATATGCATTCAAATTCAAAGGCCGGGGGATCAGTAGATCACATTATAGAATGCCCAGGCTGCAGAAGAAATTAGAAGGGAGTAAAAGGGGATGTGGTACCAGCCTACCCTAATCAGACCTGTGATACTGAGAACATTCTGTGGGAGACTTTGTCAAGTTTATATGTAATATTTCAAATGTAAAGCAGTACAGTCTCATGTTTTGCTTCATCTGCTCTTTAAAGTAGAGGAGACAGCTGAGAAATGGGGAGGAGGATGGCATCTTGTTAGAAGTGTAAGTCTTAAAAGGAGATGTCCTATTTAACTATCCTCGGGTTTGAGATAGGATTTGGGGCTAATTAGGCCCTTGGTGGGTTCATCTAAGTAGAAAGTGTGCCAAGAGACACCACTGGACCTGCCATCCCAAGGAAACTTCCAAAGAATCGCAAGAACTCACATCATCAGAGCACTTTTCTCATATAACCTATGGGATGGAACTGATAGTGTATGCTGTAGAGCTCTCTTCCTATACCACTGTTATCTTTAATCTATTATGTTTCAAAATAGCATGGCTCTTTTTGAAAGCCACTGTGGTGGGGATATGGAAAGAAGTAGGATTATAGATGGCACAGTTCCAGCTCTCAAGGAGTGTATGATTGAAAATGAATGCAGAACAAGCAGGAGAGTACCAATTTGAAGATGAATTTACACAAAACTGCAGAAGTTTAGTGGCAGTCTTGGAGACGCCAAACTGAAGTGTTCTATCATACCTAAGGGCTTTTCCTCTAGGTGTTTTGTTTTAAAAATAGACATTAAACTGTTGATCTCAAAGTGGGAAAGTAGAATTTTATTAATTTGCTGTTATGACCAAGGAGCAATAACTAGATGCAGACTTTGAAAACACACACACACACACACATACACATACACACACACTGACTGACATGGTAGCATCCACTATTAAATGTATATAATTCTGTGAGTTATCAAATGCATGAATCATGTAACCACCACCACAGCCAATATAAAAAATTTCTTGGAAGAGGAGAGAACAGTATTGTTAAGCATTCTTTTTAATAAGTTTGTTTATTTATTTTGGCTGTGATGGGTCTTTGTTGCTGCATGGGCTTTTCCCGGGTGGCAGTGAGCAGGAGCTCATCTCGAGCTGTGGTGCTTCTCACTGGGGGAGCTTCTCATGTTTCGTAACCTGGGCTCTAGGGAGCAATGGCTTCAGTAGTTACAGCACGTGGGGTCAATAGTTGCAGCGCCCGGGCTCTTGAGGACAGGCTTAACAGTGGTGGCGCACAGACTTAGTGGCACTGTGGCCTGTGCGATCTTCCTGGGTCAGGGATCGAACCTGGGTCTCCTGCGTTGGCAGGTGGACTCTTTACCACTGAGCCATCAAGGAAGCCCCAGGTATTATTGATTGTTGATTGCTGTTCATTTTGGAGGCAGCATGCTGATTCAAGGGACTGAGAGCTAATATGAAAGGGTCAGAGGTCAAGGAGAGGTGTGTGAAGTGGTAGACATGACTCTGATCCGGAAGACCTCTTGACATCCTTTGCTGTGACAGAATGAGCATTTGTACCTAAATGGTTACTGTCTTTGTCCATGAAAACCTGCACTTCTTGGGGAATCTAGTAATTGAAACAAACAGAGCTAGACTTATTTTCATTCAAAAGCTTATCTTTAGTGATTTTTTAGCAGTCTGGGAAAAAGTAAAATTGGAAGAAAGAAAGAAAAAAAAAAAACATGCAAAATGTAGATTATCTGTTCCCTACAATGATGGCTTTTAAACCAATATCTTCCACTATCTCAATGGCCTCAAGGAAGAACAGGTAAATGGCATGTATAAGTCTCTAAAAACACACTGTTCCTGCTTCAGAGTATACTTGAAAAATTCCATAATGGATATAAAGCAGCATTTTGCATAACTTAATAGTTACATTTGTACTGAAAGTCACTGTAAAAATCTCACTGCAACAGTAATTTGTCTAAAATGTTTTAACTGCCTGACAGCAAAGCCTCATAATCAGAGTTTCTTTCCTGTGAGAGGTATGTGGTATATGTTACTCACGAAGTATGCTAATTTTAGCTTTTTTCATATCTTCCATGTATTTTTTAAAAACCTATGAACCTTTGAAATATGCCAGAATTCCAAGACTAAGCACATAGTCCAAACTATTTGTATCACACGTTAGTGATCTAATACATGTCACTAATTGGTGTTAGTTTTTATCTGATGTTCTTTCCAGTTGCTGGCTCTCTCTTGAAGGAGGTCTACTCTACGCCTTTGTGGGACCTGCAGCTGCTGTTGTCCTGGTAAACACCAAAATCAGCTTAATTGTTTTTCTTAACAAAGAAAGTCTACTTTGCTTCCATTAGAGTGACACTTTCGTATTGATTGTGCAGAAATTTTAAAGTTTGATGAATTGTTACTTAAATTTTAATGTTGACATCTATCCAGTGCTTTATTACACTAAAATATTCTTATTTTGAAGCCTGACGAATACTAAGCATGAGAGTATGGGATTTCTCTTTCAGGAATTTCACATTTGTGAAGAAGTGTGAGTAAGTTTCAGTAAATTCTTCCTTGTTAACATATAGAATTTCCTCATTTATTATTATTTCACCTTTACACTATTACACCTTTATACTTTCATAATATGATCTACATAATTATTCAGATCTCTTAATTTGGTGTCTGGGGCTGACACCAAATATCAACAAGAAAGTGTATGTTCATGTGTCAAAGTTTCTCCTCCTCACTGCTGCAGATGTTTTGAACTGGACATTTCTTTGTTGTGGGGCTGTCCTGTGTATTTATCAGAACCACTGGCATCTACCTGCTAAATAGCAATGGTACCCTTCAAGTTGTAATAATCAGAAAATGTCTCCAGAGATTTTGCAGTGTTCACTGAGGGTACAAGTCACCCCCCTCTAGTTGAGAACACCTACCATATTTATGTATAAAGTTTTACCAATTTTTCTTTTTTGAATCACCAAATAATTCCTTTGCATGTTTATTTATAGGAACATGAAAATTTTCCACAAACTTGCCTTTCCTCTGTGTCTCTGAATTTATTGATTACAGATCTTTCTTACCTAATAAATCTTTGAAAAATGTCAGAGAAGAAAGAAACAATCTGAATTACATACAAAGATGCATCTCACTGTACAATCAGATTTCTAATTGAAAAGTTACCTTTTCGATTCTTGAAGCATTCAATAAGTTGGAAGCTGGAGATATCTTTCTTAATAGCTCTATGTGGTTTTCTTCCTTTAAAGTTTGTTCTTCCTCCTCTAAATTATAAAAGGGAGCAGAAACTTGGTGATTTACAAGAACAATCTAGGCATGAGTGTTAGAAGAGCATAGGAAAACTAAAACTCTCAGACATAGTTCTAGCCACTGCATTGAATTTTTATTTAATCGACTGAATTACTTCCCTAGGCTTCTAGATTAATATACACATAACCCTAAAGTGAAGAAACAATGAGTATGTGTGTAATTGAAAGACAAAGGTCTTTGGAGTGGTGATGAATTCTCTCATGTTTAAATTGTAGATTAACAGAATCCACAGAATACAGTTTTTTTAGTTCAGATATAGATATACGAAGATGAGTCAGACTTTCGCTTGATCAAATGGTATCTTGTTAGGGAGCTATGAAGAGTGACCCCTTCTAAGTCTTTACCTAACAGTTTCTTTGGATCTTCTTTACACCAGTAATTAAGCAGACTCTAGCTTTATATTCCATCTGCTCGAAGTATATTGGAGAAGTAGAAGTTTCTTTTTTATTAACTAGTCATCCTGCTTCATTTAAAACATATTTTTCACAAGCTACGAGTTGCAATGTACGGGCTTCACCATTTGCAGTGGGTGTCGCACCAAGATTCTTTTGACCGTGGAGGGTAAGGGACAGGAAGGCAAAAAAGGAGAAAATATTTTTCCTCGATTATCTTGGTTTCAGCATTGTACTGGATTCCTTTATCAGGAAGTGCCAGTAGGTTAGAGAACCCAGCGCACTTATAATAAAGCCGCTACAACTAGACCACAGCTCTCTCTACAGCATTTTACAGTTTGACTTGAGAAAGATGAATATGTGTGATTTCATCTCAGCTGTGTTATGCAAGAGACCTTTTAAATGGATAGAAGAGTCTTAGAGATGCTGAGACTGGTTCAATAGAGCACATTATAAAAATTAGTGTAAGTGTCCGTCTGAAAGGATGCTGGTGAATTGAATAGCCTTTCCCCTTTGTCCAGAAAACCAAGGTGCATTAAAATGCCCCCAGTCTCATGGGAGAAAACAGTTGCACAGCACGAAGAACTGAGGCATTCTGTTCTCCCAGTTCCGGGCAATGACAAACCTTAGCACCTTTGCCTGGCAGGACTCACCCTGGCTACACTTTGCAAGACATAATCTTCTGATACCCAGACATAGTGTAAAGCTCATTAGTCCATTTGTGTTATTCAGGGATGATTCAGAGAAAAGAATGCTAGATTGGCATAATATGGCAATTTAAAAGTTAGGCCGTGCAATATTAATTTCCTCAGTGTTAACTGCAAAACATGGACAGTAAATGGGCTGAAACATGGACAGTAAATGGGCCGAAAATACTTCAGAACATTAAAGTAACCCACCTAGCCAACTCACGAGAATCCTTTAAGAGATGGACACTAACACTACTGGTAAATTGCCCTGTTTTCCTGTATGCACTTATAAAATACTTGAGAAGGGCTTCCTGTCACTACCATTGTGAGTATAGAATTCTGCCAAGGTTGTGAATGGATAAAAGTGGGTTCTCAAGAAAAATCAGGGACCTGATTCCCTTCAACCTTTGTTTCTGTCTGACAGGTCAACATGGTGATTGGCATTTTGGTATTTAATAAACTTGTTTCAAGAGATGGGATCCTAGATAAAAAGCTCAAACACAGAGCCGGGTAAGCTGCAATTGGTGGATTTTGAAGGGTGTTTACAGCATGTCCCATACACCAGTCCCAGATCACCGACTGCATTCGACTGGGCCTTGGACTTGGTTCTTGAGAAACTGGTGTGTATGGTGGACTATGCCATTCGAGCTTCCAATGGGCTATTCTTAAGAGGTGTCAGCAAAATCTGAAAATAATTAAAGAGTCCATTAAGAAAATCTGGATTTGTTTGTGTGTATTGCCTGTTTGTAAGATAAGAAAATTAAATATTAAGGCTAGACTTGAAATAATTGTTCTTGGGTGAGAGTTTCAAAGACCTCCCAGTTTTAGTCACAAAGGACAGGAGGATAGACTGAACCTAATTTCAGTATGGGACATGACAGAATAAGGACAAGCAAACCTTAGTAGGGCAAAAATATTGCATTTTATTTGTTCATTGTATATATCAGAAAAATTCTTCACTCGAAATAATTAGGAAACACTAGTTTTATCATATATTTATTTTTATGATGTTTTCACTATAACTTGCTAGAAAGTTACTCATAATTTTCACTTGCACATTTTAACCACTTATAAAATAATGCAAAATATCTCCTTTAATTTTACTGTTATTGTAATATCACCATATCTAATGACAATAACATTTTATAAGCAGGTTGGTAGCATCTTTTTAAAGTTATATCATTAACTCATAAATTTGTAAAACCTTGAATGAAATAGTAATGTTTTTAAATTTCCCTTTGAATCTTTTCTTATAAAAAGTTTGTAGCTTTCCCCTTTCTGTTTAACTGTATCCCCATTCAAAGCTTACCCCAGATGTTCTCATTTCTTTAATAATCTATGGTATCCTTAATGGTCATAGTATTTTATCACTGGCTGGTGGAAATTTTAAATCGTTCGTGTGTTTATAATCCATGTAAGAATTTAAGAGACAAGATAGGCTGGGCATTTTCCCCCTTTTAAAAGATTAGGTTTAATGGCTTTCAGTATGAAGTTAGATATCATTTACATCAAACATTAGAACTGCAATGATGTAATAAACACATAATTGGCGATTCCTTTCTGAGCAGAAATCACTTCCCATCTGGAGACCTCTTTCATTTCAGATAAGTCTCTAAGGCAACTTGAAACGGGCAGACTTGAGCTTGCATAGACACTGAGCTTCCTATGCCATTTAAATTTGAAACTTTCACACTATTAATCGATAGTTTGAAGTGGTTAAATTGGAGCAACAGCTACTTCAGTTATTTCTGCCTAGGTTAATCATGTTAGAATAAATTGTTCATACTGGGTACTGGATATAGAAACTCACTTCTGCCACTAGTGGTGTAAAGTTGTATAATTACTTGCTAAAATTGAGGGTGGAGTGGGTTAGTGGTTAAGATAAAGCTTGGAAGTAAAGAGAAAATCATGCTCGGAAAATCAGCTAATCATGCTTAGCTCTGCAATTTCTTAGCTCTGTGTGTCTTTGGGCATGTTATTTCATCTTTCTACAGTTCAGTCTTCTTACCTGTAAAATGGGGGTAGTAACTCTTGCTTCATGATAGAGTATATTTTAAAAAAATGTGTATAAAGCATTCACTAGAGTATCTAGCAAATAGCAAGCAAGCACTCACTCACCATTGGTGACTCTTGTTATGATGGGTGAGATGAAGAAGCCAAGCTGGACAGCTTGTTTGCAAAGGACCCTGAACTTCTGTCAAGCAAGCACCCATGATACCACCATTCATGACACTGAGATCAGAAAAAGAGATGAAAAAAAAATAGAAAAAGAGATGAGATTATCAGAATAAGCATAATGCTAAGGATTTATTAAAGTCAGTCAGTATTGTTTTCCTCATTTGATTGTTTTATATGTAATATGCAGTTTGATTCATGTAACTCTTTGTAAGGCAGAACATAGGTGTAGAAGAAATGACATTATCTTTATGAATATAGAAATTATCCATTTCAGTCTACATATTAATTTTAAAATCCCTGTTTCTAAAAATGTCATAGAAGTTGCATCTGTTTTACTGGGAAAACTGAGTCAAACAGTTTTTGTTGTTGTTGTTTCCTTGTTCAAAGGCCACTATTAGAGAAATACAAATAAAGTTAATACAAGTTAAAACAGCAGAATGTTGGTTACTGTCCAAAGCAGAAAAAGATTATTAATAAATTAATGATTCTAGGCTTAATTTTTTATAATAGAAAATGCTATTTTAGCTTAAAGATTGAAATTTGCTCTCTATTCCAATGTGTGACTGAATGAATTTTTCAGATCTGAACATTTGCAGCGAATTTTTAGTTCCCAGAGAAGCAGTGAGGCCAATAACACAGACTTCAGTGAAGAACAGATAATCAGAATTATCTAAAGAAACATCAGTCAAGAAGCTAACTGATTAATTTAATTGATACTCTAATTGTAAATATAGACCATTTCAGGTTATTAGAATATATATATATACACCTACATAAATACAAATATACATATGTGTGTATATATATATATATATATATACACACCAAGTGTTTCTTTTGAAACATTATAATTTGGAATCAAATATAGTACCAACATGGAAAAGAAAATAGCAACCCACTCCAGTATTCTTGCCTGGAGAATCCCATGGACGGAGGAGCTTGGTGGGCTGCAGTCCACGGGTTGCAAAGAGTCGGACATGACTGAGCGACATGTTCTATTGTATCAACATATTCCTCCCCCCATTTTACCTACTTCTTAATCTCCTTTCTTCTTTTCATCGTCAATTATTGCCAAGCAAATAGTTTATGCTCAATAAAGATTGATAAAAGAATGGGTGAATGAATATTAAAACAATAATACAATAATTTGACAAGTTTTGTAATACCCAAACTAGAATAACTTTTTCTAATACATAAAGTATAGTTAGTTACCGAGGGGGAATTTATTGCAAATATCAACATATCTTATATGAAGTGATATTTGGAAAAGAGTGAACATAAGATAAAATGACATGTGTCTTTTTAGAACATCTCAAACAAGATATTTCATTTTCTTTTTTCCTGCAATGGAACTTTCTTATCTACTGTTATGAAGTATATAATGTGAAGAATATTGGTCTAGGCATTCTCCTGGGAGCAGATGCAAACACACTGGCCACTGAACCATTCATGAACCAAACTGGATAGACTGTTATTAGTCATTCCTTGGAAAAGTCTGGATACTTGTGGCTAGTACCTTTGCCCTATTTTGAATTAGTAAAGTGAATAGTTTAGAATCATGTTCTCCACCCCCACATCTAACTCTGAGAGTTTTGATCTTTCTCATGGGATCTACTGATTAATCTGCTTCCTTAATAACTTTCATATTTATCATCTTATCAAAGTTCGATTCACCAATGAAGGCACCTCTTTAAAAGAAACCAGACATTCTGAATTATGAGCCCCTTGTCACTTTCTCTGTTCTACCATTTTTAGTTTAAACATGGTACTACAGGTCCACCACAATATTCGTCTTTTAAAAAACCTACTTGGAAAACCTGATCAGTTCAGTTCAGTCCAACTCTTTGTGACCCCATGGACTGCAGCACACCAGGCCTCCCTGTCCATCACCAATTCCCGGAATTTACTCAAACTCATGTTCATTGAGTCAGTGATGCCATCCAACCATATCATCCTCTGTCATCCCCTTCTCCTCCTGCCTTCAATCTTTCCCAGCATCACGGTCTTTTCAAATGAGTCAGTTCTTCACATCAGGTGGCCAGAGTATTAGAGTTTCAGCTTCCGCGTCGGTCCTTCCAAGGAATATTCAGGACTGATTTCCTTTAGGATGGACTGGTTGGATCTCCTTGCAGTCCAAGGGACTCTCAGGAGTCCTCTCCAACACCACAATTCAAAAGCATAAATTGTTTGGTGCTCAGCTTTCTTTATAGTCCAACTCTCATATCCATACATGACTACTGGAAAAACCAGAACATTGACTAGATGGACCTTTGTTGGCAAAGTAATGTCTCTGCTTTTAATATACTGTCTAGGTTGATCATAACTTTTCTTCCAAGGAGCAAGTGTCTTAATTTCATGGCGGCAGTAACCATCTGCAGTGATTTTGGAGCCCCAAAAAATAAAGTCTGTCACTGTTTCCACTATTTCCCCATATATTTGCCATGAAGTGATGGGACCAGATGCCATGATCTTAATTCTCTGAATGTGAGTTTTAAGCTAACATTTTCACTCTCCTCTTTAACTTTCATCAAGAGGCTCTTTAGTTCTTCTCTTTCTGCCATAATTGTGGTGTCATCTGCATATCTGAGGTTATTGATATTTATCCCGGCAATCTTGATTCCAGCTTGTGCTTTATTCAGTCCAGCGTTTCTCATGATGTACTCTGCATAGAAGTTAAATAAGCAGGGTGACAATATACAGCCTTGACATACCCCTTCCCCAAATTGGAACCAGTCCATAGTTCCATGTCCAGTTCTGACTGTTGCTTCTTGACCTGCATACAGATTCCTCAGGAGGCATATCAGGTGGTCTGGTATTCCCATCTCTTGAAGAATTTTGCACAGTGTGCTGTGATCCACACAGTCAAAGGCTTTGGCATAGTCAATAAAGTAGAAGTAGATGTTCTTCTGGAGCTCTCTCACTTTTTTATGATACAACAGATGTTGGCAATTTGATCTCTGGTTCCTCTGCCTTTTCTGAATCTAGCTTGAATATCTGTAAGTTCTTGGTTCACATACTATTGAAACTTCACTGGGAGAATTTTGAGCATTACTGTGCTATCATGTGAGATGAGTGCAATTTTGTGGTAGTTTAACATTCTTTGGCATTGCCTTTCTTTGGGTTTGGAATGAAAACTACCTTTTCCAGACCTGTGGCCACTGCTGTTTTCCAAATTTGCTGGCATATTGAGTACAGCACGTTCATAGTATCACCTTTTAGGATCTGATATAGCTCAACTGGCATTCCATCACCTCCACTAGCTTTGTTCATAGTGATACTTCCTAAGGCCCACTTGACTTCACACTCCAGGATGTCTGGCTCTAGGTGAGTGATCACCCCATCATAGTTATCTGGGTCATGAAAATCTTCTGTGTATTCTTGCCACCTCTTCTTAATATCTTCTGCTTCTGTTAGCTCCATACCATTTCTGTCCTCTATTGAGCCCATCTTTGCATGAAATGTTCCGTTGGTATCTAATTTTCTTGAGATCTCTAGTCTTTCCCATTTTATTATTTTCCTCTACTTCTTTGCATTGATTGCTGAGGAACGCTTTCTTATCTCTCCTTGCTGTTCTTTGGAACTCTGCATTAAATGGGTGTATCTTTCCTTTTCTCTTTTGCCTTTCACTTCTCTTCTTTTCTCAGCTATTTGTAAGGCCTCCTCAGACAACGATTTTGCCTTTTTGCATTTCTTTTTTCTTGTGGATGGTCTAGATCACTGCCTCCTGTACAATGTCATGAACCTCCATCCATAGTTCATCAGGCACTCTGTCTAGCAGATCTAGTCCCTTCATTTGATTTGTTACTTCCACTGTATAATCATAAGGGATTTGATTCAGGTCATACCTGAATGGTTTAGTGGTTTTCCATACTTTCTTCAATTGAAGTCTGAATTTGGCAATAAGGAGTTCATGATCTGAGCCACAGTCAGCTCCCAGTCTTGTTTTTGCTGACTGTATGGAGCTTCTCCATCTTTGGCTGCAGAGAATATAATGAGTCTGATTTCAGTATTGACCATCAGTGATGTCCATGTTTAGAGTCCTCTCTTGTGTTATTGGAAGAGGGTGTTTGCTATGACAGTATGTTCTCTTGGCAAAACTCTGTTAGCTTTTGCCCTGCTTCATTCTGTACTCCAAGACTGAATTTGCCTGTTACTCCAGGTATCTGTTGACTTCCTCATTTTTTATTCCAGTCCCCTATGATAAAAAGGACATCTTCTTTTGCTATTAGGTCTAGAAGGTCTTGTAGGTCTTCATGCGACCGTTCAACTTCAGCTTCTTTGGCATTACTGGTCAGGGCATACCTAGACTTGGATTACTGTGATATTGAATGGTTTGCCTTAGAAACGAACAGAGATCATTCTGTCATTTTTGAGATTGCACCCAAGTACAGAATTTCAGACTCTTTTGTTGACTATGAGAGCCATTCCATTTCTTCTAAGTGATTCTTGCCCACAGTAGTAGATAAAATGGTCATCTGAATTAAATTCACCCATTCCAATACATTTTAGTTCACTGATTCCTAAAATGTCGAAATACAGGGAAAGCCTGTATTTTACACATAAACATCACATGGTAATGGATGAGAGACCACAGAAGATCATTTCAAGGTGTTTTGAAGTTTGAGTCAAATAATTTCATTTCGGTTTCTCCTAAGAGGGTAAGGTTCTGTTAAACCATTCGTTTACAAAATACTCTTTTCTAAAGAAAAATATGTCAAGTTTTTCTACATCGTGTGTCTGAATTTATCCACAGAATCCTCTAGACTTGAATATACCATTTAAAAACTATTATATTATGTCTGTGACAAAATGTTCAGAAAGAACGTTTTGAACTTAGTAACTATATTAAATGTGTCTTATTAAAGTTAAACTGTCACTCTGTTTATTAGCAACTAATACTTCATCAAATTTATCAATCTCTATATTCAGATCACCCTAAAATATAGGATCAATTCATTGATGCTAAATGAAATTTCAAAATGTAAATATGTTTGGTTAAAGGCTACATCTTCCTCATAGGACTAAAAGCTTATAATATGTATCTCCTTATGTTGGAGTTCTGAGATACCTGTGTGTATTTCAGAAGGTTTTAATTAATATTATGTTCCTCTTGTAAATGACATTGAAAATCTCTGAAACTAGGAATCCTTACCTGTTTGATTATCAAGGTTCTGAATAAAGGGTTTTCACTGTATGTCCACACAAATACATACTTACATTTAACTCAGTGTATTGGGCAACTTTGACCTGTAGATACAAGGCCCGTTTATGGTATAAATGATCAAAATATGCTTTGCATGTAACAAAGGCCCATATTATTAAGCGGTAAATGTTACAAAAATAATGTGTAGTGTAAATGCATCTTTAAACATGACCGAGAGAATTCCTCTTTGATAAATATGCTTTTCTGCATGAAATCATATTTAAAAGCTAACTTATAGCAGCAACTTTTTTTGGTGACAATTCAATATTTTGTTCTTTTTGTGGGTGTTCTGTTTATTTGCAGTCAGATGAGTGAGCCTCATAGCGGTTTGACGCTCAAATGTGCCAAGTGTGGAGTAGTTTCAACAACAGCTTTATCAGCCACCACCGCCAGTAATGCCATGTTAGTCCCAATCATTTACATCTTCTTGTTACAAATGTTTTACCGTGCATGTGAGAAAATGCTATGATGGAAAATAAATCATATTTGCTAATATTAGAACTAAGAACATACATAAATGTTTGTAATTTGCAACTGCTTTTATAACTATTGTGGGATTGCTTATCAAAAAATAAGTAAAACTGTGAAATCTTATCTACTTTGTGGCTTCCAAGTTAATATATTGGTGCCACATACAAGAATGCTTTGTTGAATGGGGATTAGGTTATGGCCTGAGGCGTACGTGCAGCTACGTAATGTCTCTTCTTCTCTTCCAACAGGGCGTCTCTCTGGAGCTCCTGTGTGGTGTTGCCCCTTCTGGCTCTGACGTGGATGTCTGCGGTTCTGGCCATGACAGACAAACGCTCCATCCTGTTTCAGATTCTTTTTGCTGTGTTTGATTCATTACAAGGCTTTGTGATAGTCATGGTCCACTGCATTCTTCGAAGAGAGGTGAGAAAGATCATTCTTGCAGGAGTGAGGAATGATACTTAGAAGAGTATTTTCCATGTTAATAAATAGGATCTTTTCTTTTAATAACTGGATCTTGAGATTAAAGCCGGTCTCCTCTTAAGACAATTGTTGGAGCATCAATGCTAAAGGGAAAGGTTAAGGCAAAGGGGACTCCTTGGACTCTGAAAATGACAGATTAAAACAAATGGCACCAAGCAAGCAGAAACACCAGCAGAGGTGCCAAGACAGGCTCTGATACAATCACAGGTATAGATAAGAGGGTGGGTGGCCTATCTGTAAAAGATAATATCATGCTGTTTCTTAAAGCTGTTCCCTAACGTGTGCTTCTACACACGGCATAACCCCATTCCTCATACTTAACTAATTTTGTTTTAGATGGAAAATTTTGAAGATGAATGAGCAATTCTTTTGTCTCTGTACTAAGGTATGGTTAAGGTTACTCAAAAGGGATGATTTCGATATGGATTTGATGCTTAGAAAACACACACACACCCCCAAAAATGGCCACAGTGGAGCATGATGGACAGTCCCCAAGGACTGTAGGTCTATAATCACAGTGTTTCTCCAGGTTCTGGTGAGGTTTGCTGGTAGCACTGAGAGAAGGAAGTCATCCTTCATGTACTGAGACTGACTTCCACCAAATCTATCCAAATGAGTGATGCAGTTCACACTTAAATTGTTTAGGGATAAAATATTGTTTTCCAACTGGTGCAAAAATTATTCTGAGTGCTTGCAAGCAGTGACACAGTGTTTACAAGGTTTCTGAGTCATTTTAGCATTTACTCTGGGGATGGTGGTGACTAAAACACACAGTGACACAGTGCCATGCTAGTAACTTTGAGAAGATGGTTCAGTTCAGTTCAGTCGCTCAGTCGTGTCCGACTCTTTGTGACCCCATGAATCGCAGCACACCAGGCCTCCCTGTCCATCACCATCTCCCGGAGTTCACTCAGACTCACATCCATCGAGTCGGTGATGCCATCCATCCATCTCATCCTCGGTCATCCCCTTCTCCTCCTGCCCCCAATCCCTCCCAGCATGAGAGTGTTTTCCAATGAGTCAACTCTTCGCATGAGGTGGCCAAAGTACTGGAGCTTCAGCTTTGGCATCATTCCTTCCAAAGAAATCCCAGGGTTGATCTCCTTCAGAATGGACTGGTTGGATCTCCTTGCAGTCCGAGGGACTCTCAAGAGTCTTCTCCAACACCACAGTTCAAAAGCATCAATTCTTCAGCGCTCAGCCTTCTTCACAGTCCAAATCTCACATCTATATATGACCACAGGAAAAACCATAGCCTTGACTAGACGGACCTTAGTCAGCAAAGTAGTGTCTCTGCTTTTGAATATACTATCTAGGTTGCTCATAACATTCTTTCCAAGGAGTAAGCGTCTTTTAATTTCATGGCTGCAGTCACGATCTGCAGTGATTTTGGAGCCCCCAAAAATAAAGTCTGACACTGTTTCCACTGTTTCCCCATCTATTCCCCATGAAGTGATGGGACCAGATGCCATGATCTTCGTTTTCTGAATGTTGAGCTTTAAGCCAACTTTTTCGCTCTCCTCTTTCACTTTCATCAAGAGGCTTTTTAGCTCCTATTCACTTTCTGCCATAAGGGTGGTGTCATCTGCATATCTGAGGTTATTGATATTTCTCCCAGCAATCTTGATTCCAGCTAGTGTTTCTTCCAGTCCAGCGTTTCTCATGATGTACTCTGCATAGAAGTTAAATAAGAAGGGTGACAATGTACAGCCTTGATGTACTCCTCTTCCTATTTGGAACCAGTCTGTTGTTCCATGTCCGGTTCTAACTGTTGCTTCCTGACCTGCATACAGATTTCTCAAGAGGCAGGTCAGGTGGTCTTGTATTCCCATCTCTTTCAGAATTTTCCACAGTTTATTGTGATCCACAGAGTCAAAGGCTTTGGCATAGTCAATAAAGCAGAAATAGCTGTTTTTCTGGAACTCTCTTGGTTTTTCCATGATCCAGCAGATGTTGGCAATTTGATCTCTGGTTCCTCTGCCTTTTCTAAAACCAGCTTGAACATCAGGGAGTTCACAGTTCACGTATTGCTGAAGCCTGGCTTGGAGAATTTTGAGCATTACTTTACTAGCATGTGAGATGAGTGCAATTGTGCGGTAGTTTGAGCATTCTTTGGCATTGCCTTTCTTTGGAATTGGAATGAAAACTGACCTTTTCCAGTCCTGCGGCCACTACTGAGTTTTCCAAATTTGCTGGCATATTGAGTGCAGCACTTTCACAGCATCATCTTTCAGGATTTGAAAGAGCTCAACTGGAATTCCATCACCTCCACTAGCTTTGTTTGTAGTGATGCTTTCTAAGGCCCACTTGACTTCACATTCCAAGATGTCTGGCTCTAGATGATCCACTGTCATTTGTATTATCTAGCTTTCATGAGAACTTTATTATGATGTGCATATTGCGAAATGGCGCATGTGCATCTGAGTACACATCCCATAGCTTTTACAGTGATGTGTGAAGGTAAGCAAAGTTTTTACCTCGTTTACCAAATGAGGAGAACAATGTTTCTGAGCTCCTTTAGTATAATACAGATGTCAGCCATAAACCCACAAGTATATTCCAGTAACACTGTATGATGAAAAACAAGGAAAACAGAAGAATGAGTTCACATTTCAAGGGGAAAGGGAATTTCATCATTTAAAAGATCTGATCTAGCTCACCGTTGCCAGGACATCACAAATTACTGCCTAGAATATCAGCATTAAAAACATTTTAAGTGTTGAATTTTTCATAGACCAAAGTCGCATGAAAATGTTCTTCTCCGACCATAACTGTTAAAAGGTTATTGCTGAACCACAAAAAGATGCCGGGATTCTTGGTCTGCAGAGGAGAATAATTCAATCCAGGGCCAGAGACAAGGCTTGATCACTCAGAGCTTTTGTGTAATAAAGTTTTATTAAAGTATGAAAGAGACAGAGAAAGCTTCTGACATAGACATCAAAAGGGGGCAGAAAGAGTACCCTCTTGCTAGTGTTAGCAATGGAGTTATATACCTTTTAATTCGTTATTACAATGAATCAAAAGAATGTCTCAAGTTTGTGAAAATTTCACCAGACCCACTCCCACAGTTTACATTTTCGGATAACAAGATTAGAATTTAACAATAGAAAGATCCTGCCGGACTCACTCCCATAATACCTTCTAAAATATCAGGATTAGTCAGGTTTTCAGGAAGGAGAAACTGTCCTCCAGCCCAATACATTGTTGTTTTATAATCCTTAGTACAGTTTAAACTGAGTTGTGTAATTGACTAAGACTATGGAGAATCCCAGGGACAGGGGAGCCGAACACGACTGAAGCGACCTAGCAGCAGCAGCGAGGAATATAGAGGGAAAAAAAAGTTTGTCCTTTTCTCCTCCTTGAGAATTCCAGACCCCTATCTCCACTTCCAGGGAGCCTGGTGAGCCCCCACCTATGGGGTCGCACAGAGTCAAACACGATTGAAGCGATTTAGCAGCAGAAGCAGCCGCATCTCCACTTCGAGAGCCCCAGACCGCTTTCTCCTTCTTGGGGACCCTGGACTTCTTATCAGTCTGCCTAGGAATTGACTCTCTCACTATCCTGAGAGTTTTCTGTGTTAATATTATCTCTAAAATGTTTATGTAACAAAATTGTTCTAAGTGTGTGGACACTATACTTTTTTGATTGATGATTCAGGATGAACAATGTGGGCTGTAAGGAAGATACATGATTTATCTGCATAAGATTTTCAGAAGATATTAATACTTTAGGTGTTAAAGAGGAGAAAATGTCCCATCTCTAAATTAAGTCTTTATTTTTCTTCAAGAATAAGCTCTCTAAAAAGCCTTAGGCTATGATCAAAATATTCAGGTTTTAAAGTGACAGATATTTTGTTGGCTGATTATCAAATCTGTGCTGCTTACATGAAGAAAAATACTTGGCACAAAAATTCAGTTCAACCAGAACTTTTCCATACTTGCTAATTGGATTAAAAATTATCAAAAACATGAATTAAGAGTTAAGTTTCAGTCACTCAATCATGTCCAACTCTTTGCGACCCCATGGACTGCAGCACGCCAGGCTTCCCTGTCCATCACCAACTCCCGGAGTTTACTCAAACTCATGTCTATTGAGTCGGTGATACCATCCAAGCATCTCATCCTCTGTCATCCCCTTCTCCTCCCACCTTCAATCTTTCCCAGCATCAGGGTCTTTTCCAAGGAGTCATTTCTTCACATCTGAAACTCCAAAGTATTGGAGTTTCAGCTTCAGGATCAGTCCTTCCAATGAATATTCAGGACTGATTTCCTTTAGGATGGACTGGTTGGATTTCCTTACTGTCCAAGTGACTCTCTCAAGAGTAATTAAATTAAATCATATATAAATACTTCTGTTAAATACATGTCTGTAAATATATATTTTCTGTATTAATAGGAAGCAAAATATGGACTTTTGGCCCTGTTGTTGCATTTTCAGTGATTAGTTCAAATTGAATAATTTTATTGTTGATAAATTAATAACAGAGTATCATGTCTCTCATTTTAACACTGAAATCATAAATTTCACATTCAGTAGTTTTGCACTGACCCTTAAAAATACCCTGTAACATTGCTAAAATACACAGAGAATATTTCAGTTATAGGCAAGTCTCTTTCAGAATTCTTCAGTGGAAATTGTTACTGGAAAACCAAAAGAGCCTCTTAAATTTTGCAAATTCCAAAGAATGCATCATAAGCATGTCTTACTGAATTCATAGAAGTTTTTGTTTGTTTGTTGGACCTTCTAAATGTGTATTGCCGGACACTAGCAATGTGTCTATCTGGCTGTGTGCGGACACACAGCTCTAGCATTAACCACAGTCCAGGAGAACAAGACATCTTTCCATGTCCTTAGTGTCTCCTGTGAACAAACATTTCATAAAAACACACCAGAGCAAATGAACTCAGTAGCTACCTGTAAAATATTGGGTAATGGCTCAGATCTATCACTCTACTTGATAATCTGATAGGAGTTTTATATCTACTGCTTTTTTTCACTTTAGAACATTTCCTTCACAATTCAAAATAATGTATATGTACCCTTTGTTTTTTTATTTCTTTAAAATTTATAGTGTTCTTGCTATGTGCCAGCACCTAGGCTAGATGTTTATTTTTTTTATTTTTTAATTAATTTACTTGTTTGACTGTGTCACATGGCTAGTAAGGTCTTAGTTCCCCAACCAGCCATCAAACCTGGACCCTTAGCAGTAAAAGCGCAGAGTCCTAACCACTGGACAGCCAGGGAATTCCCTGGACGTCTTCTTTCTTAAAAGTATATAGTAAGAAAGGACATCAGTAGTTGCCTAGAGCTGGGGTGCAGGTTGGTAGAAAATAAGGGGTGACTGTCAGTGGGCATTGGGTTTCTTTTGAGGGTGATGAAAATATTTTCAAATTGGATTCTAGGGTGGTTACTAAGAGCCTTTATACACCTTACACGGGTGACCTTTACGATATGTAAATCCCATCCCAATAAAGCTGTTTTTAAAAACAAACAAACAAAAAAAAGTATATGAGCAAACTAAGGAATATTTCCTTCAATGTAGAGAGAGGCTGGATAAAAATAAACATATTTCTGTGTCTGCATATTTTGGAATATGCTAACATAATTTGGTTGTCTTTAGTCCTTAATGTTTCATCCAATATGATTCAAGATGCTTTCCCCATGTTTATTTCCACAGTCTTCTCTGAACCAGGTGGGTGTGCACAGGGGAGGAAGGGAGCTTTACAGGTTAAGAAGGAGAAAAGAAATAAAATACTGTAAAACACTGGCATTTTAAATGTTAAGGGGGAGGGGGGAGTCTCTTCATTCATTTTTAAAGCACCACTGCTTTCAATGGGTCAAATTTTTCTAAACTATTACAAGTCAAGAAAGAAAGGAGAAAGGATCATTCTGGTATGATCTCAACTTAATTATATTTCACTTTTCTAAAAACTAAATCAGATTGATTATTTGCCTAGTAGTTGGTTGTGACTCCAAACTGAGATCTTAATGTTCATATTTCATAACATATATATTCTTGAAGTATGGTTTCTTCTTCTGAAGCCCCTTTCTCTTTTAAACTGCTTTAGCAGATGTCTCTGACAAAAGAGAAAATGCAAAGAGGGAATGAGAATTTTTAAAAAATTAAACCATCTGATCACAACACATGACTTTCAGAAACCCACATCTTGAAAGCTAATGTGTCATACCTGATAAGGATAAGGATCTAATAGAAAATAATAAGGATAAAATAGAAAATAGAAAAAAGAGGTGTTTCCTTCATTTACCCATCATTTTTTTCCATCTTAGTGTTTTGTATTAATCTCTATTGGAGTAGAGCTGCTTTACAATGTTGTGTTAGTTTCTGATGTACAACAAAGTGAATCAGCTGTATGTTTACATGTATCCCCTCTTTTTTGGATTCCCTTCCCATTTAGGTCGCCACAGAGCACGGAAGAGAGTTCCGTGTGCTTTCTTGATTAGAATTCATTTGCATTAAGCACATAACGACATACCCACTGTTTACTATTCTCTGCATTGCTATGGAAGGCCTAACTACACCGGAGCCATGAACGCTTTCAAATAGTTTCGGTTGCTAGGAAACCGCTTCCCTGGTGCTGCCCATTCGTCTCATGGCTGCTGTCTCTGGCTGTGCCTGGATCTGAGACAATCGTACAGCTTGATGGCAGAGGGGGAAAATAACAAGACTGTGGTACGAAATAAGCTACAATAAAACCCTCTTGCTGAAAGGAAGGGGGAACAGAGGGTGCCTAAATGGATCATTTTGTCGTGTCGGTGTGTGAGGATGCTGCGGCCGCTCCGAAGCTTCAGTGGCAGGGCCAAGCTCGTCTTTCTTCTTTCCCTGCTGCTGGCAGGAGGGCTGGGCTGCACCAGATGAGGTCCCAGAAGCTTCATCCAAACCTGGGAAGCGATTTTGTAGCAAATGCTTAAAATAAACATGAACAGGGTTTTCTTTCTTTCTCCCACTCCCTCCCAGTCCCCCTTCCTTTTTTTTTCTGTCAACTTCTCATTTTGACTTATTATTTTCATAAAAATACAGATGAGCAAAGTTATTTACAAGCATATGACAGTGAATATATGAAGCAGACAAGCCACCTTAACTATCTCAGTTAAAACGAATATTCTCTCCCAAATATATTATTTTTTTAAAAAATGAAACCAGTAGTGGTACTTGATGGCAATTTGAAAAGAGGTGTATTGCGCTTAATATAGTTCAGATGGAGAGTTGCATGACTCTCCCAGATTGATTTGCAGGGAAATTAGGTAGGACCCGTGTACCACAGAAAAAGGTACATCGTGGTCCCCTGTGGAAAGAGGGCAGGAGCTTCAGTGGTCTTGGAAGATGAGGGGGTGGGTGATAGAAGACTTCAGAACCTGAAGGTGTCCTGAGGAAGAAAGTGAAAGTTTCACGTGGAGGAAAATCGAGAGAGGGTCATGGACGTACAGCTTCCTAGAAATGAAGATTGTGTTGAGTTGCAGAGAGTTGCTTCTCCTCTGAGACCACCTGGGGCCCATGGAGGCATAAAGCAAGTGATGACATGATCCTGGAAATCAGGATGATTTTTTTTTTTTTGTTAATGTCTCTGACCATGGCACCAAGAGAAAAACAGAACTGTCAACATTTAAGGGCACAGCACTAAATGGTGTTTTAGAGCTTTCTCTTTATGGTGAGCAGAGGCCTTGAAAAGAGGCCACTGTATGTTACAAGGAAGAGATTTCAGAAAATGCGTGAGTAGCTCAGGGTGGGGAGGGTCAGGGTTCTTGCTTGGAGGGGAGTTGGGTTAAAGAGAGTGAGGTGGGTTGCTAAGAGTTTCACCTTTGTCAGGTTGAATTGAAGCTTCAAAAAAAATGCATTTAAAGATTTATTTTGTTTGTCTAGTTTTTAATAAGACAGAATGTGTGTCTGGAAATGGGAGAATGGCTAAAGGTACCACAATAAAGCTGGATTTTAGTTGGAACAGGGGGTAGGAAACACAGAGATGCCTTTAAACAGGCAGGTGGACAGGAGCAAGCAAGGACCTTGTGTAGCTTCTCCCAGATATCAGCAGCCTCCCTGCACTCAGGAGTGATCCCATTTCTTAGTCAGCAGACTGTTAGTCTTATCTTTCATTCCAAGTTCGGTTTTTCTGATTGGAGCATACTTTCAGTTCTGTCATGAATATTTCTGTACATCTTGATCCGCATTCTGGTTCTCCAACTCCATACAGGGAGCTTCGCAAGAGGGTGAAACCAGGTTGACTCACAGGATAGCATCAGTGAACAAGTTAAGACACAGAGGTCATGGCAGAGATTGGCAAACTCTGGCATGTCTGCCAGGTAGCATCCAGCCACGGCTTTCTAGCTCCCTTCTCTCTCCTTTCAGACCACAGAGCCCCAGCTTGCAACAGTGTTAAACCGGTGAGGAGAAGTTGAGTACATCTGGAATAAAGGTTTAAAATAAATGTAAGAAGTAAGAGGCCACAAATAAACTTTTTGTTTTCTGCCTTGACATGGACAGCAGGAAGCTCAAAGTATCTTCCTGGGAAGGCGTGGGTGGAGGTGTCTAGTGTGTGACTCCCTTTCCTTCTTTTTCCTCCTGTGCTGAAGAAATGCTGTTACACTTTTTCAGATCACACATGTGAAATGCTGTCGAGGGCAGCTCCTGTGACCCTTAAATCCAATACAAGGAAACGTAAAACTCTGCAACAATTTTGAGGCCAAGTGACAATCCCTTGAGTGTTAGAGAATTCCAATAGAAAGTCATTAGGACTGAAATCTGGGACCAGAGTCCATATTTTTCCTTCAACATATAGGAAATGATTAACCATGTTTGTTCATTTCCTTTCCTATCAGAGAGGTCAAATAATACTTTAATTATGTGTAGTTATTCTGTGAACTGGTATAATACACATGAAACTGACAACGCTCATTCATTTACTCGTGAAATGATATGAAATTTAATGTAATTTAAAAGCCATTTGTTCAACTATGAATCAATAGAAACAATAGTTGATATTAGATTCAGAAAGGAAAAAAAAAAAAGTTAAGCTCTTCTAGTCTAACAACCTCAAATAAATGATCCTCGGAAATTGGAAAGTAAGGGAGACAACCCAGAGGTAAAGCTGTCTTCGTAAAAGGTAAAGATTTGGAGCCTGTAGCTAAATACAGAGCCACTCTCCAGCAGTGCAGCTCTCTCCCGGAGCTCCCTCTAAATCGCAGCTCCGCCAAGCATTGCTCCGTGTTCTTCCCCAGCAGACTCTAAATCTGGCACTGACTTTCATGGTGACATTGCCCGCTGTCTTCAGAGCAAGGACCAGCAGAGATGCTCTTGCTAGCTGCTGCTGAGATGAACTGAGTCACTGTCCCCAGGGGAGGGGCAGGAGCGAGATACACCCGGCAGACCTCTGAACACCGTTCTTTCCCAGGAACCCATCCACAGGAAAAGGGGGGATAGCTTTCTCAGGAGATCTTAGAGCCGCCCCCAGAAAGATCTGGCCAAGGGAACGTTGGTTGTGCTTGGCGGGTCCTCTCAGAAGACACCTGATAGCTTGCTGTGGTTACCTCACTATATATTTGAAGATGTTTCTTGACACTTCTTTTTTTATTTCACAAAATGATGTCAGCTTTCTGTAAAGTCTCCTAAATATTCCAAGGCTATTCACATATCTCTTCTTTGCTACACCACAGATGCTTTTTAACCCTCTGTCTGGCTGTCAATTAAGGTGAAATATCTGTGGCAGAGTATTGTAAAAATAGGACATTTTGAAATCTAGATATTAACTGTGCCACAATTTGTGTTAAATAATTATTCTAGACAGTTTTAAGAATTAATAGTTACTCATTCTACATAAGTTTAAAACTTGATTGATATTGGAAGAACTCAGAGGTATAATGCTTTTAATATTTAAAAAGAACCTTTAAATTGGTTCCTAAAGTAAGTGCCTTGTTCTCCACAGATAGTCAACTTAAGGAGTAAAGTGAAGTTAAAGTCATTCAGTCGTGTCAGACTCTGTGCGACCCCATGGACTGGAGCCCGCTCTATCCATGGGATTCTCCAGGCAAGAATGCTGGAATGGGTTGCCATTCAGGGGATCTTTCTGACCCAGGGATCAAACCTGGGTTTCCTGCATTGGCAGGTGGATTCTCTACCATCTGAGCCACTAGGGAAGACTCTGCTTAAATAGTGAATATGAATCTTCTAACAATTCTTTCAGAGAAGGCAATGGCACCCCACTCCAGTACTCTTGCCTGGAAAGTCCCATGGACGGAGGAGCCTGGTAGGCTGCAGTCCATGGAGTCGCTAAGAGTCAGGCATGACTAAGCGACTTCACTTTCGCTTTTCACTTTCATGCATTGGAGAAGGAAATGGCAACCCACTCCAGTGTTCTTGCCTGGAGAATCCCAGAGATGGAGGAGCCTGGTGGGCTGCCATCTATGGGGTCGCACAGAGTTGGACACGACTGAAGAGACTTAGCAGCAGCAGCAGCAATAATTCTTTTTCTTCTATCTTAATCACGAGGCAGGAAAAACGTCAGGACTATTGTTGTCCAGTCTTGTAAATATGACTTTTGACACAGAAATCTTTAATTTCAGCATGCAGTAGTCATATCTGAATTCTGTCTTTTGTTTGTTTTTATGCTTTCTCCTTGTTTGGAATTGAAGTCCTCAGAGACTTGTTTTTTTTAAACTTTTTGTTGTTCTTCACAAAAACAATTTAAATTAACTCACCAAAGATAAAAGTCTCTTTGCTTACTTGATAGAACATTCATTTAATTATCAAAATGTTTCCAAATAACTACAGATGCATCTTCCAGGTACTGTCTTGCTTGAAACATCCTTTTCTGTGATAAAGTACGTGGTGTGATTCCCTGTCAGTATTCAAGAAACATTTAAGGCTAGCTCATCTAGATTGCCTGAATGCAATCTTAAGATTTTTTTTTTTTTCAAATCAGAGGAATTTCTGCTACAAATCTTTCTGAATTAAAAGGAACAGAGGCACTAAAAGTGTCAGATAATCCAACACTTAAATCATGGCATTTATTGATATATGACCATTAAAATAACCTTGAATTTACTGCAGAATTTTCATACTTTTCTGTTCTATATTCCTTCTGACTAGCATTGACTGACTCATGCAGCTGACATCATTCTCCAGGAGAGACATACCCTTAATCCATTGTCATATTTAAAAGTTTGGTAGTTTAAGGTGTCGAGTTTTTGTATGTGTGTTATGAAAAAGAGATTTCTTTTATATTTCCTTCAAGCAATCAGAGAGTGGATTTTGAAGAGAAACTTAGAGGAGTTACTTTTCCATGTTTCATTGTCAGACAAAAATATCTTTGACAGCTGCACTTCAAAGGCCTAAGAGTGGCTGGTGAGGAAGAGTTAAATTATCATTTTTGTTTTACCAGGGGCCACTTTCATATTTTATATATGCTGGTGTTTAGAAGCAGACTTGAAAAATATTCATGTGACCAGCCCCTGGAAGGCAACATTTCTAACATACTGCTTATCTTCCTTTATAAATTGTCTTTCTTTAACAGTTGCCTTGGGGCACAAGCAGAAAATTAGCAAGTACCTACTTTTCTGACATTAGTACTTAGAATTTTTCTTCTACAAACGTATACTTTCTTAGTGCTGTCCCCCAAATGCAAATTTTTGTGAAACAGAAACACAGATCATCTAACAGTAGACTCATTACCCTAGTGTGTAATGATCTTTTTGATTATTAATTGTATCTTTTTGTGACCTACAGCTATGACTTCTTATTTTTTTTTTTTTTCAGCTATGACTTCTTAATCTAAGAAGTATTTGCTTCTAAAGAGTCTAGCTGTCCACAGGATGTCTCCTTCAGAGGAGAAGCTGGATGATTTATTTCTCAATGTTTATCCAGTTCTTCAGGAAAACACATTCAGGCTAAATTTCCCTGAGCGTAAACTTCTTTTGATGTGTCTGAAAGAGACTGGGAAATTGCCTCACCTGGTTGTGTGAGGCAACTCCTTGTTCTTTTTTTCCAGGAAATTACAGATTTAGAAATATTAGAATATGTGTGCATGCTAAGCCGCAGCAGTCGTGTCTGACTCTGCGCGACCCTATGGACTATAGCCCGCCAGGGTCCTCTGTCCATAGGATTCTCCAGGCAAGAATACTGGAGTGGATTGACATTCCCTCCTCCAGGGGATCTTCCCAACACAGGGACCAAACCAGGGTCTCTTATGTCTCCTGCATACCACCTGGAAAACCTGTTAGAATATACACACTACTATATATAAAATATTAATAGATGAACAAGGACCTACTGTATAGCACAGAAACCTATACTCAATATCTTGTAATAATCTATTATGGAAAAGAACCCGAAAAAGTGTATATAAATATGGGCTTCCCTGGTGGTTCAGACAGTAGAGACTCTGCCTGCAATACAGGAGACCCAGGTTCAATTCCTGGATTGGGAAGATCCCCTGGAGAAGGAAATGTCAACCCACTCCAGCATTCTTGCCTGCAGAATTCCTTGTGCAGAGAAGCCTTTCAGGCTACTATCCATGGGGTTGCAAAGAGTCGGACACGACTGAGTGACTAACACACACATGTACGCATAGGGATATATAACTGAATCACCCCACAGTACACCTGAAACTAACCCAGCATTGTAAATGAACTGTACTTCAATTAAAAATGGTTGAGAAAAGAAAAGTTAGAATCAGAGAGTGGAAGAGAGGTCAGGGGATCTGGAGCCCAGCCCCACCTTTCTTAATTCACAGCGATAGTGGTTACATTGGCTTCCCAGGTAGGGCAGTGGTAAAGAATCCGCCTGGCAATGCAGGAGACACAAAGAGACAGGGGCTTGATCCCTAGGTCGGGACGATCCCCTGGAGGAGGAAATGGCAACCCACTCCTGTATTCTTGCCTGGAAAATTCCAAGGATAGAGGAGCCTAGTGAGCCACAGTCCATGGGGGTCACAGAGAACTGGACACGATTGAGAGACTGAGCACGCACGCAGTGGTTGCATCACTAGGATCAGAACCCGAGGGGCAAAATCCATGTGGGTGGAGCTCTCATGATGGAGCTCAGCCAGGGCTCAGTGGTGACTAAGCTTCATATCACTTTCCAAGTCTTGCCATTTGGGAAGGAGGCTGCTAACAATTTATGAAATGGATGAGAGAAGCAGAAAACAATAGGCTCAGAGTTTTTCATGGCCAATAGATAGGCTCTGCACATCTAACACACAAAACCATCACAGGATATTTTATACCAGTGCTTCTCAAAACTGGACATCATTATGTGTTTCCCTGTGTGGTCTCAACCATGTGCTTCAGGAAAGCAAAATGCCACATCATCTGTGCTTTGTTTTGTAACCCCAAAAGACAGATCATAATAAACAAGGAGGAAATATTAATGGTATGAGGTTGGAAAAGCCAGAGGTTCATAAAATGACCTTGCCCTTGACTCAGCCTGTGCTCATGCCCACCCACCTGGTGAGTCACAGGATCTAGAGGACTGGCTAGCCAGGGGGCGCCAGGGGATCAGAGTAGCTGTTGTTGATTTGTGTGTTTGCTTTCATCTATTCAGGTTTACCCACATTGTGTTTAATGACGGCTTTAACGATCTTGATTTCCTTTCAATGTGTTTGCTCTTTGCTCAGAATCCAGTTGTAAATAAGTTTGGCTTTGCTAAAGTGCTTTTTTCTCTTTTCTTTTCTTTTTTAATGAGGCTCAAACAGAAACAGTCATTTTTGTTATCTTTGTGTGTCATTGTTTATATGTTTGTTTTGGACATCAGGGCATATAGTACTTGAAGGGAGACAAGAAAGGGTCTCCCCAGTATGTCTTACATAAGGCAACAAAAGGGGAATCCCAAATCAATTTTGGCCAACAGATCATCTCGTTTTTCACAATGTTTAAAGCCATTGTGAAGATTATGCCATACAAAATAGTAAATGCCCCCTTGAAAGACAGGCATATTGTTTGTAGCAATGGAAATAAGCCTGCCCTCTGGCAAGAATGATTAGTATTGAGCCAGACACAGCCACAGGCACAGCTCAGGAGTCCCCAGCATCTCCGTCTATGATGATGGCAAGTGATGAATTCTCTGGTCATAGAAAACAGCAAACAAAATGTGTGTTAGATCATGAATACAGCAGTAACAGTTTTCTCAGTCAATTGCCAATATAGACAGTATTTGGTAATTACCAAGAGAGACGAAAATGAACGTTTGTCCTTTTTTCACAGGTTCAGGATGCATTTAGATGTCGATTGAGAAACTGTCAGGACCCAATCAATGCTGATTCTTCCAGTTCGTTTCCTAATGGGCATGCTCAAATCATGGTGAGCTTTAACTTCCCCTCTGAGTGTTGATTCAGTCATGGTTTCTCAAGGGAATAAACAATTATTCTTACTAGTAAAATAGTGTCAGAGTTCTCTGAGTTTGACTCTAGTTCAGTCACAGACTTGGAGCTTTGATACCAGATGATGGTTGCGTACGGACTGGTTGGGAGTCCTGGACGTGTTACTGGCAGACTGGTGTGTTGAGTGTGGGGTTTCTGGGCAACACCGGGCGGGGGTGGGGGTGGGGTATGTTCATCCTCACACAGAATTAGGGTTAGCAGTATATCTGTAGGATCATGTTTGTTTACAGATCAAAGCATGCTGCTCCTGCAGTTCTGGCCTGAAAGCCAGACTTGCCGTGGTCCTAACCTTGCCTGCCCTTCAAACTCCTCAGAGGAGCTGCACTCTAGACCAAGGAAACCAGGATCCCTGGGGTGGGACCTGGCCTGGGGGGAGACCCACTACAAGGACCATCGCCCTAAAAGCAGGAAGGGCAAACATGCTCCCAGCAGAACAGTCAGCCACTGTACATGAGTTCTGACTGCTGTCCGGATAAGAGATACTTTACACATAACCACTTCTGTACGTTTTAGAAATGAAGTGAGCTTTAAGCTGTGTCATTAACAGCAAGGCTTAATAGAGTTTTCTTCATAATATACCTGATTTATTATCAACGTGTTTGTATTAAGCAACACAAAAATAGCCTAAATGATATGCTAGTAACTAAAACAGGAGAAAGAGTAATTAATTTCTTTTTAAAAATAAAGAGATAAATACTGATATCTTGAATCTAAGTATTGATTAGAACAGGCTAATATAATTTCACCATTAAAAATAAATTAATCAAATAGTGACAGTCAATCCTAAAGGAAATCAACCCTGATTATTCATTGGAAAGACTAATGCTGAAGATGAAGCTGCAATACTTTGGCCACCTGATGTGAAGCACTGACTCATTGGAAAAGACCCTGATGCTGGGAATGATTAAGGGCAGAAGGAAAAGGGGGTGACAGAGGATGAGATGGTTGGGTGGCATCACTGACTCAATGGACATGAGTTTGAGCAAACTCCAGGAGATAGTGGAGCAGGAAAGCCGGGCATGCTGAAGTTTATGGGGTTGCAAAGAGTTGGACACAACTTAGCGACTGAATAGCAACAACTATTTGTTTACATAAAAGTCTGGAGAAAATATGAGGATGGAACTAAACTCTAGTAGGTTCTGGGCCAGATTAGTATTATTTAATCTTCAACTTTAATCCCTAAACCCTAAGTCTTTTGTCAGATTTGCATAAAAGGGGATCATCAGAAAACCCTAGTTTGATGGTTAAAGGTTTGACAAAGCTATAAGATATTACATTATTAACAATGTATTCAAAGTAAACTTTTAAAAATGTAAATAACGAGATTTATTTAAGCATCTTTACAATATTTCACATTCTAGTATTTTCATTGTGGAATTGAAATTCCTTAATTAATTTCATTAAGGAATTGCCTTAAAATTCTGTTCTTTCATATCTGGTGTTAGAGGACCATAGGTACAATATTGCCTTATTAAAACTGTACAACATATTTCCAACTGATTTTACCCAACATATGGTTGCTAGAAAATACTCTTGAAAGCAATTTGATTATTCCTTGAGAAACTTCCTTTGAACAAAGTATTAACAATATCCTGGTACTGCCTAGTCAGATATTTGTTAACTTCAGATACTCTGATCAGTATAAGCTTGAGGCCTTCATTAAATGATGATTCTATATCTTATTATTTCTTGTTACAGACAGACTTTGAAAAGGATGTAGACATTGCTTGTCGATCAGGTAAGAATATTTGAATTTTAAAAATGCAATCATTAGATGTTGAATCATTTTATGTTTGTTTTTTTTTGGTTTTAAAGAAAGTGCTGTAGTTTACACATCATATCTTCCTATAGATGAGCAAATTGAGTCAGAAGGAAGCATTGTAATAGCAAATGTGGGAGAGGAGGAGGGAATGAGAGAGAATATGAATGGGGAATGGGAGGAGGTGACAATGGTTGACTGGGAGCACAGATCCCAGGAAAGCACTCACTTGGAGACGGAAGCCTTCCATCCATCTCTCACTGGTTGTCATGTGCAAGGCCAGTCAGTTTGATGTCTCTCTGTACCTCAGGTTCATCATCCATGTTGGAAGGATGAAACACCATTGTGTGTGTGTGTGTGTGTGTGTGTGTGTGTGTGTGTGTGTGTGTGTGTGTGTGTGTGTGTACTATAGCTTTATTGCTGTATTTGCAGAGGGGACCACGACAGAGCATGCGCATGCCCTGCTTAGAGACCTGGATCCTGGTGACCATGTCCCCAATAGCTGCCCTCCATCCTGTCACTTCAGCTGCTCAGTCGTGTCAGACTCTGTGTGACCCCATGGACTGCAGCACACCAGGCCTCCCTGTCCATCACCAACTCCCAGAGTTTACTCAAACTCATGTCCATTGAGTCAGTGATGCCATCCAAGCATCTCATCCTCTGTCGTCCCCTTCTTCTTCTGCCTTCAACTTTTCCCAGCATCAAGGTCCTTTCCAGAGAGTCAGTTCTTCACATCAGGTGGCCAAAGTACTGGAGTTTCACCTTCATCAGTCCTTCCAATGAACATTCAGGACTGATTTGCTTTAGGATGGACTGGTTGGATCTCCTTGCAGTCCAAGGGACTCTCAAGAGTCTTCTCCAACACCACATTTCAAAAGCATCAAATCTTCACAACTCAGCTTTCTATATAGTCCAATTCTCACATCCATACATGACCACTGGAAAAACCATAGCTTTGACTAGATGGACCTTTGCTTGCAAAGTAATATCTCTACTTTTTAATATACTGTCTAGGTTAATCATAACTTTCCTTCCAAGGAGTAAGCATCTTTTTAGTTCATGGCTGCAGCCACCATCTGCAGTGATTTTGGAGCCCAAGAAAATAAAGTCTGCCACTGTTTGCACTGTTTTTCCATCTGTTTGCCATGAAGTGATGGGACCAGATGCCATGATCTTAGTTTTCTGAATGTTGAGCTTTAAGCCAACTTTTTCACTCTCCTCTTTCACTTTCATCAAGAGGCTCTTTAATTCTTCTTCACTTTCTGCCATAAAGAGGGAGTCATCTGCGTATCTGAGGTTATTGATATTTTTCCCACCAATCTTGATTCCAGCTTGTGCTTCATCCAGCCCAGCATTTCTCATGATGTACTCTGCATATAAGTTAAATAAGCAGGGTGACAATATACAGCCTGTAGACACCACCAGAAGCAGATGAATAATACTTCTTTATACTGGGAAAAAGTATACTTTCTTTTATTTTTTATACATTTGTTCTAATGGCGCCTTTGAGAAAAAGAGTGAATATCCACCTAACCTTCATCCAGATAGTAGAAAGCAAATACTATTTAGCTCAATCCAGGTCTTTTTTTTTTTTTTTTTTTTTTAAGATTAAGCAAACTGTGTTCCTTCACTCATTGCTCAGCATCCTCCCCCTGGGGTCAGTCATTTAAAATTATGGTACCCAAATTTTAACTATGGTGCCCATTTTAGCCAACATTTATCACAGTTGTCTCTTTTCCTTATATCAATGTTGTGTACTTTCACATCTGATTTCATAGCAGCTGGCAAAATAATAATGTCAACTGCTTATCATTTAAAATCCCCAAGACTTTTTGTAGTAGCTTTCAGGGATTTCCTAGTCTATGATTATGTAAAGGTTCTGCTTTTTTTTCTTTTTCCCTTAAAGAAAAACTAGCCTTTGCATTTATCTCTATTTGCTATTATCTTACTAATTATAAGTTCGGAGAAGACAATGGCACCCCACTCCAGTACTCTTGCCTGGAAAATCCCATGGACGGAGGAGCCTGGAAGGCTGCAGTCCATGGGATCGCTGAGGGTCGGACACGACTGAGCAACTTAACTTTCACTTTTCACTTTCATGCATTGAAGAAGGAAATGGCAATCCACTCCAGTGTTCTTGCCTGGAGAATCCCAGGGACAGGGGAGCCTGGTGGGCTGCTGTCTATGGGGTCGCACAGAGTTGAACATGACTGAAATGACTTAGCAGCAGTTATAAGTTACCATTCTATCCATTTGAAATTGTTTGGCCATTGAAACTTTGATAAGAATGCCTTCTAAATAAGTCTTCTTCCAAACTTTACAAATAAAGGAATGATACTCATCTTGTTCTCTTTTGTTAAAATTATGCATTTCCCCAGATTCATTGTATCCAGAGATTTAGTATTCTTAATATTAGGCCAGTACCATTATTTTATTCAAAAAAAAAATCTTTTAATGTTTTCACTTTCAGTCTGTGCCCTTTTTTAACTGAGCTTCTCAAGAAGTTGCTCTTGTGTTTTTCTGAAGATTTCCTTCCACGTTGTATGTTCAGTGTCAAAGCCTCAATTCCTGGTCTCTGAGTAATCTTTCTCCAAGTTTTGTTGAAATTTGCTTTCCGAAAGAGTGGTGCATATATCTGATTATGCAAAATATTCAAGTGCTTTTTGCTTTGTTTTGGTTTTGTCTGCATTTTGCCTTTCACTACTTGATTTATATCTCTCAAAAGTCTCATCACTTCAACATCGTGTCTGTATGTGTAGGTGGTGTCGATTTGTTTATGTTGTATATTCAAAAGTTGGATATCCACATTTTGAGCATGTCAAAGAAATAGTTACATTTCTCATATAGAGTCAACACTACTTCATAAGAATTGTATTTCCCCAAATATTTGATATACAAATTTTCAGTAAAGATGGCTGTATCACTGATAAAAATGTGCTACTATAACTACAAATTATATTTATACAAACTAAATATATGTTTTACAAATCCAGATTGAAATTGAAAGTGTTAGTCGCTCAGTTGTGTCCAACTCTTTGCGACCCCATGGAGTGTAGCCCACCTGGCTCCTCCATCCTTGAGATTTTCCAGGCAAGAGTACTGGAGTGGGGTGCCATTGCCTTCTCTGAACCCTTGCTTTAATGCATAATAATTAGGATGCTATTTGAAAACTTGATAATGATGGGTAACCCTGAATATATCTGAGACTTTTCACAAGGAGATAATAAACCAAATACTTTAGTTATCTATGCCTAACGAAACAATGAGTGAGAATGGCTCTGCCTGTTGATAAGGCAGACTGGACGTCCATGGTGAAGCAATATGCACAGTGCTGGTCTGTCTGTTTTCAACATGTCCATCACCAAGAATATTTCTTCAGAACTTCATTCTCTTAGACTTTGAAACTGATAGCTGTTCACAGCTAACCAGACTTCAAGTCATTCTGCCTCCATGACACATAAAATATGACTTCCTCCTTTATAGAGAGGCAGAAAAGAGAAACAACTAAAATCTATTTTAATAAACAATTCTGAACTATTCTGTTGATGGCTTTTTCTTTGATGTGGTTTATGTTTTCATTTTGTTCTCTTTCTTACTACAAGCTATCACGCATTTTTAACTTTTCTAAGCCATTATTTCACAGTCGTAAAATGGAAGTTTTAGAGGCTCATACAGTTTTTTCTGCTTAAAGTCAGTTGGCACTTTTAATACCCCCCATGAGCATTGGAGTATATGGATGGATTGATCTTGTAAAAAGAAAAGACCTGGCTTTTCATGGGACTGAAGATTATAAATACATTTGAACCCTGTATCTACTTGACCATATGGACTTCATAGATAAATACTCCTTAGTTTTCCACATGCATAAAGTTTGAAGGTATTTCTGACACAGGGGGATGAAATTCTCATTGATTACCTCTTTCAAGAAGTATTTTAATGAGCAGAACTTGTAGAATACTTCAGAGGGGAACCCTTTAAGAAAAGGTCAAACTCTTGTGAATGTAGCCATAATTTTATAAAGCCCTTGCAGTGCACTGACGGAGAAAATTTCTCAGGGAAACTTCCTTTCCTGTGAAAGTAAGGCAGAGTTATTTAAGGTTAGGGCACTGAGATTTTTGAAAATCTGTTTATCAGTTTTCAGACATGCTTTAGCCACCTGAGATCTATCATATCAGAATCAGAGCATATCAGAATCAATATACAAAGATTCAGTTATCTGGACTAGGTACAAAAAATAGAAATGTAATTTTTGATAATTTTTATTTTATGAAGGAAAATGTTTAGTAAAATGAGGAGCAACAGAATATAATAATAAATGATAAGCATGCATTAACTTTCTTTTTTTGCTTTTATGTTCTATTTCACAGTTCTTCATAAGGATATTGGTCCCTGCAGAGCAGCAACAATAACAGGCACCCTCTCTAGGATTTCTCTGAATGATGATGAAGAAGAAAAAGGAACAAACACTGAAGCACTTAGCTATTCAACATTGCCTGGAAACGTCATTTCCAAAGTCATTATTCAGCAGCCCACAGGTCTACACATGCCCATGGGTATGAATGAGCTAGGCAATCAATGTTTGAAAAAAGAGAACAGTGAATTGCGGAGAACTGTGTACTTATGTACGGATGATAATTTGAGAGGGGCGGATATGGACATTGTCCATCCTCAAGAGAGAATGATGGAGAGTGACTATATTGTGATGCCCAGAAGTTCTGTAAATACCCAGCCATCAATGAAAGAAGAAAGCAAAATGAATATCGGCATGGAAACCCTGCCCCATGAAAGGTTATTGCACTACAAAGTGAATCCTGAATTCAACATGAATCCTCCTGTCATGGACCAGTTCAATATGAACTTAGAGCAACATCTCGCACCCCAGGAACATATGCAGAATTTGCCCTTTGAGCCTCGCACAGCTGTGAAGAACTTCATGGCCTCTGAGTTGGATGAAAATGCAGGATTATCAAGAAGTGAAACTGGATCAACAATATCGATGAGTTCTTTAGAAGTAAGCAATGGGCCACATCTGCCCTTAATATTTGAAAGACAGATAGACTGCTAGTCTGACTGATAGATTCATAGACTGATAGATCAATAAATAGGTCAATAAATAGATCAATAAATAGGTCAATATATAGATCAATAAATAGATTGATAGATCAGTAGAGAGACTGGTAGATAGACTGATTGATAGATGATAGGTAGATATAGATAGCTAGATAAACTGAGTCATGGGACACTGGGGAGACGTGCAACACCCTTAGCTTTAGCTTTTGCACTTTTGTATTGCTATGTTGGGATTAAAATTCTGTTTTTTTCCAGTAGAGCATCAGAATCCCCTTTCTCAAGACTGCATTTTTTTTTTAAAAAAAACCCTCTTTATTTTAAAAACATACTTATATGTAATAATTTTGCCATAATGGGAACTAATAAGAGCATTCCTGAACAAACAGAAAACCATCCTGATGTTTCTTGGGTACCAGAGGTCTTTGATGGTTAAAGTAGTTTCTGGATGACATTAAAGACTTTAACCAAGGTCTGGACTTTTTGTATGATGGCAGCTCTTGAAATAACAAAATTGGAATGTCTCAATGAGGTCTACCATTACACTGATTATAAACGTATGATTACCATAGATTGATATCTCTCAGAATAAGTATTTTGCTTTTAGCTCTTGCAGAATTATGACCACTAAATGTTTTGGTCTTAAATTGTGAACTCTTGGGAGGCATGTAAATTAAGCAGGCCAAGAGTCAGGACTCTGAGGTCCAACCACATGACTTTTGCAATAAAGCAAGCCCCCCTCAGCTTCTTTCTTACCCACAAAGTGATGCAAAGAGTAGTCAATAGGTATCAATATCACTCATATTTTATAACAAGTAAGTAATATCTAAGTCAAATAAGACAACTCATGTATAATAGTCTTTGATAGATCCCTGTTACTGTTTTGTATGTGACTTTTATATTCTTTACCTTGAAATTTTTCCATAAACCCACTATTTATATGGGCTTCCCTGGTGGCTCAGTGGTAAAGAATACACCTGCAATGCAGGAGACGTGAGTTTATTCCTTGGGTGAGAAAGATCTCCTGGAGAAGGAAATGGCAACCCGCTCCAGTAGTCTTGCCTGGGAAGTACCACGAACAGAGGAGCCTGGTGGGCTGCAGTCCACAGTGTCACGAAAGAGTTGGTTATGACTTAACAACTAAACAACAACAACGACACTACTGATATACTGCATATGTTCAGTATACAGTGCAATACATGCATTATTTCATATGCATTTCCAATTGTTTTAACATGACAAATTATTTCCCATTACATTATAGTTGGTTGCCTGCTCTTTCTATCAGATGTTTGCTGATAATCTTAGGTTCTAGTGTTCAAAAGTGCCCAGAGCAAATTACCCCTCCCTTCTCCCCACAAAGCTGTGCCTTGTACTATGTCAAGGTGAAAAGAGATCCTGAAAGTTTATAGTAACTTGTGTGGTATAATTTTGAGGTTCTTCCCAACTGAGTTGAGGAAATTCTAGACCAAAATAGGCATGCAGACGAGATCTGGGATAAATCCCTAAATTCTAAATCAGTGTTAAACAAAAGACAGTTTCTGAGGAAAAATCATTCCTTGGAACCATAGGCATAGGGGCGGTGAGTCCAAGTTGAGTCCTGAGTGGCTAGAGCTCCCTCAAGACAAAAACAGGCCATCATTCTGAACTAGCAGAAGGGCTACTGTGTCTGTCTCTAACTGGCATATCCCCGACAGTCGCAGGTCTGTGACAATAATGACCACGTAAACACAAACCACATAACATTTATTCAAAGTCAGAAAAGTTTCTCAAAGAATTTCAGTGATTATGAATATAAGAACATAACGCCATAAATAATCATAATGACCGTATGAGGTTTTTCTACATAGAATGACTCTTTAAAATGTGCCAGAGGGGTTAGAATGGAAACATTACAATATTTTGCTTTTCCTAAAAATGTTTTATGTCTAAAAGCCTAAAAACCTTTCTGGGTTTGATATTGTATAGATTGTGTGTGCTTGAACAATAGACTGGGTTTCCGAGTGCTGCTTTGTTCCATGGTAGTTTTTCCAAATCTCTGTATTAAATATAAGCATCATGTATAAGTATGATTCAGCCAAAAGCTCTGCATTTAAATGACTTAGAAATCACAAGGCTCACATCTTGAAAAGGAAGGAAATTCAGGATTCAGAATGAAAATTCAGTTTTTCATTTTCATTCTTTCAAAGAGTTTAATAGTCAGTAATTGCTTAGGGTGACCATTTTAGGAGGCAGCTGAATATATAGATGTGGGCATGAATAATAAAATTAGCATTTATATAGCATCATTCATTAGCTGATCATCAAATCACCTTAAAATATGAATTAATTAATCTTCACAACATCTCTGTACAATGCATAAGTTGTTCTAATCCTTGACATAAAGTCATTTGTTCAAGGTTACCGTGCAAGTGCACAGAGAGGCCGGGACCTGAATCTTTCTATCCTGACCAATTTTACACTGACTCAAAGAGACAGTCATGTGCCTGAATGTTAGCATGAGAGTCACTTTACAAAGTTCATTTAACCCAGGTCAGACACTTGGTCATATGGAATAATGACATGGAATGGATGAAGCATAGATGTGTACAGCTAGCAGAGTTTGGGAACAGGACTGTGGCAATGAAGGTCCAGTCTGGTGTGATTTCCTCTGAGGACAGAGTGAGTGGTTAACTGCCACACTGTCTGTAGCCAACCATCAGGGAAGATGATATTCTGACGCTAGAGGAGAAGCGGAAAGATGCCTAGAGCATCAACATGGAGCGTGGGGAGCAGTAGTAGCCAGGAGGTGTCTTGAGACCTGGAGAGCATATGAAGACAGAAGGGAGCAGCCCTCCGACTGACATGAGGCTGTGGCGCAGTCTGAGTCTTCCCAGAGTGAGAAAGAAGGGCCCAGCCTCAGGGGCCTCTTGCCTGGGAAGCTGGGGCAGCAGAGGACAGCCAGATGCCGCCGGAGCCTCTCAAGGGTGTCATGAAAAGATGTTCACAGTGATTCAGAAAGTTGCCTCCAGAAGAGTGGGTGTTCACAATTTGCTGAGGTGGGAAGTGGTGGGGGGAAGAAACAGAAGAGGGTGAAAGCTGCCAGTGCTGCCCAGAATACAGTGTTGCTGAGGAGAAGTGCAGGCGAGGATCAGCAAGAGGCAAAGGAGAGAAAACAAAGCCGAAGAGTGGGTGGAAGTGTTTATTCAAGTAAGCAGGAGGCACCAAAGCGAGAGGGCAGCTCCCCAAACCCAAGGCAGTGCCCGCAGAACAGGCTCGACCTCCAGGGGAGCCTGTGCAGCTAACCTCCAATTATTCCATGCAGAAAGTTTCATAAATGCATCGAGTTGTGTTTTTGTTTTGTTTTGTTTTTGGCATAAAAGCACACCCAACTTCTCTTCCCTCTTAATACTTTCTGGTTTCTTTCTTTCACGAAATATGTTAGCTGCCATTTTCCAAACTGTATCCATTCCCAGAATGGACTTGTTAAGCAATTCTGAAAATTTTTAATTTCCACAATTACGGATTCATTGCAATATGCCCATGGTAGAATTTCTCATGATGGCTTCAGGCCTGGATATCATCTAGTTGCTTTTCTTAAAGCTAAGAAAGATGAGGTTATTATTAGGATTTAAGTAACAAAATGTGTCGAGTGAATGGTGTGTATATAGACAACTACAAGGCACTGTGAAGCAAGCGAGGAAAAGAAGGATCTGTATTCTCAAGCCATTGAGGACTGTGAGATACAGTTTAAACCTTGGGTTGTGGCTTCATTTTTATTTTTTTAATTATAGATATATCAGTGTAAGAAGATAAGTCAGTATTTGTTTGGACTCATGGCACACTGCTCTTTACACTATGTCTGGTAGCTGGTATATCTAAATAGGACATATTTCCTCCCTCAAAATTCTTCTCAACTTGGGTGTGGCTCCAAGTCAAGAGACCCCCATCCCCCTGGGTCTCTTGGGGGTTGATGCAGGCTTCTGGCTAGGTGAGAGGACTGGCCGCGAGGGAACACTGTGAGGCTGGAGGCTGGTTAGAAGAGGGAAGCCAAGGTGTTTCTCCTCCTCGCTCTGCTTTGGGCAGTACCTTGTGTCTTTATCTGCAGTTCTGTGGTGCCTCCAGTCTTGGCTAGATGCCTCAGCCCCCGGGGTCAGGTCGCTGTGCCATCTCCCTTGTTCGTCCCTGTGGGAGGGGGACACTAGCTTCTTCTCCTGTGAATCCCTGGGTTCCTCTGTGGCCCCTTATGTGGCTTCTCGGCTCCTCCATCACTTGAATTCCTGTGAAATGCTTTGCTCCAGGGTAAGCACGTTAAGTGGTTTCTCTTATTCTCCTGACATATCTGGCCTAAGCTTTTCTCATAACTAAACAGAATTAGATAGTCAATCGTACAATTGCTGTTTTAAACAAAGTTTTGCTGCTCCAGGTTTTCTGAGTATTCAGGTATAAATTTAGTGATGTATCTCAAAACACGCTCAGCCAAATCTCTCTCAGTTTATAAGTGCGTCAAAAGGGGCAGCATTCTGTGCTAACTTTTTATATGCCAGTTTTCCTCTGGACATGAATTCTGGAGATCTCAATATAATGGTTTTGAAAGGTAGAACACTTTAGCTATAATGTCACATCATAGGTGCCTCACTTATGGCTGCAGTGAACATCAAATTGGATAATGTATGTGAAAAATCCTTTGAAAATTGTAAGGAGCACTTTAGATGTAAGGTTGTGTGATTATTATTTGATTACCATTATACCTTGAATATTGCTGCAGAAACTTGATTGCTATAATTAAGTCAATATTCAGGATATTAGACAAAATATTATGGCCATACTTGGGAACTAGAGACTCCTGTCACTAACGGAAACAATTATAGAACTGACCATTGGGCAGAAGCATCTTTTTCTTATGTAACCTTTTTTCCCACATGGAGCTGTGGTGAAAGAAAGCCTTTTCCTTCTTCAGTGTTTTGTTTTTGCTGCTGGGTTAGGGGATTTTGTCTTTTATGCAGGCGCACAAAATTAGGCAAGCAAAATTAGCTCTAATAAGTCATTTTTCAAAATGAATGATTCTCGTTTCATTTCCTCAGATATTTTGAATGGATATGACATCAAAGCTTTTTCACTTGAGTGAGTTCATTGCTCAGTCTGTAATGGAAACTTTTAATGGCAGTCATATTGGCATTTATTAGTCCGTGGAATTTATTCCTCACTGTGAATCTTCTAGGATCTTGTCCAGCTTAATCTGCAAAGACACAGACAATGAAGTATTTCCTTTGAGAAATTATTTATCATTCTACAAGATTTCACTGTGCAGAGACACCTCTGTGCACATTCTATTCCCCTCAGTAGCCCCATACTGGTGGGCATTTTCTTACTCAGAATTCATCCTAAAGAATGTTTCCTTCTATTAGTGACAGGCCTGCACTCCTCTAAATGGTCTTGATCCACTTGGCTGTCAGCTGATCTATTCAAAATGGTTTCCTTTGTGTATATAGTCCGCCTGCTTATACAAAATCTCCTGGAGTCTTCCTGAGAAAAATAAAACCAAAAAAAACAAGTCACATTCTTTTGAATTTGTTTGGCTTCCATAATGAAGCTCCTTCAATCTTTCAGCAATAATTTTGTGAGTGTCTACTACTGTGCCAGGCCCTAGGCTAAGGTGCTTGAGATATAAAAGTGGTCAAAACAGATGTGGATCCTGCCCCTTTGGTGAATAAACCCTATGAAAGAGATAGAAGGTGAACTGTTAACAAATGAATAATCTGAAAGTGTGCTGTGCTGGGCAACAACCGTGGAATGTGTGAGAGAGAGGCTTCTTTAGATGAGGAGCCCTGAGAAGGCTTCCAAACCTCCATAGAGTGAAAAGTGAAGTTAAGAAGGAACATGGTTTGTGAGGTGCTAAGGGATCAGGTGATGTTTCAAGAAAAAGAAACTGCGAGTGAAGAGGCTCTGAGGTAGGAAAGAGCTTGGAATGTTCTCATAGGGTTAGAAGACTTGTGAAGTGAGGGGCAAGCTTCTTATGGAGTTGGAGTAGAAAGAAGAGACCAGATTTTTTAGAGCCTTGTAAAAGAAGAGAAGCAAATGAGACAGAGAGAAGCATTTGTCCTGGTCATTTATCTATCACTTTGATAGTGTGGAAGAGAGGATTAGGATCCCATGGCAATGGGAGAAGGTGTAGGACAGAAAACGGGAGGACAGTTAGGAGACCACTGAGGTCATCCAGATGAGAGAGAAGGGTGTCTTTAACTATGCAAGAGAAGCAGAGGTGGAGAAGATTGGGCAGATCAAGATGTGTTTTGAACATAGTACAGATGGGTCTGCTGGTGGATTTGATGTGCAGGATGAGAAGTGAGAAGAGGTGAAGAGTGATGCCAGAGAGTCTCACTCGACAAACTAGATATGCAGCATTTCCTGTGATGGGAAGACATGGGAATAAAACGTGTTTGCAACTTAAGAGATGGCATTTAAAACCATGGGAATAGATGAGTTCATCCAAAAGAGAATATGAGAAAAAAGACAGCTGTGCAGCTCACCATTTAGAAGGCAGGGCGATGAGAAAGAGCCAGCAGTGGAGACTTGGCTGAGCTGCAGTACATAAGAGGGAGGAAAAGAAAATAAATGGAAAAGCTGAGACAGATGAGTGCTTTAATGAGGAAGTGATTAACTCTCAAAAGCTTCTGAGAGTCCAGTAATATGAGGAGAGAAAAATAACCTTGGAAATAGACCAGATGGATCTCTTCTGAGACCTCAATAAGAAGAATTTTAATGGAATATTGAGGACAGAATACAAGTTGGGATGAGTTCTAAGTGGGAAATTAAGAAAAGGAAAGAGCATAGAAGAAACATCATCTACTATGGCGAAAAGGATAATTTGTATCAAGTTATTTGGGAACTTGGGGCATAGAGAGAGGGGTATTTTTATCTTCATAAAATATGTTGGCACCATCCTGACTTTTCAGTCTCTGGGTTGGGAAGATTCCCTGGAGTAAGAAGTAGGAACCCCCCCCTCCCCCAGTATTCTTGCCTGGAAAATCCCATGGACAGAGGAGTTTGGCAGGCTACAGTCCATCTGGTTGCAAGGAATCAGACATGACTGAGTATGCCTGCAGCCACATCCTGACTTATTTTAAATTTATATGTAGCATTTCTTCAATTATCAACGTATCAGAAAAGGTGTTTTGACTTGATCACTTTTCTTCATTGATTCTTATCTTTTAAACATGTGACAGTTATTTCTAACCACTTTCCTACCTTATAATAACACTCAGAGAGCTCAGAGGTATATTTGAATAAGCATGTAAGGCAGTCACAGTTTCCACAGACTTCAGTGCTTTGAAAAACTCTTCCACACACTGCAAAACAAACTGAGAGATGATGAGTGTTATCATGAGGAAGTGAAGAACAGAAGTTAACACTCTGGTCCTTCCATTCCATCACAGATTTTCCAATGCAAATACTTCCTTAAGATAAAATTGATTTTGCAATGGGAGACCCATCGCGGAGTGAAGTCTGCCACTGTGTTGTTGCATCTTGGCTCACAAACTAGCCCATGTTAGAATCACTTTATCAGACTTTTTTCTCTTTTAAAATATAATTGACATGTAGCAGTGCATATGCTTGACTCTGCTTCAGGCTTGCAAAGCATCTCATTCTCCTGCTGTCATCCTGGGGATGACTGGATCCTATAACGTTATTCTTGCTGAGTTCCAGGTAAAGTCAGCAAACTATCATATGAATCTTGGCTATGAACCTTGTACCATGGGGTAGTCACTGGGCAACAGTGGAGAAAAAACACAGGGTTTTGCGGTCAGAGAGCTGAGTGGGAATCCTAGCTCATGCGATTACTACCCTGGTGAAGCAGGCGAGTTATTTGAACTCTGGTCCTCAGTTTTCCTCATTCATCAACAGGGAAAATGCATAATTCTTTCCTAACCAACCCACAGGCCAGCTAGCATGTTCAAACGTGAAAGCACTTTATAAAAGGTTGAAACACTTGGTCAATATTACAGATATTTTATCACCCTTGGGCTCTAAAAATCTGCCACATTTTTTCAACTCTTGAATTTCAAGTCTTCACTGCTGAATTTTCCAGCCTACCTACCCCCTTCCCCCCAACTATCTTTTGAACTTATTTAATTGAAGTCTGCTTCACCTACTCATTTCTTAGCCTAATCCCTCAAAGTTGCTAGTTCTGTTATACCTTTACATTATAATGTGATTTTAATGAAATGAAACAGAAACTTATTTATGGATGTATATCCATTTCCTTTCCCATATTTCACAGCCACATAACCGGCACCTGCTCTCACAGGGAGAACCCCTCTCTGCTGCTCCTCTGGGTTCCCATCTTTTGCTGTTGGGCCTGAAGTCTGGAGCTTACAGTAATATGTATCCACCCGCATTTCCGGTTCTTAGGCAACACACTGTTGCATTCAGAAACAAGAAAACAGCATATAGCTGTTAGGATCTTTGCAACAGAGAAGCCCTCAGCCCATGCAGTGGAAGGGCCTCTTTGCTGGATAATTGAACCTTTTCCATCAGGTCTCACTATTTAATTTTTAAATGAAACCCAAAGCGCGTGACTAATGTTCTGTAGTAATTGCTTAACACTAAGTGTTTCCATGCTTGAATTTTGCTGTATTAGGAAAGAAATTTGCTTAATGTACAGTTGCAAAAGTGTCCTGGTGAGTCACAGTGCCGAGAAGGCAAAGCGCCCAAGAACAGGAGGGATGCCCTGACCTTTGGTCTAACATCTCAGAGCAAAGTGGATGCAGGGCGCTGCAGCCTGGCTCATACATCACGGGCAGCTGAAACAGCGGCGGGGGTTGGCCAAGGAAGCCTGGGTTACACGGCTTCCCCCACACACCTCTCCTTCCAGAATGCCCCCGGAACTGGGACACAGAGCAGAGCTGGATCAGCAGGGTGACTTTCCTTTGAATAAAGCAGTTCCTTCTCTGCCTCTCTTTGACTGTACTGAAGGATTTGATACTCAATCTTAAGCAGCTCACCAAAATTAAATTATTTCAGAACTTTTAAACCTTTTTTTTTTTTTTAAACATAATCTTTCTTTGGTTATATCACCTTCTGTTTACTGCAACATGCTTTGGAAAGTTGGTTATCAGGAAATGTTCAGGGTGTATAGGGACAATTTTAACTCTGCAGAAATTTAGTCATGTTTTCCAATGAACTGCATTAGTTACTTTCTTTCTCTCCTAATATTCAACAGTTGCAGGAATCTCTCCATTATCTTGGACATGACTCCCTCAGGTTATTGAATTTCACACTATAGCTATTAGGATAGGAGAAGAGGAAAGAAAAAACAAACAAGAAATTTTATATATCTTCCCTACTGCCTGGATAGTTCATCTTTTTAATATTTATTAATTTCCTCTGTTTTTCATTCCTACTTTCTCAAACAAACAAAAAAAGCCTGTGTTGGAAACTTTTGAGCTCCAATAATTTGGTGGACATTTTCTATATTTATCAGATAGCTCCTTCTATAGTAATTCTAAGAATTCAGTGAATGCTTTAGAGAAGATGTTAAGAATACCTGCCCTATATTAATATTAAATAATCACATTAATTTCATTTTAACCATGTTTCCTGATTTTATCAAGACATTTATCTATAACTAGATTCAGGAAGTGTTTAACAGATTCTGAGGCATAGTGAGGGATTTGCGTCTACACCTGTGTTCTAGGGGGGTGTAGACTGTTACTTGTTTTATTGTGCTGTGCTTAGTTGCTCAGTCGTGTACAACTCTTTGCAACCGCATGGACTGCATCCTGTCAAGCTCCTCTGTGGGGATTCTGCAGGCAAGAAAAATAAGAGCAAATAATTTCATGCCTAGCTCTGAGAAAGATTGTGCTGTCAAGAAGATTACCAAATATGGAGAAATTTGTGGATGAGACCTATAGAGAATTTTGGCATGTAGACAGAAGGTTAGGTAGAATTTGGTAGAAATGAAGGTTGGGGGGAATGATGGCTGGAAAGTGCTGAGATGACTGGATGCTTTTCCTCCACAGCTTTGAATCCTTTGTGTCTGTAAAGTAGTTTTGCTGTAGTAGGCCTCAAGTTTCCTTCAAGATTGAACTTTTTAAGTGAATTTTCCCTTAAAAATTTCTCTGTATTGAAAAAAAAATTAGACTTGAGGCCAAGATAAGAAATATATTATACATTTATATTCTTCAATTTTAAAGGAAATCCAAAGTGAAAATGGAATAATGTGGATGGCATAGATTGAGATTATAAAAATGTTGAGATTCTTTTGTGAAGGAAATGTTTATATCACAAAGAAACAGGGTTGAAAATAATCATTTTTATTTTAATACTAAATATACTTTTTTGGTTTTTCTTCTTTTTAAAAAATATCTAACAGAGAAGAAAATCACGATATTCAGACCTTGACTTTGAGGTAAGTAAGAATTATTTTTGTTTTCATTTTAATTACTTGAATTTGAAATTGGTGTAGAATTACTTAAGCATATTACTCTGTGCAGCTATGTAAGAGTTCTACATTTTTTAATTAAAATGAGAAGCCCAATGTTTTTCATTAAAATCCATAATGTATAACTAGTTTTAGAGAAAAAAATGTAAGTTCTGATTGCTTTAAATGTGTGCTGAGTCTGAGATATTACATACAATTAAAGATTCCATTTCATAATGCTAAGACACGTGGGCTATTTATGGTGAGAGTTGAATCTGGTCAATTTGTTTAAATCCCTCAGTTTGTTGGGAAGCAGGCATTTTAGCTTCTGGATATTCTAAATATTTTTCATATTTAAAATGGTCATGTTTGTTCTACTTCAGTGATGATGTGAAGAGCACCTGTGAGGGGTCTTTGGCTCGGTAGCTAGGTTTCCTTGGGACTGACTTGCCAGACTCAGGCTCCCTGTGGTACATTACAGACTCGTCTTTCCAATAGCAAGTGTTGTTTCAACGTGCTCCTCTGTTTGGTAAATGCTTTTTCACAGATATAAACAAGATGAAGATGTTCATTTTCCAATTTGCACTGAATTTATATTGATGCTGTAATATTGATGCTAGAAATTACTGAAATCATACCATTTGAGCAGCTTGTGCTAAGCACAAAATTAATGATGTTTGAGCATCACATAAAATGCACTTCTGCATCTTGATAATTGGATATGATTCATAGCCTGCTGACATAATTGGATATAAAGCATTATCAATTTTTCCAGCATATTTGTACTGTTGTGATGCCTACATAGAACCTAATACTCTTAGCTGATATCCTAAAATTTTAGAAGCCTCCCAGAACATGGAAATTCATAGTTCAATCATTTCATTTATGTAGATGACTATTGTAACCCAGCAATGCATATCAAGTATGAAAAGGGAGACAGTAGTTTCTGTTTACTACAGTGGTGAGCAAGCCCAGAATTTACCTTGAATAGAGTCTAAGAAGAATTGGATTTTTTAAAGACATATTTTAGTAGAATTTGTACAAGATACAAGATAGTGATGATGAGTCTGACTTCAATGATGATATGGCAAGTTTTAGTAATGATGTGGCTCAATTGCATCAATATTAAACTGGCACAGGATGGATATTTCATTATAGCCTAAATTTTTAAGATAAAAGTATCAAGACTGTAAACTCAAAGAGAAAATAAGCAAAACTCTTCACTTTTAGATTCTTTAGTACCTTTTAAGGAACAGATATTTTAGGGTTTTTTCCTATTAATTCTTCAGGTAGCCAAAAGAGAGGATCATCCTGTATATGTACCTGATATATGTATGTGTGTGTATATATTTATGTATATTTATATACACAATATATATGTGTGTGTGTGTGTGTGTGCATATATACATATTCCTGAAAGCAGTTAGTTGTTGTGTTAGTAGGGAAGGGAAGAAGTGAGATTATCCCACTAGGCATCACTGATAAAATATAGTAAAAATCTAGATCTAAAAAAGCCTTAGTGTAACCAGCTAAAGTTGTGTAATTGCCAGCACTGAAAAGAAATCTATGTCCTTTGGAAAATTAGAAAAACTGTTCTTTTTTTAAACTTTCTCTGTGGCAACTGGTAACAGACTCCTTAAGCTGATCTTTCTTCCTGTGCTTTGGATTCCAACATATAACCAGGTTATTATCAAAACATCTGCTGATAACAAAAAGATAACGAAAAGTTGCGGCACTGCAACTCTGGATATTTTCCTGTGCTCTTTAATTACTTTGGTTCTTGCATGACTTCTGTTGGTGTCAAGTTTTGCCAGAAAATGTCTTTGATGTATGATTTGAATGGTTTAATACTACTCCCCTTAGTATATGTGCAACCACAGTTATATAACAGATGTTTCATGGACTGTGTCCAGAGAAATTATCGCTGCATTTAAATGCTGATGAATTTTAATACAATCTATCTGTTCTCTATGGATAGTCCTTGAGGAGGAGTCCAAGTTGTCTCCTCCCTGTTTTAATTCAGGCTGGATAAATTAAACATGTTGATATCAAACTTTCTGATAACGCCCACCTGCGCCTGCTAGTTTTACCACACAATGGCCAACTCAGACATTTAAACCACTGCCTGACAAACTTTGCCTCCTGGATGCCTAAAAGCATCTTCCCTTCAGGTGAAGGCCTCACTCACTCCCCAGAATCCACACATGATAACAACATTCTCTTAACTCACATATCCAAAAAACCCTGTGGGTAAGTATCATACATGGGAGGAGCCATTTCACAGTGCTGATCTCCAAGACAGCATTGAGCAAAGGACATGGCAAGTTAACTTGTCATAAAACTGTAGAATATAGATTCTTACTTTCTGGAAAGTATACAGAAATTGCTGTATTATTGACCTTATGTTTTGTGACCAAACAGTCTATTAAATGTATTCCCAACTCTAAGCAGAGAGGTGGTACAATACATATGTAACCCTCCAGTAAGTGTTTGCACGTGAGTGATGAAAACTTGAATTTTTAATCTGATCCACTTTAATAAAACATGGTCAAACACTACATCTGAGTTGGAGCAGAGAGCAGTATAGAAAATGGACCACAATGGAGGCAACACCTCAAAGATAGCCACATTAGACTTCAAAGATATCCATGTCATATATAATTCAAGGAACTAGTAATGTCAGATAGAAATCCCCAGAAGGGGAAAAGGCATGGAGGTTGCCCTTGCATGTTTAGTGAGCAAGAAGCACGTCAAAATTCAGTGTAACCTGGAGCGTATGGAAGACAAGAACAGACAAGAGGAGGCAATTTATAAACCATCTAGTGAAGGGCTTGTATACCTTAGGAACAATTTTTACCTAATTCATTACTAAAAGTCCCTGAGTTTTTTCTGTTGTATTTTGTTTTGTTTACTTTTAATGAGGGATTTTTTTAGCTCTGATCTGGGCTATGGAAAGATGAATATGGCAGTAATAGGGAGGGGAGATGGTAGTGTGGTGAGGGAGGAAGTTGAAATATAAACTAGGGAGAGGAAAGAAGAAATGAGCATCCACCTCCTAGAGGCGGTAGGAAAGCAGAAGTGAGGCCGCTCGGTCATGTGCTACCCTTTGTGACCCCGTGGACTGTGGCCCACCAGGCTCCTCCGTCCATGGGATTTTCCAGGCAAGTGTACGGGAGTGGGCTGCCATTTCCTTCTCCAGGGGGTCTTCCCAACCCGGGGATTGAACCCGAGTCTCCCACATTGCAGGCAGATGCTTTACCCTCTGAGCCACCAGGGAAGCCCAGGAGGGCAGAGGTGGTAGGATAAAAGGACACTGAAGAGTCAAGGTCAAAGGGCAGCGAAGCCAAAGAAAGACAGCTCTGCAGGTCTGAGCCTGAGCTTCTGCTAGTAGCACAAACAGATCCAGGGAAGCCAAGGAGACATCTAGCTAGGATGAGTTGTATTTTAGTACTTGGGGGATTAAGGCGCCTCATATTATGTGAAACTAAAAATATTTGGCAGGTGGTTTAAACTGTCTGTCTTGGAGTGAGGACAAAGCTCAAAGAATTCTTAAGAATACAATTACAAACTCCCTTCCTGAAACTGTAATATATATATTTATCATTTCCATGTTAAAAATACATAGACAGAGGTGTCTTTTTTGTATCTTCTCTTGCAAAAATGTGAGGATAAACCTTGTCACATTCTTCCATGGGAACCATGCAGCCTCTTAAACACACCTTAGAATGTGCCTTTGAAGTTCCTGGTGAGTCCCCACACCCAGTCAATCCACGCTTCTCCCACTTGGCAGAGGGCACAAAACAGCACAGACCCTGGGTGATTGTGACCTGTCTCGGTGGGCACTTGATTTTATTGGAAGATTTGGGGGAATATAGTCAAGTAAGATAAAATATTATTTTATACTAATTTTGTTTTATTTATAAATGCAGCTAAGCTGTGATATAAAAGAAAATATTTATATTAATTTCTAAATTGAAAGTATATGATTTCTTAGAAATGTCTTATTCACAAAAGACCCCTTCATGCTTTGACCCAACCCTTAGCCATGTGTGCCTTCTGTTATGCAATCAGGATATTTTGGGAGGAAAAGTTTGTGCACTGAAAACTTGGCTATATGCTTCTCTTCTAGCTTACTAAATTTAAACTACTATTGCAAAATTATTTATCTGTAACCAAGTATAGTCTGAGTGATAGCAACTGTCACTCAGATATATTTATATGTATGTATATATATATATATATTGGAGAAGGAAATGGCAACCCACTCCAGTGTTCTTGCCTGTAGAATCCCAGGGATGGGGGAGCCTGGTGGGCTGTCGTCTCTGGGGTTGCACAGAGTCGGACATGACTGAAGCGACTTAGCAGCAGCAGCATATATATGTATATATATGTATGTATGTATGTATGCATGCATGCATATATATATGTGTGTGTGTGTATATATATACATGTGTGTATATATATACACACACCTCTTTCATTTTTTTGTCTGGTTTCTTTTAAGCCCTGGGTACGTATTTATTCAAATAGAAACATATTTGACACTGTAATGCCAGGCATTTCAAGGGTCAACAGATTCTGTCTTATGGGTACACTGGGACTCTGACCGAAGAAAGGTACCTAAGTCATCCCCTTCCCACAATATGACTTTGAGAATCAAGTTTAATTCCTGTGGTATGTGTTGTTTCCTTCACATGAGTTTTAGCACCACTGCAGACTAGTATTCAACAGCCCACGCTGGATTAATGGCAACCCACTCCAGTACTCTTGCCTGGAGAATCCTGTGGACAGAGGAGCCTGGAGGGCTGCTATCCGTGGGGTCGCACAGAGTCAGACACAACTGAAGTGACTTTGCATGCATGCATGCATTGGAGAGGGAAATGGCAACCCACTCCAGTGTTCTTGCCTGGAGAATCCCAGGGATGGGGGAGCCTGGTGGGCTGCTGTCTATGGGGTCTCACAGAGTCGGATACGACTGAAGCGACTTAGCAGCAGCCACAGCAGCAGCAGCAGCTGAATTAAAGCCTCACATGCAAAGCAGCAAGAAGAAGAAAAATAACCCTAATTTTATACTAATTATATGGACAATGGCAGAAGAGCTCTATAAGGCCAAGTGGTGTCTAATTCCTAACAGCACACGATTTCCCAGCCCCATAGTCTAAAGTTTATAGTTGGGAGATTCTCCAACTTTTTCTAATCATTTCCTTCCATTTCTAAAAAATTAATATATGCAGTGGTAATACCTAATCTGTAATTCAAACTTAAAGAGATTCCAACTCTATAATTCTAGACTCTGAATTTGGAAGAGAAAACCTTCAAACAGGAGAGAAGGCGAGGTTTGTGATGGCCTTCTGTGCCTGTCTACCTATGTATCTATGACACCTCATTCATTTAATTTATTCCGTACCTGTCTGTGGAGCACCAGCGGAATGCCAAGCACTGTGCTGGGTGTCAGGGATTCAAAGTTACTGCCCATAAGATGTTCAGAGAACAAGATGAGGAGAATAGCCTTCAAGCCAAAATTGCAGTGCTTGCTGAGACCATTGCAGGGTGATTGATATTCACAGAGTTCATGAGCTCTCAACAGAAGCCCTCTCATCCACCCTCAATTTTTTAATCTCTTTTTCATCTGAAAAATGAGATGGCATCATCACAAACTTGGATAGTCTGATAAAGGATGCTCCCTGAATCCATGGGGTCCACCTAACGCAGCAGCATGCAGAGAGAATTCACTTGGATTCAGAATGGATTCAGCTTCCCACCACCTGTGTGAGCTGCAAGCTTTACTGACCTCTCAAGTTAAATCTCCTAATCAGTCAAGTGAGATAATGACCACTACCTCCCAGTGTTATTGTGAGGATTAGGAAAGATAATAACAGCTACCTTTTCTTAAGTGGCTCTTATCTGTGTGCTCCAGTGATAAGTGATTTAGAACCCTTTTTAAATCTTCAAAGCAATCTTACAAGGTTATTCTGACAACTGAAACTCTAGCTAAAGGAGATTTGAGTTTTTTGTCTCTTACCATACAACTGGAAAGCCATGGAACTAAGACCCAAATCCAAGCTTGTCCAGATCTAAAACTACTAGCTTTGACAAGCATTTAATCAAGGAGACCACCTGGAATATAGTAGGACCTCAAGACATGAAGTTTATTTGCATCCTAATTTTTCTCAAATATCTGAAATTTCATGAAAGTGCTTGACAGCATATCAGTTCCCCCCTAATTTCAAAATTAAAAGGCCACAAAGACTGTCTTCCTTAAGTTACAAAGATATAAATGAAGGATAAAAGTCCTATTAAAAAAGCTATTTGGGAGACACTACATTTGTTCAGTTAGGTGGCTGGTCCTTTTAGAATGGGATAGCAGCACAGCTTTGAAAAAAGGCATAGTGATAATAATCTAAGTGAAAGTGAGCTTTGTCTAGTAGCTGTCTTTATTGCAAAAGATGCCTGTAATATCCGACAGGCATTATAACTAAAGGAACTGATTTTTATGTGGTGTTGCCAATTAGAATATATTTGACTATTTAAATACTCCACTTATTTAAGTTGCAGTTTTGTCACAGAAATCAATTTCTTTGCAACACAAGATGTTTGGTTCACAAAAGAATGAAAAAGGTAAATGGATAAACCCTAAGGTCAGTAAAAGTCCAGAAAGGAAAAAACAAAAAACCCCAAGAACAACAACAGCAAAAAAGCCAAATTCAGAAAGAGCCATCAAAATGGATCAGTAAGATTTATAAGTATGAAACTCTCTCATTAGGTAATTAAAATCATCAAAGCTGTAACTGCTTCAAATAATTAAATATTTAGGCAAACGAATAAGGCGAATCCCATATCACCTGTGACAACTAAAAGTGCAGCTTAAGTTTTTATCCCAGAACATCACTGGGTTAGACACTGCCCAGTATTTACTGTGATGCTGGCTTTACTGTCCATGGATCTTTCCCCACTAAAAAAGCAAAAAGACGTACTCGAGTCTTTGAACAAGACAATCATGCCTGGAAGGTCACGCTGAGACTGAGACTGATACACGAGCTGTCCCTTGGCAACCGTAATGTGGTACCAGCAGGCCATCACTGCTATGGTGATTTCAGGCTATGACAAGGTGGTAGTTTCAAACGAGGCTGATCTGGCTTGAGGATGTTTTTGCAGTTATCTTTCTAGGTAGGAAGGGGCCCAGATTTCAGCATCTTAATTTTTCATTTGATTTTATATTCATTTCAGAGCCCTTGAGCTTTATTGTTCAGAGTAGCTTTTATGAGCTTCTGGAGAACATCATAAACTTTGGTTACATCAGATTGGTGCCCACCATATACATAAGAATGTCATAACAATCCAACTCTTCAAAATCCACCCGATTCAGAAAAAGGTGCTCCTCATTCCATCAGAGCATATGATTTAAAAACGCCTATCAGTATCCTTATTTCCATGGGATATATTTGATGCTTGGCTTTATTAAACGGATGCTTTATCCGTTACAGGATCTGGTTGCAAGAGACAGAGTGACTTTGACTGATAGACAAAAGAGAAATTTGTTGGAAGGATACGTAAAAATTCACCTCTTGGCAGGGGATGGTCATGACCTTGATTGACAGTTTCCCAAAACAAAGTCAGACCCCTCTCATGAGATAAAACATGAGTGGAAAGAGACAGCCCAGACCAACTCAGCACAGGGCCACCTCAGAGCGGGCAAGTGGTACCAATAACATCAACCATCTTAGAAGAGAATGAGTCCTCTTTGGAAAGGAATGATCTCCCTGAGGAAAGGGGATTGGGGCATAAGATTAAAAATTGCAGTAGGAATTCTCTTTTATAAAACAGGAGAAAAAAAAAACAAAATGCAGGAATAACTGATTTGAGAATTTGCAACCTAAAAATGAATATGTAGGACTTCCCTGCCCATCCAGTGGTTAAGACTCCATGCGTCCAGTGCAGGGGATGTGGCTTCAATCCCTGGTCAGGAAACTAAGATACCACGTGCCATGTAGCATGGCCAAATGAAAAAAAAAATTAATATGTAAATATTTTGGAATCTGAGTCACTTGGATTTCTCTTAGCAAATTCCCCAATCACTCCTATAACAGCATGTCTTGTTTTTCCTCACCACAGTCTAATTAAACTATGTGATTGAAGTGTGTCCCCCATTATAGTGCAAGCTATAAAAGGGCAGCGACTCTACCAGATTTTGCACAGTATTGTTACTTCAGTGTCTAGCTCAATATGTGATGTCATGAATATGTATTAGCTGACAGAATGAAATCTCTTTAGAGAAACGTGGGTACTATGACATCACTCCTACTGCACCCTAACACAAAATAACTATGTGATAAGATTCATTATCATGAAAAGCACTATATGGTAGTTCAAGCCAAAGTCAGTATACTGACGACTGTAGGGGTTTTTTTGTTTGTTTTAAAGCACTCATTGTAACTCAGACCCATAATTTAGACAATGTCTTAGGACCAGCTGCTGCCTGGGAATATTTACCTCCCTCAGGATAGAATGTACAGCGTTGTTTGCCAGCTCCTTGGTCCTCAGAATCCCTCCACTGTGTTGCTTTTGCAAATCCTCGCCTCACAGCAATCTGCATCAGCCATCACTAGTCAAGTGGTGTATGCCCAGTGTTTCTCTGCAAATCCTACAGATCTGTTTCTTGTATTCTCCCCAAAACTGAAGAGAGGTAAATCACCCTGCAGCTTCATGCTGTGTTTATGCTCCTTTCATGAGTGATGATGCCGTGTTCCCATCCTCCCCACCTGATTCATCAACAGCAAACTCTTGGAATTCAGAGGAGCCGAGGTGGAAATAATCCAGGAGAGCAACACTTAAAACGGCCGAATACTCTCATATTAAAGTAGGCTAGTGAAAAAAGAAAAATTAGCTAAACAAAGCATTGCCTAAACACAGATTCATTAAATATAGGAAATTAAAGTTGGCTTAAGAGAGAACAGGCCTTTTTCAAATGTTAAAGATACCATTTGCATTTTTCTTTTGCCTTTTTTGTTCTCCAGGAGATAAAAAGTTTTCTACACGTGTCTTTTGAGAACAAAATTGGGCATTATAAATCTTTCCCCAAAGTTGCATTTCTTTTTCAAAACAAATTCTTACTTTTGAAAATATTTGGTAATTAAAACAATAGACCAAATGTTCAAATCATAGCTCAGACATGAATATGGTATACGTACTCAGTCTGCCAGAGCAAATGATGAGTTATGAAGCCCATGCTTAAAAAGACTATAAAATCTTACATAAACATGAGGGCATAATCTTGGAGAATCACCAAAACTTTGATATTTTAAACTTTTAAATATCACAATTGAGGAAGGTATTTTCTCCTTTAAAATAACACTTATAAATACAGGGGAACTTTTACCCAGCCCTCCTTTGTTAGTACTCTTTTAAATGCTCTGTAATAGAAAAAGATTCAGCTCATGATACTTACCCCAAGGTCATTTTTATTTCTGACTCTATTTGTTGAGTTGTGATTAAGTTGAAGAAAGGGTATAATTGGGGATGAAGAATATTAATGTATTTGTATCTGTGGTTTTAGAACCTCATCAACCACACAATTTATGCTCTGAATTCTGATTGTTAAGATTCTGTACCATTTTGTAAACAAATATATGAAACTTCTGGGTCAGATTTTCCTTCTGTGAAGCTCAATCATTATTCACAGGGAAAGTGTAAGATTTTTAGTTCTAACATTATATTTCAGACACTTTATTGCTTTGAGTTAGCTTTAATTGGCATAGCCTGGGACTTTGCTCCCTCTTTAGTAGAGCCAGCCAAGATTTTAGTGTTCATAGAAATGAAACATAAAAAGTAATATTTCCCATGACAAGCACTGAGAGACTCTGGTGCTTTACAGTCTGAAATTTTTAAGCATTCTTTATATTGTAGCAATTTTTGTAAAACAGCTTTAACTTTAAATGATGAAAATCTTACACAGAAAAGACTGCTACATTTTTATTCACCCACAAGAGAAAACTATTTTTTGCTAATCTTGTAAGTGGAAGAAAAAGCCAATTCTTCATGTTCTAGAAGTGCTGACTATAAGACAAGGGCTTGGTGCAGCTCATTTGCCTCCGTGGCATCTTATGGGACCTCCTAGTACCTGCAAAACTTGATTTCCCTCCCTTATTAGTGTAGTAAAATATTAAATCTCTTTTTTAAATGCATAAATCAGATTAGAAATGTGAGCCATCATACTTTCTTTTGCAGAAGGTTATGCATACAAGGAAGAGGCACATGGAGCTGTTTCAGGAACTCAATCAGAAATTTCAAACTTTGGACAGATTTCGGGATATACCAAATACAAGCAGTCTGGTGAGTGTACATCGCTTCATTGGTACTGGTGCTATCTTGGGAATACAAGAATGGAAAATTGAAAAAAAAAAAAAAATCCCCCAATAGTGCTTTGAATTGTACTCAAAGGCAAATTAGGAGTAACAGAATTTTAAAGTTTTTTGTTCATATTTCAAATGTTCTCAAGTATAAGGTCTAATTGGAATGAGTTATATATTAAAAAAAAAAATGTGCTGGATTCACCTGGCCCTTTTATAATCAGAGCTAAAAGCCAATTAATTCAAATTTCCAAAGAGTTGATTAAATATTTTCATTTGAATGCCTGGCATTTTAAGGTCATAACATGTAACGTATATAACCTATATAATATAAATAAGATGTATTATAAATATATAACATGTAGAAAGAGAGTTATTACCTGAAACTTGAGAGGTAGGTTTTCTCCCAGAGTTTCAGGATACACATCAGCACTGGGGGCTTTGATCATTGGTTTTGACCACTCTCTTCACTCAGTTCTTCTAACTATAATCCTAGCATAGGACTTAATCAAATACAAGGATACTTGGCAACTGCTATGTGCGTGGCACGGTCAGAGCTCCAGAGAAGGCTATGTCATTATTTGTGAGAGCACTGGATCATGGGTCTAGAAATCAGTATGATGTCTCCACAAGACATTTCAGTTTTATGATAGTGCAAAAGCAATGTGCATTCAGAAGAAGTCACACTTTACATTTTGAATTTTGGTGTGTTCCTTGGCTAGTGATGTGTGGTCCAGTATTCTTCCATGATGCTGGGCAGGGACAGAAATCCACAGGTCCCAGTCAGCCCTGAGACCACAAGGATGAACAACCACACATTGACAACCGTTCTCTACCCAGACAGCCCCCCTGTTTTTCACTTTCAGTGCAGTATTCCATAAATTACATGAGATGGTGAAGGACAGGGAAGCCTAGTGTGCCACAGTCCCTGGGCTCGCAAAGAGTTGGATATGACTTAGTGACCGATCAACAACAAAGCCTGGCTAAGCTATGGTGGTCAGTTGATTAGGTGTACTGAATGCACTTTGAGCTTGTGTTATTTTCAACTGTGATGAGATTCATGGGAATGAACTTACCATTCATCCATGGTAAGTTGAGGAAGACCTGTACTAGAAAGCTCAGCCAAGAACTATCTGAGTTTGAGCAAGTTACCCAGCTCAATTTCTGAAGCTCAGTTTTCTCCTAAACTGAGCATAGAAAGTAGTCTGATAATGTGCCCCTTGGACCTTGACAAAGCGGAGTGGCCTTACCAGCCACTAGCTAACTCTCTGTCTCAGTTCTGAGAATTAGAGCTGGGATGGCCCACCCTCTGACCACTCTTCTCTCCAAGTATGGCACTTTTTCTCAGCTTCACACGTTTGCAGACCCTGGCCAGCTGTCCTCCTCCCAGCCTCTGGTGTTCTGAAATACACATCCTTTGAGGTGTTTCTGGTCACCTTCTCATGCTAGTAATTCTTTCATATATGTATGAGTCTTAGTCCTGGCTTTCTAATTAATGCTATTCACTTATCAAGAGGAAGAATTTATGTGTCTTTGTGTTTTGCTTGTATTCCTCTTAGTACTAAAAAGCATGATGGCCATACATGGTAAGTTATCAATAAATGGCCACTCTTGATTTCTTACATGTTACATAGTTTAATCTGCATTTGTTAAATGAAATATTATAGACTTTAACTCGTCACTGGTCTCTAAACAGCTTGTGTATATCAATCGATTTTCCTCCATACAGCAAGAATCATGCATTATGTGAAATCATCAACAGGAAGCATACAGAAAACACTGTATGTAGTGAGTGGTTCTTTCTCATCTACCCACCCCCGCCCCACACCACCAAATATTAAACTGTCAATTTTTAGGTAGCAGGAAAATGAAAATTTCACCATTGAGATTAGCTCTAACCTCATTAGCTACTCATTTTGAAATCCTGAAAGCTAACATTGAAATGAATTGAAGAAAGTTCTTGTTTTCTTTTTAAAAGGAGAAGGTTATGCTTACAAATTTGAAAGACTTGGGCAACAGATACAGCTGGCTGACTGCTATAATATGATTGTAATTTCCCCTTGTATGGTCTGGATATTAAATCATTAATGGCACAAATATCTGTATCTCAGTTTCCTGACAACCAAAATAGCATCCTAATTACAGCACATCTCTGCAGCAGCCTGCCTTTTCTAGAAAAGATTTATAAATATTTATCATTTGGGAGGTTAGGAGTGGGGAGGATAGTTGTCAATGCTGCTTCACTATTGTCCTAAATACATGTGAACAGAGGGAAAAAACACCCTTATTCCATTTTGATTAATAAGGAACATGTGAGTGAGTTTATTATCCTATAATTCATAGTGGCATGTTGCTAATGAAACAGTGCCTAATTAGGTGGAGAAAGAGATTTTCAAAACACAAACCTCAATAAAGTCTGTTTCCTTTTTTTTTTTTTCTGGCTACTAACTCACAACACCTGCCTTTCAATGCAAATGACTGTAATTATGTAGAATCTGGGGAATAAAAGGGAAACCAGAAGACCACTCTATCTCCCTGCCTCTAGGCAGGACAGCACCTGAATCTCCTACAAGGAATAGGTAGGGTTAACAGCCCCATCACGTATAGAATAAGCATAGGGGTCTTTCACTTTTCCCCTAGAAAAAAAGGTTGGAAGAAGGAAAGAAAGAAGAGAGGGAGGGAAGAAAAGATCAGTGAAGGAAGGATGGAGGGGAGAGGGACTTACCCATCTGTCTTACTTACCTGTCTGCCCTGGTGAGGAAATTTGGGGAAACAGACACCATGTTTCGGGTGGCTCTGAATTCTCATATTCTATGAATGTCCTCTTTCTATTTGTACAGCCTAAGACCACATGAGCATTTTTGGAAGCCTCATGCATGTTGGCTTATATTGAGTTTATAATTTATTAGTCCTTTATCACACGTGCTTCAGTTTAAGTACATCTCCATTCTACACTTGAGCTCAAAAACAAATAAATGTAATACAACTGCATCAATTCAGGAACTTATTCTAACTCTGAATTTTGTATCAAGATTCAGGCCTCCATTGAAAGCTTTCCTGGCCCAGGTGGCTCTCCCTGTGGAATTCAGTAACCCCCATAGGCTGTTCCAGGGTTGATCGTTCCTTGGACCATTGAGCAGGTCACCGTCTCTCCATGACAGTCCATCACCCGCCGACCACAGAGGAAGATGGGTGGCCCAGGGGCGCTGTCCCCCACTTCCGGCTTCCTGCCCTGCTTGCTGGGTGTCGTGGTCCTTCTCCACTCAAGGGTGTCCACACGCTTATGAGCCGTGGTGGGAACCGCAGCTCAGCAGGGAGTGCTGTAGGTTGCCAGAGGAGATGAACCTCATTCTTTAATGTATTCCTAACTCAGAAATTCAATCAGCTGTGTACTGGCAACAATACTCTTTGAAATTAGAAACAAGACATCCTGACAAAGTTTAAAATTAGCCTTTGTATTTCCTGTATCCACAGTGCTAGATCTTTAAAACATAAAAGGAAAATCACACTTATTCTAAACGTGATGAAACGCTTAATTATATTTATTAGAGTATCGTTGCTTTACAATGTTGCAATGTTGTTAGTTTCTGCGGTACAGAAAAGTGAATCAGCTATGCACACACAGACACATGTATCTATCCCCTCTTTTTCAGATTTCCTTCTCGTGTAGGTCATCACAGAACACTGAGTAGAGTCCCCTGTCCTAGACAGTAGGCTCTCACTGGTTATTTTATACATAATATCAATAGGGTATATATGTCACTTTTAATCTCCCAATTCTTCCCACCCTCCCTTCCCCTGTGGCGTCCATATGTTGGTTCTCTACATGTGTGTCTCTCTTTCTGCTTTGTAAATAAGATCATCTATACCATTTTTCTAGATTCCACACATATGCATTAATATACAATATTTATGAAAGTCATTTTTAAAGCAAATGAACTAGCACTTTATATATCTTGACTTCTTTTATGATTGAACTAATTACCTTTCTGTCAAACTTAAGATTCCCTGAAAGCTCCTTGAGACAGCCCTCCTCCAAAATGGATAAATCCACTCCATGGCTTGATTCAGCAGAATTTCTGCCCTTGAACCCTTCCATTGATGACTGATGGTTTTGATCCCTATAGTGCCCCCGAAGGTCCAACCATTCCTCATTGCCTACAAAATAAATTCCAAATTGAGAAGTAGCCTGGCAGACAAAGCCTCTTAGGATCTGACTTTCAGTCATCTTTGCTTGTTTTTTTTATTTTTCTAATAATCTTTTTCACTACAACTGAAATAAATTAGTCTGTGTTCCAAGAGGCCATTTCTGCGCTGTCTGGATTTGAAGTTAGTACACATACTTTTCCAGCCACCTGACCTCCAGCCACTCATATGTCTTCCTGACAAAGTGCATCCTTCTCTGCCAGGCCTAAAGTCACTTTCCTCAAAAAGGTCTCTGTGCTCTCCACAAAAGGAAGCTGTATTGCCTCCCTCCTCCAAACTCCCACAGTACTTTTTCTGGATTGTAGGTGTGTTTATATCTATATATTTTATACCTCCACTTAACTATCAACACCTTTATAACAAGTATAATTACTATCTAGTGAGTATTTATTGAAATCAAATATTATGCTCAGCTTCTCCACTTTTTTTTTTTTTTAATCTTTGCAACCCATAAATTAGGTGATGAGCTGCATCTGTTGCCAAGTCCTTTGGCCCAAAAGACAAAGCATACCTGTTTTGCAAATGTTAAAGCTGAGGTTCAGAGAAATGGAGTCAGTTGTTCCAGGTCACATTCATATGGAATGGAGCAACTGGATTTGGACCTGTGCGTACTGAGCTCTAAATCTATGTTCTCTCGTGGACCATGTGCTTTTCTATATTTGATGTATCACCTTTCTCTCCCGAGCACCTAACATGATGCCAGCATAGAGCAGCTGATAAAGAAACATGGATTGAAAGGAAGCAAAGAGGGAGAGAGGGAAAGAAAAGAGAGAGAGAAGGGGAGAATTCTAGGACTATAATTCATGAGATGTTAGGGTATTCAACTAAATCAGAATTAACCCCCTGTACATGCCCTAAAGTTTTACTTTTTATTAAATCTTTACTATTAGCTTTTTTTTTTTTTTTCTTGTATGTCCTCATGATTAAGGCTAACAAGTGCTGGAAATAGCTAACATATTGAGAATTTTAATAATGTCATTTCTACTTATACGCATATATATGGAATCTAGAAAGATGGTACTGATGGCAGCAGTGGAGATGCAAATATAGATAACATACTTGTGGACACAGTGGGGGAAGGAGAAGGTGAGATGAATTGAGAGAGTACAATGGAAATATACGTATTACCATATATAAAACAGGTAACCAGTGGGAATTTGCTGTATGATGCAAGGAGCTCACACCGGTGCTCCATGATGGCCTAGGGTGTAGGATGGGGTGGGAGGTTCTAGAGGGAAGTTTAAAAGGAAGGGACATATGTATACCTATGGCTGATTCATGCTGATGAATGGCAGAAATCAACACAATATTGTAAAGCAATTATCCTCCACTTAAAAATAAAGCAATTTTTTTAAAAAAAGAAAAAGAATCTAGTTATAAATATTTCTATAAGCCGTGTCTTTTGACTATACTGGAGAATGATGTTTAATCTGCTGAGTGGAATCCAAACAATTATTCAAGTACATGTTTTCTATTCCCCCTGCTAATTGATTGTAGTTAGTTGAAGGCCAGAATTTGGGTGTGGAGGGGTAAGGAACGGATTCAACAACCAAGAACTGTTTTCTTCTTCCTAAGGAGATTTCAGTCATGATTCTCTTCTTGTCTTTGATGTTACGCAGTTTAGTAAATCCTGTCCAAAGCCCCTCACTTTATAGAAAGCTTTAAATGTCATTTATTTATTTATTTATTTACTTTTCATTTTTTGTAGTGTTTATTTATTTTTTAATATAAATTTATTTATTTTAATTAGAAGCTAATTACTTTACAATATATTGGCCAGAAGTTAGCATTTAAAATAAAGCAATTTTACTGCTAACTTCTAGCCAATATCAGGATATGAAAACCACAAATGATGTCTGTTCATGCATTTCTCAAGCACCTATAACACTGAAGTTCTTGGTGGAGTTATAATTAGGCAGATCTTAAATCTTAGGTGATTAGAGGGTGTGGACTGTGAAACTTCAGAAGAAATGGCTTGTAGATATTTCTTTTTAAACCCTTATATTGCTGGATATGTCTTCCAAAAAGCTGTGCTCTTTGAAAGGATTTTTGGTAGTGTGTCATACAGGTATATAGGAAATTGTGAAGAATATACAGCAGAAAAAAATAAATCACACAAAGCATTTTCATATTCTAAAAAGGGTAATTTCTTGAAAAACCAAGCAAAGATAGAGATCTAAAATTTTATTTTATAAAAGAAGGCTAGTTTGGGTTATAGTTTTTAATATTACACAACATCCCCTATGACACAGCTTCAATTTTTTTTTAATCACACCAAAGATTCTGCCAAAATATGTAAGTGTTCTACATTTTGTGTTAATGCTCCTTCCTACCTGAACCTACAGCCATCCTGACACTTCACAACATGCTCCCAAACAAAACATGATCTACGTTGCCTTCTATATCACTATTCACTTCCTGTGATTGCTGGAACGTTTCAGGGTAACTCAAAGAAGGTGTTCATCAGTTTGTTCAATGAAAGAAAACTGAAATCAAAACCATTTCCTGCAGCTGGCCACAATTTCCAATCATCTCTGAATCACATAAACTGGATTAAGCTTAAAACAGGCTCTCTTCCTGGAAATTTCAACAAGTGGCCACCCAAGTCATCAAATAAATGATTCCCTTCCCCTCTCTTCTTGACAGGAAAACCCAGCACCAAACAAGAATCCATGGGACACTTTCAAAAACCCCAGTGAATACCAACATTACACCACAATCAATGTCTTAGACACAGAGGCAAAAGATGCTTTGGAACTGAGACCAGCAGAGTGGGAGAAATGTCTGAGTTTGCCTCTGGACGTGCAGGAGGGGGACTTTCAAACAGAAGTTTAACAGAATCAAAATGGACTGTGGTGGAGACAAAATGTATTTGCACTGACGCTTAAGACTTGGGAAGCCTGACATTTCTCTCCAGACAATGCGACTCTCCTACGTCAGCACCTCCATGTGCCAAATGTCAGTGGTGTTTGTTTCGGTAACTTCTCCCCGGTCAGGCAAGTGGAGAGAGGCCCAGGTGTACAGTCCTGACTGCCCTGTGTTGTAAGTACCCGTGGAATGGATTTGTAAGGTAATCTTTATAGATAAACCTCAAGCAACGATTCATGTTGTAACCGCTTCATATGGTTTAGTTTTCAAAAAACTTCACCATGAAGCACAATGTACATATTTATGCAGTTTTTAAAGTTTATAACAGTCTGTTTGGCCATTACTACACTTTTTACTTTATAATATAAAAGCAAAGTTTTTGTCATTAAATGAATGTTTGTTGAGCTACATTCTTCATTGCTTTAAATGCAATAAAGTAATAATCTCACTTTTATATGAATAATATATTTCACATCTTTATTATTGCAGTTTTCTCTAGAAAGCTCTGAGTAGCTTTCTCTGCTGCAGCTGTGTATAAAATATTTAAAATGTTGTATGGTGTAAATAAACTTTTGTCTACATATCAGTTTTTTAGTGCATTTTATTTTGGATTTGTTGAACAGAAATTTACATATTTATAAAGTTTTTTTTTCCATTACAGATACTGAAAATGTATTCATGGTTTTAATAGCATACCGTTATTACTCCTTTGAGGCTTATGATTTCTCCAATGTAATAGTAGGTTTGTATAGTGCTTCTGTATTTTCTACTCAAACACCCTTTGGAACAATGTACCATGTAAATGGGGCTTGTCCGAAATCTGCTGGCATCATACTCTTACATAAATATCATGTTTTTTCTATTCTTGTGGCAAAAAAAAAAAAGACAACTGCTAATAGAAAACAATAAGTTACCATACAAAAAAAAAAAAAATCCAGAGACAATGTTTGTTATCAGTAATGAAGCTCACTGCATGTTCCACAAAAGAAACTACTTGTACTGCTGTTCTTCATAGCATATGGGAAGATGAACTTAACTTAGGATTGGAAAAAAACCTCCTATCTGTACATCCTCTAGCAGAAGGAAAGGGGAGTGGATGTACTTGGCAGATGCTTTATCTGATGTGAAGAGTCTGAGATGAGCCAACTGCAGAAGGCTTCCTGGTGTTCTGTCTGGCTTTGGAGCTGCACAGTGATGCCCCCCAGCCTGCAGAGCGGCACCAGAGGAACCTGGGAGCCCTGGGGTGGGGAGGATTCGGGCAATTTCCTCATCCTTTCAGGGGATGAGGAGATTGTGCTTTACAGTCTGAGGGAAAAATAAAGGGAGTGGGGAGGAGATTGGGGGCTTCAAAACTTCTCGGATGTTTATTTAGATTAGCTTGCTGGTTAAGCCTGCACTGCATGGTCTTCTGTGGTGGGCTCCTGCTACCAGTGACCAGGGGACCCCAGCCCACGGGCCACGAGGCAGACGCCAAGGTGCTTCAATCTCAGGCGCGCCTCTAAGCCGAGCCTTAAAACCCAACTCCTGTCAGACACCTTTCCTGTGCTCCAGGTGTGAGAAGTATATTTTTAAACAGATTTTAAAAATAAAGTGACAAAATCATGCTAAAATGCATATAATATAACAAAGCACTGTTTTTTAATAAAATAAACTTGATGCTAATTATAATGTAACTGTAATATTTGATGCTTATTAAATTTATCAAGTGACTTTCTGGTGACAGGAATAATATTTAGTAATTTCTCTCACTTTCTCTATTATGTATAAACACACACATATATGCATGTGTGCATGTATACATACACATATACATATATACACCTATACATAGGTGTGTGTATGTGTATAAAATCCATAACACTCAGCTCCATCTTAGTACCCTCTAGAGAGAATGAAAGTCATATACACAGTTCTCCATTCCAAACCATAAAATATTGATGGAAAGTAAAAAACCACAAGTATAGGTTTGAAAATTCTATATGTTTAAAACATAAATTTAATATATTAGACTAATATTTCTTCTAAAATCATAATATTCAAGGGCATGAAACAAAAACTGACTTTTTTCACCATTTTTCCCTAGTTTTGATAACTCTAAATACTAGAGTAATACATGAAACCTAACCAAAAATTGCATACTTAAAAATGTTAGGGTAAATGTTTTGGTTACTCTAAGAAGGATGCCAAGTCATAGTGGTGCTTTTGTTTGTTTTTTAATCTGTAAGAAGAAAATGCAAATCAGTCAGTATCACAGAATCATAATTTTAAGGCAGCCCTCTTCCAGTCCATGCCTTCTGAGTGTGTACTGTCCTTAAATACATGGACTCAGTCACAGTGCTGAGTACAGCGGTCCCCTGACAATCTGGGCACGTACCTCAAAGCCCACTCAGCACCTGCCAGAGTCCTGGTGCCCTTGGACCAGACAGTCCCTGCCTCATGACCAGATTTGACCTATGGGGCCTCCCTGGTGGCACAGATGGTATTGTTTCTGCCTGCAATGCGGGAGACCAGGGTTTGATCCCTGGGTGGGGAAGATCCCCTGGAGAAGGAAATGGCTATCCACTCCAGCATTCTTGCCTGGAAAATTCCTGGACAGAGGAACCTGGCAGGCTACAGACCATAGGGTCACAAAGAGTTAGACACGGCTGAGCGACTAACACTTTCACCTCAAGTTACACCTCACATTTCATCCTCACCAACTTTTTCATGGTTTACCAAGCTAGAAAATAATTTCTCCTGTGAACTCTTCTGGCATTGCTTCTGTACCTCTCCTAGGACTTTTAAGATCTAGATCTTCTACCTTGTTACTTATACACATTTCTGATATTCTCTGATGGACTGTAAGTGCCTGGAGGGCAGGATTCATGTCTGATGCATTTTTGTGCCTCATAAGGGATCTACCACAATAATGTGCACACAATAAACATGTGTTGAATTATTTGTGGAATTTATTTTAGTATTGCTTACAGTTATACATATCAAGTCACATGTCCCCAAAAGTTTACTGAACAGTCACTATGTGTGTATTTCTGTAAGTCTATACTCTGTTTAGGGTTCTATCCCTGGCCCAGGAAGATTCCACATGCTGCAGAGCAACTAAGCCCGTGTTAACTACTGAGCCCGCTCTCCAGAGCCCATAGCCACAACTACTGAACCTGTGTGCCACAACTACTGACGTCCTTGCACCTAGAGCATGCACTCTGCAATGAGAGAAGCCGCCACAATGAGAAGCCCTCCCATCACAATGAAGAGGAGTCCCCACTCGCCGCAACTAGAGAAAGCCCGCAAGCAGCAATGAAGACTTAGTGCAACCAAAAATAAATAAATAGATAAATATGAGATCGTTTGTGAAACAAGTATTCATATTATTTAAATATTAAGAAGCTCCTATAACCCCCATATTATCATTTTGTCCTTCAGATTACCACATGGGAAAGAATTAATTATCCAAGATGCAGCTCAGAAGCAGCTGACCACCTTAGCAGGTGACCTAAGATCACCATAAATAAATACAACCCAATATTAGGGCCCAGGTCTTCTGACTTCTGCTCTGGGACCACTCCTGTGATTTCATAGTGTTTCCAGTTTTTTCTTCTAGATTACTAATTTCCAAAATCAAACAATGGTAAGTGGAGATGTTTTTCAGGCGAATCACAGAGGCAGAGAACTGAAAACACGCGTTAGGTGCCCTGGGGATGCTGAGACTGGGAGCTTCTGGGAGCAGCAAGGCATGGCTGATCCAAAACAACAGGTGGTCTTAAAGAGATTTGGATCTAGAATCCATCGTGTGGTTCTACTTGCACCTGCTTGACTTCTCAAACCCACTTGAAATGTATTTAGTTTTCCTCTCATTGTGTTATTACCTGGACACATGCAACAGGAGTTAGAAGAGAGAATCCAACCCGAGTTTTCAGACTGGATTCAGACACCTGGTAAAAATACACAATCACAAGAACTTTTTTTTTAAAGGTGTAGTCAATAAGCCATTGTTTCAGAAAATTCATCTTGTAAATTTTGAATCATTCTCAGCTTCTTAGGAAAACTTTATTAGTTTTAATTTTCCAGAGGTATCTATGTCAAAATTAAATCATGAAATTCTATCATGTTGGAGCACTTCATTGAAGAACATGGGACAAACATGTCTCTGGCATGTCAGTCTACACAGTTTTAAGTGATGAAAAAATCACCTTGCCCTCCTGAGATACTTCTGTAGTTACCTGTAACTGGTGTAGTGCAATAGAAAAGAAGTTTAATAAGAAGAGAACCAGAAGAATATAGAGGCTGAAGAAATTTTGGCAACTGATGAAAATGGTAGTCATATTTTCGGTGTCGTAAACAAGTCCAGATGTAGGTAAGGAGTACCTCTGTTTACAAAAACTATTGCAGTAAGACCGAGAACTGCTGACCCAGGGAGAACACTCCACCTGTGAGATCCAGCGCATCCCAGACATCATGCAGGAGGGAATATTGAGCAACACAGGAAAGAACTGGGTCAGAGAGTGGGATGAGCGGATGGGGAGACCAGGCAACTGAACAGGGGGTGTCTTTCTTGGTGGCCAGACAATTCTGGGACAGACAGACAGGTAGGGGAGGTTGTTCCATCTTCCATGTTTAATCTCCTGCACACACTCATGCTCATGGTCAGTCGTGTCCGACTCTTTGCAACCCCATGAACTGTAGCCCACTAGGCTCCTCTGTCCATGGAATTTCCCAGGCAAGAATACAGGCGTGAAGTGTCATTTCCTACTCCAGGGGATCTTTTCGACCCAGGGATCAAACCCATGTCTCTTGCATCTCCTGCTTTGGCAGGCAGATTCTTTACCACTAGCACCACCTGTTAATCTCATAGTTTTTTAAACTCAAGGATGGGCTAAAGTTCAGCTTGACTCCTTGTATCTTTCCACCACACAGCTTGCTGGTCTTGAGCTGTTGGTTTAGAAATACAAACTTTCCAAAATGCAAAAAAAAACAAAAAAAAAAGCACTTTGGTTTGTAATTCAAATAGAGCTGGGATATGGGTACAGATGAGGAAGTACCTTTTCCCTTGACCAGGCTCCTGGTGATGCTAGGTTCCTGCACCCCCTCCCTCCAGACTGGGAGATGGAGGGGTCACCTTCTTGCACTTTCATAGACTTGGTGCAGGTGCTTGAGAAATATTCCTGGCCTGTAAAACCTGAAAGATGCTTTTTAAAATACCTACATCTCACAGAGGCAGAGAATTTACAATTCCAGTTCAGTTCAGTCACTCAGTCATGTCCAACTCTTTGTAACCCCATGAACCGCAGCACACCAGGCCTCCCTGTCCATCACCAACTCCCGGAGTCTACCCAAACCCATGTCCATTGAGTCGGTGATGCCATCCAACCATCTCATCCTCCATCGTCCCCTTCTCCTCCTGCCCTCAATCTTTCCCAGCATCAGGGAGTCAAATAATTCAAGTCTGCACAGGTGGAATTCCAAATTCTCTCTAATAAGAACTCCAAGACAAGGCAGGTCAAGGACCTAGAGTCCAGGAGAATCCTGTCTGAGATTTGGTCAAGTGAGGGGAAGGTTAAGATCTTCCTGGTCACAGGTAAACTCATCCATTGACACCTGAAAACTAACTAAACTGTTAAGACATCCACATGCTTAATCCACTAGTGTTCATCACCTCAAAGCATCAAGCACTTCCCTCCCAAAGACAGCAATTCATCTTGAAAATGACTCTTCTGGTGGCAACCACCAATGTCAGAGGCCTCAAGCCCTCTTGAGGAGAGTCTGCTTAGAGCTTCCTCCTCACCAAAGCCACTAAACTCCAGGAAGAGGAGCTAGCCCACTTTTAATAATCAATTCTCCATGAAAGGGTCACAAAGATTATTGTTTCAACTTCTCAAATGAATGCCTGGCATCACCCAGTAGCTCTCTTTTTCTCCGTCAAATCTAGAATTGCAGTCCTAAAATGCATAGAGAATTTTACATAGAGACTAAAAGGTAATTTTATGTAGTAATTGTATTGTGCTTCATTCTGAAGTGAATTTGGGATAGTTTATAAAATATATATACATAAATATATTTATTCAACAAATAGTTAAAGTCTGTTGCAGACTAGATACTAACATAGCATCTAAGAGGGGTGATTCAACAGTGAACAAAACATGATCCTTATTTTCAGGGACTTAGTATCTTTGAGAACAGACAGACCAAGAAAGAGAATTACAATAATTTGATGGATTTATGCTAGCAAACTCTTGGGAAAGACACTGATACATAAGTAAAAAACATGAGGAAAGACAATCAAGGTGATCCAGAGGCTAACTTAACACTTAAAATATATGCCTCAAGGTTCTAGACTCTTCTCTGGGACTACCAACAAGTGACAGCTCTGAGCTCCCTAGAAACCTGTGCAAATATAGAAACTGCAGTTCATTCTGTAGTTCACAGTGTCCCTAAGATCAAAGCCAACATCTCCTCTGTAAACACAAAAGGCAAGAGGTGCTTCTCATGAACCCTCATGCTGCAGGTGAATTCTATATAAATAGCATCCTTATAAATTTCCTGAACATTATAGACATAATTCTCACATCCCCCACCTTTTGGTCTTTATGCAAACCCTGTTTTATTTTAAATGTACACATATATGCATACATACTCAGTGTGTCCAACTCTTTATGACCCTGTGAACTGTAGCCTACCAGGCTCCCCTGTCCATGGGATTCTCCAGGCAAGAATATTGGAATGGGTTGCCATTTCCTTCTCCAGGGGAATAGTCCCCACCCAAGGATCAAACCCATGTTTCCTCTGTCTCCTGCTTTGGCAGGCAGATTCTTTACCCCTGTGCCACCTGGGAAGCCCAATATACATATATAGGAGAGCATGAAAATATTTTTTATTATTTTTTACAAAAGTTTTAAATATTGCACTCCATTGACAGTTATTACAAAATATCAGCTATCTTCCCCTTGTTGAACAGTACATCCTTGAGCTTGTCTTAACCCCAATAGCTTGTGCCTCCCACTCCCCTGCCCCTATACTGCTGTCCCACCTCCCCTCTCCCTACTGGTAACCACTGGTTTGTTCTCTATATCTATGGGTCTGCTTCTTTTTTGTTATATCACTAGTTGGTTGTACTTTTTAGATTCTACACATAAGTGATATCATAGAGTATTTGTCTTTCTGTGTCTGACATGTCTCTTCATGAAGGATAATGTGATGATTAATTTATGCCTCAACTTGACTAGACCATGACATTTGGCCAAACACCAGTCAGGTTATCATGATGAAGGTATATTTTGGAAAAGATCAACATTTCAATCAACAAGACTTTGATTAAAGCAGATTACCCTCCATAATGTGGGTGGGCATTATGAAATCAGGGAAGGCCTTCAGATATAAAGACTGAGGCTCCCCAACAGAGGGAATATTCTTCCCCTAAATGGCTTCAGAACTAGAGCTGTAACACCAGCTCTTCCACAAGTCTCCAGCTGCTGCCTGCTCTGCAGATTCAGACTCACTAGCCCTCTCCATCACCTGAATCAATTTCTCAAATCTCTCTTTTAAAAAAATTATACCCATAGACACATACACACATCCTATTGGTTCTCTTCCTTTAGAGCACACAAGTAAATAGTTAAGACTTAAGTACAATCACTAAAACCAGTTTCTCACAGTCAGAATATTGTTCTGCAAGAACAAAGCTTCCCCATTATCTGGTTGAATGAAAAAAAAAAATGGAGAATATTATTCTACTTCCAGAAATCACCCATGAAGATGACTTTCCAAAAACCAAGATTTTGGTAATAATTTTAAGTTCTTTCTGTATGCTTGTCAATACTTTATGCATAAATATTCATTTAATCCTCAAAATAAGCCCAGGAGGCATGTTCTATCATTATTCCCATTTGGGATCCGTAACTCCTCCAACACCGCACAAGGCAGCAAATGGCAGAGCCGGGACATGTCCTCAGAGTTTGACCCCAGAAACGAAGCTCCCAATTATTCTGCTGAAAACTGAATAAGGTTCAGGGGGTAGGAAGTTCAAGGGTAAACTCACTGGTAGGTATTTGGAATGAATGAAGGGCAGACCTGCAGAATCAACCAAAGACATGGGCATCCAGAAGACCTCTCCTCTTCTACGCAGAGAGATGCTGAGGAATAACCACCAGAAATCTCCCCAGAACACAAAACCGGGCCTGGTTCTGCCCAAGGTGAGAGAGAGAGACCAGGGTTTCCCTCAAAATGAGCTTCGCTTAGAGAGTGTTATCAAGTTACTAAAGCAGATCATATCTATTTATGCATCTATTTCTTTATATAGGCATATATATATACATATACATATACTCATGGGGCTTCCCAGGTGGCACTAGTGGCAAATAACCTGCTTGCCAATGCAGGAGACATAAGAGACGTGGGTTTGATCCCTGGGTTGGGATAATCCCCTGGAGCAGGAAATGGCAACCCACTCCAATATTCTAGCTTGGAGAATTCCATAGACAGAGAAGCCTGGTGGGCCACAGTCATGGGGTCAGAAAGAGTCGGACGTGACTTAGTGACTAAACAACAACATATATATTTTTTCTTTTGCTTCCTAAACTTCCCATGGACCTAAGGATCAGGAAAGCGGAGTAAAGAACAAAGGGAGGGATTTCCCTGGTGGTCCAGGGTCAAGACTCTGCACTGCCTCTGTAAGGGGCTCGGGTTGATCCCTGGTCAGGGAAACTAAAATCCCACAGACGACACAGCAAGACCAAAAGATAAAAGTTCAGGAAAACAAGAAAGAACAAAGTGAACTCCTGGCAAGGCCTCTTCATCTCCGAGTCCAGCCGTCTCATCATCTCAGCAGACAGACTTCCTTAAAAAAGAGAGATGATCCCACAGAAAGCTCTGACGAAATGGCCTCCCCTCTGAGGCCATCACGAAGATGATTTTCCTTACCTCTTTGTTTTGGATCTTGGAGCACAGCCGCCTTTAGGGTACCTTTCCGTTTCCTCTTCACTTCCAGGGTTCCTTAGACCCAAGCTCCAGACACGTCAGGCGTATCAAATGGCCCAGCCCATGGGAGATTTTGGATTAAGCCCTTTCTTTGCACAATTTCACTTGTTCATTTATCAGACAAGTGAAAAGTGGACTCACTTTTCTTCCTGGGGCCTGGTGCAAATTTAAAGCACACCCTTTCACTCTGTGAACTGAGGCTCTCCCATACAAATCATGGTCCCCAGTTTCCCCAGCTGTGTCCTCAGTGGCTGGGAAGCCCACTTGCCAAGTACTTCTGAAACTGTCCAGAAGTGAGTGGCAGAGTCCGACTGAGCTGGGGTAAGGCAGCAGCCTAATGTGGGTCAGGTTCTCTCCTCTGGCCGTGGAAAGGCCTCGGGGAAGAGACCACCTCTGTCCCTGATAAGTGTGGTAGCAAATTAGAGACGACTTCACAGAAAACCACCCTGGGGCCTCCTGAGCAGGCCTCAGGCATTTGTCTTCAGCATGTTTCCTGGGACTGAGCAGATCATTTACCGTGTAAAAAAAACTGTATTAAACTCTTCAAAATATTAATACTTGAATTGTAAGGAGGGATGTAGGCTTTTAAAATAATTTTTATGATGTTATCAAAAGGCCATCATATTCTAGAGATTATTTTGTATCTTGATTTTTAAAGGTAATTGTGTACATGCTATTTTGGAGGAGCCAAGAAATGGTAAGTAAGCATTTAGCATCCAGATTTCTCAGGAGCCCAAGCAGAGACCCTTTCTAAGTGTTTACCTGATGTGTTTCCTGAGAGGCGGCAGAGCACATCTTCCTGTTGACATGAACATCACGAAGACCATGTGTTTATATAGCAAGAGGCTAGCCCTTGTCCGTAATTTCCAATGCTTCACTTCACTACAGCTCTGCTGAGACCTTTCTGACCCCATCTGAATTAGTGTAATTAACTTCCAATGTTATAATTCTAGCATGGTAGGTTTTGTTTCCCCTGCTCCCCCCACCCCAGAATTTATTATTTGACATTCAAAGAGAAAAATCTCTAAAAATGACTTCATCATTAAAAGACATCATCTTGCTTCTTTTAACTATGCATCCAAGAAAACCCAGTAAGCATTCACAGGCATCTACCTAGTCACAGATCATAATCTTGCAAAATTGCATAGTCCAACCAGAGCCTCCTCAAAAATGCTCGCTATGTACAGGGTGAAGGAGCTTAAACAAGCCAGTCTACTTCCTGTTCACAACCACAAATGCAGGAATACAAGTCATGTAGAAATGACTCCTTTTTCTTCTAAGTTTCAAGTTATACTTATGTAAGCCTGTTGGAGGTTGGGGAGGAAAGCGTTAGTTGCTCAGTCATGTCTGACTCTTTGCATCCCCACAGACTGCAGCCCACCAGGCTCCACTGTGCATGGAATCCTCCAGGCAAGAATACTGGAGTGGGTTGCCATTCCCTTCTCCAAGAGATCTTTCTGACCCAGGGATCGAACCAAGGTCTCCTGCATTGCCAGCAAATTCTTTACCATCTGAGCCACCAGCGAAGCCTCTAGATAAGCCTAGATGTTTTGAATTTTTGTATATCAAAGTTTTCCTGCAATTCAAAAATATATAAAAAGCCTTTTTCAGAAGGTCTCAAAAATGTAAATTAGAGACTGAATATTGCTTTGCCACTTTGCATGGTGACCTGTGTTTTCCAGCAACACACGGATTCAAAACACGACCATTAATTTTAGGGGCTGGTGGAGGAAGAGGGGGGAAATGGAAGAGGCATGGGGAAGTAGGAGAACAGGGAGAGAGATAGACAATCAGGATGAGAACTGAGAGCAAAGCTGGGAGAAATAGAAGAGACAAACGCAGAAAGCATTTGGGGATGAACAAGCAAACGTGACCTTCTCTGCTAGCCCAGAGCATGAAGACTCACAGCAATCAAAAATAATCTAGTCCTTGAGAAATGCTGCACCAAAGGAAAGGCAAGAAGCACTATTAGTGTCCTGAAGGCAAAGGGCAGGGCAGGAAGGGACGAAACAAGGAGGTAACGGAATGTGGAGGACACACCGAGACACTGAACGGGATATTCAGCGACAGATCCTTTGTGAGGACCAGTGTCCAGGGAACTTCCAGCTGTGGGTGAGCTGTGGCTGGGAACAAGAAATAAAGCATCTTAATTGCTTTTCCAATACAGATATTTTACCTCCGTGTCTAGAGAAAATTGGTTCTCTAGTAAATGGTATAAACTCACTGGGGAAACATATTTATGGCACCACAGAAATATTGTATCTAGAAACTAATGCTTGAATGTTTTCCATCTGCTTGAAGTCTGTTTTTATACTTTTCCAAAGTACTGATCAAGATTAAGAATAACTTTCTTACCTTCAAGAGTTCATTCAGTCTAAACTCTTGACTAGGTTACAAAAGTAAACACTACTATTCCCCATGGCCCAAAGGATTTCTGATTTCTTGTGTGTAAGAGATGAAAAGAGTCCATTGGACAGGAAAATATGTGGCCGAGGAGAAAAAGAATGGGAATGGGAAAACAGAAGGGGCCATGTGTACATGGACGTGATCACTTTCTATTTATGTAGAAAGGGGGACGGCAAATTAGATCTAATAATAACTATACTACCTGAGGGAGGGTGTGCTGAATCTGAGGATGTTTCAGAGTCTCTTCTCACTTGAAGTGTCTCTAATTCGAAAGAAGGATTTGACATATTCAATTTATAATCACTGCTGCTGCTGCTCTTCAGTCATTAAGTCATGTCTGACTCTTTGTAACCAGGCTTCGCCGTCCGAAACTGTATACCAGAGTTTGCTCAAACTCATGCCCATTGAGTCAGTGATGCCATCCAGCCATCTCATCCTCTGTCTCCCTCTTCTCCTCCTACCTGCAACCTTCCTGAGCATCAGGGTCTTTTCCAATGAGTTGACATTTTGTATCAGGTGGCCAAAGTATCGGAGCTTCAGCGTCAGTCGTTCCAATGAATATTCAGGGTTGATTTCCTTTAGGATTGATACTTTCATCTCTTTGCAGTTCAAGGGCCTCTCAAGAGTCTTCTAGAGCACTGGAATTTGAAAGCACCAGTTCTTCAGTGCTCAGCCTTCTTTCTGGTCCAACTCTCACATCTGTACATGACTACTGGAAAAACCATCAGTTTGGTTCAGTTGCTCTGTCATGTCCAATGCTTTGCGACCCATGGACTGTAGCATACCAGGCTTCCCTGACCTTCACCAGCTCCCAGATCTTGTTCAAACTCATGTCCATCCAGTTGGTAATGCCATCCAACCATCTCATCCTCTGTTGTCCGCTTTTCCTTCTGCCTTCAATCTTTCCAAGAATTAGGTCTTTTCCAAGGGGTCAGTTCTTCCCATCAGGTGGCCAAAGTATTGGAGCTTCAGCTTCAGCATCAGTCCTTCCAATGAATATTCAGGAATGACTTCCTTGAGGACTGACTTGGGTTACCTTGCAGTCCAAGGGACTCTCAAGAGTCTTCTCCAACACCACAGTTCAAACGCATCAGTTCTTCAGCACTCAGCTTTCTTTATGGTCCAACTCTCACATTCATACATGACTACTGGAAAAAAATATAGCTTTGACTAGACAGACCTTTGCTGGCAAAGTAATGTCTCTGCTTTTTAACATGCTGTCTATGTTGGTCATAGTGTTTATTCCAAGGAGTGAGCATCTTTTAATTTCATGACTTCAGTCACTATCTGCAGTGATTTTCAGTTCAGTTCAGTTTAGTCGCTCAGTCGTGTCTGACTCTTCGCGACCCTGTGAATCGCAGCACGACAGGCCTCCCTGTCCATCACCAACTCCTGGAGTTCACTCAAACTCACGTCCATCGAGTCAGTGATGCCATCCAGCCATCTCATCCTCTGTCGTCCCCTTCTCCTCCTGCCCCCAGTCCCTCCCAGCATCAGAGTCTTTTCCAATGAGTCAACTCTTCGCAACATGACCGCTGGAAAAACCATAGCCTTGACTACACGGACCTTAGTCGGCAAAGTAATGTCTCTGCTTTTGAATATGCTATCTAGGTTGGTTATAACTTTTCTTCCCTGGAGTAAGCGTCTTTTAATTTCATGGCTGCAGTCACCATCTGCAGTGATTTTGGAGGGCCCCCCCCAAAAAAAAGTCTGACACTGTTTCCACTGTTTCCCCATCTATTTCCCATGAAGTGATGGGACCAAATGCCATGATCTTCATTTTCTGAATGTTGAGTTTTAAATCAACATTTTTACTCTCCTCTTTCAGTTTCATCAAGAGGCTCTTTATTTCTTCTTCACTTTCTGTCATAAGGGTGGTGTCATCTGTGTATCTCAGGTTATTGATATTTCTCCTGGCAATCTTGATGCCAACTTGTGCTTCATCCAGCCTAGTATGTTGCATGATATACTCTGCATATAAGTTAAATAAGCATGACAATATACAGCCTTGTCATACTCCTTTTCCAATTTGGAACCAGTCCATTGTTCCATGTCTGGTTCTAACTCTTGTTTCTTGACCTGCATACAGATTTCTCAGGAGGCAGGTAAGGTGGTCTGGTATTCCCATCTCTTTAAGAATTTTCCACGGTTTGTTATGATCCACACAGTCAAAGGCTTTGGCACAGTCAATAAAGCATAAGTTGATGTTTTTCTGGAACTCTCTTGCTTTTTCTGTGATCCAGTGGATGTTGGCAATTTGATCTCTGGTTCCTCTGCCTTTTCTAAATCCATTTTGAACATCTGGAAGTTCACAGTTCATGTACTGTTGAAGCCTGGCTTGGAGAATTTTGAGCATTACTTTGCTAGTGTGTGAGATGAGTGCAATTTGTGGTAGTTTGAGCATTCTTTAGCATTACTTTTCTCTGGGATGGGAATGAAAACTTACCTTTTTCTAGTCCTGTGACCACTGCTGAGTTTTCCATATTTGCTGGCATATTGAGTGCAGCACTTCCACAGGATCTTCTTTTAGAATTTTAAATAGCTAAACTGGAATTCCATCACCTCCACTAGCTTTTATTTTAGTGATGCTTCCTAAGGCCCATGTGACTTGCATTCCAGAAATGCTGGCTCTAGATGAGTGATCACACCATCGTGGTGATCTGCATCATGAAAATCTTTTCTGTACAGTTCTTCTGTGTATTCTTGCTACCCCTGCTTAATATGTTCTGCTTCTGTTAGGTCCATACCATTTCTGTCCTTTATTGAGCCCATCTTTGCATGAAATGTTCCCTTGGTATCTCTCATTTTCTTGAAGAGATCTCTAGTCTTTCCCATTCTATTGTTTTCCTTTATTTCTTTGCATTGATCACTGAGGAAGGCTTTCTTATCTCTCCTTGCTATTCTTTGGAACTCTGCATTCAAATGGGTATATCTTTCCTTTTATCCTTTGCCTTTCAGTTCCCTTCTTTTCACAGCTATTTGTAGGCCTCCTCAGACAGTCATTTTGCATTTTTTGCATTTCTTTTTCTTGGGGATGGTCTTGATCACTGCCTCCTGTAGAATATCATGAACCTCTGTCCATAGTTCTTCAGAAACACTATTAGATCTAATCCCTTGAATCTGTTTGTCACTTCCACTGTTTAATTGTAGGGTATTTGATTTAGGTCATACTTGAATGGTCTAGTGGTTTTCTTTACTTTCTTCAATTTAAGTCTGAATTTGGCAATAAGGAGTTCATGATCTGAGCCACAGTCAGCTCCCGGTCTTGTTTTTGCTGACTATATAGAGCTTCTCCATCTTTACCTGCAAAGAATATAATCAATCTGATTTTAATATTTTGGTATTGACCATCTGGTGATGTACATGTGTAGAGTCTTCTCTTGTATTGTTGGAAGATGGTGTTTGCTTTGATGAGTGTGTTCTCTTGGCAAAACTCTATTAGCCTTTGCCCTGCTTCATTCTGTACTCCAAGGCCAAATTTTCCTGTTACTCCAGGTATCTGTTGACTTCCTACTTTTGCATTCCAGTCCCCTATGATGAAATGACATGTTTTTCAGGGGTTAGTTCTAAAAGGTCTTGTAGGTCTTCATAGAACCATTCAACTTCAGCTTCTTTGGCATTACTGGATTGGGCATAGATTTGAATTACTGAATGGTTTGCCTTGGAAATGAACAGAGATCATTCTATTGTATTTGATGTTGCACCCAAGTATTGCATTTCTGACTCTTATTTTGACTATGATGGCTACTCTATTTCTTCTATGTGATTCTTGCCCACAGGAGTAGATATAATGGTCATCTGAATTAAATCGGCCCATTCTAGTCATATATGGATCATTCTGAGCAAAGTGATATCTCTACTATTTTCATATGCTGTCTAGATTTGTCATAGTTTTTCTTCCAAGGAACAAGAGTCTTTTAATTTCATGGCTGCAGGCACTATTGACAGGGGTTTTGGAATCCAAGAAAATAAATATTCTGATGAATCATATTATCAAAATACATATTGAGGAAATGTATGTCATTAAAGAGGCCATGTGATTTTTTATTCCATGGCAGAAGTTTCTGGAATATAAATTTTCTTCATGGACTATGCCATCTCATTACCAGCCCATAGCTTATAAGTAATGTAAAAGTACCCTTTGTTTTTGCCTTGGGAGGGAAGTTCATAGTACATGCCTCAGTTTACTATTTGATAAGGCCCTTGGAAGTTTATACATTTTTTTTCTTTTACTGAATTTTTGTTTTTAATGAAAGTGAAACTATAAATGCTCCCAAACTGGACTGCAAACACTTTAAGAGCATCATCACACACTACCACATTACAGGAAACAACACAGAGCCCATTGCTGTTTTCGTAACATAATCTGGTTACATAATCTTACTGGAGAAGTGATGTGAAAATGTTGTGTTTCTTTGGAGAGAGTAAAAGGCTGTTGAAATACAAGATAAGACTGTGCAGATACCCACTAGCAGCAATGATTTACTCCTTTTCCTGAGAATAAAGAAATCTTTTTCTTTTCTGACGAGGATAACAAATGCATTTAGGAACTAAGTTATTAAAAAGCAGATTATTAGGTATCCAACTCATTTCCTGATGTGATCAGCAAGCTGAAAGGGTGCTTGGGGACATCGGCTGGGAAGGATTGGAAGTGACAGAATGCCACGACTCACCAATACTGCTTGGTGACAGGGAGCACAGACCCTGTGAGGTGTGCTTGTTTATTTCCTCTGCCTTATCTCTAAAAGGCCTGTTCTCCATTTGATTACAAGTTGAATCTGGCTTCTCAAATCAATTCTTCTAACACAAAGTGATGGTGTTCACTTAAGTAATTGCTTTCTACCTAGTCTGTTCCTGATGAGTTGAGCCCTGCATAACCTGTCTTGCCAAGCTCTGAGGCTCAAAGGCAGCCATCATCAACTTCTACCTAAACCTGAGTCTCACCTTGTCCACCACACCATGTCCAGGAACATTCTAGAAAAGCTCCTCCACCTCAGTGACTGACTCCAGACTCTCTGGACATAATGGAATATTTGCAAATAGCACAGCAATCATGTTTTCTTGACCTCTGAGCTTGATCTATTATTTCTAAAAACAAACACAAGGATTTTTTATTTCTTAGAAAAAGAACATTGTACAGAAAGAAAAAAAAAGTCTGCCAGTGTTGATTTGAAATTCCATCCACGGGCAGGCTTCTTGGACCCTGATCTGCTCAAGGAATGCAGAGAATTCCCTTCAGCCACTTACAGTCCAACAATGAGAGCTAGTGCTGCCCTTAAAAATGTTATCAAACTACAGATTTTTCTGAAAGACTTTTTAAAACAGGTTTGAAAAAACTTTTCACAGATTTTCCTATTGGCAAATTGCTTCCAATCAAATGATTAAAATTAGTTTCACAGAGGTGGTTTCATCACCATTTGATGATCAGCGTAACCTCCAACTGAATTCTTCACTCTCCAAAAGAAAAAAAAAGTTTTCATTAAAATCCCCAAACACTGATTGCACAATTTACTTTTAGAACAAAAATTTGCTATAGCAAGGGCCTCACTCTCCCCCGATCATTGCCCAAGTATTTCAAGTAAAATAAGAAGGAAAAGACACTGACCAGCAAACTGTTTCTGAAGTATCACCTACTACAGAAAGAGAGATGTTTAAGAAAATTTAAAGGTTAAAAAAAGGTTCTGAAAAAGTGGTTCAGACCTCTGCTTTGCTTTAGCCGTGGAGCTGACCCTCACCTGTGTTCTGGGAGCTTCAACCACCTGGAACCATACAAACCCCGGAGCTGTGGCTGCCAGAGTGATGAGGCTTGTATCATGATTCTGCCACGTACAGAAATTATTTTCAGGTTTCTTAGAATTAAAACAATTCCTCTTACACTTAAACGATCTCAAAGTACCTGTTCCTTAGTGCATCATTGGAGGAGAGCTGGCATGTCAAGTTCTCGGGATACTAGGACAGGTTGCAGGGCTGTGAAGAGTGGGCACCCAGTCCTGGGTCCTTCACACACACTGGCTCCCCAATTCTTCTTGTTCTCAGGACCTCTTAAAAATTCTTGACCATCCCCCAAACAGTTTCTTTATTAAAATATCTGAACTATGCAGATTAGAAATCTAATGTGATCACTTCAAATTGTATTTATTTAAAAGTAACAATAATATTTTATTATTGGCCCAATGGTTAAAACTCTGTGCTTCTAATGTAGAGGGTACACGTTTGATCCCTGCATATTGTGTGGCAAAAAGTGAAATTAAAAAAAAATAATAAATCCATTACCTGTTAGCATAAGTCACATATTTTAGAAATAATCTATTTTCCAAAACTGAATAAAACTTAATGAGAAGAATAGCAGTATTTTAGATATTTTGCAGATATCGTGAATGCCTGGATGAAGAGAAGACTGCTGGATTCTAAGATCTGTTCTGTATTCCTTCAGTGCACCCATTTAGTGTGTTCTGACACATGGCTTTGGTTGAAGTAGATGAAAAACATCAAGGCCACAAAGGTATGTGATTGGAAAAGGAAGGAGTCTTTTCTGATTCTTCTGGATATTCTCCTTTGATACTATACCAAAACTCAGCAGCAAGAGTATCTTAAAAGTTAGTTTAATGTGAAATCGAAAATCATAGCTATAAATCTTTCATATTCTCTTACATTAAATGCATTGGTCTGTCTTGTACTTTGAATGTATCTTGCACACTGAATGGTTTTGTAATATCGTACTCTGATCATTTAGAAAATATTGGACAAGTTATGAAGTTCTTCCTAATGTTAAAATACGTCATTTATATACTGTCAAAAAATCACATTTATTCATATCACCGCCAGTCTTTAAGTCTGGGGAAGCTATAAAGTTTGTGGTGGCAGACTTGAGTTTTTGAAAATTCTAGTTTTCACTCGAACACTAAAATTTTACCATTGGCAACAAATCCTGTCAGTCGGTTTCCTTGAAGTGGCAGGCTCATTTTGTTCAGTTTCAAGAAAATGTCTCCCAAATGCCCAAGGGTAGCTATTTGTAATTCATTCTTTCAAGTAAACATGTTACTTTCCAAATCAAGTAGATCATTCAGTTTATATCTCAGTTGCAAGTGAGTTACAGGTTAGTGCTTCGGGATTCTATCTTACACAACACTGAAAGAACATGTGCTCAGGGTCAAGATTTAACACAGTTAATTTTTACAGATTCATGAATGCCATTCTCACGTGAAACTGGCTTTGTGCACTTTTTGCTTTTTTGTGCACTCATTTTTCTTTTGTTTTTCTATTGAGAATGCCTTGCAGGTTAGAAAACCAGAATTAAGCTAAAAATTGGTAGAAGTTTCATCGCTGTTGCATTTACAGCGTCAATATACAAATATCAACCCAGTGGGAAAGGCAAATAACATCTTGGTGTTAGAGCAGTTTTGTCTCTTGGACATCCTGAAAAGATCTTGGGGACCCTCAGGGTACAGGAACCATGCAAAGAGAAACCACTGAGGTAGCAAACCCTCCACAGAAATCAAATGATAAAATGTACCACATAGCTCAACTGTGAAGAGCACTTACACGGTTTTCATAATGAAGTCATTGATATGGATTTAAATAAATTACAACATAACTATATTGGGAAAGGGGAAGGGGTGAAATGTATGTTGGTGGTGGGTGTGGGTAGGTGAGTTAAAAAAAGTGAAAGTATTAGTCCTGTCTGACTCTGTGACCCCATGGACTGTAGCCTGCCAGGCTCCTCCATCCATGGGATTTTCCAGGCAAGAGTAGTGGAGTGGGTTGCCATTCCCTTCTCTAGGGGATCTTCCTGACCCAAGGATTGAACCTGGGTTTCCTACATTGCAGGCAGATTCTTTACCAGCTGAGTCACCGGGGGAGCCCCTGAAAGAGTTAAACTCTGGCATCTAAAATGGAGGGTAAAGAAATAATCACTTAAAACCTAAAAATCAAAATTAACCAGATTATTATTTTACAGTACCTCCTCAATAACAAAGGAAACTGCTCCAAGAGTTGTAAGTTGCTGTTCCGACTTGGACTGCTCTCCGAGGTTTCGCCTCCCTCGCATGTCTGTTCTCTTCCCTTCCTCTGCCTTCTGCTGGTTCGGTTCCAGCTGCACTGGCTTCCTAGCTTCCCTTGTTTGCATCATCTCTGCTGCCTGATTTGTTTTGCTGCCTTGTCTGGTCTGCATGGGCCGGACTTCGCCCGTATATCTACCTGCAGGCTAACCTCTCACTTTGGCCACCTGATGTGAAGAACTCACTCATTGAAAAAGCCCCTGATGCTGGGAAAGATTGCAGGCAGGAGGAGAAGGGGATGGCAGAGGATGAGATGGCTGGATGGCATCACCAACTCGATGGGCATGAGTTTGAGTAAACTCTGGGAATTGGTGATGGACAGGGAGGCTTGGTGTGCTGCGGTCCATGGGGTCGCAGAGTCGGACACGACTGAGCAACTGAGCTGAACTGATCCTCTCGCCCCCTCAACTCTTCCTCAGTGAGGCTCATCTAGCAGTTCTGGCCTCACCTCGCTCCCACACTCAGAGTCCCCTCTGCTTGCTCTGTTTTCTCCCCCACAGCTCTGCCCACCACGGCACATCCTATAAATTTTACTTGCTTGTCACTGGTATTGTTTTTCATCTGTGCCTTCCCAATCTGAAAGAATAGAAGTCCCATGCTGGCAGGAGGTTTCAACTCTTACATACTAATGTATCTGGAGAAAGTTCAACCTCTGCATCGGGAAGATCCCCTGGAGAAGGAAATGACAACCTCCTCTCTCCTGGGAAATTTGATGGACAGAGGAGCCTGGTGGGCTATAGCCCATAGGGTTGCAAAGAGTCAGACACAGCTGAATGACTGACCTCTATGACCGATGTATCCAGAGCACCTGGGGTGCTATGTGGCTTGCAGAAAGTGCTCACACATATGTGCTTGAATGAGCAGAAGAGTGAGGTATACAGGGAAGCGTCTACAGTTTTTCACAAGAAGATTACAAAATCGTTTGGCATTTCAGTGTGTGTAGGTATGACTTTTAAAAAACTACTTACTGAAACATAGCTGATTTCTAATGTGCTAGTTTCAGATATGCATCAAAATGATTTGTATATATATTAGATTGTTTTTTATTATAGATTACAAGATACTGAGTCTGTGTGTCACAGTAGTCCTTGTTGTTTATCTAATATACAGTAGTGTGTTTCTGTTAATCCTAAACTCCTAATTTAGCCTTTCCTCTTGGTAACCATCAGTTTATTTTCTTAACTCTTGGTAACTTCCTTTCCTTTTGGTAGCCATCAGTTTATTTTCTATGTCTGTGAATCTATTTCTGTTTATAAATAAGTTGTTTGTATCATTTTTAACTTTTTAAAGTTTTTAAATTGCAGAATCATTGTTTTACAGTGTTGTGCTAGTTTCTGCTGTACCACAGTGTGAATCAGCTGTAAGTATACGTACATCCCCTCCCTCTCGGGTCTCGCTCTAGGTCATCACAGAGCACTGAGCTAAGCTCCCTGTGCTACAGAGCAGCCTCTTACTCGCTATCTTGCGTGTGGCAGTGTGTACACGTCAATGCTACTCCCTCGATTCAGCCCCTCTCCTTCCCCCACTGTGTCCCCAAGTCCATTCTCCACATCTGTGTCTCTATTCCTGCCCTGCAAACAGCACTAATTTTCTAGATTCTATACATACATGTTAATATATATTTGTTGTTCTCTTTTTGACTGACTTCACTCTGTATGACAGACCCACATTACTACATATGACCCAATTTCATTCCTTTTTATGGCTGAATAATTGTATGTATGCACCACAGAGGAGCCTGGTAGGCTGTAGTCCATGGGGTCGCTAAGAGTCGGACATGGCTAAGTGACTTCACTTTCACTTTTCATGCATTGGAGAAGGAAATGGTAACCCACTCCAGTGTTCTTGCTTGGAGAATCCCAGGGATGGGGGAGCCTGGTGGGCTGCCGTCTATGGGGTCGCACAGAGTCAGACACAACTGAAGCGACTTAACAACAAGCAACCACATCATCTTTATCCATTCTTCTGTTACATCTGATACATCCATCCATGTATCATGTTTTAGATTCCACATATAAGTGATAGCATATATGTCTTTCTCTGTTACTTCACTTAGTATAATAATCTCTAGATCTATCCATGCTGCTGCAGATGATGTTATTCCATTCCTTTTATGGCTTAGTAGTATTCTGATGTGCATATATATGTATATATTATACATCTATAAAATATATAAAGCCGAAGCTTCATTTGTAGTCCATTGTATTCCACAGTATACAGCATTCATTATATACATATATATATATATATATACACACACATACATATACACACATATATATACACCACATCTTCTTTATCCATCAACCAATGGACACTTAGGTTGTTTCCATGTCTTGCCTACTGTAAATAATTCTGCTATGAGCATGGAGTACATGTATTTTTTTGCATTCTAGTTTTTTCTGGACATATGTCTGGGAGGGGGATTGCTGAATCATATGGTAATTCTGTTTGTAGTTCTTCAAGGAACGTCTGTGCTGTTCTCCATAGTGGATACCCTAATTTATATTCCCACCAACAGTGTAGGAAGGTTTCCTTCTCTGCACAACTTCTCCAAAATTTATTGTTTGTAGCTGTTTTGATGTTGGCCATACTGACCAGTGTGAGATAATATCTCATTGCTGTTTTGATTTGCACTTCTCTAATAATTAGCAATAAGAAGCATTTTTCATGTGCCTGTTGGCCATCTGTATGTCTTCTTTGGAGAAATGTGTACATATGAGTTTAATAAAAGCTAAGAGGCAAATTTATAGGAAGAAATAGAAAATAAAATTGCACCAGAAGTGGGAAAAAAACATAGAATATGGATGTGGGAGCTGTGGGTGCAAGAATGAGAAAGAACAGGAGAGGAGCTGAAGAGAGGAATCTGGAGGGTGGAGAAAGGCAGAGAGGACTGGGCTGGAGCAGCCCAAAGGTTGCGGCTGGAGGGAGCCTGGCTGGGAGCTCCCCCTGGGATCAGAGCCGAGGCCACAGCAGGGCCTGTGGCTCTCACAGTGACACCCCCTTCCTGGGTGAGGGCTCCCACACATACAGGGCATGCACTGGATTTCATGCTCCCACTTGGCCAAATGTTCTTGTAGGGAAAATCCTGCACCAAGCATACTCAGCTGCTTTGATAGGCAGAGTCCTGGGGGAGTCTGTAATAGGGCACCCATCCTTTTCATCACCCAGTGTTCTTGCCTGGAGAATCCCATGGACAGAGAATAGCCTGGTGGGCTACAGTCCATGGGGTCACAAAAAGTTGGACACGATGCAGCAACTATCACTTTCACTTCTCATCATTCACACACCCCTGTGATGAGTGTCCAGTAGCTCTGGCCCATGAAGGGCCTGGCTCCCATCTAGAACAAAACTTGGGAAAGGGGAGGGCAAGGAAGGATTGCATGACCCCACTCAGAACCATAATTCTTTTAATAGAAGACAGATCCTGAAAACAGGGCCTGAAATTGAGAAAGTACAGGATCAATACCAATGGGCAAAAATGGCACAGAAAGCAGAGACTGGTGATGAAGATAAGTGAAGTGTCTGGTGTCAGGTACATTCCAGTTTTAACAGAAAGCAAGAAATTTGAAAACAGGAAGCAAAAGGGACAGAAAGAGAGGCAGAAAAGGGGCACAGAAAGAGACCAAAATCATCTCAATTTGGCTTAGAGTCAGCTGTGTTTACCATCAGACTCCTGTGAATAAGTATGAACCACAGGTAGACACCCAGCCTCCTAAACCTCCACTCCCGATGTTGCCCACTGGCTTGGAGATTGCCTTAAACTCCTGCATGTCATCAAAAAGCAGCATAGGTCTTGCAGAGTGTGTTCTCATCATTATGTGCTCTCGTCATTACTAGAGCAGTCCATGCATCCAACAAGCAGGTATCGAATGTCCCCTATGAGCTGGGAGCTGTTCTAAGGACTGATGACACAGTGGAGAAAACAAATATGGTCCCAGACCTTGGGGAGCTTGCAGTCTCATGCTGGAGACTGCTGTTAAAAAGGAATTCCTAAAATAAGCTTCATGAAAAAGGGAAAGGCTAGCATCAGTGCCCTGAGAGCAAAGAAAAGCAGGATTTGACCTTGTTGCAGACTCCAAGAGCATGTCCGTAGTGATGATGGAGCAGTGATGTGACGCTGAAGAGCTGGTTCCTGTGACTTGGGTGGAGGCTGAGGACAGACAGAGCGGTGTGTGCAAAGTTTCTGTGGTCAAGGGTAAACCAGAATGAAATATCCAGAGGGGGACGTGTGCTGAAGAATATGTGAGCGTTCAGGATGCATTTGAGCCTCCACTAAATGGAGTGTGGTAAGTGGTGCTGTAGAACTGTGTCTTTAAACCCAAGAGAAAATGGGGAAAGCTTTGGAGTATTTTAAACATGAGAGTGATTGTCTTCTGATTTGTCTTTTGAAGGCATTACTCTGGGTATGACATAGAGACAAGCTAGGTAGGGGTAGACGTGAAAAACACATCAGGAAGTGGCAGAGTATGTGAAAGGTGACTGTCACGTGGCTGAAAAGACAGAGAAGAGTGATTGGACTTAAGGGAGTAAGATCAACAGAACGTAGGGTTGGGAGGAAGAGGAAGGTGCAGAGATGCTTCTTTACGTCTAGGTTCCGCAGCCACATGGATGGTGGTGGCAGTCACCGGATAGATGACACCTGAAGAAGGTTGTAATGTAGAGTGATGAGTGAGGGTCTGGAGAGTTTAATTGGCAGCTTAGTTAATTTTAGATGTCTTTGGGGACAGTCAACAGAAGAGGGGTCCTCAGTCTGCAATGCAGAGGAAAGGCTTGCACTGCAGGGACACTGTGAACATTCAGCCACAGAGGTCCTGAACCTGTGTCCCTCAGCCCCAGAGTGGAGGGACATGAGAACTCAGGAACTGCGACCTCTAACACAGTGAGGAAGGAGAGGGAGAAACACTGAGTGTCAGAGACAGAACAGCTAAAGCGGGGCGAGGAAACAGTCAGATGTGGTATGTGCATCCCACATGGCAACTTCCTGTGATGGAAGAAACACCAGCATAGGTTTCCATGTTTCTGTGTTGCTACATATGGAAGGTCTGGAGTTTCTCCTGGAGAAACACAGGAGAACCCCTAGGTGACAGTTAAAGTTGCTCTTCTCTAATGACTTGCTCTCCAGTGTTTACCAAATCCAAACAGGAGCTTACCCATCACATACAGTCCATCATGAGAATCTTAACATAAAGATCAAGGGACTCTCACTTACCCCCAACATCCTTGACTCCTGTGAGGGGCTGTAAGAAGAGCTGAGAATGACACATCCAGTGATGAGCTAAGATGTACCCATGAAGCTGCATGTCTTATGGAAAGGAGAATAAGACTACAAAAAAAAAAAAAAAAAAACACTCAAGAGGGACTTCCCTGGTGGCTCACGTGGTAAAGAATCTGCCTGCAATGCAGGCCTGGAGAATTCCATGGACTCTATGGTCCGTGGGGTCCCAAAGTGTCCAGACACAACTGAACGACTTTCACTTCACAGAAATTTTGTTTATTTAGGATTTCCTCCATAGCTCAGCTGATAAAGAATCTGCCTGCAATGCAGGAGACCTGGGTGCAATTCCTGGGTTGGAAAGATCCCCTGGAGAAGGGAATGGCTATCCACTCCAGTATTCTGGCCTGGAGAATTCCGCATACTCTGTAGTCCATCGGGTCACAAACAGTCGGACACGACTGAGTGACTTTCACTTTACTTCACTTTACAAGTATAAGGCGACTTTAGGAACAACAATATGGCAAAGACAGCGGGTTGCCTGCCGAGGAACTCCCTTTCCTTTTCTTTCTTAAATAAAATCTAGATTTTTAATTGGTTACAGTATTATCTGGTCAAAGGGTTATGTGTCCCAAACCTCTTCACAGCTGTGTGGCCATGTGATGTGAGGAGAAGTTACTATATTACCTGGGGCTCCTAGAAAGCCCCATGAAAAGGATAGGTTGCCCATGGCTCCTTTCTGCTGATTGTAATACAAGTGTGAAGCTGCATCAGGGGCTGTGAAACCAAATCCTAAGAGTGAAAGGAGCAGCTGGAGAGGAGGCACCTGGGTCCCTGACAACTTGAACACCCATAAGAATTGTTGCTGCTACTGGACTTCTCTGACTTGTAAGGAAGAGAATGGTCCCGGTAGTTTAAGCATTGTTTTGATGGGCTTTTGAGTGTATGCATTTATACCTGCTAGTAATTGTCTTAAGAAGATCCCAAGAAAAAATTACAGCTGAGGTAAAATCCAGATGAGACTTTAAGGGTGAGGAGAGGAGATAGAACTTGATAGTTTGACATAAAAATGTTCTAAAAGAACATTAAGTAAAACAGATTTAGAGAAGGACTCTATGCTCTAAAATATAACAATGTTAGAGTATTAAATTTAACATAAGTAGATCAAATAACTTCCCCACTGTTGTGGTTGTTGTTCAGTTGCTCAGTCGTGCCCAACTCTTCACGACCCCATGGACTGCAGCACGCCAGGCTTCTCTGTCCCTCACCACCTCCTGAAGTTTGTACAAGTTCATGTCCATTGCATCAGTGATGTCATCCAGCCATCTCATCCTCTGATGCCCTCTTCTCGTTCTGCCCTCAGTCTTTCCCAGCATCAGGGACTTTTCCAATGAGTCATCTGTTCACATCAGATGGCCAAAATATTGGAGCTTCATCACCAGTCCTTCCAACATGTATTGAGGGTTGATTTCCCTTAAGACTGACTGGTTTGATCTCCTTGCTGTCCAGGGGACTTTCAGAAGTCTTTTCCAGCACCACATTTTGAAGGCATCAGTTCTCTGGCATTCTGCAGTCTTCCTTGTTTAAGCTTTCACAACAGCATGTGACCACTGGGAAGACCATATCCTTGACTATACCGACCATTACATGTAACTTTTGCATTATATTTTTTTTATAGAGTTTAAGATCATCTCATTTCTCCCCAACATTTTCTGTTTCATAGCATAGAGCTAAAAGATAACTTCTAAGATTAATATGAAGTTTCAGGATATAGATTTCATAAGAGAGCCAAGAGGGCTTCCCTGATAGCTCAGTTGGTAAAGAATCTTCCTGCAATGCGGGAGACCCCACTTTGGTTCCTGAGTCGGGAAGATCTGCTGGAGAAGGGATGGGCTATCCACTTCAGTATTCTCTGGCTTCCCTTGTGGTTCAGCTGGTAAAGAATCCACCTGCAATGTGGGAGACCTGGGTTGGGAAGATCCCCTGGAGAAGGGAAAGGCTACTCACTCCAGTGTTCTGGCCTGGAGAATTCCATGGACTGTATAGTCCATGGGGTCGCAAAGAGGACTGAGTGAGTTTCATTTTTACGTTTCATTTTCAAGAGAGGCAAGAACATGGTGATAGAGCACCAATCCTCTGCATGGACACAAGCCTCGGGGAACAGATGGATGGTGCAGAGAAATGCTGAACTCAGTGCTTCTGAGTGTATTCATTGAGGGATGTGTCTGGCAAGATGGGCAGGAATCCCAGGAGTTCCAAAAACCATACATCAGTGTGCTTAGTATCTGTCTCCACAGAATTCTGGAACAGGTTATTAAGTGAATGGCTTATGATAATTTCAGAGGAAAAGAAGTGGAACTGACGATTCTCAAGAACCAGAGTAGAAAGCTGCACACTCCTCGTTAGGTGCGTGTGGTTGTTTACCATGGCCCCTCACACCTCTACAGTCTACTCAGCAGGATGTCCACGCACACTTCTGCCTTTAGCTATAACTCGAGGGTAGCAAAGAAGATGGTGGAACCCCACAAGTACAGGAGAGAGTAAAATATTTTAATAAATCATGCAGGGAGCATTATAACCTGCAAATGTCAGGCCCGTGGGGGTAACACGATTTGATTACAATTGGGAATTCATCTGTTTCTGGGAAAAGGGAGGAGGAATACTTTATTCTCTATTCAGTATTCCTCAACTCCTTGTTACTCCCCTAGGGGATGAATACCAAGCTCCCGAGGGCAAAATAAAGAGGAAGTAGTCAAGACAGAGGGGTGAGGAGAGACCAGGCATGCGGGAAAGCAAACCCAGGAGTGAGCAACAGCTGAAAGCATGTCTCTAGCATAAGGCATCTGACATAAAGAACCTCTGAATGCAATACTGGCTCTGTTCTGATTGGAATCTGAGCAATTACAGACCAATTGCTCAGTGCTGGCGTCCAGCACTTTCTGGTGTGGGACAAAAACGGCAGGGAATATAGAATAGGATCAGTAGAACCTGGAGGAAAAGAAATAATTACCTTTGCCCCATTTGACTGAAGACTTTCACCAGTTTCATAACAAGAAAAAACATCTAGTCTCGGATGTAGCTGAGTGCCAAGCTTGCTATTTAGCGATTTCCCACTACTAGGTTGAACTTCTTCGTGTTTAGTTCTCCTTTCCTAGCGTGGGGGCTGCTATTTTCAACTCCTCCTTCTAGTCTCCTCTTAACATCCTAAAGAAAGACACCCTGTAGGTGATGTTATAAGCGCCCACATCTGTATAAGCACGTGAGTCTGCTGCCCGGACTGAGCAGGGCAGGTAATGGGGGGAGACGTCCAGGCACTGATTTTCTAGGCTCCTCGGGTCCACGCTGGGCCCTCTGAGCCGGTGGGTAGTCACCTCCTCCCTGTCCTGAACGCCTGACTGCTGTCTGTCTGCCTTTGCTGACGCAGACTCCCAAGGCAACAGGGCTGAAGGCCCTGTCTTTCCCAGCCCCGGCCGCTGCCTTGGTCAGTGGCCGCTCGCCTTCACCCGTCCCACCTACCCTCGCTGAGGCCAGCGGGGTACCCACCACTTTCTGCCTGCGCTCCCCACCCCGCTTCCGTGGGCCACCAGGCCGTGTGGATTCCACCTGCAAAACCCTCTTGCATCAGTGAGCTCCATCATCTCCTCTCCCTTTGGCACCGCCCGGATTCGGTCCTCTACCCATTCCAGTTGCTTTTCTAAACCAAATGCCTGATTATTCCGCAGCCACGCTTTAGAAAACCTTCCGCGGTGCCACTCTGCCCACTGGAGGGAGCCCAGCTCTTCAGCAAAGCTCTAAGGCCGGAGGAGAAGGGGACAGCAGAGAAGAGATGGCTCGGTGGCGTCACCGACTCAGTGGACATGAGTTTGAGTAGACTCCGGGAATTGGTCATGGACAGGGAGGCCTGGCGTGCTGCAGTCCATGGGGTCGCAAAGAGTTAGACTTGACTGAGCGACTGAACTGAACTGAAGTAAAGCCTTGAAGAATCAAGTTCTGCTTTTCCAGCCTCATCTCCTACCCTCTCCTTCCCTCCCTGCTTCTCCCTTTCACACACACACACACACACACACACACACTCCCTCCATCGACTGTAATCACCTAGGTCTGTTTTCTGAATATAAGTAGCAAGCATTTATCCTCAGAGGCGCAGCACAGGACTGTCCCTGTGGGTTTGGAGTTACTGTACTCTTGTCTATAAACAGCACCAGCATCAGGAACAACTCTCCTGATTCCCTGGCCCAGCTCTAACATCACCACCACCAAGAAGTCCTCCCTGACTCCTGAAGGCTGTATTCATAGATGTCTTGTTCACGTGTCCACAGCACTTTTAAAAATCTAATTTCTACTGGAGTCTAGTTGATTTATAATATTGTGTTAATTTCAGGTGTACAGCAAAGTGAATCCATTATACATATACACACATGCATTCTTTTTTAGATTTTATTCCCATATAGGTCATTACAGAGTATTGACTTGAGTAGGGAACTCTACCTTCATTGCAGTGATGGCTTGGTTCTTTTCTGAGTGCCTGCAATGGACCAGGACTGTTCAGAGCCTCAGGGATGCAGACTTGGAAGGAATAATACAGTTGAGGTTGTTGGGTGCCGATATTGGTGGTTGGACAGGACATTCCAGGAGGGTCATTCACAGCATGAGGAGGGTTTTGGGGATGAGGGGGCGGGAGAAAGAGAGAAAGGTTTGCAGTGGTTTGGTTCTTTGACCTAATGTCCTGGCACATTTAATATTTTATCAGTGGCTTTGACAAAGACAGAGAAGACACAGCAAAGAAGTCAGCAGATGATACAAAAGAGGGAAAATGCCTAAGACAACAGAACACAGAACAAGAATAAAATATATGCCAGTTGGTTTGATTTCCAAGCTAACATAATGGAATATACAGGGATAATTTGAAGGCATGTCCGTGCGTGTTCAGCTCTGTCTGACTCTTTGCAACCCCATGGACTAAGCGTGTCAGGCTCCTCTGTCCATGGACTTTTCCAGGAAATACTGGAGCAGGTTGCCATTTCCTACTCCAGAGGATCTTCTCAGCCCAGGGACTGAACCCACGCCTCTCGTGTCTCCTGCATTGGCAGGCAGATTCCTTACCACTGATCCACCTGGTCACTTCATATTCAAAACCCTGCACAAGGCAGGTGTTCTGGGAGGACTGGGGGCTGGCTTAATAGCGATTTATGAAAATTGGATTTGGTTGAATTGCTAGTATCTACAGATTATAGATTTTGTTCCAAGTACAGCACTAAGTACTTTATATGCAGTGTCACAGCCATACTCCTACCATCTTAATTTTACAGATGAGGAGGCTGAGGTGCAGAGTGTTTAGTCTAAGGTCATACAGGTAGAAAAAAATGAACCTAAGATGTCAAATCAAGCTTCTGACTCGGGGGTCTGCACAATTACTGGGCAGAGCTGTCTGGCATGAGTAATGCTAAGCCAGTTGTAGGATGTGGCTAATTTAAATAGCAAATACAATATTGGGTTGTATTCATAGAAATATCCTGTCCAGATCACAGGAGGTGATTTTCAGCTGTAGCTGATTTTCACTGATCACCTCAAATGTGGATGCTGTTTAGTGTTGGAAATGCATTTTAGAAAGAACATGGACCAAGCAGAAAGCACTCAGAGGAAGTTGATTCGGAACATACATGTCCTGCAATTCAGATATTTGACTGAAGCTTGAAGCTCTGAAGATAGTTAGCTTCGAGAAAAGAAAACTCACAGCAAATATATCAGTTTTCTCAGTTGTTTAAGAAGAACCAATCACACAGGAGAGGACTATATTTATTGGTATTGCTGTAACAGACGAAATCAGGACCAAAGATGAAAATGAAGATGCATTTCATTGTAATGAAAACAGTCACAGTATTGATAGTGGTGGAGCAGTTCTCCTCGTAAACGCATGCGCTCCCCGTGGCAGGGAGATTCAAGGGAAATTTAACTGAGGACAGGGAGGGCTGTGCAGACAGGGTTTCTGTATTACATGGAAGGTTACACAAAATGGCTCCCTAAATTCCAATCTAGCCTACCCACTCTAAGGTTTGTTTTCCAGAGTCCAGTTTGAAAATGCTACAGTTAAGTAGAGGTGTTACATAGCAGGCTTTTCACAGAGGGCTGGCAAAGAGCAGATGCTCCATAATTATGCCTTCAGAGGTCTGGTTGTGGATGATTTTTGTTTGTGTTCAGAAACTTTCCATGGCCAACAAAACATGTCGCTATGTTTCTGTAGATGAGAATGTGGTAATTTAAAACACAATCTCAAAACCCCATGCTATTCCTCAAACCCAGAGGCAGAGTCTGCATCTCTAGCCCAGGAATCTGTGCAGGCTGGTGGCTGCCTTGGCCAACAGTGCTCAGTAGGGGTGACACCATGTGACACTTGGGGCAGGGCCATAAAGGGACTGTGAGCTTCAGCTATGTGCTTGGAGGCCTGTGTTTAGAATCTCAAGTGGCCACGTGAGCTGGACTGCCCTGCGGCCCCCATGCCTTGAGGAAACAAGCCACTTGGAGAGGTCACATAGTGGGCACACCGGGCCTGGTGTGGGTCTTTGACCCCCAGCACAGACATGTGAGTGAAAGAGCCTCGAAACAAGCCAGTGCTCCCCAACCCTTGAGTTCCCCCAGTTGCTGCCCCAGACAAGGAGCAGGGACACGCCACCCTTGCTGTGCCCTTTTCAAGTTCCTGACCCACAGAATCTCTGACCACCATCAATGGTAATGGATTCGAACCACTACATCTTGAGTTGTTTGTTACATTGCAATGATGACCAGAACAGAGCAACACTTGATGTTTATAAGCAACATTTCTGGACCTGTGTGGGAGGACAGTCCACTGTCCCCTTAACATCTGGCTTAACACAGACCTCTCCAGATGCAAGAAAACCTGCTTTGAAGTAATCCCCATTTGGAGGACAGTATGGGATAGATAAGCTATATTCTTCATTCATTCATTTCACATTGGGTGACTCAGATTTTCCACGGGGTAACCTGGATATTACAAAGAAACTGGAGTTAGTTTGTGCAAATTCTTAAATAGCTCACGCTTTTCTCCTTTAGCCTGTCACAGACTGGCTACCACATACCTTTAGGAGCTTCTATACTTTAATATTCCCTCTGGAAAACCTTTGTTAACCAGACGCTAGATGCTCTGGCTATAATAAAAAAAAAAACCAAAATCTGATGGTATTTGAACCATCTCATTTTAGATCAGAGTTAGGAAACCACCAAAAACTCAGACTATTCTTGTAAGCAGTCAAAATTCCAGCACCGAAGTCGTCCATGGCTTTTCTCTAATAGATGCGTGAGCTCTGTTTCCATAGCAGTCAGTGGGGAGACACCATCCAGGGCGGACACAGGGTTTCCTCCCAATTAGAATATTGACTCTGCAGATCCCTGAATAATCGCTCTTTGCACAAGAGATCATCAAGGCTCCAGGGCCACTTCATTGCTGCTTGCTTCATTATTTTACTGGGGAATGAAATAGACTCAATAGAAGGTAATTATATTACTGGCTTTGGTGCTCCAAAGAAAGAGATCAGTATTACATGTGTTCCTTCCTAATCCCCTAACTCTTCTCAAGACTTTTTAAAAGATAATTGCCTGTAATTCAGAAAGTTCATGAGTTAATTTACTTAAGACCCCAGAAACACACATAAGACCCAAGGAAGACCTTGAGACACTCTCTATGATCTTTTCCCTAATAGGATTATTGAAGACAAGATGATTGTAAAGATGCTGAGCTGAAATGATATGAAAAAATTGTTTTCAGTTTGCATATGTCTGCTCAAAGCAGAAATGAAACAATGTATTGGTACTTGGCAATGCATGCTTTAGCATATTTTATTATAAAAGGAATACATGTTTGTGATTCTTTTTAAAAAGGCATAAATGCTTATGGTAAACAGCAAAATATAGCCCCGTACTCACCTTTCAGTGTAGCCTAAATATTTCTCCAAAAATAACTGTTGTAAAGGCATATAAACATTTTATGTATTTTGTTTCTCTGTATATTGTCTTCTTCAAATTTTGTCTTAACAATGCATTTTGAATATATTTCCTGCAAAAATGTACATTTTTAGATTGTAGGTATGTGTATGTATATTAATATATATATATACACATAGTGAATAATAGTGAAAGTTGCTCAGTTATGTCTGACTTTTTGTGACCCCATGGACTATATAGTCCATGGAATTCTCCAAGCCAGAATACTGGAGTGGGTAGCCTTTTCCTTCTCCAGGGGATCTTCCTAACCAGGGATCGAACCCAGGTCTTCTGCATTGCAGGTGGATTCTTTACCTGCTGAGCCACAAGGGAAGCCCATATATACACATACATACATGTAATACACATATATACACTTATACATATATATGTATATATCAAATAGATTCTTTGTACTCCATTTTATGGTTATACAACAATTTATGTCACTAGTACTCTATTAATAGACAAGTTATCAAATTTTTGTTATTATCAGTACTTTATTGATATGTTTTCAAGAATCAGAAACACATTCTAAGATAAATTCCAGTTAGGCCAGAAGGTATATGTATTTTTAAAATACTCTAGTTGTGTTCTGTGCCTTATATCCATGAGGTTAAGAATATTAACTTCAAGAGAGCAAAACATGGATTTAATTTTATTTGATATAAGACAGACTTTATAATCAATGATTTACTTCCAAAATATGGGGCATCTTAAAGTAAATTTTTCTTTTCCCCTAAAACAAAAGAGGTTTTAATTCTCTGTTTGAACGTTTTACAAAAGGATTGTGATGCACAATAAACTCTGTATTTATTTCAAAGAAATACATTTTAAATGGTGCTTCATGTTTACGTGTTTTACAAACTTCAGAGAATAAATCTCTTTTGTGAAACAGTGTAGAAGAGAAATCCTTCATAGTAATTATTTGAAAGATAAGAAAGCATAAAATCTCGTTCCCGTTGGATGAGAATGTGCACTGCTAAGTCAGATGGCTGATACTGCTGGACAATTGGGGTAGACACGTCATAGCTATGACTGCATATAAAGCAGCGCAAAGAACACGGAGCTCCACCTGCTCAGATATTCAAAAGTCATTTCATGGTTGCTGTAGTCAAAGATAAATTTTCCTGGACATGCCTAGTCATGCATGCATCAGATAAGGCTCACAGCCAAAACAAACTGCGCTTCAGTGTAAGATGGACAGCCAAAGGCCGTGGTAGGTCCCTGTTCCATCTTGATCTTTTTCAAATCCTAATCTACTTCCTTCATCTCTGGGCTTTCTCTCTCTCTCATTCCCGCTCTCTCTCAATTAATATAGGGTTTCCTTTAGAAAAGTTTCTAAATATATTATAGACAGTTCATTTTGTATATACATGATATATACATAAATATTTCTTTCTTTAAATATGAATATTTAATCACTCCCTTTTACTTCAGGGGCTTTGGTCTCACTGTCAGATTGCTAAACAGGAAGGTACAGACAGCCTGCGATGACTCCCTTGTCAATCTCAGTGGGCATGAGCAGTCGCTGGAGCCTGCAGTATCAGTTGCTAGGCAACATGTTCATCTGCTGAACCTGATATTTCAATTCAGCAGCAGTAAACGTCTGTTATGTTACGGTCTTTCAGAACCACCTTCATTACATAATATCTACCGTTCTAATAAAGGAGCTCCAAATGCTGAGGGGTGTGAGGGTAGCAAGGAAAATCAGTGCAGCTGTGGCACTGAGATAATGTCAGATGAGACTTTCTGGGTATAAAAAGTATAAAATGATGACATATTTAACACTCAGTCTTTCCTGGCAGAGCATTAAGGAACCATCGTTCTGGGGCCATTTCCTTGATGATATCAAATCAACTCATTGTCAATCTACAAAAGTTTCTAACTTCACTCTCATGAAGGCAAAATAGCACAGGCCTAGAGAAATAAGAAGGATATTAATGTTCTGTATATAATAAATGATGCTAGTATATCTAGCCAAGTATTTGTCCAAAGGACAATTCTTAGAAACAGACTTTATGGATTTATATTGAAGCCTGCAAAGAAACAGCAATGCAAACGTTTCAAGTTCCCAATCTTGCTGAAACATTTTCCTAAATAGATGTCTGAGATTCTGTGACCCTCACTGGAATGATTTCAAATTGTAGACTTTATCCTTGAATTTTACAGGAAACAAATAATTATTATAATAAGATAGTTCAAAGCAGTTTTGTTAACTTAGCCACTCTGTGTCCAAGTTTTCCTTATTTATAAAATAGAAGGGTACTAATTAGAATATGTTTGGATATGGTAACAAGAACAATGAAATCCCCAAGTAACGGTATCTTAAAGAAGACAGAAAGTTATTTTTCTCCCACATTACAATTTGCTAAAAAAAGTCCCAAACTGAGATAGTGTCTTCTGTTTTTTGTCTTCCCAGCTTCAGCTTCCAACTTCCGTCTCCTGGACTGAAATGCATCTGGCCAATTAGGAGGCTAAAGGAGCCACACATGCCTTCCTTCAAGACACTGTTGGGCACTCCTCCTGTCTATACCCCATGGGACTGAACCTGGTCACACCCAACTGCAAGGAAAAGTGGGAAACCTGGTTGTCAATTGAGAAGATATGTGCCCGCCCAGCTACAATGCAGGGCAGCTTTTATTAAGCAAAAGCAGAAACATGGATATTAGGAGACAAACAGCTCTCTCTGCCACATGAAGAAACAAATGCAACCCTCAGCAGTGCCGTAAAAAAGAACTAATGAGGCGTTAAACTAAGATCATGGCATCTGATCCCATCACTTCATGGCAAAGAGAAGGGGAAAAAGTGGAAGCAGTAACAGATTTTATTTTCTTGGGCTCCAAAGTCACTGCTGATGGTGACTGCAGCCATGAAATCGAAAGAATTCAATCCTATTAAACATATTAAAAGATCTATATAGTCAAAGCTATTTTCTAGTTGTCATGTATGGATATGAGAATTGGACCATAAAGAAGGCTGAATGCTGAAGAATTGATGCTTTTGAATTGTGGTGCTGGAAAAAACTTTTGACCATAAAGAAGGCTGAATGCTGAAGAATTGATGCTTTTGAATTGTGGTGCTGGAAAAAACTTTTGAGAATCCCTTGGACTTCAAGGAGAATTAAACTAGTCTGTCCTAAAGGAAATCAGCTCTGAATATTCATTGGAAAGACTAATGCAGAAGTTACAATAATTTGGTTGCTTGATGCGAAGAGCCAGCACATTGGAAAAGACTCTGATGCTGGGAAAGATTGAAGGCGGGAGGAGAAGGGGACGACAGAGGATGAGATGGTTGGATGGCATCACCGACTCAATGGACATGGGTTTGAACCAACTTCGGGAGACTGTGAAAGGCAGGGAAGCCTGGTGTGCTGCAGTCCATTGGGTCTCAAAGAGTTGGACCCTGCTTAGTAACTGGACAACAACAACAACCTGTAAAAACAACGTGTCTCTCATGAGTTTTACTTATACCCCAGGAATGGAATAGGACAGAGAGAATAACTTTAAAAAATGGATCCACTCTTTTACCTCACTTCTTTCAAAAATGATCCAAGACCCTGAAGATACTGGGCTTGGAGATCAAACAGCAATTTGGGGTGACAATTTGGGGTGGCAATTAGGTATGCTAATTCTCTTGAGTATGGTTGCCTCACCTGTGAATATACACATCAAACCTTAACCAACTATACACCTTAAATATGTGCAGTTTGTTGGATGCCAGTTATCCTACAGTGAAGTTTTTTTTTTAAGAAATCATAAAATATGAGCAAAAATATAGTTAAATAAGTGTCATGGCTTTTCTTAGTGAAATAATTGCAAAGATGGTTAACTCAAAGAATTCAGGGTGATATTCTCATCAATAAAGTTCCCCAGTGATGAATAAAAACGAGATACGTGACCCATTGTTAAACAAATATATGGAAACAAATAGGAAGAAGATTTTAGCTGGAAATGGATCACTGAGAACCCTGAGCAAAACTAGGTTTATTCAGTAATTCAATGTGTGTGTGTGTGTGTGTGAGTGTGTGTGTGTGTGTGTGTGTGTGTGTGTGTATTCATGATCTCTCCTGAGCCTCCAACATGAGTACCTGCCACATTCAGATGGGGATCAAGATAATTGTGATTCCCTGGTTGCTCAGTGGTAAAGAATCCGCCTGTGATGCAGAAGACACATGAGACCTGGGTTCGATCTCTGGGTGGGGAAGATCCCCTGGAGGAGGGCATGGAGACCCACCCCAGTATTCTTGCCTGGATAATTCCATGGACACAGGAGCTTGGCAGGCTACAGTCCGCAAGGTTGCAAAGAGTCAGACATGACTGAAGCGATTGAGCATGAGAAGGAAGCACAGACCTTCTACCAAAAAGAGCAAAACCAGGAGAATGCACTTTCTTTTGGAACAGGAGTCAGAACCTTCAGGCAGCAGACAACTGGCAAAAACAAGAGTAAATAGCAAATGTGATTTATTTTTCTATGATGATAAATAGGAGAAGGAGAAAGAGAGGGAACCCAGACCTTCCTGTTCACCGTACCTCCAGCAAAAACGTGTATCTGTAAAAGATGGCAAACTGACTGGTCCCTTTGCCTGTCTCGTTTTTTTCTCATTAATTCTCATCTCTACATATTTTATATTCATCCATTCAAACATTTTTGATCACCAACTTTTCACGTGCCAAACATTTTGTTAAGTGCTGGGGATAAAATTAAATAAATAAATGCAACTCTGAGGAAGCTCACAACATAGGAAAAGAGAGAGGTAGGCATAAAATCTCTCCAGCTCAGCTTATCCATGTATTTCTGAATCTTTGCGGTGCCTTTGTAAAAATATGTATTTACTATACATTTTAAGCAGGCCCAGAGAAATAAGTGGTAGAGAGGCAGCTGAAGACTTTCTGCCCCAGAACCAGGAATCCTCTCTTCGGCACATCATCAGGAGTTATTTTTCCTCTGTATTTTAGAATATCAAATTGTGTGGACTTGGCCTCTGCATATATTTGGCATCTTTTCTTTCCATAATATGATAATACAAATGGAAGAAGACAGATTGAAGGGCATTGAGTCATACATACATTTCAAAAGTAAAAGAAAATAAAAACTAGAAATTTTATATTAGAGTCAGGAGAATACTGAAATTTTATCTTAATGGATGATCCTTAGCAACACAAGTGTTTTATTTTACACTTCACATTATTGTTTTCTGTGTTGCTTTTTCCTTCATCTTATGTTAATAAAGAGATCTGAAATCAGATTTACTCTATGAAATGACCTGTCCATAATACTATCACATCTTTTCAAATATAAACCTATCTTTTTTTCAGAGGGGCTAAGAAATCTGTCCTCAGAAGGGGATGAGCTCAGGGTGGACATTCGTTGTGTCTTCGTCGGGGGACATGCCTTGGATCTGTTACATTTGGATGAGAGATGAACGTGTGGGTTTGCGAAGTGTGGTGGAGGCCAGCTGATCTCAAGGAGAGTGTCTGACTCACAATGGTAACAACACTCTGGGTGAAGATGGTCTTGTTATTGCAGCCAATGTATAGCCAGCCGAAGATTACATAATGTTAATTAGCTAAAGTGACTTATCTAGAAAGGGTGATTCATAATTTTAATTTTGTATATCTCCTTACCCTTTTGTTCCATGTCATTGACATTTTTCTAAACTTATTGTAAACCATCATCCAGTTGGTGCTTTGCAATGCCTTCATAAACTGTTGGGTGAACATTTTATTTTCATTTTAAAACTTCCTTGACTCATCAGTGTATATTTTAAATAATTTGTCTTTGCAGAACATTCAACATAGGCTGGAGGAGGTTCTTCAACACATCACACTTCTGATTGAGGAAGGCAATTTGTTGTTGGTAATTACTGAAAGGTTACCGCTCCCCCCACCCAAATCCCAGATAAGGCAGGTGTGAAAGTGAAAGTATTAGTCACTCAGTCATGTCCAACTCTTTGCAACCTCATGGTCTGTCCATGGAATTCTCTAGGCAAGAATACCGGAGTGGATTGCTATTTCCTTCTCCAGGGTATCTTCCCCACCCAGGGATCAAACCTGGCTCTCTCACATTGCAGAGAGATTCTTTATCCTCTGAACTATCAGGGAAGCCCCCCACCTCCAGATAAGGCAAGCTTCTCCCTAAATCTCTCCCACCCTTTCCCCACCCCCAGATTTTCACATACATGTTTATGAGTTTAAATAACATACTAGATCTTTCTTAAAGTACAAAGAATGTCTTACTGAATAATAATGCTAGTGGAGCACGTACATGCATGCTAAGTCACCTCAGTCATGTCTGACTGTTTGTGACCCCATGGACTGTAGCCCTCCAGGCTCCTCTGTCCATGGGATAGACAGGCAAGAATACTGGAGTGGGTCTCCATGCCCTCTTTCAGGGAAACTTCTGGACCCAGGGATCGAATTCAAGTCGCTGATGTTTCCTGCATTGCCAGGCAGATTCTTTCTTTGCCACTAATACTACCTGCGAAGTCCCTCAGTTCAGTTCAGTCACTCGGTCGTGTCTTACTCTTTGCAGCCCCATGGACTGCAAACACGCCAGGCCTCCCTGTCCATCACCAACTCATGGAGCCTACTAAAACTCATGTCCATTGAGTTGATGATGCCATCCAACCATCTCATCCTCTGTCGTCCCCTTCTCCTCCAGCCTTTAATCTTTCCCAGCATCAGGGTCTTTTCCAGTGAGTCAGTTCTTCACATCAGGTGGCCAAAGTATTGGAGTTTCAGCTTCAGCATCAGTCCTTCCAATGAATATTCAGGACTGAATTCCTTTAGGATGGATTGGTTGGATCTCCTTGCAGTCCAAGGGACTCTTGAGACTCTGAAGATTATTCTCTAATACCAAAGGCAACTGATCAAAAGCATCAATTCTTCAGCACTCAGATTTCTTTATAGTGCAACTCTCACATCCATACATGACTACTGGAAAAACAAAAGCTTTGACTACACAGACTTTGTTGGTAAAGTAATGCCTCTTCTTTTTAATATGCTGTCTAGGTTGGTCATAGCTTTTCTTCCAGAGAGCAAGGGTCTTTTAATTTCATGGCTGCAATCACCATCTGCAGTGATTTGGAGCTCCCCAAAATAAAGTCAGTCACTGCTTCCATTGTTTCTTCATGTATTTGCCATGAAGTGATGGGACCGGATGCCATGATCTTAGTTTTCTGACTGCTGAGTTTTATGCCAACTTTTTCACTCTCCTCTTGCACTTTCATCAAGAAGCTCTTTAATTCTTCTTTGCTTTTCACCATAGTTGTGTCATCTGCATATCTGAAGTTGTTGATATTTCTCTTAGCAATCTTGATTCCAGCTTGTGCTTCATCCACCAGCATTTCACATAATGTGCTCTGCATATAATTTAAATAAGCAGAGTGACAATATACAGTCATGACATACTCCTTTCCTGATTTGGAACCAGTCTGTTGTTCCATGTCCAGTTCTAACTCTTGCTTCTTGACCTGCATACAGATTTCTCAGGAGGCAGGCTTACCTGGTGTTCCCATCTGGTATTTCCGCAGTTTGTTGTGATCCACACAGTCAAAGGCTTTGGCGTAGTCATTAATGCAAATAGTAGATGTTTTCTGGAATTGTCTTGCTTTTTCAATAATCCAACAGATGTTGGCAATTTGATCTCTGGTTCCTCTGTCTTTTCTAAATCCAGTTTGAACATCTGAAAGTTCACAGTTCACGTACTGTTGAAGTCTGGCTTGGAGAATTTCGAGCATTACTTTGCTAGTGTGTGAGATGAGTGCAATTGTGTGATAGTTGAAACATTCTTTGGCATTGCCTTTCATTGGGATTGAAATGAAAATGAACCTTTTCCAGCCCTATGGCCACAGCTGAGATTTTCATATTTGCTGGTACATTGAGTGCAGCACTTTAACAGCATCATTTTTTTAGGATTTGAAATAGCTCAAGTGGCATTCCAACACCTCCACTAGCTTTGTTCATAGTGATACTTCCTAAGGCCCACTTGACTTCACATTCCAGGATGTCTGGCTCTAGGTGAGTGATTACACCATCTTGGTTATCTGGGTCATGAAGATCTTTTTTGTATAGTTTTTCTGTGTATTCGTGCCACCTCTTTTTAATATCTTCTGCTTCTGTTTGTCCATACCATTTCTGTCCTTTATTTTGTGCTTATCTTTGCATGAAATGTTCCCTTGGTATCTCTAATTTTCTTGAAGAGATCTCTAGTCTTTCCCATTCCACTGTTTTCCTCTATTTCTTTGCATTGATCACTGAGGAAGCCTTTCTTATATCTCCTTGCTATTCTGTGGCACTCTGCATTCAAATGTGTATATCTTTCCTTTTCTCCTTTGACTTTTGCTCCTCTTCTTTTCTCAGCTATTTCTAAGGTCTTGTCAGACAACCATTTTGCCTTTTTTTCATCTCTTTTTCTTGGGAAGCCCCTAGTGGAATGCAATCAAGGTTAAATCATAATAAATAATAACAATCTATTCAGAGCCATTAAACTCCTGCACTAACATGTGTCAAACAAAATGATTACTTGTTTTATTACCTGGAGTAGTAAAAGTGTAACCTTTATGGAGCATTACATATTATATCATAAATATTAGTAACTGAATGGCTGTTTTAAGTCATACCATCTTGTCCCATTCCTCTGGCGTGGTAGTCTAAAGAAGGTTGTTATGTGCTCAATTACCCAGCAGGGGCGCTGTAGGGAGCTCTCACACAATTCACTCATCATTTTCAGGCTCCCAGGGACTCAAAATTCAAACTTCTACTTTAGCCTTTTTTGAAGCTGATAAAGCAAGAAAGATTGGTCTTTTTTTGGAGAGAACGTCATCCCCCTTGTAGAACTGGGGACAAGGCTGTCAAAATATCGAGGGCTCCTTGCATGGGAATAAGGAATCTGCAGAAGGATGCCAGGACATAATTATTATCAGTGCCTCCTTTTCCTTTCTAATGTTTCCTAGTTTGGAAAATGAATTATATCGTTCCCTTATAGATATAAGAAAGAAAGCTGTTGACCTCACGCCATGTGACCAAGCCTCAGTATGTTGGCAAAACAGGTATTCAGGTGCAAGAGTATATCCAAAGGGTCCTGCTTCCTCTGTAAAATTTGCCGAGTGACACCTGCTTTTACACTTACATCTGGATGGTGTAACTTTCTCATGTGAGTAGAAAGATGGTGATCATTTTCACAAGCACTGTCTAGAAACATGAGGACCAATCATATTGTGGATTCTTGATAGATTGCTGTTCACCTGAGGATGCAATCTCCTTGAGGACAGGGCACTATATTGTGAATACCTAGAATAGCCCATGGAAAAGGGCAAGTGCTCAATAAAATCTTCCTGAATAAACGATTCCTGAAATCAGTGCTACCCTTCAGGACTCTCTAGTGGACCATGTTACATATGAATATAATATCAAAAGAAACCACATTTCTTTCACTAATTATTACTCCTTAATTGAAATGCCACATTGACTGTTTCAAGAAATCAAGTATCTTTTCTTCCTGTCTTCTTTTTCACTCTTTCTGGTAAGTCTTTGTCTATAAATAATGAGATTTTGAAAGAATCAATTGATTGCAGCAACACCATTTTTCATCACCAACAGATTGCAAATATGAAGACTTGTCCCTTTCCCTGCATTGACTCACTTGTTAGAACTAACACCAGTGATCTTTTCCCAGATGATGAGGGAGAACTCTGGTAACAAAATAAGAAACCTGTTAGTGATTGCATTCATTTTTATTTACTAAGATTCAGTTTACTATCTTTTCAAGGTGCAGTGCTATAACCTAAATGTAAATGTGTTTCTTTAGAAAAAAGTAGAAATTCAAATCAGAATGTAATTTATCTAGCTAGATGTTGATATCTTGTTTTCCTTTCCAGAAGTTTATGTACCATTTACTTTCCCATCATGTTCATCTCATGTAAAGCTTCTAAGGATAGTACATATCAAAAAAAGTAATTTTTCATTTAGAATATCTTTCCAGAATTAAAAATATCTGGAGGATCATAGAAAGCTCTAGTATAGGTCTTATCTATGCATGATGATGATAATCACCCAAACTACACATCAGGGTCAAAGTCAGTAGGGTCTGTCTTTGAAGTACATCCTCCTCTATAATTCTCAGCCAGAAACATGGGTCATCTTTATAAAGGTCTGGTCACAAAGACTGAGAGGCAGCCCAGGAGAATAATGTGAATAATTATTTCAGTCTGGAATTTTTCTATTCCGTGGGACAGAAACCCAGCTGGAGCTTAGGAAATAAGATAAACGAATGAATCCTCAGAATCTGAGGAACAGCTGAACACACAAACTCCTGCAAAGGCAGAGATGTATGAAGCCTAAGGAACTTTTGGAGCCAGGAATCCCGATGGAGGCCTCAGGACACACCCCATTTCTAACCCCAGTTTTCTGCTTATCAGCTTTATTCGTCTTCCTATCAAGGGTTTTTCTCCATGTGGAGAGGAAATGTGACATCTTTGTCAGGAAATGGGTTACAGTGACTTGATCCAGGAAATTCACACACACACACACACACACACACACACACACACACACACAAACACACAAACACACCCTCATTGAGTATCTCAGTGAATGTTATCCATAAGGATGGCAAACTGGATTGTAGTTCTCCATATAGATAACTTTATATAAACAAAGATGTAGTTGGTTAAAAAGTTGTAGCCATTCATATCAGTTAAGGAGGGATGTTTGGTATTTTGTATGCTTTTTTTATCCCATTTATGATGGTCTTAGAGTGACTGTTTCTGCTATTGATGCTCTTTGAGATGGTTTATGTCCAATAAGAGAGCAGCATTGCCTTGCTGTGAGAGTCAGACTAGCTTATAAGCAAAGCCCTGTTGTGGAGTGTTTCTGGATCTTAGGGGCTACTCTTTTTTTTTCCTTTCTCAAGACTTGTAAACTAGATATCAGTGGAGATGTAGAGAATCACTGATGGTTGGGAAATAGCCAAACTGCAGAGGACAGAGTCTTTGCATAACCAATGAGTAAATAGACATATGCAAATTTAGAAAAAAGGCCTTGAAGGAAAAAAAATGACCTTGAAGTAAAAGGTGAAGAAAAACAATGGCTTGACAATATCCATAGGCAGATGGACAGGAGCCAGTGAAATAGGATTTAATATGTACAAGGTGCCTGAGGGAGTAAGGGAATGGAATAAAGAATTCACTTGTTTTGGGGTGAAGGAGAAGAATATAATGAACAGAAGCAGAAAGCTTGAGATAAAGAAAATCTGTAAATAAATCATGTCATGAATCTCAGTCTTGATATGCAATCAGCTAGAAAGAGCAAAGAGAATAGGAGTGAAGTTGAAGTTGGAAGAGGCCAGAAAAACACCATGCTCAGGATGCCATGAGAGATGCCTCCAGTGGTCATTTAAAGGGGTAATGAGCACAAGTGTGGGTCCCACTGAGATCGGGTCATAGGACTTGGAGGTGGGACTGGCTATGTCTTGACTCTTAAGTGGTGATGATGTTGACATCATGGTTCCACACTGGGTAACAATAATTTATCTAGCATGAGGTGTGGGGAGGGGAGGGTGGCAGAAGGTACAATCTGTTTGTAGGACATATATTAAGTTAACCTTTAAAATGCATTCCAATATAGAGTGTTCAGTTCAGTTCAGTTCAGTCGCTCAGTTGTGTCCGACTCTTTGTGGCATCATGAATCGCAGCACGCCAGGCCTCCCTGTCCATCACCAACTCTTGGAGCTTACTCAAATTCATGTCCATTGAGTTGGTGATGCCATCCAGCCATCTCATCCTCTGTTGTCCCCTTCTCCTCTTGCCCCCAATCCCTTCCAGCATCAGGGTCTTTTCCAATGAGTCAACTCTTTGCATGAGGTGACCAAAGTATTGGAGTTTCCACTTTAGCATCAGTCTTTCCAATGAACACCCAGGACTGATCTCCTTCAGAATGGACTGGTTGGATCTCCTTGCAGTCCAAGGGACTCTCAAGAGTCTTCTCCAACACCACAGTTCAAAAGCATCAATTCTTCGGCGCTCAGCTTTCTTCACAGTCCAACTCTCACATTCATACATGATCACTGGAAAAACCATAGCCTTGACTAGATGGACCTTTGTTGGCAAAGTAATGTCTCTGCTTTTTAATATGCTGTCTAAGTTGGTCATAACTTTGCTTACAAGGAGTAAGCGTCTTTTAATTTTATGGCTGCAGTCACCAGCTGCAGTGAGACTGGAGCCCCCAAAAGTAAAGTCTGACACTATTTCCATTGTTTCCCCATCTATTGCCCATGAAGTGATGGGACCAGATGCCATGATCTTCGTTTTCTGAATGTTGAGCTTTAGGCCAGTGTAGCTGCAGACAAATACTGCTTGATTCCACTTATACAAGGTACATAAAACAGTCTAATTCATAGAGTCAGAGAGTACATTGGTAGATGCCAGGGACTGGGAAGTGGGGTGTGGGGATGGGGACCTAGTATTTAATGGGGACAGAGTTTCAGTTCAGGAAACTGAAAAATCTGGGATATGGATAGTTGTGAGAGTCACACAGCAATGTGCGTGTACTTAGTGCCACTGAACTCCACAGTTAAACATGGTTAAGATTATACATTCTATATTATTTGACTTTTACCACAATTTAAAAAATTTTTAAAAGACATAGTATTGATATTCTAATAATTGAAATATCTTGACAGAGTTGATTCCTCCTATTATTCTTCTGAAACAGTACCTGAATTACATTTGAGGAGCAAATTCTGTTCCTTCTTGGTCCTGGTGTGCTCAAAATCCTACGATGCTAAAATTTCCATGTTTTGATCTACAAGATATTTATCTGAAACTTCAGTACATTGTAGAAATGTTTAAATGTATAAGTACCTTAATAATAAGAATTTCATATTAAGCTATCATAGCAGCTTTTGTGATTAAGTGTTATTATTCAGTGTCCTCAAACACAGGCTAGGAAAGAAGAAATAGGCTGTTGTTCTGTCACTCAGTCATGTCTGACTCTGTGACCCCATGAACTGCAGCATGTCAGTCTTCCTGTCCTTCACCATCTCCTGGAGTTTGCTCAAACTCAGGTCTGTTGAGTCGGTGATGCCTTCCAACCACCTCATCCTCTGTCATTTCCTTCTCCACCTGCTTTCAATCTTTCCCAGCATCAGGGTCTTTTTCAGTGAGTTAACTCTTCCCATCAGATAACTAAAGTATTGGAGCATCAGCATTAGTGCTTCCATTTAATATTCAGGGTTGGTTTCCTTTAGGATTGACTGGTTTGATCTCCTTGTAGTCCAAGGGACTCTCAGGAGTCTTCTCCAACACCACAGTTTGGAAACATTATTTCTTTGGCACTCAGCCTTCTCTATGGACCAACTCTCACATCCATACTTGAATACTAGAAAAACTATAGATACGACCATACAGACCTTTGCTGGCAAAGTAATATCTCTTCTTTTTAATATGTTGTCTAGGTTTGTCACAGCTTTTCTTCCAAGGAGCAAGTGTCTTTAAAATCATGGCTGCAGTTACCATCAACAGTGGAACCCAAATAAAGTCTGTCACTGTTTCCATTGTTTCCCCATCTATTTGCCATGAAGTGATGGGACTGGATGCCATGATCTTAGTTTTTTGAATGCTGGGTTTCTTTTCTTTTAATTTCCTGCATTTAAATTTATTTTTTTATTTTAAAAATTTATTTACTTATTTTAATAGGAGGCTAATTAGTTTACAATGTTGTGGTGGCTTTTGCCATACATTGACAGGAATCAGCCACAACTGTACATGTGTCCCACCATCCTGAACCCCCCCCCACCCACCTCCATCCCCATCCCATCTCTTTTTGTTGTCCCAGAGCACCTGCACTGAGTACCCTGTTTCATGCATCGATTTTTCTCTGGTCATCTGTTTTCAATATGGTAATAAACATATTTCAATGCTATTCTCTCATATCATCCCACCCTCACCTTCTCCCACAGAGTCCAAAAGTCTGTTCTTTATATCCTTGTCTCTTTTGCTGCCTTGCATAAAGAATCATTGTTACCATCTTTCTAAATTCCATATATATGCATTAGTATACTGTACTGGTGTTTCTCTTTCTGAAACACTTCACTCTATATAATAGGTTCCAGTTTTATCCACCTCATTAGAACTGACTCAGATGGGTTCTTTGTTTTTATAGCTGAGTAATATCCCCTTATGTATATGTACCACAACTTCCTTATCCGTTCGTCTGTCAATGGATAATTAGGGTGCTTTCATGTCCTAGCTGTTGTAAAGAGTGCTGCAATGGACATTGGGTACATGTGTCTCTTTCAGTTCTGGTTTCCTCAGTGTGTATGCCCAGCAGTGGGATTGCTGGGTCATATGGCAGTTCTATTTCCAGTCTTTTAAGGAATCTCCACACTGTTCTCCATAGTGGCTGTACTAGGTTGCATTCCCACCAACAGTGTAAGAAGGTTCCCTTTTCTCCACACCATTTCTTACAAGTTATCCATTTTATTGGCATATAATTGCTCATAGTAGTCTCTCATGATCTTTTGTATTTCTCTGTTGTCTGTTGTGATTTCTCCATTTTAATATCTAATTTTATTGATTTGATTTTTCTCTCTTTGTTTCTGGCTAATCGTTTGTCTGTTTTATTTATCTTCTCAAAGAACCAGCTTTTAGTTTAGTCTCCTTTGTTTCTTTTTTATTTCTGCTCTGATTTTTATGATTTCTTTCCTTCTACTAACTTTGGGGTTCTTCGTTACTTCTTTTTCTAGTTGCTTTAGGTGTAAGGTTAGGTTCTTTGATGATTCTCTTGTTTCTTGAGGTAGGCCTATATTACTATGAACCTTCCTCTTAGTGCTGTTTTTACAGAATACCATAGGTTTGGGTTGTGTTTTCATTTTCATTTGTTTCTATGCATATATTGATTTCCTTTTTGCTTTCTTCTGTGACCTGTTGGTTATTCACAAGTGTGTTGTTTCGCTTCCATATGTTTGTATTTTCAACAGTTGTTTTTTTTTTTTTTTTTCTGTAGTTGACATCTAGTCTTACTGCATCGTGATCAGAAAAGATGCTTAATTTTTAAATTTTTACCAATTTTTAAAAATTTACCAAGGCTAGATTTATGGCCCAGGATGTAATCTATCCTGGAGAATGTTCTGTGTGCACTTGAGAAAAAGGTGAATTACACTGGTAAAATGACCTATATCAATTAGTTCTAAATGGCTTATTGTATCATTTAGAGCTTGTGTTTCCTTGCTAATTTTCTCTTTGGTTGATCTATCTATAGGTGTGAGTTGGGTATTAAAGTCCCCCACTATTATTGTGTTACTATTAATTTCCCCTTTCATACTTGTTTGCATTTGCCTTACATATTGAAGTCCTCCTATGTTGGGTGCATATATATTTATAATTTTTATATCTTTTGGATAGATCATTTGATCATTATGTAGTGTCCTTTTTTGTCCCCTATCACAGTCTTTATTTCAAAGTCTATTTTATCTGATATGAGAGTTGCTACTCCTGTTTTCTTTTGGTCCACTTTACATGAAATATCTTTTTCCAGCCCTTCGCTTTCAGTCTGTATGTGTCTCTTGGTTTGAGGTGAGTCTCTTGTAGACAGCATATATAGGGGTCTTGTTTTTGCATCCATTTAGCCTGTCTTTATCTTTTGGTTGGAGCATTTAACCCATTTACATCTAAGGTAATTATTGATAAATATGATCCCATTACCATTTACTTTGCTGTTTTTGGTTCGTTTTTATAAACCTTTACTTTGTTTCCTGTCTAGAGAAGATCCTTTAGCATTTGTTGAAGAATTGGTTTGGTGGTGCTGAATTCTCTCAGCTTTTGCTCGTCTGTAAAGCTTTTGATTTCTCCTTCATATCTGAATGAGATCCTTGCTAGTTAGAGTAATCTTGGTTGTAGGTTTTTCTCTCTCATCACTTTAAGTATGTCCTGTCATTCCTTTCTAGCCTGAAAAGTTTCTATTGAAAGATCAGCTGTTATCCTTATGGGGATCCCCTTCTGCGTTATTTGTTGCTTTTCCCTTGCTGCTTTCAGTATTTGCTCTTTGTGTTAGATCTTTGTTAGTTTGATTAATATGTGTCTTGGGGTGTTTCACCTTGGGTTTATCCTCTTTGGGACTTTCTGGGTTTCTTGGGCTTGGGTAGCTATCTCCTTACCCATATTAGGGAAATTTTTGACTATTATTTTCTCAAATATTTTCCCAAGCCCTTTCTTTTTGTCTTCGTCTTTTAGGACTCCTATGATTTGAATGTTGGGGTGTTTAATATTGTCCCAGAAGTCTCTGAGGTTGTCCTCATTTATTTAAATTCTCTTTTTTTCCCTCTTTGCCTCATTTATTTCCACTATTCTCTCTTCCACTCCACTTATCCTCTCTTTTGCCTCAGTTATTCTACTGTTGGTTCCCTCCAGAGTGCTTTTGATCTCAGTTATTGCATTATTTATTATTCATTGATTCTTCTTTATTTCTTTTTTTAAAAATTTTTTTAATTTTAAAATCTTTAATTCTTACATGCGTTCCCAAACATGAACCCCCCCCCCCACCTCCCTCCCCATAACATCTCTCTGGGTCATCCCCATGCACCAGCCCCAAGCATGCTGTATCCTGCATCAGACATAGACTGGCGATTCGATTCTTACATGATAGTATACATGTTAGAATGCCATTAAGGTCCTTGTTAAACATTTCTTGCATCTTCTCAATCCTTGTCTCTAGTCTACTTATCTGTAACTCCAATTTGTTTTGAAGATTTTGGATCATCTTCACTATCATTATTCTGAATTCCTTTTCAGGTAGACTTTCCATCTCTTCTTTGGTTTGGTTTGGTGTTTTGTTTTTGTTTTTGTTTTTTTTTAATCATGTTCCTTTACCTGCTGACTATTTCTTTGCCTTTTCATTTTGTTTAGGTTGTTGTGTTTGGGGTGTCCTTTCTGCAGGCGTTAAGTTTGTGGTTCCTCTTAATTGTGGAGTCTGCTTCCTGTGGGTGGGGTTGGACTAATGGCTTGTCAAGGTTCCCCGGTTTGTATTCTGTTGGTTAGAGCTGGATCTCTTCTCTCTAGAGTGCAAAGAAGTGTCCAGTGGTGAATTTGGGCATATCTATGGGTTTGGTATGGCTTTGGGCAGTCTGTCTTTTAATGTTCAGGGTTGTGCTCCTGTTTTGCTGGAGAATTAGTGTGGTGTGTCTTGTACTGGATCTTGTTGGCTCTTGGGTGGAGCTTGGTTTCAGTGTAGGTATGGAGACTTTTGGGTGAACTCTTGTTGATTAATGTTCCCTGGAGTCAGGAGCTCTCTGATGTTTTGGAATTAACTCTCCTGTCTCTGGCTTTTGGTCCTTCTCTTACAGTAGCTTCAACACTTCTCCATCCATACAGCATAGAAGATAAAACCCCTAGGTTATTGGTGAAACAATTCTCCACAGCCAGGAACACCCAGAGACATTCACAGTTACACAGAGAAGAGAAGAGGGAAGAGGGAGATAGATGTGACCTGGAAGAGAAAGTGAAGTGAACTGAAGTCACTCAGTTGCGTCCAACTCTTTGTGACCTCATGTACTGTAGCCTACCAGGTTCCTCCATCCATGGGATTTTCCAGACAAGATTACTGGAGTGGGTTGCCATTTCCTTCTCCAGGGGATCTTCCCGACCCAGGGACTGAACCCAGGTCTCCCACACTGTAGGCAGATGTGTTACCATCTGTGCCACCAGGGAAGTCTAGAGAAGAAAAAGGAGAGTCAAAAGGGGAGAGAACAATCTAGCCAGTAATCAAATCCTTAAGTTAAAATGGATACTGAAGATTAGATTCTTAGAGGTACAAAATTAATAGCAAATATTGAAAAGCAAAGATTAAAAACCTAGAATAGAGTTTAGACTCTCAAAATACAATATAAAAATATAAAAGATAATCACAAAAGTTTAAAAAATATATTTGGAATTTGTTTTTTTAAAAAAATAGGTTTTTTTGAAAGGCTTAAAAATGAAAGTTAAAGGAGTTATAAAGAACTAAAATGTTTTTAAAAAATTAAAAAGTGATAATACAGCATGCTTGGAGCTGGTGCATGGGGATGACCCAGAGAGATGTTATGGGGAGGGAGGTGGGAGGGGGGTTCATGTTTGGGAACGTATGTAAGAATTAAAGATTTTAAAATTAAAAAAAAAATAAATAAAAAGTAAAACATTAAAAAAATATATATCTAGGGATTTCTCTGGAGCTGTTGTGGACAGTGCGGGGTCAGGTCGGTGTCAGATAGTCCCTTGTTCTGGCTTGTACCTGTACTCGAGGTCTATAGGTGCCCATCAAATACAGTCTCCAGTATTAAATGCAGGGTTTTAATCTGTTGCACCTGTAACTTCTAGAGCGGCTCCCCCTTTGTTTATTTTGGCTTCCTCTGTTTGCAACTCTCTTCAGTGTCTACTTTCTGCCCTGATACAAGGAGGCAAAGACTCATTTAGTCTCACTTGTTCAGTTGTGTTGTGGGGAGGCAGGGACACTGCAAACAAATAATGCTGGCGTGTGTGGGGAGTGCTCACAGAGGAAGGACTATGCCGCATCCCAAGGCAACGCGTGCTCCCCGGGTCTACTCTGCTTAGGCTCCAGGGTGCACTACAAGAGCACTGTTCCAAGAGGTCCCTGAATTTCGTGCACTTCCCAGGTCTAAGCTGCTCAGAGTCTCAGGTGCTCTGCAAGGGCATAGATCTGGATGGGCTGTGTGTTTTGTGTCCTTTCCAGGTCTGAACAGCTCAGGCGACCAGGTGCTTGGAGAGTGCACTGTCCCAGGTGAGCTGTGTGTCATAATCACCTCCCCAGTCCGGGTCACTCAGATTCCCGGGGTGTGTCCTGAGAGCACAGTTCTAAATATGTCTCCTCTGGAGAGCTGGTCTCAGCCTGTGACACTCCTGGCAAGTGTCAACCGTCCAGCATCCTGGGAAGACATGATTAGCAACTGGGAGCCTGCTCACAGTTTGCGGAAGATGAGGTCCCTGAGGCTGAGATTGCAGCAGCCCCTTGCCTTCTGGCTCTGGCTGTCGCTCACCTGCCTTTCTGCCTCTGGGGAGGGAGGGCCCTGTGTGGCAACTGGCTTGCTCTCCTTTGGTATTTGCTCTACCCTTTGTTCTGAGTGTGTGCCAGGGGTCACTGTGCATCAGTAGAGCCTTTTACAGGAAATTTTTTTCTTTTTTTGTCTCCCTGGCAATCTCCTCATTTTGGTTGCTATCTCACATTAGTTCCTTCAGATTGTCCTCAGGGCGATCAGGCCTGATCCTTGCCCTAAGGACTGATGATGCAGCTCGCGCCTCCCTGCCCAGCCCCAACTCACTGATATTTGACGCGAGCATCTGGGCCACTTCTCCTTCTCTGCTTGTATTTGCAGTTAGGTGTGTATTCTGTGGGTTTTCTTTTTTTTTTCCCTCCTGGTTATGTCACCCTCTGAGTCTCCAAAACTCCCCACAGACAAGCCTGTGAGAGGGTTTCATACAGTGAGGAAACTTCTTCAGGACTCCCTCCCTAGGATGAGTCTCCATCCCCAAATCTTTTGTCATTGTTTTTGTCTTTTACATTTTGTCCTACCTCCTTTTGAAGAGATTGGGCTGCCTTTCTGGGCTCCTGGTGTCCTCTGCCATGGTTCAGAATTTGTTTTGTGAAAGTTGGTTAGCATTTAAATGATCTTTTGATGAATTTGTGGGGGAGAAACTGGTCTCCCCGTCCTATTCCTCCGCCATCTTGAATGCTGAGTTTTAAACCAGCTTTTTCACTCTCCTCTTTCACCTTCACTGAGATGCTTTTTTAGTTCCTCTTCACTTCCTGCCATAAGGGTGGTGCCATCTGCATATCTGAGATTACTTATATTTCTCCCAACAATTGTGATTCCATCTTGTGATTTATCCAGTCCAGCATTCTGTATGATGTACTCTACATATAAGTTAAATAAGCAGGGTGACAATATACAGGCTTGATGTACTCCTTTCACGATTTGGAACCAGTGTGTTGTTTTGTGTCCAGTTCTACCTGTTGCTTCTTGACCTGCATACAGGTTTCTCAGGAGGCAGGTAAGGTTGTCTGATATTCTCATTTCTTTAAGAATTTTCCAGTTTGTTGTGATACACACGTTCAAAGGCTTTATAATAGTCAATGAAGCAGAAGTAGAGGTTTTCCTGAAATTCTCTTGCTTTTTTATGATCCAAAGGATGTTGTTAATTCGATCTCTGGTTCCTCTGCTTTTCCACGTAAAGAACAATATTGCTTACGAACCTGGAATGTTAGGTCCTTGACTGAAGGTAAATTGGAAGTGGTCAAACAGGAGATAGCAGGTGTGAACATCAACATTTTAGGAATCAGTGAACCAAAATGGACAGGAGTGAGTGAATTTAATTCAGATGACCATTATAGCTACTACTGTGGACAAGAATCCACTAGAAGAAAAGCAGTGAAACTCAGAGTCAACAAAAGAGTTCAAAATGAAGTATTTTACTTCAGTTCCTTTCCAAGACAAACCATTCAGTGTCACAGTAATCCAAGTCTATGCCCCAACCACTAATGCTGAAGAAGCAGAAGTTGAACAGTTCTATGAAGACCCACAAGATCTTCGAGAACTAACACTAAAAAAGGGTGTCCTTTTCATCACAGAGGACTGGAATGCAAAAGTAGGAACTCGAGAGATATCTGGAGTAACAGGCAAATTTAGCCTTGGAGTACAAAATGAAGCAGGGCAAAGGCTAACAGAGTTTGGTGAAAAGAACGCACTGGTCATAACAAACACCTGTTACAACAACACAAGAGAAGACTACACATGCACATCACCAGATGGTCAATACAGAAATCAGACTGATTATATTCATTGCAGCCAAAGATGGAGAAGGTCTATACTGTCAGCAAAAACAAGACTGGGAGCTGACTGTGGCTCAGATCATGAACTCCTTTATTGCCAAATTCAGACATAAATTGAAGAAAGTAGGGAAAACCTATAAGCCATTATGTATCAGCTCAGTTCAGTTGCTCAGTCATGTCTGACTCTTTGTGACCCCATGGACTGCAGCACGCCAGGCCTCCCTGTCCATCAGCAACTCCCAGAGCTTGCTCCAACTCATTTTCATTGAGTTGGTGATGCCATCCAACCATTACATCCTCTGTCATCTCCTTCTCTTCCTGCCTTCAAAGTTTCTCAGCATCAGGGTCTTCTCCAATGAGTCAGTCCCTCACATCAGGTGGCCAAAGTATTGGAGCTTCAGCTTTAGCATCAGTCCTTCCAGTGAATATTCAGGACTGATTTGCTTTAGGATGGACTGGTTTGATCACCTTGCAGTCTAAGGGACTCTCAAGAGTCTTCTCCAACACCAAAATCAACTAATCAAAAGCATCAACTCTTCAGCGCTCAGCTTTCTTTAGAATCCAACTCTCACATCCATCCATGACTACTAGAAAAATCATAGCTTTGACTAGATGGACATTTATTGGGAAAGTAATGTCTCTGCTTTTTAATATGTTGCTTAGGTTTTTCATAACTTTTCTTCCAAGGAGCAACTGTCTTTTAATTTCATGACTGCAGTCTCCCTCTGAAGTGATTTGGAGTTCAAAAAATAAAGTCTGTCACTGTTTCCATTGCTTCCCCATCTATTTGCCATGAATTGATGAGACCAGATACCATGATCTTAGTGTTCTGAATGTTGAGTTCTAAGCTGGCTTTTTCACTCTCCTATTTCACTTTCATCAAGAGGCTTTTTAGTTCCTCTACACTTTCTGCCAAAAGGGTGGTGTCATCTGCCTATCTGAGGTAATTAATATTTCTCCTGACAATCTTGATCCCAGCTTGTGCTTCATACCATTCAGGTATGACCTAAATCAGATCCCTTAACAACTGTACAGTGGAAGTGACAAATAGATTCAAGGGGTTAGGTCTGATAGACAGAGTGCCTGAATGACTATAGACAGATGTATGTAACATCGTTCAGGAGGCAGTGATCAAAACTATCCCCAATAAAAAAGATACAAAAAGGCAAAATGCTTGTCTAAGGAGGCCTTACAAATAGCTGAGGAAAGAAGAGAAGAGAAAGGCAACGGAGGAAAGGAAAGATATACCCATCTGAATGCAGTGTTACAAAGAATAGCAAGGAGAGATAAGAAAGCCTTCCTATGTGAACAAGAAATAGGTGGAGATTATGATGACAGGACTTGACATGGGCCCACTTAATTCCCATTAAATCAGTCTTTTATATCCTTTATCAAATTACCACTATGCTTATGCTAACATACAAAACTGTTAGTGTTAGTGGCTCAGTCTTGTCCGACTCTGTTTGACCCCATGGACTGAAACCTGCCAGGCTTCTCCACCCATGGGATTTTCCAGGCAAGAACGGACCTTCCCAACCCAGGGATCAAATCTGTGCCTGCATTGGAGGTAGACTGTTTACGGTCTGAGCTCTGAGGGAAGCCAACAAAGAAAAAGAGATGTTAAATAAAGCAGATTTTCTCTTTTGCTAGTGGTTAGAGAAATATATCAGGTCTTAGATCACACATGCATTAAACTGATTTTTCTTTTTTTTCCATTTGTAAACTATGTTGTATGATAGATGTTGAATGGCAAATGACATTACATTCAAGTCTAAAAATCTAATGTTTATTACTGAGAATTCAGCCAAGGAGAGATTTTAAAACGCCTGTCTCCATACATTTTAAGCTTTGAGTTCTATTTTGCTTTTTAAATCTCTTAATCTGATAAGTGAACTCTCCTGGGTAGAAGTGGGGCTTTCAAAATTTGAAACGAATACTTAGACTTTGACAGGGAAGGTCTAAATTTCTTCAATAATCCAAAGAGCTTTCTTAATCCAAGTTTTGAAAACCTGGACCTACCTAACATCAAAGAATAAGTTGGTCCTTGTAAATGTAACTGACATCTTTTATTTGTGTTTCATAGTAGAGTTGAATATTAAAGTAATAATGGTTAACTACTATGCTTTATGAAAAATATTAAAAACCAGTTTTAACTTGAAATTGTCCTTATCAGAAATCTAAAAAGCTCCAAGTGAAGATGTACTGGTTTTAATAGTTTCTGGATAGGCTATAAGGTCTTGTTATTTTATGGATGCCAGGGCACAACTGGGTAAGAGGGGTAGGATAACTTCTATCTTGTCTCAGCCTCTAAGTAAAAATAGTCTTCCTACACTGCCAACATCTATGGCAATCTCATACATTTAAAACTGTTCTGACCTTTCCTTGAAGTTTTCTTCCTTGAAATTCTTACTTACTTTTCAGTTGTGTTAATTTTAGCTGGCAAGATTAAATTCACTGGAGTCTGAGAGGGGTGATTTTTAATTAACTGCTCCAAGGAAAGGGAATATGACTCCGTGGAGATTTCCATGGGACCCATTTGGACCATTGTCTCAGTGCACAGCAGCTGAGATGGAGGATTAATTGTCCTGCTCTCAGAGCAATGGCTTAAAAAATTGCATTAGTTGAATAGAATATTCCTTTGAAAGGCACAGACGTATGTTAAAATAAAAATAACCCCACACACTGGCACTTCATTTAAGGAGAGGCTTTATTCAGAAGGATTATTGCAAGAGAGAAGACTAAGAGCTACTGTGGTAGGGAGGATGTCCCCACTGTCAGATCTGCTTACCAGAGGGGGACTGTTCCAGGAAAGTGGACGGATGTCAAGATGGGCTGGACACGGCAGCGAGAGGACAGTAGGTCCGAGGAGGCATTACTGGGGGTGGGCCTACTCTTGCAGGGGACCTGATGCAGGCTGTTGTTACTGTTTTTGCGACTCCATGCACTGCAGCATGCCAGGCTTCCTTCTCCTTCACTATCTTCCAGAGTTTTGTCAAACTCATATCCAGTGAGTTGGTGATGCCATCCAACCATCTCATCCTCTATTGCTTCCTTCTCCTCCTGCCCACAATCTTTCCCAGCATCAGAGTCTTTTCCAAAAAGTTGGCTCTTCACATCAGGTGGCCAAAGTACTGGGGCTTCAGCTTCAGCAACAGTCCTTTCAATGAATATTCAGGGTTGATTTCCTTTTAGGATTGACTGGTTTGATCTCCTTGCAGTCCAAGAGACTCTCAAGAGTCTTCTCCAGCACCACAGTGCAAAAGCATCAGTTTTTCAGTGCTCAGCCTTTTTCCTCCATACATGACTACTGGAAAAACCATAGCTGTGACTGTATGGACTTTGGCGGCAAAGTAATGTCTCTGCTTTTTAATATGCTGTCTAGGTTTGTCATAGCTTTCCTTACAAGGAACAAGGGTCTTTTAATTTCATGGCTGCAGTCACTGTCAGCTGATGGTGGGCCAAAGTTTAAGGGCCTGGGGGAAGGAGAGAAACCTAACCAAATTTGATCAAATTAGATTCCATGGGCATTTTGCTTCAGTTAGTAGATCTAATCATAGGCAAACAAAGGCAGTATCCCTGAACTGTATACTGAAGTCATACAGGGAAGAATGAGTCTTTTCACTAGCAGTTTCCCAAACACAAAAAGCTGGGGGTTAAGCTATTATGACCACAGCTGTTTCCCAGGATCTTTGGGGGAGAGTTCAACATTGTCAACAGATACATGTAATAATCAGTGGGGTTTTTCCCCTCTATTGGATGTAGCCAGAACAAACTTCACAGCAGCTTCTCTTACTCTGTGGTAACCAGAATCCTAACCTGGCTGCCCAAGATCCCTGCTTGTCTGCGCAAGCACTCTGTGTATCCCCTCCCCTTGTGAATGGATGAGACTGAATGTGGGAGATCTCATTCCCAGAGTTATGTTACTTTATTTGGCAAAAAAGATTTTTACGGCGGTCGCAAAGGTCCATAGTCAATTTGTCTTCCCTCCATCAGAAAGAATGCAAGAAATCTTCCTGTCAATCACATTTTAGCATATCAGTCAGTTCAGTCACTCAGTCATGTCTGACTCTTTGCAACTCCATCAACTGTAGCACACCAGGCTTCCCTGTCCATCACCAATTCCCTGAGCTTGCTCAAACTCATGTCCATTGAATCAGTGATGCCATCCAATCATCTCATCCTCTGTTGTCCCCTTCTCCTCCTGCCTTCAATCTTTCTCAGCATCCAGGTCTTTTCCAATAAGTCAGGTCTTCACATATCTCCCCACTAGAGTTCCCTATCTTTTGCTTGCCCTGCAGAGTCTGGGCAGCTCAACACAAACACTCATCTTGTGCTGTAGGAGATTAAATTGGAACTAGAAAGTTGAAAACAGAACAAACACTTTGCTTTACCCAGCAGTGAGAAATCCCACTCTGCACTGCCACTGAGTCTTTTGCATCACTGAATCTCACTTTGAAAATGAGTGAGATATGTTTCTTAAGTATGGAGTTACCAAAAGTGGGAAATAAAGGCGCTTGCTGAGTGGGAACAGCTGGTTGATTGTGGGTCCTTCAACACCTTCTTTTCAGGCTCTGTGTTTCTGGGCAAGTTCTAAACTTCTCTGTGTCTCCTTTCTTGTCTGCAAAGTAGGAACAATGATACTGTACTTTTGTGAGGTTATAAGGATTGATAAAATAATCTGTTTCTTTGTATAGTATCTATATGGCTTAATGAGCAGGATAACTGCTTGTTGTAATTACACACACACAAAAAGCATGTATAAATAAGCAATAAAAGATTTTAGTTTTGCGGTTTGTGTTAATTTTCCTCCTTGATTTGAATGCACCGTTAGTTTAAAATTCCTGATGTTTTGCTATTGTTTTCTCTATTGTTGCCATTGGTTGTTTGTATTGGTTACCTTGGGATTTTATTTTGTTTTACTCTTTTGCTTTCATTCTGTTTTTCATTTCCCGTAGAGATGTAAAGGTAAAGATTTTAGAGAATTCGATGTTGACTTTCATACCATTTTCACTTACAAAATGCTTTTATTCAAGAGAAAGAAGGGCATGATGTGTTTAGAGGCAACAATGAAACAACAAAAGAATCTGTCAGGCTGTTGAGTGGACTCATAGTCTGAGGTTAACAAATAGAACCAGTGTTACGCTAGGACAGAATGGATTTGAGTGGGCTTGAATGCTTTGGCTGTTAGGGCAAAGTTGTCAGAATTGTTCCTATAACTGCGATTTTGACTGACTTAAGAGCAGAAAGGCAAAAAATGAAAGAAAATTTGAAGAAAATTTCTTTCCTTAAAGACCAGAAAAACATTCACCCTTAATTCAGTTTGCTAATAATGCTTCGCCTTTTTCCTAGGGGAGCTGTAACCTAGGAAGCCTTCTCAAGTGAATTTATGAGTTCCAATTTGGTTTTCACTGGCTGCATTAGATTTGCTGCTCAATTAAAAATGTTGTCTGCCCACTCCACTATCAAAATGAACACAAGAGCAACTGTATAAATGTTAAATGTTAGAAAAATGTTTGGAATTTGTATTTGGTATTAAATAAGAGCTACTACAAGCTGGTTAGTGTCTGGACAACCAAGAGCTTCAGAAAACACTCTTTTAGAAAGATAGATCTACAGTCTTAAAGTATAGGCACTGAAATCCCTTTATCATTGAAGGTTCTCAATTAATCAGAGAATTGAAACTGTATCGCAAAAGGGAGTTTGGATATTAAGAACAGCCAGCATCATGTTTTCTTTGGATATCCAGATGTATGAGGGGGGAGGTACACAGAGGAGGAAGGCATGGGGCTATTCCTCAGGAGCTTGTCTGCTGTCACTCCTCTTATAAAGACCCATGCTTCAGGGCCTAACATGGTGGGGTGGGGGGTGCTCAGGGCAGACCCTCTATTTGCCTTAGGATGACACTACGATTATTTGCTACATCTGTGATTACATTAATAAAAGGAGTCCAGTGTTAGCTCATAATCAATGGGAATATTTATGAGGTTTATCATCAAATCCCATTTGGATGTGTGTGTGTGACAATACATATGAAGTTCTGGCTGCAGAGGCTCCGATCCAAGCATTTCATCCGGCCTTTTCTCAGCACAGATGAGATATGGGTGTAGGAGGGCAGAATAAGTAATTCACTGCAGATGACAAAGCCCTGACCGCAACGTATGCCCAAATTTATTGTCTATGCAGGTAACTTTAGTTATTATGCATTTTCAGAGCACTTTATAATTAAGCTTCAGATGAAACTCTCTATGGAAATGATTCATCTCACAGAACTAGATTCTATTTGTTTTTTTTTCTTTTATTTTTCTCATGATACTTCAGTTTCCCCTACCTGTATTTTATGACATTCCCCGCTGCTATAAACTATGCTCCTAGTTCATTTTTCAGCCTTTCCATTAATTTGACTCCTTGTTCAGATTCCCTAATAAAAATGCTAATTATGATCGTATCTAATAGTGACTGGGAAGGCACTCCACCACCTCCTTCCTCCCTCCAGCTGGACCCACTCACATCCATCGTAAGGGTTTGGTTTGTCAGCCAGATTGCAGTATTCCCAGCTGCCCTTTCTCCAAGCCCACTAAACCCATTTTGGGAAATAAATCCAATTCACAAGACACTCTATCAATTATTTCAGCAAACCTCAGATGCAGAGGCACATTCTGTGTATTTTCTAATGCAATATCTTTGGGAAAGAACCAAAGCTGAAGATGAAATAGAATTTATTCTTACCTGTTCTCACAGTATTTTACTTATTGCTCCTACATGTACAATTTGAGCTTCTTCGGTTACTCAGCCATATCTGACTCTTTGTGATGCTATGGACTGTAGCCCTCCAGGCAAGAATACTGGAATGGGTTGTCATGCCCTCCTCCAGGGGATCTTCCCAACCCAGGGATTGAACCCACATCACATATGTCTCATGCATTGGCAGGCAGGTTCTTTACCACTAGCATCATTTTCTATAATCATCTCACCTAATGTTAACTTCATGTGTTTATCTTTCTTTCAGTTCAGTGCAGTCACTCAGTTGTGTCTGACTCTTTGCAACCCCATAGACTGCAGCACGCCAGGGTTTCCTGTCCATCACCAACTTCAGGAGCTTACTCAAACTCATGTCCAACCATCAGTGATGCTATCCAACCATCTCATCCTCTGCCATCTCCTCTCCTCCTGCCTTCAACCTTTCCCAGCATAAGGGTCTTTTCCAGTGAGTCAGTTCTTCACATCAGATGGCCAAAGTATTGGATCTGCAGCTTCAGCATCAATCCTTCCAATGAATATTCAGGACTGATGTCCTTTAGGTTTGACTGGATTGATCTCCTTGCAGTCCAAGGGACTCTCAAGAATCTTCTTCAACACAGAAGCATCAGTTTTTCAGGGCTCAACTTTCTTTACAGTCCAACTCTCACATCCATACATGACTACTGGAAAAACCACAGTTTTCACTAGATGGACCTTTGTTGGCAAAGTAATGTCTCTGCTTTTTATTATGCTGTCTAATTTTGTCAAAGCTTTTCTTCCAAGGCACAGTAGTAGTGTTAGCCACTCAGTCGTGTCCGACTCTTTGTGACCCCGTGGACTGTGGCCCACCAGGCTCCTCTGTCCATGGGATTCTCTAGGCAAGAATATTGGAGTGGATTGCCATTCCCTTCTCCAGAGGCTCTTTCTGACCCAGGGATTGAACTCGTGTCTTCTTCATTGCAGGCAGATTCTTTACCGTTTGAACTACAGTGCCTTTTAATTTCATGGCTGCAGTCACCAACTGCAGTGATTTTGAAGCCCAAGAAAATAAACTTTCCTCTGCCTTTTCTAAATCCAGCTTGAACATCTGGAAGTTCTCAGTTCATGTGCTGTTGAAGCCTAGCCTGGAGAATTTTGAGCATTACTTTGCTGCCATGTGAGATGAGTGCATTTGTGTGGTAGTCTGAACATTCTTTGGCATTGCCTTCCTTTGGAATTAGAATAAAAACTGACCTTTTCCAGTCCTGTGGCCACTGTTGAGTTTTCCATATTTGCTGGCATATTGAGCACAGCACTTTAGTAGCATCATCTTTTAGGATTTAAAATAGCTCAGCTGAACTTTCATCACCCTCACTAGCTTTGTTCATAGTGATGCTTCCTAAGGCCCACTTGACTCCACATTCCATGACGTCTAGCTGTGGTTGAATGATCACACCATCATGGTTATCTGGGTCATTAAGATCTTCTTTGTATAGTTCTTTTGTGTATTCCTGCCACCTCTTCTTAATACCTTCTACTTCTGTTAGGTCTATACAATTTCTTTCCTTTATTTTGCCTGCCTTACATGAAGCTGCAAATAATTGTATGCTTTATGGAATTCTTGTGTTTTATCATCTCCCAAATTGATTTACAAAATGCATCAAAATCAAGATCTGGTATCTTGAATGTTTAATATTCTTGAGTATACTCATTACTTTCCTGAAAGCTATTTTGACAAATTCTTTCCTATTCTAAAATAAGTTTTAAATGTTCTTGCTAATTGATTTAATCATTTTTAAAAGTCTTCTTGTTCACTACACAATGTTTGTCCTATTTATTAGAAATTATTCTTCTTTCAAATTTTACTTTAATTATTCAGATAGTATGTTAGCCATTTAATTTTTCAAAAAATGTTCTATTTTGGTATAATATAAAGACCTCAGAAAAAGCATTCACTGTACTACAAAGGAAAAGACAAGAAGAAAATGTTAATGTAATCCACTTTCTTCAATACCAGGGGGCCCTGTGGGAAACTCTTGTCTTGTTGAAATAAGAGTAAAGATGGGCACAATAAAAGACAGAAATGGAATGGACCTAATAGAAGCAGAAGATAGTAAGAAGAGGTGGTAAGAATACACAGAAGAATTGTACATAAAAGATCTTCATGACCCAGATAATCATGATGGTGTGATCACTCACCTAGAGCCAGACATTCCGGAATGTGAAGTCAAGTGGGCCTTAGGAAGCATCACTACAAACAGAGGTAGTGGAGGTGATAGAATTCCAGCTGAGCTATTTAAAATACTAAAAGTTGATGCTGTTATAGTACTGTATTCAATATGCCAGCAAATATGGAAAACTCATCAGTGGCAATTTCAAAGAAGGACAATACCAAGGAATGTTCAGACTACTGCACAATTCCACTCATTTCACACACTAGCAAAGTAATGTTCAAAATTCTCGAAGCCAAGCTTCAACAGTCAACTGTGAACTTCCAGATGTTCAAGCTGGATTTAGAAAATGCAGAGGAACCAGAGATTAAATTGCAAGACAGGAAACACGAAAAGGGTGTATAAACCCGAACCCAAAACAATAAAGTAAATGGTAACGGGATCATACTTATCAATAATTACCTTAAACGTAAATGGGTTGAACGCCCCAACCAAAAGGCAAAGACTGGCCGAATGGATACAAAAACAAGACCCCTCTATATGCTGCTTACAAGAGACCCACCTCAAAACAAGGGACACATACAGACTGAAAGTGAAGGGCTGGAAAAAGATATACCACGCAAATAGAGACCAAAAGAAAGCAGGAGTGGCAATACTCATATCTGATAAAATAGACTTTAAAACAAAGGCTCTGAAAGGAGACAAAGAAGGCCACTACATAATGATCAAAGGATCAATCCAAGAAGAAGATATAACAATTATAAATATATATGCACCCAATATAGGAGCACCGCAATATGTAAGACAAATGCTAACAAGTATGAAAGGGGAAATCAACAATAACACAATAATAGTGGGAGACTTTAATACCCCACTCACACCTATGGACAGATCAACTAAACAGAAAATTAACAAAGAAACGCAAACTTTAAATGATACATTAGATCAGTTAGACCTAATTGATATCTGTAGGACATTTCACCCCAAAACAATGAATTTCACCTTTTTTTCAAGTGCTCACGGAACCTTCTCCAGGATAGATCACATCCTGGGCCATAAATCTAAACTTGATAAATTCAAAAAAATCGAAATCATTCCAAGCATCTTTTCTGACCATAATGCATTAAGATTAGATCTCAATTATAGGAGAAAAACTATTAAAAATTCCAACATATGGAGGTTGAACAACACACTTCTCAATAAATTGCAAACATCCATTGGATCATAGAATAAGCAAGAGAATTCCAGAAAAAACAGCTACTTCTGCTTTATTGACTACATCCAAAACTTTTGACTGTGTGGATCACAACAAACTGTGGAACATTCTTAAAGAGATGAGAATACCAGACCACCTTATCTGTCTCCTGAGAAACCTGTATGAACTTCAAGAAGATACAGTTAGAACTGGACTTGGAACAATGGACTGGTTCTATATTGGGAAAGGAGTACATCAGGCTGTATATTGTCATCCGTTTATTTAACTGATATTCAGAGTACATTATGCAAAATGCCAGGCTGGATGAAGCAGAAGCTGTCACATCGTGATTCCAGGAGAAATACCAATAACCTCAGATATACAGATGACACTACCTTAATGGCAGAAAGCAAAGAAGAAATAAAGAGCCTTTTGATGAAAGTGAAAGAGGAGAGTGAAAAAGCAGGCTTTAATCTCCACATTCAAAAAATGAAGATCATTGTAGCCGGTCCCATCACTTCCTGGCAAATAGATGGGAAAACAATGGAAACAGTGACAGACTTAATTTTCTTGGGCTCCAAAATCACTGCAGATGGTGACTGCAGCCATGAAATTAAAAGACACTTGTGCCTTGGAAGGAAGGTATGACTAACCTAGACAGCATATTAAAAAGCTGAGACATTACTTTGCCAATGAAGAGCCATCTAGTCAAAACTACGGTTTTTCCAGTAGTCATGTATGGATGTGAGATTTGGACCATAAAGGAGGCTGAGTGCAGACAAACTGATGCTTTTGAACTGTGGTGTTGATGAAGACTCCTGAGAGTCCATTGGACTGCAAGGAGATCAAACCAGTTAATCATAAAAAAAATCAATCCTGAATATTTATTAGATCTGATGCTGAAGCTGAAGCTCCAATACTTTGGCCAGCTGATACAATCAACTGTCTCATTAGAAAAGGCCCTTATGCTGGGAAAGATTGAAGGCAGGAGAAGTGGACAAAAGAGGATAAGGAGGTTGAATGGGCATTACTGACTCAATGGACATGAGTTTGCGCAAGTTCCAGGAGATGGTGAAGGACAGGGAAGCTTGCTGTGCTGCAGCCCATGGGACTGCAAAGAGTCGGACACAACCGAGCGACTGAACAACAACCAGTTTACTTATGATGTTCAGAACCACTCCACATTTTTTCCAATTTTCCTCATTTCCTTCTGATTACACAGAGATGAGCAGCTCCTTTCCCTTTCTTCAATTCTGCCAATACTAAGTCACTTCAGTTGTGTCTGCCTCTGTGACCCTATGGACTGTAGCCTGCCAGGCTCCCCTGGAGTGCATCACCATGCTCTCCTCCAGGGGATCTTCCTGACTCGGGGGCCAAACCCACTTCTCTTACGTCTTCTTCATTGGCATGTGGGTTCTTTACCACTAGCACCACATTGGAAGCCCACAGTTCTGCCAATAGGCTCACTCTAAGTGTCAGTTTTGGTTCATATCAGCTGTACTCCATGATTTCTGTTGCTTAGTCACTCAGTTGTGTCTGACTCTTTGCAACTCCATGGGCTGCAGCACACCAAGCTTCCCTGGCCATCACCATCTTCCAGAGGTTGCATAAACTCATGTTCATCGAGTTGATGATGTCATCCAACTATCTCATCCTCTGTTATCTCCTTCTCCTACTGCCTTCAGTCTTTCCCAGCATCAGGATCTTTTCCAGTGAGTCAGCTCTTCATCAGGTGGCCAAAGTACTGGAGCTTCAGCTTCAGCAACAGCCTTTCCAATGAATATTCAGGACTGATTTCCTTTAGGATAGATTGGTCGGTTCTCCTTGCAGTCCAAGGGACTCTCAAGAGTCTTCTCCATCATCACATTTCAAAAGTTTCACATATGTGACAGCTCATTCACGCATCTGAGTCTTTAGGATTACCAAAGTGATTTGTTAGTCAATCCACAACTTCAGATTCGACAGTTCAGAAGAGTCCTGCCCCTAGAAATCCAGAAGTGGCTCTAGTTTTCCGCACAGAGCTATGTCTCCTCTCACCTAAGTTTTGAGGATGTAATTCTGATCCAGGACTGGCCGTTCTCACTTTGTAAGAACTTTAGTCACCACAGTTTCGTTTAAAAAGCAGCAGACCCCAACCACACAGTTCAAGTTCCAGTTACCTTGTTGTCATCACTGTGAGAAAATGCATGAAGCACTCACTTGGCCGTCAGCTGCCATCCACAAATCACCTAGTAAATAGGAGACCGCAGGAGTGCTTCATGATCATGACCAGTCGTTTCACTTCTTTCAAAGCCTGTCATTGCAGAGCCCATTCAGTTCAAAGGTAGGAAAGCACATGCTTGTGTTGCCTCCTTGTCTCCCATTCTAGGTTATTAGTAATAGATTCTACTACTTAAACTTCTCATTAGTAAAGGAGTTTGTATGCAAATGGTTCTCAAATTATGAAAATTATTGACTTTGCTGCTGTTAATGAGGTGAATGAGCCTATAGATGACATGATATTTCAGGCTATATTTGCATCATGGTTGGAGAAGGAAATGGCAACCTGCTCCGGCGTTCTTGCCTTGGAAATCCCATGGATAGAGGAGTGTGGTGGGCTACAATCCATAGAATCATACAGAGTTGGACATGACTGATCATACATGCATGCATACATGCATCAAGGTAGTTGCAATAACATCATGCCATCCCTTCTGTTTCTGCAGTGCTGTCTCCAGGTGATTCCATAAGACATCCAGCTCCTTTCATGTGACTTGTTCCAAAAATGGATCATCAAAGAGGGAACTGATCAACACAAATGGAGGAACAGCAAAGAAACCAGAAGCGAATACATAGGGAGAGATATTTGACTGGAACTCACATGGAGTCTCACTGACTGTGGGGATGTTGGCACAGCTACCACTGAGGAGGCTCCAGACCTGCAGCCAGAAATCCTGGTGGAGGTGAGGCTATTGACAGGAGGAAACGGTGGTGAGGAAAAGAAGGATGATGTCTCAGAGGAAGTGATGCTGGCAAAATGTCTTACCAAAAGAATTCTTGAAGATACTTCACAACATTGAAAGGATACAAATGGGAAGCTGATCCAGACCTAAAAAGGAATGTGATAATTGGCCAGGGCAGTTGTTCAACAACAGTAAGGGCATCACTGTTTAAGCTACCCTTGATAAGTTTTTTTTTTAATAAATAAAGAAACACTTTCTAACATTTTAAATAGCAGTATATTAAGCAAATATTAGTTTTAGTCTTTAAAAACAGCTTCCTCTGCACTTAAGACCAAAGGTAACAAATTTTAATGACAATTCTAATAGTCACAGAGCAATCATAAGTTTTCTCAGCTGTGATTAAGATTTCCATGCATGGTGTCAGCTTGCACAGCCATTTAATATTCCTGCACAGCAGTGCAAAGTAAGGATGACTTGTAATAACAATTTAAAAAAAAATCAACACCAATAGCTAAAAGGGGCCTGTAGTTTTCCAAACAGGAGAGAAGAGGTTTATTCACTCATTGTGCTTTAACTATATTGTTCCTATAGACATTTATTTTAATATTTCAGTGCAAAATGCCATATTCCAAGTTTAATTCCCCATATTTTTTCCACAAAGCTTAATCTAAATGCAGTGCAGGTTCTGATTTTCTTCCTTCCTGTACAGAACTCAAGCAGCTCGCACTCCTGGTAACAAAGTTGTGTATTGTTCTCACATGAGTGCAGTTGCCTACATCACCCAGGAAACCAAAGATGTGATTCTAAAAGGAGCTCTTGACAGCTTAGGACTGAGTTCCACGGGATGCTGGCACTGAATCGCGCCAAAAGAGCTCTGTGTACACAAGTTTGAGCCCCACTGTGGCTGTGGAAAGTTGGAAGAATTTTAGCTGACTTGAGCAGAAAAAAAAGCTCAGAGAGAGTGGATGGAATCTTTTTCTTAAATTTTCAGATTGTCTGAATTAAACTTGCCACTCAAAGTATGAAGACAGATTGTCTCTTGTTTATTCAGGGACTCGTAATGGCCCAAAGAGCAAATGGTTGCCAAAGGGACAGAGTGACTAGAACAGAATGAGAAGTTCTTGTCCTGCAATAATTTTTATCCCTGAGAATGTTATTGGAACTCTGGCACATTTTCCCCTACCGACAGCATTATACACAATAAGCACACCAACCCACTGAAAGCTATTCAACCAAAAGTGCCCCTCAAATGTGATGCTAATTGCTATGTGGCAGTAACCTTCACTTTTCTAAAGGTTATTTTACTTAATATGCTCACAACACGGTATATAGCCAGAACCTAAGAAGTGCCTAAAAAGTCTACAGAAACCATCTTTAAATTCTATTTTGCTTAGCAAACCTGAAAATTGAAAGTGAAAGTGAAGTCACTCAGTCATATAATAAGGCTCAAAATATTAAACATGGTAATCTGTGGGTGTTCAAATCACAAAAGATTTTTTTTATTGTATATCTAGCAAACCTGAGATTTATTTCTATACTCATCTATATGAATGTGTGTAATGTTAATTATTAACACAATATGATCATACTATGCATTTTGCTTTGAAACCTTATTTTCCTCACTTAATATATTAGAGATATCATAGCAAGAAGCATGTATCTATGTTATAATTACTAATGGTTTTACTCATTGCATCAATGAAGCACGACTTGGCAAAGGTCTCATTAACTGTAGCCTAGGTGGCACAGAAGAACACATACACGACCTGGAAGACAGAATAATGGAAATCACCCAATCAGAACAGAAGAAAAAAAATTTTTCAAAAATGAAAGCAGTTTCAGGGACCTCTGAGACAGCATTAATCATACCAACAAAAGATGGTTCTAGACATTTGCGTCTCTTTTGCTGTCTTGCATACAGGGTTATCGTTACCATCTTTCTAAATTTCACATATATGCGTTAGTATACTGTATTGGTGTTTTTCTTCTATGCAGGATACAAGATGCTTGGGGCTGGTGCATTGGGATGACCCAGGGGGATGGTATGGGGAGGGAGGTGGGAGGGGGGTTCAGGATGGGGAACACGTGTACACCTGTGGCAGATTCATGTTGATGTTGGCAAAGCCAATAAAATATTGTAAAGTAATTAGCCTCCAATTAAAATAAATAAATTTTGGTGCACGGTGATGACACAGAGAGATGTTATGGGGAGGGAGGTGGGAGGGGGGTTCATGTTTGGGAACGCATGTACACCCATGGTGGATTCATGTCAATGTATGGCAAGACCAACACAGTATTGTAAAGTAAAATAAAGTAAAAATAAAAATTAAAAAAAAATCATACCAACATTTGCATTATAGGATCCCCAAAGAATATAAAAGGGACCAAAGAGCATTTGATGAAATTATGGTTGAAACCCTCTGAACCTGAAGAAGGAAACTGATATCCAGGTACAGGATGCACAGATGGTTCCAAACAGGATGAACCCAAACAGATCCACACCAAGCCTTTTCATAATTAAAGTGGAAAAACTGAAAAATAAAGAGAGACTGTTAAAGGCAGAAAGAGAAAAAAAAAAAAACTAAAAACAAGAGTAGTTAGAAGGGAACCTATGACCATAATACTGAGACTTTTCTGCAGAAATGTTGCAGGTCAGAAGGCAGCAGCATGATACCTTCACTCCTGAAAGAGAAAGCCTGCAAACTAGGATACCCTACCCAGCATAATTATCATTTAAAATAGGAGGAGAGAGAAGGAAATTCTCAGACAAGCGGAAGCCAAAAGAATTAATCAATACTAAACCTATCCTGAAAGAAACATTAAAGCATCTTCTTGAGATAGAAAAGAAAAGGTTACTACGAAAAGGAAGAAGTTATAGGAGAGGAAAAATCCACTAGGAAAGGCAAATATATAGTAAAGGCTGTGGATCATTCATTTAAATAAGCCATGACATGGTTTAAAGACAAAAACTGTAAAATCAACTACAATTGTAAATACAATACAGTGAAGGGATAAGCATGAATATAGAAAATATAACATTAAGACACAAAACTATGTGAAAGGAGAGTAAAAAATGATTTTTATAATATGCTTGAAGTTAAATGACTGTTTAAAAGGAGTAGATACATTTAGATAACACATATGAAGCCTATGCTAGCCACAAATCAAAAACCTGCAAATACAAATAGATACACAAAAACTAGAGAGAAAGAAATGCAAGCAAAGTAGAGAAAAATCATCAAACCACAGGAAAGAAACAAAAAGAAGAAAAGAACAGAAAAGAACTACAAAAACAAGTAGCAACATGGCAATAAATATATAACCACTTAACAATAACCACTTTAAATGTCAATGGACTACAGTTTTTCTTTTTGTACTATTAATATGCACATTTGTATATCATTGAATATCTATCTTCACACATTTCTTTCCTTTGCATAAATTTTTGGAATTATTAATAAAATGTTAAGTCTAAGAATACTGTATTTATAGTGATATTCATGAGCAGCTTCATAAATGACTTCTGGAAAGGTTGTACTATCCTGCATTTCAGCACATTGTGTGTTTGCCCTGTCTCCACACTGCTGTCAACCAAGCTTGTAAACATTATAAACTTGCTAACCTGACAGTTATGTAATGGCAACTCCTGTGTTTTCAGTGGCATCTTTCACTGTTGTTGAGATGGGACATTTCTCACATGCTTCTAATCCATTTATACTTTCTTATCCATTTATACGTCTTCATTTACCAAGTTTTTCCCTGTTCTTTGCCTCCTTTACTGTTTGAAATGTGACTTTTTAATTGATACTTTTGTAATATGGGGTTGGCCAAAAAGTCTGTTTGAGTGTTTTCAAAAGCCTGAATGAAATTTTTGGCCAGTCCAATAAAACCAGTAACATATATATGCTACCAATACTTTTCCTTTTTTTATACTTTGTATTTTCATTTGAAGGCATATTAAATTTATAATAAAAACATTTTTATCCATGAAATATTTCACTTTTTAAAGACTTGCTTATACGTTTGGTGTCATGTTGAGAATAGCCTTCCCCACCTTGAGATAATATAAATATTACCTACATTTTATGTTATCTTCCATGATTTAATTTAAATATTTTATAATATTTTATAATTTTATACAAAAGTTACATATTTTTTCCTTTACATATTTTTACCTGATATAAGGTGTCAGGTAGAAATCTAATTTTTTTCTTTTTCTTTTGCTAAACAGTGGTTTGTATACAATCTATTAATATCATAGTTATATTTTTATTCGGAGATTGTAATTTTTTAGTTCTAGGATTTCCATACGGTTCTTTTTCCTGAAATTTCTTAATTCCTTCTCATTACGTCCATATTTTCCATGTAGGTTTTCTAACATTTTAATCATGCTAATTTTATCATCTGGGTGATCTGTTGCTCTGTTTCTTTCAACCATATTTTCCTCTTGACTATAAATTACAATTTCTGTTTTATCATATGCCTGGAGATTTTTTTTATTGTATGAAATCAGAAGATGTTTGCTTCTTGGCAGGAACGCTGACAAACCTAGGCAGTGTGCTGAAAAGCAGAGGCATTACTCTGCTGACAAAGGTCCATCTAGTCAAGGCTATGGTCTTCCCAGTGGTTGTGTACAGTTGTGAGAGCTGGACCATAAAGAAGGCAGAGCACTGAAGAATTGATGCCTTTGGACTACAGTGCTAGAGAATACCTTTGAGAGTCCCTTGGACAGCAAGGAGATCAAATCATTCAATCTTAAGGGAAATCAACCCTGAACACTGATTGGAAGGACCGATGCTGAAGTTGAAACTTCAATATTTTGTTCATCTGAAGAGAACAGCTGACTCATCAGGAAAGTCCTTGAAGCTGGGAAAGATTGAGGACAGAAGGAGATGAGGGTGTTAGTGGATGAGATGGTGGATGACATCACCTATGCAATGGACATGAACTTGAGATGGTGAGGGACAGAGAGGCCTGGCGTGCTACAGTCCATGGGGTCGCAAAGAGTTGGACATGACCGGGTGACTGAACAACAACAACAAAGACTGGTAGACGGTAAATTGTGGAACTTTTAAACAGCAGTTATCTTGAGGAGTTTTAATTTGTTTTGTTTCTATCTCCAGTTAAATGCAATCAAACCTAGTATTACCTAATACTTCATGCTTATTTGGGTTTATTTCTGAGCTGTTCCCTCCTACTGATTTATTTGCGCACTTGGCTTCCAGTAAAAAATTGTTATCTTCCTCTGAAAAGTATTGAGGCCTTTTTCCCCCTCTGAAAACAATTAAATGATCAGGCTTTGCTAAATAAAGCAGGTCCATTCCAGTTCTGCCCTTACTCCTGAGACATGGGTCTCATTCCTAAACATTGGTTTCTGGATTCCATGGAAAACCTGGGGTGTTTCCCAAACACCATTAAACTGATGGGAATCAAACTTCAAACTCTATCTCTCCAGCATCAGGGTAGCTGCTAAAATTTCTGAACTGCTTGTTTTTGTTTTTTTTTCAGCCTTCCAACTGCTGTTTTTCCCCTGGGGCATGCTGGCATCTTCCTAACATCTGTAGTTCTGGAGCTAAGCAAGAATTTGAGAAATTAGTCCACAGATTTGGAGGCTCATCCTTGTGTCTCTTTCTCTTCTGGGATTTCCTCCCTTTCATTCCTGGTGCCGTGGCCATACCTACTTGCCCAGAAGCATGGGAAATGTAGTCTGCATTTCAGGTGCTGTGCATCCAGCTAACCCATATCGCCTTTAAATTTTAATTACATTTTAACCTGTATTGTCTACCAAGGTAAAAAGTAAACCATGTTTATTGACAACCACATGTAAAGTGAAAGGTTAGTATTTTTTAGTATATTTTTACCTCCTTTCTTCCCATCTCCAAGATTTTGTTGAAATAATCTGTCCTTAAAAGAAAAATAAAACCAAAACAATAATGTGAAGAATACAGCATCATTCCTCTATTATTTCAGCAAATAAAATCATAACATGGTTATAATCAAGAGGAAATATCAAACAGAAATTTAGAAAGCTTATACAAAATAGTTTACCTTCAGAAATATCAAAGTCATGAAAGTAAGGTAGACTAGGATTTCTTCTAGACTGAAGGCAGCTAGAGAGAGGTCACAACTGAATATAATCTGTGGTCTTGAATGGAGCCTTCTGCTATAAGAACATTGTTAGAACAATTCCAAAACTTGAATTTGGGAGAAGGGTATTCCAGAATTCGTGAGGCTATTCAGGCAACTCTTCTGAGCATTGGAAATTATTTAAAATGTTTTAAAAAATAAATTAAATGAAAAATTCTAGATTATAATTATTATTTTCTTTTTGGATATTACATGTATTCTAATTTAGTACATTATATGTTTGGCTTTTTAAGCTATGTTAACAATTTTAGGCTTACATTTTTTCCATTTCAATTAATGTTCCTTTATGTACAATAACTTTAGAAGAGATGAGCAGTTAAAATACTTTTTGAGCCATTGTTTGTCTGCTACTAAAGTGAAGAGTGGCTTTTCAGGGAGTATAGCCTTTTTTTGCACAATTGCTGACATTTCTTCATCTTCTAGTGTTTAGTGTCATAGAAGAGAAATATGACAAACAGATATTTTTGCCTTGCATAAGATTTTTTGACTGGATATTTGAAGACTTTCCCTTTTATGTTTGAAATTCAATTTACTAGACTATATCTCATCATTAATTTTGCTTGGTATTTTATGACTCCTTTAATGTGAAGACCATCTTTTTAAGACCTCTGGAAATAATATCATATATATTTACATATATAAATGATATACATAGATTAATATATATATATACACATTATTTGTGGCAGTATTTTCCTGAATTTTTCTATCATTAAAATCATTCCATGTTCTTATTTTTGATACAGCATGCTTGGGGCTGGTGCATGGGGATGACCCAGAGAGATGTTAGGGGGAGGGAGGTGGGAGGGGGGTTCATGTTTGGGAATGCATGTAAGAATTAAAGATTTTAAAATAATAATTTTAAAAAAAGAGTTCACTGATAAAAATAATAAAATAAAATAAAAACAGATATACCTCAGTCCAATCCCCAACATACTCAACTAGCATCTCTGAAGACAGGGCTCAGGACACAACATTTTAAATGTGTCCAGGTGGCCATTACACTCACTTACATTAGGGAAATGTTTTGGTACTTTTCATTATGCCTGTATTTGATTTTCTGTATCTATCCATTCTTTGTACCCTAGTCCTTTATTTATTTATTTACTTTCTTTATCTTCTCCGAGACTTTCCTGAGCTGCTTTTCTAGTCCACTGATCCAGGTTTTGATGGTCTCCAATCTGCTGTTCAATGACTGCTTTTTCAAATGCAATAATCAGAAGTCATCTGAAATAAATCTGTCCCACTTTCTAATTCTTCTGTTTATATGAACGCAAGGCCACCTTGAGTCCTGTTGAAGAGACACATTCAGTTCAGTTCAGTACTTTGGCCACCTCATGAGAGACACATTAGATTTATTTAAAACTTGGTCATTTTTATGAAAGAAGTCATTTCTGCAGGGGCTGTTTTGTATGACTTGATTTCTCCCTTTGAACAACTGAATCCTTTCCTATGTACCAGTATATACTGTGATTTTATTGTGCTTATAATCCATGGAGTGATGGACTCATCCACTGTTAGAGATGATATGCCTATGTGTTTATGCAGACCAAGAGGGAAAGAGAAACACAGATGCTTTCTATAGCTTATGTTTGCATAGTATTTGTTGTAATTACTCAGTGAAACAACAAACAAGAACACACCTCACTTGGCTGCACTTGGAATGGATCTTCCTTTGAAAAGGATGGCTACTTTCCCAGAGAGCACAGAGATTCTTAGCAAATAGTATCAAGGAAATAAAGAAATGCGTTCTTTTTTTGCAAATATTCCTTACTGGAGATGGAGGGAAACAGAGATAAGAGCAAAACTTCTCTGTGTATATCTTTTAAAAAAACTTTTTATTTTATATTGGAGCTGATTAACAATGTTGTGATGGTTTCAGGTGGACTGAGGAGGGAGTCAGCCATACCATATACAAGTATCCATTCTTCCCTTGTTCTGCAAGGAGATCAAACCAGTCAATCCTGATGGAAATCAGTCCTGAATATTCATTGGAAGGACTGTTGTGGAAGCTGAAGCTCCAATACTTTGGCTACCTGATGCAAAGAGCCGACTCATTGGAAAAGACCCTGATGCTGGGAAAGTTTGAGGGCAGGAGGAGAAGGAGATGACAGAGGACGAGATGGTTGGATGGCATTACTGACTTAGTAGACATGAGTTAGAGCAACCTCTGGGAAATAGTGAAGGACAGAGAAGCCTGGTGTGTTGCTGTTTATGGAGGTGCAAAGAGATGGACACAACAACAGCACTCTCCCCCACACTCCCCTCCCATCCAGGTTGCCAAATAACATTGAGCAGAGTTCCCTGTGTTTCTAAGTATATATCTATATTATTTTAATTTCTGAAATATATGAAAGCTTTATTCATTCAAAACCTATATAAAAATGGTACAAAAATTTAAAGGAAGGTGGTATGCAATCACTCAATTCTAGTTTGTTTATATTTTTGAAAGGAAACCCAATTTTTTTTTTAAGATTTAAAATGTTTTATTTTTATTTTTATTTTTAAATTTTAAAATCTTCAATTCTTACATGCGTTCCCAAACATGAACCCCCCTCCCACCTCCCTCCCCATAACATCTCTCTGGGTCATCCCCATGCACCAGCTCCAAGCATGCTGTATCCTGCATCAGACATAGACTGGCGATTCAATTCTTACATGATAGTATACATGTTAGAATGTCATTCTCCCAATTCATCCCACCCTCTCCCTCTCCCTCTGAGTCCAAAAGTCCATTATACACATCTGTGTCTCTTTCCCTGTCTTGCATACAGGGTCGTCATTGCCATCTTCCTAAATTCCATATATATGTGTTAGTATACTGTATTGGTGTTTTTCTTTCTGGCTTACTTCACTCTGTATAATCGGCTCCAGTTTCATCCATCTCATCAGAACTGATTCAAATGAATTCTTTTTAACGGCTGAGTAATACTCCATTGTGTATATGTACCAAAGCTTTCTTATCCATTCATCTGCTGATGGACATCTAGGTTGTTTCCATGTCCTAGCTATTATAAACAGTGCTGCGATGAACATTGGGGTACATGTGTCTCTTTCAATTCTGGTTTCCTTGGTGTGTATGCCCAGCAGTGGGATTGCTGGGTCATAAGGTAGTTCTATTTGCAATTTTTAAAGGAATCTCCACACTGTTCTCCATAGTGGCTGTACTAGTTTGCATTCCCACCAACAGTGTAGGAGGGTTCCCTTTTCTCCACACCCTCTCCAGCATTTATTGCTTGCAGATTTTTGGATCGCAGCCATTCTGACTGGTGTGAAGTGGTACCTCATTGTGGTTTTGATTTGCATTTTTCTAATAATGAGTGATGTTGAGCATCTTTTCATGTGTTTGTTAGCCATCCGTATGTCTTCTTTGGAGAAATGTCTATTTAGTTCTTTGGCCCATTTTTTGATTGGGTCGTTTATTTTTCTGGAATTGAGCTGCATAAGTTGCTTGTATATTTTTGAGATTAGTTGTTTGTCAGTTGCTTCATTTGCTATTATTTTCTCCCATTCAGAAGGCTGTCTTTTCACCTTGCTTATATTTTCCTTTGTTGTGCAGAAGCTTTTAATTTTAATTAGATCCCATTTGTTTATTTTTGCTTTTATTTCCAGAATTCTGGGAGGTGGATCATAGAGGATCCTGCTGTGATTTTGTTAATAATTCACCACATTAACAAACTGAAAAATAAAAACCATATGATTGTCTCAATAGATGCAGAGAAGGCCTTTGACAAAATTCAACATCCATTTATGATAAAAACTCTCCAGAAAGCAGGAATAGAAGGAACATACCTCAACATAATAAAAGCTATCTATGACAAACCCACAGCAAACATTATCCTCAATGGTGAAAAATTGAAAGCATTTCCGCTAAAGTCAGGAACAAGACAAGGGTGTCCACTTTCACCGCTACTATTCAGCATAGTTCTGGAAGTTTTGGCCACAGCAATTAGAGCAGAAAAAGAAATAAAAGGAATCCAAATTGGAAAAGAAGAAGTAAAACTCTCACTGTTTGCAGATGACATGATCCTCTACATGGAAAACCCTAAAGACTCCACCAGAAAATTACTAGAGCTAATCAATGAATATAGTAAAGTTGCAGGATATAAAATCAACACACAGAAATCCCTTGCATTCCTATACATGAATAATGAGAAAGTAGAAAAAGAAATTAAGGAAACAATTCCATTCACCATTGCAACGAAAAGAATAAAATACTTAGGGATATATCTACCTAAAGAAACTAAAGACCTATATATAGAAAACTATAAAACACTGATGAAAGAAATCAAAGAGGACACTAATAGATGGAGAAATATACCATGTTCATGGATCGGAAGAATCAATAGAGTGAAAATGAGTATACTACCCAAAGCAATTTACAAATTCAATGCAATCCCTATCAAGCTACCAGCAACATTTTTCACAGAACTAGAACAAATAATTTCAAGATTTGTATGGAAATACAAAAAACCTCGAATAGCCAAAGCAATCTTGAGAAAGAAGAATGGAACTGGAGGAATCAACTTGCCTGACTTCAGGCTCTACTACAAAGCCACAGTCATCAAGACAGTATGGTACTGGCACAAAGACAGACATATAGATCAATGGAACAAAATAGAAAGCCCAGAGATAAATCCACACACATATGGACACCTTATCTTTGACAAAGGAGGCAAGAATATACAATGGAGAAAAGACAATCTCTTTAACAAGTGGTGCTGGGAAAACTGGTCAACCACTTGTAAAAGAATGAAACTAGATCACTTTCTAACACCCCACACAAAAATAAACTCAAAATGGATTAAAGATCTAAATGTAAGACCAGAAACTATAAAACTCCTAGAGGAGAACATAGGCAAAACACTCTCCGACATAAATCACAGCAGGATCCTCTATGATCCATCTCCCAGAATTCTGGAAATAAAAGCAAAAATAAACAAATGGGATCTAATTAAAATTAAAAGCTTCTGCACAACAAAGGAAAATATAAGCAAGGTGAAAAGACAGCCTTCTGAATGGGAGAAAATAATAGCAAATGAAGCAACTGACAAACAACTAATCTCAAAAATATACAAGCAACTTATGCAGCTCAATTCCAGAAAAATAAACGACCCAATCAAAAAATGGGCCAAAGAACTAAATAGACATTTCTCCAAGGAAACCCAATTTTTAAATATGGGTTTCTGAAAATTCCTATGGGATTTTTCTAATGTGTTAGCTCTTTATTAAAGTAATTATGCCCATTGGTATTTGCACTACTCTATTAAGAAGCCCAGTTTCAGATAAGCAACATGGCTAGGCAGAAGAAAATCAGAAAATGTGATCAATAAACTTAGAGCATAACAAGTGTACCAATTTCTGGCACCATGTTTCCTAAAAAAAGACTTCTAATATATATGTTTTATTAGCACACATGCCAAGCCTCACACATGATGGAATTTTCAAATAGCCACATATATTCTTAAAGAAAAACCTCCATGGATGGTAGAGTGAAATGCTGAGACACAAAGTCTTATCCTGGCTCCAAACTGTATAAATTAAAGCAATATTGATCTTAAAACACTGTACAGTAAATAATGGAAGCTTTAGTCTGTACTGCCTCTGGCATTGTTCGAGGTTTTGTCTTCATAACCCTCTCTACATATGCAGTTAAAGAGTCAAACCCATTAGCTCTTTATAGAGATCAACTTTGTCAACTTAGTTTTTTTTTAAGCACAGATCTCTTTCTTCAGTCTGATTACTTGCTGTGACATAGTTATGACAAAGTGCACCATATTATCTGAACACCCATATATAGTAGCTATAAACACCTGCCTCCAAGATGAATGCAGGTGTGAAAGTGGCACAGTCTCTTATTGCCTCTGATTTTTCTGTTATGCAAGCTAGTCTGAAGTCAAAAACAGAGTATTCATCGGAGGAATGGCAGGACATGAATTCACTGCTATTAATTGCCTTACCACTAAAAACACCAACACTTTTCTGCTTTGAAAGACAAATCAAAAATAGTCTCCATTTTATAAAAGACTTCTTCAGGAGATGATATTAAAAAAAATCGGAATGTAGGCAATTACAATTCTGCAGAAGAAATAGTTGTAGCTTCTCATTGTGAAAATATTTGCAGATTTAATTTGAAATAACTTAGGGTGAAAATAATGGGAGTATATTGGTCAATAGAAGGCATGAGCAATGTTTCACATTATATAGCATAAAACAAAAATAGTCCTTTTGGTGATGGAGCTTTCTTTTTTTTTTTTTTTTATTTAGAGAATACTTTATTAGTTTCTGTAATCAAACCCATGTAGATAAGACCTTACATATTTAATACAGTGTGTTACCCCTGTACAAATGGAAAAAACTATGTTTAACGTTTCTAGACCAATATGGCTGTTAATTTCTGTACAATGCCAACCCAACATGGTACAACTGGGATACTTTTTCCAAAGTTGACAGCACAGCTAAAGTTTCCAAAAATTCAAATTATATATATATGTATATATATATATATATATATTTATTTATTTATATAAAAAGACCAATAGCAGTATGTTATGCATCAATAGCAGCAACAGCTTTTCCAAGTTCTGCAGTCATCTGAACAAAATTATAGAGACATCCAGCACACTCCATTTAAAAAAAAAAAAGTAAAAAAACAAAACCTCAGAAAACAGCAAAGTTCTGTTACTGTTGTGGTACCTGGCACCATTTTTTTTTTAATTACATTGGAGCTTTCTTGAGATGATCTTTTTTGGAATGAGTAGCAGGCTGGAGATAGAGAGGCTGAAACAAGACACGCATTAGGGTGTCTGGCCCATAGCAACGTAGCACGCGTTCATTGAATCAGAATCAGAATCAGAATCAGGGTCTGGATCTGTCAATCATCTCCTTGTGATCTTGGATGTTAAACTCTCTAACACACAGCATTCTCAGCTACCATGGTGCATGCCTCCCAGAACAACATGTCATAGTGTATACAAACATTTCAGTTGTTTAGAGGCAACATATTATCACAACAGTTTGCTATCTGCTTTACTTAGAAATTACTGTCTTATTTTGAGATATCAGAGGCCATATTGCAACAAGCCCAATGCTCAGTTATTTGCTTAAATTTACATGCTTGTGTGGAAAAACATTAAAATAATTGATAGGATTCCACCATTATGTAGATAGACAAAAAATAAATTGAATTCTTCAGTTTTCTCTTTGTTTCAACAGGATTCTCAAGCTGCAGGTAACAAAGGGCTTCCAGGAGTCAGTTTAGCACCGCTAGCGCCTAAGCAGACAGAAGCAGGATGGGAGCGAGGGTCTCTGCTGGGATCTAGCTGTCCCTGGGATGGGGTCTCTGGATCCTACCCCCACACACAAAGCTGAGCCCCTTCTCTTTATCCAACACCACCCCACACTTTGCTTTGATTTTCATAGTTTCTCAGATCCTATCCATGGCTGCCATCCACACCTCTTCTGAGACCCAGTTTTCCTGAATTGGGCCCTGGTGCCTGGCCCTACTTCCTGCCAAATGTCCTCCCAGCAAAGTTCAGACTCTGTTCTCTTACTCACCCTCCCCTGCTCTCCATCCATCCATGCCCAGACAGTGGGCAAAGATGTGACTCTGCCTAAACTAACCTGAGAGCTATACCTCACTGCTTGTCTAACTACTCATTAATTGACCCAATAATCATCTCAAACTCACTCAAACTCAAAGGCCCTTGAGTCCTTCCATTGACAAAATTGAAGCAACCAGAAGAGAGCTTCCATCCCCTTCCTACATCTGCAACCATGGGGTCTACCTTCTCATCTAGGAACGAGCTATCCCTGCCTCCATCCAAAGCCAGGACATCCACCTGAACCCCATCTCCTCTTTCCTCCTTGAGGGCATGGTTTTAGAAACTCTCTTCTGTGTCTCCTGAATCAGTACATTTTGTCTGCTTGTCTAGTAGCACTAAAATGCACTATTATTTCTCCTATACTGAAAAATTAAGATTTTCTTTGTCTACCTGTTGCCAGATAGCACCATACTACTCTGCTTTCCTAGAGCAAAATTCCTTGAGAGCACTATCTACACTGCCTCCAACTGCCCTCCGATTATCTCTCAATGTATTCCAATGTCTCTTATGCCCAAACCACTCTTATCTTGCTCACTTGTAACATCCACATTGCCATTTTCTCAATCCACCCCCTCCTCAGCTGGTGGGCCTTTGACATGGGTGTGTACCCCCTCCTGGATACACTCAGCAACTCTCCAGTGGAAGAGTCATCTGTCATCTGGAATGAGAAAACTCAGGAACCCTTCTGCATTCTTTCAAGATATATCGAGGCTTTGACTATTCTCTCCATTCCACTGCTCCTGCTGTTGCTGCTGCTAAGTCACTTCGGTCATGTCTGACTCTGTGAGACCCCATAGATGGCAGCCCACCAGGCTCCTCTGTCCCTGGGATTCTCCAGGCAGGAATACTGGAGTGGGCTGCCGTCTCCTTCTCTAATGCATGCATGCATGCTAAGTTGCTTCAGTTGTGTCTGACTCTGCAAGTCAGACAGGCAGGATTCTCCAGGCAAGAATACTGGAGTGGGTTGCCATTTCCTTCTCCATCCCATTCCACTGCTGGCATCCAACTTGAGGCATCATCATCTCCCTCTTGGATTTTTGTGATGACCTCCTAAAAGGGTCACATCACCCTGCCACATTACAATCTGTTTTCAACATCAGCTTAAGCAATTCCTCTAAAATGAAGTCAGATGATGTATGTATTCAAAATCTTCTGTGGTTTCCAGTCTTAGCCAATGGAAAACCAGAGGCTTTAAAGTCATTTGCAAATGCCTACAGGATGTGATTGCCAATTCTACCACCTAAGACACCCCCGACACCTGTTCTGCTCCAGCATATGAACTGCATAGCTTTTCTCAAACATATTGCCCAGCAGAAATCCTCTCCCTTTATGGTGCCCCTTTCTTGTGATAGCTCACGTCTGCCTCCAGTTTTCTGTGGGTTTATCTGCTTGGAGAAACCCACAAACATGCAGAACCCCAGCTTCAAGCGAGTCTCTAGGTGTGATTCAAGCCACTAGTTTCTGTGGTGTAGCAGGGGATGGAATGGTGCTCAGTGGCCCAATCTGGTTAATATACCATAGGAATGGAAAATCAACTAGAGGTTAGTGGAGAGAAAATGTGGAAATTAGTCGTAATGTAGTCTACATCAATGTGAGAAAATATAGAGGCTGCCTTTGGGCACAAAAATCAATAAAGTAGCATATTTACATTAAAATCAATAACATTAATTACACATGATAATTTGAATAGTATTGTACATAAATCTTACATGAACCATGCAGACAGAATACTAGATGTAGTAGATCCCTTATACGATATATATGCTGCCTCACCGTTTATCAAAGTGAAATATAAAATTTCCATTTCAAAATCTCACACAACTTTAAGAACTTTTTCTGGTGAGATCTTTTAATGTGGTTACTTCTGGGTGTGAAAAAAAAGATTCCTAATGACTGACTCCATGCTACATGCCCAGCGAGAAAGAAATTCCAAGAACTTGGTGTCTCTATTCATAAGACTATTCTTTTTTAAAAAAAAATATAAATTTATTTATTTTAATTGGAGGTTAATTACTTTACAATATTGTATTGGTTTTGCCATACATCAACATTCTTGATTCTGCTTTAAATGAAGAGATTTTCGTTGTTCAAAATAAAGCACAATAAGAGTATATTAAATGAAAGTGGGCAATATATATTAGCCTTTTCTTCACGGCAAGCTTAATAGCTCAATAATTCTAGGATCCAGCAGTAACATCGAAGTCCTGACTCTGCTATGAAGTCCTTATTTTCTGCTATGGCTGCATTTTTTCCCCACCATCACACAGGTCCTTTCAGATTCCAGTCCATCACTGATGGAACTGACAGCCCAGCTCAGAAATGCTTTACTACTGGATTATTCCCAGGATTTTCATGGCAGTTTCCTTGGAAATCGGTTTGCTGCTCTGTTCAATATTTTCTATACATTCCAGACAAGCATCATTCACAATGCTCTATCGCAAATTTATTTCATGCATTCTTTTCCCTGGAACCAGCAGAAATAATTTAAGTAAAATTTCTCCATTGTTTTCTATGGGATAGGATGGCAGCCCCTTTGGCTGTACTTTCATCTTAAAAGCTATTTTATTTTTCTAATATTTATAGTGTCTTAAACATAGTTGAATGAATACATGTTGATGTTAATAATGGGGAAATTGAAGAAACTTGCTTTGGTGGCTTCACTGAAAAAAATAAATAAAAATGACAAATTCTCAGCTTAACAAGTAATACTCCCAGGAGCTTTTGCTACCTTTTCGCCTGTTAACTACAGCTGCTGATAAATGTTAAAGAAAATTGATAAACATTTATTATGCATTCTCTAAATAAGGACATTTTGGACAAGGAAATGCAGATAGTAGGGATATTTTTGTTGCTAATTAGCAATGAAGGGAGAGAAGTAAACCCCGGTGAAGGCAGTGATTTAGGAGATAAGAAACATTCCTGCTTTTGAAGGCTCTGAAAGGTGCATATCTGGAAGAAAAGGATTCTAAGCCCAAGGAATGTGGTGACTGGAGAGTTGTCTGGAAGGTGGGGTGAAGGTTGTTCAGGAAGTGATAGTCAGAGAGGCAATTTTTGACTGAAACTGTGATTGATGTATCAGTTTAGCAGATTAGAACTGGAAATTCAGTTTAAATTCTGATCTGAGTCCTGAGTATAAAGCTAAGGAATTTAGACATCTTATTTAGACATTTATAAATCGAGTTCATAAACTGGTGGTCTGAAAGTTTTAACAGAAGCAAACGTTTTCCACTTGACCTCACCTGATGGTTTCTGAGTTTGTAAATAATTCCCTGAGTCCTGGAGAGCCATTTAAAGCATTTTCATAAAAGAGTAACATATGAATTATTGTAGTTTCAGAAGAGGAGTCTGATTGTGGTGTTCAATAAGAACTAGCAAGTAGATAAATTGGAATGAAGGAAATTTACTAGGAGGTGTCAATGGCAATTTAAGGAAGAAGTGATAAAAGCCTGAGCCCGCAAGAGAATGTTGACAGAAGGACAGGGGAATTCCTGATAACAGTCCCTTTAGTCTCTTACAAATAGTGATAGAACATCTAATACTGTGGTCAAAAGTCTCTGCCCTAAGAGAGCATATAATTTACTGTGGGAGACAGACTGTAACCAAATAATAACACAAATAATTACAAAATTGTCAATATTATAAGTACTTCAAAGTGTAGAACATGCTTATAGTTGGGAGATTTAACTGAGTAAGATTAGTGAGGCAAATTTCAATTAACACCTGAATTTAGATCTGAAGGATCAGCTGGAATCAGATACACAGAGCTGTTAAAAGGGTAGGAGATAGAGCCAATGAAATATCCCATGGTGGGAAAAGCATAGCAAGCTGTAAACACTGAGGGAAGGTCAGTGTGACCCAGTGAAGACAGGGGGCACACCCACTCATGGAGGGGCCAGACCATGCAAGTGCTCGTGAAGGATACTGGACTTAACCATAAGCAAAACTGGAATTTGATTTGAATTTTTGGATGCAGTTGGGGGATAAAATGCAGTTGCATTTTAAAAGAATATGCTGGCTGCGGCAAGGGAAAATGAATTACAGGAAGGCATGCAAAAGGATTTAAGCCCAAATACTGCTTTAAGCAGAGAGAGAACACATGGGTGAAATAAGATATTTAAGCATTTCCTAGAATATATTTCACAAAACACCAATGCAAAATGTCCTAAGGGGAAACTGTCCCATGGTCCTGTAACTTTGAAAAATGATCCATATTATATACCCTTCTTAGAAAATTGCAGTGAATGTAGCATATTAAAGCTTAGTGCTATGAAAGAATCCAGCTAGAAAATAAAACAAAGTCTGTTTACGTTTGCAAGACCCAAAATATCACAGTTGTATTTACCTTTGAATTTGTTGCACACAGAATAACCTCTTAGGAAATATAGATGTGGACTGTTTTCCTATAGACACAGAACTGGATTTTAGCCAATGAATGTGACAAATTTTTCATATTGATATTATAAAGAAATATTTTTCTACTTCTATTTTTAAGAATATTATTGATGAGAGAAAAATGAGAACAAAATTTAGTTCATTAGGCTGCTGTGCTGTGCTCAGTCACTCAGTCTGTCCAACTCTTTGAGACCCCAAGGACTCTAGCTCATCAGGCTAGATTCTCCAGGCAAGAACACTGGGGTGGGTTGCCATGCCCTCCTCCAGGGGATCTTCCCAATCCAGGGATCTAATCCAGGTCTCCTGCGTTGCAGGCGGATTCTTTACCTTCTGAGCCACCAGGGAAGACCAAGAATACTGGAGTGAGTAATCTATCCCTTCTTCAGGGGAACTTCCTCACCCAGGAATCTAACTGGAATCTCCTGCTTTGCAGGCAAATTCTTTACCAGTTAACTTACTAAGGAAACTCCCTCCACTATGCTACTGCGCTATATAAAAATGAAATAATTGCAGAAGTATAAGAAAACTTAATAATAGTGATGTGTTTACTTCTAAGGAATGATTGTGGGGGGGGGAAGTAATTTTAAATAACACATTTAAAAAGTAAATTATTAAAAAATAAATAAAAATTTAAAACTCAATCATTGCATGATCATAAAAACAAGCAATGGAAGTTCAGGCAGCATCAAGCCATGCCTCCTTCAATTTATGCCCTGCTCAGCAATCTCCTGTGCTGAATCACACTACTGGTGACCAACAGCACACAGTGGGAGCTGCTGTAAATTTCAAGGTGAAGTTATAACAGGCACTGCAACTTCCGTCTTAGGCGTTTGGGTTCTAAGATGGTTGCTTACTCTAGGGGGAAGCCAGTGACTGTGCCATGAGGACACTCAAGCTGCCGGCTGCAGAGACCTGCATGGAAGGAGGCAGCATTAAAGTGCCAGCTGAGTGAGCCCCAACCCCAGCCATGCTTTGATAATACTGCAGCTCCTGCTGGCATCTGATTGCCACTTCCTGCAATCCTCAAGAAAGAACTTACCCTATAAAGCCCTTTTCAAATCCTTGACCTACAAAAACCATGAAAGATAAAAGATTATGTAATAGAGAAGAAGCTTTGTGTTCTAGGATGAGTTTATCACTAAAGGGAGATCACCTATAGCCTTAAAATGGCCTATCTCTGTGAACCCTTCCTCCTTGGTAATAAGCATGAGCTAGAATACCTTGTTAAGCTCACAGGAAACATCCTGACCAGGCCTGTCTATCAATGGCTGCTGCAAGGATGCAATGAACACATTTCTTCCAGAGGTTGACTGGAATCAGGAAATGTTTGACTTTATTCCCTCTTCTTTTAGTAAAAAAGGAGCCTGCATTCTAACTCAGGCAAGATGGTTCTTTGGGACGTGAGTCCACCATCTTCTTGGCCTGCTCACTTTCCAAATAAAGTCTCTATTCCTTGACCCAGTAACTCATTTGTTGTTTTCTTGGCCTTTTGTGTGGGGAGTAGTACAGGCTTGAACTCAGTAAAAATTACTATCATTTTATACCACTCAACTTTGGGGTGTTTTGAAAGCAGTAACAATAATCTAATATCTGAATTTCTTTAAATGATACTTTCTTGTAAATGCAAATCACAGAGCTATACTTTGCCAATTAAGTGTTAATTCTTATAGAAACATTTTATTTGCCTTCCAACTTAGCCTATACTATGCTCTTCAGAAACAAAACTCCATAGATTCACCTGATCATCTGCAGGAAAGTAATTTAAGACCTCATTATATAGCTCATAGGGACTGAGAGATAACACCCAAAATGCTAATGTATAACCCTTCCTCTTTAGTGGAGGCATATTGTCACAGAAGTGGGTTTTTAGAAGACCGTCAAATCTCTTGAATAGGATAACCTTTTCTGATGATGAAAATGATTTAAAGTCTTTGAAAACTCTGCTAGCCATTGTGAATGGAGTGAAAATTTTCACAAGGTGAAAAGAATGAATCTCATACTTTGCAAGGTCTTTCCCTTAATAACATTCGCCAAACTGTTTCCAGTCCTAAATTCTATATCCCCTACTCAATTAGGGATAATAACAAGTCTAGGGTAGAGTCTAACTCATTTCCACAATCTCGACACTTCACTTTATTAGTTTCCATTTTCTTCCTCACTTCTTACCTGATGTTTCTAACAGAGGAAAAAGGGCTTGGGTTATTCTTTCCTTCCTCTTTTTTCCCCACTCCCAACCACTTTAGGAAGCCTTATTTGAGTAAGAACACTGACCCAAATCAGACACTCCAGCAAAATATGAGAAAGCATAGCTACTGACAATCTATAAGTAAAACCAGCCTTTGAATATTTGAGATTTGACTACTTTAAAGTATATGGTTTAATAAATTATGTACATTTTACAGTTACCTGGTGAATGTGAAAAAAAAAATTGGTAATGATATACTGTCTCTCCACCCCACTCCCTTAAAAAACAATCCCCAAAGGTAGAAAGCATGGTCTATTTTAAACATAAGTATAATTACTTCTAAACCCTAACATTTTATTGGTAGTTACATTATTATCTCCAAGCCAGGCTTCAACAGTACCTGAATGAAGATTTCCAGATGTTCAAGCTGAATTTAGAAAAGCCAGAGGAACCAGAGATCAAATTGCCAACATCTGTTGGGTCATAGAAAAAGCAAGAAAATTCCAGAAAAACACTTGCTTCATTGATTATGCTAAAGCCTTTGACTGTGTGGATCACAACAAACTGTGGAAAATTCTTGAAGAGATGGAAATACCACCACCTTACCTGCCTCCTAGGAATGACCTCCTATGCAGATCAAGAACCAGAACTGGACATGGAACAATGGACTGGTTCAAAATTGGAAAAGGGATATATCAAGGCTGTATATTGTCACCCTGCTTATTTAACTTATATGCAGACATCATGTGAAATGCCAGGCCGGATGAAGCACAAGCTGGAATCATGATTGCTGGGAGAAGTATCAATAAACTCAGATATACAGATGACACCTGCCTTATGGCAGAAAATGAAGAGGAATTAAAGAGCCTCTTGAAAGTGAAAGAGGAGAGTGAAAAAGCTGGCTTAACACTCAACATTCAAAAAGCTAAGATCATAGCATCCAGTCCCATCACCTCATGGCAAATAGATGGGAAAACAATTGAAAAAGTGACAAACTTTATTTTCTTGGGCTCCAAAATCCCTGCAGATGGTAAGATTAAAATATGCTTGTGCCTTGGAAGAAAAGCTATGACCAATCTAGACAGCATTATTAAAAAACAGAGATATTACTTTGTTAACAAAGTTCTGTCTAGTCAAAACTATGGTTTTTCTAGTAGGTATGGATGTGAGAGTTGGACTATAAAGAAAGCTGAGTGCAGAAGAACTGATGCTTCTGAACTGTGGTTTTGGAGAAGACTCTTGAGAGTCCCTTGGACAGCAAGGAGATCAAACCAGTCAATCCTAAAGAAAATCAGTCCTGACTAGTCATTGGAAGGACTGATGCTGAAGCTGAAGCTCCAACACTTTGGCCACCTAATGCAAAGAGCTGACTCATTTGAAAAGACCCCGATGCTGGGGAAGGGTTGAAGGCAGGAAGAGCAGGGGATGGCAGAGGATGAAATGGTTGGATGGCTCCACTGACTCCATGGACATAAGTCTGAGCAAGCTCCAGGAGTTGGTGATGGACAGGAAAGCCTGAAGTGCTGCAGTCCATGGGGTCACAGGAGTTGGACATGACTGAGGGACTGAACTGAACTGATAAGTAGGTTCAATTTTATGCATCTTAAAATCATCTTAACTAAGCAACTCTGAAAATTTTATATTGGGCCTAAGGTTGAAAAACAGAGTTTTATATATTTTTAATTATCAAAAAGATATTCCACTTGGTCCTAAGTTTGAAAAAATACAAAATTTGATATAATTTCTAATTATAAAAAAGGTATTGAACTTCCAGTGTCAGCTCTGACATGTGAAGGGCTTGGAAGTAATTGCTCTGATTCTTACAACAAGAAAAAAGCCAAACAACCTGAAAATTAGTAACTTTTCCTGGACCCATTACAGGTTTGAGGTCAGAGGGCAAACCACAACCTCAAGATCTGGAGAAATAAGGTGAATATAGAAAATCACAGATGAGACCAATTCACTTGGAGCAGAAGCAGCTGAAACCATAAATTGGTAGAAGCAGTTAAATGGTAATTCTGGTGAGTTGCTGGAGGCTGAGTGTGGACTAACTTGAAGAGAATACCTGACACAAGTTCACAAATTTTACTTCCAGGAACCTCAGCAGGTTCTCACAGGGAAGATTCAAAGAAAACACCTTTATGTTTCGGAGAAAGGAGGAGGAAAGTAACCATTCTGAAATATATTCTGAGTTTTTCCCCATAACAAAGGGCTTTCTCCTCAAGGAAAAAGACTTCATAAGCTCCTTATCTTATTGGAAGAAGGGCATAGACCCAACTCCAGTCTTCTCTACCCTTCCTGTCTTACCTGAGGGGAGAAAAAAGAGTCAGGGACACTTGTGAAGGTCACAGCTCAGGGACACATGCCCACTGAAATGCTGAGGTTTAATCACAAAATTATAGACCTTTTCCCTCCCTCAAACCTACCACCTCAGCAAAGCTCCAGTGCATAAAACAGTGGACCACAGGCAAAAAGCTACAAGCAACAGACTCTATTTAGGAGAAGTTCTTAAGGAAACAAACAAAAGAGGGAGGGGATGGGACAAAACCAAGGCTATTAGAGGAAACTGAAGACTTTGGAGCCTGCAACTACAGCAAAAATGAAAGCCCAACACCTAACCTGCTTAACATAAAACCGTAGTAAATTACCTGATACATTATGTTTGACTGTCAACAAAAAATTATAAGCCATACTAAAAAACAAGAAACAGAATAAAGAGACAAAGATTAGAACCAAACTCAAATATGACAGATTTTGTAATTATCAGAAAACTTATTTAATGTCAGGATAATTACTATGCTAAGGACTTACTAGGAAAAAACTAGAAAATATGCATGAACACATGCGCAAGGTAAGCAGAGAGATAGAAACTCTAAGAACTTATCAAAAGGAAACACCAAAAATCAGAAGCACTGTAACAAAAATGCAGAATGCTTTTGATGGGCTCATCACTAGATTGAACGTGGCAGGGGAAAGAATCTGTGAGCTTAAAAATACGTCAATAGAAACTTCCAAAACAGAAATGCAAAGATAAAAAAGAATGAAAAAAAAAACCAGAATATTCAAGAACAGTTGGTCACTTTAAAAAAGTATAGCACACACTGTTATCATAAGGAAATATCAGAATATCAGAAGGAAAAGAAAGAAAGAAGCAGAGGAAAAGAAAGAAAGAAATGACTTGTGTTGTCACCTCAGTTTTGTCCGATTCTTTGCGACCCCATGGACTTTAGCCTACCAAGCTCCCCTGCCCATGGAATTCTCCAGGCAAGCATACTGGAATGGCTAGCCATTCCCTTTTCCAGGGAATCCTTCCCAATCAGGGATTGAACCTGGGTATCCTGCATTGCAATCAGATTCTTTACTGTCTAAGCAGTGAAAATTTTCCAGCATTAGTAATACCAAACCACTGATGCAGGAAGCTCAGAGAACACAAAGCAAGGTAAAATAAACAAACCTAGATTTTTCATATTCAAATTGCAGGAAACCAAAGACAAAGAGAAAATCTTAGAACAAGTCAAAAGTCAAGATGTTGGGAGAAATACTTAATTATAGTGAAGCAATGATATGAACTATCTTGAACTTCTTGTCAGAAAATATGTATCAAGGGGAGAGTAGAATGCAATATTTACAGTGTTGAAAGGAAGAAATAAAGCCTTTCTGAAACAAATAAAAATTGTCTATGAAAAATGTTAAAGGAAGTTCTTCCTGAAGGAAGATAATAATATAGGTCAGGAAATATGGATCTACATAAAGAAAGGAGGAGCATAAAAGAAGGTAAAAACCTTTTAGATTTTTAATTTTTCTTATTAACTGATCTAATCAATAACTGTTCAAAATAATAGTATAGGGTGATGATAGTATATGGCTAAGTGAAATGGGCAGCAATGTAGTATGGGATGGGAGGGAGAAGTTGGGAATATTCTACTATAAGTTACCTGTGCTAACCTGAAGTGCTACAACTATATTTGAAAGTTTACTTAGATGAGTTGTATATGTATATTGAAAATTGTAAGGCAGCCACCGAATGTTTTTTAATGTAATTGATGTGGTAAGACAGGAGAAAAATGGATTCATATATAAAATGCTCAATCCAAACTAGATATGGCAGAAAATAAGGAGAAGGAAATGGAATCCACTCCAGTATTCTTGCCCGGAGAATCCCATGGACAGAGGAGCATGGCAGGCTATAGTCAATGGGGTTGAAGAGTCGGACACAACTTAGTGACTAAACCACCACAAGGAAAGAAAGAAAACTAATATAACAAAGAGAAAACAGTTACAAATGTGGTAAATAATAATTCTATTATATCCATAATCAAATTATACTTTGTCTAAATATAAAATGTGAGTAGTCTAAATACCAATTTAAAGACAGAGAATGGCAGAGTAGACTTTTAAAAATATGATCCAACTATCTGTTGTCTACAAGAAATCCACTTATGTTAAGCAATATGTTGAAAGTAAAAATAAACTATGCTAACAGTAATCAAAAGAAAGCTTGAGTAGCTATATTAATTTCAGACCAAGCCAACCTCAGAACAAAGAAAATAATCAGGAATATAAAGAGACATTAACATAAAGATAAGGGGGTTAATTTGTAAGAAAACCTAACGGTCCTAAATGCAGATAAACCTAACAACAGAGCACCAAAATACATGAGAAAATGTCTGATAGAACTTCAAGGAAAAATAGACATTCCACTATTACAATTGGAGTTTTCAACATCTTTCCTTCAGTAATCAACAGATCAGCAGGCAAAAAATCAGTATGGATATAGTTGAACTTAATAGCACTTTCTATCTCTAGATGTGTTCATAATTGACATTTATAGAATATTCCATCAAAGAAGAGAAGAATATACATTCTTCTCAAACTGATATGAAATATGGCTAAAGACAGGAAATGTTCTGGGCCATAACTATAACATAAGAAATTTAAGAGAATAGAAGTCATGCAAATATGTTCTAGAACCTTAGTGCAATTGAATTAGAAATCAATAACATAAAGCTTTTTCTATGATCCAACGGATGTTGGCAATTGATCTCTGGTTCCTCTGCATTTTCTAAATCCAGCTTGAACATCTGGAATTTCACGGTTCACGTACTGCTGAAGCCTGGTTTGGAGAATTTTGAGCATTACTTTGCTAGTGTGTGAGATGAGTGCAATTGTGTGGTAGTTTGAACATTCTTTGGCATTATCCTTCTTTGGGATTGGAATGAAAACCAATCTTTTCTAGTCCTGCGGTCACTGCTGAGTTTTCCCGATTTGCTGGCATTTGAGTGCAGCACGTTCACAGCATCATTTTTTAGGATTTGAAATAGCTCATCTGGAATTCCATCACCTCCACTAGCTTTGTGTGTGGTGATGCTTCCTAAGGCCCACTTGACTTTGCATTCTAGGATGTCTGGCTCTAGGTAATGATCACACCATTGTGGTTATCTGGGTCATGAAGAATTTTTTGTACAGTTCTTTTGAATATTCTTGCCACCTCTTCTTTATATCTTCTGCTTCTGTTAGGTCCATGCAATTTCTGTTCTTTATTGTGTCCATCTTTGCGTGAAATAATCCCCTGGTATCTCTAATTTTCTTGAAGCGATGTCTAGTCTCTCCCATTCTATTCTTTTCCTCTATTTCTTCACATTGATCACTGAGGAAGGCTTTCTTATCTCTCCTTGCTATTCTTTGAAACTCTGTATGCAAATGGGTATAATCTTTCCTCTTCTCCTTCGCCTTTCCCTTCTCTTCTTTTCTCTGCTATTTGTAAGGCCTCTTCAGACAACCATTTTGACTTTTTGCATTTCCTTTTCTTGGGGATGGTCTTGATCACTGCCTCCTGTATAATGTCCTGAACCTCTGTCCATAGTTCTACAGGCACTCTGTCTATCAGATATAACCCCTTGAATCTGTTACTTCCACTGTTTAATTGTAAGAGATTTGATTTAGGTCATATCTGAATGGTCTAGTGGTTTTCCCTACTTTCTTCAATTTAAGTCTGAATTTGGCAATAAGGAGTTCATGATCTGAACCACAGTCATCTTCTGGTCTTGTTTTTGTTGACTGTATAGAGCTTGTCCATCTTTGGGTGCAAAGAATATAATCAATCTGATTTCGGTATTGACCATCTGGTGATGTCCATGTATAGAGCCTTCTCTTATGTTGTTGGAAAGAGGGTGTTTGCTGTGACCAGTGCAAACTTGCCAGAGATCTCTTGGAAAAACTTTGTTATCCTTTGCCCTGTTTCATTTTGTACTCCAAAGTCACATTTGCCTGCTACTCTAAATATCTCTTGACTTCCTACTTCTGCATTCCAGTCCCCTATAATGAAAAGGACATCTTTTGTGGGTGTTAGAAGGTCTTGTAATTCTTCATAGAACCGTTCAATTTCAGCTTCTTCAGCATTAGTGGTTGGGGCATAGGCTTGGGTTACTGTGTGGAAAATTCTTCAAGATGGGAATACCAGATCACCTTTCCTGCCTCATGAGAAATCTGTATGCAGGTCAGAAAGCAACAGTTAGAACTGGATATGGAACAACAGACTGGTTCCAAAATGGGAAAGGGGTATATCAAGGCTGTATATTGTCACCCTGCTTATTTAACTTATATGCAGAGTATATCATGAGAAATGCCAGGCTGGATGAAGCACAAGCTGGATCAAGATTGCAGGGAGAAATATCAATAACCTCAGATATGCAGATGATACCACCCATATGGCAGAAAGTGAAGAGGAAGTAAACAGTATCTTGATGAAAGTGAAAGAGGAGAGTGAAAAAGCTGGCTTAAAACTCAACATTCAGAAAACTAAGATCATGGCATCAGTCCCATCACTCCATGGCTAATAGGCAGAGAAACAATGGAAACTGACAGACTTTATTATCTTAGGCTTCAAATTCACTGCAAATGGTGACTGGAGCTTTGAAATTAAAAGCTTGTGCTTTGGAAGAAAAGTTATGACCAATCTAGACAGCGTATTAAAAAGCAGAGATATTACTTTGGCAACAAGTCTATCTAGTCAAAGCTATCGTTTTTCCAATAGTCATGTATGGATGTGAGAGTTGGACTATAAGGGAAGCTGAGTGCCAAAGAATTGATGCTGTTGAACTGTGGTGTTGGAGAGGACTCTTGAGAGTCCCTTGGACTGCAAGGAGATCAAACCAATGAGTCCTAAAGGAAATCAGTCCTGAATATTCATTGGAAGGACTGATGTTGAATCTCCAATACTTTAGCCAGCTGATGTGAAGAACTGACTCATTGGAAAAGACATTGATGCTGGGAAAGATTGAAGGCAGGAGGAGAAGGGGATGACAATGGATGAGATGGTTGGTTGGCATCACTGACTCAATGGACATGAGTTTGAAGAAGCTCCGGGAGTTGGTGATGTACAGGGAAGTCTGGTATGCTGTAGTCTACGGCGTCGCAAAGAATAGGACACAACTGAACGACTGAACTAACTGAACATAAAGCTTGAAAATCCAAAAGTGTTTGTAAACTAAGCTAAATAACACACTAATAAGTAACATGTAGGTCAAAGAAATGTCTCAAAAGAAATTTTAACAACATTTTGAACTTAAGTGACAAAATAGAACATCCAAATTTGTGAAATACAGAAAATCAGTGCTTAGAAGAAAATGTAGAGCGTTAAATGTAAGTATTAGAAAAGAAGAATGATCTAAACATTTATAATCTTTGGAAACTTGGATGAGAGGGAAGAATAATTTGAACTAAAAACAAACAGAAGAGAAGAATAATTAGGAGACAAATTTGTAAAACTGAAAGCTGAAAATTATTTTAAAAATTGATGAAATCAAAAGCTGGTTCTTTGAAGTTCTCAATAAAATCCATAAATCTCTAGGCAGACTAGCCAAGAAAATAAAAGAGAAAAGATGTAAATTACTAATAATATAAAAATAAAATCTTCATCACTTCTGAGCCCATGGACATTAAAGGGAAGTAAAATATTATAAACAGCATCATGCCCCTGAGTTTGATAACTCAGATTAAATAGACCAATTATATTAAAGATAAAAATTACCAGAAAACACATAAGGAAAAAGAGAAAAACTTCAATTGTTTCATATCTATTTAAGAAGTTGAATCAAATGCCAGGACCAGATGGTTTCACTGATAAATTTTATAAACATTTAAGGAAGAAATGTCTTTCAGGCTCCTCTAGAAAATAGAAGCAGAAGAAATGCTTCCTAACTATTCTGTAAGAGTAGCATTACTCTAATACAAAAAACAAAAAAAAAAAAGAAGAAGAAGAAAACTAAAACTCATAACTTGTATGAAGGAGTGAAGTTACTTAGTAGTGTATGACTTTTTGCAACCCATGGACTGTAGCTTACCAGGCTCCTCCATCCATGGAATTTTCCAGGCAAGAGTACTGGTGTGGCTTGCCATTTCCTTCTCCAGGGGAACTTCCTGACCCAGGGATCAAACCCAGGTCTCCCACATGGCAGGCAGATGCTTTACCCATTGAGCCACCATATGCAAAAATCCTCAAAAAAATTAGTAAATAATATCCAACAATGTATATAAAAATTATACAACAAAGACCAAGTGAGATTTATTCCAGCCGGAAATGAGTGTTTCAACATTCAAACATCAATCAGTGTAACTTAACATATTACCAGGATAAAGTAGAAAAAACATAAGATAATATCAACTGATGTAATAATGTACTTGACAAAATATCACTTCTGGTCCCAATAAAAACTCTCAGCAAGCTAAGAATAGAAGGGAATTTATTCAACCCAAACTAAAGACATCTACAAAAAAGCCCTACAGATAACATCATACTTACAATGAGAAATTGGATGGTATCTCCTTAAAATGGTAAGAAGGAATGGTTGCTGTCTCTCATCATTTCTATTCAAACTGTGCTGAAAGTCTTAGCCATTGCAATAAGATAAGAAAAGGAAGTACAATATATACTGATCAGGAACACAGAAAAACACTGCTCCCCCCACCCCCGGCCTTTTTTTAAAATGACATGATTGTCTATGTAGAAAATCCCAAGAATTGACAACAAAACTCTTGTAATGCAGATGACACCATCCTTATGGCAGAAAGTGAAGAGGAACTGAAAAGCCTCTTGATGAAAGTGAAAGAGGAGAGTGAACAAGTTGGCTTAAAGCTCAACATTCAGAAAACGAAGATCATGGCATCTGGTCCCATCACTTCACGGGAAATAGATGGGGAAACAGTGGTAACAGTGTCAGACTTTATTTTGGGGGGCTCCAAAATCACTGAAGATGGTGATTGCAGCCATGAAATTAAAAGATACTTATTCCTTGGAAGGAAAGTTATGACCAACTTAGATAGCATATTCAAAAGCAGAGACATTACTTTTCCAACTATGGTTTTTCCTGTGGTCATGTATGGATGTGAGAGCTGAACTGTGAAGAAAGCTGAGTGCCAAATAATTGATGCTTTTGAACTGTGGTGTTGGAGAAGACTCTTGAGAGTCCCTTGGACTGCAAGGAGATCCAAACAGTCCATTCTGAAGGAGATCAGTCCTGGGTGTTCTTCGGAAGGAATGATGTTGAAGCTGAAACTCTAATACTTTGGCCACCTCATGCGAAGAGTTGACTCATTGTAAAAGACCCTGATGCTGGGAGGGATTGGGGGTAGGAGGAGAAGGGGATGACAGAGGATGAGATGGCTGGATGGCATCACCGATTTGATGGACATGAGTTTGGGTGAACTCCAGGAGTTGGTGATGGACAGGGAGGCCTGGTGTGCTGCAGTTCATGGGGTCGCAAAGAGTCAGACACGACTGAGTGACTGGACTGAACTGAATTATAGAAATGTTGTTGGATTATCTACAAAAGTTTGTTGCTTTCCTGTATATTAGAAATGAAAAATTGGAATTTAAAATAATACTACCATTCACATTAATAACCCCAAAATGAAGTACATAAGACTAAATGTAACAAAACTTACAAGATTTGTATATTTGTATAAAGCTGCAAAACGTTGATGAGAGAAAGAAAAGAAAATCTAAAAATGGGCAGGAGATAGACATTTATCTTTCTTGCATACAGGGTTATCATTACCATCTTTCTAAATTCCATATGTATGTGTTAGTATACTGTATTGGTGTTTTTCTTGACTGCAAAAGAGACACAGATGTATAGAACAGACTTTTGGACTCTGTGGGAGAGGGAGAGGGTGGGATGATTTGGGAGAATGGCATTGAAACATGTATACTATCATGTAAGAGATGAATCACCAGTCTATGTTTGATACAGGATACAGGATGCTTGGGGCTGGTGCACTGGGATGACCCAGAGAGATGATATGGGGAGGGTGGTGGGAGGGGGGTTCAGGATTGGGAACTCATGTACACCCGTGGCAGATTCATGTCAATGTATGGCAAAACCAATACAGTATTGTAAAGTAAAAAATAAATAAATAAAATAAAAAATAAAAAGCAAAAAAAAAAATAGACATTCATCTGAAGAAGACATACAGATGGTTAATAAACACATAAAAATATGCTCAACATTGCTCATTACTAGAGAAATACAAATCAAAACTACAATGAAGTATCATTTCACACTGGTCAGAATGGCCATCATTAAAGAGTCTACAAGCAATATATGCTGAAGAGAGTGTGGAGAAAAGGGAACTCTCTTGCATTGTTGGTGGGAATGTAAATTGATACAGCCACTGTGGAGAACAGTATGGAGATTCCTCACAAAACTAGGAATAGAACTACCATATGACCCAACAATCTAACTACTGGGCATATGCCCTGAGAAAACCATAATTGAAAGAGACACATATACCCCAATTTTCATTGCAGCATTATTTACAATAGCTAGGGCATGGAAGCAGCATAGATGTCAATGAACAGTTGAGTGGATAAAGAAGCTGTGGTATATATACAATGGAATATTACTCAGCCATAAAAAAGAAGGCATTTGAGTCAGTCCTAATTAGGTGGCTGAACCTAGAGCCTATTACAGAGAGTGAAGTAACTCCAAAAGGGGAAAACAAATATCATATATGAACACATACATGGAATCTATAAAGATGGTACTGCAAATAGGTTTATTTTCAGAACAGAATTGTGGACACAGTGGGGAAAGGAGAGGGTGGGATGAACTGAGAACATAGCGTGGAAACATACATTACATTATGCAAAATAGATAGCCAGTGGGAATTTGCTATATGACATAGGGAGATCAACTCAGTGATCTGTGACAACCTAGATGGGTGGGATTGGGTGGGAGATGAGAGCGAGGTTCAAGAATTATTGTTGACGTTCTGTCCCTAAGTCCTGCCTGACTCTTGGCAACCCCATGGACAGCAGTGTGCCAGGCTTTCCTGTCCCTCACTATCTCCAGGAGTTTGCTCAAACCCATGTTTATTGAGTCAGTGATGCTATGCAACCATCTCATCCTCTGTAGCCTGATTATTCTCCTGCCCTTAGTCTTCCCTAGTATCAGGGTCTTTTCTAATGAGTTGTCTTATCTCATCAGGTGGCCAAAATACTAAAACTTTAGCTTCAGCATCAGTCCTACCAGTGAATATTCAGTGTTGATTTCCCTTTGGTACTCAGGCCTCTTTATGGTCCAACTTTCACATCCCTATGTGAAAAAAATATAGCTTTGACTATATGGATCTTTGTTGACAAAATGATGTCTCTGCTTTTTAACATATTCTCTAGGTTTGTCATAGATTTTCTTCCAAGGAACAAGTATCTTTTAATTTCATGACCACAGTCACCATCTACAGTGATTTTGGAGCCCAAGAAAATAAAATCTGTCACTGTTTCCACTTTTTACCCTTCCCTTTGCTATGAAGTGATGGGACCAGATGCCATGATCTTAGGTTTTTGAGTTTTAAGCCAGCTTTGTCACTCTCCTCTTTGATCCTTATCAAGAGGTTCATTAGTTCCTCTTCACTTCCTGCCATTAAAGTGGTATTATTTGTGTATCTGAGGTTGTTGATATTTCTCCCAGCTTGTGATTCCAGCTTGTGATTCATCCAGCCCAGCATTTTGCGTGATGTACTCTGCATATAAGTTAAATAAGCAGGGTGAGAAAATACAACCTTGATGTACTCCTTTACCATTTTGGAATCAGTCCGTTGTTCCATGTCTGGTTCTAACTGTTCCTTCTTGACCTGCATACAAGTTTCTTGGGAGACAGGTAAGATTGTCTGGTATCCCATCTCTTTAAGAAATGTCCACAATTTGCTGTGATCCACACAGTCAAAGAGGGAGAGAATGTATATATACCTCTGGCAGATTCATGTTGATGTATGGCAGAAGCCAACACAAGATTGGAAAGCAATCCTCCAATTAAAAATAAGTAAACTATTCAAAAAAGAAAAATGGGAAGAGATTCCTGAACTTTTTACAAAAGTGAATATACAAAGGCCAGTGAATATATGAAAAGATGTTCAATTTTATCAGCCATCACAGAAATGAAAACTTCAGATGTGTGGAGATTTCACCACATACCTACCATGATGGTGAAAAGGAAAATAAACTAGCAAAGGATAATGCAATGTAATTGTTGGTGGGAATGTAGAGCATCAGAATGTTCACACAATACTGTTGTGGAGTAAATTAGTACAACCACTTTTAAATTTCATTGACTGAATTTCGTTGACTATTAAAGCTGCCCATGCTGAGAGGAGGGAGTTAAAGCAACTGGGTTTCAATCCATTCACTGCCCTTACCAAGGAGAACTGTTGGGAGAAATGCTCTTGAGGTTATCCAGTTTAATCTCCTTTATTATAAGACCTCCAGATAAATAGGCTAATGATATTTGGGAGAAGAGATCTTAAATCTGATATGCCCTTGGTAGGATACCCTACTAGAAAAAGAACCCAAGATACATGAGCCATGGCCCTCTGGAGAATCTCACTTAAGCAACATAGCTCTGTGGCTTCACAATTTAAATGCTCCCAACATTTGAGGTGACCCTGCAAATGTAATGGAATTCTCATCTATTACGCTGGGCCAGTGGGATGTGTTGGGCAAGGGAAGACAGGTCCTAAGAAGCAATCCTTGATGCTGACCTCTCTCTCCTCTTTTGGAAATTGTCAGTCACCTTCCAATTAAAATTATTTAGTAAAGTTTGCTTAGGGATAAGATCTCTGTCATTTATGTGATTTTCAATTGATAGTTCCTTCCTGTGTGCTAGCTAATACAATCAGACACAATAATTCTACTCACAGGTAAATGCCAAACAGAAATCACTCAGACATTCAGCTAAGGCCCAGGAGTTTACGTTCCTAGCATCACTATTCTTAATCCAAAACAACTAATCTCAAAAATATACAAGCAACTTATGCAGCTCAATTCCAGAAAAATAAACGACCCAATCAAAAAATGGGCCAAAGAACTAAATAGACATTTCTCCAAAGAAGACATATGGATGGCTAACAAACACATGAAAAGATGCTCAACATCACTCATTATTAGAGAAATGCAAATCAAAACCACAATGAGGTACCACTTCACACCAGTCAGAATGGCTGCGATCCAAAAATCTGCAAGCAATAAATGCTGGAGAGGGTGTGGAGAAAAGGGAACCCTCCTACACTGTTGGTGGCAATGCAAACTAATACAGCCACTTTGGAGAACAGTGTGGAGAGTCCTTAAAAAATTGCAAATAGAACTACCTTATGACCCAGCAATCCCACTGCTGGGCATACACACCGAGGAAACCAGAATTGAAAGAGACACATGTACCCCAATGTTCATTGCAGCACTGTTTATAATAGCTAGGACATGGAAACAACCTAGATGTCCATCAGCAGATGAATGGATAAGAAAGCTGTGGTACATATGCACAATGGAGTATTACTCAGCCGTTAAAAAGAATACATTTGAATCAGTTCTGATAAGATGGAGGAAACTGGAGCCGATTATACAGAGTGAAGTAAGCCAGAAAGAAAAACACCAATACAGTATACTAACACATATATATGGAATTTAGAAAGATGGCAATGACAACCTTGTATGCAAGACAGCAAAAAAGACACAGATGTGTATAATGGACTTTTGGACTCTGAGGGAGAGGGAGAGGGTGGGATGATTTGGGAGAATGGCATTGTAACATGTATACTATCATATAAGAATCGAATCGCCAGTCTATGTCCGACGCAGGATACAGCATGCTTGGGGCTGGTGCATGGGGATGACCCAGAGAGATCTTATGGGGAGGGAGGTGGGAGGGGGGTCCGTGTTTGGGAACGCATATACACCCGTGCTGGATTCATGTCAATGTATGGCAAAACTTATACAGTATTGTAAAGTAAAATAAAGTAAAAGTAAAATTAAACAACAACAACAACAACATGCCTATAAAATATCCAAATGCTTATAAAGAAGGATGGACAAAATATGATATTTTGACAGAATGAAATGCTATTCAGCAACTAATAACTTTACATATATTAGTGTGAGTGAATCTCAGAAACATGATGTTGACTGAATTAAACTAGACTCTAGAGTTCTGTGTGTTTCTAAAAGCACAACAAACAAAATTAATCTAAGATTTTAAAAATCAGCTCTGTTTATCTTCTTGGTGGCCAGCAGAACTGAAGAGCATGAGGGGACTTCAGGTAATGTTTTATTTCTTGATCAAGGTGCTTGTAATTTCAATTTGTTAAGAATTTATTGAGCTGTATGCTTATGACTTGTGAACCACAGGAAGAAAGGATTTACTGGTGGAAGTAACATCCATAAATGGGTTAAAGGTTAAGAGATGGTTAGGAAAAAGTTAGGAAGTTTTACTGGATATTGCCATAGAATTCTCCCACTGCTGCCTCTTCAAGAAGCTTCTGAAGAGATTTATATAACTTTCAATTGTTTGCAAAGTCAAATCATTTACCTATTAATTTTATTTTTTCCTAAGTGACTCAATTTTATTTTATTAGTTTTTTCTTAGTGGCTCTATTTTATTTATTATTATTATTTTTAATATAAATTTATTCATTTTAATTGGAGGCTAATTACTTTACAATATTGTATTGGTTTTGGCCATATATTGACATGAATCCCCCACGGGTGTACATGTGTTCCCCATTCTGAATCCCCCCTCCCATCCACCTCCCCATCCCATCCCTCTAGGTCATCCCAGTGCACCAGCCCAGAGCATCCTGTATCATGCATCAAACCTGGACCAGTGATTAGTTTCACATATGCTAATATATATGTTTCAGTGCCACTCTCCCAAATCATCACACCCTCACCCTCTCCCACAGAGTCCAAAAGACTGTTCTATACATCTGTGTCTCTTTTGCTGTCTTGCATACAGGGTTATCATTACCATCTTTCTAAATTCCATATGTATATGTTAGTATACTGTATTGGTGTTTTTCTTTCTGGCTTACTTCACTCTGTATAATTGGCTCCAGTTTCATCCACCTCATTAGAACTGATTCAAATGTATTCTTTTTAATGGCTGAGTAATACTCCATTGTGTATATGTACCACAGCTTTCTTATCCATTCATCTGCTGATGGACATCTGGGTTGCTTCCATGTCCTGGCTATTATTAAAAGTGCTGCCATGAACACTGGGGTACATGTGTCTCTTTCTATTCTAGTTTCCTCGGTATCTATGCCCAGCAGTGGGATTGTTGGGTTGTATGGCTGTTCTATTTCCAGTTTCTTTAAGGAATCTCCATACTGTTCTCCATAGTGGCTGTACTAGTTTGCATTCCCACTAACAGTGTAAGAGGGTTCCCTTTTCTTCACACCCTCTCCAGCATTTATTGCTTGTTAACTTTTGGATCACAACCATTCTGACTGGTGTGAAGTGGTACCTCATTGTGTTTTAATTTGCATTTCTCTGATAATGAGTGATGTTGAGCATCTTTTCATGTGTTTGTTAGCCATCTGAATGTCTTCTTTGGAGAACTGTCTGTTTAGTTCTTTGGCCCATTTTTTGATTGGGTCGTTCATTTTTCTGGAATTGAGCTGCAGGAGTTGCTTGTATATTTTTGAGATTAATTCTTTGTCAGTTGCTTCATTTGCTATTATTTTCTCCCATTCTTAAGGCTGTCTTTTCACCTTGCTTATAGTTTCCTTTGTTGTGCAGAAGTTTTTAATTTTAATTAGGTCCCATTTGTTATTTTAAAGTGACAAAATGTGGAAATAAGTAATGAGATGGGACTAATGTACTAGTTTATAATTGAAAAGAAAGAAAACTTTTCCCAAGATATAATTGAAAAGCTTTTGAGATTGCAAGTCATGTAATTGTTATTTCTAAAATCCTTTGTGTTTTGATTTTAAGAAAATATCCAAATTGATACTGTCATTTTTTATTCCATATTATTAGTGAATATTCAACTTTTTAACTATTTTCAGTATCTCCTAAGAACCTTCAAACATTATTGCTAAATTAATAATTCCAAATATATATCCCTGCCTTTTGAAATGATGACAATGGTGGCAATGATGATGGTAATAATTGTGACAACAACAGATGTATCTTAAGCTACTAATCTATAAGATACTGTGCTAAAACCTTCTAATACAAAGGTCCTTAAGTAGTAATCCAATATAATTCTGGGATCTATAAATTTGAATGGAAAACTACATTTTTATTTTCACTAGCCTTTAACATAAACTTGGAATTTCTTTCAACAGAAGTTTAGCAGTTATTTCAATAGAAATCACAAATATTTTCATCACTCTTATAACAGATACTTTGGAATATTTACACTCATTACTGCATTGAAATTATGAGTTATTAGACTTGTCATCAGGCCTCTATTTAATGTATAAAGAACCATGAATATCACTATGGCACACAAGCTTTCATATTTGCTAACTATTTCAAAATGATTTGTTTTCTTTTAATTCTATATGTATTATTTTATGAATTGAAAAATTCTATCTTCAATCACACCAAAGGGTTCCATGGCATCTAGAAAGGTTAAGAACACTTCAAATGTCTCATTTAATTTTTACTACCTTATCACATTGATAATACTATCATCTCCATTTCTGCAGTAAGAAAAATGATGCATGGAAAGTTCAATAACTTTCCTAAGTTCACAATATTAATAAATCTTAGGAGATAAAATTAGAGCCTAAATTCATTTATCTTCAGGACCTGTCCTCTTGACCACTGGTCTATGTAGCATGTTAGGAATTTAAATCTTAGTACCAGAGATCAAATTGCCAACATCTGCTGGATCATGGAAAAAGCAAGAGAGTTCCAGAAAAACAGCTATTTCTGCTTTATTGACTATGCCAAAGCCTTTGACTGTGTGGATCACAATAAACTGTGGAAAATTCTGAGAGAGATGGGAATACCAGACCAGCTGACCTGCCTCTTGAGAAATCTGTATGCAGGTCAGGAAGCAACAGTTAGAACTGGACATGGAACAACAGACTGGTTCCAAATAGGAAAAGGAGTTCATCAAGGCTGTCTATTGACACCCTGCTTATTTAACTTATATGCAGGGTACATCATGAGAAACCCTGGACTGGAAGAAACACAAGCTGGAATCAAGATTGCTGGGAGAAATATCAATAACCTCAGATATGCAGATGACACCACCCTTATGGCAGAAAGTGAAGAGGAACTAAAAAGCCTCTTGATGAAAGTAAAAGAGGAGAGTGAAAAAGTTGGCTTAAAGCTCAACATTCAGAAAACGAAGATCATGGCATCTGGTCCCATCACTTTATGGGAAATTGATGGGGAAACAGTGGAAAGAGTGGCTAACTTTGTTCTTTTGGGCTCCAAAATCACTGCAGATGGTGACTGCAGCCATGAAATTAAAAGACGCTTGCTCTTTGGAAGAAAAGTTATGACCAACCTAGATAGCATATTCAAAATCAGAGACATTACTTTGCCGATTAAGGTCTGTCTAGTCAAGGCTATGGTTTTTCCTGTGGTCATGTATGGATGTGAGAGATGGACTCTGAAGATGGCTGAGCGCCGAAGAATTGATGCTTTTGAACTGTGGTGTTGTCGAAGACTCTTGAGAGTCCCTTGGACTGCAAGGAGATCCACCCAGTCCATTCTAAAGGAGATCAACCCTTGGATTTCTTTGGAAGGAATGATGCTAAAGCTGAAACTCCAGTACTTTGTCCATCTCATGTGAAGAGTTGACTTAGTGGAAAAGACTCTGATGCTGGGAGGGATTGGGGGCAGGACGGGAAGGGGACAACAGAGGATGAGGTGGCTTGATGGCATCACTGATGATGGACGTGAGTCTGAGTGAACTCCGGGAGTTGGTGATGGACAGGGAGGCCTGGTGTGCTGTGATTCATGGGCTTGCAAAGGGTCGGACAGGACTGAGAGACTGAACTGAACTGAACAGTGACTTTCAAACTGTTGGGTCTACAAACCCCTGGGGCAAAGGAGTAGAGACAAAATATCAGGCAGAACAATGCTTTGCTGATATCTTGAAGTTTCATTTAAATGTTTGCTTTTGAAACATATGCTCTCTGCTATTAAATAAAAAGTCTTAAATCATTGCCCTAAAAATAACATAAAAATACACAAATATTAGTCACAAGTGAAGGTTTTTAAAAATCACATACCAGACAGATATCTTTGTTATCAGCCAATTCACTCATCCAAGGCCCCAAATAAATCATTTTACTGAGTAATTTGATCCCTCAAAATTCTAATCTGAGAACCAACTGGGTTTTTACATTTCTGATGGAACATCTCCAGTCTTGATCTCTCAAAGTCAGTGATAGAACAAGAGAAGAATCCTGTACTTCCCAAGGTTGCATCCACCCCATCCACCCCTAACCCAAGACCCTAAGTTTACTACATTTTTAAAAATAAAACTTTCAATGAGTTGGCAAACTTATCCATGCTGAAAGTATCTGATGATTGAAAACAGGCTAGTCTTGGTTGTGTTTATATATATAAATAAGTATATATGTGTTAAATACATAAATATATATATATTTAATACGCAGTCATTCAATCTCATTTTTATTTTATTTTTGATGTTAAATTAAGCTTCATGGCTAGATTACTTCCTGTGAGATTTCTGTGAGTTCTCTGGAATGATTTCAAGATTATACATAAGGTAGATTAACTTCATGAAGACCTATTGTACATTTGGAAATGGTACCATATTCAATTGGATGTTCCAGGTGGTAAAGAATCTGCCCTCCAGTGCATGAATTGCATTTGATGTGGGTTCAACCCCTGGGTTGAAAAGATCAACCTGGGTTGGGAAGATCCCCTGGAGTAGGAAATATCAACCCACTCCAGTATTCTTGCCTGGAGAATTACATGGAGAGAGGAGCCTGGTGGGCTACAGTCCATGTCATCACAGAGATGGACAGGACTAAGCAGGCATGCATGCACCATGTTCAATTATGAGGGCTTGCAATGAGGCAAGAAAAATGCATATATGTTAAAAGCACTGAATTTTTCCTTTCAAGATATTATTCCAGTTCAGAAGGAGTAGAGATAGGTAAAGATAAAAAGAGATTTATCCCTTGTGTGATGGGTAGAAATACAGGAGCTGACTAGGTCAAACTTGAGTAATTAAAAAAGAAAAAAAACCACCAATCCAGCATTACTGTTTTTGCCATTAAACATATGCAAGTGACCAACAGGGATGCCATTCAGCACTATTAACTCTCTCAGTAAGTATTAAGCTGTTCTTTGAACATCATATCCCAATACCCCAGGATATAAAGAAATGAATGAAAAATAACTTGGGAAATAGACACTGCTGGATTACAGAATAAATATAAGATTAGAGGAAGTGAGGCCATAGTTTACCCAAGTCTTGTGAGTGAAGCAGAGCATTTCTATGTCACCTCACACCAGTCAGAATGGCTATCACATACAATTCCACAAATAAATGCTGGAGAAGGTGTGGAGAGAAGGGAACCCTCCTACACTGTTGATGGGAATGTAAATTGGTACAGCAGCTATGAAGAACAGTATAGAGTTTCCTTAAAGAGCTAAAAAGAGAGCTGCCATATAACCCTGCAAACCTACTTCTGGGCATATGTCTGGAGAAAAACATGTTTTAAAAAGATAAAATATAGTAAAATTACAGGATATAAAATTAACACACAGAAATCCTTTGCATTTCTATACACTAACAATGAAAAAAAGAAAAACAGGAAAAGAAATTAAGGAAGCAATCCCATTCACCACTGCAATGAAAAGAATAAAATTCTTAGGAATAAATTTACCTAAAGAAACAAAAGACCTATATATAGAAAACTATAAAACACTGATAAAAAAAATCAAAGAGGACACAAATAGATGGAGAAATATATCGTCTACGGATTAGAAGAATCAATATAGTGAAAATGAGTATACTAGCCAAAGCAATCTATAGATTCAATGCAATCCCTATCAGGCTACCAACAGTATTTTTCACAAAACTAGAACAAATAATTTCACAATTTGTATGGCAATACAAAAAACCTTAAATAGCCAAAGCAATCTTGAGAAAGAAAATTGGAACTGGAGGAATCAACCTGCCTAACTTCAGACTATACTACAAAGCTACAGTCATCAAGACAGTATGGTACTGGCACAAAGACAGAAATATAGATCAATGGATCAAAATAGAAAGCCCAGAGATAAATCCACACACCTATGGACACCTTATTTTTGACAAAGGAGGCAAGAATATACAATGGATTAAAGACAATCTCTTTAACAAGTGGTGCTGGGAAAAGTGGTCAACCACTTGTAAAAGAATGAAACTAGAACACTTTCTAACACCATACACAAAAATAAACTCAAAATGGATTAAAGATTTAAATGTAAGACCAGAAACTATAAAACTCTTAGAGGGAAACATAGGCAGGACACTCTCTGTTATAAATCACAGGAAGATCCTCTATACCCACCTCCCAGAGTAATGGAAATAAAAACAAAAGTAAACAAATGGGACCTAATTAAACTTAAAAGTTTTTACACAATGAAGGAAACTATAAGCAAGGTGAAAAGACAGCCTTCAGAATGGGAGAAAATAATAGCAAATGAAGCAATTGACAAAGAATTAGTCTCCAAAATATACAAGTAGATCATGCAGCTCAATACCAGAAAAACAAACAACCCAATCAAAAAGTGAGCCAAAGAACTAAACAGACATTTCTTCAAAGAAGACATACAAATGGCTAATAAACACATGAAAATATGCTCAACATCACTCATTATCAGAGAAATGCAAATAAAAACCAAACTGAGGTATCATCTCACACTAGTCACAATGGTTGCCATCAAAAAGTCTACAAACAATAAATGCTGGAGAGGGTGTGGAAAAAAAGGAACCCACTTACACTGTTGGTGGGACTGCAAACTGGTACAGCCACTACAGAGAACAGTGTGGAGATTCCTTAAAAAACTGGAAATAGAACTGCCATATGACCCAGCAATCCAACTATTGGGCATACACACTAAGGAAACCAGAATTGAAAGTGACGTGTGTACCCCAATGTTCATTGCAGCACTGTTTACAATAGCTAGGACATGGAAGCAACCTAAATGTCCATTGGCAGATGAATGGATAAATAAAACTGTGGTATATATACACAACATAATATTATTCAGCTATTTAAAAAAGCAAATTTGAGTCAGTTCTAATGAGGTAGATGAAACTGGAGCCTATTATTCAGAGTGAAGTAAGTCAGTAAGAGAAAGACCAATACAATATGTCCTGGTTGATCATTGGAAGGGCTGATGTTGAAGCTGAAACTCCAATACTTTGGCCACCTGATGCAAAGAGCTTACTCATTTGAAAAGACCCTGATCCTGGGAAAGATTGAGGGCAGGAGGAGAAGGGGACGACAGAGGATGACATGGTTGGATGGCATCACCGACTCAATGGACATGGGTTTGGGTAGACTCCAGGAGTTGGTGATGGACAGGGAGGTCTGGTGTGCTGTGGTACATGGGGTCACAAAGAGTCAGACACAGCTGAGCTACTGAACTGAACTGAACTGAATTGAATTTAGAAAGATGGTAACAATGATCCTATATGAAAGGCAGCAAAAGAGACACAGATGTAAAGAACAGAGTTTTGGACTATGTGGAACAAGACAAGGGTGGAACGATTTGAGAGAATAGCATTGAAAGATGTATAATACCATACGTAAAATAGATGAACAGTGAAAGTTCGGTGCATGAAGCAAGGCACTCAACGCTGGTGCTCTGGGACAACCCAGAGGGATCGGGTAGGGAGAGAGGTGGGAGGGGGGTTCAGTATGGGGAGATGTTCACATGTGCACCCATGGCTGATTCACGTCAAAACCACCACAATACTGTAAAGTAATTATCCTCCAATTAAAATAAATAAACAAATTATACATGCAACACAGTGTTCATTGTAGTGCTACTTACAACAGCCAAGACATGGAAGCAACATAAATATCCATTGGCAGAGGAATGGACAAAGAAGATGTGGTACATATATGCAATGGAATATTACTCACCTATTAGAAAGAATGAAATAATCACATCTGCAGAGATATTCATGGACCTAGAAATTGTCATGCAGAGTGAAGTAAGTCAGAGAAGAAATATCATATGGCATCACTTATATGCAGAATCTAAAAAGAAATGATATGAATGGACTTATCTATGAAACAGAACAGACTCGCAGACTTGGAGAATGAACTTATGGTCGCCAGGGAGGAAGGGTGAGGAGAAGGGATAGTAAGGAAATTTGGTGTTGACCTGTGCACACTGCTATATTTAAAACTGATAGCCAATGAGGTCTTCCTCTATAACACAGGGAGCTCTGCTCAATGTCATGTGCCAGCCTGGAATAGAAGGGGAGTTTGGGGGAGAATAGATACATGTATGTGTATATGTGTGTGCATATATATATATATATATATATGCACCTGAGTCCTTTTGCTGTCCACCTGAAGCTATCAAAGCATTGTTAATCAGCTATATTCTAATATAAAATAAAAAGTTAAAAAATAGAGCTTCTCTGTGCAGGTTTTTTGTTGACCCTAGATTTCTTACAACTGTAACAAAAACAAAAGCCTGCTTTAATTCTTGACTTGTCAGAAGCTTAAAGAGACATCTGCTGAAGATGAAGCTCTCATTACCTAATAATCTGTCCTCTCCACCCTCATTCCTTATAAAATGAGAGAGTACTTATGACCTATGTGTAATCCTGAGCACTTCATCATCGGGCACTTTAAGCATATATTGATCTTTATAAACTAGTCAGATGGCTATTACAGAAACAAAAACACCATAGAAGGTGGACCTGATTATCTGAACCTCCCCTTTCTTTTATAGATTAGCTCTAATCAATAATTATGAAACTTAAAAATGGAAAAAGGGATAAACCGGGTCCTCTCTCTGACCCATATGAAAATATCAGGCAAATATAAAAGGAGAGACAAAATTTAGCAAACATCTTAGTCACTGAGAAGTCTACTAAATTACACAGTCATGGGTGATGGACAGGGAGACAGGCAGGGCCAGAGCAGGACTGCAGTAATTAGACAGGGAAATGGAAATCTCACTGTTAAAGGGAACAGGAACAGCCATTCATGACTCAGGATAAAAAACCTCAGGCATCCTCACATCATCAATATCTGCACTTCTCAATCTAAGTGTATCATCAGCAGACATTTTCCAGACTCCTTTTTCCACATTCATACTTCACCAGTTTGTTCTCAACCCCAAATTACCACTGAGTAAGACAAAGGCATTTCATGCAAAAATGGGCACCATAAAGGACAGAAATGGTTTGGACCTAACAGAAACAGAAGATATTAAGAAGAGGTAGCAAGAATACATAGAAGAATTATACACAGAAGATCTTCATGACCCAGATAACCACGATGATGTGATCACTCATCTAGAGCCAGACATCCTGAAATGCAAAGTCAACTGGGCTTTAGGAAGCATCACTACGAACAAGCTAGTGGAGGTGAAGGAATTCCAGCTTAGCGCTTTCAAATTCTAAAAGATGATGCTGTGAAAGTGCTGCACTCAATATGCCAGCAAATTTGGAAAACTCAGCAGTGGCCACAGGACTGGAAAAGGTCAGTTTTCATTCCAATCTCAAAGAAAGGCAATGCCAAATAATGCTCAAACTACCGCACAATTGCACTCATCTCACACACTAGCAAAGTAATGCTCAAAATTCTCCAAGCCAGGCTTCACCAGTATGTGAACTGTGAACTTCCAGATGTGCAAGATGGATTTAGAAAAGGTAGAGAAACCAGAGATCAAATTGCCAACATCCACTGGATCATCAAAAAGGCAAGGAAGTTCCAGAAAAACATCTACTTCTGCTTTATTGACTATGCCCAAGCCTTTGACTGTTGGATCACAACAAACTGTGGAAAATTCTTAAAAAGATGGGAATACCAGATCACCTGACCTGCCTCCTGAGAAATCTGTATGCAGCTCAAGAAGCAACAGTTAGAACTGGACATAGAAGGACAGACTGTTTCCAGATCGGGAAAGGAGTATGTCAAGGCTGTATATTGTTACCCTGCTTATTTAACTTATATGCAAAGTACATCATGAGAAATGCTGGACTGGATGAAGCACAAGCTGAAATCAAGATTGCCGGGAGAAATATTAATAACCTCAGATGACACCACCTTTATGACAGAAAGCAAAGAAGAATTAAAGAACGTCTTGATGAAAGTGAAAGAGGAGAGTGAAAAAGTTGACTTAAAGCTCAACATTCAGAAAACGAAGATCATGGCATCCGGTTCCATCACTTCATGGCAAATAGATGGGGAAACAATGGAAAAAAGTGAAGATTTTATTTTGGGGGGCTTCAAAATCACTGCTGGAATTCCATCACCTCCACTAGCTTTGTTTGTAGTAATGCTTCCTAACGCCCACTGGCCTTCACATTCCAGGATGTCTGGCTCTAGGTGAGTGATCATACCATTTTTATTATCTGGGTCATGAAGATCTTTTTTGTATAGTTCTTATGTGTATTCTTGCCACATCTTAATATTTTCTGCTTCTGTTAGGTCTATATTATTTCTGTCCTTTATTGAGCCCATCTTTGCATAAAGTGTTCCATTGGTATCTCTAAATTTTCTTGATGAGATCTCTAGTTTTTCCCATTCTATTGTCTTCCTCTACTTCTTTGCATTGATCTCTGAGGAAGACTTTCTTATCGCTTCTTGTTATTCTTAGGAACTCTGCATTCAAATAGATATATATTCCTGTTTATCCTTTGCTTTTCATTTCTCTTCTTTCACAGCTATTTGTAAGGCCTCCTCAATAGCCATTTCACTTCATGGCAAATAGGTGGAGAAACAGTGGAAACAGTGTCAGACTTTATTTTTAGGGGCTCCAAAATCACTGCAGATGGTGATTGCAGCCATGAAATTGAAAGACGCTTACTCCTTGGAAGGAAAGTTATGACCAACCTAGACAGTATATTAAAAAGCAGAGATATTACTTTGTCAACAAAGGTCCGTCTAGTCAAGGCTATGGTTTTTCCAATGGTCATGTATGGATGTGAGAGTTGGGCTATAAAGAAAGCTGAGAACAGAAGAATTGATGCTTTTGAAGTGTGGTGTTGGAGAAGACTCTTGAGAGTCCCTTGGGTTGCAAGGAGATCCAACCAGTCCATCCTAAAGGAGGTCAGTCCTGGGTGTTCATTGGAAGGACTGATGTTGAAGCTGAAACTCTAATACTTTGGCCACCTGATGCAAAGAGCTGACTTATTTGAAAAAACCCTGATGTTGGGAAAGATTGAGGGCAGAAGAAGGGGAAAACAGATGATGAGATGGTTGGATGGCATCACCAACTCAATGGACATGGGTTTGGGTAGGCTCCGGGAGTTGGTGATGGAGAGGGAGGCCTGGTGTGCTGTGGTTCATGGGTCGCAGAGTCAGACACGACTGAGCAACTGAAACGAACTGAACTGAAAATCACTGCAGATGGTGACTGCAGCCATGAAATTAAAAGACATTTGTTTCTTGGAAGAAAAGTTATGACCAACATATACAGCATATTAAAAAGCAAAGACATTACCTTGCCAACAAAGGTCTATCGAGTCACAGCTAGGGTTTTTCCAGGAGTCATGCATGGATGTGAGAGTTGAACTACATAGAAAGCTGAGCACTGAAGAATCGATGCTTTTCATAATTGCTTTTTTTGTTGGAGAATACTCTTGAGCATTCCTTGGACTGCAAAGTGATCCAACGAGTCTATCTTAAAGGAAATCAGTCCTGAATATTCATCGGAAAGACTGTTGTTGAAGCTGAAACTCCAATAGTTTGGCCACCTGATAGGAAGAACTGACTCATTTGAAAAGACCCTGATGTTGGGAATGATTGAAAGTAGGAGGAGCAGGGGATGACAGAGGATGAGCTGGTTGGATGGGATCACCAGCTCAATGAACATGAGTTTGAGCAAACTCCAGGAGTTGGTGATGGACAGGGAAGCCTGACATGCTTCAGTCCATAGGGTTGCAAAGTGTTGGACATGACTGAGTGCCTGTACTGAACTGATGCTACATGAGACTTCCTTCTTTGAAATAGATCCCGTTTCTGTGCTATGGTGGCACCAGAACCTACAACTGTGCTAATAGGCTAATTCTCAATATGTAAGTTAAAAGAATGAATAATATACAAGTCACTCAAAATGACTTATCTCCTGAGTGTTCATACAAGATATGCACACTGCTGCCAATCAGATGCAAATATTACATAGAGCTATATGTGGGACAGTCCATGCACATGGCAACATTAGCATGAATTCTTCTGTGCAAACACTTAGACCTTTGTTAGGGAAAGGGCACTTCTATAACAAGATAAGCTTTGCATTTGCTATTTGCTGAAATAAATGATATATATGTATATATTTTTTCTTTATTTATAGGAGGAAACCATCAAGGAAAGATAAGAATAACAACAGCAACTGTTATTGAGTTTTTAAGCAAGTGTTTTGTGTATATTATCTAATTCAAATAATTTCTCACTACCGCATAAAGTCTGTGTTCTCATTGGCTCCATTATACAGGTGAGGATGCCAAGTGTCAGGTAGTGAAGGAGGTTTCCTGGGTCACAGAAACTGTGGGCCCAGCTCTGGAGCCCAGACTACTGTGTTGCATATAAAAGAATGAAGCCACATATTTATTGTTAATAATGTTATTCATTAATATAATAATAATTATTATTAATGATGATGCATGCTAAGTAGTTTCAGTTGTGTCCAACTCTGTGTGACCCTATGGACTGTTGCCTGACAGGCTCCTCTGTCCATGGATTTCTTCAGGCAAGAATACTGGAGTGGGTTGTCATGCCCTCCTCCAGGGGATCTTCCCAACACAGGGATCAAACCCACGTCTCTTAAGTCTCTTGCATTGGCAGGAGGGTTCTTTTACCACTAGTGCCTCCTGGGAAGCCCATGAATGATTATAGCTTCTTGTATATTTTGAGTGCTTCCTATGTGTTAGGCACTGCACTAAATGCTTTACATATTTTATTTAATATGAGTTTGGTTCAGTCATGTTTCCCACTTCACAGAGGAACACACTGAGACTTAGGTTCTGCAATCCACACACATTTCCCAGACAGTGATGAAGCAGGCACAGGATGAGCCAGGCTAACTCAAGAGCCTGCTCACCTAATCACTACGACAGAGACCAATCCCTCCCAGTAAGTGGCTTTACAGATCAAACTACATAGTGATAGAAAGAAAGGCACCACGTGAGCATTTAAACCCAACTGTGTTTTCCAACCCTTCTAAAGCAATGTGAACTCTCTGAAACTTCCATTTAAATGGAGACTTTCCCCTGCAATTGAAAGAAAGTGATTTGAGGCTGTTAAATAGAGTTCTATCTGATATGGAATTCACTGTTGCACAGAGACTGTTGTTGCTGAGGTCTGAAATCCAGGTTAGAACAGTAACCACAAGTCCCTTCATGGAGCAGTATGGATGGCCTTGAACAGGTATCTGTCAACAGAAGACATGGGTGTTCTTCTCACAACATGTATCCATGCAGTCATGTCAAAAGATACTGAAGTGAGGAGACCAAATGACACCATCCACGCAGCATGAAAAGATGTTTTTCTTATGCTGTGTTCTGTGTCTATTATTGTTTTTAAATAACTACATTTTATAAAGCTTCTCTGTGCCTTGGTTTCCTCATCTGTCAGTGAGATAATAGTAGCTACCCCTCAGGGTTGATGTAAGGAATTAAATTAGATAATGAGATAGTGGACTTCCCAGATGTCACAGTGGAAAAGGTCCACCTGCAATGCAGGAGACATGGGTTCAATCTCTGGGTCTGGAAGATCCCTGCAGGAGGGCATGGCAACCCACTCCAGTATTCTTGCCTGGAAAAATCCCATGAACAGAAGAGCCTGGTTGGCTACAGTCCATGGGGTTGCAAAGAGTCAGACACAGATGAACAACCAAACACACACACACGGAGGCACACAACGAGAGAGCCTTTTTTACGTGCTTTTACAGGACCAGACACAGAGTAAACACCTAGTAAATCGTTTTTACAAATATGGACACTTACCATAATCCAGCCCAATAATTAAAATAATAATTATATCACTGATTATCATATGCACCACAAAACCGTGAGGTCCTGCCCATTGAGGAAAGGAAACCAGGAAGAAAATGATTTTGTGGAGGAGAGAGAACCACAGGCAGTGTAAAGAAGTTGGAGAGGAGAAAATGGGCTTCAGAAGAAAAGAAACAATCTCAAGTTAAAAGCAAGTGTGAGTTTTGGTCCGCAGAGGGTACACCTTCTGCACCTTCTGAAAAATTATGAGGAAACAATATTTAATGAAACACTTCAGCGCTAGCTGTAGCGTCTCATTACCACCCCTGGGAGGAAAAGCTAAATCAAGGTGGTTAAAACTCTTTTGAGGGCTGACTGAGAAGTGTGCTGTGTATGGACTGATGTCTCGACACCTCCACCTCCCAGGTTGTGATGGATGTGAATACTGATGAAAGGAGGAGCTAATTGCAGTGGTTTTAAACTATCCCCTTGATGCCCAACAACCGTTATAGATGGTAGTCTCCTTCACAGTATTGGGAAGATTCATCTGGATAATTGCAGACTAAAAGTTCAGGGGAAAGCTTACCTGGCAGAGAGCAGAAGATGGCAGTGAGGAGGTGCCCAGTGACCATCCCTGAGGAGCCTCACTGCCCACGAGGTTGGCTGTCTTACTGTCCTTGAAAAGTACCATGATTTTATGGGGACTGTTGATGCGGGAGGCTTTGCATATGTGGAGTCAGTAGATAAATGTACTGTGTACTAAATTTTTCTGTGAATTTAAGACTACTCTAAAAAAGAGTCTACTTTTTAAAGGGTATGTGGAAATTATAGCAAAGGTATTCAGATGTTATACAAAATTTATTGGAGGATACACAAAGATTTTTTTTAAAAATCAAATGGTCAGAAGTTTCCATAAAATTTGAGGTGGAGAACAAAACATGAGTTAAAATCTTCATCTTGTGCCTCTTCCTACCCACTATGTGTGTGTGCTAAGTCACTTCAGTTGTGTCCAACTCTTTGGGATGTTATAGACTGTAGCCTGCCAGGCTCCTCTGTCCATGGGATTCTCCAGGCAAGAATACTGGAGTGAGTTGTCATGCACTCCTCCAGGGGATCTTCCCAACCCAGGGATCAAACCTGTGTGTCTTACATCTCTGCATTGGTAGGCAAGTTCTTTTTTTCACCACTAGCGCCACCTCCTACCCACCATGTGCATTTATGCTAAATCACTTCAGTTGTATCTGACTCTTTGCAACCCTGTGGACCAACTGTAGCCTGCCAAGCTCCTCTGTCCATGGGATTCTCTAGGCAAGAATTCTGGAGTGGGTTGCCATACCCTTCTCCAGGGTATCTTCCTGACCCAGGGATAGAACCTGTATCTCTTAGTCTCCTGAATTGGTAGTTGGGATATTTACCACTAGCATTACCTGGGAAGCCCCCCCTACCCACTGTAGAGTAAAAAAAAAAAACAATTTTTGATCTTAATCCACGTGTTTCTATAGAACCTTATGCCTTTCAGACTTTGCAAGGTTCTTTTGAAGACTGTTCTTACATGCCTTCCTACCCACCTTGGTGACTCTACACAATGAGGCTTCACCTTCTCAAAACAATATGGTCAAAGGATTGTAAGTTATATCACAATAGTCTCAGCTCTCAGAGTCTCTCCTACTACTTACATGGTTTTCTATGTAGGGTGGTCTGTGTGTGTGCAGGCTTAGTCGCTCAGTTTTGTCCGACTCTTTGTGACAACCTGGACTGTAGCCCACCATCTCCTCTGTCCACTGGATTTTCCAGACTGGAGTGGAAAATTTCCTCTTCCAGGGAATCTTCCTGAGTGAAGGACTGAACCTGCATCTCCTGTTTGGAAGGCAGATTCTTTAACCACTGAGCAATCAGGGAAGCTCCTAGAAAAGAGTCTCCCAGACACATTTTCCCACTATTATGAGAATGAAGTCAAACTGTCCCAGACTTAGACAAAACTCTTGAAACTTCAAAGACCTGAGTAGCAAACAGCAATTGGAGTCACAAATAAGGTTTTTCATATCTTCTTCCAGCTGATGGTCATGGTGGTAAATGAAATGGTTAATTTTATGTCAGCTTGTCTGGACCACGGTGTTCTAACATTTGATCAAACATTATACTGGATGTTTCTGTGAGGGTGTATTTTAGGTAAGATTAACATTTAAGTTGGTGGATTAATTTTGACTAAAACAGATTGCTTTCCATAATGTGAGTGAAACTTATCCAATCAGTTATGGCTTGAATACAACAAAAACTGACCTCCTCTGAGCAAAGAATTCTGCAAGCAAATGGCCTCTGGACTTGGACTGCAACAATGACGCTTCCTTAGATCTTTAACCTGCCAGCCTACCTTGGAGGTTTTGGACTTGTCAGGATTTCTAATCCTGTGAGCCAATTTCTTAAAAAAAAAAAAAAAAAAAGCTCTTTGTATTGATATATTTGCATCCTATTTATTCCGTTCCTCTGGAGAGAGCCCCAATATAGTTTTAAAAATTATATTATAATAAAGTAAAAACATAATACATCTGACCCTCAAACACTTCATCCCCCTTCTGATGTCTATGCCGGAAGATTTCTCTGTCCCTATTTATACTTTAATAAAACTCTGCTACAGAAAACTCTTGAGTGATCAAGCCTGGTCCCTAGTCCTGAAGCTAAATCTTCCTCTTCGGAGATTATGAATTTGACACCGTTCACTGTAAGCTATTATCTAGGGGGCTCGTCCAGGATCTTCAGGACAAGCTAAGAACATTCAGAGCTCTAGCCTCTCTGCTTCCTCAGTAAACACATTTTCTGCTTTACTAACTCTACAGTGTGCCTGTGTGTGAGTGATTAAAAACCTATGGGTAAACTGTGTGGACAGAATTTTCCTTTCTTGGCCAAATTTCTCTGGTCTCTGTGAACATTTCGTAATTGTGTGGGGAATTAGAACTAGTAACCTAATCTGTCGGAACATAGACTTTCAAGGGACTTGTGATCCATGCCATTACTGTGTGCTTTTACTTAGACCCCACGCTTGGTAGTCACAGGGAACCCAGACTTGCTAGGAGCACGTTCAGGAACAAGTTGGAACTCAAGCTCCAGCAGCGTCTCTCTCGGCTGTTTCCATACAGGACCAGAGTCCTAAAAGCAAGTCCTTGTCATAGCTGTGCTTCCAAACTATATGGATGGAAGCACTGCTGGTGACCATGAAGTTTTTCAGGACACAGATTGGGAATTGCAGAATCTGGTCAGATTGGAAATATAACGGGCTTCTTCCTTTGGTAGCGCTAGCTCTTAGCAGACCAAATAAAGCTCTCCAGTGCCTTTGGTCTCAACTCCTTAGATATTCCCTTGTGGAATCTGTGGAAACGAACTGGAAGGATTGATGTTACTAGCTTGAGGACAAAAGTCACTATTTCCTCACTGGCCAACCCTCTGAAACCTCTTTTGCTATTATATAACTGGTAAAGAATCCACCTGCAATGCAGGAGACCTGGGTTCGATCTTTGAATTGGGAAGATCCTCTGGAGAACGGAAATGCTACCCACTCCAGTATTCTGGCCTGGAGAATTCCATGGACTGTGTAGTCCTTGGGGTCGCAAATTCAGACACGACTGAGCCACTTTCATTTTCACTTTCAAACAACAAAGTGATTAGGGGCCCCAACTCTTTGCATGTAACTCTATATCTGTGGTTCTACATCTATGGATTCAACCTTTTGCAGATTGCGTATTACTGTAGTATATAATTATCAAAAAAAAAATCATGATTATGTGCCCTACACACTTCAAAATCCTGTTGTTCAAGGATCAACTCTATGTGTGTCTTTGATAAAAGCTATGACATCAGAATGATGGACTTTTTCTAAGGAATGGATTGCTTTGCACAAAGTACAGGTAATACATGACCACAGGAAATTCATTGGCCTCAATAGGAGAACATTAAATGGCTGAAAGATAAAAGGAAATATGTATACACACATTCACACAAATGCATTTTTATTGTTTTCTTAATTAACATTTTATTGAATTTTCGAATGGTCCTGTCTGGTTTTAATTTTTATTCATTATCTGGAACATATAGAAGGCAAGAATATTGGTATTAATCCAGCTTTAACTGCCCATTTCACTCAAGCTCCTAATTTTAGCTTATAGGTAACTGTTTTTCAATCCTTCTCTCTACCCATATTCTCTTTCTTTTTTTTGTATTACCATTTCACAGCTACCTTTTTAAATAAGTGTATTGACACTGTGTGACACTCCAACGTCTCAATTTTTCATACATAGTGTCCCAAGTTCAGTGGAAGAATTACTGTGAAACTAATGATTCTTAACTTCTAGAGGCCCTCACTCTCATAAGTCACTTTCAAAGCCTTTGGAGGAGCCTTAGCAACAATTTTGTGACATTTGGGAAACTATTATTTCATAGCATTCTTTTCCCTTAAAAAGAATCCCTAGAATTATATTAAGCTTGTGTGCTGTGTGCTTAGTCGCTCAGTCATGTCTGACTCTTTTTGACCCTGTGGGATTCTCCAGGCTAAGAATACTGGGGTGGGTTGCCATGCCCTCCTCCAGAATATTAAGCTTCAGTTTTCTCAAACCTGGATGTGCTTCTGCCCCACATGCATGCTTGTTTAATAAACCCACAGATATACTGAAGAAATGCAATATGAAAACTTATGTAAAGGTGGAACAAACATACTAAGAGCCCACAAGAAAAACACAATCACTATAAACCTAGTGTAAACTCACATTATAGAAGTATTATATCCTGACAAAGGATTAAATAGCCTCACTTGTCTCTGTGCTTGGCAAACATTAAAGGGTCAGGTTCAATTCTAGTTTCCCCAACCTGAATAGCTTGGCTACCAAGTAGGGGTCCCAGGAGAGTGGACTGGACACATGTGTTGCATTTAACTTATTGAATCAGAGTTACGTGGAATAGGGAGTAGGTGCTTTCTTCATTGCCACAGACATGAGTCAGATCAACGGATGAAAATCAGATGAGTAGACACATTCAACAGTTGAAATGGGCTGCCTCAAGAAATAGTCTCAATGGTTTTACATGGTAGCTTTAAGAACTGTAGACTGTCTTATTTGTTCAAGTTTTTGCTTCCTGAAAGATTCCTTATCCCTGCTCACTGCCATGTGACCTGCAGTGTCTCCATGTGGGTGTATACTTCCCTGATCCATGTTGAGTTTGGCCAATGATTGTAAGGGGGTGTGATGTACCTCAGTATTTCTGAAACTTTGATGTGTCTACAGGTAGCTTTAAATCCTGTTAAAAAGAAGGTTCATATTCATAGGTCTAGAGGGGGCCTGTATTCCTAACAAACTCCCAAGTGATGTTGCAACTGCTGGTCATCAGACCAAACTCTGAGTAGCAAGGTTTTATGCAGCATCTAAGCTTGAAGAGGCATTATGAGTCTCCTGCAGTCTTTCTTGTTTTTCCCTCTTGGCCACAAAGCTAGCATGTCCTAAATTTGGGTACTTCCTCAGCCTCAGTCCTGCAATGAGAAGACATAAGAACCAGAGTCACAGCCACCTATCTTTGAGGATTTTTTGGTCACTACAGAAACATTGACTAATGCAAGATTCATCCATGAGGGATCTCATAGAGGGCATTGTGGAAAGAGAGTGACTCTGGACTTAATTCCAAGTGTCTTTACAAATCTGTATTCTAATCATCCACAGACTACAGTTTGAACATGTTCAAATCAGTAAAATTTAGTAAAATGCTGGAGTTACTTGGAATTTCTACTTCTCTCCTTGCTCCCATATGCAGGTGATGAATCTGATATTTGAAGGCCTCTAAGTGCTCAGGTGAAAAACAAGAATTTCCCCACCTACACTGTTGGTGGAAATGTAAATTCGTACAGCTACTGTGGAGAACAATATCGAGATTCCTTAAAAAACTAAAAATAGGGCTGCCATATGATCCAGCAATTTCGCTTCTGGGCATATATCCAGAAAATATGAAAACTCTAATTCAGAAAGATATATGCACTCTAATGTTCATAGCAGCACTGTTTACAATATCCAGGACATGAAAGAAACCTAGGTGTCTATCAACAAATGAACGGACAAAGAAGATAAATATACACTAAAAGAAGATACACAGAAACAATGGAATACTACTCAGCCATAAAAAATGATGAAATAACACCACTTGCAGCAACGTAGAGATTATCATACTAAGTGAAGTAAGTCAGAGAAAGACAGATATCATATGATATCACTTATATGTGGACTCTAAAAAATGATACAAATTAACTTATGTACAAAAAAGAAACAGACTCACAGACATAGAAAACAAACTTATGGCTACCAAGGGAGAAAGGCAGGATAGGAAATAATTTAGAAGATTGATATACACTACTACATATAAAATAGATAAGTAACGAAGGCTTACTGTATAGCACAGAGAACTATATTTAATATCTTATAATAAGCTATAATGAAAAGGCATCCAAAAATTATATGTATTCATTACATAATATATATAACTAAATTACAATTCTGTACACGTAAAACTAATACAATATTGTAAATCAACTACTGTTGTTGTGCAGTTGATAAGTCGTGTCTGACTCTTTGCAACCCCATGGACTGCAGCGTACCAGGCTTCTTTGTCCTTCACTATCTCTTGGAGTTTACTCAAACTCATGTCCATTGAGTCAGTGATGCCATTCAACCATCTCATCCTCTGTCACCCTCTTCTTTTCTAGCCCTCAATCTTTCCCAGAAAGAGAAGTTCCTCACCCTGTGGCAAATCATGAAATGTTCATTGTCACATGAGTCTAGATTTTAGATAAGTATCATAGTTATGAGGTTGACATAGTGACTATGGCACTTTACTCGTCCCAAGAGGCTCAGAAACAGATGCATTGAGTAAACATGAAAATAGGCTGAACAGAAGAAAGTACGTGAACCTCAAGGAAGCCTGAAAGGATACTGCCCATATTCAGCTCTTGTATACAAGCTGAGAGACACACTCATGAGATTACGACTTTGGCAACATGGAGGAAGAGGTGCTGCCAAACTCATAGCTAAACCATTGGATTAATGTTGCTTTATCTTAATTAAATGTTGTTTTAACTGAATTTAACTTATTATTATAACCCTGCACTAAGTGTTGCTGCCCTGTCTGTCCAGTATTTCCAGTAGTAGTAGAAAAGGAAACACGCCAGCCCAACAACATTCCATGAAATTAATTACAAGGGGAAATTTGCTAAATTGTGCTCTAATGTGAATAATTTTCCTATACTTGCTGGTTGGATTTTATGGTTAGTTTTTAGGTTGGTTGGAGCAATTGTAATACCTTTTCAAGAAAACAAATTCCTGAATGAAGCCTCTAAACAGAATCTACTGATTTAATATAAATATATTAATGAACAATTGATCTTGTTCATGACCACTAGCAAGTGATCACTTTGTCAGTCTTGACAATGGGATGTCCCATTTACAACCAAAAATGTATGTTTAATATTTCCTTTGTTACCTATTATTAATTCTGGAATTTTGCAACATTCCAAATAATTCCAATAATTCTGGAATTATTGCCCATTTATCATAGAACCTGTAAATAATTACCCCTTCATCCTGAAGTATAATGATATGAATTTTTAAATGCTCTAGAAGACCTTATCGTTCAAGTGTTTGTGTAAATGGTTAAACTTCCTCCTGCACAATGATTTTCATTTTACTGTGAACATAACCATACATGTAGTCTTAATGAGCAATTCATTTACATCGGTAGATGTAACTATCTGTTTCATTACCTGAAACAAATGTCAAATTTCTGGAGCAGGTTTCTCCCCCAAGGCTAAAGATGTTTCTCATATATCATGTAATAAACTGAGAATGCCTGTGAGTACTTCAGTTCAGTTCATTCGCTCAGTCGTGTCTGACTCTTTGTGACCCCATGAATCACAGCACACCAGGCCTCCCTGTCCATCACCAACTCCTGGAGTTCACTCAGACTCACGTCCATCGAGTCCGCGATGCCATCCAGCCATCTCATCCTCTGTCGTCCCCTTCTCCTCCTGCCCCCAATCCCTCCCAGCATCAGACTCTTTTCCAATGAGTCAACTCTTCGCATGAGGTGGCCAAAGTACTGGAGTTTCAGCTTTAACATCATTCCTTCCAAAGAAATCCCAGGGCTGATCTCCTTCAGAATGGATTGGTTGGATCTCCTTGCAGTCCAAGGGACTCTCAAGAGTCTTCTCCAACACCACAGTTCAAAAGCATCAATTGTTCGGCGCTCAGCCTTCTTCACAGTCCAACTCTCACATCCATACATGACCACAGGAAGAACCGTAGCCTTGACTAGATGGACCTTCGTCAGCAAAGTAATGTCTCTGCTTTTGAATATGCTGTCTAGGTTGGTCATAACTTTTCTTCCAAGGAGTAAGCGTCTTTTAATTTCATGGCTGCAGTCACCATCTTCAATGATTTTGGAGCCCCCCAAAATAAAGTCTGACACTGTTTCCACTGTTTTCCCATCTATTTCCCATAAAGTGATGGGACCGGATACCATGATCTTCATTTTCTGAATATTGAGCTTTAAGTCAACTTTTTCACTCTCCTCTTTCACTTTCATCAAGAGGCTTTTTAGCTCCTCTCCACTTTCTGCCATAAGGATGGTGTCATCTGCATATCTGAGGTTATTGATATTTCTCCCAGCAGTCTTGATTCCAGCTTGTGCTTCTTCCAGTCCAGCGTTTCTCATGATGTACTCTGCATAAAAGTTAAATAAGCAGGGTGACAGTATACAGCCTTGACATACTCCTTTTCCTGTTTGAAACCACTCTGTTGTTCCATGTCCAGTTCTAACTGTTGCTTGCTGACCTGCATACAGATTTCTCAAGAGGCAGGTCAGGTGGTCTAGTATTCCCATCTCTTTCAGAGTTTTCCACAGTTTGTTGTGATCCACACAGTCAAAGGCTTTGGCATAGTCAATAAAGCAGAAATAGATGTTTTTCTGGAACTCTCTTGCTTTTTCCATGATCCAGCGGATGTTGGCAATTTTATCTCTTGTTCCTCTGCCTTTTCTAAAACCAGCTTGAACATCAGGAAGTTCACGGTTCACGTATTGCAGAAGCCTGGCTTGGAGAATTTAGAGCAGTACTTTACTAGCATGTGAGATGAGTGCAATTGTGTGGTAGTTTGAGCATTCTTTGGCATTGCCTTCCTTTGGGATTGGAAGGAAAACTGACCTTTTCCAGTTCTGTGGCCACTGCTGAGTTTTCTAAATGTGCTGGTATATTGAGTGCAGCACTTTCACAGCATCATCTTTCAGGATTTGAAGTAGCTCTATTGGAATTCCGTCACCTCCACTAGCTTTGTTCATAGTGATGCCTTCTAAGGCCCACTTGACTTCACGTTCCAGGATGTCTGGCTCTAGATGAGTGATTACACCATCATGATTATCCGGGTCATGAAGATCTTTTTTGTACAGTTCTTCTGTGTATTGTTGCCACCTCTTCTTAACATCTTCTGCTTCTGTTAGGTCCAGACCATTTCTGTCCTTTATCAAGCCCATCTTTGCATGAAATGTTCCCGTGGTATCTCTAATTTTCTTGAAGAGATCTCTAATCTTTCCCATTCTGTTGTTTTCCTCTATTTCTTTGCACTGATGGCTGAAGAAGGCTTTCTTATCTCTTGTTGCTATTCTTTGGAACTCTGCATTCAGATGCTTATATCTTTCCTTTTCTCCTTTGTTTTTCACCTCTTTTCTTTTCACAGCTATTTGTGAGACCTCCTCAGACAGCCATTTTGCTTTTTTGCATTTCTTTTCCATGGGGATGGTCTTGATCCCGGTCTCCTGTACAATGTCACGAACCTCATTCCATAGTTCATCAGGCACTCTATCTATCAGATCTAGTAGCAGTAACTATACGCAGGGAAATCAAACCTGGAGGGTTAGGACAGTGGTGATTAAACCAGAGTGGGACCTGTATCATTATGTAAGTGATATAGTTAGATCTAGACTTCATTGTCTTTTTATTTGTCTGTCTCCTTGGTTGTTAGCACCCAGAGACTTAGTTGTACAGGAGCTTCTCAAAGGAAGAGGAAGGAGAACCTTGAGTTTTCTATGCATTCCTGGTAATGACTCATCATTTGACTTTGAACTAAGGTTCACACTAATAGAATCTTCTACTCTGTCAAGATTACTGCTCTATGGGAAAAATTATTTTTATTTACTTCTCTAGAGGGCTACAACTTTTAATTAATGCTTCTAAAGAGTATTTGACCTCCTTGAACATGTGCTAGCTTCTGCATAATGATCTCTATTTTTGGCTTGGTCATATTTTTAAAATTGCTTTTAAAATTGCTTTCCTGGCAGATAATACAATGATATTAGGTAAGTTACAATTAAAAGAAGACACTCATTTTTAATATTAAACTACATTACGCTGCACATAAGTTAAGGATGTGCTGTGACCTTCAGCAAAAATGAAATAGAAACCTAAGAATGCCAACCATTTGACAAGGAACTGTGACTATCTCCTTGGCATTTCTGCAAAGCATGGCTCTCTGTGACCTGAATTTTATCATTACCAAACCAATAACAAACAACTGGATTCCACAATATTTTTAAATGCAAATAGTTACTACTGTTAAATAAAATCTCTCATGAGTTTTACTCTATAATTCAAGTATTAGTGCTTCTCTATAAGGATTTAAGAACAGAAATAACTTTTTTTTTATCCCCCAATGCATGATATGGGCATTGTTTATGAAAATAATGTCTCCGTTTAAACCCATCCTTTTAAATGGTTGCTTTCTGTTATTATGCCTTCTCTATCTTTTTCATCACAAGGGCCGTATCTGTCTCAAATAATTTTCTCTTTTATCTCTGGAACTCACGTTTATCTTCTTCACATTTTGTTTACTTAAGTAGTTTTTCCCTATCACTTCTTAAATATTATGGGAAACAATTACAAACATATTAAAAATGAGACGTACTTTTGGTTTTAATTCTAATAGTTATGTAAATAATAAAAAAATTAATAGAAAAATAATTCTCAATTGCCTATTTCAACTAGATTATACCTGTAATATACTAGTCCCACTCTGCTAGTTAAGTACGTGAATGGTTTTCTTTATAGTTTCTTTGGGTTATGTTTAATTATGAAATACATACTAAACATGTAGAAAATACAGGTACAAAATAAGGGAGAAATATCATGCACTCACTTCCCCAGACTAGAAAATATTAACATTCTACCGTAACCTACTAATCCAATATTATTGCTCCTTTCTGAGAAGTAGCCACAATTGTAAAGTTGTTATGGAGACTTCTCACATACCTGTGTATGTAGCTTTTCCATTGTGGTGCGAGAGCAAATTAGTCAAAATGGTGTGTTCAGGCCCTCTCACCCCACGTTTTGCAAATAATGACTATGTAACAGCTGAAATCACTTATAGCACTGTGCATGCACATTGGAAGGTACTTGCTAGGTCACGAAGTACTAGCTCGGTCACGAGCTGCTTTGTGTGGTATGACTATAAGAGCTTCATCAAAGAGCTCTGGTTGCTATGGCATTAGGGCCACATGGATCATGGAAAAAGCAAGAAAGTTTCAGAAAAACATCTATTTCTGCTTTATTGACTATGCCAAAGCCTTTGACTTTGTGGATCACAATAAACTGTGGAAAATTCTGAAAGAGATGAGAATACCAGACCACCTGACCTGTCTCTTGAGAAATCTGTATGCAGGTCAGCAAGCAACAGTTAGAACTGGACATAGAACATCTGACTGGTTCCAAATAGGAAAAGGAGTATGTCAAGGCTGTATACTGTCACCCTGCTTATTTAACTTATATGCAGAGTACATCATGAGAAACACTGGGCTGGAAGAAGCACAAGCTGGAATCAAGATTGCTGGGAGAAATATCAATAACCTCACATATGCAGATGACACCACCCTTATGGCAGAAAGTGAAGAGGAGCTAAAAAGCCTCTTGATGAAAGTGAAAGAGGAGAGTGAAAAAGTTGGCTTAAAGCTCAACATGCAGAAAACGAAGATCATGGCATCTGGTCCCATCACTTCATGGCAAATAGAGGGGAAAACAGTGGAAACAGTGTCAGATTTTATTTTGGGGGGCTCCAAAATCACTGAAGATGGTGACTGCAGCCATGAAATTAAAAGACACATTCCTTGGAAGAAAAGTTATGACCAACCTATATAGCATCTTCAAAATCAGAGACATTACTTTGCCAACAAAGGTCTGTCTAGTTAAGGCTATGGTTTTTCCAGTAATCATGTATGGATGAGAAAGTTGGACTGTGAAGAAAGGTGAGCACCGAAGAATTGGTGCTTTTGAACTGTGGTGTTGGAGAAGACTCTTGACAGTCCCTTGGACTGCAAGGAGATCCAACCAATCCATTCTAAAGGAGATCAGTCCTGGGTGTTCTTTGGAAGGAATGATGTTAAAGCTGAAACTCTAGCACTTTGGCCACCTCATGGGAAGAGTTGACTCATTGGAAAAGACTCTGATGCTGGGAGGGATTGGGGGCAGGAGGAGAAGAGGATGACAGAGGATGAGATGGCTGGATGGCATCACCGACTCGATGGACAAGAGTTTGGGTGAATTCCAGGAGCTGGTGATGGACAGGGATGCCTGGTGTGCTGCAGTTCATGGGGTTGCAATGAGTTGGACACGGCTGAGCGACTGAACTGAACTGAACTGAACTGAGAGTGGTATCATGGTTATGTTATATGAGGCTATGTTATGGCTGTTTTATTGCTACATTATGGTTATGTTGTGGCTACTGCTATGGCTGCTGTGTCAGCCAGGAGAGAGCCTATGTTTTGGCTGCCATGCCAGCCAGAAGAGAATAAACATGCCTGAAGTTCCCATGGCTCCTCAAATCTCCTTCCAGCCTCTTAGCTCGTGTCTTGCCTACCCTGGGTTCAGCGAACAGTACAGACAGTGTGAACAGCTGTGGGACAATTGGTGTCACAAACAGGATGGTTAGTAATACACACGTGCACGCATGTCCATTAACAAAACAGAGAAAAGATATACAAAATATATACTCTGTGTATCAAATCCAGCCATGGCCTGTTATGTACACCCATGAGTTAGATTAGTTTTATATTTTTAAAGGGTTGAAAAAAATTAGCATGCATGCAACAAAGACTATATATATTCACTAAAATATTTACTGTTTGGCCCTTTACAGAAAAGTTTACTGATCTCTGATATAGAGTACTAGTTTGCATCTTTAAAATATATATATACATGATATCATGTTAAAGATGGCTTCTGTGACTTCTGTGTTTTAAACTCATATAGTTTTTGAGAATCATCAATATGGATATCTGTAGACATTTTATACTTTCAAGTTATTGCATAAATACTGAAAAAAGCCACAATTTATTGTGTAATGCCCCTGTGTAGATTTTTTTCTGCCCAATTTTTCGTCATCAAAGATACATCTGGAAATACATGCCATCACACCCATCATGCCATCACACCCATCATGCCATCACACCCATCATGCCATCACACCCATCATGCCATCACACCCATCATGCCATCACACCCATCTTGCCATCACACCCATCATGCCATCACACCCATCATGCCATCACACCCATCATGCCATCACACCCATCATGCCATCACACCCATCATGCCATCACACCCATCATGCCATCACACCCATCTTGCCATCACACCCATCATGCCATCACACCCATCATGCCATCACACCCATCATGCCATCACACCCATCATGCCATCACAGCCATCATGCCATCACACCCATCATGCCATCACAGCCATCATGCCATCACACCCATCATGCCATCACACCCATCATGCCATCACACCCATCATGCCATCACACCCATCATGCCATCACACCCATCATGCCATCACACCCATCTTCTTGTATATATGCGGGAGGTCTTCTGCATTGTGTGTTCCTGAAAGTGGAATTGCAGGTGATGAGGTCTGCACATCTTCAGCTTTGCTCAGCTGACAACTACTACTCAAAGTTACTTCATTTAAAGGACAAATTCCATTTCCCATTGCATCGAAAAGAATAAAACACCTAGGCAGAAACCTACCTAGGGAAGTATTAGACCCGTGGTCAGAAAACTATCAGATGCTGATGAAAGAAATTGAAGAGAATTTCCTGACAGTCCAGCAGTTAAGAGTCCACAATTCCACTACCAGTGGCATAGGCTCAGTGTCTGGAGGAGGAACTAAGATCCTGCCAGCCATATAGTGGGTCAAAAAAAAAAAAAACCCCAAAAATTGAAGATGACACAAATAGATGGTAAGATGCACTGTTTTGGGGTTCAAAGAGTCAATATTGTTAAAATGACCATACTGTACAAGGGATCTACAAGTTCAATGCAAATCACCAATGGCACTTTTCACAGAAGTAGAACACAAATTTTTTTTAATGTTTATGGAAACACAAAAGAACATGAACCACCAAAACAATCTTGAGAAAGAAGAATCAAGCTGGAGGAATCATGCTGTCCGACTTCAGACTATACTACAAAGCTACAGTGATCAAAATGTATGGTACTGGCACAAAAACAGACATATAGATCAGTTGAACAGGATAGAAAGTTCAGAAATAAACCCACACCTTGACCAACTAGTCTAAAACAAAGGAGGAAAGAATAGACAGTATCTCCAACAAGTGGTGCTGGGAAATCATGGCAATACATGTTAAAGAATGAGAGTTAAGAATGAAATTAGAATATTCTCTAACACCATATATAAAAACAAACTCAATATGCTTTAAAGACCTGAATACTATAAAATTACTAGAGAAAAACGTTGCCAGAACACTCTTTGATACTGCACCAATATTTTTTTTGGATCCATCTCCTAAAACAAAGGAAACAAAAGCAAAAGTAAACAAATGGGCACCTAATTAAATGTAAAAGCTTTTTCACAGCAAAAGAAACCATTGACAAATGAAAATACAATCTGTTGAAAGGGAGAAGGTATTTCCAAATGATATGATTAATAAATGGTTGACATTAAACATACATAAACAAACAACTCAGCAACAAGCAAACAAACAACCTGGGTATTTGAAAATGGGCAGAAAAACTGAGGAGATATTTTTCCAACAAGCATATGCAGATGGCCAACAGGCACATTAAAAAATGCTCAGCATCACTAATCATCAGAGATATGAAAATCAAAACCACAGTGAAATACCTCACATCTGTCAGAATGACTATCATCAAAACGAAGACAAACAGCAAATACTGACAAGGATGTGGAGAACAAGGAACCCTCCAACACAGTTGGTAGGAATGCAAATTGGTTCAGCCATTGTGGAAAACAATGTGGACACTTCTCAAAAAACTAAAAATAGAATTGCCATATGACCCAGTAATTCCACTCTTGGGTATTTATCTGAAAAAACCAAGAACACCAAAAAGATACATGTACCTCAGTGCTTGTAGCAGCAATATTTATAATTGGAAACATATAGAACCAACCTAGATTGCTTCATCAACAGATGAATGGATAAAAATATGTGATTTTATATATATATATATATATGCATGCACAATAGAATATAATGTTATATATTCCATTATGTGTATTAATATGCCATTGTGTGTATATATATTTATATATACACACACTACATCTTCTTCATTCCATTGTATGTGTGTGTGTGTGTGTTTGTGTGTGTGTGTGTATGGACTATCATGGAATATTGCTTAGCCATAAAAAAGAATGAGATTTTGTTGTTTGCAGCCACATGGATCGAGTTGCAGAGTATTATGAAGAGAAAGACAAATATTGTAAGTGGAATCTAGAAAGTACAACAAAAGTAGTGAATCAAACAAAAATGAAACAGACCCATAGATCTAGAGAACAAACTAGTGCTTACTGGTGGGGAGAGGAAAGGGGAGTGGGCAATGCGCAGTAGGAGATTCTTTTAAGATTATCATGGGATTATATGAAATCATGTATATGACCCTTTTGAAAATTGTAATGCACTACAGAATTTAAGGAATTTTTCTTTAAAAAAAAATTTTTTTATTTTTACTTTATTTTACTTTACAATACTGTATTGGTTTTGCCATACATTGACATGAATCCACCACGGGTGTACATGCATTCCCAACCATGAACCCCCCTCCCACCTCCCTCCCCACAACATCCCTCTGGGTCATCCCCGTGCACCAGCCCCAAGCATGCTGTATCCTGCATCGGACATAGACTGGTGATTTGATTCTTACATGATAGTATACATGTTTCAATGCCATTCTCCCAAATCATCCCACCCTCTCCCTCTCCCTCTCCCTCTGAGTCCAAAAGTCCGCTATACACATCTGTGTCTTTTTTGCTGTCTTGCATACAGGGTCATCATTGCCATCTTTCTAAATTCCATATATATGTGTTAGTATACTGTATTGGTGTTTTTCTTTCTGGCTTACTTCACTCTGTATAATCGGCTCCAGTTTCATCCATCTCATCAGAACTGATTCAAATGTATTTTTTTTAATGGCTGAGTAATACTCCATCATGTATATGTACCACAGCTTTCTTATCCATTCATCTGCTGATGGACATCTAGGTTGTTTCCATGTCCTGGCTATTATAAACAGGGCTGCGATGAACATTGGGGTACATGTGTCTCTTTCAATTCTGGTTTCCTCAGTGTGTATGCCCAGCAGTGGGATTACTGGGTCATATGGCAGTTCTATTTGCAATTTTTTAAGGAATCTCCACACTGTTCTCCATAGTGGCTGTACTAGTTTGCATTCCCACCAACAGTGTAGGAGGGTTCCCTTTTCTCCACACCCTCTCCAGCATTTATTGCTTGCAGATTTCTGGAATGCAGATATTCTGACTGGTGTGAAGTGGTACCTCATTGTGGTTTTGATTTGCATTTCTCTAATAATGAGTGATGTTGAGCATCTTTTCATGTGTTTGTTAGCCATCCGTATGTCTTCTTTGGAGAAATGTCTATTTAGTTCTTTGGCCCATTTTTTGATTGGGTCATTTATTTTTCTGGAATTGAGTTGCATAAGTTGCTTGTATATTTTTGAGATTAGTTGTTTGTCAGTTGTTTCATTTGCTATTATTTTCTCCCATTAAGAAATACATTAGAAAAAAAATCTTGGATTTCCCTGGTGGTGCAGCAAATAAGAATTCATCCGCCAATGCAAGGGACATGGGTTTGATCCCTGGTCTGGGAAGATTCCATATGCCACAGAGCAACGAAGTACATGTGCCATAACTACTAAGCCTGCGAGCCACAACTACTGAGTCTGTGTGCAGCAACTACTTAAGAACATACGCCTAGAGCCTGTGCTCTGCAACAAGAGGAGCCACTGCAGTGAGAAGCCCATGCAATAAAGCCCACCACAATAAAGAGTACACCCACTCACCACACCTAGGGAAAGCCCGCAAAGAGACAAAGGCCCAGCACAGCCAAAAATAAATCAATAACAGTTTTTCAAGTTTTAAAAAATCTTCATTGATTACATTCTCATCAGCAATATATGACTGCTATCATTACCATACCTTTTTGGTAACCGCTTGAAGTTTTGTTAGTGGTAACCACTGGTTTTATGTACCTTTTCCTGATTACCAGTGAACCAATTTTACTGATTCTCAGCCCCAAGCCCACCCTTTTTATCCTACTCTATGGTACTGGAGCCGCACCCTCTAAATTTTCATCCTTTTATGGCTCTGTCTGTAGAGGTCCCTGGAAGGAGTGTAAAGCCACAGCAAGAGGAAGGGATGTCCCTCCCTCAGGGCAGTCTGCTTTTCTCGTCTACCACAGCACCAGCACGCTGGTGTGCAAGAGTCCTGACGGTGTGTACTCACTTCAGTGGCCTGTGCGGCCCGACTCTAGCCTACCCTTCCCCTTAGGCAAGCATCTCAGCCACCTGTCTGGACACTCTTATAGGCCAGTTCTAGTCCACATTTTCCAGAAAATTTCTTCCCATCAGCAGCTTTACAGAGAAGGGAGACAGAGTGGCCTAAGTTCCTTTCTTGTTCATTTTTCCTCAACCTGGAGGTGGTATCTGCTTTCTTCATTAGTAACTTCTATGCCCTTAGAGTCCTTTCTAACTTCTGTTATCAGTTAACCACTTTAAGAATTAAATTTTTGTTTTAAAATCTCCCTATTCAAATGTTTGGTATGAATAATGTCTCCTGACTGTACAATGACTGATGTTGAACTTATTTTCAACCCTCAGTTACTGTTTTTTCAGTAGTCTTCTCTGAATCATAGGTATGTAGCTAGCTAACTAGCTAGATAACAGATATATGTGTTCCTATTCTTAACGGAAGGTAGATACTCCTTACACATTTGGGAAACTAATCTTTTGTCAGATCTATAGTTTACAAATATCTTCACCAAAGCTGTAACTTATTTTCACATTCAGTGATGTCTTTTGACATAGAGAAATTGATCAATATTTTCATTTATGGTTTATGCACATTGTATTTTATTTAAGAAACTCTTTGTTATTTTTATGTCACAAAAATTGCCAAACAAATGTTTTAGAATTTATTTTTTATATTTGATCTTTATTATATCTGCAATTTTGAGGTAAAGAGAGTATAAGTTGAAAATGAAATCCTATCATTTTTCATATATAGTGATTTTTTTCCAGCACCATATATTAGTTAGTTTCTCAGTTAATTTACAGTGAAAACTCAGAATTTAACAAGTTATTATAAACATGAGCCTATTCCTAGATTTTAACAATCTGTTCATTTTTACCTATATATCTAGTATCAATATCCACAGTTTTAATTGTGATAAATATATGTTTTCTTTAATCTGAAAGAAATAAACAATCCTATCCTTCTTCTCTTTTAAAATTGTCTTGGCTAAAGATATGGAATCCTAAAAGAGGATGTTGTTAAGATGCTGTACTCAATATGTCAGCAAATTTGGAAAACTCCACAATGGCCACAAGACTGGAAAAGGTCAGTTTTCATTCCAGTCCCACATAAGGGCAATGCCAAAGAATGCTCAAACTACCTCACAATTGCACTCATTTCCCATGCTAGCAAGGTAATGTTCAAAATCTTTCAAGTTAGATTTCAGCAGTTCATGAACCAAGAGCCTCCAAATGTACAAGCTGGATTTAGAAAAGGCAGAGGAACAAGAGATCAAATTGCCACATCTGCTGGATCATAGAAAAAGCAAGAGAATTCCAGAAAAACATCTATTTCTTCTTTATTGACTCTGCTAAAGCCTTTGATTGTGTGGGTCACAACAAACTGTGGAAAATTCTTAAAGAGTTGGGAATACAAGACCACCTTACCTGCCTCCTGCAAAACCTGTATCCAGATCAAGAAGCAACAGTTAGAGCCAGACATGGAACAACAAATTGGTTCAAAATTGGGAAAGGAGTACATCAAGGCTGGCTGTATACTGACACCCTGTTATTTAACTTGTATACAGAGTACATCATGCAAAATACCAGGCTGGATGAAGCTCAAGCTGGAATCAAGATTGCCAAGATATATATCAATAACCCTAGATATGCAGATGACCCTATCCTAATGGCAGAAAGTGAAGAGAAAGTGATGAAGGTGAAAGAGGAGAGTGAAAAAGCTGGTTTGAAACTCAACATTCAAAATACTAAGATCATGGCATCTGGTCCCGTCACTTCATGGCAAATAGAAGGGAAAAAGTGGAAGCAGTGACAGATTTTATTTTCTTGGGCTCCAAAATCACTGCGGACAGTGACCACAGCCATCAAATTACAAGATGCTTGCTTCTTGGAAAGAAAGCAAAAAAGAAAGCTATGACAAACATAGATAGTGTATCAAAAAGGCAGAGGCATCACTTGGCAAACAAAGATACACATAGTCAAAGCTATCGTTTTTTCCAGTAGTCATGTACAGATATGAGAGCTGGACAATAAAGAAGGCTGAGCACCAAGGAATCGATGCTTTTGAAATGTGGTGCTGGGAAGACTCAAGAGAGTCCCTTGGGCTGCAAGGGACTCAAACCAGCCAGTCCTAAAGGAAATCAACCCTGAATGTCAATGGAAGGACTGATGCTGAAGCTGAAACTCACTTTGGCCACTTGATATGAAGAGCTGACTCACTGGAAAGACCCTGATGTTGGGAAAGACTGAAAGCAAAAGGAAAAGGGGGTGGCATAGGATGAGATAATTAGATAGCATCACTAGCTCAGTGGGCATGAATTTGAGCAATCTCTTGGAGATAGTGGAGGACACAGGAGCCTGGTGTGCTACAGTCCCTGAGATTGCAAGAGTCAGAAATGGCTTAGTGACTGAACAACAACAACAAAGAGTGAAACCAGGGGAACATGGTATTTCTATTTGTTAAGGTCTATGATCAGTAAAGGTTTAAGATTTTCTCTATAATAGATCCAAATGAGTTGCTATATTTATCCCTAGATACTGTGAACGTAATTAAAGAAGGAGGCTGTAAAACTGAGGCAGCCCCAATACCTTGATAGCTATATGAGCAATCAAAACCTCAGATTCAGCACACTGGAGTCTGAGAAAATCAAACAATAAAAGCCAAACACAGCCAACTAGACTTTCCCAAATAAGGTAACTGCTTAAGCTACAGGCAGTCAAACAATTTTCTGGCTTGACTTCCATATTTTCTCTGTAAAAATCTCTTCCCTAGCTCCTGGTGTTAGAACATTCTTAATCACTTCTGGTTTGGTGCTGGTGGTGGTTGCTGGTTTAGTCACCAAGTCGGGTCTGACTCTTGCGACACCCTGGACTATAGCCCACCAGGCTCCTCTGTCCATGGGATTTTCTAGGCAAGAATACTAAAGTGGTAGCCATTTCCTTCTCAAAGGGGATATTCCTGACCCAGGAGTTGGAACCTGTGTCTCTTTCATTGGCAGATACATTCTTTACCAACTGCGCCACCAGGGAAAGCCAAGCTTCCTAGCTCAAACTGATGCATGCTGAAATAACTCTAGAAAAGTTTAATGTGCCTCGGTTTATATTTTAATGTTACTACCTAGGGCTTTTTTATATATCAAAATAACTTCTAACATTGCACATTCTAATTGGTTTTGATGATATATGGAAATGCATTTGATTTCTTGTGGTGATTTCTGTCCCTAGTAATAAAGAGGCTGCATGCCAATGCAGGAGAGGTAAGAGATGCTGGTTCAGTCCCTGGGTCGGAAGGTCCCCTGGAGAAGTAAATGGCAACCTACTCCTGTATTCTTGCCTGGAGAATCCCATGGACAGAGGAGCCTGGTGGGCTACAGTTCATGGGGTCGCAAAGAGTCAGACACAACTGAAGCGACTTAGCATGAACGCACAGTGATTTCTGTATTCAACCAACTTGTTGCACTCATTTCCCAGTTTGTAATAGTTCGTATATTCTCTTGGATTTTCTAGGCAGTTAATCACATCATCTATAACATTTTCCTTTACATTTTATTTCACAGGGAATATTGGAACATTCCTAAAGACCAAGGTATTTAATCATCAAATGAGATTTACTATTAAGCATCTTCTCTAAAAAGAAAAGTTTCCTCCAGAGTGACGTTTAACAGCATTGAGAGCCCTCGTGTGGACACAAGTCAAGTAAATCTCACTTATAGTTTGGTTTGTAAAACAGATCAGTAAAGACATTAGCTAATTTAATAAACTTTGTCAGTTGCTAGTTAAGCTGAAAGTTTAAATTAACTCAAAGCTAACTTTAAGTTAAATTTTAAGCTAAATTTTCAGTTAAACTGAAATGAAGTTAATTTACCTGTGTTTCAACAGAGTAGCAGGTTGCTGTGGCATTGGCTGTGTGCCCTTAATCAAAGATATAGAAAAGAATGACTTTTTCTTTCCTTATCAGTGTCTCTAAACTTTTATCTAAAGCGACTAAACAACAATAATAAATAGAAATACGCAATAAAGACAAAAATCAGCTTCCCTAGTAACAAAAAAGTGGAAATGAAAATATCATTTTTATCCATTTAAAAGTGTTACAAGATTTTGGTTTTGGTGTTTATTTGGATGTTTAAGGAGTTAGAAGAGTAAGAGGGATTTTTTTTTTTTTTTTTAAGTATCATTTGGGTTTGGGGGAAAGGAAGTCTCCAAGATTTCCTATGGGAGTATGCTGCTGCTGCTAAGTCACTTCAGTCGTGTCCGACTCTGTGTGACCCCATAGATGGCAGCCCACCAGGCTCTGCCATCCCTGGGATTCTTCAGGCAAGAACACTGGAGTGGGTTGCCATTTCCTTCTCCAATGCATGAAAGTGAAAAATGAAAGTGAAGTCGCTCAGTCATGTCTGACTCTTTGCGACCCCGTGGACTGCAGCCTACCAGGCTCCTCCGCCCATGGGATTTTCTAGGCAAGAATACTGGAGTGGATTGCCACTGCCTTCTCCGAAGGGAGTATAGGTTGGTGAGTAACTGGACAATATTTACAAAGAGTCTTTAAAATCATAAATACCATTGGATTAAATAATTTCCCCTCTTCTATGGCTGATTCATATTGATGTTTGGTAGAAACCAACACAATACTGTAAAGCAGTTATCCTTCAATTAAAAATAAATAAATTTTAAGAAAGCATTTCCTCTATTTTAAAGAAAGAGTCAGATCTGTGGTAAATATGGAGTAAAAAGAGGAGTGGGTATTATTTATAATGACAAAATGACATCTCTAACAAAAAGGTGTTTGTTAAATAAATTACGATCCATTCATTTGACAAAATACTATTTAGCCATTTTAAATCATATCATAAAAGGCTATTTCATGAACTAGAAGTAATTTTCCTAACATATTTCTAATGTTTTAAAAATTATGTGTGGAACACAATATCAATTTGAATCAAAATCTATGTACATAAGAAAATAGCTTTTATTTGTGTATAAATTTAATCTTCACAACAATCTTATGAAAATCCTGTTATCATTTTAGAGGTGGAGAAGCCAAAGCTCAGGGAGATTAGGTTATTCACTTAAAATTAGACAGTAAGAGGCAAAACTGGACACACATACACACATTTATGCCAGAAAATAACATGTAGTTCTCTCTAAGCAGTGAGTGTGCGCATCACTTTTGTTTCATATTTATGTTCTCCAAATATCCCCAAATGAGCAGTTATTAGTAAATCCCATAAATTGTATAACTATAAAGATGAATATTAATGTTTCTTGTAAGAGTTGAAGGAAAAGAGCCTGCTTATTCATTGGTATTGCAAAAGCATATCCCTCTTCACATAAATTTTCTGTATCAAATTCCAGACACTTAGCGCAGATTCTCTGTATTGATTTATATTTTCCTGTCCAAATTGTTTCTGTGAAAACAAAAGACAAAAGTTGTAAGCCATTCCAAAGCAGCAGCTTTATTTCCACTGTCAGTTACAGGTGATGTGGGGAGCAATTTTCCACCCCTTACAACCTGAAAATAACCAGTCAGGCTGCAGCTCTGCCTGTGTTCACTCCTTACCCTTAGTCAGAAAGCAATAAATTCTGTAAGGAAAAATATTGCCCCATTAAACAAACTGTCATCATTGAAAAGCAATATTCTTTTTTAATTTTTCCCATGAGGTTATCTTAATAACTCACTCATAAAAGGTATCTCCCAGGAACATCTAGTTCATAGACTAAAACTGTTAAACAATATGAATCTGATACAAATAGCACAGGATGAATGTTTCTAATCCATAAAAGGGTCCATATTTATTAAAAATATACACACAACAAAGATCACTGCAAACTACTGTCTACTGTTGGTGGAAAAGTAACTTACTCCTTTTCAGGGCTTCCCACTCCTCCATAAGCAACTTGTCATGTTACAAGTTATCTTTCATCACACCAAAGGAAGCAAAGGAAGCCTGACAAACTCAAATTTGATTTGTGAGACCAAAGTTTTGAGAGAAATAATGACTAATTGGCATTTTATACAATCATCATTTTAACATCACTGGACAATTATTTCTTAAAGAAGGAAATGAATTCATTTAACTGCTTTTCCTCCAACATGGGATTGGCAGGAGGATTTCCAAAGAGATTTGCAATGAAATTTATGCTAAATATAAATTCTTGTTGCTACGGGGACTCTACAATCCTACACATTGCATTGGTGCCCACAGGATGGCTCATTTGTTCGAGTGACCTAAACCCCAAACCACCTCTGTTCTTGTTCTTACATTTATTGCTTTCTAGTCAACCAGCACTTGTTTATGGTACAGACACTGACAGAATTATCATTGAGGTCAAACATAAATTTGTATCATTAAGTGTAGAGTGAAAAGAAAATGCTACTGAAAACATTTACCAAAAACTCCGCACCTGAAGAAATGTGAAATAATTTACACTGGCAACCAGTGCTTTTAAACTAAGTAATTTTGTCTTTTCACTCCAATACCAGTCTTTTCATTAAGGAACCATTTCAAGAAAAGAATAACAGTCATGAAAAAGAAAATAAATATATAGTTGCATATCAGTAACTTGATTTGGGATAGTTATATTTTCCAAAAGAAAGTTGCATTTCATTTTCTTATAGAAGTTAAGATTAAGATTTGCTACAGTCAACACAGTGTATTCATTAACTTTATTTAGCTATTGCTATGTAACTAATTACTCCAAAATTTAGTGGCTTCAAGTGACAAAATTCATTATCTCTCTATTCTTGCAGGTCAGAAAATTAGATGAAACTTAGCTACTTTCCATACTTTAGGGTCTCTCACAGGCTCTAATCAAGGTGTTGGCCAGGCTGCCCACCTGGAGAAGAATCCACTTCCAAGCTTATTTGTGAGTTTGACAAAAGGAATTAATTCCTTCTGGGTTTTGCACTGAGAGTCTGCCTTCCTGGTTGTTGGCAGAGGCCACATTTGGCTTCTTGGCATACGGAAGTCTTTAATGCAGTAACTTGTTTCATCAAAGTGAGAAATCCAAGAATGCAAGAGAGAACTTTCTAGCAGGAGATAACATCTCACCATGATATTCAGCAGAGTCTTTGGTGATAAAATCATGGAAGTGACATCCCATCACTTTAATACACTCTGTTTTTCTGGGCCCAAGTCACTAGGTTCCATCCATGCTCAAAAGAGAGGATTAAGCAAAGGTGTGAACACTATCTTAGAAATGTGCCCACCATGAAGTTGTGAATTAAAAAATGCTCAGATTGAGTCGTATTATGAAGATTAGCAGAAAAAGTGACCCTAAAATATGCTGCTCAGGAAAAGATTTCTGTTTTTTTAGCCTCCTCTTTAACTGCCTAAAAAAGTTTACACAGGGAGCCTAGACCAGGAACAGAGCTATTACCAGAGATAACTTTTTATGTAAGAAAGACATCTGTCTTGCTGATCTGCTCATGATGCCGATTGCATTGCTGTTCACACTGTTCATTGAATCCAGGGAAGGCAAGGAGCGAGCTAAGAGGCTGGAAGAAGACTCGAGGAGCCGTAGGAACTGCAGACATGTTTATTCTGTCAGGACAACAGCCATGGCATAAACTAACACGGCACAACCTCTCTCCTGGCTGGCGCAGTGGCCATAACTGTCTTCTTTCCTGGCTGACGCAGCAGTCATAGCAGCAGACACGCTATCTTCTCTCGCAGCTGACCAATGGACACAGTCTTGGGGCAGCAGTAATGACACCGCTTTTTTGGGTGGAGCTCATATAACAAAGGAGAAGGCGATGGCACCCCACTCCAGTACTCTTGCCTGGAGAATCCCAGGGACGGTGGAACCTGGTGGACTGCCGTCAATGGGGGTCGCACAGAGTCGGACACGACTGAAGCGACTTAGCAGCAGCAGCAGCAACATATAACAAAAGTAATTTTGCTATAAAAATTACTTTTGTTATAAAAGTAATTTTGCCTGCGTCCACGTGAGTACCTTGTGATGCACAGGCACAGTGCTATAAATGATCTCAGCTGTTACATAGTCCTTATTTATAAAACGTGAGGTGTGAAAGCCTGACCAAGCCATCTTGGCTAATTTTCTTTCTCCCCACAACACCTGATGGGAAACTTCTGTTTAGTGATCGTTTTATCTTCCTCTTCCTGTGGATTGTCTTCCTTCCTTTTGAAGGCCCAGACACCTACCCCTTGCCTGTAGCTCATGATGGTATGTGTGCGTATGGTAAGTTGCTTTAGTTGTATCTGAGTTTTTGCAACCCTATAGATTGTGGCCGTCCAAGATCCTCTGTCAGTGGATTTTCCAGGTAAGAATACTGGAGGGGGTTGCCATGCCATCCTCCAGAGGATCTTCCTGATCCAGGGATTGAACCTGTGTCTCCTGTAATTCCTGCATGGCAGGTGGATTCTTACCACTGAGACACCAGGGAAGCCCCATGATGATATATAAACCACAATTGATTGTCTGAGAGTCTCCTATCTTTCGAGTTCCCACATTTACAAAACTAAATTTCCTCCCTCCCCCGCTCCCCCCCCTGTTAATGTGTCTTGTTACTTTTATTCAATTACTAAGGCATGTCTGACTCTTTGTGACCCCATGAACCACAGCATGCCAGGATTTCCTGTCCTCCAGTATCTCCTGGAGTTTGCTCAGATTCATGTCCATTGAGTCCGTGATGCCATCCAACCATCTCATCCTCTGTTGTCCCTTTCTCCTCCTGCTCTCAATCTTTTCCAGGGTCTTTTCCAGTGAGTCTCATGTCAATTTAATCATTCAGTTCAGTTCAGTCACTCAGTCATGTCTGACTCTTTGTGACCCCATGAATTGCAGCATGCCAGGCCTCCTTGTCCATCGCCAACTCCAGGAGTTCACCCAAACTCACATGCATTGAGTCGGTGATACCATCCAGCCATCTCATCCTCTGTTGTCCCCTTCTCCTCCTGCCTTCAATCTCTCCCAGCATCAGGGTCTTTTCCAATGAGTCAACTCTTCGCATGAAGTGGCCAAAGCATTAGACCAACCAAATAATCTAAAAAGGAAGTAGGGAAAAAATTTCCTCACCTACAATTATAGACACATCTCATCTTACTGCCCTTCATTTTATGGTGCTTTACAGATATTGTGCTTTTCACAAATTGAAAGTTTGCAGCAAATCTTCATGGAGCAATTCTATTGGCACCATCTTTCCAGCAGCATTCGCTCACTTTGCGTTTCTGGTAATGTAGGCAATATCTCAAACTTTTTTATTCTTATTATATTCATCATGGTGATATGTGATCAGTGATCTTTGATGTTACTACTGCAATTGTTTGTGGCTCCATGAACAGTGCCCATGTGAGATGGCAAATTCTCCCAAGTTAGCCCTCCCACGCAGCTTGTTTCTCCTTGGGGCTTCCTGTTCCCTTGTTCAGTATTGAGAGAGCAATACTGAAATTAGACCAATTAATAACCCTATATTATCCTCCATGTTTTCAAGTGAAAGGAAAAGGCACACATCTCTTACTTTAAATCAAAGCCAGAAATGATTAATTTTAGTGAAGAAGGCAGGTCGAAAGCCAAGATAGATAGAATGCTAGGCCTCTTGTGCCAAATAACCAAGGAATGAATGCAGAGGAAAGGTTCTGGAAAAAAGGTAAAAGTGCTACCCCAAAGAGCACATGAATGATAAGACAGGGAAACAGCCATATTGCTGATATGGAGAAAATTTTAGTGTCTGGATAGAAGACCAAAACAGCTAAAGTAGTCCCATAAGCCAAACCCTGATCCAGAGCCAGGCCCTGACTCCCTTTCTCTAAAGGCTGAGAAAGGTGAGGAAATGATGGAAGAAAATTTTGGAGCTAGCAGATGTTGGTTCAGTTCAGTTCAGTTGCTCAGTAATGTCCAACTCTTTGCAACCGCACGGACTGTAGCACGCCAGGCGCCCCTGTCCATTGCCAGCTCCCGGAGCTTGCTCAAACTTATGTCGATCGAGTCGGTGATGCCAACCAACCATCTTATCCTCTGTAGTCTGCTTCTCCTCCTGCCTTCAATCTTTCCCAGCATCAGGTTCTTTTCCAAGGAGTCAGTTCTTCTCATTAGGTGGCCAAAGTATTGGAGTTTCAGCTTCAGCATCAGTCCTTCCTTTTGGATTGACTGATTTGATCTCTTCACAGTCCATGGGACTCTCAAGAGTCTTCTCCAACACCACATTTCAAAAGCATCAAACCTTAGGTGCTCAGTTTTCTTTATAGTCCAGCTCTCACATCCATACATGACTACTGGAATAACCAGTAGTCTTTGACTATGATGGACCTTTGTCTAGATGGACTAGATGACCTTTGTTGGCAAAGTAATGTCTCTGCTTTTCAATATGCTATCTAGGTTAGTCATAACTTTTCTTCCAAGGAGTAAGTGTATTTTAATTTCATGGCTGCAATCACCATCTGCAGTGATTTTGGAGCCCAAGAAAATAAAGTCTGTCACCATTTCCATTGTTTCCCATCTATTTGCCATGAAGTGATGGGACTGGATGCTATGATCTTAGTTTTCTGAATGTTGAGCTTTAAGCCAACTTTTTCATTCTCCTCTGTCACTTTCATCAAGAGGGTCTTTGCTTCTTCACTCTCTGTCATAAGGGTGATGTCATCTGCATATCTGAGGTTATTGATTTTCTCCTGGAAATCTTGATTCCAGCTTGTACTTCATCCAGCCCAGCATTTCACATGATGCATTCTGCATATAATTTAAATAAATAAGATGACAATATACAGCCTTAAGGTACTCCTTTCCCTATTTGGAGCCAGTCTGTCATTCCATGTCTGGTTCTACCTGTTGTTTTTTGACCTGCATATGGATTTCTCAGTAGGCAGATAAGGTGGTCTGGTATTCCCATCTCTTGAAGAATTTTCCAGTTTGTTGTGATCCACAAGGTCAAAGGCTTTGGCATAGTCAATAAAGCTAAAGTAGATATTTTTCTGGAACTCTCTTGCTTTTTCAATGATCCAACAGACGTTGGCAATATGATCTCTGATTTCTCTGCCTTTTCTAAATCCAGCTTGAACTTCTGGAAGTTCACGGTTCATATACTGTTGAAGCCTGGCTTGGAGAATTTTGAGCATTACTTTGCTCACATTTGAGATGAGTGCAACTGTGTGGTAGTTTGAACATTTTTTGGCATTGCCATTATTTGGGATTCACATGAAAACTGACCTTTTCCAGTCTTGTGGCCACTTCTGGGTTTCCCAAATTTGCTGGCATATTGAGTGCAGCACTTTCACAGCATCATCTTTTAGGATTTAAAATAGCTCAACTGGAATTCCATCACCTCCACTAGATTTGTTCCTACTGATGCTTGGTAAGGCCCACTTGACTCCACATTCAAGGATGTGTGGCTCAAGGTGAGTGATCACACCATCGTGGTTATCTGGGTCATGAAAATCTTTTTCTTATATATATATAGTTCTGCTGTGTATGCTTGCCACCTCTTCTTAATATCTTCTGCTTCTGTTAGGTCCATGCCATTTCTGTCCTTTATCGAGCCCATCTTTGCATGAAATGTTCTCTTGGTATCTCTGATATTCTTGAAGAGCTCTCTATTCTTTCCCATCTAGTTGTTTTCCTGTATTTCTTTGCATTGATCACTGAGGAAGGCTTTCTTATCTCTCCTTGCTATTGTTTGGAGCTCTGTATTCAAATGGATATATCTTTCCTTTTCTCCTTTGCCTTTCCCTTCTCTTCTTTTCTCAGCTATTTGTGAGACCTCCTCAGACGACCATTTTGCCCTTTTGCATTTCTTTTCCTTGGGATGGCCATGATCACTGCCCCCTGTACAATGTCATGAATCTCCATCCACGGTTCTTCAGGCACTCTGTCTATCAGATCTAATCCCTTGAATCTGTTTTTCAATTTTACTATTTTTTCATAAAGGGTTTGATTTAGGTCATTCCTGAGTGGTCTAGTGGTTTTCCCTACTTTCTTCAGTTAAATCTGAATTTTACAATGAAGGAGTTCATGATCTGAGCCACAGTCAGCTCCCAGTCTTGTTTTTGCTTACTGTATAGAGCTTCTCCATCTTTGGCTGCAAAAAATATAATCAATCTGCTTTCAGTATTGATCATCTGGTGATGTCCACGTGTAGAGTCATCTCTTGTGTTGTTAGAAGAGGATGTTTGCCGTGACCAGTGTGTTCTCTTTGCAAAACTCTGTTAGCCTTTGCCCTGCTTCATTTTGTATTCCAATCCCATATTTGCCTGTTACACCAGGTAACTCTTGATTTCCTACTTTTGCATTTAAGGTCCCTAGGATGAAAAGGGCATATTTTGGGGGTACTAGTTCTAGAAAGTCTTATAGGTCTTCACAGAACCATTCAACTTCAGCTTCTTCAGCATTAGTAGTTGGGGTATAGACTTGGATTACTGTGATACTGTATGTTTGACTTGGAAGTGAACAGAAGTCATTCTGTCATTTTTGAGATTGCACCCTAGTGCTACATTTTGGACTCATTTTTTGAATCAAGATAGTGGAGTAGAAGGATGTGCACTCATCTGCTCTGTGAGAACCCCAAAATTATAACTCACTGCTGAACAACCACTGACAGGAGAATGTTGGATCCCACACACACAAAAAGATACCCCAAGTCCAATGGCAAAGGAGAAGCCCCAGAAAGATGGTGGGAGGGGGAAAATCCTGTTTACAATCAAATCCCATACCTGCCAGAGATATTTGGAGAGCTCAAACAAAACTTTGTGCTCACCAGGACCCAGAGACCCTACAGAGACAAAGCCAGACCTGCCTTTGAGTGTTTGAGTGTCTCTTGCAGAGAAATGCGTCAGCATTGGCCTGCCACAGGGACAGAGGCTCTAGGTGTAGTAGACTTGGGTCACACAGAGTGTGGGTAAGCCCTCTTGGAGGAGGTTGCCATTAACCCCACCACAGAGTCGCTGAGCAGATGACCCACAAACTGCAGAAAAATTATACCAAATAAATTCTCCCACTGTTAAGAAACTTTTAGGACCCACAACAAATTTCCCAATTTGGAGATCTGGTGAAGGGACTGAAAACCCCCAGAGAATTTGGCTTTGGAGGCCAGTGGGATTTGATTACAGAACTTCCACAGGACTGGGGAAACAGGCTCTTGGAGAGCACAAACAAAATTTTGTGTGCACCAGAACCCAGGAGAAAGGAGCAGTGACCCCACAAAAGGCTAACTTAGACTTGCCAGTCAGCGTCCAGGAGTCTCCAGCAGAGGCATAGATTGGCAGTGGCCTGCTGCAGGGTTGGGGCACTGAGTGCAGCAGTGCGTGCATGGGCTCTTTTGAAGGAGGTCCCCATTATCTTCACTGCCTCCACCATAGTTTGGTTGCAGGTCAGACAACAGGGAGGGAACACAGCCCCAACCATCAACAGAAAATTGGATTAAATTTTACTGAGCATGGCCCCGCCCACTAGAACAAGACCCAGTTTCCCCCTCAGTCAGTCTCTCCCATCAGGAAGCTTCCATAAGCCTCTTATCCTTCTCCATCAGAGGGCAGGCAGAATGAAAACCACAGTCACAGAGAACTAACCAAATTGATCACATGGACCACAGCCTGTTTAACTCAATGAAACTATGAGCCATGCTGTGCAGGGCCGCCCAAGATGGATGGGTCATGGTAGAGAGTTCTAACAAAATGTGGTCCACTGGCGAAGGGAATGACAAACCACTTCAGTTTTCTTGCCTTAAGAACCCCAGGAACATTATGAAAAGGCAACAGGATATTGGCTAATGAAGTTTAAAGAAAGTGCAAGGTTAACTAGCAAGTGCTAATGTAGAGACTTCAGCAAGTCGCCCAGAACATGTAGCTAAGAGAATTAACAAAGTTGACTACACAGACAACATATTTTCAGTGTAAATGAAACTGCTTTCCACTAGAAGAAAATGCCATCCAGGACTTTCGTAGCTATGAAGGAGGAGTTGATTGGCTGTAAAGCTTCAAAGGACAGGCTGACTGTCCTGTTAGGTGCTAATGTAACTGGTGACTTTAACTTGGAGCCAGTGCTCATTTATCATATGAAAATTCTACAGCCCTTAAGAATTATGCTAAGTCCACTCTGCCCATGCTCTATTAATAGAGCAACAAAGCCCAAATGATGGCACATCCATCTACAATATGGTTTACTGAATATTTTAAGTCTACTACTTCTCAGAAAAGAAGATTTCTTTTAAAATATTCCTGCTCATTGATAGTGCACCTGTTCACCCAAGAGCTCTGATGGAGATGGACAATGAAAATGTTGTTTTTATGCCAGCTAGCACACCATCCGCTTGGCAGCAGATTAAGGAGTCATTTTGAACTTCAAGTCTTATGAGTTAAGAAATGCATTTCATGAAGCTATAACTGTCACATATAATGATTCCTCTGATGGATCTGGGAAAAATAAATTTAAAACCTTCTGGAAAGGATTCACCATTCTAGATGCCATTAAGAACATTTATGATTCATGGTCAAACTATCAACATTAACAAAAGTTTCAAAAAAATTGATTCCAACCTTTGAAGGAATTTAAGACCTCAGTGGAGGAAGTAACTGCAGATGTGGTGGAAAGAGCAAGAGAACCTAGAAATGGAATCTGAAGATGCTATTGAATTGCTGCAATCTCATTACAAAACTTTAATGGATAAAGAGTTGCTTCGTATGGATGAGAAAAGAAAGTGGTTCCTTGAGAGGGAATCTACTCCTGGTGGAGATGCTGTGAAGATTATTGAAATGATGACAAAGGATTTAGAGTACCATATAAACTTAGTTGATAAGACACTAGCAGGGTTTGAAAGGATTGACTCCAATTTTGGAAGATGTTCTACTGTAGGTAAAATATTATCTAACAGTATTGCCTGCTACAGAGAAAGTGCTCGTGAAAGACAGGATCAGCCAATGTGACAAACCTCACTGTTGTCCTATTTTAAGAAATTGCTGTAGATGCCCTAAATTTCTAAGGGATTCCTGCCCACAGTACTAGATATAATGGTCATCCGAGTTAAATTCACTTATTCCAGTCCATTTGAGTTTGCTGAGTCCTAGAATATCGACGTGCACTCTTGCCATCTCCTGTTTGACCACTTCTGATTTGCTTGAACCTAACATTCCAGGTTCCTATGCAATATTGCTCTTTATAACATCAGACCTTGCTTCTATCACCAGTCACATCCACAGCTGGGTATTGTTTTTGCTTTGGCTCCATCCCTTCATTATTCTGGAGTTATTTTTCCACTGATCTCCAGTAGCATATTGGGCACCTACCGACCTGGGGAGTTCCTCTTTCAGTATCCTATCATTTTGCCTTTTCATATTGTTCATAGGGTTCTCAAGGCAAGAATACTGAAGTGGTTTGTCATTCCCTTCTCCAGTGGTCCACACTGTCAGACCTCTCCACCATGACCCGCCCATCTTGGGTAGCCCCACAAGGCATGGCTTAGCTTCATTGAGTTAGACAAGGTTGTAGTCCGTGTGATTATATTGACTAGTTTTCAGTGATTATGGTTTGTGTGTCTGCCCTCTGATGCCTCTCGCAACACCTACCATCTTACTTGGATTTCTCTTACCTTGGATGTGGGGTATCTCTTCACAGCTGCTCCAGCAAAGCACAGCCACTACTCCTTACCTTGGATGAGGGGTATCTCCTCACAGCTGTCCCTCCTGAACTTGAACATGGAGTAGCCCTCTCAGCCCTCCTGCACCCATGCAGCCACCACTCCTTAGACGTGGGGTTGCTCCTCTTGGCTGCCACCCCTGACCTCGGGCATGGGGTTGCTCCTCCCAGCCGCTGCTCCTGACTTCGGGCGTAGGGTAACTCCTCTTGGCTGCTCCTGCACCATCGCAGCCTGGCACTCTTGGCTGCCACCCCGTACATCCGACATGGGGTAGCTCCTCTCGGCCACGCTTCTGTGCGGTTGTCTCAGCCAGCGTGCTTCTGCCATGCACTACTGTGGGCAGGAATCCCTTAGAAGAAATAGAGTAGCCATCATGGTCAACAAAAGAGTCTGAAATGCAGTACTTGGATGCAATCTCAAAAACAACAGAATGACCTCTATTCATTTCCAAGGCAAGCCATTCAATATCACAGTAACCCAAGTCTATGCCCCAACCAGTAATGCTGAAGAAGCTGAAGTTGAACGGTTCTATGAAGACCTACATGACCTTTTAGAACTAACACCACAAAAAGATGTCCTTTTCATTATAGGGGACTGGAATGCAAAAGTAGGAAGTCAAGAAACACCTGGGGTAACAGGCAAATTTGGCCTTGGAATATGGAATGAAGCAGGGCAAAGGCTAACAGAGTTTTGCCAAGAGAATGCACTGCTCATAGCAAACACCCTCTTCCAACATCATAAGAGAAGACTCTACACGTGGACATCACCATATGGTCAACACTGAAATCAGATTGATTATATTCTTTGCAGCCAAAGGTGGAGAAGCTCTATACAGTCAACAAATACAAGACCGGAAGCTGACGTGGCTCAGATCATGAACTCCTTATTGCCAAATTCAGGCTAAATTGAAGAAAGTAGGGAAAACCACTAGATCATTTAGGTATTACCTAAATCAAATTCCTTATGATTACACAGTGGAAGTGAGAAATCGATTTAAGGGGCTAGATATGATAGATGCAGTGCCTGATGAACTACGGATGGAGGTTCATGACATTGTGCAGAAGACAGGGATCAAGACCATCCTCATGGAAAAGAAATGCAAAAAAGCAAAATTTCTGTCTGGGGAGGCTTTACAAATAGCTGTGAAAAGAAGAGAGGCGAAAAGCAAAGGAGAAAAGGAAAGATATAAGCATCTGAATGCAGAGTTCCAAAGAATAGCAAGGAGAGATAAGAAAGCCTTCCTCAGCGATCATTGCAAAGAAATAGAAGAAAACAACAGAATGGGAAAGACTAGAGATCACTTCAAGAAAATTAGAGTTACCACAGGAACATTTCATGCAAAGATGGGCACAATAAAGGACAGAAATGGTCTGGACCTAACAGAAGCAGAAGATAGTAAGAAGAGGTGGTAAGAATACACAGAAGAACTGTACAAAAAAGAGCTTCACGACCAAGCTAATCATGATGCTGTGATCACTCACCTAGAGCCAGACATCCTGGAATGGGAAGTCAAGTGGGCCTTGGAAAGCATTGCTACAAACAAAGCTAGTGGAGGTGATGAAATTCCAGCTGAACTATTTCAAATCCTGGAAGATGATGCTGTGAAAGTGCTGCACTCAATATGCCAGCAAATTTGGAAAACTCAGCAGTGGCCACAGGACTGGAAAAGGTAAGTTTTCATTCCAATCTCAAAGAAAAGCAAAGCCAAAGAACGCTCAAACTACCACACAATTACACTCATCTCACACGCTGGTAAAGTGAACCGTGAACTTCCAGATGTTAAAGAAAAGGGTTAGAAAAGCCAGAGGAACCAGAGATCAGATTGCCAACAACCACTGGATCATCAAAGAAGCAAGAGAGTTTCAGAAAAACATCTATTTCTGCTCTATTGACTATGCCAAAGCCTTTGACTGTGTGGATCAAATAAACTGTGAAAGATTCTGAAAAAGATGGGAATACCAAACCACCTGACCTGCCTCTTGAGAAACCTATATGCAGGTCAGGAAGCAACAAAACTGGATATGGAACAACAGACTGGTTGCAAATAGGAAAAGGAGTACATCAAGCCTGTATATTGTCACCCTGCTTATTTAACTTATATGCAGAGTACATCATGAGAAACCCTGGGCTGGAGGAAGCACAAGCTGGAATCAAGATTCCCGGGAGAAACATCAATAACCTCAGATATGCAGACGACACCACCCTTATGGCAGAAAGTGAAGAAGAGCTAAAGAGCCTCTTCATGAAAGTGAAAGAGGAGAGTGAAAAAGCTGGCTTAGAGCTCAACATTCAGAAAACTAAGATCATGGCATCTGGTCCCATCACTTGATGGGAATAGATGGAGAAACAGTGGAAAGTGTCAGACTTTATTTTGGGGGGCTCCAAAATCACTGCAGATGGTGATTGAAGCCATGAGATTAAAAGACACTTGCTCCTTGGAAGGAAAGTTATGACCAACCTAGATAGCATATTCAAAAGCAGAGACATTACTTTGCCAAGAAAGGTCTGTCTAGTCAAGGCTATGGTTTTTCCAGTGTTCATTTATGAATGTGAAAGTTGGACTGTGATGAAAGCTGAGTGCTGAAGAATTGATGCTATTGAACTGTGGTGTTGGAGAAGACTGTTGGGAGTCCCTTGGACTGCAAGGAGATCCAACCAGTCCATCCTAAAGGAGATCAGTCCTGAGTGTTCTTTGGAAGGACTGATGCTAAAGTTGAATATCTAATACTTTGGCCACCTCATACAAAGAGTTGACTCATTGGAAAAGACTCTGATGCTGGGAGGGATTGGGGGTGGGAGGAGAAGGGGACAACAGAGAATGAGATGGCTGGATGGCATCACCGTCTCAATGGACAAGAGTCTGAGTGAACTCCGGGAGTTGGTGATGGACAGGGATGCCTGGCGTGCTGCAATTCACGGGGTCGCAAAGAGTAAGACATGACTGAGCGACTGAACTGAGCTGAACTGAACCCTACATTTCAGCAACCACCACATTGATCAATCAGCAACCGTCAACATCAAAGCAAGACCCTGCATCAACAAAAAGATTCTTACTCTCTGAAATCTTAGATGATGGATGCTGTTCTTTCACAATAAAATATTTTTTAATTAAGGTATGTAAATTGTTTCCTAGACATAATATTAAAATCTTAGAAAATGGTAAGTATTTTTGCAAAATAATATATTTTTAAGATATTTACATTGCTTTTTAAACATAAAACTAATAGACATAAATACTTAATAGACTACAGTAGAGTGTAAAGATAACTTTTATATACCCCAAAAATTTATGTGGATAATTTTACTGCAATTTTTGTTTTATTCTGGTGGTCTGGAACTAAGCCTGCAATAACTCAAAGATATTTGTACATACTTTGTACAAGTAGTTTCAGTTCAGTCGCTCAGTCATGTCTCACTCTTTGCAACTCCATGAACCACAGCACACCAGGCCTCCCTGTCCATCACTGACACCCAGAGTCTACCCAAACCCATGTCCGTTGAGTTGGTGATGTCATCCAACCATCTCATCCTCTGTCGTCCCCTTCTCCTCCTGCCTTCAATCTTTGTCAGCATCAGGGTCTTTTCAAATGAGTCAGCTCTTTGCATCAGATGGCCAAACTATTGGAGTTTCAGCTTCAATATCAGTCCTTCCAATGAACATCCAGGACTGATATCCTTTACAATGGACTGGTTGGATCCCCTTGCAGTCCAAGGGACTCTCAAGAGTCTTCTCCAACACATTTCAAAAGCATCAGTTCTTCGGCGCTCATCTTTCTTCACAGTCCAAATCTCACATCCATCCATGAGCACTGGAAAAACCATAGCCTTGACTAGATAGACCTTTGCTGACAAAGTAATGTCTCTGCTTTTGAATATGCTATCTAGGTTGGTCATAACTTTTCTTCCAAGGAGTAAGCGTCTTTTAATTTCATGGCTGCACTCACCATCTGCAGTGATTTTGGAGGCCTCCAAAATAAATTTAGCCACTCTTTCTACTGTTTCCCCATCTATTTGCCATGAAGTGATGGGACCGGATGCCATGATCTTAGTTTTAGGAATGTTGAGTGTTAAGCTAGCTTTGTCACTCTCCTCTTTCACTTTCATCATTAAGCTTTTTTGTTTTTTTCCTCCTTTTCATTTTTTAAATTGTGAAAGTATGATAACATATTTATAGGAGATTTGGAAAATATGGAACAAATTTACATACAGTTTCACCTATGTATTACAACTATTTTTTAAGTAGATAAATTAAGATTTTTAGTTGGAGTTCCAACATCAAATTCTCAAAAATTAATAGAATAAATAGGAAAAATGTAGAAGAATATAGTAGATCTGAAAAACACTATGATTTTATTCAAAATAATTAAGTGTGAAAGTGAAAGTCACTCAGTTGTGTCTGACTGTTTGCGACCCCATGGACTATACAGTCCATGGAGTTCTCCAGACCTGAATACTGGAGTGGGTAGCCTTTCCCTTCTCCAGGGGATCTTCCCAACCCAAGGATCAAACCCAAGCCCCCAACATTGCAGGCAGATTCTTTACCAGCTGAGCCACTGGGTAAGCCCAAGAATACTGGAGTAGGTAGCCTATTGCTTCTCCAGTGGATCTTCCTGACCCAGGACTCAAACCGGGGTATCTTGCATTGCAAGCAAATTCTTTACCAGCTGAGTTTTGGAGGTTTAGTCAGTAAGTCCTGTCTGTCGCTGTGACCTCATGGACTGTAGCCCGCCAGGCTCCTCTGTCCATGAGATTTTCCAGGCAAGAATACTGGAGTGGGTTGCCATTTCCTTCCCCAGAGGATCTTCCCAACACAGGAGTCGAACCCTGGTCTCCTGCATTGCAGGCAGATTCTTTACCAACTGAGCTATCAGGGAAGCCTCAAAATAATTAACATTTATACAATTTTACACAACTGCAGGATACAAATTCTATTTGTTTCCACAGGCTATGAGCCAGAAGACACTGGAATACATCCACGGACATAAAACAAGGTGCAAAAATGTCATGATCTAAACCTATTGAAATCATAGAGTCTGTTCTCATCACTGTGGAATTATGTTAGAAATCAGTAAGAAGAGATTTTTGAGAATAACCCACCTATTTTCAAGTGCAAGTGATCTTTGACTTAGCCATTGAAAATCTCAACAAAATTAAAAGGCTGAAAATATATAGAGTGTGATTGCCAAGAAGAAAGCATTTAAATGAGAAATTAATATCAAAGTGAGAAATTAACATCAAAGATACTTAACAAACCCCATGTACTTGGAAAGTAAATGTCCAATTTTAAATGAGAAATGTATTGAAGACCTTAACAAGGAAAATTAGAACATATTTGTAACAGAATAAAAATGAAAAGAAAAGTTATCAGAATTTATTGCATGCACCTGAAGCTGCTCAATAAACCCAAATACTATGTGGAATCTTGAATAAGGCATGAAAATAAATAATGACACTAGCATCAAATTTTGTGAAATTTGGAAAAAATCTCTAGTTAATAACACTGTCTCATATGTTAATATCCTGTTTTTTTTCTTTTTATTTTCTTTCCTTTTTTTTTTTTTTAAACAGCAGTTCAGTTCAGTTCAGTTGCTCAGTGGTGTCCGACTCTTTGCGATCCCATGAATCGCAGCACGCCAGGCCCCCCGTCCATCTATTCTTTATATTCTCAGAATTGGATTAGAAGTTTCAAGTCTTGTTCAATTAAAAAAATGACTAAAGTAATAAGCTTTCTAGAATTTTGGCAGTAATAGTAGATGCCAGAATAAGTGGAAATATATCAAAGTTTTGAATGAATATAAATTAGAGATATAACATTCTATTCATACTTAGTCCAACACATGGAATAAAAATATTATAATTTTTTAGCCAGGCAAAAATTCACAAGTCTTCTAAAATATATATTTTATATACTATATACAAAAGAGTTTTTACTATATTTGATAAAGACTTGAGGAAGAACAACAACAAAAAGAGACAGAGAAATTGGAAAATGTAAGCTAAATGAAATGAGAGAACTGAATATAACAGAAATAGTGAAACAAACTAGATAGAAGTAAAAGATCATCATCCAGTCTAGTTTTTTAAAAACACGGCAGCTTATTAGAATCACATCTGAAGCTTTGGAGAAAAAAATAATACCTGGACATTTGCATTTTTCAAACAACCCCCAGGTAATTCTAATGTACATCTAGATTTTAAAGGTGATTACACTTTTTTTTGAATTAAATGGTAGTTTAGTGATATAAAACTCTACTATTTCTGTTGACCAGTAATGACACAGTGGTGCCGTCTCTGTTTCCCCCAGTCCTGTGGAAGTCCTGCAGTCAATCCCACTGGCCTTCAACATATTGCTTGAGGATTCCCAGTCCCTTTGCTAGCTCCCCAGGCTGGGGGTCAGGTGTGACATGGGGATCGGCACCTTCACAACAGTGGGAGAATTTCTTGGTATTACTGTTCTCCAGTTTGTGGGTCACCCACCAGGTGGGGATGGGATTTGATTTTACCATGATTGTCCCCTCTTGGCATCTCATTGTGGCTCCTCCTTTGTCTTTGAATATCAGTTCAGTTCAGTTCAGTTCAGTCACTCTGTTGTGTCCGACTCTTTGCGACCCCATGAATTGCAGCACGCCAGGCATCCCTGTCCATCACCAACTCCTGGAGTTCACTCAGACTCATGTCCATCGAGTCCGTGATGCCATCCAGCCATCTCATCCTCAGTCATCCGCTTCTTCTCCTGCCCCCAATCCCTCCCAGCATCAAAGTCTTTTCCAATGAGTCAACTCTTCACATGAGGTGGACAAAGTACTGGAGTTTCAGCTTTAGCATCATTCCTTCCAAAGAAATTCCAGGGTTGATCTCCTTCAGAATGGACTAGATGGATCTCCTTGCAGTCCAAGGAACTCTCAAGAGTCTTCTCCAACACCACAGTTCAAAAGCATCAATTCTTTCACGCTCAGCCTTCTTCACAGTCCAACACTCACATCCATACATGACTACTGGAAAAACCATAGCCTTGACTAGATGGACCTTAGTTGGCAAAGTAATGTCTCTGCTTTTGAATATGCTATCTAGGTTGGTCATAATTTCTGATGTGTTCCAGCATCCTCCTGTCAATGGTTGTTCAACAGCTAGTTGTGATTTTGGTGCTCTCACAGGAAGAAATGAGCACATGTCCTTATAGTCCATCATCTTGAACCAATTTTTTTTTTTAACCAAAGGTTTATGAATTTTTAATCTCAAATTTAAACGTAATTTTGGGCGCTTCCCTCATGGTCCAGTGGGTAAGACTCTGCTCCCAATTCAGGGGGCCCAGATCTGTTCCTTGGTCAGGGTACTAAGATCCCACATGCCACATCTAAGCCCACACACTGCAACTACTAAGCCCACTGCAGCTAGCAAAGCCTATACAACAAAAAGCCTGAGCTCTGCAACAAAGACTCTGCTCAGATGAAATAAATAATAAATTTTAAAAAGTAATTTTCCTCAAAGGTGTACAATCATTCCAAGGTATTAAACACACACACAGATGACAGAGAGATTTAGAATATAGGAGTTCCAAGATGGGAGCAGAATAATGTACGGCATTTCTTTAAATTTTTTAAAAAGTGATTCTTAGGACAGAGATAGAAACCATCTGACTTTCATAACTGCTTCCCTCTGCCCAACTTTCTGGATTTATCAAATGGTTCAGGGTGTGTAGTCACACTGGGCTTCATCCCCACCATTGCTCCATCATAATTGCTTCCTGAATTCTGCAACATTTTATACTTCTGAGTATAAGAGACAAGTGTGTGATGTGAGTGAGGTGAGGGAGAGGCTGTAGGAGAGTCTTTTTTTTTTTTAACCACTTCTTCAGGTTTTGCTTAAAGCACTAGTTCTTAATTTAGACAAAATTTATGGCACAAAACTCTGCTCACCTTCCATTGAGTATTTTTGAATTGCCTAGGTGTCCATCATCCCAGTAAGCCTAGTGAGCAGTTAAAAACTATAGATGTGGTCCTTGCTTTTTAAACTGGTTTTGGGGAATAAGCCACATACAGCTGAGACCAGCAGAAAATAATTTAAGGCCGATATAAAATTAAATGTAGAACATTGGATTATAAACCAGCAAAAGTGTGGTTAAAATACTAGCGGGTTGAAATCCATTCGTTCAAAATAGACACATTGTGACAGGGTATACATGCCAAAGAAAACTGTATCAGTACCTCCTATACCACATCATCTTCTAGAATCTTGCTACTCCCTATCAAGAGGCCTCATTTCTGCTCCCTCCCCTTGGATCCTAGAAGGCTTCTGAGAATGCCTCAACCAATGGAGAAGGGACTCATGTCACTTCTGAGGTAAGGTCATAAAAGTGCCCTCTGTCCTCACCTTCTTTTCTTGCGATGTTTGCTCTTGGAAATCAGTTATCCCCTGTGAGAAACCCAAGCGACACGTGAAGAAACCCACATGGAAGGAAGTGAGGCTTTCCCCTCCTTGCTCAATCTACTCTTCTGACCAGTTGCGAGCAACAACTTGCCATCAGTGTTCCATCCATGAGGTTGGTTGCAGACCCTTCAGCCCTGTGCTGAAACACCCCTAGTGACACAAAGTGGACCCATCCCAACAGCTATGCCGACATTGCAGATTTGTGAGCAAAATCAATATTGTTGTTTGAAGCTACAAAATTTGGACTGGTTTCTTGCTCAGCAGTAGATACATGGAATAGCACATAATACCAAACTTCACTTATATTCAGCTAGGCTTCCTTCGATAGAGAAAGGGATGGAGTTACATCAAAACACTGAAGAACGAACATGAGTCACAACCTTTCTTAATTAGGCAAAATCACACAAATAGTAACTGTTAACAGTATGCAATTTATAGTTACTCATATGTTAAGTGATTTTATAAATACTATGCAACAGAATAAGTTTGCACATTCAGAAAATACTCCCCTCTAGTTTTGTCAAGATTCAAGCTTGCCAAATGGGGGTAAGTCTTGAATGTTCTTTTTGGAGTTATTTCTCCACTGATCTCCAGAAGCATATTGGGCACCTACACAGTTGTGGATGTGACTGGTGATAGAAGCAAGGTCTGATGCTGTAAAGAGCAATATTGCATAGAAACCTGGAATGTCAGGTCCATGAATAAAGGCAAATTGGAAGTGGTCAAACAGGAGGTGGCAAGAGTGAACATTGACATTCTAGGATCAGCGAACTAAAATGGACTGGAATGGGTGAATTTAACTCAGATGACCATGATATCTACTACTGTGGGCAGGAATCCTGTCAATGAAATGGAGTAGCCATCATGGTCTACATAAGAGTCTGAAATGCAGTACTTGGATGCAATCTCAAAAATGACAGAATGACCTCTGTTCCTTTCCAAGGCAAATCATTCAATATTATGGTAACCCAAACCTATGCCCAGACCAGTAACACGGAAGAAGAGGAAGCTGAATGGTTCTATGAAGACCTTTAAGACCTTATAGAACTAACACCCCCAAAAGATGTCCTTTTCATTATAGGGGACTGGAATGCAAAAGTAGGAAGTCAAGAAACATCGGGAGTAACAGGCAAATTTGGCCTTGGAGTACAGAATGAAGCAGAGCAAAGACTAATAGAGTTTTGCCAAGAGAATGCACTGCTCATAGCAAACACCCTCTTCCAACATCATAAGAGAAGACTCTACACGTGGACATCACCAGATGGTCAACACCGAAATCAGATTGATTATATTCTTTGCAGCCAAAGATGGAGAAGCTCTATACAGTCAGCAAAAACAAGACCGGGAGCTGACTGTGGCTCAGATCATGAACTTCTTATTGCCAAATTCAGACTTAAATTGAAGAAAGTAGGGAAAGACACTAGACCATTCAGGTATGACCTAAATCAAATTCCTTAACATTATACAGTGGAAGTGAGAAATCGATTTAAGGGACTAGATCTGATAGACAGAGTGCCTGATGAACTATGGACGGAGGTTCGTGATATTGTACAGGAGACAGGGATCACGACCATCCCCATGGAAAAGAAATGCAAAAAAGAAAAATGGCTGTCCGAGGAAGCCTTGCAAATAGCTGTGAAAAGAAGAGAAGCAAAATGCAAAGGAGAAAAGGAAAGATATAAGCATCTGAATGCAGAGTTCCAAAGAAGAGCAACAAGAGATAAGTAAGCCTTCCTCAGTGATCAATGCAAAGAAATAGAGGAAAACAACAGAATGGGAAAGACTAGAGATCTCTTTAAGAAAATTAGAGATACCAAGGGAATATTTCATGCAAAGATGAGCTCGATAAAGGACAGAAATGGTACATAACAGAAGCAGAAGATGTTAAGAAGAGGTGGCAAGAATACACAGAAGAACTGAGCTTCATGACCAAGCTAATCATGATGCTGTAATCACTCACCTAGAGCCAGACATCCTGGAATGGGAAGTCAAGTGAGCCTTGGAAAGCATCACTATGAACAAAGCTAGTGGAGGTGATGGAATTCCAGCTGAGCTATTTCAAATCCTGGAAGATGATGCTGTGAAAGTCCTGCACTCAATATGCCAGCACATTTAGAAAACTCAGCAGTGGCCACAGGACTGGAAAAGGTCAGTTTTCATTCCAATCCCAAAGAAAAGCAATGCCAAAGAATGCTCAAACTACCACACAATTGCACTCATCTCACACGATAGTAAAGTAATGCTCAAAAGTCTCCAAGCCAGGCTTCAGCAATACATGAACCGTGAACTTCCAGATGTTCAAGCTGGTTTTAGAAAAGGCAGAGGAACCAAGGATCAAATTGCCAACATCCGCTGGATCACGGAAAAAGCAAGAGAATTCCAGAAAAACATCTATTTCTCCTTTATTGACTATGCCAAAGCCTTTGACTGTGTGGATCACAATAAACTGTGGAAAATTCTGAAAGCGATGGGAATACCAGACCATCTGACCTGCCCTTGAAAAACCTGTATGCAGGTCAGGAAGCAACAGGTAGAACTGGACATGGAGCAACAGACTGGTTTCAAATAGGAAAAGGAGCACATCAAGGCTGTATACTGTCACCCTGCTTATTTAACTTCTGTGTAGAGTCCATCATGAGAAACCCTGGGCTGGAGGAATCACAAGCTGGAATCAAGATTGCCGGGAGAAATATCAATAACCTCAGATATGCAGATGACACCACCCTTATGGTAAAAAGTGAAGAGGAACTAAAAAGCCTCTTGATGAAAGTGAAAAAGTTGGCTTAAAGTTCAACATTCAGAAAATGAAGATCATGACATCTGGTCCCATCACTTCATGGGAAATAGATGGGGAAACAGTGGAAACAGTGTCAGACTTTATTTTTGAGGGCTCCAAAATCACTGCATATGATGATTGCAGCCATGATATTAAAAGACGCTTACTCCTTGGAAGGAAAATTATGACCAACCTAGATAGCATATTCAAAAGCAGAGACATTACTTTGCCAACAAAGGTCCGTCTAGTCAAGGCTATGGTTTTTCCTGTGGTCATGTATGGATGTGAGAGTTGGACTGTGAAGAAGGCTGAGTGCTGAAGAATTGATGCTTTTGAACTGTGGTGTTGGAGAAGAATCCTGAGAGTCCCTTGGACTGCAAGGAGATCCAATCAGTCCATCCTAAAGGAGATCAGTCCTGGGTGTTCACTTGAAGGACTGATGTCGAAGCTGAAACTCCAATACTTTGGCCACTTCATGCGAAGAGCTGACTCGTTGGAAAAGACTCTGATGCTGGGAGAGATTGGGGACAGGAGAAGAAGGGGACGACAGAGGATGAGATGACTGCATGGCATCACTGACTAGATGGAGAAGAGTTTGGGTGAACTGTGGGGGCTGGTGATGGACAGGGAGGCCTGGCATGCTGCAATTCATGGGGTACAAAGAGTTGGACACAACTGAGTGACTGAACTTGAATGTTCACAGCATCCATCTTGCTGAACAAAGGGAATAGATTTTTTGCACTGTAAGAGTTTGAGAAAGGAGACATGAATTCCAGTTAGGTAGTCAAAGAATGCATCCTAAAGGAGGTGAAATTTGGACTTTGTGTTGAAGAGAGGGCTGCATTTGGACCGGCCATGTGAAGTGTGTATCAAGTAAGGGGAATGCCATACACAGTTGCATGGAGTGGCACACAGACCCCTGTCTTTTCTAGACCAGCTTCTCTGGTAGACAAGAAAACCTGAAGAAAAGGTGAATGAAAACAAGAGGCCAGATTGCTTACAAAACTAAAATGCAGTCTCCTTTAGCACTGGTTTTAAATCTGCATAAGAGTTCCAACAATTGCTGTCAATTTTCCTGTTGTATTTATACACATTACTTAAGAATTTAAATAAATCTCTTTTAATGAATTTTCTCCCTCTCTCCTTTGAGGGCTTCCCTTGTGGCTCAGTTGGTAAAGAATCCGCCTGCAATGTGTGAGACCTGGGTTCAACCCCTCTGTTGGGAAGATCTCCTGGATAAGGGAAAGCTTACCCACTCCAATATTCTGGCATGGAGAATTCCATGGACTGTATAATGCATGGGGTTGCAAAGAGTTGGACATGACTGACTGATTTTCACTCCTGTGAGATGTACAAAAGTGTGCTTTTTAGTAAAAAGGAGTTAACGATTTTTCTTCTCAAACAGCTACTCAAAATAAAAAATATATTTTGATTATGTTCATGTCTCTAAAGTCAAATATGAATTTCTGTAACAGGAAGAGCCTAATGATTTCCATTAAGTTCTTAATTGTCCCAGGCTTCCTTATTGATCCTCATGGCTGAGTCAAAATCATTGATTATTCTGTGCATCAGCTGATGGGAAGCTTTGGAGCTGAAGGAGGATAGCCCTAGTTTTTTCTTTTCTTTTGTTACAGACAACCTACCTCTGTCCCCTACCCCCATTTCAGAATCCTATTTCTAGTATCAAGATGGACATTCCCACACTTTTGTATTCACATATTCAGTCATTTACCCAGTAACTCCTAAGTCCTAGGCACTTGTCCAGTCACTACTGTCTGTGACCAAGTCTCTGAAGCAATGACTTGTTGTCCTCTAGGAACACGTGTCAACTTCCAAATTCTTTGAAGTTGCCTGATAAATAGCTCTCGTCTTACTGTTCAAATTCTAGATCCAATAAGACCAATTTGTTGTAGGTTGGAAAGCATGCAGGTAAACCTGGGTTGGAGGATGCATTTTATATCTGAAGGCAAATGAAATAAATAGAAGTACTTTGTCTTAACCAGAGTAATTTGCTTTATTATGTGCTGTATTACGACCCCAGTTTGGTGGGAGAAAATTGGAGTGTACCGCTGGCTTCTAAGAGCAAAGAGAATGGAAGAGATAGAACTACACATGCCCAGTTTCTCTTTCCAGAGCTCCAAACCAAGACTGTTGAGAAAGATGAAAAATCTAGAGAATTACTTTCTAGAGAATTGCTTACACATAGACTGAGTCAGCAAATTATGGTCCACAGACCAAATTTGTCCCATCACATGTTTTTCTACAGCCTACATACTAAAAATACGTTGTCCATTTTTTAATGATTGAAAAAAATGAATATAAAGGTAATATCTTGTGGGGGAGTTGGCTCATGATGGCAGAGTGGAAGGGCATGTGCTCATCTCCTGCAAGGACACTAAAATTGCAACTAATTGTTGACAAACATCGACAGGAGGATGCTAGAACACACCGAAAAAAGATACCTCATGTCCAAAGACAAAAGAGAAGCTGCAGTGAGATGATAGGAGGTGCATAATCACAACAAAATCAAATCCCATGCTCACCAGGTGGGCAATCCACAAACTGGAGAACAACAGAACCAAAGAAGTTCTCCCACTGTTGTGAAGGTTCTGAACCCCAGGTCACATTTCCCTGCCTGGGAATCTGGCAAAGGGAATAGGAATCCTCGTGGAATCTGACTTTTAAGGCCAGCAAGATTTGATTGCAGGGCTTCCATAGGACTTTCTACAGGGGAAACAGACACTCTACTCTTGGAGGGCACAAACAAAATCTTGCACACATCAGGGCCCAGGGGAAAGGAGCAGTGACCCCACAGGAGACTAAACCATACCCATCTGCTAGTGTCGGAGGGTCTCCTGTGCAGGTGTGAGTTAGCAGGGGCTCACTGCAGGAATAGGGGCAATGGCAGCAGCAGTCCTGGGAGGTGCTCTTCCGCATAAGCCCTCTTGGTGTTCACCATTAACCCCACCATAGAGCCTGCAGATTCCTGGCCTGGGTTGCCTCAGGCCAAACAACTAACAAGGAGGTAGTTCAGTGCTACCCATCAAGAGACAACTGGATTAAAGTTTTAGTGAACTCAGCCTTGCCCACCAGACGAAGACCTAGTTTTTCCCACCACCAGTCCCTCCTATCAGAAAGTTTACAGAAGCCTCCTAGCCTCATCCACCAGAGGGCAAACAAAAGAAGCAAGAAAATCTACAGTTCTGCAGTGGCCAGAAAGAAAACCACATCACAAAAAGTTAAGCAAAATGAAAATGCAGAAGATTGTGTCCTAGATGAAGGGACAAGATGAAATTCCAGAAAAACAACTAAATGAAATGGAGATAGGCAACCTTCAAGAAAAATTCAAAATAATGATATTGAAGATCATCCAAGATCTTGGAGAAAGAATGGAGAAGATGCAAGAAATATTTACCAAAGACCTACAAGAACTAAAGGAGAGAGATGAACAATACACTGGAAGGAATCAATAGCAGAATAACTGAGGCTGAAGAACAGATAAGTGACAGAGAAGACAGAATGGTAGAAATCAGTGCCCAAGACAGTATATAGGAAAAAAAAGTATGAAAAAATGAAGGGACCTCTGGAGCAACATTAAACATGCCAACATTTGCATGATAGGTGGCCCAGAAGTGGAAAAAAGAGATAAAAGGCCCAATAAAATATTTGAAGAGATAATAGCTGAAAATTTCCCTAACATGAGAAAAGAAACAGTCAACCAAGTCCAGGAAGCACAGAGACTCCCAGGCAGGGTAAATCTAAGGAGGAAAACACTGAAACACATAGTAATCAAATGGACAAAAATTAAAGACAAAGATAAAATAGTAACAGCAACAAAGGAAAATGACAATACACAAGGGAACTCCTGTAAGGTTATCAGGTGATTTCTCAACAGAAACTCTACAAACCAGAAGAGAATGGCACAAATATTTAAAGGGATGAAAGGGAAGGACCTACAACCGAGAACACCCAGCAAGACTCTCGTCCAAATTTGACAGAGAAATCAAAAGCTTTACAGACAAGCGAAAGTTCAGAGAATTCAGCACCACAAAACCAGCTTTACAACAAATGCTAAAGCTAATTCTCTAGGCAGGAAACACCAGAGAAGGAAAAGACTTCCAAAAAAAAAAAAAAAACACACACAAAACAATTAAGAAAATGGTAATAGGATCATACATAGTGATAATTACTTTAAATATAAATGGATTAAATGCACCAACCAAAAGATATAGACTGGCTGTGTGGGTAAAGCACTTCTACTTAGCACATCACTCTACTTAAGGCCCCAAATTGTAAGTAGTTATTTTACACTGTTATGTTAATCATGCTTCCAGTATGACTTGCAATTGTAATTATCTTTTATATTTTGTCTGGATATTGATTGCGAAAACTCATTAAGTATTATTTTCAGTTCAGTTCAGTTCAGTTCAGTCGCTCAGTCGTGTCCGACTTTTTGCAACCCCATGAGTCGCAGCACACCAGGCCTCCCTGTCCATCACCATCTCCCGGAGTTCACTCAAACTCAAGCCCATTGAGTCAGTGATGCCATCCAGCCATCTCATCCTCTGTCATCCCCTTCTCCTCCTGCCCCCAATCCCTCCCAGCATCAGAGTCTTTTCCAATGAGTCAACTCTTCGCATGAGGTGGCCAAAGTACTGGAGTTTCAGCTTTAGCATCATTCCTTCCAAAGAACACCCAGGACTGATCTCCTTCAGAATGGACTGGATGGATCTCCTTGCAGCCCAAGGGACTGTCAAGAATCTTCTCCAACACCACAGTTCAAAAGCATCAATTCTTTGGCGCTCAGCCTTCTTCACAGTCCAACTCTCACATCCATACACGATTACAGGAAAAACCTAGCCTTGACTAGACGGACCTTAGTCAGCAAAGTAATGTCTCTGCTTTTGAATATGCTATCTAGGTTGGTCATAACTTTTCTTCCAAGGAGTAAGCGTCTTTTAATTTCATGGCTGCAGTCACCATCTGCAGCAATTTTAGAGCCCAAAAAATAAAGTCTGACACTCTTTCCCCATCTATTTCCCATGAAGTGATGGGACCGGATGCCATGATCTTCGTTTTCTGAATGTTGAGCTTTAAGCCAACTTTTTTCACTCTCCTCTTTCACTTTCATCAAGAGGCTTTTTAGCTCCTCTTCACTTTCTGCCATAAGGGTGGTGTCATCTGCATATCTGAGGTTATTGATATTTCTCCCGGCAATCTTGATTCCAGCTTGTGCTTCTTCCAGCCCAGCGTTTCTCATGATGTACTCTGCATATAAGTTAAATAAGCAGGGTGACAATATACAGCCTTGACATACTCCTTTTCCTGTTTGGAACCAGTCTGTTGTTCCATGTCCAGTTGTGATTATGTAACTTATATTTTTAATACTATTGTTGTATGATGATTGGTCACAAGAAAATAATAGAATTCTTTATCACTAAAACTACCATTTAATAGAAAAACCAGTAATCACTTTTTAAAATCCAGATACACAATACAATTATCTTGGAATTTTTTGAAAAATACAAATGCCCAGATATTGTTTTTTCCTGCAAAGCTCCACATATGATTCTGATGAGTAGCCATGTTTAATAACAACTGAACTATATGATGATCTTTTACTTATGTCTAGTTTGTCTCACTTTTTATATTTCATATTTAGGGGTCCCATTTCATTTAGTTTATGTTTGCCAGTTTTCTGTCTCTTTTTTTGTTGTTCTTTCTCAAGCCTTTATTAAGCATAGTAATAAAGCTTTGTGTGTGTGTGTGTATATACATATATATATACACACACACATAATATATATTTTATAAAACATATGAGTTTTTCTGAGCTAAAGAATTATGATATGTTAATTCCAGTGTTTGTCCAAGTGTGAATAGAATGCTGTATCTCTAATATATATTCACACAGAACTTTGATATAGTTCCATTTATTCTGGCAATGTTATTACTGGTAAAAGTCTAGAAAGCTTATTATTTTAGTGACTTTTTAAAAAATTGAATGAGGCTTAAAACTTCTAACCCAATTCTGAGAATATAAAAAAATACTCTGCTGTTAAAAAGTAAAGAAAATTAACATGTGATGCAATATCATTAACTACAGATTTTGTTCAAATTTCACAAAATTTTTTGTGTGTCCATTATTTGTTGTCGTACCTTATTTAAGATTCCACACTGTATTTAGTTGTGTTGAGCAGTTTCAGTTGTGTGCAATAAATTTTGATAAATTCTCCTTTCATTTTTATTCTGTTACAAATATTTTCTAATTTTCCTTGTTAAGGATTCTTACAAATACCCATCTCATTTCCTAGACTCTTACCCAGGACCTCTTCTCTTTGGACCATAAGTCTCCCAGGATGGGACCCTAATCCTTCCGTCAAAGCAAGGGCTGGGATACAGGAGGCTGAGAGAGGGCATCTCCAGGGAAGGGGAGGGGAGACAGAATTTCCCAAAATATGGGGGTTTAAAGTATGTTTGATATTAATTTCTCACTTTGATATTAATTTTTCATTTAAATGCTTTCTTCTCTGCAATAACCCTCTGTGTCTTTTCAGTCTTTTAACTTTATTGAGACTTAAAATGATTAAGTCAAAGATCTCTCTTGTTAAAGGTCATGTTGCCCTTGAAAATATCTGGGTTATTCTAAGATATCTTTTGATATCAACTTCTAACATAATTCCACAGTGATAAGAGAACAAATTCTGTATGATTTCAATACGTTTAGATTATGACATCTCTTCCCCTTTTATGTTCGTGCATGTGTTTCAGTGTCTCTTGGCTTAAAGTCTATGGGAACTTGAATAGAATTTGTATCCTGCTGTTTTGTGGGAATTATATAAAATCTTAATTATGTTAAATTGCTTCATAGTGCTTTTCAGGTCTACTCTATCCTTCTACTTTTTCAGGCTATTTACTCTATAAATTTTTGAGATTTGATATTGAAACTTCAAAATCTTAATTTATCTACTTAAAAATAATTGTAATATATAGTCAAGCTTTATACTTTCCAAGTCTCCTGTAAATGTGTTATCATACTTTCTTAATTTTAAAAATAAAAAGAAACTAAATAAAGAATAATATTATGTGACTCTTGAACACTATAGGATGCTTACATTTCAGAGTTCATATATACAGTTTTATTGTAACATAATCACGTCCATTTGTCTACATGTTGTCTACATTCGCTGTCATTGCACGGGGGCAGAGTTGACTGTTGGAGAAGGCAATGGCACCCCACTCCAGTACTCTTGCCTGGAAAATCCCATGGACGAAGGAGCCTGGTAGGCTGCAGTCCATGGGGTCGTGAAGAGTCCGGCATGACTGAGCGACTTTACTTTCACTTTTCACTTTATGCATTGGAGAAGAAAATGGCAACCCACTCTAGTGTTTTTACCTGGAGAATCCCAGGGACTGGGGAGCCTGGTGGGCTGCCATCTATGGGGTCGCACACAGTCGGATACGACTGAAGCGACTTAGCAGCAGCAGCAGCAGAGTTGACTGTGACAGAGACTATATGGCACGGAAAGCCTAAAACATTTTCTATTTGGCCCTTTGCAGAAAATGCTTGCTGACCCTTGACAAAGATGGGAAAAATCTGAGTGGGGAAGAATCATTCTTTGTGAAACTTTTACTGAAGACGGAATCTCCCTCTGTTTCTGTCTTTGATGTGGGACCAAGCCCTCAGCCCCACTGCTGAAAATCTGGTAGGCATTTCATGATTTTTCTTAATCACCTTATCTAACTAATTGCCAGTTTTTCTCCATTTTTTCCACTTTTCCTGCAAGATTCATATTTTCACAATTAGACAAACTGCTGCAGGGGTAACACTTTTCCAATCAGACATTTTAATTCCACTATCTCCTTCATCTTTTGGAATTGAAAATAACTTTAAGTTCAGTTCAGTTGCTCAGTCATGTCCAACTCTTTGCGATGCCATGAACTGCAGCACACCAGGCCTACCTGTCCATCATCAACTCCCAGAGTTCACTCAAACTAATGTCCATCGAGTTGGTAATGCCATCCAGTCATCTCATTCTCTGTCGTCCCCTTCTCCTCCTGCCCCCTATCCCTCCCAGTATCAGAGTCTTTTCCAATGAGTCAACTCTTCACATGAGGTGGCCAAAGTACTGCAGTTTCAGCTTTAGCATCAACACACAGGACTGATCTCCTTTAGAATGGATTAGTTGGATCTCCTTGCAGTCCAAGGGACTCTCAAGAGTCTTCTCCAACACCACAGTTCAAAAGCATCAATTCTTCGGTACTCAGCTTTCTTCACAGTCCAACTCTCACATCCATACATGACCACAGGAAAAACCATAGCCATGACTAGACGGACCTTCATTGGCAAAGTAATGTCTCTGCTTTTGAATATGCTATCTTTTCTTCCAAGGAGCAAGCATAACTTTTCTTCCAAGGAGCAAGCATTTTTAATTTCATGGCTGCAGTCATCATCTGCAGTGATTTTGGAGCCCCCAAAAATAAAGTCTGACACTGTTTCCCCATCTATTCGCGACGAAGTGATGGGACCAGATGTCATAATCTTAGTTTTCTGAATGTTGAGCTTTAAGCCAATTTTTTCACTCTCTTCTTTCACTTTCATCAAGAGGCTCTTTAGTTCCTCTTCATTTTCTGCCTTAAGGGTGGTATCATCTGCATATCTCAGGTTATTGATGTTTCTCCCAGCAGTCTTGACTCCAGCTTGTCCTTCTTCCAGCCCAGCATTTCTCATGATGTGATTATCTTGGTCATGAAGATCTTTTTTGTACAGTTCTTCTGTGCATTTTTGCCACCTCTTCTTGATATCTTCTGCTTCTGTTAGGTCCATAGCATTTCTGTCCTTTATCGAGCCCATTTTTGCCTGAAACGTTCCCTTGGTATCTCTAATTATTTTGAAGAGATCTCTGGTCTTTCCCATTCTGTTCTTTTCCTCTATTTCTTTGCATTGATCGCTGAGGAAGGCTTTCTTATCTCTCCTTGCTATTCTTTGGAACTCTGCATTCAGATGATCATATCTTTCCTTTTCTCCTTTGCTTTTCACTTCTCTTCTTTTCACAGCTATTTGTAAGGCCTCCCCAGGCAGCCATTTTGCTTTTTTGCATATCTTTTCCATGGGGATGGTCGTGATCCCTATCTCCTGCACAATGTCATGAACCTCTGTAACTTTAGAGACTTTCTATTCAATCTCTTCATTTGAAAAATAGGGACACTGTTACTCTGTGAGGCAAAACTTGTTGTTCAGCCATTCAGTTTTGTCCGGCTCTTTGTGACCCCATGGACTCTAGAACGCTAGACTTCCCTGTCCGCTATCTCCAAGAGTTTGCTCAAACTCGTGTCCATTGAGTTCAGTGATGCCTCCCAACCATCTCATCCTCTGAAACCCCTTTCTCCTCCTGCCTTGAACCTTTCCAAGTATGAGGGTCTCTTCCATGAAGTTGAGGCTCTTCATATCAGGTGGCCGAAGTATTGGAACTTCAGCTCCAGCACCAGTCGTTCCAATGTCTATTCAGGGTTCATTTCCTTTAGGATTGACTATTTTGATCTCCTTGTGTTCAAGGGACTCTCAAGAGTCTTCAGCACCACAGTTCAAAAGCATCAATTCTTCAGCACTCAGCCTTCCTTATGGTCCAACTCACAATATTCTGTACATGAATATTGGAAAAACCATAGCTTTGCCTATATGGACTTTTGTCAGCAGAGTGATGTCTCTGCTTTTTAATACACTGTCTAGGTTTGTCATACTTTTTCTCCCAAGGAGTAAGCATCTTTTAACTTCATGGCTGCAGTCACCATCCACAGTGGTTTTGGAGCCCAAGAAAATAAAGTCTCACTTTTTCCATTTTCCCCATCTATTTTTGCCATGAGGTATAGGCCTGGATGCCACAGTCTTAGTTTTTTGAATACTGAGTTTCAATCAGCTTTTTCACTCTTCTCTTTCATTTTCATCAAGATACTCTTTAGTTCCTCTTTGCTTTCTGCCATTAGGGTGGTGCCATCTGCATATCTGAGTTTATTTATATTTATCCTGGCAATCTTGATTCCATCTTGTGCTTCATTCAGCCCAGCATTTCACATGATGTACTCTGCATATACTTTTAATAAACAGAGTGTCAATATACAGCCTTGATGTACTCCTTTACCAATTTTGAACCAGTTTGCTGTTTCATGTCTGGTTTTAACTGTTGTCTTGACCTGAATACAGGTTTTTCAGGAGGCTGGTAAGGTGGTCTGGTATTCCCATCTCTTAAAGAATTGTCCATAGTTTGTTGTGACCCACACAGTCAAAGGCTTTAGCATATTCAATGAAGCAGAAGTAGATGTTTTTCTGGAATTCCCTTGCTTTTTATATGAGCCGTCAGATGTTGGCAATTTGATCTATTGTTCTTTTGTTTGAACATCTGGAAGTTCTCAGTTCATGTACTGTTGAAGCCTATTGTAAAGGATTTTGAGCACTTCCTTGCTAGCATGTGAAATAAGTACAGTTGTGTGGTAGTTTGAACATTCTTTGGCATTGCCCTTCTTTGGGATTGGAATGAAGACTGACCTTTTCCAGTCCTGTGGACACTGCTAAGTTTTCCAAATTTGCTGACATATTGAGTGCAGCACTTTAACAACATCATCTTTTCAGATTTGAAATAGCTCCACTGGAATTCATCACCTCCACTAGCTGTGTTTGTAGTAATACTTCTTATGGCCTACTTGACTTTTACACCCCTGGATGTCTGGCTCTATGTGAGTGATCACCTCGGTGTGATTATCTGGGCTATTAAGACCATTGTTTGAGTATAGTTCTGTGTATTTTTGCCACTTCTTCTTAATACTTTCTTCTTCTGTTAGGTCCATACTGGCAAAATAACTTCCTTAAATTTGCAAATCTAAACTGATAGACTAGGACTGGACTCCAGGTCTCTGAATAATCTTTCAAAGATTCTTCCACCATGGCAAGTTCTTTTTTCACATTGTCTTGTACATAGCATTTCCAAGAAAAGTTTATAATCTAGACCAGGAATAATTTGAAAAAAAAAAATAGTACATTGGCCAAGTTTTGCTCTCCTCCTACTTTTTGGAAACTGAGGTTTTTTGGAACTCAGCCACAGTGATTTTCTTGCTTATTGTCTTTGGCTGCTTTGCATTACTGTCTGTGGCAGAGTTGAGAAGTTAAATCAGAAACTCACAAAGGCTGAAATATTTGCTGTCTAGTCCTTGAGAGAAAACATTTGCAGAGTCCTGATCTAGAATCACTCTAAATGCTCCGCTATACTCCAAATTATTCTCTGTGGCACTGATGTCTAGTTTATTGCTATTGATGCCTATATTTATTTCTACTTTTTAACAGAAAGAAAATCTTCATTTTCTTTCATGTGCTTGTCATTCTAAGCACACGACAGCCTGAAATGAAGACCACATTTTTTAGTTTCCCTTGTGTCCCAGTGTGTGCAATTTCCAGCAACTGTCCTCAAAGGAAGGAAATGTCTTTAAAAACGGAAGTGTCTCTTCTTTTGTCTCTTTACCTCCTCCCTTCCAGCTAGAATGATGCCAATGCGACTGGAAAATCCAGCTTGCACAACCAGATGATTCTGACGTGGAGTTACTATATGGCAGAGCCACAAGATAGAAAGATTCTGGGTTTTTGTGTCAGAGTGTTTCCACCACCCTCATATCACATAGCTCTGGGATTTTGCTTGAGAGACACATTCTATTCTAAAATAATTCTATTTTAAACAAAGCCCTCCAATAATTAGGATTTCTCCACTCTTGTAACTCATCCCAAGTGATACACTTTGCAATAGGAAATATCTCTTGCAGATGAGCCAGTAATTTTAGAACTTGCTAAATCAGCCGTGCCCACCCCCACATCTCCATATTTTTGCTCATGCTGGACTGGTCCTTTGCTCTTGTTCATCTGACCACATTGTATGAACTAGTCAAAGTAGTTGATGTTCTAGCCACATTCTGAAGTATTTTTCTTCTCTTTTCTTGTTTAAGAGTAAGTACAATATGGAAAAAGCAAGAGAGTTCCAGAAAAACACCTATTTCTGCTTTACTGACTATGCCAAAGCCTTTGACTGTGTGGATCACAATAAACTGTGGAAAATTCTGAGAGAGATGGAAATACCAGACCACCTGACCTGTCTCTTGAGAAATCTGTATGCAGGTCAGCAAGCAACAGTTAGAACTGGACATGGAACAACGGACTGGTTCCAAATAGGAAAAGGAGTTCATCAAGGCTGTATATTGTCACCTGCTTATTTAACTTCTATGCAGAGTACATCATGAGAAATGCTGGACTGGAAGAAACACAAGCTGAAATCAAGATTGCTGGGAGAAATATCAATAACCTCAGATATGCAGATGACACCACCCTTATGGTAGAAAGTGAAGAGGAACTTAAGAGCCTCTTGATGAAAGTGAAAGAGGAGAGTGAAAAAGTTGGCTTAAAGCTCAACATTCAGAAAACGAAGATCATGGCATCTGGTCCCATCACTTCATGGGAAATAGATGGGGAAACAGTGGAAACAGTGTCAGACTTTATTTTTTTGGGCTCCAAAATCACTGCAGATGGTAACTACAGCCATTAAATTAAAAGACACTTACTCCTTGGAAGAAAAGTTATGACCAACCTAGATAGCATATTCAAAAGCAGAGACATTACTTTGCTGACTAAGGTCCGTCTAGTCAAGGGTATGGTTTTTCCAGTAGTCATGTGTGGATGTGAGAGTTGGACTGTGAAGAAAGCTGAGCACTGAAGAATTGATGTTTTTGAACTGTGGTGTTGGAGAAGACTCCTGAGAGTCCCTTGGACTGCAAGGAGATCAGCCCTGGGATTTCTTTGGAAGGACTGATGCTAAAGCTGAAACTCCAGTACTTTGGCCACCTCATGCGGAGAGTTGACTCATTGGAAAAGACTCTGATGCTGGGAGGAGTTGGGGGCAGGAGGAAAGGGGACGACAGAGGATGAGATGGCTGGATGGCATCACTGATTTGACGGACGTGAGTGTGAGTGAACTCCGGGAGATGGTGGTGGACAGGGAGGCCTGGCATGCTGTGATTCTTGGTGTCACAAAGAGTCAGACATGACTGAGCGACTGAACTGAACTGAACTGAACTGAACAATGAATTTGGACAACTGAGATTACACACTGCATTACATTCTTTGAGTAATGTGTTTTGAACTTTTGTGCTCAATGAGGACATAGACTTCTGAAAGATTGGGATTATTTTAGTTGTTGTTGTTTAATCTCTATTTCCAGGGTTCCATACATAACCTCAGATTGTTTGATGGATTTTTTGAATAAATATTGGCAAAAGTGAGTCATGCATACTCATGAGCTCACATGCTCTCATTCTTTAAACACTGAATGTCTCCCAACACCTGAATCATAATGTACAAACTATCCAAATGAAAATCTGTCCCAGGATAAGTCATTTGAGAATGTATATGATGGGTATTTAGGCAGAGTTGTGTGCTGTCTAGTAGCAGCATCATGAGAAAATGAACATCACCTTGAGGGATAAGAAACTAGCTAGATGTGCCATGTTCTCACTGAAGTGAGTAAGTCAATTCTACGTTCAAGTTCTTGCCTTTATTTATGAGATGCTCTGAAGCCCTGGAAGCTATACAGCCATCCCTTCTGCCAAGGTGATTGCACATTAAACAGATATATTTAAATGTTGGAACAAAAAGCTACTCAGATACTGTTTATATTTGTCCCAGCTCATGAAGAAAATAGAAAGTACTGACTTGTGAAGGACTTGAATAGCAGAGCTCAAACATTTCCTGAGCCAACACACAGGCAGTTTTCTCCCTGTGGAACTACGGAAGGTAGGTTAAAGCTTGTTTATTTACAAGGAATAGGGCCGTTCATGAAAAACCCAGGCTGAAGTTCTTAAATGGTGATGTGTAGTCTGTCTCTTCACATTAATTGAAAGCAGAGCCCTTAGAACATTCTTACAAATGAATTGATTTCAGTGCCAGTCAAAAGCCTACCTACGTATAAATGCCAGGAGCTGCTGAAGGTAGAAGTGAGTGAAAACCACATAAACCCTGATTTCTGCATACGTGAAAGCTGCTTGCTCCCAATTCTCTGCATTCACCATTTAGGGTAGCCCGAAGGCCAGCCTCCTGGGGAGACAGACAGTCGCCTAACTGTAGAGGGAGTGAAATTATGGAAGAAGCAGCAGTTTGTCAGATGGCTCAGGAACAGAACAGCTCTCTAGTCTTTTGTTTATTGTAGTGAAAGTGTTCCTATCCAGATCCCCAAAGCCTTCTTCTCCAAGTTGAATGAACATTTTGTTCAAATTGTCTTGATTTCTTCATTAGTTGTTGCTTTCTTGAAGTTCATGTCAAAAGTCCTCTTTTCCTTAAACAGAATATGTCATTAAGTTGTGACTTAATGTCAAGTCATTAAGTTATGACCTAATGACATACATCATTAAATTATGCCATTAAGTTATGACTGTTTGCACTGCTTCTGCCAACTTTGGTTTGAGACAGAAATCATATGCCTTCATCTGGCTTCTCACTTTCAGCCCAGATCTGCCTGCTTTAGAAAATTAGAAAAGCCAGAAGCCCACAGAGCATTCTGAGACCTCAGCACCAATGGAACAAGAACTAAAGTTACATACTGCCTTTTATTTTTAAGGTAGCAGTTCTTCTTAGGTGTCGTAGGTCACGTGTACGCTTCAGCTCCCATCCATTCCTCAATACCCTATTATAGACCACTCTCCATATTTCCACTCCCATCTTTTTCAGGGACTTCTCCAGCTGTAAAATTTGTCTTTTTCACTGTAAATATTCTTCCTTACTTCATGAGTCCTCTCTTCACTGATTATGTTAGGAAAATATAATTAAAAACAAAATCTTTTCCCAACCCAGAAAACCTTCCCACAGAGGAAGAGGAGAAAAGAAACAGCCTCATTATGGAATAAGTATTAAACCAGAGTGTGATGTGCATCACAGACAGTCCACAAACAGATACAAAGACAGAAATCTCACCCTTTATACCTCAGTGCAGACACAGCATTCTCCATGTGTGTTCAAGATAAACAACGACTAGTGCTTAAGTAAGAGGGCTTGACAGCACCGTTTGTTACAGAGACTTCATCATGGCTGAACTGGTAATTGGGGTAACCATTTGTATTAGCTAATTGGCTTTATCCAGGGGAAAAATAATCTCATCTGTTTGTGACAGGAGGCAATTTTGCAGCTTGCTGGCAGGCACCCTCAAAATTAGTCTCCAGCCTTCCCACAGAGATGGAGAGACTGGGCAGTATGACTCTTGATGTTTACATTTCAAAGGATGGTTCTTGAGAAAGTCATTCCAGTGTCATAAAGCTGACCAAAAGCCTATCTAGCACTCAAAAGGACTGATAAAATCTTATAGAATGGAGAAAGAGCTTACTAAAGTAAGTGCTTGAAATAAATTAGAGAGGGGATGTCTCTTCTTATTTTCTGCAGAGAGAATTGGGCTTCTTATTTTAAATTTGTCATGACAATCATACATTAACATTAATCTCCTTGTTCTAACTAATGGTCATGGGTAATGAGGGAGGAGAGGTATGAAGCCACTTATGGAAAAGCTCAAAAAGGAGACTGTAGAGAGGAAACCCCTTCATGAATCACATCCTTGTCATGGTAAAGAGGCTGGCATGACTCAATGAAGCTATGAGTCATGCCATGCAGTGCCACTCAAGATGGACAACTCAAATCAAATCCTTTATGATTACACAGGAGAGGCGACAAATAGATTCAAGGGATAAGATCTGGTAGACAGAATGTCTGAAAAAATATGGGCAGAGGTTTGTAACACTGTACAGGAGGCAGTGACCAAAAGCATCCCAAAGAAGTGCAAGAGGGCAAAGTGGTTGTCTGAGGAGGCCTTGAGAATAACTAAGAAGAAGAGAAGCAAAAGGCAAGGGAGAAAAGTAAAGATATACACAATTGAATGCAGAGTTCCAGAGAACAGCAAGGAGAAATAAATAAGCCTTCTTCAATTAACAATGCAAGAAATAGAGGAAAACAATAGAATGGGTAAGACTAAAGCTGTCTTCAAGAAATTTGGAGATAACAAGGGAACATTTCAGTCAGTGATGGGCATACTAAAGGGAAAAATGGTAAACACCTAACAAAAGCAAAAGAGATTAAGAAAAAGTGGCAAAAACACACAGAAGAACTATACAAAAAAGATCTTAATGACCCAGATAATCATGATGATGTGATCATAGAGTGTGAAGTCAAGTGGAAACATTACTATGAGCAAAGCTAGTGGAGGTGACAGAATTCCAGCTGGGCTATTTAAGATCCTAAAAGATGATGCTGTTAGTGTTGCACTCCACATGTCAGCAAATTTGGAAAACACGGCAGTGGCCACAGGGCTGGAAAAGGTCAGTTTTTATTCCAATCCCAAAGAAGGGCAATGCCAAAGAATGTTCAAACTACCATGCAATTGAACACATTTCACATGCTAGCACGGTTATGCTCAAAATCCTTCAAGCTAGACTTCAGCAGTATGTGAACTGAGAACTACAGAATGTATAAGCTATATTTAGAAAAAGCAGAGGAACCATAGATAAAATTGCCCACATTCATTAGATCATGGAGAAAGCAAGGGAGTTCCAGAAATACATCTACTTCTGCTTCATTGACTACACTAATGCCTTTGACTGTGTGGATCACAAGAAATAGTGGGAAATTCTTAGAGATAGGAGTACCAGACCATCTTACCTGTCTCCTGAGAAACCTGCATGCAGGTCAGGAAAAAAAAAAAATTAGACCAGACATAGAAAAATAGACTGGTTTAAAATTGGGAAAGGAGTACAAAAAGACTGTATATAGTCACCCTGCTTATTTATCTTCTATGCAGAGTACATTTTGCAAAATGCCAAGTTGGATGAATGACAAGCTGGAATCAAGATTGCCAGGAGAAATATCAACAACCTCAGATATTCAGATGATACCACTCTAATGGTAGAATATGAAGAGAAACTAAAGAACCTATTGATGAGGATGAAAGAGAAGAGTGAAAAAGCTGGTTTGAAATTCAACATTAAAAAAACACAAGAACTAAGATCATGGCATCCAGTCCCATCATAGCATGGCAAATAGAAAGGGAAAAAGTGGAAACAGTGATAGGTACTTATTTTCTTGGGCTCCAAAATAACTGCAGACAGTGACTGATGCCATGAAATTACAAGATGCTTACTCCTTAGAAGGAAAGCTATGATAAACTCTGACAGCATATGAAGAAGCAGAGTTATCACTTTGCAGACAAAGATCCATCTAGTCAAAGCTATGGTTTTTCCAGTAGTCATGTTCTGATGTGAGAGTTGTACCATAAAGAAGACTGCGCACTAAAGAATTAATGCTTTTAAATTGTGATACTGGAGAAGCCTTTTGAGAATCCCTTGGACTGCAAAGAGATCAAAATAGTCAATTCTAAGAAAAATCAACCCTGAATATTCATTGGAAGGACTGATGCTGATGCTGGAGCTCCAAGAGTTTGGCCACCTGATGCAAAGGACTCTGTGGGAAAGGGAGAGGGTGGGATGATTTGGGAGAATGGCATTGAAACATGTATATTATCATGTAAGAAACGAATCACCAGTCTATGTTCGATACAGGATACAGGATGCTTGGGGCTGGTGCACGGGGATGATCCAGAGAGATGATATGGGGTAGGAGGTGGGAGGGGGGTTCAGGATTGGGAACTCATGTACACTCGTGGCTGATTCATGTAAGTGTATGGCAAAACCAATACAGTATTGTAAAGCAAAATGAAGTAAAAAAAAAAGAAAAAAAGCTGACTCATTGGTAAAGATTCTGATGCTCAGAAAGACTGAAGGCAAAAGAAGAGGGTGGCTTAGGATGAGGTGATTAGATACCATCACTGACTCAGTGGATATGAATTTAAGCAAACTCTGGGAGATAGTGGAGGACACAGGAGCCTGGTATGCTACAATCCATAAGACTGCAAGGAGTCAGATACAACTTAGCAATTCAACAACAACAACAACAACAACAAAGAGAGGAACTGAGGAGAAAAGAAGCATAGGCCTTGCTCTTGGGCAGGAGGAAAATATGGTTCTTGAATGCAGTTCAGAAACACTGATTGTCATTAATGGATGAAGTATCAGGTGAGCTCTTGGGACCCACCACAGACATTTCCATTCAGTAAGTTTCAGGAACTTAAATTTAGGGTTCAAAACATACAATTAAAGAAAAATTTCTTGGAGAGATCAATGTGGCAGTGTAGGAGGATGGTGAGCTCACCTCCTCCAACAAACATATCAGAAATACATCTCCATCTACAGATGGAGCAATTCTCAATGATAGCAAACTGGAGACTGGGAGAAAGACCCCTGTACAATCAAGGCTGTAAGAAAGATTCAAACAGATCCAAGTAAGAAGGGAGAAGTGACAAGGTCAGGACCCATGGCTCTGGGAGCATGGGAAGCAGCTCAGAGGGAAAGGATGATCACATGCCTGGGGACCGGAGAGTGAGGGGTTGGAGACACGTGTTGGAAACCCAGTCCTGGGATCCAATACCAGGGAAGAGGAGTACACTCAGCTGGCTAAAATCCAGTGGGACTGATATAAACCTGTAAGAAATCTATATTACTCTTGTGACAAAAATACAAAGGTCCATCTAGTCAAAGCTATGGCTTTTCCAGTAGTCAAGTATGGATGTGAGAGTTGACTATAAAGAAAGCTGAGTGCCGAAGAATTGATGCCTTTGAACTGTGGTGTTGAAGACTCTTGAGAATCCCTTGGACAGCAAGGAGATCCAACCAGTCCATCCTAAAGGACATCAGTCCTGAATGTTCATTGGAAGGACTGATGCTGGAGCTGAAACTCCAATACTTTGGCCACCTGATGTGAAGAACTTACTCATTTGAAAAGACCCTGATGCTGGGAAAGATTGAAGGCAGGAGGAGAGGCGGATGACAGAGGATAAGTTGGCTGGATGGCATCACTGACTCAATGGACATGAGTTTGAGTAAACTCTGGGAGTTGGTGATGGACAGGGAGGCCTGGCATGCTGCATCCATGGGGTTGCAAAGAGTCGGACATGACTGAGTGACTGAACTGAACTGAACAAAATAGCAAGAAGTACATGCCTATCAATATCACTGTAAATGTCAGTTGAGTAAATGCTCCAAACAAAAGACATAGGGTGGATGATTTATTTAAAAACTCTATATGCTGCTTACAAGAGACTCACTTCAGAGCTAAAGACACACACAGACTAAAAGTGAGGGAAAGGAAAGTTATTCCATGCAAATGGAAAAATACAATAAAACATGGATAGTTATACTCATATCCAATGAAGTAGACTTTAAAAGAAGCCTATAACAAAGAAGGTTATCATATATGGATAAAGACATCAAAAGAAGAAGTTATTACACTTGTCAACATATATACACCCAATACTGGAGGCTCCTAAATACATAAAGCAAGCAGTAGCAGAAGGAATGATGCTAAAGCTGAAACTCCAGTACTTTGGCCACCTCATGCGAAGAGTTGACTCACTGGAAAAGACTTTGATGCTGGGAGGGATTGGAGGCAGGAGGAGAAGGGGACGACAGAGGATGAGATGGCTGGATGGCATCACCGACTCGATGGACGTGAGTCTGAGTGAACTCCAGGAGATGGTGATGGACAGGGAGGCCTGGCATGCTGTGATTCATGGGGTCGCAAAGAGTTGGACACGACAGAGTGACTGAACTGAACTGAACTGAGCAGACATTAAGAGAGAAACCTTACAATAAAACAGTTATAGTCTGGAACTTTAATGTACCACTGACATCAATGACAGATCATCCAGAAAGAAAATCAATAAGGAAATATTGGTTTAAAAAGACACAATAGGCAAGTTTCACTTAGATATCTACAGCATTCCACCTAAAAACAGCATGCTAACTAAGTCACTTCAGTCGTGTCCGACTCTGTGCGACCCCATAGACCGCAGCCCACCAAGCTCCCCCATCCCTGGGATTCTCCAGGCAAGAACACTGGAGTGGGTTGCCATTTCCTTCTCTGAAAAACAGCATAATACACAATTTTTTCTCAGCATGTTCTCTGAGATAGATCACATGTTAAGTCACAAAACAAGTCTCAACAAATTTAAGGGGATATAAATTATATTAGCATTTTTCCTGAACACAGAAGCACAAAATTAGAAATTATTAAAAATTATAGGGAAAGTTATATAAACACATGGAGACTAAACATTCTACCAAAAAACCAAATGGTCAAAGAAGAAATCAAAGAGGAAATTTTAAAAAATACCTTGAGAGAAATGAAAATGGAAACGCCACTGTCCAAAATCTATGAAGTGAAGCAAAGCTTCTAAGAGAGAGGTTTACAGCAATACATCAAGAAATAAGAAAAATATCACAAACAACCTAACCTACTATTTAAAGGGATTAGAAAAATGAAGAATAACTGAAGCCCAGAGTAAGCAGAAGGAAAAAATTAATAAAAATTAGAAAATAATTAAAATAGAGACAAAAATAGAAATGATCATTGAAACCAAAAAACAGTTTTTTGCAAAGATAAACAAAATTGATCAGCCTTTATCCAGGATCACCAAGAAGAAAATAGAGATGTCCCAAATAAACAAAATAAGAAGTGAAAGAGGAGAAATAACAACTGATACCATAGAGGTCTCAAAAACCATAAGAGAATACTATAAACAGTTATATGCCAACAAATTAGATGATACAGAGGAAATGGACACATTTCTAGAAATGTACAACCTTGCAAGATGGAATCAAGAAGGAAATAGACAGTCTGAACAGATCTGTCACTAGTGATATTGAAGTTGTGACCAAAAAAAATTCCAGCAAACAAAAGTCGAGGACTGGACTGCTTCACAAGGGAATGCTACCAAATATTTAAGAAGAACTAATATCTATTCCAATAAAATAAAGAGGATAGAAGACTCCTTAATTTGCTTAATATTAAAAAACTGATTTAAAATGGGCAGAAGACCTTTAATAGATATTCCGCCCCCCCCAAAAAAAAACTATATAGGTGACTGACAGGCACATGAAAAAGTGCACAGCATTGCTAATCATCAGGGAAATACATAGTGAGATATGACCTCACATCTGTTAAAATGACCATCATCAAAAAGTCTACAAATAACAAATATTGATGAGGATGTGGTGCAAAGGGATCTTTAGCACATTGACATGAATCCCAGTGTTCATAGCATCATTATCTACATATCTGAGCTACGGAAACAACTTAAGTGTCCATCAACGGAGGAATTAATAAAATAGGTGCATTATATATTTGTATACTGTAATAATACTCAGGATAAAAAGAAATAAAATTTTTCCATTTGCAACAACATGAATGGACATAGAGGGTGTTGTGCTTAGTGAAATGTCAGATACAGAAAAAAAAAACACTGTATGTTTTCACTTACAGGTAGAATCTAAGAAATAAAACAAATGAATGAATATAACAAAATAGATATGGACTCAGATGTAGAGAACAAATTAGTAATTACCATTTGGGAGAGGTAAGGTGGGGGGCGGGGCAAGATTGGTATAGGAAATTGAGAGATAAGAACTACTATGGATAAAATAAGTGACAAAGATATACTGTACAGCACCGGGCTATATAACCATTAATTTGTAATAACTTTATATGGAGTATAAGCAATAAAATATTGAATCATTACATTGTATACCTGAAACTAATACTATAAATCAATGATACTTCAATAAAATTTACCTATTGCTTAATCAATTAGTAGTAGAAGAGATGAAACCCTTTTCCAAATGATACTAATATACAGCCAGGTATAAGAACAATTGCCTAGGGGGTATAACAACATGAACGTTTCTCTCATCTTTCCCTTGAGTCTATCCTACGGAGTTTGTCCTAAGATCTTGGAGAAACAGAGATATAAATGAATAAAATATGTAATACTAGTAGCATATTAAAAAGATAAATAAGCAAAGGCCATTCCATTTAAACATTTTAAAAACAGAATTAAAAAATATTTTTTCCTACCATAGAATATAGAACATTTTTAGATTCCACGTACAAGTGATACCATACTGTATTTGCAGAGACACAATAGAATGGTGGTTAGCAGGCACTGGGAGTGGAGGCACTGGGCAAATATTGGTCAAAGGGTATAAACTTGCAGTTAGAAGATAAATATGTTCTGAAGATCTGGCGCACAGCACTGTGATCGTATCTAACAACTTCAAAGTTTCTGAGAAACTAGACCTAAATGTTTTCATCACACACAAAAAAGACAGGACAATGATGGGACATGAAGCAGTGTTAGCCGGTGCTACAGTGGTTGCTACATCATGATATGTAAATGTATTGATTCCACACATCATATACTGTAAACTTACACGATATTCTACGTCAATTATATTTCAATAAAAAACAGTAGAGAGCTCTTCCCACAGGTTATTTCTGCTCGCCTTCTGTATGTCATGGCGTCTGAGGTGTGGATGTTAGCCAAGGCCCTGGGGCTTCAGAGGAAGCAGACAGAGATATCAACCACAGAGGTCTCTAAGAGTCACAAGGAAAGGATGCTTCCAGGAGGTGGGAAAGACTTGAGGGAAGAAGACATGGGTGGAAACTCAGATCAGCTACCATTACCCTCAACCTCATTCTCTTGATTGCCTTCATCCAGACTTTTATTTGTTCAAGTGCAGATTTTTTGAATTTTATTTTTTATGTATTTATTATTTTTTGGCCTCATTGTACAGCTTGTGGGATCTTAGTTCCCCAACCAGGGATTGAACCCACTTCCCCTGTAGTGGAAGCACAGGCCACTAGGGAACCACTGAACCACCAGGGAAGTTTCCAGACCTTTAGATGCATGATGAAAAGCCAAAGGTGAAGGCATTGTTTCTTCTGACAGTTAACTGACAGCAATAATTAAGGACAAAGATCGATTGAAGGCTGCGTTTTCTGAGTATCATTTGGACCTTTGGAGGTTGATAAAATATGAATTTCTCAGCCCCTGCATTTAGACTAGGAAGCCTACAAAAGATGTGTTCGAGAGTTCCTGGTAGGGAAGCAGCACTGTTTAGTAACAGTGTTCTGTCTCAGAAACAGATGGTCTAGAAGTAGGATCTTGAGCACAGTGGGGTGGGTGGAGAGACATAGCAGTGAGATAAGAGTGCACAGGGATGCTTTTATAAAGCAATATAATTTAATAAACATCACAGAGGAAAAGCAAAAGGATGTGGTATCTAATAAAAGGATTTAAATTCAAGATGGACTGGGATCAGAGATGATATTAAACATAAATGCTTTTTGAAGCCCACTGTAGGTAATATGAGCCTTTTATAATCTTAACCACCAGCCAGAACCATATCCATCCAAAAGCCTCAAAACTGGAGTAAATACCAATTCACATTGCTGGAGTCATGAAAACAAAAGAAATGGGAGTAACTCCTGTTCTCAAATGAAATTCAGCCTTTTCTGATAATTAGTAGGATATCCAGTTTCTCCAACAACATCACATTGAGCAAACAGGCTACTGAAAATGTACTTGTAAAGATGCCGTGAGAAATACTGCCGTGGTTGAGCACCTCCAGTGTGCCAGGTGAGAGGCGAAGTATCCTGCACAGGTTGTCTCAGAAATGCTCAGAGTAATTCTAAGAATTAGGTATCATTTACATTTTATGAATACAGAGTCTAAATTTCTGAGGAATTCATTGCTCAGACTTATACAATGAGAGATGGTGGGGGCAAAACTGAATGTGGGGAGATCTTTTCACCCTGGTTCCTACTAACAATTCTGTGGACTGTGTGTCCTCTAGGCTTCTACTCTGGAATCTGATTCTAAATGGTCATGAGGCAGAGAAGCTCTCTGATTAATCCTTTTCTTGTCTGACATGCTGACCCTGATGACTTTAATCACCCTATTATCTTCAAAAGGTCATTCTCACATTCTTATTGCCAGTGGTCTCCTGAATCCGTGGTCTCTGAGCTTAATGTTCCCATATGTCCCTAAGTTTTTGACAATGCAGTACCAATACATGTATATTAATTGATCATTTTATACTAATATATTAACTGTTACATACATTACGACACGTCCAAAAATAGAATAATTTTACCTTGAGATTAAGTAAAAATTTTCAAGGTAATAATTTCCAGTACTTTTAAGTTTTATTTATCAAAACTGCCCAAATATATTGAGTAAAATGTGATTAAATATGCTGCCTTATTTTTTAAAGTCTTGGCTTAGTATTTTGTTATGCTTAATTAGATTCCAGATCAGTTTCCAAGTTCAGTTTATTTTTATATCTACACGAGGCATTTTCCATTTGGCCATGGCCAGCATTAAAAGCAAATACTCAACTGTTAAATATGCTTTTCCTTGATCTCATCTCACTGTGCTCAAAACTCACTAGACAGGGTAGCTTGTTTATAGTTTTAACAAGGGGTTTCAAATACCAAATAAAATGAAAAATTTTAATAAAATTTCAGTTTGGTTCAGTTCAGTCACTCAGTCATGTCCAACTCTTTGTGACCCCTTGAACCACAGCATGCCAGGCCTCCCTGTCCATCACCAACTCCCAGAGTTTACTCAAACTCATGTCCATAGAGTAGGTGATGGCATCCAACCATCTGATCCTCTGTCATCCCCTTCTCTGCCTGCCCTCAATCTTTCCCAACATCAGGGTCTTTTCCAATGAGTCAGCTCTTCGCATCAGGTGGCCAAAGTATTGGAGTTTCAGCTTCGACATCAGTCCTTCCAATGAACACCCAGGACTGATCTCCTTTACGATGGATTGGTTAGATCTCCTTACAGTGCAAGCAACTCTCAATAATCTTCTCCAACACCACAGTTCAAAGCATCAATTCTTCGGCACTCAGCTTTCTTTATAGTCTGCCAGGGTCCAGCCCCTGCAGGATCCAGGGAAACCTGAAGGAGAAACAGTGTCGGCGATTGATTTTGAGAGAGATAAGGAAAGAATGTTGAAGATAAGAAAATAGAGGAGAGAAAGAAGCTGATATTCCTTGGTTTACATAGAGAACCAATAAAACTCTGAGACAAGAAGTTTGCCCTGTCCACGGAGGCCACAGGTGCCCTCCCGGTCTCCCGAGGGAGTGAAGACACAGAACATCTTCCCATTCAGGTCTTGGAAACCCGGGCAGATAAGTGAATGCAGAGAGCCTCTATGCTCCAAGGGATCAGCCTGAAAAAGAGAGAGAGAGAGAGAGAGAAAATGATTGACACGGGGTGAGTGAGGCCCAATAGCTTTACTTTCAAAAGGTGCTTATATACCTTTTTGTACATAGAGGAAAATGAAAGATGCAAAGTCATACAGAGTCAGCCCAAACATTCCAGCAGTTTTGCCCTTATCGAAACCAGGATTTTTCTGCATACCTTTCCCACAAATGATGTTGTGTACAGTATCTTCTGGCCTTGGAGGTCCGTGAACATTTTATGACCCTCTTTTGATAAAGGCTGCTCAACCAGAAAACTTATTTTCCCTCAAAGTGTCTTTTCTTTGTATTTCTAATCTATGTCAGCCTCAGAAAATGCTAAACCGAGTTACATTTCTCACAGAGTAAAGGTGCAGTGAGTTACAAGAAAGAACCAATTAGCTCAAAGATCTAATGTGGTTAAATTCAAGGCTACACTTATTTTTCTTACATTCTCACTATGGTAACTAATGAATTCCCAGGTGCACCACGGATAAGAGATATGGGAACTTAGCAACAAACATTGGCCCAATAATGAAATCCTACATCAGCAGTACTCTAATAGCTTTTAACTCTTTGAAAGGCTCTATGTTTTAGGCTTTCTGTGCCTCTCACAATTGGGAGGCTGTAAATAATCATATGTGTAGTTGCAAGAGTCTGGATATGCCTGCTGAGCAAGCTAGAATGCTAACAGAGGGGGTTTGATTTGAAATATTCCTCTCATGTCCAGGAGACTTATTAGCTATAGCCCTAAGTTGATTTTCTGCAGAGAAAGGTGGTCAGGGATAGCCCCCTGTTAATGTCAGAGGAGTTGGTGAAAGTCATGAAACAGTAAAACAGACAGATTCTGGTTTTGGGGTAGATGCTCAAGAAAGCCTAGGGAGCCCCTTGAGTTCTGAACCTTGCTTAACCGTTCTCTTCCACATGACCATGTCATGGGTGGGATCTCCCTTGGCGGCTCCCAGCAATAGTCCAACTCTCACATCTATACATGACCACTGGAAAAACCTTAGCTTTGACTAGACAGAGATTTGTTGACAAAGTAATGTCTCTGTTTTTTAATATGCTGTCTAGATTGGTCATAACTTTCCTTCCAAGGAGTAGCATCTTTTAATTTCATGGCTGCAGTCACCATCTGCAGAGATTTGGAGCCCCAAAAAATAAAGTCAGCCACTGTTTCCACTGTTTCCCCATCTATTTCCCATGAAGTGATGGGACCAGATGCCATGATCTTCATTTTTTGAATGTTGAGCTTTAAGCCAACTTTTTCACTCTCCTCTTTCACTTTCATCAAGAGGCTTTTTAGCTCCTCTTCACTTTCTGCCATAAGGGTGGTGTCATCTGCATATCTGAGGTTATTGATATTTCTCCCGGCAATCTTGATTCCAGCTTGTGCTTCTTCCAGCCCAGTGTTTCTCATGATGGACTCTGCATAAGTTAAATAAGCAGGGTGACAATATACAGCCTTGACATATTCCTTTCCCTATTTAGAACCAGTCTGCTGTTCTGTGTCCAGTTCTAACTGTTGCTTCCTGACCTGAGGAAGCAACAGTTCTCAAGAGGAAGGTCAGGTGGTCTGGTATTCCCATGTCTTTCAGAGTTTTCCACAGTTTATAGTGGTCCACATAATCAAAGGCTTTGGCATAGTTAATAAAGCAGAAACAGATGTTTTTCTGGAACTCTCTTGCTTTTTTGATGATCCAGCGGATGTTGGCTATTTGATCTCTGGTTCCTCTGCCTTTTCTAAAACCAGCTGGAACATCTGGAAGTTCATGGTTCATGTATTGCTGAAGCCTGGCTTGGAGAATTTTGACCATTACTTTACTATCGTGTGAGATGAGTGCAATTGTGCAGTAGTTTGAGCATTTTTTTTGCATTGTCTTTCTTTAGGATTGGAATGAAAACTGAGCTTTTCCAGTCCTGTGGCCACTGCTGAGTTTTCCAAACGTGTTGGCATATTGAGTGCAGCACTTTTATAGCATCATCTTTCAGGATTTGAAACAGCTCAACTGTAATTCCATTCCTTCCACTAACTTTGTTCATAGTGATGCTTCCTAAAGGCCCACTTGACTTCACATTCCAGGATGTCTGGCTCTAGGTGAGTGATCACACCATCGTGATTATCTGGGTTGTGAAGATCTTTTTTGAATTTAGAATATTCTATTTCCAAGTTTCTTAGATGTGTATGGGGAAAAGAAAAATGTGTGTGGGGTACATGTGAATGTATAAGTGTATGTATGTATGGTAAGTCAATGGCACAGATTGCTCAGTGATTGAAAGAAATCCAGATGTTAACTTTCAATATACTTTCTCTATAGTTCAAAAGGCAGTTATTTTCTCACTTAATGTTATTACAAAACTTCATGTATATACCTATTTGGAATCTAGAAAGACAATACTAATTATCCGATGTGCAGCAAAGGAGATGCAATCATAAAGAACAGAATTTTGGACACGTGGGAGAAGGAGAGAGTGGGATGATTTGAGAGAATAATACTGAAACATGTACATTACCATATGTGAAATAGACAGCCACGGGAGTTTGATTTTTGCTGCAGGGAACCCGAAGCCAGGGCTCTGTGACAGCCTGGAGGGGTGGGACGTGGGTAGGGAGGGGGATGGGGTTCAGGAGGGTGTGGACACAGGTATGCCTATGGCTGATTCATGTTGATGTATGGCAGAGGCCATCACAATGTTGTGAGGCAATTATACTCCAATTAAAAAAAAGAAAACTTAATGTGGATAATGTGAATCCATTTAGTAGACTCTATTAGATCTGAGCAGACTGTCACTGTTTCTAACCAAAGTGTGGCTGACACAGAGCTCCAGCCACAAGTGTTACTCTGACAGTTTCTTGTGTGCATGGGTGCTTATGTTATAGATGTCATTTTCAAACTGTAATCGCCATACTAATATTTTAAGCCTCTTTTCTGTTCCCTGAGGTATATTTATTAAACTCAGTAATAGGCTTGCTAAATCCATTTATCCAATAATGTTACTGTGTGGCAAGGCCCTGATTAGACTTGTGAGGGGCCACTGTCAGCCCAGTCTCAGTGCAAAATTAAACTCTACATGCAGGGGATCTTGCTTACTATGTATAATCAAACCTATTTAAAAAACAAACAAACAAACAAACAGACGGACAACCCAGGAAACCCAGTGCCCATCCATGATGACATTTAGTAAATTTTAATTCTTTTCATAAAAAAATTAAAAATAAATTTAATCAGAGGTTCTTATATTTTCTCCATACACCATAAGTGGTGCCCAACCCCTTCTGGAAGACTGCTGAGTGGACAGCTCTAACTTAGATGCCCTATCGACACTCTAAACAGTTTACCCAAAACAGAATTTCTCTTTTTATATTCTGCCACAAACCAAAACGTTCCCCTTTCCTGTGTTCCTATCTTTAAATATTAAAAGAAAACGCCCCAAATCACAGGTGGAGAGAACAAATGTATGGATACCAAAGGGAAAAGGAGAGGTGGGATGAGCTGGGAGGCTGAGATGAACATATATACACTACCAATCCTATGTAGAAAATAGATCATTAATGAGAATTTATGGTATAGAACAGGGAACTCTACTCAATGCTCTGTGGTGACCTAAATGGGAAAGAAATCCCCCCAAAATAGAGGATATGTGTACGCATGTGTGTGTACTCAGCGGCTTCAGTTCAACTCTGTGTAACCCCATGACCTGTGAATGGGATTCTCCAGGCAAGAATGCTGGAGTGGATTACTGTGCCCTCCTCCAGGGTGATATTTGTATACGTATCGCTCATTCATTTTGCTGTACAGTAGAAACGAACACAACATTGTGAAGTAACTAGATGCTAAATCACTTCAGTCATGGCCTCCTCTTTGCGACCCTATGGACCACCAGGCTCCTCTGTCCAAGGGATTCTCCAGGCAAGAATACTGAAGAGGGTTGCCATGCCCTCCTCCAGAGGATCTGCATCTCTTATGTCTCCTGCATTGGCAGGTGGGTTCTTTGTCATCATTGCTACCTGGGAAGCCCCCAAAGGTAACTATATTCTGAAAAGAGAAAAAGTGGTGCAGTTTCCAAAGTCTCATATATTCATTAATAAGTAATTATGGTTATGTAAGAATAAAACTTCAAAGAATAGTTTTCTTTCCAAAGGAAAAAAAATGGAAACATCTGTTAGTACTTACCAGGTGCCAGAATTGTGTCAGAAAAAAACAATGCAAATCCAACCCAAAATGTCAAAATTCTTAATCTACAATGCACTTTTATAAACTGATAAGAAAAGTGATTATTTTTTAGAAATTAATGAAATGAGATTTGACTTCATTAGTAATCACATAAGCACAACTTAAAAAACAGAGGTCACTTTTTATCAGTCAAGTTACACAAGATATTTTAAATGGCTATACTCTGTGGCAGTGGTGAAGAGAATGATCTTTATAGAAGACCATTTGACAAAATTTATCAAGGACTTTAGAAATGCTTGTGCCACTTTAAAATATGACTAACAATGTTATTTTCATAAATTTATTCTAAAGAAATAATCATAAATGTACAGAAAGATTGATTTAAAATTAGCCTGGTAAAAAGTTGGAGACAATTATATATTCAACAATTGGAGATTAGGTAAATGAATTGCAGTGGCTCTAAAAGATAGACAACTGTGTGATTATTAAAATTAGATTTTGGAACAAAATTTAATGATATAACTGTAAGTGAAAAAAAGACAGGATATAAAAAGATATAGAGTAAATAACATTTTGTAAAAAAATTCTTCATTTTTTAAGAAAATTTCATAATTTTTATATTCTTTCATATTCTGACAAATTTCTACAGTGAATACATGTTTTATGCAGGTGTATGTTATGCACACACCATACACGCATACATACATTCTATTCAATATAGACATTTCTAAAACTTGAGATATATTTGCATATTCTCTTATGCAGCCAAATCAAATCCTGTATACATGTATACTTATGCGTATACAGGATTTGATTTGCAGCTCACCATGCTACTGCTAAGTCGCTTCAGTGGTGCCCGATTCTGTGTGACCCCATAGATGGCAGCCCACCAGGATCCCCCATCCCTGGGACTCTCCAGGCAAGAACACTGGAGTGGGTTGCCCCCAGCTCACCATAGAAAATCCTAACACATTGCCTAAGCAAGACAAAGGTTTGTTTCTCTCTCTTGACTGAGGTCTGAAGGTAGGGAGTCTGGAGTCTGGCAGGTCCAGGTTACTGGTGGCCAGGGCTCTTCGTACCTTTTTGTTCTACAAGTAGAACATGCGCTCCTTGCTTGGGGTCACCTTATCGTCCATTCCATCTGCATTCCTGGCAGGAAGAGGGATGAAAGAGGGTGGGCAAAGGGCCTGCCAAATACCAAAGTAAGCCCTGTGAGGAGCCTGCTGGGAGTCCTGCCCAGTAACACTCATGGCTACTGGGTCTGCAGGCTGTGACCAGGAGCCTTTACCTGATACACATCACAGCTTGGAGGAAATGCGGGGTTATCCCCTAAGGAAGTAGGAAAGAATGGCATTTGCATATGCAATTAGTGGACTGTACTACACTGATAAAAAAACCAAACTGCCTTTTAAATTTTTCTGTAAAGTATGATGACGGCAGAACAACAAAAAGAATCTACATGAGAAAAAAATGGAGGTGAAAAGAGGAGATGCAGATAAAACTAAAGGATCCCCGAGATGAAAGATTATTTTGACACTCTTTAGAGGGGAAAGAGAGGAGTCCGCAACGCAATCAAGTATCAGCAAAGCTAAATTTCTAACATACCTGTACCACTTTCCAAAAATAAATTCAAAGGAAAATAAATGGAAAAAGAAAGAGAAATCTGAAGGTCTATGACATTCTCTCTTGTTTATCTCTTTCTGGGATTCCTAGGAATTGAAATCAATCTTGGGAAGAGAGCGCATACACAAAAATTAGGATAGGGAGGGAGGTGGGAGCAGGGTTCAGAATGGGGAACACGTGTACACCCATGGCGGATTCATGTAGATGTATGGCAAAACCAATACAATATTGTAAAGTAATTAGCCTCAAATTAAAATAGATAAATTTATATTAAAATTAGAGTCTGGTTACTCCATTTCTCCCTGTGTAAAATAGAGAAGGCCAGAATTCCTATAATGTATAATTTGTATCTTAAAAAATCAGTGCAATCAGTCTCCTACCCCATGGGGTTAACATTTCTATACAATGCTTGCTATTAAACACATTTCTTGCTTTTCATATGAATTTGCTGATAAATATGCTGCTGCTGCTGCTGCTGCTGCTGCTGCTAAGTCACTTCAGTCGTGTCTGACTCTGTGTGACCCCATAGATGGCAGCCCACCAGGCTCCTCCGTCCCTGGGATTCTCCAGGCAAGAACACTGGAGTAGGTTGCCATTTCCTTCTCCAATGCATGAAAGTGAAAAGTGAAAGTGAAGTCATTCAGTTGTGTCCGACTCTTAGCGACCCCACGGACTGCAGCCCACCAGGCTCCTCCATCCATGGGATTTTCCAGGCAAGAGTACTGGAGTAGGGTGCCATCGCCTTCTCCCTGATAAATATGAATAATGCATATATATTTATATGTAATTTTCTATATTTATATGTAAATAATGGATATGTAATTTTCTGTATTTACATATAAATATAGAAAATTACATATAAAGATATATGTATTAGAGATATATGTATATATAATTTTTCTAGCCATAATGAGCCATTTTCACAACGACATATTATGAAATTATCAAAGGAAAGGATTTTGGCTTTATCTTGAAGTTAAAAGTTGAACTTTATATCAGGCACATGATGCTAGAAAAGTTGGCACACAGAGAGTAACAGAAAGCCTTAAAACTAAATAAACACAAAGGATCATCCCAGTTTATCAGTTATGTAGCTAAAAAAGTCACAAGAAAAAAGAATTTCTCCATAAATTGTAGATTAGCTAATAGAAAGACATTAGCATTTCTGAGTTCAAAATGTTCAAAACTCCAAAGAGAATTTGATGACTGGGTCTAAAATGGAACTACAATGCTTATTCTGGAGAGAACCATTAGAAGACACTCAACATTGAAACATGGAGGTCTTCTATCTCTTCCGAGATGAAATTGAGTATATGACAGTGACAGTGCCTTCCATGCCACCCCAGCGGTCTGTGTTTTTACTTCCTTTTTTTTTAAATTTGAGAAATATGAGATTGTGTGTCTATTTGCATAGAGCCTGTCTTGCAAAAGAAACAGTAATAAGAATATCTTTTTAACTACTGACACTTCCACAATCAATAGACATTTCCATGACGCTCCCCTAAAAGTGATGGCCCTTTCTGTTCTAAGGCCTAAGGTCTATGATAACACCCAATCCCACCAGAGAGCTGACTTTTGATGCTAAGCAATAGGATGTTGATAATCACAGAAATTTAATTTCCCCACTTAATGTCAGTAGTAAATTTGGTTAAGGCAGGACAACACCGTTATCAAAGAACAGCTAGCAGATCATTGAAAGGCTACTAAATTATGCCACGGGATCTTCCAATTTATTATCACTACATTCTACTGACTCATTTATCTGTGGCACCAGAAAGCTCCTAAATTCTGAATCCTTCTTACGTGATCATTCAGAATCAAGAAGCTGAACATCATTTATAAGAAGTCTCCTGGGATGTTTTCCAGTATTGGGAATTTTATCAAGAGAATATAACCCCTGATGTCTAGAAACTTTCCTTGTGAAAACAAAGCCTTGTTAAAAACTTAAAAAGAATTTTAACAGCTGCCTGTTGTGTATTGTTCTTTGTCACACATTGTCCTAAATGTCATAACAACCCAGCATAGCTGGCACAATTATCTTCATTAGATAAGGCAGTGGGCCCAGTAATACAAAACTAATCATAAGTGATACCAGTTTCAAATATAACTCAAAGAACAACACTAGCCTGGACCCACATAGAGCAGAAAGGGTCAAATTTTCTAAGCATAGCACAACTACAGTGTGTTAATTTTAAAATGTGATGTTTAAATATATTTGCAACATAAATATGAATATATTTTATAAATATATGCAAAAACTGAATGAAAGCACAAATACCTTAAACTGAAATAAGTCCACATTAGTTTCATTTAATCAACTAGGTTAAGACAAAATTTTCCTAATCAAGGTTCAATAAATAATATCTTTTGTTAATATTATTATTATTAAAGTAGTGAGCTTTGGAAGGGTGGAATGGCTTCCTCAGGGGCTCAGCAGTAATCTGCCTGCAATGAAGCAGGCGCAGGAGATGTTGGTTCGATCTCTGAGTCAAGAAGATCCCCTGGAGGAGGGCATGGCAACCCACTCCAGTATTCTTGCCCGGAGAATGCCATGGACAGGGGATCCTGGTGTGTTATAGTCCATGGGGTCATAAAGGGTCAGACATAACTTAGCACACATGGACAGTGAACTTTGGGATAATTGAATAATATGAGGAGTGTGGGTTCTCTGATCGGTTATCACCTCAAATCTCAGATCCAGAATAAATGCCCTTTCCTTCCCAGCTGATACTAGAGATCTAGAAGTAATCCAACCAGAATACCACTCCAAAATGGATAAAAAGTTAAAATCAATTCTCTTTCTTTACTGTGATACAGGCAGATACTACAACACCAGCTGTTAATGCATGAAGATCCTTGCTTCCTTTGGTCTAATGCTGGACTAATTTTCCCAAACCTGGGAATATATCCCCATCCTAGCTAACTCTTGCCTGCATGTCTCCCTGGATGAGTCTTGGCTGTCTTTTCTGTAATGTAGCAACTCTGCATGGTTGAAGAGTTAACACTAACCATAAACGAATTGTCAGGGAGGAAATAGAAGAGCATAGATGTCAGCTCACGTGGGATTAGCTCTATTCTTCTGGATCTAAGAGCAGCTTTACTCAACACAAAAATCTTCAGGATACAAAAGAAAGCAACTAAACTATATTTTGTGTCTTCAAGTCAAAAAATCCATCACTTAATGTAAAACCTTAACTTACATATTATCAATAAATCACCCTCAGTAACAATTTCCAAAACAAAACAAAAGGTAAAATATAGCATATTGCCCAAATTTATGGCTTGTTTGCATTATAAGACAAAAATGTATCCTGATGAGTTTTCTGAATGGTAAGTTTATTATACTGCCGAGCCTGTCAAGTGATTCATTTCCTGGCTAAAAGGCCAGTGTTTCCATCTTGACTCATTTTTATAGCTACATTTACTAGATTGTTATGACCCAGAGTTTAGCATTCTGGTATACAAACAATAAACTCTTAGAATCTTGCAAACATTTTATTTATATTCCTTTGCAACAACTGAAAGGTGCTAACCCTACGAACTTTCTTTGTAGATTTGTAGAATGTCAAAATAGATGAAACATTATGGGACACAGATATCAGAAAAATGCAAAATACTGTATTGGTCATGTTTACACAATTTGTTCATTGTATTATTAGTTTCTTTCATGGGGAAAGTTAGTATTTATGTTTAAACAAGCACAATTAAAAAGTCAACCTGTACTTTTCAACCTGCACCAAAAGACAGTGAGGTTTTTAGCTTAGGTTTAAGATTTTTAAAAAAACTAATTTTATAATGGTCAGATTCAATTATTTCAGTTTTAAAATATTTCATGGCTATGTCTCATTAATATTTGAAAAAAACTAATTGTGAATATAAATTTGAATATATGATAAATTCACTTTTCTTAGATTTAATAACAAATGTTCAACTTTCTAATCTACGTTTACTAATTCTTTCACAAAAATCTAACTTTAAATACTTCAATACCAACAGTATGGGTATTGAATTATTTTCCCTAATTTGTTAATGATTTATGGAGGCAATTTATTGGAACAAAGGAATAAGACATGGATTTTAGATTTAAACAGACCTTGAAGAATGGAGGGAGAGAGAAAGATGATAGATACATACAAACAATATACTTACAAACATACATACATAAAATATTTTGTATTGTTTCATGGATTATATTTCCTTGTTATTCTCTCTAAAAAAACCCTTGATTTATCCTTTTGATTTTAAACATGGTTATTTTAGCCTTTGTTTCATATTGCTGTGTAGCTTCCTGTTCTTCGGAATAAGTTCTTTCTCTCCTGGTAATGGACTTTGTTGCATACCTTGCAATTTCTTTCTGTGATCTCCTCTCTGATGGAATGCACCTTCAGATAAAAGGCTTCCCAATGACTTATTTTATTTTTAAATGGTGAGAATGGACATCTTTGTCTTATTTCTAACCTCAGGAAGAAGCCCTCAATATTTCAGTATTAAGTATGTTTTCTGTAAAGTTATTAAGAGCTAACCTTTGTAAGATTTTGCCCTTTATTCCTAGTTTTCTAGATGTGTTGAATTTCAGATATTTATAGGTACCTATTGAGATAATAAAATTATTTTCATCCTTGGAGGAGCCGTGAAGAGATACCCCACGCCAAGGTAAGAGAAACCCAAGTAAGATGGTAGGTGTTGCAAGAGGGTATTAGAGGACAGACACACTGAAACCATACTCACAGAAAACTAGTCAATCTAATCACACTAGGACCACAGCCTTGTCTAACTCAATGAAACCAAGCCATGCCTGTGGGGCAACCCAAGATGGGCGGGTCATGGTGGAGAGGTCTGACAGAATGTGGTCCACTGGAGAAGGGAATGGCAAGCCACTTCAGTATTCTTGCCTTGAGAACCCCATGAACAGTAGGAAAAGGCAAATTGATAGGATACCAAAAGAGGTATCCTCAGGTCATTAGGTGCCCAATATGCTACTGGAGATCAGTGGAGAAATAACTCCAGAAAGAATGAAGGGATGGAGCCAAAGCAAAAACAATACCCAGTTGTGGATGTGACTGGTGATAGAGGCAAGATCTGATGCTGTAAAGAGCAATATTGCATAGGAACCTGGAATGTCAGGTCCATGAATCAAGGCAAATTGGAAGTGGTCAAACAAGAGATGGCAAGGATGAACGTCGACATTCTAGGAATCAGCGAACTAAAATGGACTGGAATGGATGAATTTAACTCAGATGACCATTACATCTACTACTGCGGGCAGGAATCCCTCAGAAGAAATGGAGTAGTCATCATGGTCAACAAAAGAGTCCAAAATGCAGTACTTGGATGCAATCTCAAAAATGACAGAATGATCTCTGTTCATCTCCAAGGCAAACCATTCATATCACAGTTATCCATGTCTATGCCCCAACCAGTAACACTGAAGAAACTGAAGTTGAACGGTTTTATGAAACCTACAAGATCTTTTAGAACTAACACCCCAAAAAGATGTCGTTTTCATTATAGAGGACTGGAATGCAAAAGTAGGAAGTCAAGAAACACCTGGAGTAACAAGCAAATTTGGCCTTGGATTGCGGAATGAAGCAGGGCAAAGACTAATAGAGTTTTGCCAAGAAAATGCACTGGTCATAGCAAACACCCTCTTCAAACAACACAAGAGAAGACTCTACACATGGACATCACCAGATGGTCAACACCGAAATCAGACTGATTATATTCTTTGCAGCCAAAGATGGAGAAGCTCTATACAGTCAACAAAAACAAGACCAGGAGCTGACTGTGGCTCAGATCATGAACTTCTTATAGCCAAATTCAGACTTAAATTGAAGAAAGTAGGAAAACCACTAGACCATTCAGGTATGACCTAAATAAAATCCCTTATGATTATACAGTGGAGGTGAGATATAGATTTAAGGGGCTAGATCTGATAGACAGAGTGCCTGATGAACTATGGACTGAGGTTCGTGACATTGTACAGGAGACAGGGATGAAGACCATCCCCATAGAAAAGAAATGCAAAAAAGCAAAATGGCTGCCTGGGGAGGCCTTACAAATAGCTGTGAAAAGAAATGAGGTGAAAAGCAAAGGAGAAAAGGAAAGATTAAGCATCTGAATGCAGAGTTCCAAAGAATAGCAAGGAGAGATAAGAAAGCCTTCCTCAGTGATCAATGCAAAGAAATAGAGGAAAACAACAGAATGGGAAAGACTAGAGATCTCTTCAAGAAAATTAGAGATACCAAGGGAACATTTCATGCAAAGATGGGCTCAATAAAGGACAGAAATGGTCTGGACCTAACAGAAGCAGAAGGTATTAAGAAAAGGCAGCAAGAATACACAGAAGAACTGTACAAAAAAGATCTTCATGACCCAGATAATCATGATGATGTGATCACTAATCTAGAGCCAGACATCTTGGAATGTGAAGTCAAGTGGGCTTTAGAAAGCATCACTATGAACAAAGCTAGTGGAGGTGATGGAATTCCAGTTGAGCTGTTTCAAATCCTGAAAGATGATGCTGTAAAAGTGCTGCACTCAATATGCCAGCAAATTTGGAAAACTCAGCAGTGGCCACAGGACTGGAAAAGCTCAGTTTTCATTCCAATCCCAAAGAAAGGCAATGCCAAAGAATGCTCAAACTACCACACAATTGCACTCATCTCACATGCTAGTAAAGTAATGCTCAAAATTCTCCAGGCCAGGCTTCAGCAATACGTGAACTGTGAACTTCCAGATGTTCCAGCTGGTTTTAGAAAAGGCAGAGGAACCAGAGATCAAATTGCCAACATCCTCTGGATCATGGAAAAAGCAAGAGAGTTCCAGAAAAACATCTATTTCTGCTTTATTGACTATGCCAAAGCCTTTGACTGTGTGGATCACAATAAACTGTGGAAAATTCTGAAAGAGATGGGAATACCAGACCACCTGACCTGCCTCTTGAGAAATCTGTATGCAGGTTAGGAAGCAACAGTTAGAACTGGATATGGAACAACAGACTGGTTCCAAATAGGAAAAGGAGTACTTCAAGGCTGTATATTGTTACCCTGCTTATTTAACTTATATGCAGAGTACATCATAAGAAATGCTGGACTGGAAGAAACACACGCTGGAATCAAGATTGCCGGGAGAAATATCAATAACCCCAGATATGCAGATGATACCACCCTTATGGCAGAAAGTGAAGAGGAGCTAAAAAGCCTCTTGATGAAAGTGAAAGAGGAGAGTGAAAAAGCTGGCTTAAAGCTCAACATTCAGAAAACGAAGATCATGGCATCTGGTCCCATCACTTCATAGGAAATAGATGGGCAAACAGTGGAAACAGTGTCAGACTTTATTTTTTTGGGCTCCAAAATCACTGCAGATGGTGACTGCAGCCATGAAATTAAAAGACGCTTATTCCTTGGAAGAAAAGTCATGACCAACCTAGATAGTGTATTCAAGAACAGAGATATTACTTTGCCGACTAAAGTCTGCCTAGTCAAAGCTATGGTTTTTCCAGTAGTCATGTATGTATGTGAGATTTGGTCTGTAAAGAAGGCTGAGCACCGAAGAATTGATGCTTTTGAACTGCGGTGTTGGAGAAGACTCTTGAGAGTCCCTTGGACTGCAAGGAGATCCAACCAGTCCATTCTGAAGGAGATTTACCCTGGGATTTCTTTGGAAGGAATGATGCTAAAGCTGAAGCTCCAGTACTTTGGCCACCTCATGCGAAGAGTTGACTCATTGGAAAAGACTCTGATGCTGGGAGGGATTGGGGGCAGGAGAAGAAGGGGACGACCCAGGATGAGATGGCTGGATGGCATCACGGACTCGATGGACGTGAATCTGAGTGAATTCCGGGAGATGGTGATGGACAGGGAGGCCTGGCGTGCTGCAGTTCATGGGGTCGCAAAGAGTTGGACACGACTGAGCGACTGAACTGAACGGAACTGAACTGATCTATTAATGTGGATGTTTGTGTTCAGTCACTAAGTTGTGTCTGACTCTTGGCAACCCCATGAACTGCAGTGTGCCAGGCTTCACTGCCCTCCCAGAGTTTGCACAACCTCATGTCCATTGAATCAGTGATGCCATCCAACCATCTTATATTCTGTTACCCTCTTCTCCTCTTGCCCTCAATCTTTCCCAGCATCAGGGTCTTTTCTGATGAGTCAGCTCTTTGCATCAGGTAGCCAAAGTATTGGAGCTTCAGCTTTAGCATCAGTCCTTCCAAGGAATAGTCAAGGTTGATTTCCATTAGGACTGACTGGTTTGATCTCCTTGCAGTCCAAGGGACTCTCAAGAGTCTTCTCCAGTATCTAAATTTGAAAGCATCACTTCTTTGGCTCTCAGTCTTCTTTATGGAACAACTCTCACATTTGTACATGACTAGTAGAAAAACCATAGCTTTGACTATTTGAACTTTTTCAGCAAAGAGAAGTCTCTGCTTTTTAATATGTTGTCTAGGTTTGTCATAACTTTCCTTTCAAGGAGCAGATGTCTTTTAATTTCATGGCTGCAGTCACCATCTCAGTGATTTTGGAGCCCAAGAAAATAAAGTCTGTCACTCTTTCCATTGTTTCCCCATCCATTTGCCATGAAGTAACGAGACTGGATTCCATTTTCTTCGAATGTTGAGTTTTAAGCTAGCTTTTACACTCTCCTCTTTCACCCTCATAAAGGAGTTCATTAGTTTCTTTTCACTCTCTGCCATTAAAGTGGTATCATCTGCATATCTGAAGTTGTTGTTATTTCTCTTGGCAATCTTGATTCCACCTTGTGATTCACCCAGCCTGGTATTTTGTACAATGTATTCTGTATATAAGTTAAATAAGCAGAGTGATGATATATAGCCTTGACCATACTCCTTTCCCAATTTGGAACCAGTCTGTTGTTTCATGTCCAGTTCTAACTATTGCTTCTTGTCCTGCATACAGGTTTCTCAGGAGAGAGGTAAGGTGGTCTGGTGTAAATTCTATCTATTAATATTTTTTAAATTAATTTATTTTAGTTGGAGGCTAATTACTTTACAATATTGTGGTGGTTTTAGCCATACATTGATATGAATCAGCCATGGGTGCACATGTGTCCCACCATCCTAAACCCCATCCTTCCTGCTCCCCACCCCATCCCTCTGGGTTGTCCCAGAGCATCAGCTTTGAGTGCCCTGCTTCATACATCGAGCTTGCACTGGTCATATATTTTACATATGGTAATATACATGTTTCAATGTTATTCTCTCATATCTTCCTACCCTCACCTTCTCCCACATAGCCCAAAAGTCTGTTTAGATTTTTGTCTCTATTTCTGTCTTGCATGTAGGATCATAATTACCAGCTTTCTAAATTCCATATATATGTGTTAATCTACTGTATTGGTGTTTCTCTTTCTGGCTTACTTCACTCTGTATAATATGTTCCAGTTCATCTACCTCATTAGAATTGACTCAAATCTGTTCTTTTTTATAGCTGAGTAATATTCCATTGTGTATATGTACGACAACATCGGCATTTGTCTGCCAATGGACATTTAGGTTGCTTGCATATACTAGCTATTGTAAACAGTGCTGCAATATTTATCAATTTTTAAAAAGTTATTAAATCATACATTCCTGAAAGAAATCCACATTGCAAAAATTTTAACTTTTTATTTTAGATTGGAGTATAGTTGGTAAGGGCTTCCCTGGTGGCTCAGACGGTAAAGCATCTGTCTGCCATGCAGGAGACCCGGGTTCAATCCCTGGGTTGGGAAGATCCCCTGGAGAAGGAAGTGGCAGCCCACTCCAGTATTCTTGCCTGGAAAATCCCATGGATGGAGGAACCTGGTAAGCTACTGTCCATGGGGTCGTGAAGAGTCAGACAGGACTGAGCGACTTCACTTTCACTCTCTTTCATAGTTTGTAAACAATGTTGCAACAGTTTCAAGTGTACAGCAAAGTAATTCAGTTATACATGTATTTATTCTTTTTCAAATTCTGCTTTTGTTTAGGTTGTTACATAACATTGAACAGAGTTCCCTGTGCTAAACAGTAGGAACTTATTGGTTACCCATTTTAAATATAGCAGTATGTACATGTCAGTCCCAAATTCCCTAACTGTATCTCCCCCAACTATTTCCTACTGGTAACCATAAGTTTGTTCTCTAAGTCTGTGAGCCTGTTTCTGGTTTGCAAATAAGTTCATTTGTATCAGTTTTTTTTTTTTTTTTTAGATTCTGCATATAAGCAATGTTATATGATATTTCTCTACCTCTGTCTGACTTACTTCACTCAGTATGGTGATCTCTAAGTCTATCCATGTTGTTTGCAAGCAAAATTTTAAATTAGCCATGTTCATGGCTCTATGGAGCTCGCTATTTCCAGGGTTATTTAGCTTGGGGTTATGGTACCAGGAGGATAATCCAAATGGCCGTCTGAATTTAATAATCTAAAATCATTTTTTTGTGGATATATGATACATACCTCATGCATGTGTGCATATAAATACAGTGGATTTCTATTATTTTGATTATAGCTCACTTTTCCAACAAAGCTAAGGAACTTAATAAAAAATGAATATTTAAATGTAGAAAAATTCACATTTTCCTAAAATTTACTGATTTTTACCCAATAGAGTTCCTTGGGCATTGGCTTGAGCATGAGACTGATGAGAAATAACTAAATGAAGGAGAATTTAGGAAAATAGTTACAGGCAGCATCATGGAGCAAAGTGCCAAAAGCTGATGAAGGCAAGAGTCCTCCCCTTCTTTGTCTTCTTGCGGGGAAACCAGAAGGAAATCTACAGCTCCCAGGACGTGGGCCTCATAGTGTAGGGCAGTGCCATAATGAATGTTTATAATGATGATTCTGGCATCTAGAAAACATTAAATTATGTTTATTTCATTCTGATTAAGAATATGTAAAGGTTTATTCCAGGTATTTTATGTGAAACGGTTGACATTCCAAGACTCATAAAGAGGCAAACTTTCAATTATATGTACCCACTCCAGTACTCTTGCCTGGAACATCCCATGGACGGAGGAGCCTGGTGGGCTGCAGTCCATGGGGTTGCTAAGAATCAGGCATGACTGAACGACTTCACTTTCACTTTTCACATTCATGCATTGGAGAAGGAAATGGCAACCCACTCCAGTGTTCTTGCCTGGAGAATCCCAGGGATGGCGGAGTCTAGTGGGCTGCCGTCTATAGGGTCGCACAGAGTCGGACACGACTGAAGCGACTTAGCAGCAGCAGCAGCAGTTATATAGCATATATTAAGGTATGTGCATGTTAAGTCACTTCAGTCGTGTCTGAGCCTTTGTGACCCCATGGACTGCAGCCCACCAGGCTCCTCAGTCCATGGGATGCTCCAGGCAAGAAATCTGCAGTGGGCTGCAATATCCTCCTCCAGGGGATCTTCTCAACCCAGTGATCAAATCCGCATCTCTTATGTCTCCACCACTGTCAGGCAGGTTCTTTACCACTAGTGCCACCTGGGAAGCCCATATAAAGGTACAGTTATATATAATAAAAATAACATTATAAAGGTTTCAGTGAATATGTAGTTATATGTAATTTTATCCATATAATTATGTATTTAGGATTCAGTTTTAGTTCTCAGAATAACTGAAATATAACTTTCCTATGGCCATGAATTCATTCTTTGTCACTCTTTTAAAAGTAAATGCATTCATTGTACTTATCAGCTAAGAAATTTCACCCAGCAATTTCAGTGCTGGTTTGAATAAACAACATCTGTCAAAACTATCGATTTACCTGCTCTCCCATCTTTACATCCATAAACTCTGTTACACAAGAATATACTGAGGAATAATTAGTTCATTTTTTTAAAACAATTTGAAGCTATAAAAGATCACTCCAAATGCTAATTTTGATTACTATCATAATAGCTAAAAGGCAAGAAGAATAATATAATGCAGTGATTCTAACTGGTGACTTAATGCATATGCCCTCAACCATCTGTGAAAGGGGTAAAGAAAAAATCCTTTGGGCTCAACAGCAGAAGCAAGGTAACAAACTCAGAACTGAGGAAGGATGGGGTTTCGTGTTAGACAGTCCTAACTGGATTCTTCACCTTCTGCCTGGCAGAGCGTAGTCTTCAAAACAAAGTAATCCTTCCATCTTTAAATGTATCCTGACGTTTCCACAAAATTCTGTTAGGCACTAAAACCCATTCTAGAGTAAAATCCAAAGTTTATGGGACCTGAGATAACAAAAATGGCAAATTTAACTATAAGTAAGACATACCCATTTACATGCCCCGGGTGTTTTGCATCCACGGAACAGATGTATGTCCATATGAATGTCTCCTCTATTGCATACATGTTGGTAACTTCTGCCTGTGTATCTGTAACGTGGACATCTCTCCTGAGCTCCAGACGCACATGTTCATTGTGATAGCTCCAACTGAATGTCTTACAGACATCTCAAATTTCATATATATCTCAAATATAGTACCTACAATACTTAGTCCCCAGGTTTTTTGCTGTATATATTCCACAATTTCCCCTGTGTGGCACCACTACTCCCCTCGGGCTGTTTCTGATCCCTCTTTCTTTCTCAGCACTTTTGTCTAATTGATCTTCAAGTCTTATCCACTCAAATATCTCAAAACTATCTCAATTCTCTTCCTCTCAGCTGCCACTGCTTTAATGACTCTTGCCTAAGTTATTATAAAGTCTATGCATAATCCTTCCTACTTTACGACAGCTATTTTTGCTGCAGTAGCCAGAGCAGTCTTTTAAAAATGTAAGTCTGAACATGTCACACTCCTGTTGAAAGCACTCTAATGATTCCCATTTTACTTAGAACAAAATAAAGTAATTTGTTAAGGCCTACAGGACTGCGATCAGGCCCAGCTTCGTCTCTCCTGTTCCTTTTCTTGAGTTCCTGCCCCAGCCACACTGGCCTGCTTTAGGTCATCAAGCACACTGAGCTCTTCCCCTCCTCAAGGTCATCACAAAGGCTGTTCCTTCTACCTGAAATACTCTTTCTTCTGATGGCAGACTTCTCAGGTCTCATGACTAATCTCAAATATCTCCTCCCCAGGGCACCTTCTATTAATACGGTGCTGTCCAAAACAGTTTTATCAACCTCAAAACATTTCTCAGTAGTCTCTCTTACTGTACACTTTATCTCCTTTCACACCATCTATTAATAGTATAATTGATTAGATATTTGCTTGCTCGCTTACTTATTTTCTTGTCTCTCCCCAGGCTACAAGTTCTGTCGGACTGGGGTCAGTCTCTCCTGTTCAGCAGTGTGAGTACAGCACGGTGGACTTGAATCATGCCTGCGAGGGGCTGCTGATAGGTGTGTGTTTACGGAAAGTAGAGTCTTTCATTAAACTGACTTCTCACTGCACTCAGTTCAGAGGCTGATGCTTAGCTGATAATGGGAAGTTAGAGAGGGCTGCTGCAGTGCTTTCTATGGGGTTGAATGTTCACCATATGCTAAGTCTCCTTTTTTCACTTTCTGTATTCTATCTCTTCTCCCTTAGAAAATAGCTAGTCCTTCATTTGCTGGGCAAAAGAATGATCTTCCTCCTTTACAGCTCTTGATGGTACTCTATCCTGAATTGCCAGTCAGTCTGGATGTCCACGTCACTTTCTGCAGCCCAGCTACCTGTATCACTGTGATCGCTTCCCCCACCTGTTTCCACTGCACTAGTCAAGAAACAACACTCCCTTCCCCTTCTGTCTCTCTTTCTATAGATACTTTATAGGACAGTTTATGCTATTTCAAAAACCTAGAACAAGTTCCCATCTGCCATCTGTTAAAACATCATGCTTCCTTCATTAAAAAATCTTTTTAAAATTCAAGCTCATTTTGGAAAAAGTATGAGTCTGGGAAGCAGTGAGTCTCAAATTTTGATTCATGTGTCTGGTACTGTACTGTATATTTACCTGGGTCTGCTTAATAAGAGTGGGGCTTCCCTGGTGGCTCAGTGATAAAGAATCTGCCTACCAAGGCAGAAGACACGAGTTCAATCCCTGGGTTGGGAAAATCCCCTGGAGAAGAAAATGACAACCCACTCGAGTATTTTTGCCTGGGAAATCCCATGAACAGAGGAGACTGGCAGGCTACAGTCCACTGGACTGCAAAAGAGTCGGACACAACTGAGCAACTAAACAAAAACAACTAAATAAGAAAAAAAATTTTTTTAAGTGCCCTAATAGAAAAGTAGAATTGTAGCATTTATATATTTTAAACACATGTGACCATATTTATACAAATGCATATTATGTTTGTGACATGCTACAATTTTGCAAAGCCTTTTTTTCCCCCAAATCTTGCAAAGACTAGAACTATGCTTCCTTTCTACACACTGCCTAGCACATTGAAGACACACAATAAACATACAGGTGTGTTATAAATGTGATAAAGTACAAATTGCAAGCAAATGCATAGGAAATTTGAAGAGAATTTCAGATTGGCAGTTTTTGTTAAACATAACCACTGGTCTATTTCTACTGATTGAGGAGATGTCTCTACACAACAGTGTCAAGTTGGCTGACAACTAGCTCTCTTCTTCCTGAAGTATGTAAACATTTTGTGTTCTTAATGAGGCTATACTCACCAATGTAAGATAAAGAAATTTGACACTTCCACCAGGCGAGTACAGTACATCATTAATATCAGGCTAGAAATAAAGGATGCTTTGGTAAAATTTTGTCCCAAACCAAACTCTATTGTAATTCTGTAAATCACTGACTAGATAGGCATCAGGACCACAGTTTAAAAATGATGGCAACTGATAACAGACCTTGAGTTCACTGTGAGTCAGCAATGGGTTATTAAAGGACTCCTACTTAGAGGAGTCAGCCAGATGAGAGTAGCACTGCTTTCCCTATACTTGTATACTGTTAATGCTGATCTCTGTATTTTAAGAGCAGTTTGAATAATTTGAAAAAGATGCTGGAAAAAGGAGATCAAAATTATGGGTAGATAGTGTTCTCTGTGCTATACAGTGGTGACCTAAGTGGGAAGGAAGTGCAAAAGGGAGGAGATATGCATACACATGGCTGATTCACTTTGCTGTACAGTAGAAACTAACACAGCATTTTAAAGCGACCATACTCCAATAAAAATTATGAGTAGGATGATAAAGCTTATTAAGAAATAATGAAGCATTTGGATTGTTTAATCTTCAGAAAAGAAGGTAATGGGATGACAACTACTTTAAAAAGTAGGAAATTTGTATATAAAGGGCACTTCCTAGGCTTGCTCCTACTATAGGAGCTATTTAAGGTGGGAAGTAGATTTATATTGTGATTAAGAAGAGACTTTGAGATAAGAATGATTTGTTGATAGGGATAACATTCAAAAAGAGGCTTCTGCAATAAACACTGGGGTATGTCATACATTGTCTTTTTAAATAATAGTTTTCTTGGGGCATATGCCCAGTAGTGGGACGGCTGAGTCATATCACTTCATGGCAAATAGATGGGGCAAAAGTGGAAACAATGACAGATTTTATATTCTTGGACTCCAAAATCACTGTGGACAGTGACTGCAGCCACGAAATTAAAAGATGCTTGCTCCTTGGAAGGAAAGCTATCACAAAACTAGACAGCATATTAAAAGTCAGAGACATTACTTTGCAGATGAAGGTCCAAATAGTCAAAGTTATGGTTTTTCCAGTAGTCACATATGGATGTGAGTTGGACCATAAAGAAGGCTGAGCACCAAAAATTGATGCTTTTGAACTGCGGTAGTAGAGAAGACTGTTGAGAGTCCCTTGGACTGCAAGGAGATCAAACCAGTCCATCCTAAAGGAAATCAACCCTGAATATTCATTGGAAGGACTGATGCTGAAGCTGAAGCTCCAATACTTTGGCCACCTGATGGCCAATTCATTGGAAAAGATCCTGATGCTGGGAAAGATTAAGAGCAAGAGGAGAAGGGGGTGACAGAGGATGAAATGGTTGGATGGCATCACTGACTCAGTGGACATGAGTTTGAGCAAACTCAGGGAAATAGTGGAATACAGAGAAACCTGGAGTGCTGCAGTCCATGGGATCGCAAAGAGTCTGATATGAATTAGTGACTGAACAACAGTAACTACAATGGTAGTTTTATTAATAGTTTTTAAAGAAATCTCCTTACTGTTTTCCATCATGGTTGTATCAATTTACATTCCCACCAACAGTGCAAGAAGGTTCCCTTTTCTCCACATCCTCTCCAGCATTTACAGCTTGTAGATTTTTTGATGATGGCCATTCTGATTGGCCATTTTTAATGTTGAGATGATACCACATTATAGTTTTGATTTGGCTATCTCTACTAATGAGCAATGTTGAGCCTCTTTTCATGTGTTTGTTGGCTATCTGTGTGTCTTCTTTGTCAGGACATGGATGCAACCTAGATGTCCATCAACAGATGAATGGATAAAGAAGTTGTTGTACATGTATACAATGGAATATTACTCAGCCATGAAAAGAAATGAATTTGAGTCAGTTAAAATGAGGTAGATGAACCTAGAACTTGTTATACAGAGTGAAGTAAGTCAGAAAGAGAACATCGCATGTCAGTGCACATGTATGGAACCTAGAAAAATGGTGTTGATGAACCTATTTGCAGAGCAGGAATAGACGCACAGACATGGAGGGTGGTCTTGTGGACACAGCAGGGAAAGGAAAGTTTGGGAAAAGTTGAGAGAGTATCACTGACATAAAAACAACACCATGTGTATAATGGATAATGGGAAGCTGCTATGTAACACAAGCCTAGCCTGGTGCTCTGTGATGACCTAGAGAGGTGGGAGGCGGAGGTAGGAGAGAGGCTCAAGAGGCAAGGGACATATGTCAATACTTATGGCTGATTCACATTGTAGTATGGCAGAAATCAACACAACATTGAAAAGCAATTATCCTCCAGTAACAGAAAGAGTCTTCTATAGACATTAGTACAGTCTCCATACTCAGAGAGCCTTGGAGCAGGATGCATGGTAATCTATCTCATGTTGCTTTGGTATCAGAGAAAACTATCCTAGCAGTTTGCACTTAAGAATTGATATTCTGTGATCTTCTTTCAGTGACTCTGGGAAATACTTTTATTTCAATAGTATATGGGCTACTATTTTAAAACACTAATGCTGATTATTAGAAATCTCTATGATGCAAAGAAAGAGCAAGATGTCAAAATGAGGCAGTGAAGAAGGGGGGAGGATAACTTTCCTATGCTTATAGGTTAATTGTAAAGAAAGCACATCTCTTTTTCTTCTTTCTCTCATAATTCTGAAGGTCAATTCTGATGCAGCATGAATCCTAAGAGTGAGGAGCTAGGAGCAGTTACCACTAAATTTAAACTCTGGAAAAGTTTAAACATGAAATGCTTCATAATTGAACTTGTCACAAATATTGCATGCTGAAGAAGTGGCATTAATTACACACAGAGATGTCTTCATTGCCAATTTGCAGAACCATTCAAGAGTGATGGGGTCACCCTTACACCATGGATATAAATTCCACTGTCCTCCATCTGGTTCTGACATTTCCTTCCACATAACATGTATGCTGGCTCAGTTCCAGGTTAACCTTTATCTTTCCTGTGATGAAGGCTCCACAGTAATATCTGCAAGCACAACAGGAAGTTCCTGAGCTTGACCTTCACCTGGCACAGGAAGGAGATTGTGTGACAATGGTACTCTGCAAAAATGCTATACTTGTGAATAGAACCTACTCATTCATAAAGAAAATGTTGTTTCAGGCTAAGTCACTGAGAATTTAAAGAGTTCATAAAATCTAAATAAAGAGTCCATCAGCAGTAAATATGTACAATTGTGCCAAGTTACCAAAAATTGCACCCTACTTACAGCAGATATTTTATGATTATAATCAGGGTGTGCAAAAGAAACACAAATGTATTTATCTAGTTAAGTGCATTTTCAGTTTTTGCTGATCTTCAGTTTTTCCATTTGGGGATGTATATTACAGCTGATTTCTGAGAACTTTCCAATTAAAAATTTTTAAGAGGCTCAATTCAGTGACTTCCTTTTGATTAACAGGATGAGTCCAGGGATGACAAAGTGCCTTATATATTAATGCTCCTTTAACTATAGTTCTTGCTAGCTTTTTAGCATGAAAAGTTCATTCAGAAAAGCGATCTGTACAAACATTGTACCAATCCGAAGAAAACATCTCACACATGTCTTGTCACCATGGCCAGCTCAGAGTCAAGGTACTCACCCTGGAGAAAGAGGAGGTGGAGAAAAAGTGTGAAACAACAAATTATCTCCAGTTGGCTTAAAATTTCTAGCAATGATAGGATGATAGGAGGGATGAAAAAATGATCAAGGAGACAAATATTTAAAAACTACTGTTACATATATATGTGGAATGTGTCTGAATTTTGAAAACAAAAAATCAATTATTTGACTATTTACACATTTTAAACATATGGTTTTGCTTCTGCCTCAGCTTTTGCTAACATTTCGTTTCAGTCAGTCAGTTCAGTTGCTCAGTCATGTCCGACTCTTTGCAGCCCCATGATTTGCAGCACGCCAGGCCTCCCTCTCCATCACCAACTCCCAGAGTTCACTCAGACTCACGTCCATCGAGTTGGTGATGCCATCCAGCCATCTCATCCTCTGTCGTCCCCTTCTCCTCCTGCCCCCAACCCCTACCAGCATCAGAGTCTTTTTCAATGAGTAAACTCTTCGCATGAGGTGGCCAAAGTACTGGAGTTTCAGCTTTAGCATCATTCCTTCCAAAGAACACCCAGGACTGATCTCCTTTAGAATGGACTGGCTGGATAACACCAAAAAACATTTCATTATAGGAGACTGGAATGCAAAAGTAGGAAGTCAAGAAACACCTGGAGTAACACGCAAATTTGGCCTTGGAATACGGAATGAAGCAGGGTAAAGGCTAATAGAGTTTTGGCAAGAGAACGTACTGGTCATAGCAAACACCCTCTTCCAACAACACAAGAGAAGACTCTACACATGGACATCACCAGATGGTCAACATCAAAATCAGATTGATTATATTCTTTGCAGTCAAAGATGGAGAAGATATATACAGTCAGCAAAAACAAGACCCGGAGCTGACTGTAGCTCAGATCATGAACCTCTTATTGCCAAATTCAGACTTAAATTGAAGAAAGTAGGGAAAACCACTAGACCATTCAGGTATGACCTAAATCAAATCCCTTATGATTACACAGTGGAAGTGAGAAACAGATTTAAGGGCCTAGATCTGATAGATAGAGTGCCTGATGAACTATGGATGGAGGTTCATGACATTTTACAGGAGGCAAGGATCAAGACCATCCCCATAGAAAAGAAATGCAGAAAAGGAAAATGGCTGCCTGGGGAGACCTTACAAATAGCTGTGAAAAAAGAGAAGTGAAAAGCAAAGGAGAAAAGGAAAGATATAAGCATCTGAATACAGAGTTCCAAAGAATAGCAAGGAGAGATAAGAAAGCCTTCCTCAGTGATCAATGCAAAGAAATAGGGGGAAAAAAAAAGAATGGGAAAGACCAGAGATCTCCTCAAGAAAACTAGAGATACCACGGGAACATTTCAGGCAAAGATGGGCTCGATAAAGGACAGAAATGGTACGGACCTAACAGAAGCAGAAGATAGTAAGAAGAGGTGGCAAGAATACACAGAAGAATTGTACAAAAAAGATCTTCATGACCAAGATAATCACGATGGTGTGATCACTCACCTAGAGCCAGACATCCTGGAATGTGAAGTCAAGTGGGCCTTAGAAAGCATCACTACGAACAAAGCTAGTGGAAGCGATGGAATTCCAGTTGAGGTATTTCAAATCCTGAAAGATGATGCTGTGGAAGTGTTGCACTCAATATGCCAGCAAATTTGGAAAACTCAGCAGTGGCCAGAAGACTGGAAAAGGTCAGTTTTCATTCCAATCCCAAAGAAAGGCAATGCCAAAGAATGCTCAAACTACCACACAATTGCACTCATCTCACATGCTAGTAAAGTAATGCTCAAAATTCTCCAAGCCAGGCTTCAGCAATACGTGAACCGTGAACTTCCAGATGTTCCAGCTGGTTTTAGAAAAGGCAGAGGAACCAGAGATCAAATTGCCAGCATCCACTGGATCATGGAAAAAGCAAGAGAGTTCCAGAAACACATCTATTTCTGCTTTATTGACTATGCCAAAGTCTTTGACTGTGTGGATCACAATAAACTGTGGAAAAATCTGAAAGAAATGGGAATACCAGACCACCTGACCTGCCTCTTGAGAAACCTATATACAAGTCAGGAAGCAACAGTTAGAACTGGGCATGGAACAACAGACTGGTTCCAAATAGGAAAAGGAATATGTCCAGGCTGTATACAGTCACCCTGCTTATTTAACTTATATGCAGAGTACAACATTTCAGGTTGTTTGCAAGAATTAAAGCATACTTCTTTCTTTATCTTTTATGAAGCTTAACTAATTATCACCTGGATTGCTAGACAGTGAAAATATCCTAAGGATGGAAAAAAGGAGAGGGTTGATGAGGGTGTGGAGAAAGGGAACTGTTGGATGTTATTGGTGGGAATGCAAACTGGTGCAGCTGCAATGGAGAACAGTATAAGGTTTCTTTAAAAACTAAAAATATAGCTGTACTTTCATCCACCAATACCTCTGCTGGCTTTACAGTTAAAGGAAATGGGGTTCAGTATTGGGAACTCATGTACACCCGTGGTGGATTCATGTCAATGTATGGCAAAACCAATACAGTATTTTACAGTAAATAAATAAATAAATAATAAAGAGCACATAAAAAAATAAAAATAAAAAAAAAAATCAGTATCTTGAAAAAAAAATATCTGCACTCTTAGGTTCTTTGTAGCAGTACTCATAATAGCCAAGACATGGAAATAAGCTACATGTTCATCAATGGATGGTTGGAGAAATTGTAGTATTATATACCGCAGTTCACTGGAGAAATTTCATTCCTTCCACCCTTGGATATACTCTAAGAGAAATAAGCCAGCCATAGAAAGAAAAAAAAACTGCATGACCCCTCTTATATGTGGAATCTGAAGAAGTCAGATACATAGAAACAGTAGAACAGTGATTACCAGGGGGATGAGGAAAATGGGAGAGATTGATCAACGGGCACAAAGTTGCATTTATGAAGGATGAAAGAGTCTAGAGATCCAGTGTACAGCAAGCTGTGGTTAGTAAGAGTGGATTTAAGGTGGAAATTTACTAAGAGGATAGATTGCAGGTGCTCTCACTACACACACACAAATGGTATGGAGGAAGATATGCTAATTAACTTGACTGTAGTAATCATTCCACTATGTACATGTGCATCAAACTATTAAATCATCACTGTAAATATGCAAAAAATTTTAAAGAAAATATAAATGAATAACAAAGCAGGGGAAGGGTGAGTAAGGAATATGGGATTAATATTTATGCAGTACTATATCTAAAATAGGTAACTGGGGCTTCCCTGGTGGCTCAGTGGTGAAAAACCCACCAGTCAATGTGGAAGATCCCTGGTCTGGGAAGATCCCACTTACTTTGGAGCAACTAAGCCATGCGCCACAGCTATTGAGCCTGTGCTCTTGGGCCCAGGATCTGCAACTACTGAGCCCATGAGCCACAGCTTCTGAAGTCTGCACATCCTAGAACCCATGGTCCAAAACAAGAGAAGTCACCACAATGAGAAGCTCACGTACCACAACTAGACAGTAGCCCCGGCTTTCCACAACTAGAGTAAAGCCCACAGTGAGGAAGACCCAGAACTGTCAGACACAGATAAGTTATAAAAAAAAAAAAAAAGACAACCAACAGTGACCACTGTACAGCGCAGGGATCTAACTGAACGCTTTTTAATAACTTATAAGGGAAATGACTCTCAAAAAATATGTATATATCTATATAGGAATCACTTTGCTGTATACCTGAAACTAATATTATTGTAAATCAACTATACTTTAGGAAATGAATATCATAAATAAGTTAAATATCCTAAAAAATTAAAATAAAAAAACTAAAATACAAAAACACCATAATATTCACCTACATTTCATGCCATATCAACATTCAGATACCTCCAAATAAGAAAATACATTAATTTGCTTTCAAAACTAGGTTTATGAAGATTTTTTGAATGTGGATTTTCACGAAAGAGAGTTCTGGATGCCTGAAGTTGGCAGTGCGAACAAGTCAGGGACAAAGGAGAAGGGGCTGGAGAATGAGGCTAAGATTCCCTGCTGCTGAGAACCCTGGGTGGCAGATGGCAGAAGCCAGATCAAACTAGCCAAAGCACAAAAGAGATACATTGGCAGAAGTAACTAAGGGATTCTTGACATAGTTCAAGCATGATAAAATCTAGGTACAATAGCATCCCATATCTGAGACTGTCTATTTCTACCCTCCAGTTTCTCCTACGTCTGCTGTATTCCGGGAAGATTCAGTCACATGACAGCAAAGATGATCCCCAGCAACCCCAGGTTAGAACTAAGAAAACCAGAGGGAAAAGAAGCACACTGCCTCCCCCAGCATCCGTATCAATCTGTATCAGTGATGTATCCATCCCTGAACCAATCGCTTTGCATAGAAGCACGAGCTACCCTTGATCAGCCTGGGTGATGTGCTCCCGTGTCAATGGAAGTGAGGCTGGGTGTTGAATTCTCACTGTAATGACGAAGAGGTGGAGATTCCAGCTCCTAAGAGGAAAAGATCACCCCTTCGTCTCTACCCCGGCATCCTCATAAAACACACAAGTAGTTGATGTATTCTGCGGTGGGCGAAGGTGTTAATCATTCCATTATATGCTGTGATGTGCTGCCTCATCTTTTTTCCATGTCTTTGTCGGAGTTTTAGGTCTTTTATAAATTTCTTACTGATTTATAGGGTCTGCCCCCTCGGAACTCTTCTTTCTTTTTTTCATCACTCTCTCTTTTCTTCTCCCTTTCTTCCTCTTTCTCTCTCTCACCCCCTCCTGCCCTCCCACTTCATTCCTCTCTCCCTTCCTCCCTCACTTCTTCCTCCCTTTTTCCCTTCCCTCCTTGTTTGTTCAAAATAACACACCAGTGGCTCAGACAGTGAAGAATCTGCCTGCAATGTGGGAGACCCGGGTTCGATCCCTGGGGTTGGAAGATCCCCTGGAGAAGGGAATGGCAACCCACTCCAGTATTTTTGCCTGGAAAACCCCAGGGACAGAGGAGCCTGGAGGGCTACAGTCCATGGGGTTGCATAGAGTAGGACAGGACTGAGCAACTAACACTTTCACTTTCATACGTTTTAGAGGACTTCTCAGGTGGCTCAATGGTAAAGAATCTGCCTGCCAATGCAGGAGATGTGAATTCGATCCCTGGGTCAGGAAGATCCCTTGGAGAAAGAAATGGCAACCCACTCCATATTCTTGCCTGGGAAATCCTGTGGACAGAGGAGCCTGGCAGGCTACAGTCCATGGGAGTCACAAACAGGTGGACACCACTTAGTGACTAAATAAGAACATACATTTCAGAAGTGAAATACAATTGCAAGGCTTACAACAAAAAATATCAGGGTCCTGCCTCATCTTTCCTTACTGGTTATTTCCACTACCAATGGGTAATCATTTTAAGCTATATTATCTCTTTATTCTGGGCTTCCCTGGTGGCTTAGCTGTGAAGAATCTGCCTGCCAATATAGCAGATACAGGAGACAAGGGTTCGATCCCTGGGTCAGGAAGATCCTCTGGAGGAAGAAATGGCAACCCACTCCAGTTTTCTTGCTTGGAAAATCCAATGGACACAGGAACCTGGAGGGCTACAGTCCATAGAGTCACAAAGATTCAGACATGACTGAGCGACTGAGCACCTCTCTTTGTCCTAATATTTTTCCTTCCCATTTCTAAATAGCAGACTTATAAATAGTATATCATTATTTTTTAGATACTATCGATTGGCATCCTACACAGAAGCACATTTTTTAAATCTCTGAAACCACATGTTTTAAAAATGTGTTTTCAGTTCAGCTCAGTCTCTCAGTCGTGTCCGACTCTTTGCGACCCCATGAATCGCAGCACGCCAGGCCTCCCTGTTCATCACCATCTCCCAGAGTTCACTCAGACTCACATCCATCGAGTCCATGATGCCATCCAGCCATCTCATCCTCTGTCATCCCCTTCTCCTCCTGCCGGGGGCCAGCGTGAGGAATCCCGCCCGTGACAAGGTCATGCGGAAGGAAGCCTGACAAAATGCAAGGACGTGACCAGGTTTCAGGGGTTCCCCCTAGAATTTCCTGAGCATCCACCCCCCAAGACCAGAGTCTGCCTGCTTTACTGTTATGCTTTACACCTACTCTTCTGTCATTAACAGGGGGCTGTCCCCCCACCACCTTTTTCTGGAAAAAATTAGCTTTTAGATAATAAATCTCCTGGGCATAATATGAGTGTTTCAATCAAAAAACCCCTCTGATGGCTTTCTAGCCTGCCTGCAGGACTCGTACAGCTGCGCATGTGATTGTTTGAGGCCTCCTGACCGCAGGAGGCTCAGGAAGCTTAAAACATCCTAGGAATGTAGGGGCTTCCAAGGAGTCAAAATCATTAGACTAGGACTGATTAAAGGTTTCATTTGTTGAGCCAATACCTGCTGCCAAATTTTCATATCTTTTATTTTTAGATATAGTTGGTATATAGAAAAACAGGTAGTAGACCTGGTATTAGCAACATTAGATCTTTGAGTTAAGTACTTTCTTTGTTATAACCCACTGCACCTTTGTTCTACAGGAATGTAACTTTATTTAGTACTTTGAGGGTGATGCAGAGTAAAGAAAAACTCTTCTAGGGAAAAGGAGTTTTCTGGTTGATAGACAATTATCCAGGAAGAGAGCCATAAAAATGTTAACAGGCCTCTTGGCCAGAAGATAATGTAAACCACCTGAGACCTTTTGTATATGGGAGGGTATGCAAAAAGAAAGCCTTGTCTCAATGAGGGTCAGGACTGCTGCCCCTGCATAACTCTGCATATTCCATTATTTCTTTATGTATAAGTTGGGGTATATAAGCTGATTTTGAAAAATAAGATTTTTGGAGTCTTGCACCGATGTTGGGCTTCCCCATGTCATTCTTTTTCTCCCCTTTTTTCGGCTGAATTCCCATCTGGGGCATGGAGGCTCGCCATGTCTACTTGTCCCGGCTTCTAAGATCCATAAGAGAGAGAGGCCAAGGCGGGGCACTCTCCGATATTCAAACGGACGCCGGTGGCCTAACGTAGATGGTGCAAGTTCCTTGTCTGGAACTTTATTGGCTTTCCACGTATATCAAATTATTCAGCCTCTTTTCTCCACTTAATTTTCCTATTACACTATTTCTTCCTAATCTAATCTTATATCTCTAAATACACAAGTTTTCCTCAACTATCCGTCTCCCCTTTGAATCACCCTGGATCCACCGGGGCTGGACCCCGGCATCCTCCTGCCCCCAGTCCCTCCCAGCATCAGAGTCTTTTCCAATGAGTCAACTCTTCACATGAGGTGGCCAAAGTACTGGAGTTTCAGCTTTAGCATCATTCCTTCCAAAGATATCCCAGGGTCGATCTCCTTCAGAATGGACTGGTTGGATATCCTTGCAGTCCAAGGGACTCTCAAGAGTCTTCTCCAACACCACAGTTCAAAAGCATCAGTTCTTCAGTGCTCAGCTTTCTTCACAGTCCAACTCTCACATCCATAATGACCACTGGAAAAACCATAGCCTTGACTAGACGGACCTTAGTCGACAAAGTAATGTCTCTGCTTTTGAATATACTACCTAGGTTGGTCATAACTTTTCTTCCAAGGAGTAAGCGTCTTTTAATTTCATGGCTTCAATCACCATCTGCAGTGATTTTGGATTCCCCCCCCTAAAAAAAAAAGTCTGACACTGTTTCTACTATTTCCCCATCTATTTCCCATGAAGTAATGGGACCGGATACCATGATCTTCGTTTTCTGAATGCTGAGCTTTAAGCCAACTTTTTCACTCTCCTCTTTCACTTTCATCAAGAGGCTTTTTACTTCCTCTTCACTTTTTGCCATAAGGGTGGTGTCATCTGCATATCTGAGGTTATTGATATTTCTCCCAGCAATCTTGATTCCAGCTTGTGTTTCTTCCAGTCCGGCATTTCTCATGATGTACTCTGCACAAAAGTTAAATAAGCAGGGTGACAATATACAGCCTTGATGCACTCCTTTTCCTATTTGGAACCAGTCTGTTGTTCCATGTCCAGTTCTAGCTGTTGCCTCCTAACCTGCATACAGATTTCTCAAGAGGCAGGTCAGGTGGTCTGGTATTCCCACCTCTTTCAGAATTTTCCACAATTTATTGTGACGCACACAGTCAAAGGCTTTGGCATAGTCAAGAAAGCAGAAATAGATGTTTTTCTGGAACTCTCTTGCTTTTTTAGATCTCTTAAACTACATCTCTTAAACATATGTACATCTTACCTCATTCTCACAATATGGTTATATCGTAGTTTTTTATTAAGTCAATATTTATTTTTAAAAAAATTGTGATTATATATACATCGTTAGAGTTCATTCACATAGTATATATGTAATTATATTTTCTTTCTTTGTAATATTTAATTTTCATTTACTTTTCCTAGTGTTTATATTTGACTGGGATGTTTTTGTTTGTTACTATTGCTTATTTGTTTACTTCATTTGGTTTGCTTGCTTACCTTCTATGCATTCATCACTAATAAATCAAACCAATATTGTAAAGGAATTATCCTTCAATGAAAAATAAACAATTTAAAAAAATCTCCTAGCTTTCAGGTTCATCTCAGTACAAACACATCAGGTATCTCACCAGTTCATTGTGCTCTTTTGGGGGAGACTTCCAATAGGTGGCCCCCAGTTCCCCTGCTCTAACTCAGGATTACTCAGCTGAAGGCCTGGCACTTCCCTCCACCAGAAGGCTTGGAATTCCCTTCGCCCAATTCCTTTGTTAAGACCCTTTGTCCGCTGACCCTGAGCCTTCTCTTTTATTGTTTACTCCCTAGTTTTGGTGGAGCACCTTCTCAATCCGTTTCTTAAGAAAGTATAAAGAAGATAGTTTTGAGGCCTGCATGTATAAAAAGTATTTCTTCTGTCCTCACATTCAGCTGGTGATTTGAGTGTGAAATTGGGTGGCTTCTTCAACAGGAAGGCTGTATGAAAGATCTGTTGATGATCTCTCCTGTCCCATTGACTTTGGTTTCGCTGCCCAGAGCCCTGATCTGTTAAATATTAGGACTCCTGGATTGAGCCTCTGCTTTTTAAACATATACTCTCCGATTTTCCATCACTTTTGTTCCTATTTTACCCTTTGTTCCTACTTTCTGAAAAATGTCTTCAATGTTTTATGTCTGTTAGCTGTGCTCTATTTCTGCTGCTGTATTTTACATTTCTGAGACTTCTTTCCATTTTACAGAATAATAGACCCACTTTTATAGCTACTTGGGTAGTGTTATTATTATCACTATTACAAAAGCAGCATCTTCTAGGATTCTTCTATGAATAGTGTAGAATTTGTTGATACATCCCTCTGTTCCTGTATTGTCTCTGGAGTTTATTTCACAAATTCTGCTTTCCTGATATTTACCTTTGGGTCTCTATATTCATGTTACAGGCTTTTCTCAAATGTCTGATGTCTGTTCCATGCCTCTTTCTTAGCTTTTGGTGCTTTGCTGGCCTTCTTTGGGTTATTTTGACTTGTAGAGGTACCACCCAATTTCTTCCTCCATCTTTACACTGTGTTCTCTCTGTGATTCAGCTCTGTGTCTAAATTTCCCCAATTTATAAGACCACTGTCATGTTGGACTAGGGCCCACCCTAATGATCTTATCTTAACCTGATAATCTGCAAACACTTTGCAAACTTATTTCCAAACAAGGTCACATTCTTAAGTACTAGGGTTAGAACTTCAACATGTGAATTAAGGGTAAGGGGAGATATTCAGGCCATAAAATCCAGTGTGACATTATGATGACAGAGAAGAAAATCTGGGGATCTTAATAAGGCAAGAGAGTAGACTGGGTCTGAAGCAGCCTGTGAAAGGCAGTTCTACAGGTAATATCTCATGAAGGCATCCAGCTCCTCAGGCCACAGAAGGAGGGCATCTCCCCAGGAATGAGCAAGGGGGAAAACCAAGAGGTGGAAACGGTTGACTGATGTCTATCCCTGAATACAGGAGGATTTTACATGGAAGGATCTCACTTTTATTTATAGCTGTCCTATAGTCTGTAGGGTAGCAAAGAGTTGAGCATGTCTGAAGCTACTTAGCATGCACGCATGTCCTCTTATTTCAGGCTTGAATCTTTCATTATTTCTTTATTCCACAGTTGACTAAATCACATTGTCTTACCAAACAGAAGGAATTGAATTCTGTTTCACAGAGTGAAAGATATGGAACTCAGATGTTACCTGATCGATCCTTTTGACTACTTCCTGACTCCAGGGCTAAAAAGCAGTGTTCTCCAGCAAAGGGGCTGTCACACCCACTAAATTCCTAGTCCCCGATCTGCATCAGGGTAGAAGCATCAATTTCACCTAAGAATAGTCACCTTTTTCTTCCCCAAAGCAATCATTAGATATAACAATTACCTTCCTTGGATGGACTGGTAATAGATTATCATCATCATGATCCCAGTTCAGAATCGATGCTAAGAGCAACAACCTTCCTGGAACATTAGATGTTTTTGTCACATCCAACTTATTACTTTTTCCCAGTGTATTAAAGAGTCCCATCATCTTTACTCTTTATTTGAAATTTTATTTCATCAGAATTCTGGTGTTCATCTAGGTGGTTCAACACTAACCACTTTCGCTAGTGTTGTGGATTTGCAAATAAAAATAACACAAACAATAATAATAGCAATACTTACGACTAAAGATAAATAAGTATTTTGAGATTAAATGAGTAAATTTTCAGGGGCATAGCAAGAGTATTACTTACTCATTACTGCTAATAAGGAAGAAAATAAGACTTTTTTCTTTTTTTAAGTAGTAAGGATTGAGAATGTCTGTAGGCTACATTATTAAAATACATTTTGTTTATGTGACACCTTTCATTGCCTCTCCAGACCTCTTTTTTTCCTTTCCTCAAGTCAGTCTTCTACTTTTCCTGAGAAGGATGAAATGATCCAATGTGACTTCTTTCCCCTTCCCTTTAACCTCTAAGCTGGAGTGCTGTAGCGTGGTAATCTTCCTGGAAGGGAAGACAAAGGAGCAAAACTTGATACTGTATTTGTGTGCAAGTATACTGGTTTTAATGATATCATATTGTTTGGCACCAAAGAACAAAAATTATTCCAAAGATCACTTATTTACATTTTAAATAATGTAGAGAAAAAGCCATTCTTCACTTTAAAGATGATGGTGATGATGGTGATTCTTTTTTTTTAATTTATTTTTTATTGAAGGATAATTGCTTTACAGATTTTTTCTGTTTTCTGTCAAACTTCAACATGAATCAGCCTTGTTGTAGCTTTGATGATAATTCTAGATGTAAGAGACGGGGCAAAACCTCCTCCAATCGACATGATCCTTACATTTCGACAGACTCCCCATTTTTTATATTTATTTCTCTCTGCCAAAGACCTATGTTCTGCTTCCTCTTTGAAGTTGTGTTCTAAACATCCTAACCTGTCTCTAAAAATTTGACCCATGAGGACTTATCTGGTGGTCTAGTGGTTAAGATTCCATGCTTCCACTGCAGGGGCACAGGTTCAACCCCTGTTTGGGGAACTAAGATCCTATGTGCCACATGACTTGGCCAAAAAATGATAAATTGACCCATGAATTACCCACTCTTTCATAGTTTAAATATTTAACTTTAAATACATTCTACCACCTTCTCTGGCAAGTCTACAGATAATAGATTTTTTATTGGGATATAATTGACATATGATATTATATTAGTTTCAGGTATGCAGCATAACGATTTGATATTTGTATATTTTGCAAATTGAACCACCACAATCCATCTAGTCAACATCCATCACCATATATAGTTACAGAATTTCTTTTCCTGCAATGAGAACTTTCGAGACCTACAGTGTAATAGTGTTAACTACAGTCACCATGCTGGGTATTACATCACTGTTTCTTCAGGGACAAAGGCAGCCAGTGAGTTGTCAGGGGGAGACTGAGAGGCTAGTGCTCTGTCTATCCACCACCTACAGCAGCAGAAAGGCTTTTACACATCTTGGATATGAGGTTTCAGGTACTTCTTTTTTTTCTTCTGAAATGAAATTTTCACGGCTAGAAGTCTGACCCAGAACACAGATATATTATATCTTCTCTGCATTCTTCCCTCTTTAACAAGATTTTCCCCATTAGGAATCATTCATTAGCTTGCTTCACCTCCAAATTATGTACAAACTTTGCTGATCTCTATTACTATTATTATTTTTCTTTCTTCTCCATCTTCTCTCTTCCTCCTCCTTTTTTCCTCTTCCTTCCTCTTTCTCTTCTTTACATTTTTTGTCTGATTCATCCCATGAGAATATAAACTCCATGAGAACAGGGATTTTGTTCTGTTTTTCCCTCAATATATTACCTAATGCTTAGAATGTGTGTGTATGGATGCTAAGTTGCTTCAGTCGTGCCCGACTCCAAGACTCTATGGACTGGAGACCTCCAGACTCCTCTGCCCATGGATTCTAGAGGTAAAAATACTGGAGTGGATTGCCATGCCTTCCTCCAAGAGATTTTCCCAACCAAGGGATAGAATCTGCATCTCCTGGGGCTCTTAACTTGCAGGCAGATTCTCTGGGGAAGCCCATGCCTAGAACAATAACTGACAAAAAGCCAACACATACTTGGCAGGGAAAACGAAACACAAAGTATTAGACACAGTAGTTTCTTTCTGCAGTCCATGGGGTCTGCAGTGCATCGAATTGCAAAGAGTCCGACATGACTGAGAGACTGAACTGAATCGATTAGAAAGAATAAAAAACTTAAAGAAACAGACCCAAAACTAACTTATTTTCAAATATCACATATAATCTATCCAAAGCTAACATTTAACTGAGGTACTTTTCTTTGCAGATATATGACATATAATCTTCCAGAAGCTCATAGTCCTGAGAAGACAGAAATATATATTAGGATACAATACACATCTAGTGGAGGTGATGGCATTCCAGTTGAGCTATTTCAAATCCTGAAAGATGATGCTGTGAAAGTGCTGCACTCAATATGCCAGCACATTTGGAAAACTCAGCAGTGGCCACAGGGCTGGAAAAGCTCAGTTTTCATTCCAATCTCAAAGAAAGGCAATGCCAAGAATGCTCAAACTACCACACAATTGCACTCATCTCACACGCTAGTAAAGCAATGCTCAAATACTGCAAGCCAGGCTTCAGCAATATGTGAATTGTGAACTTCCAGATGTTCAAGCTGGTTTTAGAAAAGGCAGAGGAACCAGAGATCAAATAGCACATATCCACTGGATCATGGAAAAAGCAAGAGAGTTCCAGAAGAACATCTATTTCTGCTTTATTGACGATGCCAAACCATTGACTGTGTGGATCACAATAAACTGTGGAAAATTCTGAAAGAGATGGGAATACCAGAACACCTGACCTGGCTCTTGAGAAACCTATATGCAGGTCAAGAACCAACAGAACCAGACATGGAACAACAGACTGGTTCCAAATAGGAAGGCTGTAGGTTGTCACCCTGCTTATTTAACTTCTATGCAGAGTACATCATGAGAAACGCTGGGCTGGAAGAAGCACAAGCTGGAATCAAGACTGCCAGGAGAAATATCAATAACCTCATATATGCAGATGACACCACCTTTATGGAAGAAAGTCAAGAGGAACTAAAAAGCCTCTTGATGAAAGTAAAAGAGAAGAGTGAAAAAGTTGGCTTAAAGCTCAACATTTAGAAAACGAAAATCATGGCATCTGGTCCCATCACTTCATGGGAAATAGATGGGGAAACAGTGGAAACAGTGTCAGACTTTTTGGGAGGGGCCTCCAAAATCACTGCAGATGGTGATTGCAGCCATGAAATTAAAAGACACTTACTCCTTGGAAGGAAAGTTATGACCAACCTAGATAGCATATTCAAAAGCAGAAACATTACTTTGTCGACTAAGGTCCGTCTAGTCAAGGCTATGGTTTTTCCAGTAATCATATATGGATAAAAGATTTGGACTGTAAAGAAAGCTGAGCACCGAAGAATTGATGCTTTTGAACTATGGTGTTGGAGGAGACTCTTGAGAGTCCCTTGGACTGCAAGGATATCCAACCAGTCCATTCTGAAGGAGATCAGTCCTGGGTGTTCTTTGGAAGGAATGATGCTAAAGCTAAAACTCCAATACTTTGTCCACCTGATGCAAAGAGTTGACTCATTGGAAAAGACCCTGATGATGGGAGGGATTAGGGGCAGGAGGAGAAGGGGATGAGAGAGGATGATATGGGCTGAATGGCATCACCGACTCGATGGACATGAATTTGGGTAAACTCTGGGAGTTGGTGATGGACAGGTAGGCCTGTCGTGCCATGATTCATAGGGTCGCAAAGAGTCGGACACGACTGAGCGACTGTACTGAACTGAACTGAACAATACACTAACTACTATTACTAACAAAACATTGTGAAGCAGAAAAGATAAGTAAGGAATTCTGCCTGGCAGAGTTAGAAGGTATAATAAAAACTGAACTTAAAAGTAGAACTTGCAGTTTTCTACGGCATATTTTAAAGAAAATCCCGAACTTGCTATCACCCTGCTATATAATTATTTTCTTATTGTAATAAATAATATTAATCAAAATATGGCCATTGCTCTGAAACAGGGCATGTCAAAGATCACTGCACCCATTTCTCTTCTGTGACAGGTTTGCATGTTTTCACTAAAAATGGGAGACTATAATAAATACAAAAGGTTCTTCCGTAATATAAACATAGCTATGAGATTGAGTTGGAGGTATTAACAATGCCTTAAAATATGCCAGTTTTTTAGGTAATTAAGTTGGTTGAAATTAAAAGACACGTACTCCTTGGAAGGAAAGTTTTGACCAACCTAGATAGCATATTCAAAAGCAGAGACATTACTTTGCCAACAAAGGTCCGTCTAGTCAAGGCTATAGTTTTTCCAGTGGTCATGTATGGATGTGAGAGTTGGACTGTGAAGAAAGCTGAGTGCCGAAGGATTGATACTTTTGAACTGTGGTGTTGGAGAAGACTCTTGAGAGTCCCTTGGACTGCAAGGAGATCCAACCAGTCCATTCTGAAGGAGATCCGCCCTGGGTGTTCTTTGGAAGGAATGATGCTAAAGCTGAAACTCCAGTACTTTGGCCACCTCATGTGAAGAGCTGACTCATTGGAAAAGACTTTGATGCTGGGAGGGATTAGGGGCAGGAGGAGAAGGGGATGACAGAGGATGAGATGGCTGGATGGCATCACTGGCTCGATGGACGTGAGTGTGAGTGAACTCAGGGAGTTGGTGATGGACAGGGAGGCCTGGTGTGCTGCGATTCATGGGGTCGCAAAGAATTGGACACGACTGAGCGACTGAACTGAACTGAACTGAACTGAACTAAAGTTGGTTGACTCACGAGGTAACCTGCCAGGATTATGTGTTACAGGTATTTCTCATACTGTGAATCACTGTTAAATCAGATAACTTTAAAATGATGCATCAGAAAGTCACAGGCAAAGAGTGATTGTGAGTAGGGAAGCCCAGGTTTTATATCCTGAATCTTATAGTAAATATGGAGATGTTTCCACTCTTGTCTGTAAGATGAGGCTAACGGGGACTTCCATGGTGGTCCAGTGGTTAAGACTCTGCACTTCCAATGCAGGGGATGCAAGTCTGATCCCTGGTTATGAAACTGAGATCCCATGTGACATGCAGTGTGGCCAAAAAACGAAAAATAAATAAAAATTTAAACAAAACGGAGGAACTACAACAGAAATTGAGATAAAAGCAGAAACCAATGAATCAGGAAACAAAAATAGTTTAAAATAAAGCAAACAAAAATGCAGGACTGCTAATAAGTCCAATTTTCCCTCTTAAAGTTCTGTTTTCCAGGCTAATCCTTTCTATTAGTTTACGGATTCACTCGAAACTTTGCTTCCTGTTAAGAATTAATGGGATTAATACTCAAGGAGCATGTGAATAGTCTCATCAGAAACCACAACTTCTGCCCTTTTATCCCCTAAAAATAGACATCATCTCCAGTGGCTGGGGTTGGGAGCCTGCAATTCTCTGTCTTTTATATATTTTTTATTCCATGAATCAAACATAAACAAAACCAGAATGGCACCCAAGATTGTTCAGTTTTCTACCCCTAAACCTAAGACCAATAATATAAAGGCCATAGCTAAGCATGGCTTGGGCATTTATCTAATGAGGAATAAGTGCACAAGAGATGGTAATACCAGACCACCTTACCTGCCTCCTGAGAAATCTGTATGCACGTCAAGAAGCAACAGTTAAAACTGGACATAGAACAACAGACTCCTTTTCCAAACTGGGAAAGAAGTACATCGAGGCTGTGTATTGTCACCCTGATTATTTAACTTATATGCAGAGTACATCATGTGAAATGCCAGGATGGATGAAGCATAGCTGGAATGAAGATTCCTGGGAGAAATATCAATAACCTCAGATATGCAGATGACACCACCCTTATGACAGAAAGTGAAGAGGAACTGAAGAGCCTCTTGATGAAAGTGAAAGAGGAGAGTGAAACTTTGCTTAAAGCTCAACATTCAAAGAACTAAGATCATGGCATCTGGTCTCATTACTTCATGGCAAATAGTTGGGGAAACAATGGAAACAATGACAGGATTAATTTTCTGGGGCTCCAAAATCTCTGCAGATGGTGACGCAGCCATGAAATTAAAAGACACTTGCTCCTTGGAAGAAAAGCTATGACCAACCTAGACAGCATATTAAAAAGCAGAGACATTACTTTGCCAACAACCGTCCATCTTGTCAAAGCTATGTTTTTTCCAGTAGTCATGTATGGATGTGAGAGTTGGACTATAAAGAAAGCTGAGTGCCAAAGAATTGATGCTTTTGAACTGTGGTGTTGGAGAAGACTCTTGTGAGTCCCTTGGACTGCAAAGAGGTCCAACCAGTCTATTCTAAAGGAGATTGGTCCTGAGTGTTCTTTGGAAGGACTGATGCTGAAGCTGAAACTCCAAAACTTTGGCCATCTGATGCAAAGAAATGGCTCATTGGAAAAGATCCTGATGCTGGGAAAGATTGAAGGCAGGAGGAGAAGAGACAGAGAATGAGGTGGTTGGATGGCATCACTGACTCAATGGACATGAGTTTGAGTAGGCTCTGGGAGTTGGTGATGGACAAGAAAGCCTGGCGTGCTGCAGTCCATGGGGTCGCAAAGAGTCAGACATGACTGAGTGGCTAAATGGAACTGAACTGAACTGAACTAAGTGACATGAAAACTCTTCAACTAGTTTCTGATCTTGAACACATGAAATTTTCATACCATTGAAATGAAATGAATCAAGATGATATATGATCTGAACCATAGAGTGATGGCATCTGAAATTTTGAGTAGATTAAAAACCAGAAATAATGATGATGAGCAGGGAGGTCTGGTTGTTGTTGTTCAGTCATTCAGTCGTGTCCAACTCTTTGTGACCCCAATGACTGCAGCACAGCTGGCTTCCCTGTCCTTCACCACCTCCCAGAGCTGGCCCAAACTCAAGTCAATTGAGTCAGTGGAAAGGCAAAAGTCATATAGGGAGGAATGAGAAGCTTGTTACGACAGAAGTGAAGGATATGGGAGACAAGACAAGAAGAATAGGTTGTAGCAGGCATTGTATGCAGTATAATGAGTGTGGAATTTGCATTACATATCACCTTACATGCTATTTATTACTGCTGGGCAGCAAGCTGGCAGTTTAAATGACTTCCATCAAGGGCTGTGGAGGCTCAATAAAACAGAGTACTGAGGCACACTGGGAGTATTTCCCAAGACCAATCTCACTTCTGTCTCTTCCTCCCCATTTTGCCAAAGTCTGGGTGCAGCCTCAAGATGTTTTCTGCACAAACAGAGACAGAAATATGGATAAAGAGTTTGCTTTAAGACTGAAAGTAACTTTGCAGAGCACCTACATGTAAATGAATGATCTTGTAGCTGGACTAGAAGAGAATGAGTTGGCAATCCATCAAATACACTGATTTTTGTAAATTAAGAATAAAATATTATAGCAAAAAAAAGTTACTGTGGGTTAGGGATCAGAAGGGTTTTTGGAAATGGTCAGATGATCAATATTTTAGTCTTTGAGAGCCACATGGTCACTTGTGCAATTACTGAACTCAGTTGTTATAACTTGAAAGTAGCCATCGACTACACACAATTCCAGTACAACATGATAGACACTGCAACTGGAATCTTATATAATTTCTACATGTCACAGAATTTATTCTTCCTTTGATTTTGTTCAGCCATCTAAAAACGTAAAAATCATTCTTAGCTCCTGGGCAGTTTCTCATCGAGTTGCTTGCAAAATCCTGATGCAGGAAGAGCTTCAGGAGCTTCCTTTCTGCTTTGCCTCCAGCATTTTTCTTTGGCCTTAAAAGTCTTTTTTTTTTTTCCCCTCTAAGTATGAAACAACTATACATAGAATATTGGGAACATAGAGATAAAATATAATGTATTATTCTATATATTTGGTTGGCTAACATTATTGGATATGAATAAAAAGGGATCATTCACCAAAATTGAGGGGGGATGTTTGAACTACAAAAAAAGTCAACAATGATCTCTTAAAAAAATTATAATGTAGCATCAGTTATACATTTAGAGGAATTCCAGAGATATATATACTTTTAAATCCTGCAATCATTTAGATTGTATTCCCTGAAATTATTTAGCGCTTATCACAAAGCCCTCAAACAGCAGACTACAAATGGGGTCACCTGGATAGATTCTATTTTAGTGCAGCAGGAAGAGGCAGAGATGTCCCAGTTTAGTCAATCCTGTTTTTGGTTTTGCAGGTCACACACCAGCCCTTCAGTTCATGAATATGCTCTCTATTTCTGAACTAAAAGCCTACCTTTCCTATAGAGCACTTCAACCATGTCAATTCGGAGAGGAAAGAACTGATGGGACTGATTTCTCTGCTGGATGTTGTGAGCAAGACAGCATAAAACTGACAAGCCTAAAGATTCAAATGAAATATCCCAATTAAAGTGCAGATGAAATGTGAAGACTAGTACCACTAACAATATATATGCAAAAAAAAGAAAGGAAGAAGAGAGCATAAATGTGACCAATGTCACACAAGAAAGAGCATGGGGAAGGACTTCAAATGAGGGGTTTTCAAACTCTGAAAGGAGGCTACAGACAACAGGATGGAGATGAGAGATAACATAAGCCTACAATAAACAATGTACCCCACTAATGAGACAGCACTGCAGAAATTCGCCCCAAAAAAACCTGTTAGAGGGTAAGAGGCAAGGAACAGCTTCTTTATAAGATTGCCTGATTCATCTCAGAATATTTTCATTTTCCTTATCTTCATAAATTTATTTCAGTGTACAGTTCACCCTTGAACATGTGCATGGGTCTACTTATATGTGAATTTTTTTGATAAATAAATGTATTTCCATTGCCCACAGTCTCCCTCCTTCAATTGCACTTATTTGTCCCTTTAAATTGCAGAAATGTAAGAAGAAACACATGAACAAACTCAATTTAATAATGTAGATACCAGAGTATGATAAATGGCTCATAGAAAGATGAAGAAGAGGCAGCAATGATAAGTAAAGACAGGAGTACTTGGAAGATGTAAGTGAGCAAAAAATCCTAAAAGTCTTAGGTCAAAAAACTGAATGCATTCAGCATGCTGCATTCAGTGGGCAGATATATTGGCTTTTGCAGGGATTTTGTTGATCCACACAATATTTAAAATTTATGAGTTAGTTACCAACGTTAACAGACCTGAAGATTTTACATAAAATCAGAGCTTTCTGATTCACTTGAAGTTCTGTAGATCTAACCCTGACTTCTCTGAATGATCTGTGCAGTTATCCTCACTGTGCCTGAAATTCCTCATCTACTAAACGGGAACAACAATATACCTCATTTTATAAGACTTTTGTTGAAGGTTAATCAACAATGCACTAAAAGTACTTGGAACAGTACTTAGCACCGTGTATGTAATACTTATTTAGTATTAGTAACATGTTTTATTAGGGTTTCCTTAATGGCTTAGCAGTAAACAATCCATCTGCCAATACAGGAGACTTGGGTTCGATCCCTGGGTCAGGAAGATCCCCAGGAGAAGGAAATGGCAACCCACTCCAGTATCTTGCCTGGGAAACCCCAGGGACAGAGGAGCCTGGTGGGGTACAGTTCATGGGGTCGCATAGAGTAGGACACAACTAAGCAACTAAAACAACAACATTAGTAGTTACAGTACTTGCTGCTGCATTTGACAAACTGAGGCTTGGAATTCTTGAGATGAGCATTGAAAAGGACACAGGAAAACGAAGTACACTGATCAGCAAGATATATATTGTGAAGTACAGAATTGAGTTATGCAGACTTCCAACCTAATGATTTCCTTTAAGAAAGCATTGCACATGCTCAACAAAGTGAAAACGTCCTTTATTTTATTTTTTTTTACATTAATAATATTTTTTTTAATTTTTTTTTAAATTTTAAAATCTTTAATTCTTACATGCGTTCCCAAACATGGACCCCCCTCCCACCTCCCTCCCCACAACATCTCTCTGGGTCATCCCCATGCACCTGCCCCAAGCAAGCTGCACCCTACGTCAGACATGGACTGGCGATTCAATTCTTACATGACAGTATACAAGTTAGAATTCCCATTCTCCCAAATCATCCCACCCTCTCCCTCTCCCTCTGAGTCCAAAAGTCCGTTATACACATCTGTGTCTTTTAGTAGCATCTTCATTTTCAAAATTCTGTGTACACTAAAGTAACTAATCACAAGGAGGAATAAAATTCACCTTGAAAGTAACTAAAAAAGCATGCTTCAAAATATGTCAGCAGTATTCAAGCGAACTTTTTTTTTTTTTTTTAATTGAGGTACTGCTGGCTTTTCATACTGTTCATGGTCAAAAGTGAGAGTTGGACCAAAAAGAAGGCTGAGTGCTGAGAATTGATGCTTTTGCACTGTGGTGTTGGAGAAGATTCTTGAGAGTCCCTTGGACTGCAAGATCAAACAGGTCAATCCTAAAGGAAATCAACCCTGAATATTCATTGAAAAGATTGATGCTGAAGCTGAAGCTCCAATACTTTGGCCACCTGATGCAAAGAGCTAACTCCCTGATGCTGGGAAAGATTGAGGGCAGGAGGAGAAGGGGATGGCAGAGGATGAGATGGTTGGATGGCATCACCAACTCAGTGGACATAAATATGAGCAAACTCCAGGAGACAATGAAGGACAGGGAAGCCTGCTGTGCTGTAGTCCACGGGTTCGCAAAGAGTCAGCCGCTACTTAGTGACCACAAAACAGCAACACTGGCTTATAACAGTCCATGATTCATGGGTAAAACGCTATACTTCTCCTTACACTGCAGGGCGCTCACCGCCTGGTTTGGTGTCCATCCATTACCATACGGTTAACCTTTTACCACTACACCTCCTTCCCTCTCCCCTTTCCCTTTGGTGACCACTATTCTGCTCCCCAGGTTTTGTTTGTTCATTTTATTTATTTTTTAAAATTCCACATACAAGTGTGGTCATATGGTATTTTTCTTTCCCCGTCTGACTTATATCATTAGTCTAATACCCTCAAGGCCCATCTATATGTCACAAATGGCATGATTTCATCTTTTTATGGCTGAGTAGTATTCCATTGCGGAATCTGTTCATCCATATGGACAGTGAGGTTGTTTCCATATCTTGGCTATTGTAAACCATGTTGCAGTGAACAGAGAGGTGCAAGGCATAGTTTTGAATCAGGGTTTTCATATCCTCAGATAAATACCCAGAAGTGAAACAGCTAGATCATACAGAAGTTCTATTCTTAATATTTTGAGGACCCTCTATGTTGTTATCCACATTGGCTGCACCAATATGCATTTCCATCTACAATTTATGAAGGTTCCTTTTCCTCCACATACTGTCCAACACTTGCTATTTCTAATCTTTTTGATAACAGCTATTCTTATGGATGTGAGGTGATATCTCATTGTGGTTTTGACTTGCATTTCCCCAATAATTAGTGATGTTGAATATCTTTTCAAGTGTCTTTAAGTCATTTTTCTTCTTGGAAAAATTATTATTTGGATCCTCTGCCCACTTTTAACTAGCTTTGGGTTTTTTTATTGCTGATGTTCTTGAGTTGTGCGAGTTCTTCATGTATTTTTTATATTAATCCTTCACTGATCATATGGTTTTCTAATAATCTCCCATTTGGTAGGCTGTCTTTTCATCTTGTTGATGGTTTCTTTTTCTGTGCGGAAGCTTTTTAGTCTGGTGCAGTTCCGTTTGTTTATTTTTGCTTGTTTCCCTTGTCTGAAAAGAAAAATCCAGAAAGATCGCTAAGACCAATATCAGACAATGTATTGCTTATGTTTTGTTCTAAGAGTTTTATGGTTTTAGGTCTTATATTCAAGTCTTTAATCCATTTGGAGTTAGTTTTTGTCTATGGTGTAAGATATTGCTTCAGTTTCTTTTGTTTGTGGCAGGCCCATTCTCCCAATATCATTTACTGGAGAGACTATCTATCTCCATTGTATATTCTTTGCTCCTTTGTTGTAAATTAGTTGTCAGTATTTGTATGCACTTATTTCTGGGCTTTCTATTATATGTCATTGATCCATGTATCTGTTTTCTGCCAAAACCATGCTATTTTGTTTAAATATAGCTTTGTAGTGGGCTTCCCAGGTGGCGCTAGCAGTAAAGAACCTGGCTGCCAATACAGGAGATGTAAGAGACACAGGTTTGATCCTTGGATTGGAAAGATCCCCTGGAGGAGTGCATGGCAACCCCCTCCAGTATTCTTGACTGGAGAATCCCATGGACGGAGGAACCTGGTGGACTACAGTCCATAGGTTTGCAGAGAGTTAGACATGACTGAAGCGACTTAGCACTCACTCAGCTTTGTATTATAATTTAAAAGCAGAGTGTATGATCCCTCTAGCTTTGTTCTTTTTCCTCAGAATTGCTTTGGCTATTTGCAGTCTTTTATGGTTGTAAATGAACTTAAAATTTTCTGTTCTATTTCTGGGAAAAATGTCATTGGGTTTTTAATAGGGATTGCATTGAATCTATAAACTATTATAGGAAAAATTGGATATTTTTAACAGTTTAATCCTTCTAATGCATGAGCACAGAATATTTTCCCATTTTTGTGTCTTATTTTTCAGTAGTTTATCATTTCTGGTGTTGTTTTTAGTGTTTAAATTTATTCCTGGTATTTTTTTACTTTTTGAGATTGTAAGTGAGTTTTTTCTTTTTTTATTGAAATATAGTTGATTTACAGTGTTGTGCTAGTTTCAGGTATACAACAAAGTGATTTAGATATGTGGGTGTGTGTGTATACACACACATGTATTCTTTTTCAAATGGTTTTTTATCATAACATTTGATTATGGTTCAGAAAAATTTGAGTGACTAACGTTCTCTGAAAAAATATATTGACTCAGCGTGTGCGTCGGTTGTTCAATCATGTCTGACTCTTTGTGACCCCATGGACTGTAGCCTCCAGGCTCCTCTGTTCATGGGATTCTCCAGGCAAGAATACTGGAGTGGGTTGTCATTCCCTTCTCCAGGTGATCTTCCCCACCCAAGGATGAAACCTGGGTCTCCCACATTGAAGGCAGATTCTTTACCACTGCTGCTGCTGCTGCTGCTGGGTCGCTTCAGTTGTGTCCGACTCTGTGCGACCCCATAGACGGCAGCCCACCAGGCTTCCCCGTCCCTGGGATTCTCCAGGCAAGAACACTGGAATGGGTTACCATTTCCTTCTCCAATGCATGAAAGTGAAAAGTGAAAGTGAAGTAGCTCAGTCGTGTCCGACTCTTCGTGACCCCATGGACAGCAGCCCACCAGGCTCCTCCGTCCATGGGATTTGCCAGGCAAGAGTATTGGAGTGGAGTGCCATTGCCTTCTCCACTGAGTCACAGCAAAGCCTTTGTAGACTGCAGTTACTGGGGGCAGGGAGGGTAGAGGGCAGATGGTAACTTAAATTACCCTATTTTCTATTCTGAAGATGACAGAAAGTCCCACATCCAGTCTGATTATAGAGATGAATGTTCCCCAAATGGCTAAAAATAAACACAACAAGAAAGGCAGAGCTGTAAAGCTAAGGGTATGTAATAGGCTCTGGGAAAAAGTCTCAGAAATACTTAGAGTGGCAAAAAGAAAGTTTGACTGGAATCTGAAGTTCTCAGTCATCTTGGCCTTTTGTTCCATGCTTAAGGGTGTGCATGAAAGCGATATAATGGAAACTCCCCTTTTTGTCAATAGGTGCTTCTCTGTACAGCTCCTCCATTTCCTCCCCTATAAACCGGTTTCCCATTGCGGCCAGCAGCTGTCTCAAGTAATCCTCCCGAATGGCGCCAGTTGCTTCATCAAAGTAAGAAAAAGCATTTCCGATGACATCTTCCAGATCTGCACCATTTAACTTTTCACCAAACTTCGTGAGAAACATGGCAAAGTTTGTGGAACCCTGAGCCTCATCATCATGGCATCCAGATCCTCATCAGTTGGATTTTTTCCCAGGGAGGCAAGCATATCATGCAAGTCTTCATTGTTGATGAAGCCATCTCTGTTATAAACTATCATATTAAAGGCCTCCCTGAACTCCTGAATCTGTGACTGGTTGAACATGGACACCACATTAGAGGTTGTGCACTGGGGGCACTTCTTGGTGGTCTTGGTCTTTGCTCTTTTGCTCTACATGGTGGCAGTTAAATCCCTGCTCAGCTGCAAGTATCCGAAAGCTTCAGGGATCCCCGTGCTGCCCTGGCTGCAGCTACCAGATTGCTTCCCTGGATGCTTTTTCATTATAGATTATTATGATATATTAAATACAGCTTCCCATGGTATACAGTGGGTCCTTGTTGTTTATCTATAATAATGTGTATCTGTTAATCCCGAGTTCCTAATCTATTCTCCCCACTCTGTTTGCCTTTGGTGACCATATATTTGTTTTCTGTCTGTGAGTATGCTTCTATCTTGTAAATAAGCACATTTGTATAATTTTTTAGGTTCCACATATAATATTTGCCTCTCTCTGTCTTACTTACTTCACTTAGTATGATTATCTCTAGGTCCATCCATGTTTCTGAAAGTGGCATTATTTCACTTTTTTGTCTGAGTAATATTTCACTGTATATATAGACCACATCTTCTTCATCCATGCATCTGTTAATGGACACTTAGATCTTTTCCATGTCTTGGCTATTATAAATAGTGCTGCTGTGAATATTGGGGTGCAAGTCTCTTTTAGAATTATAGGTTTGTCTGAGTATATGCCCAGAAGTGGGAGCACTGGATCACACAGTAGCTCTATTTTTAGTTTTTAAGGAATTTCCATACTATTTTCCATGGAATAGGAGGTTTCTCTTTTCTCCACATCCTCTCTTCAGTTCAGTTCAGTCACTCAGTTGTGTCTGACTCTTTGTGACCCCATGGACTGCAGCACAGCAGGCTTCCCTATCCATCACCAACTCCCAGAGCTTGCTCAAACTCATGTCCACTGAGTCGGTGATGCCATCCAACCATCTCATCCTCTGTCATCCCCTTCTCCTCTGGCCTTCATTCTTTGCCAGCATCAGGGTCTTCTCCAAGGAGTCAGTCCTTCGTATCAGGTGGCCAAAGTATCGGTGCTTCAGCTTCAGCATCAGTCCTTCCAATGAACATTCAGGACTGATTTCCTTTAGGATTTACTGGTTTGATCGTCTTTCACCCAAGGGACTCTCAAAAGTCTTCTCCAACACCACAGTTCAAAAGCAGCAATTCTTCGGCACTCGGCCTTCTTTATGGTCCAACTCTCACATCCATACATGACTACTGGAAAAACCTTAGCTTTGACTAGATGGACCTTTGTCGGCAAAGTAATGTCTCTGCTTTTTAATATACTGTCTAGGTTGATCATAACTTTTCTTCCCGGGAGTAAGCTTCTTTTATTTTTTTTTTATATTTTTATTTTTACTTTATTTTACTTTATAATACTGTATTGGTTTTGCCATACATGGCTGCAGTCACCATCTGCAGTGATTTTGGAGCCCAAGAAAATAAAGTGTGTCACTGTTTCCATCGTTTCCCCATCTATTTGCCATAAAGTAATGGGACCGCATGCCATGATCTTTGATTTTTGAATGTTGGTTTTAAGCCAACTTTTTCTCTCTCCTCTTTCACTTTCATGAAGAGGCTCTTCAATTTCTCTTCACTTTCTTCTATAAGGGTGGTATCATCTGCATATCTGAAGTTAGTGATATTTCTCCCGGCAATCATGATTCCAGCTTGTGCTTCATCCAGCCTGGCATTTCACATGATGTACTCTGCATATAAGTTAAATAATCAGGGTGACAATATACAGCATTGACATACTCCTTCCCCAATTTGGAACCCATCCATTGTTCCATGTCCAGTTCTAACTGTTGCTTCTTGACCTGCATACAGATTTCTCAGGAGTCAAGTAAGGTGTTCTGGTACTACCATCTCTTGAAGAATGATCCACACAGGCAAAGGCTTTGGTGTAGTCAATAAAGCAGAAGTAGATGATTTTCTGGAACTCTCTTGCATTTTTGATGATTCAACAGATGTTGGCAATTTGATCTCTGATTCCTCTGCCTTTTCTAAATCCAGCTAGAACATCTGGAATTTCTCAGTTCATGTACTGTTGAAGCCTCACTTGGAAAATTTTGAGCATTACTTTGCTAGCATGCGAGATGAGTGCAATTGTGTGGTAGTTTGAACACCCTCTCTAGCGTTTATTATTTGTAGACCTTTTGATAATGGCAATTCTGACTGGTGTGAGGTGATACCTCATTGCAGTTTTTATTTCTTTAATAATTAGTGATGTTGAGTATCTTTCCATGTGACTATTGGTCATCTGTATGTCAAAGCAAACCTGAGGAAAAAGAACACAAACTGAAGGTACAATCTTACTAGACTTTAGACACTACTACAAAGCTACACTAATCAAAACAACATGGTATTGGCCAAAAGAAAAAGCAGACATATTCATCAATGGAACAGAATAGAGCCCAGAAATAAATCCACACACCTAAGATCATTTACTCTTCAATAAAGGAGGCAAGAATATGCAATGGAGAAAAGATAGTCCTTTCAGCAAGTGTTGTTGGGAAAGCTGAATGGCTTCATGTAAATCAATGAAGTTAGAACATATCCTCACACCATATACAAAAATAAACTCAAAATAGTTTAAAGACTTAAATATAACATGGCACATAAAATTCCTAGAAGAGAACAGAGGCAAAACATTCTGTGTGATAAATCATATCAATGCTTTCCTAGATCAGTCTTCAAAGGCAAAGGAAATAAAAGCAAAAATTAATAAATGGAACTAGTCAAACTCACATGCTTGCCAGAAAGAAAGAAAGAAAGAAAGAAAGAAAGAAAGTGAAGTCACTCAGTCATGTCTGACTCTTTGCAACCCTGTGGACTAGCCCACCAGGCTCCTCCGTCCATGGGATTCTCTAGGCAAGAAAACTGGAGTGGGTTGCCATTTCCTTCTCAAGGGGATCTTCCCAACCCAGGGATCATACCCAGGTCTCCCGTATTGCAGGCAGACACTTTAACCTCTGAGCCACAAAAAGGAAACCATAAAGAAAATGAAAAGGCAATGTATGGAATGGGAGAAAATATTTGCAAATAATGCAGCCAAGTGCTTAATTTCCAAAATATACAACAGCTCATAGAGCTCAATTAAAAAAAAATTAAAAAACTGGATAGAACACCAAAATAGACATTTCTCCAAAGAAGATATAGAGATTGCTTTCTTAATTTTTCATTCTGCTAGTTTGTTGTTAGTGTATAGAAATTAAACAGATTTTTATATTGATTTTCTACCCTGCAATTTTACTGTATTCATTTGTCATTTCTATCAGTTTGTGGCGGAGACTTTAGGGTTATACATATGTGTGTGTGTGTGTGTGTGTGTGTGTGTGTGTGTGTGTGTGTGTACATGCTAAGTCACTTCAGTCTTATCCAACTCTGTGTGACCCCATGGACTGTAGCCTGCCAGGCTCCTCTGTCCATGGGAGTCTCCAGGCAAGAATACTGGTTTGGGTTGCCATGCTCTCCTTCAGGCGATCTTCCCAACCCAGGGATCAAACCCTCTTCTCTCATATCTCCTCCATTCCATTCCTTCTCTCATATCTTCTCCATTTCCAAATAGGTTCTTTACCACAAGCAACACCTGGGAAGCCACTATATATATATATTCATGTTATCCACAAATGATGACAGTTTTACTTCTTCATCCAAGTTTGAATGCTTTCCTTTTCCCTTGCCTAAACGCTATGGTTACGACTAGGTTGAATAAGAGTGGCAAGAGTTAGCATCTTTGTCTTGCTCTAGATCTTAGGGGGATAGCTTTCAGTTTTTCACCATTGAGTATGAAGTTAGCTGTGGATTTCTCATATATGAGCTTTAGTATGTGGGACACCTTCCTTATATACTGTTTGTAGAGAGTTTTAACATGAATGAGTATTGAATCTTATTAAAAGCTTTTTCTGTACCTATTGAGATGATAAGTTGATTTTTATACTTCATGTTGTTAATCTGATTATCATGCTAGTTGCTTAGCACATTTGAACCATCCTACATCCCTGGAATAAATCCCTCTTGATCACAGTCTATGATACTATAATATATTGTCGTATTTGGTTTGCTAATATTATGTTGAGGTATTCCCATCTCTGCTCATTAGAGATATTGACTTGTAATTTTGTATGTGTGTGCTGTACTGGTCTGGTATTGGTATCACGATGGTGCTAGCCTTGCAAAATAACTTAAGAAACATTCCCTCTTCTTCAATTTTTTGGAAGAATTTGAGGAGGATCGGTATTAAATCTTCTTAAAATGTTTGAATCTCCTTAAAATGTTTAAAATCTTCTTAAAATGTCTTAACTGTAAAGCTATTGAGTTCTGGGGTTTTGCTTTCTGAGAAACTTTTTAAAATTACTATCTCAAATCTCCTTACTGGTGACGAGTCTAATTAGATTTTCTATTTCTTTATGATTCAGTCTTGAAAGTTTGTATGATTCTAAGAATTTATCCATTTCTTCTATGTTGACCAATTTGTCGGTGGATAACTGATCACAGTATTCTCTTATAATCTTTTGTATTTCTGTTTTATCTGTTGCAATTTCTTCTTTAATTTCTGATGTTATTTATCTGAGCCTTCTCTCTTTTTATTTTCTTGAGTCTAAATAAATGTTTGTCAATTTTATTTATCTTTCCGAAGGATCAGCTCTTAGATTCATTGATCTTTGGTGTGTTTTTTAGTCTCCACTTGTTTATTTCTGTTATGATCTTTATTTCCTTCCTTATACTGACTTTGGGCTCTGTTTCTTCTTTTCCTACTTCCTTTAGATGTAAGTTTAGACTACTTACTTGAGTTTTGAATTGCTGAATTGCTATAAAATTCCCTCTCAACACTGCGTTTGTTGCATTCTCATGTGCCAGCAAAGTAATGCTAAAATTTCTCCAAGCGAGGCTTCAAAAGTATGTGAACTGAGAACTTCCAGATGTCCTAGCTGTATTTAGAAAAGGCAGAGAAACCAATTACCAGCATCCTTTAGATATAGAAAAAAGCAAAAGAGTTCCAGAAAAAAAAATCGACTTTTGCTTTATTGACTACAGCAAAGCCCTTGATCACAACAAACTGTGGAAAATTCTTCAAGAGATGGGAATACCAGACCACCTTAACTGACTCCTGAAAAATCTGTATGCAGGTCAAAAAGCAACAGTTAGAACCGGACATGGAACAACTGACTGGTTCCAAATTGAGGTAGAAACTGTAATGTCGATGCTGTATATTGTCACCCTGCTTATTTAACTTATATGCAGAGCACATCATGTGAAATGCCAGGCTGGAGGAAGCACAAGCTGGAATCAAGATTTCTGGGAGAGATATCAATAACCTCAGATATGCAGCTGACACCACCCTTATAGCAGAAAGTGAAGGGGAACTAAAGAACCTCTTGATGAAAGTGAAAGAGAAAAAGTTGGCTTAAAACTCAACATTCAAAAAACAAAGATCATAGCATCCAGTCCCATTGAAAATGAAAATGAAACTGAAAGTCGCTCAGTTGTGTCTGACTCTTTGCAACCACATGCCAGGCTCCTCTGTTCATGGGATTCTCCAGGCAAAAATACTGGAGAGGATTGCCATGCCCTGCTCCAGAGGATCTTCCCAACCCAAGAATCGAACCTGCATCTCTTACTTCCCTCCTGGATTGGCAGGTGGGTTCTGTACCACTAGCGCCACCTGGGAAGCCCATTACTTCATGGCAAATAGATGGGGAAACAATGGAAACAGTGACACACTTTATTTTCTTGGGCTCCAAAATCATTGCAGATGGTGACTGCAGCCATAAAATTAAAAGGGGTTTGCTCCTTGGAAGAAAAGTTAGGCCCAACCCAGACAGCATATTAAAAAACAGAGATATTACTTTGCCAACAAAGGTCCGTCTAGTCAAAGCTATGGTTTTTCTAGTAGTCATGTATGGATGTGAGATTTGGACCATAAAGAAGGCTGAGTGCCGAGGAATTGCTGCTTTTGAACTGTGGTATTGGAGAAGACTCTTGAGAGTCCCTTGCACTTTAAGGAGATCCAACCAGTCAATCTTAAAGGAAATCAACTCTGAGGCTCAAAAGAGACAGGGTCTCGCTATGTTGCCCAGGCTGGAGTACAGTGGCTATTTACAGGCGCGATCCCACTACTGATCAGCAGGGGAGTTTTGACCTGCTCCGTTTCCGACCTGGGCCGGTTCACCCCTCCTTAGGCAACCTGGTGGTCCCCCACTCCCGGGAAGTCACCATATTGATGCCGAACTTAGTGTGGACACCCGATCGGCATAGCGCACTGCAGCCCAGAACTCCTGAGCTCAAGCGATCCTCCAGCTTCAGCCTCCCGGGAAGCTGGGATTACAGGCGCACACCACCACGCCCGGCCTGAATATTCATAAGAAGGACTGATACTGAAGCTGAAGCTCCAATACTTTGGCCACTTGATGTGAAGAACTAACTCCTTGGAAAGGACCTGATGCTGGGAAAGACTGAAGGGGGAGGAGAAGGGGATGACAGAGGATGAGATGGTTGGATGGCATCACCAACTCTGTGGACATGAGTTTGAGTAAACTCCCGGAGTTGGTGATGGACAGGGAGGCCTGGCGGGCTGCGGTTCATGGGGTTGCAAAGAGTCGGACAGGACTGAGTGATTGAACTGAATTGATTCTATGTTCTTAAAAATTACCCCCTTTATCATAAAATTTCTATCTTTGTCTCTTGTTACCTCTCTCTTGGCATGAAGTCTATTTTGTTTGACGTGAATATGGCTACACCCTCTTTATTTTGCCTGCCACCCGCTTGGAGTATCACCTTCAATCCCTTCTCTTGGAGCCTATGCTTGTTTTTAAAGCTGAGGTGTTTCTTCTAGAGTCAGCATATAGTTGGATCTTATTGTTTAATCCATGCAGCTGCTCTGTTTTTGACTGGTGAATGAAATGCATTCACATTAGGATGATTATTGATAGATGATGACTTAGTCGTGCCACTTTATCTTTTGTTTTCCGATTGTCCTATATCTCCATTGTTTCTTTGTTCTTGTGTTTCTGTCTGCCATTTTAGTTTGGCTGTTTTCTATTTTTTTTTTTTTCAGATTCCCCTCTTTTTTTATGTTTCCTGTCTCTGCTATATTTATGTTTTGTGGTTGCCATGATGTTTTCTAAAATAATCCTTTTATACAAAATCTACTCCTTCTACACACACACAAAAAAAAATCATAGTTAAAATAGTCCTTTCTCTGCTGATAACAATTTGTCTTGATTCGCCTATACAGATTCCATTCATTTTCTCTTCCTCTTTTATGTTTTTATATCACACATATCCCTTTTTATGTTGCAAGTTTGTTACCAAATTGAAATAGCTATTGTTATTTTTACTGTTTTTTTCTCCTTTTCATCTTTATACTTTAATTAAGTGTTTAACAACCTCTTCTGATACACAGTTGTGATTTTCTGATTCAGCCTATTTACCACCTTACTCAAGATTTTCTGCACTTTTGCCCTTTCTTTTCCTTTTTAAAGGTGAAGAGCTCCTTTCAAAATATCCTGTGAGGCAGATCTAATGGTGATGAACTCCCTCAGCTTACATCTGTCCAGGAAAGCTTTTATTTCTCCATATCTAAAGGGGTAACTTTCCTGGATAGGGTATTCTTGGTTGACAGTTTTTGCCTTCAATATTTTGAGTCTGCCATTCCACTCTCCCCTAGCCTATAGAGTGTCTGCTGAGATAGCCATCCTTTGTTCCTTGGCTGCTTTGAAATTCCTTCTTTTTCATAGATTTTTTAACATTTTAATATAATGTGTCTTAGAAACAGTCTTTGTGCATGGAGGTAACTAGGTGTTCTCTTAGCTTTCTATACTTGTATACCCTGTTCCTTCCCAGGTGTGGGGTGCTCTCAGCTATGATTTGTTTAACAAACTCCTACTCCTTTCTCCCTCTGGGATACCCATTATCTTCATGCTGAACTTGCTAATGAAGTTTGATAGTTCTTACAGAATTTTTAAGATCTTCATTCTCCCTCTTCTTCTGCCTGTATCATTTCTATCACTGAGCTCACTAATTCTCTCTTTCTTATAATCTGCTCTGTCTCCAGTGCTTTCTAATGCATTCTTTATCTCATTTATTTAGTTCCTCAGCTCCAAAATTTTTGCTTGGTTCTTTTTAGAGTTTCGGTTTCTTTGGTAAATATTCCTTCTGTTCACTAATTTTATTCCTGAGCTCGCTGAACTTTCTTTATGAATTTTCTAATACTGCATAGAGTTGTTTCCTGACAGCTATTTTGAATTCTCTATCAGATCACAATATTCTGTGAATCAGTTTCTTTGTAGGATACTGTGATACCATGCTTATTCATGTGCTTAGTAAGTTGTTTCTCTTTTGGTGCACTTGAAGTACTGAACACCTTTCTTCCTTAGGCAAAGAGGATTTGTTTTTGTTTTTTCACCTGATTAAGATAATAGTTGCTTAGTCATTTCTGACTCTTTGAGACCGCATGGACTTTAGCTCACCAGGCTCATCTGTCCATGGAATTCTCCCAGCAAAAATACTGGAGTGGGTAGCCATTCCTTTCTCCAGGGAGTCTTCCGGACCCAGGTCTCCTGCATTGCAGGCAGATACTTTAGCAGGCTCAAAGGATCTGCTTTCAGTTCAGGAGTTACCAGTTTCATTCCTGGGTCAGGAAGATTCCCCCGGAGAAGGGATAGGCTACCTACTCCAGCGTTCTTGGGCTTCCCTGGTGGTTCAGCTGGTAAAGAATCTGCCTGCAATGCGAGAGACTGGGGTTCAGAAGACCTGGGTTGGGAAGATCCCCTAGAGAAGGGAAAGGCTACGCACTCAAGTATTCTGGCCTGGAGAATTCCATGGATTGTATAGTCCATGGGGTTGCAACCGCTTCTTTCACTTTCTTTACCATCTGAGCCAGCAGGGAAGCCCCCTAACGATTCCATGACTTGATAATTAGTTATTCTTCGGTAGATGGCGCTATAGCACCAGAGTTTGGCTTCTCTTTCTAGGCTTCCTCTGGTTGTGTTTGAAAATCTGCACTCTTTAGGACCTCCATTGGCTCTGCTGGAAATGTCACCTGGTGCCCCCGTGCCTCCAGGGTTGCTGGCGCCTTGTTGTTGCCAGGGGCACTGCTGTCACTTCTGTCCCCATCTGGGGCACAAGGACAGTGGGGCCTCTGCTGTGTCTAGGATTACCTGGGTTGTGAGTTCTGCCTCAGTTATTCCAACAGCTTTGCTTCTTCTGTCTACTCCAATCCACCCACCTTCAGGAGTACGGATGAGTGGAATTCTCTGGTGCCCTAGTGTGTTGGATAGAGGAATCTTTGTTGACTTATCAATGCTTTGCTGTTTTTAAATTGAAGGTGATAAAAACAGTGTCTCACACCACCATGATGTTGATGTCAGTCCTTCTATAAGTGATTACTTCATAAAAGAAAGCATCTAAAGCAACGTAGCAGAGGCAAAATGTCCTTAGCTCTCAATGCAAGAAGGATAGAACTTCTAAAACTGACATTAAAATTTTAACGAAGAGACTTATAATTATAGTATTTTTAAAACAAATTTCAAAATATGCTGTAGTAAATTAATGTCTTTTATAGTCATGTTGTTATCTAAAATCTAATAAAATGCATATTTATGGGCATTTATATTTACATTTATGTTTATATATGCACTTATGTATGAGAGAGAAGACGGTAAGATGATATGTAAAAATTATGTGTAAGTATGTTATATACATATATATTAACAAGATGAGAAGTTTTGGATTGTTGAATAATCAGTGCACTGGATGACAGTTAAAGGATTAATAACTTTAATATATACTGAGAACTTATAAGTCAAAAATAAAAAGTCAAACACCAAAAAATTTTGAAATTATTTAAGTACATAATCTTTTTGAAAAAACATAAAAACAGCAAGAAAAATAATTTTAGCTTTACTATCAATCAAAAAAAACCCCACCAAATTACACAATTAATGGGATTTCATATTTTGCCTACAGATTGGAAGAGACTTTAAAAAATTAACAAGGGCTCTAGGAAAGGGAACTCTCATCCACTGTTGGCAACAATTTCCACAAATTATGGAAGAGAGTATATGAATGGGTGTTAAAAACCTTAAGAATATCCCTACTTGGGGATCTAAAATTCCGCTTATAGTAACTCGCCCAAAGAAAGGGAGTTACCAGTTTGGAGAAAATGACATTCTATCTAGTGATCTGTGGGTTGGCAGTTCACCAGCAAGGAGTCCTTGTCTGGAGAGGAAGATACCAGGCTCATTCTTGTGACAGTTGAGCATGACAGTGATTGCCTTGCTCTGACTCCATGACTTTAGTCTTCTGGCGGCACACCTTCAGACCTACTGAATTGAGCTAAGTCACCATCAGAACATCAGCGTCTCGCTCCTAATCCTAATTCTCTTGAGCTCATTCCTAAATAGCACCCAGAAGATATAGAGGACGACAGATGTTACCTACGACCAAGCCCATGATTCAAAAGAAAAGTCAGAACCCAGAAGTCACAGGAAGGTATATTAACTTGACAGAGCAACTTTAGATATCTACACCTCAAAAAATTCATAGACTACTGGAGACAAGTAAAGAGGTGGACAAAATATATTTGCCACATATATGTCAAAGACCAAATATTCTTAATTTCCCAAAGCTCTTACAGATCAATATATAAGGATGAAGCTAGAACCTATTATGCAGAGTGAAGTGAGTCAGAAAGAGAAAGATAAATACCATATTCTAACGCACATACACGGAATCTAGAAAAATGGTACTGAAGAATTTATTTACAGGGCAGCAATGGAGAAATGGACATAGAGAATAGACTTATGGACATGGAGAGAGGGGAGGAGAGGGTGAGAGTTATGGAAAGAGTAACATGGAAACTTACATTAACATATGTAAAATATTTAACATATGTAAAATAGATAGGCAAGCGGAATTTGCTGTAGGGCTCAGGAAACTCAAACAGGAGCTCTGTATCAACCCAGAAGGGTGGGATGGGGCAGGAGAGGGGAAGGAGTTTCAAAAGGGTGGGGATATATATATTTCTACCTATGGCTGATTCATACTGAGGTTTGACAGAAAACAACAAAATTCTGTAAAGCAATTGTCCTTCATCAATGTATGGCAAAACCAATACAGTATTGTAAAGTAAAATAAAGTAAAAATAAAAATTAAAAATAAATTTAAAAATAAAAGAAAAGAAAAAATAAATAAAGTAATTAAAAAAGACCAAACTCTAATTTTTAAAATGGACAAGAGATATTTATTGGTTGTTCAAATAAAAATAAATATAATTTTTTAACCACATCAGAGGAAACCAACCTTAATCATAGTTAAACGCAAATTAGAAACACTGAGACATCACTTTTTACCTCTTTGACTAACAAAGACCAAGATTGGTAATCTTTTGTGTTAGTAAGAGTATTGACAGAGAAACAATCATACATCACTGATGTCTGTAACAAGTTGATATAATATATACGGAGGTCAAGTTAAAAAGATTTATTACTATTTAATATGAAAATATGCTTTGATCCACAATTATACCTATAGAAATTGATTAACACATATACTTATAAATGTGCAAAAAGGTGAAGTCATCCATTGCCACACTGTTTACAGTAGCAAAAGGCAGGAAACAATCTAAATATTCATTAGCAGACTTTTAAAATAAATATATACAATAATTTAAATATATACAATAATATATACAGTAATTTATATACAATTAAAAATACACATGTATTTATATGCCACACACACACACACACACACACACTTATGGAAAATGACTTCCATGAGCTGTTTAATTTTTTAAAAAAGAACTGCAGAAGAATGTGCACATTTTGCTTCCATTATTTGGAATAAAACATTAAAGTACATGTGTTTCATCAGCGTAGTCTATCTCCAGAAGGATTTATAAGAACATTTGCTGCTTGATAGCAGCAGCCAAGTTTTATAGCACACTTACAAAAGCCTGGGCATTGTTCTAACTGATGTACCTATTTAATCATCTAAGAAGTTCAATGTGTTGGCTATAATTGTTATCCCCATTTCCAGATGAGGAAACTGAAGCAGAGATTAAGTAACCTACCTAAGTTCTTACACGCAGCTACACACTGTGATTTGAACGTAGTCAGTCTGTCTCCAGAACCAGTGTTAATAAACACTAAATAAGTTGCCTCAGAGAAGAAAACCTGGGAGTCAAGGTTAATAGGAATATTTCCTCTGCACTATATTGCTTGTGAAGCTACTATTTTTAAAAACATAAAAATTAAAATTATAAAAACATTACACAAAGTCTAAAGCACATCTGGAAAAATAAGAGGAAAAAAGACTGCTATGTTCTGATGAAGTCTAATGAAGGAAGGGTGACCCTGACGTATGGCAAAGCCTGCTATAAACATAGAAATATTTTAAACAGTAAAGAACTGATAGACGAATGAACACAGAGACCAATGTAACAGAAAAAGTAGCTTCGAGTCAATCCTAGCAAAATAAGAACTTAATGTATTGTTTTTTAAAAACTTGAAAATGTGGGAAGCTTTTTGCCTTTGGGTAAATTGTCTAATTATTTGGAAGAACATTCATTTAAGTTGTCATCTGACATTATACACTAAATATATAATAAATGAATTGAATAAATAAATGTAAAATGAAGCATAAAAATCATGAAATATGTATATAGTCAGTCCTCCTTACCTGTGGATGCAGAGTCAGCAGATAAGGTCACTTTGGGACTTGAACATTCATGTATTTTGGTACCCGTGGGCAGGTCCTGACATCCCCTATGGATACCGAGGGGCAACTGTGTGTGTGTGTGTGTGTGTGTGTGTGTGTGTGTGTGAACTCCACAGGCCCACTTACACACAGATTCCTTGATAAATGTGTACTATAGTACTGCACGATATGAAGTAGGTTGGCACTGCTTATCCTGGCATTGTTCAAAGGTCAACTGTATATATATCTGAAAGGACCTGATCTCTAGATAAGGAAAGCCTTTCTTAACATAAAACACAATGAAAGAAATAATCTAGAGAGGAAAAAGTAATTTTGCCAATATGAAAATTCTAAAACTGCACATTTAAAATATCATAAACAAAATGCAAGGCTATATATGAACAGGGAAAAATTGTTCACAACAAATAAGTTATTGACATTAAATACAAAATTTGATTATCAACAAGTAAAATATTAAAATGTCAGACAAAAAAAAAAAACAGGAAAGGAAATTAACAAACCAGGGAAGAAAAATACACATCACCCACAACGCATTTAATTCTATCACTGATGTATGTATAATTACTTTCTTCATTTTACAAGTGAAAACTGACATTCAGATTAAGGAGTTTGCCCAAAGTCATACAGCCAATAACTGGTGAGCTGAGATCTGACCTCAAAACTTATTTTACAGCAAAGTTTGTGCTTTTAATCCTAGAGCCCCGCTCTCTAGACCTCTTTGTGTATCTCTGTGTAGATACACAATACAGCAGCAAGAGTGTGCCACTACCAAAAGCAAAACTGGAAACACTGTTTCCTGTGTATAATCGATAAATTGATATTGATAGTGTTTCTCTATGTCTAGTCTCAAAATAAGGTCAGTATTCCTAATCAGTTCAAGAATGTATACTTGCCATGTTTCCTGATGAAATACTTCAATGCAATAATCCATGTGACAGTTTATGTTTTGGAAGCAAAAAATGGAAAAACAAATGCAGATACCTCTATCTAAATGAACTAAATGCATTTCTGGTTGAATATTGCTCTGTATGTACCACAGTTTTTCCCAAAGCCAGAAGCCAAGTGGCAAAAGCACCACTCAATTCAGTTCAGTTCAGTTGCTCAGTGGTGTCCCACTCTGTGACCCCATGAACTGCCGCACGCCAGGCCTCTCTGTCCATCACCAACTCCCGGAGTTTACCCAAACTCCTGTCCATTGACTCGGTGATTCCAACCAACCATCTCATCCCCTGTTATCCCCTTCTCCTCCTTTCCCCCAATCCCTCTCAGCACCAGGGTCTTTTCAAATGAGTCAGCTCTTCGCATCAGATGGCCAAAGTATTGGAGTTTCAGCTTCAGCGTCAGTCCTTCCAATGAACACCTAGGACTGAACTACTTTAGGATGGACTTGTTGAATCACCTTGCAGTCCAAGGGACTCTCAAGAGACTTTTCCAACACCACAGTTCAAAAGCATCAATTCAACAGTATGAAACAGCAAAGCACCACTAGGCATGTATTATTATCAAGAAAAAACTGAAATTATAATAACATTTTCAGTATCTAATTTGAATTTTTCATTTGTTTGCATTATTTAAAATAATTCTATAACCAGATAAAACCTAAGGGCATTTCTGTTTAAAAGTTAATATCTTTATTTCAAGTTGAAACAGTGCCCTTGCCAAGTTGTTGGCCCAAAGTGCCAGTATTGCTGAAGTTAACCAATTGCTAGATAAAGAAAGATGAAGTCAACTCTGTTAGCAGAGGTTATCTCTGAAACTTTTTTTTATTATTTTTTTTATTTTTTTATTTTTACTTTATTTTAGTTTACAATACCGTATTGGTTTTGCCATACATTGACATGAATCCACCACGGGTGTATACAAGCTCCCAATCCTGAATCCCCCTCCCACCTCCCACCCCGTATCATCTCTCTGAATCATCCCCATGCACCAGCCCCAAGCATCCTGTATCCTGTATCGAACATAGACTGGCACTTCATTTCTTACATGATAGTATACATGTTTCAATGCCATTTTCCCAAATCATCCCACCCTCTCCCTCTCCCTCAGAGTCCAAAAGTCCGTTCTATACATCTGTGTCTCTTTTCCTGTCTCTCATACAGGGTCATCATTACCATCTTTCTAAATTCCGTTGAAACATTTATGAATTCTTGCCAAACCTAAGATCTATTTTGGTTTTAAGACATCTTTTACACTGCAAATAGACTCTCTTCTCTTTCCTCCTTGCCTTTTCCAGAGGCGTCAGTGTCCTTCAGCCTAGCATTCTCATTATTCCTGATACTGCTTCTTTATACTTTATATTACTGTCTTCTGGAGGCTCACTCCATAGTGAGAAACCTTAATCTATGTGTACATATAAACTTAGAGATAGTGATACAGATAGGTAAATAATTAGATAAAACATTCTCTGTTCCAAAATTCATAGGCAGCAGTGGAAGAGGTAATCATTTTTACTGCAAATTCTACCAAGATCCTTTTGTGTTTGACAAAAAGAAAAACCCTGTGGATGGATGGCTGAATTGTTTAAATCCATCAGCTTAGCTCAGGTACATTTATTCATGGATGAATGGGTAAGTGTTAGGGGTACAAAGGAGGGTGTTAAGTGCCAAATTGAAGCTTCAACAATACTTATTGCTGCCAACTATCATGAATCCAAATATCCCCTCACCAAACAGATGGTATGAAAGTTGCATTAGTGGAAAATATGACACCTGTTAAAATGCATGCAGTATATTAAACATGGAGTTGAACCTGAAAGTTTAAACTTTTATCTTAAAATTATACCTCTACTAATAAAACTTCCTAGAACCTTTGAATATTATTAATGCACCCACTTATCCAATATGTATCAAGAAGTTTAGGTCAAGTTCTTAAAATATACTATGAATATGACAGCATATTTTTTTTTATTGATCAAATATGCTAATATCATCTAAATGAAAGCTCAAAGGGAAAAATACAGAGCCACGTTGGATTTATTCCACTCTGGGTACTAAAAAAATTCAAAGAATATGGAAAAATAGAATTATAGGAAGCATAAGTGTTTAAATTATTAAGCAAATGCACAAATAAGTATCTTATTAAGTTATCTAATTATTTTCCTTTCTCTTGGGTTCTTTAGAAGATTACAGTCTAAGTGTTGTTCTTGATGCTGTAGGATTCAGTGCCTTTTTAAATAACAGTATATTCATCAGACTTTTTCACCTGCTTTATAAATATTAAATACATTCTTGGTCATCATGTATATTCATAGTGATGCCTTGATAAGAAGTGGATAGTACCAAGCACCTGTCTTAGCAAATGATAATCCTGGGTATTGCAAAATGGTCAGTTTCAGAAGCACTGATGAGTTATGATAGCAACTGAATCCTCATCACTGGGGACATTTTTATTTGAGCACATTTGGTGTTATGTGTAAATAACTGCCATTTGTAGAAACATGTACAAGTGATCAAACTCTATATAAAATAATGAAACAGATGCTGCTGCTCACACAAACATGCCAAAATACACATGGTCCAAGGGACAAGGGCCAAAGTTTATCTTGGAAGGTCACATGCTGCAGTGTCCCCAGTATCTCAGGATTCATCGAGGCTAATTATTCTTCTCAATTCCACATTTTCCCAAACGGGGAATTCTGAAAGTCTAATTTTCATCATACCAAGGCTAGGGTAAAAACAGAAAGGTGAGGTGAGGTGAAGTTGCTCAGTCGTGTCCGACTCTGCGACCCTGTGGACTGTAACCTACTAGGCTTCTCCGTCCATGGGATTCTCCAGGCCAGAATACTGGAGTGGATTGCCATTTCCTTCTCCAGGGGATCTTCCCGACCCCGGGATCAAACCCGGGTCTCCCACATTGGAGGCAGACACTTTAACCTCTGAGCCACCAGGGAAGCCCAAAAAGAGAAAAGGAAGCTCTAAAAAAGTCCCAGAACAGCCAGGGTCAAAGATTAGCACATAAAAATATGTTTTGAATTTTAAATTTGCTGACTTTTTAGATGCAAAATTCAAAATGTTCCTAAGATATAGGAAAGTAGCCTTCCCTGACTTCCAGTCTCTTTCGCCATTGGCATCAGTTTCTTATGGCCCCTTCCACAAGTGTTTCTATGCCTAACCAAACAAATATGTAATATTCTCATTTTTTAACCAAATGGTGCATCATGCTACACTTTGCTTTTTTCAGTTAATTCTTTTCATTGCATTATATTCAATTGTATAAATATCCAATTAATTGTTAAAATTCCCTGTTGATGAATACTTAGATCTCGTCTTGTACAATTAGGAACAAAGGAAGCACGCTCTCTTTCTCTCTCTCTCTCTCTATATATATATATATGTACACACACACATGTATTTTACTTATAGCCTAGGACTGTAAGTCCCAGCTCTCTCTCTCTCTCTATACACACACACACACACACACACACACACATACACACACACACACGTATTTTACTTACAGCCTAGGACTCTGCTTAGATCCTAAATCCTGTAAGTATTTAATATTTGGTTGAATTATTAGCACAGAAACAAATTTTCATAGTTCAAACCATTTCATCTGTTGATTTTACCCTTTACAATCGTTTCCAAGTCTAATTGCCAAGTATAACAGTAGGTTCTCAGTAAACATTAATTAAGAGTGATGTGGCATATTAAACTTCATTAAAACTTTAAATGACATCACCAATAATCAGAATATTGCTTCACTGGAGAATCTGTTTGACCCTAATTAGTGAATTCAGCTTGGCTTTTCCTGGTGGAAAAACAAAAGAGAAAGGAAGTAAGCCACCTTAATTTTGGATTTGTGACACAAGTTACACCTGACCTTGCCCGTTTGAGAAGTCTTGTAACATCAGTATCAGGTAGGTTAACATTTAACTCTTCTATATGAAGGCATAATTCAGAGACTTTTCCAAGCTATTATGGTTCAACTCTGGTTCATTTAGGCTGCAAAATAATGTACCGGTAGGATGGTGGGATCTTACAAAACTATCTAAAGGACAAGTCTTGGAAAACAGAAACTAATGCAACTCCAAGAGTCTCAGAAGACATAACAACAGTATCTGAACCAGATGCCTCCTCAAGTAATCCCAACCATATGTCTGTGGGCTGCTGTGGCCACATTCCTGGGGCCCCTACCATCCCTCCCCACCAATGATCCTCACCATCCCTCAGCAGGGAGTTTCAGCCTTACTTATCTGGGTCCCACATTTAGGGGTGTATTTTACATAACGTTTTAGTACAGCCATAGTGTTTACATGCTCAGTCTCTCAGTCATGTCTGACTCTTTGCTACCCCATGGACTGTAAACTGCCAGGCTCGTCTGTTCTTGGGGTTTTCCAGGAAAGAATACTGGAGTAGGTTACCATTCCCTCCTCCAGGAGATCTTCCCGACCCAGGGATCAAACCCATGTCTCCTGTGGCTCCTGCATTGGCAGGCAGATTCTTTACCAGAGAGCCTCCTGGGAAGCCCACAGTATAGCCGTATACAGATAACTAAACCCATTTCATTGAAACAAGACTCTGTATTGCACTTTGGAATGTGCATCCTAATTTCACATATTCCCTTCTTCTTCATTTATTTAAATGCTGGTTACAATCCACTAAATTCATTTCAAGGCCCAGTATCGGTCAGTTTGAAAAACACTGCTCTAGAGAGATTGATTTAGACAACAGCATCATTGCGGATAATAAAAGAAACAAGCTTGTGAGGAAAGTGAGAAGTAAAGAAAATCAAAGACCATTCTGCATCTGGAAGAGGAGAGGATAGAAAGAATGGGGAGTACACTTACACTCACATCTTTTATCAGCAAAATGAAACTGGCCTGATCCCAGTTTAATTACTATACCAAGGCTTAACCCACACACATCACCACATGGCACTAATACAATACAAATCATGACTTGTCTGACAAGTAAAAGAAGAAGAAAAAAAAAACAGAAAGGAAAGGAGGAAGGAGGAAAGGGCGAGTAAAAGAGAGAGAAAGGAAGGAAGGAAAAGGGCAGAGAGGGAGGTATGGAGGGAGGAAGGCTAATGTTTTAAGTGTTATTTGTACAAGTAAGGCAGCAGCTCAAATTCAGTATAACTGTCCTGAAAAGTCCTCATTTATTTCAGAGGTAATGCTTGCTCTCCTCACCCCTTTCCACCTCCCCTTCAGTAGTTCCTTCCCCACCGTTACTTAGGCTGGGGTCTGCTTGTCTGACACAAACTGTCAACATAGTCAGAGAATTAAAAACAGTAGTCTTGTAGGATCCAGCTCTTCCAAACACATCCACCTAGATTCTAGACAGACTTCTTGCCACACGGAACATGAAAGTGAAGTGTCAGCCACTCAGTCCTGTCCGACTATTTGCGACCCCATGTACTATATAGCCTGCCAGGCTCCTTTGTCCATGGGATTCTCCAGGCAAGAATACCAGAGTGGGCTGCATTCCCTTCTCTAGGGGATCTTGCCAACCCAAGGATCAAACCTGGATCTCCTGCATTGCAGGCAGATTCTTTACCATCTGAGCCACCAGGAAAGCCCTCTTGCCACACTGCATGCGAGCAACAAATCTAAACTCAAGGTAGATGTCACGTGCTGAGACCCATGATGTATCTAGCCTCAGGCTCAAGTTCTTGCCCTGTCTCTGGTAGATGATGTTTTCCTCAGTCTCTCCCATTTGTTCTCATCAAGTGGTAACCACCCCTCTGCTGGGAACAGCAGCCTTCCTTCACGGTTTCAGCCTTGGCATTTATCTCCTCCACAGTTCAAAAGTTAGTAGAGAAATGAAAATATTTCATTTCCTTGCTTATGCATCCACTTTTTCAAATTACTCCCAGGAAATGTCAATGCTAGGAGAAATATTGTGGAGATGGTGACTGCATTAAAACCATGCATCAGAGGGGCCTGTTCTAGTGAAAGTTTCCAAGACACCTACATTGACCCTGAGTCCTCTTTGCTCAAGGAAAACACAGCTTCACAGACTTTCCTGCTCAGAGAAGGAAGGGTGGGTGCCTTTAGCAGTCCAAGAAGGGCTGGCTGACATCTCCAAGCTGGCTGTCACACTGGTGTGTGGCATGTGTTGCTCAGGGTGATTTTTTTTTTTTTATTAAACTTTGGAACAAAACCCTTGTTTTCTATTTTTAGTTTCATTTGTAATAATGGAATGAAAAATAAGTGATCCTTGAACTCCTGTTTCACATCAGTCATAGAGAGCAAATGTAGCTCCTGTGACAGCTACTAAGTTAGGGCTAAGGAATTTCTAAGCAATTCAGGGGTGTGAATTTGCACATTCTTTAAGCCATTTTTTTTTTTCTGGGCACTGTGTCTCTGGAGATAAAATGTGAAACACGATATAGAAGCAGAGTTGGCATTCACAGGTGACAATCAGACTTACAGGAGTAAGCCTAATTATAGCATAAAGGATTATCAGCAAAGGGCTGGGCACCTATATTTGGTGGATGGTGAAACTATGTCTTCGCCGTGACACTTTCCTCTCACTTGTTCTTGGCCCCAACGACATAACCTCAGCCCACGATGCAGGCTAGAGGGGCAGAATGTTACCAAACACAAAAAATATCAGACTCTGGGATCAGAAAGTGTGAGACATAGAACAAGTGTGTTTTCCTTATGAAAAAAAAAAAGAAAAAAAAAAGGCAAAGTGAATAAGTACAAATTGCTTCTAAAAGTTAATTCTCATTCTTCTTCAAATCCATAAATAAAATGCTAAACCTACTGTTTCCTGATTTGATTTTGTTTTGTCTATTATTCTTTAATTTTGTCCTGCTAATCTGATTTTCAGTTCAGTTCAGTTGCTCAGTCGTGTCCAACTGTTTGTGACCCCATGAACCACAGCATGCCAGGCCTCCCTGCCCATCACCAACTTCCGGAGTCCACCCAAACCCATGTCCATCGAGTCAGTGATGCTATCCAGCCATCTCATCCTCTGTTGTCCCCTTCTCCTCCTGCCCTCAATCTTTCCCAGCATCAGGGTCTTTTCCAATGAGTCACCTCTTCGCATCAGGTGGCCAGAGCAGAGTACTGGAGCTTCAGCTTCAACATCAGTCCTTCCAATGAACACCCAGGACTGATCTGCTTCAGGATGGACTGGTTGGATCTCCTTGCGGTCCAAGGGACTCTCAAGAGTCTTCTACACCACCACACTTCAAAAGCATCAATTCTTCAGCACTCACCTTTCTTTATAATCCAACTCTCACATCCATACATGACCACTGGAAAAACCATAGCCTTTACTAGATGGACCAAGAAATGGTTGGTTGTTGACCAAGTAATGTCGGTGCTTTTTAATATGCTGTCTAGGTTGGTCATAACTTTCCTTCCAGGGAGTAAGCATCTTTTAATTTCATTGCTGAAATCACCATCTGCAGTGATTTTGGAGCCCAGAAAAATAAAATCAGCCACTGTTTCCACTGTTTCCCCATCTATTCGCCATGAAGTGATGGGACCAGATGCCATGATCTTCGTTTTCTGAATGTTGAGCTTTAAGCCAACTTTTTCACTCTCCTCTTTCACTTTCATAAAGAGGCTCTTTAGTTCTTCTTCACTTTCTGCCCTAAAGGGTGGTGTCATCTGCATATCTGAGGTTACTGATATTTCTCCCACAATCCTGATTCCATCTGTGCTTCATTCAGCCCAGCATTTCTCATTATGTACTTTGCATGCGTTAAACAAGATGTTGCCAGTATACAACCTTGATGTACTCCTTTCCCAATTTGGAACCAGTCTATTGTTCCATGTCCAGTCTATTTCTTATTGGCCTGCATAGAGATTTCTCAGGGGGCAGGTAAGGTAGTCTGGTATTCCCATCTCTTCAAGAATTGTCTACATTTTGTTGTGATCCACACAAAGGCTTTGGCATAGTCAATAAAGCAGAAGTAGATGTTTTTCTGGAACTCTCCACTTTTTCAATGATCCAAAGCATGTTGGCAATTTGATCCCTGGTTCCTCTGCCTTTTCTAAATCCAGCTTGAACATCCAGAAGTTCACAGTTCACATACCACTGAAGGTTGGCTTGGAGAATTTTGAGCATTACTTCAGGACCCAGGAGAAAGGAGCAGTGGCCCCACAAGAGACTGACTCAGACTTGCCTGTGACTTTCTTAGCTGTTACTGAAGTCATGTATGGTGGCTCACTGCTTGAAAGCCAATACTCCAGAGACAAGATCAGTGGAGAGAAAAACTTGTTTTATTTTGGAGGCTGGCAATTGAGGGAGAAGGTGGACTCATGTCCAAAGGCCAATATCCCCCTGAAAATCAGTGGGCAAGAGCTTTTAAAGGGGAATTTCAGGGGTATATAGACAGAGGGAGGAAGCTAAATGCAGAAACAACACAGTCAGCTCTGACAGTCATTTTTTTTTTTTAATTGGAGGCTAATTACTTTACAATACTGTAGTGGTTTTTGCCATACATTGACATGAATCAGCTATGGGTTGACATGTGTTTCCCATCCTGAACCCCCCTCCCCTCTCTCCCCATCCCATCCCTCAGGGTCCTCCCAGTGCACCAGCCCTGAGCACCCTGTCCCATGCATCAAACCTGGACTGGCAGTCTGTTTCACATATGATAATATACATGTTTAAATGCTATTCTCTCAAATCATCCCACCCTTGCCTTCTCCCACAGAGTCCAAAAGACTGTTCTACAATTTGTGTCTCTTTTGCTATCTCGCATATAGGGTTATCATTACCATCTTTCTAAATTTCATATATATGCATTAATATACTGTATTGGTGTTTTTCTTTCTGGCTTACTTCACTCTGTATAATAGGCTCCAGTTTCATCCACCTCATTAGAACTGTTTCAAATGTATTCTTTTTAATGGCTGAGTGATATTCCATTGTGTATATGTACCAAAGCTTTCTTATCCATTCATCTGCTGATGGACATCTAGGTTGCTTCCATGTCCTGGCTATTATAAACAGTGCTGCAATGAACATTGGGGTGCACCTGTCTCTTTCAATTCTGGTTTCCTTGGTATCTATGCCCAGCAGTGGAATTGCTGGGTCATATGGCAGTTCTATTTCCAGTTTTTTAAGGAATCTCCACATTGTTCTCCATAGTGGCTGTACTAGTTTGCATTCCCACCAACAGTGCAAGAGGGTTCCCTTTGCTCCGCACCCTCTCGAGCATTTATTGTTTGTAGATTTTTTGATAGTAGCCATTCTGACCAGTGTGAGATGGTACCTCATTGTGATTTTGATTTGCATTTCTCTGATAATGAGTGATGTTGAGCATCTTTTCATGTGTTTGTAAGCCATCCATATGTCTTCTTTGGAGAACTGTCTGTTTAGTTCTTTGGCCCATTTTTGTGATTGGGTCATTTGTTTTTCTAGAATTGAGCTGCAGGAGTTGCTTGTATATTTTTGAGATTAATTCTTTGTCAGTTGCTTCATTTGCTATTATTTTCTCCCATTTTGAAGGCTGTCTTTTCACTTTACTTATAGTTTCCTTCATTGTGCAAAAGCTTTTAAGTTTAATTAGGTCCCATTTGTTTATTTTTGCTTTTATTTCCATTACTCTGGGAGGTCGGTCATGGAGGATCCTGCTGTGATTTATGTCAGAGAGTGTTTTGCCTATGTTCTCCTCTAGGAGTTCTATAGTTTCTGGTCTTATGTTTAGATCTTTAATCCATTTTGAGTTTATTTTTGTGTATGGTGTTAGAAAGTGTTCTAGTTTCATTCTTTTACAAGTGGTTGACCAGTTTCCCCAGCACGACTTGTTAAAGAGATGGTCTTTTCTCCATTGTATATTCTTGCCTCCTTTGTCAAAAATAAGGTATCCATAGGTGTGTGGATTTATCTCTGGGCTTTCTATTTTGTTCCATTGGTCTATATTTCTGTCTTTGTGCCAATACCATACTGTCTTGATGACTGTAGCTTTGTAGTATTGCCTGAAGTCAGGCAGGTTGATTCCTCCAGTTCCATTCTTCTTTCTCAAGATTGCTTTGGCTATTCGAGGTTTTTTATATTTCCATACAAATAGTGAAATTATTTGTTCTAGTTCTGTGAAAAATACCGTTGGTAGCTGATAGGGATTGCATTGAATCTATAGATTGCTTTGGGTAGTATACTCGTTTTCACTATATTAATTCTTCTGATCCATGAACATGGTATATTTCTCCATCTATTTGCATCCTCTTTGATTTCTTTCATCAGTGTTTTATAGTTTTCAATAGATAGGTCTTTTGTCTCTTTAGGTTGATATATTCCTAAGTATTTTATTTTTTTCTTTGCAATGGTGAATGGAATTGTTTCCTTAATTTCTCTCTCTGTTTTCTCATTGTTAGTGTATAGGAATGCAAGGGATTTCTGCATTAATTTTATATCCTGCAACTTTATTATATTCATTGATTAGCTGTCTATGGCCATACCACCCCGAATGCGCCTGATCTCACCTGACAGTCATCTTAAAATCAGTCATGCAGTGGTCTGATCAGTGTTGATTGTTTAAAGTACAGTCAGTCTTTAGTTCCAGGGTTGATTTTTTCCTTTTTTTTTTTTTTTTTTTTCGAGGCCAGTCCTCAGAATCATGGCAGATTATGTCACGGCTACAGTCTGGTCATCACATAGTTAACTTCTTCTACCTGGTAGAGGTTTCAGTATCTACAAGACAGCTCAAAGCATTTGGCTCAAAATATCACCTGCAGCCCTTGAGAAGGAATTAAAAGTCCTTGACTTTACTTAATGACTATAGTGTTATTTGGTTTTGTTCAGCTGTTTTCTTTTGCTTCTGCATTTTCTCACTTCTCTGATAAAGCTTATCATGTGGCTAAAGTTCTTCTACAGACAGAAGACAGGTGGGAGATGTGGGGTGCAAAGACCATAGGATACTGCTTCAAGTCAACATTACCACTACTCCTATGGTGATTCTTCCTTATTTCAGTATCAACATAGAGACTCCCATCCAAACCCTGGCCTCTCATTTTTTTATTTTTTCCTTCAGTGTCTTGTCACATGGTCCACTGTACCATGTACCCCTAATCAAACTTCAGTGCTGACATTAGCAGCATTTCCTGACCACCCATTGCAAGGATCTGCATCTCTGATCACCATCATTCAAATTTCCAGCCAACTTCCTTTGACCCTCTGGCTCTGTCCCATCCCTTGCCCTGCAGCTTCTTCATTGTTCATCTCCCCACTCACCTGCTTATCTCACCTCCCCACTCACCTGCTTATCTCACCTCCCCACTCACCTGCTTATCTCACCTCCCCACTCACTTGCTTATCTAGTTAGACTCCATAATCATTTTATTCCTCTCTTGCATTTAGTCTCAACTTCTTTGATTTCATCATATGTTTCAGCAAAATCTGAACTTGATTAAGCTCAATTCTGGCTTGTTCTGCAGCTATAGACCTTGGCCCACCAAAAAAACAAAAACAAAACAAACAAACAACAATAACAGCAAAAAAAAAGAAAAAAAAAACACCACCACCAACAACAAAACAGAAATGTGCAGATTAGATCCGCTTTATTCCTGAAAACCTTAAGTGGGCCCTCAAGCATACCTCATAATCCTATGACATTCTTATAATCACTTTGTGATTACATTTCACATTTCCTTTTTCCTCAAACTCCAACTATTTATTTTACCTCCTTGACCTCAGCTGAATTTGACATCATATTTTAGTTTGCTGGCAAATAAAAGCAATCAGCAAGGAACTTTTAAAAATGAATTAGAATAAAGGGAGATAAGACAAAAACAGGAATTTCAGATATTGTTCCAAAGTCATTCTTGCAAAGTTTTTGCCCTGGCTGTCTTCTGAAATGGCATAGAAAAATGACAGCTCAGCTGCAACATCCATCTCTATGCCCCAGTCAGAGAAACATGGGTTCCTTAGAGAAACGGCCTGTTCCAGGTATGAAGTCAATCACTCCAGTCACTTAGTTGTGTCTGACTCTTTGCGACCCCATGGACTGCAGCATGCCAGGCCTCCCTGTCCATCGTCAACTCCCAGAGTTTCCCCCAAACTCATGTCCATTGAGTTGGTGGTGCCATCCAACCATCTCATCCTCTGTCGTCCCCTTTCCTCCCATCTTCAGTCTTCCCCAGCATCACGGTCTTCTCCAATGAGTCACTTCTTCACATCAGGTGACCAAAGTATTGGAGCTTCAGCTTCAGCATCAGTCCTTCCAATGAATATTCAGGACTGATTTCCTTTAGGATGGACTGGTTGGATGTCCTTGCAGTATTAAGTATGAAAGACATAAGAGGTGGAGTAGGAAAGAACACCATGTGCCAGAAAGTAAGTCAGCCTGAAGAAGGTGACACTGGCTGAATCTGGGATATCTTCATCACCCAAAATAAAAAGGTCAGTAAAATGTACTACCTAGTGGATTAAAATAAAATATCCAGGAGACCATGCTGAATAAATGGATAAATAGGTGAGATAGATAAATAAATAGAAGATTGCCAGTTACTAAAGGTAGAAGGAATGATAGAGTTATAAAATCACCATTTGCAACCACCATGTGAATAACTGTTCAAGGAAAAATGTCAGTGAAACAAACTTTTAGTTAACTTTTGATGAGTAATAAGATATTTACAAAATATCTCCTCAAAGTACCTCCTCAAATATAACTGTTGATTACAAAGGAAGATTAAAATTTCCTTTCAAATGGAGAATTCTTGCAGACAGAACCTTAAGTAGTTTTATTAACTTGTATGTGTTGATATAACAGAATACCACAGGCCATGTGGCTTAAAAAACAGGCACGTATTTTCTCACATTCCTGGAGGCTGGAGGTCCAAGGTCAAAGGCCAGAGGGTGTTTATAGCCAGGTTTCTCTCCTTGGCTTGCAGGCACCGACCTTCTTGTCATGTCCTCACACAGTCTTTCCTCTAAGCACACATACTACTGGCATCCCTTCCTCTGCTTATGAGAACAACAGTCCTGTAGAATCAGGCCCCCCTCGTCTGATTTCATTTAACCTGAATTACCTTCTAACACCCAGTTTTCCAATACAATCATATATTGGGGTTAAAGGCCAAACATATGAGTTGGGGAGGAATACAATTCTGCCTGTAACAGTGGTCAAATTTAACATCAGGGATAATGGAAAAATTGACAACATTTGACTTAATTTTATAACTAGAAGGATACAATATCACTTACAAAGCATTCTTGCCAGAAGTGCTAACCTGTACAAACAACTGTCTGGCACTCTTCAAAGGGTCAGTGTCATGAAAGATGAAGAAAGACCAAGGAAGTTCTTCAAATGAAAGGAACTGTTCCACATCAAGGAGACAAAAACAACAGGACAACTAGATGCAGTGTAAGAACCTGAGTTTCTGAAAGGGAAACTGCTAGGAACACTGGCTAAGTTTGAATACAGGCTCTCCTTTAGATATAACTATGCATCAGTGTTGCAACAGTGCCAAACTTCCTGAATGTTATCGTTGTGTTATGACTGTGTAAGAAAATGTCCTGCTTCTAGGGAATAGATACTAAAGCCTTTAGGAATAAAGGATCATGACCTCTGCAATTGATAATAGTTGATACATCTAAAGGAAATGTTCTTGAAACTTTTCATAGACTTGGAAATTTTAATACAAAAAGTTTTTTTAAAAAAGAACAAAACCCACAATTTTAAATGATGCAGGTAACTTCATTGACTCACAAAATCCTCGCAGAACTGACTTTTAAGTGTATAAAAGGACAAAGAGATGGGCAGGAGCAACAGAACTTGGGAAACAGAGAAGCAGATGGAGTAGTAGTAATTGACAACAGATTCAAAGAGCTGAATCTGAAACCACAGGTGGGTACAGCCAGCCAGTGTACACTACAGAATCCCCCAGAGGCTGTCACTGGCAGTACCGGCTGCCTCTGAGGATGAGGCTGAAAACAAAAGAATCCCTTCCCTGTTGGAGCCTACCAACTGCTTCTCACTCACCTTGCAGAAGATGAGAGGTTTTACCCCCTAGAGAAGTAAAGCAGAGTGTGTCTGGGCTTACAGATTCCAGAGACTTTGAGAGCAGGAAGTTATTACTGAAAACAAGTGATATAGAAAAGCATATATGCATACAGGTACTGTCGTTTTCAGGCTGTGGACCCAGGACAGTTCATCATATTCTGATTGGGCATACTTCTTAAAGTCCTCCAAAACTTTAAAAATGTTGGAAGAGATCACTAGATAGAGAGAAACAAATTTAAAACATAACTGGCAACCTTATGAAAGTCACTAGATCCACAATATTTATCAGTAAGTTTGATGATACCACGCTTATGGCAGAAAGTAAAGAACTAAAGAGCCTCTTGATGAACGTGAAAGAGGAGAGTGAAAAAGTTGGCTTAAAACTCAACATTCAGAAAACTAAGATCATGGCATCTGGTCCCATCACTTCATGGCAAATAGATGGGGAAACAGTGGAAACAGTGTCAGACTTCATTTTTCTGGACTCCAAAATCACTGCAGATGGTGATTGCAGCCATGAAATTAAAAGATACTTACTCCTTGGAAGAAAAGTTATGACCAACCTAGACAGCATATTAAAAAGCAGAGACATTACTTTGCCAATGAAGTTCCATGTAGTCAAGGCTATGGTTTTTCCAGTAGTCATGTATGGATGTGAGAGTTGGACTATAAAGAAAGCTGGGTGCTGAAGAATTGATGCTTTTGAAGTGTGGTGGTGTAGAAGACTCTTGAGAGTCCCTTGGACTGCAAGGAGATCCAACCAGTCCATCCTGAAGGACATCAGTCCTGAGTGTTAATTGGAAGGACTAGTTTTGAAGCTGAAATGCCAATACTTTGGCCACCTGATGGGAAGAGCTCTTTTGAAAAGACCCTGATGTTGGGAAAGATTGAAGGCGGGAGGAGAAGGGAAAGACAGATGATGAGACGGTTCGGTTGTATGGCATCACCTACTCAATGGACATGGGTTTGGGTGGACTGCGGGAGTTGGTGATGGACAGGGAGGCCTGGCATGCTGAGGTTCATGGGGTCCCAAAGAGTCGGACATGACTGAGTGACTGAACTGAACTGAATATCTAAAGCCACATGCTAAATTTCAATAACTACTAATTTTTTAATAACCAATTCCATAATAAAAAAGGAATAACAGGATCTATCCTTAACATGACAAAAAATAATTATTTTAACCCAGAAGCCCACCTCATATTTAACTAAGAAACATTCAAGGAATTACTTTAAAGTGAGAAATGAGGCATAGACAAGATGCCTACTGTTACTCCTCGTGTTTGACACTATCTGCAATTTCTGACTGATAATAAAAAGCTTAAATTATAACTATAATATTTTAAAAGATTCTTCACTTAGAAAACTAAAATGAATCAACTGAGGAATAATCTATGTTATTAAGAGCAGACACAGATGTAACTGGTTAGAAAAATAATAGCTTTTTAAAATACCAACAGCATCCAATTACAAAATGTAATGCATGAAAGTTTATTAGCACAGAAATTTTGGTTTATGTAGGAATAAGCAATTCAAAGTGTGTGCAGGATCTATATGGTTTAAACTACTGAATATTTCTCAGAAACATAAAAGAATCTGATTCAATGGAAAGATTTAATATGGTAGGATTCAATCCCTCTCAAATTAATGTATTGTTCTAATGAATTTCAACTTAAATTCTGATTAATTTTTTAAAAATGAAATTATATATATGATTTTGAATGATTCTCTTGATGTATGACAGAGACCACCACAACACTGTAAAGCAATTGTAGTCCCCCCCCAAAAAAACTGAAAAAATCATTTTAACTCTTATTCAATTGAAAGAATAAACAGGATTGAAGAGGTAAAAAAGTTCTAAAAATTAATGAGGGTATTATGTTCATCAATTATAACTGAGTATGAATTTAGTGGATAAAATGAGTACACACAGAATGAGTGAACCATCACAGAAGTCAGAAATAGATACTCATGTGAACCAGAATTTAGCAGATCATAACAGTGGAATTGTGAATCAGTAGGAAAAGAAAGACTCATCAATAACGATGGATAATTGCCTGTCTAGACAGTTTAAACTAGTTCCTCACTTAAAGACTCATTCAAAATATAGCTTAGATGAATTAAAATTATAGTAATAAATGAATACAAAAATAAATAAGTAAACTATAAAAGAGCCAAGTTAAAATACAAGTGAACTGCAAGAGCATAAAGGAAAAACAGGATTTCCTAAGTAGAATTTGGAGGGGGCGTTGGGATGGGGACACATGTAAACCCATGTCTGATTCATATCAAGGTATGGCAAAAGCTACTACAATATGGTAAGGTAATTAGCCTCCAATTAAAATAAATAAATTTTTTTTAAAAAGGAAAAAATATAAATGAATGATAGAATCCTAAATAAAAATATTGACGTATTTTAATTATAAAACAATCAAAACCTTCTATATATCAAGAGACATAGTAAAGAATGAAAAATAAATGACTCAAAGTGAAATATACATATACGGAAATTTGCAAATATATTTAACTTATAAAGAACTCAAGAAACAAAATGGCAGATAGAGTAAAAACACCAGAAAAAAAAAAAAAAAAGGATAATAGAAAAGAAGACAGGCAAATGGACAGTAAAGGTAAGAAATTTTCTTTTCTACATTGAAATAGTAATTTAGTCTATCCAACCAAATTTATGACCATATATACATACATGTATATATATGTCAACCTGCCTTTTTATATCCAAGATGGGCAGAAAAACAGAGAAACATATTTTTAAATCTAATATGCAGGGCTGCTGCTGCTGCTGTGTTGCGTCAGTCGTGTCCGACTCAGTGCAACCCCATAGATGGCAGCTCACCAGGCTTCCCCATCCCTGGGATTCTCCAGGCAAGAACACTGGAGTGGGTTGCCATTTCCTTCTCTAATGCATGAAAGTGAAAAGTGAAAGTGAAGTCGCTCAGTCGAGTCCGACTCTTTGCGACCCCATGGACTGTAGCCCACCAGGCTCCTTCGTCCATAGGATTTTCCAGGCAAGAGTACTGGAGCGGGGTGCCATCGCCTTCTCCAAACATGCAGGGAGGAGGTTATAAATCTGCAATAGGTCATATAATAAATATTTCCAGCTTTGTGAGTTATATGATCTCTGTCACAACTATCCAACTCTGCTCTGCTAGCACAATTGTGACCACAGACAAATGGGCATGGATGTGTTCTGATAAACTCTTATTTGCAAATACAGACATTAGGCCAAACTGGTTTGTCAGACCTCTGTTATAGAGGAGAAAATTGCAACAACTCTTGGAACACCCTGGTTAATATGTATTGAAAGTCTTAATAATCTGCGTATCATTTGACCAAGGAATCTCCTTCTAGGAATGCATTCTGTAGATCCCATTATGCTTATGAATTTGATATTTATCAAAGGATGTCTTTATGTCTAATGATGTCTTTTTAAGTAAATCTTGCTATACAATGGATAACTATGCCATATCCCAAAATTATATCATAAAAAACACTAATGACATCACAAATATTTATCAGTCAGTCAGTTCAGTCGTTCAGTTGTGTCTAACTCTTTGTGACCCCATGGACTGTAGCACACCAGGCTTCCCTGTCCTACACCAACTCCCGGAGCTTACTCAAACTCATGTACATAGAGTCAGTGATGCCATCCAACCATCTCACCCTCTGTCATCCCATTCTCCTCCTGCCTTCAATCTTTCCCAGCAATCTTTCCCAGTTTTTTCCAATGAGTCAGTTACATGCATCAGGTGGCCAAATTATTGGAGTTTCAGCTTCAGTATCAGTCCTTCCAATGAACACTCAGGACTGATCTCCTTAGGATAGACTGGTTGGATCCCCTTGCAGTTCAAGGGACTCTCAAGAGTCTTCTACACTACAGATCAAAAGCGTCAATTCTTCAGCACTCAGCTTTCTTTATAGTCCATCTCTCACATCTATATAAAACTACTGGAAAAAAAAATAGCTTTGACTAGATGGGCCTTTGTTGGCAAAGTAATGGCTCTGCTTTTTAATATGCTGTTGAGTTTGGTCATAAATTTTCTTTGAAGGAGCAAGTGTCTTAATTTCATGGCTGCAGTCACCATCAGCAGTGATTTTGGAGCCCAAGAAAATAATCTGTCACTGTTTCCATTGTTTGCCCATCTATTTGCCATGAAGTGTTTGGACTGGATGCCATCACCTTCATTTTCTGAATGTTGAGTTTTAAACCAATTTTCTCACTCTCCTCTTTCACATTCATCATTTCTCACATTTCTCATGATGTACTCTGCATATAAGTTAAATAAGTAGGGTGACAATATACAGCCTTGACGTACTCCTTTCCCAATTTGGAACCAGTCTGCCGTTCCATGAGCAGTTCTAAATGTTGCTTCTTGACCTGCATACAGATTTCCTAGGAGGCAGGTCAGGTGGTCTGGTATTCCCATCTCTTTAAGAATTTTCCACAGTTTGTTGTGATCCACACAGTCAAAAGCTTTGGCATAGTCAATAAAGCAGAAATAGATGCTTTTCTGGTATTCTCTTGCTTTTTCAATGATGCAACAAATGTTGACAATTTGATCTCTGGTTTCTCTGCCTTTTCTAAATCCAGCTGGAACATCTGGAAGTTCGTGATTCACATACTATTGAAGTCTGGTTTGCAGAATTTTGAGCATTACTTTCCTAGTGTGTGAGATGAGTGCAATTGTGCATTAGTTTGAGCATTCTCTGGCATTGCCTTTCTTTGGGATTGGAATGAAAACTGACCTTTTCCAGTCCTGTGGCCACTGCTGAGTTTTCCAAATGTGCTGGCATATTGAGTGCAGCACTTTCACAGCATCATCTTCCAGGATTTGAAATAGCTCAACTAGAATTCCTTCACCTCCACTATCTTTGTTCGTAGTGATGCTTCCTAAGGCCCACTTGACTTCGCATTCAAGGATGTGAGTGATCACACCATCATGGTTATCTGGGTCATGAAGATCTTTTTTTTATAGTTCTTCTGTGTATTCTTACCACCTCTTCTTAATGTCTTCTGCTTCTGTTAGGTCCATACCATTTCTGTCCCTTTTTGTGCCCATCTTTATGTGAAATGTTCCTTTGGTATCTCTAGTTTTCTTGAAGAGATCTCTAGTCTTTCTCATTCTATTGTTTTCCTCTATTTCTATGCATTGGTTACTGAGGAAGGCTTTCTTATCTCTTCTTGCTATTCTTTTGAACTCTGCATTCAAATGGATATATCTTTCCTTTTTTCCTTTGCCTTTTGCTTCTCTTCTTTCCTCAGCTATTTATAAGGCCTCCTCAGACAACCATTTTGCCTTTTTGCATTTTTTTCCTTGGGGATGGTCTTGATCACTTCTCCTGTACAATGTCATGAACCTAAGTCCATTGTTCTTCAGGGACTCTGTCTATCAGACCTAATCCCTTGAATCTATTTGTCACTTGCTCCGTATAATCATAAGGGATTTGATTCAGGTCATACATGAATGGTCTAGTAGTTTTCCCTACTTTCTTCAATTTAAGCTAAATATTTATAATCAGTTGAAAAACAGGTTTCCATAGAGTATATACAATATGACCCTAAATTTCCTCATACATATCTGTGCCCACACACACAGCAGAAATTGAAGAATAGAGATGTAAGTTGCACTGCCTGAGTTAAAATTCAGGTTTTACTATTTTCTGTATGAATTAAGTCAAGTCATTTAATCTCTCTAAGTCTCATTTTCCTCATTTGTGAAATGGAAAGTAATTGTGCTTAACTCATTAAGTTGTTATGAGAATTAAGTGAATACTTACAAAAACTCTATAGGTGGCTCAGACTGTAAAGAATCTACCAGCAATGCAAGAGACCTGGGTTTGACCTCTGGATTGGGAAGATCCCCTGGAGAAGGGAATGGCTATTCATTCCAGCATTTTGGTCTGGAGAATTCCATGGACAGAGGAACCTTACATGCTACAGTTCATGAGGTCACAAAAAGTTGGACACGACTGAGTGACTTTCACTTTTACACAGATATATGTATATATATATACAAAGATATGTGTGTATATGTACATCCAAAAATTCAGCATATTTATACTCAATTTGTGTTATCTTCTCAGCTCTTTGATGTTTTCTGACTTTCAGACACAGTATGTATATTATTTTATAATTATATGAAAATGTTGTTTATGCTTTTGAGAATTTCATAAGCTATTTTCAATATTATAGCAAAGTAAAATTGTCTTTAGGAAGCATTCTTTTCAAGAATTCAGTAAATTTTGAGGATCACTGAGCTGGCCCAAAGAGCAAAGCCCATATGTGATTTTCAGGAAACAATTTCACAGACTGCTGCTGCCTTTTTCCCTGAGAGGAAGAAAGTTTATCTCAGGTGAGACAGTTATGGACATTAGGCACATTGTCTCACTGGTATCTGGAAGTCAGTGTGGCCTGGTCGAAGGCAGAGACATGAAATATTCACCCAGTTTCAAGAGTTCATGTCCTGGCAGGAAATACCTTAGAGAGTATCTCTCTGATGCTTGCTTCTTATTTGAATAAATCTGTAGATCCAAATGTGTTTTCTCAAGGACCTGAGTTCAGAAGCAACCTTCCTGCATGACACACTCTTTCTCTATCTCCAATTATATTTTAACTTAAACCCATATTGTGATGTGTGTGGCTTCATCAATGGGGAGGATATTAATAACAGGGGAGGTGCTACATTTTGGAGTAAGGGGCACATTGAAAATCTCTGTATCAGACATCTGGGACAATGTTAAACACCCCCAACATTCGAATCATAGGAGTCCCAAAAGAAGAAGACAAAAAGAAAGGCCATAAGAAAATGCTTGAGGAGATAATAGTTGAAAAATTCCCTAAAATGGGGAAGGAAATAGCTACTCAAGCCCAAGAAATCCAGAGAGTCCCAAACAGGATAAACCCAAGGCAAAACACCCCAAGGTACATATTAATGAAATTAATGAAGATCAACCACAAAGAGCACATATTAAAAGCATCAAGGGAAAAGCAACAAATAACATACAAGGGATCCCCATAAGGATAACAGCTGATCTTTCAATAGAAACTCTTCAAGCCAGAAGGGAATAGCAGGACATACTTAAAGTGATGAAAGAGGAAAACCTACAACCCAGAATACTATACCCAGCAAAGATCTCCTTCAAATATAAAGGAGAAATCAAAAGCTTTACAGACAAGCAAAACCTGAGAGAATTCAGCACCACCAAACCAGCTCTTCAACAAATGCTAAAGGATCTTTAGGCAGGAAACACAGAAAAGGTGTATAAACTTGAACCCAAAACAACAAAGTAAATGGCAATGGAATCATATTTATCAATAATTACCTTAAATGTAAGTGGGTTGAATGCCCACCCCAACCAAAAGATAAAGACTGGCTGAATTGACACTAAAACAAGACCCCTATATATGCTGTCTACAAGAGACCCCCCTCAAAACAAGGGACACATACAGACTGAAAGTGAAGGGCTGGAAAAAGATATTCCACGCAAATAAAGACCAAAAGAAAGCAGTAGTAGAAATACTCACATCAGATCAAATAGACTTTGAAATAAAGTTTGTGAAAAGAGACAAAGAAGTACACTACATAATAGTCAAAGGATCAATCCAATAATAAGATATAACAATTATATATTCACCCAACATAGGAGCACTGCAATACACAAGGCAAACGCTGACAAGTATGAAAGGGGAAATTAACAGTAACACAATAATAGTAGGAGACTTTAATACCCAACTCACACCTATGGATATATCAACCAAACAGAAATTAGCAAGGAAACACAAATTTTAAATAATACAATAGACCAATTAGACCTAATTGATATCTTATTATATTTCACCCCCAAACAAGGAATTTCACCTTTTTGTCAAGTGCACATGGAACATTCTCCAGGATAGATCACATCCTGGGCCATAAATCTAGCCTTGGTTAATTAAAAAAAAATTTAAATCATTTCAAGCATCTTTTCTGATCACAATGCTGTAAGATTAGATGTCAACTACAGGGGAAAAAAAAGAAAAAACTATACAAACTAAAAAAAAAAGATTAAAAATGCAAACAACACACTTTTGAATAACCAACAAATCATGGAAGAAATCAAAATATGCATAGAAACAAATGAAAATGAAAGCATGACAAAACCTATGGGATTCAGTTAAAGCAGTGCTAAGGAGAAGGTTCATAGCAATACTAGTTAGCTCAAGAAATAAGAGAAAAATCAAATAAATAACCTAACTTTACATCTAAAGCAACTAGAAAAAGAAGAAATGAAGAACCCCAGGGTTAGTAGAAGGAAAGAAATTATAAAAATTAGGGCAGAAATAAATGACAAAGAAACAAAGGAGATGATAGCAAAAACCAACAAAACTAAAAGCTGGTTCTTTGAGAAGATAAATAAAATAGACAAACCATTAGCCAGATTCATTAAGAAAAAAAAAAAAATGGAGAATCAAATCAACAAAATCAGAAATGAAAATGGAGAAATCACAACAGACAACACAGAAATACAAAGGATCATGAGACTACTATCAGCAACTATATGACAATAAAATGGACAACTTGGAAGAAAAGGATAAATTCTTAGAAAAATATAATCTTCCAAAACTGAGCCAGGAAGAAATAGAAATTCTTAACAGACCCATCACAAGCATGGAAATCGAAACTGTAGTCAAAAATCTTCCAACAAACAAATGCCCAGGACCTGATGGCTTCACAGGTGAATTCTACCAAAAATTTAGAGAAGAGCTAACACATATCCTACTTAAACTCTTCCAGAAAATTGCAGAGGAAGGTAAAATGCCAAACTCATTCTGTGAGGCCACCATCACCCTAATATCAAAACCAGACAAAGATGCCACACACAAAAAAGGAAAACTACAGGCCAATATCACTGATGAACATAGATGCAAAAATCCTCAACAAAATTCTAGCAAACATAATCCAACAAAATATTAAAAAGATCATACATCATGACCAAGTGGGCTTTATCCCAGGGATGCAAGGATTCTTCAATATTTGCAAATCAATCAATGTGATACACCACATTAACAAATTGAAAGATAAAAAACATATGATTATCTCATATGGTAGATGCAGAGAAAGCCTTTGACAAAATTCAACATCCATTTATGATAAAAACCCTCCAGAGCAGGCATAGAAGGAACATACCTCAACATAATGAAAGCCATATTTTATAAACCCACTAGAAATATGATCTAGTGGGTGAAAAATGGAAAGCATTTCCCCTAAAGTCAGGAACAAGACAAGGGTGCCCACTCTCACCAATACTATTCAACATAGTTTTGGAAGTTTTAGCCATTGCAATCAGAGAAGGAAAAGCAATAAAAGGAATCCAGACTGGAAAAGAAAAAGTAAGACTCTCATTGTTTGCAGATGACATGATCCTCTACATAGAAAGCCCTAAAGACAGCACCAAAAAATTACTAGAGCTAATCAATGAATACAGCAAAGTTGCAAGATATGAAATTAACAAACAGAAATCCCTTCCATTCCTATACATTAGCAATGACAAAACAGAAAGAGAAATTAAGGAAACAATTCCATTCATCATTGCAACAAAAAGAATAAAATACTTAGGAATATATCTACCTAAAGAAGCAAAAGACCTATATACAGAAAACTATAACATACTGATGAAAGAAAACAAAAATGACACAAATAGATGGAGAAATATACCATGTTTGTGGATTAGAAGAATCAATATAGTGAAAATGAATATTCTACCCAAAGCAATCTATAGATTCAATGCAATCCATATTAAGTCAACAACAGTATTTTTTCATAGAACTAGAACAAATAATTTCACTATTTGTGTGGAAACACAAAAAACCTCAAATAGCCAAAGAAATCTTGAGAAAGAAAAATGGAACTGGAGGAATCAACCTGACAGATTTAAGACTATACTACAAAGCTATAGTCATCAAGACAGTATGGCATTGGCATAAAGGCAGAAATATAGATCAATGGAACAAAATAGAAAGCCCAGAGATAAATCCATGCACCTATGGACACCTTATCTTTGACAAAGGAGGCAAGAATATACAATGGAGAAAAGACAATCTCTTTAAAAACTGGTGCTGGGAAAACTGGTCAACACTTGTAAAAGAATGAAACAAGAACACTTTCTAACACTGTACACAAAAATAAACTCAAAATTGATTAAAGATCTAAATGTAAGACCAGAAATTATAAAACTCGTAGAGAAAAACATAGGCAAAACACTCTGACATAAATCACAGCAAGATCCTCTATGACTCACCTCCCAGAGTAATGAAAATAAAAGGAAAAGTAAACAAATAGGGCCTAATTAAACTTAAAAGCTTTTGCACAATGAAGGAAGCCATGCTGCTGCTGCTGTTGCTAAGTTACTTCAGTCATGTCCTACTCTGTGCGACTCCATAGAAGGCAGCCCACCAGGCTCCCCCATCCCTGGGATTCTCCAGGCAAGAACACTGGAGTGGGCTGCCATTTCCCTCTCCAATGCATGAAAGTGAAAAGTGAAAGTGAAGTCGCTCAGTCATGTCCGACTCCTAGCAACCCCATGGACTGCAGCCTACCAGGCTCCTCCTTCCATGGGATTTTCCAGGCAAGGGTACTGGAGTGGGTTGCCATTGCCTTCTTAAGCAAGGTGAAGAGACAGCCTTCAGAATGGAAGAAAATAATAGCAAATGAAGCAACTGACAAAGAATTAATCTCAAAAATATACAAGCAGCTCACGCAGCTCAATACCAGAAAAAATAAATGACCCAATCAAAAAATGGACCAAAGAACTAAACAGACATTTCTCCAAAGAAGACATAGAGATGGCTAACAAACACATGAAAAGATGCTCAACATCACTCATTATCAGAGAAATGCAAATCAAAACCACAATGAAGTACCATCTCACACTGGTCAGAATGGCTGCTATCAAAAAGCCTACAAAAAATAAGTGCTGGAGACAGTGTGGAGAAAAGGGAACCCTCTTATACTGTTGGTGGGAATACAAACTAATACAACCACTATGGAGAACAGTGTGGAGATTCTTTAAAAAACTGGAAATAGAACTGGCTTATGACCCAGCAATCTCACTGCTGGGTATAGATACCGAGGAAACCAGAATTGTATGAGACGTGTGTACCCCAAGGTTCATCACAGCACTGTTTACAATAGCTAGGACATGGAAGCAACCTAGATGTCCATCAGCAGATGAATGGATACGAAAGCTGTGGTACATATACACAACAGAATATTACTTAGCTATAAAAAGGAATGCATTTGAATCAGTTCTAATAAGGTGGATGAAACTGAAGCCTATTATACAGAGTGAAGTAAGTCAGAAAGAAAAACACCAATATAGTATATTAATGCATATATATAAAATTTAGAAAGATGGTAATGACAACCCTATATGTTAGACAGCAAAAGAGGCACAGATATAAAGAGTACTTTTGAACTCTGTGGGAGGAGAGGGTGGGATGATCTGAGAGAATAGCACTGAAACACATGAAGTTCGATGCATGAAACAGGGCACTTAAAGCCAGTGAACTGGGACAATCCTGAGGGATGGGGTGGGGAGGGAGGTGGAAGGGGGATTCAGAATGGGGGACACATGTGCACCCATGGCTGATTCATGTCTGCTGCTGCTGCTAAGTCACTTCAGTCGTGTCCGACTCTGTGCAACCCCATAGATGGCAGCCCACCAGACTCTGCCATCCCTGGGATTCATGTCAATGTATGGCAAAAACTACAATATTGTAGAGTAATTAGCCTCCAATTAAATAAATAAACTAATTTTTTAAAAAAGAAAAAAAATACAAAACAGAAAAAAAGAAAAAATATCTGTATATTTCTTTCCATTTTGCTGTGAACCTAAAACTGCTCAAAAAAATCTTTGCAAAAATTCCAGTGTCCTGCCATGATCCTACCATTTATCCACATTAAATTATGTACTGCTAAAGCAGGGCACTTTGCACTAGGTTCTGAAGATATAAATGTGAATAAAGATGATTCCTATAATTATTGGACACAAACTTAAAAAGACAATACAAAATCCGTAAGGATAACCTTATATATAAGATTCAGTCTTCAACTAACCCTGTAAGCTAAGTACTGCTACCTCCGTATTACAGATGAGCCTCACAGATATTGTGGGGTTTACCTGTAATCACAAAACTAATAAGTGGCCAACATAGGGTTCAATAAAATTCTGATTACAGAACTGAACTTCTAGACACAGTACAGCATCAAATTGTGTAGTTCATTTACTCAATCAGCATATTGTTATAGACACTGACTGCCAGGCCTTACTCAAGGATCTGGATAATAAATAGTTCAACTCAGAAAAAGGCAGAGACATGAAGGCAGGACCAGTGACTACAGGTAGAAGTGAAAACTTGATTGAAGACAGGCACAGGTCAGTGTTTTGAGTAAACACAAAGTATTAAACAGAATCAAATAGGCTCATTGCCTGCATTCTGCTTGGCGCTGAGCAGGAAGAGGGATGTGTTCCTGCCAAGGTCTTTTCTACCTCCTGCTGTGTGAGAAACAGAAAGCAAGTTCTGAACGAATACCATGTGATAAATTTAGGGTCATGAAATGAATCAATTCTGCTCAGGGGGCATCAGAATGGGGAGTGAGAGGTCAGAAACACTCCAGAGAAAAAAATCTGAAAGAATGAGTCAGATTTTATAATGAGCTGTTTCGGATCAATCTGCCCCAGTTATCCCACTTGCATTTCTTATTACAACCCTGTATTTGGGGGTTTATTAAAGCTCTGAATCTCTTAACACAATTTAATCAATGTAACGACAAAGATTGCAAGACAGATCTTTCCAAACTGGAAATTCACATGTATTTCCTTCCCATATTGCTTTAGTCTTTATATAAAGTGGTCAGAGGAGCCTGGCGGGCTACAGTCCATGGGGTCACAAAGAATTGGACATGACTGAGTGACTACCATTTTCATGTATATAAACATACATGTATTTATATGGGCTTCCCTGATAGCTCAGATTGTATATAAAGTACTTATTATATAAAACTTCTTTCTAGGAAGCTTCAAAATGTGTGTGTGTGTGTGTGTGTGTGTGTGTGTGTACATAGGTACATGTATATGCAATACATACATACATAAAATCATCCCAGCCTCAGCATTTTTGCAAAATGTCATAGGTATTGATAATATCAATATTAACACTAAATGGAGATCTTGTAATGGTTGAGCTGTCCCTCCCATCTTGGTGAACTGACACAGATCGCACCCACTGCTTCCCCTTATCCTGCATCCTGCGCACTTTCCTCTTTTTAACCAAATCTTGATAGAAATGATTCCAGTAAACAGGTAATGTAGAAATCACAGTGACAGATGAGTTTTCACACACATATAGAAGTATCCATAGTTTTCACATTTCTTTGGGAAAATATATTTTTTTCATAGAACTTAATGAACTTCCAGAGTTATCTCATGATAACCTTCTGGGAAAGAATATAGTGGCAGCCCACCCATGTCCATATCACAGATGAAGAACCAGGCAGAGGATACAGGACCCAGGCAGGTTACGACCATGGCTCCTAGTATCAGAAACTGGACCAGAAATACATGTTTCCCAAATTATATTTTTCCTTTTTTCTCTCTGTCACCAAACATTAACTTTTAGGGTTACTAAATACATAGATAAGAAAACAACATTTTGTTCCTAAATTTATGCAATGTTTTACAGACAAATGCTTTCACAATACTCAACCTTTTCTGTCTTGGGTACAAAACGCTGTTAGAATTAATAGAAGCTTAGTCCTGAGTGTTTTCCCTACTCTAAATGTTCATATTCATGTGAAGGAACAATAAGTTAATTTTGTTAACTTCAGAACCAAATGCATTTTTAAAAATTTATTGATTTTTTATTGAAGGATAATTGCTTTATAGAATTTTGCTGTTTTCTGTCAAACCTCAACATGAATCAGCCATAGGTATATATATATATCCCCTCCCTTTTGGGACTCCCTCCCGTTGCTTGTTCCTGAAACTATAGCATGTCTTTGAAAACACTTTTGGTGATCTTATTTAATACTTTTTTATGATAAGCAATCAAATATTTCTCAGCATTTCTTGATATTCAGTCATTAAGTTGTGTCTGGCTCTTTGTGACCCTATGGACTACAGAAAATCAGGCTTCACTGTCTTTCACTATCTCCTAGAGTTTGCTCAAATTCATGTCCATTGAGTCAGTGATGCTATTTAACCATCTCATCCTCTGCTGCCCTCTTCTTTTGCCTTCAAGCTTTTGCAGCATCAGGTTCTTTTCCAATGAGTTGGCTCTTTACATCAGGTGGCCAACATATTGGAGCTTCAGCATCAATCCTTCCAATGAATATTCAGGGTGAATTTCCTTTAGGATTGACTGGATTCATCATCTTGCAGTCCAAGAGACTCTCAAGAATCTTCTCCAGCACAATTCAAAAGCGTCAGTTTTTTGGCACTCAGCCTTCTTTATGGTTCAACTCTCACATCCATACATGGCTACTGGAAAAAACAGCTTTGATTATATGGATCTTTGTCAGCAAAGTGATATCTCTGCTTTTTAATACACTGTCTAGGTTTGTCATAGCTTTCCTTCCAAGGAGCAAGCATCTTTTAATTTCATGGCTGCAGTTACTGTCTGCAAGGATTTTGGAGTTCAGGAAAATAAAATCTGTCACTGCTTCCATTTTCTCCCCTTTTTTTTGCCATAAAATGATGGGACTGGATGCCATAATCTTATTTTTTTGAACGTTGAGTTTTAAGTCAGCTCTTTTCATTCTTCTCTTTCACCTAATCAAGAGGCTTTTTAGGTCCTGTTTACTCTCTCATATTAGAATAGTGTCACCTGCATATCTGAATTTGCTGATATTTCTACTGGCAATTTTGATTCCAGTTTATGATAATCCAGCCCAACATTTTGAATGATGTACTTTGCATATAAGTTAAGTAAACAGGGTGACAATATACAACCTTGACCTACTCCTTTCCCAATTTTAAATCATTTCATTGTTCCATATAAGGTTCTAACTGTTGCTTCTTGATCCACGTACAGGTTTCTCAGGAGACAGGTAGGGTGGCATGATAATCCCATCTCTTGAAGAATTTTCCAGTTTGTTGTGATGCACACAGTCAAATGCTTTAGTGTAGTCAATGAAGGAGAAGTGAATGTTTTTTCTGGAATTCCCTTGCTTTCTCTATGATCCAGTGAATGTTAGCAATTTAATCTCTAGCTCCTCTGCCTTTTCTAAACCCAGCTTGTATACCAGGAAGTTCTCAATTCATGAACTGTTAAAGCCTAACTTCAAGGATTTGGGGCATAACCTTACTAGCTTGAGAAATGAGCACAATTGTTAGGTAGACAGAACTTTGTTTGGCACTGCCCTTCTTTGGGATTGCAGTGAAAACTGATCTTTTCCAGTTCTGTGGCCACTGTTGAGTTTTCCAAATTTGCTGACATATTGAGTGCAGCACTTTCACAGCATCATCTTTTAGGATTTGAAATAGCTCAACTGGAATTCCATCACTTCCACTACCTTTGCTTATTATAATACTGTCTAAGGCCCGCTTGACTTCACACCCTAGAATGTCTGGCTCTAGGTGAGTGACCACACTACTGTGGTTACCCCAGTCTTATGACCGTTTTTATAGAGTTCTTCTGTTTATTCCTGCCACCTCTTTTTAATCACTTCTGTCTCTTAGGTCCTTACTGTTTCTGTTCTTTATCATGCCCATCTTTGCATGAAATGTTCCCTTTGTGGCTCCAATTTTCTTGAAGAGATCTCTAGCCTTCTCCATTCTATTATTTTCCTCTGCTTCTTTGCATTGAAGAAGGCCTCCTCACCTCTCCTTGCTATCCTCTGGAACTCTGCATTCAGTTGGGTATATCTTTTTCTTTCTCCCTTGCTTTTCCCTTCTCTTTCCTCAGCTGTTTGTAAAGCTTCCTCAGACAACCACTTTGCCTTCTTGCATTTTTTTTTCCTTTGAGACGGTTTTGGTCACCGCCTCATGTATATTTCATGAACCTCTGTCCATAGTTCTTCAGGCGCTCTGTCTACCAGATCTAATCCCTTCAATCTATTTGTCACCTCCACTGTGTTTGCCGTGTCACCTTCAAGGTGTTTGCTATGGCCAGTACATTCTCTTGACAAAACTCTGTTACCCTTTGACCTGCTTATTTTGTACTCCAAGGCCAAATTTGATTGATACTCCAGAAATCTCTTGACTTCCTACTTTTTCATTCCAATCCCCTGTGATGAAAAGAACATTGTTTTTGCTGTTAGTTCTAGAAGGTCTTGCAGGTCTTCACAGAACTGGTTAACTTAAGCTACTTCGGTGTTAGAGGTTTGGGCATAGACTTGGATGTTGTGGTTTGTCTGGGAAATGAACTGAGATCATTCTGTCATTTTTGAAACTGCACCCAGCTACTGCATTTTGGACTCTTTTGTTGATTATTGAGGACTATTCCATTTTTTCTAAGGGATTTTTGCCTACAGTAGTAGATATAATGGTCACCTGATTTAAATCTTTGCACTTTCCTGTCCATTTTAGTTCACTGATTCCAAAGATATCAGTGTTCACTCTTGCCATCTCCTGCTTGACCTCCTCCAATTTACCTTGATTCATGGACCTAACATTCCAGGTTTCTATGCAGCATTATTCTTTACAGCATTGGACTTTGCTTTCACGACCAGGTACATCCACAACTGGGCATTGTTTCTGCTTTGGTTCAGCCACTTCATCCTTCCTGAAACTATTAATAATTGCCCTCTGCTCTTCCCAAGTAGCATATTGGACATCTTCCAACCGGGGGCACTCATCTTCTGGTGTCATATCTTCTTGCTTTTTCATACTGTTCATGTTTATGGGGTTCTCATGGCAAGAATATTAAAGTGGTTTGTTATTCCCTCCTCCAATGGACCACATTTTCTCAGAACTCTCCACTACGACCTGTACTTCCTGGGTGGCCCTGCATAGCATGTCTCATAGCTTTATTGAGTTGTGTAAGCCCCTTCACCACGACAAAACTGTGACCTATGAAGGGGATCTCAGCATTTGGCCTATCTCAAATCAATGAATCATTTGCTTATCTTCGGTGCTGTAACCTCCATGTGGTGCTTCAGGGTATCTGATGAATATAGGATCATATGGGCAAGTTTAGAGATGGAATCTCTAATCTGTAAAAGGTTTAGAGATGACACTAGATTGCTTAACTTCTTGGTAGTATCAGAAAAGTTTTGCCATTAAGGTCAAAATTACAACTGGACTGACACAAGCCTGTGGGACATATTACTCTCCCCTCTTTAGCTATAAGTAAGGCTGGTCTGGAGATAGTTTCTATATCACCTGATATATTGATTTGCTAGGGCTCCCATAACAAAGTACCACAAACTAAGTAGCTTACAGAAAAGGAATATATAGTCTCAGTTCTGGAAGATCTGCTGTTGTCAATGATTAGGGTGTTGGCAGAGTTGGTTCCTTCCAAGAACAGTGAGGTTCCAGGTTTCTCTTCTAGCTTTTGGTGGTTTTCTGGCATGCTTGATATTCTTTGACTTCTGCTGCCAAAAATCTATGTACCTTCCTATCCTTTTTGCTGTGAACCTAAAACTGCTCTAAAATGTATTTGCAAAATACAATCTGTCTTTATTTCCACATGGAATTCTTCCTGTGTGTGTGTATCTGTTTCTAATTTTTTCCTTTTAATGAGGATACCAGGACAATAGGCCTGAGAATGGTCCACACTTTTCCAACATGATCTCATTTTGATTTATTACCACTTCAGTGACCCTGTTTCAAACAAGGTCACATTCTGCGGTAACAGGGTTTAGGGCTTCAACATGTGAATTTCTGAGGGACACAGTTCAGTTTATAAAATCTGGGAAGAGAACACATGGTCCACACAAAATGCCCAATGGACAGGGCTTAGGTTCTGGTTGTGTTTTTTTCTAACCCTATGAAGGAGGCAGGGATTTGTCAACTGCCAAGAGCTCAATTAGAATCATACAAAAGGAAAAAAGATCTCAGAGTTCCTATGGTGAGAATCATGTGGCCTTGGCCAGTAGGTAGATGAAATGCATATAGGCATCTTGGCAGATAACATTATCACTACTGGAATCACCCATATGCACAACCTCCTGAAGAGATTCAGATTCCTTTTATTCACAAGATAGAGCAATGTTATTTGTCAGGAAGCATTTAACAGGAGGCCCTGTGTGCTGTTTGGATCTGTCAGGAATTCTCTGCTCCTTATTAATTCCTGAATACTCAGGAATTATTGGCTTTCTGCATAAACCAAGGAATATTAGCGTCTTTCTCTCCTTTACCTTCTTATTGTAGACTCCAGACCACCAGGTTCCAGTCCATTAAAGGACCTCAACAGTTATGGATGCTTAGGCAGTAGCAAAGTACCCTTGATGAGATGTGCAGAAGTCATTTAGAATCCCCTGGAACCATGTGTTTTTTGACAATGATGAATGGAGATTGTTACCACTCTGTCATCTCAGGGTCCAGTGGGACCAAAAATGCAGCAGATAAAAATACCACATATTCTCTTTTGAATTATATAGACTTCAAAAGTACAATGTGTTAGTTATTTATGGTTACATAACAAATTATCACATATTTAATGTTTTAAAGCAATGCTCGGTTTTGACCTCGTAATTCTATAGGCCAAAGGCGTGGCTGGATTCTCTGTCCAGAGTCTGGTGAGGCTAAAACCAAGGTATCAAATTCATTGGAAAAGACCCTGATGCTGGGAATGATGGAGAGCAGGAGGAGAAGGGGGTGATAGAGGATGAGATGGTTGGATGGCATCACCAACTCAATGGACATGAATTTGAGTGAACTCTAGGAGACAGCAAAGGACAGGGAAGCCTGGCCTGCTTCAGTCCGTGGCGTTGCAAAGGGTGGGACATGACTAAGTGAATGAACAGCAATGACCAGGCAGGGCTGCAGTTCTCATATGGGGTTCAGCATCCTATATCAAACTTGCTGGGTTTTGGCAGGGCTCATCTGACTTCCCACACAGCCGCCTCCACCTTGAAGCCAGCAGCAACATAGGAGTCAACACACTTTGAATTCCTCTGGCTTTCTCTTCTATGTCCTCTCTGACTTCCAAAGGTCTCAGGTGTCAAATGGGCTCACAAAAACCAAGGTAATCTCCCTACTTCAAAGTCTACTGATTAGTAACATTAATTACATCAGCAGACCCCCGGTCTAGCAGTATGTAGTCAACTATTTGATTGGAAAACTAGAGAATGGAAACTATAGGATACAGAATTCTGCCTCCCACAAGGTCTAAAATACTCAAGCAAAAGGCATTAACATGTGGCTAAGTGTTGTTCAAACTTGTTCTTTTAAGCAACTAAGGAGAGAGGGTGAAACATAAAGAGAAAGAGAGAGAAAAGGAAAAAACAAACAAACAAAACTGCTAACCATCTTGATTTTTTGCCTTGATTCTGGTTTTAGTAATAGACTGAAAGTAAGTTGGGAAAAAAGAGTTTAAGCCTGGAAACTCTCAGCTCTACTCTCTTCAGTGGTGAAATTGGGCTGCATTATTCAATATCGGAGACTCAGTTTCCTCATTAGATAAAGAGTGAATAATAATAATAGTGCTTTATAGGATTGTTATGAGAATCAAACGTGACCGTTTCCAAAAAGTTTTTTTTTTAAACTGTAAAGCCTGAAGCAAATGTGTATTGTTGAGATCATCACAAATAGTTTAAGCCTAATTCAGAGAGAATCAGAGCACCCAGCCCCACCTCCCCTTAACTGAATAATTACCCTGGAGGATAAGTGAATTCTGACAATCAAGCAACCAAGGGGATATTTCTGTAGCAGTATGTAGTCAACTATTTGAGTACATGAGTGTGAGCATGTGTTTCAGAGAGATGCACTATGTTAAAATTGTGCTCTTCTAAGTCAGTGAGCAACATAATAAGGCTAGGGAAAATTCTGATGAAAGAAATGCAACAAGAAAGCCATAAAGAAAAATATGAACAACTCTCTGAGAACCAAGCAAGGAGGGGTAAAGCCCTAACAGTGGAAAGAAAATCAAAGAATTTTCAGCACTTAAAAAACCATCTCCTGTCATCATCTGCCCAGAAGACCTTGCGGATTTCTCTGAATGGTTAGGGTCAGCTTCATTTGATAAGAAGCAAAGAGAAGTGATCACACAAACTGCCTGGTATGCTACTATCCCACCTCTGGTGACCTATCTCACGCCACACTATCACTAACATTTATTTCTATCTTAAATGATTGCATCCTAAAACTTATTTTATTTACACTTACCTAGACCCTTGCCTGGAAAATCCCAAGGGTGGAAGAGCCTGGTAAGCTGTAGTCCATGGGGTTGCGAAGAGTCAGACACGACTGAGTGACTTCACTTTCCCTTTTCACTTTCATACATTGGAAAAGGAAATGGCAACCTACTCCAGTGTTCTTGCCTGGAGAATCCCAGGGATGGTAGAGCCTGGTGGGCTGGCATCTGTGGGGTTGCACAGAGTCAGACATGACTGAAGTGACTTAGCAGCAGCAGCAGCAGATCTTATATACCATGCATTATGAGTAAGGCACTGTTCTAAATTCTTTATTAATATTAACTCATAATGACAACTCATCTTGATAACAACCCTATAGAGTTGAAGTATTATCCATATTTATATTAATAGAAAAACAAAATATAGTAATTTGTTTCAAAAAAATTTTTTGTACAAAATGAAGCACATTTTTCCCCAAATAGTATTCTCTCTTCTTTCCATCACTTTTGCACTTTATATCAAGAAAAGATTTGAAATGCAATTGCTTAAGGATTTGTCCTAGTAAAAATGACAAAACATAGTCAAACTGATTATTTTGCAGGGAAAAACCAATTCCAACTCCATATTGGAAACCGTTTCTTTGACTTGCTTTTCTTGCTTTTGTTATTACAGTTATACATAATGGACTACTTAAGAGGACCCTGTCCCTCTGCTTGACTGTTAAACTAAAGAGTCTTTGTTCAGCTCACAGAGAGATAATCTGACCCTGCCTACCTGGGAATAGCTACAACAAAGAGAAGAGATTAATAAACCCCTTCCAAAGGCTGGCCCTTTCCAGAGATGCTTTGCAAGACTGAAGCCCCTTTCATTTTGGTTTCTCATTGCCTCTCTCTCTCTCTCTCTCTCTCTCTCTCTCTCTCTCTCTCTCTCTCTCTCTCTCTCTCTCTCTCTCTCTCTCTCTCTTTCTCTCTGACTCTCCCGAATGTTCTGGCATCCAGACCCTGGCAAGATGGTTACTATGAGTCTACCATCCTCTTGGTCAGCCAGCTTTTCAAATAATGTCATATTCTTTGCTTTAACACCTCATCTCTTGGATTCATCAGCCTGTCATGCAGGGACTTGGTGACAATTACAGTAAAATCTTTAAAGCAAACAGGTTAAACCCACACAAACTGCACTGTGATTAGAGGTAGTGTTTTGATTTTCTAAGTAGTGTCCGTTTTAGCCAAGGTAAGTTTCTTCCCCACACAATAAAAGGTGCCAAGTTGTCCTTTTTATTTACTCTGTCTCTTGAGCAGTATGGTTCTTTTCTACATTTTAAAATTAAATGATGTTCAAATGTATTTATTTTATTCTTACTATTTTTACTAAACATGATGGAAATCTGGAAAGGCATGTTCTTGGTTCTTTTTCTCACATTTTACTTTTCCAACAAAATTTTCTAGAATTTCTCTCCATTTATTGTGCTGTTTCAAGGTTAGCTTAAAAAAATAGAAAAATAAAAGTCAAAGTGATTGATTGTTCTGCCTTACTCTCTCCTCGTTGGACACACAATTTACTTGAGTGTGATGCTGCCTAGTAAATATGCCTGGTATCTTAGTCAGTCACATAACAAACACCATAAACTGAATGAACTATTGACACAAGAAATTCATTCCTCACTGCTCTGGAGGCTGGAAATCTGAGACCAGAGTGCAGCAGCACAGTCATGTTCTGGTGAGCACCTTCTTGGGAGCTGCAGACAGCTGACTTCTCATTGTGTCCTCAGAAGAGAGCCCAGCTAATACTCCTTACCTCCCAAAGACCCTGACACCTCATACCATTAGTTGAGGGGTAGGTTTTCAAAATATGAACTTTGGGACAGACACAAGCATTTAGTGCATGACAATGGGTTTATTCTGAAAGTTCACAGGTGCAAGTAAGAGAGATAACAAATAGCCTGGAGCAGGGCTGACACTCCTCATTTAAACAGAAAGGTGGTTTTGAAGAGTTCGTAAATTTAAATTTTATTTTGCAATTTTATATTTCGAGTTCCAGATTTGTATCAGATTTGTACTTTAAATCTATTTAACATCATTATCAACATTAACCAGCAGGTAAAAATATATTGTATGTAAAGGGACATGGCATTTGAGATCATATCTCTTTGAAAACCTAACCTACTTAGCACTAAAATTAGACACATTTTCTTTAAGAGTTCAGGAGAAAGAATATTCACTAAGAGCCAAGCTGCCAAAATATGGATGTTTTATGACCATTTTATTTGCCTCTCACACAAATATACTTGAAGTTGTTCTTCTGAAAATATTTAACAAGCGGCCACCACCATGGTCCTAACACAGTGGGCTTAAGTGTTGCATCCTCAAGATCAGCTTGAAGACTGCGTATGACAAGGTTCACATTATGCTGAGTTTGAGAATTCATTCATTGAACCCTTTCTGGCACCAAACTTTCCAATAACTTATGCAGAGTATTGTATAAATGTGAATCACCGTCTGAGCATAAGGTGATACAACTACAGACACAATAATAATAGCAGGTAATGTTCATTTCACGCTATTTGCCAGATACTCTTATAAACACTTTCCAGCTATTAATGATTATCTTTGTTTAAAAAAAAAAAAATAAGCTGAATCCTGAGGGGTTAAGTTGCCCAGGATCACAAGCTCGTAAGTGAGAGTCAGCACTGGAATTACAGCAGTCTACCCACAAATCCATATTCCTAATCACACAGTTCTGAATCAAAATTCTCTACAATGAAGAGGCAATGAAGCTCCTTCCCCTTAAAAACTATACCTAAACCTCCTGCATACAGTCTATAACTGTTCTTAATGAAAAAGCTCACTCCTAAATATTTATGTGTTATGTATATATTGATACTTAATGAATTATCTTAAAGTCTGCCACCTGAAAACAATGAGAAAGTATTATTACAGTTTCTGAAGGTGAGGGATTTTTAATATATATATATATATATATGCACTTAATTTGTTTTTGGTTAGGTGGGATCCTAGTTTCCCAACCAGAAATCAAACCTGCAGCCCCCTGCAGTGGAAGAATGAGTTCTTAACCACTGGACCACCAGGAAGTCCCTGAGGACCCTGAATCTAAGAGCAGCTCAGCTGGGACTCTGACCCAGGGTCTCCCATCTACTCTCCGTTAGTCATCTGAGCATGTGTGTGGGACCATGGATCTGCTTCACGATGGTTTAATTACATGGCTGTTGGCCTCAGTTTCTGGCCTCAAACCTCTTCGTAAGGATACTTGAGCATCCTCATGGGACAATAACTGGCTTCCCCCAGAGCAAGTGATCCAAAATGAGGGCAAGGCAGAGACCATGAACCTTGTAACCCAGCCATGGAAGTTGTATAGCATGAATCTGTCTTTAGCCCATCACTAGAAGTGAAGCCCATTAAGCCCAACCCAAACTCAAAGAGTAGGGAAAGAGGCTCTTTGTTGAAGGAAATGTCAAAGAATTTTGCACGTATATAAACCACCACTCATATCTTTCTTATTGCAAATATTCTAAATGATTCTGGCTCTAGGTAATCTTTTGTCCCTGCTCTCTTGACTTTATTGCAATGTGCTCACAAGGGTTGAACTAATCAGGGCTGGATGCTCCCCCCTGCCCCAGGTCACTATTCATACCTATTGGAAGGGCCCTCATCAGAGGATATACACCACAGCAGATATTCACCCAAGCCCTGCTCTATAGCCACGTGAGACCCTGAATATCCTGTTCCTACTGCCTTGACCAAATTGACAAATAAACAAAATTTGTTGCAGACTCCAATTACCAGCAATTCTCCCTGGATCTCAGGATCCTCCTACCTGCCCTGGTCCAGAATCCTCCACTCAGGTGTGTGGGGTAGTCAACTTTCTACCCGCTCATCCTGTAACACCATCTCCTCAAAGCTTCACTCTCAACTGGCACTGAAGGGTAGACACTCTCAAAATGACCCAGATTTTCTCAACCCTGGCCCTAGTTACATTTTATCTTCACTAGTCTGGGAGATGGTGAGGGACAGGGAGGCCTGGCATGCCACAGTCCTGGGGTCACAGAAAGCTGGCAACAACTGGGCAATTGAATAACAAATGTTCTTATGCTTTTGTGTGTGTGGAGGGCCGTCTTGTGTATTGTAGGATGGTTAGCTGCATCTCTGGGCTCTATCTATGAATAGCACTCCCTGGTCTTGCTAAACGAAAAAGTCTGCAGACATTGCCAAATATTCCCCAGGGCGACAAAGTGTCCTTGATTGAGAACCACTGATCCTAGCTATTATGAGTGAAATTGGCTGAGTGAGAGACATGAGAGTCTTATCAGACAAAATATGTGCAAAATGTTGACCTAAAACAGGTTGCCAGATATTTCTCCAGCAAAATAAATTTTACTCAGGATCAGCAGAGAATTGCAATTTGGGGTCTGCAAACATGGCAAGCCACTTGCCAGGCCCCCATGAAAGTGGAGAGAACAACCTTGTAGAGGGAAAAAAAGGTGGGAAAGCTGAAATAAACAAAGGGTCCATGAGTTTCCTTGGCTGAGTCCTTAGGAGGAAAGATAAGTCTTTCTCCTTCTTGTTGGGTTTTCTGTCATCACAGGGCATGAGAGTTCCCCTGGGTCTTCCCACTCTAGTTAGTTTTTTACAAAAGTGCTACATCCCATTCTTCACATATAAGGAGTAGTTCTGTCTAGTCAAGGCTATGGTTTTTCCTGTGGTCATGTATGGATGTGAGAGTTGGACTGTGAAGAAGGCTGAGCACCAAAGAATTAATGCTTTTGAACTATGGTGTTGGAGAAGACTCTTGAGAGTCCCTTGGACTGCAAGATCCTACCAGTCCATTCTGAAGGAGATCAGCCCTGGGATTTCTTTGGAAGAAATGATGCTAAAGCTGAAGCTCCAGTACTTTGGCCACCTCATGCGAAGAGTTGACTTATTGGAAAAGACTCTGATGCTGGGAGGGATTGGGGGCAGGAGGAGAAGGGGACGACAGAGGATGAGATGGCTGGATGGCATCACTGACTCAATGGACTTGAGTCTGAGTGAACTCCAGGAGTTGGTGATGGACAGGGAGGCCTGGCGTGCTGCGATTCATGGGGTTGCAAAGAGTCGGACACAACTGAGCGACTGAACTGAACTGAACTGAACTGAATGATATTTGGAGTTAAGCAGGAAAGATTTCAGTACATAATTAGTTTAGATGGTTGTCTCTTCAGTTTGATATTTGGAGTTAAGCAGGAAAGATTTCAGTACATAATTAGTTTAGATGGTTGTCTCTTCAGTTGCTACTTGGCTTTCCTTCTACTAGCTGGTTTCTGGGCGGGAAGACAGAGATTTCGGTATGTTTTCTCAAGGCTACAAATACTTGAGGAATCTGAGAAAGTAGAATAAGAAGGATAGAAGAAAAAGCAAACTCGTTTTTCCATGTTAAAATTATTTTAGGATACTTATTAAATGTTCATTTTTCTGTTTAAGGGAAACTTTACTGAGTGGTATTCATGTACATGTCACTTGCCTAACCATTTTTTTAAAATGTGAACTCATTTAATACTTTTAACAATCCATGCAACAGACATTATCCCCATCCTTGTGACACAGGAAGAAGCCGAGGCATAGATATCATCTTCCTTAATAGCTATTTTTTAAATTGCTGTAAAGATCCCTCTTCTCTCTGTTCCCAAAGCACTTTGCTTTTGTTCACCAGCACTTCTCACTTTTCTCTACCATGATTCACGTTAAGCTTTGAAAACTTAAAAAAAAATCAAGAAGTTCAGGGGTACAGCTACCTCTCCATTATCTGGAGGAAAATAATAGAAGCCAGAATCAGTAAGGCAAGGAGAGCAACCCAACTAGAGATGCCAGCACAAGAGTGAGCAGGAAAGTGGTTTTGATTCTGAGAGGGTCAGGGGGCAGCTGAGCAAGTCTGGCAGGAGACCAAGATAGGAGGGTGAAGACAGGGTAAAGAGAGGTATTTCTGCAAGGATAGGTGCCAGGAGCCAGCACAGGCCATCCCACCCATGACAAGGTCATGCGGAAGAGGGCTGATAAACAAGGCTTCAGGACTTGACGGACCCCCTGGGCCTGCCCGAGCATCTACCCCTGAAACCAGAATCTGCCTGTCTTACTATTTTGTGCCTTTCACCAACTCTCCTGACGTTAACAGGGGGCTATCCCTGACCACCTTTCTCTAGAGAAAATCAACTTAGGGCTCTAGCTAATAAGTCTGCTGGACATGATAGGAGTATTTCAATTCAAATCCCTCTGATGGCTTTCTAGCTTGCTTGGCAGGTTTATCCAGACTCTTGCAGCTACACATATGATTGTTCATAGCTTCCCAACTGTGAGAGGCACAGGAAGCCTAAAACATAGAGCCTTTCAAAGAGTTAAAAGCTATTAGAATAGTGCTGGTGTAAGATTTCACTGTCGAGCCAAAGCTTGTTGCCAAGTTCCCATATCCCTTATCCACTGTGCACCTGGGAGTACATTAGTTAACATAGTTGGAATGTAAGAAAAACAAGTGTAGCCTTAAAATTAACCACATCAGACCTTTGAGCTAATTGGTTCTTTCTTGTAACTCACTACACTTTTGCTATGTGAGAAATGTAACTCTGTTTAGCATTTTCTGAGGCTGACATAGATTAGAAATAAAAATTAAAAAAAAAAAAAAACACTTTGAGGGAAAATAAGTTTTCTGGTTGAGCTGCTGCTGCTAAGTCACTTCAGTCATGTCTGACTCTGTGTGACACCATATACGGCAGCACACCAGGCTCCGCTGTCCCTGGGATTCTCCAGGCAAGAACACTGGAGTGGGTTGCCATTTCCTTCTCCAATGCATGGAAGTGAAAAGTGAAAGTGAAGTCGCTCAGTCTGGTTGAGCAGCCTTTATCAAAATAGGGTCATAAAATGTCCACAGGCCTCCAAGGCTAGAAGATAATGTACACAATATTGTTTACGGAAAAGGTTTGCAGAAAAAATCCTGGTTTCGATAAAGACAAAACTGCTGGAATGTTTGGGCTGACTCTGTATGACCTTACATCTTTCATTTCCCTCTGTGTACAAGTCAAGGTATAGAAGTCCCTTTTAAAAATAAAGATATGGGCCTCACTCACCAAAGAAGCTTGGTCTCCCCGTGTCTTTTTTCCTTTCTTTCTTTCTCTCTCTTACTCTCTTTTTCAGGCTGATCCCTTGGAGCATAGAGGCTCTCTGCGTTCACTTATCTGCCCAGGCTTCTAAGACCCGAATGGGAAGATGCTCTGCATCTTCACTCCCCCGGGAGACTGGGAAGGCACTTGTGGCCTCCGTGAACAGAACAAGTCTCTTGTCTTGGGGCTTTATTAGCTCTCTATGTAAACCAACGAATTTCAGCTTCTATTCTTTCCGCTCTCATTCATTTCATTCATTCGCCAACGCCATTTCTCCTGAGGGTTCCCCTAGATCCTGCGGGGGCTAGACCCCGACAGATAGGGCAGATGTCCTTAACACAAGCTGGCTTTTAGCAGAAACTTGACCATTGACTTGAATACAAAGAGGAACTCACCTAAAAAAAAAAAACAAACAGTCAGCATTCGACTGTTCCTAAGAAAGTGTAACCTGTTGGATGATGCCGCAAGTAACTATTGAGTGTCTACTTTTTATGTCCAGTCATGCCCTATTTGTCAGCCTCCTTACTTGCTTTTTTCAAAAGCCATCAACAGCTCACAACTGCCTCCTTAGCTCAGTAATAAAGGTCTTCTATAATCTGACCCCATCCAACTTTCTCAGCACAATCGTTGCTCAATATGCACCAAATTGATAAACTTCGATTTTCTATGAAATGCCTTTTCCACCACTAAATGTCTGCTTAAAATGCCCTTCCCCCAATACTTGCTCTGTCAAAATGTTACCATCCTTCAAGGACCAGATCAAACACCTCCTCAACCATTATTCAATTTCTAATTAACTCCAGTTGGAAGTACCTTCCAACTCTGACATCTATAGCACTCAGTTTCTACCACTTTGAGGAACTTTTTGGATGTAGCCTCTATAATAATAAGCTGTGTGTCTGTCTATCCAGGCACTAAACAGTGAACCTCTTAAGGGGAGGAACAAGTTTTGTTCATTTTTGTCTACAAATTTTGAAAATCATACATTGTTCCTCTGTAGTTAAGTCATGTCCAACTCTTTGCTCCCCATGGTCTGCAGCATGCCAAGCTTCCCTGTCCTTCATTATCCCCCAGTTCAGTTCAGTTTAGTTGCTCAGACATGTCTGACTCTTTTCAACCCCATGGACTATAGCACACCAGGCTTCCCTGTTCAACACCAACTCCCAGTACTTGTTCAAACTCATGTCCATTGTGTAGTGATGCCATCCAACCATCTCATCCTCTGTCATTCCCTTCTCCTGCCTTCAATCTTTGCCAGCATCAGAGTCTTTTCCAAGCAGTCAGTTCTTCACACCAGGTGGCCAAAGTATTGGAGTTTCAGCTTCAGCATCAGTCCTTCCAATGAAGATGAAAGGAGGGCACAAACAAAACCTTGTGTGCACCAGGAGCCAGGAGAAAGGAGCAGTGATCCCACAGGAGACTGAGCCAGACTTCTCCGTGAGTGTCTAGGAGTCTCTGGTGGAGCCATGGGTCAGCAGTGGCCTGCTGCAGGGTCAGGGGTACTGAGTGTGGCAGTGGCACACAGGACCTTTTGAAGGAGGTCGCCATTATCTTTATTACCTCCACCATAGTTTGGTCCAATGTCAAACAATAGTGAGGGAACAGAGCTCTGCCCATCAACAGAAAATTGGATTAAAGATTTACTGAACATGGCTCCATGCATCAGAACAAGACCCAGATTTCCTCAGTTAGTATACCTCCATAAGCCTATTCCATAAGGTTTCCCTCATAGCTCAGCTGGTAAATCATCTGCCTGCAATGCAGGAAACCTGGGTTTGATTTCTGGGTTGGGAAGATCTCCTGGAGAAGGAAATGGCAACCCACTCCAGTATTCTTGCCTGGAGAATCCCATGGATAGAGGAGCCTGGCAGGCTACAGTCCATGGGATCGCAAGAGTCAGACACGACTTAGTGACTAGACCACCACCACCATAAGCCTCTGATCCTTATCTTTCAGAGGGCAGACAGAATGAAAACCACAATCCCAGAAAACTAATCAAATTGATCACATGGACCACCTCCTTGCCTAACTCAATGAAACTATGACCCATGCTGTGTAGGCCACCCAAGACGGACAAGTCATGGAAAGTTCTGACAAAATGTAGTCCACTGGAGAAGGGAATCACAAACCACTTCAGTATTCTTCCTAGAGAATCCCGTGAACTATCCCCCAGAGCTTTCTCAAATTCAGGTCCATTGAGTTGGTGAAGCCATTCAACCATCTCATTCTCTGTCAACACCTTCTCTTCTTACCTTCTATTTTTCCCAGCATTAAGATCTTTTCCAATAAGTCATTTCTTTGTATCAGGTGGCTAAAGTATTGGAGCTTTAGCATCAATCCTTCCAATGCATATTCATGGTGGATTTCCTTCAGGATTGACTGGTTTGACCTCCTTGCAGTCGGAGGGCCTCTCAAGAGTCTTCTCCAGCACCACAATTCAAAAACACCAGTGCTTCGGTGTTCATCTTTCTTTATAGTCCAAATTTCACTCCTGTACATGACTACTGGAAAAACTATAACTTTGACTATATGAACCTTTGCCAGCAAAGTAATGTGTCTGCTTTTTAATGCACTGTCTAATTTGGTCATGGCTAAACATCAAGTGTCTTTTAACTTCATGGCTGCAGTCACCACCTGCAGTGATTTCGGAGCCCAAAATTTAAAGTCTGTCACTGTTTCCACTGTTTCTCCATCCATTTGCCATGAAGTGATGGGCTCAGATGCCATAACCTTAGCTTTTTGAATTTTGAATTTGAAGCCAGCTTTTTTGCTCTCCTTTTTCACCGTCATCAAGAGGCTCTTTAGTTCCTCTTTGCTTTCTGTCATTAGAGTGATATCATCTGTATATCTGAGGTTGTTGATATTCCTCCCAGCAATCTTGATTCCAGCCTGTGCTTCATCCAGCCCAGCATTTTGCAAGATGTACTGTGCATATAAGTTAACTAAGCAGGGTGACAATATACAGCCTTGACACACTCCTTTCCCAATTTTGAACCAGTCTGTTCCATGTCTGGTTCTGTTGCTTCCTCAAGAGCCAAGTAAGGTGGTCTGTTATTCCCATCTCTTTAAGAATTTTCCAGTTTGTTGTGATCCACACAGTCAAAGGCTTTAATGTAGTCAATGAAGGAGAAGTAGATATTTTTATGGAATTCCCTTGCTTTTTCTATGATCCAGCAGATGTTATCAATTTGGTCTCTGGTTCCTCTGGCTTTTCTAAATCCAGCTTGTACATCTGGAATTTCTCAGTTCACAGACTCCTGAAACCTTACTTGAAGGTTTGAGCATTACCTTGCTAGCATGCAAAATGAGTGCAATTGTGCAGTAGTTTGAACATTCTTTGGCATTGCCCTTCGTTGGGATTGGAATGAAAATTGACCTTTACCAGTCCTGTAATCATTTGTATTCAATAAGTATTTGTTGAATTAAATTGAAATTTGAGGATTTGATGCCTTGGCAGAAAAATTTCCACTTTCTGACATATGCTGTTAAGTGCCTTAATAACCTTGGCATTTGTAGAACATTTTTCATTTCTTAAGCACTTTATAATCTGTAGTTAACCCTTCAGTGGTCCTGGCCAGCCTATTTCAAGTAATAGAGTGGCTATTCCATACCTCTTGGGATAGTGTTATCTATTAACCTGTTGTTACATGAGGTAAATGTGCCAAATCCAAAAATATAAAGTAGTGCATATGGTTGTGTTAGAGAGAGAGGAAAAAACTGCTAAATTAAGTGAACAGAATGACATCACAGATATCAGCCAACTTTAAGACAAACTATTCTGTAAACATTTAGACTTTGGGAGCAAATATTTTAGAAAACAAATTCTTCCTTTTAACACAATAAGTTATCATACTTGTTCTCTCCATAATAACCATTAATTCCTAAAAATTAGATCCATATAATTTTGACGAGCATATCTACTAATTAAATTAGAGTACAATTAGTGAATTAGTAGTAAAAATTAGAAACAACTGACTTATCCAACAATATAAATTGATTATTAATGTAACAGAAAGCATACTTTGATCTTATACTATGACACTATACAACCATTAAAAACTGTCCTATAAAAGTTAATGTATTGTGAAAAAATATTTACAGTATATTATTAACTAAAAATGATTATGTATTATGGCTAATAATTTATTGATTATGATTATGAATTCTAATATTTTAGGTTGTTTTAATGACTATGTCTTATAGTTAACCACTACTATGATCATAAGACAGTTTTAATATTTTATTTCAGAAATGATTTATCAAGCCATTACAGACTAGGCCCCTGATGGTGTACAAAATTGGTTTGTCAACCTAAATCAGGAAGTCAAACAGAAAAAGAAGAAGAATAAAGAAAGAGAAACTTACAGTTCAAAAAATTAGAAGTGAGGACTTGAGAAAGAAAAGAAAAGCAGAAATAAATAAAATATAAAATAAAAAATCAAGAATTTTTAAAAGGCAAAAGTTGATATTTGGAAAAGCTAATCAAGTTAATAAATCTCTGGAAAATTTGATCAAGATGAATAAAGAGAGAAGACATAAATTGCCAATTTTAAGAACTAAATAAAGGTCTTCCCTAGAGATCTTACATAAATTAAAAAGATACTAAGATTAAATGAGCAAAATTCTTTAAAAATCCGATTTTCCAGAAATGGCAAATTAACAAACAAAATCTAAATGCTCCTATAGCTATAGTCTACTATGGTCCATAATTGAAACCTTTTCACAAAAAATCTCCAGAACCAGATGATTTCATTTGTAAATTCTCTCAAATATTTAATATCAATCTTTTGCAAACTTTTCCAGAGACTTATAAGAGAATGTATACTTTCTAAATGTTTTATGAGGCTGGCATAGCCTTGATATCAGTACTTGGTGAGAATATTGCAGGAAAGAAAAATTGCAATAAAATTTCTCCCAAAACATATATGTGAAACACCTACAAAAAGTTAGTAAATCAAACTATAGAATATAAATATTGTGATTAAATTGAATTTAATCCATGAGTGTAAATTTTTTTTAAATATTAAATCAATTAATTCAATTAACCACATTAACTAAATAAGGGGAAAACCCCAACAGAACAACATTTAAAAAAATGTACAACTCATTATACGTATATATACGTATACATACTACATAAATATATATGTATAATTTTATTAAATTAGGAATGAAAAGTAATTTCTTGTTACATATTGCTTATCATTGATTGGCATAATATAATCAATTATATTACCTATAAAAAGACTACACAGTAAATGTCTTACTTAAAGTTGAAAGAGTGTGTTTTACCCTCTGATATCGAGAATAAAATAAGAATGCTTACTTTATTCAACATGATAGAAGTCTCTCAGTGTAAAAAGAAAAAGAAAAGCAACAAGGGCTGCCAAAGAAGAACTGTAACTGCCATTATTCACAGATAATGCTGGAGATTTCTCCCTGGATGAAGCTCCATGGTCGAGTAACCCAGCTGAAGTTGATAGGGATCAAATTCGAGACATTAATTGAGAACAAACAATATGATAGCTGGTGGCTCAGATGGTAAAGAATCCGCCTACAATGTGAGAGACATGTCTTTGGTCCCTGGGTTGGGAAAATCCCCTGGAGGAGGCATGGCAACCCACTCCAATATTCTTGCCTAGAGAATCCCAATGGACAGAAGAGCCTGTAGGCTACAGTTCATAGGGTTGCAAAGAGTCAGACACTACTGAGTGACTAAGCACACCGCACAGCATATGGAAGATAGCTAACAGACTCAAAATATCCAAATCAAGCACTGACTATCATTCCCATCAGCTTGGTCATGGTAATCACTTTGATGTTTGGGTTCCAAATAAGTTAAGCGAAAAAAAAAATCTTCTTGACTATATTTCTCTGTGTGATTCTCTACTGAAACATAATCAAAATGTTCTGTTTTTCAAATAAATTGTTGGGTGATGAAAAGCAAATACTGTACAATAATGTGGAATGGAATAGATTGTGGGGCAGGTGATATGAACCACCACCAATCACACCAAACGCCAGACTTTTTCCAAAGAAGGTGACGCTGTGTATATGGAAGAGAGTACTCTATTATGAGCTCCTTCCAGAAAACCAAATGATTGATTCCAGCAAGTACCAACTCCAATTAGACCAGCTGAAAGTTTCACTCAGTGGAAACCATCCTGAATTAGTCAACAGAATACGCATAATCTTCAATCAGGATAATGCAAAAACAACATATTTCTTTGATGACCAGGCAAAAACTGTTACAGTTTGGGTGAGAAGTTCTGATTCACCCACCATATGCACCAGACATTGCACCTATTTTGGTCCTTACAAAATTGTCTTAAGCGGAAAATATTTCAATTCCCTGGAAGACTGTAAAAGGCATCTGGAACAGCTTTTTGCCCAAAAAGATACGAAGTTTTCAGAAGATGAAATTGTGAAGTGGTCTGAAAAGTGGCAGAAGATAGTGGAATAAAATAGTGAATACATTGTTCAAGAAATTTCTTGGTAAAAATGAAAAATGTGTCTTTTACTTAAAAACCAAAGGAACTTTTGGCCAACCCAATACATAGAAAAATTTTAAAGATCGAACTATTAGACTTAAATTAGCAAGGTAACTAGTTAAAAGGAAAATATAAAAATTAGCTTTTATTCTATGTACTGACAAAAACAAATGTCAAATGAACTTTAAAAGTAATTTATAATGAACCAAAAATATTAACTACCTGGGAATTAATTTACTGAGATAGATGTAAAATCAGTACAGAAAAAACTAAAAGCAAATTTGAAAAGAACAGACTAAACAGAGGGATATACCATATTCATGGACTGAAAGAATAACGACAACCCTATATGCAAGATAGCAAAACAAACACAGATGTATAGAACAGTCTTTTGGACTCTGTGGGAGAGGGCGAGGGTGGGATGATATGGGAAAATGGCATTGAAACATGCAAATTATCTTATGTGAAATGAACCGCCAGTCCAGGTTCGACGCAAGCTTGGGGCTGGTGCAAGCTCTGGATGACCCAGAGGGAAGGGATGGGAAGGGAGGTAGAAGGGGTGTTCAGGATGGGGAACACACGTACACCCATGGCGGATTCAAGTCAATGTATGACAAAACCAATACAATATTGTAAAGTAAAATAAATAAATAAATAAACAGAAAAAAAAAAGAAATTAGATCTATAGCTTCAACACAGTCCCATTCAAAATTTCAGCATTTTTGTGAAATTTAACAAACTGATTCTAAATTTTTTATAGAAATTGAAAGGAGCAAAGATAGAGAAGACACTTTGATGAAAAACAAAATTAAAAGACTTCTACTACTAAATATTGACACTACAGAACCAAATATCAAGAATTATTTAAAAGCTTTTGTAATTTAACACTGTGATGCTGATACAAATAGACCATTGAAGCAAAATTAAGAGTCTATAAACAGTCTAAATAAATCATCACCTAATTTTCAATCAAGGTGCCAATCTAGTGCAGTAGAGAAAGGAAAGACTTTTCAGCAAATGGTGCTAAATCAATCGGAAATCCACTTGGGGAAAAATGAATCCTAACTTCACCTCTACCACACATCAAAATCAATCTCAGATGGATTATAGATCAAAGTGAAAGATAAAAAAGTTAAATAGTTAGATAAGAACTTAGAAAAATGGCTTTATACCCTTGAAAAGCCAAAGATTTCTTAAGCAAGGTGAAGAAGTAATACCCCAAAAGAATAAAAATTTGATAATTCAACCTTCATTACAAAGTACCTCAATTCATCAAAAGATCATTGAGTGTAAAAAATCAAACCAAATCTCTAACTTATAAAGGACTTGGAAGTCATCATCTCCATCCTTAAACAAAAACAAATAAATAAACTGAATATAAATGAATTTGCTTAATCTATCAGAGGAATGCAATTGCAGGGCAAATTGCCACCTCAAAATCTGAAGGAACAGGCATTTTCAGAACAATATAGGAACTGAAATCAGCTTACATAGAATCACTTATAAACATGCACATACACATAGGTTGATATATGCACATATACAGCCTTGCTATATCACCTGAAAGAGCATAGAAGAAGTGGCCAACCCTCCAGTAGCAATGAGCCCCCCTAGTGCCCAGAGCTAGGGTCATTGTTATTGTTGCTGTTCACTCGCTAAGCTGCATCTGACTCTTTGCAACCCCATGGACTGCAGCACGCCAGGCTCTTCTGTCTTCCACTGTCTCCCACAGTTTCCTCAAATCCATCTCCACTGAGTGAGTAATGCCATCCAACCATCTCATCCTCTGTCGTCCTCTTCTTCTCCTGCCCTCAGTCTTTCCCAGCATCAGGGTCTTTCCCAGTGAGTCGGCTCTTTGCATCAGGTGGCCAAAGTATTGGAGCTTCAGCTTCAGCATCAGCCCTTCCAATGAACATTCAGGAGTGATTTCCTTTAGGATTGACTGCTTTGATCTCCTTGTTGTCCGAGGGACTCTCAAGAATCTTCTCCGGCACCACAGTTCAAAAGCACCAACTCTTCAGGCATCAGCTTTCTCTATACTCCAACTCTTGTATCCATACATGATTACTTATGGGAAAAACCATAGCTTTGACTATATGGAACTTTCTCTGCAAAGTGATGTCTCTGCTTTTTAATACATTGTCTAGGTTTGTCATATCTTTCCTTCCGAGGAGCAAGTACCTTTAAAGTTTACTGCTGCAGTCACTGTCTGCAGTGATTCTGGAGCCTAAGAAAATAAAATGTATCACTGTTTCTACTTTTGCACCTTCTATGAGCCGTGAAGTGATGGCCCATGTGCCATGATCTGAGTTTTTCTTAATGTTGAATTTTAAGTCAACTTTTTCACTCTCCTCTTCCACCATCAAGAAACTCCAGTTCCTCTTCACTTTCTGCCATTAGATGGTATCATCTGCATATTTGAGGTTGTTGCTGTTTCTCTCAGCAATCTTAATTTCAGTTTGGGACTCATCCAGCCCAGCATTTCACATGATGTACTCTGCATACAAATTAAATAAGCAGGATGACAATATACAACCTTGTCATGCACTTTTCCTAATTTGGAAACAATTATTCCAGGTTCATTCTAACTGTTGTTTCTTGTCCTGCAATGGGTTTCTCAGGAGATAGATAAGGTGGTCTAGTGGTCCCATCTCTAAGAATGTTTTCACAGTTTGTTGTGACCCACACAATCAAAGGTTTTAGCATAGTCAATGAAGAGAAGTAAATGTTTTTCTGGAATTCCCTTATTTGCTCCATGATCCAGTGAATGTTGGCAATTTGATCTCTGGTTCCTCTGTCCCTTCAAAACACAGCTTGTGTTAAATACATCTGGAAGTTCTTGGTTCATGTACTGCTGAAGCCTAGCTCGAAGGATTTTGAGCATACACTTACTAGCATGTGAAATGAGTGCAACTGTACAGTAGTTTGAACATTTTTTGGCATTGCCTTTCTTTGGGATTGGAATGAAAACTGACCTTTTCCAGTCCTGAGGCTACTGCTGAGTTTTCCAAATTAGCTGACATATTGAGTGCAGCACTTTCACAGCATCATCTTTAGGATTTGAAATAGCTCATCTGAAACTCCATCACTGATGCTAACTTTGCTTCTTATAAAGCTTCTTGAGGCCCACTTAACTTCACACTCCAGGATGTCTGGCTCTAGGTGAGTGACCACACTATCATGGTTATCTGAGTCATTAAGACCCTTTTAATATAGTTATTATGTGTATTCTTGCCAACTCTTTTTAATCTCTTCTACTTCTGTTATATCCTTACCATTTCTGTCCTTTATTGTGCCCATCCTTGCATGAAATATTCCCTTGATATTCCAATTTTCTTGAGATCTCTAGTCTTTCTCATTCTATCATTTTCCTGTATTTCTTTGCATTGTTCATTTAAGAAGGCCTTCTTATCTGTCCTTGCTCTTCTCTGGAACTCTGCATCCAGTTGGATATATCTTTTACTTTCTCCCTTGCCTTTTCCTTCTCTTCTTTCCTCAGCTATTTGTAGAGCCTCCCCGGAAAACCATTTGCCTTCTTACATGTTTTTGTTCTTTTTGAGAGGGGATAGTTTTGTTCACTGCCTCCTGTACAATGTTACAAACATTTATTCATAGTTCTTCACACATACTGTCCACCAGGTAAAATCCCATGAATCTATCTGTCACCTCCACTGTGTAATCATTAGAGATTTGTATTATGTCATACTTGAATGACCTAGCAGGTTTTCCTACTTTCTTCAATTTAAGTCTGAAGTTTGCTATGAGAAGCTCATCATCTGAGCCCCAGTCAGCTCCAGGTTTTGTTTTTGCTGACTGTATAGGGCTTGTCCATTTTCAGCTCCAAAGAACATAACCCATCTGATTTTTGTGATGATCATCTGGTTATGGCCATGTGTAGAGTCATTTCTTAGGTTGTTGGAGAAGGATACTTGCTATGAGTAGTGTGTTGTCTTGACAAAATCTGTTATCCTTTTCACTGCTTCATTTTGTTCTCCAAAGCCAAACTTGCATTTTGTTCCGGATATCTCTTTACTTCCAAATTTTGCATTCCAATCCTCTATGATGAAAAGGATATTCTTTTTGGTGTTAGTTCTAGAAGTTGTTGTAGGTCTTCATAGAACCAGTCAGGTTAAGCTTCTTTGACTTCAGTGGTTTGGGCATAGACTTGGATTACTGTGATGTTTTTTACTACTCTCTAATTTAAAAAAATCAGGGATTCTTGAAGAATAACTTATTCTAGAACTTGAACACAAAATATATAAGATGAGACCAGAGGATATTTGTAGTAATGAAGTGCTCCAAAATGAAAATAGCCCATAATATTGGGGGAACATCAAAGGGACACAGGAATCAATTGATAGAACCTCTATGGCCAAAACCAAAACAGTTTGAGCAACAAAATGATAATGGATTATAACCCACAATATAAAATAAATATCATTTGAGTTTATATTGATATAAATGAAAAAAGTCAATAAATGGAGAAGGGACAAATCTCCCATGCAGATTTCTGAATAATTTATGTAGTGACTGCCCTCAAGGATAGGAGCATGCTTACTTAACTCCCCACTCCTGAAGGGTGGTCTGCACATGGTGGCTTCCTCCCAAAAGGAGAAAACATTTCACAGAGGAGAAGCCTGATGAACGTAACCTCAGCCAGCTAACCAAGTGATCAGTCAGCAATAAATCAGGCTGATAATGTGCATTCTTGATGTGATGGGATGAAAATGCCAGTCTGTAGTCATCCTCTGAAAAGCCTGTGATGCCAGTTTAATCTGTTAATCCCAAACTCCTAATTTACCCCTCCCCACTTTTCCCTTTGGTAACCATAAGATTGTTTTCCATCTCTCTGGGCCTTTTTCTGTTTTGTCAATTAACTGTATATTTATATTTGTGTGTGTGTGTATATATATATATATCCTTAATAAGAAAATGCAAAAAAAAGAAAAACATCAGACAGATGTTTCCAACAGAGGGTCATTTAAAAATATATCTCACTAGTATTCTTCAGAACTCTCAAGATCATCGAAAACAATGAAAAATCTAATAAACTGTCACAACCAAGAGGAGCCTAAGGAGACATGACAACTAAATAATGTGATGACCTAGATGGGATCCTGGAACAGAGAAGGGACATCAGTTAAAGCCTAAGTAAATCTGAATGAAATATGAACTTTAGTTAATATTGATATATCAGTGTCAGTTCCTTAATTTTAACAAATGAACCACACTAATGTAGGACTGAATAATAGAGGGAACTGGGTATGGGATACACAGGAATTCTCTGTTAATCTAAAACTGTTCTAAAGTAAAATTCACCTTTAAAATAATTTCTACCATAGAATGGGGCAAATATTTGTGACACATATTCAGAAAAGAACTTATATAGAGAAAATATAAAGAACAAACTTGTATGCAGAATATATAAAGAAAAAGAAAAGCTGATGAGGAAAAACAAAAATGGTCAAGTGATTAAATGTCTTTTGCAAAGTAGAACACATGACTGCCAATAATTATATAAAAACATATTCAACATCATTAGTCATCAGGAGAAAGTAAATTAAAACTATAATAAGAAACCATCTCAGACACACCTGGACAGCTATAATTTTTAGAACTAATGGCACTAAATGTTGGTGGGATATGTACCAACCAGAAGTTGTAATCACTGCTGTCAGGAAGGCAAATTGGCACAACTACTTTGGAAAATTAATAATTAGCTATTAAAGCTGAATAGGAACTTCCTTGGTGGTTTAATGGTTAAGACTGGGCCTTCCAATACACGGGTTATCTGTTGGATCCCTGGTCAAGGAACTAAGATCCCACATGGCTCATGGTCAAAATCCAAAACATAAAATGGAAGCAATACTGTGACGAATTCAATAAAGACTTTAAAAATGGTCCACATTAAAAAAAATCTTTAAAAATAAAGCTGAACATACTTATAGCACCAAACTAGAAACAACCCAAATATCATCAACATATTTCACCTAATGGGATGTTATACAATGAAAGAGTGTATTTTTTTGTTATTGAAGCATATGAATAAATCTCACGGAAACGAATAAAATGAGCTAGACATAGCAGAGGTAATATATTATTTATATCATGTTCAAAAAGGAGGCTCACAGAATGGGGTGATAGAAGTCAGATGAGCGTCACCTTGGCAGGAAATAAGTGACTGAGGTGGGGCTTGAGGCGGACTTCCAGGACAAGGTCAATCTCCCATCTTGGTTTGGGCAGTGAATATACATGCATGTTCACTTTGGAGAAATTAATGGGGCCTTTAGATTTGTGTACTTTACTTCATACATGTGATACTTCAACAAAAAATTTACAGAGACAGCTACACGGAGATTGGCATATATCAGTGTTTGTCAGCAATTCAAAAGTTGGGCAATGTACTCCGTTGGTGAGGCTGTGAAGAAAGTTGTTCTCCAGGCATTGCTGGCAGGGATGCTACATGTCACGACCTCATGGAGTATAATTTGATGCTATTACAGCTTGAGTTGCATCCTCTCAGAATTCATATGTTGAAGCCCTAGTCTCTAGTACCACAGAACTTGACTGTTTCAGAAACAGAACCTTTAAATGGGCGATTAAGCTGAAGTGACGGCATTAGAGTGCATCCTAATCTAACCTGAGTGGTGTCCTTGAAAGAAGAGGAAGTAGGACACACACATGTGGATACACAGAGAGACCATGAGGACACAACTGGAAGGCAGCCATCTGGAAGTTAAGGGGAGAGACCTCCAGAGATGCCGAACTTGTAGAAACTGTGATCCTGGACTTCCAGCCTCCAGACTGTGAGAAAATAAACTTCTACGGTTTAAACCAACCAACTTGCGGTAATTTGCTTAGGCAAGCCTAGCAAACTAATACACTATTTAGCAGCATTATATGTGTGTCCCAAAACTCTTAGAGCATTTTTAAACTTTAACATCAGAGCTATAAATGCTACAAGCTTTTGAAAAAATAATTTGAATGTTTATTTATATTCCTTATATATTGGTTTAATATTGTGAATTTTAAATAATTTTATTCACTTTTTAGGTTTTTTATGCTCTCTGAATAAGCCAAACATTGACTGAAAAATTAAAATTAGAAAATAATTGAGCCATAAACTGATATGTTTTTGTAAGTTTCTAACATCTATATTTCTGACATTGTTAAACCTTAAAACACACTGAGCTTGTGGAACACTTTGTATATGCATCTACCCTTTAATCTAGGATTTCCACGTTTGTCTGTCCCCAGGCTAGATTGGCCAATATATGTAAAGATAAATCCACAGAACTTTGAATTTTAGTTCTGTTTGTTACAGATGAAACATGAATAGAAGCTAGATAGCTTTGAATTTATCTTCTTTTATATATTTTATTTTGAAACCTTGTAAATATTTTATATATTTGAGTTCAAATTAAATGTCAAAAGAGCAATTCCTAAAAACTGAAAGTGACATAAAAAATGCTACATATTCAGTTGATGTAATCACCATACAAAGGGGATCTAATCCAAATGAATTTAAAGCATAGTAATTTGACTGTAGTCTTTATTTCTTTTTTGACTGTAGCTAATTTACAATGTTATGTTAGTGTCACATGTACAGCAAAGTGATTCAAATATATATATATATATATATATTTGAATATATATACATGTGTGCATGTGCAGTCTCTTTATCATGTCTGACTCTTTGTGCCCCAATGGACTGTAGTCTGCCAGACCCCTCTGTGGGATATTCCAGGCAAGAATAACAGAATGAGTTGCCATTTCCTGACCCAAGGATTGAACCCACTTCTGAGTATCCTCCATTGGCAGGCAATTCTTTTACCACTGAGACACCTTGGAAGCCACATAAATTAGAGATACCAAGGGAACATTTCTTGCAAAGATGGGCACAATAAAGGACCTAAAAGAAGCAGAAGATATTAAGAAAAGATGGTGAGAACATACAGAACTATAAAAAGAGATCTTAATGACCCAGATAACACCAATGGTGTGATCACTCATCTAGGGTCAGACAACCAGGAGTATGAAGTCAAGTGGGTGTTAGGATACATCATTATGGACAAAAGTAGTGGAGGTGATGGAATTCCAGCTGAGCTATTTCAACTCCTAAAATATGATGCTGTGAAAGTGTTGCACTCAATATGCAGCAAATTTGGAAAACTCAGCAGTGGCCATGGGACTGGAAAAGGTCAGTTTTCATTCCAATCCCCAAGAAAGGCAATGCCAAAGATTGTTCAAACTAACACACAATTACATTCATTTTACACACTAGCAAAGCAATGTTCAAAATTCTCCAAGTGAGGCTTCAACAGTTCAGGAACTGAGAACTTCCAGATGTTCAAGCTGGATTTAGAAAAGGCAGAGGAATCAGAGATCAAATTGTCAACATCCATTGGAGCATAGAAAAAGCAAGAAAATTCCAGCAAGACATATACTTCTGCTTCATTCACCAGGGTTTCCCTGGTGGCTCAGAGGGTAGAGCGTCTGCCTGCAATGTGGGAGACCTGGGTTCAATCCCTGGGTCAGGAAGATCCCCTGGAGAAGGAAATGGCAACCCACTCCAGTATTCTTGCCTGGAAAATTCCATGGAGGGAGGAGCCTGGTGGGCTACAGTCCATGGGGTCGCAAAGAGTCGGTCATGACTGAGGGACTTCACTTCACTTCTTCTGCTTCACTGAGTACTCTAAACCCATTGATTGTATGGATCACAACAGACTGTGGAAAACTCTCACAGGTGGGAATATCAGACCACCTTACTTGCCTCTTGAGAAACCAGTATGCCGGCCAAGGAACAGTCAGAACTGGACATGGAACAACAGACTGGTTCCAAATTGTTAAACGAGTACATCAAGGCTGTATATTGTCACCCTGCTTATTTAACTTGTATGCAGACTACATTATGAGAAACGCTGGGCCGGATGAAGCACAGCCGGAATCAAGTTTGCTGAGAGAAATATCAATGTTAGCAACCTCTAATATGCAAGGAGATACAACCAGTCCATCCTAAAGATCAGTCCTGGATGTTCATTGGAAAGACTGATGTTGAAGCTGAAACTCCCATATTTGGCCACCTGATGTGAAGAGCTGACTCGTTGGAAAACACCCTGATGCTGGGAAAGATTGAGGGCAGGAGGAGAAGGGGATGACAGAGCATGAGATGGTTGGATGGCATCATCGACTCGATGGACATGGGTTTGGGTGGACTCCGGGAGTTGGTGATGGACAGGGAGGCTGGCGTGCTGCGGTTCATGGGGTTGCAAAGAGTCAGACAGGACTGAGCGACTGAACTGAACTCAACTAATATGCAGATAACACCACCCTTTTGGCAGAAAGTGAAGAAGGACTAAAGAGCCTTTTGATGAAACTGAAAGAGGAGAGTGAAAAAGTTGGCTTTAAACTCAACATTCAGAAAATTAAGATCATGGCATCTGGTCCCATCACTTCATGGAAAGTAGATGGGGAAACAATGGAAACAGTGACAGAATTTACTTTCTTGGCCTCCAAAATCACCACAGATGGTGACTTCGGCCATGAAATTAAAAGACACTTGCTCCTTGGAAGAAAAGCTATGACAAATCTAGACAGCATATTAAAAAGGAGAGACACTACTTTGCCAACCAAAGTCCATACAGTCAAAGATTACGGTTTTTCCAGTAATCATGTATGCATGTGAGAGTTGGACCATAAAGAAAGCTGAGTACTGAAAAACTGATGCTTTTGAACTGTGGTTTTGGAGAAGACTACGTGGTGTTGGAGAGTCCCTCGGACGGCAAGGAGAGCCAACCAGTCCATCCTAAAGGAAATCAACCCTGAATATTCATTGGAAGAACTGATGTTGAAGCTGAAGCTCCAATACTTTGGCCACCTTGATGCGAAGAACTGACTCATTTGAAAAGACCCTGATGCTGGGAAAGATTGAGGGGAGGAGGAGAAGGGGATGACAGAGGGTGAGATGGCTGGATGGCATCACCGACTCAATGGACAGGAGTTTCGGTAAACTCCGGGAGTTGGTGACGGACAGGGAGGCCTGGCATGCTGTGGTCCATTGGGTTGCAAAGAGTCAGACATGACTGAGCGACTGAACTGAATTGAATACATATATGTATATGTTTGCATGTGTGTATTCTTTTTAAGATTATTTCCTGTTATAGGTTATTATAAGTTATTTAATGTAACTTCCTGTGCTATACAATAGGACCTTGTTGTTGATCTCTTTTATATTTAGGAGTATGCATCTGCTAATCTCAAACTCCTAATTTACCCCTCCCTCCTTTCCCCTTTGGTAACCATAAGTTTTCTATGTCTGAGGCCATTTCTGTTTTATCAGTTGACTGTATATTCTTGCATGTAAAGCCTTAAGCACAGAAGGCAAAAAAATGTTTACCTGTTATAGTAATAATATTATTTATGTTTTCAATGCTAGTGTTGGTATTTTATTTTGAATATTATTTCTTGATTTAGACAAGGAAAATAAAAGATTACATTGGAGTCCACGAGGTTGGGACATGGGCGTGCAGTAAAGAAAACACAAATGTACACCGATAAATTAAGTAAAAATGATATTGTCCTCAATTTGAACTGGAAACGTCTGAATGGATTCGTTGCTAGTTTAAACGTCCACTGAAAACACCTGTTGTGATATAATATTCCACGGGTGTCTCAGTTTTGTGCATCTTCTGAGCAGAGGCACTGACTGCATTTTGTTTCCAGCTCTCATTTCAGGGTGTTTATATAGAGCAAAGAGGAGGGCATGGCAACCCACTCCAGTATTCTTTGCTGGAGAACCCCATGGACAGAGGAGCTTGGTGGGCTACAGTCTGGGGACTGCAAAGAGTCTGAGAAACTGAGCATATATAGAGAAAAGCCTTGAAAGATGATGACAGAGTTTTCCTCCAGAGCTCAGAACAAGGATGCTTATTGCCCGTTTGAAAATATTCAGATTCTCTAAGCTCAGCATCACACATGCAGCTCCTGTGCAGCATCATCTGGCCCACAGGGCAAGAAACGGGAAGGTGGGGATACTGATGCAGAAGTGCTGACACTCTGGCTGCTTCTTCTGAGTTGAGTAATAAACTGTTCATCTTTGACCCAGGAATCTCACTTTTTTTCTACCAATATCCATGAAACTATGAAAAGGCAAATTCTGCAAATTACAATTACAATTCTGCAAATCTAAGAACTATGAAGTTTTGAGATTTTACTCAAAACTTCATAGTTCTTAAAGCGCCTAGAAGTAGGATCCTGCCTGGCAGCAAAGAATAGCATCTCGATTGCTGTCTCTCAATAGCATTTCCCACTAAATTGATCTAAGGCTCCTGGAATAAGGCTCCTTATTCCAAGTGTGAGCAAGAAATGTTTAGAAAGATCCTGGAGCATCTCAGTATACCAGAAAGTAAAACAAAACAAAACAAAACAAAATGAACCTACCAACGACTATTAGGATCATGTCAAAAAGACTCAGAAGACAATTTGAATAGGCTCCTACTAGAGCAGTTTGAACACCAAAGAGGATAGTAGGGTAATAGCGTAAAACATGAAATATGTTTAAGTCTATGAGTATATAGTGACAAATTTTTGAAAAGCTTATTGATCATCTTTGAAGTAGTATACTAAGAAACCTTAACATAATATTGAAAACTTGTAAATAAAGTGAAAGAATATAGCGTTTTTCTGCTCTCTCTATATGTACTGGGTTTCCCTGGTAGTTCATACAATACAGAATCTGCCTGCAATACAGAAGACCCAGGTTTTATCCCTGAGTTGGGAAGATCCCCTGAAGAAGCAAATGGCTACCCACTCCAGTATTCTTGCCTAGAGAATTATAAGGGCACAGGAACTTGGCAGGCTACAGTCCATGGGGTCGCAAAGAGTCAGACATGACTGAGTGAATAACAATTTCACTTATTTCTTTTTCCATATGTACTAGACCTCCCCATAAGCAAATAGTTAATGAGCAGAAGTATCTCCTCATCCAACTATCCCAGCTATTAAATGAATTTTCACAGCACTGTTTTACAGATATCATGGCAGAAACATATATGTCCGACTATTTGTGACCCTACTGACTGCAGCACACCAGGCCTCCCAGTCCATCGCCAACTCCTGGAATTTTACTCAAACTCATGTCCATTGAGTTGGAGATGCCATCCAACCATCTTACCCTCTACTGTCCCCTTCTCCTCCTGCCTTCAATCTTTCCCAGCATCAGGGTCTTTTCCAGTGAGTCAGTTCTTTGCATCAGGTGGCCAAAGTATTGGAGTTTCAGCTTCAAAATCAGTTCTTCCAATGAACACCCAGGACTGATCTCCTTTAGGATGGACTGGTTGGATCTCCTTGCAGTCCAAGGGACTCTCAAGAGTCTTCTCCAACACCATAGTTCAAAAGCATCAATTCTTCAGTGCTCAGCTTTCTTCACAGTCCAACTCTCACATTCATACATGACCACTGGAAAAACCATAGCCTTGACTAGACAGATCTTTGTTGGCAAAGTAATGTCTCTGCTTTTTAATATGTCGCCTAGGTTGGTCATAACTTTTCTTCCAAGGAGCAAGCGTCTTTTAATTTCATGGCTGCAGTCACCATCTGCAGTGATTAATAATGGCAATATATTGGCTATATTTTAAAAGGGAAATTCTTGCCTTTCAGGTGCATTCTGAAACACACAGGTGAGAGAAAATGTCTCAGATTTACTTTCAAGCCATCCCACGTGGAAGTGAGGAGATGGAGAGAAAGAGAAGACACTGTGCTCATGGGCCCTGGGTACCTGGGAGTTTAATATTCTCTGCTTTTGTGGTTGTTTGATATTTTTCACAATAAATGGTTGTTATAAACAGGAGTGATTTTTTTCCAATGGGGAAAATCTATCCTGAGGTATGGATTTCTCAATTGAGTGTTCAAATCTGCCATCTAACACAGACAAAACTTCCCCATCTTCAGATGATGCAAAATATGATATGCTGAAAAGAATTAGACTAACAGTTTGCTTGCAGCATTTAATTTTATATTTTAAAAAAAAACTGCTGATGCAAAACATTGCTCTGACATAATTCACTTTACAATTACCCAGGAGCACTTTATAGCTTAAGCTGGTCTAAATCCATAGGAATGAGTTACCCAAGGAATTAATTACCATCCAATTTATGAGTTCCTCATATCATCTAAGCTGCTGAAGAAACTGGTTACCTGGAAAATGATGAATTTTTGGAAAACTTGTCAAATTCAATTTAGGTTGTGTTGTAAGGCAGAATTAGTTTTCCTATTTCTTGGACCTCAAGAGCCACAGGTGCTCTTGGACAGGGCAGTTGATTATAATATGTTGGAGGAATCCTACTCTCCACAGCTGTGCAGTCAAAGCTACCAGAATTTAACATCTCAAAGGACATTGCTGCAGACATCTCCACTGAACTTAGCAGCTCTCAACAGCTAATTGCCTGGTAACATACCTGGTTTTCTCACGTCACAGCGATTGATTTGAGATTTGGACTGGTGCTTGATGTGTTACATCAAGGGTATACACATTCTTAAAAGCAATACCTGGATTAATGCAAAATCAAAGTCTCTTCCATTTGCTTTCTTCACCATTTTGGTGGGAATAAATTTGGCTGTCCTGCTGCCAAGAAAGTGATCTCTGGAGGCTCAAAGGGTACCTTTATGTTTTACATTAAAATATAAATAATGACATTCAAATACTATCTTCTGATTTCCCATTAATTTGCCTCTTTCAAGTTTTGCCTTTTCTATGGCTGCCAGACTTAGCAAATAAAAATATAAGACATTCAGTTAAGTTTGAACTTCAGATAAACAATGAATAATTTTTCGTATAATCATGTCCCATGAATATTTAATATAAGTATGTCTCATGCAATATTTGGGACACACTAATGTTGAAAAGGCATTTCTTACTCATCTGACTTTCATATTTAACTGAGTGTCCTGTATTTTATCTGCCAACCTTAGCCCTCCCCATCATCTGCAACAGAGATGAAGATTCCAAAAGTTACAAAGGAGATAGGACTTCCTTCATCATTTCAGTTGGCCCTCTTCTTGCTGAATGGAAAACTGCAAAAGTCTGGTGGTCTCAGATGAATCATTATTAAGTGATAGCCAACAGCATACATTCTTTCAAACTCAATCTCAAGAACAAATTTTCACATGGAAAGCAAAATCCTCAGATCAGCTTGGTTGGTTTCACAGTAGATTCACTTGGAAAGAGTTAAATCCATTGTTGGTTAACTTGCCATCCTATGCAAAATGTATTACTAATGTTCCTCTGTAACTTGGGGCAATCACAGTCTTGCTAGGAAATTCCCTGATGGTCCAGTGGTTAGGACTCCATGCTCTCCATATCAGGGCCCGGGATTCAGTCCCGGGTCAGGGAACTAAGATGTCACAAGCCAAGTGGGCAAAGAAAAAAAAAAAAAAAACAAAGCAACAACAGCACCCACAGCAACAAATCTTGCTAAAGAAATCAACCTTTCTTCAGAGAAAGAGAATTGCTTGTCAGACATTAAGAGTATGCAAACCACCGGGGAGTCTTGTTAAAACGAAGATTCTAGTTCAATAGGAATGAATTCTGCTGTTCTAACTGATCCAACGCTGCTGGTCCATATACCAGTGTTTAGGGAAAAAGTAGATTTGCTAAAACAAAGTAATCCATGCGAGAGAAGTCGTGCACCAAGCAGAGCTGCTAAATGTCAGAGACCCAAGCCCCAGAAGGAGCTTGAGAATCAAGTTAAGTGAATCGTGCCTAATGCTGGGAATATAGCCAAAATTTGATTAAATAGTGATGGAGAATGTACTGAAGTCATCTCTAATTATATAATACCCTTCGAGTGAGATAAGTACCAGAAATAAGTAACAGAAACCTGGGTCAGAGAATGGATACTAATGGAAAAAAATGAAGATCATGGCATCCAGTCCATCACATCACAGGAAACAGATGAGGAAAAAGTGGAAACAGCAATACGTTTTATTTTCTGGTCTCCAAAAATCACTGTGGACAGTGAGTGCAGCCATGAAATTAAAAGATGCTTGCCCCTTGGAAGGAAAGCTATGACAAAACTAGACAGTATATTAAAAAGCAGAGACATCCCTTTGTGGACAAAGGTCCATATAGTCAAAGCTATGGTGTTTCCAGTAGTCATATAAGGACGTGAGAGTTGGAGCATAAAGAAGGTTGAGTGCCAAAGAACTTGTACTTTAGAATCATGGTGCTGGAGAAGACTCTTGAGAGTACCTTGGACTGCAAGGAGATGAAACAAGTCAATCCTCAAGGAACTCAACCCTGAATATTCATTGGAAGGACTGATGCTGAAGCTGAAGCTCCAATACTTTGACCACCTGATATGAAGAGCCGACTCATTGGAAGACCCTGATACTGTGTCAGGAGGCAGGGCAGGAGGAGAAGGGGGCAACAGTGGGTGAGATGGTTGGCTGGTATCACTGATCTGAGTTTGAGCAGACTTGGGAGACAATGAAGGACAAGGAAGCCTGGCATGCTGCAGTCCATGGGGTTGCAAAGAGTTGGACAAGACTCAGCAACTGAACAACAGCAGGGGTGTCACGTGGCTCTTTCTGCCACCTTCTAGTGGCTAGAACTCGGTCACATGATATGCCTAAGGGAAAGAGGGTCTAAGGATTGTAGTCTGTGTTAGTGCCCAAGAAGAAAAAAAATGCAGCGGGTGAACAGCTAGCCAATGTAACCCATTTCATTTCATAAAAGGGAAACCCTGACTCTAAGCCAAAAGTATAGGTCTATAGGTATAGTCACCATATCCTGTAGTTAGAGAACTTCTTAGAGAAAGTAGACTGGAAATGGGGAGAGTGGAGACACAGAATCCCGCAGGACCCTGAGGGCTGCAGCTGTAGTACAAGCCTGCAGGCAGAGGCTTTTGCCAATCATCCAAGGAAGGGAACCCTTACCCTGGGCTCAGGTGGGGGTGCCTTCTGCAGGCAAGTTGTTACAATAATCTGTGCAGGGGGGCTTATGACTGCAGCAATTCCCTCCCTTTCTTTCCAGGAACCACCTTGTCCACCTCCTATTGTGAACCTATGAAAAGAAAACTACAAAACAAACAAAAACCACTCCTCTCTGCTACAAGGGAACCTAGTCAAGCTGTAAATTAGAAAGCACAAGTTGCCTCTCATGGTTCTGTGTGAGCCTGGTTGCCTACTGATAGGAATGATTCGGGAACTCTGTGTTAAGAAACAAGGGTCCAGAACAAAAGAAACAACAGAGATGCAGAAAACACAGCAGGCAGTGGAAAGAAGCCAGGATGAAACAAGAGGAAAGATGTAGGCTGACTTATGTCACCCATGGAGACGCAGGAGTGAAACTGGCTTTGAAATGACGTGACTGTCTTTAGTTGTTTGTGCATAAATGGCAAATGTCAGGTGAAATGCAGTTTTTCAGTAATAGTTTTGAGAAACAAAGGTGATGTGTTCTTTTCTAAAGTATAGCTGACACATAGTAGGTGCTTAATAAATTATAAATAAAAGAATATCAGAAAAAAACAGAGGACTATTTAACAAACAAAAAAATGGAAAATTGCTACTGCTCATATGACTCCAAGATATTCTTCAAACTCTTGGAAGGGTGATGCCAATAATATCTTTTTATGTCAAGAAATCTCATTAACAATGTTTGATATGGGCAAATTTCTTTTAGTACCATTTAGTCCATAAATCAGAGGCTAGACTAGCTTAGATGGTGATTAGAACTACCTTATGACCCAGCAATCCCACTTCTGGGCATACACACGGAGGAAACCAGAATTGAAAGAGACACATGTACCCCAATGTTCATCGCAGCACTGTTTATAATAGCCAGGACATGGAAACAACCTAGATGTCCATCAGCAGATGAATGGATAAGAAAGCTGTGGTACATATACACAATGGAGTATTACTCAGCCGTTAAAAAGAATTCATTTGAATCAGTTCTGATGAGATGGATGAAACTGGAGCCAATTATACAGAGTGAAGTAAGCCAGAAAGAAAAACACCAATACAGTATACTAACACATATATATGGAATTTAGGAAGATGGCAATGACGACCCTGTATGCAAGACAGGAAAAAAGACACAGATGTGTATAACGGACTTTTGGACTCAGAGGGAGAGGGAGAGGGTGGGACGATTTGGGAGAATGGGAATTCTAACATGTATACTGTCATGTAAGAATTGAATCGCCAGTCCATGTCTGACGTAGGGTGCAGCTTGCTTGGGGCAGGTGCATGGGGATGACCCAGAGAGATGTTGTGGGGAGGGAGGTGGGAGGGGGGTTCATGTTTGGGAACGCATGTAAGAATTTAAGATTTTAAAATTTAAAAAAAAAATAAATAAATAAAAAAAAAAAAAAAAAAAAAAAAAACCAAAAAAAAAAAAAATAATAAAATTTATAATTAAAGCAGATTTGGCCAGTTATCAAGTAGACTGAATAATCTCCCTTTCTTCACAGAGCTAAAATGAAACCCTTTTGGTCTAGTTTCTATAATGTTTTAGGTGCTTTAATCGGAGCCTACTATTATTTCTTCTGTTCTTTTTGCTTTGCTAGTTTCATACCTGGCCTCAACACTTTACATTGGAATATAAGCTAATCTCAATCAAAAAGAAGAAGAGATAACAAAAATTTTGCTCAGCCAACAGGCAGAGGAGGCTTACTTTAAGAAATAACACAACATTCCAGTCCACAGCTGGTCTTATACTAGCACAGATACCCTGGTACCAGAGTAAGCATTGCAGACCAAATACAGGCCTAGGAAATACCAAACCTGGTGCTTTCTACCATATTCGCTCATCAAGAAGAACCATGGAAATATGAAGTATTAGGCTTGGATACTAATCCTAAATATAATGATAGTTAAATAACTGCACGTCCCTGGATTGATTAGCTTGCAGCCTCTCAATTCCTCATCTATAAATGAGGTTTGCATGGTTTCAAGTCCCCTCGAGTGAAGGAGTTGACTTAATCCACTTTGTACTTTTGGAAGCTTTGTCTAAAACAGATATATTGCTTCAAGCTTTGACCTAGGAAGCATTTCATTTGTTTGCACAAAATAGTCACTGCCAGATTTGTGGCCTCTAGAGAATAAGGGGTCATTAAAAAGAGATTTGTGAAAAACCGTGTAATGAGAAAGGCAAAACACGTGCATCTTCTCTGCTTTGTGACTAGAAATTGACAGCATTTGAAAGGTCATATTAAATATTTTTCTGTGAACATAATGTTAATATGCTACATCATAGAGCGCTTGTCTGCTTTCTGCTTTGCCTGTTCATTGTGCCTTCCTCTTTAATGCGCATCATTATTGTGCCTATATTCTCCCTATTATGCACTGTTCAATTCAGTCCAGTCAGTCAGTCATGCTCGACTCTTTGTGACTCCATGAATCGCAGCACCCCAGGCCTCCCTGTCCATCTCCAACTCCTGGAGTTCACTCAGACTCACGTCCATCGAGTCAGTGATGCCATCCAACCATCTCGTCCTCTGTCATCCCCTTCTCCTCCTGCCCCCAATCCCTCCCAGCATCAGAGTCTTTTCCAACGAGTCAACTCTTCACATGAGGTGGCCAAAGTACTGGAGCTTCAGCTTTAGCATCATTCCTTCCAAAGAATACCCAGGCCTGATCACCTTTATTTTTTTTTTTTAATGTTTTATTTTTTATTTTTTTAAATTTTAAAATCTTTAATTCTTACATGCGTTCCCAAACATGAACCCCACTCCCACCTCCCTCCCCATAGCATCTCTCTGGGTTATCCCCATGCACCAGCTCCAAGCATGCTGTATCCTGCATCAGACATAGACTGGAGATTCAATTCTTACATGATAGTATACATGTTAGAATGTCATTCTCCCAAATCATCCCACCCTCTCCCTCTCCCTCTGAGTCCAAAAGTCCATTATACACATCTGTGTCTCTTTCCCTGTCTTGCATACAGGATCGTCATTGCCATCTTCCTAAATTCCATATATATGTGTTAGTATACTGTATTGGTGTTTTTCTTTCTGGCTTACTTCACTCTGTATAATCGGCTCCAGTTTCATCCATCTCATCAGAACTGATTCAAATGAATTCTTTTTAACGGCTGAGTAATACTCCATTGTGTATATGTACCACAGCTTTCTTATCCATTCATCTGCTGATGGACATCTAGGTTGTTTCCATGTCCTAGCTATTATAAACAGTGCTGCGATGAACATTGGGGTACATGTGTCTCTTTCAATTCTGGTTTCCTCGGTGTGTATGCCCAGAAGTGGGATTGCTGGGTCATAAGGTAGTTCCATTTGCAATTTTTTAAGGAATCTCCACACTGTTCTCCATAGTGGCTGTACTAGTTTGCATTCCCACCAACAGTGTAGGAGGGTTCCCTTTTCTCCACACCCTCTCCAGCATTTATTGCTTGCAGATTTTTGGATCGCAGCCATTCTGACTGGTGTGAAGTGGTACCTCATTGTGGTTTTGATTTGCATTTCTCTAATAATGAGTGATGTTGAGCATCTTTTCATGTGTTTGTTAGCCATTCGTATGTCTTCTTTGGAGAAATGTCTATTTAGTTCTTTGGCCCATTTTTTGATTGGGTCGTTTATTTTTCTGGAATTGAGCTGCAGAAGTTGTTCGTATATTTTTGAGATTAGTTGTTTGTCAGTTGCTTCATTTGCTATTATTTTCTCCCATTCAGAAGGCTGTCTTTTCACCTTGCTTATATTTTCCTTTGTTGTGCAGAAGCTTTTAATTTTAATTAGATCCCATTTGTTTATTTTTGCTTTTATTTCCAGAATTCTGGGAGGTGGATCATAGAGGATCCTGCTGTGATTTATGTCTGAGAGTGTTTTGCCTATGTTCTCCTCTAGGAGTTTTATAGTTTCTGGTCTTACATTTAGATCTTTAATCCATTTTGAGTTTATTTTTGTGCGGGGTGTTAGAAAGTGATCTAGTTTCATTCTTTTACAACTGATCACCTTTAGAATGGACTGGTTGGATCTCCTTGCAGTCCAAGGGACTCTCAAGAGTCTGGTCCAACACCACAGTTCAAAAGCATCAAGAATGGCATTGAAACATGTATACTATCAAGTAAGAAACGAATCACCAGTCTATGTTCGATACAGGATAGAGGATGTTTGGGGCTGGTGCACGGGGATGATTCAGAGAGATGATATGGGGTGGGAGGCGAGAGGGGGTTTCAGGACTGGGAACTCATGTACACCCATGACTGATTCATGTCAATGTATGGCAAAACCAACACAGTATTGAAAGCAAAATAAAGTAAAAATAAAATTTTTTTTAAAAAAAAGCATCAATTCTTCGGCGCTCAGCTTTCTTCACAGTGCAACTCTCACATCATACATGACCACTGGAAAAACCATAGCCTTGACTAGATGGACCTTTGTTGGCAAAGTAATGTCTCTGCTTTTGAATATGCTATCTAGGTTGGTCATAACTTTCCTTCCAAAGAGTAAGCATCTTTTAATTTCATGGCTGCAGTCACCATCTGAAGTGATTTTGGAGCCCAGAAAAATAAAGTCTGACACTGTTTCCACTGTTTCCCCATCTATTTCCCATGAAGTGATGGGACCGGATGCCATGATCTTCATTTTCTGAATGTTGAGCTTTAAGCCAACTTTTTCACTCTCCTCTTCACTTTCATCAAGAGGCTTTTTAGCTCCTCTTCACTTTCTGCCATAAGGGTGGTGACATCTGCATTATCTGAGGTTATTGATATTTCTCCCGGCAATCTTGATTCCAGCTTGTGCTTCTTCCAGCCCAGTGTATGTCATGATATACTCTGCATATAAGTTAAATATGCAGGGTGACAATATACAGCCTTGACATACTCCTTTTCCTATTTGGAACCAGACTGTTGTTCCATGTCCAGTTCTAACTGTTGCTTCCTGACCTGCATACAGGTTTCTCAAGAGGCAGGTCAAGTGGTCTGGTATTCCCATCTCTTTCAGAATTTTCCACAGTTTATTGTGATCCACACAGTCAAAGGCTTTGGCATAGTCAATAAAGCAGAAATAGATGTTTTTCTGGGACTCTCTTGCTTTTTCCATGATCCAGCAGATGTTGGCAATTTGATCTCTGGTTCCTCTGCCTTTTCTAAAACCAACTTAAACATCTGGAAGTTCACAGATCACGTATTGCTGAAGCGTGGCTTGGAGAATTTTGACCATTACTTTACTACTGTGTGAGATGAGTGCAATTGTGCAGTAGTTTGAGCATTCTTTGGCATTGCCTTTCTTTGGAACTGGAATGAAAACTGACCTTTTTCAGTCCTGTGGCCACTGCTGAGTTTTCCAAATGTGCTGGCATATTGAGTGCAGCACTTTTACAGCATCATCTTTCAGGATTTGAAATAACTCAACTGGAATTCCATCATTTCCACTAGCTTTGTTCATAGTGATGCTTTCTAAGGTCCACTTGACTTCACATTCCAGGATGTCTGGCTCTAGGTGAGTGATCACACCATCGTGATTATCTTGGTCATGAAGATCTTTTTTGTACAGTTCTTCCATGTATTCTTGCCACCTCTTCTTAATATCTTCTGCTTCTGTTAGCTCCATACCATTTCTGTCCTTTATTGAGCCCATCTTTGCATGAAATATTCCCTTGGTATCTCTAATTTTCTTGAAGAGATCTCTAGTCTTTCCCATTTTGTTGTTTTCCTCTATTTTTTTGCATTGATAGCTGAGGAAGGCTTTCTTATCTCTTGTTGCTATTCTTTGGAACTCTGCACTCAGATGCTTATATCTTTCCTTTTCTCCTTTGCTTTTTGCTTCTCTTCTTTTCACGGCTATTTGTAAGGCACTGTGGAGGAGACCAAAAATGATTGGACAAAGGCTCACTTTTCAGATGCTTATAGCTGAGAAGGTGTTGTGTGTATATACGTTATATATTTCTATATATAAGTACAATTTTACTTGTTATGTAAATGTATATATTTGACATATTCACATGATATGAATGTGTGTATCTGTGTGACACACACAGATCTATATAAATGTTCTCAACTATAAGCATCTTGGCCTTTCCTGGAGGCTCAGTGGTAAAGAATCAACCTCCCTGCGAATTCAGGAGTCACAGGTTTGATCCCTGGGTTGGGAAGATCCCCTGGAGGAGGAAATGGCAACTCACTTCAGTATTCTTGCTTGGGAACTCCCATGGACAGAGGAGCCTGGTGGGGTACACTCCATGGGGTCACAAGTGTTGGACATGACTTAGCAACCACACATACACACACAGAGGCTTCCCAGGTTGAGTTAGTAGTAAAGAACAGGCTTGCCAATGCAGGAGATATAAAAGAAGTGGAGCAGGAAGATCCCCTGGCAGAGGGTGTGGCAACCCACCCCAGTATTCTTGCCTGGCAAATCCCATGGACAGAGGAGCCCGGTGGCTACAGTCCATGGGGTCACAAAGAGCTGGACACAGCTGAAGTGACTTAGCATGCATGCATGCACATGCACCCACACGCACAAATGCATCTTATATAAGCAAATATATATACATGTGCATATAAATATATATGTGCATATATATACATATACATATACATATACATAATACATATATATAAGACAGACAGAGAAGGTAGGAAGTTATTTTCAGGTAAGGGATAAAAGTGAAAGCATTAGTCACTCAGTCGTGTCCAACTCTTTGTGACCCCAAGGACTGTAGCCTCTGCTCACAGAATTCTCCAGGCAAGAATATTGGAGTGGGTTATCATTCCCTTCTCCAGGGCATCTCCCAACCCAGGGATTGAACCTGGTTCTCCTGCATTGTAGGCAGGCTCTTCACTGTCTCCCTGGTGGCTCAGATGGTAAAGGTAAGGGATCTTAACTTAGCCTAATGACTTAACAGTGGGGATGGGTCAGCAGATATGAGGACAGATCCTATAGCGTTTGACAACTGTCTTAATCCCAAGGGCTTTCCGGTGGCTCAGATGGTAAAGAATCTGCCTCCAATGCGGGAAACCTGGCTTCGATCCTTGAACTGGAAGGATCACCTGGAGGAAGGCATAGCAGCCCACACCAGTATTCTTGCCTGGAGAATCCCATGGACAGAGGAGCCTGGCAGGCTACAGTCCATGGGGTCACAGAGAGACACTTTTACTTTTCAGTTTAATCCCAAGGGCAAAGTGGGTAACTGGTAGGGAAGGACCACTCTTGGTAGGGAAGGACCACTCGAGCCCCAGTGCTGGCGAGTGGATGATGGAGTCCCCACCAGCCCTAAGGAGGAACATTTTGTTTAGTAGGGTGTGTGATGGTGAGGTCAGGGCGGAGCACATGAGGGATGCACAAACAGAAGCACAAAGAGAGCCGCTTCATTTTTCCCTCTTCATCTTCTGGATCATGACAAGATAGAAAAGCATCAAAAGGCAGTGTGTGGAAAATTTTATACATATAAATTAATCCTGTTACTAAGTGTATTAAATCAGAATGACTATTGGTATGACCATGGGGATAATGTCAAAAAAGTCTACATTTGCAGCAGAAGAGGAAGCCCTTAGCAGCCGAGAATGAAAGCCAGTGTGTGACACAGGTTGGGGCTGTGAGAAGCAAGAAGGAATCAGAAAGAAGGAACTTGTCTGGTGACTTGACAAAGTTTTACTAATGATTTAAGCGGTTGTTTTCTAAGGATTTAAAACAATTGAGAACTGGCTTAAGAGAGTTGATACTATTGACAGATCTGTTCTACTTGTATTTTTAATTAATTTGCTTTTATTTTATTTATGTGAAATTATCTTTTTAACTGAAGTACAAATTTTGTCTTAGTTTTGAGTATACAACAAAGTGAGTTATGTATATATATATTCTTTTTCAGACACTTTTCTATTACAGTTTATTATAAGATACTGAATATCTCATGTTATACAGTAGGATGTTGTTGGTTATCTATTTTATATATAGTAGTATGTATCTGTTAACCTCAAACTCCTAATTTGTATCCCCATTTACACTTTGGTAACCAAAGTTTATTTTCTATTGGCTGTGAGCCAGTTTCTGTTTTGTAAATGAAAGTGAAAGTGAAAGTCGCTCAGTCTTGTGGAACTCTTTGTGACCCCATGAACTACACAGTCCATAGAATTCTCCAGGCCAGAATGTTGGAGTGGGCAGCCTTTCCCTTCTCCAGGGGATCTTCCCGGCCAAGGATTGAACTCAATTTTTAGATTCCATTAAGAGATATGGGTCTTTTATAGCTGAGTAATATCCCACTGTGTGTGTGTGTATCTGTGTATATATAGTGCTACTGCTAAGTTGCTGCTAATTTACTTCAGTCGTGTCCAACTCTGTGTGACCCCATAGACGGCAGCTCACCAGGCTTCCCCGTCCCTGGGATTCTCCAGGCAAGAACATTGGAGTGGGTTGCCATTTCCTTCTCCAATGCATGGAAGTGAAAAGTGAAAGGGAAGTTGCTCAGTCATGTCTGACTATTTGCAACCCCATGGACCGCAGCCTACCAGGCTCCTCTGTCCATGGGATTTTCCAGGCAAGAGTACCGTAGTGGGGTGCCATTGCCTTCTCCATAGTGTGTATATAATATGTATATATTATTTATACACACATAGTCCATTCATCAGAGAAGGATATGGCAATGCACTCCAGTATTCTTGCCTAGAGAATCCCGTGGACAGGGGAGCCTGATGAGCTGCTGTCCATAGGGTCACGCAGAGTTGGACAAGACTGAAGCAACTTAGCATGCATGCATGCATGCATTGGAGAAGGAAATGGCAACCCACTCCAGTGTTCCTGCCTGGAGAATCCCAGGGAGAGAGGAGCCTGGTGGGCTGCCATCTATGCGGTCACAGAGAATCGGACACGACTGAAGCGACTTAGCAGTAGTAGTAGTAGTCCATTCATATGTCAATAGGAATTTAAATTCCTTCCATGTCTTGGCTATTGTAAATAGTGCTGCTATCAGCATAGGGGTATTTGTATCTTTTGAATTAGCTTTCATATTTTCTGAATATATACCCAATAAATATGTAGTTAATCACATGGTAACTCTATTTTTAGATTTTTGAGGACCCATAGTGGCTGCACTAATTTACATTCCCACCAATAGCATAGGAGAGTCTCCTTTTCTTCATACTCTCTCCATCATTTATTATTTGTAGCATCTTTCTCCATTCCTTCACTTTGAGTCCATATATGTCTTTAGATATGAAGTGGGTTGCTTGGAGGCAATATACATATAAGGGTTTTTATCTTTATATCCATTCAGTCACTCAGTGTCTTTTGGTTGGAGAGTTTGATCCATTTACATTTTAAATAATTATAAATGCTTATACTTTTATTGCCATTTTGTTCATTGTTTTGAGGCTGTTTTTGTCTTTTTCTCTCATTATTCTTTTGTTTTCTTCTCGTGATTTGATGACTATCTGTAGTGTTATGTTTGAACTATTTTTACTTTTTATTTTTGGATTGTGATTACCATGACATTTTTGAACAACTGTATATATGTGTGTCTATTGCTCTCTATATATGTACATCAAGGCTGTATGTAGTCACCCTGCTCATTTAACTTATATGCAGAGTACATCATGAGAAATGTCAAGCTGGATGAAGCACAAGCTGGAATCAAGATTGCCAGGAGAAATATAAACAACCTCAGGTATACAAATGACATCACCCTAATGGCAGAAAGTGGAGGGTGAAAAAGCTGGCTTAAAACTCAACATTCAAGAAATGAAGACCATAGCATCTGGTCCTATCACTTCATGGCAAATAGATGGGGAAACAATGAAAGCAGTTACAGATTTTATTTTCTTAGGCTCCAAAATCACTGTGGATGGTGACTGCCGTCATGAAGTTAAAAGACACGTGTTCCTTGGAAGAAAAACACAAACCTAGACAGTATATTAAAAAGTAGACACATCACTTTGCCAGCAAACCTCCATAAGTCAAAGCTATGGTTTTTCCAGTAGCCATGTATGAATGTGACACTTGAACCATAAAGAAAGCTGAGTACTGAAGAATTGATGCTTTCAAACTATGGTGCTAAAGAAGACTCTTGAGAGTCCCTTGGACAGCAAGGAGATCCAACCAGTCAATCCTAAAGGAAATAGACTCTGAATATTCACTGGAAGGACTGATGCTGAAGCTGAAGCTCTAATACTTTGGCCACCTGATGTGAAGAACTGACTCACTGGAAAAGACTATGATGCTGGGAGGGATTGAGGGCAGGAGGAGAAGGGGACGACAGAGGATGAGATGGTTGGATGGCATCACTGACTCAATGGACATGAGTTTGAGCAAACTCTGGGGGATGGTGAAGGACAGGGAGGCCTGGTGTGCTGCAGTCCATAGGGCCACAAGAGTTGGACACAACTGTGCAGCTGAACAACAATATACGTGTCTAACTTGCTGAGCTCTTAATTTTGTATGCATTTTAAATATCTGGCATTTGTACCCTCCTCCCCACATGATTACTGTTTGATGTCATATTTAACATATTTTTTTTGTTTATCCCTTAATTGCTTATTGTGGATACAGATGATTTTATGACTTTTGTCTTCTAACCTCTCTAACTAGCACTGAGTGTGGATGATTTCTTTCTGTATGTTTGCTTTTACTGATGAAATTTTTCATTTCATAATTTTCTTGTTTCTAGTTATGGCCTTTTCTTTCTCACCTAGAACAACTCCTGTAGCTTGTGTTATAAATCTGCTGTAGTAGTATTCATTTTTTATGCTTTTGCTTGTCTTTAAAGTTTTGATCTCTCAATCAAATCTGAAAGAAAGCCTTGCTGGGTAGAGTACTCTTGGTTTTAGGTTTTCCCTTTGCATCATTTTAAATATATCTTGCCACTCCCTTCTGACCTGCAGGGCTTCTGCTGAAAAAACCAGCTGATAGCCTTAATGGGTTTCCCTTAAATGTTACTTGTTGCTTTCCCTCTATTGCTTTTAGTGTTCTCTATCTGTAAATTTGCCATTTTGATTACAATGTTTCTTGGTGTGTTCCTCTTTGGATAATCCTGTTTGGGACTCTCTGCTTTGTGAAATTGTGTGGCTGCTTCCTTTCCCAGGTTTGGGAAATTTTCAGCTATTATCTAAGTACTTTCTCAGGCCCTTTCTCTCTTCTCCTTCTGTGACACCAATAAGGGATTATCAATGTGCTTGATGTTGTCCCAGAGGTCTCCTCCTACTTGGCTCATTGTGGTTCCTGCTTTATGTCTTTAGTTGTGGTTATCTTTTAAGCAGTTATCTTTTCTGTGGGTTCTGGTTGTTTTCACTGACGGTTGTTCACAAATAGTTGTGATTTTGGTGAGCTCATGAGAGTCTGTCGATTCTGTCTTGGCTGCTCTCTCAAAATTACCTTTATATTATAATACCTACTAATATTTGTAATGCTGTACATAAAACATTGCTCCTTGAGATGTGTCTTCTAAAGATGTTTCCTCAAAATAATAATCCCATGGATGCATAATGAGAACTAAGTGATACTACAGACTTAGAGATCAAACTTATGGTTACCAGGAGGAGATGAGGGAGGGATATTTAGGGAGTTTCAGATTAAAATGTATACATTCCTATATATATTTAAAAATAACCAACAAGGACCCACTGTATAGTGCAGGAAACTCTACTCAATATCATATGACAGCCTAAATGGCCGAAGAATTTGAAAAAGAATAGGTACGTATATGTGCATAACAGACTCACTTTGTTGCTCACCTGAAACTAAAACAACATTGTTAAACAACTATACCCCAATACAAAAGAAAAAGTTAAAAGTAAGTGATGCTGTTGTCAACTGCAGTCACAAAATACTGAAAATTGTACATCACACTAAATTGTAGACAACAGTGCACATGGGAACACAGATGGTCGTGAAATGTCTACCACTTACCAATAACACTGTGTGAGGCCCATGCTGAGCCCCTTAAACAATCTTACCTGATTGTCAGAACAATCCAGTGCCATGGGTGACGATTATCTCCAGTTGGTTTTTCCAGTAGTCATGTATGGATTTGAGAGTTGGACTGTGAAGAAGGCTGAGTGCTGAAGAATTGATGCTTTTGAGCTGTGGTGTTGGAGAAGACTCCTGAGAGTCCCTTGGACTGCAAGGAGATCCAAGTCCATTCTAAAGGAGATCAGCCCTGGCATTTCTTTGGAAGGAATGATGGTAAAGCTGAAACTCCAGTACTTTGGCCACCTCATGCGAAGAGTTGACTCATTGGAAAAGACTTTGATGCTGGGAGGGATTGGAGGCAGGAGGAGAAGGGGACGGCAGAGGATGAGATGGCTGGATTACATCACTGACTCGATGGACACGAGTCTGAGTGAACTCCAGGAGTTGGAGATGGACAGGGAGGCCTGTCATGCTGCGATTCATGGTGTCGCAAAGAGTCGGACACGACTGAGCGACTGAACTGAACTGAACTGAACAGGTTACAGATCAGCAAATTGGGGCTTAGAAAAGTCAAGCTATCGTCCAGGTCCCAAGGTCATTAAATCGATGTTGAAATCATTTTCGCCTCTGAGTATCAATTAACTTAAACACAAACACACTTTGGAAAATGTTGCCCAGGGCAGATTGGTTTCCTGTTTCCAAAGCTTCTCACTTCTACTTGTCTTTGCTGATGTCCCACTCCAAATAGATGGCAGTGCTAAACTTTTGCTTCTTTGTTTGGGTGGCAGCATGACGCAGGCATTCACCAACTACCAACTCAAATTTTAAGCCCCTAACCCCTCAAAAAGGCAGTGGAAATGTCAACTTGCTTTTCCCCCCTCTCTAGTAACACCTCTAGGTTCAGGTTTTTTCTGACTACTTTCATAGAGCTTACCAATTTGGATTCACCTACGTTTAGCAATTAGAATGAAAGCTACTTTAAGTGAGTCCACACTTGCACTTATCTAGCAAACTACAACACATAAAAACAATCGCCACTGCTGGAAATGACCAGACCCTGTGTTCAAAGAAGAAAATTAATGAATTCTCTCTTTATCGGCAAAGCATAGTAAGGCCAAGCAAGACTACCGAAATTCACACTTTCATTTGCAGCTGAGTAATTAGATAACAATAAACTCTGTCCTAAGTCACCACTCTAAAGCCCAGCTGAAGCTATCAGCTGGCAAATGAGTCTAATTATTCTGGAGGAAAGGGTACATGTGCTAATACACAATAGAAAATAAAGCCCTGATGGGACACGAAAAACGCTAACAACTCAGAAAAGCAGATAAGAGCCTTATGATGAAAAGAGATACAAGGGAAAATGTAGTTTTCTCGAAATCGTTGTGAAAATCAGAGAGCAGCTGCTTGGCAAATGGTAAAACCTGGGTACAGAGGAAACGATGTGACATTAAGCTTTTAATCTCTATCTTCTTTTTTTGTTCAGAATATATCAAAGTAAGATCTTGTTTTAGATTATAGGAGAGTAACTTCTTGAAGTTTTAGGAAAAATAATAAAACTCGGGTGTCAAGCAGCTCATTAAAGGGAAACTCTTACTTCCAGACAACAGAATAACTTTTAAAATTGGAACCTGATATTTTTATCGAGGACTCATTGTTTTGTATTTTAAATCTAAAGTAAAAATGTGTTCTATATAATAAAAATGTATTTTATGTTTTTCTGGAAGTATTTTTTGCACAGTAATTATGTAGAATTAAATGTACTTACTATTTGCATAATCATGAATTTTACAAAGAAAATTGAGTCAAATTGTAGGTTGACATTTTAAAATATGTATTATATACAAATTGCAAGTGGGATAACATGTACTTTTGCATTTATTGGCTATGGTCTTTTGTATCTGGGGCAGGGAATGCATCTGTGTGTCGTTAAAATAAATAGCATGCACATTGTCAGTTCTGTAGATATATCAAATACTAAGCATATTTATACTGAAGTTTTACTTGTATTTCACATTTTTTGGTTTCTTAAAGTTTCTCAATTTATTCATGCTCTATTTGATACCTTTACTAGATCAACATTTGGTCCTATTTTTGAATTTTACCGATTTTAAACACTGATAGAATTAATTCCGTTTGTAGGTCATTAGTCTATCTTGGTTTTTCTTCTCACTCTCTGACTCTGAGCCTTGTTTAATCCCGTTACTCTCCCACACCCCACTCTGCTTCTTTGGCCCTGCATCTTTGAGCACACATATTTCTTGGCCTTGGTGATTACATTCCCCATTGACCCCATACACTATTGCTATCAGTGTATGCAGGATGGTTTCTTGGATTTATCAATAGCTCTAGTCCATGAATCTTTCAAACAGTGGTGTTGGAGAAGACTCTTGAGAGTCCCTTGGACAGCAAGGAGATCCAACCAGTCCATCCTAAGGAAGTCAGTCCTAGGCGTTCATTGAAAGGACTGATGTTGAAGCGGAAACTCCAATACTTTGGCAATCTGATGCAAAGAACTGACTCATTAGAAAAGACTCTGATGCTGGGAAAGATTGAGGGCAGGAGGGGAAGGGGATGACAGAGGGTGAGATGGTTGGATGGCATCACCAACTCAATGGACATGAGTTTGGGTAAACTCCTGGAGTTGGTGATGGACAGGGAGGCCTGGCATGCTGTGGTTCATGGGGTCGCAAATAGTTGGACATGACTGAGCGAATGAACTGACTGACTGAGTCCATGAATAGATTTCTGAAAAACTTGAACTTAGAAGACAGAGAAGTTTAGGACATTACAGTTTAGGAGACAAGATGTAAGAAGTGAGTTCAGGAAAGCCTGTAAATATTTATGTCAACTAAAAAGGCAAAACCGACACTTCATACAAAGGAACAATAGTTCTATACAATTGACACTGAATTTGCTATCTATTATTGGATCGTGATCTTCTGTTTTTTCAATGAGAGGTTAAGTGAAAAGGTATTTTAAGTGGTTGCTGCAGTGTGAATTTATACACACACCCACACATATCAGACTCTGTTGGCATGTTTTGTGTTTTTTTTTTTTCAGTTGATATGCTTGTATGATTAAGAAAAAACTGGATAAACCCAGATCTGTGTGCATCACTGGTCTCTGGAGCAACATTCTACAGTGACCCATAGGTTGCTAGTAAGTTAGTGGATTTGCATTTGCAAGTGTCTCAGAAGAGGAAACAGAGAAAAGACAGCTTTCATTTCCTTGCGGGGAATATGGGAAAATGCTCCAGTGGGTCCTAGAGAGCCCTGCTCCTTCCAGGTGTGGATGGAAAAAGAGACCATGGACATGAGTTTCCTGGGAGTACTACTTAATTTAGATAGCATCATCCTCATTAGGATCTTGGAAGAGCCTGAAAATTCTCTCAAGGTGCTGGACTTCCTTGGATTTATCCCAGGACAAATGTTCATTCCATTGGGCCTCAAGCAAAATCTTCAGGGTTTTAGAAAGTTACAAGAAACGAGCCTCAAATCTGAAAAGACAGAGTACAATCCATTAATGATGGAAAATTAAAGGTGTCTTCCAGCCAGTGTTTTATTTGAGGACGTTAATTAAAGAAAAAAAAAAGAAAGAAAAGAAAGAGAACCCTCAAACCAAGACCTAAAAAAAAAAAAAAAACCCTTAGGATATGTTTATCTTAAAGTCATATAACCATAGTCACTGACCTAGCCAACCAATATTTATATCATTTTAGGCTAGTTCTGAGAGCCTAGAGTCTATATCATATCAGGACACTGAAATAAGAGGAACTTTATCATAAAAGCCAACACGTAGTGAATGTCAGGCATTCTTCTAAGCATTTTACACATTAGCTTATTTAAGTTATTTAATCCTCATGACAAATCTCTCTAATCCCATTTTACCTGTAAGGCAACTGATAAATTCAGTTAGACAACTAGTACGTGAAGGAACCAGCATTCAGACCTGGTTGTCAGCTCCAGGGCCCAAGCTTTTAATCAGGATATGTGGCTTCTCTGGTTCTTGACAGATACTGATCATTTCTCCAGAGTTCCTGGCTTTCAGTGGCAACTTGGGTAATGGGCTCTGTGCTGGACCTGTCTCAGCTCCTCCAGATCCACTTCACCTTGCTTTATGCCTCCACAGGCTCACCTGCTCTCCTGCTCCAGCCTAGATTCACCACGGAGAGGCATCAACAGGCGACCCAGGAGCAGGGGGAGACACAGGGAAGAACCTGCCCCATATCCATCCTCATTGCCAGGGCACTGCTAATTGGCTGTGTCTTTCTCTGTGTCTTCATCTCTAGCATGGTGATGCCTTGTGTGGTTATCAGTCCCCCACGGCAACGCTCCACCTTTTGTTCTTCTCTTCTGTGTTGCCCCCACTTTGTAAAGAGTCCCTTTATTACGCCTTTCTCATCAGTTTCCTGCAGAAACCTGGACAGATATGGATGCTTTTCAATGGACAGGGTGCCAGCTGCCAGTTTTCCTGTTTATCATTTATGGGGCAGCATGTGGAGAGTGTGGCACCGAAGATTCAAACTTCTGTTCATCAAAGGATTGTTTGACCGTCAAGATCATCTGGGTCACCCAAGGCTTAAGGCCTTGCTCTGGATAAGGTGTTTCTACTTATTAACTTATTTCTTCATTCAAAAATATTTACCAAGGATTTACTATGAGCTGGACATGGTGCCAGGTACTGGAGATGCAGCTGTAAACAGGTTAGATTAGGGCCCTGCTCTCATGAATCTTACAATTTAGTGGGCAGAAACAAAAAACAATGAAGCCAATCTAATAATTATGATAACTGCTCTGAAGGCTATAATCAGCAGAGTAGTATAGGAAACACCTGCTGGGTGAATGCTGCTTTCAATAGGCTGGGTCAGGGACACTTCCTTGAATCCGACTGACCTGATGGAAGGACCCAGTTGTGTGAAGAACTGGAGATGGAGCATTCTAAGCAAGCGGGATCACAAGTACAAAGACCAGGAAGCAATGACTTTTTGGAGGAGAGGAAAGAATGAGGTGGAAGAAGTAGGGAGGAACAAAATAACCTAGGGCTTTCTAATTCTAGAGTAGCTATTAAGTCTCTGTGTGATTCCTTGGTGGCTCAGATGGTAAAGAATCTGCATGTGATATAAGAGACTCAGGTTCAATCCCTGGGTTGGGAAGATCCCCTGGAAAAGAGAATTCCATGGGCAGGGGAACCTGGGGGGTTACAGTCCATGGGGTCACAAAGAGTCAGACATGACTGAGTGAATAATATATACATGTTAAGTCTCTATGAAAAACATAAGGTTCCCCTTCCCTCAATTTTAGACAGGAGATGAGTGGAAGAGATCCCCTAGGAAGTACCCAGCTAAGGGGAGTGATCCACGGGAGAGTCTGAGGACTCTGGGCAGAAAGAATCCACGATTTTTTCAAAGGCAGAAAAGATTTTGTTTCTAGATTCTTATAGATCAGACCAATGATGTGGATTTGGAGGACAAGAGCAATGATTTCCCCCATTACTTGCAATGAGTATTATGAGGATTACTTCTTTGTCCTGAGAGTTTAATACAGGGTTTGGGGCATTTGGGAGGCAGATAAAGCCTGACAACCCATATGTCTTTCATCTTTTTAAAAACTTTTGGATCTAAGATAGGTAGGAATCCAAATTCGGTAAGATGCATCCTGAGGGATATTTTTCTGTGTCTGGTCTTACATTCAAATTGGCATCCTTTCTGATTAGATGTCTCAGTTGCGAATGCACTTCTCCTGCCCCTCAGCTCATTATCCAAGATGCAGAAATGCAATGACTTCTATACTGATCAGAAAGAGGGGAGATTTCGGGCTACAACTCTGGTTGAGGAGAGTAGATATGTTACAAAAACTGAAAATGGTTGACCAAATACTAATGAGCTCAAAAACTAGAAATGGTGATTTGAAACAAAAGCAAGTGGTAAAGGGCTAAAAGAACCTGTGAGATTTCTGCTACTGGCACAGATTTTTTATTCGTTTACTGACATCCTGAAGAGGTGGAGAGGGCTTGTTCCAGCAGTCATATATATGGTACCTCTGGGCAATGCACAAGTGGTGGATGATTGGGGTAACATTTTAGATGTTTGGGATATTTGAAGAGTTCTTTTTCAAGGATCCTGTCCAGAGCACAAAGGATGTATCTCAGGTTCTCCACGACGATGACCTTCCAATGCTCTCACATTTCAACTCAGTCCTAGGACCTCCAGTTTCTCAGGTTCCTTCCTCTTGCCAAGATTTTGTTAAAGAAATTTTTTATCCTCTCTGTCCTTTGCTCCACTTTTATTCTCTATTTCCAAGTTTTCATTCCTCTTTGTCAATTCATTCCCAAAGTGTGGTGAACAACAGCCAATACTGTTAAAGAAAGGACATCATTTAAGACAGCTGCACATACTGGAATTTTGAATAAGAAAACTCCCTGCTGTGGGGAAGAAGATTTTTAGCTCCTTATGAGTTATAAGGTCAACCTTCCTCTGACAGAGCTTCTTTGTCATTAATTCCATGCTTAAAGACTCCTCAGTTTTGTAGATGGGATGGGAAATTCCATCTAAGTTGCCCTTATCAGTATACTTCAGTGCCAGAGGTTTCTTAATGACTTGCGTCTGAGATATTTCCACATCAGTTTTGATGGGGCCTGTTTGCTTGGGCCTAACACAGTGACTCATGAGGCAAGCTCTACTGGGGGTGAGGTAGGAAGGCCTATCTAGATGCTGTTTTTAATGAACACAATATAAACCACTTTGTTACCGTTCTGAGGCTTTCCATGCCTCTTTATCCATTTCTTTAGACTTTTCCTGCTATTTTTCCTTTGTTCTACATCACATCTTTTAGTAAATATCCTCAAGATGCCTGTCATGCCTGTCCAACCAGGTGACCTGCTTTGTGTTCTTAGGAGGTAGTGTAACTTCGGGGATCTTGTAAGCCTGTATTTCACTGCTTATATAATGTTTCTGGAAGGAAGGAGAGAGGAATCTAAACACCAGAATTGGATCTTGACTAAAAACTTACATAAATGAATTATCGGAATATTGTTTATAGGCACAAACATAATTTTAAAAGGCTTGCTAACCTTTGAATTACTGTGTTGAAAATTGCTCACTCTGAAGGTTTGATCCCTTTATTCATCAGTGAAGCATATCTAAGAAATTATAAATGCAAACAGCAAAGATGTCATTTTGAACTGTTCTGAACTATTTTTATCAGAATGATTTGACAGCAGAAGGTGGGGCCAAAATCTACCTTATTAACTAACTATGATTGGGAACAGGTAAATATTTTCCTTCATATATTTAGCCAAAGTGAATTTTCACATGTGGAGTTTATTTCCATAGCAAGAACCATCTGTATAACACAAGACCCGGTCATCAATTTCATTTCACATAAGTCACTGGATAGGAATACGCAGCCGTGATTAATTTAGCTTTTATTTTTGCTTCAAGCAAAACACTTCAAAACAAAGTAGTTTAAATGAGCAAATGGAATATTCCTCAAGTGTTATCAGACAAGCAGGAAATCTAATAACGTAAACCTATTTCTATTTTGAAGAGATGTCAGAGAAGTGGATATTTTGCAGGTTCTGAGCAGTTTTTATTCACAGTACCTTGAGCATCTACTCAGAAAATATAGTTTCCAAAATCAGTTAATCCCCATATTTTGAAGAGAAGCTTTAGAATTAGAATTAAAGTAACAATGATAATAATAGAACTTGTTGGAAATCATACAATGAACTTGAGATGTAGGGAAGTGGCCCTACCTTATGAAGAGCTGGGTCATTTGAAGGGTAGGCAACAAAAAGAATACAGTATTGTTTCTTCAGGGGCAATCATCCTTTTCAGACACCTTGCACTATTAATATAAGCTCATAGATATGCCATGTTATGCAGGCATGTATTTCCCAACGGCCAATAAACAAACAAAAACTATGTAGATGGCTACATCTTAATTGGTATGTATGTGTATGTATGTATGTGTGTGTATGCATATGCATATGTGTGTATACATGTATGTGTACACATCAGTTCAGTTCAGTCAGTTCAGTCGCTCAGTCGTGTCCAACTCTTTGCAACCCCGTGAATCGCAGCATGCCAGGCCTCCCTGTCCATCACCAGCTCCCAGAGTACACTCAGACTCATGTCCATCGAGTCAGTGATGCCATCCAGCCATCTTATCCTCTGTCTTCCCCTTCTCCTCCTGCCCCATAACCTCTAACAAATAAACTGCCAGGTATTTCTCCAGCAAAGATGAGTTTATTTGGGATCAACAGAGAATTGCTATTCAGGGTCTGCAAACATGGTGAGCCACATGCAAGTCTCCTGATAGCAAGGGGGAAAGACCACCTTTTATAAAGGGAAAAGGAAGCTGGGAGGACTGGAGTAAACAAACTCTCCATGGCTTTTCATTGCCTGAGTCTTCGCCAGGAAGGAGTCTCTTTCTGATGGACTCTGCCCTCATCATGGTGTGTGACAGCTCCCCCTGCTGGTCTCTTGACTATTTAATTTGAGGTTTCTATTTATTTACTTACACACATATTTGTTTTTTAATATAATATATACATATATTTATATATATTTATTTCAATACATATATAAAATAGTTCACACAAAGGTCACTTTCTGAAGAAACACAAAGCCGCATAGGTGAAGGTAGGGTGAGTAAACAGAACAAAAATAATCTGGATCACTGAAAAGCTTTTATAGCACTAAAGTAGAATAAAACTGTGAGAGCTCAGAGATAAACATAACCCCAAAATAGATTTGCTACAAGAAGCTTTTAGAAAAGGGATAAAATCTATTCTCAAAGAGATAAAAAGGGACAGGACATCTATTAAAGAAGAACAATCCAGAATAAAATAAAAAACAAAATGAAATCTGCAACAGACCAAATAAAATCACCGTTAGAAGCCTACAAGAGCTGGTTATTATGAGAGGCTGTTGGGTGATGGAGCGGATAGAATGTGAGAGTCAGAGTCCAAGGATCTGGGATTAAAACTTGTTTGGTTATTTATTCACCATGCAACCAGAAGAAAATCCCTCATTGTCTCCGAACAGGTCTCATCATATGTAAAATGAGGTTAATGGTACATCCTAGGCTAGTCAGAAACATCCCATTGTACAGTCCTGAGGAATATAACGTAAATGGTGCCTCTGCAGCTATATAACACCATGCTAAAGGTCTACCATAAAATAATGTTATTGCATCTATTTCTAATACATGGTAAGCAGTTCAAGCATGCTAATTTTACCAAAAAGCATAACAAAGCAGACCTCATGACAAAATGCTGAATCAACAAAGTAGACGATGAAATTGACAACCATATCCTGGTCACCAAAGGAATAAATGTAGATGTTAAAAAATCTGCAAAAAATATGACAACCAGGGATAATAAATCTACAAATGACAGCATTTTCCAAAGAAGAACACAGGATGAATGCATGCTGGCATTGGTAATTCGAAAATGTAATTTTAAAAGTTGCAAACATAAAATAGCAATTAAGCTTAGAAATAGGCATCACTCATGTCTCAGGTTTTAAAAAACAATTGGCTGCAAGTAAAAATAATTTTGCAAACATGCAATTTGAAAACAATGTTATATTAAGGAATAGAAAAATTAAAATTCAGAGAAACATTTTCCCCTCTGGATGAACTGAGCCCAGAAAGTGAAGAAATCTCACTTATAAACAGTTAAATGAATCAAGGTGTTGCTTATGTGGAAAATCACCAAAATGACATTCCCAGATATGCAAATATATTAACCTTTTTAGAGGAGTCAGGTGAAGACCTATTCCAGAACCCTAGATATGAAGACAAAATTTTGAATGGAGGTGACTGGTTAAAAAATGTAAAATTAGTGTTGATATACATTACATTTAATGGGAAAATGGGACATATGAAGAATATCCAAAAGGATTAAAAAATATCCAGGACCCTGGGGATTCCAGGAAGATAATGACCTCCTTTCCTAGCACAAGTTTCAATCATTCTGGCCCACTTGAGTCAAATGGCTACTGGTGGCAACAAGCAATCAGATCCAAGGAAAGCTGTGGGCTCCTGAAAGACGTGAGGGGAGGCTCTGCCCAGGGCTGGGTCAGCACCTGGACTCCGGCACTGGGAAGCCCAGGTGGACGACCACAGCCACAGTGCTGTCAGCCTCAGGTGGAAAGGCGTGACCATGTACAGACTGCCTGCCCCTGAGGAGATCAAGAAGGATCCGGAATAACGGGCACGTGCTCCTTGGCCTGGAGACCAAGGAGCAGAACGCACGGAGGCTCCATCCAGGTGTCCTGGTCAGGAGACTGACAGGCTGCCTGCTTCTGCAGTTGGACCAATGGAGGAGACAGACATATGCCCCGCTGCAAGAGCAATTCGCAGTGATGTGGCAAAGGAAAATAACCTCACATGGGGCCCAGCACCTAGATAGTGAAAGCATCGGTCAGGGCAGAGTGCGCACGGTAAAGGAGACACTTGACAAAATGAAGGAGCAGTAACAGGCGCCTCGAAGAGACTCAAGAGAGCACAGAAAAGCTGCTGGAGCCACCAAAACACACATTTTCTTTTCAACTAAATATTCTAGTAGGAGAACTGAAAGAGAGGCTAGTACTTGGTGATACCTGAATTAGAGGCATGGACAGTCAATACAAGAAATATCTCAAACCACAATTTAAAGTATATGAAGATGGTGAATTGATTTCCTACCACTGTTGTCACAAAGTACCACAGACCCAATCACTCAGAACAACACAGATTCATTACCCTGCAGTTCTAGAGGTCACAAGCCTAAAACAGGTAATTGGGGTTGCTTTTCTTCAGGAGGCTCTGGGGGGATGTGTTTCCTTACGTTTCCAGCTTCTAGACTCACACGTGCTCTTTGGCTCATGGTCCCTTCCTCTGCCTTCAAGGTCAGCAGCACAACACCCTCTTTCCTCTCTGACATGCCTTCATGTAAAAAGGAAATCCCTATAAAAACACCTGTATGATTACCTTGGCCCACCAGGATCATCTAGGATAATTTCTGCATGTCAAGATGCTTAATTGCATCTGCAAGCTAACATATTTATGGGTCCAGGGATTAGAACATGGACAGCTCTGAAGGAAGGATTATTTGGCCTACACCAGACAGAAAGATGAAAAAAGACTAGTTGGATGATACAGGATAGGCAACATAAATGTACTACATATGCAGTGTTACTACATACTACTACTGTTACTACATACGTTAACATCGTAGTCATTTCCAGTAAGACATAAAGGGACACATGGAACAAAAGCAATTGTTTAAATCAGGAAACAAATTACCTAAACTGAAGAAATCTTGAACCCGCAGATGTAAATGACTTGATGAGTTCAGGCAGGGTTAATGGGAAAAGAGAAATCTAGGCATTTTCTAATCTAATTCTCAAGCCCTTAGGACAAAGGGATAAACTTCTAAATAGAAGAGCAAGTTATTTAGACAAAAGAAGACATGTTAATGTTGGGCTTCTCATATATAAACTGGTAGTGGAATAACACAGTGGAATAAATCTAGGCTCTGAGGGTCCACATCTTTCCTGCCACCAGCATTGCTTATGAAAATCTGATGATAAACTCAGACTTATTTTTCCCAAATAAAGTATGGAAGAGAAGTGGGAGAAAAGTATTGAAATCCAAGAATTCTATACCCAGCCCAAAATTATTCACTAGCAAGTCAAAAAGATGCAAGAATTAGAGAAATACTCTAGAAAAGACTTTATTTAAACTGAAAAAAAAAAAGAAAAGCAGAAAAAATTTTTAAATGGAGCCAAACAGAGCCCTCAAAATGAGTGTCCATGAGGAAGAGAGAAATAATGGAGAAGATGGATGAGTCTGAATGGATTTATCTTAGATCTTCTAAGAAAATGTTTTTACTATATGATGTTAGTATAATATATCATATATATTTCATATATGACATTATATCATATGATATTATTAATGCTAATATTATTTAAATGTAAAATAAGCACCCTAAAGCAAAGTCATTTCTGAAAAGGAAATTCGTGGAAATTCTGATCTAGAACTAAAATATTAAATAAATTTAACAAAACCAAAGAATTGATATGGAGGAAGGGATACAGGAAAGTAAAGTAAAAATTTTCCATATGTCTCATGTAGTTGAGAGTGAAGTAGACAGACAAGAGAGAAGGAAAGTTAAGATGCTGTAAAGTCCCATCTAATAAGAGGTGGGAGCAGGGAGAGGCCAAACAAATGGATGGAAAATAGAGCATCTTTAAAAATTTTTTTTATTGAAATGTCTTTGATTTATAATGTTTCAACTGTTCAGCAAAGTGATTCATATATAATATATATATACATATAATGTATATATATTCTTTTCAGGTTTTTTTACATTATAGGCTATTACAAGATATTGATATAGTCCCCTGTGCTATACAGTACATCTGTTCAGTTCAGTTCTGTTCAGTCACTCAGTCGTATTCGACTCTTTGTGATCCCATGAACTGCAGCACACCAGGCCGCCCTGTCTATCACCAACTCCAGAAGTTTACTCAAACTCATGTCCATTGAGTCAGTGAGGCAGTCCAACCATCTCATCCTCTGTCATCACCTTCTCTCTTGCCTTCAATCTTTCCAAGCATCAGAGTCTTTTCAAATGAGTCAGTTCTTTGCATCAGGTTGCCAAAGTATTGGAGTTTCAGCTTCAACATCAGTCCTTCCAATGAACACCCAGGACTGATTTCCTTTAGGATGGACTGTGTATCTCCTTGCAGTCTAAGGGACTCTAAAGAGTCTTCTCCAACACCACAGTTCAAAAGCATCAATTCTGTGCTCAGCTTTCTTAGTCCAACTCTCACATCCATACATGACCACTGGAAATACTATAGCCTTGACTAGACAGACCTTCATTGGCAAAGTAATGTCTCTGCTTTTTACCATGCTGTCTATATTGGTCGTAACTTTCCTTCCAAGGAATAAACATCTTTTAATTTCATGGCTGCAATCACCATCTGCAGTGGTTTTGGAGCCCCAAAAAATAGTCTGCCACTGTTTTCACTGATCCCTCATCTATTTCCCATGAAGTGATGGGACCAGGTACCATGATCTTCGTTTTCTGAATATTGAGGTTTAAGCCAACTTTTCCACTCTCCTCTTTCACTTTCATCAAGAGGCTCTTTAGCTCTTCACTTTCTGCCATAAGGGTGGTGGCATCTGCATATCTGCGGTTATTGATATTTCTCCCAGCAATCTTGATTCCAGTTTGCGCTTCATCCAGTCCAGCATTTCTCATGATGTACTCTGCATATAAGTTAAATAAGCAGGGTGACAATATACAGCCTTGACGTACTCCTTTTCCTATTTGGAACCAGTCTGTTCCATGTCCAGTACTAACTGTTGCTTCCTGACCTGCATACAGATTTTTCAAGAGGCAGGTCAGGTGGCCTGGTATTCCCATCTCTCTCAGAATTTTCCACAGTTTATTGTGATCCACACAGTCAAAGGCTTTGGCATAATCAATAAAGCAGAAATAGATGTTTTTCTGGAACTCTCGTTTCTTCCATGATCCAGCGGATGTTGGCAATTTGATCTCTGGTTCCTCTGCCATTTCTAAAACCAGCTTGAACATCTGGAATTTCACAGCTCACATATTGTTGAAGCCTGGCTTGGAGAATTTTGAGCATTACTTAATTAGTGTGTGAGATGAGTGCAATTGGGCAGTAGTAGTTTGAGCATTCTTTGGCATTGCCTTTCTTTGGGACTGGAATGAAAACTGACTTTTTCCAGTCCTGTGGCCACTGCTGAGTTTTCCAAATGTGCTGGCATATTGAGTGCAGCACTTTCACAGCATCATCTTTTAGGATTTGAAACAGCTCAACTGGAATTCCATCCACTAGCTTTGTTTGTAGTGATGCTTTGATGTTCAAGGCCCACTTGACTTCACATTCCAGGATGTCTGACTCTAGGTGAGTGATCACACCATCGTGATTATCTGGGTCGCAAAGATCTTTCTTGTACAGTAGATGTGTGCTGTATACCAGTAGTGTGTATCTGCTAATCCCAAAGTCCTAATTTAATCCCCCATCCTTCCCTAAAGAGGTAACCATAAAGTTGCTTTCTATGTCTATGAGTCTCTTTTTTGCTTTGTAAATGTTTTCATTTGTATCTCTTTTTTTTAGATTCCACATTTAAGCAATATCATATGATCTATTTATCGATTTATTGATCGTTCTCTGTCTAAACTACTTTAGTTAGTCTGATAACCTCTAGTTCCATCCACGTTGCTGCAAATGGCACGATTTCATTCTTTTTATTTCATTCTTTTGTGTTTACTTCTTTAACTGGCTGTAAAGGGTCTTAACTGCAGTATGTGGGATCTAGCTCCCTGGCCAGAGACTAAATCAGGCCCCCTGCATTAGAAGCACACAGACTTAGCCCCTGGACCACCAGGGGAGTTCCTCTTTTCAAAGAACCAGCTTTTAGTTTCATTGATCTTTTATTTGTCTCTATTTCATTTATTTCTGTTCTGATCTACATGATTTCTTTCCTTCTACTAGCTTTGGGTTTTGTTTTTCTCCTTTGTCTAGTTGCTTTAGGTATAAGGTTCCGCTGTTCGAGACTTTTCTTGTTTCCTGAGGTAAGATTGCGTCACTATAAATTCCCCTCTTAGAACTGCTTTTGCTGCATCCCATAGGTTTCTGGCTGTCTTGTTTGCATTCTCACTAGTCTCTAGGTAGTTTTTGATCTTCTCTCAATCCATTGGTTGCTTAGTAGCATGTTGTTTAGCTTCCACATGTTTATTGTTGCAGTTTTTTTTTGTTGTTGTCAATTCTTAGAGCATTGTGATCTGTCTTTTACTTGGAGTATTTAGTCCAACTATGTAGGTAATTATCAACACGTGTGTTCTTTCTGCATTTTGTTAATTGGCCTGGTCACAAGGTCTGCTGGTTGCAGAATCCTATCGGGTCCCTTCTGTTACTACTGGTTCACTAGTGGGCAGAGTCAGGGCCCCAAAGACTCTGGGACAGTTGCCCACCTCTGGCATGTGCAGCTGGATCCTGGGGTTGGTGCTGACTGCAGTCAGGCAGAGCTGGTTCCCAAGTGTATGCACAAAACCAAAGCACTTTGCCGTACACTGGAAACTAACACAACGTTGTAAATCATCTATACTTCAATTTAAAAAGGCTAAAATAAAGGATATCAAAGGAAAAGGTGGGTAAAGAAAATTATAAACATGGGTCAATCTAAATACAAACTTGTATAAAACAATAAATAATTAAAAATAATAATATAATGTTCACTTTGTATAACTTTTAAAAAAGGATACAGATATATGGTCTGGAAACATTTTAATGTAAGCTACAAACTGATGGGGTAACGAGAGATGAAGCATTCTGCTTAGTACTTGAAGTATATGAAAGGTTTATGAGCTACAACCTTTGGCTGAACCTCATTTGCCTCATATATATATATATATATTAATAGAAATTTATTCTCTCTATTTTGGAGGCTATAAATCCAAAATCAAGGAGTTTACAGGACCCCATTTATAGGGGAGAACTCTTTCTTGTCTTTTTAAGATTCTAATAATTGCTGGCAGCTCTTGGGGCCCCTTGGTGCACAGATGCATCACTCCAATTTTCGCCTCATTCTTCATGTGGTCGTCTCCTGTCTGTGTACCACCTTGTGTCCTCTTGGCCTTCTCAGAAGGGCACTAACCCTCAGATTTTAGGATCCATTCTAGTCCAGTATGACTTCATCTTGATTATGTTTGCAAAGCCTTTATTTCCAAATAAAGTCATATTCACAGATACTGGGATTAGGACTCCATCATATCCTCTTGTGGGACAAAGTACAACTCACAACAGGCTGTGGCTTGATAGTCTACTCTCTTAGCGGAACTGGAGAAGGCCCCACACTCTGGACCCCTGGGGACAGCTCAGCATCGATTTTTATAAATGCAGTTTTCTTGGAGCACCACTACATCTGTTTCTCTGTGTAGTGTCTATGGTTGCTTTCATGTTCCAATGGCAGAGTTGCAGTTGCAAAAAAACCCAAAGGTTAAAATATTTACTCTCTGGTTTTTACCTTTTTTAAAGTTTACATATCCTTGGTTTAAGGGAAGCATAAGGATATTCACTATATTTAGAATTTAAATTTCCAGAATATGAACTAAAATAATAGAAGCAGATATTTTTATTCCCAACGCAATACAGACTGGTTAAGTCAAAACAAGGAGAGAAAGAATGAAGGCATAGAGGAAGATAAAAGAAATAACAACAACAAATCAGGATAAATAAAAACCTCAATAAATATGCAGGAAAAATCCACATTATGAACAATAACATATATTTAAGTGAGCCAAAATTTTGATTAAAAGAGACATATTGTCAGAAATGTTAAGAAATAAACTAAAAATACAGCTATATGCAGATTGTATAGGATAGAGAAAGTATGAAATAAATGAATAAAATATACTAAAAGATTTTTTAAAAGCTTATAAATTCAAATTAATGTTAGATGAAATAAAAAGCAAAACATAAAGGTCTGTTTTAACAATGCTAATATATGCTATTTTCATGCAAATTAAACTTTATATGTCATAAGCCCATCAACTAAAGCTGGATACTATTATAGATAAATATTAAAAAATCAGTAACTTTATAAAATGTCTAGACATAAGTATCTATAAATAGAAACAGGAGAATTTTAAATATATCAAACTATAAATCTACTATAATATTGCAATATAAAATGAGAAGAGGTAGTCTAAAACTGATTGGGTTACAGAAATATATCTCAGTGTATAAGATAATTTTATATTTTATATATATATATTTTATATATATATATTTTATATATATATATTTAATATATCCTAGTGGGAAAAGGATGAATTAGTTAATAAATGGCTGCAATGCTAATTGAGAATTCATTTGGGATAAAATTAAAATTTGATTTAAATTAAAATTTGGTTTCTCTTATATAATAATACAAAACTAAATTTCAAATATATTAAAGATTTCAATGTCCAGAGAATTAAGTATTATCAGAAAATATAAAATATGTACAAACTAGTATTTAGGGAATACTTAAAAACCAATGTCTAGAAGTTTTTAATGAAATTATACATTAGTCAGAATCCTGTTACAAACTAAAGAAGTGCACTAATTATTTCAGGAGGGGGAATTTAGTATTAAATTTTAGTATAAAAACTGGGATGTTGGAGGGCTTAGCAGGCAAGAAGACACTGAGAAAACCCAGAGATATTAACTGCAGAAGCAGTTGTGAACACACACACACTCAAATGCACACTCACACACACACACACACATTCACACACACACACCCCTACTCCAGGGTGGGGAGAGCAGAGAGAAGAGGTTGGTGTTATCAAAGCCTAGGAGCCCAGGTTCAAAATTGTGAAAGAAGTGCCTCAAGGCTGTATATACTCACCCTGCTTATTAACTTATATGCAGAGTATATCATGCAAAATGCTGGGTTGAATGGAACACAAGCTGGAATCAAGATTGCTGGGAGAAATCGCAACCTTAATGGCAGAAAGAGAAGAGGAACTAAAGCGCCTCTTGATGAGGGTAAAAGAGGAGAGTGAAAAAACTGGCTTTAAACTCAACCTTCAAAAAAGTAAGAGTGTGGCATCCAGTCCCATCACTTCATGGCAAATAGATGGGGAAAAATGGAGACAGTGCCAGAATTTATTTTCTTGGGCTCCATAATCACTGTGGATAGTGACTGCAGCCATAAAATTAAAAGACGCTTACTCCTTGGAAGAAAAGCTAGGACAAACCTAGACAGCATAATAAAAAGCAGACACATCACTTTGCCGACAAAGCTATGGTTTTTCCAGTAGTCATGTATGAATGTGAGAGTTGGACCATAAAGAAGGCTGAATGCCAAAGAATTGATGCTTTCAAACTGTGGTGTTGGAGAAGAATTTTGAGAGTCCTTTGACTACAAGGAGATCAAGCCAGTACATCCTAAGGAAATCAACCCTGAATATTCATTGGAAAGACTGATGCTAAAGCTGAAGCTCCAGTACTTTGGCCACCTGATGCAAAGTGCCAACTGATCTGAAAAGACCCTGATGCTGGGAAAGATTGAAGGCAGGGGGAGAAAGGGACAACAGAGGATGAGATGATTGTATGGCATCACCGACTCTGTGGACACGAGTTTAAGCAAACCCCAAGAGATGGCAAAGGACAGGGAAGCCTGGCATACTGCAGTCCGTGGGCCACAGAGCCAGACACGACTGAGCCACTGAACAACAACAGAAGCCCAGGCCCCTGCAAGCTTGGGCCACAGACCCTACATGAGGCTGGCTTCAAGGAGAAAAGGGCTCTAAAGACGTCTCAGCTCTGACATGTGGAATGATTTTGGACTCTGGGACTTAAAAACAAAATGTTTAATAACTGGCCCAGATAGATTAAATTGACTACATTAACATTAAGTGTTTTGTATGGCAAAGAAATTTTAAACATAGTCAATAGGCAAACAACAGAATCAGAATAGGACAAAGCCATCATTATTCTTGGTGATCTATCCAACTTAAAAAAAAATTAGAACAAAACGGATTTTTTACAAGAGTGTATTTATTGTTATATTTACTATTTGTACTGCCAGAGGGAAAGAGAGAAAAACAAACAACATTCCCATCAGTCTGAGAATAATTGAATAAATGTTACACACCGTGGACTGCCACGCAGGGTTTACAAACAAAGCTTGAAGATTCAGGCTCTGTTAATAGTGGATTAACAGGTACAGAATCCTGGTGGCTCAATGGTGAAGAATCCACCTGCTAATATAGGAGGCACAGGTTTGATCCTTGGGTTGGGATGATCCCCTGGAGTAGGAAATGGCAACCCACTCCAGTATTCTTGCCTGGGAAATCTCATGGATAGAGGAGTCTGGTGGGCTATATAGTCCATGGGGTCCCAAAGAGTCAGACACAACTTTGCAGCTAAACAACAAACAGGTATAGCCTCTGTCAAGGGCTGAGGGCAGTCAGATTTTAACTTTCTTGAAGCAAGCAAGTTAAGTCTGTTAAGTTTTCGTAGATGCTGGCACAATAAACCGGACTGGCAGGTCAAAAATGAAGCACTTTTCTTCTCATGACAACAGCGCCTGTTTCTATATTCCGAGGGTTTTTTTCTATTCAAAAATCAGTATAAAGACTACCTGGGAGAAAAGCTGCCATGAAATGTGTAGAAACATGCCCTTCAACACATTCCTGCATACAAAATTAGAAGTTCTGAACAAAATATAAATATTTAAAAAAAAAACTATTTAAAAAACATGGAGAGTGACGAAAAACAGGCAAACATTGGAAGGAAATCGATCCTTGGAAGAGTGGACGTGCATAGAGATCCATTTTCAGACAGCTTTTCCCTGAGGCCCTCTTCAGCCCACACGAGCAGAGACACTAGACCTTAGGCAGAAAATGTCTTATTGACTTGAGGCGTCAAAGGATAGAATTTGGGGCCATCAGAGTGGCTGGAAGTTGAGAGGGAAAACCCTGAAAAGGAGGGAGTCATTCATTGGAAGAAGCCCCAAAATCTATGAAAAAAGAAAAAAGCAAAACTTCTTTTAAATCATTGACTGACCTCTAAATTGTATTTGCATACTGGAGATGCCAAAGGCAATAAAAAGACATTTAAGGCTTTCATATTGGGAGGGAAGAAATAAAACTGTCTTTGCAGATGGAAGCTACAAAAAATATCTTGGAACAATTAAGTCATTTAAATAAGGTTGAAGAATTGAAGGTCAATATAAAACATCAGTTGTTATAGCAATGAATGGCTAGAAACTGAAATTAAACAATACCATTTACAATTACATTAAACTATGAAATACCTAGGGATAAGTGAGTCTGGAGATGTATAAGACTCGTACTCTGAAACCTACAAAACATCGCTGAGAAAAATCAAAGACTTATATAAATGGAAAGACAGTACTGTGTTTATGGATTAGAAGACCCAATATCGTTAAGATAGCAATTGACTTCAAATTAATCTATATAGTAAAAGCTCATCAAAATCCCAGTAGATATTTTTGTGAAAATTGACAAGCCAGTTGTAAAATATAAAAAAACAAAGGGCCAAAAAAATTTTTAAAAGAGGATCAGAGTGGAGAGCTTACAATACCTTACTGCTGCTGAGTCACTCTCTGTGTGACCCCGTAGACGGCAGCCCACCAGGCTCCCCCGTCCCTGGGATTCTCCAGGCAAGAACACTGGAGTGGGTTGCCATTTCCTTCTCCAATGCATGAAAGTGAAAAGTGAAAAGGAAGTCGCTCAGTCGTGTCCGACTCTTCATGACCCCATAGACTGCAGCCCACCAGGCTCTTCCGTCCATGGGAATTTCCAGGCAAGAGTACTGGAGTGGGCTGCCATTAAGTAATTGAGATAGGGTAGTACTGGCATAAAGATGAACAAATAATTCAGTAGAAATGAGTAGAGATTATAGAAATACATCCAAGCATTGAAAGACAACAGACTTTTGCACTGGTGCAAAGAGTGTACAGATCCTATATCCGGGTTGGGAAGATTCCCCGGAGAAGGAAACAGCACCCCACTCCAGTATTCTTGTCTGGGAAATTCCATGGTCAGAGAAGTCTGGCGGCTACAGTCCATGGGGTCTCAAAAGAGCTGGACACATCTTAACAACTAAACAACCACAGTAAAATATTTTAAATTTTATTTATGGCTTCAGAATTGGATCTAAATCTGCTAAATTATATCTTAAGCTTTTCTGACTCTTAACTTAAATATGATGCTAATCTAGAAATACAATGAAATGTCTCCATTTTCTTTCTAGTGCAACAACCAGGTTAAATTGGATCACAGCTTGAATTTGAGCTAGGTTGTATAGAACCAATAGCCACACTTTTTTTTTTTTAATTGAAATACGGTTGATTTACAATATTGTGTTAATTACTGCTGTACAGCAAAGTGAATGTGTGTTTGTGTGTGTGTTTAAATATTCTCCTCCATTATCATTTGTCACAGTATCTTGAATATTGTTCTCTGTGCTATACAATAAGACCTTGTTGTTTATGCATCCTATATATAAAAGGTTACATCGGCTAAATCCAAACTCCCACTCTGTCCATCCCCAAGCCCTTCTGCCTTAGCAGCCACCAGTCTGTTCTCTATGCCCATGATTCTGTTTCTGTCTCATAGATAGGCTAACGTGTCATATTTTAGATTCCACATATAAAGCCATAGTTGTTTTGGAAAAATAATAAAATTAAAATCTCAGCTTTTGCTCATAAAAAGGAATAAAGATATCACACGTATATTACTGCTGCATATATAGGAAATATAATCTATTAGAACTATTAGCATTAGTAAATATATACATAATGGTTTTTAGATTCTTTTCCATTATAGTTGAAAGATATTGAGTATAGCTCCATGTGCAGTCCCATAGGACCTTGATGGGTATCTATTTTATTTATAGTTATTTGTACCTGCTAATCCCAGACTCCTGATTTATCTTTTTCTCCCTCTCCTTTTGGAAACCATTGGTTTTCTATGTCTGTGAGTCTGTTGCTGTTTTGTACTTAAGTCCACTTTTGTCATTCATATGACATGTAAATGATATCATATGGTATTTGTCTTTCTCTGACTTACTTCACATATTATAATCTATAGTTCCATCCATGTTGCTGCAAGTGACATTATTTCACCTCTTACGGCTGCATAATAATTCATTGTGTATATATACCATATCCTTTTATCCATTCATCTATCGATGGACATTTAGACTGCTTCTAAGTCTTAACTATTGTAAATAGTGCTGTACTGTGATAGTCCTGCACCCATAGGGATGAATGTATCTTTCTCAATTAAAGTTTGTCTCTTTTTCAGATTTATGTCCAGGAACAGGATTACTGGATCATATAAAAACTCTATTTGTAGTTTTTTAAGAAACCTCCTAGTGTTCTCCATAGTGACTACATCGATTTACATTCCCACCAACAGTGTAGCAGCGTTTCCTTTTTTCCACACCCTCTCCAGCATTTGTTGTTTGTAGACTTTTTGATGATGGCCAGGCAGACAGTGACTACAGCCATGAAATTAAAAGATGCTTACTCCTTGGCAGAAAAATCATGACAAAACTAGACAGTACATTAAAAAGCAGACACATTACTTTGCTGACAAAAGTCCGTATAGTCAAAGCTATGTTTTTTCCAGTAGTCAAGTATGGATGTGAGAATTAGATGGTAAAGAAGGCTGAGAGCAGAAAAACTGATGCTTTCAAACTGTGGTGCTGAAGAAGACTCATGAGAGTCTCTTGGAGCAAGGGTATAAAACTTCTCAATCCTAAAGGAAATCAACCCTATATATTCATTGGAAGGATTGATGCTGAAGCTGACACTCCAATACTCAGGCCACCTGATGTGAAGAGCTGACTCATTGGAAAAGACCCTGATGCTGGGAAAGATTGAAGGCAGGGGGAGAATAGGGTGACAGAGGATGAGATGATTGGATGGCATCACCAACTCAATGGACATGAGTTTGGGTAAACTCCGGGAGTTGGTGAAGGACAGGGAAGCCTGGCGTGCTGCAGTCCATGGGTTTGCAAAGTGTTGGACACAATTTAGCGACTGAACAACAACAAATTCTGATGGGAATGAGGTCATAACTTGTAGTTTTGATTCATGTTCTAATTACAATAGGGAATTGTCATCTTGATGTCTAAGACATCTGATGTATCAGAGTTAGTTTCAGGCCTTGTCTTCCTGTTACAAAATCAAAACTTGGGCTCAACCAGCTTGTATGCAGTAAAACCAGTCTACTGACACTGGGTTGTGGTGAAGGAAAGTGCAGCATTTTCTCCAGGATTGTAGGAACCAGACAAGGAGTCCAGGCAGCTTAATCTTCAAAAAGCTTGAACTCCGATGGGTTTCAGGGAAGCATTTTTAAAGGCCAGGTGAGGGAGGGGCATCCTAGGGTGTGTGATCAGCTTGTGCACAATTCTCTGGCTGGTTGAGGTGAGGTCACAGGGTTGTGTCATAGGGGTTAAAATCATCAACCCTAAGCCTCTAGGAGGTCTGGGGGCTAGGTGCTCATGGTCACCAAGTAGTTAATTTCTATCATTTAAAACTAACTGCAAAACAGCTGAGGAATATGCATCAGACACTATTATTTAGGTACTTCGGTGGGGACGGGAAGCAGTGGATGTGGGACAGGGGTCAGTCCAGAAGGCCCTGTTGGGTCCTACTTGGGTTCATTTCCCCAGGACTCAGGCGGGTTGGAGTGTCTGTGGTTCTCAGGGTGAGCACGGATGCAATGTGGGGCTGAATCTGCTGGCTTGCTACCTCGGTCCTTATGAGGACTCGCCGTCTCCTAATTGCCCAGACACTCCCTGCTGACAAGGATGGAGCGTCCAAAGCAGGGAACGTACCATGAGCAAAGCAAAGCAAAGTCAGAATACACTTAAGAGGATGTGTAACCCGAAAAAAAGTGGAACAAAACACTCCCTTTGAAGAAGAAGTGAAGACACACAAAATTAAATATAAATCTTAAAGAGGACATTAGAGTGAAAAAATAGAGTTTCTGGGGAAAAGGCTATACATTGTTCAATTAAGTGATTGTATTTAATAATTTTCCATTCAATATTTAAAATCATGTAATTATATAAATAACAATAAGGTATATCATAGAGTTGTATATACTAATTCCATTAATTACTGTAATTATACAATCATGGAATTATATAATAAGTAGTTAAAATTTTAATGGACAAACTAAAAGAGAAGATGTTCACAGCTGAGAACAGGGTTACTAGTCTGGAAAATAAAAAACAATCCACAATATGAAGGAGAAGCACAGAGTGCTGGAGAGAACAAAGGGGAAGACGGCTCCCGGCGCCAGTGGATCACCCGAGCTCCCTTCTCCGCTTCTTCTCCTGAGATGTTGCTTCTGGTCTGGGAGCTGAACACAGAGGAGCACAAAGTTCGTGTGGTCATGTCCCAAACAGCTGCCACAAAGCTGCTCTTCTGCCTTGCAGATGTTAAGTCAGTTTTTAATAACAGAAACTCCACAAAAGGACCCATATGTAAAAAGTAAACTGCCGGGGTCCAGCCCCGGTGGATCCAGGGAATTCGAAGGGTGGACGGCGTTGGCGTGGAAAGACTTGTTTGTTTATTAATGTGAGATTAGATTAAGAAACTATAGTGTAATAAGAAGATTAAGTGGAGGAAGAGGGCTGAATAGCTTGGTTTACGCGGAAGGCCAATAAAATTCCAGACAAGGAATTTGCACCATCTACGTTGGGCCACCGGCGCCCGCTTGAATATCTAAGGGTGCCTCGGCTTAAGCTCTCTTTCGTGCGGGTCTTAACAGCCGGGGCAAGTAAGTAGACCTGGCGAGCCTCCGCGCCCCAGGTGGAGATTCAGCCTGAAGTTAAAGTAAAGAGCAGAGAGAGGGAAGGGGAGAGAAGAAGAGAGAGAGAGAGAGAGACATGGGGGGAGCCAGAGTCCCAAGAAACCAGGTCGAGAGACCAGTTCGAGAAACTGGTCCGAGAAACTGGCCCCCGGCCCCTGGCCCCCGGCCCCCATCCTTTATTGTTCAGAAGGCCTTTTATACTTTTGATAAAACACGGAGATCAATGGGTAATACAAAATTATGTAGCATTCGCAACCCAGATTCTTTCCATATATCATTTTGTATACAAAAGGTCTCAGGTGATTTATATTATCTTCTGGCCAAGAGGCTTGTTAACACTTTTTGGCTCTCTTCCTTAATGAATGTTAATTTTGTTTCCCCTGAAGTGTTTTTCTTTAATCTACATCTCCTTAAAGCACTAAAGTTACATCTCTATAGAACAAAGGTGCAGTGGGTTATAACAAAGGTACTTAACTCAAAGATCTAGTGTTGCTAATACCAGGTCTACTACTTGTTTTTCTATATACCAACTATATCTAAAAATAAAAGATATGAAAATTTGGCAGCAAGCATTGACTCAACAAATGAAACTTTTAATCAGTCCTATTCTAAAGATTTTGACTCTTCGGAAGCCCCTACATTCCTAGGATGTTTTAAGCTTCCTGTGCCTCCTGCGGTCAGGAGGCCTCAAACAATCACATGCGCAGCTGTACGAGTCCTGCAGGCAGGCTAGAAAGCCATCAGAGGGGTTTTTAGATTGAAACACTCTTTCAAATGCAGAAGACTGAAGCCCTGAATTGACTTTTTCCAGAAAATGTCAGAAGAGTGGAAAAGCAGAGCACAAAAGCCGGCAGATTTTTGTTGGGGTACATGCTTAGGAATTTCCAGAGGGGTCCCTGAAGTCTGAGCACGCCTTGCGTATGTCAGCTTCCTTCCTCATGACCTTGTCACGGGCGGGATTCCTCACACTGGCTCCCGGCAGTAAACCTTTAAATATATTTAAATCGAGTAAAATTATAGAAATAACTTATTTCGCCACGCCAACCAAACTGTACATTTTTCCAAAAGGAAGAGCAGGGTACAGGAAATTTGACCTAAAAGATTGTTATTCAAGCTGGCAAGATTCTTCCTGTCACTTGTTCAGTCAAACACACAATCTAATGCTGATGTGTCCACCAGGCATATCTCCCTAAACAGTTTAAAATAAACTTGCAGAGTAGTGTGTTTCTGAAAACTAAGGTATATTTTCCCCACCGACCTTTTTCACTTTTAAATGGAGATGCTTTCCTTTCAAAAATGTTTCCAAGTCTTAATAAGAATGAAAATATACAATTGAACACTTAGGCAAAAAGTATACTTTTGGAAAGTGGATCTGAGTAACACTTTGAGCATTGTTTACAATAAAGCACAAAGCACCCTGAACCCAATTCACAAAGCCTTGGGGCTGGAGGAGTAAGAGAGAAAGAGACACGGAGGTTCCAGCACCATTTGCATTTCCTACAGGTAAAGGATGGGGCAGCTGCTCCTCTCTGGTATGAAACAATTCATTTGCTGTCTGTAAATATTTATTTTCAAAATCCTAACATTATAAGTCAAAGCTCAGCATTAGTATTTCTTAATCCTTCACTTTTGACATGGTGTTTGCCTAGAGCGTTTGAACTTCAAAGGAGCCTCACACCTTCAATTTATTTGTAAAACTCCTGCCTTCTTCCCTGCTTCATTATCAGTAAAGTGGAATAAACAGCTACAGTGGATATTTTGGCCAGAAAATAAACATGGTGAGGAGTGCCGACTGCCAGCTTGCTGGGCATAGTTAGGAGTGTAAACAGAGATGTGCGCACATGCTTCCCAAGGTGGGTTCTAGAGTGCCTGTTGATTGATAGAAAATGCCAGTGAGTGATTCACAATCACATACAGAAATTTTGGCGAGCAAAACTCATAAATTATTTACGGAGCAGATGCTGAAGAATGTTGGAGACGATGTACACAGCCACCAACCCGAGGCGGGCAGGAGCCTGGGCGATGAGGGCCGTGATATTATTGGCCTCACACGCTCTGTCAGTCAGAATCGTGCAATCTGCTTTCCTGAAAGTTCTGGAGCCAGCCTGCTTATAACATGAGACTTCCTCAAGGTGTGAAAGGATTCTGTGTTGAAGGCTGTATTTGCCTTTGTAATCTCAGCATCTCCTGGAAGCTGGCACACGGTAAACATTCACAATATGCTTCTGATTGAAAGCGCGTTAAGTCACCATGACTCCTTATAGTAATGTCTGCACTTAGGCAAATAATGTCAAAGAATGCTGCTGTAAATGTGAAGAGAGATGTATCTTGAAATGCTTAAATAGCCACAGCTAGATTACTTCCTCGGTACATGTTAATTGCAGGTTGAACAAGACACTGCCTAAGTGAGGGCCTTATACTCTCAAAAACATAACTCTTAAGACAGTTGCAAACATTTCTTTTCACAGAAGACATCTGCTGTGCCATAATGCTTGGACATTCCCAACAGTGATGATTTTTATCCAGAGAGATGGAGGGACATGGATAGATGAAATCAAGTAGCCATTTCCTGGCTACTAAGATGGTTGGATAGACGGAGTTCTGTTGGCAGGAACATCAGTGTATGAAGTAGTAGCAACTACCTTTCACAGAATGTCTGCAAAAGCCAGGGGTCACCTTAGGAATGTTGGGGTGGTTGTGTAAATGGCCACGCAGACTGGAAAACCCTCGTGTTAGGGAGATGTTCTGAGGCTACATCCAGGGCAAGCCCTTGACCCCAGCTCTTTCTTTTATAGGGTCTTCTGGAAATTTCTATGGACTCTAACATTTTTCTTTTCTTTAATGATTCTAAAAGTGCCTAATCTTATAAGTATATGATATGCATATCTATTTCAAAAGGACAGCCAGGACAAGACTGTAACCTTGAAGTTCCTGTGAATTTTATGTAGTGAGAGCAAAACCTGGTTTTTGTTTGGCTTTTGTTTACTTCATTTTAAAATGTATGGTAGTAGACACATTCACATCTATGTCCGAAATGGGTTAAATTGTTGAAATGTGTGTTTCAAAATTGTTTTAATACAGTTGTAGAGAAAGTCTGGTTGTTCTACATATGAACAACTTGGATCAGGGAAAAAAGCTGCAGCAGTTATAAAAAAAAATTCAAGAGGAGAGGATTGACTGTAACTTGGAAAAAGTGAGAAATTGCTTTTACTGAGTAGAAAAGTGGAGTCATGCTGGGAAATGCGGAGCCTCCATAGATGAAATTTCTTCTTTTTCTGTCAAACTAAAGGGAAGAGAAAGACAGTTTTGAAAGAGCAAAGCACACAATTCTGTGAGGAAATTACTTCCATCACTAAACAGGCGACACTGAGACAACACACCCCTGCCAGGTCCAGAAGTGGTCCTGGGGGTCGTTCGCCTTTGATAGTGGGAAACTGCGTTCTGATGCTGAAAACTGGTGCCTGAAGTAGCACAGATGAAGAATTAAAGCTTTCATTTTTGAAACTTTAGGAGAAAGAGATTAGAATTAAGGCTGAGAAGAATTAAAGCTAAAACAGAAAATTAATTCTTTATATTCTGGTATTTGTGTGCATTTAAATCTTGCCACACATATTTGATCATAACATATTATGCAATTTTAATCCCAGCTGTTACAAAGCCATTGAATGGAAAAGTTCCTTGGATAGGAGCATCAGGAGTGGGGAATTTCCCCTCTACCTCTCTTGAGTTTTGTGGCTAGAATAAGAATAAAATTGACACAAGACAGATTAGGTGAAGAAAAATCAATTTAATATTGTGTGCACAGGAGATCATAAAATGATGCTCAGAGACTGACCAAAAGCAGGTAGCTTTTTATGCTCTTTAGAAAAAGAAACAATAAATTTATGATGAATTGATAGGACAAAGAAACTCAGGCTTCGTGGGCTTAATTGGTGAAGAACTGACAGAGTGTGGGTTTGGGGAACAAAACTGAAGCAGCGTGATTTGGTTGCTTTGCACAGGCTTCTCAGCCCAGAATCCCCATCTAGGGGTGAGGGTCCCTCTGCCTCCAGATACAGGTACGTTCCCTTTCACAGGCGAGATTTATTTCCTGCTTTCATGGAGACAAATGGGAGAGTCAGTGTCTGCTTTGCATTGGCCGTTTCTCAGGTAACTTTAATTCAGAATTATTAACACGCCATAGAGGTGCACGCTAGAGCAGGCTGCCCTAGAGGTCCATGCCTTATACGTCTTTTCTCCACTTCTGCTCAGTCAGCCCACAAGAGTGGTTGTAAAACGGATGGCGGGAGAAACCTGTGCTGTTGGTTTGCTCCTTTGGGAAGCTGGTCCATCTGAACTCTGGGACAGAATCCACAGCCAAACTCGGAAGGCTTCTTGAAGCCTGTTTTTGCAAATGTGTGATGCTGTTGGGTTAGTAGTATGGCCACTGGGAGAATAAACACCCCACCCGAAGCACTCACATCCATTTTGGTTTGAAACCCTGTGCCTTCCTAAGGCTTATAGATTGGTCTTTGGTGCTAACTGGCTGAGTGCCTAATATGTTCAGAGTGGTTTCATAACCGCATAGGCAGTGCAAGCCCGTTTTACAGATAAAGAAATAGACTTACATAAGTAAAATAACTTGCCTAAATTCACCCGGATACTAAGCCTCTCAGGGCAGACTTTGACCCAGCTCAGTCTTCTCTTTTTACTTTTCTCACACTGCTGATGGAAGCAAGTCTGTCCGAGACGTGAGTATGAAGAAACAAAAGCTTCGGTAATAAACTGCTAGTCCTAGCCGTTCAAGTGACGGATGTTTCATTTAATTTCACTTTGTTTTTGAACTCCACAGGGATGTGTACAATGTTCATTCACTCTGAAAGAGAAAAGAGCTTTACAAGTGTAATTTTTTGAATTCACAATGTTCCCAAGAGAAACTGAAGAGAAATTCTCCACTCTGTACACTTAGGCAAACAGAAACACAAAAATCTAGAAGACAAAGACTGTACTGTGGTCTTTTCATGGAGACCCAGCGAGGGAGCCGGGCGGGGAAGGAAGCACACAGTGCTGGGCTTGGTAATCAGTGCCCTGAGAGGGACTCACTGCTCCTATTTCTGAAGGAACCAGGATGCTTTATTCTTGCATTTCACTGTTTGGCGTTTTGAAATACAATTTGAGAAAATAAGATTTCTAAACAGAAAGAAACAGGCATTAATAGCGATCATTCACATGACAAAAGTTTAAGTCTCTAGGATATTTCCCCTCTAGGGTTTCTCCCACTCATAACACAATTAAATGTTTTTGAATCTACTAGGTACTTAAACTAGAGGTACAGGAATATTTCTTGAATATAAAATTGAGTCCTGATTATCAAAGAGCATTATTAAAAACAGGAAAGCATCTTAGAAATAACAGTAAAAGCTAATACATATTGAGAATTTATCACCTAACGGGCATTATACTAAGCATTTTTGCTAATTGTGTGCCTGCAATAATTCCATGAAGAGAATAATATTCTTATCCCAATTTTACAAATGAGGAAACTGTGAAACAGAGAGAAAAATCACTAGTGGAGCTAGCCTTTCACATCACAGGGTCTTACACCCACAGATTCAACCAACCAGGGGTCAAAAATGTTCAGAAAGAAAACATTACAGAAAGTTCCAAAAAACAAAACTTGAATTTTCTGTATGCTAGCAACTTTTTACATAGCATTTACATTGCGTTAGGTATTATAAGTAATCCAAAGATGACTTAAAGGATATGGGTGGATATGCAGTAGGTTATATGCAAACACTCTGCCATTTTACATGTGGGACTTGAGAATCCACCAACTTTGGTATCCACTGGAGGTGTCTGGGAAGCAATCTCTGCAGATACCAGAGGGCAACTGTGCTCACAATTTTCAGTCCTGGTGTCACATTTATAATTCTCTTTGACCAAGAGAGAGACATAGGACACAAATATTGGAAGCAGAACGTAGCTTGGACATAATTCTGTCCATTATTTCTCCCACTGGGCTCCATATGAGAAGATCCAGGACAAACAAATACTTGATCAAATAAGTTCAGAAATCACTGTGTATTCTATTTATTATTATTTCTCTAGGTCAGTTATAACCTGTGAGTTGTCTGAATTCTTTTACAAGTTCAAATCACCTTTAAATTCAAAGTTATGTTTAATCATGAAAAAAATATGAAACAGCATGCTATAAGCATTTGAAGAAAATTATCTTTCACATAAGTTACCAGTGCCCCTTCTGTAGTTTTATTATTATATCATTAGTTCAGCTCAGTTCAGTTCAGTCGCTCAGTCGTGTCCGACTCTTTGTGACCCCATGAATCACAGCACGCCAGGCCTCCCTGTCCATCACTAACTCCCGGTGTTCATTCAGACTCACGTCCATTGAGTCAGTGATGCCATCCAGCCATCTCATCCTCTGTCGTCCCCTTCTCCTCCTGCCCCCAATCCCTCCCAGCATCAGAGTCTTTTCCAATGAGTCAACTCTTCGCATGAGGTGGCCAAAGTACTGGAGTTTCAGCTTTAGCATCATTCCTTCCAAAGAAATCCCAGGGTAGATCTCCTTCAGAATGGACTGGTTGGAGGTCCTTGCAGTCCAAGGGAACTCTCAAGAGTCTTCTCTAACAGCACAGTTCAAAAGCATCAATTCTTCAGTGCTCAGCCTTCTTCACAGTCCAACTCTCACATCCATACATGACTACTGGAAAAACCATAGCCTTGACTAGATGGACCTTTGCTGGCAAAGCAATGTCTCTGCTTTTTAATATGCTGTCTAGGTTGGTCATAACTTTTCATCCAAGGAGTCAGCATCTTTTAATTTCATGGCTGCAGTCACCATCCAGTGATTTTGGAGCCCAAAAAAATAAAGTCTGACACTGTTTCCACTGTTTCCCCATCTATTTCCCATGAAGTGATGGGACCGGATGCCATGATCCTCGTTTTCTGAATGTTGAGCTTTAAGCCAACTTTTTCACTCTCCTCTTTCACTTTCATCAAGAGGCTTTTTAGTTCCTCTTCACTTTCTGCCATAAGGGTGGTATCATCTGCATATCTGAGGTTATTGATATTTCTCCCAGCAATCTTGATTCCAGCTTGTGTTTCCTCCAGTCCAGCGTTTCTCATGATGTACTGTACATATAAGTTAAATAAGCAGGGTGACAATATACAGCCTTGACGTACTCCTTTTCCTATTTGGAACCAGTCTGTTGTTCCATGTCCAGTTCTAACTGTTGCTTCCTGACCCGCATACAGATTTCTCAAGAGGCAGGTCAGGTGGTCTGGTATTCCCATCTCTTTCAGAATTTTCCACAGTTTATTGCGATCCACACAGTCAAAGGCTTTGGCATAGCCAACTTTTTTTGGTTTACTAAAACTACCTTTAGCAAAATGATTTTTTTAAATTGATGTATAGTTGATTTAAAAAGTTGTGTTAGTTTCAGGTGTACTGCAAAGTAATTAAACATATATACATTTTTTCAGACTCTTTCCCATTATAGGTTATTATAAGATATTGAGTAGTTCCCTGTGCGATACAGTAGGTCTTTGTTGTTTATCCATTTTACACATACTACTGTGTGTCTGTTAAACCCAAACTTCTAATTTATCCCTCCCTACCTCTTTCTCCTTTGATGACCCTGTTTGTTTTCTATATCTGTTGGCTTATTTCCATTTTGTAAATAAATTTATTTGTATCATTGCTTTAGATTCCACATAGAAGTGATATCATATGATATTTGTCTTTCTCTGAGTTACCTTACTTAGTATGATAATCTCTAAATTCATCCATATTGCTGGAATGGTGTGGTTTCCTTCTTTTTCTGTGGCTGATTAATGTTCTATTGAATATAGGTACCACATCTTCTTTATTCACTCATCTGTCGATGGACACTTAGGTAGCTTCCATGTCCTGGCTATTGCAAATAGTGCTGCTATGAACAGTGAGGTGCACGTATCTTTTCAAATTAGACTTTTCACCAGAATATGCCCAAGTGTGGGAGTGCTGGATCATATGGTAACTGTATTTTTAGTTTCCTAAGTAACTTCCATACTGTTCTCCATAGTGGTGCACTAGTTCACATTCCCACCAACAGTATGGTAGAGTTCCTTTTTCTTCACATCCTCTCTAGCATTTATTATTTCTATATTTTTTAATGATGGCCATTCTGGCTAGGGTGAGGTGATACTTCATTGTAGTTTTGATTTGCACTTCTCTAGTAATAAGTGATATTGAGCATCTTTTTATGTGCCTGTTGGCCATTAATACTCTTTCTTTGGAGAAGAGTCTATTTAGAACTTCTGCCCATTTTTAAATTGGCTTGTTTGCTTTTTGATATTAAGTTATATGAGCTATTTTTATATTTTGAAAATTAATCCCTTTTGGTAGGATCATCTGCAAACATCTCCCATTGTATGGGTTCTCTTTTCATTTTGTTTATGGTTTCCTTTGCTGTGCAAAAAGCTTTTAAGTTAAGGCCCTGTTTCTTTATTTTTGCTTTTATTTTCATTATTCTAGAAGACACATCCAACAAAAATATTGTTGTGATTTATGTCAAACAGTGTTCTACAGTATTGTCTTACAAATGTAATGTCTTTAATCCATGTTGTATTTATTTCTGTATACAGTGTTAGAGAACACTGTAATTTCATGTTTTTACATGTAGCTGGCAGGTTTTCCCAGCACAACTTATTGAAGAGACAGTCTTTTCTCCAGTATATATTCTTTCCCTCTTTGTCATAGATTAATTGACCATACATGTGTTGTTTGTTTCTGGGGTTTCTATCCTGTTCCATTATCTATGTGTCTGTTGGGTGCTAATACCACACAGGATTTTGATGACTGCAGCTTTATACTGTAGTTTGAAGCCAGCAAGCTTCATTTATCCAGCTCTGTTCCTCTTTTTCAAGATTGTTTTGGTGACTTGGGTTCTTTTGCACTTCCATACAAATGATAAGTTTTTTTGTTCTATTTCTGTGAAAAATGCCATTTAGTAAGTTGATGGGGATTGCATTATATCTATAGATTGTCTTAGGTATGATAGTCATTTTTAACTATTGATTCTTGCAGTTCAAGAACACAGTATATCATTCCATCTGCTTGTGTCATCTTCAGTTAGTTTCATCAGCACCTTATAGTTTTCAGAAACTGGTCTTTTGCCTCATTAGGTAGGTTTATTCCTATTAATTTTCTTCTTTTTCATGCAATGGTAAATGGGATTTTTTTCCTTATTTTCTCTGACATTTCATTGGCAGTTTATACAGATGCCACAGATTTCTGTACATTAATTTTCTATCCAATATCTTTAGCAGGTTCATTGATGTGCTCTAGTATTTATCTGAGCTATTTAAAATTCTAAAAGATGATGCTATTAATGTGCTGCACTCAGTCTGTCAGCAAATTTGGAAAACTCAACAGTGGTCACAGGACTAGAAAAGGTCAGTTTTCGTTCCAATTCCAAATAAGGGCAATGTCAAAAAATGTTCAAACCACTGTACAATTGTGCTCATTTTGCATGCTAGTAAGGCTATGCTCAAAATCTGTCAAGATAGGCTTCCATAGTACATGAACCAAGAACTTCCAGATATACAAGCTGGATTTAGAAAAGATCAAATAATATTCATTGGATCACAGAGAAACCAAAGGAATTCTAGGAATACTTCTGCTTCATTGACTACACTAAAGCCTTTGACTGTGTGGATCACAACAAACTGTGGAAAATTCTTAAGGAGAAGGAAATACCAGATACCTTACCTTTTTCTTGAGAAATCTGTATGTGGTAAGCAAGGAAGCAACAGTTAGAACCTTACATGGAAAAACTGACTGGTTCAAAATTGGAAAAGGAATAAGGCTATATATATATTGTCACTGTTTATTTAACTTATATGCAAAATGACTGAAAGTCAAAGTGTTAGTCACTCAATCATGTCCAACTCTTTGCAACCCCATGGACTGTAGCCTGCTAGGCTCCTCTGTCCATGGAATTCTCCTGGTAAGAATACTGGAGTGGGTTGCCTTCTCCAGGGGATCTACCTGACCCAGGGATCAAACCCAGGTCTCCTGAATCATGTGAAATGCTGGGCTGGATGAATCACAAGTGGCATTCAAGATTGCCAGGAGAAATATCAACAACCTCAGATATGCAGATGATACCATCCTAATGGCAGAAAGTGAAGATGAACAAAAGAACCTCTTGATGAGAGTGAAAGAAAAGAGTGAAAAACCTGGCTTAAAACTCAACATTTAAAAAACTAAGATCATGGCATTCACTCACATCACTTCATGGGAAATAAAAGGGGAAAAAACAGAAAAAGTGTTAGTTGTTCCAACTCTTTTGTGACCCCATAACAGCAGCCTGTGAGGCTCCTTTGTCCATGGAATTCTCCAAGCAAGAATGCTGGAATGGGTAGCTATTCCTGGTTCCAGGGGAATCTTCCCAACCCAGGGATAAAACCCAGGTCTCCTGAACTGTAGGCAGATTCTTCACTGTCTGAGACATGAGACAGATTTTATTTTTTTAGGATCTGAAAATCACTGCTGACAGTGACTGCAGTCATGAAATTAAAAGATACTTGCTCCTTGGAAGACAGACTATGACAAACCAAAAGTGTGCATTAAAAAGCAGAGACATCACTTCCCTGACAAATGTGTGTCTAGTCAAAGCTAAGGTTTTTCCTGTATTCATGTACGAACATGAGAGTTGGACCATAAACAAGGCTGAGCACTGAAGAATTGATGCCTTTGAACTGAGGTGTTGGAGACTCTTGAGCGTCCCTTGGACAGCAAGGAGATGAAACCAGTTAATCCTAAAGGAAATCAATCCTGAATATTTATTGGAAGGACTGATGCTGAAACTGAAGCTGTTAATACTTTGGCCACCTGATGTGAAGAGCCAACTCATTGAAAAAGACCCTGATGCTGGGAAAGATTGAAGAAGGAGGAAAAGGAGGTGACAGAGGATGAAATGGTTGGATGGCATCATCAATACAATGGATGTGAGTCTGAGCAAACTCCGAGACAGTGAAGGACAGGGAAGCCTGGTGTACTGCAGTCCATGGGGTCGCAAAGAGTTGGAAACGACTGAGCAACTGAATTGAACTGATGCGGTCAATTAGAGAATGTTCCATGTACACTTGAAAAGAATGTGTGTACTGTTTCTGGGGGATGTAATGTGTGAAATTATCAAGCCTAGATTTTTATTAGATCATTTAGGATCTATGTTTCTTTACTGATTTTCTGTATAGAAGATCCGTCCGTTGATGTGAGCGGAACGTTAAAGTCTCCTATTACTGCTGTATTCATGTCAATTTCTCCCTTTATGTCTCTTAGCATTCATGTATTTGAGTCCTCCTATCAGTCAGTTCACTTCAGTCACTCAGTCCTGTCCAACTCTTTGTGATCCCATGAGCGGCAGCACACCAGGCCTCTCTGTCCATTACCAATTCCCGGAGTTTACTCAAACTCATGTCCATTGAGTTGGTGGTGCCATCCAACTATCTCATCCTCTGTCGTCCCCTTCTCCTCCTGCCTTCAACCTTTCCCAGCATCAGGGTCTTTTCTAATGAGTCAGCTCTTTGCATCAGGTGGCAAAGTATTGGAGTTTCAGCTTCATCATCAGTCCTTCCAATGAACACCCAGGACTGATCTCCTTTAGGATGGACTGGTTGGATCTCCTTGCGGTCAAAGGGACTCAAGAGTCTTCTCCAATACCACAGTTCAAAAGCATCAATTCTTCGGCACTCAGCTTTCTTTATGGTCCAAATCTCACATCCATACATGATTACTGGAAAAACCATATCCTTGACTAGACAGACCTTTGTTGTCAAAGTAATGTCTCTGCTTTTTAATATGCTATCTAGGTTGGTTATAACTTTTCTTCCAAGGAGTAAGTGTCTTTTAATTTCATGGCTGCAATCACCATATGCAGTGATTTTGGAGCCCCCCCTCCCCAATAAAGTCTGACACTGTTTCCACTGTTCCCCCATCTATTTGCCATGAAGTGATGGGACTGGATAACATGATCTTTGTTTTCTGAATGTTGAACTTTAAGACAACTTTTTCACTCTCCTCTTTCACTTTCATCAAGAGGCTCTCTAGTTCTTTTTCACTTTCTGCCGTAAGGGTGGTGTCATCTGCACACCTGGGTTACTGATATTTCTCCCGGCAATCTTGATTCCAGCTTGTGCTTCCTTCAGCTCAGCATTTCTCATGATGTACTCTGCATATAAGTTATATAAGCAGGGTGACAATATACAGCCTTGACGTACTCCTTTTCCTATTTGGAACCAGTCTGTTGTCCCATGTCCAGTTCTAACTGTTGCTTCCTGACCTGCATACAGATTTCTCAAGAGGCAGATCATGTGGTCTGGTTTTCCCATCTCTTTCAGAATTTTCCAATTTACTGTGATCCACACAGTCAAAGGCTTTGGCATAGACAATAAACAGAAATAGATGTTTTTCTGGAACTCTCCTGCTTTTTCGATGACCTCTGGTTCCTCTGCCTTTTCTAAAATCAGCTTGAACATCTTAAAGTTCACGGTTCACATATTGCTGAAGCCTGGCTTGGAGAATTTTGAGCATTGCTTTACTAGCATGTGAGATGAGTGCAATTGTGGGGTAGTTGAACATTCTTTGGCATTGCCTTTCTTTGGGATTGGAATGAAAACTGACCTTTTTGCTGAGTTTTCCAAATTTGCTGGCATATTGAGTGCAGCACTTTCACAGCATCATCTTTTAGGATTTGAAATAGCTCAACTGGAATTCCATTACCTCCACTAGCTTTGTTTGTAGTGACGGCTAAGCGGTATTGGAGTGGTGAGCAGCTGGGAGGAGGTACCCCATGTCCAAGGTCAGAGAAACCCCAGTTAGACAGTAGGCGCTGAGAGAGGGCATCAGAGGGTAGACAGACTGAAACCAAAATCACAGATAACTAACCAATCTAATCACATGGACCACAGCCTTGTCTAACTCAATGAGTAATCCTATATGGGTGCACATATATTAGCAAGTATAATATCCTCTTCTTCTATTGATCCTTTTATCATTATATAGTATCCTTTTTTAATCTTTATGGCCTGTTTTAAAGTCTATTTTATCTGAGTATTGCAACCCTGCTTCCTTGTTATTTCCATTGGCATGAAATATGTTTTTCTATTCTGATACTTTCCATCTGTTTGGGTCCTTTGCCCTAAAGTGGGTCACATGTAGGCAGCACATTGTAAGCTCTTTTTATATCCAATCTGCCACTCTCTGACTTTTGATTGTAACATTTAGGCCATTGACATTAAGGTAATTCTTGATACATGACCTCTTTTTTGCCATTTTAACATTGTTTGCCTTTTGATTTGTATTTCTTCTTGTTTTTTGTTGTTTCTATTGTGATTTGATAATTTTCTTTTGTATTATGCTTGTTTTCTTCTTTTTGATTTTTGTGAATGTATTGCTTGATTTTGTAGTTACCCTGTTCTTCAAGTGTGTTAACCCCATTTCTATAGTTACTTGCTTTAGACTGTTAGTTATATAGGCTCAAACATATTCCTTAAAAAAAAAAATCAACATTTTCTTACTCTCCTCCCCGACATGTTTTGATTTAAATATCCTCTTACATCTTTGTGGTTATTCTTTTGCAGTTTATTGTGGTTATCATCATTTTAACAAAAAATAATTTGTTTAAAAAAATCTGTTTACTGGCTTAAGTGATTTACTTTGCAACTGTGATTTTCTCTTTCCTATAGATTCTTCTTTTTTATTTAGAGAAGGCCTTTCAAAAAAAATTTAAGGTTGGTTTAGAATTGCTGTATTCGCTTACTTTTTGCTTGTCTGAGAAATTCTTTGTTTCTTCTTCTAAATGACAATCTTGCTAGGTAGAGTATCCTAGATTGCATATTTTCCCCTTTTAGGTCTCTGAATATATCATGCCACTCCTTTTTGGCCTGCAAAATTTCTGTAGAGAAATCAGCTCATAGCTTTATGAGGGTTCCTTTGTAATTAACTTTTTGCTTTTCATTTGCTGCCTTTAGAATCCTCCAACTTTTGCTATTTTGATTGTCTTAGTGTTTGGGTTCATCCTGTTTGGGACCCTTTGTGTGGCTGGTACGTGGATGTTTCCTTCTTCAGGTCTATGAAAATTTCAGCCGTAATTTCTTCAAATACACTTTCAACCAAACCCTTTTCTCTTTCTTCTAGGATTACTATTATGTGTATAAGGTTCACTTTGTTATCAGATAGGTCTCCTATATTGCTTTCATTTTTTTCCCACTTGTCTTTCTGCTGTTCTAATTGAGTGATTTCCATTATTCTAGATTCCAGATCACATTTGTTCTTCTGCATTATTCAATCTACTTCTAAGGGCTTCCCTGTTAGTTCAGCTGGTAAAGAATCTGCCTGCCATGCAGGAGACCCTGGTTCAGTTCCCAGGTTGGGAAGATCCCCTGGAGAAGGGAACAGCAACCCATTTCAGTATTCTGGCCTGGAGAATTCCATGAACTGTACACTCCATGGGGTTGCAAAGAGTTGGACACTACTGAGTGACTATCACTTTCATTCACTGTCTTTTGCTCAGAATTTGTCTCAGCAAATGAGTTTTATAATTTTTCTCAGCTCCTCTTTAGTTTCTGGCTCCTGTTTACAGTAATGAGCATTTTTAAAGCTTTTTATTTTGTATCAAGGTATAGCTGATTAATGTCATAATAATTTCAGGTGAACAGTGAAGGGACTCAGCCATACACGTATCCATTCTCCCCCAAGTTCCCCTCCCATCCACGCTGGCATAAAAAATTGCATTTCTATTAATAACCTTTCTTCCTCTCCTTCCTTCCCCTGAAGTTCAGCATGTCCTGAATTGCTTGATGCCCAGCTGATCAGACAGCCTCTGCACCCTCCCTCTCTCCCTGTCTTTTCTGGCTTGCAGGATCTTATGGTCCATGGGGCCGCAAAGAGTTGGACACAACTGATCAACTTCACTTCACTCAGGAGTTCAGAAGGAACAGTTTATCTACTGTGTTCTTGAATGGCTGATTAATGTGGGAGCATCCCTGTGGAGACGACATGGTTTTAGTATTTGGGGTTTGAGGGCTGACTATGTGTGGATGCCTGCCATGTCTTTCCTCAGTGTGCTGGCTGTTTCCCCCTTGACAGAGGGTATGACTAGTGTGGTGGTGATGAGCCTGCACTACACGGTGAGCAGGCAGGGCCTCCCCTGTGCTCTGTGGCTGTCAGCGCCCTGTTGTGGAGTGGTGTCTGCTCTCTAGTTGTTGAAGTAGAACACGCCAGACCACTTCTGAGCTGTGGGGTGAAGAAGTGGGTTCGGGGCTCTCCCACTGAGGCAGGAGCCCTGAGCATTTCTTTGCTGGAATGTCCACTAGGGAGTACACTCTGTGGTGTCACCTGAAACCCATTATGGCAGGCTCACAAAGGACACTGTTTGGGGCACTGCCATCAGCCCTGTTTCAATAGTGATGGAATGCCAGCAACTATCTGTGTCCCTCAGGTGCTTTGTTCACAAGGCCACCAGTGCAGAACCACTGAAGTCAGGTACCAGGACCTCAGCAGTCGTATATGTGGGCCCACCAAGGGAATCATGGAGGCAGACCAGACCCCAGCCTGCTTTCATTAGCACGTGCCCAAGTTTCCAGGGCCAGACCTGTCCCAGCTGCGGGGGCACCTGCAGTCCACTTGGATGTCCTGTAGGTGCTGAGTTTACAAAACTGGTGACGGATTGCCCAGCTGTGTGTGAGGGGGGCTCAGATTCACCCCTACTTCCTAAGCCACATGACCCCTGGGGGTCAGCTCTGACTTCAGCTCCACCTTGGCATGTGGGCAACCTGCGAGTGTTCGTGCACTGGCAGAGCCTACAGAGGTGGCACTAGGTCAGATGTAGACAATGAGGATTCAGGGGCAGATCACAACCGCTGTGAGCCCACAGTGAGGCTGCCCCTGGCCTCACCCCTCCTGCTGAGCTCCATGTCACATCTGTGCTCACTTCTACAGCAAACCCGAGCTTCCTCCACATACACCCCTGGTTGCAGGCACAACACTTCATCCTCTTTAAGCTGTCTCTGTGCAGCCAACAACAGCCTTCTCCCATCTGTCCCTTGAAATCTTAGTTTCAGCAACCAACTGCTCCAATGCAACAACGGCTATAGATGGAAACCAAGGGTATATGAGACCGTCCAGAAAGAAAATGTGAAATAACGACAGAAGGAAATAGAATCTTGGTGAAGAATAGTAAGGGTCACCAAAGGAAGGGTGTAAAGGTCTATCCAGAAAGACAAAAGAATCAGAGCAAGGTGGCACAAAAATTAAGGGAGAGAAGAACTGAGTAGGGGATGGTTGCTAATTCCTACGTCTTTTTCAGAAACTTAATGGTATATTGTCACCCTGCTTATTTAACTTATATGCAGAGTACATCATGAGAAATGCTGGGCCGGAAGAAACACAAGCTGGAATCAAGATTGCTGGGAGAAATATCAATAACCTCAGATATGCAGATGACACCACCCTTATGGCAGAAAGTGAAGAGGAACTAAAAAGCCTCTTGATGAAAGTGAAAGAGGAGAGTGAAAAAGTTGGCTTAAGGCTCAACATTCAGAAAATGAAGATCATGGCATCTGGTCCCATCACTTCATGGGAAATAGATGGGGAAACAGTGGAAACAGTGTCAGACTTTATTTTTCTGGGCTCCAAAATCACTGCAGATGGTGACTGCAGCCATGAAATTAAAAGACGCTTACTCCTTGGAAGAAAAGTTATGACCAACCTAGATAGCATATTCAAAAGCAGAGACATTATTTTGCCAACAAAGGTCCATCTAGTCAAGGCTATGGTTTTTCCAGTGGTCATGTATAGATGCGAGAGTTGGACTGTGAAGAAGGCTGAGCACCGAAGAATTAATGCTTTTGATCTGTGGTGTTGGAGAAGACTCTTGAGAGTCCCTTGGACTGCAAGGAGATCCAACCAGTCCATTCTAAAGATCAGCCCTGGGTGTTCTTTGGAGGGAATGATGCTAAAGCTGAAACTCCAGTACTTTAGCCACCTCATGCGAAGAGTTGACTCACTGGAAAAGACTCTGATGCTGGGAGAGATTGGGGGCAGGAGGAGAAGGGGACGACTGAGGATGAGATGGCTGGACGGCATCACTGACTCGATGGACCTGAGTTTGAGTGAACTCCGGGAGATGGTGATGCACAGGGAGGCCTGGCGTGCTGCAATTCATGGGGCTGCAAAGAGTCGGACATGACTGAGCGACTGAACTGAACTGAATGGTATTTTATTTCAAGAATCATACATACTATGTGCCTTTTATGAGTTCTAATTTGCCTATGTCAGTAAACTAGAATATAACTTGTGATGAATTCTCACTATCTAGAATGTGTTCAATATGCCCTATCAGTTCTATACAGCTCTCCCTGTATCTTTTGCAAATTCTCAATCTTTAGAATTAAAAACTATCTTTAATGCCAAAATATTATGTCATATGTTTTAAACTGATCAGTTCACTCATTTTTTCAGGATTACTTATTCTTGAAAGTACTCTCATTTATGCTGGAATACAAATTTTGAGGTTACTTATTTACAACAATGTATGTGCCTTAAATATTGAGAGGTGACAATATATCTAATGGATTACTATACGAACAATATAATATATCTGAGACACCAAGCAGCCTCAAATTTGCTCATGAAATCTATTTCAGTGGCACTAGTAATTTAATCTAGAAACTAGAAGACAAGTTGCATAACGGAGTAATATTTAGTATTCAGCTATACTGTGAATATTATTTTTTGACAATCAGATATAGACACTTGAAAATTCCACAGTACTCTAGAGACCAAAAGGCACAGGTACAAGTGATTTATTATGTTTTTAAAAAATGATGAAGGGAATATTAATTCTGGAGGGCTTTTAATCAATTGAACACTATTATACACTAGAGGAAAAAAAATCTCCACAAACATTCCCTCACACAGCTGGTAGTTTTATGTTTACATAGTTATTATTATAGCAATTTTAAATGTTAATCTATGATACAATAATGTTACTTCAGAAAACATAAAAAATATAGTTTTTCAATAGCCATGCTCCCATTTTTGATGAAAGCTAGTCAGTTCATCCTAATGTTAGTTTGACACTTTGAAATGCACATGAGATGCAGTCCGCTCTGTAAATGCTGCAGGACAGAGGCCCTCAAACGGAGTAGACAGAGGGCTCTTCATCACTCAGGTCTGAGTCATCCTCATCTACCCTTTCAATGACTGACTTCTTCCCTTTACAGCAGGACACGATGAACCCAACGACGAACACCTGCAGAGGTAAATAAGCTGTATGTTATTTCTCAAACTTGAAATCTCCCAGAAAGCACTGACTTTAAAATCCAAATCCAACCACAAATGGGCCACTAACGGTCACGGCATCTCTGGGATGCCTGTACTTACCCCAAGAAAGGCCCAGTTTCCAAAGTAGTAGGCGGCACTGAAGAACCAGAACTTGTGAAGGAAGAGGTAGGTCCGGGTGACAGTACACTGATCTATAAAAGCAAATAAAGGACCAAGGTGAAGTCGTTTCTCTCTTGAAACAGACTATTAATACTTTACCTAAAAGGCTGTATTAACCAAAACTAAATCAGCTTTAGAGACAGGATGGAAATCTAGATCTATCTCCAAAGCTCACTCTTTCAATCACCGTAATATAACATGACATTTTTAAAAGCGAGCGCCACCAATATAATTCCTGCTGTTAGGTATAAAACAGTTGTATTGGCTAGTTCAATGTATCTAAACTAGAAAAAGCATTTTAACCTGGAATGTCAGACATGTCCTAAAACAAAACGGTTTTCCTGATGAAGAATGAAAAAAAGAAATGAAGAAAGCAAGCAGATGTGGTTAGTTATTAGGCTGCACTTTTCTAAGAATCCAATTAAGAGATTTTGGGGGGAACTTCCGTGGGGTCCAGTGGTTAACAATTTGCCTGACAATGCAGGAGACACGGGTTTGGTCTCAGGTCTGGGAATTAAGATCCCACACACCATAGGGCAACTAAACCTGCAAGCCACACGACCGAAGCCCATGCGCTCCAGAGCCCAGGCCCCACCAGGCAAGCCCACGCACTGCAATGAAGGCCCAGCACAGCCACGATAGATAGATAAGCTTTAACTGAATAATTAAAACAGTAAAGTGATGACACCTTTAAAAGGAGATCTTTTTGAGCTTACGAACGCTATTGAAAAGATGGCTGACTTGCTTACTCCCTGAACTTTAGATAGTATTTATTATAACTTGAATCTAAAAACAATCATTTATTTTTTTCCTTCAAAAAAACAAAAAAAAAACACACAACGTAACTCTTAAGGAGAAAGCAGCAGACTGGTTATTTGATCTTTGTGAGACTCCATATCATCTAAATTAACTGTTTCCATTGCTTACAAAGTCCTATAGGTATCTAACACATAACATCTAAGGAAATACTTGTCTATTAAAACAGTCTGTGGCATAGACTTCTGAAAAGCAGCATTTGGTCCTACTTTATCCCAGTCTCCTCCTCCCTTCCCGTGAAGCTCAGTGTGCCCTTCTGAATGGCTCAAGGCCCAGCTGGACTGAGAGCCTCTGCTTCCTGCAGGAAAACACGCAGTGTGGCAGGGACATGCCTTTTCTTCACGGACAGGACAGCCAGTCTAATGCCAACCACTGAACCCCAAGGGGGCCCCTGCACATCCCTCATTCTCTTTCTCAACAGAGAAGTCTAGAAGGAATAGTCGAAGCTTCCTAAGGAAAAACCAAGAAGGACTCGAACAGCAGTGTGGAACCAATGTTTCTCTCCCCTCAGTTCCGCAGTTCTGGCCCCCAAGGTGACGCCTTCACACCAGGCCCTGCACCTCAGGTAGCAGCAGAGACTCCTGGGCAGGAAAGCCACTGGTCAGTCGCTCTGCCCCCTCAGTGACGACAGAACGTGCTTCACAGGAAGGTAACTTACGAAATTTGTCACTTTTCCTGAGTGACAGATTGGCCTGAGTATTCCAGAGTACCCCTCAGAGTACCTGGCACTCATATTTATTATGACTGATGAAATAAACTAAATTGTTCAAAAGGGAGGTATTTTACTTAAAAATCATACTGATAACTAATGCATTTTCTAATTTCTTTTGACTAAAATCTGAGACGATTCCAAGGATGTTAAAACAAGATATGTGAATCCATGTGGAAAATGAAAGCATAACTGAAATGTCCAGCATGGGAAAAGAGGTGCAGACCCTGGTTTCACAGATTTGGTGTCAGCTCTCATTTGGCCACTTCTCTGCCACGTGACTCTGACCATTGACACTCCGTGCGTGTCACCACCTTTCCTTACAGGCTCATCCTAAAGACCAGATGAAGTCTGCAGAGTGGCAGTTCATATTAATTTTCTTTTTTCTTTTTTAAGATATAACCAAGCCCATGATAAAGAATATAGTTTTCAAGAGCTGTTCGAATGGTGCCAATAAAAACTCATCTTAAGATTTTAGAAGGTGACTAGCGCTCCTTAGCACTAAGGAAAATACTTGCTTAGCTATTAGCATCACGACTACTCTGGACATGTTCATTATTTTTCTGTCTCTACAGTCAAAACAGATACAAATGGATTTGGTTTTAATTTCAGTTCAATTCAGTTGCTCACTCGTGTCCGACTCTTTGCAGGCCTCCCTGTCCATCGTCAACTCCCAGAGTCCACCCAAACCCACGCTCATTGAGTCGGTGATGCTATCCAACCATCTCATCCTCTGTCGTCCCCTCCTGCCTTCAATCTTTCCCAGCATCAGTTCAGTTCAGTCGTTCAGTCGTGTCCAACTCTTTGCGACCTCATTAATCGCAGCACGTGAGGCCTCCCTATTCATCACCAACTCCCGGAGTTCACTCAAACTCATGTCCATCGAGTCAGTGATGCCATCCAGCCATCTCATCCTCTGCCATGCCCTTCTCCCCCTGCCCCCAATCCCTCAGACTCTTTTCAAATGAGTCAGCTCTTTGCATCATGTGGCCAAAGTATTGGAGTTTCAGTTTCAAAATCAGTCCTACCAATGAACAGCCAGGACTGATCTCCTTTAGGATGGACTGGCTGATCTCCTCGATGTCCAAGGGACTCTCAGGAGTCTTCTCCAACACCACAGTTCAAAAGCATCAATTCTTCAGTGCCCAGCTTTCTTTATGGTCCAACTCTCACATCCATACATGACTACTGGAAAAATCATAGCTTTGACTAGATGGAACTTTATGACAAAGTAATGTCTCTGCTTTTTAATATGCTGTCTTAGGTTTAATTTAAATGTGTATAATTCAGTAAAAGGATACTTGCTAAACAGTAACATACCTTTAAATAAAAACAACCAACTTGTAATGAAGAGAGGAGCAGGCTGTTTAAAAAACAAATGCCTGTTCACAATTAATTTAAAAACAGTATCTTTCATGGGTTAAGTACTACGTAAGCTCTGCTGTTCAAGCACAATCCTGTTTTTTAAAAAGTTATTCAACCCTCTCAACACTGCTAATGCTCTAAACTTAACCTTTCTAAAATAAGAGAGGAAAAAAAAAAGTATGATCATTGTATTCTGCTTTGTTGTTGAAAAGTGTGTAATAGCTTTTATACTTATCTTTATATGTATTTATCAGTATATTTATATGCACATAAAGGGGCAGATGTCCACAGAAGAATTCTGGTTAATAATCCTCATGCAAATATTTTATGTTCAAGCTACGACTCCACACTGAGTAATACATGGAGGGGCTTCTCTCCTCTTCCCCATCTGCCCTCTCCTAGCTGATCATCTGCATCACAGGTATCTAGGAGATCTAGAGAGGTCTTTCTACTGTTTTCTGAAACACTAAAATAAGTATTTTGAACTTGGTTTAACCTTCAAAGTAAACGTGAATTGCTCAATTTAGGAACGGCACTCTAAAATCACAGGTGTTCGAGAGACTCTGGCTGTAATTCCTCAAAGGGACACATAAACTTCCAGCTAAACCAAAGAGTGCATGTTAACAATTAAAAACTAAAAATAGGGGTTCAGAAAAAAGCTTTTTTTTTTTCTTCCAGATAAAGTGGCCATATGAAAAAGACCAAAATTAAAAGAGCCAAGAAAGGGCACGGAAGTTATCTGAAAAAAAAAAAAAAATCAAGACTTGACTCCTGCTTCTTCCACCTTCCCCCATCTATTCTCACTTATCAAACTAGATGAGTAACCAACAGAAAGTACAATTAAGCCTCTGTCTGTCATATAACAACCGCTTTTACAAATGTGCCCGGTAAGTTTTATATACTTATTTCCTTTTAGACTGCTGGTTATGTCACTGTTAGTGTACGCTGACTGCCACTAAGATAACCTTGGCTATTAACTGGAATAAACAGCACCTTCTACTTTAAATATGTTTTGAAAAACAACATTTAGTGCTGACTTAAGCCAATATTAAGCCATCATCATGTTACACCTTCACTGAAATCAAGTTAGAAGTCAGTCTATACTTGTGCTTTATTTATAAAATGAATCCTTATGATACATGATGTTGTAGAGGGAGGGTATCTGGGGAAATTTATGTGCCAGAGAATTTTAAAGCAATTTCTTTGACTAGTGGCAAAAGAACTGGGAGAAGACTGGATTCCTTAGAACAACGCTTCCTTTCTCATGGTTGCGTGTGATTATGCTAACTTTAGGTCTTGCTACTATTGGATATTTATAATAGATACAGAAATCTTAAATGTAAACAGGCTAAGCACCTTGGGCTTTACTGTGATATGATTAGGAATCATTTATCAAATGGTTCTGAGAAAGGGGAAAACATGCTGTTGGGATAGAAGGAAGGCTAGACCTGGGAATCTGAGGAGGTAAAGCCCTAGTTAATCATCACTGTCAAATGGATTTATAGCATATGAAATATACACAGAGAGAAAGAAATGAGAAACCAGCAACATATATCCAGTAAGAAAAGGGAGGGCAGAAGAAAATTTTAAAAATTTAAATATTTGCATAAAAACCAAAATTGTAGGTTTATCTTGAAATTCAACAAATGGCATATAGTTAAATCATGTTTTGTTAAATCTCACTGCAGGAACTGGGTAAAAGGGAAAGAAAGAGTTGGTGAACATCAAAAGTCATAGAAGTTCTAAAGGGAATAGATTATATTTTATGAATATATAAACTGTACCAGGCTAACAAAGCTAGTACTTGGCCACATGCTTTACACTGAAAAATAAAGTCTCATAGTGACTGTGTTAAGAACCAGTATAATTTGTGTTGAGCTTTGATTACATTTAAGTAAGTTTAATATACTTCAAAAGTGCTAAAATATGTACTGCTCCTTTAAGAAAGAATGTACCTAATTTCATTTTTCCTGACCATATAAAATATAGTCGGCCATACACAGCTTATAAAAGATAGTTCCAAAGGTAAGCATTAGCATACAAATGTAGGAATAATTGCAAACTGTATTAGTGAACTCTAAATTAATGAGATTTTCTATTACTCTTAATTGTCCAAGATAGTAAAATATACAGCAACTGCTTTCTAGTACCTTAACTTTTTCATAAAATAACAGCAATTTAAGAGGTATAGTAGAAAATATTACAGACAGAAAATTGAGATTTGGTTCTTGAGTCTGCTGTTTATATTTACTGTGAGATTCTGGATGGAGTCATTTAACGTATAAGTCAGTTTCTTTCTAAGTGTCATTGATATAATATCTGCTCTTGATGGACTGACCTTCCGAGATTTAAATTTAGAGAGAATTCTAAATATGATTTTTTAAAAAGGTTGATGTTTTATGAGTTAGAATCCTTAAGCAAGGATTTGTAGAAAGTAGCTGAGAAGTTTCACAAAACACCTGGGGCGCTTTAGCGTGGACTCCAGAAAACTGAGAAACCTTATGCCTAGTTAACTTCACTGTACTGTCCCTGCTGAACTTTCATCAACACAATCAAAATGTCACCTAGAAAAAGAACTGCGACAATAAACAGACTTTCTGTATCTCAAGCAAAATCCAAAAGAAACATGCTTTGATCAATACTTAATTTTCTGGTCTACATGGCTTCCCCAGTGGCTCAGTGGTAAAGGACTCGTCTGCCAACGCAGAAGACACGAGAGACACGGGTTCAATCCCTGGGTCAGGAAGAGCCCCTGGAGAAGGAAATGGCAACCCACTCCAGTACTCTTGCCTGGGAAATTCCCTGGACAAAGGAGCCTGGCGGGCCAGAGTCCACAGTGTCGCCAAGAGTTGTACATGACTGAGTGTGCAAACACACATGGCAACCCCACCTGACAGTGGGCACACTACATCTGGCCTTCTCAGCTGGATGTTCCCAGCCAACATCAGTGAGACCCTCTCCTGACTCCAGGCCTACCCAGAAACTATGTGACTGTAAAATTAGCTTTCCATACAGATTCCTTCTCTCTGGTGAGAATTCACTAACCGTGAGCCTCTAGCTTCTTTAATGTAATACTTCCTATGGTAAATTAATAAATTGCCATCTCGCTAATACTTTAGTTTACTCTCTCTTTACTTATCTGGAGTCAAATATAGATGCTGGAGATCAGGGTGTGACAGGATTCTTAAATAATAATTCTGTCTCATCACTCTAACTTCAATACTGCTTTGCCCCTTTGATGGGTAGAATTAAATTGAATGAGGCTATTGACACCAAGTTATTATTAGTCAAGCAAAATATTATAAGCTTACAGCACTTAACCATGAAGAACTATTTTAATTTGTTGAACACAAGAGGTTTACAAGAACAGTCATTTGCTTCCTGTCCTGTTTCCCAGGACCTCCTTACAGTTACATAACATGAATAAAGCCAGGAGCAACTGTTAACAGCAAACAGAAAGGGAGGAAGGCTGGTCGGTGACAGGAGACCTCAGCAATACTCTGGAAGATGGAAAGCCACACTGAGAAGGTCTCCAGTAAAACAGCTGGTTTCCTGCTCACTTATTTAAAAATACAGCTTAAGGATCAAGAAACCCCAATCACAGATATCCCGTGATGAGGCTTCCTAGTTCCTGATATTAAACACAAATTAATGTAAATATGGATAAATCATCAGATATCTACAGGAGGCTGTCAGCATGAGGGAAAGAACGAGATAAACAGAACTGTTTCAAGATGAACAGCACTGTAATTCTACTTAAATGCAATCATTAAGAAAAACGTTCAGTATCTTCATATACTGACAAGGATATTACATCATAAAACAAAGATGCTTGGGAAAAAATCAGAAACATAAAGTACCCCAAGGAAAGTACAAATGTGTTATATGAAATAAAAAATTCAGGGTATAGTTTGAAGATAAAACTGAGTACATACCTAAGAATCTAGAGCAAAACGGTAGGCAGAAAATATGAGATATGAGAAGAGACAGATGATCAATTGAAGACATCCAGGAACTAATGAACAAGAGCTCCCCAAAGGGAAAATGGAGAAAAGAGAAATTATCAAGTTAACTTCAAAAGAAGAAATAGATGCACTGGATTTCTCACCCATCAGAAATGAAACATAGATGGTACAATACTTTTAAAGTTCTAAAAGAAAATGATTTTTTACATAGCACAAACTGCCCAGCATATCAATTGTGAGGATGCTGATATCCAAGGACTTTTCAGATATATATTTTGTACAAAGCATTTCTTTTCTTTCTCTTTTTAAACTCTTGGAAAACTAGCTTTGGGAAGGAAATCCAGATAGAAGATATGGTTTCTAATGCATCCTAAGTTCAATAAGCAGAAATTGTAACATTAGAGCTAAACAGCACAATTAGAAAGCAATTGATCCAAATAAGAAAAGGGGTCAGCAGGTACTGAGCAGGAAGTTAATACAATGGATTTCATTCAATAGATAAAGTGACCCATTTCCCAGAATACTGGAAATAAAAGCAAAAATAAACAAATGGGATCTAATTAAAATTAAAAGCTTCTGCACAACAAAGGAAACTACACGCAAGGTGAAAAGACAGCCTTCGGAATGGGAGAAAATAATAGCAAATGAGGCAACTGACAAACAACTAATCTCAAAAATATACAAGCAACTCCTGCAGCTCAATTTCAGAAAAATAAACGACCCAATCAAAAAATGGGCCAAAGAACTTAGACATTTCTCCAAAGAAGACATACAGATGGCTAAGAAACACATGAAAAGATGCTCAACATCACTCATTATCAGAGAAATGCAAATCAAAACCACAATGAGGTACCATTTCACACCAGTCAGAATGGCTACGATCCAAAAGTCTACAAGCAATACATGCTAGAGAGGGTGTGGAGAAAAGGGAACCCTCCTACACTGTAGGTGGGAATGCAAACTAGTACAGCCACTATGGAGAACAGTGTGGAGATTCCTGAAAAAACTGGAAACAGAACTGCCTTATGACCCAGCAATCCCACTGCTGGGCATACACACTGAGGAAACCAGAATTGAAAGAAATACGTGTACCCCAATGTTCATTGCAGTACTGTTTATAATAACCAGGACATGGAAGCAACCTAGATGTCCATCAGCAGATGAATGGACAAGAAAGCTGTGGTACATATACACAATGAAGAAACACAAGCTGGAATCAAGATTGCCGGGAGAAATATTAATAAGCTCAGATATGCAGATGACACCACCCTTATGGCAGAAAGTGAAGAGGAACTAAAAAGCCTCTTGAGGACAGCGAAAAAGTTGGCTTAAAGCTCAACATTCAGAAAATGAAGATCATGGCATCCGGTCCCATCACTCCATGGGAAATAGATGGAGAAACAGTGGAAACAGTGTCAGACTTTATGTTTTTGGGCTCCAAAATCACTGCAGATGGTGACTGCAGCCATGAAATTAAAAAATGCTTACTCCTTGGAAGAAAAGTTATGACCAACCTAGATAGTATATTCAAAAGCAGAGACATTACTTTGCCGACTAAGGTCCGTCTAGTCAAGGCTATGGTTTTTCCTGTGGTCATGTATGGATGTGAGAGTTGGACTGTGAAGAAGGCTTAGCGCTGAAGAATTGATGCTTTTGAACTGTGGTGTTGGAGAAGACTCCTGAGAGTCCCTTGGACTGCAAGGAGATCCAACCAGTCCATTCTGAAGGAGATCCGCCCTGGGATTTCTTTGGAAGGAATGATACTAAAGCTGAAACTCCAGTACCCTGGCCACCTCATGTGAAGAGGTGACTCATTGGAAAAGACTTTGACGCTGGGAGGGATTGGGGGCAGGAAGAAAAGGGGACGACCAAGGATGAGATGGCTGGATGGCATCACTGACTCAATGGACGCAAGTCTGAGTGAACTCTGGGAGTTGGTGATGGACAGGGAGGCCTGGCATGCTGCAATTCATGGCGTCGCAAAGAGTTGGACACGACTGAGCAACTGAACTGAACTGAAAAAGAATACATTTGAATCAGTTCCAATCAGGTGGATGAAACTGGAGCCGATTATACAGAATGAAGTAAGCCAGAAAGGAAAACACCAATACAGTATACTAACACATATATATGGAATTTAGAAAGATGGTAATGATAACCTTGTATGCGAGACAGCAAAAGAGACACAGATGTATAGAACAGTCTTTTGGACTCTGTGGGAAACGGCGAGGGTGGGATGATTTGGGAGAATGGCACTGAAACATGTATAATATCATACAAGAAACGAATCGCCAGTCTAGGTTCAACGCAGGATACAGGATGCTTGGGGCTGGTGCACTGGGATGACCCAGAGAGATGGTATGGGGAGGGAGGTAGGAGGGGGTTCAGGATTGGGAACATGTGTACACCCATGGTGGATTCATGTTGATGTATGGCAAACCAACACAGTATTGTAAAGTAAAAAAAAAAAAAAAAGATAAAGTGGGCAGGAAGAGACAAGGTATTAGGTGATGTTAATCTTACGTTACTTCAGGAACATTTTTTAACAAGGTAAAAAAGGAACAAATTTTTAAAAGTGATTCAATTCTACAAACGCTGGTTAAACAAGACAGAAAAATATACTTCATATATATATATTAATATGTTTTCTTAATTCAAGGAGCTGACATTCCTACAAAAGAGTAGGATAGACATAAGATACATAAATGACTATAGATTAATACAGAGTAAAGGTCACACCATAAGAAGTAAAACTGCTACGGAATTCAAGTGGAAAAAAAAACAAAACTGTCCACATGTTTGGAGATTCAAAAAAGAGGGTCAGGTTGGAAAGAAACCTTGTAAGATCACCAGGAATGTGACTGACGAAGATGGGAGGAGTTGGGCAGAATCTGGCTGTGACATTTCCAGAACAATCAGTTGCAAAGCAACTATGGAAAAGATGACCAAGTTCAGAAAAAAGACTGGAAACACGCAGGATGGGTTAGAAAGCAGAACCCTTCAATCCCTGGTGGAACAGTGGTATAGGTGGTATAGGGGAATGGTTAAGGTTCCTACTAGAGAAGTGGCATTGGCAAATCACACTGGCTCTATCTTCAAAATCTACCCAGAATCTGACCACTTCCTGCAGTTCTACCACCACAAGCTCTGCCTTGGACTCCTGCAAACGTCCTATCAATTCATCTTTGCCCTTGGTTTATTATAGTCTATCTCAGGGGCTAGAACACTATACCCCAGAAGGATTCACTCGGTCCATCACTTGTTTTTTTAAGTTATGCTAAAACATGACACGCTGTCCACGGCAACCTCTATGTTTCGGGGCACAGCTGAGCAGTGTGGACACTACCTCAGGCCCCACAGAGCCTAAAATGTTTATTAACTGGTCTCTTACAGAAAAACAGTTCCCACACCCTGGTCTACATGCAACACAGTAGTCAGAGTAACCCCCTGAGGATGTAAAGCCCATCAGGTCACCTGCTCACAGTCTTCTAGACTTCCTGTCTGAGCTTAAAAGATGAATGAAGTCCTTCTCTTTGATGACTGGCCCTTCCTCCTCCCTTCCTGACCTCTTGCCCCCAAACCTCTGTACCTGCTGTCACCATGGCCAGCAGCGCTTCTCTGCAGGCATCTGCCCCCCTTCCAGGTATCTGACCTCACATCCCTCAGGCCATTTTGACCAGATGTCCGCTTCTCAGTAAGGATTTCCTTTCTGCCCTACTCAACATTTCAAACCATCCCTCCTTCCGGGCACCACTTACTCTCCTCTGGTACTTTTTCTCCATAATGATTACTGCCTGATACACTTATTTGTCTCCTTCTAAATAAGCTCCGTGGGGACAGCACATCTGAGCTTTGTTCACTAGTCTCACTAGCTCTGTATCAGTAGTATTTAGAATAGTGCCTACCAAATAATAGATACCAGTTTAAAAAGTTAACTGAAAAAGCAAGGAAATGAGATGAGAATAATAGATGAGAAAAACAGATAAGAAAAATAGATGAGAAAAATTAAATAGTCCTTTTCCTTCAATGACTACACCAAAGCCTTTGACTGTGTGGATCACAACAAACTGGAAAATTCTTAAAGAGATGGGAATATCAGACCACATTACCTGCCTCCTGAGAAACCTGTATGCAGGTTAAGAAGCAATAGTTAGAATATGGAACAATGTACTGGTTCAAAATAGGAAAAGGAGTACATCAAGGCTGTCTATTGTCACCCTGCTTATTTAACTTCTATGCAGAGTACACCATGAAAACTGCTGGGCTGGATGAAGCTCAAGCTGGAATCAAGATTACAGGGAGAAATATCAATAACCTCAGATATGCAGATGACACCACCCTAATGGCAGAAAGCAAAGAGGAAATAAAGAGCTTCTTAATGAAGATGAAGGAGAAAAGTGCAAAAGCTGACTTAAAACTGAACATTCCAAACCACCAAGATTATGGCATCCAGCTACATCCCTTCACGGCAAATAGATGGGGAAAAAATGGAAACAGTGACAGACTATTTTCTTGGGCTCCAATATCACTGCAGATGATGACTGCAGCCATGAAATTAAAGGACACTTGCTTCTTGGAAGAAAAGCTATTGTAAACTTAGACAGCATATTAAAAAGCAGAGCCATCACTTTGCCGACAGAGGTCTGTATAGTCAAAGTCATGGTTTTTCCAGTAGTCATGTATGGATGTAAAAGCGGGACCACAAAGAAGGCTGAGCACTGAACAAATGATGCTTTTGAACTGTGGTGCTGGAGAAGACTCTCTAGTCCCTTGGACAGCACGGAGATCAAACCAGTCAATTTTAAAGGAAATCAACCCTGAATGGAAGCACTGATGCTGAAGCTCCAATACTTTGGCTGCTTGATACAAAGAGGTGATTTATTGGAAAAGACCCTGATGCTGGGAAAGATGGAGGGCAGGAGGAGAAGGGGTCAAAAGAGGATGAGATGGTTGGATGGCATCACTGACTCAATGGACTTGAGTTTGAACAAACTCTGGGAGATAGTGAAGGAAGGGAAGCCTGGTATGCTGCAGTCCTGGGGTCTCAAAGAACTGGACACAACTGAGTGACTGTACAACAACCGCAAATAGAATCTTGGAAATTAAGCCATTTATACATTTTAGAATTTCAAGACACACAGGACTGTGACTCTCAGTATTATGAAAACTGATATGTCAATATCTTCCAAATGTGTTTAAACTGTGAAGGCTGTTATTAATTTTGTATTCCTTAAATAAATAGGATAGCATTCTAAATAAGCCTATCCAAACTATTATAATTCTAGGTGACCTCATTTATCCGCATCTTTAGACTAAATCTAACTGTCCTAAACTATCTCGTCCCCTCCCTCCAAATGTGCAGAGTATAAGACAAAAAGACCATGTAGTATTTTTAAAGGCCACTGCTCCACGTACTTGAGTCAGAGGGAAAGAATGACTTATATTCTCTCAAATTGGATCTTCTTATTACAAAACTCCAGAGAGCTAAAATTAATTAGCTTCACTTAATATGAAGTAGGTAGGAGGTATTAAATCTGAAGTCCATATTCAAACCTGTCTTTTAAATCCACAAAGGAAGAGTTTGGTACCATTTTCATTTCAAATTATGTTTACAGATCACCCACTTGGGCACTCAGCTCCACATGAGACATTAAAAAATACTGTCATCACAGAGCATCAGTGTCCATTCTTAATCTCAGGCCATAAGGCTAAGGTTCTAATGAAACTCCTTGACCAGCTTCATCTCAGCCTGTCAAAACTAGCTCTCCTTAAAATGAACTTTTTATTTAAAACTATACATCAAACATCAAGTGTATAGTAACTCCTCTAATGAAATTGGGTTTAAACAGAAATAAGTCTTTCCTGCAAAACACATTTTTCTCTTTTTTTGCTTAGAGGTAAAGTATAGATGGAAAAAAAAAAAATCACCTGAATCCATTGTTAGTGATAATGTGAGTATTTGAGCAATATTGCTTAGTCACGTTGACTTCTAAATAAAGTTGACCTCTAAATAAAATTTCCTGGAACCAAGTAGAAAGAAACATTTCATATTCCAGGAAAAAAACTGCTACCAAGGTGTTGAGACTTACATTTTTTCAAAGTCTCAGAAACTACCCTCTCCACTGCCACTTTTCAACAAACTGGAAGGAAAAAGGTCTTCTCTACAACCAATAGTTACTGGGCAGATAGATGCATGCCACTATCTGGACTCTCATTGTTTTCATTCTTAAAAAGGCTTATTAATGTTTTTTTCTTTAATTATAGAATAAAAGCCACTTATTAACAACAACAAACAATGAATACTTATTTCTTGTCCTTATTCCACATTTTGTCCTCTGAGGTACAGACTGACTTTTATATGCTGTTTGTGTATACATATATATATAATGTATATATTTATGATGCAGAGCTGATTTACACTGCTAATTTCTGCTGTACAGTGAAGTGACTCAGTTATACATGTATATATATATATATATATATATATATATACATCTTTTAAATATTTTTTTCCATTTTGTTTCATCTTAAGACATTGAATAGAGTTCCCTGTGCTATACAAAAGCTGAAGTTACAATACTTTGGCCACCTGACATGAAGAGCCAACTCAGTAGAAAAGACCCTAATGCTGGGAAGATGGACGGCAGGAAGAGAAGAGGGCAACCGAGGGTGAGATGTTTGGATGGCATCACCGACTTAATGAACATGAATCTGAGCAAACTCTAGGAGATAGTGAAGGACAGGGAAGCCTAGTATGCTACAGTCCATGGAGTTGCAAAGAGTCGGACACGATTTAGCAACTGAACAACAACAAAATACAGTAGAACCCTGTTGTTTATTATTCTGTATATAAGAGTTTACATCTGCTAATCCCAACCTCTCAATTCATGCCTCCCCAAACTTCCCCAGCCCATGGCATCCATGTCCCTGAGTCTGTTTCTGTTTTGTAGACAGGTTCACCTGTGTTACATTTTATACTCCAAATCTAAATGGCATCATATAGTATTTGCCATCTGTTTTCTTACTTCCCTTAGGATGATAATCTCTAGTTTGCATCAGTGTTGCTGCAAATGGCAGTATTTCATTGTTTTCACGGCTAGCAGTATTCCACTGTACACGTGCACCCCATCTTCTTTATCCATTCCTCTTGACGGACATCTAGGCTGTTCCCATGTCCTGGCTTTGGTGGACAGTGCTGCTATGAACACAGAAGTGCATGTATCTTTTTGAATTATAATTTTATCTGGATACAGCCCCACAAGTAGGATTGCTGGATCATATGCTAACTCTAATTTTAGTTTTCTGAGGAACTAACTTTCTCTCCTCCATAGCGTCTTTACCAACAGTGCAAGAGGGTTCCCTTTTCTCCATACTCTCTCCAGCATTTGCTATTTGTAAAATTTTCAATGATGGACATTCTGATAGTTGTGAGATGACACCTTATTGTAGTTCATTTCTCTAATAATTAGCGATGATGAACATCTTTTCATGTGCACTGGCCATCTGCCTGTCTTCTTTGGAGAGATGTGTATTCAGGTCTTCTGCTCACTTTTTAATTGGTTTGTTTTGTTGCTGTTGAACTGTATGAGCTGTTTGTGTATACTGGAAATTAATCCTGTATTGGTCACATTATTTGCAAATATTTTCTCCTATTCTATAGGTTATCTTTCCATTTTGTTTATGGTTTCCTTTGCTGTGCAAAAGCTTGGAAGTCTGACGAGGTCCCATTTGTTTATTTTTGTTCTTATTTCGATTGCTTGGGAGACTGACCTAAGAAGACACTGGTATGATTTATGTCAGAGTTTTGCCAATGTTTTCTTTTAGGAGTTTTTTGTTGCGATGTCTTATGCTTAAGTCTTTAACTCATTTTGAGTTTATTTTTGTGTATGGTGTGAGGCTGTGCCTAACTTCATTGATTTATATGCAGCTAAACTTAGTGACTAAGCATACATGCACATCCAACTTTCCCAGCACCACTTGCTAAAGAGACCACTGTTTCTCCATTGTAGATCCTTGTCTATTCTGTCAAAGACTGACTGACTGTAGGTGTGTGGGCTTATTTCTGGGCCCTCTGCTCTGATTCATTGATCCACATGTCTGCTGCTTTTGTGCCAGTATCAAGCTATTTGGATTACTGTAGCTTTGTAGTATTTGAAGTCTGGATGGGTTATGCCTCCTGCTTTCTTCTTTTTCTTCAGGATTGCTTTGGCAATTCTGGGTCTTTTATGTTTCCATATAAATTTTAGGATTATTTGTTCTAGTTCTGTGAAAAACATCCAGGGTAATTTGATAGGGATTGCATTAAATCTGTAGATTGCTCTGGGTAGTATGGTCATTTTAACAATATTAATTTTTCCAAGCCAAAAGCATGGGATACCTTTCCGAACTCTTTTAATCATCTTCAATTTCCTTTATTAACATTTTTATAGTTCTCGGCATATGTCTTTCACCTTCTTGGTCAGGTTTACCTCTAAGTATTTTATTTTTGAGGATGCGATATTAAAAGGTAATATTTTTCTACATTCCTTTTCTGTTATTTCATTATTAGTGTAAAGAAATGCAACCAACTTCTTTATATTAAAAGAATATAAAGAATATAAATATAAGAATATAAAGGTATCCTGCTAGCTTGCTGAATTCATTTATCAGTTCGAGTAGTTTTTGTGTAGCGACTTGAGGGTTTTTATACATAGTGTCATGCTATATGCATATAAGAGCAATTTTGCCTCTTCCCTTCCAATCTGGATCCCTTTTTTCTTCTTTCACTTGTCCGACTGCTGTTAGGATTTCCAATGCTATGTTGAATAGAAGAGGTGAGAGTGAGCATCCTTGTCTTGCACCAGATTTTAGCACAAAGGCTTTCAGCTTTACCACTGAGTATTGTGTTGGTTGTAAACATCTTTCATTATGCTGAGATATGTTCCCTCTATATCCACTATGCTAAAAATTTTTATTACAAATGGATACTGAATTTTGTCAAAGGCTTTCTCTGTGTCTACGGAGATGCTCGTGTGATTTCGGTCTTTCCTTAACATGCTGTATCACACTGATTGATCTGCATATACTGGACCATCTCTGTAAAGTTGCAGCTTTACTTTTACATGCACAAAACATAAAACATGAGATAATATATACACTCTTCCACTATCATCATGTGGTGAATATTTTTCTGTGAAAACATACAAAGCTGTATTAAACACTGTATGTAATATATTTCAAGTGTCCTCACTGATGGGTATAGTTTGCTATTTCTCATCTAACCTTGATGGGAAGTAGAAAATGGTTAGTATTGGAAAAGTAAGACAATGCAAAAAAGATTTCAAGATTTCTGAGTAAATAAATAGTTGAGGGCACACAAAAGGCATAGGACAACTTTTCCTACCCTATGACATGAGAGTAACATGTGGAAAAGCTGAACGGAAGAGAGCAGGAGAGGAGCTCAGTCTTGGAACTGAGATTTGAGAGGTTGGCAGGACACGCATTTCATTATATGTAAACCAGATGGTGGTTAAAAAGCAGAAACAGAAATCTAAGATTCTTAATTTACTGATTAAATTATTAAATTCCCCTTAAATTATCCAGCATCACTAGGCTTATTTATTGTCAACTGTCAATACTTCAAAACACGACTTAGAAAACCTCATCCATTTAGTAAAACTATATTTATTAGACTAAATACTGTGAGGGAGAATAAGAACGGGAAAGGCAAAGAGTATTTATAAGGTTTAAGGGCCTGGGCTGGGCCACTTTAATCGAGGTCGTAAAAGGTGGACAACTACATTTGGGCTACGCTTATGACACAAGTTTTACATTGGTGGATGCAGTGAAATGACAAGTCTCAAAGCAAGCCTTCTGAGGCTACCGGTCTTGGTAAGGAGGCTACTGGAGCTGTTTCAGTCTGGGTCGTCAGCCATTTGTGTCTGTCCTCAGCGGTGTTTGCCCCGAGGGCAGAGGCACGCGTCTGTGTGTCTGCTGAGCATTAGCAACGCGATATTGGTGTCAGTTCCTCACATTTTATGGGATTCAAAAGCTTTTAAAACTGAGCAACATTTGGGAACCATTAAGACTTTAGATGGTCTACTACGAATTGGTACAACAGAATGCCCTGGAATAGATAAAATGTTGGCGTTAGAGTACATATGGAAAATATCCAGAAAGAAAGTGCTAGGTTTCTGACACTATCCTAAGAAACAATTTTGATTAGAATATCCTGTTTTAGCTCACGGTTTTCAAAGCAAATGCTTCACATAAGAAAGTGTGGAAATTGCTCTATCTTTAAAAATAAGTGAGAACTTTATAAGACTATCTTGAATTGTTTAAGTTGAATTTTATCACCAAATACAGAATATCATCTTTGAATTTAAATTGGTGGGTTATTTAAAATATGAAAAAATTCAACAAGCCTTAAAGTACTATGCTCTTTTGGAGGTTTAATTTCTGAAGAGTTTTTAATATGTTCTTTGTGGATTTAACCTGTCCTTTTACAGAACCTCAAACGGAATACATTCTATAAACCAAGTCAAAGAATGACTCAGGGAGAATAAGAATGGGAAAGGCAAAGAGTATTTATAAGGTTTAAGGGCCTGGACTGGGCCACTTTAATCAAGGTCATAAAAGGTGGAGATATGTCTATAATTAAATCAAGGTTTATTTGATGCTAACAATTTATATCAGAAATGACAGGAAAATGTGAGAGATGAATTATGTTTAGCAGATTCAAAACTGAAATTACACACAAAAGATCAACTCACTTTCACAAGAAGATACACCTTTTAATCTAAATTGCTAGGGAGTTACCACATAGCATACATTATATTCACTAATTCTTACGTTCAAAATATGTTCCTGTATTTTGTGGGGCAAAATACATCATGCTGAAACACTCACTGTGCATATAAATTTAAATTTTTGGAATTTAAGAAAAATCACATCTATTAATAGAAGTGTAAATTTTTAGAAGGATGTATACATGAAGTCACTTCAGTCCTGTCTGACTGTATGCGACCCTATGGACTGTAGCCAGACAGGCTCAGCTGTTCACTGGATTTTCCAAACAAGAATATTGCAGTGGGTTGCCATTTCTTTTTCCATAAAAGGAGGTAATTAATGTATAATTATATAAATAATGTAATTATAATTCTACTAAAAAAGGTAATTAGAAGTGGTTTTCTTATTAATTCCATATCCTGGCCTGCATTTAGAAATGTCAGCTTTTAGAATACTGAAAGGCAAAGGAGAAAACGAAAGCTATATCCCTCTGAAGGCAGAGCTCCAAAGAATATCAAGGAGAGATAAGAAAGCCTTCCTAAGTGAACAATGCAAAAACATAGAGAAAATGAAAGAATGGGAACTCGTCAAGAAAATTAGATACCAAGGGAACATTTTATGTGAATATGGGCACAATTAAAGACAGAAAACATATGGACTTAACAGAAGAAGATATTAAGAAGAGGTGGCAAGAATACATAGAAGAACTATACAAAAAAGATCTTAATGACCCAGACAACCATGATGGTGTGATCACTCACCTAGAGCCAGACATCTTGGAGTGCAAACTCAAGTGGGCTTTAGGAAGCATCCCTATGAACAAAGCTAGTGGAGGTGATGGAATTCCAGTTGAGCTATTTCAAGTCCTAAAAGATGATGCTGTGAAAGTGCTGCACTCAATATGCCAGGAAATTTGGAAAACTCAGCAATGGCCACAGAATGGAAAAGGTCAGTTTTCATTCCAATCCCTAAGAACAGAAATGCCAAAGAATGTTCAAACTACTGCACAATTAAACTCTTCTCACACGTTAACAAAGTAATTCTCAATATTCTCTAAGCTAGGCTTCATTACATGAACCGTGAACTTCCAGATGTTGAAGTTGGATTTAGAAAAGGCAGAGGAACCAGAGATCAAACCACCAACATATGTTGGATCACAGAAAAAGCAATAGAGTTCCAGAAAAACATCTATTTCTGCTTCACTGATTGACTACACCAAAGTCTTTGACTGTGTGGGTCACAACAAACTGTGGAAAATTCTTAAAGAGATGGGAATACTGGACCACCTGATCTGCCTCCTGAGAAATCTGTATGCAGGTCAAGAAACAACCATTAAAACCAGACATGGAACAACAGACTGGTTTCAAACTGGGAAAGGAGTATGTCAAAGCTGTATATTATTACCTTGCTTATTAAACTTATATGCAGAGTACATTATGCAAAATGCTGGGCTAGATGAAGCACAAGCTGGAATCAAGACTGCCAGGAGAAATACCAATAACCTCAGATAAGCAGATGATACCACCCCTATGGCAGAAAGCAAAGAGAAGCTAAAGAGCTTCTTGATGAAAGTGAAAGAGGAGTGAAAAAGTTGGCTTAAAACTCAACATTCAGAAAACTAAGATCATGGCATCTGGTCCCACCACTTCATGGCAAATAGATGGGGAAACAATGGAAACAGTGACAGACTATTTTCTTGGGCTCCAAAATCACTGCAGATGGTGACTGCAGCCATGAAATTAAAAGATGCTTGCTCCTTGGAAGAAAAGCTATTAAACCTAGACAGCATATTAAACAGCAGAGACATTACTTTGCCGACAAAGGTCTCTCTAATCAAAGCTGTGGTTTTTCCAGTACTCATGTATGGATGTGAGAGTTGGACTGTGAAGAAGGCTGAGCACCGAAGAATTGATGCTTTTGAACTGTGGTGTTGGAGAAGACTCTTGAGAGTCCCTTGGACTGCAAGGAGATCCAACCAGTCCATTCTGAAGGAGATCAGCCCTGGGGTTTCTTTGGAAAGAATGATGCTAAAGCTGACGCTCCATTACTCTGCCCACCTGAGGGGCCATTATAAAAGACCCTGATGCTGGGAAAGACTGAAGGCAGGAGGAGAAGGAGACGAAAGAAGATGAGATGGTTAGATGGCATCACCAACCCAATCGACATGAGTTTGAACAAGCCCCCAGAGATGGTGAAGGACAGGGAAGCCTGGCATGATGCAGTCCTTGGGGTTGCAAGGAGTAGCACATGACATAGCGACTGAACAATAACAACAGCCATCTGGTAGTATACAGTGGGCCTCTTTTTTTTCCCTCTCTTTTATCTTCTTCTCAACATAAATATTTCCTTCTGTTTTCTGAACCGTACATTGTGCGATTTAGCCACTTAACACAGCATTGTTTACAAGATGGACCTTCTCTTACATAACCAGAGAAGAGCTATTAAATTTAAGACTTTTAATACTGGTATTATATTTTTAAAAATTGGCTCTACAGCCCATACTGCAACATGTCATTTATCTGAGTGTATTCTTCCTAGTACATTCATCCCTTAAGGGCAGCACCAAATCCTGGACCACATATCACATTTGGTTGCGATGTCTTTTTTTTAAATATAAATTTATTTATTTTAATTGGAGGCTAATTACTTTACAATATTGTATTGGTTTTACCATACTTCCCTGAACCTGTGAGCTCCTCAGCCTCTGGTCTCCAATGACACTGACGGATCTAAAGCACCGCTTTTACAGCATGGCTGTTAGCCATCAGCCTGGGTCTGGGTTCTGTTTCCTCATGATCTGAGCCCCATCTCTGATCGTCCCAGGCAGTCATGCCCAGAGGCACAGGCCATGCTGCAGGGTGTCCATCTTGTTTACCAGGTGGGGCCTGTGCCCATTTTCCTCTGAGATGAGCTACCTCAGCTACCCCTTTTTCTCCCACAGTTAGTGAATGGTTAAGTGGAGATGGCTCGTTGTGGTTTTACTCTGTAGTTCTCTACACTGAGTTTCATTTCAATAATGTATGTTCATTTTCAAACACTGTATTTGGTCCATTTATAAATTTGCTAGGGTTTCATTCATTCTTTCTTTAATACTTTGCTGTCCTCTGCAGTATGCTGATCTGGTCTTATTTCTTTCATCATAGTCAGCTGTTCCATAATCTGTGTTGATAGTTCCAGGATCAGAGCTTGGCAGGTCTCTCTCTGCTCTCTGCAACTTCTGTTCGCTCTCTTATGCGTGGTGCTTTGCCTCCTTGTGTGCTTGGATATTTGACTCTGACATCTTCACTTGCGTTCCTTTGTGGGAATTCTGTGAAGCCAAGAATTAAGGTACGCTCCTCTTGTGAGAATTATACTTCCTTGCACCATTTACTGCACTGCCAGTCTGAAACTGCAGTGAAACAAATTCACTCTGCTGGCGTGCATTTGGCCTGCATAGCTGCAAAGTGCTAGTCTGCAGCTACAATTTCTTAGGAGTCTGGTTCTTTCCCCTTGTTCTTGACACTAAGGTCAACTTTGCTTTCCATATTTTGCAAGTAATATATTTAACTTTACTTGTGGTTCACCCTCACGTGATGGTGCCATCTTCAGGAGAGGGAGGGGCTTCACTTTGTAAGAAGCTCTGTTTCCTATGAGATGCCAACCACACACACAGGCTCTAGACTGTGCTGTCCAACGTAACACCCACTGGAAACATGCGACTTTTCAGCACTTGACAAAATTTCTAATATTACACACTTTTAATTAATTTAAACTAAAAACTGAAGCAGTACTTTAGTAGAACTGTATTTCACCTTTAACTTACTTAAATTGTCACATTAAGTTACTTAATGAAAATTTAGTGTTTGAATTAAAATGTCCCTTAAGTATAAGATACATACCAGGTATCAAAGGCTTGGTATGAAGTAGGATACAACCTACGATATAGAGAAGGCTCTAGGACACCCCTTTGTTTACCTGCAAAACAGCCACTAGACACAAGCCCCCAACATTCTCAGCCTTCGCTTCACGAAAGATTAGCTGAGCTATTTGTCCACACTGATCAATCAGAACAAGCGACTTGTTGATCTGACTTAAGTAACCCTTAGCTAGATTCCCCTCTTTGGCCAGGCCCCCGAAGTCTGCCCTCTTCCCAGCTGGCCAGCAGACAGCCCTTCCTGATCGAGCCCTCCTGGCTGACCTCATGGAAAACATGCCATGATCATCCCACTCTCACAGCTGGTTCTTTCCAGCTGCGAACTGACACAGTATCTTAGATGACGTAGTATTTCCAAGAAAAGTCTGCAGAAGGATAGGTACCTGAAGTTTTGAGAAAACAAGTCTACTTGATTTTACTAATGACAAAAGCAAAACAGCATGGTAAATACATTTTATTCATATAGAATGTATTTTGAGGCCCTCCCTGATAATGGGCTTGTTTACTCCAAAACTTAGTATCCAGCTACTCTCTGAAGTAAGTATTTAGAGTAAAAGTATGCACATTTTACTTTATTAACTTTTCTCTAACATTATCTTAGTTATTCAGTATCATTCTTACTTCTCCCTTCGTAGTTAGTACATGTAATCATAACTCTGCTTTAGCTCTTTAATTTTAAATCTGTTCAGCTTTTTGTAATTCATGTAGTTTAGTTTAACACATCAGTTTTTATTTTAGCATCATCAGTTAACTTAAGTCATCTTAACCATTTGTCCTAGTGAAATTATATCCTAAAACCATAGATTAATGATTTTTAAGGTTGGCTATATACATTAACAAATATACTTAACCAGAACATCCCACAAAAATCAAGCTTGATTTATACAGATCATCACATTTCTAGGTACTATACTGTCCAAATAAGGCAAGTTCACGTCAAAGAAAGGTAAAATAATTAAACAGGACGTCAGAAATTAAACTTGTGGTTCACAGCTTTTTTAAAATGGTCATTTGGAAAGATATAATCTTGCTTCATCCCTCTCTGTATTTCCCAAACATTCAATGCTCCTGCCACAACATACTTTTTCCATAACAGGTCAAATAAATTTGTCTTTATGTCTTATTAACACAGGTTCCTTCTCTGCTTGGTACAGCCTCCACTGTTTTGTTTGTTCATTTAGATCCCTTGCACTTTGGGGCCCAGTTAAAATGTTACACTGTAGGGAAAACCATTACCTCCTTTGCCTTCCCACAGCATTTTGCCTGCAATTTCATTACAGTATGCCATTTACTTTTTTATTACCATTATTTATTTTCATATCCAAATCCATTAGGCTGTTTGCTTTCCAAAGGCAGGGGCTGTGTATATGTCTCTGATGCTGTCTCTCTTTCTGAGAACCTACCCAGTACTCTATTCTGCCAGACCACAAAGGGGGATTGATCATTCACCCTCCTATCCAGACTCAAATATTTCTGCATGTTTATATTACTTTTCATAATTCTGTGTTTAACTATTTTACTCACACTAGCATATAAATTGTGCATGTATTAATGCCTATTAGATTAAGTAGCACTTAATGAACATAAAACTAAAAAATGTAAAAGTCCTTTTGTCATAACTGCATAAAAACCTAAAAATGGATTTCTAACTTGCTCAGGTGGCTCATTTAGAACTTATAAACAATGCATTATGTGAAAGGATAAATTTTAAAAATTGTTGCTTTAAGAGAACTTTGTAAACATGGTATGATAGGCATTGTTTATAACTCTGCTAAATTATTCTTTAAGAGATAATTTTAAACACAAAAAACCTTAACTATTTTTAGATGACTGTTTTAATTCTCAAACATTATAACATTTGAAAAATGCCAGACCACCTCATATATGAATGCAATATTACTTAAGAAAAAAAGTCTCTAAAATGTACTCAGTATTGGTAAGAGATCAATATATGCATGCTTTAGAAAAATCACTGCTTTAACATCTTTCTAGGAAGATTATCTTTACTTAGAAATAATTTTAAGTACAACACAATAAATTATAAGTTTTTCGTTTCTAAATTGAAAAACTGTTCTCCAAAACTATTACTTGCAACAGGTGCATAACAAAGGTGACACCAAGTGCCTTGTGGGGTATTTCTATTACTGTATCATCTACATAAGTCAAAGTGCTCACCAAAATGTCACAAGTCACGAAGTGCTGATTTTCCTCTTGCAAGCTGAGGTTTCCTAGTCCACAGTAAAGGGACACTGCGCCATCAGTCTTTCACCACACACTCCACGCCAGCCCCACCCCACGTGTCAAATCTCATGTGAACTGCTCTTTCATCTTTCTCCATTATTAAAACTTTTAATGTATAAAACAATGATTTTCACTTGCGTATATATGAATTAGTAGGGTTAATATCTCCTTTATGAGTGGCAGTACCCAGAGCATGCTTAATTTTGAATCTGGCAGGGAGAGCTCTCTTATAGCCAATCATTGTTTTTTCTTACTCTCTTAAGAAAACTACCTGGACACCCCAAATATAACCACTGTATTTCTGCCATCCTCTTCCCAGCATGCACTGGCAATCTGACATTTAGAGATTTGGTAGAGAACAAAGACAAAATATCGGGAGAGATAAATCCATAAATCTAAAGGATATGTTTTGTACTGCAAAGTAACATTCCAAAGCATAAATCAACTAAAATGTTTTAGAAAAATATTTAACAATTCAAAGGAGGTCACTTAAACCACTATAAACACTTTTTCCTAGACTGGAAAAGAAAAAATACCAAATGGGATTCATATAAAAGTTATGGCCAAGTGTATCATTTAACTAAAGCTTACTGATCTGTAACTCGCAAATTCATTCAGTTCAACAATACAGGGGCATTTTAAAGCCCCCTTTACCAGTGCAACTTGATTTGGAAAGTTTGACCTGTTCTTCTGCTAAGGTTTCAATAATGTAAGAATCTAAAGAAACAGAACTTATTTTAGATCTTCAAGATCAGAGCTCTCTCAAAACATTACAAATCAACCCAACAGTAATTTTTCATTCTATTCTCACTTAGCAAAAAATGACAACCCAAAGCATTTCACTTATCAACTCTACTTACGATGTGTGTGTGGGGTGGGGGTGGGGCTGTGTGCATTTAAAGTTAAAAATTTGGGACTAAAGTGTCTTTGTTGCTACCAAAGCAGACCTGGAAAATTAAGTCAATTAATTTATAACAGAAACATTTTACTATTACTTCTTCTCCACGTTTGCTTTCCCTCGATTTTGGTTTTGACTCATCTCTTGATCTTGTTCTTTCCTCCCAGTTTTGGTCTCTTCCCGTCTTTGCCCTGCACCCTGGACTCTGCACTTGGTCTCTTCCTTCTCTGACTCTCATCCTCCTCCAGTCCTTCAAATTATCTCCCCAGACAGCCTAGGCTCTGATGGAGAAGAGCACCAGCTGTGCAGACATGTCCAGCAAAACTACAGAGAGATAATTTCATCTATGCCCCTTGGCATATATTCATTTATCACTAACTTATCTCCAATCAGATCCTTCTCTGTTCACCTAGCAAAACTTCTGCCACTTTCTTTAGTTTTGTGCCCAGTGGCCCACATGATTTTCAGCAAATGACTGAAATTACACCTCAAAGCAAGATGAGACAATCACAGAGAACTTCCTGCTCAGCCTCACTATGAAATTACTATCTGAGTTCATATTGTTGCCTCCTTCCTTGCCATCTAGAGAAAGAAGGATCCCTCCTTCTACCTAAAGCATCCTTTGATGTTCTAATTACTGTCTCCTCCAGAACAGGATGACATTGGCTCATCATTCATCCTTTCGCATATTTTTCTTCAACTTTTCCTGCTCCATGAATTCATCTCATCATCCCTAGTCTCCTCTCATTTAAAAAGAAAAGAAAAAAAGGCTCTCTGCGGATGCAGCATACCTTCTCTAGTTTCCACCCAGTCCCTCTCCAGCTCTGTGAAGGATCTCCGTGCTTTAGATCCCCTTTTACTCACTGCACGTAGTTTCCGCCTCCAGCATCCACGCCTCTCCCTCCTCTTTCTGCTCGCTCCCACATAGTTCTGTCGCCCGCCTGCCTGGGTCTCCAGGCTCCTCACACGCTGCCCTCTGAGTTCATTCTGTAAACATCCAACTGCCCGTGAAATCTCCATCTCAAGTCAGCTAAGCAGTATCTATACTTTTTTCTTTAATCTTAGTATCTTTTTATACCTCAGCTTGGTGATACCAAAATTTACCATATTACTCAGAAACTGGAGGCCACCCCAAAATATTCTGCCCCCCCTGCCACTCTTCAAGACCCAAGATCCAAGCAAGGAGATCTTCTCTCAATTCTGTGTTCATTTCACACTTAAGACCACCATCTGCTTCAGGCTTTTACCATATCTCCTGGATTACTGTAAACTATTCCTCCTGGCACCCTCTCCCAAGTGGTTTCTATGCTCTGGTCTCAATTTCTCAAATCCATTCTCTCTCTTCTGTAATTTAAGTTACTGAAAACAAGCCAGACCACAGTTGCCACTTTCTTATGTAAAACCATCCATTGGCTCTTTCCCAGACCTTTCTGATTTGAGTTCTAACTCGGCAACCCCATTTCCTCTTTCCTCTAACCCCTTACACCTCCATAATTAACAACAAAACAATAATAATGGTTTTAAACTGTCTGAACACAAAACTGTACGGTCGAAGGTAACTTGATGTGTGCGCTGTGTTCTTCCGCCTGGGGCAGCCTTCCCTGGATTCTCCTCTCACCTGGAGAGGTGGCCCTGGCATCCTGTATGAAGCCTTTCTGACGAGCCCACAGCGACCTCCAGGTAGAGCTCACTGCTTCCTCACCGGGCCGTCCAGTGTTCTGTACCTATACTGTACCTGTTACTCCACAACATTCTAGAGCTGACTCTGCTAAAACACTCCAAATTTATCTTTTTCATAATGGAACCCCTCAATGACTTATCAAGAAATATATCTGACATATTACTTTACTTTGGAATAAAAGCATTTTGAAGGCAAAAGTAGAAAAAATTTTTTTGCATATCTTGAAAGAATAAATCTGGAATCCTTAATCAGGAAAGAATGCTATAATAGTAAGAGGAAAAGAAAACCATCTTAGCAAACAGAAGACAGAAAAAAAATGACCCTCTCAAAATTCACAGAGATGAAGAGCACAGATCTCAGAGCTTTTGTCAGAATACACAGGAAAAACTTACAATGTCTGGCTCAAAATTACACATTCTTAAACATTAACTGCTGTCATCATTAACTTTATTATTATTTTATTAACTAAAGTGACCAGAGTTGGATGGGTTAAAAGCTGCTCTAGGCCACAGGTACTTTTGTTCTCAGTCCTAAAAATGACAGATTCTACCAAAAGTCTCTTGAATTTTTTAAAAATAACAAAAAAGGCATTTAAGAATGATTTCTTATTATACCAGTAAGTATAGTAAATAATAACCACCTTTTGTTCTTTGAGGGTAACTAATTTATAATGATCCTCTCCTTAATGGAAATCATTGTATCACCAAGAAATTCTATTGAAGAGACCAATTTCTTCTTATTAACAAAGCTCCTTTGTCACCACATATGAAAAAAAATGTATCAAATGCTTAAGACACCAAAATTCAAAACAAATCTTTTCTTACACAGTTATAAATTCTAAGAAAGGTGATATAAGCTGCTTTACCTTCAGGGGCATCTGCATCACATCTCTTTGGCACAGAAAGGGTTGAATTGCCTCTATGGCCATTGAAAGTCATATTGCTCTAAAAGATGAAGATACAGTTAAAAGGTAAATACTATATTAACATATGTATTTTGATTAAAAAGTGACACATTATGAACTCATACCCTGTTTTCTATTAAATCACATTTGGCTAATATTCTAAAGTGTAAATTTTATGTAAAATTTCAATTAGAATAAAAAGATTCATGGTAAATTTGACATTAAGGCTTTCTTGCAACAATGTTTAGGCCCGTGTTAATCAATGGAGCTTTTGCCCAGAGAAAACAGCCCTTGGTTTTCCACTGTGGAACAAGAAGAGACTACCGTTTATCCATGCAAAAGCATGATCTTATTTCATCCATTCACAGAAGAATGTTTCATAACATGAGCTAGAGAACTAGGTGCAGGGGATAAGGCAAGAAGATAATAAAGGGTATAAGAAATGAAAAGAATGACTAAGGTGATCTTTTCGCAGTGTGTTTCCCCAACTTGGGTCATCCGTGTACCTCTGCTGTGATGTGTGTCTTATCTCTGATCCACTCACGCTACTGGTATTTCTCAATGAACTAACTACTAATTACATGTTAAAGAAAGAATGAAGGATAAAAAAGGAATGATCTGGGCAGAATGGATTAATAATGAAAGATTCCATTAAAGTAAGGCTTGAACTGGGCCCTAAAACACAGATTTGATTTGAACTATTAGAAAGCAGAGCAAGAGATATTTTAGGAAAAGGAAACTAAATAAAGGCCAAACTAGATATCATCAAAATATTTTAAACTTTCAAAATATTCAAACTAGCTCTCCAGTTATAACTAGGAATCACAGGTGGCTTTTGAAAGATAACACCAAGGAATCAGTGTAACAGGTAAGAGGATCCCCATCAGGATATGAGAAAACATAACTACCCACAAATAAAACATTTATAAAGTCTCTTCTATGGGATTCATGGTACCAATGAGCAGAAATTTTTTGCTCTTTGCTCACCAAAACATTTTGGGGAGCCATCTTAATAAACTTACTTAAAATAGCACTTTAAAGTAAATATTATGAGTTCTAGTAAAGTGCTGAGATAAAGCTCAGCAGTTTGGCAGCATGGGATCCATTTAAGGAACAACTATTATTAAATTCAGTGTTATTTTTAAAAAGAATTCGTATGAAACAAATGTAAATATGCCCAACAATGGAATGTACAACTAGTTTTAGCAGTATTAAATTTAATTTGATGAGCTAATATTTTATGCTAGCTTTCACAAATTAAATTTGGTTTTAGATATTACTATCTTTAAAACGTCAACATAATGACAATTTTTTAATGTTTGTACTTACCTCTATGAAATAGTTTTGGCTTCCATACATAACATACTGGGGAGCAAGACTATAAATCATGTAGCTAGTGTGAAGGACAATAAGCAGAAGTATCATGCAGAGAAATAAGAGCGCCTGGGGCCTGGTTCTACCTCTTCTGATTTTATACAACTGGAAGGAAAAACACAGTGATGCTATTTCAGCCAGCAATACGTTTTACGTGAAGGCACTGGGTCTTGCTCATTTGTTAGGGGGCAATGAATGCAGTTCAATCCACCAATTCCTTTTCCAAAATAAATACTAAGATTTCTTAATCTTTCCAGATAACTATAAGAATAACAAAGACAATTCTTTCCCTGTAAAGCTTTCAGATTCAGATTCATGTTTATTTTAAAAACTCAACACCTAGAGAAATAAATTAGTGTTTTCATGATTTGTTTCAAAGAATCTTCTAAACTTATTATGTAACAGCATCTGTTAGAAATTCATAGAGCTAAGAATGGTGAACTATGTCTAATTCTATCTACAGGTTAAAAGAGTGAGTTTAAACTCTAAGTATTAGTAATACATTTATAGTTTTCTATATATTATTGCAAAAGACAAACATGTCCTGTTTTAAGTACTCATTTCTATGAAATACTCATGATATCCTCATATTGTGTGTGTGCGCATGCGCGCGTGCATGCACACATGCACCCACGCGCCTGCTTAGTGGTGTCTGCCAGGCTCCTCTGTCCATGGGATTTCCCAGGCAAGTATACTGCAGTGGACTGCCATTTCCTCCTCCAGGTATCTTCTTGACCCAGGGATCGAACCTGTGTCTCTTGTGTCTCCTGCATTGGTAGGCGGATTCTTTATCAACTGCGCCATCTGGGAAACCCATCCTCATGTTATACTCAACTATAAAACTATCATCTAGTTTCTGGTAATTTATGACCATCTGACTATAGCTATTTCCATGTGCAGCCTGTATGGATGAATGGAAACTGAAACATGTAGGAGCAGATACAAGAAGCCTGGTGACAGGCCTCTCATTTCAATGACAGAGCACACTTTAGCAACTGAGACAGCACCTCCCTGCTTTACTACTCGATTGAATATAATAGTACAATATAGAATAACAGGACTCTAATTCTGGATGGGACATGATCACCTAAAAGTGCACACTTCCCGCTTCCCTATGCCCAGTAGTGGCTGGTAGTGATAAAACATTACGCATCAGAAAGAAAGCAGTCTGTGGGAGACTTCTGGGAAAGCCACGCCCTCTGTCACCCCTTCTCCTAGCTGCCTCTTCCTCACAGTACACAGACGGGATAAAGAGGGCTGAAGCAGCCATATCTCAGCCATGAGGGAGAAGCCAAGAGGAATAAACACAGAGATATTAGACTTGATGTTTTTAAGTTGCTGAAGCAATGCTAGATTTAAAAAATTTCCCACAGCAGGAAGTTTTTCATTAGTTCAAGCCACTAGTTAATTGCATTTTACACACAGCTGGAATTATGAAGTGATATATCTCATTTTAATATCAAAATGAGAATAAGAAGAAAATAACCCTTTCTCCAATAGCACAGGAATCTTTCACTCCCGGTCACAGGGCCATATTTTGAACTACAGTGTATCCAGTTGTGCTGCGATGCAGTTGGGCTACAGTCAAACACTAAGGAAAATAACAGAACTTCTAAACCACGGCTTCTCAGCCTCAGCACTGCTATTTTGGGCTGGATAAGCAAGTCTTTGTTGCGGGGCTGCCTGTGCGATACAGGACGCTGACCCGATTCCCTGCTCTCTACCCACTAGATGCCAGTAGTGCTTCCTAGTTAAAACAACTGAAAACATCTCCACACTTTGCCAAATATACCAGGAGGGCAAAACTGCCCCCGTTTAAGAACTGCTGCTTTAGACAAAGAGGCTTCCCAGGTGACTCAGCAGTAAAGAACCCACCTGCCAATGCAGGAGATGCAGGTTCGATCCTTGGGTCAGGAAGATCCCCTGAAAGAGGAAATGGCAACCCACTCCAGTATTCATGGTGGGATAATCCCATGGACCGAGGAGACTTGGAGGCTACAGTACATGAAGTTACAAAGAGCTGAACGCAACTGAGCATGCACGCTCTGGACTAAGAGCACTTTTATGTTAACATAAAGTGAAAAGGCTAGTACTTCTACCATTTTGGTATCAAGATATTTATAACTTCTGTATTATAAATCTAAGATAATTTGCAATAATGGAGGTTATATACAAAATGATGGAAAAAATAAAAATAATAACATATACTCACTCTAATCCAAAAGAACCATATGCCAATATTTCGAATCCCCGCCATTGAAGTAAAAATAAAGTACATAATAATAATTGTTATAAGAATATAATCAAGAGGGAACACCTGAAAAAAGATAAAATTAAACTTAATACACAAACAGTAAGGGCTCCAGGAGTCATGCATTGAATACAATTAAGTGAAACTTCATTATTCATATTTGGCAATGTTTAAAATATCAACCCTGATCAGGCTACTATGATAATACAAAAAAAAAAGAAAAAAAAAACCTCCAAGAAGCGAACTACCAAATTATTACCAAACTGTTCAACACTACCATCCTAACAAAAATCCTATAATAAATTAAACTAAAAATTACATTTATATATGGAATAAAAGACTTCATTAAACGGCAAAATGAAGGAATGCTTGGAAAAGTTCACCCTAAGTTTAAATGTATCTCCAATTCAAATAATACATAACTTAAAAGAGTTCAGTAATACATCAATACAATAATTTTTAGAACAACATATCAATGTAGAAGTTAAATGTAAATAAAAAGCCAAATTAACAGAGAGCACAAGCATATATTGTGCATTAACAGGTTTGTCACCATAATAATTTGACAGTGTGTTTGCTACAGTATAAAATGACTGATTTTTTTTTTTCACTTACAGTTTGTAGTAAAGGCAAAAGCATATTCAGTGGGTTACTCAGGTTAGCTCCAAAAATTATGAAACCAGAATCTATTCCAGCTGAATGAAGAGCTTTATCCAAGCTATAACAAAGTATATAGTGAATTTACACATTATACCATCACATTTTCTGTTAGTTTAGAAAGAATAACATCATAACTCGAGCAAGTATATTCAACCGAGTCCAAGAAAACCACAAATAACAAATCAAACATCATTTAAATATCTTACAGATATTGTTCAATTGATTAGACCAAAAAAATACCGTCTATTATTGGGCCTTTTTAGTCATTCTTTGAGTTAATGCTGTAGAACACTTCAAGTAAAACAGCTACTTAAGATGAATCGGCTACATTAATGGAATTCAGCACGGAAAATGTATAGTAGCACAGGAGATGTGTAAGTGCGCTAGAAAATGTGTCTACTGTACTTACTTTGACAGGAAGAGAGAAATTACAAACAGCAATGCAACAAAGATGAAAAATATTCCCCAAATGATCTAAAAGCAAAAAAAAAAAAAAAATCATTAAAATATACTTCCAAAAGTTGATATTAAAAGTACAAAACCATTAGGCTCAATATGAGTCGATACCATGTGAAAATGATCTAAAAAATGACCTAAAAATACATTTTAACTTAGTCTATAATCCTAGGTATATGTCACTAAATTTTCATCATGAGGCTATCTGAGAACAAATACACAGAAGGGAAAAGGCATTTAAAGTCTTCACTGGTAAGTAAACAAGTGAGACTCTTTGCTAGGTCAAATAAAAGTTCATACTGACTTATATTCAAATACAAGACGTTAACTGAAAACTATATTAAGACTAATACACATACACAGAAAGCAAAAACCAAGAAACTCATCAGGTTATAGTAACCTGTTGCTAAAATAGAGAACTTGTAACATTTTCTCACAGAAGTAATGAGATATACATTTGACTCTTGGACAACACTCTAAATAGCCAAAAATCTGTGTAGAGCTCATTGTCAGCCTTCTGCACATGCAGTTCCTCCATATCCACATAGTTCCCCAACTGTGGGTGGCAGAGTGCTGTATCATGGGCTAAAGAAAATTATCCTTGTGCATGTGGACCTGAGTAATTCAAACCATTCAAGCTGTATTGCTAGTATTATTTTTGAAATAGAGTACTAACAGCACTGAGGAAATGTCACATAAAACTACCTCTGTGGAAAAATGTGCTAAGAATTGTAATCGATGGAATATACTTCCTTATACTCTAAGTATGAACTTGAAAGGATATGCATGAGACATGAAGGATATATATGAGCTGTATACAGGAAAACAATGATTGGAACTGTGTCCCTAAGGAATAAAATTTCAGAATAAAAACAATGAAATCTATGTTTGGGACTCTCAAGAGTCCTTTGGACTGCAAGGAGATCCAACCAGTCCATCCTAAAGCAAATCAGTCCTGAATGTTCATTGGAAGGACTGATGCTGAAGCTAAAATTCCAATACTTTTGCCACATGATGGGAAGAACTGACTCATCGGAAAAGACCCTGATGCTAGGAAAGACTGAAGACAGGAGGAGAAGGGGACAACAGAGGATGAGATGGTTGGGTGACATCACTGACTCAATGGACATGAGTTTGAGTAATTCCGGGAGTTGCTGATGGACAGCGAGGCCTGGTGTGCTGCAATCCATGGGGTTGCAAAGAGTTGGACATGACTGAGCTACTGAACTGAACTGTTTTGGTTTCTCCTTTGCCTGGAATTGATAGAAACAGATGGAAAACATTATGAATGCTAGGGAGATTTTTCATCTTATTTCACATGATCATTGAAGAATATTTTAGAATTGTGATATGATAAAAGAAAAGTAGAATAATAACACATTATCCTACCCAGCACAGAAAGATAGATCTGGACATAAATCTTAGGGTTGTGTCCTAGGGAATTCTTTGGTTCTGAAAGAGCACCTTTAGAGCTCACTGGAAGCAGCAGCTTGGCAAGAGGACCAAAAAGGGTATAGCCATCACTCAAAATATACTGCACAGATCCATTTTATATACTGGGATTTCACATGAGCATTTACTCTAAAAAACATCTCATTGCTAAGTAAGTTGAAGTGACTCCTTTATAGGAACAGAAGATTAGTAGTACCAGGTATAAAGGAGCATACACAATCTTTTTCTACCAGGTTTGAGCACTATATCCAGGAGAACTGAAGCCAATATCCATACACTGAGGAAACATATTATTTCTCAGCAGCCTGCTGACAGCAAATAGCTTGTAGCAGGAGGTAGTGCCAGCACCAACTGCCAGCAAGCAGTCAAGCAGTAAAGGAGCATGACACAGAGAGTGGGAGAAATCAGCACTGCCCTGGCCTGGGTGCCTGCTGGAGAAGGAAAGAAGAGAAAAGCTTTAACTACACCCCAGTCTGCTGAGATGAATGAGCCAGAGTCATGACGGTTTAACCATGGCTACTTAACAAAACAAAGAAAAATATTAAAAAGATAAATGTTTTATAAAGACCAAGGAAACTAAATATATTTAAATGTGAGAACTTAAGTTAGTAGTACTTACAGAATCAAGTCAGTGGTGACCACCTTGGGTTGACCTAAATGCTACATATTCCACACCAGCTATTATATCAATTTTGAAAAAATAATTAAGCCAAAGAGATGACATCAGTAAAAGTAACAGAGTAGTAATCTCTGAAAATCCTTTCCCCTTAAAAGCAATTTAAAAACCAGCATAAATTGTCAGAACAAACTTTTTCAACATTGAAAATGAACCAGAAGCATGCAACAATCCAGGAGTATTTATTTAACAAAACGGCTCTCAGTAATAGCACAGAACACTGTGGCATTCTGATTTGCTCTAGTACCAACCCTTCCTCTCTGTAAGCTGGGCAGCCACCTGAGAAAGCAGAAGGGGCTGGGGCTCTTTCAGTCTCCTTCCCAGAGACCTGCCATTACCTGACCTGCCTGGAAGGTACATGGAAGATCCCACTTGAAAGACTGTGTCTGGCCTGAAATGGAGCTCATACAGTGCAAAAATTCCTTTTTCCCAGGAACCAGTGAACTTTATGGCCATAAGAGCGAGTCAATATCAGGCAAAAAACAAACTACCAAAAAGATTAAAATGGAAACGTAAGGAATGAAATGTTCACAGGGGCTCTGAAAAGTTTACATATATTCCTGGGAATGACGAAGGCCCTGTGCATGTTCAGGAATATAAGGAGAAGTCTAACTGCACTCTGGTCGACCCTGAGCTTCTGTCTGCATGAGCAGGAAGTGTGGGCTAAGGTAGTACTGTGCATCCTGAGTGCTGAAGTCACGTCTCCCCTCACATATGACCCCTCAGCAAGACTGGGAGACTTGCGGATTCTAGGTGTTTAAGAAAATCTGTGTCCAATAATTGACTAAACCAACCAAGGAGAAACTTCAGTGACTGCAACAACAAAGAAAACAGACTTCATAGCATGCATAAAAGTCACTAAATAAACAACGAAAAGCAATAACAGAAAATCCAGGGGAGAATCTCATCTCCCGAGTTACTGCATTATGCTATTTTAAATTTCTCATGCTTTAACTTTAAAAAAAAAAAGACAGAGAGAGAGACATGCAAAGCAGCAAGAAAGTATGGCTAATACAGAGAAAAAAAAATAATCAATAGGCACTGTACTTGAGGAAGTCCTTGAGGACACTGAACTTATAAGACAAAAACTTTAAAGCCACTATTTTAAATATGTGTAGCTCAGAACATGAACTCCTTATTGCCAAATTCAGACTTAAATTGAACAAAGTAGGGAAAACCACTAGACCATTCAGGTATGACCTAAACCAAATCCCGAATGATTATACAGTGTAAGTGACAAACAGATTTAAGGGACTAGATCTGATAGAGTGCCTGATGAACTATGGGCAGAGGTTCATGACCCTGTACGAGAGACAGGCAGCAAGACCATCCCCCTAAGAAAAAGAAATGCAAAAAAGCAAAATGGCTGTCTGAAGAGGCCTTACAAATAGCTGTGAAAAGAAGAGAAGCAAAAAGCAAAGGAGAAAAGGAAAGATATACCCATTTGAATGCAGAGTTCCAAAGAATAACAAGGAGAGATAAGAAAGCCTTCCTCAGAGATCAGCGCAAAGAAATAGAGGAAAACAACAGATTGGGAAAGACTAGAGATTTCTTCAAGAAAATTAGAGATACCAAGGGAACATTTCATGCGAAGATGGGCTCACTAAAGGACAGAAATGGTAGGGACCTAACAGAAGCAGAAGATATTAAGAAGAGGTGGCAAGAATACACAGAAGAACTGTACAAAAAAAAGATCTTCACGACCGAGAGAATCATGAGGGTGTGATCACTCACCTAGAGCCAGACATCCTGGAATGTGAAGTCAAGTGGGCCTTAGAAAACATCACTACGGACAAAGCTAGTGGAGGTGATAGATTCCAGTTGAGCTATTTCAAATCCTGAAAGATGATGCTGTGAAAGTGCTGCACTCAATATGCCAGCAAATTTGGAAAACTCAGCAGTGGCCACAGGACTGGAAAAGGTCAGTTTTCATTCCAATCCCAAAGAAAGGCAATGCCAAAGAATGCTCAAAATACCGCACAATTGCACTCATCTCATACACTAGTAAAGCAATGCTCAAAATTTGCCAAGCCAGGCTTCAACAATACGTGGACCGTGAACTTCCAGCTGTTCCAGCTGGATTTAGAAAAGGCAGAGGAACCAGAGATCAAATTGCCAACATCCGCTGGATCATTGAAAAAGCAAGAGAGTTCCAGAAAAACACCCTTATGGCAGAAAGTGAAGAAGAACAAAAGTGCCTCATGATGAAAGTTAAAGAAGAGAGTGAAAAAGTTGGCTTAAAACTCAACATTCAGAAAACTAGTAGTATCATGTCATCCGGTCCCATCACTTCATGGCAAACAGATGGGGAAACAATGGAAACAGTGGCAGATTTTATTTGGGGGGGGGGCTCCAAAATCACTGCAGATGTTGACTGCAGCCATGAAATTAAAAGATGCTTACTCCTTGGAAGAAAAGTTATGACCAACCTAGATAGTATACTCAAAAGCAGAGACTTTACTTTGCTGACTAAGGTCCGTCCAGTCAAGGATATGGTTTTTCTAGCAGTCATGTATGGATGCGAGAGTTAGACTATAAAGAAAGCTGAGCACCACAGAATTGATGCTTTTGAACTGTAGTACTGGAGAAGACTCTTGAGAGTTCCTTGGACTGCAAGGAGATCCAACCAGTCCATCCTAAAGGAAATCAGTCCTGAATATTCATTGGAAGGACTGATGTTGAAGCTGAAACTCAGAAACTCTGGCCACCTGATGAGAAGATTGGACTCATTTGGAAAGACCCTGATGATGAGAAAGATCGAAGGTAGGAGAAGGGGACGACAGAGGATGAGATGGTTAGATGGCATCACCAGCTTAACGGACATGAGTTTGAGTAAACTCCAGGAGTTGGTGATAGACAGGGAGGCCTGGTGTGCTGCAGTCCATGGCGTCACAAAGAGTCAGACACAACTGAGTGACTGCACTTAACTGAAAGAACTAAAGAAAAGCGTTTCTTAAGAACTAAGACAAATTGAAAGCAATATCTCACTGAATACAGAATATCAACAAAGAGATAGGATTTCTCAAGATGAAAAATGCAGTAATTGAAACAAACAGCTCACTAGAAAACAAAATGGAAAGTTCAGCAGATCTGACCGATCAGGAGAAAAGAATCATTAAACTTGAAGATGAATCGATTGAGATGATCAAGTCTGAGGAACAGAAGCAAACTCCTTGAGGGTAAGGGCTGAGACCTTCACCTCTTTGCTGGCCATCAGCTGGGAGCCTCTCAGTCCCCGAGGCTGTGTGCATCCCTCTTCACGTTCCCTCCATTGTCAAGTCAGTAATGGCAGCTCAGTTATGAGTGTCTCTCTCTCACACTTGACCACTCTTTCCAACTCTTGCCACGGAGGCTCTCTGTCTTTATTCATCCAGCTGTGCCAGGTCTTTGTTGCAGCACTCAGATCTTTGATCTTGGGTACGGCACATGAAGTCGTCAGCTGTGGCATGTGGGAGCTGGTTCCCTGACTAGTTATCAGACCTGTGCTGCCTGCATTGGGAGCACAGTCTTAACCACTGGACCAGACGGAAGTCCCATTCACACTTATTAATGTGACTAACACATTTAGTTTAGAAAATATCTCGTTTGATAACTATGTATGTATTTCCTGTGTTTCTTTCTCCAGCTAATATGAATTCCTTGCTCCTGGATTTTTAGTCCTTTTGTGTTAAGAAAGTTTATATTTTTGTTCGTGTACTTGAATTTTCCAATGCTCCTAGCCCCCATGTTCTTATCCACTCCTTTATTAAACAATGTATTGGTTTAGTAAAGAACACATATCGGTTCTTATGTGTTCAACTCCTACCTACTGCCTACACAGTAATCTATGAGAAATTCTATTTTCTTTGTCTCCCTTCTTAATTATTTCTATTCCTCAGCACACATGTTTGTGCTTCACTCTCTGCCCCAGCCCACACCTTCTCTTCACACAATACTAAATGTTCACCATAGTCCTTTTGCTGATGTTTACTTTCGTACCTCTTAATAGGCCAGAACTTGGCAACTGGGGATTTCTCAACAAGAGCTCATCAGTACAGAATCCCCTGAGTTCTCAAATGTTTAAAAACTGTTTTTCTAAAGGATATTTTGGCTAAATACAAATTCCTTGGTTCTGCCAACTAAAAGTGGGCACTTGCCATCAGTCTCTGCAAGGACTAAGTCACAAACCACTGCAGCTGCCTACCTTCGACACCCCCTGAGAAGGCTTCACGGTGGAGACCAGGAGTGAGGCACTCTATGATCCAGGAAAATGGGCAGAACAGGCCCTCAGGGAGTTAGGTATTTTCAGGAGACAACTGTATGAGCTTGAATCTTACATCTCTTCAGATCTAGCATTAAAATCATTAATGCTGACTTCTGCTCCTCATAACTGGCCAATAACCTTCTGCCAACATGTGTGCCTGACTGCATGCATCCCTTCACTAAAATCATATACAATACTGACTTTCCCTCACCTCTTGTGAGCAGCTCCTCACAAATTGTGCGTTTTTTTTTTCTCCAGTTAGTTCATACATTTTCATTGAGATTTTATTTTTTTAATGTTCTTCCATTCCTGCCTAGCTTTGTATGTTTCTTGAGAAGTCTAAGTCTAATAATGTTGCCCTTGTGAGCTGATCCTTTTGCTTGGAAATCTTAAGGATTTCTTTAAATCTGAAGTAGGTTTTACCAGGAAATTGCACATAAATTTTCCCAGGTACAAAGTGGCTATTTCCTGTCTATTCATGATATAGAATATTCATGACATGTGGATTCATGTCCATTTATTTTAGGTTTTTTTGGGGGGGGGTATTATACCTTTAAATATTCGGCTAATTTGTTTTGTTTTGCCACTGCATGGAAACCTACACATATGTAAGTTTTTCTTTCTCTTCCATTTCAATGCTCGTTTTTGGATTTTTTTATTTCATCTTATTTTCCTTCTCTTGGTTATCCTTCTGCCTTTCTTCAAATGCCCCCTCTTCCTGAATTTTATTTGATCCTTTTCTCTTTTGGACACACTGTAAATTTGTTTTCATTTCTAAAATTAAGTGTATTTTCCTCCCATTTTGCCCTGAGTTAAACTCTATTTCTATCTGATTTTTTGTCGTTTCTGTTTTCTTGCTTCTTAAATAGCAGTAAAATACAAATAACATAAAATTTACCATCTCAAACATTTTTAAGTGTACAGTTTAGTTGTGTTAAATTAACTCACACTGTTCTGCAAACCAATCTCTTTTCATTTTGCAAAACTGAAACTCTGCACCCATTAAAGAACTCCCTAGACTTCCTGGCCCCCGACCTTTGGAAAATCACCAGAGTTTTCCAGGTACCTCTTAAAAGTTGAATTATACAGTATTTGTCTTTTAATGATTGGCTTATTTCACCTAAGATTGGGGGTTTAAGATCAATCACAAGCTCATCTCCAAATTTCCTCTTCTCTCTACCAAAAGTTTCCCAGATTGTCTTTGTGTAACACAAAGTTTTGTAGTAAGAGCTGGAGAGAAAACTTGCTGGATTTGGGAGGTCTTTTGTTGTTGTTTTTCTTATAGCTGATTCTCATTGTGGATTCTGCATTTACAAACCTACTGTTCACTAAAATTTATTTATGGCCTTAAAATCAATACACACGGCCCTTAGCGGTCTTGTGAAGATACACTGTGCATGCATGCTCAGTCTCTCAGTTATGTCTGACTCTTTGTGACCCCACGGATTGTAGCCCAACAGACTACTTCTGTCCATTGAATTTTTCAGGTGAGAATGTTGGAGTGATTAGCCATTTCTTACTCCAGGGGATCTTCCTGACAGAGGGCTCGAACCTGCATCTCCTGCATCAGCAGGCAGATTCTTTACTACTGCACTGCCTCGCAGATACATACAAAGAGGTAAAAATTCTAAGTTCCCGATGCTCACATTCTGAGCTGAGTGTGAACCAGGCAATACTCTGCTTTCTTGTTTCAACTCTCTTACTACAAACAAGTATCCTGTAAGTGGACTATTTACTGCTACATTCTTTGCATTTTTGTACTTTCTGTAGGCAATTTTCTTGTTTAAAATAGTCCCCAAGCATACTGCTGAAGTGCTGTCTAGTTCCTAAGACTAAGAAGTTATTCAGTTCTGAGTCTCTCCAGTGTATACATGTTATCAAATTTTTGTTTGAAATTCTCCTGTTAACCTGTCTCATGTCAATTTAATTCTTAGACCAGAGAGAAGAATTGAGAAAGGTAGAAAAACGTTTCTTTCTTCCCCACAACAAAACACTGCTGAGAGAAATTTAATGAGACATAAACAAATGTAAAGTCGGCCAATATTTATGGTGTAATATGACTTAATACATTAAAAATGACAATACTACTGAAAGTGTTCTACAGATACAATGCAATCCCTACCAAAATCATAATGACCTTTTTTTTTTGTCTTTTTGCAGAAACAGAAAAAGTCATCCTAAAATTCATATGAATTTCAAGGAAGCCCAAACAGTCAAAACAATCTTGAAAAAGAACAACAAAGTTACAGGACTCACGCTTCTCTATTTCAAAATTTACTACAAAGCCACAGCAACCAAACAGTATGGTACTGGCATAAAGACAGACATATAGCCAATGGAAAAGACTCCAGAAATGAATGCTCACACATATGCTCAAATGATCTTTGACAAGGGGGCCAAGGTCACTGAAAGGGGAAAGAACAGTCTTTTCAAAGCATGATGCTGGGAAGAAGACATCCTCATGAAAAAAAAATGAAATTAGACTACTACCCTTCACCATATACAAATACCTCAAAATAGATCAAAGATCTAAATGTAAGAGCTAAAATTATTAAACTCTAAGGAAAAAAATCTTCATGGCATTGCATCTGGTAATTATTTTTTGGATATGACATAAAACACAGGTAACAAAAGAAAAAAATGCATCAGATATCATCAAAATTAAAAATCTGTGTATCAAAAGACACTATCAACAGAGTGAAAACACACGCCAAGAATAGGAGAATATTTACAAATCATGTATCTGATGAGTAACATTCAGAATATTAAAAATGAAACTTGAATAAGCATTTCTCCAAAGTAAATATACAAAGCCAACAGTCTAATGAAAAGATGCTCTATGTCACTAGTCAAATGAAATGCAAATGAAAACCATAATGAGATATAACTTCACATGCATAAGGTTGGTTATTATCAAAACAAAGGAAAATAAGTGTTGACAATGATATGGATAAATTAGAACCTTTGTGCATTGCTGGTGGGCATTGCAGGTGCAGTCACTGTGGAAAATAGCAGGTTCTTCAAAAAGTTATACCAGAACTGATCAAGATCTAGCAATTGCATTTCAAGATATATACTCAAAAGAACTGAAAGCAGGGACTCAAACAGGTTTTTGTACACCAATTACCTTGAAAGCACCATTCACAATAACCAAAAGTTGGAAAAAACTCAATGTCTACCAACTGATGGATGGATAAACAAAATGATGGATGGAAAAACAAAATTAATATTATTCAACCGTAAAAAGGAATGAAATTTCAATACATCAAAAACATGAATGAACTTTGAAGAAATTATGTAACGTCAAATAAACCAGACATAAAAGGATATATAATTCACTTACATAAGGTACCTACAATAGGAAATTCAGAGAGACAGAAAGCAGGATAGAGGTCATTAGGGGATGTGAGCTGGGCAGATGAATCAGGAGGGAAGGAGTACAACCTTTAAAGGGTACCATCTTTAAAGGAAGTCAGAGTGTTGGATACAACATAACCTGGTCAGACCCAACTAGGTCTGAGAGGGCAGAAGATTCGACTTCCAGTAGACCTGAAGCCTCATTATATGCTCATTGTAATACATCAGCTAAACGACACCCCACAAATGCCATGACAATTCTATAAAAGGTCAACAAGTGGGTGGTGGCTCAACTCCTGGAAATTCCCGCACCTTCCAAGATGGTTAGAATAATCCTCCCACTCATTAACCTATGAAATTACTCAGCCCATAAAAACCACCCACTCCATATTTCAGGGCCTCTCACCTTCTGAGACGCCCCACACTGTCTGAGGAGTATATTTCTCCCAGCACCGTTCTCAGCTTTTAAGACAGACTGAATTCTGTTTATGGAATGTGTACCTCTCTAAATAAATCCACTTCTTACCTATCACTTTGTCTCTCACTCAATTCTTTCTGCTATGAGACATCAAGAACCTGAATTTCATTAAGTCCTGAGACCAGGTGTGTGATCTCAGTTAAAAGACAGTGGGTTCAAGCCCCAATCTGAGATGTATGGTTTCAGGGGGATGGGGGTGGGGTGGAGGTGAGGAATGGAGAGTTACTGTTGAGTGTTCTATTAGAGATGATGAAGGTTCTGGAAACGGGCAGTGGTGAGGATTGTACAACACTGTGAATGTGATGCCCATCAACAAATAGTTTAAATGGTGTATTATATGTTATACATGTTTTACCACAAAAAAGCCTGAAAAGATAAGTGATACAACTATGGATATGAATTTACAACTTTCTATATGAATATAAGAGGTATAAATATAACAAGAGGTGCATCAGGAGCTTTAGGTTATCTAGGCCAACTAGTTGTATACACTAGAAGAATGTGCATCTGTCAGAGGGCAAGTTTAATCAAGTGAGTAATGAAGACTGTATGGTTAGAAATGTGCTCAGTATTGTATATAAACACTATTTTAAGGACCCATTAACTTATTCTAATTAAATGCTTATTTCTGTAAGACTCTTCAACTCAAAACTAATTTTCTTCCTTGAGTTCCATGGCTAATTTGCGTCTTTGTATGGCAGGAACAAACACAATATTGTAAGGCAATTTCCCCCAGGTAAAAATAGATTTTTTAAAAAACTAGAAAAAGTGAGGTACAAACAAAAAGAAAAATAAGTCTCTTCACTGTTAACCTGAAGCCATCACAACACTGTTAATCTGCTAACCCCCAATATAAAACAAAAGATTCAAAAGAACAAAATGAAAAATGAAGGAATGCGTAAACGTCTACATAAAGATTTGTACACAAATGTTCACATCAGCATATAATCATAACAGCCTCAAACTGGAAACAACTTGAATCCCCATTAGCAGGTGAATGAGTAAACAAGCTGTGAAACAGACACAGCAGAACGGTACTCAGCAAGAAAACAGAATGAACCGCTGAAAAGAAATGCGGTAACACGGGTGAGCCTCAGAAGCACTGAGCTGAGCCAAGGCCAGACAAAGTCTGTACCTTCCACGATTCCACAGAACATGTGAAAGTTAACCTCAGTGACAGAAGGACATCAGTGACTGTTTGGGGCCCGATGCGATGGGCCTGGGAGGACACCCAGCTTTATGCAGTGATGTGGATCTTCTCTATCCACAGCCTGCATTTGGTGAAATCACTCTGCACACTTTATAAAGCTTTGGAAGTCCCTCTAAACACAGGTACAGTGAAATGGCACAGAGCATTTAAAACAAGGCAGCTAATGTTAGTGACCAGGTTATAAATATCTATAAAGCAGCTAATATATTAACAATTTAAAATTAAGTTAAGGGTGGGCACAGTTTCTTTATACCTTTGGTGGTATGAAAACAATCACTTTGGGGAAGGAGACTAGGGTTAAGTCTTTAAAAAGAAACTGATTCTAAAGAACAGTTTTAAAGTGATACACAGTAGATCTAACTGATTATGTTTTTGAAGAACTGTTTTAGAAAAGGAGCTTTTTAGGGTAAGCAGTCAGGTAATTTCCCCATTTCCTTTTGAATTATGAGAGGAAGACCACAGTCTGAAGAATTTAAGGCTAGCAAATGATGGTTTCAAAAAAAGGGAAATTAATGGTTTTTCATCTTAATACCTTGTACATATTTTCAGAAACATGCCACCAGACAATGAAGCATATTCTGTTGAAATTTTCAATTTGAATACTGAAATCTATCTGATTGAAAAAGTTCTAATATGGGTCCCAGATCTCCTACAGAAAAGTACAAAGTTGTAAAACTAGAAGCATACTACATTACTTACCTATATTTTAAGTTTCTTCAAGCCTCTAGCACTTACATTACACATGAGTAAATAAAGCTCAGAGAGGTTATGCACCTTACCCAAACTGCCAGGCACCAGAGCTGCGATTTAAAACCAGATGATTTTAACTCTAAAACCCATGCTCTAGGCGCCACACTACAATGCTTCCACAAGAACTCAGTCTCTCTGAGAGATTGAGTGCCACATAAACTTGGAAGAGTGACAGCATAATTCTGTAAAACTCCATTTACCTTCAGGGGACGCAGAGCACCACAGAATTTTGTCCACCAGCTATTTTCAATGAATTCTAAGTGCCTCTCTCTTTTCCGAAGTGTTCGTAACCTTTCTTCAAGTTGTTTTAAGGCGCGTCTATCCCTTGCCGGCAAAGGTCGACCATCTTTGCTCTGCAAATAACAGATCAAAATAAAACAGTTTTTTACCATTAAGGTCTTAATAGAGTACACACATCAGATTTAGCAGATTCAGACAACAAAAACTTTTTTAGGTTGGACTTGACTCCTGAGGCAAATTTACAAACTGAAGGAAAAAAGCAAAACCCAATAACTTCTATGTGAGAATACACGTCTCTGAACCAAGGTCAGTGTCAAAATGTGATGAGAACGCGTGCACATTTAATGCTGAACTTTTCTTGATCCCTATTTTCCAAATACTCAATATGGTAAAGTTATGTAGAGACATAATATTTTTTTAAAACACCCCTTTTATGAGGCACTTTATGTTCTCTGCTTGATTACTCTCCTTCACCTCCAAATTCCTCATCCCATCCCTTCACATACCCAGCCCTATGTTCCTCCTCCCCTTGGTCAGGAGGGTGTGTTCCAGTGTTTACCTGGGCTGATGCTCCTCAGTCTCTGACTCAAACACCAGCAGGGGGATGCAGGATTAAGATGTGCTGAGCATAAGATTTTATAACAGTTGCTAAGAACTGGCACTTTCTTACTCCCCAAGTACATCTGCGAAAGAGTCAGGTTGCCTTTGGCTGACCTGTCCGAAAGATAATTCCCCTGTGCTTTCATATGGTATTTACTGTAACCGTGAGCAGTACCTTTCTGTGGTATCTCTGGGACACGTTCCCTTGCGAACTCCCCCTGCCCCGGAGTGCCTTCAACCAGGTACAGTAATAAACCACAATAACTAAACAACTGCTAACTACTAAGAAGGTGAAATGTACATTTGCTTTTATTGGAAGGACCAAGAAAATGTTTACATGGGACATTTTTATTACTTTTAAATTTGGGGTGGCACCATACGGCATGTGGGGTCTTAGTTTCCTGATCAGGGATGGAATCCTTGTCCTCAGCAGTAAAAGCACAAAGTCCTAACCAGTGGACTACCTAAAAACATTAGATAATTAGAATGTTAAAGTCCTTTCAAGATTCGAACAGGATGTTGGGAGAGACAGCACACAGTGGTCTGTGACACAGCGTGGAACACAGTCATGTGAAATAATAGACACATGCAGACAGTGCCCAGATAGCCCTTCACCAAGAGGTGCACATGGTCACAATGATCTCCACACAGAGGCACTGCCAAGCGCTTCTGGAACCAGACACCTCTTCCTTACTATGCTGTTTCCCAGACTTCAACACACCTAACAATCAAGAGGACATTTCATTAAGCACAGGTTTCTAGATCCCATCCCAAGAGAATCTGACTCACTTAGGTCTTGGGTAAGGCCTTTGCTTTTCTACCAAATTCCCAGGAGGTCCTGACGCTACTGGTCCAGAAACCATGCTCTGCATGGAAAGTGGAAAGCGTTAGTTGCTCAGTCATGTCTGACTCTTTGCAAGCCATGGACTGTAGCCCATCAGGCTCCTCTGTCCATGGGATTCTCCAGGCAAGAATACTGGAGTGGGTTGTCATTCCCTTCTCCAGGGGAGCTTCCTGACCCAGGGATCACATCCAGCTTTCTTGCATTACAGGCAGATTCTTTACTGGCTAAGCCACCAGGGAATTACATGGAATTACAGGGAATTACATGAGACTATATTTAACTATCTTTACTGCTTTAAGTCAAGTACACTGCTTACTATCAAAGTGCATCCTCAAAGGAACCTTACAGAAGGGTGTTTTCTGAAGACTAGAGAAATAAAACACTTCCCTCCACAAGACAGATCCAGGCCACCACGCTTCAATCATGTGGTACTTCACAATTTTTCTCACAACTGCCATTCTAATATCAAAATGACACCAACAAGGTAGATTTACTTCACTGCTGGCTTTCGCTAGTTCAGGGAAAAATATTTTTTAGTAAACTGATTTAAGGATCCACTGAAAAACAAGCTCAACTTATCTGCCTGTTTGAGTGAGGGATGGAGCCCGCTCTGTTGTGCGAACAGCATAAACCACTGTGGGAAGAAATGTGCTCAAACACACACCACGAAAGGCACCTAGCTGTCAACCAATTATTTCCTTTGGGGAAAAAAATATAGCTACATTCTTTATAGGCAAAAAAGCTTCCCTTCCCACGGTCCACCAGTGACCGCTCCCTCTTTTGAGGTTACCACTGTCACAGAAACTAACATAGATCAACAACACCTGACACAAAATTCTATGTATATACACGTGTCCCTCTATGCAAACATACTGCTGTTTTACATAACAGCTAACATTTCCTGTGCCTAAAGTGATCTGTTCTTTTTTGTTTATTCTCCTCAAATCTTCAGAATAAAACTTTGAGGCGGTAATAGTAATTTATTCATTTATTCAGTCAGTTCAGTCACTCAGTTGTATCTGACTGACTCTTTATGACCCCATGGACTGCAGCACGCCAGGCTTCCCTGCCCATCACCAACTCTCAGAGCTTGCTCAAACTCATGTGCATCAAGTCAGTGATGCCATCCAACCATCTCATCCTCTGTCATACCCTTCTACCCCTGCCTTTAATCTTTCCCAGTATCAAGGTCTTTTCTAAGGAGTCAGTTCTTCACATTAGGTTTCCAAAGTATTGGGAGTTTCAACTTTAGCATCAGTCCTTCCAATGAATATTCAGGGTTGATTTCCTTTAGGATGGACTGGATGGACCTCCTTGCAGTCCAAGGAACTCTCAAGAGTCTTCTCCAACACCACAGTTCAAAAGCATCAATTCTTCAGCATTCAGCTTTCTTTATAGTCCAACTCTCAAATCCATACATGACTACTGGAAAAACCATAGCTCTGACTAGACAGACCTTAGTCAGCAAAGTAATGTTTCTGCTTTTTAATATTTTGTCTAGGTTGGTCATAGATTTAGATGAGGAAAATAAGGCCCACAGATATTAAATGCATGGTCAGAAGAGCCAGAATTTAGACTGAAGATGTTAAATTTGATATGTTCTCTAAGCTATATAAAGCTGCCTGATTGCTTTTCATTGTTACACAGCACATCACACCATGATATTTAGATTCGACAAATACCTTATTTTTGAACATTTACATTATTGTCTTTTATGAAGGGGCAAAGACACGAATATACTTATTCATTGGGTATAAATGCAGACATACAATCCAGGAAGATAGGTTCCAGGGTATAAACTGTTGTTCCTTTGTGCTCCACCATCTCCCAGAGTTTGCTCAAAGTCATGTCCACTGAGTCAGTGATGCTCTCTAATCATCTTATTCTCTGTTGCCCCCTTCTCCTGTTGCCTTCAATCTTTCCCAGCATCAGACTTTTTCCCCAATGAGTCAGATCTTTGCATCAGGTGGCCAAAGTATTGGAGCTTCAGCTTCAGCATCAGTCCTTCCAATGAATATTCAGCACTAATCTCCTTTAGGATTGACTGGGTTCATCTCCTTGCAGAGTCCTTTGGACTCTCAAAAGTCTTCTCCAGTACCACAGATTGAAAGCATCAATTCTTCAGCGTTTAGCCTTCTTATGGTCCAACTCTCAAATGCATACACAACTACTGGTAAATCATAATTTTGACTATATGGACCTCTGTTGGCAAAGTGATGTCTCTGCTTCTTAAATATGCTTTCTAGGTTTGTCATAGCTTTCCTTCCAAGAAGCAAGCCTCTTAATTTCATGGCTGTAGTCACCATCTACAATGATTTTGGAGCCTGAGAAAATAAAATCTATTACTGCTTCCACATTTTCCCTTCTATTTCCCATGAAGTGATGGGACCAGGTGCCAGGATCTTAATTTTTTTAGTTTCAAGCCAACTTTTTCACTCTCCTCTTTCACCTTCATCAACAGGCTCTTTAGTTCCTCTTCGCTTTCTGCCAGGAGTGGTATTATCTACATATCTGAGGTTGTTCATATTTCTTCCAGCAATCTTGATTCTGGCTTGTGATTCATCCAGCCTGGTATTTGCATAATGTACTCTGAATATAAGTTAAATAAGCAGGGTGACAATATACAGCCTTGATGGATCCCTTTTCCAATGTTGAACCAGTCAGTTGTTCCATGTCCAGTTCTGTTTTTGTTTTTGTTTTTTTTTTTTTTGAGCTACATACTGGCTTCTCAGAGAGCAGTTTGTAACATGGTCTGGTATTCCCATCTCTTTAAGAATTTTCTAGGTTTGTTGTGATCCACACAGTCAAAGGCTTTAGTGTAGTCAATGAAGCAGAAGTAGATGTATTTCTGGAATTCCCTTACTTTCTCTGTGATCCAATCAATGTTGGCAATTAGATCTCTGGTTCCTCTGCCTTTTCTAAAACCAGTTTGTATACCTGGAAGTTACAGACTTCATGTACTGTGGAAACCTAGCTTAAAGGATTTTGAGCATTACTTCGCTAGCATGTGAAATGAGACCAATTGTGTGATAGTTTGAACATACTTTGGCATTGCCCTTCTTCGGGACTGGAATGAAAATTGACCTTTTCCAGTTCTGTGGCCACTGCTGAGTTTTCCAAATTTGCTGGCAGATTGAGTGCAGCACTTTAACAGCATCATCTTTTAGGATTTGAAATAGCTCAGTTGGGATTCCATCATCTCCACTAGCTCTGTTCATAGTAATGCACCCTAAGACCCACTTGACTTCACACTCTAAGATGTCTGATGTTAGGTGAGTGACCACACCACTGTGGTTATCTAGGTCATTAAGACCATTTTAGTACAGTTCTTAGGTGTATTCTTGCCACCACTTCTTAATCTCTTCTGCTTCTGTTAGGCCCTTACTGTTTATGTCCTTTATCATGCCCATCCTTGCTTGAAATGTTCCCTGATATCTTCAGTTTTCCTGAAGGCATCTCTAGTCTTTCCCATTCTGTTGTTTTCCTCTATCGTTTTTCACTGTTCGTTTAAGACCTCCTTATCTCTCCTTGCTACTCTCTGGAACTCTGCATTCAGCTGGGTTTACCTTTTCCTTTCTCCTTTCGCTTCTCTTTTCTCAGCTATTTGTAGCGCTCCCTCAGACAACCACTTTGTCTTCTTGAATTTCTTTTTCTTTGGGATAGTTTTGCTTCCTTCCTCCTGTGCAGTGTTATGAATCTCTGTCCATAGTTCTTCAGGTACTCTGTCTACCAGATCTAACCCCTTGAATCCATCATTTCCTCCACTGTTTAATCATAAGGGATTTGACTGAGGTCATATCTGAATGGCCTAGTGGTCTTCCCTAATTTCTTCAACTTAAGCCTGAATTTTGCATAAGTAGCTCATGATCTGAGCCACAGTCAGCTCCATGTCTTGTTTCTGCTGACTGTATAGAGCTTCTAGCCATCTTTGGCTTCAGAGAACATAATCAGTCTGATTTCAGTACTGACGTTCTGGTGAGGTTCATGTGTAGAGTCATCTCTTCAGTTGTTGGAAACCCATGTTTGCTATGACCAGCATGTTCTCTTGACAAAACTCTGTTGGCCTTTGCCCTGCTTCATTTTGTACTCCAAGGCCAGATTTGCCTGTTATTCCAGGTATCTCTTGACTTTTTACTTTTGAATTCCAGTTCCCAAAGATGAAAATGATATCTTCCTTAGGTGTTAGTTCTAGAAGGTGTTGTAGGTCTTCATAGAAATCAGTCAACTTCAGCTTCTTCAGCTTCAAGGGGGTGGGGCATAGACTTGGATTACTGTGATATCAAATGGTTTGCCTTGGAAAATAACTGAAATCATTCTGTCGTTTCTGAGATTTCACCCAAGTACTGAATCTTGGACTCTTTTATTGACTATGAAGGCTACTCTATTTCTTCTACGGGATTCTTGCCCACAGTAGTAGATATAATGGTCATCTGAGTTAAATTCACCCATTCCAGTCCATTTTAGTTCACTGATTCCTAAGATGTCCATGTTCAATTTTGCCATCTTCTGCTTCACCACATCCAATTTACCTTGATTCACAGACCTAACATTCCAGGTTTCTATGCAATATTGCTCTTCACAGTATCAGACTTTACTTTCAACACCAGACACATCCACAACTAAGCATCATTTCCACTTTGGCCCAGCCAGTTCATTCGTTTTGGAGCTATGCACAGTTGCTCTCCACTATTCCCCAATAGCATATTGGACATCTTCCAATCTGGGGGGTTCATCTTCCAGTGTCTTATTTTTTCACCTTTTCACACTGTCCATGGGGTTCTCCAGGCAAGAATATAGGAATGGTTTGCCATTTCTCCCTCCAGTGGACCACACTGTCAGAACTCTACACTGTGACATGTCCATCTTGGGTGGCCCTACATGTGCAAGTCCCTTCACTACCGCAATGCTGGGATCCACAAACTGGTGCAAACGGTTACATTAAACTTGTAACTATTAAGAGGTACATGTTATGTGTTTGGGCACATGTGACAACATTCAATTTTCTTTAGGAATCTGTGTATTTTATATTCCCACAAACAGCATGCCTATCCCCATATTCTCACCTGACAAAGGTAAACTTTTTAAGACTTTCAAAGGATTAAAAAAAAAAAAATACTGAGGTACTTTAATTTTCAGTCATCTTGGACTTTCATTTTAGCACTGAAAGGTCCATGTTCTGGAAAACTCCTCACAATCCATGCAAAGTGGGATCATAGTGAACTTCATTACTAATGAGCTGAAAGATCATTTTATATTTTCACTGAGCAATTTCTCCTTCAGTATACTGTCTATTTAGGTCTTTTGTTCATTATTTCTATGTATTGCTTGTCCCTTCTTCTTCTTGACTTACAGATGCTCAGTATATCACCTATATTGCAGATTATTTCCTCTCAAAATACTGTTAGTTCTTAAATTCCTTTTGGTGCCACTTTTTAGGGTACATAAATTTGAAAAAATAAAAAATTTAAAACTCAATAAATTCTTAATTTGCACTTGAGTTCTGAGCCTTGTTTAGAAAATTCCTCCACACAACAAATTACAATTTTACTTTTATTTTCTCCTAATGTTACCTAAATGTATTTGATTTAAATTCTGAATCTGTTTTATTATGTGGTAGGAGGTTTATGAAACTTTCATTTTTTTATCTTTTATACATGATACTGAATTTCCACCTAAACTTATGAAAAACTCTCACCTCTACATTATTGAATCTTCCCAATTAGGAACTGAAGAAGTTCTTCATTTATTTCAGTCTTCTATTACATTATTTTAATAAATTTTATAATTTTCACTAGGAAGATTCTGACATTTCTTATTATTTTATAGTTCACAGTTCCTGTGAATGAGATCATTTTCTATTACATCCTCCACCTGGTTAATGATTTTGTACATATGAACGGGCACCTCGATGAACTTTTATTAGTTCTATTAGTTTTTCAGTTGATTCTTTTAGATTTTTTTGGTAGATAAGATCTTCAAATAACACAAGTTACTTCCCTTTTCTCCCCTCTTCCTCCCACATTTCTTATCTGACCAAGACCTCCAGAACAGGACAGACTCTACTGTCCTATATGTGCCTTTAACAAAAACGTTCCTTTCCTCATTAGGCACCAAGCTCATGGGGGCTTCCATTGCCAAATAGTTTCTTCTCTTCCAATTTGGTAAGACTCTTCTCTAAACATAGTTAACTACAAATTGACTCTAAATAAAGACTCATTAGCATCTATTAAGATGTTTATATTTCTCATTTATTCTCAATATATTAAACTACTTTATTTTCTAACATATCACCTTTGCATTCCTGGGATAAACCTAATCTGACAATTATGAAATATTTCCTTACTACAGCATCATTTTTGAATTGCTCATGTTTTTACTTATATTGAATTATTTGCCTCTACTTTCATAAGAGAGACCAGTCACATAAACAGTTTTCTTTTTTGTGTGTCGTGTTACCATCTGGTTTCTATATCGGGATTATCATAGTTTAACAGAATAATTTAGGAAACTCCATTTTTTCCTATGTTCTATAAATAAGATTTATGTCTTACTTGAAGGTGATAGAGGAAGGAAAACTAGTACATAAAACCTGAACATAAGTGAGACAGTGCACTCTGACATTGCATATGGCATCAGCATACCTGGGAACTAGCAAAGTAACGGCCATATGTAAGTGGAACTTCTGTTTCAGTTGTTACACAGATAATAATTCTCAAACTGTCAGTGTCCTACATTTTATAGAAAGTAGTTTTTTAAAGATATGCTTCTTTAAGGATATGTTGCACAAAAATTCAAACAGTATCAAAATATAGGCTCACCAATGTCTAAGTAACAACAGAAAGCAGCTCAAAGACCAAGTACTTTTATGACCCTCAACGGCAATAAAATACCAACTCACCTTTGATTTGATTGTCTGGATGTGCTGCTCTACTTCTTCAATGTCTTCAGTGTTTTCCAGACGCTCATAAGCAGCGCTTCGTGTGCCTTTAATCAGATTTAAAGGTAATGCCGACATGCCATAGGCCTGAAAGAAACAAAAGAAAGACTAACGTTAGCAATACTATTTTAAATATATTAATACACAATTTTCAGGTAAAATAAATGTCCCTTGAAGTAATAAAGAGTAAGCAGTTGTGAGGGGCACAGTCACTGAAGAACAGAGTAAATGGGAGTGAACCGTGACTATGTGGTCTCACGATTCTCCTGTTTATTACACATTTAGTTACACAGAGTTATACTGTGTATATTATACTGTAATGCTAACTACTCCCAGAATAGATAATAGCTATTTCTCAAAGGACAAGTTACAAAATTAATGCAAATGTAATACTTTATCAAAGTAACAAATCATGATTGCAGGCTATTCAGGGGTTAAGATAGTCTAAATCAGTAATAACAATTTACAAAATTATTTTCTGTGGAAAAAAGAACCAATTTTATCCCAGTAAATGTAGTAAACTCTCAGTAAAATATATTTTAATATACATTTTATTTGATTAGCATACAAATGATCTGTATGTAGTTTATTTGTAAGTTCTAAATATTTATAATCTTTTTGCTAAGTATTTTAATTCCTATAAGAAATTTTAAAATTTTAATCAGCATTAAGAAATTATTTTATACTACCCAGTTCTCTACTAGCCAGTCCCAAATGTGAAGTTTTATTGTAACTATTAGAAACACTTAATAGCAAATGCCATGTGACCATTATTCAAAATCATTATTGACCTTAAATACTTAGAAGCAAAACTGACAACCATCATCTCCTTGCTGCAACGATGATCATTCACTCATTGCAGCAACAGGCTCTAAAGTTGACACAAAATTAGCCAGCGGGGTCATGTTAGGCAGGGTCATGAGACTGACTTTAAATAATGAATGTGGGCAGAAGTGATCAATGCTACTACTTCTTAGGCTTAACCCCAAACTCTAAAATGTCCTGAGTGACCCGGCAGATCTCCCACGCTCTGCTACCTGGTTTTCAACTCCCAGGATGATTTCAAATATGTTTAGTGTCATTTTGAATGATTTTGATATTCTCACTGATATTCTCCTTTAGACGCTGATTAAATCACAATTCATGTATGAAACCATAAATTCTGACATATGAAGGTTCTTTTTTAATTAAGGGAGAATGCAAACAAAGAATATGATTAAAAGGAATTCAGAAATCACCAGTTCTATCAAGTAAGAGCAACTCTATAGCTTGCTGTATTTAGATAATTAACTAGCTGAAATTATTACCCAATATGCAAATTCTTGCATTTTCTAAAGGAGAAATACTTAAAACTTGCATTTTAAATACTGTTAAAACATAAATTAATGTTCTCACAATTTCCACATCAGCCAAAAACAAGAAAAACAAAAAGGAGAGGTTGGGGAAAGGTTCTGTTTGTGTTCAAAAAAAATAATAATTTAGACAGAGTAGAATAATTTTCTTCTAATTAAATTCTCGTCAAGTTTATACTCCTAATGACCTTGGTAAAATATAAAAAGGAAATACATAATAAGGTTTAAATCATTTTTAACAGTAAATTTTATATCCTCAAAACACTGAAAGTGTAAAGAAAAAAGTCTATGGAAAACAAGGTGCCCAGAGATTGCTGCTGATGTTGTAGTCACCCAGTCGTGTCCAATTCTCTGCGACCCCATGGACTGCAGCACGCCAGGCCTCCCTGTCCTTCACCATCTCCCAGAGCTTGTTCAAACTCATGTCCACTGAGTCAGAGATGCCACACAACCATCTCATCCTCTGTCGTCCCCGTCTCCTCCTGCCTTCAAATCTTTCCCAGCAGCAGGGTCTTTTCCAATGAGTCATCAGGTGGCCAAAGTACTGGAGCTTCAGCATCAGTCCTGCCAGTGAATATTCAGGATTGATTTCCTTTAGGATTGACTGGTTTGATCTCCTTGAGTGTAGTCCACAGAGATTGTTACCATTCCCTTACAGGACTGTCCTATTCCTGCTCTCCTAGTAGCTCCACATCTTTTAAACATTATTGAAAAAAGTAAATAACTTTAAGACTTTGATGAGTATTACATGATGATCATTCAGTCATTCTTAGTCTCACATACCATTTTATCACAAGTCCATACTGCTATTCATAACCAACTGCCAAAGCAAAAAAACCCAGTTTATGCCCAGCTATATTTCTCTGTCTTGCCAATCAGTTTCAAACGAGGCTTATTTTATCCCAATGCTTGCTATTCTGTTTGACCTTGATCTGGGTCTCTAAATATACTAACCTCAGAACTCAATACTATTTCCTAAGGAATCTGTACCCACTCAGTATTTAAAACATGGCCCCTACTTAGAGTTTACTGTCAAACACAAAGTAATCTAAATTTTCCTAACCAGTTTGCTGGTCTCCCTCACTAAAAACCCATCTTCCAGACTGTTTCTGAAGCAATCTCTCACACTCAAGTTAGACTGTGACATTCCCCTAGCTAACATCCACTGAGACTCTTCAGGACCAATAAGGGTATTTGTGCCGGTGGGAGTTCCTGGGGTTCTGGGTTGGGGCCATCAGAATCAACAGAGCAGGTAAGAGGGCAGGGAGACGAGAGGTTAGCTGTCACTCCGGCCAGAGTGATGCTATTCCATCCACCTGTTTTTATATGCATCCAAATTTCATGAGTGACTATCTGAAGAAGCAGTTTTCCAATTCTGTCCAGTGCAAGAATGATCAGCATCTAATCCTGGCCTGCAAAAGCTCTTCATGACCCAGGCCTCCCACCCCGTCCTCATGCCTCTAAATGTTCACAGCTCCTCATCGCTGCAGCTTCCACCTTCAGCTCTGCCCCGGGGCCACATGCAGAACCTGCAGTGCCTTAGCAAAATGCCTCCCTGCTCACCTCACTTCACTAGCTAAGTCCAATGCCCTTCAGGTCTCAGCTTAATCGCACCACATCTGAGAAACGTTCCTTGATTTGTAAATGTGCCTTGCTTATAATTCAATTATACTGCAGAACACTGGACATGAACATTATTGCTCCGCACACCTGTTTTATCACTAGGCCTGCCAAACTTGTAACTTATCAGAATCATGCTCATGCAGCAAGTTCCTGGCAAGACAGATTTCTCAGCCAAACGAGTAACAACTGCAGAAGACTGTTTGATAAGTAAGGACTAGGTCTGTTTTTCTTTTTCCTACCTTTATTCCAAGAGCAAATATAAAATAACTTCTCTAAGAAAATAATACTTAACCAAAAAAAATTTTTTTAAGAGTTCTTTATTCACATGAACTCTTCCTTACATGGAACTTATACATTTTTTAGAAGAGTTAAATTGAATTCCTATAGCTTACATAAATAGAGTAATGCAAAAATTTTGGGGAAAAAATGTATGTCCTTCACAACACCCTGTGGTAACATAAGGCCAGAATACAACATCTTTTTTGGAATTACTGTCTGAAGAGAACAAGTAAAAGAGAGCAATTACTGTTTTGGTTACCTAGCTTGTTTCTGGATTACATGCTTAAGTTTCAGTGACTGTCAGGAAATTTAACTATAATATTTAGATTATGATAGATGACATAACACATTATACAAAGTATTTATTCATTACAACTTTAAGATCCTTAAACAACAATCTTTTGATTTTAACCTAAGATTTCTTTGAAAAACTTGTACGAAGACTATCGTTTTTCAGAAACACAAAACTTTCATTGCTTACTACTGCCCTCTAGTGAAATACCAGAAAATCAACAAGGCTAAAGAGATTGTATCACTTAAAATACTTCCAGGTCAGCCATACTTGCCTCTAATATCATTTGTTTCAATTTCCAAAAATAAACCACCATCTGTATTTTAAAACTCAAATGTTTTGAAAGAACATATACAAACTAAAACATTTCTAATATGCTCTTGCCCCATGAAAACACGTTTTCCCCGCCATCTCTCTCTCTACCTTTTAGAGACAATGCCAAGCATTGCCTATAAACTGAACACATGTCCTGAATATATTTATGAAACCTATTATTCAAGGACACGGATGCTGAAACTAGTGAAACAACTGAACATTATTCAGTAAAGATTTCCAGTCTAAATGTTCACATGATTCTAAAATACATGTATGTATGTGTGTGTGTGTATATGTAGTTGGTAGTTCAGTTGCTAAGTCGTGTTCAACTCCTGCGACCCCATGGACTACAGTCCTCCAGGCTCTTCTGTCCATGGTATTTCCCAGGTAAGCATACTGGAGTGGGTTGCCACTGCCTTCTCCAGGGGACCTTCCCAACCCAAGGATCAAACCAGGGTCTCCTGCACTGCAGGTGGTCTCTTGCATTACAGGCATTCTTTACCAACTGAGCCACCAGGAAAGCTGTGTGTGTGTGTGTGTGTATGTATTTTTTTCCTCACATTTAACACCAGTGAAATTTGAATGCATTTTATGAACACAGGCAAGGCAGAAGTCGTGGCACAGTGGTCATTATCCAGATATTCACAAATTTGGTCATAGCTGGTTACATTATAATTACTTCTCTAGTAGAGTTACATGCATTTATGGTACAACTACTGAGTTAAACTGCCACTTACAATGTCTTATAAGACAGTACTCTGACTTGACATTAAAGGAAAAAGTTCATGTGTAAGGAAACACAGAACAAAAGAGCAAGCAGTGAAGCCAAACTTTACTGGAACAATTATGATTCCACATTTCCTCGCAATGCGATAGTCAGAGGCTTTCTAAGCTTAAGAAAGGAAGGTACCCGAAGTAGAAGACATTTTTGTATTTTGCTCCTCAGGTTACAAGGGAAGAAACAATAACGAAACAAAAACAGCTTAAATTTACACAGTGGGTGTGTCAGCAGCTTCAAAGACATTCCAAGAGACAAGCTGAGAACTCAAGAAAAGCTATCTCATCAATTCTCTTGATAGCATAAAAGACATTCTATAGTGAAACATGGACATGAACAGTCAACCCAAAAAAGTGACTGAGAAGACATGTTCCAAAGTGAAGTTTTAGGAATATCTTTACAACTTATTTCACGTATATTTGCCTTATTTTGCATGAAGATGATTGATCTGATTTTTTAAGCATGTAAGGCTGAAACACTTCTGTCACTGATATAAAACAAACATCATAAATGATGAGACAGCATGGCAGGGACCTTTCCCTTACAGTGGCACCAACTGAGCCATCAGGGGGCACACAAGAGAGGCGCATCGCACAATCAGGCCAGAAAGGCACGCTGCCACAGGAAGGCTGAACAACTGAACATTTAAAGCATAGTTCTGTCTTCAAAGGTTACTGAGAACCACTGCTTTAGTTCTATGTTAAAATCCTTAACTTATCACTCTCATTTTCTCCAGTATTCTTGCCTGGAAAATCCCATGGACAGAGGAGCCTGGAAGTCTAATAGCCCATGGTGGCACAAAAAGAGTCAGACATGACTTAGCGACTCCACAACAACACTATTGTCTTTAATCCGTTAGTTTCATTTATAGTAAATTTACACAGGTGGTGCTAGTGGTAAAGAACCCACCTGCCAAAGCACAAGACACAAGAGACACAAGTTCGATCCCTGAATCAGGAAGATCCCCTGGAGGAGGAAATGGCAACTCACTTCAGTATTCTTGCCTAGAGAATCCCATGGACAGAGGAGCCTGGTGGACGACAGTCCATAGGGTTGTAAAAGGGTCGGACACGACTGAGCAACTAAGCACAGCACATTTAGGATAAATATATATATATATACACATATGTATATACATAATTCATAAACTCCTTGAAGACATGTTTATTTTTTTATTTTTTTATTTTTTTACTGGTAAGTCTACATAATTACAAGGGCTTTCTAGGTGGCACAATGGTAAAGAGCCCGCCTACCAATGCAGGAGATGGACGAGACGCAGGTTCGATCCCTGGCTCAGGAAGATCCCCTGGGGGTGGGGGCCATGGCAACTCACTCCAGTATTCTTTCTTGAAGAATCCCATGGACACAGGAGCCTATGGTGGGCTACATATTACTGGGTCACAAAGAGTCAGATACAACTTAAAGGACTTAGCATGCGTGTACATAATAAAAAGTTCAGTAGTCTCTGCATTTATAGGCATTTCAGTGGTCCGTATGATACATTTTATATGAAAACAGCATTATTCAACATTTCCCCACTTGGTGGCACCAAAAAATTAAAATGTCTGCATAAATAATTGTGCCTAGAGGTTTTTTTTTTTTTAATTTAAAAAGTAGCAGATTCTCTTTCAATTTATGTTGAAAACACTACATAAGATAACATGTCGTCTGACGTTCTTCTAAAATTGAGTGCCCAATTATTTGGCTATTCCTTTAAATGTGGTACAGTGGATATTATCTTGGTAAAATTTAAATAATCAACTAGTATCTGAACTAAACAATGTGTACCTAAGAAATTCACACTCAACTGACATATATACTACAAAAGCTTCTGTAGTTTCAATACTAATGGCTACAGATTCTAGAACAGACATGATTTTACCTTTAATAATTAATTTCTTGTACTCAGAGGCAAGGGCTTCCCTAGAGGTGCAGCAGTCAAGAATTGCCCTGCAATGCAGGAGACACAAATCAATCTATGGGTCAAGCAGATCCCCTGGAGAAGGAAATGGTAACCCACTTCCAGTGCTGGAAAATCCCATGGACAGAGGAGCCTGGCACGCTATAGTCCATGGGGTCGCAAGGAGTCAGATATGACTGAAACGACTCAGTACACACGCACAAGTATATCTTAACCAAGCCAGTATGATCCTTATACCTGATTTGATGGCATACATAATTTTCAGTATCCATTTCAATATAAAATATATGAGTTTGAAATATTTACCTTAACAATAATATTGTTCCTGTAGGGAAGCTCTCTTTCAAAGAGTTTTAATCATTTCCCATATTTTCCCCACTTCCATTCATCAGTTCCACAGCTTAATTCAGACCAACCAAAGCAACATTGTTACCACGTTCAGTTCAGTTCAGTCACCCAGTTGTGTCCAACTCTTTGCAACCCATGAATCGCATGCAGCACGCCAGGCCTCCCTGACCATCACCAACTCCCAGAGTTCACTCAAACTCACGTCCATCGAGTCAGTGATGCCATCCAGCCATCTCATCCTCTGTCGTCCCCTTTTCCTCCTGCCCCCAATCCCTCCCAGCATCACAGTCTTTTCCAATAGTCAACTCTTTGCATGAGGTGGCCAAAGCACTAGAGCTTCAGCTTTAGCATCATTCCTTCCAAAGAAATCCCAGGGCTGATCTCCTTCAGAATGGACTGGTTGGATCTCCTTGCAGTCCAAGGGACTCTCAAGAGTCTTCTCCAACACCACAGTTCAAAAGCATCAATTTTTCAGCACTCAGCTTTCTTCACAGTCCAACTCTCAAATCCACAATGTTAGTTAGAATCTATTACTTTTCCATTTAGAAACTTTCAGTGGCTTCTCATCTCAGTCGGAATAAAATCCAAAATCCTAGGCACAGCCCACAGGGCGCGCAGAGCTGCCCTCTGGCCATCTCCCTGGGCACTCACCGCCTTCTCCAACTGCACCTGTTGGGCTGGCCGCACCTCCTGCTCCAATCAGAGCACAGCCCGGTGCCCTCCCCAGGAGCCTGCACTGCCCTCCCCAGGAGCCTGCACTGCCCTCCCCGCACAGCTCTGTGCATCCACCTCAATCCAATCTCTGCTCAGATCAGAGAAGCTACTTCCAGCCCTCACTGCCATCTGCATGCTGTATCTTCACAGCATCCGCCTCTTGACTGTCGGAAAACAATTCTCCGTGGGTCTCTCACTTCTGCACATCTTGCAAACCAGGCACTCATTGCCCTTTTTTTCCTGCACAATCTTTTCAAGAATGTTTGTGCAGCAAGGGGCCTGGGAGACAAAGACAGTATTTTCCTCTGAAGCAAGGGCAGGCACATCTTCGGGCCATTGGAAAGATTCAGCTCCCCTGCACCCTGAGGTCCCTGCTCTGTGACAGTCCCGCTGGGTGCTCTTCACATGTCCCTGTGAGGGTCAGGACTCAGGAAACTCACACAGGACAATGTGGTCCTGTGGCTGCTGCCCCCGATGGGAAACAGAAAGATCTTCGTCCCCAAGCAGTCCTGCCTCTCCAACCAACACTCATGGAACTGGAGCAGTCAGGGAAAGTCGCAGAGCCTTCTTGGTTCCTGACGAACATCCCGCTTGTTGGTTTCCTCTTTTTCTGATCATTTCTCTTGACTCATCTTTCACTGACTGCTGCATCCTCATTTCCCTACAGTTTTCAAAGCATTTTACAAAAAGTATCATTTGACGTGGACCTTCAAAAATCCTTAAGAGATCATTTTTTATTCTCATCTAATGGGGAAGACATTGACCCACAAAGGGTAAAAGGCAAACCCATGATCAGCGTAACAGATCAGTCACAGATCAGCAAATAGAGTCCAGGTCTAACCCTATTATGTTATTAACTTGTGAATGTTTTCTAAAAGACAATTCTCCTGCTGTATATATATTGTGTCAGAAGGGAGGTTAATTACCCACTGATATCTTCCTTGTGTAGTAAACATGAAAAAGCAAATATGGCAATGAATAAGAAAACTGAGTACTCAAATAAGCACCTGAAAGATACTAAAATACACATATTTCAGACTTCTTTTATTACACATTATGACACTTGAATGATTATCTAACAAAACTAGATTCTGCTATCTAATAGCCCATTTATGTTTCAAGGAAGACATTGGAACAATCCTCAAAATGTTTTCTTTATAACCAGTATTTTCCATCTTTGCAACTTCATTAATCTGAAAAAGGTTCTATACAGTTTAAAGCTTCCTGCACAGCTTTTTTGGGGGATGCATGCAAGAAGCATTTTTACCAGCTTTTCCTCTATAATTTGAGCAAAAAAACTGAAAAAGCTCTCTGTATACAAGTTAGTCAGGCTATTATAATTCATATCATACCATTCCCAGAGAGACTGAAGACAAGACTGAGAGTATAAGATTAGATTCTTTATACTAGAGAAATAACAAGTTATGAAAAATACCCGACTTTAAAAGCTCTATCCCCAAATGGGCTTTCCCAGTGGCTAAGCAGTGAAAGAAACCTCCCTGCAATACAGGAGATGTGGGTTAGATCCCTAAGTCGGGAAGATCCCCTGGAGGAGGAAATGAGAACCCACTCCTATATTCTTTCCAGGAAAAACGGATGGACAAAGGAGCCTGGCGGTCTACAATCTGTCCACAGGGCTGCAAAGAGTCGGACACACTGAGCAACTGAGCACACACATGTGCATCCATGCTAAGTCACTTCAGGTGAGTCCAACTCTGCGACCCCATGGACTGCAGCCTGCCATACTCCTCTGTCCATGGGCTTCTCCAGGCAAAAATACTGCCGTGTGGGTTGTGCTGGAGTGGGCTGCCGTGCCCTCTTCCAGGGGATCTTCCCTACCCAGGGATTGAACCCCCATCTCTTACGTCTCCTGCACTGGCGGGTGGGTTCTTTACTGCTAGCACCATCCCCAAGTAGGAAAAATCTACTTGATCCATAACAGACACTGATCTATGGTTCACAGTTCTAATATGCTTATCAATCACTGAATCGATTATTGCATAGTATATAACCACTTCAAGGTTCACAACTTTTAAAATTTATTTCTAAATTTCTAATACTAAATTTCACAAATACAGATAAGTAATTAAAAATGTATCCTCTTCTCAAGAAAAATGAAGAAAGTACTAAATATTAAAGAGGAAAACATAGCTAAGCTGAATATATTAATAAGACAAAAATTGCTTCATAAAGTGATTCTTTAATTTTAACTCAATTATCACCATTACACTTACTGTGTAGATTATAGCTGCCAACATTCCAAGCAAGGTCAGAGAACTAATGGAAAATGACAAGGCAGCTAAACCATCTGCAAAGAAAGAAAAACAATATTAAAAATGTATAGCTATTCAAATGTTTATATTTAAGAAATCTATATAAATATAAAAATTGGGTTTCTCACATGCTCCAAAGGAATAAACACCAAATGCATTATCCCATTCTTGAAGTGCTAACTTCAAATGGAAAAGTTTTAAAATAGTTCTTCATAAATGGAATTCTTAAAGATCTTTCAGAGTAAGACTTTTTTTTCCCCCTCACACCTCTTAAAATTAAAGGAAATCACTACCTAATTATTGAGCCTAAAAAGAAATCAGCAGAATATTAGATGCTCAAAAGTTGGCCAAAAAATTCCCTAGTCTTTCTCAATGGCAGACCTTGAGAAATAACATGATAGGAATGTCACTGTCCTTGACCCTTTCTTCCTCTTCTGCTCAATCTCAAACTCCTAGTTTCTTTGTTATTAACTTTCAAGTAAGTTTGAAAAATATAGCTTATACCTAAAATCGTAAAGAGTTTATTTCCCTCTTCAACTTGAAAGAAGCTAGCATTCTCCCTTAGGGGGAAAAAACACAAACAAATAGAAAATTCTTTCAAAGATAATACGAAAATAGAAATACTATGCTGCTGCTGCTCCTGCTGCTAAGTCGCTTCAGTCGTGTCTGACTCTGTGCGACCCCATAGACGGCAGCCCACCAGGCTCCCCCGTCCCTGGGATTCTCCAGGCAAGAACACTGGAGTGGGCTGCCATTTCCTTCTCCAATGCATGAAAGTGAAAAGTGAAAGTGAAGTCGCTCAGTTGTGTCGGACTCTTAGCGACCCAATGGACTGCAGCCTTCCAGGCTCCTCCATCCATGGGATTTTCCAGGCAAGAGTACTGGAGTGGGGTGCCATTGCCTTTGCTGGAAATACTATGCTATCAAGTTATATTTAAGAAACCTCTTAAAGGAAGGGGCTTCCCTGGTGGCTCAGACAGTGAAGAGTCTGCCCACAATGCAGGAGACGCTGGTTCGATCCCTGGGTCAGGAAAATCACCTGGAAAAGGAAATGGCAACCCATTCCAGTCTTCTTGCCTGGAAAATCCCATGGGTGGAGAAGTTTGGTGGGCTACAGTCTATGGAGTCACACAGAGTCAGAGACAACTGAGACACTAACACTTTCACCTTCACTTTCACCGAAGACCAAAGAGTGGGTTGTGAGAGTGACACTTTCAAATAAACATGCCAGATAATACAATGAAGTACTATGCAAATCTGAATATTCTTAAATGTTAAGAACATTAATATGTATATATTCTTAAACATTCTAATATTATTAAATATTACTCTAATATTCAAATTAGAATAATACTAATTGTTCTAGCTTTAATACAGTTTCTACTAGACCAGTATTGACCTAGTTTAAATGCAGGTCCTGTGGAACCAAATACAATTATTAAATTAATTCATTTTATCAATATCAAATAATAAAAATTAGAATGACCTACCTTATTAAAACTAACATCTTAGTTTTAAAATACAATACTTAGGGAGAACATATTACTGACAAGCTCAGAAACTGTGTGAGGCAGATTTTTAAGCCTCAGTTTTTTAAACTGTAATACTACATTTTACCAAATCAAAGACACTGATGCCGTTACTTTTTTGATCTTACTAGAAGTATCAAGAAAAAGTATTCATACAACTAGGAGAGGCCTGGCATTTGGTTAATAGCAATTTTAAGGTATTTTCACTTATAAAATGCATCAAAAAATCAGAGATATAAAAACATGTAAAAATATGCATCTTAGAACTGATAAAGAGGAGTGTTCTGCTAAGATATCTGGCCAATCAAAAAAGTTAATATTACTAACAGTGATAAATGAAATGTACTCTAAAATATAGTGTTTAAGATTTGACATTTTTTAAATGGTAATTAAGACTAAAGAGATTACATCAAGTAATTATATAGGTAGCAATGCTACCTGCAGAACAATAATGCTACCTGTATAATTACTGATTCAAGTTATGTGTGTTATGTGTTAGTCACTCACTCGTGTTCGACTCTTTGCGACCCCATAGACTGTAGCCTGCCGGGCTCCTCTGTCCATGGAGTTCTCTAGGCAAGAATATTGGGAAGGCCATTCCCTTCTCCAGGGGATCTTCCCAACCAGGGAAGGGTCTCCTGCATCGCAGGCAGATTCTTTACTGTCTGAGCCACCAGGGATTCAAGTTATACTAGCATTCAAAGACAGCAAAACTTAAAGAGAAAAATGTTCAGGGCAAAAAGGTAGTTACTCAAGAGACCTGAAAGAGTTAACTGCTGGAAAAGCAGCAATTTATTTCTCAGCAACAGACTCAGAGGCGTAAATCCTGACATGCAGTATCATTAGATGCCAGGCCTGCTACTGTCTTCTTGCTGGTATCAGCAAGATGTTAATGGACCACAATTTACAAGATGAAATCTTAAGTGGAAAGCAAGAAAATTAAGAAGTTGTACAGCAAAGACTTTAAGACTTAGTTTAATCGTCATTTAATACTGTACCTAGGTAAAGAGAAAGAAGTGCTGATCAAAGAATGTACAGTACCATAAAAAGAATAAATATAAAAGCAGTAAGAATTTTCCACATTTATAAATTTTCTAGGTTTCTTTGAAAATAAAGTTACTATGTTCAAATGTACATGAAATTTTGAATAGCAAAATACCCATTCTTATTTGATAGCAGTTTCTAATACTAACTATATTTTTTAATGATAAAAAACTTTCTTAAACTGACTTCCTAAACCTGCTTTCTCTCCCCCTCTAAAAATGTAGGCTATGCTGATTAAGGCAAGGAAAGCTTTTGGAAAAGGAACTTCCAAATGTTTTGGTGAGATAAATTTATAATAAAGTATCATTTCATCCACATAAAACCTCTGTAACTGGGGAATTCTCTGGTGGTCCAGCAACTAGGACTCTGTGCTTCCACTGCAGGGGACACAGGCAAACAGAGCAAAAAAAAAAAAAAACCTCTCCAATTTATATTCCACAAAAAATTACCTAATCAGGATCAAAGAGCAATATAAGGTTCTTTCAGTTTAAAGATAAAAACCAGTATCTAGCATATTTAACATATTACTCTATATTATCCTAAGTGAATTGAAGACCACATAGAAATTATAAAACCTTTACTGCTAAAATACTTTGAAGATCACCTTTTCTTTTCAACATGGTACTTTTATAAAGAAGTCAAGAGATTGGCTATATAACAGCTAGATGGATTCCTCATCTGCCTAGCATCCTTTAAACCATGAGTTAAGAGAATTATGAAGTTAAATTCTTAGCAGTGTAAAAACAGACACCTTCCAAAGACAGTCACAAGTATCATGAAATATGAATTACTATGGACTATTTTTTTAAAGAATACTTACGACTACTTCCAAGTTCTTCAAACAGGAACTTCACCTTTTCCCACTGTGTAGAATTTTTGTTATCAGGAAGATTCAATGGAACGAAAGCACTACAAAGGAGGAAGTAACTCTGCTTAATGGTTTTAAAGACAAAAGGTTGAATAAAAGGAAATGACCTGAAACTCCATTTCTAGTAATTTTTTTAAGGTAAGGTCAACATTCCCCCTCAAAGAATTAGCAAATCCAATCTGCACCATGTACAGAGGGGTGTGAGAATTTTCTCATCCACACATTTATCACACATTTATTTTCATGATTTAGTTTCTATATTCAGTATAATTAGTTTCCTTTGTAATCCTATGTATTTTATTTTTTGCATTTAAAGCTATTTTGTCCACAGCACAAAAAGGTTAAGAATCTCTTGTTAAATCAGAATAGAAGTCATGCTTTCAGTATATTTAAATGTATAAAAAAGAACAGAAGGAAAAGACACTAGAATTAACAGCAAATATCTCATTGTGGAACTAGGGTGATGTTTACTTCCTCAGTATTTCTCTGGGTATTTCAAGATTCTATCTAATATATATAATGAAGTAGTTTCATTTATTTTTTAATCTACAACTGAAAAAAAGAGACAAAAAAAGAAAAGCACTTCATAATCTAGTTCAGAAACAAAACAAGAGACTAAAAAGCTGAGCACCCCCTTTAGACTGTGCATGTGAACTCTACCTCCTATCCAACATAATCTTAACTGCAAGCCAAGTGGTAAGATCTATTTTTTTGTAAAGGGGTAATACTGAATGAGTTCAGCAATATATTAAGATAGTCATTCTGATAATGCATGCAAGTAAAACAAAGTAATTACTCTAATTAAAAAAATTTTTTAGACCATTGCTTGCAGGCAGATTCTTTACCAGCTGAGCTACAAGGGAACCCCAAGAATACTGGAGTGGGTAGCCTATCCCTTCTCCAGCAGACCTTCCTGACCCAGGAATCGAACTGGGGTCTCCTGCATTGCAGGTGGATTCGTTACCAACTGAACTATCAGGGAAGCCCTTACTTGGTAAAACCAATACTTTTTATCCTTATAAAAAGATGAATCAGCAGACACAGCACAAGGTTATTTAAATTTCTATTTGCACTGACATCAATTTACTACACTCATCTCAATCTTTGAGACTTATTTCTCACTACTTTTACAGAGAAAATTGATTATCCATAAGGAAAGAGCAATACATGTAAAAAATTCATTGTTTGTTTCCCTGGTTATAAAATCAAAAACAATTAAATAAAACCATTAAGATGGAATCAAAAAATAAAGAACAGCTTATGCATAATATACTTCTATAACAACATTAACTTATATATTAGCACTTGGATAAAAATATAAATCAAGCCAGAAAATCTATATAACATTCTTCTATTTTATTTGGATGCAGTTTTTTCAGAGATATCTATTTATATGGAAAAAATTATACATGTATATTTTTGAAAAGTATACTTTGAAATTCTTAGTTGGAATACAGGGAAAAATTCTGTGTTGCACAAAATACCATCTCCAGTACTATTAAGACAGAAATATGTATTACAAATATCTAAAAACAGCATTCCTACTTAGAATATTCAGTATCTATATCAGTTTTATGTAACCAAAGGTTCTGTCCAGTGGGAAAAGAAAGTAATTAACTCTTGCTCTTGACATTTCATGTTAAAGCTGCTGAATAGGGCTCTTAAACAATTTAAATATTTAGAGAAACTTGACGTGTCCCAAAACAAAAATCTTAAATGGCCCGAACTTTTGTCAGAATGACTTCAGGAAGACACTCTGAAACAACCAGCAGAGCACTAACATTCCAGCACTATTATCTTAGGTAGAACTAGAGCGAGCAGCTAAAGCATAAACCCTAAGCAGATTCATCAACCGCCTTGCCACCACGACCATGTAATCCAAAAAGATATAAAATATCTTCTCGCAAACTAAGGGCAACATAAGCAGAATCCAAGAGTTATAACTAAATATGTCTATATGTCATGGGCGATAATATTCAAAACATTTAACAATGAATCTTGAGCTTCCCTGGTGGCTCAGATGGTAAAGAATCTGCCTGCAATGCAGGAGACCCAGGTTTGATCCCTGGGTTGGAAGATCACCTGGAGAAGGGTATGGCTACCCACTCCAATATTCTTGACTGGAGAATTCCATAGACAGAGAAGCCTGGCGGGCTAGTCTGTGGGATGGCAAACAGTAAGACATGACTGAGAGACTTTCACTCACTTCCCATGGCAAAGGCATTCACAAGGCAATATACGCTGCCCTTGGTTCTGAAGACCTTGCTGAACCGGGATTTACCCTCTGACTGGGCCAAGAGTGCGGTAACTCAGGAGTAGCTGCTGACTTACGTGGAAACATCTCGACCTTTTAACAACCAGAAGGGGTCAAGCCATGTTCACCAGTCAAATATCAGCCCCGCAGACAAAAACCTAGACAGAGACCTGCCGCACAAGCATCTCCTGACAGATGCAGAGGCCACTTTAGCAGGAAGAGCACAGAATATAGACACATTCACTCTGATGGGGAGGCATTTACTGACATAGTTATATGCCTATCAAACCCAAAGTGTAATGAGATTTGTGTGGTTGAAAGCTACAGATATTCTTAACCTCAGTCTATCTCTCTCTCAAAAAAAAAAAAAAATCGATCCAGCAAACTGTTTGTATCTATTCTTTACTCAAACTCTTTTCCCATTTAGGTTACTATGGAACGTTGAGCCAAGTTCACTGTGCTGTACAGTAGGTCCCTGTTGGTTATCTATGTTAAATATAGTCGTGTATACACTAACGGAATCAATTTGCTGTAAACCTATAACACATCATTCTTCATCAACTATAAAGAAATGAATACAGAGAACCTCAATTTTCAAAGACACACCATACAAGATCAAGCTAAGAACTGAAATCCTCATAAGATTATAAATTTCCTTTCTGCTCTTAACAACAGTAAAACTGCTTAGAAAAAATCTTCAACACCCAATCTGAGTGAATTAGCTTAATACAGATTATCTCTTCAGGAAGGGACAAAGGAAAGGCTAATGAATTTCAGCAGATATGAAACTGGAATCAGGAATTTAGCAAAACTGAAAATAAGATTTTTACCTCCTATACTCACTCACCAAGTCACATTTATCTTCCAAATTGCCTACCTGTTTGTTCCTCTCTGCTCTCTGTAACTACTCCAGTTCAGACTCTCACCTCCCACCTGAACGAGGACAGTGGTAGTTAACTGACTGATCTTCCTACCCACCGTTTGTGTCTCACTGACCAACTCCCAAATGCCCCTTTCCATGCATCCTTCAGTGCTGCAAAAAATTCACACATATTTGCTTTCATGGATGCAAACACCAGTATATCCACACTTGCACTGCCTTTCAATTGCTCAGCAGGATAAAACTCAATGTCTTAAGCACTGTATGTAAGATCCGGAGCCCACCTATGTGGCTAAGCTCATGGTCTGTCACTTGCCAACACAAACACCTGAAATGCCATCTTACAATTTTTTCTTCTTTCGTACTGAAGGATCAAGAAGCGATGGAAGGAATACATGGAAGAACTGTACAAAAAAGATCTTAATGAACTGGATAACGATGATGGTGTGGTCAGTCAGCCAGAGCCAGACATTCTGGAGCATGAAGTCAAGCAGGCCTTAGGAAACTCTGCTCTTAATAAACATAGTGGATGCAATGGAATTCCAGTAGAACTATTCAAAACCCTAAAGGATGAAATTGCTTTTAAAAAGTGCTGCATTCAATATGTCAGCAAATCTGGAAGACCCAGCGGTGGTCACAGGACAGAAGGGTAGCACCAAAGAATGTTCTAACCATTGGACAACTGCACTCCTCTCCCATGCTAGTAAGGTCATGCTTAAAATCTTGCATACCAGGCTTCAGCATTACATGAACCAAGAACTCCCAGACATCCAAGCTGGGTTTAGAAAAGGCAGAGGAACCAGAGATTAAAATTGCCAACATTTGCTGGATCATAAAGAAAGCAAGGGAATTCCAGAAAAACATCTACCTGTTTCATTGACTACGCTAAAGTCTTTGACTGTGTGGATCATAACAAAATGTGGAAAGCTTTTACAGATGGGAATACCAGACCATCTTACCTGTCTCCTGAGAAATCTGTATGCAGGTCAAGAAGCAACAGTTTGAACCCTGAATGGAAAAACTGACTGGTTCAGGACTGAGAAAGGAGTACCACACGGCTGTCGGCTGTCACCCTGTTTATTTAACCTACATGCTCAGAACATCATGAGAGATGCCGGGCCGGAAGAGTCATAAGCTGGAATCAAGATAGGCAGGAGAAACATCAACAACCTCAGACATGTGGATGATACCACTCTAATGGCAGAAAGCAAAGAGGAACTAAAGAACATCTTGATGAGGGTGAAGGAGGAGAGTGAAAGAGCCAGCTTAAAACTAAATATTACAAAAACTAAGATCATGGCATCTGGCCCCATTACTTCATGACAAACAGAAGGGGAAAAGGTTGAAGCAGTGACAGATTTCCTCTTCTTGTGCTCCAAAGTCAGTGGATGGTGACTGCAGCCATGAAATCAGAAAATGATTGCTTCTTGGCAGGAAAGCTATGATAAACCTAGACAGTGTGTTGAAAAGCAGGGACATTATTTTGCCAACAAAGGTCTATATAGTCAAGGTTGTGGTCTTCCCAGTGGTCATGTACAGATGTGAGAATTGGGCCATAAAGAAGGCAGAACACCGAAGAATTGATGCCTTTGAACTGTGGAGCTGGAGAAGACTCCTGAGAGCACCTTGGACTGCAAGGAGATCAAACCAGTCAACCTTAAGGGAAACTAACCCTGAATACTCATTGGAAGGACTGATGCTGAAGCTGAAGCTCCAGTATTTTGGTCACCTGATGGAACAGCCAACTCATTGGAAAAGTCCCTGATGCTGGGAAAAATTTGAGGGCAGAAGGAGAAGAGGGCATCAGAGGATGAGATGGCTGGATGGCATCATGCAATGGACATGAACTTGGGCAAACTTCAGGAAATGGTGAGGGACAGGGAGCCCTGGCATGCTACAGGGTCGCAAAGAGTCAGACACAACTGGAGACTGGACAACAACAACTGGGGGAGGGAGGATTTAAATTCACATTCCACTTTTTATATCATTCTTTAACTATTCCATGCTAACTTCAGTTTCTCAGTTACCATATGGAATAGACTCAATTGCGTCCCGTCCCCCTCAAATTACTATGTTGAAGTGCTAAGTCCCCATGTGAATGGTACCTGGATACAAGGTCCCAAGGGTGACTCTCTGACCTGATGGGACTGATGTCCTTGTAGGGAGAAGAACAGACACCAGAGCTCGCTGGTGGCCAGCAGAGAGGAAAAGCCGTAGGAAGACACAGTGAGACGGCGGCCATCTGGAAGGCAAGGAGAGAACTCCCACCAGACACCAAACTTGCTGACACTAATTTTAGACTCTCAGCCTCCGGAACTATAAGAAGTAAGTGTCCACTGTTGAAGCTAGCAAGCCTGCTGTATTCTGTTAAGACAGCTCAAGTAGGTGGCTAAGTGGTAAACAATCCACCTGCTAAAGCAGGAGATGTAGAAGACATGGGTTCAGACTCTGGGTCAGGAAAATCCTCTGGAGAAGGACATGGCAGCCCACTTCAGTATTCTTGGCTGGAAACTTCCATGGACAGAGGAGCCTGGTGTGCTATAGCCCATGGGACTGAAAAGAGCTGGACACAACTCTGCAGGCATGTACATTATTCCCAGCCCAAGTAGACTAATACAGATTTTGGCACTATGAAGCAGGTGTCTACTTTGTAACAAATACCTAAACATGTGCATGTGATTTTGGAGCTCAGTGATAGGGAAAGACCTAAAGACACTGGAGGCTGCATGCCAGAGAAAGTCTAAACTGCCCTGAACGGACTACTGATAAAAATGTGGATGTTAAAGGCAATTCTGGTGAGAACTCAGGAAGAAAAAGAGCGTTTTAGAGAAAGCCTCTATCATCTTAGAGAAGACATACAAGCTGTGAGAATGCTGTTAGAAATATGGACACAAAGGGTCATTCTGAGGAAATCTCAGCTAGAAATGAAGAATATGTTAATGGAAACTGAAAGAAAGGAGATCATTATTAGAAAGTGACGAAGAGCTTGGCTGAATAGTTTTATAGTGCTTTATGGATGGCAGAACTACTCATAAGAGATAAGACTGGATATTTAGCTGTGGAAAATTCTAAGCAAAGTGCTGGAAGGAGCAGGTTGGTTTCTCCATACCATTTATAGTAAAATGCAAGAGAGAGAGATAAGCAAAAAGGAACCATCCTTTTGAAAACACTGAGAAGGCACCTTCTAAGAGCTTGGCTGAACAATCACTTGTCAAGGAGATTAGTACGGGTGGAAACCATCGATTTAATCAGCTGTCTCACAGAAGACAGGAATAGACAGGGTGACACCAGCAGAGACACAGTCAACCTGAACTAAGGTAAGGGAGCACAGATGAAACACAGTAAGGGAAGGCTCTGAGACTCGAGATTCGTCAGGATGGGGTCACAGAGCTATTTAGCAGAGAATATGTTTTCATCCTTCAAGAAAGACCCCAAAGGCACTTCAGTCACCATCAGGGCTGCCGCTCCTACTAGACTAGAGGGCAAAGCTGCTTCCTCCTTAATTTCAGAAGACAGGGTCCTCTGCTCAGTTTAGCTGCTAGGGAGCTGATGCAGAGTCAAGGGGGCAGGACCAACACCCAGAATCAGGGGGTGGGGCAGGGCAGGGCTGCAGAGGGCCGGGGCAGTGACCCATCCCTCGGTGGGCCTGGAGGGCAAAGCACCCATCAAAGAAGATGATTATTCCTGAGCCTTAAGATCTAAGGGACTCTGCCTTGCTAGGTTCTGAACTGGTTTGGCACATTCACATTTCCTTTCTGGTGTCTCCCTTTAGGATGGAAATGCCTGTCCTGTGCCTGTCCCACCACTGTGTCTGGAAGCACATAACCTGTCCTGTTACACAGGTTCACTGCTGGGCAAGGGTTCCAACCAGGATGAGATGAGTCTTCAGGTCTCACCTACACCTGATCTAGATGACATTCAGATGAGACCCAAGACTCAGATTCCATGCTGGGTTAAGACTTTGGGGCCTTGCTGGGATGAGGTAAGTGCATTTTGCATGTGAGAAAAACATGGATTTGGGGGAAGGCAAAGAACAGAGTGCTGTAGACTGACTTTGTCCCCACAAAATCGATGCTGAAGCCTCAATCACCAACAGGATGGTATGTGGATACAGGGCCTATAGGGAGGTTCAGTCAGTTCAGTTCAGAGGTTCAGTCCTGTCTGACTCTTTGCAACCCCAAGGACTGCAGCACGCCAGGCTTCCCTGTCCAGCACCAACACCCAGGGCTTGCTCACACTCAAGTCCATCGAGTCAGTGATGCCATCCAACCATCTCATCCACTGTCGTTCCCTCCTCCTCCTGCCCTCAATCTTTCCCAGCATCAGGGTCTTTTTCAATGAAGACAGTTCTTTGCATCAGGTGGCCAAAGTATTGGAGTTTCAGCTTCAGCAGCAGTCCTTCCAATGAATATTCAGGGTTGATTTCCCTTAGGATTGACTGGTTGGATGTCCTTGCAGTCCAAGGGACTCTCAAGAGTCTTCTCCAACACCACAGTTCAAAAGCATCAGTTCTTTGACTATCAGTTTTCTTTAGGGTCCAACTCTCACAATCATACGTGACTAATGGAAAAACCACAGCTTTGACTAGATGGACCTTTGTCAGCAAACCAATGTCTAGGGCTTCCCTGATGGCTCAGAGGTTAAAGCGTCTGCCTGCAATGCGGGAGACCTGGGTTCGATCCCTGGGTCGGGAAGATCCCCTGGAGAAGGAAATGGCAACCCACTCCAGTATTCTTGCCTGGAGAATCCCATGGACGGAGGATCCTGGTAGGCTACAGTCCACAGGGTCACAAAGAGTTGGACATGACTGAGTGACTTCATTTTTTTTTTTTTTTTTAACATTCTTTGGCATTGCCTTTCTTTGGGATAGGAATGAAAACTGACCTTTTCCAGTCCTGTGGCCACTGATGAGTTTTCCAACTTTGTTGGCATATTGAGTGCAATACTTTCATAGCATCGTCTTTCAGGATTTGAAATAGCTCAACTGAAATTCCATCACCTCCACTTGCTTTGTTACTAGTGATGCTTCCTAAGGCCCCCTTGACATCAGACTCCAGGATGTCTGGCTCTAGGTGAGTGATCACACCATCGTGATTATCTTGGTCGTGAAGATCTTTTTTGTACAGTTCTTCTGTGTATTCTTGCCACCTCTTCTTAATATCTTCTGCTTCTGTTAGGTCCATATTGTTTCTGTCCTTTATTGAGCCCATCTTTGCATGAAATGTTCCCTTGGTATCTCTAACTTTCTTGAAGAAATCTCTGGTCTTTCCCATTCTATTGTTTTCCTCTATTTCTTTGCATTAATTGCTGAGGAAGGCTTTCTTCTCTCTCCTTGCTACTCTTCGGAACTCTGCATTGAGATGTGTATATCTTTCCCTTTCTCCTTTGCTTTTCGCTTCTCTTCTTTTCACAGCTATTTGTAAGGCCTCCTCAGACAACCATTTTGCCTTTTTGCATTTCTTTTTCTTGAGGATGGTCTTGATCATCGTCTCCTGTACAATGTCACGAACCTCCATCCATAGTTCTTCAGGAACTCTGTCTATCAAGCCTAATCCCTTGAATCTATTTCTCACTTCCACCATATAATCATAAGGGATTTGATTTAGGTCATGCCTAAATGGTCTAGTAGTTTTCCCTACTTTCTTCAATCTAAGTCTGAGTTTGGCAATAACGATTCATGATCTGAGCCACAGTCCGCTCCCGGTCTTGTTTTGGCTGACTGTGCTGACCTTCTCCATCTTTGGCTGTGAAGAATACAATCAATCTGATTTCAGTGTTGACCGTCTGGTGATGTCCATGTGTAGAGTCACATCTTGTGTCGTTGGAAGAGGGTGTTTGCTATGACCAGTGCGTAGGGAGGTAACTAAAGTTAAATGAGGTCATACACTGGGACCCTAGCCAATGGGCATGATGTCCCTTGAGAAGAGGAAGAGTCCCTGGAGACACGCTGCCCCGTGAAGCACAGGAAGGACCATGTGAGGGCACCATGGGAAGGAGACTACTATCGTCTCCGAGCGGCCGCATCAGAAACCAAACTTGCCTGCACCCTGATCATGACCTCAGGGTCTAGAACTGCGAGAAAATAAAACGCCTGCTGTTCACAGCCGTGTGAGCAGACTAGTACAGGTAACCCTGACACAGTGTGTGGGACTGGTGGTGCCAACCCTCTAGGCGATCACAACTTGAGTCTGACTTACACTCGTCCTCAGATAGGTGTTCCCTCCACACTCACGATCCTCAGCACCCCAGTTCCACATCCACTTATTAACCAACCTCACAGGACTGCAGGGCTGGCGACTGCAGAAACCCATGTGTAAGTGGACCACACAGCTCAAATCCATTCAAGGGCAAACCGTGCATTACAGCTGCTATCCACCAGTTTCCTTTATGTAGTCTGCTGACCAATTTCCACTTCACCAAACTCTGATTCAAAGATTAATTCCTTTTATGTCTTACCTGATTCTGTAAAGCAGAATTTGCTACCCCACCATCAGCCTCTGGCATCGGTCTATGAGTCCTTAAACACAGTAACTCAAGCATCTATTTGCAGCTCTTTGCACGTGAACTGTGAGGAGAGTTCACAACCCTCCATCTTTATTCCTAAGACTGCACAACCCACAAGGGCTCCAATGGTGTTAACTGCATGATCTGCTTAAACCTAGACCACATTTTGGCCAAAAAATTACCTACTGTTTTATCAAAAACAAGTTTATCACTTAACAAAAACTAGAGCATGTCACCTTCAAGAGTTTCAGGAAATGCAACCCATCACTTACCCTAATGCCCCTCCCGCAGACACACACAGGGTAAGGAGATAACTGGACAGCACTGTGTGCCCTCCAGTCACAAGCTTCTGGCTGGTGAACTAGAGGAGCCCACGCCCTCCCCGCACATCAGGGGCCTCAGCAGATGTCCCACCGCAAACATGCAGGAGAAAACAAGAGCCCGTCAGAGAGGGACACTTTCATTTGCCCCAAAACCAGTGCACCGACCTGGAACTCCTTCCACTCGCATCCCTCTTAGACACAAGGAGGAAACGCCCTTGCCTGCACCGCCATCACAGCTGCCTGCTATCTGAGAGCTCTGCACACCCTTCCTTCTCACTGGCTACTCACCTGCCAATCAAGGCTTTCAGTGTAAGCACAAAAGGGTTCCAGGACTGAGAAAGGAGGGAGGCAGCACAGCGAGCAGTGTGTGGCAATCATCTACCTCATTTCCCACATGTTACAAAGGATAAAGCTCTAGTTCTCACTGCATGTTGCTACTGAAGAAGAGACTATTGAGTTTCCTATGGCCTGACCTGGTGGCCTACTCCACATCCTTCCTGAAGGCTAAGACTTCCCATGAACCATGCGAGCTCATGAGGATCCCTCAGCAAACCTGCTCCTCCTCCAGATCTGCCTGTGGATGACAGGGTCACCCTTCCCGTGGAGTAAAGAACCTGGCCTTGCCCAAAGCGAGGTCTAAATTTTGCCCACGATTCTGGCATGTCATCCAGGTCATACCCGACGGGGCATCTGTTTTCAGGACAGGGGCTGGCCATACCCAGCTTCACGTGATAGGCCAAAAAGACCATCATGCAATTCAGCATAGAGGTGAGATGACCATGCAGGCAATTACAGGCTATCAGTCACTCAGACATGCTGCAATAAAAACACCACGTGAGCTTCCCTGTGGGAAATACAAGCAGCCCCCCAGCATTTTGAAAGTTCACTTTATACCATTTCACTTTTCTGAAAGAACTACATTAGTACCTATTTTCACTAGGTCAAAGAAATCTGAAAAGAAAACTGTCAATTGTATGAAGAAAGGTAAAAGGCAAAGACAATATAGAGTTGGTTTTGGAGTCTGTTTACAGAGGCAGTACGCACCCTGAGCAGAGAGTGACACCACCCAGTTCTTCCCCGGGAACCACACTCGGCGTCTCAGCATCCAGCCACCACAACCCTGACCTGGGTCTGTGGGCATCTGTATTCTATCTGGTTTATTTTGTGCCTCCGTGAGCAAGGTGGGTCCTCAGGGAATTGTTCCTTCCCTTAATGCCATTTCAGTTTAGGAAAGGTTTCCGAGCAACCCTCTAGTTTGGGACGGTGGGGAATCTGTACTCCACACGTGTTGTCACACACAGAAGCCAGAGGACAACAGTCACCTCACATCTGGAATCTTCCCAGACTCTGTCCTATGCATCTCTCAAGAGGCTGATTTTAATCTGTCTTCTTTACCTGTAATAAATGGTAAGTGAAGTGAAGTCACTCAGTCGTGTCTGACTCTTTGTGACCCCATGGACTGTAGCCTATCAGGCTCCTCCGTACATGGGATTTCCCAGGTAAGATTACTGGAGTGGGGTGCCATTTCCTTCTCCAGTTATCTTCCCAACTCACAGATCGAATCTGGGTCTCCTGCATTGCAGGCAGACACTTCACGTTCTGAGCCACCAGGGAAGTCCTTGGTAACCATGGATATAATTGCTTGCAGTGAGTTCTGTGAATCCTTCTAGAGAATTACCATAATGAGGGTGGTTTTAGGAACCCTGAAACAGCTTGCGGTTGATTTCAGAGGTGAGAGGAGTGCTCCCTGAAGTCTGCAGTTGGGCTAAGTCCAGGCGCATCTATCTTCCTTTCCTCCTCATCTCATACCCTCCATGCCTGCCCTGTGAGAAACCCCTGCCAGCTCTCTCTCCAAACCACAGGCAGGATCTCCTCACTGCTGTGACCATCCTGTCTGGTCTGGGTGACTGCAATAGCTCCTAACAGACATCAGGTTTCTAGCCTGACCACCACAAAGTCAACTCTCAATACACCATCCAGGAATCTGCGGAACGTCAGATCACGTCACTATATGAGCAAATGCCCTCAGCAACTCCCCGCTCCCTGAGGACGAATGTCACAATGCTGCCAATGCCCCCAGACCCTGCTCAGGCAGCTCTGACCCCTCCTCTGCACCGTGGCTGGGCCCAGCCCATCCACTCCGCTTGGTCCTGAAGGCACCAGAGGCACTCCTGCCCCGGGCTCACTAACCTTTCCTCCGGGTAGAGAACCTTGCGCTGCCCTCCCCTCACACACATGCACAGCTGGGCTCCCTACCTCCTCCAAGGGTCTCCTCATCCTGCCTTCTCAGGTCACCCCCCAACATGGCCTAGTCTTTCCTTTCTTTCTCTGCTCTCCTAACCCCCTGCAAAGAACCAATAAACTGCAGAAGACACTTCAGAATCTGTTTTGTCTGGGAAAGATATCCTGGCTACTATGAAGATTTGTGATTTCACTGATGGTTCTCAGTCATGTTCAAAATAAGGAGCTAGCAAACTACTGAGGGCTCATGTGTGTAAATAAAGTTTCACTGGCACTCGGTCATGCCCTTTGGTTTATGCACTGTCTGTGACTTACTGTAGAGCTACAGGAGGAGAGCTGAGCACTGCTACATGGACTACCTGGTCCACTAACCTGAAATACTACCTACTGTTTAAGAAAAGTTTGCTGATCTCTATTCTAGGTAATTTAGATTTACAGATAAGGGACCCCCAACTCTGACAAAGCGAATTCGCATAACTAGATCTGGCTTGACTTAGAAAGCCAAAAACGACTTTAAAAATGTATTTAAGAGCTAAAATAAATAACAAAACCACTAGAACACATCCTTTCAACAAGTGGAAAATACAGGGCCTCCTCCAGCTGACATGGAAAAGGTCACATCTCTTCCAACAGTGACAATAACTCAGGAACAAGTTGACAAGGGCTCACAGTGTCCAGTATGCAAAGAGGATTACACAGGTGAGAAAGAAGTCCAACAGTTACCCTGAAACCACGACTTTGACAGCAGTTATATTGTGTTGTGGTTAGAACTGCATGATGCATGACCTGTATGTAGGAAGAGCTTAAATGGCAAGGACTCGACTCAGCAAACAGAGCTCTGGGGCTTCTGCAAACAACAGATTTAGCAGTGACAGACAACTACATGACTTTCTGTAGACGGACTTTATGAAACTAAAGACCACCTCTGAGCCAGGGCTATGGGAGACTTCTTATCATAGCTGTTAATTGTATCACAGGTGGATTTAAGAATCACTTAAGAAACCCCAACCCATACTATTAATTCACTAAGTGTTTTTCCTCTCTAAATTTAATGTTAGTATCTACAGATGGAATTGTATCTACAACCTAGTACCTCTTAGTCCTGAATTCAGAGTGATAATTTTGAAAGTGTGAAATTTGATTACGTGGGTTTCCCCTGCCAGAATGGAACTGGTCCCTTCAGGTCTTCCTAGGGTCCTGCTACCTGTCACGTTACCCCGTGATGGACGTCTTCACCCTTCTCCGACCGCCACCCTGTCATCACTGTACCTTGTAGTAAACACAGTGGAGCCAGAGTCCTAAAGCCTTGCTGATATAAAGTCCTTCTGTTCTAATTATACTAAAGCATCTATCTTGGCCACATCAGCCATGGAGTGAGGTCACATTAATTTAGGAATCTGAGACCAATGATTTTGCTTTTTCTTAAATCTTTAGAGAACAAATAAAGCAAAATTACAGTGGGAAGGAGAAAGTGGCTTCTCATGGTACTCTTTGTTTTTTTTTTTCATTTTTATTTTTAAAGACTACTTCACAAGATGCAGCTTCTGCAGAAACCAACATGACAAATGACATGTCTTAGGAGTCTTACGCTGGTAGGAATCTGATTCTGGTTCCTTTTCAGGAATGAGTTGGGCAGCATACAGGCACAAAAAGACAGAAGTTTGAAATCTTCGGTTCTAAGGTTTTTTTAATTGATTCCCAACTCACTGTTTATCCTGGGGATCTTAAAATAATTTCCCTCACAGAAATTATTTCATTACTGCTTCTACAGCAACTGCATGCTTTTTATAATCATTGGTCTTCAGGAACTGAGGTTCTATGCTGTCTCACTTCAATTTTTAAAGCCCATTTATCATCTCTGAAACCTTTCTGTTTGCTTGGTTCTGGCTGTACTTGGAGTCATACTGATTCCTGTGATCACGCCCACAACTTGACCTAGAGAGGCAGGCCTTCTTCTTTTAGCCTTATAGTGTTCCATGTACACGCACATGCTCTTTGGCACACCTAGGTGTTTGTGTGTATGTGTTACTTGCTCAGTCATGTCCAACTCTTTGCAACCCCATATACTGTAGCCCACCAGTCTCCCCTGTCCATGGGATTCTCCAGGCAAGGATACTGGAGCGGGTTGCCATTCCCCTTCTCCACAGGATCTTCCCAACCCACAGATCGAACCAGGGTCTCCCACATTGCAGGGAGATTCTTCACCGTCTGAGCCACCAGGAAAGACTATTAAGTGTTTACAGTTGAATAAATGAAGAAGCTTAAGAATGCTGCTGAAAAAAAAAATCAAGATCTATTTTAACAATGATAAACGTCTTCCATTAACAGGGATAAATGTTTTCCAAAATGAGATTTTTTAATGTATTAAAAAATATAAAAAACTTACTGATGTAAGTTTATAAAAATGTATGGAAAAAGAATTAAGAAAGAACTCATTAGAAATTCCCTGGTGGTCCAATGATTAGGATTCCATGCTCTCACTGCTGAGGGCCTGGGTTCAATCCCTGATCAAGGTACTAAAATGCCACAAGCTGCCCAGCACGGCCAAGGAAGGGAGGAAAAGAGAGACTGAAGGAGGGAAGTAGGAAGAATAAAAGAAGAGAGACAGAGAAAGAAAAACAGAAAGAACTTGTTGACAAAGATTAATTCAAAGTTTTAAAGACTGATGCATCAAATCTGAAAAGAGGTACACACAAGGATTTTTCATTAGTGTTGTTTACAAAAATGCAAAAACTGCAAACATAAATGTCCAAGTAGCCATCACTAGAAGACCAGCCAAATAAATTGTTATATCCTAAGTAGGGAATGCAGTACACACAAAAATGATGTATCTATCCTGAAGAGATGCCTGCAATATATCAACCAGTGATTACCAACAATCACATAAAAAGTAGTCACATTTCTGTAAAATTACAACACAGAGGGTATATGGGAGAAGGAGCTTTCTGCATATATTTGAACACATTAAAAAATATCTAGATAGAACAATGTAGTGGTTATTGATTGTTGGTAGTCTGCTCTCTTAAGATTTTCTTGATTTTCTTTCTTGGACTTTTATTAATGAGCCCTTATCACTATTTTCAGGAAAAGAAAAATCAAAACTTACCCAACTAAAAGAAGAAGTGCACAAATCACAACAAATCCCAAAGTATACTTCAGTGCCATTTTAACTTGCTAGATGTCAAGGGAAAAAAAAACATTCCATTTAGTAAAACTTTTAAAATATAAAGTATTCTTGCTAGAGTGTAACAGTATTTTCATGTTCAATATACATTTATATTCGACTGTACAAAGTTCCTCTTTATTGAAAAACAATGTATATAATACATCTTAAGTATCTTTCACACTATACTAGATTTTTTAAATCTTTTCAATGATTAGATCTCATGAAAAGGTAGTACACCTAAAATATAATGAATTCTTTCTGGGAGACTGAACAGTAATTAATTTACTTTAATAAATACCAGAATATTTAATAAAATATTTCTCAAAATAGGGAGCAATCAGAATCTACAATGCCCATACCCCAATTCATCAAAATGGGTTAAGTAATAATTAAGCAACAAATATTTAATCTATATGTTGGGATATATATATATAATATATAAAACATATACTTATAAAAATTTATTTTATAAATATGCATAAACATATATAAAGCACATGCCATGCCAGGACTGCTTCTAAGAACTTTACATATGTTAAACTCATTTCATACTTACAACACCCCTGAGATAGGCACTCCCATCCCTGCTTCAGAGATAAGGAAACTGTGGCCCAGAGGTAAAATAATTTACCATATGTCACAGAGGTGCCAAGGGATTAAACAAGGACTTGAAACCAAGAACTCAGTTCTTTAAAGTCTGTGCTTTCCTTAGTATAAGCCAAAGTCTAACAAAAACACAAACTAGACACTCTAAATACATGGAAAGAGAAGTTAATCTCAAAGGAAAAGCTACATCAGTGAGAAAAGAAAACAGGACTTGTCTCTCGGCCTAATGAAATCTCTAAAATAATCACCTTTTAAAATGTAACTTTATGCTTCATATGATAAATTCTTATTCACAAAGGAGTTGAGACAGTCTTTAGGAAAATACCTAGGGTAAAGTTAAGGAGGGTCAACCACAGGGGATGGGGAAGATGCACTTGAGAAGCAGTGAAGAGAGGAAGCACCTGCTCGTCCCGTTTAACAGCAAATCTGTGACTAGCCACTCTACCTTACACACCCTGGGTTTTCAAATACAGAATTACACAGTATCTGCAGATAATAATTCAACTTTCTTTATAAATATTTAAACACTTTTTCCTCTAACAAATGGCACTGACTACCACTCTGGGAATCATTTAAAATATTGCTGATGTACTTTGCTAACGATCTTAACGCAAATGCTGTAAAGTTTTAATAAGCACGGCTATGCCTAATGCTGGCTTTTGAGTGAATATATTTGCTTCTGTATTTAAATGTTACAGAGCAAAAACAAGTTATGAAACAAATTCCTGTAACTCAATAAAAAGACAAAATAAATTTATTCTTTTATGCTGTTTTTCCCTTAAATTAGAAATAAAGTGTTCAATTTTGGCAAATACCTTTCAACATACAATTTCTTCTAGGACCTATTAAATTACTATATATTAATAGAAGTGCTGGTTCTAAACCACCAATGCATTCAAGAGACAGGCCCAACTCAGTCATATGCTATATTAATGTGCTTCTAAGATACTCCTGAATTCTCCCTGCTAATGTTTCAGTGAAGAGTTTTATACCAAGCCTTCCGTGCCCTTGGTCTGCAGGTTTGGACATGCACGTGTGCTCTACTGACCAGGTTTCTGTGTCGGTATTACTACGGGATCAGTAAGGACAGTCTGCGAGTCCTCCTTTCCATCTTAGAACAGAGGTCAGCAAACCACATCCTGTGGGCCACACGCAGCCCCTCCTACCTCACATCACACTCACTGTACACTGGCCTTACGCAGAAATAAGTTTGCTGACCCAGCTGCAGAACTGCTCGAGAACAACCGTCACAAGTGACTTGTGACTCCTGGGCCCTGGAATATAGTTAGTTTGACCCGGGGTGTGCTGCAGGTATAAAATGCACTCTAAATTTCACAGAATGTGAAAAAAAGTAACGTCTCATTAAAAAACATTTTTGACTATCTGAAATAATACTTCGAACATATAATATTAAATACAATGTGTCATGAAAAGTAATTTTAATTGTTCTTTCTACTTAGTTTATTGTGGCTACTAGAAAATTTTAAATTCACATGTGGATTACATTTTATTTCTATGAGACAACACTGCTCGAGAATAAATTCAAAGTCACATTATTTGAAAACAGGAAGAAATAATCCCTTTCCCCCTAAATTGAGACCTCTAAAATAAAGCTACTTACAGTGCATTTACCAGTATCATCCTCATCCTTTTCTTCATAGTAGAAGTAGACAAAAGGGATCCAGAAGAACACACAGAATAATATAACAGAATAGAAGGCTGCAGAAAGAATGAGATGAGATATAATAAAAACACACCAACTTAACAAACGTTTCAAACATATAAGTACACACACTCCAAATTCACTCCCCTATCTGACTCCCAGGCCTGCAACTTGATATGTATGTGTAAAATCCAAATCAACCTTTTCTGAACCCTGGTTCATGAAGTCAACACCATTATTATCACATAGCAAATCATAATTCAAGTTAACTTTGAGGCAATTTTTAACAATCATGATACTAAATGTGTCAATAAATTGTAGCCTCTTAACATCTCAGGTCTTAAAATATACACACCACAGTACTAAGAACTTTCTGTGAACGATCTTATGTAAATAAACTTTAACTTTTATATTCTTTCCAACTTAATACTGAGTACAGCTGACACATTTGCCAGTCACTCAAGTTAAAGAAACAGCTGTAACTGATATGATCCTTTTGTTGCAAATAATTTCCCCAATCTATGTCTAAAAGGAGAATAGAGGGGCAGAGGAGGAGATGGCTAGATGGTATCATCCCCTCAATGAGCACGAATCTGAGCAAACTCCAGATGACAAAGGACAGGGAAGCCTGGCATCACGACAAGTCAGACATGACCCAGAGACTGAGCAAGAGTTTAAAATACACAATGTTATGAAACTGATCTTATTAAAATACAACTCAGGACAGAGAAAATGTAAGAAACAGTAAAATCAGATTCAAAGTTAAGTGATACGAAGTTCTATTTATCTGCTTTAAAATAACATTAAATTTGAGATACTTTCAACCAGTAGTCAATCAAAGTATTGTTTTTAATTCAACATAGAACTTGAAATTTCAACAGCTATAGATACAGTATTTAATATAAAAACAACATAAACAATTTTTCAGTCTCAAGAAACCTAAGAAATCTGTGTATTTACATTTATTTTCATACACTACTTCATGGGAAATAGTGAATATGAAATTATATAAAGGAACCACAGGATGAGAATCATTATACTCCTTTATCCAAAATAGTATTATTACAGGTTTGTTAGTAATATATAATACTTAAATTACTAACAAATTTAAAGTATTGTTAGTAATGTATAATAAAGCTAAATTACTCATTCTCTTGGGAAGAATGACTGTATAAATTATAGAATTTTTAACCATGATCTTATTAGTAGCTAGCACTGTTTCATTTTTCTGGAAGTCACTTATGAAACAGCCCCCACTAAATGCAACATTGTTAAAAAAAAAAAAAAACTCAGAACAAAACAAACTCTAACTAATTGATAGAAAGGTCAGAGTTAATTTATACTGCGCAATCACAACATGACTGTCAGCATACTGAATTTTGGCACTACAAATACTTTGTGACATCTATGCAGCCTCTTAATATTGTAAGAAACTAAAAATGACAGTAAATATTTAAGGGTAATGAATACTGATGTTTCTACTGTAAACCAGAGAATAGCCAGAATTAACATTTTTATTACAAACCTAAGAGCCAGTGGAAATAAACAAGTATTCAAAAAAGTACCAAAATACTGGCTGGACCATAAAGAAGGCTGAGTTCTGAAGAACTGATGCTTTTGAACTATGGTGTTGGAGAAGACTCTTGAGAGTCCTGTGGATTGCAAGGAGATCAAACCAGTCAATCTTAAAGGAAATCAGTCCTGAATATTCACTGGAAGGACTGATGCTGAAGCTCCAATATTTGATCACCTGATGCAAAGAGCCAACTCACTGGAAAAGACCCTGATGCTGGGAAAGACTGAGGGCAGGAGGAAAAGGGGACGACAGAGGATGAGATGGTGGGATGGCATCACTGACTCAATGGATGTGAGTTTGAGCAAACTCCAGGAGATGTGAAGGACAGGGAAGCCTGGCGTGCTGCAAAGAGTCAGACAGAACTGAGCAACTGACCAACAAAAAGCTTCAAACACTTAAACACAAAAGGGAAAGTACTATACATCACCCTAAACACTATATCAGTATTAGGACTGAAATAATCAAATAATTTGTTAAGAATAGGAAAAACCCTAAATTATAACAGAGTTTACTGGGCTGACAGCCATATGCCAAGCTTCATAAACTGACAGATGCAGTGAGGTCTGGCTTCAGCCTCAGCATGTCCGTGTGTCCACTGCTTGGTGGCCTTGGCCTTGGCAGGCACAGAGCCCAGTGACTATTTCATAAGCATTCAGTGGCCAATAAGCATGATTAACAAGGCGCTCATCATTATTCCCTGGTGGCTCAGACAGTAAAGCGTCTGCCTACAATGAAGGAGACCTGGGTTCAATCCCTGGGTCAGAAAGATCTCCTGCAGAAGGCAATGGCAACCCACTCCAATATTCTTGCCTGGAAAATCCCATCGATGGAGAAGCCTGAGAGGCTACAGTCCACGGGGTCAAAAAGAGTAGGACAAGGCTGAGCAACTTCACTTTCTTTACTTTCATAACTACTAGTCATTAGGGAGATGCAAACTAAGCCCATGAGAGGCTACAGACCCCAGAATGGCTACAATTAAACCGACAATACCAAGTATTGACAAGAATGCAGAACAACATATTTTCCCATGCTTTCCAAGAGGGACTATATAAGCACAACCCTGTGGAGAACTGTCTAGCAGTTTCTCACCAAGTTAACACATACCTACCATATACCCAGACAGTTCCACTCCCCCAGCAATGAAGTGCAGTGACACACGCAAAGTCTTTCTGCCCAGAGAAGCCTGCCTGAGGGGCAGAGTCCAGGGTTCTTACTGGTGATCTATGATGCAGGCACAACTGCCTGAGTGACCAGTTAAGATTACCACAAGTACAGACTCCAAGAAGGACAGCAGCTGTACCGTAAGTCACAGCACAAACAATCTAAATAAGCTGGACTGCATGATTCTGTATTCAGCAGTATATATCCACTGATCAATTAGGACTATCAGGTGACAGCCAAGGGCCAGGTTTCCAGGTCAAGGGTCAGCCACATAAGCAGATCCCCCTGAAGATAGGCGAGAGGGAAACTATTGAGTCTGATTCACAACAAGAAAGTTGACAGCAATATTATTAATAGTGATCAAAACCTGGAAATGACCCAAATGTCCATCCACAGGTGAATAGATAAAAAGTTGAGTGGTACAGTCATACAAATGGCAATAAAAAAGAAAAACTATGAATACCTGTGATAAGGATGGACCTCACAGACCTTAGGCTGAATACAACAGCACAGACACTGGAAGATGTATACCTTCTGAAAGCCGCTCAGTCACGTCCGACTCGTTGTGACCCCACGGATACAGTCCATGGGATTCTCCAGGCCAGAATACTGGAGTGGGTAGCCTTTCCCTTCTCCAGGGGATCTTTCCAACCCAGAGATCAAACCCAGGTCTCTCACATTGCAGGCAGATTCTTTACCAGCTGAGCCACAGAGAAGCCAACACCTTCCAGTTCCTTCTAGTACATCTTAAAGAAGTTCCAGAACTAGCAAAGCTGGCTTATTATGAAGCAAGTCAAAAAAGTATTTGACGGCAGTTACTAACTATAAAGAGACATGAAGATGAACAGCAACCAAAAATCTCATACGTTGCTGGTAAGAATATCCAGAACAAGTTTCTAGGAACTGACACCTGAGGAAGGAAGTGGGGAAAAAACACAGTTCTGAAGAGACTCTAGGATACTGGTCTGTGCAGGGCTGCCCTGACACCACATCCTAAGCCATTTGCTTGTAATCGGACTGCTCTTTCTCAGTGTCCTTCAAAAAGATTTTTTCCTTTAGCATGTAAATGTTAAACTGTAAAGAAGGAAACTAAAAATACATTAATATTCTCATGTGTTTCAGATCAGTTCTAAAGCCAAGTTGGTACTGTATATCTGTAAATGAAAAAAATGCTATCATGAAACAGAGAAACTGATTCTTTTAAAGTTATACTTCAAACTGATAGCTATTTTCAAAGGAAAATTATTCTTAACTCCAACAGGAATGACACTCTCAAATCCTGACATCTTTATAAAATACATTTTACTTGTAGCAGTTTTTGTTAAAAGATTGCTACTAACAAGTAAAAGATAAACAGACTTTTTGGTTTAATAGTTCCACTAAAATAAAAAAAAATACTAAAAAAGAAATTTTAAACCTCACATCTACAGAAATTTGCAGAAATGAAACTCATAAAACAAGTTATTTTTTAAAAATAAAACTAGCAAAAACAAGTGAACAGAAAGCCATCAACTCTCAAAAAGCCAGACAAAAACTGTGGCAAAGAATACATGATAATTCTTAGGATGTTTTAAATACACACAAAGCAAACAATGTATCTTTTGAAAACTGCATTTTTAAACTATAACTCACATAAGAATTAACTTGGACAAATCAGGCTTTGGAATTTCTAGACGTTCTTTATTCCTCCCGACTACCAACGAGAAATCTGAGACATAGAATAGCTCAGTCAATACTGTAATAGCATAATTAATCATTACAAAGCTTTTTGTTTTAGATGGTCAGTATTAAGATATTCTGGGAACTCTAAAAGCCTTCTAAAATTATCCCACTGGCCCAGATGAAGCAATCTGGGGTCAACACTGCCAGCTGCACACACAACACCCATCTTCCTTTCAGCTCACTCTCCGTTTTGTCTTCCTTCCTTCGACTTTCTGCCTGAATTGTACACATGACAGCTTAGATTCCAGCCACGTCTCTGGTCTCTGTGGTGGTCTCAAGGTGGGAATCAGGTACTAAGGATGGAGAGGGAAGCGAGCGGAGGCCCTGCATAATGCTGCTACACCAGCCTGGGTACCTCTCTCCAGGCTTACTTTAAGAGAGACTGAAAAACCATTCCAGCCATTTATTTCCGGTCTGTTCACACCAGCATAGAATGTTGCAGGAGAAATGGGGTAACCCAGACATTCACCCCTGAGCTGTCACGTCCTTCGTGGTCCTGTCTGGGAGTGGTCAGTAGATGAAGCTCAATTAGTCTGTGCCCCTGAACACGGCAGCATCGTGAGGAGCGACCTAGTACAGGTTTGAAACATACTTCCCCTGATAATCAGCAGCCCTTTAATAAACACCAGGCCCTCCAACTAAAATGGGAGGTATTGTTGCCTGATCACTGAATAAAGAGACCAAAATCTGTTGCTGTTCAGTAACACAGTGGTGTGAAAATCTTTGCAACCCCATGGACTGCAGCGCGCCAGGCCGCCCTGTCCTTCACCATATCTTGGCGGTTGCTCAAACTCATGTCCATTGAGTCGGTGACGCCATCCAATCTCATCCTCTATCATCCCCTTTTCCTCCTGCCTTCTGTCTTTCCCAGCATCAGGGTCTTTTCCAATGAGTCAGTTCTTCACATTAGGTGGCCAAAGTATTGGAGCTCCAGCTTCAGCATCAGTCCTTCCAATGAATGTTCAGGACTAATCTCCTTTACGATTGAATGGTTTGATCCCCTTGCAGTCCAAGGGACTCTGAACACCACAACTGTTGGGAGTTTTCTCCAATACTACAGTTCAAAAGTGTCAATTCTTCAGCGCTCAGCCTTCTTCATGGTCCAGTTCTCATATTCATACATGACTACTGGAAAAACCATAGCTTTCACTAGATAGACCTTTGCTGGCAAAGTAATGTCTCTGCTTTTTAATATGCTGTCTAGGTTGGTCATAGCTTTTCTTCCAAGGAGTAAGCGTTTTTTAATTTCATGGCTGCAGTCACCATCCACAGTGATTTGGAAGCCCAACAAAATAAAGTCTTTCGCTGTTTCCATTGTTTCCCCATCTATTTGCCATGAAACGATGGGACCAGATGCCATGATCTTAGTTTTCAGAATGCTGAGTTTTAAGCCAGCTTTTTCACTCTTCTCTTTCACTTTCATCAAGAGGCTCTTTAATTCCTCTTTGCTTTCTGCCAGAAGGGTGGTATCATCTGCTTATCTAAAGCTATTGATATTTCTCCCAGCAATCTTAACTCCAGCTTGAGCTTCATTAAGCCTGGCATTTCGCATGATGTACTTTGCATAGAAGTTAAATAGGCAGGGTGACAATACACAGCCTTGACGTACTCCTTTCCAAAGTTTGAACCAATCCGTTGTTCCTTCTTGATCTGCATGTCAGGTGGTCTGGTATTCCCATCTCTCTCAGAATTTTCCACAGTTTATTGTGATCCACACAGTCAAAGGCTTTGGTATAGTGAATGTAGCAGAATTAGTTTTTCTGGAATTCTGTTGTTTTTTCTATGATCCAACGGATGTTGGCAATTTAACTCTGGTTTCTCTGCCTTTTCTAAATCCAGCTTGAACATGTGGAAGTTCTCAGTTCACATACTGTTGAAGCCTCGCTTGGAGAAGTTTGAGCATAACTTTGTTAGCATATAACATGAGTGTAATTGTGCGGTAGTTTCAACATTCTTTGGCACTGCCTTTCTTTGGGATTGGAATGAAAACTAACCTTTTCCAGTCCTAAGGTCATTGCTGAGTTTCTAAATTTGCTGGCATATTGAGTGCAGCATTTTAACAGCATCATCTTTTAGGATCTGAAACAGCTCACCTGGAATTCCATCACTTCCACTAGCTTTGCAGTGGTGCTTCCTAAGGCCCTCTTGACTTCGCATTGTAGGATGTTTGGCCCTAGGTGAGTGATCACACCACTGTGGTTATCTGGGTCATTGAGATCTCTTTTGTAAAGTTCTTCTGTGTATTCTTGACACCTCTTCTTAATATCTTCTGCTTCTGTTAGGTCCATACTATTTCTGTCCTTTATTGTGCCCATCTTTGCATGAAATGTTCCCTTGGTATCTCTAATTTTCTCGAGGAGATTTCTAGCCTTGCCCATTCTATTGTTTTCCTGTATTTCTTTGCATTGTTCACTGAGGAAGGCTTTCTGATCTCTCCTTATTATTCTTTGGAACTCTGCATTCAGATGGGTACATCTTTCCTTTTCTCCTTTGCTTTTCACTTCTCTTTTCTCAGCTATTTGAAAGGCCTTCTCAGACAATCATTTTGCCTTTTTTGCATCTCTTTTTCTTGGGGATGGTCTTAATCCCTGCCTCCTGTACAATATCACAAACCTCTGTCCATGGTCCTTCAGGCACTCTGTCTATCACTTCTAACCCCTTGCATCTATTTGTCATTTCCAGAGTGTGCCCATTAGGAATTTGATTTAGGCCATACCTGAATGGCCTAGTGTTTTCCCCAATTTAAGTCTGAATTTGACAATAAGGAGTTCATGATCTGAGCCACTGTCAGCTCCCAGTCTTGTTTTTGCTGCCTGTATAGAGCTTCTCCGTCTTCAGCTGCAGAGAATATAATCAATCTGACTTTGGTGTTGACCATCTGGTGATGACCATCTGGTGATGTCCATGTGTAGAGTCATGTCTTGTGTTGCTGGAAGAGGGTGTTTGCTATGAGGGTGTGTGCCACTGCATTCTCACGGCAAACTGTCGGCCTTAGCCCTGCTTCATTTTGTACTCTAAGGCCAAACTTGCCTGTTATTGTTAGATATAAACCATGCCTCCTAATTTGATGAAAGGGCTTCTATGATAGCTCAGTGGTAAACAACCTGTGTGCCATGCAGAAGCAGCAGCTTCGATCCAAAGGTCAGAAAGATCCTCTGGAGAAGAAGATGGCAAGCTGCTGGAGTATTCTCGCCTGGGAAATCCCATGGACAAAAAATGTTTGGCAGGCTACGGCCCATGAGGTCTAGAAAGAGTTGGACACAACTTACCGGCTTAGTGATTAACAACATCAATTAACAACAATTCGATGAAACCACTGTTTTCATCCTTGCTGGAAGTATTCCCATATGGCTATAAAGAATTCTAAAACCAGCCAAGTTCAGCTTCAGGGTTTGAAGAGTAACAGTTTTGTGAAAGGGTCACAAGGAATACTAGTACCAACCGCTATGCTCACATCCATTCCCTGGTGACCAGTAACACGTAAACAGATCAAGGGAGGAAAGAACCACATGGTAGTGCTAGGTGGTTCACGGCACTCTCTAAACATGGAAAGGGCACCTCTCGATTCAGTTTAGCAAACCAGCAGAATCTTCATATTCAAACCTGATGAGAAAATGATAAAGGAAAATCACAGGCCAGTTTCACCTCTAAATCAAGCTTTAAAAGAATCCTAAACAAGATGGCAGCAAATGAAATCTAGCAAAAAAATTAAAAAAACAAACCCCAAAAGCCATCACCATGACCAACCTAGCATTATCCAAGGAATGCAAGGATGGGTTAAGAACAATCTATTCATGTAACACATCACTTAGAAGAATGAAAATATGAAACAAACTTCACATGATTATCTTCCCTGACAAATGCATTCAATTCACCAAACATCTACTGAGTATGTTCCAGGCATCATTCTGGGGTCATGGATCAGAGCTCACATCTTCCCTCCTCTCACACAGCTTACTTCTAGCGGGGAAAAGAAAATATTGAGAATCACTAAATTAAACTACTCAGAGTACATTAAAAAGAATCTTAAATCAGTAACAAAAACACATCTCAACTGCCAAAGTGTACTTGAACCAGAATGTTTAAAAAGCCAATAAATGTTAAAAGATATGCAACTTCATTTCCAAATAAGAGAAATGCAGATTAGTGAATGATCACCTCACATTTGCCAAACTGGCAAAAACTACAAATACATGGTGATATCAAAGTGCTGGGTCCAGAACAACTAGAAAGAGTACAGCCTCCTAACAGGACTTAAACTGGTACATTTAGAAAAATGATGGTGCACTATTTAGGGTGTTGAAGCTGCACATGACTTATAACCCATTGATTCCACTGCATGTATGTATTTTTGCACACACACAACAGGATACATGTGCAAACACATTCACCGTTTGTCCAAATGTCCAGAATGATCACCATGCAGCATATGGTTACACACAATGATAATAAAGTGCATCTTACGCAGTAACATGTGTGAATCCCAGGGACACGTGACTTGAATGAAAACAAGCAAATAATTCCATATACAGTTCAAAAGTATAAGGATATAGCATGGTAATACTATAAGCCAAGCAAGGAATTAACACAGACTGAATTCAAACAGTGTTTATTTCTAAGGGGTTGCGGAGGAGATGGCATCGGGGAAAGGCACATAGGGGACTGCAAAACGCTGGCTTCAAATCTCATACCTTGTCTGCTTAATAAATATTCTGCAAGTATAAAAGTATTACGTGTTGAATAAATAACAAAGCTGTCAACATTTGCAAAACAGCTGTGGAAGGCAGCCTCTAAAATGGCCAACATCCCTGATACTCATGCCCTGCTTCTGGGTGTGGGCTGGACTACACTCACTGCTGATAACAGAGTATGAACAAAGAGGGGGATGAGTGACTAAAAAACTCTGGCTTCCATCTTGCTTGCTCCCATGTTATGAGCTGCCCTATGGAAAGTGCATGCGGCAAAAGCTGACTTTGTTGAACACAGACAGCCCAGGGCTGAAGCCACCTCTGCCCATGCCCTGGGACACCACTGTCCCTGCTGACGGCTGCATCTGGACCCCTGACCCACAGGGACGTGAGATAACATCCATCTGCGGTGTTAAATTAAGAAGTTTGGAGGCACTTCGTTACACAAGAGATCATCTGTACCATTGCTGGTAACACAGCTAAGTGATTAAAACATTCCGATGCATGATCTGACAGTACAGAACTTTCAGAATAAAATCATGTATAGGTTCTGACTTAAAATACATCATCTGACATGGGCTGAAGAACAATCGTTTCTCTTAAGGACTATTTTGGTTGGTTGTTTCCTCTCTCAAATTAATTCCAAGGTTTATGCTGCAATGCTATTTTTATAACAAGAAACTGTTAAAATGTTAAATTATACACTCAGGGAAAAGGCTAAGCAATTTACAATGTAACGCACAATTGTGTAGGAACTAATGATGACTACACTGTTGACGCCAAAGCTACTTAAAAACATCAGCTGAAATACCAACACATAAAATACACATACACAGTACATACATAGACATAATGCAGATTAGCGTTACTAACTGACAATTCTTGGAAGCCATGTTGTGTGATACACAAAGAACCACATTCCAGTTTATAAACCTTGGTAATTCATAACTTTTCAGCCTCATTTTTGACATATGATTCTAACTTTAGAAAAGAGAAATCATAAAAATGCAAGTCCCCTCAAGCTTTAGGTCCTAATAATAGCAGCTGTCCTGCACTAACAGCCTATCATACATCCAGCACTGTGCTATACTCTTCACCCGTATCTGCTCATTAAATAGTTCCCCAACAACTTTGTAATAAAACTGACATATCAGAAAATGCACAGATTTTAAGTTCACAATTAAATGGTTTCTAGTAAATGTATACACTTGAGTAACTAGCACTATGATCCATGTTTAGAGCATTTCCATTACCTCAAACAAGCTGTTTTGTGCCATTTGCAATTAACCACACTCCAACTCCTAGTTTGAGGCGAGGACTCATCTGCTTTCTGTTTCCAGAGATTTGCCTTTTCTGGACATTTCATACTGAGGTAATTAAACAAGAGGTAGTCTTTTGCATCTGGCTTCTTTTACTAAGCATGGGGCTAAGAGAGTTTTCTTCTTTTTTTCTGTGAAGAGTCAGATCTTATCTCAGCTCTGCAGCCTATACATCTCTGTCACACCCACTGAGCTCTTGATGTTACAGCATGAAAGTGGCCAGAAAACAGGAATGCCAGTTTGCTGACCCCTAACTTACACTGCACACACAGAACACATTTCACTTAAACACTCACTGGTTGCTGGACATGTGGATTCCTTCCAGTTCTGTGCTATTATGAAAAAATGGTGCTGTGGAATTTGCACATATATCTTCGTGTGGACATTATATCCATTTCTCTTGAGCGTATTCCTTGAAGTGTAACTGCTGGATCACATAGTTTAAACTAAAAAATTTAACATTTTCAGCTCAGTTCAGTTCAGTCCTGTCTATTTGTGACCCCATGGTCACAAAGCCTGCAGGATGCCAGGCCTCTGTCTCCATCACCAACACCCAGAGCTTGCTCAAACTCATGTCCATTGAGTTGGTGATGCCATCCAACCATCTCATCCTCTGTCGTCCCCTTCTCTTCCTGCCTTCAATCTTTTCCAGCATCAGGGTCTTTTCAAATGAGTCAGTTCTTCTCACTTGGTGGCCAAAGTATTGGAGTTTCAGCTTCAACATCAGTCCTTCCAATGAATATTCAGGACTGATTTCCTTTAGGATGGACTAGTTTGGTCTCCCTGCAGTCCAAGGGACCCTCAAGAGTTTTCTCCAACACTACAGTTCAAAAGCATCAATTCTTCAGCACTCAGCTTTCTTATGATCCAGCTCTCACATCCAAATGTGACCACTAGAAAAATCACAGTTTTCACTATACGGACCTTTGTCAGCAAAGTAATGTCTGCTTTTTAATATGCTGTCTAGGTTGGTCATAGCTTTCCTTCCAAGGAGCATCTTTTAATTTCATGGCTGCAGTCACCATCTACAGTGATTTTAGAGCCCCCCAGAAAATAAAGTCTATGACTGTTTCCTCATCTATTTGCACTGAAGTGAAGGGACCTGATGCCATGATCTTATTTCTTTGAATGTTGAGTTTTAAGACAGCTTTTTCACTCTGCTCTTTCACGTTCATCAAGAGGCTCTTTAGTTCCTCTTCATCTTCTACCATAAGGGTGGTGCCATCTGCATATCTGAGGTTACTGATATTTCTCCCTGCAATCTTGATTCCAGCTCAACTTTTTAGGAAAGTTGAAAACTGCTTTTCAACCCAACATACCATCTGACATTTCCAACAGCAGTGTTTGAACTTTCTAATTTCTCTGGATCTGTCAATACTTGGATAGTATCTGGTTTTTATTACAGCCATTATGAACTGAATGTAGGTCTGCCCCAAAATGCACAGGTTGAAGCCCTAACCTCCAATGTGATGGTATCTGGAGGTGGGACCTTTGGCAAGCAATCAGGATTAGATCAAGTCCTGAATAGGACTCCATGGCATGATCTGAGTGTTTAGGGTAAAAGGAAGAGAGGGCTGGTCTCTGTCTCCCTCTCCTTCCCCCAGTCCCCATGTGAGGACACAGCAAGAAGGTAGCCCTCTGCAAGTCGAGAGGAACTGAATCTGTTGGCACCATGATCTTACACTTCCCAGCCTCTACAACAGTGAGAAATACATGTTTAAGTCACCCAGTCTGTGGTATTTTGTTACAGAGCCTGAATTGAGATAATCATTCTAGTGGGTGTGCAGCAGTATCTCACTGGGGATTTAATCTGTATTTCCATAATGATTAACAATGCTGAACATCTTTTTATGTGCTTACAAGCAATTTAGAAATCATTATTGATGAAAGTATGCTCAAATACTTTGCTAATTTTTAACTGTTTGTCTAATTAGTGATTGGTAAGAATTGGTATTACATTCTGTATACAAGCCTCATATGACATACGATTTGCAAATATTGTGTCTGTGACTTCATTTTTTTAAACTGTCTTTTGAAAGGCCACATTTTAAATTTTGATAAAGTAGAATTTATCAAGTTTTCTCTTACTTGCACCTCGTAAATTTTGATATGCAGTATTTTTATTCTCATTCAGTTCAAGCTGAGGAGGGAAGAAGTGGTTAGAAGGAAGTCCAAACTATTACACACTAACCACTGTCCTTACCAGTCTGCAAGTATAAACAGTCCTCTGGTTGATTTCCAAAGCACTGAAGTTGTTCTTTTGTCAATTCTGTATTGCTTTTTGGGGAGAGGCTCTGTCAACCTTCTTACTTGGCCATGTGTGAAGTCACAATCCCAGCCAGATCATACACTCGTAATGTGGAAGTACAAATTATCCCTCTCATATACACAGTGCTAGGGTCCATTTCTGTCTCCTCAAAATTCACACAGTGAATCTAACCCCAGTGTGTTGGTGTTTGAAGGCGGGAGGTTTTCAGGTCATGAGAGTGGCGCCCTCGTGAATGGAATCGGTGCGAGACAGAAGGCACATGAGAGGGCCTGCTCTCTCTGCTGTGTCAGGACACAACAGGAAGACCAGCATCTGCAAACAGGAAGCAAGTCCTCACCAGACTCCACACTGTCAGCACTCTGATCTTAGGTTTCCCAGCTTCCAGAACAGACAGAAATAAATGTCTGTTGCTAAGTCACCTAGTCTGCAACACTTTTGTTATAGCAACCCCAACTGATTAAGACAGTACTAAAAAGTGGTCACGTTATGGATAAATGTTTTGTTTTGTTTGGCCACACCTGCAACTAGTAGGATCTCAGATCCCTGATAGGATCAAACCCGGGGCCATGGTAGTGAAAGCCTGGAATCTTAACCACTAGGCCACCAGGGAAGTCCCAGATTCTGGATAATTTTTTAAAGCCAAGAACAAGAGAACATTATACATATTTGGTACAACTTGTGAAAAAATAAAGTCAAAGATGGTTTCTGGACTGAAGTAACTCAATATGGTTTTTCCAGTACTCATGTATGGATATGAGAGTTGGACTATAAAGAGTTGAGCACCAATGAATTGATGCTTTTGAACTGTGGTGTTGGAGAAAACTCTTGAGAATCTCTTGGACTATAAGGAGATCCAACCAGTCTATCCTAAAGGAGATCAGTCCTGAGTGTTCATTGGAAGGACTAATGTTGAAGCTGAAACTCCAATACTCTGGGCCACCTGATTCAAAGAGCTGACTCATTTGAAAAGACCCTGAGGCTGGCAAAGATTGGGGGTAGAAGGAGAGGGGGACAACAGAGGATGAGATGGTTGGATGGCATCACCAACTCAATGGACATGAGTTTGAGTAAACTCTGGGAGTTGGTGATGGACAGGGAGGTCTGGCGTGCTGCGGTCCATGGGATCTCAAAGAGTCGGACATGACTAAGCACCTGAATTCATTGAACTCAGCTGCTATTCACTGACCACCAGGAAATTTATCGAATATTAACAGCTTGAGGACCAGCTGTTCTAGAAATGTTAAGTTTGAGATGTGAACTTTTTGGTAGAAACTGTCAAGTGGACCACTGGACACAGATACGAAGTTCAAAAGAGGTGTGCAGAGCAGTGACACCTGCTCAGCACTCACACGTCTCACACTCCTAGCATGGGGCAGAGGCACTGCTCCAACCTCATCACACACATGGAGAAGCCAGAGAGAAGTGAAGGGACCTCAGGGTACCCTGGCACGATTCACAGATTACACAGCAAGTTCACAGTAACTGCATAAACTCCTGCTACAAGTGTTCAGCAACTAACCAACTGGGAGAGAGGAAAAGTGTCCTAAAAACTCTCCTGTGTGTGTGCTAAGTCACCTGGGTCATATCCGACTCTTTGCAACCCTGTGGACTGTAGCCCGCCAGGCTCCTTTGACCACAGCATTCTCCAGGCAAGAATACTGCAGTGGGTTGCCATGCCCTCCTGCAGGGGATCTTCCTGAGCCAACGATCGAACCCGTGTCTCTTATGTCTGCTGCATTGGCAGGCAGGGTCTTTACCACTAGTGCCATGTGGGAAACTCTCTGAGATGCTCCAAAAAAGCCTGCCACAGGAACAGTTTTGAAACAGGATGGAAGGAGGCAGGGCACAGCCTTTAGAAGAATGACATGGCCTAAGAATACAACATAAAACGGTTAGAACTAAACAGGTCCAAGATGACAGAGGAGTCCGCTTCCACTACACCTTGAGTCTCAGTGTGCGCTCACTGTAACCCACCGCAGACCAACTGGCACACCCACAGGCACTGCGACCTTCTAAGGCTGACCAGAGCGTTAACACAACTGGGTGGTGGCTCAATCCTGGAAATCTCGGGCCCTTCCCCAGACAGCTAGACTACCCCTCCCAGTACTCATTATCCTAGGAAGTTACCCACCCCTATAAAACACCATCCCACACCCTGGGGCTGCCCTCACCTGCTGAGATGGCACACACGGTCTGTGAAGTGTGTTTCTCTCGAAATAAATCCACTTCTTACCTGTCACTGTGGCTCCCACTGAGTTCTTTCCATGACGAGACACCAAGACCCTGAGTTTTGTTAAGTCCTGAGACCAGGAATATCATGATCTCAACTAGAAGATCATGAGTACAAGCCCCAGTCTTGGTCTTGGTTCGGTTTGAGCCTGGATGTGTGGGTTCAAGTTCAAATCTGAGGTGCAAGGTTTCAGTTTGAAACCTTGGTCAATCTTATTCGTCCCAGTTCTATAATTTAATTCACCTAAATTCGCACACTCTTGGCAAACTCTGTTTCCACTGCTGCTGCTGCTGCTAAGTCGCTTCAGTCTTGTCCAACTCTGTGCGACCCCGTAGATGGCAACCCACCAGGCTCCCCCATCTCTGGGACTCTCCACGCAAGAACACTGGAGTGGGTTGCCATTTCCTTCTCCAATGCATAAAAGTGAGAAGTGAAAGTGAAGTCGCTCAGTTGTGTCTGACTCTTAGCGACCTCATGGACTGCAGCCCACCAGGCTCCTCCGTCCATGGGATCTTCCAGGCAAGAGTACTGGAGTGGGGTGCCATTTCCACTACAGAATTCCTTAACAGCAAAAAGTGAGAATTTATTAAATAATCTGTGTGGCGTTGTTAGAAAAAGAGCACCCATAAAATGGAAACAATGCAGTATACATGCACCCACGCCCCACACACATATATGCAAGAGTCTCGCAGCAGCAGCACTGGGAATGGACAAATGCTAGATAAGCCAGCTAGTCACCAACAGGAGCGTGCATAAACCACAGTACACGGCTACAAGGAAGCATTACACAGCAATGGGAATCAACAAGGCACTGACACCTCCAACAACATGGATGACTTTCAAATGTAACACTGAGCACTGAAGAGGCCAAATAGGAAACCACACACAGGATATGATTCGATTTTTATGTACACACACACACACAAAACCAGCCTGAAAATCAGCATCAGGAGGAGACAGGGTCGCTAGAAGCAAGTGACAGGACAACTACAGACAAGCCAGCACAGCAGCCTTGAACACCCCGGCTCTTGGTTTGGGCTTTCCCTGCGTCTAAACCGCCCTGCATTCACAGCAAAATCAAAACATGCATAAAGAAAAATGACTGAGTAAAAGGGAAATTCACTTAAAAGAAGCTAAAGGAAAGAAGATAGTGAAAGAATTAAAACTAAAAATTTCAAGAACAGTCACAGAAGAGAGAAAAACATTTACAATTAATTATAATAAATAAAAAGAAAGAATTTAAAGATAAAAATTAATTAGAGGCCAAACAGAACTCAGATAAAAGGCTAAGCATATACAGAGGAGTTAAAAGATAAGAGGCTCAAATGTGACACTAAAACAGAACTGAGAGCCAAAGACTCAGGCAAGAGAAGCTTTAAAAGAAAATATCAAAGAAACCTGAAGGCAAAGATGAATAAACAAAAATATTCAAAAGGAAAAGAAAAATGAGTCAATGTTTCTGGGGTAGGCACAACATCCTCTGATGAGACAGTCTTCTTCTGAGTACAGGGTCACCAGGAGTACAGGTTAAAGGGGCAGAAGTAGGCAATTCACCAGCTTCCCAGGTGGCACTAGTGGTAAATAACCTGCCTGACAATCAGGAGACATAAGAGATGGAGGTTCAATCCCTGGGTCAGGAAGATCCCCTGGAGGAGGGCATGGCAACCCACTCCAGTATCCTTGCCTGGAGAATTCCATGGACAGAGGAGCCTGGTGGGCTACAGCCCACAGGGTTGCAAAGAGTCACACATGACTGAAGTGACTAAGCATGCATGCGTGCGCACACACACGCACAAGCTATTCTACCCTCCCAGCCTTCTGTGAGCTCCAGGAAGCTGTCTTTGTAGGCAGCTTCAGTTAACACAGCCTGGTAACAACCAATCAGCAGCTGAGGTATCTGCAGCAGGATTCACTTCCACAAAGTTTCCAGAAAAAAACACCCAAAGTTCTATTAATACAACAGAAGTTTCTTTAAAAATGTGGTTTCAAGACCTCAGGATCAGCACAGATCAGAAGGGTATCCACACATAAAATCATCTTCATGACAATGTTAAGATGCTATTTCTCTTTCCACTAGCAGTTACTACATTCTTCATCCCCTAGCACTCACCAGCGTAGGGCACTTGTAATCAGGAAAGTACCCTTAAGCAGAAATACTTCTGAGATGTCTACCCATGAGTGCTCATCTGTTTCAAGTTCTGTTTAAGGAAGTACATATCCAGCATTCTTGTGAGAACCACTCATGCTATTTCAGCTGTGAGCTACACTAGGCACTTTTTCTCAAATAGTATCATTTTTGCTTGAAAGAACAAAGGACAGAAAAGCAATAGTAATCCAGATTAGAGTATTAGGTGACTCTCTCAGAAATGAACAAAGTGAACCTGTCACTTCAAAGAAAGCAAGTGACAGTATTTGTTATTAGTGATAAAACTTGAGGTCTCAAGAGAGAATCAGCAACTTGGGGGAAACTTGAAACCAGCACCTCAAGCCTTCCATCCCTCCCATACATAAGTGCTTTTCTGATAATAAGAGTGGTGATGTTAACAGAATGCCAACGTAAATCAGAGTCTCTTTGAATGTAATCTAGTATTCCATTATTATTTAAAAGGCCTCCAGGTGATGTTTGAAGCTGCCCCAGAGGTTCCATGCTAAGCATTCCCATAGGTAACAAACATCCTCAGAAGAGTTTATTATAAGACAGCTCACTTAAAGGTAAGCAGCTCCAGCTTACATTATAATAATATTATAATAATGCCCATTCTGGACTAATCATTCACTAATAAGGTGATCTGTAACATCTTGAGGTATCAATTTCTTCACCAGTAAAGTGTAGAAAATACCTCCACAAAATGACATTCCTGAAGATCAACGAAGACGTTGAATGTGAAAGCCTTGCACAATACCTGGCAAGGTCAGGCAACGAAAATGTGTTGGTATGTTAGGAGAGATTAGATGAACTATAGAATCTCACAGAAGGGAACAGATAAAATAGCCCTTTGGATTCTCTGGAGTCTGTGTGGCACTCAGGGTGCAGGAGAAGAGAAGTAATGGGCAGTTAGGTACTATCGAGCATTTCTAGGAAAACAGCTGGGCTTGAGGACAGTTACCATCTCAGAAGCTATGATTCTTAGCTGTAGGTCATCATCCTAGTCAAAGAGCTACCAATCATATCTAAAATGGAATTAAGTAACTTTATGAAAACAACCAATTAAATTCTCTTGCTTCAATTTCACAGTCATCAGGAAATCTATTTTTTTCATAATTTGGCTTCTCATGCAAAATTCTTTCCTAGATCAGTGACTCTCCCATCCCAAAGTAGTCTCTCACTACAATGCAAATTACACAGAGAATCAAACCCTAAATCCCTAAGTCATCTTATTTATAAAGATTAATTTTTCCCCATGCATTTAAAAAGACATTAGAGACATACTATCCTTAGGAGGATTAAGAAAAATTATCACAAATCATTTTCTGTAGACTTAATTCTCTCTATAAAACAAACTGGAAAGACTGCTGAATTAACACTCCAGTGTAGAAGTCTTTGTACCCTTGACTATGATGGACCAACCCAGTAGCCTCGAGGTTCAATGATAAGATAGGGTTCATAAACCTGGACTGCACCTAGATGAAATCGGGCTTATCTTGTTACATTTTACAGTACCAATGCAGTTTAGTGTCACAAAGAAACAGGCCCCACCCACAGAACTGTTTTGATGAGGGGATTTATATCCTGTCAAACTAGAATCAAGATTGCCAGGAGAAATCTCAACAACCTATGGTATTCAGATGATACCAAAATGGCAACCCACTTCAGTATTCCTGCCTAGAGAATGCCAGGGATAGAGGAGTTTGGTGGGCTGCCATCTATGAGGTTGCAAAGAGTTGAACATGACTGAAGCGACTTAAGAGCAGCAGCACCCTTATGACAGAAAGCAAAGAGGAACTAAAAAGTCTCTTGAAGGTGAAAGAGAAGAGTGAAAAAAGCTGGCTTAACACTCAACATTCAGAAAACTAAGATCATGTCATCCAGTGCCATTCAGTTCAGTTCAGTCCAGTCGCTCAGTCGTGTCCGACTCTTTGCAACCCCATGAATCACAGCACACCAGGCCTCCCTGTCCATCACCAACTCCCGGAGTTCACTCAAATTCACGTCCATCAAGTCAGTGATGCCATCCAGCCATCTCATCCTCTGTCGTCCCCTTCTCCTCCTGCCCCAAATCCCTCCCTTGATGCCCCAGCATCAAAGTCTTTTCCAATGAGTCAACTCTTCACATGAGGTGGCCAAAGTATTGGAGTTTCAGCTTTAGCATCATTCCTTCCAAAGAAATCCCAGGGCTGATCTCCTTCAGAATGGACTGGTTGGATCTCCTTGCAGTCCAAGGGACTCTCAAGAGTCTTCTCCAACACCACAGTTCAAAAGCATCAATTCTTCGGCACTCAGCCTTCTTCACAGTCCAACTCTCACATCCATACATGACCACAGGAAAAACCATAGCCTTGACTAGATGGACCTTAGTCTGCAAAGTAATGTCTCTGCTTTTGAATATACTATCAAGGTTGGTCATAACTTTTCTTTCAAGGAGTAAGTGTCTTTTAATTTCATGGCTGCAATCATCATCTGCAGTGTGTTGGAGCCCAAAAACATAAAGTCTGACCCTGTTTCCTCTGTTTCCCCATCTATTTCCCATAAAGTCATGGGACTGGATGCCATGATCTTCGTTTTCTGAATGTTGAGCTTTAAGCCAACTTTTTCACTCTCCACTTTCACTTTCATCGAGGCTTTTTAGTTCCTCTTCACTTTCTGCAATAAGGGTGGTATCATCTGCATATCTGAGGTTATTGATATTTCTCCCGGCAATCTTGATTCCAGCTTGCCTTTCTTCCAGCCCAGCGTTTCTCATGATGTACTCTGCATAGAAGTTAAATAAGCAGGGTGACAATATACAGCCTTGACGTACTCCTTTTCCTATTTGGAACCAGTCTGTTGTTCCATGTCCAGTTCTAACTGCTGCTTCCTGACCTGCATACAGATTTCTCAAAAGGCAGGTCAGGTGGTCTGGTATTCTCATCTCTTTCAGAATTTTCCATAGTTTATTATGATCCACACAGTCAAAGGCTTTAGGTATAGTCAATAAAGCAGAAATAGAAGTTTTTCTGGAACTCTCTTGCTTTTTCCATGATCCAGCAGATGTTGGCAATTTGATCTCTGGTTCCTCTGCCTTTTCTAAAACCAGCTTGAACATCCGAAGTTCATGGTTCACATATTGCTGAAGTCTGGCTTGGAGAATTTTGAGCATTACTTTACTAGCATGTGAGATGAGTGCAATTGTGTGGTAGTTTGAGCATTCTTTGGCATTGCCTTTCTTTGGGATTGGAATGAAAACTGACCTTTTCCAGTCCTGTGTCCAATGATGAGTTTCCCAAATTTGCTGGCATATTGAGTGCAGCACTTTGACAGCATCATCTTTCAGGATTTGAAATAGCTCAACTGGAATTTCATCACCTCTACTCTCTTTGTTCGTAGTGATGCTTTCTAAGGCCCACTTGACTTCACATTCCAGGATGTCTGGCTCTAGATGAGTGATCACACCATTGTGATTGTCCGGGTCGTGAAGATCTTTTTTGTACAGTTCTTCCCTGTATTCCTGCCACCTCTTCTTAATATCTTCTGCTTCTGTTAGGTCCATACCATTTCTGTCCTTTATTGACCCCATTTTTGCATGAAATGTTCCCTTGATATCTCTAATTTTCTTGAAGAGATCTCTAGACTTTCCATGGCAAATAGATGGGGAAACAGTGGAAACAGTGTCTGACTTTATTTTCTTGGGCTCCAAAATCACTGCAGATGGTGACTGCAGCCATGAAATTAAAAGATGCTTGCTCCTTGAACGAAAAGCCATGACAAACCTAGACTATGTATTAAAAAACAGATATCACTTTGCTGACAAAGGTCCATATAGTCACAGTTTTTCCAGTAGTCATGTACGGATGTGAGAGTTGGACCATAAAGAAGACTGAGCACCGAAAAATTGATGCTTTAGAACTGTGGTGCTAGAGAAGACTCTTGAGAGTACCTTGGACTTCAAGGAGATCAAACCAGTCCATCCTAAAGGAAATCAATCCCGAATATTCACTAGAGGACTGATGCTGAAGCTGAAAATCCAATTCTTTGGCCACCTGATGCAAAGAACTGACTCACTGAAAAAGACCCTGATGCTGAGAAAGATTGAAGGCAGAAGGAGAAGGGGACAACAGAGGATGAGATGGCTGCATGGCGTCACCAACTCAGTGGACATGAGTTTGAGCAAAACTCTGGGAGATAGTGAAGGACAGGGAAGCCTGGTGTGCTACAGTCCATGGGGTCGCAAAGAGTCGGACACAACTGAATGACTGAACATGCATGCAGTAAATTTGTAACGAAAAGAAATAGTCTGCTTAATATACCAGCATTTCAAAAGTTTTCACTTACTAGGTCAAATATAAATTTTATGATACATATTTAGTGTATTCATAAGAAATAATGAATTCTTTATTAAAACCCCATAAAAATATTTCTAAAATCTACACCAAAGAAATAGAATTTCATAGGTCCTGCAGATTTTAGATAGTAAGAGACAAAGTTAAGAGCCAAAGCAGCTAAATTAAGATCCAATGACATCTTTGAAAAACTCATCCTATCAACAGAAACTTCTACAGATGTTTTTTCAGTGTCTCACAAAAGTTTTTTTCAACCTCTTGATTCACTGTTGACCATAAAAAAAGGATAGCCCTTTTCTAATTCAGCACTTAAACATTGTTAAAAAGCATGTTTATATGTTTTCAAAGAAAAAACTTGGGAAACATTTAAGTGGTTATTATAAATAGCTTCCCTAATCCAACACTATGGAAGGAAGAGAGGAAACAAAGGAGTAAGGGCCCAGATCACCGTGCCGTGCTGTGCTTAGTCACTCAGTCGCACGGGACTCTTTGCAACCCCATGGACTGCAGCCCGCCAGGCTCCTCTGTCCATGGGGATCCTTCAGGCAAGAATACTGGACTGGGTAGCCGAAATCCCTTCTCCAGGGGATCTTCCCGACCAAGAAATCGGACTGGGGTCTCCTTCATTGCAGGTGGATCCTTAACCAGCCGAGCTACCAGGGAAGCCCCTAATCCCCCATGACTCCCAGATTAATAGGCTCTGTAGAGTATAAAAAAGGTGATGCTGAAAACTCCCAGACAGTACACTCTACTACTGCCAATACTTAGAAGAAATTTCTGGAACACAGATACTCAAAATCAACACTTCAAGTGGGAAAGTGGTAAGGAAGGTGAGCAAACAATGGTATCAGAGGCAGAGAGCTGAGACTTAACGTGACTAAACCGCTACAGAGAAGGGCGGCAGGTGAACCTCAATGAAGCAAAGTGTCCTACAGCAGCTTCCAGGTGACTAGGTGAATTCTATACTACTTATTTCTGGTGCTGAAACAGTCATCTCAAACGCAACCTCAAAATTTAAAGTTTATATGTAGCTTTATTCTACACTTTGGTGAGCAGCCCAGACAGGAAATGAAATGGAAATTTACTCACCATAGTAACCATACAGTACAGTGTCCTCGATCTGTCTGCTGACGTTTGCATTGGCCCAGTCCTAGGACAAACAGGAAACAACAGAAATATTAATGAAACATCTAATTGCTTAACAGTTATACTTAAGTCTTAATATGATCGAGTATCACTTTAAAATGTATCATTGACACAGACACGTATGGTCTGCGCCTTCAAGAAGTGAGGGACAGATGAGTAAAAAGACAACTGCATTAGCAGGTAAATGTGAGCAAGCGTGAGCAGGTGGTTCTGAGGAAGTTCATGAGATGGAAGTCGACTGACTGTCAGAGGTGGCTTCCCAGGGCAACCAAACAGGATCTGAAAAACACAGTGGGAAGGAGGGAAGACGGTGAAGGCACATACACGGAGAGTCTGAAAAACCTGTAAAGAAGCAAAATATAGACTCACTAGAGCTTCTGGAAAGGGAAGAGAAACCAGGTGAGCAAGGGAGAGGAGGGGGCAGGTATGAGGCACCTTAAGTGCGCTGGCCTCTGTCCGGAGGGCAAGGGGAAGCAGTGGTACACTGCTATACAGAGTGACAGGTATGATGTGTAACTTGGAAAGAAGATATTCAGCATAATATACATTTTTTAAATACCTAAAAGAAAAGTAAATTAAACTCCTTTGCATTCAACCCAATTATTTTCTAATTAGTAATTTTAGAAAATTAATTCAAATTAATCTCAAATTTTTAAAAAACTACATTAATTAATTAGAACTGAGGTATAATACCAAGTCTTTTTGAGTACCCTAATTTTACGCATATAAAAAATTAAACCTGGAGAGTCTATGTGACTTGCTATTAAGTAACAAGGTTCATTTTAGTATTCAGGTCAATTCTGTTCCATAAGAATCCCACTTACAAGTCTTTTAAGGCAGAGTAGTAACATTCAATTATCCTAAAATAATTTAGGTTTTTCTTTTTTTCTTCCTTTTTCACTTATAAACACCTACAACAAGGATCTATAAATTTCTAATTGAGAAATGTCTAAAAGAACAAAAGTGTGGAAAACTCAAATTTAGCACTACAGACACAAACCCTGGCACACAGTGCACAATAAAAATACTATTTCTTCAATAGCAATGAAGACTGTGAAAAACTTAAGAATACGCTAAACTTTAAAATTATGTTACCTGAATAAAGAAACAAGTAACTACAGAATATGAAGAAGATCCAACTGAAAAGTCAGCATTTCCACATGAAAAGGCTGTAAATACCAAATCCATGAAACCATAAACTGCCAATCAAAATCCCAACAGCAGGGACAATGCTCTGGCTTGATGGTTCTAAAAGTCATCTGGAAAACATACAGTCAAAGAGCTAAGAAAATTTTTGTAAAAGACCAACAAGGAGAAATTTAGCCAATTACTAAACTTTATTAATAAAGCATGAAAATCTATTATTAATATCATAGTGACCTTCCATTTACCTAAATGGCAAGATTTAAACATTTAAAATATCCAGCAATGGTAAACGTGGAGGAAAAGCCATCTACACACAGTAATTAGTAAGACAGTCCATGATATAAATCATTTTTGCTGGAATCTGTCCTAAAATGATTCACACAAATCAGGACAGATATCCTGCACAGGGATGTTTTGAAACAAGTAGTCCTTCCCAGTGAACAACCTTAAGACCTCTCGAGGGATGCCTGGCAGCTCGCAAGCCCAGACCATGCCCCCCGTGCCACCCCCACCCCTCCCAAAGCAGGAGGCTGTCCTCCCCTCAGTCACTCACAGGACCATGGGCCCAGAGACACGGGGTGCCCAGCCCCTGCGGCGTCCAGGGCTGCAGACAGCGGGTATTCCAGCTCATGTAGGGGGCACCCACGTCCACGGTGCCAATCTACCCGAGGGTACTCTTCCGCCTGCCCCACAGAGGCGCCTCTGCGGAAGCACCCGCACTACGGGAAAGCTCACCACTTCACAGAATGGGAAGCGTGTAAGAACGTGTGGACCTGCTGACCTTTATTCCCATAAGTTACAGCCCCCACCAATCAATGCTGATTGATCTTTTTCCACCTGACAATATTCAGGGTGGTCCGATGGTTAAGAATCTGCTTTGCCATGCAGGGGACATGGGTTCAATCCCTGATCAGGGAACTAAGATCCGACATGCCTCCAGGCAAGTAAGGCCATGTGCCACAACTAGAAAGTCTGTGCATCCCAACAAAAAGATCAATAAACAATAGGATAATGTTTAAAATCCTAAAAAAAATAAGAAACCACAAAAAATGAGGCAATCTAATCACCTGGGGAGAAACAATAAAATGTATTATTGTACATTTATAATGTGGAATACCATATGGACATTAAAACCTCTAAAATGTATATCAACTGGTATGTATGGCTATCCATGAACTGCTTCTGAATGGGGGTAAACAGAACAAGTTGCAATCAATAACACTCACAATCTTTGACTAAAAAATCTAATCAAAGAAACACCAAATATATACTACAGAAAAATAAAAATAAAGTTAAGCAGTGCTTACTGCACAAGACTGGTAAAAGCACTGTGGTTAATTCTAACCAATGACGAGAAATTTTTTCTTCAGGTATCCAAATGAATGAACACAACCAAAACTTCAGCTCCCAAAAGCTGTGTTTCTTAAGTGATTGTTTATATATCAAAACAAAATTTTTAAAGATTTTTGAAACTTGAAGATTTTTTGAAACAGAGGATAATTACAGCTATTCCTCTGCAAGATTCCAATCAATGAGGTACTCATGTACCCACTAACAGTCACATAAAAGTTAAACTTAAAAACTGAAGAAGACAATAACCTCAGAAGACACAAGTAGAAAGACTGAGGTAATTTAAAATCAATGGGCTTCCCTGGTAAAGAATCCGCCTACTAATACAGGAGACCCACGTTGGATCCTTGGGTTGAGAAGATCCCCTGGAGGAGGAAATGGCAACCACTCCAGTATTCTTACCTGGGAAATCCCATGGATGGAGGGGCCTGGTGGGCTACAGTCCTTGGGGTCGCAAGAGTCAGACTTAGCACTAAACAGCAACAATTTAAACTCAAAGGTTCACTGACATTTAGTGTCTTTTACCCTCAAGGGTTCTTTTGTTTAACCAAATCTTGCAGCAGTTACAGAATATTACTGTTACTATTTTAAAGCAAAAATATGTGTAAAATATACAACATCACTCAGGTACTATTTGTATATTTGGCTTTTATATACAATCTTGCCTCCAAGGTATCTGATTCACTGTCAAAAGAGCTCAGTTTATGAAACTTACTTCTACATTTTGAAAATTGCTTAGTTATACCCTTGATACATTTTACAAACTTCTGCCTTCCAAAGTAGAGACCAAAAAAAAAAAAAAACCTTCAGAAGGCCCAAAGGAATGTGAGAGAAACAAGAACTAATACTAAGTAGAGAAAACACAAGAAGAACATTCTAGAAAAAAGGAAAAGGAGATACAGTCCATGAAACAAAAAGGTAGTGATTTGAATACAAAAAGCTCCCTTTTCCATCCTTCCAGGAGACCTTCTGAAATGCCCAGTCCAACCCAAAGCTACACTTAAGTACCCTTAACTTTAGCAGATAACCTCCCTTTAGACCTATGGCTCTCACTCATGATGACTCTGTCCCCGAGAGGACGTCTGGCAACGTCTTGGAGACAGCGGGGCTGGGGAGGGGGTTGGGGGAGGGACAGCATGCTACTGGCATGTGAAGGTGGAGGTTAGACTCTGCTAAACGTCTGCAACACACAGGGCTGCCTCTTACAGGAATGAAGCACTCAGCACAGAAGCCAACGCTTAAGAAACCCAGACCTGAAGACGAAAACCAAGAGTTACTCAGTTCAGTCCCAAATTGAGACCCCCATTCCACCTGCACTCAAACGCTAGCACTTCCTTCTGCCGAGTGCCCATTCTATTTACAGCCAAGCCTTTCATGCTGAGGCCCTCAACCCTCTGCTTCTGTAAGGACACAACACTGGGCCTGCAACCATACCCTCCCCTGACAAACATCTCTCCCACTCTACTGATCCTACAGTGCACGCACTCCAGTAGTTTCCATCAAACACCACAGTTACCACAAATAAAAACACCCCTCCCACAACCCACTTCCTACTCCCCTGGAGGATGGAGCTTCCTGAAAAGCTGCCAGCATCCCCTGTCACTGCTCCCTCACCTTCCTGCCCACTTAGCTCACTCCCACCTGACCACCCACTGCTCCACAGAGATTAGTCTTTACCAAAGGTGAGGGGTCACTCCCCTGCCGCTCTCCCTCCACTTCTCAGGATTGCTCTTGAAGCACATCCACTGAGAAGCGCCCCTCTTCCATTTTCCTTCCCCCCTCCCAGGCTGCTGCCCCACCCCGTGGGTGGCCTCCACATAATAATACAGCTCTGCCATCCCTGTCTCTGCCCTAGTGTCAAGCCTTTTCTGACCACTCACTCTCCCCAGCTACGGGTCTGTCCACAGTTCTAAATACCATCCACAGGCTGGTGACTTCCAGACACCACGAAGCTTTCCCTGGAGCTTAACTTGTCACTTGACTACACCACCTAAATATATATGATAGGCACTTGGAAGGTAACCTGTCCAGAATGCAGCTCTTTTTCTTACATCCCCTCAGCAGAGACATTACTTTGCCAGCAAAAGCCCGTATAGTCAAGGCTATGGTTTTTCTGGTAGTCAGGTATGGATGTGAGAGTTGGACTATAAAGAAAGCTGAGTGCAGAAGAATTGATGCTTTTGAACTGTGGTGTTGAAGAAGACTCTTGAGGATCCCTTGGAGAGCAAGGAGATCCAACCAGTCCATCCTAAAGGATATCAGTCCTGACTATTCATTGGAAGGACTGATGCTGAAGCTGAAACTCCAATACTTTGGCCACCTGATGCAAAGAACTGACTCAAAAGAAAAGACCCTGATGCTGGGAAAGATTGAAGGCAGGAGGAGAAGGGGACGGCAGAGGATGAGTTGATTGGATGGCATCTTGACTCAATGGACAAGAGTTTGAGCAAGCTCCAGGATTTGTTGATGGACAGGGAGGCCTGGTGTGTTGCAGTCCTTGGTGTTGCAAGGAATCAGACACGACTGAGTCACTGAACTGAACTCACTTGCCCATGTGCACACACAGGACTTATTATTCCTCAGGCATCCCTATTTCTCTAAAGTGTCCTAGGCATCACTGCTTCAGTTTTCTTTTTCCTTCACCTCCATATCTAATCCATCAGAAAAGCCATGCAGTCTACCTCCAAAATACATGCTGACTTTAATCACTCTGCTTCACCAACACCACTCTAATCCCAAGTCAACTTTATTTTTAAAAACCTTAACTTCCCACTGCACTGAGAAGAAAATCTAAACCCATCAACATGACCTAAAAGGAAAAACACTGGGTCCCCACCTTCCTCTTGACCTCAGCTGGTACCACAGCACAACCCAACGCCACCCCTCAGTCCAGCAGACAAGATGCACGTCTCCCTGAGGGCCGCTGTCCTACTGCAGCATCTCCGTGAAGGCTGCCTCACTCGGGTCTCACCTTAAGGACCCTCTGCAGCAGTCTGGCCTTCCCCTCCTCCCACCTCAACACTCACCACTGAGCAGACGCTCACATTGGTCTGCTCTGCGTCCTCACAGAACTGAGCACTAGGGAGCGAGCTGGTCTGGCCTCAGAGAACGTACGTGGCCTGAGCGCAGTGGCCTCACTGGTTTTCAGCATCAGTCTCCAGCGCCCACAACTGCCAGGTCTGTATTAAAGTGAAGTCGCACAGTCGTGTCCGACTCTTTGTGACCCCATGGACTGTAGCCTAACAGGCTCCTCCCTCCATGGGATTCTCCAGGCAAGAATACTAGAGTGGGTTGCCATTTCTTTCTCCAGGGGATCTTCCTGACCCAGGGATCGAACCCGCATCTCCCACATTCCAGGCAGACGCTTTAACCTCTGTCTGAGTCACCAGGGTATTAAGTACTTAGTAAATACTAAGTGCATGAACACAGAGGCCAGGGCGGCGAACGGGAGTAGCAACCCTACGCCCAAGGAGCAGTGGCTCCGCTCAGGAGGGCCTAGAGGAGCCATCCCACGTTGAAGGTCAGGAAGGGCAGCAGTGAGGAGATACCCCTTATCCAAGGTAAGGAGCAGCGGCTGCGCTTTGCTGGAGCAGCTGTGAAGAGATACCCCATACCCAAGGTAAGAGAAACCTAAGTAAGATGGTAGGTGTTGCAAGGGGACATCAGAGGGCAGACACACTGAAACCATACTCACAGAAAACTAGTCAATCTAATCACACTAGGACCACAGCCCTGTCTAACTCAATGAAACTAAGCCATGCCACCAGGGCAACCCAAGACGGGCAGGTCATGGTGGAGAGGTCTGACAGGATGTGGTCCACTGGAGAAGGGAATGGCAAACCACTTCCGTATTCTTGCCTTGAGAACCCCATGAACAGTACGAAAGGGCAAAATGATAGGATACTGAAAGAGGAACTCCCCAGGTCAGTAGGTCCCCAATATGCTACTGGAGATCACTGGAGAAATAATTCCAGAAAGAATGAAGGGATGAAGCCAAAGCAAAAACAATACCCAGCTGTGGATATGACTGGTGACAGAAGCAAGGTCTGATGCTGTAAAGAGCAATACTACTTAGGAACCTGGAATGTCAGGTCCATGAATCAAGGCAAATTGGAAGTGTTCAAACAAGAGGTGGCAAGGGTGAATGTCGACATTCTAGGAATCAGAGAACTAAAATGGACTGGAATGGGTGAATTTAACTCAGATGACCATTATATCTACCACTGTGGGCAGGAATCCCTCAGAAGAAATGGAGTAGCCATCCATGGTCAACAAAAGAATCCGAAATGCAGTACTTGGCTGCAATCCCAAAAATGACAGAATGATCTCTGTTCGTCTCCAAGGCAAACCATTCAATATCACGGTAATCCAAGTCTATGCCCCAACAAGTAATGCTACAGAAGCTGAAGTTGAACAGTTCTATGAAGACCTACAAGACCTTTTAGAACTAACACCTAAAAAAGATGTCCTTTTCATTATAGGGGACTGGAATGCAAAAGTAGGAAGTCAAGAAATACCTGGAGTAACAGGCAAATTTGACCTTGGAATGCGGAATGAAGCAGGGCAAAGACTAATGAGTTTTGCCAAGAAAATGCACTGGTCATAGCAAACACCCTCTTCCAACAACACAAGAGAAGACTCTACACATGGACATCACCAAATGGTCAACACCAAAATCAGATTGATTATATTCTTTGCAGCCAAAGATGGAAAAGCTCTATACAGTCAGCAAAAACAAGACCGGGAGCTGACTGTGGCTCAGATCATGAACTCCTTATGGCCAAATTCAGACTTAAATTGAAGAAAGCAGGGAAAACCGCTGGACCATTCAGGTATGACCTAAATCATATCACTTATGATTATACAGTGGAAGTGAGAAATAGATTTAAGGGCCTAGATCTGATAGATACAGCTCCTGATGAACTATGGAATGAGGTTTGTGACATTGTACAGGAGACAGGGAACAAGACCATCCCCATGGAAAAGAAATGCAAAAAAGCAAAATGGCTGTCTGGGGAAGCCTTACAAATAGCTGTGAAAAGAAGAGAAGTGAAAAGCAGAGGAGAAAAGGAAAGATATAAGCATCTGAATGCAGAGTTCCAAAGAATAGCAAGAAGAGATAAGAAAGCCTTCCTCAGCGATCAATGCCAAGAAATAGAGAAGAAGAACAGAATGGGAAAGACTAGAGATCTCTTCAAGAAAATTAGAGATACCAAGGGAACATTTCATTCAAAAATGGGCTTGATAAAGAACAGAAATGGTCTGGACCTAACAGAAGCAGAAAATATTAAGAAGAGGTGGAAAGGAAGAACTGTACAAAAAAGATCTTCACGACCCGGACAATCACAATGGTGTGATCACTCTTCTAGAGCCAGACATTCTGGAATGTGAAGTCAAGTGGGCCTTAGAAAGCATCACTACAAACAAAAATAGTGGAGGTGATGGAATTCCAGTTGAGCTCTTTCAAATCCTGAAAGATGATGCTGTCAAAGTGCTGCACTCAATATGCCAGCAAATTTGGGAAACTCATCATTGGACACAGGACTGGAAAAGGTCAGTTTTCATTCCAATCCCAAAGAAAGACAATGCCAAAGAATGCTCAAACTACCACACAATTGCACTCATCTCACATGCTAGTAAAGTAATGCTCAAAATTCTCCAAGCCAGGCTTCAGCAATACGTGAACCATGAACTCCCTGATGTTCAAGCTGGATTTAGAAAAGGCAGAGGAACCAGAGATCAAATTGCCAACATCTGCTGCATCATGGAAAAAGCAAGAGAGTTCCAGAAAACCATCTATTTCTGCTTTATTGACTATGCCAAAGCCTTTGACTGTGTGGATCACAATAAACTGTGGAAAATTCTGAAAGAGATGGGACTACCAGACCACCTGACCTGCCTCTTGAGAAATCTGTATGCAGGTCAGGAAGCAACAGTTAGAACTGGACAGGGAACAACAGACTGGTTCCAAACAGGAAAAGGAGTATGTCAAGGCTGTATATTGTCACCCTGCTTATTTAACTTCTATGCAGAGTACATCACGAGAAACGCTGGACTGGAAGAAACACAAGTTGGAATCAAGATTGCCAGGAGAAATATCAATAACCTCAGATATGCAGATGACACCACCCTTATGGCAGAAAGTGAAGAGGAACCAAAAAGCCTCTTGATGAAAGTGAAAGTGGAGAGTGAAAAAGTTGGCTTAAAGCTCAACATTCAGAAAACTAAGATCATGGCATCTGGTCCCATCACTTCGTGGGAAATAGATGGGGAAACAGTGGAAACAGTGTCAGACTTTATTTTTGGGGGCTCCAAAATCACTGCAGATGGTGACTGCAGCCATGAAATTAAAAGACGCTTACTCCTTGGAAGAAAAGTTATGATCAACCTAGATAGCATATTCAAAAGCAGAGACATTACTTTGCTGACTAAGGTCCGGCTAGTCAAGGCTATGGTTTTTCCTGTGGTCATGTATGAATGTGAGAGTTGGACTGTGAAGAAGGCTAGGCGCCGAAGAATTGATGCTTTTGAACTGTGGTGTTGGAGACGACTCTTGAGAAGTCCCTTGGACTGCAAGGAGATCCAACCAGTCCATTCTGAAGGAGATCAGCCCTGGGATTTCTTTGGAAGGAATGATGCTAAAGCTGAAACTCCAGTACTTTGGCCACCTCACGCAAAGAGTTGACTCACTGGAAAAGACTGATGCTGGGAGGGATTGGGGGCAGGAGGAGAAGGGGACGACAGAGGATGAGATGGCTGGATGGCATCACAGACTCAATGGACGTGAGTCTGAGTGAACTCTGTGAGTTGGTGATGGACAGGGAGGCCTGGCGTGCTGTGATTCATGGGGTCGCAAAGAGTCAGACACGACTGAGCGACTGAACTGAAGAACACAAAGTTCTAAGGTACAATTAGCTGCATCTGAGAGGAGGAATGAGCCAACCGCAGAGCGTTCAACCCAAACACCTGATAATGTCAGGCCATAAAGAGATTAATCACTGATGGACGGAAGGAAGAAATGAATATTTTAGCTACCAAAACAAATATTTTTATGCCATATCTTAACTAATTTTATACACTGTATAAAATAAAGAATATTTGTTCACGTTAATGGCTATTTCTGATTTTTCTTTTTTTTTTAGTACACTTTAGCTCAGTGGTAAAGAATCTACCTGCAATGCAGGAAACACAGGAGATGTGGGTTTGATCCCTGGGTTGGGAAGGAAGAGGAGGAAATGGCAACCCACTCCACTATTCTTGCCTGGAGAAGTCCATGTACAGAGGATTCTGGAGGGCCAAGTCCATGAGGTCACAAAGAGTCGGACGTGACTGAGCATGCACACTTTGTATGTTTCATGAGCCAAAGTTACTGGCCAACTACACAAGGCACTGTAATAGACCACTATCAGCTATTCTTTACAGTTTTGTGTTGTTGCTTTTTTTTTAATCTGTGAAGTTAATTACTGCACGGAAAAACTAGAAACAATGAAATTATCTGGCAAAAAACATTCATAGTGCCAGGAGCTGAAAAACAGGTCAATGGAAACACTTCAGACATTATCACAATATACCCTTGACCAAAGGAAGGCCGAAATAACTAGGAAGGTAAAGTAGACAAAACAGAGAAAGCATAGTTGATTGCCTGCCTAGTATCCTCAGCTCCTAAGCCCAATGTCAGCAGTCCTTGACATCTAGAGTTTCCAAACTACTGTACCTGATAAGCAGGTTCCTAATCAGTTTAGAGGCTTCAACATCCAAGGTGGAAACTGAGAAACTCAGATGACAGACTTATTCATTTAGGAATAAGAAATACACTTTATAAAACTTAAGCCACAACATAATTCATCATAGAAAACAACAACCTGCACATTTTAATAAGGATGAAAGAGATTAAAGATGCCGTGGCACACTTCTACCCTGAGACACCTAAATCCACAGCTACGGTACGAAGTCTGAATCTAGTTCTTAAATACTAATGTTTAAATATTCTTGTCTTTTTCTAAGCATCTCAAGAGAATTCATTGATAATTCTTTAGAGAAAATACTCTTTACAGTTTACCAGACATAGTTCTTTGAAAGTCTCTTCAGTTCTTGTTTAACTATTAGCACAGGCCAGCTTCAAATGACAACTCAGGAAATTCACTAGTGCCCCAGCCAGTGCTTCAAAAAAAAGAAAAGACAAAAAGGGAAACAAAGAATATTTTAAAACATCAATATAGATATAGATCAAAGTTTTGGGGAAAAACTGGTATATTATCTAAGCTTTTGGCTGGCTAAAAATAAACATAACTAGACAGAGACAACTATTAATAAGTAAATAAAAAGTAGAAACAAATGAGTCAATTCCTAGGCAGGTTGATAAGAAGTCTAGGGTCCCTGAGGAGGAGAAAGGGGTCTAGGGCTCTCAAAGCGGAAATAGGGGTCTGGAATTCTCAAAGAGGAAGAAAGGACAAACATCTTTTTTTTCCTCTACATTTCTTAGTCTTAGTCACATAAAGCACTTTTTTTTCTTTAAGCCCAGAACTAATGATTACACAACAAACAACTCAGTTTAAACTCTGTACTAAGAATTATGGAACAACAATGTATCCTGCTTGAGGACAGTTTCTCCTTCCTAAAAACCTTCTGGCTAATCCTGTTATCTTAAAATGTAAATTGTGGGAGCGGGTCTAGTAAGATCTTTACAACCTTGGACATTCTTTTGACTTCTCGTAATAACTAATTAAAAACATACAGCTCCCTTGCTAACACTAGTGAGGGGGGCACTCTCATCCCCCTTCTGAGGTCTGTGTCAGAACCTTTCTCTGTCCCTTTTCATACCTTAATAAAACTCTGCAACACAAAAGCTCTTGAGTGATTAAGCCTGGTCCCTGGTCCCGAAGCTAAATCTTCGGAGATCATGAATCCAACACTGTTCACCATAAGCCATCACCTTGGGGGCTGGTCCGGGATCTTCAGGCCAAGGTAAGAACACTGAGAGCTGTCTCTCTGCTTTCTCAGTAAACAAGTTTTCTGCTTTACTAACTCTACAGCGTGCTTGTGTGAATGGATGATACGCCCTGCATGAAGCAAGCATTGAGCCCTGGTCTGCAGTTTCACGGTCTCGTAATGACTGAAGGCAGCCCCCAAAAGGGGAATCTTATCAGGGGTTTATATTTATATTGACCTGCCAATACCAAGAAACACCCAACGTCCCTGCGAGTGGAGCAGGCAGAAATGGGCGAAGCATGTGGATACAACTTTCCCTTCTCAGTCACCTTTTCATGGTCTCTTTGACCATTTCCTAAGTGTGTGGGGAATTAGAGCTACTAACATAATCTGTCTGATCATAGACTTTCAAGGGACTTGTGATCCATACTGTTACTATGTACTTTTACTAGACCCCAAGTATGGAAGCGCCTAGCCCTGCTAGGAGCCGAAAGTTTCAAGAGCACGTTTGGGAGCGAGGTGGAGCTCCAGATCCAGGAACATCTCTCAGTCTAGAGGGCACTCTCTCGGCTGCCGGCCTCAGGAGCCAGCGACCTTAAAGTGAGTCTCTGTCATGGCTGTGTCTCCTATCTATGTGGAGGGAAGCCCTGCTGGTGACCATGAGGCTTTCGAGGACACAGATCGGGAATTGCAAAATGTGGTTAGACTGGAATTACAATGGGCTTCTTCTGGTAGCATCAGCTCTTTGCAGACCAGAGAAGGCTCTCTGATGACTTTTGTCTCAACTCCCTAGATACTCCTTCTGCGGAATCTGTGGACATGAACTGGAAGGATTAGCCCTAGTGGCTTGAGGGCAAAAACCACTTTTTCCTCGCTGGCTGACCCTTTTGCTATCACACATGCTGGCATGGTGACACTCAGGAGGGACATCCTGGATGTTGTTCATCCCTTTATGACTCACTGCTTTTACTGCGGTCAGCACTGTACTCAGGAATGTGCCTGGGCACACGTAAGACAGAGGCTTCCCCTGGTACTAGTAGCTTGGGAACATTCCGGAAACTACTCTGGCAAGTCAAACAAATGTCTTGGTGGTAAGAAACTGGAAATCAGTCTGGGATGCTATCAGGCCTACCCCTGAGGCACCTCCACCCCACCTCGGTGGTACACCCAGGAGGGACGAGTAAGATGTCTGCGTTGGTAAGGTACAGACTAAGTCCGACCAGGAAAGGAAAACTTTGGTGGAGAGTCTGTCTACACCCCCATCTAGAGCAGGAAGAGACACTTCTGGTGGAAAGAAGCCATGGCTGTGGATACCACTTTTTTCCTCTCTCACAGATGGGAGCTAACCGTTCCAGAACCACTCTTTTACAATGTATTTTAAGAAACTGGGACAAGTTTGATACCCAGAGTTTAAAGAGATGCCTGATCTTCTGCGATACTGAATAGCCATAGTATGCTTTAGAAAATGGGGAAACGCTGGCCTGTTAAAAGGTCTCTCAATTACGATACTGTTTTACAACTAGAACAGTTTCGTAGAAAACAAGATAAATGGGCAGAAGTGCCATAAGTGTTGCCCTTTGTCTCTCTCAAGACATGCCAGACTTATGTCCTAAGGGTGCAGACTTGGGTGTGAAACCTTCAGCTCCCTCCTGTCCTCCTGCTTTGCCCCTGTATCTGGGGCTCCCAACTGAACTATGCTCAAGTCTCAAGGCTGAGGATCAGGGCACCCTTCCAGGAGGGTCTGCTCAGTCTAGGTAGAATTTCAAACAGTCCCAGTGTGGTCGAGACTACTTAGAGGGTATGTCTTAGGAGAGACGTTGACTCCTGACTTAAGAGCTCAAGTTCTGGGGGAAGCTACTGCTTTTGGAGATAAACGGCTTGAACATGAGACAAGGGGGAAAAGCAAACATGAAATAGCCGTCCTCCCTACTGGGAGTCAAGCAGTTCCCCATAACCGTGCCAGACTGAGGCTATAACACGGCTAAAGGAAGGTAGGATCAGAGTCTTTGCAAGAGGTAACCTTCAAGGACTCAAGCAAGTGCACACTAAGACTAAACTATGCTAAGCTGGCTGACATAGAACAGGGAAACAAGGAAACTGCTAGTCATTCCCAGATAGAGTATGGGAGGCTCTCCACAAGTTCACTGACATTGATCCTGAAAGTGCAGAGGGAGGAATGATCTTAAAAGATTTATCACTCATTCAGCTCCAGAGATCCACCATAAGTTACAAAAACAGACTTTTGGACCACATCAGTCTTTAAAAATTTTAAACTGTTGCAGCTGGCTCAGATGGTATATTATGGTAGAGAATATGAGGAAAATACGAGGCAAAAAAAAACAAAAACAAAAAAACACCAGGGAAAGACTGAAGCCCCAGCATGACTGTGAGACCTGCCTGAGAGGAATGCCCAGAGGCACCCAGGTGAAAAGGGATGGGCTTGCTATTACTGTGGAAAGGAGGGGCACCTCAAGCGGGATTGCCGTCAGGCCTCTAAGCCACCCCAGCTCCATGTCTGGTCTGCAAGGGACCACACTGGAGGAGAGACTGCCCCAGAGGCACAGGTTTCAGGGGTCCGACTCTCAAGACGATCGGGACTGAAGGTGCCCAGGGGTCCCACATAAGCTCCCGTCCTAATTACACCTGAGGAACCCCAGGTATTAATAACTGTGGGGGCCAACCCATCGATCTCTTTTGGACACTGGGGCAACTTTCTGCTCACTAAAGCCCCTGGTCCACTTTCCTCCTAATCCACTACCATAATGGGGCTGTCTGGACGAGCCAAACGCTATTATTTCAGTCATCCTTTAAGCTGAAACTGGGCCTCTGCGCTATTTTCTCACATGTTTCTGATTGTGCCAGAGCTTCCCCCACCCCTTCTGGGGAGGGATATACTGAACAAGGTCCAGGCTTCTGATTTCATGAATATGGAACCTGCTCTTATAACTGAAGAAAACGTAAATCCTGAAGTGTGGGCTGATGGAAAAACTGTGGGTCAAGCACAAAATGCTGTTCCTGTCGCTATCAAAGACCCTCACCTATTTCCAAATCAAAAGCAGTATCCATTAAAACCTGAGGTTAAGGAAGGATTAAAACTCATCACTGAAAATTTAGAGGAACAAGGACTATTAATCCCCTGTAACAGTCCATGCAGCACTCCTATCTTGAGTGTAAGGGAAAGTTAAATGATAAATGGAGACTTGTTCAAGATATACACATAGTAAGTGCCTAATCCCTATACTTCATTGTCTGAAATCTCTGACTGAACCAAATATTTTTCAGTCATTGATCTGAAGTTTGCTTTCTAGAATTGAATCTATACTAAATCATCCTCTGCCTATGACTTTAAGATGATTGAGAGGATTTGGGGGCATTATAGGCTATTGCCCCATTTGGATTCTGCGTTATGGGGAACTTAGCCAGCCTTTACATACACTTCTAACTGAGACTCAGCAGGCCCAAACCGACGAGCTGGTTTGGTCCTCAGAGACTCAAAGGGCTTTCAAGGCTCTTCAAACTGCTCTCTTGCAGGCTCCCGCTTTGAGTTTGCCCACAGAATCTGAGTTTAGTTTGTCACTGCAAAAAGGCTACGGCCACACTGCTTAAGGGTAATTGCTACTACTGTTTTGCTAATGCCTAAAGCTCCTAAGTTTACTAATGGGCGAAATCTTATTGTACTGACTTCTCATGATGTAAGTAGGATCTTAGACTCTAAAGTTCAGAGCAACGATGACTCTATCTTTAAAGCTGCTGTAACTCAAGGAGTATGAAAAGCTCTAGGAACAGAGCATCACTTACACTGTTCCCGGAGACCCTAATCTTCAGGAAAGGTTGAAAAGACTAATGACATTATTAAGAGGCATCTTGGTAAACTAACTCAGGAAACACAAGACAGTTGGTTTAGTTTTACCCATACCTTTGATAATGAGGGTATGACCTGCCCCTCAAAAATGGGATTACCTCAATGACAGACTGGTTTTGCACACAGATATTGTCATAGATCCTAAAGCCTTAGAACTAACTATCTGACTCAGCTTTCAGCCTTTTCAACAGATATTACTGGGAGGTTAACTACTGATCCAGCCTTTGAGTCAAACAGGCCAGTGTTTGAGCCAGGAACGGACATGGGTCTGAGAATCTATGTGGGCTTGCTTCTGCTGACTCCAAAAGTCCTGAGTCTGCTATTTGACCCTCAAGACAACACGTTCCTGTCCTGGGCTCATTCCTACACTGCATTCCATAATGCTGAAATCAAAATTGCTGGCTCTGTGGAGCACTCCCCCTTCTCATCAATTAAAGATTTCCCATGGTGGGTTTCTCTACTTCAAGGAAAAGACTTTCTTCAACTCTGTGATGACAACCGGCAATCCTAAGATGGACTGGTATAACATATTGTACTTTATTTTGGGGGGCTCTAAAATCACTGCAGATGGTGACTGCAGCCATGAAATTAAAAGACGCTAACTCCTTGGAAGAAAAGTTATGAGCAAGCTAGATAGCATATTCAAAAGTAGAGACATTACTCTGCCGACTAAGATCCGTCTAGTCAAGGCTATGGTTTTTCCAGTAGTCATGTATGGATGTGAGAGTTGGACTGTGAAGAAGGCTGAGCACCAAAGAACTAATGCTTTTGAACTGTGGTGTTGGAGAAGACTCTTGAGAGTCCCTTGGACTGCAAGGAGATCCAACCAGTCCATTCTGAAGGAGATCAGCCCTGGGATTTCTTTGGAAGAAATGATGCTAAAGCTGAAACTCCAGTACTTTGGCCACTTCATGAGAAGAGCTGACTCACTGGAAAAGACTTTGATGCTGGGAGGGATTGGGGGCAGGAGAAAGGGACGACCGAGGATGAGATGGCTGGATGGCATCACTGACTCAATGGGCGCGAGTCTGAGTGAACTCGTGAGTTGGTGATGGACAGGGAAGCCTGGCGTGCTGCGATTCACAGGGTCACAAAGAGTCGGACATGACTGAGCGACTGAACTGAACTGAACTGAACCTTAACTATGGACATAATGTAACATTAATTTTGATTAGGTTTTAACTTGGTTTAATGACTATTTTGCCTTACATCTGTAACTGTAAAATGTGGTTTGTTTCTAACCGTCTGAAAGCTTTTAAGTTACAAATGGTTGTCCAGGCTCCTATGAGTGGCACAGCCTCTTCCAACTATTACTTGAGGCCCTTGGATCAGAGACCCTCCATATGAGGGTTTAGCAGAATATGTTGCTTCAACAATTTAGGGATTATGCCCCTCAACAGCAGGAAGTAGTTATGCAATGAAAACAACGCCCCTTTCCCTTGGCAACATAATTCTCCTAAAAGAAAACGAGGGAATGAAAGGAGGGAATTCCTAGGCAGGCTGATAACAAGTCTGGGGTCCCCGAGGAGGAGAAAGGAGTCTAGGGATCTCAAAGTGGAAATAGGGGGTCTGGAATTCTCAAGGAGGAGGAAAGGACAAACATCTTTTTTTGTCTACATTCCTCAGTCACATAAAACATTTCTTTCTTTAAGCCCAGAACTGATGCTTACATAACAAACAACTCACTTGAAACTCTGTACCAAGGATTATAAAACAATGTATCCTGCTTGAGGACAGTTTCTCCTTCCTGAAAACCTTCTGGCTAATCCTGTTATCTTAGAATATAAGTTATAGGAGTGGATCTAGTAAGATCTTTACCACCTTGAAACATTCTTTTTATTGTAATAACCAATTAAAAAAGTATATAACTCCCTTGCTAACACTAGTGAGGGGGGGCACTCTCATCCCCCTTCTGAGGTCTGTGTCAGAAGCTTTCTCTGTCCCTTTTTATACTTTAATAAAACTCTGCTGCACAAAAACTCTTGAGTGATCAAGCCTGGTTCCTGGTCCCGAAGCTACGTCTTCTTTGGAGATCACGAATCCAACACCATTCACCGTAAGCTATGACAAAGGCCACACAATTGCTGAATGAATCCCTCGATAATGAAAAAGTTTTTAAAAAAGAGAGGAAAAATCTTAACATGGAAATTTTCCCGTGTAATTACTGGTGCCGCATTTAAATTTTTGTTGTTGTTTAGTCACTAAGTCATGTCTGACTCTTTGCGACTCCATGAACTGCAGCACTGGCTTCCCTGTCCTTCTCTCTCTCCCAGAGTTTGCTCAAACTCATGCCCACTGAGGTCAGTGATACTGTCTAACCATCTCATCCTCTGTCACCCCCTCCTTTTGCCTTCAATCTTTTCCAGTATCAGGGTCTTTTCCAATAAGTTGACTCTTCACATCAACTGGCCACAGTACTGGAGCTTCAGTATCAGCATCATCAGTCCTCCCAATAAATACTCAGGGTTGATTTTCTTTAGGATTGACTAGTTTGATCTCCTTGCTGTCCAAAGGACTCTCAAGAGTCTTCTCCAACACCATAATTTGAAACTGTCACTTATTTAGTACTCAGATTTCTTCATGGTCCAACTCTCATATCTGTACATAACTACTAGAAAAACCATAGCTTTGATGATAGACCTTTGTCAAAAGTGATCTCTCTGCTTTTAATACGCTGTCTAGCTTTGTCCTTCCAAGGAGCAAGCATCTTTTAATTTTATGGCTGCATCACCATCCAAATTGATTTTGGGGCCCAAGAAAATAAAATCTGTCACTATTTTCACTTTTTCCCCCATCTATTTGCCAAGAAGTGACGAGACTGGATGCCATGATCTTAGTTTTTTGAATGTTGAGTTTTAAGCCATTTTGTTCACTTTCTTCTTTCACCCTCATAAGAGGCTCTTTAGTTCCTCTTCACTTTCTGCCATTAGAGTGATATCATCTGCATTATCTGAAGTTGTTGATATTTCTCCTGGCAATCTTTATTCCACCTTGTGGTTCATCCAGCCTGTTAGGGACCAAACGACGGGCTCTAGGACCTGCGTCATGTTTACCAGAAAGAGACAGGATATGCGCTCATCCTGCCTGGCCAATCATATAACGCCAGCTACTCCTGTAACTAAGACAAAGAACTGCCTGTATATAAGCCGCCATACTCCTTTGTTCGGGGCTCTTGTAGGATTCCCTTGTGTGGGATGAGACTTGGGCCCTAGCACGCTAGAGATAAACTCCCTTCTTGCCCTTGCATTACCATGGTGGACTTGCTCTCTCGGTCGGTTTGGAGATACGGGCTCGGAGCATAACATTTGGGGGCTCGTCCGGGATCTCTGTCCCGCCAGAGAGGACAACTCTCCTAGTAAAAGGGAATAACCTCATTAGGAGATAAGAGCTCTGAGCACCGGTGCTAATGTTGCAAAAGCCCAGATTAAGTCCGGGGCCCGGTATCGTACTGGGGAGGCATCTGGGTGTAAAGTGCAGAGGCAAGTCCAGCGTAAGGCCGGGGCCCAGTCTCGTGCTGGGGAGGCGGATGGCTCTGGTTACTAGATAAAGTCCAGCGTAAGGCCGGGGCCCGGTTTCATGCTGGGGAGACGGCTGGCTCTGTGAACATCTTGCAGGTAAGATTGAGTGCATTGTCGGTGGCCACCTTGCGTTTGTTATCTGTTTGTCTATTCGTGGTGTCTGTGTTGCTCTTTGTGTGCTCTGTTGGCTCCCAGTGTACTTTTCTGTGATCATGGGACAAACAACTTCTACTCTTTTATCTCCACTTCTCTGATTTCAAGTCTAGAGCACAAAATCTATCATTGCTGGTGAAAAAAGCAAGTTAGTAACTTTTTGTTCTGCCGAGTGGCCTGCTTTTGATGTCAGCTGGCCACAAAAAGGCACCTTCAGCCTGCCTACTATTCGAGTGGTCAGAGAGAAGGTGCTCGCCCCCTACCCTTTGGGACACCCAGCCAGACCAAACTCCATACATTTTGGTCTGACAGGACCTGGTGGAAAACCCCCTGGCCTGGCTAAAACCTTTTGTTTTTCAGCCCCTCACGTCCCTTCCCTCTTCCCCGCCCTTGCTTCCACAGGTTCCACAGGTTTCATCGGGAAAAGCCAGAAAGAGAACCAAGCCTTCAGCTCCTCCCAAAAAAAGGGGCCCCGCCTAGGGAATTTGGAAAAAGGCAAAAAAAAATGGCCGGCGTAGCGAAAAAAGACCCGGAGGTTCCCTCCTCCACTGTTCATGCGTTTCCAGTTCAGGCGGGGCCAGCCAGAGAGGGTGGAGAACAGACATATCAGTATTGGCCCTTCTCCACTAGTGATCTGTACAATTAGAAAACCCAGACTCCTTCCTTCTCTGAAAAACCACAGGGTCTTATTGATCTTTTAGAGTCTATCCTGTTTACTCACAATGCCACTTGAGATGATTGTCAGCAACTGTTACAGGTACTTTTTACTACACAGCGCAAACAGATCCTGTCAAAAGCCCGAAAAAATGTGCCAGGGGTGGATGGGAGGCCCACAATACAGCCTAACCTCATTGAAGAGGGGTTCCCCCTGGTGCGACCCAACTGGGACTTCAAACGCGCTAAAGGTAGGAAGCATCTCCGAGTGTACCGTCAGACTCTCATGGCTGGCCTTAGAGGGGCCGCCAAAAAGCCAACTAATTTGGCCAAAATAAATTCAGTGAGACAAGAGCCAAATGAGAGCCCAGCAGCCTTCCTAAAAAAGATAATAAAAGCTTTTAGACAGTATACCCCTTAGAACCCACAGGCAGATGAGTCACGAGCGGCAGTTATGTTAACATTTATAAATCAAGCAGCCCCCGATATTAAAAAAAAGTTACAAAAGATACAGAGGTTAAGTAAGCAATCCTTGCAAGATCTAGTGAAGACAGCCGAGAAAGTTTTTAATCATAGAGAGACCCCAAAAGAGAGAGAAGACCACATTAAAAAAAAAAAAAATTTAGAACTAAAAAAAAACATAAAAATCAAAAAGAGCTGGCCCAAATATTTTTTGCTGGGGTTAAAAACAAAAACAGGTTCCAAAAAAAAAAAAAAATTAGACTCAAAAACTAAAAAAAAAACGACAAGGCGTAAGGTTAAAAAAAAAAAACCAATGTGCGTTTTGTAAAGAGTTTAGACATTAAAAAAATAAATGCCCCCCCAAGAAAATCTAAAAAAGGGGCCCAAAAACCCCCAAAACGAGACTCCCTCCCTAGACAGTCATATCCTCTACGTGGGTGAGGATAGCGACTAGGGGGGTCAGGGCTCGAAGCCCCTCCCCAAGTCCTGGGTAACTATAAATGTGAAGGAAAAACTGGTTGGCTTCATGGTGGACACGGGAGCCCAATACTCAGTCTTAAGCCAAAAAGATGGACCTATGTCTAAAAAAAATAGCTGGGTGCAGGGAGCAACCGAGACTAAACGATATGGATGGACTACAAAATGACAAGTAAACTTAGGGGCCCACCAGGTGACCCATTCTTTTCTGGTGATACCTGAGTGTCCAGCGCCCTTGTTCGAAAGGGATTTACTGTCTAAAATAAATGCCAAATTCATTTCAACCACGGACAAGTGTCGGTTCTAGATGGGACCGGGTATCCTCTTCAGGTCCTGTCTCTGGCATTAAAAGATAAATACAGACTCTACTTGCCAGAGGCCCCAGCGACAATAAGCCCCAAAGTACAACCAGGGTTTCAAAGATACCCTCAGGCCTGGGCTAAAACAACAAAAATGAGACTAGCCAAACAGAGGCCCCCTATCATTGTGAAACTGAAAGCCAGTGCTTCCCCGGTGAGGGTACGACAGTATCCCATGAGTCAAGAGGCTCAACAAAAAAATTACTCCTCATATACAACACCTCATAGACGTTGGGGTCCTGAAAAAGTTGCCGGTCCCCATAGAACACTCCCCTGTTGCCTGTGAAAAAGCCTGGGGGAATTGATTTTAGACCGGTTCAAGATCTACGAGAAGTCAACAAACGGGTGAATGATATTCATCCTATGGTTCCTAACCCTTATACATTGCTAAGCAACTTGCCTCCAAACTACATTTGGTACACTGTTTTAGATTTAAAAGATGCCTTTTTCAGTTTGCCTCTTGCCCCCGTAAGCCAAGAAATCTTTGCCTTCGAATGGCAAAAAGACGGTGGTCAGACCCCTGTGCAGCTGACATGGACTCGCTTACCACAGGGTTTCAAAAACTCGCCCACGTTATTTAATGAGGCCCTGGACAAAGACCTCCATGAGTATCTGGTTGAATACCCTACCATTGTTTTATTACAATATGTTGATGACCTTATGCTGGCAGCAGCAACAAAAAAAGAGTGCCAAGAGGCAACAGGTGACCTCCTCCAAACCTTGGGGACTCTAGGTTACAGGGCAAGTGCCAAAAAGGCCCAGATTGCCAAGCAAGAGGTTACATACCTTGGTTATAAGATAAAACAGGGCCAGAGGTGGCTAACACAGGCTATAAAAAAACCATCCTCCAGATCCCTGAGCCGGCTAACCCTAGACAAGTGAAAAAATTTCTGAGAACTGTGGGATATTGCCAGTTATAGATCTTGGGGTTTGCAGAAAAGGCCAGGCCCCTATATAAAGGGACCAAAAAAAACAGGGACTAAAAATGGACTGAGCCAATAAAAGAGGCCTTCCAAGAGCTCAGGCAAGCCTTGCTAAAAGCTCCTGCCCTTGCCCTCCCTGATCCATCTAAGCCTTTCCAATTATTTGTAGATGAAAAGCGGGGGATAAAAAAAGGGGTACTAACACAGAGATGGGGACCACGGAAGCGACCTGTAGCTTACCTTTCCAAGAGACTGGACCCAGTGGCAGCCGGATGGCCACCTTGCCTCCGTATCATCATGGCCACCATGCTCTTAGTCCACGATGCTGATAAACTGACTTATGGACAGAGACTCTTGGTCTACACTCCTCATGCCATAGAGAGAGTTTTAAAGCAAATCCCAGGTAAATACATTTCTAATGCCCGCTTGACATACTACCAGGCCTTGCTACTTGACACCCCACGGATTCATTTCCAAACGCCCTACACTCTAAATCCGGCCACTCTTTTGCCCAATCCAGAGAAAAATAGCCCCCTCCATGATTGTGATGAGATACTGGCTGGGGTAACAGCAATGCAAAAGGACTTAACCGATACTCCACTGGATAACAGTGAGCTAAAATGGTTCACAGATGGCAGCAGTTATGTGAAAGATGGACAGAGACGGGCGGGAGCCACAGTAGTAGATGACTCTGGACAGACGATATGGGCAGAGGCCCTTCCCCCGGATACCTCAGCACAAAAGGCAGAGTTAATTGCCCTGATTCAAGCATTAGAGAGAGCCAAAAAATAAAAATAAATAACTATTTTCACTGACAGTCGCTATGCTTTTGGCATGGTACACATCCAGGGCCCGATATATCAGAAACGGGGGTTTTTGACAGCTAAAAAAAAAATTAAAAACTTGCCTAAAATCCGTAGACTTTTAGAGGCTGTACAGATGCCTCGGGCTGTGTCAATAGTACACATACCTAGACATCAAAAGGGTGACAGCCCCACGGCACGAGGAAATTGTGCCACAGACCTGGCAGCTCAAAAAGTAGCTGAGAAAGATTTCATCACCCCTGTGTTGGCGATCGGACTTCCACCTCCAGGTATGGAAACTCTGCCCCCAACCCCTGAGTATTCATCCACAGACCTTGCTTAGATCCAAAAACACACCAACCTTCAAAAAAGTAAAGATAGATGGTACCGAGACTCAGATGGCTACTCGATACTCCCTGCTCAGTTGGGACGGCAACTATGTGAGCATTTGCACTTGTCTACTCATCTGGGAGAAAAGAAGACTCTGATGCTCTTTCAAACTGCGCGCCTGCGATTTCCCCGGCACCAGACAACTGTAGAGAACATAGTGCATGCTTGTAAGGCGTGTCAACAGATGAGGCCAAGAAAAGGACAACATGCAGGACTGAGGTATAGGGGAAAAGGACCAGGGCAACACTGAAAAACAGATTTCACCGAGGTAAGGCCAGGCAAATATGGTTACCGGTACTTGTTAGTGTTGGTGAATACCTTCTCAGGGTGGGTAAAAGCTTTTCGTACAAAGGAAAAAACCGCGATGATAGTGACAAAAAAAAATTTAAAAAAAGTTCCCAGGTTTGGCCTGCCAGTGACCATCGGCTCTGATAATAGACCTGCTTTTGTGAGTCAAATAGTTCAGAGCCTTGCCCTAGCCCTGGGGACTAAATAAAAGTTACATTGTAAATACAGTCCACAGAGCTCAGGGCAAATAAAAAAAATAAATCAGACTCTAAAAAAAACTTCAACTAAATTGGCTATAGAGACTGGCAAGGACTGGGTGACCCTCCTTCCCTTCGCCCTCTTCCGTGCGTGTAATACTCCTTATCAACTTAATCTGACCCCATTTAAAATTCTGTATGGGAGACCTCCACCTGTATGTCCAATATTTAAAGGAAAAAAACTACCGCCTCCCACGTTGGGACAATTCTAAGAGGCCTTGATGGCCTTAAGCAAGGTGCACTCTCATGTCTAAAAACTGCTCCAAAAAATGCATGTGGGTCAAAATAAAAAAACTATTCCCTCACATGACATTGGCCCAAAAGATTGGGTATGGGTCAAAAGGCACCAAACCAAGGCACTAAAACCCAAATAAAAGGGTCCTTATGTTGTTCTTCTTACCACCCAATTGCCCTAAAGGTCGACGGTATCGGGCCTTGGGTACATTGCAACCACATACGCCCAGCTACTTCAGCAAAACAAGGAGACGCTAAAAAAATAAAAAGCGTCTCTACACCCATCCAACCCCGAGGCTAAAGCTCCGGCGTCATCGACAAGACCAAGACAACTCGTCTAGACCATCTTATGGATGACCATGTTACTCTGCTCCAAAGCTGCCAGCGTGAACCTGCACCAACCCGTCAAAATCACCTGAAAACTGCAAAATGGACTAACACGTGAAATGCTTAACTCCACCACCGCAATACATCCACCAAATACTTGGTGGCCAGACTTATACTTTGACCTTAAGCCGGTGATAAATATACGCTAAAAGAGGGGCAAGCTCAAAAATCATGCATTCTGGGCATGTCCAGGTGCGCCCAGACATAACTAAAAGATCTGTGGGGAGATTCAGGGGGGACTCTGTGCTGCCCTAAAAAAAAAGTGTTGTTTTTATGCTGATCACACAAAAATAGTTAAAAAATCTATGGCCAAAAGAAGAGAGGGACTAGCCCAACATAAACGAAAACGTGAGGCTCAACAAAGATGGTTTGAGTCTTGGTTTCAACAATCCCCTTGGTTGACCACCCTAATCTCCACCTTGCTGAGACCCCTGCTAATACTTTTACTAATGCTTACCTTTGGCCCATGTACTATCGATAGACTTGTAGCCTCTGTAAAAAACGCATAAATACTGTACAGCTGTTTGTGCTTCGACAACAATATCAAACTGTGTCTCAAGACCGAGAGGAAGAGTCCTCTATATGATCTAAGGACAGGGGGGAATGTTAGGGACCAAACGATGGGCTCTAGGACCTGAGTCATGTTTACCAGAAAGAGACAGGATATGCGCTCATCCTGCCTGGCCAATCATGTAATGCCAGCTACTCCTGTAACTGAGACAAAGAACTGCCTGTATATAAGCCGCCATACTCCTTTGTTCAGGGCTCTTGTCGGATTCCCTTGTGTGGGATGAGACTTGGGCCCTAGCGCGCTAGAGATAAACTCCCTTCTTGCCCTTGCATTACCCTGGTGGACTTGCTCGCTCTCTCGGTCGGTTCAGAGATACGGGCTCGGAGCATAACACAGCCCAGCATTTCACATAATGTATTCTGCATAGAAGTTAAATAAGCAAGGGTGACAATATACATACGGCCTTGTCATACTCCTTTCCCAATTCTGAACAAGTCCATTGTTCCATGTTCTGTTCTTAACTGTTGTTTCTTGACCTGCATGAAGGTTTCTCAGGATTCAAATAGGTTTAACAAACATAAAATAAGCACACTAACTACAGCTAAATATTTTCTTCTCTAATGAAGCATTTAACAGAATAAATGTCATAAGTCTTAAGGGGAAATACTTTTGTTTCTTTAGGCAGGTGAATTCCTAACGTCTTATTTGAACAAGTATAATGTAATCTCACAAATTGAAAATAAATAAATATAACAAAAAAACTAGTGTCTAAAAAGTGATTACTAAACTAAGTGTGGTCCCAGAACAACTACATGATCTAAGGGAAAGCTCATAATTTCATTAAAATACTTTAGAAATTTCCAGATGAAAATGTAATTCCACAAAATCTAAACAAACCAAATATTCTAAATATAAAAATTAAAAAACACTCTCCTGCTTAAACAATAATTATACACTGCATATAGGAAATCCCAGTAACAGCATAGTCAAACCCCAGACCTGAGATGGGTTATGTCATCTCTCTGAACCCTGGCTTCCTGCCTATCTCTATGAAAACGGAGATAACACTATCTACCTCATTGGGTTGTTGGGACATTAAGATATGTAAACCATTTAGGAGAGGGTCTGACACACCAAGTACTCTATGGACACTAGTTACTATCTCTCTACAGCATTCAGCACATACTAAGAGCTCAATTAATACTTGCTAAATGAATGACTAACCTATAGGAAAAAAATGGAGTTTTCACAGCAATTGGAATCTAGCCAAACCTAACTCAAAAAAATTATGAAATTATTTAAGTCCTGTTGGCCCAATTCAGGAAGTTATTTTGGAACCATGCATTACTGAGATAATTAAAATAACATTTCATTCAAATATTTAAGTACCTACTACGTGTCAGACACTGGGCACCTAGAAACAAACAAGATACACTTTCTATCTCAGAGTTTACACTAAATAAGTTGAATAAATAACTGAATAGTTGAAAAGGAACTCAGAAGCCTTCTCGTCTAACACCATGCATTTTAAATATAAGGAACATGAAGTCCAGAAAAGTTCAGTTTGGCCAAAGACACAAACTAGGTAGTGAGGAGCCAAGACTGGAACTCGGGTCTGATCCTCTGCAGCCTGCATCGCAGTGACTCGGGGTCTTCAACATGACACAGAGATGAAGACCATAATCAGCCACTAACAAAGGTCCTTCTAAATTATCTTAACTGGATAATGGAATTCCAGTCAGACTTCAAGGGAGCTACTCAAGGCACAAAAATAAAATCTACTGTGATCACTTGGCAAAGGTCTTGATTGACAGAAGGACTTCTTGGATGGTTGGGAATCAGTGAAAAGTCTGTCCCACATTAGTGGTCACATCTTCAGCCTCCCAGAGACAACAATAAAACAACACACCCTGCACTGCTACACACTTAATTACACACTTAACTGCCAGGAATATGAAAGGACAAATAATTACCTTAAATGTACCATTCTGATTTTTCATGTAAGAGACCAAAAATATATCCACTGGAAGAAGTGCTGATGTGATCAGTGCAATGGCCAGAGAAAAAATGGCGGTTATGGTGGAGACAACTTCACTTTCCCGCTGACTCTGATATTTGCGAACATATATCCAGCAGAACGCCAAAATAGCCTGAAACAGACAGAAGGAAACGTTTTGTTACTGCCTTATCTATGCTCTAATACTGATTTTATAATGTGTTTTAAAGTTCCTGGTTGGACACTTTATGTCAAATAAAGATGCTTTCAGATGTGCACGGAGAAGTCCCCCACCCCTTACAAACTTAGTCAGGATTTATCATTTTCAAAGCCAAGTTCATTAAAGCAGTACATCATCACTGGGGTGCCAAGACACCAAAACACAAGCAAAGGTTGTTGATAACAGTACTCAGTTACATATTTCCTCACAAACAGTATGACCATTAATGGCTGACACATTACAGTTGTAACCACCTCTGAATACTTTTCCCTATACATTTTCCCAAGCTAAAGGAGATGTAACTGAAAGTTGTTTCCCATTGTTCATTGCAGCACTATTTACAACAGCCGGAACATGGAGCAACCTAGATGTCCATCAACTGATAAATGGATAAAGAAGTTGTTATCCATATACACAATGGAATATTACTCAGCCATAAAAAGGAACGCCTTTGAGTCAGTTCTAATGAAGTGGATGAACTTAGAACCTATTATACAGAGTGAAGTAAGTCAGAAACAGAAAGATAAATATCATATTCTAAGACATATACATGGAATCTAGAAAAATGGTACTGAAGAATTTACTTACAGGGCAGCAGTGGAGAAACAGACATAAAGAATAGATTTGTGGACATAAGGCAAGGGAGGAGAGGGTGAGATGTATGGAAAGAGAACATGGAAACTTACATTACCATATAGATTGCCAATGGGAATTTGCTATATGGCTAAGAAACTCAAACAGGGGTGGGATGGAGAGGGAGATGGGAGGCAGGTTCAAAAGGGAGGGGATATATGTATACCAATGGCTGATTCATGTTGAGGTTTGACAGAAAACAAAATCTGTAAAGCAAGTATCCTTCAATAAAAAAAAACCTAATTAATTTAAAAAAAAGTTATTCTATCCTGTTCTTACCACAGAAGCATCACAAACCACCACCCAAACTGAAATTAACTTCTGTCCCTTTGTGACAGTTCAAGAGTATCATTCAGCTAAAGGTTAACTGTCAACAATCACCATGCGATCAACGGATTATACTGTAATTCACATTTTAAAGGGTATTAAATAAAGAAGACGAGAAGGCAATGGCACCTCACTCCACTACTCTTGCCTGGAAAACGCCATGGATGGAGGAGCCTGGTGGGCTGCAGTCCACAGGGTCACAAAGAGTCGGACACAACTGAGCGACTTCACTTTCTCTCTTTCTATAGTTTTTGCTGGAGAAGGAAATGGCAAGCCACTCCAGTGTTCTTGCCTGGAGAATCCCATGGACAGAGGGGCCTGGTGGGCTGCAGTCTATGGGGTTGCAAAGAGTCAGGCATGACTAAGCAACTAGCACACACAAAGAAGAATGAACACTGAAAATGGGTGCATGTGCATTACAAGGACCTTTCCAGGGGAAAAAGCACACTCAGAGGTACTGAGGTTGACATCTGTAATCCAACAGATTACACCAACATCCTTCCAGAAATTAACACAGAGTAAAGTGCCAGGAGCCAGAGTGAGGAATCCCGCCCATGGCAAAGGTCATGAGGAAGGAAGCCCGACAAAACGCAAAGGCGTGATCTGACTTCAGGGGTTCCCCCTGAGTTTTCCTGAACATCTACCCCCAGAAACCAGAGTCTGCCTGCCTTATTGTACTGTGCTTTTCCACTCTTCTGACATTCTCTGGAAAAAGTTAACTTAGGGCTTCAGTCTCTTGCATATGAAAGCAATGTTTCAGCTCAAACCCCTCTGATGGCTCCCTAACTTGCATGACAGATTCCCCCAGACTTTTTACAATTTGTGAATTGCTTACAGCCCCCCAACTGCGAGAGGCACAAAGCTTAAAGCATCTTAAAGATACAGAGCCTTTTCTAAAGAGCTAAAAATTATATTGGTGACGGGTTTTCACTGTTGAGGCAACGAATGCTGCCAAGCTTCCATATTCTTTATCTTTTAGGCACCTGGAGGATGATATTAATCAATGTAATTGGGATATAGAAAAAGGAATATAGTACTTTTGATGCAAGCAACGCTAGACTTTTGAGTTAATTACTTTTCTCTTTGTTATAAATCACTGTACTCCTTTTACTTGTTATAAATTGTTGTATCCTTGCTATATAAGAATGTAACTTTATTTAGTGCTTTCTGAGAGTGGCACCAGACTTTGGAAGAACAACACAAGTAAGTCTTCTGGTTGACAAACCCTTATCAGAAAAGGGCTGTAAAATGTTAATTGGCCTTCTGGCCAGAAGATGATGTAAATCACCTAAGACTTATGTATACAACTAGGTATGCAGAGAGAAAGCCTGGTCTCGATAAGAGTCAGGGCTGCTGACACTGCTTAATTTTATATTACCCATTGATCTCTATATACAACAAAATTTATAAAAGGCCGTCTGGACAATAGAGGAGGGGCCAGTCACTGGAAAGACTGGTTTCTCCCGTGTGGTCTATTCTCCTTCTCTCTTTTTCTGGCTGAATTCCCATCTAGGGCGTGGAGGCTCGCCATGTCTACTTACTTGCCCTAGCTTCTAAGTCCCGTGAGAGAGGGAGCCCAAGGAGGGGCACCCTCCGCTATTCAAATGAGCACCAGTGGCCTAACGTAGATGGTGCAAACTTCTTGTCCTGAAGTTTTATTGGCTTTCCCCGTAAACCAAGTTATTCAGCCTCTTTTCTCCACTAAATTTCCTATTATACTATTTCCTCTTAATTTCTTTTAAATTTCTAATTAAATACATATGTTTTTCCTCGCCACGCCGTCCCCGCTTCGAATTACCCTGGATCCACTGGGGCTGGACCCCGGTAGTAAAGGACTTTACTCTGGCATCAGAATTCTCTGGAGGACCACTATAGCAATTTCTAATTCAATAGGTCTGGAGAGGGTCCAGAAAACCTGTATTCGTAACAAGTTCCCAGGAAGGCTGATGCTGGTCCAGAGACTACACTTTGAGAATCTCTGCTTTACTCAATCATAGGGGATGGCAGCCAGATCCTAAATGGGTGATTCTCAACCTTGGCTGTGTTAGAATCCCCTTGGTAAAAACTTAAAATTTCTTTATGGCCTCCCCCAAATCACTTTCAGAGACAGGCTTCTCCAGGCATCAGCACGGAGGATCCCAATCTGAGGCAAACTTGGGAATCAAGGTTTTAAGTAAGCTCTATAAAAGCACTGGGACACAAGCTTTGTTCTGTCCTTTCACGCTTTTCAACAGATTTAAGTTTTGGTGCAGACAAGGTATGGGTTCCCTGGAGAAAGAGATCCAGGCATGGCTTTCTTGACATATAAGAAGCCATTTTTGGCATAAGCTACTTTCTGATCTAAGCCTGGCCACAATGCTTGCCCTTGGACAGATCTCAGTAATTAAAGATCTAGAGGGAACAAAATGATGCAGAAGCAAACGACTCTATCAAGCAAGAGAAGTAAGTACAGCAAAGACAGTACATCAGTTGTAAACACTCCCAGGTCTGTTTCAAAGATTGTGCTCAAGTGTTCAACTATGAGATCAACTGGAATCTGAGGGATGATGCTAATCTTTTCTGACCCTCCTTGGTTTCTGTCTAAGACCCAAGCCCTTTCATGAATATGTATGACCCTTAGCTTTAAACTTCCCCAATCTTGCTGATGAGGACTGCCTTTTCCTGCCTTAGGAAAGACCCCCAGTGTTCTCCCTTCTCCTGATCTTTGGCTTGGTTGTATCTGCTGGCTCAACACTCATCAATAGGCAAACCTAGTTTTTCATGTAACATTATTTCCCTTTTGGGTATCATACTTCAGGAGCCAGAAATGAACTAGGAACACCACCTAACTAGTTATAGTTTCTAAATTCTCCCATCACAATCAACAGAAAGGAACCGTTCCATCACTGCAGAAAAACCTCCTTTGCCCCTCCATAATTAACCCCTCTCTCCACTTCCCTCTGGCTCAGTTGGTAAAGAATCTGCTTGCAATACAGAAGATCTGGGTTCGATCCCTGGGTTGGGAAGATCCCCTGAAGGAGGTCATGGCAACCCACTCCAGTGTTCTTGCTTGGAGAACTCCCTTGGACAGAGGAGCCTGGTGGGCTATAGTCCACAGGTTCACAGAGAGTCAGACATGATGGAGTGACTAAGTGCACCACTCCCTAGCCCTTGAGAACCACTATCTATTATCTGCGCCCACAGCTTCTGCTTCTTCTAGAATGTCAATGTACTTACACAGTATGTCTTTTGAGTACAGCTTCTTTTAGTTAACTTAATGAATCTGAAATCCATCCAAGTTGTTGCATGTAATTTCTTTACATTACTAACATTTCAGCTGGTGTCAGAACAGCAGGAAAAAATAAAGTGAAAAGAAAAATGTGCACTTCAGAACATGGATGTTGGAGAAAAAGAAATAAAAGGAAATGTAGGGAGGGAAGAAGGAAAAAGGACGGAAAAAGACCTTTATTCAAATTCTTAACAATTTACTAATTTCATTTTGTTTTGGAAAATATTCTTTTATAAAATGTTACTTATATTAATATTTCACGGGTTTGTTTCTAAATTGACAAATATAGCTTTCCCCAAATTATTTTGGAAGTCACTGGAAGATGAGCCTTTCTATCCTTAGCAGCAGCTCAGACAAAAAACGGAATAAACTTTTTGCTGGACTTGAAGAATATCTGCACTTGTACAAAGTTTGAAGCGGCAGGCATTACTGAAGAGGAAGGAGCTTGCCAATAACAGGCAGTCGAGCAGGAAAAGAGCAACCTGGGCAAACAGTTAAGCCGGAGGTTCCCAAACTTTTAGGGGTTTGGGGAAACTTTATTAAAACAGACCCCAAAGAGCTTTTTGTTTTCAGGTTAAATCTATCAATAGTTACACTACATCATAAAATAAACCAACTGTCCTCATCTGTAAGATAAGAATATTTCTTTCATAGCAGGTTATAGGAACTGAGTGTAAAGACTTTAGCACAGTGCCTGGGCTAGCAACTGCTCAACAAAGAGCAGCAATTATTATTAAATGTCATATGAAATAACATTTTTAGAGAACCCATGAAAGAAACTAATATATAATTCTGCTAAGTCATAAGGAAAGATTTAGAGCAGTCCCCAACCCCTCCCAAGTGATTCTGACTTAACTGGTTTGGGCATTAGGGCTTTTAATACTCCCCAGGTGTCTAATGAGCAGTCAAGGTGGAGAAGTACCTGGGCAGAGGCAGGAGTGAGAATCAAGGAACACATGCCGCTTGAGATCTTGTCAAACTGCAGATTCTGATTCTGCAGGGCTAGGGCCCCATATTTGTATTTCTAACAAGTTCCCAGATGATCCCCTCACTTGGAGTAACAAAAAGAACTTGCTTTACAGAAACGGAGACTCAACCTTAAACAGTAATGGGAAATGCAATTTGAGAGATGGTGTAAGCCAAATTATTGACAATCCTATGGGGGTGAGGACTAGGGTGAAGGGCTCAGATTTAATATAGTAAATGTGGACAGTTAAATTATAGGCTTGGAGGAGCCAAGTCTAACCTTTCCTTATGTGACAGAAGAAAATGAAGCCCATCCTGTTTGCCCAAGATAAAGCTGTCAGTTTCAGTGTTCTGAATATTTAACACAGTCTTCTAATCTTTAATCCAGTTCTCATCTAATAATCCACAAATTAAAAAGTGGCAGCAGTTCTCAAAGTGTTAAGTCCCCAGACCCCTGGCAGCCCCACAACTCTTTCTGGGGATCTGCAACTTGAAAACTGTTCTCACAATACTACTAAAATGTCATTTGCCCTTTCCACATTGATATTTGACACTTTAGCCCCTGACTTTTTTAATAATCCACGGAGGAAAATGTGAATGTGCTCAAGTAGAGATGGCTGTCTCCAGGAAAAGCATCCTATGTTAAGAGCTGAAAGCCAAAGGAGGCACTACTTCCAAGAAACAACATTTTCACTTGAAAGCGCAAATGACTATGTATCCAAGACTGTGAGCTTGGCAATTTCTCACTACTTATTTCTGAGACATTTCTTCTGACAAGATCAGTGGTGATACTGATGGATGTGATATTTGATTTATGTAATGAAATATATCCGTTATTTCGAAGATCTGCTTAGCTCATTGAACCAGTTATTTCCTAAATGACCAAATGCATCATATTATAAAACCACATATAGGGGAAAGAACAAAAGTTCATTGATAGGGTTTCAAATCCCATATTTCATTCTAAGCAGCTTCTACTTACTAAGTTTTGATATAATATTATACTGAACAATGTCACAATGACCTAAAAGATACTCTGCTTCCAACTATGTATCACTAAAATCTCATGGTAACCTCTCAAAATGTTGGATGCAGAAGCAGACATGAGAATCCAGTTCTCATCTAATAATCCACAAACTAAAGGGATTTCCAGAAAATTAAACAATGGCCCTCATTACTAATTTAGTCCTATTCTAAACATCTAATTTCAAACCTTTAATTCTATTTTCATTTTATTTTGTTCCTGCTGTAATATCACCAACTTAAATGCTTTCCCTTCCTTTTCTATCCAAACTTTGCCTCTATTCCACACTCTCCCAAAATTGTTCTTTATTCTCTCAAGTCCTATTTAATTTTAAAATCATACTTTGGTTTTCAGTACTTAATAGACCTGTTTCAAGAATTCTTATTTTCCCACCTATCTTCAGGCCCTCTTAAAGGTCACATTTTATTTGCATCCTCCTACAATTTATAGCATAACTGCTGTATCTGAAATGTTTATTCATTGATAATTGCCAAATTATTCTCCCTGAACTTTGATACAGGTTATGTGCTCCTTTGTTTTCCTCTAAACTGTCAGGAAGGGAGAAATTTACTTTTCCTTCTTAAGTTCTTTTGCCTGGTCTAACAATTAAATTGACACAAGCTAGATCAACAGGAGAAAATCAAATATTTAATAACATGTATACTGTACAGACCAGGGTTCAGCAATACGTGAACCGTGAACTTCCTGATGTTCAAGCTGGTTTTAGAAAAGGCAGAGGAACCAGAGATCAAATTGCCAGCATCCACTGGATCATGGAAAAAGCAAGAGAGTTCCAGAAAAACATCTATTTCTGCTTTATTGACTATGCCAAAGCCTTTGACTGTGTGGATCACAATAAACTGAGGAAAATTCTGAAAGAGATGGGAATACCAGACCACCTAATCTGTCTCCTGAGAAATCTGTATGCAGGTCAGGAAGCAACAGTTAGAACTGGACATGGAACAGACTGGTTCCAAATAGGAAAAGGAGTACGTCAAGGCTGTATACTGTCACCCTGCTTATTTAACTTATATGCAGAGTACATCATGAGAAATGCTGGACTGGAAGAAGCACAAGCTGGAATCAAGATTGCCGGGAGAAATATGAATAACCAGATATGCAGATGACACCACCCTTATGGCAGAAAATGAAGAACTAAAGAGCCTCTTGATGAAAGTGAAAGTGGAGAGTGAAAAAGTTGGCTTAAAGCTCAACATTCTTAAAACTAAGATCATGGCATCTGGTCCCATCACTTCATGGGAAATAGATGGGGAAACAGTGAAAACAGTGTCAGACTTTATTTTTTGGGGTTCCAAAATCACTGCAGATGGTGACTGCAGCCGTGAAATTAAAAGACACTTAGTCCTTGGAAGAAAACTTATGACCAACCTGGATAGCATATTTAAAAGCAGAGATACTAGTTTGCCAACAAAGGTCCGTCTAGTCAAGGCTATGGTTTTTCCAGTGGTGGTGAATGGATGTGAGAGTTGGACTGTGAAGAAAGCTGAGCGCCGAAGAATTGATGCTTTTGAAGTGTGTGGTGTTGGAGAAGACTCTTGAGAGTCCCTTGGACTGCAAAGAGATCCAACCACTCCCTCCTAAAGGAGACCAGTCCTGGGTGTTCATTGGAAGGACTGATTCTGAGGCTGCAACGCCAATACTTTATCCACCTCATGTGAAGAGTTGACTCATTGGAAAAGACCCTGATGCTGGGAGGGATTGGGGGCAGGAGGAGAAGGGAATGACAGAGTTTGAGATGGCTGGATGGCATCACCTACTCAAACCACATGAGTTTGGTTGAACTCCAGGAGTTGGTGATGGACAGGCAGGCCTGGCGTGCTGCAATTCATGGGTTCCAAAGAGTCAGACACAACTGAGCAACTGAACTGAACTGATACTGTAAAGGGGAAGTACCCAAGAAAACTTAACAAAATGGCCAAAGCCCTCACTTTAAATACCACCTTCAGCTATAGACAGAGGATGCTGGAAGTGATGCCTTGGGACCTGAACTGGGAGGAAGGCACTTCACATGCAAGTAGAAAGCTAAAGTTTGGTAAACAAACTTTTGCTGGGCCAGGCAGGGACAAAAGGACACAGAGGGACTCTCTCAGCTCTAGGCTCACCAAACCTACCCCACATTCTTTGCAGGTATCTCTGGTTATAAAACTTATTTTGGAGACAGGGCCCTGATCCAAATTCTTCCAGAGGCTAAGGCAGATGTAAAAAGAAATATTTCCTGAGTCTTCCATTTCTTACAAATAACCAGTCTAAACTAATCCCCATGCCAGAGAGACATTTTGGGGTGTCAAATTTTGTTCCCCTACAAAGTCAAGTGAATACAATAGTCTGGAAAAGCCCAAGTACAGGCTGTGGAAACCAAAGCCAACTTCAGGTCTTTCCCTTTCTCCAAGCAGAAAAAAACATGTTCCAAGGTAAAGGCATTACTTTCTGGGCAGGTGGTAAAGGCTACAAAAGAAGCCTTTTCAAGTTTTCACACACTGCATGAAGGATGCAGTTTCTGTTGCAACATTTACAAGAAAAAAACATACTATACAGATTGCAGACACGGTAACAGAATCTAGAAAGTAAAGTAAAATGAGGCAAATTTTGATTTCAAGAAGTAAACTGGATATTTTTTTTTTTCTTTTTGGTTTGATTTTGTTGTTTCCCTACTGACAAGTGGCATTAATACTTCAGGACACTGAAGAAACAACAGGTTGGGCTGAAGACTACCGGGAAGTGAGACTGGGGAGGGGAACGAAGAGAAATAAACTGAACTCCCAATTAAAAGGGTTTTAACATGGGTCACGGAAATAAAAGCTAGGCCACCTGACCCACGTTTTGCTGCCTGGATAAGCAGGAGTCAGGCGGCTGGGATGAAGTCAGAGAGGTGGGCACACAGACCCTGACCCTGGAAGTAACCAGGGCCCCAACTCCGCGGCACAGGTGTCTCAGCCATCAAAGACCAGGAAGGAAGGCGAAAGCCGGCGTCAGAACGCACGTCACCAAGGCAGTACCATACAATAGGGGAGAGAAGGCTGCGGACCCCACGGCCCTAAAGGCTGGGACACGGTGGAGCCTCTCCGAGCGCACAACCGGCTCGCGAGCCGACGACGCGGCGCCCGCGGGACGCGCGCAGGCGGGAGCTGCCTGCCTCCGGGGCCGGTCCTCTCGGCGCCCCGCTCCCCCGTGCGCAGGGCCCTCTGTTCAGGCCCGAGTCCGGGGCACTGGCTGCGCCCCAGGGACCACCCAGAGCCCGCAGCCGGCCGCCGGCGCGCCCCTCCCGCGGCCCGCCCCCACCCGGCGCCTTCGCGGCGGCCGCCGGAGCGGGAGAGGCGGGACGAGGAAGTCGGGGCCCCGGCTGCCAGCGGCGGGGCCGCCCCCGTACCCCGGCCAGGCCCCGGGTCACGCCAAGCACCTCCCCTACCAGGAGAAGGAGGCCGAAGATGCACCAGCCGATCACCAGCTCGGCGGACGCCGCGCCCGCAGCCGCCGCCGCCGCCATCTTCGCTTCCGGCCGGGACAGCCCCGGTGAAGCGGGGACAAGAAAGGGGAGGGAGGAACCCGCGCAGGACGCGGCGCTCGCGCACCCTAAAGGTTAAAGGGGCGAAGGGGCGGAGCGCTGGTTGCCTAGGAGACCCGCTGCGAGCGGCCCCTGGCGACAGCGGCCGGGGGCGGGGCGCGTCGGGGCGCCGTGACGTCATGCACGGCCGGCAGCGGGCGGTGCTGGGTTCTGAAGGACGTAGTCTCCCAGCGGCGTCACGTAACTGGCTGCTGTCCGGAAACGCCCAGGCGCCCATGGGCTAAGCAGCAGGTTTGTCAACAGAGGCAAGTCGCCTCAGGGGCTTCCACTGCCATTGTAAGGGAAGAAGCTCCCTAGTCTCCTTGGCAGAAGAGCCGCTCAATTAGCAGAAGGCCTCTCCAGGTTGTAGGAATGGCAGACTTTCCCAGCTGCCCAAATGACTCTGATTTGCTGGCACCTGGGCCCAGCCTGAGTAGCTGCTGAGGTGGACGCTGTCTTATCATGGGATGTTATGGCCTTTGTAGGGTGGCTCAGACGGTAAAGAATCTGTCTGTAATTTGGGAGACCTGGGTTCCATCCCTGGGTTGGGAAGATCCCCTGGAGGAGGGCATGGCAACATACTCCAGTGTTCTTACCTGGAGAATCCAATTGACAGAGAAACCTGGCAGGCTGTACAGTCCATGGGGTCACAAAGAGTTGGATGACAGTGACTGCTACTGCTGCTGCTGCTAAGTCGCTTCAGTCATGTCCGACTCTGTGCGACCCCATAGACAGCAGCCCACCAGGCGCCCCCATCCCTGGGATTCTCCAGACAAGAATACTGGAGTGGGTTGCCATTTCCTTCTCCAATGCATGAAAGTGAAAAGTCAAAGTGAAGTCGCTCAGTCGTGTCCGACTCTTCGCAACCCCATGGAGTGCAGCCCATCAGGCTCCTCCGTCCATGGGATTTTCTAGGCAAGAGTACTGGAGTGGGGTGCCAGACTAAGCACACTTAAATCTCTACATGCCTGTGGATTTCCATGATAACTTTATACCCTAATGGTACTTGACTTTCTGAACATACTATATGAAATCACAGCTTCTCACTAGAAGCTGTGATTTCATATAATATATATTATAATTATAATGTTTGAAAGTGAATGAGATAATCCACACAGACCCAAAGTGAAGCACAGGGAATGGTCCTGAGATGGCCTGCCTGGGTCCACTGGAGTGTGGGTACATTGTTAACCAGTGAAATGAACAAGATGTACTTGTAATTTAACCACAACTCTATGTATGAATCTCACATCTCTTTACAATGCATTAAGTGGTGCTGTTATCCCCTAACCAGGATCTGTTTTGGGTTGGAATCCTGCTGAATGGAAGGAGTGCAGTGTCTCCCTTCCTGGACGATATGAGGGAAGAAGAAAATAGAGAAGATAGTTTTACTGTGACATGTAACATCAAAGGTGGCTTCTTGCTCTCTGAACTTGCCCATGTTTGACTGTGACTCTCCTGCAGGCCATTCACTTTTCCAGAGACTGCCCTCATGGTTTCCTAAAAGTGAATTGTAGAGACATCTCTACTCTAGGAGGCCACTTGGAAATCCCCCTACTGGCTGCAGGAAACACTATGGTCACTTAAACTCTGCCTCTCCATGCTAAGCTCTCCTATTACTCTACTAAAGGCGCACTAGCTTGGAGGAGAGCCTTAAGACAATGCCAGGCCAGATCTCATCAAGAAAATTAGAGATACCAAGGGAATACCAATACCAATGAAATCATGCAAAGATAGGCACAAAAAAGGACAGAAATAGTATGGACCTAACAGAAGCAGAAGATATTAAGAAGAGGTGGCAACAATACACAGAAGAACTATACAAAAAAGATCTTCATGACCCAGATAACCACGATGGTGTGAGCACTCACCTAGAGCCAGACATCCTGGAATGTGAAGTCAAGTGGACCTTAGTAAATATCATTACGAACAAAGCTGTTGGAAGTGATGGAATTCCAGTTGAGCTCTTTCAAATCATAAAAGATGATGCTATAAAGTGCTGCACTCAATATGCCAGCAAATTTGGAAAACTTGGCAGTGGCCACAGAACTGAAAAAGGTCAGTTTTCATTCCAATCCCAAAGAAAGACCAAAAAATGTTCAAACTACCACACAATTGCACTCATTTCACATGGTAGCAAAATAATGCTCAAAATTTTCCAAGCCAGGTATCAACAGTACGTGAACTGTGAACTTCCAGATGTTCAAGCTGGATTTAGAAAAGGCAGAGATAGCAGAGGTATAAAAAATAAATGTGATTATACAACTTAAAGTAATGTTGAAATCACTTTATGAGTAGAAATTACAATAAAAACTGATTTTTAAATGTATGATATTTAAAAATGATCCAGAACACTCTCAATAACTTTAACAAAGGAAGCATTGTTTGTTTGTTTTTCATTTGTAACGTATGTATTTCTCTTTTTGCTAACAATAGGGCTCCTTTCCTGACTCCAATAGCTATTCTTTTTCATCATTGGAGTCTGTTTGCTTCATTTCTGGGCAGAGGTTCTCAGATTATGTTTGAAACCAAAGTATAACTGTTAGTGTTTAATTCCCACATATTAATGATTTATTGGTTATAAGATTTTGCAAGACCACTTGGTCCTCATAGTGTTTATGGGGCTAAAGGAGCCTAGATCTACCATAGATCTAGATCTAACCATACCTGAAGTCTGCATGCATGCTCAGTTGCTTAGTTGTGTCCAACTCTTTGCAACTTTATGGACTGTAGCCCACTCAGTCACTCGGTCAGTCAGTTCAGTCACTCAGTCGTGTCTGACTCTTTGCAACCCCATGAATCGCAGCCCGCCAGGCCTCCCTGTCCATCACCATCTCCCGGAGTTTACTCAAATTCACGTCCATCGAGTCAGTGATGCCATCCAGCCATCTCATCCTGGGTCGTCCCCTTCTCCTCCTGCCCCCAATCCCTCCCGGCATCAGTCTTTTCCAATGAATCAACTCTTCGCATGAGGTGGCCAAAGTACTGGAGTTTCAGCTTTAGCATCATTCCCTCCAAAGAAATCTCAGGGCTGATCTCCTTCAGAATGGACTGGTTGGATCTCCTTGCAGTCCAAGAGACTCTCAAGAGTCTTCTCCAACACCACAGTTCAGAAGCATCAATTCTTCAGTGCTCAGCCTTCTTCACAGTCCAACTCTCACATACGTACATGATCACAGGAAAAACCATAGCCTTGACTAGACGGACCTTTGTTGGCAAAGTAATGTCTCTGCTTTTGAATATGCTATCTAGATTGGTCATAACTTTTCTTCCAAGGAGTAAGCGTCTTTTAATTTCATGGCTGCAGTCACCATCTGCAGTGATTTTGGAGCCCCCAAAAATAAAATCTGGCACTGTTTACACTGTTTCCCCATCTATTTCCCATGAAGTGATGGGACCAGATGCCATGATCTTTGTTGTCTGAATGTTGAGCTTTAAGCCAACTTTTTCACTCTCCAATTTCACTTTCATCAAGAGGCTTTTTAGTTCCTCTTCACTTTCTGCCATAAGGGTGGTGTCATCTGCATATCTGAGGTTATTGATAGTTCTCCTGGCAATCTTGATTCCAGCTTGTGCTTCTTCCAGCCCACTGTTTCTCATGATGTACTCTGCATAGAAGTTAAATAAGCAGGGTGACAATATACAGCCTTGACCTACTCCTTTTCCTATTTGGAACATGACCAGTTCTAACTGTTGCTTCCTGACCTGCATATAGGTTTCTCAAGAGGCAGGTCAGGAGGTCTGGTATTCCCATCTCTTGAACAATTTTCCACAGTTTATTGTAATCCACACAGTCAAAGGTGTGTGATCCACACAGTCAAAAGTAGCCCACTAGACTCCTCTATTCATGGGATTCTCCAGGCAAGAATACTGGAGTAGGTTGCAGTGCCCTCCTCCAGGGTATCTTTCTGACAGGGATTGAACCCACATCTCCTGCATTTCAGGCAAATTCTTTATGGCTGAGCCATCTGGTAAGGTCACCTGAAATATAATGTGAAACAATTTAAAACTGATCTTTAAGTTTTTAAACAATCAATAGGCTAAAGAGATTTATCTTTATATTTTCATTTGTTTCCAGATATATATTGTATCTTTTCTATTGTCTTTTTAATGATATAGAGAGTTTCAACCATTATAATAAAATTATCCTTTTAAAAATATTGTGATTAAAAATAAGAAAGTGGAACAAGCTGGTGGAGGAATAGGTGGACGTGGAGTACATCTCTCTCCACAGATACTCAGGAATACACCTTCAGACACAGAAGTAGGTGTACCTGGAGACACAGAGTGGACAGGAGTACCTGACCACCAGAAAAAAGAATATATAGAACCAGGCAAAACTCTGTAGGGCAAAGGAACTAGGGGGGAAAACAGGAGTCTTAGTAGGAGTGGACCTGAGCTCGCTGGGTGGGGGAACTGAAGTGCAGGGGTCCGATTGCCACATTGGGACAATTGAATCAGAGGAGAAACATTTGAGGCTGAAAGTGAAGCAGCTGCCCTTTGGCAGCCTAAATGGAATGAAAATCAGACAGTCCTTGCTGCAGCCATACATACCCTAGACAGGGATGTAGGTCCCCTAGAAGACGCAGCAGCTGGGAGCTGGGAGTATAGAGTTTGTGGAGCAATCCCAGGATGAGGGCTGCTGTTGACAGAGCCTGAGGGCAGAAAGCTGGACCAAGGGGACAGGAGGGAGGAGATTGTGGTGGGAAATGCCTGTGGAAAATGCCAGGCAGCCATGGAAGCAAGGCGATACTGCTGAGTCATATGTACGGGGTGGAGCCATCACCATAGCCTCCAATTCCCCACAAGCCAGCATCGGCAGCTGAACAATAGAGAGGCTGGCCCATCAAGCGCCTGTGCTCAGAACAGCAGAGTAGGACCTCACCCAGGGTGCCCCTATAAGTACCTGATGCATTGGAAAACAGAGTAGGACCCCAGCCAGAGGAGCACCTTTATGTGCCTGATATGCCTGAAAAACAGAGAAGGACTCCAGCCAAGGGAGCCCTCTGAATGCCTGACCAGGTGGAATAACAAAGAAAGACAAGCCAAAGAGGCCTTCTGATCACCAGCTGCCAGAGGCTCAAAAAAAGACTCTGATAAGGCCATAACTCTGTGGCGGAGGCAGTCCATGTCCCCGTGACCCAAGCAGCTGCGCCACCTTCACTCTCAACCCTCACTGGGGCAGAGCTGCCACAGGCAATAAAAAGGTCTTGTATCTATGCACGCAGGATCACTTGTTTGCGACCCTATGGACTGTGGCCTATCAGACTTCTCTGTCAGTGGGGTTTTCCAGGCAAGAATACTGGAGTGGACTGCCGTACTCTTCTAGAGCACCATATTTCCTGCTGCCCCAGCTGCCAACCCCCCTGAGTATCTGGTGCTGTCAGGGCCCCTGCAACCCAAGCAGCTGCACCACCTCTACACCTGGCCTTCACTGGGGCAGACTCAAGTCCTCCAGGGCAGACTCAGGAGCAAACCCCAGTGGATGACCCACATGCAGAGGTGGAGAAAAAAACCACAGTTGAAACCCAGGGGCAGTGTGGCTAAGGAAAAAGACCCAAAACCTTACCACCAGTCATACAAGTTAAAGTGAAGTAGCTCAGTCATGTCCGACTCTTTGCCACCCCATGGACTGTAGCCTTTCAGGCTCCTCTGTCCATGGGATTTTCCAGGCAAGCGTGCTGGAGTAGATTGCCATTTCCTTCTCCAGGGGATCTTCCTGACCCAGGGATTGAACCCAGGTCTCCCACATTGTAGGCAGACGCTTTACTGTCTGAGCCACCAGGGAAGCCCCCAGTCATACAAGCCTCAGCTTAAATCCACATGATCAACTAGTCAGACTCTGTCTATGGAATATTTAAAAGGTCATTGAGAGCTCCCACAAAAGAAAATGCACTAGTTCTGACAGCTATGGACAATGGAGGCAAAAACACACAGGAATAGGACCAGATTAGAATATGAGCTGCCCCCACAGCAGATCGAGAGACCCACGCAGGGGGTCTAGGGAGGCGAGGTGGACTGTGATTCCCAGTGAGGGAAAGGACACTGACAGCAGAGTCTCAAGAAAAAATATTTATTACTCTTATGTTTTGACTTGTTCTGCAGTTTCTTTTGGATATTTTTCTTTTTCTTTTTCTACCCTCTGTTACAGTAATCTATTTTATTAGCACTATGAAATCTATTTAAACTTTTGAGATTTTTTTCCTCAAACACACATTTTATGGCTATTATAAACTTCTGCCTCTATATTGGCCTTTTGCAGGTCTGTAGAGTTTTCCTTTGTTTCCCCTCTTTTTTAATTTTAGTTTTTAAATTTTTTAAACTTACTATTACTTGTACTACATTTATTCCTTTGTTTCCTTTCCTACTTTTCTTTACCCCTTGCAGTTAAATCTCTATTATATATAATTCTTCATCTACCTCCATTTAAGTTTTCAATTCCATTCTTTCTTTTCTTTCTTTCCTTCCTTTTTCTCACAATATATGTTAGTTTTGTTTTCCTTGCTTTATTCCTCAGTTGGCATCTTGCTTTAGTTTTGTTTTCCACTTTGTGCTTTTGTTAATTTTGTTCTTAACTGGTGGATATCATTTTTGGTTTCCTTTGTTTGCTGGGTCAGTCTATTGTACTTTATTTTTGTTGGACTATTTTGATTATGCTTATGGGTGTACATGTGTATATTCCATTATTTTAATTATTGTTTGCCTGATTTTGTCTGCAATTTGTCTTGGCTTTGTCTTTGGTTTCTCATTTTTGGGTATTTGTTTTAATCCCATTTAATGCCATAACAAACCATCTGTAGAATCTCTTTCCTGGCCAGAGATCAAGCCCTGAACCTTTGAAGTATGAGTGCTGACTCCAAGACCCTAAACTATCAGAGAACTCCTAACCCCTGGGATTATCCAAATAGTGAGAACTCCCACAAAGGCAACCACTAGTACTCAAGACACAGTATCACCCAACTGCCAGGAGCACCCTGTGCAGGATGCCTCATCCAAACAACAAAAAGACAAAAGTACAAACTCAGTCATCAGCAAACAGGCTTACCGCCTCACTCAGCCTTGTGCATCAGAGGGGGAAAAAATAAAACCTCAACTCCTCCCACTAGAGCACGAGCACAAATCTCACCCTACACGAAGATTACACAGAGCACTAGACCAACATTAGACAAGGGCAGGAACTGAAAGGAACAGGGGTCCCAGAAGAAAAGAGAAAAAGAAAGGGTACGAGAAAATGTTTGAAGAGATTATAGTTGAAATTTTCCCTAATATGGAAAAGGAAATGGTCAATCAAGTCCAAGAGGCACAAAGAGTTCCATACAGGATAAACCCAAGGAGAAACACACCAAGACACAGACTAATCAAACTAACAAAGATTAAACACAAAGACTATTAAAAGCAGCAAGAGAAAAGAAACAAGTAACATCCAAGGGAAACCTCATATGTTTAATAGCTGATCTTTGAGCAGAAACTCTGTAGGCCAGAAGAGAATGGCAAAATATATTTAAAGTACTGAAAAGGAAAAATCTACAACCAAGATTACATTACACAGCAAGGATCTCATTCAAAATTGATGGAAAGATCAAAAGCTTTACAGACAAGCAAAAGTTAAGAGAATTCAGTACCACCAAACCAGCTTTACAACAAATGTTAAAGTGAATTATACAGTCAGGAAATACAACAGAAGAAAAAGATCTACAAAAATAAACCCATTATATATATAATATTATATTTAATATATTATATAATATATAATTATATATTTAATATAATATAATATATATATATAATTACTTTAAATGTAAATAGATCAATTGCTCCAACCAAAAGACACAGATTGGCTGAATGGATACAAAAACAAGACCCATATGTATGCTGTCTACAAGAAAACCACTTCGGATGTAAAGACACACATAGACTGAAAGTGAGAGGGTGGAAAAATATATTACATGCAAATGGAAAGCAAAAGAAAGCTGGAGTATCAATCCTCATATCAGACAAAACAGACCTTAAAATAAAGAACATTACAAGAGATAAGGAAAGACACTACATAATGATCAAGGGATCAATCCAAGAGGAAGACAGAACAATTGTAAATATCTATGTACCCAACATGGAAGCACCTCAATATATAAGACAGACACTAACAGACATAAAAGGAGAGGTTGACAGTAATACAATAATAGTAGGAGAATTTAACACCCCACTCACACCAATGGACAGACCATCAAAACAGAAAATTCATAAGGAAGCATGAGTCTTAAATGATACATTAGATGAGATGGATCTCATTGATATCTTCAAGACATTCCATGAAATGCAGAAGAATACAGCTTCTTCTCAAGTGCACATGCAACATTCTCCAGCTTAGGCCACAGGTTGGGTCGCAAATCAAACCTAAGTAAATTTAAGAAAATCAAAATCATATCAAGCGTCTTTTCTGACCACAACTACATATTAATTACAAGAACAAAACTGTAAAGAACACAAACATATGGAGATTAAACAATACATTTCTAAATAACCAACAGGTTACTGCAGAAATAAAAAAAAATTCCTAGAAACAAATGACAATGAAAACACAACAACTCAAAACCTACAAAATGCAGCAAAGGCAGTACTAAGAGAAACAGAAATATAAGAGGGTAGTTTATAGCAATACACTCCTACCTCAAGAAACAAGAAGAACATCAAACAGACGATGTAAATTTACACCTAAAACAAATGGAGAAAGAACAACAATAACAACAAAAAAAAAACCCTAAAATTAGCAGAAGGAAATAAATCATATACATCAGAGCAGAAATAAATAAAAAAGAACTGAAAGAAATATTAGTAAAGATAAATAAAACTAAAAGCTGGTTCTTTGAGAAGATAAACAAAATTGACAAGCCTTTAGCCAGACTCATCAAATTAAAAAAAGGAGGGGGGGGAATAAAATCAACAAAATTAGAAATGAAAAAATCCTCAACAAAATTCTAACAACAGAATTCAACAACACATTAAAAAGTTCATACACCATGATCAACTTGGGTTTATTCCAGGGATGCAAGGATTCTTCAGTATATGCAAATCAATCAATGTGATACACCAGATTAACAAACTGAATGATAAAACCATATTATAATCTCAATAGATGAAGAAAAAGTCTTTGACAAAATTCAGCAGTCATTGATGATCAAAACTCTTCAACAAACAGGCATAAAAAGAACCTAATTCAACATTTAAAAGGCCATATATAATAAGAACAAAACAAACATTACTCTCAATGGAGAAAACTGAAAGCATTCCCCCTAAGATCAGGAACAAGACAAGGGTGTCCACTCTCACTTCTATTATTCAACATAGTTTTGGAGGTACTAGCTATGGCAATTGGAGAAGGCAATGGCAACCCACTCCAGTACTCTTGCCTGGATGGTCCCATGGGTGGAGGAGCCTGGTGGGCTACAGTCCATGGGGTCGCTAAGAGTCGGACACGACTGAGCGACTTCACTTTGACTTTTCACTTTCATGCATTGGAGAAGGAAATGGCAACCCACTCCAGTGTTCTTGTCTGGAGAATCCCAGGGACGGGGGAGCCTGGTGGGCTGCCATCTACAGGGTCACACAGAGTCAGACACGACTAAAGTGACTTAGCAGCAGCAGCGGCAGCTATGGCAATTAGAGAAGAGAAAGATATAAAAGGAACTCGGAAGGGAAAAGAAGATAAAAAGCTCTCAATGTCTGCAGATGACATGTTGCTATACATAGAAAACTCTAAAGATACTCTGAGAAGACTACTAGTGCTAATAAGTGAATTTAGCAAAGTTGCAGGATATAAAATCAATACACAGAAATCACTTGCACTCCTATATAATAACAATGAAAAATCAGAAAGAGAAATTAAGGAATCAACCCAATTCACCATTGCAATAAAAAGAATAAAATATCTAGGAATAAACCTAAGGAGACAAAAGAACTATATACAGAAAATTATAAGACACTGATGAAAGAAATCAAAGGCAACTTAAACAGATGGAGAAATATTCCATGTTCTTGGGTAGGAAGAATCAATATTGTGAAAATGACTGTACTACCAAATGAAATCTACAGATTCAATGCAGTCACTTTCAAATTATGAACAGCATTTTTCACAGAATTAGAACAACAAATTTCACAATTGATATGGAAACAAAAAGACCCTAAATAGCCAAAGCAGTCTTGAGAAAGAAGAATGGAACTGGAGGAATCAACCTTCTTGACTTCAGATTATACTACAAAGCTACAATCCTCAAGACAGTATGGAGCTGGCACATAAACAGAAATATAGACTGATGGAACAAGATAGACAACCTAGAGATAAATCCATGCACCTATGGGTACCTTATTTTTAACAAAGGAGGCAAGAACATACAATGGGGCAAAGAAATCCTCTTCAATAAGTGGTGCTGGGAAAAATGGACAGTTACATGTAAAAGAATGAAATTAGAACACTTCCTAACACCATACACAAAGATAAACTCCAAATGGATTAATGACCTAAATATAAGTCCAGAAACTATAAAGCTCATAGAGGAAAACACAGGCAGAACACTTAGTGACATCAATCAAAGCAAGAGCCTTTATGGCCTATCTCCTAAAGTAATGAAAATAAAAACAAAAGTAAACAAGTGGGACCTGATTAAACTTAAAAGCTTTTGCACAGCAATGGAAACTATAAACAAGGTGAAAAGACAACCCTCAGAATAGGAGAAAATAATAGCAAAGGAAACAACTGACAAAAGATTAATTTCCAAAATATACAAGCAGTTCATACAACTCAACCACAAAAACAATAAACCAAATCAAAAAGTAGGAAAAAGACCTAAACAGACATTTCTCCAAAGAAGACATACAGATGGCTAACAAACACATGAAAAGATGATCAACGTTACTCATTATTCAGTTCAGTTCAGTTCAGTTCAGTTCAGTCACTCAGTCATGTCAGACTATTTGCGACCCCATGAATTGCAGCACGCCTGGCCTCCCTGTCCATCACCAACTCCCGGAGTTCACTCAAACTCATGTCCATCAAGTCAGTGATCCCATCCAGCCATCTCATCCTCTGTTGTCCCCTTCTCCTCCTGCCCCTGCAAATAAAAACTACAATGAGATATCACCTCACACCAGTCAGAATGTGTTATGTGTGTGTTAGTCACTCAGTTGTGTCCGGCTCTTTGCGACCCCACAGACTGTAGCCCACCAGACTTCTCTGTCAATGAAATTCTCCAGGCAAGAATACTGGAGTGGATTGCCATTCCCTTCTCCAGAGGAACTTCCCAACCCAGGGATTGAACCCTGGTCTCCTACATTGCAGGCAGATTCTTTACCTTTTGAGCTACAGGGAAGTCTGTACCAGTAAGAATGGCCATCATCAAAATGTCTACAAGCCATAAATGCTGCAGAGGGTGTGGAGAAAAGGGAATGCTCTTGCACTACTGTGGGAATGCAAATTGATACAGCCACTATGGAAGATGGTACGAAGATTCCATATAAAACTAGGAATAAAACCACTGTATGACCCAGCAATCCCACTCCTAGGCATATGCCCTGAGCAAAGCAAAATTGAAAAAGACACATGTACTCCATTGTTCATTGCAGCAATATTTACAATAGCTAGAACATGGAAGCAACCCGATGTCCACTGACAGATGAATGGATAAAGAAGCTGTGGTATATGTATACAATGGGGTACTACTCAGCCATAAAAAGGAATGCATTTGAGTCTGTTCTAATGAGGTGGATGAACCTAGAGCCTATTATACAGAGTGAAGTAAGTCAGAAAGAGAAAGATAAATATCATATACTAACGCATGTATAAGGAATATAGAAAAACGGTACTGAAGAATTTATTTGCAGGTCAGCAGTGGAGAAACAGACATAGAGAAATGACTTATGGACATGGGAGAGGGGAAGAGAGGGTGAACTGTATGGAGTGAGTAACAAGGAAACTTACAGTACCATATGTGAAATAGATAGCCAATGGGAATTTGCTATGTCTCATGGAACCCAAAGAGGGGCTCTGTATCAACCTAGAGGGGTGGGATGGGGAGAGATGGGAGGGAGTTTCAAGATGCAGGGGACACATGTATGTCTATGGCTTATTCACGTTTAGGTTTCACTGAAAACAACAGAATTCTATAAAGCAATTGTCCTTCAATTAAAAAAAAATTTTTTTTTAAAGAAAAGTATTCATTGAGGTTTGGTAAGGATTCCAGAAGGTGGTGATGTTGGGCTAGCATTTTTTAAATTAATTTATTTTTTAATTGAAGGATAATTTTGCCCCATTGTATATTCTTGCCTCCTTTGTCAAAAATAAGGTACCTATAGGTGCGTGGATTTATTTCTGGGCTTTCTATCTTGTTCCATTAATCTACATTTCTGTTTTTGTGCCAGTACCATACTGTCCTGAGGACTGTAGCTTTGTAGTATAATCTGAAGTCAAGAAGGTTGATTCCTCCAGTTCCATTCTTCTTTCTCAAGACTGCTTTGGCTATTCAGGGTCTTTTGTGTTTCCATATGAACTGTGAAATTTGTTGTTATAGTGCTGTGAAAATTCCCATTGGTAATTTAATAAGGATCACATTGAATCTGCAGATTGCATTTGGTAGCATAGTCATTTTCACAATATTGATTCTTCCTACCTTTATAAGTCCCTTCACATTTGTTGTAAAGCTGGTTTGGTGGTACTGAATTCTCTTAACCTTTGCTTGTCTGTAAAGCTTTTGATCTCTCTATCAGTTTTGAATGAGATCCTTGCTGGATAGAGTATCTTGGTTGTAGATTTTTCCCTTTTAGTACTTTAAATATATCCTGCCATTCTTTTCTGGCGGGCAGAGTTTCTGCTGAAAGATCAGCTATTAAATGTATGGGGTTTCCCTTGTGTGTTACTTGTTTCTTTTCCCTTGCTGCTTTTAATATTTTTTCTCTGTGTTTAATCTTTGTTAGTTTGATTAGTCTGTGTCTTGGTGTGTTTTCCCTCAGGTTTATACTGTATGGAACTCTTTGTGCCTCTTGGACTTGATTGACCATTTCCTTTTCCATATTAGGGAAATTTTCAACTATAACCTCTTCAAAAATTTTCTCATACCCTTTCTTTTTCTCTTCTTCTGGGACCCTTATAATTTGAATGTTGTTGCATTTAGTATTGTCCCAGAGGCCTCTGAGATTATCCTCAGTTCTTTTCATTCTTTTAACTGTATTCTGCTCGTCAGCAGTTATTTCCACCATTTTATCTTCCAGCTTACTGATTCGTTTTTCTGCTTCAGATATTCTGCTATTGGTTCCTTCTAGAGTATTTTTAATTTCAATAATTGTGTTGTTTATCTTTGTATGTTTATTTTTTAATTTTTCTAGGTCTTTGTTAATTGATTCTTGCATTTTTTTTTCATTCTGTTTTCAATATTTTTGGTCATCTTTACTATTATTTTCCTCAATTATTTTTCAGGTAGTTTGCTTATTTTCTCTTCATTTATTCTGACCTCTGTGTGTCTAGTTTGTTCCTTCATTTGTGCAGTATTTCTCTGCTTTTCATTATTATTTTTTAACTTATTATGTTTTGAGATCTCCTTTTCCCAGGCTTCAAGGTTGTATTCTTTCTTCTTTTTGGTTTCTGCCCTTCTAAGTTTGGTGCAATGGTTTGTGTAAGCTTTGTCTACGGTGAGATTTATGCTGAGATTTTTGTTTGTTTTTCCTCTGATGGGGAAGGCTGAGTGAGTTGTTAATCCTGTCTGCTGATGACTGGGTTTGTATTTTTGTTTCGTTTGATGTTTGGATGAGGCTTCCTGCACAGGGTGCAACTGGTGGTTGGGTGATGCCAGGTCTTGTATTCAAGTGGTTTCTTATGTGGGAGTTCTCACTATTTGAGACTCCCTAGGGTTATATGCAAAGTACATCATGAGAAATGCTGGGCTGGAAGAAGTACAAGCTGGAATCAAGATTGCCAGGAGAAATATCAATAACCTCAGATATGCAGATGACACCACCCTTATGGCAGATAGTGAAGAGGAACTAAAAGGCCTCTTGATGAAAGTGAAAGAGGAGCGTGAAAAAGTTGTCTTAAAGCTCAACATTCAGAAAATGAAGATCATGGCATCTGGTCCCATCACTTCATGGGTAATAGATGGGGAAACAGTGGAAACAGTGTCAGCTCTGTTTTTTTGGGCTCCAAAATCACTGCAGATGGTGACTGCAGCCATGAAATTAAAAGACGCCTACTCCTTGGAAGAAAAGTTATGACCAACCTTGATAGTATATTCAAAAGCAGAGACATTACTTTGCCAAGAAAGGTCTGTCTTCAAGGCTATGGTTTTTCCCGTGGTCATGTATGGATGTGAGAGTTGGACTGTGAAGACGGCTGAGCACTGAAGAATTGATGCTTTTGAACTGTGGTGTTGGAGAAGACTCTTGAGAGTCCCTTGGACTGCAAGGAGATCCAACCAGTCCATTCTGAAGGAGATCAGCCCTGGGATTTCTTTGGAAGGAATGATGCTAAAGCTGAAACTCCAATACTTTGGCCACCTCATGTGGAGAGTTGACTCATTGGAAAAGACCGTGATGCCGGGAGAGATTGGGGGCAGGAGGATAAGGGGACGGCAGAGGATGAGATTGCTGGATGGCATCACGGACTCGATGGACTTGAGTCTGAGTGAACTCCGGGAGTTGGTGATGGACAGGGTGGCCTGGTGTGCTGCGATTCATGGGGTCACAAAGAGTCAGACACTACTGAGTGACTGAACTGAACTGAGGGTTAGTTCTCTGGTAGTCTAGGGTCATGGAGTCAGTGCTCCCACTCCAAAAACTCAGGGTTTGATCTCGAGTTTTGTGTGGTTCTATATTTTTTTTTCTGTTGGTCAGGTACTTCTGCCTGCTCTCAGCTGGTGTTCTTGAAGGAGGAAACAGACAGAACAGGCTCCATTTTGAAAGCAGGACTCCATCTTGGGCCGGACTGTGGACTTTGAGCTATATGCCCAGTATCTATGGAAATGATATATCAACTGGAAAACCAGGCTCTCTGGATGGAAGAGCTCCAGAGCTCGTATACCTAGACTCTCTGCTGCCTAAAAGAATACCCTAATTATCTGTGTAACCAAATAGAATCATAAATTCTATTATGCTTGTTGGGGTATGACCATAGGCCTATTGATAATTGTCCAGTGTTAACTACCTAGGGTTAAGTCATATGAATCACAGGTTAACTTTGATTGTATCTTTCTTTTCCTTTGTTCAGACTAGTTTTAGGGAATTTGGGGAGGTAGGTTTGGGCATGTACACTTAGGGTATATAAGGTTTTCAGAAAAACTGGTCAGGGTCCTTGGCTAAGAGGAGACTCTGCCTTGGGCTCGCTGGTGTAATAAGCTGTACTCCATTATCTGCATTGTCCTTCTGAAGGAGTTTGTTTCCCAGAACGCGTGGCTACAACATTTGATGCATTGGCCTGGAAACTCCTCACTTTGAGGAGACAAGTCCCATTTGGGACTACTCCAAGGCCTTGTGGCTCGAATCTTCTAGAGGGGGGAAAGAGCCTTGCTCTTCTGGAAGGATTCTGCTTCTCAATGCCCAGACCTTTCATGTTAGCAGGTAGTGGACACCAGCAGGGGAATTGAGCACTCAGGTGAGGAGGAACCCACCTGGCAGGGTGGACGAGGGGGGGGGGGCCTGATCACTCCCCTGGGAGGGATTAGAAGGGGCACAGACCCACAGGAGCCTGGAATAGGCAGGTGGCAACGATTGCTTGGTACACAGGTTGACAAGCATGTTAGGGCTTAGGAAGGAAATTTGTGAAGGTCATTTAGGAGGTGGTGTCCACGCCGTCTTGGGGAAAATTATTACCAAGCAATTGCCAGGGGATTTTTAGAAGAAACTTGGTTTTTGTGTGCTCGTATTCTGCCCTCCCCAAGGAGGTGTCCCATCTCCTATGAAATTCTTGACCCCCTCAGAATTGTCAGGCTAGAAGGAGGGAGATACATAAGTGAGTATGAATTGGCTTTTCTGGAGACGGTCTGGGACGTGGGATATTTAACCCATCTGTATTTTCATCCACACCTGATCAAGCCCACCAAGGCAGAATGGACTTTGAAAGTTAAGGGAGAAACAGTCTTGGATCACGTGGTGTTCTGGTTCAGCTGTGCTGACTGGCAGGTGAAGACACGATGATCCCCCTTCTCCCTCTGGGATCTGGCAGGTAAGGCTCTTCTCATCCCAATTAGGAAGGAGGCAAAATGGCAATTTAAATGTCATTTATTGGAAATATCAGAAGTACATAGGGTACTAAGAACTTTGTAGACAGAACAAAAAGGAAAAGTAGAAGGTCTGAGAAGGTAAGCAAGATAAGGGAAGTCAATCTAAGGCAACTGTACTGGAGTGCATGATTAAAATTTTAAAGAAGGGATTTGGAGGAGACTATGGGGTGAAGATGAAGCCTAATCGCCTCCACGTACTCTGTGAGGTCGAATGGCCCCCTGTGGGAATAGGATGGCCACCAGAGAACACCATGAACTTAAAAATAGTGGAAACAGTCTATACAGTAGTCACAGGAGAGCCAGGACACCTGGATCAATATCCATATATTGACTCATGGCTAGGGTTAGCTCAAGACCCTCCTACTTGGACAAGGTTCTGTATCCAGAAAGGAAAGGGAAAAATATTAAGAGCACAAAAATTGACTGATGCTACAGGATTTGAATGGGGATGACCTGACCCTTCCCCCATACTGAATAATGACACGTCTGCCTCCCAGTGCTCCACCAGGACAGGAGGACGCCTTAATGCCCAATCCAGGGCCAGGTAAAGTTCCTGCAGCAGCCACTGCTCTTCCCCCAGCTCCCCTGGAGTACGTAGAGCCACCTTTCAGCAGGATCCAATCCCAGCAGTGGAGACCTCTGGTCAACGCCCCCAGAATCCCACCTCATCTGGACCTCCTAGATTGTATCCACCTCTCCTGGTGAGTACTGATGGGAATGCAGAAGAAAACATAGCAATTAGACAGAGGCTGTGCTCTGCCAAGGAACAGGGGGAACAAACCCCACTACAGATGCCCCTCAGAGAGCTACAACAGCCTCCGGTTCAGGACACATGGGACACTATCATCAGCCCCTGTAGCCTATTATTACCAGCCATTTTCCTCTACGGATATATTAAACTGGCAGAGACATGCTCCACCATACTCAGGGGAGCCACAAGCCATGATTAGGCTAATGGAGACTATTTTTTCGAACCCACTGCCCTACATAGGATGACATAATCCAACTACTAGTCTCCCTCTTGAGCACTGAGGACAGACACAGGATCCTGACTGAGGCCAGAAAATGTTTAAGAGTAATGGCACCTGAGGGTACTGCAAACCCGCAGCAGGGGGCAGAACTAGCCACCCCCGATAAGAGGCCCAATTGGGACTGTAACACAGAGGAAGGGAGGGGCCACCTGGAGAGATATTGGGCAGCTATTCTGCAAGGTCTCAAGAGGGGGGCCTGAAAAAGCTATGAGTATCACAAAACCCTCCGAAGTGATTCAAAGGGAAAGTGAATCACCCTCTGAGTTCTGCGAAAGATTGTGCGAGGCCTATAGACTTTATAATCCAATAGACCCAGCCAGAGGCTGCTGGGTCTTAGATGGTGATAAATGCAGCCTTTGTGTCTCTAGCCTACCCTGAAAATGTCAGATGGGGGGACACCAAGTGACTCATGAATTTTTATACATCCGTGAATGCCCAGTACCTGTTAGGAAGAGGCTTGCTGTCAAAATTGGGGGCACAAGTGACCTTTCCCCCCATGAAAGACCCACTGTTCGAGTGGGCTCAACCACCTATTTACTCTTCCTCTCAGTAACCCCTCAAGATGAATGGAGGTTACACAATCTCCTGGAAAGGAAACCGGACAGGCTAAACAGTCAAGAGAGAGAGTTAACTTAACAATTCCCTGAGGTCTGGGTGGAAGACACCCCTCCTTAGGCTTGCAAAACAAGTCCCACTGGTAATAGAACTCAAACCAGGTACAATTACATCAGCACCTGCCTTGGGCCTGCCAGACCTTGATAAGCCATTTACTGTTTACGTGACTGAAAAGGACAAGGTGGCTATGGGAGTGTTGTCCCAGATTATGGGCACATGGGACAGACCAGTGATTTATCTCTAATAAGCTGGACAGTGTTGCCACTGGATGGCTGGGATGCTTATGGGCAGTTGCTGCAGTTACCTTACTGGTCTGGGAGGCAACCAAGCTGACTTTGGGCCAAGATTTTTTCATAAAAGTCCTGCATGAGGTCAACACTCTCCTGCGAGGGGACCCCCATAAATGGCTGTCAACATCCCAGATTACTCAATACCAGGGACTGTTATGTGAGAACCCCCATGTTACTACTGAGCCTTGTCAGGCCCTGAATCTGGCCACTCTCTTTCGGTGGGAGAAGGTGGGCCCTCACATGATTGCAAGGAAATATGCCAGCAGACATGATAGCCAATCCTGGACCCAGATTTGATCCTGTACACCAATGGCATTAGTCTGGTGAAACAAGGACAATAACTGTTTGGATATGCAGTAGTCATGGAAGAAACCATCGTTGAGGCTAGCTCTCTGCCATCACACTGGTCTGCTCAACAGGCTGAACTATATGCTCTAATCCAGGCCCTCCAGCTGTCAAAAGGTAAGAAGACAAACATTTACACAGACTTCAGGTATGCTTTTGCCACACTACAGAGCTCTGTATAAGGAGAGAGGCCTTTGACAGCTAGTGAAAAAGATATTAAAAATAAGGAAGAAATTAAGACCCTATTAGATGCTGCCTGGGAACCAGAAAGTGTTGCAGTCATACACTGCTGAGGACGTCAAAAAGAGGATACCCCCCGGGCTCAGGGAACAGACTGGCAGATAAGACTGCTAAACAATCAGCCGAGGGCTTGTGGGTGACAAGTGAAGCCCCTATTAAAGCTCTCATATTGGCGGAGATACCTGAGCTAATGCTAGACTCTCCAAAGTACACTGAAGCCTAAAACCAACTAGCAAAAGCAGAAGGGGCCATCAAGACCTAAAAGGGATGGTGGGAATTGCCAAGTGGCAAATAACTGGTGCCAGCTGGCACCCACCCTGGTAAGCCGAACACACCAAGCGACCCATCTAGGCCATGATAAACTGGAAGAGCTAATTTGAAAATATTTCTTGGTTCCCTGCCTCTCTTCCCTATGGAGGACAAAATCTCAGAACTGCACTGCCTGCTCACAGGTCAATACTGCCTCTCAGCACAGACAGAAACCTCCAGGGATTCCAGTAAAAGGCATGCTGCCCTTTGAACACCTGGAAGTGGACTCCACTGAAATGAAACCTCACTGACACTACCATTACCTGCTGGTCATAGTATGTACATTCTCGGGATGGGTAGAAGCTTTTCCTAGCTAGACTGAGCATCAAAAGTAGCCCGGTGCCTGCTTAGGGAGATAGTTCCCAGTTTGGATTTCCTACCAGCATTGTATCGGACAATGGCCTGGCTTTCGTAGCTGATTTAGCACAACAAGTAAGCAAAACTTTAAACATCAAGTGGAAATTAAATACAGCATATAGGCCCCAGAGTTCTGGGATGGTGGAAGGAACCAACCGGACACTTAAAGAGACACTCTCCAAGTGGGTCTTAGAGACTGACTGTTCCTGGGTAGACTTGTTTCCGATGGCTTTGCTCAGACTCAGGATGACTCCACAGTCTCATGGCTCTTCTTCATACAAAATTGTGTATGGGAGGCCCCCTCCCATAATAAAACAGGTGTCAACAAATTTGCCTCAGGTAAGGGAAGATGAGATTTCACAGCAGGTGGAACAACTGGGTAAGGTAATAAATCAGGTAACTAAGTTTGTACAAGAAAGGGTACCATTCCTCCTTGGGAACAGATTCACGAATTTGTGCCCAGGGATCAGGTGTGGTCAAGGACTGGAAACATGACTCCTTGGCCTCACATTGGAAGGGTCCATATACTGTTGTTCTAACCAGCCCTACTGCAGTTAAAGTTGCAGGTGTCACTCCCTGGATCCATCATATGAGGGTGAAGAGAGCATACCACACAAACCTGGAGGAGGCCGAGTGCACTACACAAAAGGACCCCATTGATCCCCGTGAAACCAATATAATCTTAAAGAAGAAAAAGACATGAAGCTCTACAATCAACTGCTGCTACAAGGACTTGCTGGTATCATCTTGAGACTAACCATAGTTTCAGTACAAAGAAGGACCTGTGCTATAATTAACGTTGAATGTTGTGTATATATTCCTGATCTATCTGGCTATATATCAGCCATCCTGGATGTTATGAAAGGTCAGGTAAAAGTTATGTCTGATAATAATCTTCCTTTTTGGACTTTGGTCCTATCCTGGGTGAAGGGTGATTGGTGGAAAACTATATTTACCATTGTTATAGTTGCCTTGTGTTGTTGGAAGAGGGTGTCTGCTATGACCAGTGCGTTCTCTTGGCAAAACTCTATTAGCCTTTGCCCTGCTTCATTCTGTATTCCAAGGCCAAATTTGCCTGTTACTCCATGTGTTTCTTGACTTCCTACTTTTGCATTCCAGTCCCCTATAATGAAAAGGACATCTTTTTTGGGTGTTAGTTCTGAAAGGTCTTGTAGGTCTTCACAGAACTTTTCAACTTCAGCTTCTTCAGCGTTACTGGCTGGGGCATAGGCTTGGATCACCGTGATATTGAACGGTTTGCCTTGGAAACGAACAGAGATCATTCTGTCGTTTTTGAGATTGCATCCAAATACTGTATTTCAGACTCTTTTGTTGACCATGGATGGCTACTCCATTTCTTCTAAGGGATTCTTGCCCACAGTAGTAGATATAATGATAATCTGAGTTAAATTCACCATTCCAGTCCATTTTAGTTCACTGATTCCTAGAATGTTGACGTTCACTCTTGCCATCTCCTGTTTGACCACTTCCAATTTGCCTTGATTCATGGACCTGACATTCCAGGTTCCTATGCAATATTGCACTTTACAGCAACAACACAAGAGAAGACTCTACGCATGGACATCACCAGATGGTCAACACCGAAATCAGATTGATTATATTCTATGCAGCCAAAGATGGAGAAGCTCTATACAGTTAACAAAAACAAGACCAGGAGCTGACTGTGGCTCAGATCATGAACTCCTTATTGCCAAATTCAGACTTAAATTGAAGAAAGTAGGGAAAACCACTAGACCACTCAGGTATGACCTAAATCAAATCACTTATGATTATACAGTGGAAGTGAGAAATAGATTTAAGGGCCTAGATTTGATAGAAAGAGTGCCTGATGAATTGTGGACAGAGGTTCATGACATTGTACAGTAGACAGGGATCAAGACCATCACCAAGAAAAAGAAATGCAAAAAAGTAAAATGGCTGCCTGGGGAGGCCTTACAAATAGCTGAGAAAAGAAGAGAAGCCAAAAGCGAAGGAGAAAAGGAAAGACATGCCCATCTTAATGCAGAGTTCCAAAGAATAGCAAGGAGAGATAAGAAAGCCTTCTTCAGCGATCAATGCAAAGAAATAGAGGAAAAGAACAGAATGGGAAAGACTAGACATCTCTTCAAGAAAATTAGAGATACCAAGGGAACATTTCTTGCAAAAATGGGCTCAATAAAGGACAGAAATGGTGTGGACCTAACAGAAGCAGAAGATATTAAGAAGAGGTGGCAAGAATACACAGAAGAACTGTACAAAAAAGATCTTCACGACCCAGATAATCATGATGGTGTGATCACTCATCTAGAGCCAGACATCCTGGAATGTGAAGTCAAGTGGGCCTTAGAAAGCATCACTACAAACAAAGCTAGTGGAGGTGATGCAATCCCAGTAGAGCTACTTCAAATCCTGAAAGATGATGCTGTGAAAGAGCTGCACTCAATATGCCAGCACATTTGGAAAACTCATCAGTGGCCACAGGACTGGAAAAGGTCAGTTTTCATTCCAATCCCAAAGAAAGGCAATGCCAAAGAATGCTTAAACTACCGCACAACTGCACTCATCTCACACACTAGTAAAGTAATGCTCAAAATTCTCCAAACCAGGCTTCAACAATACATAAACAGTGAACTTCCAGATGTTCAAGCTGGTTTTAGAAAAGGCAGAGGAACCAGGGATCAAATTGCCAACATCCGCTGGATCATGGAAAAAGCAAGAGAGTTCCAGAAACACATCTATTTCTGCTTTATTGACTATGCCCAAGCCTTTGACTGTGTGGATCACAATAAACTGTGGAAAATTCTGAAACAGAAGGGAATACCAGACCACCTGACCTGCCTCTTGAGAAACCTATATGCAGGTCCGGAAGCAACAATTAGAACTGGACATGGAACAACAGACTGGTTCCAAACAGGAAAAGGAGTACATTAAGGCTGTATACTGTCCCCCTGCTTATTTAACTTATATACAGAGTACATCATGAGAAACGCTGGGCTGGAAGAAGCACAAGCTGGAATCAAGATTGCCGGGAGAAATATCAATAACCTCAGATATGCAGATGACACCACCCTTATGGCAGAAAGTGAAGAGAAACTAAGAAGCCTCTTGATGAAAGTGAAAGAGGAGAGTGAAAAAGTTTGTTTAAAGCACAACAGTCAGAAAACTAAGATCATGGCATCTGGTCCCATCACTTCATGGGAAATAGATGGGGAAACAGTGGAAACAGTGACATACTTCATTTTTGGGGGCTCCAAAATCACTGCAGATGGTGACTGCAGCCATGAAATTAAAAGACGTTTGCTCCTTGGAAGGAAAGTTATGACCAACCGAGATAGCACATTCAAAAGCAGAGACATTACTTTGCCAACGAAGGTCCGTCTAGTCAAGGCTATGTTTTTTCCAGTAGTCATGTATGTATGAGAGAGTCGGACTGTGAAGAAAGCTGAGTGCCAAGGAATTGATGCTTGTGAACTGCGGTGTTGGAGAAGACTCTTGAGAGTCCCTTGGACTGCAAGGAGATCCAACCAGTCCATTTTGAAGGAGATCAGTCCTGGGTGTTCATTGGGAGGACTAATGCTAAAGCTGAAACTCCAATACTTTGGCCACGTCATGTGAAGGGTTGACTCATTGGAAAAGACCCTGATGCTAGGAGGGATTGGGGGCAAGAGGAGAAGGGGACGACAGAGGACGAGATGGTTGGATGGCATAACCGACTCAATGGACATGAGTTTGAGTGAACTCCGCGAATTGGAGGTGAACAGGGAGGCCTGGTGTGCTGTGATTCCTGGAGTTGCAAAGAGTCAGACACCACTGAACGACTGAACTGAACTAAACTGAACTGACAGTTGCCTTGATAGTTCTGCTTTGTGGAGTTGTTATTTTACAATGTAATATGAACTTTGTAACCCAAAGGATGATGTCATTCTCCCAAATTGGAGGTCGGAGAGTCAGGGTGCAATATATCCTGATGAATGATGCTCATACTATGAGTTAAGAGCATCAAGAAGGAGGAACGAAGGAGGAAACAGACAGAACAGTCTCCATTTTGAAAGCAGGACTCCATCTTGGGCTGGACTGTGGACTTTGAGCTATATCCCAGTATCTATGGAAACGACATACCTACTGGAAAACCAGGCCCCTTGGATGGAAGAGCCCCAGGGCTCGTACCTAGACTCTCTGTTGCCTAAAAGAATACCCTAATTATCTGTGTAACTGAATAGAATCATACATTCTATTATGCTTATTGGGGTATGACCACAGGCCTTTTGATAATTGTCCAGTGTTAACTACCTAGGGTTAAGTCATATGACTCACAGGTTAACTTTGATTGTATCTTTCTTTTCCTTTGTTCAGACTAGTTTCAGGGAATTTGGGGAGGTGGGTTTGGGCACGCACACTTAGGGTATATAAGGTTTTCAGAAAAATTGGTCAGGGTCCTTGGCTAAGAGGAGACTCCACCTTGGGCCCGCTGGTGTAATAAACTGTACTCCACTATCTGCATTGTCCTTCTGAAGGAATTTGTTTCCCAGAACGCGTGGCCACAACATTCTATCTGGACTTCTGTGTCAGAAGGTGTATTCCTGATGTGTCCATGGAGAGAGGTGCACTCCACATCCACCTATTCCTCTGCCATCTTGTTCTCCAGGCTAGGATTTAAAGGATGAAAAAGAATTTTTCAAACAGCTTACAAGAAGAGTGAGCAAACATTCAATCAAGGGGACAGAATGCATAAAGGCTAGAGCATGAGGTACCCTGTTCAGGTTGCTTAAGCAATGGGGATGGGAGTGAGAGGAATTAGCTTATTTAGAGAATAGATCTTGAGTGGATATATGTTTCCTACTGGGAAGCTTGGGCTTCATCCTGTTCCTGGTGAGAACAGTGAAGTATTATAAACAGAAGAGAAATAGAATAAATCTTGCATTTTAAAAAGTTCCCTCTAGGACAATCTGAATGCTCGGGTTGGAGGGGGAAACCTTGAAGCAGGGATTTATTTCAGTTAAGATGCTGTTGCTACAGTCAAAACAAGAGATGAAGAAAGCTAACTAAGGGTGTCAACTTGAAAGGAGGAGTTAAATTTATGAGTAAAGATTCATTTTCAAATGTGGTGTCTAAGTGTGGAGGGTGTAGAGTGAGCAGGAAAGGGGAAGATTTATTGCAAGGCATTGGTTTATGCAATTGTGAGAGCTGTCCAGACAAGTCTGAAATACCATAGAGCAGGCCTTCAGAAGGCAGACTGGAAACTCTCAGGCAGAAAACGACATTGACGATCTACAGGGAGAATTTCTTCTTTCTCAGGGAAACCTCGATTCTGCTCTTAGTGTTACCCAAAAACTGGCTTCACTTCTTGTTGGGTTCTGAGCTAACAGACACAGTCAAGCCACTGATCAGGAGAAGGAAAGGTTTATTACTTGCACCAAGTAAGGAGAACACTGAGGATCTTTCCCAAAGCAGTGTCTCTCTGAACTGCAAAATTGGGGGTGTTTTAAGTGAAGGGTACATGCATATTCATAACGGGGCTTGAGCAAAAAGATAATTCAGCATAGGACTGTGGCAAAGATTGACAGAATCCAAGCTTGACTTGACTGAAGAAAGGAGGGTCAATATCATCCTCCCATTCTCCACCTGGATGGGAGTCTTAGTTCCTGCAGAAGTCAAAGATATATTATTATGTACTATGTTCCTTGAGAGGAACTAGGACTCTGCTTTATGACTGTAATCTTCCTTTTCTCTGTTCCTGTATTCCTTTGTTATTCCTATATTCCCTAAGGTCAGTAAACAATTGAGACCTGTTCAAAGGCAAGCACTGTCCCCGGCTTAGATTGCAAAATGGTTTAGGCCAAAATGATTTCTCTTTGTCAAGAAAATCATTCCTGATTCTCCTTCTCCAGGGATCCCCCAATTTATCTGCTTACATTAGGGCCTTTCAGCTGACTGGATCAGACCTATCCAGATTATAGAAAATAATCTCCTCTACTTAGTCAACTGATTGCAGATATTAATCACAAATACAAAATGCCTCCCCAGCAACATCTAGTTGGTACTGGATTGAATAATTAAGGGCTCAAGCCTTTGACTGTGTGGATCACAATAAACTGTGGAAAATTCTGAAAGAGATGGGACTACCAGACCACCTGACCTGCCTCTTGAGAAATCTGTATGCAGGTCAGGAAGCAACAATTAGAACTGGACATGGAACAACAGACTGGTTCCAAATAGGAAAAGGAGCACATCAAGGCTGTATATTGTCACCCTGCTTATTTAACTTCTATGCAGAGTACATCATGAGAAACACTGGACTGGAAGAAACACAAGCTGGAATCAAGATTGCCAGGAGAAATATCAATAACCTCAGATATGCACATGACACCACCCTTATGGCAGAAAGTGAAGAGGAGCTAAAAAACCTCTTGATGAAAGTGAAAGAGGAGAGTGAAAAAGTTGGCTTATAGCTCAACATTCAGAAAACAAAGATCATGGCATCTGGTCCCATCACTTCATGGGAAATAGATGGGGAAACAGTGGAGACAGTGTCAGACTTTATTTTTTTGGGCTCCAAAATCACTGCAGATGGTGACTGCAGCCATGAAATTAAAAGAAGCTTACTCCTTGGAAGAAAAGTTATGACCAACCTAGATACATATTCAAAAGCAGAGACATTACCTTGCCGACTAAGGTCCATCTAGTCAAGGCTATGGTTTTTCCTGTGGTCATGTATGGATGTGAGAGTTGGACTGTGAAGAAGGCTGAGCACCAAAGAACTGATGCTTTTGAACTGTGGTGTTGGAGAAGACTCTTGAGAGTCGCTTGGACTGCCAGGAGATCCAACCAGTCCATTCTGAAGGAGATCAGCCCTGGGATTTCTTTGGAAGGAATGATGCTAAAGCTGAAAGTCCAGTACTTTGGCCACCTCATGAGAAGAGTTGACTCACTGGAAAAGACTTTGATACTGGGAGGGATTGGGGGCAGGAGGAGAAGGGGACAACCGAGGATGAGATGGCTGGATGGCATCACAGACTCGATGGACGTGAGTCTGAGTGAACTCCGGGAGTTGGTGATGGACAGGAAGGCCTGGTGTGCTGCAATTCATGGGTCGCAAAGAGTCGGACATGACTGAGCGACTGAACTGAACTGAACTGAGCCTAGATAAGCTGACTCATAAAACTGACCATTATATATGTGTGTGTGTGTGTGTGTGTGTGTGTTTAGAATTCTGAGTTACAAGATGTGGATGGTGGCTGTGACACTAATTGAGATACAGAACACATGAGGAAGAGCCCATTGGAAATGACAATGATAGGAAAATTGACAGTGTTTCATAGACCCTAAGATGCACTTTTTCTTCTTTACATTTTAATGTTTCTGAAATTAGGATACATTTCATAACTGATGAACTTTTAGCACTATAATTGACTTTTTTCTTATAATTTATAATAAGATGGTGTGTTCTACAGTTGATAGCTTATGGTTGATAGCTAGTTTTAGCAATGAGCTATATACTTTTTAAATTGGTGGTTACAATAAATCAAAAGAATGTTGAGGTGTGACAGAAAACAGCAAAATTCTGTAAAGCAATTATTCTTCAATAAAAAATAAATTAATTTTAAAAAAAGAATGTCTCTATGTTCATCAGTGATATTGGCCTGTAGTTTTCTTTTTTTGTGGCATCTTTGTCAGGTTTTGGTATTAGGGTGATGGTGGCCTCATAGAATGAGTTTGGAAGTTTACCTTCCTCTGCAATTTTCTGGAAGAGTTTGAGTAGGATAGGTGTTAGCTCTTCTCAAAATTTTTGGTAGAATTCAGCTGTGAAGCCATCTGGACCTGGGCTTTTGTTTGCTGGAAGATTTCTGATTACAGTTTCAATTTCCGTGCTTGTGATGGGTCTGTTAAGATTTTCTATTTCTTCCTGGTTCAGTTTTGGAAAGTTGTACTCTTCTAAGAATTTGTCCATTTCTTCCACGTTGTCCATTTTATTGGCATATAATTGCTGATAGTAGTCTCTTATGATCCTTTGTATTTCTGTGTTGTCTGTTGTGATCTCTCCATTTTCATTTCTAATTTTATTGATTTGATTTTTCTATCTTTGTTTCTTGATGAGTCTGGCTAATGGTTTGTCAATTTTAATTATCCTTTCAAAGAACCAGCTTTTGGCTTTGTTGATTTTTGCTATGGTCTCTTTTGTTTCTTTTGCATTTATTTCTGCCCTAATTTTTAAGATTTCTTTCCTTCTACTAAACCTGGGGTTCTTCATTTCCTCCTTTTCTAGTTGTTTTAGGTGTAGAGTTAGGTTATTTATTTGACTTTTTTCTTGTTTCCTGAGGTATGTGTATTGCTATGAACTTTCCCCTTAGCACTGCTTTCACAGTGTCCCACAGGTTTTGGGTTGTTGTGTTTTCATTTTCATTCATTTCTATGTATATTTTGATTTCTTTTTTGATTTCTTCTGTGATTTGTTGGTTATTCAGCAGCATGTTGTTCAGCCTCCATATGTTGGGATTTTTAATAGTTTTTCTCCTGTAATTGAGATCTAACCTTACCGCATTGTGGTCTGAAAAGATGCTCAGAATGATTTCAATTTTTTTGAATTTACCAAGGCTAGATTTATGGCCCAGGATGTGATCTATCCTGGAGAAGGTTCCGTGTGCACCTGAGAAAAAGGTGAAATTCATTGTTTTGAGGTGAAATGTCCTAAAAGGTCTAACTGGTCTATTGTATCATTTAAAGTTTGTGTTTCCTTGTTAATTTTCTGTTTAGTTGATCTATCCATAGGTGTGAGTGGGGTATTAAAGTCTCCCACTATTATTGTGTTATTGTTAATTTCCCCTTTCATACTTGTTAGCATTTGTCTTACATATTGCTGTGCTCCTATGTTGGGTGCATATATATTTATAATTATTATATCTTCTTGGATTGATCCTTTGATCATTATGTAGTGTCCTTCTTTGTCTCTTTCACAGCATTTGTTTTGAGGTCTATTTTATCTGATATGAGTATTTCTACTCCTGCTTTCTTTTGGTCTCTATTTGCATGGAATATCTTTTTCCAGCCCCTCACTTTCAGTCTGTATGTGTCCCCTGTTTTGAGGTGGGTCTTTTGTAGACAACATATATAGGGGTCTTGTTTTTGTATCCATTCAGCCAGTCTTTGTCTTTTGGTTGGGGCATTCAACCCATTTACGTTTAATGTAATTATTGATAAGTGTGATCCCATTGCCATTTACTTTATTGTTTTGGGTTCAGGTTTATACACCCTTTTTGTGTTTCCTGTCTAGAGATTATCCTTTAGCATTTGTTGGAGAGCTGGTTTGGTGGTGCTGAATTCTCTCAGCTTTTGCTTGTCTATAAAGCTTTTGATTTCTCCTTCATATTTGAATGAGATCCTCGCTGGGTACAATAATCTGGGCTGTAGGTTATTTTCTTTCATCACTTTAAGTATGTCTTGCCATTCCCTCCTGGCCTGAAGAGTTTCTATTGAAAGATCAGCTGTTGTCCTTATGGGAATCCCCTTGTGTATTACTTGTTGTTTTTCCCTTGCTGCTTTTAATATTTGTTCTTTGTGTTTGATCTTTGTTAATTTGATTAATATGTGTCTTGGGTGTTTCGCCTTGGGTTTATCTTGTTTGGGACTCTCTGGGTTTCTTGGACTTGGGTGATTATTTCCTTCCCCATTTTAGGGAAGTTTTCAACTATTATGTCCTCAAATATTTTCTCATCATGTTTCTTTTTGTCTTCTTTTTCTGGGACTCCTATGATTCCAATGTTGGGGCATTTAACACTGTCCTGGAGGTCTCTCAGATTGTCCTCATTTCTTTTAATTTGTTTTTCTTTTTTCCTCTCTGATTCATTTATTTCTACCATTCAATCTTCTACTTCACTAATCCTATCTTCTGCCTCTGATATTCTACTATTTGTTGCCTCCAGAGTGTTTTTGATCTCATTTATTGCATTATTCATTATCTATTGACTCTTTTTTATTTGTTCTAGGTCCTTGTTAAACCTTTCTTGCATCTTCTCAATCCTTGTCTCCAGGCTAGTTATCTGTGATTCCATTTTGATTTCAAGATGATTTGGGAGAATGGCACTGAAGCATGTATAATATCATATATGAAACGAATTGCCAGTCCAGGTTCAATGCATGATACTGGATGCTTGGGGCTGGTACACTGAGACAACCCAGAGGGATGGTACAGGGAGGGAGGAGGGAGGGAGGTTCAGGATGGGGAACACATGTATACCTGTGGTGGATTCATGTTGATGTATGGCAAAACCAATACAGTATTGTAAAGTAATTAACCTCCAATTAAAATAAATAAATTTATATATAAAAAAAGAATGTCTCAAGGTTGTAAAGATCTTACTAGACTCACTCCCACGGCCCACTCTCATAATATACATTTTAAGATAGTTGGATTAGTCAGAAGGTTTTCCAGAAGGAGAAACTGTTCTCAAGCAGGATACATTATTGTTCTATAATCCTTAGTACAGAGTTTAAACTGAGTTGTTTTGTTGTGTAATTATCAGCTCCAGGCTTAAAGAAAAAAGCCTTTTACGTGATTAAGACTAAGGAATGTAGAAAAAAGTTTGGCCTTTCCTCCTCCTTGAGAATTACAGACCCCTATCTCCTCCTTGGGAAAGGAAATGGCAACCCACTCAGTATTCTTGCCTGGAAAATCCCACTGATGGAGGAGACAGGTAGGCTACAGTCCATGGGGTCGTAAAGAGTCAGACGCAAGAGCCCAGACTCCTTTCTCCTCCTCAGGAACCTCAGGTTTCCTATCAACCTGCCTAAGAATAGACTCTCTCACACCTTATATAGACTCTCTCACCTTATATTAAAGGAAACATCACAGTGGTTTGGTTTGGTTTGGTTCCTTTAATTTGAGATGCCTGAGGCACATGGATAGTGCTAGTTCATAGAACATATAGGTTGAAAACTTACTGAAACTCAGCTAGGAGTCTTGCCATGGGGATAGAGTTTTTAAAGTCACCTATATTCAACTGAATGTTGAAGCAATGGAAATGGATAAAATCCTCAGGGAAAGCAGGTAGAGTGAGAATAGTCGGTGGAACAGTCAGTCCTAAAGAACACCCAACCTTAAGGGAGGAACAAAGGGAAGGAAACTAGAGAAAAAGGAAAGGAAAGTCACAGAAGCAGAGGGAGCAGACAACTTTAAATATAGGGCAAAGATGATTGATGTCAAATGTAATGAGAGGACCAGTAAGTACCCACTGAGCATGTAACTAATGACTTCCAGTATGACTTCAGTGGGGTGGGGAGAAGGAAGTCAGGTGCACTGGATTGAGGAATCAGAGAGAAGTAGGATGGCAGGGGTCACAGACGCTGCTGCTGATCAGGATGCTGCAGGAACAGTTGCTAATCAGGAAGTGGAGAAGATTCAGAGACAAGGAAGGAGCAGCCGAGAAACAGTAGAACAGCACTGGGGATACAATGGTGCCTCAAGGGATGCACACAGCAATATCTTTGAGCTGTTTTATAGAAATAAAATCCCAAACAAATGGAAGATGCTAGCATTCTTCATTTCAAAGAAGGTCAGTTTGATAATGCCAAGAAACTTATCATTCTTTAAGGAAACTTAGCTAAGGAGGAATAGACTGATAAAAGAAACTAAATGGAAGGGACAAGGTCAAAGGTGGTTTCCTTGGAAGTGACTCAGACTTTAACATGTTTCTAGGATCAATAGTAAGGATGTGGGCCTTGGCTAACACATCAAGCTAAGTTTGGTTATCAGATCATTTGACTGACAGCTTGAACTCTAACAAGGTGTGCTCAAAGGTGAGAGGGAGGAAGCCAGTCAGTTAGGCAGGGCTCACCCAAGAGAGGTGATTCAACAGTTTAATGACTAGACTATTTACAAAGATGTGAGCAGGATACAGGGAAACTAAATATAAGGTTGGTAGAAGCAGTGATTCCTCAAAAAACAAGGACAAGAAGTTACTGGAATCTGGAAAGACTGGTAAGCTTTGGAGAGAGATGCCACAGTTCCCTAGGGAGAGAGCAGTGGGTGTGAATTCTCTGACCTCCCCTCCTTCTGCCCTCTTACCTCTCATGGGGCCTCCTTTTGAATGAATTTAGCAGGGGGACAGGGGATAGTCTGTTTTATGAAAAGCATAGTAATCAGCCTCCTGGAGCACAGAGCAGAGTGGAGAAGGGTAATGTGTGGATTTCATGGAGCAAATGGAAGGTACTCAGCAGAAGAGAGCTGTTTCTGAATGGGAGACAACCTGGGTCAATGTTACTCCCCATGAAGACAAAGAGAATCTGTGATGTATTCTAGCAGTAGTGACAAAAAAATGCTATTCTAATTTTTCCCTAGTTAATGAGAAACTGATATTTGTATCAGTTTGTATCAGCCCCAATATTCTTGTCTTAATTCAATTCTGTTGCTCATGTGGTATTGTATATAATGAAAACAACCAATAACATATGGTTTTAAAAAGATTCTAATTCTCTGCTGCAGAAATAAATTACTGACATAATGTTTTATCTTTATATTAAAATATAACTTTCTATTAAGAGGATGCTTCTCCTTTAAAAATCTGAACAAATTTATGTTTTAGAAAAATTACTGAAACTGATTAGATTTAGCCCTGAAAAAAAATTCGGTGTTAAAACTTCCAGTAGGTCTTGCAGACCAAGTGACATCAATAATGTTGATTCCATACCTATTTCATTTTTAGTATCATCATAGACAACTTAAGCTAGCAGACAATTTAAGATTTTATCAGATCAGTTCAGTTCAGTTGCTCAGTCATGTCTGACTCCTTGCAACCCCATGAACCATAGCATGCCAGGCCTCCCTGTCCATCACCAACTCCTGGAGTTTACCCAAATTCCTGTCTGTTGAGTTGGTGACGCTATCCAACCATCTCATCCTCTGTCGTCGCCTTCTCCTCCTGCCTTCAATCTTTCTCAACATCAGGGTCTTTTCAAATGAGTCAGCTCTTCACATCAGGTGGCCAAAATATTGGAGTTTCAGCTTCAACATCAGTCCTTCCAGTGAACACCCAGGACTGATTTCATTAAGGATGGACTGGTTGGATCTCCTTGCAGTCCAAGGGACTCTCAAGAGTCTTCTCCAACATCACACTTCAAAAGCATCAGTTCTTCTGTGCTTAGCTTTCTTTATAGCCCAACTCTCACATCCATACATAACTACTGGAAAAACCATAGCCTTGACTAGACAGACCTTTGTTGACAAAGTAATGACTCTGCTTTTTAATATGCTGTCTAGGTTGGTCATAACTTTCCTTCCAAGGAGTAAGTGTCTTTTAATTTCATGGCTGCAATCACCATCTGCAGTGATTTTGGAGCCCAGAAGAATAAAGTCTGACACTGTTTCCACTGTTTCCCCATCTATTTCCCATGAAGTGTTGGGACCAGATGCCATGATCTTTGTTTTCTGAATGTTGAGCTTTAAGCCAACTTTTTCACTCTCCTCTTTCACTTTCATCAAGAGGCTCTTTAGTTCTTCTTCACTTTCTGCCATAAGGGTGGTGTCATCTGCATATTGATATTTCTCCCAGCAATCTTGATTTCAGCTTGTGCTTTCTCCAGCCCAGTGTTTCTCATGATGTACACTGCATATAAGTTAAATAAGCAGGGTGACAGTATACAGCCTTGATGTACTCCTTTTCCTATTTGGAACCAGTCTCTTGTTTCATGTCCAGTTCTAACTTGCTTCCTGACATGCATACAGATTTCTCAAGAGGCAGGTCAGGTGGTCTGGTAGTCCCATCTCTTTCAGAATTTTCCACAGATTATTGTTATCCACACAGTCAAAGGCTTTGGCATAGTCAATAAAGCAGATGTAGATGTTTTTCTGGAACTCTCTTGCTTTTTACATGATCCAGCGGATGTTGGCAATTTGATCTCTGGTTCCTCTGCCTTTTCTGAAACCAGCTTGAACATCTGGAAGTTCACAGTTCAGATATTGCTGAAGCCTGGCTTGGAGAATTTTGAGCATTACTTTACTAGCATGTGAGATGAGTGCAATTGTGCAGTAGTTTGAGCATTCTTTGGCATTGCTTTTCTTTGGGATTGTAATGAAAATTGACTTTTTCCAGTCCTGTGGCCAGTGCTGAGTTTTCCAAATTTGCTGGCATATTGAGTGCAACACTTTCACAGCATCATCTTTCAGGATTTGAAATAGCTCCACTGGAATTCCATCACCTCCACTAGCTTTGTTCATAGTGATGCTTTCTAAGGCCCACTTGACTTCACATTCCAGGATGTCTGGCTCTAGGTGAGTGATCACATCATCGTGATTATCTGGGTCATGAAGATCTTCTTTGTATAGTTCTTCTGTGTATTCTTGCCACCTTTTCTTAGTATCTTCTGCTTCTGTTAGGCCCATACCATTTCTGTCCTTTATCGAGCCCATCTTTGCATGAAATGTTCCCTTGGTATCTCTAATTTTCTTGAAGAAATCTCTAGTCTTTCCTATTTTGTTTTATCAGATAAGCCAATCCAGTTTCTACAAATGTGAGACCTTAGAAAAACAGTACTTAGAACTAACAGATTTCAAATTTGCATTTTTAAAATTACTTTCATCAACATACATGTCCACATGCATGTTGGACTTTCTGGATTAATAACTCATTATTATTCAGAGATTTTTCTGATATTAATGTGGAAGGCAGAGTTGGTAATAAATTTGTAGATAGTCCTCAGGAAATTTTCCTTTCATAACTTTCAAATATGAAATCAAATATGTCAGCAGAGTGTGTAATTTCCTCAGTTCTGTCTCACCATTGCAAAGATTTGAAACGGTGGACTAATGTTACAGCTGAGTTACAGCTCAGAGTTCTATCTGGCAAGCAAAGGAAAGTACACCCTCAAGGCATGAGGGTGGGTGACCCCAAAGGAAAGGCCTTGGCTTCCTCTTTTTATATGTTTTGTCTCCTCCCCCCTGAGCCTGCCCTATGCAAATTGGGCTAGCCAAGAAGGAGGCGTGTTCGTTTCACCTGAAGTTCTCACTCCAGTCCATGGATTTTCTTTTGTTCCATTTTCACAGGCTTTTCTCTTTGTCTTTTAGCCACCGCCAGTTCAGGCTCTTTTTTCCTATTCTAACTACCTGACATTCCCCCCCTCAAGAGACGGGAGGCCCAATTCTTTGGGAATAGGGTTGTTGAGGTCTCTCTGGCTACTTCCTGCTGATCTGGGATTGCGAGGGGCATTGGGCCTCCCCTTCTTGCTAGTCTCAAGCCTGAGTCCTTATAGTGGAGTCCATCTAAGGGCATGTGATATTTTCCATGGTCAGGTGTAGTTTTATATTTCCTTGTTGAACTAGCACTGCATTTTGTAGCTTGTTGACTTGGGCAGAGACAAAATGGGTTAAATAATTGATAACACATGAAGCAATCATAAGCAGTATCAATATGGTGATAACAGGGGTTAGTTGGGGCATTAGCCAACTATTCTCCTTCACCAGGAGAAGGAACCCCCAAGGAGAGATTGTAGCCACCCTGAGGACTCTCCACCTCATTCTTTGAGATCCTATAGGATATGAAAGTTTTTCTTGAGGATTGTGAGCCTTTCTTTAACTTAGCTGGAAGTATTTACCCAGAAACAACACATTTCATTCAAGGCGGCTCAAGTCCCTCCTTTTTCAGGGATCAGGAGATCTATCTCCTGTCTATTTTGGAGTACAACCTCTGCCAAGCTGTGTTGGCTCTTTAGAGCTGTCCTGAGAAATCTTATCCCCAGAAACTTAATTTTGGGGGTGTTCATTAGAATGGCACTGATTTGTAGTCCTGGCTAGGTATCTGAGATCTCCCAGGGCTCACAGGTGTATTGAGTGTCCTCTTCTGTTTTCTTCCAGGGCTTGGCTCATGCGTAGTGAATCTAGGATTCATGCCCTGGTACCTTGACTGCTATGGAGGTAGAAAGTATTACAGGGTAGGGGCCCTTCCTTGTGGGCTGGAGTTGAGCTTTTGGGGACCCATCTTTCCAGACTTTAATTATGACTTGAGTCACTGAGGCATATAGTGGTGGCTCTTTAGAATCTCTTGGGACCTGGTTGACACCCCACAAGCATATTTCTTGCTGGAACTGCCCAATGACCATGTATAAGACCATGGGTCTTATAAGACCAAAGGGTCTGAGCCTCTGGGAAGAGGTTGTTGACATAAGCAAAATGTCTCACATATAGCATCTCATAAAGACTAAGACCAATCTGTTCCTCAGGGGCAATATGGATGTGGAGGAGAGCTATTGGTAAAGCCTCCTTCCATCCCAGGGAGGTCTCCTGGGTTATCTTTTTTATTGCTGATTTTAAGAATTGGTTGACTTTTCCTACTTTTCCTAAAGACTGAGGTCTCCAGCTCAATGGAGGTAATAAGTAATACCCAGTGCCTGCAGTTCTGGACACCTGGGTTTGATCCCTAGGTTGGGAAGGTCCCCTGGAGAAGGGAAATGCTACCCACTCCAGTATTCTGGTGAATTCCATGGACTGTATAGTCCATGGGGTTGCAAAGAATCAGACACGACTGAGCAAACTTCACTTTCACTTTCTTTCAATGCTTTAGAGAGCCCTTGGGTGACCTTAGAAATAAATGATATCCCATTATCACTGGGTAATAACCTAGGCAGGCCAAATCTCAGAATGATTTTACGGAGCAGTGTTGGTTTTTTTTTTTTTTTTTTACCACCTCCTCGGCTTTCTCAGTCCGGGTGGGAAACTTTCAATCCATCCTGTGAATGTATCATGACTAGTAGGTGTTTATACCCTTGAGAAATTGGCATCCCAGTGAAGTCCATCTGCCAGTACTCTCCTTGGTAGATCCCATACCATTGGATAGACTGGGTGAGCTGGGGTCTTTGAGAGCCTTGGGGGCTGTTTAACTGGCAAGTGGGACAAGAGGACACCATTTTCCTTATAGTTGTCTGGAGGCCCATTCCTCTGAAGGACTTTTCTAGTAGTCTTTGGAGGGCCTTCTCCCCTAAATGTGTGGCGGCATGTAAGAAGTTAACCAACTTCCACTGGAGGTTCCCAGGCAGAAAAAGGAGTCCCTTCTTTTGGAACCCACTCCATATGATCTTCTTGAAAGCCCTCACTCTTAGCTTTAAGAGTCTCACCTTCAGTATATGAAGGAGTTTCTGGCAAATTAGTCTGCAGAACTTAGGTGGCAACCCCTACTAGGTCATTGTTCTGTAATGCTGCTCTCTTAGCTGCCTGATCAGCTGCTTGGTTCCCTCATGCAACTTCCGTGCTCCCTTTTTGGTGTCCTTTACAGTGGGAGACTGAAACCTCAGGGGGCAGATGCACAGCCTCCAAGGGCCTAAGGATTTGATCACTGTACTTTATTGGGGACCCTCGGGTGGTCAAGTGACCTCTTTCTTTCCAAATAACAGCATGCACATGTAGCACCAGAAAGGCATACTTGGAGTCAGTGTAAATGGCTACTCTTTTTCCTTTTCCCGGCTCTAAAGCTCAAGCCAGAGCTATGCGCTCAGCCAATTGGGCTGAAGTACCTGGTGGCAAACGCCTAGCCTCAGTGGTCTCAAAGTTGGAGACTACTGCATATCCAGCTCTTCTTTTTCCATCTAAGCCAAAGCTGTTTCCATCAGTGTACCAAATTTCCTCAGGATTAGTCAGAGAATCTTCTGACAACCCTCTCTGGATTTTATCCAATGATCCAAAGTTTCTAGGCAAGAATGAAAGGGGAGAGAGCCCTCAGGGGTGGGCAGAAGGGTAGCTGGGTTAAGAAAGTCACAAGAGGATATAGTCACTGATGGATTTTCCATCAGCACTGCTTGATATATGAGGATCCTTTGATCAGACATCCATAAATGGCATCTCACATTCAGGAGTTTTTTTCACTTGGTGGCTGGTAAAAATAGTTAGTTTGCCCCCAAGAGAGAGTTTTAAAGCATCTTCTATCAGGACTGCAATAGCAGCAAGATTTCGAAGGCAGGGAAAGATCTCTTCCCAATAAAGGAATAGGGCACTCAGGGATCATCAGAAACTTGTGGGAAAATATTTGTCCATCCCAGCAACAAAGAAGTTCTTGGGTGAATCTTTTCGTAATTGTTTTTCCTGTAGCACTCAAAATGTTACAGGTTTGGGAGGAGAAGGCTCTGGAGTAGGAGGTCAGGACAGAGTATGTAGTCCCTGTGTCAACCAAGAAGTTCTTGGACCTAGCTGCCACATCCAGTTGCACCCTTGGCTCCAGCCCCATGATGGTTATCTGTGACAGGTGGGCTGGATGAAGTGGGCCCCTTCAGTCTTGTTGAACCATCATGAGGGAAGGCTTGGAGCTTGACCTTGAGGTTCTTGGGTCCTGAGGGCAGAGTGCTGACCAATGTCCCAAATGATGGCATTTGAAGCAAGCTGTTTTAGGAGACTTGCCAGTTTGGAAACTCTCTGGCCCAATATCCCACCTGTCTACAGGTTAGGCATTTACCTCGTGCCTATCCTTCAAGAACTCAGGGTTTGCCATAGGGCTTCCCTGGAGGGTGGCCATAATCTGGGTGTGCCTCGTCTCTTTCCTTCTCACCCTTTCCTGGGCCTTGGCCTCCTTCTCCTATTCTCTGTTATAAAAGATATTGGTGGCTGTCTGGACCATGTCATCTAAAGAGGCAGCAGGGTCCTGCTACTGTAGCTGTTGTAACTTAATCTGATGTCTGATGCACACTGGGACAGGAACTTGTCCTTTAAAGTCACCTGTCCCTCATAAGAGTTTAAGTCCAGACTGGTTAACTTTTGGAGGGCCTCTTTTAGCCTTTCCAGGAAGGCAATGTGGTTCTCATTGGGCTCCTGGGTTATTGCTGAGACTGGGCACAGTCCCACAATAACAGGTTTCCTTCTATTTCCATGGGTGGACTTCCTTAGGGGTGAGTCTTTCTGAAGCTTATCCTATCCAGTACTGTTGCAACCTGAGAGCTCGGTGTCCCTAGGTCAGGGTGCAGATCGCCAGGCAGGTTGAAGCACGACAACCTCCTGGAGATCGAATCCCCGGGCAGGTTGGGGCATGTTGACCTTGTGAGAATTGGCTAGCTGGGCAGGTCAAGGCAAGGTGACCTCCTGGGACCCCTGGACTGGTGGATCCCCAAGCAGGTTGAGGAAAGACAACCTCCTGAGAACCAGATCCCTAGGCAGGTTGACTACCTGGGATCCCCAGGCTGGAGTTGGGCATCCCCAAGGTCTCCAGCATGACTAGTCCTGGGTAGGATTAGGGGCTTTTAATCTTAACTCATTGCTGGTTTATCCACCACAGATGGGAATAGATAGCATGTCCTAAAGCAATCCAAACCTGTGCCCTGAGACTGGGAACCTGGCAAAAAGCCATAAGCCTTATCCTCTTGAGGTAATATAAGTCACTGAGTTCCTCCCCTAGTCCTCCATAAGAGAAGTTTAGGGTATTTCCAATGGTAAGCGTTGCATTGTCAAAGACCTGCTCTAGGTAATAACAGAAGTAATGGCAAAAGAATGGGCTATCTGGTCCTGTTAAGTGTCTTTTAATAATAAGCTGGGTGGAGCGATGTTGCCTATAGAGGGGGCAGGGTTGTAGGCTGTAGGAGTTAGTAAGTGGCTTAAGGGAAAAATGATAAGAGGCAACAGACTAGATGTTCCATAAAAGTGGAGTGGAGATTTGATCCAGGGATATGTTTGTAGCTTTAGGATAAGGGTTGTAAGGGCTTTGGTCCAAATGGCCTGCAGGGCTAACTCCCAAAGTGGCAAACATTGTCCCTGGAAGCTCAGTTGCCCTTGAAAGGATGGCACCAACAGATGGGCTTCTAGCAGGCTTTGTGTGTCTGTCACCCACTCTAGCGGGTCCAATGAGAGGTTCTGTTGTCACACATGTTGTGGAAAACATGGAAGATGAAGGCCTGAATTTCTAGAGTGATTGGATATTATACAGTATTTACCTCCCAAAGGTCAGCTGTTTTCTCTATGTCCTTCCAGAAGATTGTAGATGCAAATTTGTGGCCCTGGATGGGGCTCAGGAAGAGCACGAAATAGGAGGGAAGAGGGCAGGGCACAACTTTTGAAAGAATGAGATCAGTTCAGTTCAGTTGCTCAGTCATGTCTGACCCTTTGCGACCCCATGAACTGCAGTGCACCAGGCCTCCCTGTTTATCACCAACTCCCGGAGTTCACTCAGACTCACGTCCATCGAGGCCGTGATGCCATCCAGCCATCTCATCCTCTGACGTCCCCTTCTCCTCCTGCCCCCAATCCTTCCCAGCATCAGACTCTTTGCCAATGAGTCAACTCTTTGCATGAGGTGGCCAAAGTACTGGAGTTTCAGCTTTAGCATCATTCCTTCCAAAGAAATCCCAGGGCTGATCTCCTTCACAATGGACTGGTTGGATCTCCTTGCAGTCCAAGGGACTCTCAAGAGTCTTCTCCAACACCACAGTTCAAAAGCATCAATTCTTCGGCGCTCAGCCTTCTTCACAGTCCAACTCTCACATCCATACATGACCACAGGGAAAACCATAGCCTTGACTAGATGGACCTTAGTTGGCAAAGTAATGTCTCTGCTTTTGAATATGCTATCTAGGTAGGTCATAACTTTTCTTCCAAGGAGTAAGCGTCTTTTAATTTCATGGCTGCAATCAGCATCTGCAATGATTTTGGAGCACCCCAAAATAAAGTCTGACACTGTTTCCACTGTTTCCCCATCTATTTCCCATGAAGTGATGGGACCGGATGCCATGATCCTTGTTTTCTTAATGTTGAGCTTTAGGCCAACTTTTTCACTCTCTGCTTTCACTTTCATCAAGAGGCTTTTTAGTTCCTCTTCACTTTCTGCCATAAGGGTGGTGTCATCTGCATATCTGAGGTTATTGATATTTCTCCCGGCAATCATGATTCCAGCTTGTGTTTCTTCCAGCCCAGGATTTCTCATGATGTACTCTGCAGAGAAGTTAAATAAGCAGGGTGACAATATACAGCCTTGACGTACTCCTTTTCCTATTTGGAACCAGTCTGTTGTTCCATGTCCAGTTCTAACTGTTGCTTCCTGACCTGCATATAGGTTTCTCAAGAGGCAGGTCAGGTGGTCTGGTATTCCCATCACTTTCAGAATTTTTCCAGTTTATTGTGATCCACACAGTCAAAGGCTTGGACATAGTCAATAAAGCAGATGTAGATGTTTTTCTGGAACTCTCTTGCTTTTTCCATGATCCAGCGGATGTTGGCAATTTGATCTCTGGTTCCTCTGCCTTTTCTAGAACCAGCTTGAACATCTGGAAGTTCATGGTTCACATATTGCTGAAACCTGGCTTGGATAATTTTGAGCATTACTTTACTAGCATATGAGATGAGTGCAATTGTGCGGTAGTTTGAGTGTTCTTTGGCATTGCCTTTCTTTGGGATTGGAATGTAAATTGACCTTTTCCAGTCCTGTGGCCACTGCTGAGTTTTCCAAACGTGCTGGCATATTGAGTGCAACACTTTCACAGCATCATCTTTCAGGATTTGAAACATCTCAACTGGAATTCCATCACCTCTACTAGCTTTGTTCCTAATGATGCTTTCTAAGGCCCACTTGACTTCACATTCCAGGATGTCTGGCTCTAGATGAGTGATCACACCATCATGGTTATCTGGGTCGTGAAGATCTTTTTTGTACAGTTGTTCTGTGTATTCTTGCCACCTCTTCTTAATATCTTCTGCTTCTGTTAGGTCCAGCCCATTGCTGTCCTTTATGGAGCCCATCTTTGTAAGAAATGTTCCCTTGGTATCTCTAATTTTCTTGAAGAGATCTCTAGACTTTCCCATTTTGTTCTTTTCCTCTATTTCTTTGCATTGATCGCTGAAGAAGACTTTCTTATCTCTTCTTGTTATTCTCTGGAACTCTGCATTCAGATGCTTATATCTTTCCTTTTCTCCTCTGCTTTTCGCTTCTCTTCTTTTCACAGCTATTTTTAAGGCTTCCCCAGACAGCCATTTTGCTTTTTTGCATTTCTTTTCCATGGGGATGGTCTTGTTCCCTGTCTCCTGTACAATGTCACGAACCTCTGTCCATAGTTCATCAGGCACTCTATCTATCAGATCTAGGCCCTTAAATCTATTTCTCACTTCCACTGTATAATCATAAGTTATTTGATTTAGGTCATACCTGAATGGTCTAGCAGTTTTCCCTACTTGCTTCAACTTGAGTCTGAATTTGGTAATAAGGAGTTCATGATCTGAGCCACAGTCAGCTTCTGGTCTTGTTTTGGTTGACTGTATAGAGCTTCTCCATCTTTGGCTGCAAAGAATATAATCAACCTGATTTCGGTGTTGACCACCTGGTGATGTCCATGTGTAGAGTCTTCTCTTGTGTTGTTGGAAGGGGGTGTTTGCTATGACCAGTGCATTTTCTTGGCAAAACTCTATTAGTCTTTGCCCTGCTTCATTCCACATTCCAAGGCCAAATTTGCCTGTTACTCCAGGTGTTTCCTGACTTCCTACTTTTGCATTCCAGTCCCCTATAATGAAAAGGACATCTTTTTTGGATGTTAGTTCTAAAAGGTCTTGTAGGTCTTCATAGAACGGTTCAACTTCAGCTTCTTCAGTGTTACTGGTTGGGGCATAGACTTGGATAACTGTGATATTGAATGGTTTGCCTTGGAGATGAACAGAGATCATTCTGTCGTTTTTGAGATTGCATCCAAGTACTGCATTTTGGACTCTTTTGTTGACCATGATGGCTACTCCATTACTTCTGAGGGATTCCTGCCCACAGTAGTAGATATAATGGTCATCTTATGACCAACCTAGAGAGCATATTCAAAAGCAGAGACATTACTTTGCTGACTAAGGTCCATCTAGTCAAGGCTATGGTTTTTCCTGAGGTCATGTATGGATGTGAGAGTTGGACTGTGAAGAAGGCTGAGCGCCGAAGAATTGATGCTTTTGAATTGTGGTGTTGGAGAAGACTCTTGAGAGTCCCTTGGACTGCAAGGAGATCCAACCAGTCCATTGTGAAGGAGATCAGCCCTGGGATTTCTTTGGAAGGAATGATGCTAAAGCTGAAACTCCAGTACTTTGGCCACCTCATGCGAAGGGTTGACTCATTGGAAAAGAGTCTGATGCTGGGAGGGATTGGGGGCAGGAGGAGAAGGGGACGTCAGAGGATGAGATGGCTGGATGGCATCACGGACTCGATGGACGTGAGTGTGATTGCACTCCGGGAGTTGGTGATGAAGAGGGAGGCCTGGTGTGCTGCGATTCATGGGGTCGCAAAGAGTTGGACACGACTGAGCCACTGAACTGAACTGAACTGAGTTAAATTCACCCATTCCAGTCCATTTTAGTTTGCTGATTCCTAGAATGTCGATGTTCACTCTTGCCATCTCCTGTTTGACCACTTCCAATTTGCCTTGATTCATGGACCTGACATTCCTGGTTCCTATGCAATATTGCTCTTTACAGCATCAGACCTTGCTTCTATCACCAGTCACATCCGCAGCTGGGTGTTGTTTTTGCTTTGGCTCCATCCCTTCATTCTTTCTGGAATTATTTCTCCAGTGATCTCCAGTAGCGTATTGGGCACCTACTGGCCTGGGGAGTTCCTCTTTCAGTATCCTATCATTTTTCCTTTTCATTCTGTTCATGGGGTTCTCAAGGCAAGAATACGGAAGTGGTTTGCCATTCCCTTCTCCAGTGGACCACATTCTATCAGATCTCTCCACCATGACCTGCCCGTCTTGGATTGCCCTGGGGGCCTGGCTTGGTTTCATTGAGTTTGACAAGGCTGTGGTCCTAGTGTGATTAGATTGACTAGTTTTCTGTGAGTATGGTGTCAGTGTGTCTGCCCTCTGATGCCCTCTTGCAACACCTACCATCTTACTTGGGTTTCTCTTACCTTGGGTGTGGGGTATCTCTTCATGGTTGCTCCAGCAAAGCACAACCACTGCTCCTTACCTTGGACGAGGGGTATCTCCTTACCACCACCCTTCCTGACCTTCAATGTGGGATAGCTCCTCTAGGCCCTCCTATGCCCGCGCAGCCCCTGCTCCTGGGGTTGCTCCTCCCGGCTGCCGCCCCTGGCCTTGGGCGTGAGGTGGCTTCTCCTGGCTGCCCCTGATCTCGGACACGGGGTGTCTCCTCCCGGCCGCCACTGACCTCGGATGCAGGGTAGCTCCTCCTGGCTGCCACCCATGACCTCGGACTTGGGTAGTTCCTCTCGGCCATTCCTGCGCCGTTGCATCCTGGGACTCTCGGCCGCTGCCCCTGACCTCGGACGTGGGGTAACTCCTCTCAGCCGTGCTTAGTGTGCCAGGTCGCAGCCACCCGTGCTTAATGCCTGAGAACATAACATAAGCCAATTAAAATCAAATGGTTCCAAGAAGGCAGACAAATCAGATTCAACTAAACTTTGATTCTCAATTTGCAAGCTAAATGGTACACCCAGAGGCGCCATGACATTTTCAAGGCATTATCAAAAGACCAAGGAGTGGTGATTCCCCAACTGTTGGAATCATCCTCCCACTTATTAGCATATTAAATTGGCCAACCCATAAAAACTACCCACACCACATTTCATGGCTGCCTTGCTCACACTTTGCTATGGCCCACACTCCTGGAATGTGCTTTTTTCTGAATCTAAACAAATCTACCTCTTACCTATCACTGTGTCTCTCACTGAATTCTTTCTTCAATGAAACATCAAGAACCTGAGCTTCATTAAGTCTTGAAACCAGGCACCATGGATTTTGGCTGGGTTTGAGTCCCTGCCAGACATGACTCAGTAACTAAACATAGCACAGAGTCCCTGCCACATGGGTTTGAGTCCCAATCTTAGGCAAACAGTTTCAAACACAACTTTTAGAAATGGAAAGATGATGACCTGCCCAATACTTTGTAAACAGTGGCAGAGATGGAGAGAAGAGCTGAAGGACAGGAGGAAAAAGCAATGGGAAGTGTGCGTCAAGGAACCTCTTTCACAACTTGCCAGAAAATCTGCTAAATACCTGACCTGTGCCCATAATTTTCATTGGCCTAATCCTTGGCACAAAGGAGGTTAAGGACAGAACCCTCACCCACTTGGTCAACAGCTACTAAGACCCAGAGGGTATTGGAGCCTTTGAGATACACTGGGAAGTGGCCCCTGCCAGAGTCCCCCAGCTGTACCCACTGCCACTTGCTTGTTCATGGGGGGTTCGAGGAAACAAGAAATGAGAGATTGTAAAGGAATTAAGATTTTGTTAGTCATATGTCCTTCCAGCCAATGGAATGAGGACCTCCTACCTTAACCAGAGGTCTTCTGAAATCTGAGCCTGAGCCGTGTGAGCTTTCTGCCGAATTTGTTTCTGCTGTCTCAGTTTCAGCATGCTAGGCTTCTTGTCACTTCCACTGTGCTGGGTTTCCTTTGCATTCAGCTTCCACAGTGTGAGCTTTTGCCAAGTTGGGCTTCTGTTATGCTTGATTTCCACCTCGCTGGGGCTGGGCTGATGTTGCTTCATCCAGATTACATCCAGGTCATGGCAGCAGATATGTTGGAGAAGTGCGTAATTTCCTCGGTTCTGTCTTGCCATAGCAAAGATTTAAAATGCTGTACCAGAGTTACAGCTCAGTTACAGTTCAGTTTTATTCAGCCAAGCCAAAGAAAGTACACCCTCAAGGCGTGAGGGCAAGCTGACCCCAAAGGAAAGGCCTCAATCCATCTTGGCTTCCTCTTTTTATATGTTTTGTCTCCTCCCCACTGAGCCTGCCCTATGCAAATTGGGCTAGCCAAGAAGGTGGCATGTTTTGTTTCACCTGAAGTTCTCACACTGGTCCAAGGATTTTCTTTTGTTCCATTTTTGTGGGTTTTTCCCTTTCTTTGTCTTTTAGCCACCACCATTTTCGACTCCTCTTGCCTATTCTAGCTACCTAACAAAACTTTATAAAAAAAAAAAAAATCCCACTACTCTTTCTTTGCTAAACCTTAAAAACCAACTAGCATCTGGTCAATTCAATAATATGCTCAGTTTTGAAGGGAATATGGAGGTTTATAGAACATAAGGAATTGTCACATTTCCCATTTACAACCAACTTTTTCCTCAAGTAAGATTGCAAATTCAAATTTTCACAACTTTTTTTTTGAGAATCATAGAGTCTTTACCTTTTATAAATCTACCCACACCTGTTTATTCTTATCTAATTATCTTGTAAATGAAACTGAACAGGACCCTGTGGGACTCCTAGGCATGGAAGCCTTTCTGTATTCCTTCCCTTATTTCTTTTTGTAGAGAACAGTTTCCAGCCTCCATGAATTTCCCTGAGTTCTGAAGGGCAGATTTGAACAGTTGCTAATCAGGAAAGGGAGTGGATGTGGAGACAAGGGAAGAGGACCAAGAAAAAATAGTGCAGCTTTGGGGCAGGATCCTCAGAGGATATAAATAATAAAATCTTTGAGCTCTTTTGCAGAGCTATACCCCCCAACAAACAGAAAGTGTCATCATTCTTCATTCCAGAGAAGATCACAGGTTGATAACTTCAAGAAGCTTATCAGGAGACCACCTGAGGCCAGGTTATAGGATTGTAGGCCCTGCAAACATCCTGATCCTTACAGCAACCCCACCCTTGAACCATTGCTATAAAACTCCTCACCAAATTCTCCCTGGTTGGGACACAAAGTTTTGAGGGGCATGAGCCCACTATGTCCCCCTTTGCCTGGCAAAACAATAATGTTATTCTTTTCTGCTTCACCCAAAACTCTGTTTCCAAGATTTAATTCAGCACCAGTGGACAGAGGCCGAGTTTTTGGCATTGTAACCTCTGTGATTCCAGGGATACTCATAATCCAGTCTTATGGACTCATCTTTAAAGAATTACCAGTTGGGCATAAAAGTCTAATTAGAAAATCACCAAAGGATAATTAGGATAATCCTAATTGTTTGAAGTCCTATTCAGACCTTACTCTCACTTACAATCACATGTCAGCAGGGAGAGAGTCACAGCAGTGCTAGTGAAGCTTAAACTTCAATGACCCACTTGCATAGGCATGTCCCACGGTCCCTGAAAGAAGCTTTGGTAATGGTTCCTAAGATCTTGGTTTTTCGGTAAAATTTTTGAAAAATAATGTGTTTTCATTGTCATCTTTTGACACCGCTATCTCTTTCCATCTAGTCTTTCTCTCCATCACACCTTACGTGAATGCTGGTCAAAGGCATTCTGAGGATCCAGTTTCGGGTGAGTGGGGTTAGAGTTCCATTTAGTCTGGGTTTAGCAGAATGTATTTGTCTGGTTCATAGTTATCCTTGCACATCATCAAATTATAGCTAGGCATACAAGCGTAGCAATGGCTTCCAGGAACCCTCTCATTGCACACTATTCCATTGTGATGTGATAAGAAATACATTTTTTTTTTTTTTGGTCCCTGATTTCTGGCATAGTGTTCCTTTAAAAAACCATTGGAATTTTCTGAGTAATAGGACTGTCTTTTGCTATTCATAATGAGCTCCTTTTCATTACTCCTGAGTTGATACTTATGTAGTAACTTTGGGGAGGGTTCCTAGATAGCCTCAGAATGGGATTGGTCACAAAAAGACCCTGAGATTGGAGGGTTAGAATTTTCAGCCCCACTTATAGATTTCTGGAAGATCAGACGGGATTGGAAATTAAGTTCTGAAAAAAGTTCTTAAACCATATTTGTGAGCTTCCTGATTGGTGAACACATCCAGGTGCTGGGAGGGTGCTGTGTCCAGAGAGGGTGTGGAAGCACCATGGACTCACCTACCCATCTTTCATTCAGCTGTTGCTGAGTAGTGTTCATTATTATCAACTGGCAAACATAAGTCAAGTGCTAGTCTGAGTTCTATGAGCCATTCTAGCAAATTATGGAGCCTAGCAAATTATCAAGGGAGTTGTCGGAAACCAAGACTTAGAGTCAGTCACTCAGAAGTACAGATGGCCCATTGGCATTGAAGTGGGACTGAGCCCCTTAAGTGATGAGATCTGATGCCAATTCCAGGTAGATGGTGTCAAAGTTGAACTGAATTGTTGGACACCCGGTTGAAGTCAGGAAGATTGGAGAGTTGGTTGCAGGTGTTAGTAAGTACCACACAACTTAATGACACAAACACACAAAGGCAAAGACCAGAGTTCTGTGTTGCGATAGGAAAAAACTTCTGCGTAGTACCAGAAGTTTCTGAGTGGTGGGGGAGACACAGTTTTGAAAGTATGAAGCCAGAATTAACTCCAGGATGTGTTTGTTTGTTTGTTTTGGGATTTATTGAACTGTGACATTTGTCAGCGATTAAATTTTCTTTTCCTGTTTCCCCTCATTTTAATGAAAATTATTATTTGAGTTTTTAGGGAGCAAAATTGCCACCCCAAAATCTATCTCTTTGGCAAGCAAAGCTGAAAGCATATCCAGGCTCAAAATACTCAGGAGGAATTTGTGAGCTCCCCCCTAATGGCTTATATAAGAAATGAATCGCCAGTCCAGATTCGATACAGGATCCTTGGGGCTGGTGCACTGGGATGACCTGGAGGGATGGTATGGGGAGGGAGGTGGAAGGGGGGTTCAGGACGGGGAACACGTGTACGCCCGTGGTGGATTCATGCTGATGTGGGCAGAACCAATACAATATTGTAAAGTTAAAATAAAAAGAGAGAGAGAGAGATAAGATGATCACTCGAGGTCAAGGAAAAATTTCCTGTCTGCCCAAGGAAGGCTCATTGTGGGGAGGCGTCAAAAAGGAAGGGGGCCCATAATAAGTAGGTGTATGGGGGACCACATGCACCTACAGGCATCTATTGTAAGATCTGTCTTAACAAAAAGTTGTGCGTGTATCTTGGGGAGGGTCCTAGGACCTGTCAGGTGTGAAAAAAGAAACACGATAACTGGCCAAAAGTAAATGAAGACCCAGGAGGATTATCCTATATGAGTGATTTAAATCACTTCTTTACTTCACCCCTCCTCATTAGAGAGGACTCCCATATCTTTTCTCTCCGAGTGTATATTTCTGCCTATCTGCTGACTTAAATAAACAAATTGCTTCTTTGTGTGTTTACCCACGCTTCCGTAGTGGCTCAGCGGTAAAGAATCTGCCTGCAAGGCAGGTGATGCAGGAGATGTGGGCTGGATCCCTGGGTTGGGAAGATCCCCTGGAGGAGGAAATGGCAACCCACTCCAGTATTCTTGCCTGGAGAATGCCATGGACAGAACAGCCTGGCAATCTATAGTCCATAGGGTCACGAAGAGTTGGACATGACTGAGCGACTGAGCATGCACCCATGTGCTCTCCCACTGCTGTGTTTCTAATAATAAACTTAGTACCAGTTTAAAAAAAGAAAAAGAATTTGGATAGAGGGCCTGTTCTTAAGTAGAGCTGTCACCAAAGATCTCTGCAAAAACTATGGGCTGGACTCCAAGACCAGAGTCCACTCTGTTACCCATTGTCCATGGTGGCTCAGAAAAAGCACTTGTTTACTAAACATGTACTTTCCCACCTGCATATGAGAATTGCCTTCTTCTCCTTTGAAGTCCCAAAGTGGACTCCCATGCCCTGCAACATCCTCCTTTATCTTTAACTGAAGATAGTGTTTAAAAAAAGGGCTTCAGGGGTCTCACTGGTGGCTCAGTAGACTCCACTCGCCAATGCAGGAGACTCAGGTTCAACCCCTGGTCCAGGAGGATCCCACATTCTCAGGAGAAACTATGCCCGTGTGCCACAACTATTGAGCCTGTGCTCTGAAGCCTAAGAGCCACAGCTGCTGAGCCTCTGTAGTGCAACTGCTGAAGCCCAAGAGCGATGAAGCCCCAGAGCCCTAAAGCCCATACTCTGCAACAAAATAAGCCACTGCAATGAGAAACCAGTTTACAATTGGAAAGTGGCCCCGACTTACTGCAACTAGAGAAAGCCCACATACCAAGCAAGACTTAGCACAGCCAAAAATAAATAAATTACTTAATAATATAAAAAAAGGCTAAAGCCATTTCATAAACTTAATTTCCCTGGGTGTCTCCCATATCTTTGTGTTATTAAACTTTTCCTCTTTTTGGCTGTTCCATGCAGCTTGCTAGATCTCAGTTCCTCAACCAGGGACTGAACCAGGGCCATGGGAATGAAAGCACTAAGGTAAAGTCTGATGCTGAAAAGCATAGTAACCTGGAATGTTAGGTCCATGAATCAAGGCAAATTGCAAGTGGTCGAACAGGAGATGGCAAGAGTGAACATCGACATTTTAGGAATCAGTGAACTAAAATGGATGGGAATGAGCTAATTTAATTCCGATAACCATTATATATACTACTGTGGGCAAGAATCCCTTAGAAGAAATGGAATAGCCATCATAATCAACAAAAGAGTCTGAAATGTAGTACTTGGAAGCAATCTCAAAAATGGAAGAATCATCTCTGTTCATTTCCAAGAAAAACCATTCAATATCACACAGTAATTCAAGTCTATGCCCCAACCACTAATGCTGAAGAAGCTGAAGTTGAACAGTTCTATGAAGGCCTATATGACCTTCTAGAATGAACACCCAAAAAGATGTCCTTTTCATCATAAGGAACTGGAATGCTAAAGAAGGAAGTCAAGAAACACCTGGAGTAACAGGCAAATTTGGCCTGGGACTTCAGAAATAAGCAGGGCAAAGGCTAACAGAGTTTTCCCAAGAGAATGCACTGGTCATACCAAACACCCTCTTCCAACAACACAAGAGAAGACTCTACACATGGACATGACCAGATGCTCAATACTGAAATCAAATTGATTATATTTTTTCAGCCAAAGATGGAGAAGCTCTATACAGTAAGCAAAAAGAAGACTGGGAGCTGGCTGTGGCTCAGATCATGAACTCCTTATTGCCAAATTTAAACTTAAATTGAAGAAAGTGAAAACCACTAGCCCACTCAGGGATGACCTAAATCAAATCCCTTGCAATTATACAGTGGAAGCGACAAATAGATTCAAGGGATTAGGTCTGATAGAGTGCCTGAAGAACTATGGATTCTTCTGTGAAGAACTGTGACATTGTACAGGTGGCAGTGATCCACAACATCCCCAAGAAAAAGAAATGCAAAACGGTAAATGGTTGTCTGAAGAGGCCTTACAAATAGCTGTGAAAAGAAGAGAAGCAAAAGTCAAAAGAGAAAAGGAAAGATATACCCATTTGAATGCAGAGTTCCAAAGAACAGGAAGGAGAGATCAGAAAGCCTTCTTCAGTGATCAATGCAAAGAAATAGAGGAAAACATTAGAATGGAAAAGACTAGAGATCTCTTTGAGAAAATTAGAGATACCAAGGGAATATTTCATGCAAAGATGGGCTCGATAAAGGACAGAAGTGTTATGGACCTAACAGAAGCAGAAGATATTAAGAAGAGGTGTCAAGAATCCACACAAGAACTATACAAAAAAGATCTTCATGACCCAGATCACCACAACGGTGTGATCACTTACCTAGTGTCAGACATCTTGGAATGTAAAGTGGGCCTTAGGAAGCATCACTTCAAACAAAGCTAGTGGAGGTGATGGAAATCCAGTTGAGCTATTTCAAATCCTGGAAGATGATACTGTGAAAGTGCTGCACTCAATATGCCAGCAAATTTGGAAAACTCAGCATTGGCCACGGGACGGAAAAGTCAGTTTCCATTCCAATCCCAAAGAAAGGCAATGCCAAAGAATGCTCAAACTACATACAATTGCACTCATCTCACACACTAGTAAAGTAATGCTCAAAATTCTCCAAGCCAGGCTTCAACAGTATGTGAAGTGTGAACTTCCAGATGTTCAAGCTGGATTGAGGAAAGGCAGAGGAACCAGAGATCAAACTGCCAATATCCGTTGGATCATCGAAAAAGCAAGAGAGTTCCGGAAAAACATTGACTTCTGCTTCATTGACTATGCCAAAGACTTTGACTGTGTGGATCACAATAAACTGTGGAAAATTCTTCAGGAGATGGGAATACCAGACCAACTTACCTATCTCCTCAGAAATCTGTATGCAGATTAAGAAGCAGCAGTTATAACTGAACATGGAACAACAGACTAGTTCCAAATCGGGAAAGGAGTATGTCAAGGCTGAATATTGTCACCCTGCTTTTTTAACTCCTATGCAGAGTACATCATGAGAAACGCTGGGCTGTAGGAAGCACAAGCTGGAGTCAAGATTGCTGGGAGAAATATCAATAACCACAGCTATGTAGATGACACCACCCTTATGGCAGAAAGTGAAGAAGACCTAAAGAGCCTCTTGATGAAAGTGAAAGAGGAGAGTGAAAAAGTTGGCTTAAACAACATTCAGGAAACTAAGATTATGGCATCTGGTCTCATCACTTCATGGTAAATAGATGGGGAAACAATGGAAACAGTGACAGACTTTATTTTGGGGGGCTCCAAAATCACTGCAGATGGTGACTGCAGCCATGAATTTAAAAGACTCTTGCTCCTTGAAAGAAAACCTATGACCAGTCTCATATTAAAAAGCAGAGACTTTACTTTACCAACAAAGTTCCATCTAATCAAAGCTATGGTTTTTCCAGTAGCCATGTATGGATGTGACTTGGACTAAAAATAAAGCTGAGGATTGAAATATTGATGCTTTAGAACTGTGGTGTTGGAGAAGACTCTTGGGCATCCCTTGGACTGCAAGGTGATCCAACTAGTCCATCCTAAAGGAAATCAGTCCTGACTATTCATTGGAAGGGCTGATGCTGAAGCTGAAACTCCAATACTTTGGCCACCTGATGGGAAGAATTGACTCAGAAAAGACTCTGATGCTGGGGAAGATTGAAGATGGGAGGTGAAGGGGACGACAGAGGATGAGATGGTTGGATGGCATCATTAACTCAATGCACATGAGTTTGAGTAAGCTCCAGGAGTTGATGATGGACAGGGAGGACTGGTGTGCTGCAGTCCATGGGGTTGCAAAGTGTCAGGCACAACTGAGTGACTGAACACAACTGAACTGAAGACCAACAGGGAACTCCCATGGTATTAGTCTGTTGTTTGATCTTCTGCTGTTAATCTATCTAATGTCAATTTAATTTTTAGACCAGTCAGAAGAACCAAACTGGTAGAGAAAAATTCCTTCCTCCTTGGCAAGTCTAACTTTGTATTCATAATTCTGTATTCTTTAAAAGGACCCTCTCCTCCAAAGTTGAAACTTTCAACTTCCTGGATCTGCATTGCAGGTAAGAAAAGATTTCTCCTCTGGATTCCAAAAGCTCAGCCTCTGTACACTGGGGTCAAATAAAATCTTGAAGACAGAATTTTGGGTGAAGTAGAATAAAATAGCTTTATTGCTTTGCCAGGCAAAAAGAGACATAGTGGGCTTGTGCCTCTCAAAATTGTGTTCCCAACCCAGCAGGATCTGATGAGGTGTTTTATAGCAATTGTTTAAGGGTGGAGTTGCTTATAAGATTAGATTATGTGCAGAGACTTTAATGGGCCTCCCAGGTGGTGCTAGTGGTAAAGAACCCACCTGCCAGTGCAGGAGATATACGAGATACAGGTTCAATCCCTGGGTCAGGAAGATCCCCAGAGGACCTACTCTAGTATTCTTGCTTGGAGAATCCCATGGATAGAGGAGCCTGGCGGGAGCTCATAGGGTTGCAAAGAGCTGGACACAACTAAGGCAACTTACCACACACACACGCACACACCACCCCCACAGCCTTTAATCTCACCTCAGGTTATCCTGATGTGTTTCTCTGGTTCCTTTAGTCTGACTTCAGGTGGTCTTCTCTGGTATGAAGAACGCTGACATCTTCCATTTTCCGGGTTTTAATTCTATTGTCCTGTGCATCTCTTGAGGCAGAACCTGGACCCTGCCCCAAGGCTGCACTATTGTTTCTTGGCTGCACCTCCCAAGTCTCTGCATCCCCTCCCTTCCCTGATTAACAACTGTTCAGACCTGCATTTTGGGATTCAGGAAAGAGGAGGCTGAAATCTGTTCCCTACAAACAAGGAACAGGGGACACAGAAAGGCTTCCATGCCCAGGAGCTCCACAGGGTCCTTCTCAGTTTCATTCTCTGCCTCTCTCTGTCTCCTCCCCAGAAAACTTACCTGACACCCATACTGGCTGGCTTTCTGTGCTAAGTTCCACCCCCTCTTTAACGGTGCCTCTCCCCCACATCTCCCAGCTCCATACTGTTCTTCTATGTGCACTGGTTCCACTTCAGCAAACTGCCAAATGTCTGGGTTTGTTCCCCCCTTCCCTCTTCTGACTGCTCTTTTCTTGAGAAGTAGATGTCTGCTTTGAAATTAAATGTAAATAAAAGTACCCATTTTTTACATTAGTAAGCCATGTTTTCCAAACTTGAATAATAAATGGATAGATCTCTTTTTATTTTCTTTATTTTTTTTGAAGTTGCAAAATATTTATTTATGACTATTATTTATTTTGAAGGTTAATGATGCTTTTTTAAAAATATAAATTTGTTTATTTTAATTGGAGGTTAATTTCTTTACAATATTGTATTGGTTTTGCCATACATCAAGGGAAATTTCTTAGGGAGATCCAATGTTAACAAGTTATTTTCATGATGCTAATGCTTGAACTTATAAAATGTATATAGATTTTAAAACAAATCTAGAAATAAAAATCAAGCAAAACTTATGAAGAAAATGAAATCCATGTTAATAGCATATTTATGTGAGACTGGATAGTGTTTTCCTGAAACAAAATCACCTAGTACTGAGCTTAATAGTAAGAAAATGCAGTCTGGTGTATATAATTAACCCATTTTTGCATTTTGATTTCAGTATTCAAAACTAGAAAATGTCTATATCCAGAACTATTTAGTACACAATGGTATTAATGGTATTAAGTCTTTGTTTGCTAATTAAATATAATCTGGCTTCATGCTTAACTAAAATCCCTGCTAGTAAGCAATTTAGAGTTAAGTCACTTGATAATTGTATGAATTTTCTTCTTCACTTGCAAATAATGCGAGTGTTGGGACCAATGAAGCACACGTTAAATGATTTTGTAATGCAATTACAAAAATTGGGAATAGAAAAATTTCAGTTCAGTTCAGTTCAATCACTCAGTCATATCCAACTCTTAGCCACCTCATGGACTGCAGCACGCCAGGCTTCCCTGTCCATTACAAACTCCCAGAACTCACTCGAACTCCTGTCCATTGAGTTGGTGATGCCAATCAACTGTCTCATCCTCTGTCATTCCCTTCTCCTCCTGCCTTCAATCTTTCCCAGCATCAGGGTCTTTACTAATGAGTCAGCTCTTCACAACAGGTGGCCAAAGTATTGGAGCTTCAGTTTTGGTTTCCTCAGAGTATATGCCTACTAGTGGGATTGCTGGTTCATATGCTGGTTTTATTCCTAGTTTTTAAAGAAATCTCCATATTATTTTCCATAGTGGAATGTATCAGTTGACATTCCCACCAGGAAGACTGTTCCCTTTTCTTCACACCCTCTCCAGCATTCATTTGTCTGTAGAGTTTTTGATGATGACCACTCTGATGGGTGTGAGGTGGTATCTCATTGTAGTTTTGATTTGTATTTATCTATTAATGAGTGATGTTGAGCATCTTTTCATGTGTTTATTAACCATCTGTATGTCTTCCTTGGAGAAATGTCTGTTTAGGTCTTTTCCCCACCTTTTTTTTTTTTTTTTTTTGCAACTTTTGCATGAAGGTTTTTTTTTTTTTTCTCCTTTTTAAAAAAAAATTTTTTTATTTTTACTTTATTTTACTTTACAATACTGTATTGGTTTTGCCATACATTGACATGAATCCACCACGGGTGTACATGCGATCCCAAACATGAACCCCCCTCCCACCTCCCTCCCCACAACATCCCTCTGGGTCATCCCCGTGCACCAGCCCCAAGCATGCTGTATCCTGCATCGGACATAGACTGGTGATTCGAATCTTACATGATAGTATACATGTTTCAATGCCATTCTCCCAAATCATCCCACCCTCTCCCTCTTTTCCCCACTCTTTGATTGGATTGTTTCTTTTTCTGGGATTGAGTTGTATGAGCTGCTTGTATATTTTGGAAATTAATTCTTTGTCAGTTGTTTCTTTTGCTATTATATTCTCCCATTCTGAAGGTTGTCTTTTTACCTTGTTTGTAATTCCCTTTGCTGTGCAAAAGCTTTTACGTTTCTTTAGGCCCCACTTATTTTCTTTCGTTGTTGTTGTTTTTCTTTCCTTTATTCTAGGAGGTGGGTCATCTTGCTTTGATTTATGTCACCGAGTGTTCAACCTATGTTTTCCTCTAAGAGTGTAATAGTTTCTGGTCTTATATTTATGTCTTTAACCCGTTTTGAGCTTATCTTTGTGTGTGGGGTTAGGAAGTGGTCTAATTTCATTCTGTTACATATAGCCGTCCAGTTTTCCCAACAACTTATTGAAGAGCCTGTCTTTGACCCACTGTATATTCTTGTGCCTTTACCAAAAATAAAGTACCCATATGTGCATGGTTTTATCTCTGGGCTCTCTGTCTTCTTCCATTGATCTATATTTCTGTTTTTGTGCCAGTATCATACTGTCTTTATAACTGTAGCTTTGTAGTACATTCAGCTCCATTCTGCTTTCTCAAGACTGATTTGACTATTCAGGGTCTTATGTGTTTCCATAGAAATTGTGAAAATTTTTTTCTAGTTCTGTGAAAAATGCATTGGTAATTTGATAGGGATCACATTGAATCTATAGACAGCATTTGGTAGTATAGTCATTTTCACTTGGTTGATTGATTCTTCCTACCCAGAAATGTGGAATATCTTTCCATCTGTTTATGTTGTCTGTGATTTTTTTCATCAGTGTCTTATAATTTTCCATACACAGTTCTTTTTTCTCCCTAGATAGATTTATTCCTAGATATTTTATTCTTTTTGTTGCAGTGGTGAATGGGATAGATTCCTTATTTTCTGTTTCTGATTTTTCACCATTAGTATACAGGAATGCAAGTGCGAGTGTATTGACTTTGTATCCTGCAACTTTGCTGAATTCACTGGTTACCTCTAGTCATTTCCTGATAGTATCTTTAGAGTATTCTATGTATAGTATCATGTCATCTGCAAACAGTGAGCATTTACTTCTTTTCTGATGTGGATTCCTTTGATTTCTTTTCCTTCTCTAATTGCCATAGCTAGGACTTCCAAAAGTATATATAATAATAGTGGTGGGAGTGGACCTCCTTGTTTTGTTCCTGATCTTAGAGGGAATGCTTTTAGTTTTTAACATTTAGAATAAAGTTTGCTGTGGGCTTATCATACATGGCTTTTACTATGTTGAGGTAAGTGCCTTCTTTTTTAAAGAAATTTTATAATCAATGGGTGCTGAATTTTGTCATAGTTTTTTTTTTCTGCATCTATTGCGATTACCATATGATTTTTATCTTTCAATTTGTTAATAAGGTGTATCACATTGATTCATTTGCATATATTGAAGAATCCTTGCCTTCCTGGAATAAACCCAACTTGATCATGGTATATGAACTTATTAATATGCTGTTGAATTGTGTTTGCTAGAATTTTGTTGAGAATTTTTGCATCTATATTAGTCAGTGATATGGCCTATAAATTTCTTTTTCTTCTTATTATTATTTTATTTGTTTACTTATTTATTTCTTTTTGTCTTTACCTGGTTTTGGTATCAGGGTGATTATGGCCTTGTAAAATGAGTTTGGAAGTGTTCCTTCCTCTTCAATTTTTGGGAGGAGTTTCAGAAAAATAGGCATTAGCTCTTCTCTAAATGTTTGATAGAATTCCCCTGTGAAGCCATCTAGCCCTGGGCTTTTGTCTTTTGGGGAGATTTTTGATTACAGTTTCAATTTCAATATTTGTAATTGTCTTGTTCATAATTTCTATTTTTTCCTGGTTCAGTCTTGGGAGGTTGAACTTTTCTAAGAATCTGTTCATTTCCTCTAGGTTGTCCATTTTATTGCCATATAGTTCTTCATCATATTCTCTTATGATTCTTTGTATTTCTGTGTTGTCTGTTGTGACCTCTCCCTTTTCATTTCTAATTTTGTTGATTTGATGCTGTCCCCTTTTTGCTTGATGAGTCTGGTTAGTGGTTTGTCAATTTTGTTTATCTTCTCAAAGAACCAGCTTTTAGTTTCATTAATTCTAACTATTGTTTCCTTCATTTGCTTTCATTTATTGCTGCTCTGAGCTTTATGATTTCTTTCCTTCTGTTGACTTTGGGGTTTTTTGTTCTTCTTTTTCCAGCTGCTTTAGATGTAGTGTTAGATTGTTTATTTGTTGCTTTTCTTATTTCTTGATGGGTTGCATTGCTATAAATTTCTCTCTTAGAAATGCTTTTCCTGAATCCCATAGGTTTTTGGTTGTCATGTTTTCATTGTCATTTGTTTGTAGGAATCTTTTGATTTTCCTTCTTATTTCTTCAGTAATGTTGTTATTTAGTATTATTTACAATTGCACTCATCTCACACGCTAGTAAAGTAATGCTCACAGTTCTCCAATAGGCTTCAGCAATACATGAACTGTGAACTTCCTGATGTTCAAGCTGGTTTTAGAAAAGGCAGAGGAACCAGAGATCAAATTGCCAACATCTGTGGGATCATCAAAAAAGCAAGAGAGTTCCAGAAAAACATCTATTTCTGCTTTATTGACTATGACAAAGCCTTTGACTGTGTGGATCACAATTAACTGTGGAAAATTCTTCAAGAGATGGGAATACCAGACCACCTGACCTCCCTCTTGAGAAACCTATATGCAGGTCAGGAAGCAGAAGTTAGAACTGAACATGGAACAATAGACTGGTTCCAAATAGGAAAAGGAGTACATCAGGGCTGTATATTGTTACCTTGCTTATTTAACTTATATGCACAGTACATCATGAGAAACGCTGGGCTGGAAGAAGCACAAGCTGGAATCAAGATTGCCAGGAGAAATATCGATAACCTCAGATATGCAGATGACACCACCCTTATGGCAGAAAGTGAAGAGGAACTAAAAAGCCTCTTGGTGAAAGTGAAAGTGAAGAGTGAAAAAGTTGGCTTAAAGCTCAACATTCAGAAAACTAAGATCATGGCATCTTGTCCCATCTCTTCATGGGAAATAGATGAGGAAACAGTGGAAACAGTGTCAGACTTTATTTTTGGGGGCTCCAAAATCACCGCAGATGGTGATTGCAGCCATGAAATTAAAAGACACTTACTCCTTGGAAAGAGGGTTATGACCAACCTAGATAGCATATTCAAAAACAGAGACATTACTTTGCCAACAAAGGTCTGTCTAGTCAAGGCTATGGTTTTTCCAGTAGTTATGTATGGATGTGAGAGTTGGACTGTGAAGAAAGCTGAGCACTGAGGAATTGATGCTTTTGAAGTATGGTGTTGGAAAAGACTTTTGAGAGTCCCTTGGACTGCAAGGAGATTCAACCAGTCCATTCTGAAGGAGATCAGGCCTGGGTGTTTTTTTGAAAGAATGATGCTAAAGCTGAAACTCCAGTACTTTGGCCACCTCATGTGAAGAGTTGACTCATTGGAAAAGTCTCTGATGCTGGGAGTGATTGGGGGCAGGAGGAGAAGGGGATGACAGAGGATGAGATGGCTGGATGGCATCACCAACTCGATGGATGTGAGTTTGAGTGAACTCCGGGAGTTGGTGTTGGACAGGGAGGCCTGGCATGCTGCAGTTCATGGGGTCACAAAGACTCGGACATGAGTGAGTGATGAAATGAACTGAACTGAATCGAATCTCCATGTATTGTGTTTTTTTCAGTTCTTTTCCTGTAGGTGATATCTGGTCTCATAGCATTGTGGTCAGAGAAGATCCTTGATATGATTTCAGTTTTCTTAAATTTATTCAGTCTTGATTTGTGACCCAAGATGTGGTCTATCCTGAAGAGTGTTCCACATGCACCAAGAAGGTCCTGAAGATGTCAATTAGGTCCATTTGGTCTAATGTTTCATTTAAGATTTGTGTTTCCTTATTGATTCTCTGAGTTGATGATCTGTCTATTGGTGTAAGTGGAGTTAAAGTCCCCTATGGTTATTGTGTTACTGTAGATTTCCCTCTTATGCCTGTAGTGTCTGCCTTATGTATCCTATGCTGGGTGCATAAATATTTACAATTGTTATATTTTCTTCTTGGATTGATCCCTTGATCATTATATAGTGTCCTTCTTTTTCTCTTTTAATATCCTTTATTTTAAAGTCTCTGTTGTCTGAAAGAAGGCTTGCCACTCTGGCTTTCTTTGGGTTTCCATTTGCATGGAGTATCTTTTTCCATCCTTTTACTTTCAGTCTGTATGAGTCTCTTGGTCTGAAGCGGGTTTCTTTTAGGCAGCATATATATGGGCCTTATTTTTGTATCCATTCAGTCATTCCATGTCAGTCTGTATCTTTTGGTTGGTGCATTTAATGCTTTTACATTTAAGATAATTATTTAGATATATGTTTGTATTGGCATTTTCTTAATTGTTTTGTGTTTGTTTTTGTAGGTCTTTCCTTTCTCCTGTGTTTATTGGCTATGTAAGTCCCTTCACTGTTTGTTTTAAGGCTGGTTCAGTGGTTCTAAATTCCCTTAAGTTTTGCTTGTCTGTAAAGTTTTGATTTCTACATCAATTTTGAATATAATCTTTTCAGAGTATAGTAATCTTGGTTGTAGATTTTTTTTTCTTTCAGTACTTAAAATATATCCTGCCATTCCCTTCTGGCCTGCAGAGTTTCAGCTGAAAGATTGCTGTTAATTGTATGGGTTTCCCTTTGCATGTTACTTGTTGCTTTTCCTTGCTGCTTTTAATATTCTTTCTTTGTGCTTAATCTCTGTTAACTTGCTTAATATACATCTTGATGTGATTCTCCTTGGGTTTATCCTGTAAGGGACTCTCTGTGCTTCTTGGACTTGATTGACTGTTTCCTTTCATATGTTGGGGAAGCTTTCAACTATATTTTCTTCAAAACTTCTATCTGTGCCTTTCTTTTCTTCTTCCTCTCAGACCCCTATAATGCAAATGTTGGTGCATTTAATATTGTTCCAAAAGTCTCTGAGGCTATCCTCAATTCTTTTCATTCATTTCCCTTTATTCTGCTCTTCAGCAGTTATTTCCACCATTCTTTCTTCTAGCTCACCTATTCATTCTTCTGGCTCAGTTATTCTGCTATTGGTTCCTTCTAGAGTATTTTTAATTTTAGTAATTGTGTTATTCATGTCTGTTTAATGTAATAGTGTTAATCACTCAGTTGTGTCCAACTCTTTGTGACCCCATGGACTGTAGCCTGCCAGGCTCCTCTGTCCCTGAAATTCTCTAGGCAAGAATACTGGAGTGGGTTGCCATTTCCTGCTCCATCATCTCCGTTTACTTATTCTTTATTTCTTCTATGTCCTTGAGATTGTATTAACTGTGTTAGATGTTTCTTGCATTTTCTCCATTCTATTTTCAAGTCTTTGGAGTATCTTTACTATCATTATTCTGAATTCTCTTTCAGGTAGATTGCTTATTTCCTCTTGGTTTATTTAGTCTTGTGGGTTTCAACCTTGTTCTTTCATTTGTGCTGTAGTTCTCTGTCTTTTCATTTGCTCCACTTGAGGTCTCCTTTTCCAAGATTTTAGGGTTGTATTCTTTCTTCGTTTTGGTTTTTGCCCTTGGAGGGAAAGGTTAGTTGATTGGTTTGTGTTGACTTCCTGTTAAGGGTGACTTGTGCGTGTGTAATGGGAGATCAAACAGATAATTACAGAAATAATGGGAGATGCACACACTTCCACACCCACAGTTATAACCAAAGTATTGTAAAGAAAAGAATACAAAAATTGATTTGGGAACAAGGGATATAATAAGTGATACTGACCAGTTAAAAGCAGATCTAGCTAATGCTCAGTCTGGAAAACTGAAAAAAAAGGGAGAAGAAAAAAGACTAAAAAATAAAGAGGAGAAGGGAGGGAAAAGAGAAAAGGAAGGGGTGGAAAAGAGGGTAAAAAAGTGAGAGAGAGAAAAGAAAAAATAGAAAAACAAAGGTAAATAGATGTACTTGAAAAGACATATATATATATTCAGGAATAGGTATAGCTAGTCAAGAACTATAAGAAAAGCAGTTGAATATGCCAAAAACAAAATCAGAAAAATCATCCAAAAGAAGGGTGAAAAAAATGAAAAAAAAAAAATCTTAAAATGATTTTTTGGACAAGAAAAACAAAGAGAAAAACTGTATAGCACCGCACAAGGCGAATGTGAAAGTAGAAATATGTAGGGGGAGTAAACAATGTGATTTATAAGAAGAAAAAAAAATGTTCTTAAGGTCATAGTTCTTGGTTGTGGAGTCTGCCCCTGTGGATGGGGGTGGCTTGGCATCTGTGATGTCTTCCTGGTTGAAGGAGCTTGTGCCTGTGTTCTGGTTGATGGAGCTGGATCTCATCTGTCTGAAGGGCAGTGACGTAGTAGGTCTTGGGATGTCTGTGGGTCTGGTGTGTCTTTGGGCAGTCCTTCTGGTTTGGCAATGTTCAGTTCGGTTCGGTTCAGTTCAGTAGCTCAGTTGTGTCTGACTCTTTGCAACCCCATGAATCTCAGATGCCAGGCCTGCCTGTCCATTAACAACTCGTGCAGTTCACTCAAACTCATGTCCATCAAGTCGGTGATGCCATCCAGCCATCTCATCCTCTGTCGTCCCCTTCTCCTCCTGCCCCCAATCCCTCCCGGCATCAGTTTTTTCCAATGAGTCAACTCTTCGCATGAGGTGGCCAAAGTATTGGAGTTTCAGCTTTAGCATCAGTCCTTCCAATGAACACCCAGGACTGATCTCCTTTAGAATGGACTGGTTGGATCTGCTTGCAGTTCAAGGGACTCTTAAGAGTCTTCTCCAACACCACAGTTCAAAAGCATCAATTCTTCAGCACTCAGCTTTCTTCACAGTCCAACTCTCACATCCATACATGACCACAGGAAAACCCATAGCCTTGACTAGATGGACATTTGTTGGCAAAGTAATGTCTCTGCTTTTTAATAAGCTATCTAGGTTGGTCATAACTTTCCTTCCAAGGAGTAAGTGTCTTTTAATTTCATGGCTGCGGTCACCATCTGCAGTGATGTTGGTGCCCCCAAAAATAAAGTCTGACACTGTTTCCCCATCTATTTCCCATGAAGAGATGGGACCAGACGCCATGGTCTTCATTTTCTGAATGTTGAGCTTTAAGCCAACTTTTTCACTCTTCTTTCACTTTCATCAAGAGGCTCTTTAGTTCTTCTTCACTTTCTACTATAAGGGTGGTGTCATCTACATATCTGAGGTTATTGATATTTCTCCCGGCAATCTTGATTCCAGCTTGTGCTTCTTCCAGCCCAGCGTTTCTCATGATGTACTCTGCATATAAGTTAAATAAGCAGGGTGACAATATACAGCCTTGACATATTCCTTTTCCTATTTGGAACCAGTCTATGGTTCCATGTCCAGTTCTAACTGTTGATTCCTAACCTGCATATAGGTTTCTCAAGAGGCAGGTCAGGAAGCCTTAGCAGAAGTCAAGTTACTGAATTTATCACTAGGTAGCAGTTCCCCTATGTTGGGGAGAGACAGTTAGAGACGTCTATTTCTTCAGTCACTTCAAAGTGGACCTCTCGGCATATCTTTACTGCCACCAGCCCCCTACCTGTCCCTGGAATCATCGCTGGTGCTTCTGTTCCCTAGTCCCACCCTACATTGAAGGCCAAAGTGTGCTAGGTAGGGGCTTGCGTGGATCTTTTCTTGGCTCCCCAACCCTGCCTTCTGCATCACAGAGACTTGTGTGGGCTTCCCTCAGCCCACTGAGTTCACGCTCTGCATCACGGGGCTTGTGTGCACTTGTCTTGGCTCCCTGAACCCTCCCTCTGTGTCAAGGGGCTTATGTGTTCTGTTTCTGGCTCCCCAGCTCCTCTGTACCCTGTGTTTTCTGTGCTCTGGAGAGGCTTCTATGCCTCCCTTCTCTTGGCTCCCCAGGCCTGATATCTGTGCCACAGGGCTGTGTGCTCTGGAGAAGTTTGTATGCCACCCCACTCTTGACTCTTTGGGCCCGCCCTCTGAGCTGCGGGGCTTCTGTGGGCTTCTTTCTGTTTCCCGAGCTCACTGTCTGGTCAGAGTTACAGACCATGGCTGAGAAGTGCAGCTTTGTCTGTTTTCTTCCCTTTGAGTTCCTGCTTTGCCCTGCTTTCTGGGATTCTGCAGCTCCTCTCTGGGCCCCGCTGTGAGGGAGCTTCTCTGTGCATGGGGAACTCCTGTTTCAGGACTCCCTCCCTCCCTTGGGGCATAAGCTCCTGTCCAGAAGCTTATGCTTCTGGGGTCTTCTGTTGTTGCCTAAAGGTTTCCTTTGTAGCGGTTGTTCCATATCTTGATGAGTTTTTGATGTGTTTGTGGGCAGGCTGGTGATCTCTCCATCTTACTCCTCCACTGTCTTCTTCTACTTCTCCTGTCATCAAATTCTTATTCCAACCAATGAACCACATTAACACATTCAGTTTCATGTATCATTGGAGCTTTACTGGGTACAAATGGGGCAGTAGACATAAACTGCAAAACAGTATCAGTTATCAGGGGCTTCAAGTGATTTGGATTGTTGTGTAGCTAGTCTGACATGAGTGGGTACCACCCCATCCTGAATGGTTTGTCTTTCCCTCTCCTACTTCAGTGCAGGAGACCTGGGATCGATCCCTGGGAAGATACCAGGGAAAATCCCCTGGAGCAAAGAATGGCCACCCACTCCAGTATTCTTGCCTGGAGAATTCCATGGACAGAGGAGCCTGGCGGGCTGCAGTCGATGGGGTCACAAAGAGTCCCGCATGACTGAGTGACTAACACTTTCAACAACAACACCTGCTTGGATACTGGTGACCAAAACATGCCCGGAGAGCCTCCTTCTTGTGGTTAAGAACCACTACTAGGTTTCCAGTCACATTAGGACCAAACAAGATGAAACGGCCAAAACAGGTGGGCATAGGTACACCAAGACCTAAAAGGTGACTCAAAGTATTTCAGGGTTCACTATGCTTGCATTTGCAATAAATCAGCATTTGGATTTTTGGCCCCTAATGGTTTTGCTTGGGTGCTTGTGAGTAAGCACCTGCACACAAAGAGAAAAGTTTTGTAATCTAAAGCTATCAGTCAACTTGTTAAATGATTCAGGATGCAGGGGGGCACTTTCCACCACTGTAAAAAGCCAATCCTACCCCACTGTGGGGCTGTTTCTGGTTTCCACCCTTTTTCAGGAGTGTATTTTTACTTTGCTAAATAAAACTCTGGCTACTTTAAGCTGCTCTATGCCTCTTGTCTGAATTCTTTCCCTTGAGAAGAGCAAGAATTAAGGAAATCGCCAGTCTGCTGGTGACAGGATGGTCCAGTATATACTCAAATTGTTTTTGTAAGATTTCATGAAGATAAAAGCACAGAATAAAAATAATGGACCTACAGAGGTCTCAATCTGTAGTTGTTAGTTTTACTAATAAAATAATTATTAAAATATTTTAAAGGTTTATTACTAAAATTATGACTCAGTTTAGTCTGTTATGACAGCTACACTTAACTATCTTATAGGCTCCCAGACAATTATTTATATATTTATGAATGTGTGGTCTGTACATAAAACCATAAGGCAGATGATAGTGCTGGATCAACCAAAAATTATAACTCTGGAATCACACAGAAATCTGTGGCTTCAAGTCAAGATCTTGGAATCTGCAACATAGAAGTCTCAAAGCTTTTCTAAGGGTATCTTGACACCCTTGTAAAAAATATATTTCCACAGGATTTTGTGATTGGTAATTTGAATGTTGTATAAGTAGTTCATAAATTCTTATAAATATTGAAATTGATCTTTGTCTTGTGCAAATCTAGCCTCAAAACACCCATCATGCCCACAAGCCCTACCCACAGGGGAGATCAGAACACGTTAGCATCTGTGCCATGTGCTGTGTGATTCTGGTTCTGTGGTCAGTTGATGATACTGGGGAAGAGGGAGGCAGCCATCTGCCTGTAAGCTGGAGAGAAGAAAATAAGAGAGGTGGGCTAGGTAAATGCCCAACATTGACAGTGGGATACAGTGAATGTAAGCTTAGAAAGTTTTGAAATCAGAGAGCTGGCCAGTTAGCAGAGAGCAAGAGGAGAAAGGCACACAGAAAGAAGGCAGGAGCCTTTACCTGGCAATATAAGTTACAAGACAGAAGCAATGAATTACCAAAACTCAGGAGAAGGTAGAAACACAGCCTATATCTCAGAAAGGAGATAAGAGAAAAGTTATTATCAGGAGTGGCAAGTAAGGTAAAGCATCAAAAATGTCCATAGCAGGGGAACTGGCTAGATACTGGATAATTATCTATACTCCTGAAGTCCATGAAATCCAGCCCCACCAAGGAAGATTTCAGTTCTTCCTGTGAGGCCTGGTTTGGAGCACTTCCTGGATTCCCAGGAGATTAGGATACGTGATGGAGATTTCTCTATTTCTTTTTTCCACATGGAGCCTTGTAATAAATTCCACATGACATAAGACATTCTGAGGAAATTTCTGTCTTTGCAACAACAAAGATGCCTGATGAATGCAACCTTTTTATAATTGCACAATACTGTACTTACTCATTAGCCACATATGCACTTACTTACTTAAAACGATCCATTTATTTATCAATTTCTCCCACTTGAGTCTCTAGGCCTGGGGACTTGTTATCGACATGCTCAGTGTTGGCACGTAGGAAGTCATCCATAAATTCTTACTAAATGAGTGAATGAAACAGCCACTCTCAATAATGACAAACACATAAACTAGTCTTTAATCACCTCTATGTATTGTCTATTTTATTTGTGCAAAATACAGTGGCTGGTACGGCAGCTACATGACACAGGCATATAAACACTCACACATTTTAATAAGGAGTAGTGCTGCTTCTGGAAACTTCAGAAAGTCAGGACAGAAAGCAGATGTTTGTCCCATGGGAGTCACTGAGGACAAAGAGTCACTGAGCACGTATACTCCCTCACGTATACAACAGGGATGACACTCACTAGTGATGGGCCATGGGAAAGGTACCCCAGAAAAGTATATCATTTCTTCAGTATTGCCTGTCTCTGAAGTCTTGGTTACTGGGGAAAAGAACCCAAAGCCTTCTAGAAGGCAAGCAAATCAGCCCCACACTTACCTGCTGAGACATGATGCTGGGAAACTCAACTATGGTTTCCATTAGATCTGGAGGTTCCAGGAAAAGCTAGAAACTTCTGAAGTAAAATCGTTTTGGGAAAATCTGGCCCCTTAAATAACATAACCTAAGTAGGTCCCCAAGCTATATGTGAGGATTTACGTTGACTAGATAGGAAAGGTATCTCCTGACTCTGCTTAGTGGGTGGCCTGTGGAGAATAACAGCTGGTCAAGGAAAGGTTAATGAAAAGAAGCAGCCACTGTGGTTCCCCATATGAGCATCATTGTGGCCTTATGCACAATCTTGGACCAGAAAAGCATCCTTGAGGCATCTGGCAGGACTCAGGAGCCACACCAAACCAGAGTCTAAGGGCAGCAACGCCTAACAGGAGTAAGCTACATGGTCATGGACCACCCAAATCCTGCGTCTGAGGTGCCGGCTCACAAGTGGACCTACTGAACGCTCTCACAACAAGTCTCCCCTCAATGGGTACTGGACGACGGTGAGTGGGGTGGGGGTGGATGGGGACTGCCTCAGCGAGACTAAACCTCCTGCTAATTCTCTGGAGATTTAATCATTCCTTTTAACAATAAAAGAAACGTGAGTATATTGTACCCCAATTTTGTGAAGGGTGTGATGTATTTCTTTGTACGGTTTTTGTCTTTTTATGAACAGATTGGTCCTTTATTTTCCCCACAGTCTCTTTTGCTTCTCTTTTGTTTCCAAACCTATTTGTGGAAGAGAGCACCATCTCTCTTGCTGGCAGTGTGGGCCAGCTCATCCCGCCCACGCAGCCTGGGCAGGGCCCATGGGGCACGTGCTGCCAGTTCCCACTGCAGGACCCTACTCCAGTCACACACCCATCTGCTCCATTTTGCCTTTCCTGGGAATACTCCAGCTGCCACTTCTTTTGTTTTTTTTTTTTTTAATTCTCTGAGACATATGCTTGGAGTCAGAACTTGCAGGCACATTTACCTGACCTCCATGTTTTTACCCAGTGGCCTTAAGGAACAGGTTGGGAGCATCCAGATGCCAAACTCCAAGGCATTCCAATCTGGATATTTTATCAAATCATTCTACTTCTGAGCATGCCACAAGTGATGTTTGCTTCCAAACATGTCCAAAAGCCACTGCTTCACATAAAAAATTCAGGTTTTCCTTAATAATATATAATAGCAGTCTCTAGTGCTGTGTGGTTTTTGCCATAGGAGAGATTTACTATTACCAAGTAACTTTAACATTGGATTTAACACTACATTTCAGAGATTAATTAGATAGTAATTAAAAATATTATTTTGTAGTTCAGTAGCATTTTTTATGGATTAAAGACACTTCCTGCTTCATGATAGCATGATCTCTTCAAAACCTGTTTTCATCAAAATACCATTGACTTACAGTATTACATTAGTTTCAGGTGTATTAACAGTAATTTGAGTTTTAAAACCTTTTTATTTTTTACTGGAGTAAAGTTGATGAACAACTTTGTTGTGTTGGTTTCAAGTGCACAACACAGTGATTCAGTTATACATAGTCATGTACCTACTTTTTTTCATAGTCTTTCCCCATTTAGGTTGTTACATAATATTGAGCAGAGTTCCTAAGGTATACAGTAGGTCTCTGTTGGTTATCCATTTTAAATACAGTGTGAACATGTCAATCCAAAACTCCCTAACTATTCCTCCTCCTAATCCTTCCCCCCTAGAAACAATAAGTTTGTCTTCTAAGTCTATGAGTCTATTTCTGTTTTGTAAATAAGTTTGTTTGTGTCATTAAAAATTTTTGTTGGAATATAATAGTTTCTTACAGCTTTGTGTTAGTTTCTGCTGTGCCTGCCTGCGTACTGAGTGGCTCAGTTGTGTCGGACTCTGTGCAACCCTATGGACTGTAGCACCCCCACCACCGCCAGGCTCCTCTGTCCATGGGATCTTCCAGGCAAGAATACTGGAGTGGGTTGCCATGCCCTCCAGGGGATCAACCCGACCCAGGGATCAAACCTCGTCTCTTACATCTGCATTGGCAGGTGGATTCTTTACCACTAGCACCACCTGGGAAGCCCAAAAAAGTGTTAGTTGCTCAATCGTGTTACTTGCTCTGTCGTGTCCGACTCTTTGAGACCCCATGGAGTGTAGCCCACCAAGCCCCTCTGTCCATGGAATTCTCCAGGCAAGAATACTGTAGCAGGTCACCATTCCCTTTTCCAAAACAAGAACATGCATGCATGCTAAGTCACTTCAGTCAAGCTGGACTCTTTGCAACCAGATGGACCATAGCCCATCAGGCCTCTCTGCCCATGGGATTCTCCAGGCAAGAAAACTGGAGTGGGTTGCCATGCCTTCCTCCAGGGGATCTTCCTGACCTGGTGGTAGAACTCTCATCTCTTATGTTTCCTGCATTGTCAGGCAGGTTCTTTACCACTAGCACTGCCTAGGAATCAGCCGTACATATCATACATCTCCCTCCTGAACCGCCATCCCATGTCCCACCCTTCCATTCCAGCTCTCTAGGTCATCACAGAGCACTGAGCTGAACTCCCTGTGCTACACAGCAGCTTCCCACCCGCTGTCTATTTTACGCATGGTTAAAGAGTTGGACATGACTGAACACACAGTGTATATATGTCAATGCTACTCTCTCCATTTGTCACATGTAAGATTCCACATGTAAGCGTTACCAGAATGATATTTGTCTTTCTCTAACTTACTTCACTCAGTGTGACGATCTCAAGGTCCATCCATGTTGCTGAAACATTGGCATCGTTTCATTGTTTTTAATGGCTGAGTAATATTCCATTGAATATATGTACTACATCTTGTTTATCCATTTCTCTGTCAATGGGCATTTAGGTATGCCTTGGCTATTTTAAATAGTGCTGAAATGAACACTGGGGTGCATGAAAAGATGATCAACATTGCTAATTGTTAGAAAAATGCAAATCAAAACTACAATGAGCCATCACCTCACACCAGTCAGAATGGCTATCATCAAAAAATTCACGAATTGTAAGTGTTGGAGAGGGTATGGAGAGAACAGAACCCTCCTAGACTGTTGGTGGGAATGTAAATTGGCCAGCCACTGTTGGAGAATGGTATGGAGCTTCCTTAAAAAACTAAAAAGGAAATTCCCTGGTGGCTCTGTGGTTAAGACTCCTTACTTCCAATGCAGGGATGCAGATTTGATCCCTGGTCAGGGAGCTAAAATCCTGACCAAAAAGCCGTGGGGCCAAAAAGTTTAAAAAATAAAACTGGGTCTTTAAAAAAACTTGTAAAAACAATTAAAAATAGAGTTACCATATTATCCTGCAGTCCCACTCCTGGGCATATATCTAGAAAAAAGCATGGTCTGAAAGCACAGTAATCTGACTTTGACTTCATTTGCATATATTATTAAATTGTCACAACTCTAGTAACCACCTGTCCCATGTAAAGTAATTACAATATAATTGACCATATTCATTATGCTGTATGTTACATCCCCATGGCTTATTTATTTTAAAATCGGAAGTTTGTACCTCTTAATCTGCCCCCACACAATGCTCACTGCCTTACCCTCTGGAAAGCACCCACTTGTTTTGTGTGTTTATGAGTCTGTTTTTATTTTGTTTTGTTCATTTTGGTTTTTAGATTCCACATATAAGTGAGATATATGGTACTTGTCTTATTCTGTCAAACTAATGTCACTTAGAAAAATACCCTCTAGATTCATTCATGTTGTTGCAAATTACAAAATTTCATTTTTTATGACTGAGTAATGTTACTCCGCCTTTTCTAAAACCAGCTTGAACATCTGGAAGTTCACGGTTCACATATTGCTGAAGCCTGGCTTGGATAATTTTGAGCATTACTTTACTAGCATGTGAGATGAGTGCAACTGTGCAGTAGTTTGAGCATTCTTTGGCATTGCCTTTCTTTGGGATTGGAATGAAAACTGACCTTTTCCAGTCCTGTGGCCACTGCTGAGTTTTCCAAATGTGCTGGCATATTGAATCAGCACTTTCAGAGCATCATCTTTCAGGATTTGAAATAGCTCAACTGGAATTCCATCACCTCCACTAGCTTTGTTCCTAATGATGCTTTCTAAGGCCCACTTGACTTCACATTCCAGGATGTCTGGCTCTAGGTGAGTGATCACACCATTGTGATTATCTGGGTCATGAAGATCTTTTTTGTACAGTTGTTCTGTGTATTCTTTCCATCTCTTCTTAATTAATATCTTCTGCTTCTGTTAGGTCCATACAATTTCTGTCCTTTATCAAGCCCACCTTTGCATAAAATGTTCCCTTGGTATCTCTAACTTTCTTGAAGAGATCTCTAGTGGTGTTGGAGAAGATTCTTGAGAGTTCCTTGGACTGCAAGGAGACCCAACCAGTCCATTCTGAAGGAGATCAGCCCTGGGATTTCTTGGAGGGAATGATGCTGAAGCTGAAACTCCAGTACTTTGGCCACCTCATGCGAAGAGTTGACTCATTGGAAAAGACTCTGATGCTGGGAGGGATTGGGGGCAGGAGAAGGGGACAAAAGAGGATGAGATGGCTGGATGGCATCACTGACTCAATGGACGTGAGTCTGAGTGAACTCCGGGAGTTGGTGATGGACAGGGAGGCCTGGCATGCTGCGATTCATGGGGTTGCAAAGAGTCAGACACTACTGAGCGACTGAACTGAACTGAATGTTCTACATATCTGTATCTATCTATCTATGTATATACCACATTTCTTTATCCATTCATCTTATAGTGGACACTTAGGATTTTAACCATTTTAGCTATTCTAAATGATTATATGATTATATCTTCTCAAATTAGTATATTTCTTTTCTTTAGGTATATACCCAGAAGTGGAATCATTGGATCATATAGCAGTTTTATTTTTCATTTCTTGAGGAACTTCCATACTGTATTACCTACTGGCTGCACCAAGTTACAGCACCAGGGCTACCAATGCACATGGGTTCCCTTTTCTCCACATAATTGCCAACACCTAATTTTTCTTATCTTTTTCACAATAGTCATTCTGATGGATACGAGGTAGTTTATCATTGTGGCTTTGTTTTGCATTTCCCTGATGATTAGTGGTGTTGAGCATGTTTTGATATGTCTGCTGACCATCTACTTTGGGAAAATGTCTGTTTGGGTTCTTTGACCACTTTTTAAATTGGGTTGTTTGGGGGTTTTTGGTAATATTTTAGATATTAACTCCTTTTGGATATATTATTTGCAAATATCTTATCCCATTCATTAGGTTGCCTTTTCATTTTGTTGTTAGTTTATTTCACTGTGCAAAAGATTTTTTACTTTAATTTAGTTTGTTTTCCTTGCCTGAGGAGACATAGCCAAAAAAATTTTTGCTAGGACACATGTCAAATCACATTGCTGATGTTTTTTTCTAAGAGTTTTAGGTTTCAAGTTTTTAAAGTGTTTACGTTTATTTTTGTAAATAGTGTATGAATGTAGTCTGGTTTGATTCTTTTCCATAATAACTGGGCAGTTTTCCCAGTGCCATTGTTTGAAGAGGCTCTCTTTTCTGCACTGTACATTCTTGTTTTTTTTTTTTTGTCATAGGTTAATTAATCATGTAAAGGTGGGTTTAGCTCTGGGCTCTCTATTTTTTTTCACTGACCTATTTGTCTGTATTTGTGCCAGTACAATACTGTTTTGTTTACTGTGGTTTTTTAATACAGTTCAAAATCAGGGAGTATGATTCCTTCAGCTTTCTTCTTCTCTATCAAGATTGCTTTGATTATTTAGGATCTTTTGTGTTTCCATACGAACTGTAGAATTATTTTTGCTAGCTCTTTGGAAAATGTCATAGGTATTTTTATAGGAATTGCATTGATTGGACATTGCCTTGGGTAGTATGATCACTTTAACAGTATTAATTCTTACAATCCATGAGCACAGTATATCTTCCCATTTATCTGAAGTGAAAGTGAAACAGTTAGTGGCTCAGTCATGACTGACACTTTGTGACACCATGGACTGTAGCCCACCAGGCTCTCTGTTCATGGAATTCTTCAGGCAAGAATACTGGAGTGGTAGCCATTTCCTTCTCCAGCAGATCATCCTGACCCATGGATCAAATCCAGGTCTCCTGCATTGCAGGCATATTCTTTACTTTCTGAGCCACCAGGGAAACCCCCATTTATTTGGGTCATATTCAGTTTCTTTCATCAATGTCTTATAGTTTTCAGAGTACAAGTCTTTTACCAACTTGGATAGATTTATTCCGAGGTATTTTAGTCTTTTTGATGAAATTATAAATGGGATTATTTCCTTAATTTCTCTTTCAGAGAGTTACTAGTGTATAGAAATGCGACAGATTTCTGTATACTAATTTGCCATCCTACAACTTTACTGAATTCATTTACTAGTTCTAATACTTTTTTGGTGGCATATTTAAGATTTTCTATGTATAGAGTCCTGTCATCTGTAAACACTAACAATTTTAGTTTTTCCTTTATGATTTGGATTCCTTTTATTTCTTTTTCTTCTCTGATCACTGTGGCTAGAACTTCCAAAATTATGCTGAATGAAAGTGATGAGAGTGGGCCTCCTTGTCTTGTTCCTGATCTTGGAGGAAATATTCTCAGCTTTCACCATTGAGTATGATGTGACTCTGGGCTTATCATATATGGCTTTTATTATGCTGAGGTTTTTTATCACTAAAGGCACTTTGATGAGAGTTTTAAAAATATGAATGTTGAATTTGTAAAAACTTTTTCCTGTATCTGTTGAGATAATCATATGATCTTCATTCTTTAATTTATTAATGTGGTATATTACACTGATTTACAGATATTGAACAATCCCTGCATCCTTGCATAAATGCTACTTGATTATGGAGTATGGTTCTTTTAATGTATTATAGAATTTGATTTGCTAATATTTTGTAGAAGATATTTGTATCTAAGGTCACCGGTGATATTGATCTCTATGTATTTTTTGTTTCTTTCTCCTTTTGCTTTCTTTGCTTGTAACTGAGTGACTATTTTTAATGATAGGTTAGGATTCTTCTTTTTGTGTGTGTATCTATTATAGGTTTTTGGTTTGAAACTATCATGATATTCTTATATGACAACCTATCAACAGTTGACCCTTGAACAACATTGGTTTGAACTGCACAGGTCCACATATACATAGATTTTTTTAAAAAATGATAAACATACAGTTGACCTTCTGTATTTGCAGATGCAGAATCTGTGGATACTGAGGACCAATTGTAAATAACTTGATTATCTGTGATAATCAGTGGGTCCTGGAACCTATACCCTCATGGTACCTAGGGACAGATATATACATATGATTATTTTAAGTTGATGATCTCTCAAGTTTGAAAGCATTCTAGCAATTTTGACTTTAATCCTTCTTCAAAGTTTAATGTTTTGGCTATCATATTTTACATATTTTTGTTTTGTATATCCTTAATTCTTTATTGTGGTTATAGATGATTTAAATATTTCTCTCTTTCAACCTTTTTATTAGCTTTATATATATTTCATTAATCTTTACTGGATGTTTTCCCTTACCAGTGAGATTTTTTTCCTCTCATAATTTTTTTTCTTTTTTGCTTAGAGAAGTCCCTTTAACATGTTGTGTCAAACTGGTTTAGTGGTATTGAATTCTTTTAGCTTTTGCTTTTCTGTGAAACTCTCTTTCCTTAAAATATTTTAATAAATAAGTATTCTTAGTTGTAGCTGTTTTCCTTTTATCACTTTGAATATATCACTCCCTTCTGTACTGAAAAATTTCTGCTGAAAATCATCTACTGCCGGGATCCAGCATCGGAGATTCTACCCATGACAAGGTCATGCTAAGGAGACCTGACAAGCAAGGCTTCAGGACTCGAGGGACTCTCTGGGCTGATCCCACCCATGACAAGGTCATGCGGAGGAGCAAGGAGGATCAGGACTCGAGGGACCCCCTGGACCTGCTCGAGCATCTACCCCCAAACCAGAATCTGTCTGTCTTACTATTTTATGCCAACTCTTCTGACATTAACAGGGGGCTATCCCTGACCACCTTTTTCTGGAAAAAGTCAACTTAGGGCTCTAGCTAATAAGTCTTCTGGACATGATAGGAGTGTTTCAATTCAAACCCCTCTGATGGCTTTCTAGCTTGTCTGACAGGTTTATCCAGACTCTTGTAGCTACGCATGTGATTGTTCTCCCAACCATGAGAGGCACAGGAAGCCTAAAACATTTTTAAAATATAGAGCCTTTTGAGGAGTTAAAAAACTATTAAAATAGTACTGATGAAGGGTTTCATTATTGAGCCAATGCTTGCTGCCAAGTTTCCATATCTTTTATTTGTTGTGTGCCTGGGAGTGCATTAATTAATATAATTGGTATATAGAAAAAATAAGCAGTAGCCTTGGCGTTAGCAACATTAGACCTTGAGTTAATAAGTTCTTTCTTTGATGTAACCCACTGTACTTTTGACCCATAAGAATGTAACTCTGTTTAGTACTTTGAGGGTGATGCAGATTAGAAATATAAAGAAAAAACCACTTCAAGGGAAAACAAGTTTTTTGGTTGATCAACATTTATCAAGGAAAGAGCCATAAAATGTTAACAGACCTCCTGGCCAGAAGATAATGTACATAACACGAGACCCTTGTTTATGGAAAGACATACAGAAAAAAAAATCCTGGTTTCGACAAGGCCAAAACTGCTGGAGTGTTTGGGCTGATTCTGCATGACCTTGCATCCTTCATTTCCCTCTATGTACAAGTCAGGGTATAAAAGCTCCTTTTGAAAATAAAGTTATGGGCCTCACTCACTGAAGCTTGGTCTCCCCGTGTCACTCACTCTCTCTCTCTCTTTCGCCAGCGCCGTCCATCCTGAGGGTACCCCAGGATCATGTTGGGTCTGGACCCCGACAATCCACTAGTTTGGTGGAAATTCCCTTGTACATAACTAGTTCCTTTTCTCTTCTTACTTTTAAGAGTTTCTTTAATTTTTGCCATTAGTTATGATGTGTCTTGCTGTAGACCTCTTTGAGTTAATCTTTTTTGAAACTCTCTGTGCTTCCTAGATGTAATCTTTTTCTCCTTTACTAGGTTCAGCCAGTTCAGTTCAGTCACTCAGTCATGTCCAACTCTTTGCGATCTCATGGACTGCAGCATGCCAGGCTTCCCTGTCCATCACCAACTCCCAGAGCTAGCTATAACTCATGTCCATCAAGTCAGTGATGCCATCCAACCATCTCATCCTCTGTCATCCCCTTCTCCTCCCGTCTTCAATCTCCCAGCATCAGGGTCTTTTCCAGTGAGTCAGTTCTTTGCATCAGGTGGCCAAAGTATTGGAGTTTCAGCTTCAGCATCAGTTTTTCCAATGAATATTCAGGACTGAATATTCCTTTAGGATGGACTGGCTGGATCTCCTTGCTGTCCAAGGGAATCTCAAGAGTGTTCTCCAACACCACACTTCAAAAGCATCAGTTCCTCCATGCTCAGCTTTCTTTATAGCCCAAATCTCATAGCCATACATGACTACTGGAAAAACCATAGCTTTGATTATATGGACTTTTGTTGGTAAAGTAATGTCTCTGCTTTTTAATATGCTGTCTCGGTTGATTATAACTGTTCTTCCAAGGAGTAAACATCTTTTAATTTCATGGCTGCAGTCACCATCTGCAGTGATTTTGGAGCCCACCAAAAAGAAAGTGATTTGTAAGTTATACTCATTTCCTCTTTTTCTTTTTCTTTTTTTCTGCTCAGGTTGGGTTCTTTCCACTACTCTGTCTTCTGGTTCATTGATCAATTCCTCTGTTATTATTTAATCTACTCTCAGTTCCTCATGGTGCACTTTTTATTTTAGTTATCATGTTTTTCAGCTCTGTTTGGCTCTTAATATTATCTCTTTGTTGAAATTCTCACTATGTTCATTCATTCATTCTTACATGTTTGCCAATCATATTTATGGTAATGACTTTTTTTTGCCTATGCCACACAGCTTGTGGGATCTTAGTTTCCTGACCACACAGCTTGTGGGATCTTATGGGCTCTTAGTTTCCTGACCAGGATTTGAACCCAGGACCCTGGCAATGACAGTGCCAAGTTTTAACCACTGGGCCATCAGGGGACTCCCAGTGGTCATTACCTTGAACTCTATCAGGTAGATTGCTTATCTCCACTTTGTTTGTTTGTTTGTTTTCTGAGGTTTTTTCTTATTCCTTCATTTGGAACATATTCATCTGTCTTCTCATTTTGTCTAATTCTCTGTGTTTACTTCTATGTATTAGGTAAGATCTGCTACTTTTCCCATCTTGGAGAAATGAGCCTTATGTAGGAGAGGTCCCAAGGGGCCCATTCAGCACACTCCCTTCTGGTCACCAGCTGCATAAGTTCTAGGGGTTCCCCTACATGGGCTGTGTCTCCTCTTATGTTGTGGCAGTGCTGACTACTGTAGATGGCAGGTGGCAGGTGGGGCTGGCCTCTGGCTTGGTTACCTACAAGGATATGCCACATTCCATGACCTTGGTCTTGCTAGAGTGTGGGACTCAATCCCAGCATGGCTGATTGCATGGGTGTGGGTCCATAGGGCTCTTGCCTGCCTTTAGGTGGTTGGGACCTAGTCTCCATGCGGCTTCCTCAAAGAACTCGTGCTGTCCCAGTAGTGGGGAGGGTAAGCCCTGGTGCTTTTAGAGTGAGAATTCCAAAATAATGCTTGCCAGAGCTGCTATTATTGTGGTAGAACGAGCTCCCAACAGTGGTTGCTGTCAGTGTCTCTGTCCCCAGAGGGAGTTCCAGCTGTCTCATGACTTCAGGGAGGCTCTCTGAGCAAGTGGGTCTGACCTAGGCTCATTTCAAACTACTGGGTCTGCACTGGGACTTCGAGATTGTGAGATTTTGCATGAGCCCTTTAAGAGTGGAATCTCTATTTCCCACAGCCCTCTGACTCTCCTGAACACAAACTCTGCTGGTTTTCAAAGCCAGATGTTCAAGCAGTTCATCTCCCAGTCAAGACCTTGGACTGGGGAGAGTGATATGGGGCTCGGACCTCTCCCTCTTTGAGGAGAACCTCTGCATTTGTGATATTCCTCCTATTTATGGTTCTCCAGTGTTCTTGCCTGGAGAATCCCAGGGATGGGGGAGCCTGTTGGGCTGTCATCTATGGGATCTCACAGAGTCGGACAAGACTGAAGCGACTTAACAGCAGCAGCAGCAACCCAGAGGTGAGGCCTTACCAGGTGGCACAGTGGTAAAGAATCCACCTGCCAATGCAGGAGATGCAAGAGACGTGGGTTCAATCCCTGGGTTGGGAAGATTCCCTGGAGTAGGAAATGGCAACCCACTTCAGTATTCTTGCCTGGAAAATTCCATGGGTAGAGGAGCCTGGCAGCTACAGTCCATGGGGTAGCAGAGTCGGTCAAGACTGAACACAGATGCACACACAACACAGAGTGTGGGTCCTGACTAGACCACGTCATTGCCCCATCTCCTTCTTTACATTTTTAGTTGTGAAAAATGTTTTCTGCTAATCTTTAAATCATTCTCATCAAAAATTATTCTGTAGTAGCTGTAATTTCCATGTGCCTGTCGGGGGAGGTGAGCTCAGATTCTTCCTGCTCTATCATATTGACCACATCCCTTCAACTCCTAACTACTGATATCAATTTTAACACATACATTGTGTATATTTCAATCATTTTGGAGGGAGTAAGTTCCTTATTACCATTATACTTTAGACTGGTTGCATAATTTTCAGGACCCAGGGAAAAATGAAAAGAAAGGATTCCTTGTTCTAAAAGCAGGATGAAAATATAGTTAAAGATACCAAAATATGAAGATTTTTATATTTCTTCCACTTCTCTCCTCTCCTAATTCATATGATTTCATTTCCCCATTGGATGTTACTTTAAAAATTCAAAAGTACAATTTTTGAGTTGAACTTCAAACAAATTGAAAGTATTGTGGATAATTTCAAAATAATGACAATAGATCTTTAAACCAAGCATGAGTTCATCCACATGATTGCATTCCCATGAAGCTGACCCTGATTATATACTTTAGTAGCATTTTGTTTGTCCATTTATCTGCCTGGCAGAAATTACAAGTCTCTCTATATCAAAGATGATTAACAGATAAAATATATTGTAGTTCTCTGGGATCCTGTCCATCCAAACAGAAGTTCAAGGACAAGTACTTGTCCATGATGGTTTCCCTGTGCCAGCAGTACTTGGGAATCATCCCACTTTCTACCAGTTATGGTCTGAAGAGCTGTGTCTCTGCACAGTTCACATATTGAAAACTTAATGCCCAATGTGATAGTGTTAGGAGGAGGCTGCCTTTGGGAGGTGATGAAGTCCTGATGATGGAGCCCTCAGGAATGGAATATATGATCTTATGAAAGTGTTCCCACAGAAAGAACCCCTGTGCACTATTGGTGGGATTATAAATTGATGCAGCCACTAAGCGATATAGTGCAGAGGGTCCTCAGAAAATGATTCTCAGTACAATATAACCCAGCAGTTCCACTTCTGGGAATATATTAAAAGGAAAGAATACCAACTCAAAGAGACATCTGCACCCTCATGTTCATAGCAGCCTTATTCACAGTAGCTAAGACGTGGAAGGGAATTCCAGGTGGCTAAGATGGTAAAGAATCCACCTGCCAGTGCAGAAGGCCTGTGTCCCGTCCTTCAGTCAGGAAGATCCCCTGGACAAGGGAATGGCAACCCACTCTACTATTCTTGCCTGGAGAATTCCATAGACAGGTGGGCTACAGTCCATGGGGTTGCCAAAAGTCAGACACGACTGAGCAACTAACACACACAAGACATGGAGACAATCTAAGTGTCCATTGATAGATGAATGGATAAAGAAGTTGTGAGATTATACACACACAGACATACACACACACATGGAAAAATGGAATAGTATTCAACCATAAAATGAGGAAATTCTATAATTTGTAACACCATGGGTGGACCTTGAAGGCACCATACAAAGTGAAATAAGACAGAAAAAGACAAATATGGTTTGATTTCCCTTATATGTGGAATCTTGAAGAGATAAACTAATAGAAGAAGAAATCAGACATATTACCAGAAGCAGAGGGTGAGGGAGGGAGAGCTGAAGGGAGGTTGTAAAAAGGCACAAGTTTCCAATTATAAGACAATTAAGAGCTAAGATTGTAACGTATAATATGATGACTGTAGCTAATGGTGCTATATAGTCTATAGGTAAGTTAAGAGACTAAATCCTAGGAGTTCTCACCACAGGGAAAATATTTTAATTCTTTTTTTCTTTTCTCCATTCTTTTCTTCTTGCTGTATCTATATGAGATGATGGCCATCACCTGAACCTATTGCAATTATCATTTCACAATGTATATATAAATTGAACCATCATGTTGTATGCCTTAAACTTATAGTGATGTATGTCAACTATTTCTTTATAAAAGTGGAAAAAAATCAAAAGATTTAACTGAGCAACTAATGTTTCCAGAAACAAAGAGCAGAGATGGCATAGGTGTCTGTCCTGCGTGAGCAATAAGCCACTGGCTCTCCAGCATCTTCACTGGTAGCATTTCCAACCATATCTCATCTATTTTGCTGCATATTGACACAGAGAAGCAATGTGTGCATTCCTGCATGTGTGTGCATGAATGTACACAAAGAAAGTGTCTCCATTTTCATGGCTTCCCCCCCTACTCATGTATAGCAGTCTTGGGTAAAAATTTGAATATAATACAGCGTAAACCACATCAGTTTTAGAATCAAAGAGCATATAGTCCACTTTCAGTGGGCCCTTGTGTATAAAACTAACATCTTCAGAGGCTCAATTTGTTTGTGGTCTCGTGTAGTGTTGCCTTTCTTAGGCAGGAATTACATCTTCTAGTATCGGCAACCCACTCCAGTATTCTTGCCTGGAGAATCCCAGGGACAGAGGAGCTTGGTGGGCTGCCATCTATGGGGTCACACAGAGTCAGACATGACTGAAGTGACTTAGCAGCAGCAGCAGCAGCAGCAGTATCCCATAACTTTTCAGAGTTATGTGTCAGGCACATAAGACAGTTTGCACGAGATTTGGAGGGCAGAAGTGCAATAACAACTATACTTGTCATACTCTAAAATTCAGTGCAGGGCACCAAGCTCTGTGGCAACTGGCACCAATCTCTAGAGATTACATGATGTTCTAGGAATATACTGTGGGTATTCTGTCTGGAATATCTCCATCTCAAGGTTGCATATTTGAATCTGAATTCATAATTTTCTCTCAGAATCTGCCCCTTAATCTATTGAGTTACTATTCATTCATTCACAAACAATTCTATGGTGAATAACCTGGTGTAATTTTGTAGGAGTTAATTTTGCAGTAAATTCTCCAAATAGGAATTTGGAGGTAAAAAATCCATATTCAGTTTTCCTTAAATAATACAAGTTTCCCTCCAGAGAGAATGTATAACCCATTAGCAATGAATGAGTGCTTTCTCAACAGAATGTGTTCAAGCTTTTTGGAATACTTACAAGTCTAAGTAATAAATATATCAATACAATTTTCACTAGCATTTCTCTTATTATGATTGAGATTGAGCTTTCTTTTTATATGTTGAAAGCCGTTTTAATTTCTCTGGAGATCTTTTTGGGCTTTGTTTTACTTGATACCCATTTTCTATTGGTTTTGGTCTTTTTTCCCTCCATTGATCTTTTAAATTGATATATAATTTACATATAACATATTAATTTTCAGTGTACAGCATAATGACTTGATATTTTAAGATACTGGCCAAACTGTGGAAGGTGTAATACTTTTCTCTTCCTTGTGCTGTGCTTAGTCGCTCAGTCGTGTCCGACTCTTTGTGACCCCATGGACTGTCATCCCCCGAGCTCCCTTGTCCATGGTATTTTTCAGGCAAGAGTACTGGAGTGGGTTTTCATGTCCTCCTCCTGGGGGATCTTCCCAATCCAGGGATGGAAGCCAGGCCATCCACACTGCAGGCAGACTCTTTACCCACTGAGCCTGCAGGGAAGCCCACAGGCTTACCTTTTCTTTTCTCAATCTGTTTTATTTGACTTTGATTATTGTGATTTTTTTTGCCAAGTAAATTTTACAAAATTTTATGTAGTTGAATTAATTAGTTCCTTGTTTAAGTCAGAATTATAAGGGTATCACCATACTCTAGTTATAAAAGAATTCCCCCATATTTTCCTCTAGTATTTGTATAGATTTGGCTTTTTCACTTATATCTCAGATCCCTTTATAGTTTATTGTGATATGTGATATGAGATATAAGTTCAATTTTATCTTTTTCTGAATAGCTATCAGTTATCCAATAACAATTATTAAAAAACCATTGTTTCCTTTGTGACTTGAGATCTCACCTTTTATCACATACCAAATTTTTTATGTACCTGGGTCTATTTCTGTACTTACTATTTTGTCATATAGGTCAGACTATTCTAATCAGCATCACACATGTAATGTGTGTAACATGCAATGGTAGCAATGATGGTAGTTCCCACTTGTTACACAGTGAATTTTGTCTTCCTAAAATTTGTTGTAGCCCTAATCCTCAGGGCCTCAGAGCATGAACTTATAGTGATATAGGGACTTTACAGAGGCATCAAGTTAAAGTCATTAGCTGAGTCTCAATCCAACATAATGATGTCTTTATAGAAACAAGGAATTTGGCCACAGAGGTGTGCATGGAGGAAAGACAATGAGAAGAGGCACAGGGGAGGAAAGCCGTCTGTAATACAATGAGACAGGCCTGCAACAAATCCTCCCTCATAGCCTCAGAAAGAAAGCATCCTGCTGACACCTGAGTTTGGACCTCCAGCCTCCAGAACTGAGACAGCGCATTTCTATTTTGTGAGCCACCTGTCTTGTGCTACTTTGTTACAGCTGTTCTAGCAAATGAATTCAGCCCCCACTGCCCTCTTTCTGCAGGATTATTTTAGATATTCTTAAATATTTAACTTTCTATATAAACTTAAAAATTGAGAACTTAAATTGACTTCAGAAAATAAAACTTGTTGGTAATTATGTAGAAACATGATGCTTCTATGTGTTTAAGTTTCAAATCTACTTGATATTCTAGGAATGTTTTAATTTTCTTATACAGAGTTTTGTCTATTTCTCGTTGAGTTTACTTCTAAGTATTTTTATCCTTTTTGTCTTGATTGCAGTTTGGGTCTTCTCTTACCTTGTATATTTTAACTGATTACTGTGTGTGCATTTTAAGGCTACTTGTTAATATTTTACATGTTTCATATAAATAATTTGAAAGTTTTCTCTATATTTTCTAAGTTCTAAAATAAGTAGCCCTCAATTATTCATTTCAAAGATTTTATAAAATTCTCTTATTGAAAAAAAACTATATTTTTGTGGTAGGTTTTTTTTTTTTTTAATAAAAACTTGATTTCAAGGTACATGCATGTCTAGCTAGTAGAGACTCCTAAAATAACTTTTCTAAGCCATGGAAAATAGCATGTTAAAGTTTTCTTTATAAACTACTTTCAATGCTGGTCATTTTCATTTCCTAGAAAATGAAATAAAATTAAGTAATTCATACTTCAAAAATTATTTGGCTTCTGGTTCAAGGTGGCAGAATAGAAGGACATGTGCTCATCTCCTGTGAGAGCATGAAAATTGCCAATAGCTGTTGAACAACTATCTGCAGGAGGATGCTGGAACACAGCAAGAAGTGACGCCCCACTTCAAAAGGCAAAGTGAGACGGTAGGAAGGGTACAATCATGATAAAATCAAATCCCACACCCACTGAGTGGATGACCCACAAACTGGAAAACAATAATACCAAAGAAGTTCTCCCACTGTTGTGAAGGTCCTGAACCCCCATCAGGCCTCCCAGCCTGGGGACATGACAAAGGGACTGGGGATCCCCAGGGAATCTGGCCTTGAAGGCCAGCAGGATGTGATTATAGGACTTCCACAGGACTGGGGGAAACAATGACTCCAATCTTAGATGGCACAAACAAAATCTTGCATGCACCAAGACCCAGGGGAAAGCAGTGGTGACCCCATAGGAGACTGAACCAAAACAACCTAATGAAGTGGACACAGGCAACCTTTCAGAAAAAGAATTCAGAATAATGATAATGAAGACACTCCATGATCTCAGGAAAACAATGAAGAAGATGCAAGAAATGTTTGCCAAAGACCTAGGAGAATTGAGGAACAAACAAACAGAGATGACTAATACACTGGAAGGAATCAATAGCAGAAAACTGAAGCAGAAGAGAGGGTAAATGACCCAGAGGACAGAATAGTGGAAATCACTGCCACAGAACAGAATGTAGAAAAAAGAATGAAAGAAATGAAGACAGCTTAAGAGACCTCTGCGACAACATTAAATGCACCAACATTTGCATTATTGGGGTCCCAGAGGGAGAAGAGAAAGAGAAAGGATCTGAAAAATTATTTAAAGAGATAACAGCTGAAAACTTCCTGAATATGGGAAAGGAAATAGTCAACCAAGTGCAGGAAGCACAGAGCGTTCCAGGCAGGATAAACCCAAGGAGGAACACACAGAGACACAAAATCAAGCTGACACATAATCAAACTGACAAAAATTAAAGACAAAGGTAAAATATTAAAAACAACAAGGGGGAAATGACAAATAATGTACAAGGAAACTCCCATCAGACTATCTCAGCTATTTCTCAGCAGAAACTCTACAGGCCAGAAAGGAATGGCACTATATAGTCAAAGTGATGAAAGGGAAGAATCTGCAACCAAGAATACTTTACCCAGCAAGACTCTCCTTCAGATTTGATGGAGAAATCAAAAGCTTTCCAGACAAGCAAAAGTTGAGAGAATTCAGAGGCAACAAACCAGCTTTACAACAAATGCTTAAGGAATTTCTCTAGGCAGGAAACGCAAGCACAGGAAAAGACCTATGAAAAATAAACCCCAAACAATCAAGAGAATGGTAATAGGATCATACATATTACCTTAAATGTAAATGGATTAAATGAACCAACCAAAAGACATAGTCTGTCTTTTACATGTGTTTGTATACTCTATTTACCACATCATTCTACAACATCAAATTGTATTTAATTACTTATATTGCTAAATTAATCATGTTACCATTATGGCTTGCAATTGTAATTATCTTTTGTTTTTTGTCTGGCTATTAATTATGAAAACTGATATACATCTTTTACTTCTGTGAAAAAAAGTTGTATGCCAAAGTTTAGTGTACAGTAGTCTAATTTTGGCTTCCCTGGTGGCTCAGAGGTTAAAGTGTCTGCCTCCAATGCGGGAGACCTGGGTTCAATCCCTGAGTCGGGAAGATACCCTGGAGAAGAAAATGGTAACCCACTCCAGTATTCTTGCCTGGAGGATCCCATGGACAGAGGAGCCTGGTAGGCTACAGTCCATGGGGCCGCAAAGAGTCGGACATGACTGAGCGACTTCACTTCACTTGACTTCAGTCTAATTTTAAAAAATAGCCTTTCTTTCAGTGGTTAATGTCTCCTGGTTATTTTTATTTTGTATTCTTTATATTTGTTCATTTTGTTGAGTTTTGAACCAATATTTTGATTTGTTTTGTTTTTCCATTCCATTAATTTCAGCTTTTATATATTTTTATATATATTTTAATTTGGTAGGTTTTTTTTTTTGGTTTTAGTTTTTTATTTTTTTAATTTTAAAATCTTTAATTCTTACATGTGTTCCCAAACATGAACCCCCCTCCCACCTCCCTCCCCATAACATCTCTCTGGGTCATCCCCATGCACCAGCCCCAAGCATGCTGTATCCTGCGTCAGACATAGACTGGCGATTCAATTCTTACATGATAGTATACATGTTACAATGCCATTCTCCCTAATCATCCCACCCTCTCCCTCTCCCTCTGAGTCCAAAAGTCCGTAATACACATCTGTGTCTTTTTTCCTGTCTTGCATACAGGGTCGTCATTGCCATCTTTCTAAATTCCATATATATGTGTTAGTACACTGTATCAGTGTTTTTCTTTCTGGCTTACTTCACTCTGTATAATCGGCTCCAGTTTCATCCATCTCATCAGAACTGATTCAAATGAATTCTTTTTAATGGCTGAGTAATACTTCATTGTGTATATGTACCACAGCTTTCTTAGATTTTTCTATAATATGTATGAAGATTATAATTTTTGCCTCAAATTGCTGTTTCGATTTACCTTAAAAATTATTTTATATAGTATTTTTTATTGTTGTTTTAGAAATTCTGTAATTATATGTATATTTCACTTTTGATTGGAGAGTTTTTTATTTTTATTGCTATCATCTATAAAACAGTGCCCAAATTTTAAGTTCTTATATTGATGATTTTTCACTTGACTACTCCTTGTAACCATCACCCAGATTAGGCTGTAGAACATATATGTTACCTCAAAAAGTTTCCTACAGCCTCTGCCAATCAACAACCATTCATTTCCACATCACTATGGTAATTATTAATCTGGCCTCTGTCACCACAGATTAATCTTGCCTATTTTTGACAATATTTAAAGACCCACATAGTACATATGGCCAATAACATATGAAAGGATGCTCTGGATCTTTAGTAATGAGGCAAATACAAATTAACCAATGATTGAGAAATGACACACCACCTAATGGGAAGACATTTTAAAGGCTGAAAATTTCAGTGCAACAAGAATGTGAGGCAACTGTTCTAGAGGTATCTTGGGAAACATGACCATTTTGGAAAATAATGCTATTATTATGTAAAGTTGCATGCCTACAAAGACACTTCAGTCATGGCCCACTCTTTGGGACCCTATGGACTATAGACTGCCAGGCTCCTCTGTCCATGGGATTTTCCAGGCAAGAATGTTGGAGTGAGTTTCCATGCCCTCCTCCAAGGGATCTTCCTAACCCAGGGATTGACCCTGTGTCTCATGTCTCTTGCATTGGCAGGCAAGTTCTTTACCACTAGCACCACCTGGGAAGCTCCACGTAAAGTTAAACCCACACATATCATACAACTGATATTTTAACTTTTAGTTTATACCTAAGAGAAATCCCTGCATGTGTTCACCAGGAGGCACATATCAGAATGTTGTAGCAGCACTATTTAATAATAACAAAAATGATGGAAACAACCCATATGTTTCTTCCCTCTAATAGATAAATAGTAGAGCATTTACAATGAAATAATTGGAGAAAGCAATGGCACCCCATTCCAGTACTCTTGCCTGGAAAATCCCATGGGCGGAGGAGCCTGGTAGGCTACAGTCCATGGGGTCGCACAGAGTTGGACACGACTGAGCGACTTCACGTTCACTTTTCATTTTCATGCATTGGAGAAGGCAATGGCAACCCACTCCAGTGTTCTCGCCTGGAGAATCCCAGGGACAGGGGAGCCTGGTGAGCTGCTGTCTGTGGGGTTGCACAGAGTTGGACAAGACTGAAGCGACTTAGCAGCACAATGAAATAATACACGTGGTGATGAAAATAAACTGTTACACATTACTTTGATAAGATCTCAGAAATTAATGTTGAGCAAAAAAGCAAGTTATCAGAAAATACATACAGACTAATTCTCTTAATATAATCGTTTAAAATGATTAAAATTATGCAATATATATTTTTCAAGGTTACAAACATAGTAAAGCTACCAAGAAAGCTGAAGATTGGTAAATACAGAAATAATGGTTTCCTCTGTTGTGGAAAAAAGAAAAAGTGTTGTGAGTGGCTAGCACACAAGAAGCATCAACAGATTTTTGAAGCTCTGTTTCATAGTCTCAATGATGTTTGCGTGCTCATTTTGTTATCACTCTTTAAAATGCACTCAGGCATTACGCATACTCACCTATGTCTGATATATTTCATAATTATAAGATAGTTTAAAAAATACACAGTGTCTATTGAAGTAATGCAAACAACAACCTGAACTGTAAGTGACATTGCCAGTTATGTTAGAGGAAATGTAATTTGTCAGATAAATGTAATTAAAGTGTCATAAATTTTGGTATTATTTGCGAAGAGAATTAGAAATATTCTTGTAACACTTAGAGAAGTAATATATAATTGTAATAGCTAGTAGAATCTTGAAAAGGCAAAAATAATATACAATCTTCAAACTAGCAGTAAGAAAAAAAAATGCTAAAAATGATTGAAAATAACAAGAGAAAAGAAACACGGAACAGAAAGCAAAAAAAAAAAAAAAAAAAAGGCAGAAAATAAGATGGAAGACTAAAGCCCAACTGTTCTTTTTGGTACATCGGCCAAATGCTTCAGTGAAAGATAAATATTGTCGGGTTGGATTTTTTTTTTTTTTTTTTTGCATGCTGTGTGATTTGCAGGTTTTTAGTTTTCTGACCATGGATTGACCCTAGGACCACAGAAATGAAGGTGCTGCATCCTAACCACCAGGGAATTCCCAAATTGAATTTTAAAAATTCTAGTTAAATTCTCTTTACAACAGATATACATAGAAACTAAAGTTACAGATAAGTTTAAAGTAAAAAATGAAGGAAAACATTCATCAACAGACACATTTTAAAGGAAAGATAGGTTATATATTTAATATGCAAAATATATATATAATATATTTAGTATAATTGATATTGTATATTAATATAAAAGACTAATTCTAAATTATTTACTAAGGAAAGGAGAGTAAATCCATAGTAATAAATGTTTATAAACACAACATCAAATATTAAATGTGTGAGTGTATGTATGTGCTTAGTTGCTCAGTTATGTCCAATTCTTTGCAACCCTATGGACTGTAGTTTGTCAGGCTCCTCTGTCTGTGGGATTCTCCAGGCAAGACTACTAGAGTGGGTTGCCATTCCCTTCTCTAGGGGATCTTCCTGACAGGGATTGAACCTGTGTCTCTTGCACTGCAGACAAATTCTTTACCATCTGATCCAATTAAATGGGTATCTACTTAATAGAATTTAAAATTTATAAGAATGGGTAGATTCACAAGAAGCTATAAACTGTAAAATCATCAGATCTCTCTAAGCAATTGTTATAAAATACAAACAAAAAAATTAACAAGGATACAGAATTTTCAAGAATATAGAAAATACAGTTGACCAAATGGACACAAACAGAACATGATGAACAACAAACACAAAATATGTGTCTTTCTAAACACATAGGAAACACATTCACAAAATTGTGTCTTCTGGAACTTCTAGCTTTCCATTCATTTCAAGATGTGTTCAGTTTTACCTCAGTGAAGTGAAGTGAAGTGAAGTTGCTCAGTCGTGTCCGACTCTTTGCAACCCCGTGGACTGTACCCACCAGACTCCTCCGTCCATGGGACTCTCCAGGCAAGAATCCTGGAGTGGGTTGCCAATTCCTTCTCCAGGGGATCTTCCTGACCCAGGGATCGAACCCAGGTCTCCCACATTGCAGGCAAATGCTTTAACCTCTGAGCCACCAGGGAAGCCCACTGAGGGGGGTTATAAATGCTACCGTAAAGTTTTGCATAATTTCAACATTTGGAGCATCTTGGAGTTTCCATCTGTCAACTGTCCTTTCCCTTGTGACTCAGAGGGTAAAGAATCTGCCTGCAATGTGAAAGACCTGGGTTTGATCCCCAGGTCAGGAAGATTCCCTAGAGAATGAAATGGCAACTCACCCCAGTATTTCTTGCCTGGAGAATTCCATGGACAGAGGAGCCTGACAGGCTACAGTCCATGGGTCACAAAGAGTCAGATATGACTGAGTGAATACCACTTGGGGCACCAGGACTTTCCCTTGAAAAGGCATCATATTTTTGATATGTCAAGTAATTTTGCACTTTATCCTGAACATTTTGAACATTATGTATGAAACTTTGGATCTTGTTACAAATCTCTGAAGAATGTTGATTTTGTTGGTTCTTTTCACAAGTGATCAATTTTGGTTCATCACCTGTGTTATTTCTGGAGGACACTGAGAGGGTGTGATCCGTGGTTGACTCTTGAGTTGGACCCAGGTGATCAGAGGCTCCTCACCTCTCCTGGGTCCTTAGACGGTGTGTTCCACTCACTATTCCATGTTAGAAGTCAGTTCAAGGATGCAGGCTTGGGATAGAAATGCGGTGTTGAGACTCCCTGTGTGGTATAAATTAAGGTCTCTATATAAACTTCTGTGATGCTGGCAGGCAGGTGCAGAGGTCTACTGGTCTTGCAGTGTCCAGAAGAAGCCTTGGAAGTAAGTTTCTTTGCTCAGTAAACCTACTACCTACCCATCTGGGTTGCTCTACATGTTTCCTTTGGTCTCTCTTTGCCCTCTGGGTACAGGGGTCAGTTTCAGATGTCACCAGGAAGCTCCCAAGTTTGTAAATCAACATGAATGCGATGTTGGTCCAGTAGCAAAGCTCTGGCCCCATGTCTGAGTCACTCAGAGGCTAGTCTGGGACTTGAGTGGTGGCTTAGCTTCTAATTGAGCTCTCTAAGCTCTTGCTGCTCTGGCTGTGTTCTGTCACGCTCAGTTTGGGAGGACGCCTGCAAATGACATCAGCTCTCTACTCTTTGGAATTTGTCCCTTGTTCTCTGGCTCACAAGGATACCTGGTTTCTCTGGCCAAAAAATTTGGATTCTCTCAGAGTTTTAGTCCCCCATGCTGTTGTGCAATCTGTGTGTAGCTTTGGTGAGAGGTTTCAAGAGAACAGAGACAAAAAAAATAACCAAGATGTCCACCCTCTATTCTTTGTACAGCAGGCACCCTTCCTGCCCTTCTCCCAGACCCTTTGTCCAGATTCTCAGGATGTGGGTGCCCGCTGTTACCACAAGTGTGAACTGCACAGTGACAGGAAGTTCTTCATGGTCACAGATTCCTAGTAATGGCAATTCAGTTCTGCAACAAGGGTGGTCTCAGAAGGGTGGGAGGTAAAGAAGAGAGGGGGAAATAAATAGAGATTTCCCCCATCCTCTGGGCTCACCAGTTTGCCGGCCCTGTGGGTGGAAGGACAGTTTCTCTTAAAGCTTTTGGTTTGGCTTCCACTTGATTCTGCCCATTCCTAGATCAAAAACCAGGAAATAAAAGAGGAAAGAAAGAAAAGGCAAAAGAAGGAAGGAAGGAAGGAAAAGAAGAAGGAAAGAAAGGAAGGAAGAGAAGAAAAAGAAAACAGAAAACTTGCCCACGGCTCCAACCACTCTTCTATTTTATCTGTCTTCTCCAAGCTGCTTGCTATTCAGTAATCAGGGAGCTACTTTAATTAATTTTGTCCAACGTCTGGCTCTCATCCACAAGAGTGAGCATGGTGGCTCCATCTGGGTGGCAGGCACCTGCCACAGACTCTGCAATAACACCTGTTCTACAGACTGTGCTGAAGAGCCCACACTCCCAAGGCCCCTGTGCAAACACCACATCCAGCGCCTTTGGGAGTGGAGAGGGGGTGCAGATATAATGACACCCAAGAGCCAAGGCAGTGGCTGAGGAGGAGCCACCTGACTGGCCCTGGAGGCTGATCACCTCCCCCTTAAGTGACTCATCAGCCAGCAAGGAGAGTTAGCGCAGCTGATGCCAAAGCCTGGGTTCCAAGGTGACCTTGTTCTGCCAAGGCCACCCACTCAGACAGGGGCCTCTGCTCTTATGTTCTCATGGAAAGGTCCCCTGACCCCTGCCCTACGGCTCTGTACAGCATCTGAGAGGAGAGTCTCCTCTGGACTGGTAGGCCTGGTGCCTGCAGGCTACACTGACACACATCCTGGGATAAGGAGCCCAGTGGTCTGGGCCCTCCACTATTTCTTGATCACCACATTTCCCCCTAACAAGCCCAGTATTATGTCTGCGTGCATGGTTTGGGAGGTGTATGTTTGTGATCCCTTTTCATAAACCATATTGAAAAGACAGCAATTTTTCCTTCTTCTGTGAAGAACCTATACTCTTTCTTGTTCCAATTTTGCTGCTCAGACTTTATAAATTAGACTTCAGAATGCTCTCAAGTTGCTTCTCACATCTGCCCATCGTTCTTTCTGCTGCAGTTTATTTAATTGTTTCCTGAATTACTCCAGTGGAAACCTTTACTCATTATCAGAGAATACATCTGCATCTTTCCAGAAATAGTCAAATCCCTTGATAGCTTTCTATCTGCAGGCTAAATTTCAGACACATTTCCCAAAATACTTTAATATAAAATGTGAATTTCTTTTGGCATCTTTGCACTTCAGAACTCAATGTAATTAACTTATATGTGTAAATTTCTTTCAAATAAAGCTTTTTCTTTTTTAACATTTGCTGTTGATCATTATGCATATTAAGGAACCACTAGAATCATAAACACACTGAACTATCAAAACACTTCTGAAGAAAACTTAAAAATGTCATTTCTTTTAATGGAATATTGATTTCCATGTCTCACACTTCACAGTCTTTTATGTTAATACAACAATGAAGGCCATTAACACTGTAATGTTTAATAAATACTAAATAATTTCAGATTCTTTTTTATATAAATCAAATATATATGCCTAAATTATTATAGTCAAGCCAGGAAAGCCCAGGATACAAAGACAAAGCAAAAGTTTAAATATCTATTTACCTCCTTGAAATGCAATGCAATTAATTTGTTACATTTTGAATGTCACCTGTGTGGATGGATATTGCAAAGCAGCTCAAGGCATAGATAAGAACAGATATAGATTTTATTCTTAAGACCCGTAGAGTATAAAGGTGAAACGACAAGTATACAAATATATTAGACAGATTGCGACAAGCATCAATAGAAGTATAAAAATAAGAATCATCATTTAGATGGTTAGCATTACTTTCGGGGTCATTTTCTTCAACATTTTCTTCTTTCCTTTGAGGAAATTGTGACTTAGAGAAGTTAAGGAACTTGCCAAGAAAGAAGTGATGTATTTGTTGACCTCTAGTAAGTGTATCCATCGACCTACTCCCCTATCCTGAACCTGGCATACAGTATGTGTGCTTCTCAAAGAATGGGCAGGATTTAGCAGGAAGAATTTGGAAGGAAGAGGGCATTCAGAGAGGGCGAGGAGCACAGACAGAGGGGAAGAGGCACAAACAGTCCATTTAGTCTGAATTTTGGACAACAGTTCTAAAACTTTAGAATATATAATAAGATTTTTAAACTTGAAGACTCCAAGCCTGTAATCCTTGAGATTTAGGTTCAGTAAATAGACTGGGCCTCAGAAATACAAATTTTGACAAGATATCCAGAGATTTGGTTAGGCACAAGTACTGCAGGGACATCCTCATTAATCTTTGGACTGAATGGTGGAGGATGAGGTCAAGAGGCAAAAGGAGGAGGGTCCCCAAAAAACAAAGCATTAATTTGAAAAGATACATGGACCTCAGTGTTCACTGTAGCACTATTTACAATAGCCAAGACATGGAAGCAACCTACGTGTCCACTGAAAGGAACGGATAAAGGAAGTGTGGTGTATACACAATGGAATATTCCACAGCCATAAAAAATCATGAAATTTTGCCATTTGCAGCAACATGGATAGACTTGGGGGATATTATGCTAAGTGAAATAAGTCAGACAGAGAAATACAGATATTGTATGATCTCACTTATATGTGGAATCGAAGAAAACCACAAAAACAAGTGAATGTAATAAAAAATAAACAGACTTACAGATATAGAGAACAAACTAGTGTTTACCGGTGGGGATGGGTTAGGGGTAAAATAGGGACAGGGGAATAAGAGGTACAAACTAGTCAGTGCTACAGGATATATTGTACATGGGAAATACAGCAAATATTTTACAAAAACTGTAAATGGAAAGAACTTTTAAAATTTGTATAAAAAATTTTTTTAAACGGTAGGCCAAAAGGGGCTGTCAAGATGTCAGACAAGATTTTATACTGAATTTGTAAACTGAGAAGACATTCAGAGTTATCAGTAGGAAAGTGACTTGATTACCCCTATGATTTAAGAATCTGTGTTGTAACAATATGTACCGCGTCTTCTAGGTGGGAACCCAGTGGAAAACTATTGTAACAGTCTAAGCAAAATGGGCCTGAACTACAGAGTAGCTTTAGAGTGAACATGAGTAATATGCGTGTATATACATATACATATATATATACATACACATAATTTTTAAAGTAAAATGTATTATTGCAGGCAACATAACAATAAGGAAGTAAAGAATAAAGAGCTGAGCTTTCATGATTAATGAATGGGAATATAGTATTAGTGATGGTACTTGTAATATTTCTTTATTTAACTGTGAAAGCAAAATTTCTTTCTTTTTTATTTCTGAGAAGTGAGAGCATGGAAGTAAAGAATAATTTTTGGAAGTGTTAAGTTGGATGTTCTGTAAAGCTGACCAGGCAATTCTAACTGTGAATTTGGAGATTAGAAGAGGTCAGGGCTAGAAAAGGGAAGTGAGATTCACTCTCACAGAGGAGATGGTGGGAGACATGAGATCAGACAAACTCCTCAAAGCAGAGATTGGCCAGTAGGGAAATGAGAGCAAAGGGCAGTTCCCTGGGGCAGGCCCACCTTTTAGGAGATTGGAAAGCAAGAGTAACAAAAATTTAGGAAAGCCCCATGTACCAAAAGTTCTGCATCCCAGATGTACTTCTCAATATGAATGTCCAGACATCAAAGCAAGAGGAGCAGCTGGGTCACAAACCATCTGCAGAAACAGAGAAGGTGCCATCAAAGTTCATTCTTATCAGAACCTGTGAAAAGAGGAAGCAGGTGTCCCCAGGTGGTCCTGTTTTCAGAAGAGGAATTTCAGGATGTTGGAAAAAGTGTTATCCATTATGTCACATCTAACAAGAAGAACACAGGGTGCCATGTAATGCAGGCCAAGGCAAGATAAAAATCTCAACTGTATTTGATTCTCCCCCATCAAAGCCTATTGACAGAACTAACTGTGATGAAGAAATAAAAATGATAAAATGGAAAAATATGAAGCTATCTGATGAGCATATATACTTTAAATTCAGAGCATTAACTCCATCTTAGGCCACCTGATCTAAGTCATACTTCCATTACAATTTTTAAAAATTAGTATCCTTAATATTTAAGTGCCGGGAGCCAGTGTGAGGAATCCCACCCATGACAAGGTCATGAGGAAGGAAGCTGACATACGCAAGGCATGCTCAGACTTCAGGGGCCCCTCTGGAAATTCCTAAGCATGTACCCCAACAAAAATCTGCCGGCTTTTGTGCTCTGCTTTTCCACTCTTCTGACATTCTCTGGAAAAAGTCAATTCAGGGTTTTAGTCTTCTGCATTTAAAAGAGTGTTTCAATCCAAATACCCCTCTGATGGCTTTCTAGCCTGCCTGCAGGACTCGTACAGCTGCGCATGTGATTGTTTGAGGCCTCCTGACTGCAGGAGGCACAGAAAGCTTAAAACATCCTAGGAATGTAGGAGCTTCCGAGGAGTCAAAATCTTTAGAATAGGACTGATTAAAAGTTTCATTTGTTGAGTCAATGCTTGCTGCTGAATTTTCATATCCTTTATTTTTAGATATAGTTGGTATATAGAAAAATAAGTAGTAGACCTTGTATTAGCAACATTAGATCTTTGAGTTAAGTAGAGATGCAACTTTAGCGCTTTAAGGAGATGTAGATTAAAAAAAAACACTTCAGGGGAAACAAAATTAACATTCATTAAGGAAGAGAGCCAAAAAGTGTTAACAAGCCTCTTGGCCAGAAGATAATGTAAATCACCTGAGACCTTTTGTATACAAAATGATATACGGAAAGAATCTGGGTTGCAAACGCTACATAATTTTGTGTTACCCATTGATCTCCATATTTTATCAAAAGTATAAAAGGCCTTCTGAACAATAAAGGACGGGACCAGCTTCTCGGACCAGTTTCTCGAACTAGTCTCTCGGCCTGGTTTCTTGGGAATCTGGCTCGCCCCGTGTCTCTCTCTCTCTCTTCTCTCCCTTTCCCTCTCTCTGCTCTTTACTTTAATTTCAGGCTGAATCTCCACCTGGGGCGCGGAGGCTCGCCAGGTCTACTTACTTGCCCTGGCTGTTAAGACCCGCGCGAAAGGGAGCTTAAGGCAAGGCACCCTTAGATATTCAAGCGGGCGCCGGTGGCCCAGCGTAGATGGTGCAAATTCCTTGTCTGGAATTTTATTGGTCTTCTGCGTAAACCAAGCTATTCAGCCCTCTTCCTCCGCTTAATCTTCCTACTACACTATAGTTTCTTAATCTAATCTTATATCAATCAATAAACAAGTCTTTCCACGCCAACGCCGTCCACCCTTCGAATTCCCTGGATCCACTGGGGCTGGACCCCGGCATTTAAGGACACTTTATAACCAGAAAAAAGTTTCATATTCAATGTGAAAGCTCTTTCCAAACAAGTTATGCTGTTAATATCTACACTTTTATGTCAATTATCATTTCATTATTTTTTCTTAAGGGCCTATCAAGAAAGGCTTGAATCAAACACTTTGGCTCAATTCCACTTTCACTGTACATTTGGTTTTAAATCTATCTGTCACCAGCCTAGATACACTTTTTTTTTTTAAAGAAAATGTATTATCTTGGCATGTCTTATCTAACTGACTCACTAACTCATTTAGTATTTAATACACAACTTACCCAAAGTTTATAATTCCTCTGTCTAATGAACATTTTTTCCCCTGGCAGCAAGGTCTACCTCTATTTTCTTCCAAGATTTACTTTAAATATCTTTCTTATTACAACTTGTTTTTTGAGCACTTCAACAGCAAAATTGAGGGGAAAGTACAGAGATTTCTCATAAACTGTCTTTCCCAATATGAATAGCCTCTCCCATTATCAACATCTACCATCAGGTGGTTCATTTTTACAATGTTAGAGTGAAGAACCTATATTGATACATTATTATCACTCAAAGTCCACAGTTCACATTTGAGTTCATGCTTGGTGTTTTATATCCTGTAGATTTGGACAAAGCTGCAATGACATGTACACATTACTATGGTATCATGTAGAGAATTTCCACTGCCCTAGAAGTCCTCTGTGTTTGCCTATTCTTCTCTCCCTTAACTCTCCAATTCATGATCTTTTTACTATCTCTATAGTTTTATCTTTTCCAAAATATCAGATAATTGGAATCATACAGCTTTTAGCTTTCTGAGATTGGTTTCTGTCACTTAGTCGTATGTATTTCAGGTTCCTCCATGTCTGTTCATGACTTAATGCTCATTTCCTTTGAGCTGATACTATTCCATCATCTTGGTGTACCACAGTTTATCCATTCACCTTCTGAGGGACATCTTGTTTGATAAAGCAGGTTTTTGTGTGGACAAAATTTTCAACTACTTTGGGCAAATACAAGGAGGCATGATTGCTGGGTAGTGTATGGTAAGAATATATTTGTAAGTTTTGTAAGACATTGCCAAAATGTCTTCCTAAGTGATTGTACCATTTGCATTCCTACCAGCAATGAATAAGTGTTTCTGTTGCCCAATGTCCTTGTCAGCATTCGGTGTTGTTAATATTCTGAGATTTAATATATTCTAAAGATTGGATGCAGGAGGAGAAGGGGATGACAGAGGATGAGATGGTTGGATGGCATCACCGACTCAATGGACAGGAGTTTGAGTAAACTCCGGGAGTTAGTGATGGACAGGGAGGCCTGGTGTGCTGCAGTCCATGGGGTCGCAGAGAATCGGACATGACTGAGTGACTGAACTGAACTTATTCTAATCTATATATAGTGGCATGCCTGGTTGTTATAATTTTATTTCTTTGATGACATATGATGTGAAGCATATTTCCATATGCTTATTTGTCTTCTGTATATCTTCTTTGGTGAGATATCTGTTGAGGACTTTGGCCATTTTAAATTGAGTTGGTTTTTTTTTTTCCCCCTGTTGTTGAGCTTTAAGAGCTCTTTCTATATTTTGAATAACAATTCTTTATGAGATATGTCTTTTACAAATATTTTTCTCCCAGTATGTGGCCTGTCTTTCCATTCTCTTGATACTTCTGTTTTAAAATCTACTTTAAAATATGGTAATGATAACCCTGTATGCGAGACAGCAAAAGAGACACAGAAGTATAGAACAGACTTTTGGAATCTGTGGGAGAGGGAGAGGGTGGGATGATTTGGGAGAATGGCATTGAAACATGTATACTATCATGTAAGAAACGAATTGCCAGTCTAGGTTCGATACAGGATACAGGATGCTTGGGGCTAGTGCACTGGGATGACCCAGAGAGATGATATGGGGAGGGAGGTGGGAGGGAGGGTTCAGGACTGGGAACTCATGTACACCCGTGGCGGATTCATGTCAATGTATGGCAAAACCAATACAGTATTGTAAAGTAAAAAAAAAAAAAAAAAGACATGGAAATGGGAAAACATTTCATTGATAACATCAACAAAAAATTTAAAATATAGGTAAGAATGGTACAGCACCTGTAGGATAAATAATATGAGATGGAAGGATAGACATCTGAATAAATGGAAAAACTTAAATAAAAAAAAAAGGCAGAATGCCACATGCAGCACATCAGTTAGATGTGTCTGGAGTCTTGAAAGTTTGATCACTATGCATTCCTCATACAAATGGACCTTGAGAGTTTGTTTGCAGGTTCTAGCAGCAGAGGGCAGATATTTGTATATCCTCTGTTGGGGAAGATCATCCTCTTCGACTGTGTGTACACCTTCAGGAGGAACACACACAGAGAGGTGAGGGAAAAGGGGATGCTCACCTAGTCAGCCAAACCAAAACTGGTGCTCAGTGAGGTGACAGCCTTTGTAGCCAGATTACCCTCATATCCGATACTCTCTTAACTTGATATGAGAGCAACATAGTGACAAGTAGGCAAAAGTTTTAACAAAAATGACTAAAAGTAAAATAAAGTCAGTCCACCTGAATGCTAAAGTGAGGTCGGATTCTTTCATTGAATGTAATACTCATAAAAGGATAGAAATGTGAAGGCTGTTATCATCATCTAGTTGACTACATACCTCACAGGTAAGGAAACGTGGGGCAGAGAAAATGATATGAATTCACTGAACTATTTTAAACTTTTCTTGGGCACACAAAATGACGAATTTGACAGCCCGCCTTGAACATACTTGCTATTGAATTCTCTCCAATGGGATGGAGGCAGAAAGTATGTACATCATTTCCAGACCTAACCATGATATATCATGTGCCATCTTTTGCTCTCTCTTCTTCATAGTCTAGATAGCTGGAATGGAAGAGCTCCTCCATTTTAGTAACAAATTGAAGAACATTGGATTTGTTATTAACCCGCTCTTATTGAATTAAGCCTTTGGGATTCATGGGGGTTAGCATTGTCTAGCTTATCTTAATAAATAAACTACCAAGTAGCTTGCTTATGCTTACTCAGGTAGTAAACTGTTTGCCACTACTGGTAATAGTAACCAGGTATCCCCAGTTATTGATCTGTATAGATATTTGTATCAACATAAGCCTAGTCTAAGTTTTTGTTTTTTCCCTAATCTCACTGGTGAATTCACTCCATTCAGATTTTCAGGAATCCATTGTTACATATATATGTACGTCAATGCATAAGGAAAAGTCTGTAAATATTGGTGGGGAAAGAAATGAGACAGACTGAGGGAAAAGGGTGAAGGAGGCAAGGGAACGAGATATGCTACAACATTACCAACTGTATTGTTTAAATGTTTTCATAGTAAAATATATCATGTACTTTAATACTATTAAAATTTACAAAGAGAGAGCAATTAAACAACTCCCAGGCCAGTAAACTAAAAAAAAAAATTAAGTGACTTATCTATTTTTTTTAATTTACTCATCTCAGTTTCTTCTCTTCTCTAAAATATGATGATGAACTCTCCAAGCTTTATCTGTGAGGTAGTTTTTTCAAAGCATGTTTTGTTTTCTTTTCTGCAGTCATCTCAATACTAGCCAATTTTAAAAGTCAGTATCGATCTATATCCTAAAGAATCAGTTTTTACCTCTGAGGCAGTGAATTTTGTCATTTGGGACTCTGAAAATAGCCTTGTTTTCTTTATCAAGTATTTGCTTGCACTGCCATAACTCCTGTGCTATTTTGTGACTGTGCCGTCGGTTACCTATGGCAATATTAAATCTTTATATTCCCTGCTCAGCTTCTGTACAGGTCTAGATTACCAGGCTGGGTCCCGGTCTTCTTTTCTTGTATATTAGCCTTTGATTATTTCAGTTCTCTTGTTTTCTTAAGTAATACAGTCTCTTGAGACATCAGCTTGAACACTGCTAATTACTGTTAAGTCCTCCTACCCTAAGGAACATCAAGGGGTGGGGATTCTGCTCACCTCTGAATTGGACAAATATGAATATTCAGACTCCTTGTACTTAACCCTGTGTCTGAAGTTAAATTGTCTGGTGTCTTGCTGGCTGGTGTCTTGCTGGTACTGATTCTGAACACTTATTCCTCTCACCGGGGCTTATCTTGGTTGTTAGGTTGGCTTCCTCCAGTGTTCACATTCGGAATATTCAAATTCAGCTTCCTACTCACTGCTTGCTCCTAACTGCTCTGTCCCTCCCTGCATTTTCAGGGACTGAAACCTGCCTAACAAATGACTTAATTCACTTGTCTGGGCCTGGATATATAAACACCATAAAGTTTATATGTACTCTTACTTCTTCACCTATGCTTGATTGAATTATCATTTAAAGGTATCATTTAACTTTTCAGTGTAAGGAGAAAATAATGCAAAAATACAAGTTAAAGGTTTTGTGAAAGGAGTTGACTTAGATGAGTATTAATGCTTTATCCCACATCCCGCTGTGAATTTCCTTGAGAGAAATACATGTCCAGGGGACTAAGTCAGACAAACGTATAAACTTGCTCCATAAATGTGAAGCAGAGTTATCCTTGGCTATCTGCTTTGACCTTGTCATTCTCTTTATGTAAAAACTTTATGGTGCCATTAGAAATAACTGTCCCTTCCCACAGCCCTTTAATTCTCTAAGCCCTTCATTCCGCTCCAGGAGATTGACCACTTAATTTCCCAAAGCCTTGTCTTTGGTGGGTATTTTATCACAATAACCTAGTAAATAATTTGATGCTCTGAGTTCTTGAAATTCCATCAATTAATCTAAGCTGGATTTTCACTGCTCTCAACTACCCCCTGCTAGGTTATGTTCTGCAAACATGCCTCCTCATTCACTCAATCAATCACTCAGCAAAGGATGGAAGCAGAAATTCCCTTGTTAAATAGATAGTGGATAACTCACCCAGCTTCCTCAAGGCTTTATAACAAGGAATAATGACTAAATCACACCACAAAAATAGTCTGGTAAAGATATCCTCATTGTGCACTTAGCTGGGAGAGACCAGCTCATATTTTCAGCTTTCACAGTGAGAAGAGGCTTTAGCCTCCTATCATGGGAATTCCCCAAACATGGAAAAGGAATTCATGTGTTGGATGGCCAAAGAGAATAAAAATGTCCAGTCTACTATCTTCAGCTTGTACCGTGGCAGATAAAAGAAACTGTAACTGGGCTACATTCTTCAAAAGTATACATTTGTGCACATATTAATTCTGAATGACATATCTGATTCAGAAATTAATGGGAAGCTCTATCTGTTGTATACATTTATAACAGAACAAAATGAGAAACTGTGGTCTCTAGTTTTAAATGATAGAGGAATGGATCAAAAATACCATAGAGATAATGTGGGAATTAGCTTGGTCTCTTTGCCATTGTTCAGTTCAGTTCAGTCGCTCAGTCGTGTCCGACTCTGCGACCCCATGAATCGCAGCATGCCAGGCCTCCCTGTCCATCATCAGCTCCCGGAGTTCACTCAGATTCACGTCCATCGAGTTAGTGATGCCATCCAGCCATCTCATCCTCTGTCGTCCCCTTCTCCTCCTGCCCCCAATCCCTCCCAGCATCATAGTCTTTTCCAATGAGTCAACTCTTTGCATGAGGTGGCCAAAGTACTGGAGTTTCAGCTTTAGCATCATTCCCCTCAAAGAAATCCCAGGGCAGCCTAAATTCTGGAACCACTGAGCATTCCAATAGTTGCAAGAGGAATATAAACCAACAAAGTACTATATTTCACTTGATAGATTTGACTTTGTCCATTAACCTCAGTGTTTTTGGATTATTTTTTATCCTTGAACTGATTTCCATGACAAATATCATAGGGAAAATGTTTGATCAAATACTGCAGCTCTATTCTTTCCCAGTGTCTCAGCAGTAAAGAATCCACCTGCAGTGCAGGAAATGCAGGTTCGATCCCTGGGTTGGGAAGATCCCCTGAGAAGAAAATAGCAACCCACTGCAATATTTTTGCCTGGAAAATCCCAAGAGCAGAGGAGCCATAGTGTTGCAAAAGAGTCACACACAGCTGAGTGACTAAACAACAATTCTAGGTAAAGAGAAAAAAATAAAGCCAATAGGAAACTAAGACTACAACTACAGGGTTGTTGTACTTCTCAGGAGATGTGAGAGGTGAGCCGCATCCGGCCGAGCCAGCACTTTACCCATTCTGTCAGTTCTGTCCTGTTGCTCAGGTCGGCTCACTGCATCATATACATTTCTATGTTAGCTATTTCTTTCTTCCCAATTTTACCTCTTCCTCTTCTCACTGTCTGGTCACCTTTTGATATCAAATCAACACTAAATGACAAGATTCCATATAATTAAAGACTTGACTGGTGATATCATTATAAAATTCACACATTTATTATGGAACACCCTTAGTTTCATGGTATCATTAACAATTAATTGAGGTTAAAGTGTCTGCCTATAATGCGGGAGACCTGGTTTCGATTCCTGGGTCAGGAAGATCCCCTGGAGAAGGAAATGGCAACCCACTCCAGTATTCTAGCCTGGAGAATCCCATGGACTGAGGAGCCTGATGGGCTACAGTCCACAGGGTCACAAAGAGTTGGACACGAGTGAGCGACTTCACTTTCACTTTCACTAACAGATTATTGCTATCCCAGGAGAAATTTTGAATTAGAGAAAGACTCCTTACAGCAATAACCAGGGACATGATCCAACTTACAAAATATAAAGCAAAAGGAAGAAGTTCCCAAAACATAAACCTTGGTTCAGGATTCTTTCTGGTCTGATGATATAGGCTTATGCATCATGGTCCATGAGAAACAGTCTTAGGAAACTAACCAAAATCTGTGCCTTTGTACATTTGGTTCGATTGATGGATCATTACTGTCTTATTACCAACTGCTGTAGTCCTTCCATAAAGGTGAGAATTTTTTTCCAAATTTCTTAGATAAGACTTAAAAAAAAAATCATATTTCCGCAGATTCTGAGAAACATACCCCTTTGGAGCACTCATTACACAGATATACTATAGTGCAGTCCATGTATTATTTTTAAAATTTCTATCTATATGAATAAAATTCTTAATTAATAATTTTTAGGCAGCTAGATGTTCAATGACAGTTCCTGAACTGCCAAAAAACATAAGATGAGAGCAAGTCTATTTTGGAGAAAAAAATATTTGCAAATTAAATGTTATTTTCAAAAATTGTTTAATTCTTTGCAAAGTAAGCTATATGTCTGTGGTAGCATTAATAAGTGGTTAAAAATACTTTTAGTCCTTGACATTTCAAATATTTGTGCCGAGTATCAAAGGTAAATTTGAAAATAAAAATGTAACTATCTGCAAACTTCATCCAGAGGTCCAAAACATTCTGGTTTTATTTTGACAAACTTGATGACTCCACATTTTGTCCCTTAATAAACAAGTTTTTGTCTTATTAAGAAAGCCAGTGATTTGGCCATTTTCTTCTTACTTTTCCCTGTGAATTTACTTCCTGCTCATCTGATAAGTATAATTTTTTTACCCCAAACTCTCTCAGTAATACTTGCTTTGGAATTCCAAACAATATTTGGGAGAAAATTGGAAATATTTTTTTCCATGGAAACTAAAAATATGATATGGTCTCAAAGGGTTGACACTTAATTAAAGGTGATTATTTAAGAAAAACTGACTGAGTGTTGTATCCTCTTTAAAGCAAAGCACAGTTGGCTCAGGAGGCGTGAATCCAATTCATTGATGCTAGAGAAGCTACTTACTTCTCATCAGAACCAGTTTCAGCTTCTGAGAAGCTTCAAAATTGCATAGCTTGAATACTGGGACTCCATTTCTCCCGATATCCACTGAGTACTAGTGTCAGATAGCTATATACTCTCCTGGCGAAACAAACACACTTTTAACTACAATAACAAAAACTTATGGCTAGAGTTTTATTAATTATAGATAGAATAACTGAAGAATAGAAAAGATAAAGTTTAAAGTGGTCTCTCATGTAAAATAAGTTGTTTTGTCAGAAAATCAATCCTTTTTCTTTGATGAGTGATTTATTAAACATTGCTTTAAGATACAACAATGCTATATGAATTCAAAATATTATGATTTCGAAGCACTGATTACTACATTTTTCTTATGTCAATCGCTGTTTTTGAAAGATTTTTGTCAGACTGCAAATGATTATCCTCATTGTAGCTAATGAATAGTTTTAAAGCTTATGTAGAAGTATAGCATGGATATTGCGGTGAGTTGTCAACACGAAGGGCATATTTTTATTAATGGAATTCATCTTCACCAAATCAATCTGCGTTCTCCTTCTTTTAAAAAACGTCTTTCTTTATAAAAATGTCATTGCATTTCTTTAAATTATTTCCAACTATTTATATATGCACAATAAACCTAACTGGAAGAGTATTTAAGTTGACCTTAAAGGGTAGTATATATTATTAGCTGAAATGAATAATGTAATTTCTAAGCCACAGAAAGATGAAGACACAGCATTCTCTGTTTTAAAATATTTTCAGAGAGGCTCAACTTAATTTTCCATTCAAGATTAAAACAAACTTTTGAAATCAAAACTGTTCAGTGAAATCTTTTTCTTTTAATAAAATGTTGATTTTATTAAAAACTTGATTTTTTTCTAAAATATGGTCGAGTTCATTTTAAACTACACTCACTGTAAATTAAAGCAACTGATCCATTAGCTCTGGAAAAAAAGCAGTTCATACTGGAAGCACTGGCATTGTCTAAAACATATGTCAATCTTTGATATTATGATCTGTTTTGTATATCATATTTACCTATGTATTATTTAGTTTTTGGTTAGAAATTGTTTATTTTTTAGTACATCGAAGAAGAGCTACTGCAAGACATGTTTATTCTTCTGAGGCAATAGAGAATTGAAGGCTGTAATTTAGAATTGTAATAATTAAAAAATTCAAAACACCAAAATGTAAGTTTCTTTGTCCCCACCCCCCAGAGAGAAGACTGTTGAGAGTCCCTTGGACAGCAAGGAGATCAAATTAGTCAATCCTAAATAAAATCAACCCTGAATATTCATTGGAAGGACTGATGCTGAAGCTGAAACTCCAATACCTTGGCCACCTGATACGAAGAGCCTACTCACTGGAAAAGACCCTGATGTTGGGAAAGCTTGAGGGCAGGAGGAGAAGGGGGCTCAATGGACATGAGTTTGAGCAAACTCAGGTGTAGTGAAGGACAGGGAAGCCTGCCATTCTGCAGTTCATGGGGTCGCAGTCAGGCATGACTGAGCCGCTGCACAGCAACAACCCACCAGAGAATTTATTTCACGCAGCCTTAGGGAATCTGAAAATTCCATTGCAGTTCTAGCAGCCAGTACTAGGTGGTGCTCTACAATTATGAGTGCTTCAGATCAATCTCCAGAGGTTTACTGTCATTGGAATCGAGAGTTTCAGGATGAGTTTCAGATTTGACTCTCTCCTTTCCTTCTTCTGGGATTTTTTAAACTTTAATTTTTTTAATCGAAGTGTTGCTGATTTATGATGTGTTAGTTTCGGGTGTTCAGCAAAGTGATTCAGTTATGCATATCTATCTTTGTTTTCAGAGTCTTTCCTCTTATTGGTTGTGCAAAATATTGAGTATAGTTCCACAAAATATTGAGTATAGCTCCCTCGGTACTCAGTCTTACTTAGGGAATAAGAGGTATACTTTACCCCCAGTTATTGCCTTAGTTGTTCTTTGCCCCACTTCTGAGGCTTAACACCTGTAAAATTATGAGACCTATTAGTATTGATAAAGAAATTAAGCCCTGCAGTAATATTTCAGGGGAAAATTCACGTGGCACAGCTAGCCAAACTCTTGACTAGAATTAACGTTCCTGTCTTTGTCCTCTCAAGAACAGCCACTTCCCTGACAAGCACTGAATTCGTTTATGGGAAGAAGTTAGACAAGCCCAGATGAGACCCGTTGTTGCTGTTCCTGTGTCATCATGGCGGTTTTGGCTCCTTTCTCTGAATAACGTCAGGGTCTCCTGTCCTCCACCCCGAGGATCTGTTGTAGAAGGAGCGGAGGAAGAGCAGGAGGAAAGGACTAGAAATAGCTCGCGGAGAAGCGTTTTCTGTGGGCCAGGCAAAAGCTGAGCACTTGACGTGTGTTTCCTTACTTATTTTTTGAAGTAATCAAAGGAGATATGGATGAGTGATCTCTCAGAAATCTGGCACTGCGGGTGAACAACTCCCCAAGGTCAATAAATGGCTTGCCAAGGATTATCAAAGGGATTTTCCACCACTGTAAATAAGGCATCAAGAAGACTGACCATTGTCTCCTAGAGTCTGTCTATAGTCAGTATGCCATAATTCCAGGTCAATATTGTATACTGTACAATTGTAACTATTAGATAATTCAATATAATAGTCAAGTCTATTGGGCTATGAATAGACAGTGAAATCTCGAAGCTCAGATTGTCAGTCAGTGGTAATGCCAGGAAAGAATACAAGTCCCTTAAAAATTAATTTCTGTTTTAACATAAAATTAAAACACATGAAAATGGTCAACTCATATATCTTTGCTGTTTGCCTTATTTGTTATAATTGCTTCATAAACTATCTTGTTTCACAGTTTTACCAGTCAATGAGCAATCAGTAATCTTTTATGACCATAAAATAATTTCTTAGGCACACAAATAGAACTCATTAATCTTTTTCTTTTTTATTGAAGTATAGTTGATTTCACTTCAGTTCAGTTCAGTCACTCAGTCATGTCTGACTCTTTGCGACCCCATGGACTGCAGCACGCAAGGCCTCCTTGTCCATCACCAACTCCCAGAGTTTACTCAAACTCATGTCCATTGAGTCAGTGATGCCATCCAACCACCTCATCCTCTGTCGTCCCCTTCTCCTCCTGCCTTCAATCTTTCCCAGCATCAGGGTCTTTTCAAATGAGTCAGTTCTTCACATCAGGTGGCCAAAGTATTGGAGTTTATTTACAATGTTGTATTAATTTCAAGTGTATAGCACAGTGAGTCAGTTACACACATACACACATACATATATTCTTATTCAGATTCCTTTCCCTTATAACTTATTACAAAAGTATTATATATGACTGATATATATTATCAGTAATATATTATATATGTCGTCAGTAATGAGTATAGTTCCCTATGCTATACAGTAGGTCCTTGTTGATCTTCAATCAAATTTTAACAATTTTTTACAATTATGTTTATTACACCATATACACTATTGTTGTTCAGTCACTCAGTTTTGTCCCACTCTTTGTGACCCCATGGACTGTAGCACACCAGGCATCCCTGTCCTTCGCTATCTCCCAGAGTTTGCTCAAACTCACGTCCATCGAGTTGATGATGCCATCCAACCACCTCATCTTTTGTCATCCCCTTCTCCTCCCACCTTCGATCTTTCCCAGCATCAGGGTCTTTTCACATGAGTCAGTTCTTCGCATCAGGTGGCCAAAGATTGGAGCTTCAGTTTTAGCATCAGTCCTTCCAATGAATATTCAGGGTTGATTTCCTTCAGGACGGACTGGTTATGCACTATAAAAGGTATAAAGAAATAGAAGACATGAATTCTTCCTATATGTTCTTTAAATTACTGGGTAAAGCATATATAAAGATTTATTCATTACACATTTATTTACTGATGGCTACATCCAAGGTAGGTACTGCAGGTGGTCAGAGTCCTTGACAATGAAGACTGTAGGACAGGACCCTTGGACAGGAACCACACATCCAACCACGGATGCATTTCTCTGAACACAGTCCTGGGGAAGTCACTTTCCAGGTGGGAGAAATGCCACTGGCCTTGGGATAAGACTTTCACTTCATGCCTGGCTTAGAAGAAACCCATATTTGGAAAGGGGCAATTTTAAGGGTCCCTTTAAATTGCCCCTTTCCAGATGTCAAGCTGTGTTTTCTTTCTTTCCTCAACCTATCAGCCATGCCTGCAGGGCATGTCACGATTGCCATGTATTTGGAGATGTGAAGAAAGTGTTTATCATCTAAGTGTAGACTTTTGTTGTTTATGTTGCATAGATGAAAGTCTTTACTTTCTTCAGTGATTTATGAATACTCTTCACTTACTGATTACTCAGAAGTTTAGCAGCTAACCTCTATGTCACCTCTGTTATGCCCAATGAGACCTTTCTCGTGGTTAATTATCAGGACAAACTTACTTCTAAGCAACTTCCCTTTCTTACTTGTCAAATTTGACTCACTAAAATTAATTTTACAGTTGACATTTTGTAGTATTTCACTAGCTTTTCTCAACATTTGATTATCTTCTTATCACACAAGTGGGAATGACGCTCATACTGAAATGAAAAGCTACGGTTATTGTGTAAAAAATGAAATGTTTAATATTTTGATTGTCTGTGGAAGGTGCAGCTTTGTTAACCTGATGGATCTGGATCGGCTTTACAATTGTGTGTTACTGGGCCAATCTGGACAGTACTCCCAGAGTCACAGTGGGTGAGCTGGCTGTCTAGGTCAGTCAGCATCACATGTGGACATTTGCTTTCTGACACCAAAACTCCTGAACTACCCTGGTCAGTTTTTACTCTTACAGATGACACATTTTATCCCCACCAAAACTTCAGGACACCTCAGTGAGATTTTTTTTTTTTCAATCAGAATTCTGTAGAGAAACTATCCTTCTGTGAGATTTTACTTTTTTAACCTCCCAATAACACATGAGGAAGCAAGAGAGTTCCAGAAAAACATCTATTTCTGCTTTATTGACTATGCCAAAGCCTTGACTGTGTGGATCACAATAAACTGGAAAATTCTGAGAGAGATGGGAATACCAGACCACATGACCTGCCTCTTGAGAAATCTGTATGCAGGTCAGGAAGCAAGTTAGAACTGGACATGAAACAACAGACTGGTTCGAAATAGGGAAAGGAGTACGTCAAGGCTGTATATTGTCACTCTGCTTATTTAACACATATGCAGAGTACATCATGAGAAACGCTGGGCTGGAAGAAGCACAAGCTGAAATCAAGATTGCCAGGAGAAATATCAATAACCTCATATATACAGATGACACCACTCTTATGACAGAAATTGAAGAGGAACTAAAAAGCCTCTTGATGAAAGTGAAAGAGGAGAGTGAAAAAGTTGGCTTAAAGCTCAACATTCAGAAAACTAAGATCATGGCATCTGGTCCCATCACTTCATAGGAAATAGATGGAGAAACAGTGGAAAGAGTGACCAACTTTATTTTGGGGGGGTCCAAAACACTGCAGATGTTGATTGCAGCCATGAAATTGAAAGACGCTTACTCTTTGGAAGAAAAGCTATGACCAACCTAGATAGCACATTCAAAAGCAGAGACATTACATTGCCTACAAAGGTCCGTCTAGTCAAGGCTATGGTTTTTCCTGTGGTCATGTATGGATGTGAGAGTTGGACTGTGAAGAAAGCTGAGCACCAAAGAATTGATGCTTTTGAACTATGGTGTTGGAGAAGACTCTTGAGAGTCCCTTGGGCTGCAAGGAGATCCAACCAGTCCATTCTGAAGGAGATCAGCCCTGGGATATTGTTGGAAGGAATGATGCTAAAGCTGAAACTCTAGTACTTTGGATACCTCATGGGAAGAGTTGACTCATTGGAAAAGACTTCCATTAATACTTCATATTATTATCAGTTTATTCCACCCCTGGCTTTGTTTTGAATAGTCACCTTCTTATCAAGACTGGCTTATAAATGGCCTACTTGGAAATTCAAGAGGCTTACAGTGAAACTTAAAAAAAATTTCCATTCAGGTTCCACAAAATTTTACTAAGAAATTCATTTTCCTCTTTGTGTTAAATGTTTTTGGTATCATCTCCACTTGGGTGTCACAGCGACTTTTGACAGTATTTTACATCAAGTTTTTAAAGATGTTTAATTCTGACTAACTCCATTCTTGGTTCCCAGGTGGGTCCCCCAGTGGAAAACTCACCTTTCTTTGTCCTGGGTGAAAAGCTTCTGTACATTTATAACTCAAAGCTGCCTGGGTAACTGGGTGATTACCCAGTGAATCTTGTCAATATAAACAACCAAAGGAGATAAGAAAGGCTGAAGTAACTTTTAAAAATTAAAATGTTATTGCTCAGTCTTTCCAGATCCTTGTCTATTCAGCCCTGTGGTTCTCTACTGATGAAGCTTCATGGCTCTTCAGAGAAAGTGGGCTTCCCTGGTGGCTCAGCTGGTAAAGAATCAGCCTGCAATGTGGGAGACCTGGGTTCCATCCGTGGGTTGGGAAGGTCCCCTGGAGAAGAGAGCAAAAACAAGACCAGGAGCTGACTGTGGCTCAGATCATGAACTCCTTATTGCCAAATTCAGACTTAAATTGAAGAAAGTAGGGAAAACCACTAGACCATTCAGGTATGACCTAAATCAAGTTCCTTATGATTATACAGTGGAAGTGAGAAATAGATTTAAGGGCCTAGATCTGATAGATAGAGTGCCTGATGAACTATGGACGGAGGTTCATGACATTGTACAGGAGACAGGGATCAAGACCATCCCCATGGAACAGAAATGCAAAAAAGCAAAATGGCTGTCTGGGGAGGCCTTACAAATAGCTGTGAAAAGAAGAGAAGTGAAAAGCCAAGGAGAATAGGAAAGATATAAGCATCTGAATGCAGAGTTCCAAAGAATAGCAAGAAGAGATAAGAAAGCTTTCCTCAGCGATCAATGCAAAGAAATAGAGGAAAAGAACAGAATGGGAAAGACTAGAGATCTCTTCAAGAAAATGAGAGATACCAAGGGAACATTTCTTGCAAAGATGGGCTCGATAAAGGACAGAAATGGTATGGACCTAACAGAAGCAGAAGATATTAAGAAGAGGTGGCAAGAATACACAGAACAACTGTACAAAAAAGATTTTCATGACCAAGAAAATCACGATGGTGTGATCACTCACCTAGAGCCAGACATCCTGGAATGTGAAGTCAAGTGGGCCTTAGGAAGCATCACTACGAACAAAGCTAGTGGAGGTGATGGAATTCTAGTAGAGCTATTTAAAATCCTGAAAGATGACGCTGTCAAAGTGCTGCACTCAATATGCCAGCAAATTTGGAAAACTCAGCAGTGGCCACAGGACTGGAAAAAGTCAGTTTTCATTCCAATCTCAAAGAAAGGTAATGCCAAAGAATGGTCAAACTACCACACAATTGCACTCATCTCACATGCTAATAAAGTAATGCTCAAAATTCTCCAAGCCAGGCTTCAGCAATACATGAACCGTGAACTTCCTGATGTTCAGGATGCTTTTAGAAAAGGCAGAGGAGCCAGAGATCAAATTGCCAACATCTGCTGGATCATGGAAAAAGCAAGAGAGTTCCAGAAAAACATCTATTTCTGCTTTATTGACTATGCCAAAGCCTTTGACTGTATGGATAACAATAAACTGTGGAAAATTCTGAGAAAGATGGGAATACCAGGCCACCTAACCTGCCTCTTGAGAAACCTGTATGCAGGTCAAGAAGCAACTGTTAGAACTGGACATGGAACAATAGACTGGTTCCAAATAGGAAAAGGAGTACGTCAAGGCTGTATATTGTCACCCTGCTTATTTAACTTCTATGCAGAATACATCATGAGAAACATTGGGCTGGAAGAAGCACAAGCTGGAATCAAGATTGCCGGGAGAAATAGCAATAACCTCAGATATGCAGATGACACCACCCTTATGGCAGAAAATGAAGAGAAACTAAAAAGCCTCTTGATGAAAGTGAAAGTAGAGAGTGAAAAAGTTGGCTTAAAGCTCAACATTCAGAAAACGAAGATCATGGCATCCGGTCCCATCACTTCATGGGAAATAGATGGGGAAACAGTGGAAACAGTGACAGACTTCATTTTTGGGGGCTCCAAAATCACTGCAGATGGTGATTGCAGCAATGAAATTAAAAGACGCTTACTCCTTGGAAGAAAAGTTATGACCAACCTAGATAGCATATTCAAAAGCAGAGACGTTACTTTGCCAACAAAGGTCCGTCTAGTCAAGGCTATGGTTTTTCCCGTGGTCATGTATGAGAGTTGGACTGTAACGAAAGCTGAGCTCTGAAGAATTGATGCTTTTGAACTGTGGTGTTGGAGAAGACTCTTGAGAGTTCCTTGGACTGCAAGGAGATTCAACCCATCCATTCTAAAGGAAATCAGTCCTGGGTGTTCTTCAGAAGGACTGATGCTAAAGCTGAAACTCCAGTACTTTGGCCACCTCATGTGAAGAAGGGGGTAGGAGGAGAAAGGCACAACAGAAGATGAGATGGCTGGATGGCATCACCGACTCGATGGACATGAGTTTGAGTGAATTCCAGGAGTTGGTGATGGACAGGGAGGCCTGGCATGCTGCGATTCATGGGGTCTCGAAGAGTCGGACACGACTGAACGACTGAACTGAACTGACTGACCCACTCCAGTATTCTGGCCTGGAGAATCCCAAGGACTGTATAGTCCATGGGGTTGCAAAGAGTCAGACATTACTGACAGACTTTCACTTTCTTCAGAGAAAGTGTCCCTCTTTCTCACTGTATTCTTGAAATACTGCTATGCTGCCTATATATTAACCTGCCGCCACAGATGTTGCTTGGCTATCGTGTTTAGGAACACTTCACGAACCCACCTAGTCTCACCATGCTGGTGAAACCCTCCAGTCCAAAATCATAGCTTACCTCATTTTCTTGCACCTCCTGATGCTATTTGCCCTAAAATACTTAGGGCTGTATCTTGACAATAGGCATTTAATAGGATTTAGTTGTTACCGAGACACTGACCATGTATCATGTTTATATGGCGTATTTTCACCATAGAATTTATCCTCCAAATGCTGCAGAAAGGTTGGGCAAACTAGATACAAGGAGTAAAAGAAAAGACCCTTAGAAATCTAGGACTATTAAAAAGTATAAATCATAAGTAGATTTTCTTCCTAATCCGAGGAGTATACCCTAAAGGATAAAGATTTACAGTCCTTGTAACTTTATCTACAGTCCTTGCAACTGTAACTGCTATTTCTATTCTTAGCTATATAACTGTATTATCATTTTTTCACTCTTACAAGACTGTTTGCTCCAGTATCTCCTAGCTAATAAATTCCACATGTGTCTTAAGATGTAAAAGGCAGGAGAGATTTTTTAAGTTGGTTTATTTTGCTGACTTTTGGAGTTTTTTCCCTATCAAGGTCATTTAATATTTCTTTTTGTTTATCTTCATTATGGATTTATTTTTCATTAACATTTTCTCATTCCCAGCACAAATCTCAAGTTCCCTTTAGCACGCTAAGTAACTTAGCTGAGAACTTAAAAAGAACATAGCTGAATGCTTAAAAAGAACTTAACTGAGAGCTTAAAAAGAACATACGTGATCAAAATTATATTCGCATTTGAAAAAAATTGCCCTATCTCCCAGGGAAGGTGATATGTAAAAATACTTGACATAACCCCCAGGTTGCAAGGTCCTCCCTTGCAACCAAGGTACCCCCTCACTGGCACAAAAGATGGATTCTCAAATCATTAAGTTCTGCCTACTCCAATTATGCTGGGTTACATAAACTTTTGCAGTGAAGGGGCAGGGATTCTCTCTCTGAGTACCTCTGGAGACTGCTTACAAGTTAGAGCAAAACATTAGTTCTCAGGGGTTTTCAAATGCTAGTGTGTATCAGAGTCACCCAAAGAGTTTGTTAAACCACCTAGTGCTGAACCCACACCCCAGAGCATTTGACTCAGTAAGTCTGAGGTGGGACAAGAGAATTTGCATCTCTAATGAGGCCCAGATGGTATTATCACTGCTGCCATGGGGGACACACTTCAAGAATTACTGCTTTCATACATGCAAAGAGGGCTATTTACCTTTTTGCCCTTGATCAAAAAATATATGTACATATACATATATCTAAATTATATATATATTAATTATAAATATATATGTTATATATGTTCTTGATTTTTTGCTTTTCTTGATGAGAAATCATGTTTAAAATGATAAAAAACAATTAATAGTGATATCTCATTGTGGTTTTTATTTGTATTTTCCCAATGATTAGTGATACTGACCATCTTTTCATGTACTTGTTGGCCATTTAGACGTGCAGTTGTTTTTCTTTGAAAAGATGTGTGTACAGTTCCCCTCTCCATTTTTTAAAATGTTTGGTTGCTTGTTTGTTTTTGTTATTGAGTTGTATGAGTTCTTTATATATTTTAAATATTAATCACTTAATAAAAAGCAGAGACATTACTTTGACAACGGAGGTCTGTTTGTCTAAGCCATAGTTTTTCTAGTAGTCATGTATGGATGTGAGAGTTGGGCCATAAGGAAAGCTGAGCGCCAAAGAATTGATGCTTTTGAACTGTGGTGTTGGAGAAGACTCTTGGGAGTCCCTTGGACTGCAAGGAGATCAAACAAGTCAATCTTAAAGGAATTCAGTCCTGAATATTCACTGGGAGGACTGATGCCAAAGCTGAAACTGCAGTACTTTGGCCACCTGATGCAAAGAACTGACTCCTTGGAAAAGACCTTGATGCTGGGAAAGATTGAAGGCAGAAGAAGGGGATGACACAGGATGAGATGGCTGGATGGCATCACCTACTTGATGGACATGAGTTTGAACAATGCTTCAGGAGTTGGTGATAGACAGGGAAGCCTGGTGTCTGCAGTCCATTGGGTAGCAGAGAGTCGGACACAACTGAGAGACTAAACTCATTGGGTATATGGTTTGCAAATATTTCCTCCCATTCTATTGATTACCTTTTAATTTTCTTATTTCTTTTGCTATAGCTTTTCAGTTTGATGTAGCCTAACTTACTGATTTCTGCTTTTGTTGCTTGTGTTTTTGGTGCCGTATCTAAAAGATTATTGCCAGGACCAATATCAAGGAACTTCTTTAGATTTTCTTCTAGAAGTTTTGCAGTATCAGGTCTTCAGTTTTTAGTCAGTTTCAAGTTGAGTTTTGTGAATGATACAAGACAGAGGTCCAATTTCATTTTTATGCATGTGGTTAACCAGTTTTCCCAACACCACTTGTTGGAGAGAACATCTTTTCCCCACTGAGTGTCCTTGGCTTACTTGTCAAGTATTTGTTGACCATATATGTATGGGCCTTTATTTATTATTTATTAATAAAGTAAATTTATTTATTTATAATAAATACATTTATATATTATGTATTTATTATTTTTTCTTTCTTTCTTCATTATTTCTGGGCCTTTTATTTTGCTCCATGATCTATATGTCTATTTTTATGCCAGTATTGTACTACTTTAATTGCTATATCACTGTACTTTGAAATCAGGAAAAGTGACACCTCTGACTTTATTCTTCTTTCTCAGAATTACTTTGGCTAATCAAAGTCTTCTGTGGTTCCATATACATTTTAGGATTTTTTTCTATTTCTGTGAAAAATACCATTTGGATTTTGATAGGAATTGCACTGAATCTAGAAATGGCTTTGGGTAGATGAACATTTTAACAATATTACTTCTTCCAATTCATAAAAGGGATATCTTTCCATTTGTGTATGTCTTCTTTTATTTCTTTCACTAATGTCTTCTGGTTTTCATTGTACAAATCTTTCAGTGCCTTAGTTAAACTTGTCCCTAAGTATTTTATTATTTTTGAAGCTTTTGTGAATGAGATTTTTTTTTAAATTCTTTTTATATTTCATTGTGCCTGTATAGAAACACAACTTCTATGTTGATTTTAAATCATTCAACTTTACTGGATTTATTGATTAGTCCCAGTGAGTTTTTTCACTTGCACATGATCCTCATTATTCTTTTTCTCTTTCATAATCATTGTGATGGTCGCTGTCTTTCCTTTCATGCAGCCTATGGGTGTGGAATGATTGCCATGCACATGTGTTTCATAGGTGAAGAAACTGAGGCACAGAAGGATTCAGTAACACACCCAATTCCTACAGCTAGTAAGTGACAGATACGAGGTGTGAAACCCATGTCTAACCCTGGTGTTTGCCCTTAAACAATGTGGTCTGTTACTATTCAATTTTCAGATGGCGACAGAGGATGAGATGGCTGAATGGCATCACCGACTCAATGGGCGTGAGTCTGAGTGAACTCCGGGAGTTGGTGATGGACAGGGAGGCCTGGCATGCTGCAATTCATGGGGTCCCAAAGAGTCAGACACGACTGAGTGACTGAACTGAACTGAACTGAACTGAACAATTAACAAATGGCCTTTGAAATAGCTAGAGATACACATTTAGCTGTTGAAATCGCCAATTTTGAAAAATATTTTTGACATTAATGGTTAGATCAGATTACACATGTTGCAAAAAATTTGTAGTTCTGACATCTTTGTCAGGTTTTGGTATTGGGGTGATGGTGGCCTCATAGAATGAGTTTGGAAGTTTACATTCCTCTGCAATTTTCTGGAAGAGTTTGAGTAGGATAGGTGTTAGCTCTTCTTGAAATTTTTGGTAGAATTCAGCTGTGAAGCTGTCTGGACCTGGACTTTTGTTTGCTGGAAGATTTCTGATTACAGTTTCAATTTCTGTGCTTGTGATGGGTCTGTTAATATTTTCTATTTCTTCCTGGTTCTGTTTTGGAAAGTTGTACTTTTCTAAGAATTTGTCCATTTCTTCCACGTTGTCCATTTTATTGGCATACAACTGCTGATAGTAGTCTCTTATGATCCTTTGTATTTCTGTGTTGTCTGTTGTGATCTCTCCATTTTCATTTTCATTTTATTGATTTGATTTTTCTCTCTTTGCTTCTTGATGAGTCTGGCTAATGGTTTGTCAATTTTATTTATCCTTTCAAAGAACCAGCTTTTGGCTTTGTTGATTTTTGCTATGGTCTCTTTTGTTTCTTTTGCATTTATTTCTGCCCTAATTTTTAAGATTTCTTTCCTTCTACTAACTCTGGGGTTCTCCAATTCTTCCTTTTCTAGTTGCTTTAGTTGTAGAGTTAGGTTGTTTATTTGACTTTTTTCTTGTTTCTTGAGGTATGCCTGTAGTGCTATGAACTTTCCTCTTAGCACTGCTTTTATAGTGTCCCACAGGTTTTGGGTTGTTGTGTTTTCATTTTCATTAGTTTCTATGCATATTTTGATTTATTTTTTGATTTCTTCTGTGATTTGTTGGTTATTCAGAAGTGTGTTGTTCAACCTCCATATGTTGGAATTTTTAATAGTTTTCCTCCTGTAATTGAGATCTAATCTTAATGCATTATGCTCAGAAAAGATGCTTGGAATGATTTCGATTTTTTTGAATTTATAAAGTTTAGATTTATGGCCCAGGATGTGATCTATCCTGGAGAAGGTTCCATGAGCACTTGAAAAAAAGGTGAAATTCATTGTTTTGGGGTGAAATGTCCTATAGATATCAATTAGGTCTAACTGATCTAATGTATCATTTAAAGTTTGCGTTTCTTTGTTAATTATCTGTTTAGTTGATCTGTCCATAGGTGTGAGTGGGGTATTAAAGTCTCCCACTATTATTGTGTTATTGTTGATTTCCCCTTTCATACTTGTTAGCATTTGTCTTACATATTGCGGTGCTCCTATATTGGGTGCATATATATTTATAATTGTTATATCTTCTTCTTGGATTGATCCTTTGATCATTATGTAGTGGCCTTCTTTGTCTCTTTTCACAGCCTTTGTTTTAAAGTCTATTTTATCAGATATGAGTATTGCCACTCCTGCTTTCTTTTGGTCTCTATTTGCGTGGTGTATCTTTTTCCAGCCCTTCACTTTCAGTCTGTATGTGTCCCTTGTTTTGAGGTGGGTCTCTTGTAAGCAGCATATAGAGGGGTCTTGTTTTTGTATCCATTCAGCCAGTCTTTGCCTTTTGGTTGGGGAGTTCAACCCATTTACGTTTAATGTAATTATTGATAAGTATGATCCCATTACCATTTTCTTTATTGTTTTGGGTTTGGGTTTATACACCCTTTTCGTGTTTCCTGTCTAGAGAATATCCTTTAGAATTTGTTGGAGAGCTGGTTTGGTGGTGCTGAATTCTCTCAGCTTTTGCTTGTCTGTAAAGCTTTTGATTTCTCCTTCGTATTTGAATGAGATCCTTGCTGGGTACAGTAATCTGGGCTGAAGGTTATTGTCTTTCATCACTTTAAGTATGTCTTGCCATTCCCTCCTGGCCTGAAGAGTTTCTATTGAAAGATCAGCTGTTATCCTTATGGGAATCCCCTTGTGTGTTATTTGTTGTTTTTCCCTTGCTGCTTTTAATATTTGTTCTTTGTGTTTGATCTTTGTTAATTTGATTAATATGTGTCTTGGGGTGTTTTGCCTTGGGTTTATCCTATTTGGAACTCTCTGTGTTTCTTGGACTTGGGTGATTATTTCCTTCCCCATTTTAGGGAAGTTTTCAACTATTATTTCCTCAAGGATTTTCTCATGATCTTTCTTTCTGTCTTCTTCTTCTGGGACTCCTATAATTCAAATGTTGAAGCGTTTCATATTGTCCTGGAGGTCTCTGAGATTGTCCTCGTTTCTTTTAATTCGTTTTTCTTGTTTCCTCTCTGATTCATTTATTTCTACCATTCTATCTTCTATTTCACTAATCCTATCTTCTGCCTCCGTTATTCTACTATTTGTTGCCTCCAGAGTGTTTCTGATCTCATTTATTGCGTTATTCATTATATTTTGACTCTTTTTTATTTCTTCTAGCAATCAGAATCCAACAACACATTAAAAAGATCATACACCATGACCAAGTGGGCTTTATCCCAGGGATGCAAGGATTCTTCAATATCCGCAAATCAATCAATGTAATTCACCGCATTAACAAATTGAAAAATAAAAACCATATGATTATCTCAATAGATGCAGAGAAGGCCTTTGACAAAATTCAACATCCATTTATGATAAAAACTCTCCAGAAAGCAGGAATAGAAGGAACATACCTCAACATAATAAAAGCTATCTATGACAAACCCACAGCAAACATTATCCTCAATGGTGAAAAATTGAAAGCATTTCCCCTGAAGTCAGGAACAAGACAAGGGTGTCCACTTTCACCGCTACTATTCAACATAGTTCTGGAAGTTTGGGCCACAGCAATCAGAGCAGAAAGAGAAATAAAAGGAATCCAAATTGGAAAAGAAGAAGTAAAACTCTCACTGTTTGCAGATGACATGATCCTCTACATGGAAAACCCTAAAGACTCCACCAGAAAATTACTAGAGCTAATCAATGAATATAGTAAAGTTGCAGGATATAAAATCAACACACAGAAATCCCTTGCATTCCTATACACTAATAATCAGAAAGTAGAAAAAGAAATTAAGGAAACAATTCCATTCACCATTGCAACGAAACGAATAAAACACTTAGGAATATATCTATCTAAAGAAACTAAAGACCTATATATAGAAAACTATAAAACACTGATGAAAGAAATCAAAGAGGACACTAATAGATGGAGAAATATACCATGTTCATGGATCGGAAGAATCAATATAGTGAAAATGAGTATACTACCCAAAGCAATTTAGAAATTCAATGCAATCCCTATCAAGCTACCAGCCATATGTTTCACAGAACTAGAACAAATAATTTCAAGATTTGTATGGAAATACAAAAAACCTCGATTTGCCAAAGCAATCTTGAGAAAGAAGAATGGAACTGGAGGAATCAACTTGCCTGACTTCAGGCTCTGCTACAAAGCCACAGTCATCAAAACAGTATGGTACTGGCACAAAGACAGACATATAGATCAATGGAACAAAATAGAAAGCCCAGAGATAAATCCACACACATATGGACACCTTATCTTCAACAAAGGAGGCAAGAATATACAATGGAATAAAGACAATCTCTTTAACAAGTGGTGCTGGGAAAACTGGTCAACCACTTGTAAAAGAATGAAACTAGATCACTTTCTAACACCGCACACAAAAATAAACTCAAAATGGATTAAAGATCTAAATGTAAGATCAGAAACTATAAAAATCCTAGAGGAGAACATAGGCAAAACACTCTCTGACGTAAATCACAGCAGGATCCTCTATGATCCACCTCCAAGAATTCTGGAAATAAAAGCAAAAATAAACAAATGGGATCTAATTAAAATTAAAAGCTTCTGCACAACAAAGGAAAATATAAGCAAGGTGAAAAGACAGCCTTCTGAATGGGAGAAAATAATAGCAAATGAAGCAACTGACAAACAACTCATCTCAAAAATATACAAGCAACTCCTGCAGCTCAATTCCAGAAAAATAAATGACCCAATCAAAAAATGGGCCAAAGAACTAAATAGACATTTCTCCAAAGACATATGGATGGCTAACAAACACATGAAAAGATGCTCAACATCACTCATTATCAGAGGAATGCAAATCAAAACCACAATGAGGTACCGCTTCACACCAGTCAGAATGGCTGCGATCCAAAAATCTGCAAGCAATAAATGCTGGAGAGGGTGTGGAGAAAAGGGAACCCTCTTACACTGTTGGTGGGAATGCAAACTAGTACAGCCACTATGGAGAACAGTGTGGAGTTTCCTTAAAAAATTGCAAATAGAACTACCTTATGACCCAGCAATCCCACTGCTGGGCATACACACTGAGGAAACCAGAATTGAAAGAGACACATGTACCCGAATGTTCATCGCAGCACTGTCTATAATAGCCAGGACATGGAAACAACCTAGATGTCCATCAGCAGATGAATGGATAAGAAAGCTGTGGTACATATACACAATGGAGTATTACTCAGCCGTTAAAAAGAATTCATTTGAATCAGTTCTGATGAGATGGATGAAACTGGAGCCGATGATACAGAGTGAAGTAAGCCAGAAAGAAAAACACCAATACAGTATACTAACACATATATATGGAATTTAGAAAGATGACAATGACGACCCTGTATGCAAGACAGGAAAAAAGACATAGCTGTGTATAACGGACCTTTGGACTCAGAGGGAGAGGGAGAGGGTGGGATGATTTGGGAGAATGGCATTCTAATATGTATACTATCATGTAAGAATTGAATCGCCAGTCTATGTCTGACGCAGGATACAGCATGCTTGGGGCTGGTGCATGGGGATGACCCACAGAGATGTTATGGGGAGGGAAGTGGGAGGGGGGTTCATGTTTGGGAACACATGTAAGAATTAAAGATTTTAAAATTTAAAAAAAAAACTGACAAAAAAAAATTTGTAGTTGCAATCAGTTGCCAAAAGAATAAAACATGACAGTTCTTGCAAGGCCTGACCTCTGACAACTTTCCAGACTCATCTGCACCACAACCCACACTCCAGGTGAAGTCAGTCTGCTCATGACCGTGGAAAAACTACGCACTTTGCTCCTTTTCAGCCTTTGCTTATGCTGTATTTTGAGGCAGTTTAAACATCTTTTTCCCAATGCTCTCCAAGGGGATAATTAAGCGTTTCTTTTCTGAAGACTCACAGTGTGTTAGTCAACATATCTTTCTGTTCTGAACCAGAAAACCCTTGTCACATTTGCCTATTCCTCTAGAACCTGGCAACCCATTCCAGTATTTTTGCCTGGGAAATTCCATGGACAGAGGAGCCTGGCGGGCTACAGTCCACAGGGCTGTAAGAGTCAGACACGACTTAGCAATTAAACCACCACCACTAGAAGCTGAGGGCAAAGTCGGACCTCACTCATACCATGCTCCTCCCCGTCTTGGTTGTGCCTGGCTCAGAAATGAATCAATGTAAGCTGAAGTGTATATCACTGAATGATCCTCAACAATAAATAACTTGCCTGTTGACTTAGCACTCATGCATGCACATGATCACTCAGCTATTTCAGTTTGGGGCTGAGACTTCAAATCCAGGCCCTCTGAATTTGCATGAGACCTAAGATCTTTCCACAAGGTCATTATGGTGACACTGTGCTCTCAAACTCTCTATTGAGTTTCCACCTATTTTCACTAGGATGAATTCTTTCCTGTTTCTTCTGTTTGTTTGTTCTATTTCCGTAATACAACCAGGCTGCCACATTCAATCTGTCGTTTTCTCTCTCTCTCCCTTTGCACCAGCCAAGCTCTAAATTACTTACATTTCAACCTGCTATTCACAGAACTACCTCATCTCTAACCTCAGTTTTTAAATATGTTGAAAGCATTCTTATCCTTGCACATCCCTGACTTTGAGGTCACGTACTTTGAACTTCTCCATATACCCTGAAAGTTCCTATTTCTCTTGGTTTTCTCACTCTCTTTTCTCAATTTCTCAATTAGTCAGTAGCTCCATTAACAGGACATCCTCATAAGTTTTTTTTCCCCCATTTTAATTAAGAACCAGTGTTTAGAGATATTTCAGAATCACTGACTACTAGTTAACCCCAAATGTTTTCATATCTTCTGATTTCTTTGATACATGAAAAAAAATGAAGAAATGAGATAAGGCAATTATTTCCAATATTTGCTTAGATTTCTAAGTTTAGGCCTTAGAAATATTTTTTCTATTCTTTCTCAGAGAGTCAATTTTTTTCTGTAGTATGTTTCTCTCTTTACTATAGATGTAGTTTTGTCTTTTAATCTTAAAAGAAAATTGACAATGTTGTATTAATTCTTTTACTTGAATTTCTTCTCACATTTTTTTTTATTTCCTCACTCATTTATAATCATTTTCTATATTTTCATCTGTGAATAGCAGATGTGTGTAGGCTTAGTTATGCTAAAGCAAGAATTGGGTACCAAAATAGAATTATTCATCCTATGTTGTTATATTTGATTTAGGCAAGTAGATAATGATTATTTTCAAGGCTTACGAGTCAGTATTTATCTGCATTTAAATTTTAAAATTTTATATTACTGATAGAGGTATGGATTCAGTGTGTAGGATCTTTGAATAGTTGGAATTAGCAATATCAATGGAAAAAGAAAAATTTAAAAGGTTAAAAATTATAAAATAAGCAAGAAAAAAGGTTAAACTTGATCCTTCTTTAATAATTTAGAAACAGGTGTTGAATCCGTATCACCCGCAATCACTGTGCATGCATGCTAAGTCACTTCATTCTAGCTCTTAGGGATCTCACGGACTGTAGCCTGCCAGGCTCCTCTGTCCATGGGATTCTTCAGGCAAGAATTACTGGAGTGTCCCCCAGGGGATCTTCCCTATCCAGGAACTGAACCCGAGTCTCTTACATCTCCTGCATTGGCAGGTGAGTTCTTTACCACTAGTGCAACCAGGGAAGCCCATCTGCAATCAGTAGGGAAGATATAAAAATCTGAATGAGATCTGCCTTTCTAGAGCTCGATTTTGTTGTTTAGTCACTAAGTCATGTCTGATTCTTTGTGACCCCATGGACTGTAGTATGCCAGGCTCCTCTGCCCATGGAATTTTCCAGGCAAGAATACTGGAGACTCTCACCATTTCCTTATCAAGGGGATCTTCCTGACCCAAGGATTGAACTCACATGTTTTGCCTTGCAGGAAGATTCTTTACCACTGAGACACCTGGGAAGCCCATTCCCAGAACTCAAATCATATTATTTATTATTAGCACAAATTTGTTTATTATTGGCATCAGATAGGTTTAGAAAACAGATACAGATAAACAAGATAGAAAAGATATTAATTTCAGGAAGTTTTATCCTCATGCAGCTGTGACATATTAGAGTGTGGTCCACTGGAGAAGGGAATGGCAAGCTACTTCAGTATTCTTGCCTTGAGAACCCCATGAACAGTATGAAAAGGCAAAATGATAGGATACCAAAAGAGGAACTCCCCAGGTCATTAGGTGCCCAATATGCTACTGGAGATCAGTGGAGAAATAACTCCAGAAAGAATGAAGGGATGGAGCCAAAGCAAAAACAATACCCAGTTGTGGATGTGACTGGTGATAGAAGCAAGATCCGATGCTGTAAAGAGCAATATTGCATAGGAACCTGGAATGTCAGGTTCATGAATCAAGGCAAATTGAAAGTGGTCAAACAAGAGATAGTAAGGGTGAACGTCAACATTCTAGGAGTCAGCAAACTAAAATGGACTTGAATGGGTGAATTTAACTCAGACGACCATTATATCTACTACTGCAGGGAGGAATCCCTCAGAAGAAATGGAGTAGCCATCGTGGTCAACCAAAGAGTCCAAAATGCAGTACTTGGATGCAATCTCAAAAATGACAGAATGATCTCTGTTCATCTCCAAGGCAAACCATTCAATATCACAGTAATCCAAGTCTATGGCCTCAACCAGTAATGCTGAAGAAGTTGAAGTTGAACGGTTCTATGAAGACCTACAAGATCTTTTAGAACTAACACCCCAAAAAGATGTCCTTTTCATTATAGGGGACTGGAATGCAAAAGTAGGAAGTCAAGAACACCTGGAGTAACAGGCAGATTTGGCCTTGGAATGCGGAATGAAGCAGGGCAAAGACTAATAGAGTTTTGCCAAGAAAATGCACTGGTCATAGCAAACACCCTCTTCCAACAACACAAGAGAAGACTCTACACATGGACATCACCAGCTGGTCAACACCGAAATCAGATTGATTATATTCTATGCAGCCAAAGATGGAGAAGCTCTATACAGTTAACAAAAACAAGACCAGGAGCTGACTGTGGCTCAGATCATGAACTCCTTATTGCCAAATTCAGACTTAAATTGAAGTAGGAAAACCCGCTAGACCATTCAGGTGTGACCTAAATCAAATTCCTTATGATTATACAGTGGAAGTGAGAAATAGATTTAAGGGCCTAGATCTGATAGATAGAGTGCCTGATGAACTATGAAATGAGGTTCGTGACATTGTACAGGAGACAGGGATCAAGACCATCCCCATGGAAAAGAAATGCAAAAAAGCAAAATGGCTGTCTAGGGAGGCCTTACAAATAGCTGTGAAATGAAGGAGGCGAAAAGCAAAGCAGAAAAGAAAAGATATAAGCATCTGAATGCAGAGTCCCAAAGAATAGCAAGAAGAGATAAGAAAGCCTTCTTCAGCGATCAATGCAAAGAAATAGAGGAAAAGAACAGAATGGAAAAGACTAGAGATCTCTTCAAGAAAATGAGAGATACCAAGGGAACATTTCTTGCAAAGATGGGCTCGATAAAGGACAGAAATGGTATGGACCTAACAGAAGCAGAAGATATTAAGAAGAGGTGGCAAGAATACACAGAAGAACTGTACAAAAAAGATCTTCACGACCCAGATAATCATGATGATGTGATCACTAATCTAGAGCCAGACATATTGGAAAGTGAAGTCAAGTGGGCCTTAGAAAGCATCACTATGAACAAAGCTAGTGGAGGTGATGGAATTCCAGTTGAGCTGTTTCAAATCCTGAAAGATGATGCTGTGAAAGTGCTGCACTCAATATGCCAGCAAATTTGGAAAACTCAGCAGTGGCCACAGGACTGGAAAAGGTCAGTTTTCATTCCAATTCCAAAGAAAGGCAATGCCAAAGAATGCTCAAACTACCACACAATTGCACTCATCTCACATGCTAATAAAGTAATGCTCAAAATTCTCCAAGCCAGGCTTCAGCAATACATGAACCGTGAACTCCCTGATGTTCAAACTGGTTTTAGAAAAGGCAGAGGAACAAAAGATCAAATTGCCAACATCCGCTGGATCATGGAAAAAGCAAGAGAGTTCCAGAAAAACATCTATTTCTGCTTTATTAACTATGCCAAAGCCTTTGACTGTGTGGATCACAATAAACTGTGGAAAATTCTGAAAGAGATGGGAATACCAGACCACCTGACCTGTCTCTTGAGAAATCTGTATGCAGGTCAGGAAGCAGCAGTTAGAACTGGGCATGGAACAACAGACTGGTTCCAAATAGGAAAAGGAGTACGTCAAGGCTGTATATTGTCACCCTGCTTATTTAACTTCTATGCAGAGTAAGTCATGAGAAACACTGGGCTGGAAGAAACACAAGCTGGAATCAAGATTGCAGGGAGAAATATCAATAACCTCAGATATGCAGATGACACCACCCTTATGGCAGAAAGTGATGAGCAACTAAAAAGCCTCTTGATGAAAGTGAAAGAGGAGAGTGAAAAAGTTGGCTTAAAGCTCAGCATTCAGAAAACGAAGATCATGGCATCCGGTCCCATCACTTCATGGGAAATAGATGGGGAAACAGTGGAAACAGCTTCAGGCTTTATTTTTCTGGGCTCCAAAAAACACTGCAGATGGTGATTGCAGCAATGAAATTAAAAGACGCTTACTCCTTGGAAGAAAAGTTATGACCAACCTAGATAGCATATTCAAAAGCAGAGACATTACTTTGCCAACAAAGGTCCGTCTAGTCAAGGCTATAGTTTTTCCAGTGGTCATGTATGGATGTGAGAGTTGGACTGTGAAGAAGGCTGAGTGCTGAAGAATTGATGCTTTTGAACTGTGGTGTTGGAGAAGACTCTTGAGAGTTCCTTGGACTGCAAGGAGATCCATCCAGTCCATTCTGAAGGAGATCAACCCTGGGATTTCTTCAGAAGGAATGATGCTAAAGCTGAAACTCCAGTACTTTGGCCACCTCTGGGGGTGCTGGCATGGGGAGAGGAGCCCCAGAGAATCTGGCTTTGAAGACTAGTGGGTTTCATCACAGGAGCTCCACAATAGTTGGGAAACAAAGACTCCACTCTTAGATGGCACACACAGGATTTCACATGCATTGGGCCACAGGGTAAAGCAGTGGTTCCACAGGAGTCTGGGCCATAGATACCTGCAGGTCTTGGAAAGTCTCCTGAGAAGATGGGGGTGAGTTTTGGCTTACTGTGGAAGCAAGGACGGTGGTGGAAATATCTGCACGAGCTCTCCTGAGTGTCCTCATTTTCACACCTAAGTTTCACACATTGCCCCACCTAATAGCTGGCAGGCTCTAGTGTTGGAACACCTCAGGCTAAACCACCATGAACGGGGTGGGAACACAGCCCCACTCATTAACACATATGCTGCATAAAGTCATCTTGAGTGTGCAGCTGCCTCTAAACACACCCTTGATATGGCCCTGCCTATCAGAAGGATGAGAACCATTCCCACACACAAGTGGGTAGGCACCAGTCCCTCCCAGCAGGAAGCCTGCAGAAGCTCCTGGAACAATCTCATCTACCAGAGTGCAGACACCAGAAGCAAGAGAAACTACAAATCTGCAGCCTGAGAAACAGTGACCACACAGAAAGTTAGACAAAGTGAGATGACAGAGAAACATGTTCTGAATGAAGAAATAAGATAACACTCCAGAACAACTAAGTGAGATGGAGATAGGCAATCTGCCTGAAAAAATTCAGAGCAATGATTGTAAAGATGATCCAAGAACTTGGAAAAAGAATGGAGATACAGACCGAGATGAAGCAAACATTGTTTATCAAAGAACTAGAAGATTTAAAGAACAAAAGAGATGAACAATACAATAACTAAAGTGAAAATTCATTGCTAGAATCATTAGCAGAACAAATGAAGTAGAAGAATGAATGAGTGAGCTGGAAGAGAGATTGGTGGAAATAACTGCTGCAGAACAGAATGAAGAATAATGATGTACCCAGAATGGCTCTCATTCAGCTTTGGTGGAAATGTCAAAAGCTTTAGGGACAAGCAAATGCTAAAAGGACTCATCATCGCCAAACTTGCTTTATAATAAATGATAAAGGAACTTCTCTAGACAGAAAAGAGAAGGTCACAACTAGAAACAAGAAAATTAAAAATAGGAAAGCTCAGTAGTAAATGCACACATATAGGAAAGGTGAGAAAAGGAGGATACAAATGCAGAACACTGGACATGCATTTGAAATTAAAAGACTAGCAATTTAAAACAATCTTATATATAAATATAGACTGTTAAGCCAAAGCTCTATGGTAACTGCAAGTCAAAAATCTATTAATGAAATACATATATACACACACACAATGAAAAAGCAATCCAAACACTACTCTAAAGATAGTTATCAAATCACAGGAGAACAAGAGGAAGGGAAGAAAAAAGACCTACAAAAACATATCCTAAACAATTAACAAAATGTCAATAAGAATATGCACATTTATAATTACTTTAACAGTAAATGGATTAAATGCTACAACCAAAAGACACAGACTGACTGAATGGATACAAAAACAAGACCTATATATATGCGGTCTGCATGAGTCTCACGTTAGATCCAGGGCCATATATAGACTGAAAGAGAGGTGATGGGAAAAGGTACCCAACGAAAATGAAAATAAAAATAAAGTTGAAGGAGCAATAGTTATATCAGACAAAATAGACTTTAAAATAAAGACTGTTACAAGAGACAAAGAAGAATATTACATAATGATTAAGGGATAGATCCAAGGAAAGATATAACAATGATAATTATAAATATGTATACACCCAAAATAGGGGCAATCTCAATATATAAGACAAATGATAAGAGCAACAAAAAAGAAATAGACAGTAAAACAATAGTGGGAGAATTTAACACCACACTTACATTAATGGACAGACTATCCAGATAGAAAATCAATAAGGGAAGACAGGCCCTAGATGACACACTAAAGCAGATGACGCTTGTAGCAGATGACACTTAATTGACACTTGTCGCTCATATGGTAAAGAATCTGCCTGCAATGCAGGAGGCCAATGTTCGATCCTAGGGTCAGGAAGGTCCTCTGGAGAAGAGAATGGCAACACACTCCAGTATTCTTGCCTGGAAAATCCCATGGACAGAGGTGTCTGGTGGGTTACAGTTCATGGGATGACAGAGTCAGACACGACTGAGTAACTAACACTACTATAGAACATTCCATCTGAAAGCAGCAGAATACACATTCTTCTCAAGTGCATATGCAACATTCTTCAGGATAGATTACAAGCTTTGCCACAAAGCAAATCTCGATAAATTTAAGAAAATTAAAATCATATCAAGTATCTTTTGACAACACTATGAAATTAGAAATCAAGTGAAATTAGAAATATAGGGGGAAAATCTATGAAAAACACAAACGTGGAGGCTAAAAAAATATGCTACCACCCAACCAATGGATCACTGAGGAAAGAAAAAGGAAAAAAAAAAACTCTATAGACAAATGCAAATGAAAACATAATGATCCAAAAACCTTGGGGATGCAGCAAGCTATTCTCAGAGGGAAGTTTGTAACAATGCAATATTAACTCAAAAAATAAGAGAAATATCAAATAAACAATCTAACCTTATACAAAAAGCAACTAGAGAAATAACAAACAAAACCCATAGTTGGTAAAGGGGAAAGAGCGCATACCAATGAAATTAGAAATGAAAAAGAAGAAACTATATGCCAATATGATTGACAGTCTAGAAGAAATGGACAAATTCTTAGAAAGCTACTATCTTCTAAGAACCAGGAAGAAATAGAAAATATGAACAGGCAAATCACACATACTGAAAATGAAACTGTAATTAACAAACTTTCAACAAACAAAAGTCCAGGACCAGATGGTTTCACAGGTGAATTCTACTGAATATTTAGAAAAGTGTTAACACCTATTCTTCTTCTGCTGCTGCTCCTAAGTTGCTTCAGTCGTGTCCGACCCTGTGTGACCTCATAGACAGCAGCCTACCAGGCTCCTCTGTCCCTGAGATTCTCCAGGCAAGAATACTGGAGTGGGTTGCCATTTCCTTCTCCAATGCATGAGAATAAAAAGTGAAAGTGAAGTCGCTCAGTCATGTCCGACTCTTCGCGACCCCAGGGACTGTAGCCTACCAGGCTCCTCCATTCATGGGATTTTCCAGGCAAGAGTACTGGAGTGCATTGCCATTTCCTTCTCCAACTATCCTTCTGAACCTATACCAAAAAATTCCAGAGGGAGGAACACTCCCAAACTCATCCTATGAAGCCACCATCACCTTGATACCTAATCCAGACAAAGATACATCAAAAAGACAACATTACAGGCCAATATCATTGATGAACATAGATGTAAAAATCCTCAAGAAAATATTAGAAAACCAAATCCAACAATACACTAAATTGATCATATACCATGATCAAATGGGATTTATCCCAGGGATACAAGAATTTTTCAATATCTGCAAATCAGTCAGTGTGATATACCACATTAACAGATTGAAGTTAAAAACCATATGATCATCTCAATAGATGCATAAAAATCTTTTGACCAAATTCAACACTAATTTATGATAAAAATTCTCCAGGAAATGAACATAGAGAGAATCTACCTCAACATAAGGCCATATGTGACAAACTCACAACTAGTACCATAGTCAACTGTGAAAAACTGAATGTATTTCCTCTAAGATCAGGAACAAGACAAGGATGCCCACTCTTATCAGTTTTATTCAGCACAGTTTTGGAATCCACAGAAATCAGAGAAGAAAAAGAAATAAGGGATGTAAATCAGATAAGATTTATCAGATAAGAGTTATTGTTCGTGGATGATATAATGCTAGTCACTGAAAACCCTGAAGATGCTACCTGAAAACTACTAGAGCTCATTGATGAATTTGGTAAGGTTGCAGAATACAAAATAAATACACAGAAATCCACTGCATTTCTATACACTAACTGTGAAAGATCAGAAGAAAAAAAATTGGAAAACAATCCCATTTACCATTGCAATAAAAACAATAAAACACCTAGGATTAAACCTACTTACCTAAAGATGTAAAAGACCTGTACTCTGAAACCTGTAAGATGGTGATGAAAGAAAAAATAATATTACAAAAAGATGGAAAGATATACCATGTCATTAGACTAGAAGAATCAATAGTGTCAAAATGATTACACTCTCCAAGGCAATCAACAAATTAAATGCAATCCCTATCAAACTGCTAGTGGTATTCTTCATAGAACTAGAACAAAAAAAAAATTGGTTTAATTTGTATAGAGACACAAAAGACCCTGAATTGCCAAAGCAATCTTGAGAAAGAAAAATGGATCTTGAGGAAACAAGCTCCCTGACTTCAAACTAAACTACAAACCTACAATAAATAGAAAAGCATGGTACTGGCACAAAAATGGAAATACAGATCAACAGGACAGCATCAAAACCTAAAGATAAACCCAGCAACCTATGGTCAAATAATCTATGACAAAGGAGCCAAGAATGGAGAAAAGACACTCTCTTCAATACATGGCACTAAGAAAATTGGACAGCTACATGAAAAGAATGAGATTAGAACATTCTCTAACACCATACACAAAAATAAATTTAAAATGGATTAAAGATCTACATTTAATGTTGTGGGGAGGGAAGTGGGAGGGGGGTTCATGTTTGGGAACGCATGTAAGAATTAAAGATTTTAAAATTAAAAAAAAAAATCTAAATTTAAGACCAGATACTCTAACACTCTAGAGAAAACATAAGCAGAACACTCTCAGACATAAATTGCAGCAATATCTTTTTGGATCCATCTCCTAGAGTAACGGAAATAAAAACAAAAATAAACCAATGGGACCTAATTAAACTTAGAATCTTTTGTACAGCAAAGTAAACCACAAATAAAATGAAAAGACAACACACAGAATGGGAGAAAATATTTGCAAACCAAGCAACTGACAAAGGATTAATCTCCAAAAGACACAAACTGCTCATGCAGCTTAATATTAAAAACAGAAAGAACCTATTTGAAAAGTGGGCAGAAGATCTAAACTGACATATCTCCAAAGAAGATATATAGATGGCCAAGAAACACATGAAAATATGTTTAACATTGTTAATTATTAGTGAAATGCATATCAAAATTATATGATATTACCTCACACTGGTCAGAATGACCATAATTTAAAAATCTACAAATAATAAATGCTGGAGAGGATGTGTATAAAAGGGAACCCTCCTACATTGTTGATGTGAATATAAATTGCTACATCCATCATGGAGAACAGTATGGAGGTTCCTTTAAAAACTAAAAATAGGGCTAGCATCTGATCCAGCAGTCCCAGTCTTGGACTTATATCTGGAGAAAAACATGGTACAATAGGACACATGTGCCCCAATATTCATTGTAACACTGTGTATAATAGCTAAGACATGGAAGCAACCTAAATGTCCATCAACAGATGACTGGGTAAAGAAGATGTGGTACGTATATACAATTGAATATTACTCAACCATAAAAAAAGAATGAAATAGTGTCATTTTCAGCAACATGGATGAACTTAGAGATTATCATACCAGTTGAAGTAAGTCAGACAGAGAAAGTTAAATATCTGATGATATAACCTGTATGTAGAATCTAAAAATATGATACAAATGGACTTGTTTATAAAGCAGAAAAGACTCACAGACTTTGAAAACAAACTGATGGTTACTAAAGGGTAAATGTGGGAAGGAGGGATGTTAGTAGTTTGGGGTTGAAATGTACACACTACTATGCATTAAATAGATACACAACAAGAACGTATCTGTAGCACAGGGAACTCTACTCAATATTCTGTAAAAAAAATATTGTTGTTGCTGTTCAGTCGCTAAGCCGTGTCTAACTCTTTGCAACCCCATGGACTCCAGCATGCCAGGCTTCCTTATCCTTCACTCTCTCCCAGAATTTGCTCAAACTCATGTCCATTGAGTCAGTGATGCCATCCAACGATCTCATCCTCTGTCCTTCCCCTCTTGTCCTCAATCTTTCCCCAGAATCAGCGTCTTTTCCAATGAGTTGGCTCTTTGCACCATGTGGCCAAAGTATTGGAGCTTCAGCATCAGTCCTTCCAGTGAGTATTGACGGGTGATTTCGTTTAGGATAAATTGGCATGATCTTCTTGCTGTACAAGGGACCCTCAAGAGTCTTCTCTAGCATCACAGTTTGAAAGCATCAATTCTTTGGTGACTCACCTTCTCTATGGTCCAATTCTCACATCCATACATGGCTACTGGAAAAATCATAACTTTGACAAAAGGACTTTCTGTCAACAAAGTGATATCTCTGCTTTTGAATATGCTGTCTACGTTTGTCAAAGTTTTTCGTCTAAGGAGTAAGAGTCTTTTCATGGCTACAGTCACTGTCCACAGTGATTTTGGAGCCCAAGAATATAATAGCTGCTACTGTTTCCACTTTTCTTCCATCTATTTCCCATGAAGTGATGGGAATGGGTGCCATGATCTTCATGTTTTCAATGTAGAGTTTTAAGTCAGCTTTTTCACTCTCCTCTTTCACCTTCATCAAGAGGCTTTTAGTTCCTCTTCATTTTCTGTCATTAGAGTGGTGTCATCTGCATATCTGAGGTTACTGATATTTTACCCAGCAGACTTGATTCCAGCTTGTGATTTATCCAGTCTGGCATTTCACATGATGTACCATGCACATAAATTAAATAAGCAGGGTGAAAATACACAGCCCTGGCATACTTTTTTTCCCCAATTTTGAACCAGTTTTCCCCACAGCCAGTCCCTCCCATTGGGAAGCTCTTGCACAAACCTCTTATCCTTATCCATCAGAGGGCAGACAGAATAAGCAATAACTAAAATCCCATAGCCTCCAGAATGAAAAACACAATCACAGAAAGCTAACTAAAATGATCACATGGGTCATAGCATTACGTAACTCAATGAAGCTATGAGCCATGTGGGGTACGGTCACCCAAGATGGATGGATCATGGTGGAAAATTCTGACAAAACATGGTCCACTGGAGAAGGGAATGACAAATTATTTCAGCATTCTTGCCATAAGAACCCTATGAACTGTATGAAAAGGCAAGAAGATATGACACTGGAAGATGAGCCCCACAGGTGTTCAATATGCTACTGGGCAAAAGCAGAGCAGTAGCTCCAGGAAAAATGAAGGGGCTGGGCCAAAGTGGAAATTATGCTCAGGTGTGGATGTGTCTGGTGGTAAAAGTAAAGTCTGATGCTATAAAGAACAATATTGCATAAGAACCTGAAATGTTAGGTCCTTGAATCAAGGTAAATTGAACATGGTCAAGCAGGAGATGGCAAGAGTAAACATCAACATTTTAAGTCAATGAACTAAAATGAGTGGGAATTGGCTAGTTTAATTCAAATGACTATTGTACTGAGGGCAAGAATCCCTTAGAAGAAATGGAGTAACCCTCATAGTCAACAAAAGAGTCTGAAATGCAGTACTTGCGTGCAGTCTCAAAAATGACAGAATGATCTCTGTTCATTTCCAAGGCAAACCATTCAAATATCACAGTAATCCAAGTCTATGCCCCAACTACTAATGCTGAAGAAGCTGAAGTTAAACTGTTCTATGAAGACCTTCTAGAACTAACACCAAAAAAGATGTCCTTCTCAACATCAGGGACTGGAATGCAAAAGTAGGAAGTCAAGAGATACCTGGAGTAATAGGCAAGTTGTTCTTGGAGTACCAAATGAAGCAGGGCAAATGTTACAAAGTTTTGCCAAGAAAATGCACCGGTCATAGCAAACACCCTCTTCAAACAACATCAGAGATGACTACACATGGACATCACCAGATGGTCAATATCAAAATCAAATTGATTATATTCTTTGTAGCTGAAGATAGAGAAGCTCTATACAGTCAGCAAAAACAAGACATGGAGTTGATTGTGGCTCAGATCATGAGTTCTTTATTGCAAAATTCAGACTTGAATTGAGGAGGTACAGAAAACAACTAGATCCTCTAGGATAACCTAAATCAAAGTCCTTATTATTATACAGTGAAGGTGATGAGTAGATTCAAGGGATTAGAGCTGGTAGACTGAGTGCCTGAAGAAGTATGGACAGAGGTTTGTAACTGTTCAGGAGATAGTGACCAAAACCATCCCAAAGAAAAGTAAATGTAAGAAGGCAAAATGGTGGTGTGAGGAGTCTTTAAAAATAGCTGAGAAAAGAAAAGAAACAAAGGAGAAAGGGAAAGATATACTCAACTGATTGCAGAGTTCCAGAGAACAGCAAGGAGAGATAAGAAAGCCTTCTTTAATGAACAGTGCAGAGAAGTAGAGGAAAACAATAGAAGGGGAAAGACTAGAGATCTATTCAATAAAATTGGAGATACCAAGGGAACATTTCATGGAAAGATGGTCATAATAAAGGACAGAAATGATAAAGAACTAACAGAAGCAGAAGAGATTAAGAAGTGGTGTCGTGAATATACAGAACTATACAAAAAAGGTTTTAGTGACCTGGATAACCACAAAGGTGTGGCCACTCACCTAGAGCCAGATATCCTGGAGTGTGAAGTCGAGTGAGCATTAGGAAGCATTACTATGAACAAAGCTAGCAGAGGTGATGGAATTCCAGCTGAGCTATTTAAATTCCTATCAAGTGATGCTATTAAAGTGTTGCATTCAATATGTCAGGAAATTTGAAAAAGTCAGCAGTGGCTGCAGGACTGGAAAAGGTTAGTTTTCATTCCAATCCCAAAGAAAGGCAAGGTCAAAGCCTGTTCAGACTACCATAAATTTTTCTCATTTCCAGTATTCTTGCCTGGAAAATCCCATGGACAGAGGAGCCTGTCAGGCTACGGTCCACAGGGTCACAAACGGTTGACACTGAGCACACATGCACATGTGCTAGCAAGGTAATACTCAAAATCCTTCAACCTAGGCTTCAACATATGTGAACCAAGAACTTCCAGAGACACAAGATGGATTTAGAAAAGGCAGAGGAACCAGATCTCAAATTGTCAACATCTGCTGGATCACAGAAAAAGCATGCAAAGTCCAGGAAAGCATCTACTTCTGCTTCATTGACTATGCTAAAGCCTATGACTGTGTGGATTACAACAAATCTACGTGGAACAAGAATTTGAAAAAGAGTGAATTTATGTATATGTATAACTGAATCACTTTGTTGCATATCTGAAACTAGAACAACCATGTAAATCAACTAAACCTCAAAACAAAATAAAAATTAAATTTGAAATAAATAAATAAATGATGTGATAATATTACAAAAGAAATTAAACATCACATGAAGAACATGAATATGGAAGGGGCTAGTGATATTGGTGAGGGAGGATTTCCAGCTCCCTGCTCTTAATACATTGACAGAGAGAGTCCTGTAATTAAAAGATTACATCACATCAGGAAAATTTCTGTACAAAATTTCTGTCAACATCTTAGACAAATAGGTATTTTCACTTTACATTTCTGCTGAGTGCAGCCAAAGAAACAAGCATTGCTTGAACTGTTTAGTTTCATTTAACATTTTGGCTTGGATATAAACCAATCAGGTAGATTTCTTTATATTAAAAGTCTCAAGATAGTGTTTAAAACACACAGAAAAGTCCAAAAAAAACAAAATGCTACATTTTATTATATTTTCTAAATTTTTCTTTTAAAGCTTAAAATGTGAGGTAGTAGTAATTTTGCTGCATCAATAGATTATACTTTGTTAATCACAAAGTGGTTTATATCAGTTCAGTTCAGTTCAGTCACTCAGTCGTGTCCAGTGCTTTGTCACCCCATGAACTGCAGCATGCCAGGCCTCCCTGTCCATCACCAAATCCCGGAGTCAACTCAAACCCATGTCCATCCAGTCGGTGATGCCATCCAACCATCTCACCCTCTCTCATCCCCTTCTCCTCCTGCCCCCAATTCCTCACAGCATCATGGTCTTTTCAAATGAGTCAGCTCTTCGCATCAGGTGGCCAAAGTATTGGAGTTTCAACTGCCACATCAGTCCTTCCAGTGAACCCCCAGTTCTGATCTCCTTTAGAATGGACTGGCTGGATCTCCTTGCAGTCCAAGGGACTCTCAAGAGTCTTTTCCAACACCACAGTTCAAAAGCATCAATTCTTCGGCACTCAGCTTTCTTCACAGTCCAACTCTTACATCCATACATGACCACCGGAAAAACCATAGCCTTGACTAGATGGACCTTTGTTGGCAAAGTAATGTCTCTGCTTCTTAATATGCTGTCTAGGTTGGTCATAACTTTCCTTCCAAGGAGTAAGCATCTTTTAATTTTATGGCTGCAGTCACCATCTGCAGTGATTTTGGAGCCCAGAAAAATAAAGTCAGCCACTGTTTCCAATGTTTTCCCATCTATTTGCCATACAGTGATGGGACCAGATGCCATGATTCTAGTTTTCTGAATGTTGAGCTTCAAGGCGACTTTTTCACTCTCCTCTTTCACTTTCATCAAGAGGCTCTTTAGTTCTTCTTCACTTTCTGCCATAAGGGTGGTATTGTCTGCATATCTGAGGTTATTGATATTTCTCCCAGCAATCATGATTCCCGCTTGTGCTTCCTCCAACCCGGCATTTTTCATGATTATTAATGAAAAGAAAATTCCATGTTTGACAGTTAATTTTTATTAAAGAAAGATATGAAGCTATTTATTGTTGATCACACTTTGCTGATTGAACTGCACAGAATAAAAAGAAAGCAGTATCTTTCTTTCTTAATAAATTCTGACATTCAATGTTTAGTCCAAATTTTTTTTCATCTAATTTATTTATTTATTATTTTAATTGGAGGATAACTACTTTACAATATTGTGGTGGTTTTTGCCATATATTCACATGAATCAGCCATGGGTGTACACGTGTCCCACATCCTTACCCTCCTGCCCACCTCCCTCCCCATCCCATCCATCAGGGTCATCCCAGTGCACCAATCCTGAGCACCCTGCCTCATACCTCAAATATTTCTTGAAATAATAAAAGGCTGAGTTTCAAACTTGGTTTATTTTTATAATGCTACTAGGTTTCTTATGTTTAAATTTTGATGATAGCATACTAGTCACTATTAACATTTTGACTTATTTTGTTATCTTTTGAAAATATAAATAGCAATAAAGAGCTATGAAAATTTTTCTTTTTGTTCCTAATGAGACTACTCAGAACTGTTTTGTACAAAGCAGACTTTGTAAGGTCAAGCATATCTAATTTTCAAAACAGAGTGAACATGGTTTAATATATTATGTACCTCTTACAATTACATGATGAATGTGAAAAAAATTGGTAATGATATACTATATCCCTACCCCACTTCCCCCGACCTGCAAAAGCAATCCCCAAAGGTAGAAAACATGGTCTATTTTTAAGATAGGTATAATTATTTCTGAACCCTAACATTTTGCTGGTAGTTACATCTATGATCTTGATGTCCTACATGTCTTTATGATGGCTTATTGAAAATGAAAATCTTGACTTTTACAGAATTTATAGAAACTCTAATCTGACAAAGGTCATTTTTAAAATAATGTTAAATGTCGCTTCTGTTAAAAGTTAATAGGCTGGCTCATAATCTTCTAGGAATATATAAAAATGCTCTAGAATAATATTTAAAATAATTTGCAAGCAAGTATTACTTGAAATAAGACTTTCAAGTCATCAGTCATATTTTAAATGTAACTTACATTTTACCATCATATTTAAAATATTGTAGTAAACTATTCCTGTTAATGTGGTAATTTCTATCCCTAGACTTTCATTTACATTTGAGGTAGCAAAAATATTGACTTTTGGCACTTGAAATGACATGACAGGCAGAGGTTAATTTGTAATTTCTGGTGAATTGTTGTTGCTTGCTTTTTGTTTGTAATAGTTATACATGCACAATTTGCAAGGCACTATTTTTCACAAAATTACGAGAGTATTTCTTGAGAGATAGTAAACAGGGACTCTATTTTTCTTACATGGATCGATGCGTATAAGGTATTTCCTCATAAGTATAAACCCCAAAGGTTTTAACCATTATTCTATGATGCCTAAACATCATATGGACATAAAAAGCATGAGGAAAGAAAAATGTATTTTTATAGGCAATTAAAAATCTATGAACCTAATTATATACATATATAGACTTCCCTGGTGGCTCAGATGGTAAAGTGTCTGCCTACAATGCGGGAGACCTGGGTTCAATCCCTGGGTTGGGAAGATCTCCTGGAGAAGGAAATGGCAACCCACTCCAGTATTCCTTCCTAGAGAATCCCACGGACGGAGGAGCCTGGTAGGCTACAGTCCATGGGGTCACAACAGATAGATGAAAATATACATTTAACATATATAAAACAGAATTATTCCTTGCTTCTGGGGGTTTTACTTTTTTCCTCTTTGGTACTTTTGCTAACACTGTGAGAAAGTATTCAGTATCTTCCCCACCAGTCCATAACCCACTTGCCAATGAGTAATGAGTGTTTAAAGATTTTATGCAATTTGCAGTGGGGCTAGGTTCTTCATGTACTATGAACAGATTTTTAAAATACAATTATACATATTATGCATACACAGTTACACATACAGAAGACAGGCCAGAACATCTTTTATTTGTCTAGTAACTTAACATATGGTTTCCAGAACTGGGATAAATGTTATTGCTTTATTTTTCATAAATTATTTTTTGAATGACAGTTCAGGGAGTGGATGTTGTATTTGGCCCCCCCCCCAAAAAAAAAACCCACAGGAAAGCAAAGTTATTTCAGAAATCTCATTTTACAGCCATAGCCTGAAGCTGACATATTTTTATCTCAAGGATGAGAAAGGAAAAGCCCAGAAAGAATTTAATAGGATAAACAAACTAAAAGAGAGTCGGGCAGTCTCTTCTAAATTATCCACTCTTCTTCAGATGAGTGACTTTTTATTGCCAGTGTATCTTTCCCACATGACCATGCCCAGCAATTAAAGGCGGTCCAGCTCTCAGCTCTGTTCTCTCACTCCACTTCCCATCATCAGGACCTCTGGCACTTGTGGTTTCCTCGAATATATTAAATATGTTCCAAACTCAAGACTTTTGCACACGTTCCCTTCTGCCTCAATATCTCCAGTTTACCACTGTGTCTCCACGATTCACTCTGGGCCTTCTTTCAGGTTTCTGTTCAAATGTTACCTTTCCAGCGAGCCCTCTGACCCCTCTTTTTAAAATGTAACTCCTTTATTTTCCTCCATCACATATGTCACCATTTGACTTTCCACTCATTAGTCATACATTTCTGAAGTAACTCTCTATCACTTCCTTAGGGATAGAAGTTGTATGAAAGAAGAAAAATGATTTTGTTCATTTTTGTGTCTCGACAGTGCCTAGGACATGGTAGCACTCTGTAAATATTTGTTGAATCGATGAATGTTGAATACACAATAAGGAAGCATATTCAGAAGGCTTTCAGTTTTTTTAAACCATTAGGAGATAATAATTCACAGAAATTTAATTCAGTTTTCCTGTTGGAACATAGCATTGGCGCATGAAAAACTATTATGTGTTCCTCTCACCTGGAAGAATCGTTAAACACATCTGCAACTGTTAAACCAGGAGTATTGATGGAAACATTTGGAGCTGTCTCCATCTCAATTAACTTTCCATCACAATTCATCTTATCTGCCCTGTTAGTGATTGTTTCCCAAGGAGTAAAAACAGTGGGAGGAACTTAATAAATATTTATTGTATTAAAACATATATTTATTAGAATATATATGTGCATGAATCCATACACATACATATTATGTATTATCCTACTGTATACAAAGCTTTTGGTCTTTAGAATCTCTTGATTCTTCATGAAGAAAGATTCTATTTTCTCTTTCATCTTCAACTAAAACACAAAGCCAAATACTCCAACCTTGTAAATTACCAAAGTATTAACCAAAGCCAGCTGCAACTTACAAACACCTCTTTTGGGACAGAGTTGGACAGGACTGAAGCAACTTTGCAGCAGCAGCTTTTTATAAGAAGTCCGTTGGAGCATGTGTTCTCCTTAAGTATTTGCATTGCACTTGATCTCTCCAGGTCATGCATTCATTTTTTACAGTTCACAATCTAACTTAACGCGGACTCCTAAGGTTCAGTAATGCTTTCAACATTCTCTGAAGCTTGCACACACACACACACACACGTATATTAATTTTAAAAATCCATTATGCTTACACAGCATGAGGTGACATAATATAGGATTGAAGTTTTTATTTTATTTATAAAAAAGTACCTGTGATACTAATTAATTCATTTAAATGGGTGTTAATATAAAACAGTGAAGAAATGGGACAACACAAACATGGTACAATAGGAGACTCTGATTTTTATTTTTTTTAATTGGGGTATGGTTGCTTTATGATGCTGCGTTAGCCTCTGCTATACAATTAAGTGCATCAACTATATGTGCACCTATATCCCTCCCTCTTGGACCTTCCTCCCACCTACCCCTATCCCACCCATCTAGGTCATCAGGAGCAGATCTGAGCTCACTGTGCTATATGGGAGATTCCCACTAGCTATCTCTTCTAAAGACTCACTTTGCTTAGAACACAACACAGGTCACTCTCTGGTGAAAGGCACTTAGAGAAGCACATTAACTTCTGCAAGCCTCCCAAGAGTTATTTTAGAACGGGAAGATACACAGCTCAGGCCCTGGAGATAAGCTGGCCAGTTAACACGGCTCTTAGGAAAGCTTACAGTGCTGGAGCAGCGATCAGGGGCCTTCACCGGGCCATAGTTACTTAGGTCCCAGTCTGATTCTTAGAAATCAACCCTAAATATAAGTATCTATATATAAAGGCCTGTCCCTTTGTTGACATTTTGTTTTGTTTATTGAGCACACACCAAATCTGCGGCTGTCTCACAGGCATTTATATCCATTGTTCTGTTATAATAGTCACAGAACTTCCTATCACTCTTGAAAGTGTGTCTGCTTGGAAAGAAATGATCTGCTCCTCTTATTCAAACCCGTCTGCATCAAGTGAAAAGATTCCTTGTCTCTGGCAGTATCTGCTCAGAGCCACTTTGTAGACCACACCCTTGAGGAGATTCACTGAGAGGAAAGGCAGAGAAAGGCCTAAGAACTGATTTACTTTTGATCATTTAAAAAGTATATCTTGCTGTTTGTAAATAATTTCAAAATTATGGTTTCATGTGTGTATATAAATGATTTAAAAATGTGAATAATTTTACCTTAAATTAGACCCTGCTTATATGCGACCCCATGGACTGTAACCTATCAGGCTCCTCTGTCCATGGGATTTTCCAGGCAATAGTACAGGAGTGGATTGTCATTTCCTTCTCCAGCAGATCTTCCTGACCCAGGGATCGAACCCAGGTCTCCTGCATTGTAGACAGACGCTTTACCGTCTGAGCCACCAGGGAAGTCCTAACATAAGCAAAAAATAGTAAAAATTTGTAACACAACCTCATAGATGCTTTCGTAAATGATTATTAGATAGTTTTGTAATCCTGAATACACAAAGAAATGGTTCAATACATAAATAGGTTCTTTTAGATATAGAGAAGACAATAATAAGGCAGGGGTCAAATGTTGATATACCCACAGTCTCTCTGTTCATTCCGTCAGTAATTTATTCAGAGCAGCAAATTGTAGAGAGAACAATTTTCTTGCCACTGCATATTTTCCTCTTTTCCCCTAAATTCTTCTCACAAAACTATTGAGTAGCTCTTGCTTCACTGTTAAATTGCCAATTACACATACAAAACTATCGGACTGGTCAATTTAACTGATGTTATATTTAATTTTTAAAAGAGAGACCAAATCACCTAGTTATTTTGACCCCTTGTAGGTAAGATTGTTAGTTAACTATTCCATTTCTTGTGAGCAATGAACAAAAAAAAAAAGGGGGAATGGGAATAAAACAGAATTGTGCTTTAGCCTGCCGTCTTAAAACTTATAAACTTTGGAAACAGTGTCAGACTTTATTTTTGGGGGCTCCAAAAATCACTGCAGATGGTGATTGCAGCCATGAAATTAAAAGATGCTTACTCCTTGGAAGAAAAGTTATGACCAACCTAGATAGTATATTTAAAAGCAGAGACATTACTTTGCCGATTAAGGTCTAGTCAAGGCTATGGTTTTTCCAGTGGTCATGTATGGATGTGAGAGTTGGACTGTGAAGAAGGCTGAGCACTGAAGAATTGATGCTTTTGAACTGTGGTGTTGGAGAAGACTCTTGAGAGTCCCTTGGACTGCAAGGAGATCCAACTAGTCAATTCTGAAGGAGATCAGCCCTGGTATTTCTTCGGAAGGAATGATTCTCAAGCTGAAACTCCAGTACTTTGGCCACCTCATGTGAAGAGTTGACTCATTGGAGAAGACTCTGACGCTGGGAGGGATTGGAGGCAGGAGGAGAAGGGGACGACAGAGGATGAGATGGCTGGATGGCATCACTGACTCGATGGACATGAGTCTGAGTAAACTCCGGGAGTTGGTGATGGACAGGGAGGCCTGGCGTGCTGTGATTCATGGGGTCACAAAGAGTCGGACACGACTGAGCGAGTGAACTGAACTGAACTATATGAACCGAATGTGACTTCAATATTAAAAAAAAAAAATTACATGCATACCAGTTTCTTAAACCAGGGTTATTTTTTCCTTCTCTTTTCCCAAAATAAACCCCCAGCCTCCAAAATACTGAAGGATTATTAAACAAAGGAGGAAATGTCAGGAAATCAAATCAGTCCTACTGTTTTTTTCCCACTGACCTCAGCGTGCCACGGAAGGGACCACGTCCTTCTAAGACCACTGAGGCTGCTGCGCTGAGCCGTGGCCTGGGCTCAGCCGGTCACACACCCAACTTCTCTGCTTTGTCAGGTTGCTGTGTGACTGCATGTGGGCGTTTACATAGCTTAAAAAGCGAAGCCCCAGGCTTAAATCACTGGATTATTAAAACAATGTTTTGCCAAGTTTTGCGTTAGGAAACCTAAACACTAGCTCAACACAGAATTTTGAAGTTTGATTTATTTCACCAAGCCCATAAAACGCATAAAATACAGTGTTTAGTTTTCCCTTTCACTCTTTATATCTACAAGCATCTCTGCTGCGTGAAGATAATTAGGGTCCATGAAATGAAAGCAGTCTGTTTCTGGGACTCTCTCTCTCTCCAGCACACCCTCCTCCTTCCCACTGCCTCCTTCTCCCCTTATTTCCTCAGTTTCTCCAAAGAGGTTGGACAGGAATCATCCAGGTCGATAGCAACTTCCATCCAGGTTCAAAGAACAAAATGGCTACAAATGTTGTACCTTCTGTGGGAGAAATCTGGTTTCAAAGGCAGAATCTGCTGCTCCCATCTGTTGAATCTTAGATACAACCACATGATTCTGGGTCATCCCTTCCCTCTCTTGACCCCCTCTCCCCTGTGACGTGACGGGGACTCACTTAGGAGGACTTGTGTCTCTAGCACTCAAACACAAACTGTGACACCTGAGGCTTATCTGTCATTTACCAGGAAGTTCTCCCTTCTCCCCTTTTCCTTAAAGAATGAGCTTTTGAAAACAAAGCAACTTTGTATATAGTTTGTCTTGACTAAAATGAATATCAACACATGGTTGGCCCAAGCTATGTTAGAAGTCTCTTGTGTTCATGTCTAAAATGTGCCTTGAATTTGTTGAATTCTTTCCTTTTAAAACTAGCGCCGTCATTACAGCCACCATCCTCCTTTGCCTAGATACAACAACTTGAGAACTGGTCTCCTCGTTTTCACTCTCCCCTGGCTGCACTCCCGTTCTCCGCGGGTAAGCCAGAGGCCAACGATCAGGCGATGCTAGTGGCAGAGAATCTGCCTGCCAGTGCAGGGGATGCAAGAGACTCAGGTTCAATCCCTGAGTCAGGAAGGCCCCCTGGAGAGGGAAATGGCAATCTGCTCCAGTATTCTGGCATGGAAAAATTCCATGGACTGAGGAGCCTGGCCAGTTACAGTTCCTGAGGTCTCAGAGAGTCAGACATGACTGAGCACTTGTCATTGGTCACCAGGGCCTAAAAGGTCCTACAGGACTTGACCCTAGACCCCAACATTTCTAACCACTCCCTCCTTAGCTCACCCCCTCCAGGCAAGATCCGCTGCAGAAGGGATAGGCTGCCCACTCCAGTATTCTTGGGCTTCCCTTGTGGCTCAGCTGGTAAAGAATCTGCCTGCAATGCAGGAGACGTAGGCTCCATCCCTGGTTTGGGAAGATCCCCTAGAGAAGGGAAAGGCTATCTACTCCAGTATTCTGGCCCGGAGAATTCCATGGACTGTATAGCCCATGGGGTCACAAAGTGTCAGACACAACTGAGTGACTTTTCACTTTCTAGCCAAGGAGGCCTTTTTAAGTTCATGAACCATCTGAGCCTGCTCAGAGCCTCTGTACCAGCTGCTCCTGCCGCTGATCTTTGCAGAGTTGACATTCAGGTCTCAGCTCTAATATCACCCTTTAGGGATGCTTCCAAAGATTATTATACCTAGAGTTGTCCTTTGTATTCTCCCACAGTAACTTTTTTTTTTTCAATCACATTACCTCCATATTATTATAGAGAGAGCAGAAGTTTTAAAAATATGCCAAATTCCCAAGGCCAGGTACAAAGGGAAAAAGGCTGTGGTCCCTTAGCTTCCTGAGTCCTTCTCAATTTGAAGAAGGCTCACTTGACTTGACAGCTTGTCACCAGCAAAGTCGTGGGAGCTACAGAAGAAAGAGGATTTCTTCTGGAAGAGAGGGAACAAAGGGCTGACAAACTGTCCTCACTCTGTTGCGGGGCTTGGTCTGTCTTCCTGGAGGTGTAGTCAGACTTTCTGGAGATGATCCCAAGGGAGAGGGGCTGGGTTGGCCCCTGGGTTGAACAGGGCCTCCTGTAGAGCTGCATGGGCAGCTGGTTAGGGGCACTTCTAGGGGAACAGGGACCCACAGGAGGATGAGGGATGTATCACTGTGCACTGAGTGAAGCCACTGTTTGTGCGTCCTCCTAGCTATGAAAGATCACCAGTGGCTCCAGGGCTTTTTATAGTGGTGCTCCTGGCAATGTGACTCCGAAGCTTCTCCCATCAAGGGATGAAAGCTTGACCCTGACTCATTTTGGCCAATAGAATGTGGTTGAAGTGACGAAGGCCAATTCTGGGCTTAAGCTCAAGAGACCCTGTAGTTTCCACTTGGTCCTGAATTCCTGTGACCTCCTGGATTGGCTAGCTCATTGGAGGATGAGAAGACATGTAGAGGAGAGATGACTTGTGCCAGCTGAATCACCAACTACCAGCAAATCTTCTTCGGATCTGCCTGATAATACCATTTGTGCCAGCTACCATGTGACTGTCATTTTAACAGAAACCACTTGTCATGGTCTTCGTAGACTGGGAGCTGGGGACTAGAGTCAATGGGAAGAGGAATACAGGGGACCCAAGTCTTGAGTGAAACAAGGGTACTTTATTTGCATAAATGCATGCTTATATATCTTCAATAAAATGATGACTCAGCCATTAAAAAGAATGAAATTTCACCAGTTGCAACAAAATGGATTGTCCTTTAAGTACAAGGTACCTGAAGAGAGTCACTGAAGGGAATCCAAACAGGTGCCCTTTCCCATGATCTCAGTCCTGAGAACTGCATGCAGCTCTGCTCATTCCTGTTTCCCAGGACCTAATAAGGAACAGAGAGTCCTTGAGAAATGACACACAAAGGAAGAAAACATATTGGGTCCCTTAAAGTCGAATGTCCCTTGACAACCATTGACATGAAACTGACGTTGATGGAGAAAACAGAGCATTCTTCCACTTCAGATGGCACCTGCCTCCTGGTGAACCAACATCTCCAGGGTTGGGGTCAAAATGCAGAACCAGCTGAGCCATGACCTCAGCTAGGGACAAGATTAGAACAAGCACATCTGTCTGGCAGCCCATGCAAGCAAGTCTTTAGATAAAAGAGAGTAGGTTTTAATACGGCTATCAAAACACTAAAATTTATTGTGAGGACTTTATAAAAATAAAGAATAGTTCTGCACAGAAAAAGAAAAAAATATTCTGTAGAGTTTAACACCTGAAGTTCTTAAAAATAAGTATAGATTTATGAACTATCATTATTTCCTTCACTAGCTATATTTTATGACTTCTCATAATTACTTGAAAGGGACTTTATAAACATAGAAGTTTATATTTAAGATGGATAAAAGTGGGTTTATGGTAAAATAATTTAACAGCAAGAATGTTCTTGAATATCAGAAAAGTAGGTAAATCTGTCACCTTTGATAGAGAACAGAGTCTATTCAAATTTATCTTACATTGCCTTAGTTCACTAGTACTTTGCCTAGTTCACTATCTTGGAATTTCTTTTTCAAGACAACAAAGACTAAAGCATGTTGCAACACAGCATCTGAATGCATAAAATAATTTTAGAACCAACTGTTTTGTTCATGGTTTTATCTTAATTGTAATTGATTCCAGTCTTAAAACAGAGACATAGGTTTACTTCAAGTTATCTTGTAAGGGGATTATGTTGTCGCCATGCACCTTTGAGGCCCCTGCTTGGTCTTGCATTCCCTGTTAGCCATCTGTTAGGTAGCTCTTTAAACAGTTTTATAAACAGTTTGGAAAACTAAAATCATGGCAGCCAGTCCCATCACTTCATGGCAGGTAGATGTGAAACAATGGAAACAGTGAGACACTTACTTTTTTTAGGCTGCAAAATCACTGTAGATGGTAACTGCAGCCATGAAATTAAAAGACACTTGCTCCTTGGAAGAAAAGTTATAACCATCATAGACAGCATATTAAAAAGCAGAGACATTACTTTGCTGACAAAGGTCCATTTGGTCAAGGCTATGGTTTTTCCAGTGGTCATGTATGGATATGAGAGTTGAACTGTGAAGAAAGCTGAGTGCCAAAGAATTGATGCTTTTGAACTATGGTGTTGGAGAAGACTCTTGAGAGTCCCTTGGACTGCAAGGAGATCCAACCAATCCATCCTAAAGGAAATCAGTCCTGAATATTCATTGGAAGGACTGATGCTGAAGCTGAAACTCCAATACTTTGGCCACCTGATGTGAAGAACTGACTCATTGGAAAGAACCCTGATGCTGGGAAAAATTGAAGGCAGGAGGAGAAGGGGATGACAGAGGATGAGATGGTTGGATGACATCACTGACTCGATGGACATGAGTTTGAGCAAGCTCTGGGAGTTGGTGATGGACAGGGAAACCTGGTGTGGTGCAGTTGATGGGGTCACAAAGAGTCAGACATGACTGAGCGACTGAACTGGCTGAACTAAACAGGCATTTTCAGAAAAAAAGTTGCCAGAGCGCAGAGACTGAGAGCTTGGGCTGTGGATTGAGACAGACTTAGGTACAAATCCTGGCTCTGTCAGGGCTTGGTTCAGAGTCTTAGTCCTAAGCTGTAAAAACTGGGCAACAGGATTTTCAAAGGATTTAAAAAAAATAAAATATGTGAATCACTTCCTAGTATGTGGTGATTTTTTAAGTGATTCCATGTGAATCATAAAATGAGCTAAATAAATTGAGTTGAAAATAAACGTTTGAGAAAGAGGTTACAGTGAAAATAATCACAATTTTATAGATATTAACTTGACATAATGTTCTAGCTAACTAATCATTTTATGATGTACCAACTTTGATTTTTTTTTTCAGATGTTGTTTATAGGATTGGCTATTTTAAAACATTCAGGAGTTAGAACAAAGTTTAATTAGAGGTCATTTTCATGTTTTAAGAATAATAATGAGTGTTCTCATTTTCAATAATGAAAATTTCCCTGAGGTATAGAAAAGGAGTGAAGAAGACAGGATAAGACATTTTCAACTAATAAGAACCTATTGGGTTGATATCTTGCTGCACTCAGAGTCTCTGTGCTTGGAGTCTTTACACATGAAAACAAGTTATTCTGTAATTATTGCTATTTTTTAAGACATCCATTTAAAAAAATATTCATTTTTTAGTTGTGTTGGGTTTTCTTTTGCTGTACACGGGCTCTCGCTAGTTGCAGCAAGTGGAGGATACTCTTTATTGCAGTTCATGGGCTTCTTATTACAGTGGCTTCTCTTGTGCGAAGCGTGGGCTTCAAGAGCACAGGCTCAGCAGTTGCTTCGAGGCACATGAAATCTTCCCAGTCGAGGGATCAAACCCATGTCCCCTTCATTGGCAGGCAGCCTCCCAACCACTGTACCACCTGGGAAGTCCCTCCTACAATTATTTTGTCAATGTGGTAATTTAATTCTCTTAGACATAAGTACCAAATGAACCCATCATTTTCCCATACCAACTTGGAGAGTCAGCCTATATCAATTCTCAGTAAAAAATTGTATGCAGATGACATCACCCTTATGGCAGAAGGTGAAGAGGAACTAAAAAGCCTCTTGATGAAAGGGAAAGTGGAGAGTGAAAAAGTCGTCTTAAAGCTCAACATTCAGGAAAACTAAGATCATGGCATCTGGTCCCATCATTTCATGGGAAATAGATGGGGAAACAGAGGAAACAGTGTCAGACTTTATTTTGGGGGGCTCCAAAATCACTGCAGATGGTGATTGCAGCCATGAAATTAAAAGACACTTACTCCTTGAAAGGAAAGTTATGACCAACCTAGACAGCATATTAAAAAGCAGAGACATTACTTTGCCAACAAAAGTCCATCTAGTCAAGGCTATGGTTTTTCCTGTGGTCATGTATGGATGTGAGAGTTGGACTGTGAAGAAAGCTGAGTGCTGAAGAATTGATGCTTTTGAACTGTGGTGTTGGAAAAGACTCTTGAGAGTCCCTTAGACTACAAGGAGATCCAGCCAGTCCATCCTAAAGGAGATCAGTCCTAGGTGTTCATTGGAAGGACTGATGTTGAAGCTGAAACTCCAATACACTGGCCACCTCATGCGAAGAGATGACTCATTGGAAAAGACTCTGATGCTGTGAGGAATTGGGGGCAGGAGGAGAAGGGGATGACAGAGGATGAGATGGCTGGATGGCATCACCGACTCGATGGACATGAGTTTGGGTAAACTCCGCGAGTTGGTGATAGTCAGGGAGGCCTGGCGTGCTGCGATTCATGGGGTTGCAAAGAATCGGATATGACTGAGCAACTGAACTGAACTGATGCTCTCAGTTACTTAACCACCACAGGCACCATTTCCAGAAATAATTGAAGATTATACAAAGGAAAAATAATTTATTGTATTAAATGCTGTGGGTATTAGTAAAAAGAAGACACAGTCCCAGCCCTCAAGGAACTTACAATTAAGTCGGGACCAAACACAGAAAAGTGTGTGAAACGAAGTGTCAAGTAGAGTATAATTGTGTATGTGTGTTCAGTTGTTCAGTTGTGTCTGACTCTGTGAACCTGTAGCCCACCAGGTTCCTCTGTTCATGGGATTTCTCAGGCAAGAATACCAGAGCGGGTTGCCATTTCCTTCTCCAGGAGATCTTTCCGACCCAGGGATTGATCCCACAGCTCTTGAGTCTCCTGTGTTGGCAGGCAGATTCTTCACCACTGCGCCACCTAGGAAGCCAGGGTGTCTTAAAAAGTGCAGATTATACTCTGCTGTATAGGGGCAGGGGAGGGTCTGTTTGGTGGGCAGGAGGTTAGGGAAGGGGAGGGTTAGGGAGGTTAGGGAAGGAACTGTATTATAGAACAACCTCAAATAAGCAGGATTCCAACAGTGACCTGGCGTTTTGGTAGGCTGCAGCAACTAGAGACAGTGAGAAAGCATTGGCTATTCATTCTGTGGTCACAGGTCATTGATCAGGTTGGGCATCATGTGCATTTAAGGGAACTGAGGTAAGCAGGTGGAGGTTACACTGTCGACGGCCTTGAATTTCAGGAAAGTTCAGTAGGAAACAAAACAATTCACATCCTTCATCTGAAAAGGAGAGAAATGAGCTTGTTCCTTGTTGGTTCTTTCTACAGATCTTTATTACAGAAAGTTACATCCTTTCACATATAATTATTTATTACATCCTTTCACATATAATTATTTACAGATGCTGGGATGACTCGCCAGTATATTTACTGTGAAGGACAAAAAATGGATGTACAGTTGACCCTTGAACCACGTGTGTTGGGGTGGAGCATTGTGGGGGGTTAAGGGTGCTGAACCTCCTTTCTGCAGAAAATCTGCATGTAACTCTACAGTCAGTCCTCCAAATGTCTGGTTCTGCGACCACAAATTGAACCAACTATGGGATTCTGTAGTACTGTGGTATGTATTTGGTGAAAAAATCCATGTGTAAGTATATCCATGCAGTTAAAAACCCCATTGTTCAAGGGTCAACTGTATTTTGTTCACTGAAATCTTTTGATTCTGATGCTTCCACATGTGAACATAGTTTCCCCTTCCTTTAAACTCCCCCATATTTTAGATCTACTTTGCTCATTACATGCTATATTTTTATTTCATATTGTCATTAAGTATATATACATCTTCCCTTTCTTACCCAATGTTCAACCCCAGGAGGTGGGGCTCATGTCCAACCTATCTTTGTATATCCTACAGTGCTTAGCTTAAGAGGAGTTTAAAAATACATGTTGAATGGATACATGGTTTAATTAATATTTGCTTCCTAGTCAAATCACTAGGCTAAGTGTAAGAAAATTTCTCAGTTCTCTTAACCCCATTGCTTTGTTAATTTGTCGGCGATATATAAAACACCAGTTTGTTCATGTTTGTTGTATTTTTTATTACAACAGTAATACAGGTTCACTGTAGAAAATTACAGATAAGCAAAAGGAAGAAATCAGAATCTCCCATAATCCTAACCGAGAAGTAACCACAGCTACTGTTTCAGAGGAGTTTGTGAGGCAGAATTGATGCGCAATTTTTAAAGCATTTAATACACGTGGCTAATTTGCCCTTTTGAAAGGGCAACTATATTGTGTCCCTGCCTTTGGTGTTGAGAATACTAATCCTGTCAAAATGAGGGGAGCAAAAATCACTCCTTTATTGATGTACATTTCTTTTGCATAGTAATTTAGTTGAATAATTTTTCATGTGTTCACTGACCATTTGTATTTCCTTTGTGAATTGTCTCTTTATAATTTTTTTTGCCTATTTTTTTATTGGGATTCTCTCTCTCTCTCTTAAAAAAATTAATTTTGAGAGCCAGGTATGTATTAATAAACATTTTCTCCAGTCAGGTGTTTGTCTTTTAACATATTTCCTTTCAGCGTCACCGATCCCTAGGAAGAGGGTCTAATAAACTAAGTGAAAGTCAGACCCGTGATCACCTCTTCCTCTCATTTCTAAGTTGAGTCAATGTCAGGAGCTAAACATCTTCCAGAAACGGAAGCAAACATAGCAACCACCAGCGGAATATTATTTTCTCTATGAGGACATTTTCTGAAACAATGATAAAAATAGCATTGAAAAATTTTTAAATGCCCTATCTTTTGCTGATTACTAAAAATTTTGAACTAATCTGACTACTTTCTTTTCACCCTTATTTGTATGATATGAATATCATACATAGCACTGGCTTGAAAAGGAATAGAAAGGGAAGTACAGACTCTTGGTGACAAGTTAGAGTTGGTAATTACAGCTGACAGTGACGTCTGTCCCTCCTCTACGGATGCATTGAAGAATTCCATGGGGTCGGTAGGGGAGTCATGTATGGCTGGGGCACTCCATTTAATAGAAAATGAACACGCTTATGGTGTGGTAACTAAGAAGTTAGCTGGGGGCAATACTGAAATTCTTCTTAGAAAATGGAAACCATAAAAGGGGAGAAAAGTGAAATAAATTACAAAAGGGAAAAAGCAAAGCAACGTGGCTGGGAGTATCGAAGTACACAGAAACGAAGAAACGGAAAAAGAAATGGCCATGAGAAAACAGAAGTGATTGATAAGCAAGGCTTAGAAAACACATAATCTCTACATTTATTATGGGGCAATCATCAAAATATAGTTCAGTGTTAAATTGTTTAATTTACATAGGTGGGGAATTAAAAATATGGAGCTTTTTGTAAAAAATGCATTTCAAATGAATTTAGCTCTCATGGCATAAAAATACTGGTTAAACATGTCTCCCATGGGCCATAAATGTCGAAAACAGTTTGTTTTTGAAATCTTTAAAAAAATTTTTGTCACACATGCATACAGCTAAACTGGGTGTTAGAAACCCCACAAGCTGTTTGCCAAAATTCAAAGTACTGTCAGATTCTCCTATTATTTTCAGATGTTCTTTCACCAGCGGTAGCTTCAGAACCAAATGGGAAAACTGATTGTTTATAACAGTACTGGGGTTAGATAAATAAAAGGTGCCTGGTTAAGGGATCTTATTTGACTTGAAGTCACTTTAAAATTCAGTGAAAATATTGGATAAAGGACCTAAACCTAGGGGTATGATAGTTTGTGATCACAAAATGCAGCCCAGAGTCAAACACTTGCCTGAAAAAACAAACAAACAAACAAACCCAGGAGGATTTATTGACCTGGGGATGCTGGCATATCTAGGGACAAAGAAAGCGAAGATAATCATTTTTTATTGTATTTATTTTTCATTTTTTTTCCAAACTCTTAGTTCAATACTTTGAGTAGGAAAATGAGAGATTTGAGATAGAAACAAAAATATAAGTTTGTCTGGCTAGTTTTAAAACCTCTTAAAGGTTATGAAATTATTAAAATATTTATGAAAATAATGCTAACATGAAGATGATTTACTTGTATTAAAGAACAAATTAGAGGCAAATTTTCAAGCTTCCTGTTAAGGAGTCTTAAAGCCTTATTAAAAAAATGGTACTAATTAACTGTAAATGTAAAGTTAATGGTCTATGGGAGAAATAAAACCTGGATGCTTTTATTTCAATTTAAAAGTAAAGTACAATTGCTTTGGGAGAACAAAATAGTCAAAAGGGGGTAATACTGTTTAAAAACTTAGAGACAGGTCACCACAAGTGTAAGGCAGGTCTGGGAATCCTGCGTTTTTGAGTGGCCATCTGAGCAGTGTGACTCATGCAACAGCCTCCCTCCTTGGCCTCTTTCCACAGTGAACCAGAAGCCAGTGATGAAAATCACAGGAAAGCAAAACATCAGGAGCTTTCAAGTTCTGAAACACAGTTTGCATCATTAGGGATGCCAGACTAAAACTTGCAGCAGGGGTTTTGATCAGGATGAGAGACAGGCTTAAAAACTCCTGGTTGACTCTTCATAGTTGCCCTTCAATGAAATGGAAAGGAGCTATCTTCTAAATTTTTTTTTTAACATTTAATTTTTTCCCCCAGCCTGATTTAATTTCCTGACCTGTGAACCCAGACATTTACAAAACCTATTACTATGGTTTTAAAATAACTTTTAACTTTAATGATTTTCACCATTATGGATCAATACTACAATTTATTCTATTTCGTCAACTGTAGCAATACTGAACATTAAACCAATTTATCTATTTCTAATGCCTGACTTTTCTGAATTCGATAGTGGTTTAACTTTTCTTTCAAATACACATATATGTACATACAATACATATGTATACCTACTATATATATATATATATATATATATACACACACACATATATATACTCTACATACATGCCCCTACACTGAATATGCTAAAAAATGTCACCTTCACATGTTATAAGGGGCCCCAAAGAGTTCAGGATTTGTAGCGCCGATCTATAGAAAGATAGAATATTTAAAATCACAAAACACTTCTGTGGAGTCTGAGACAAAACCACACAACTCTGTACATCCAAGCATGATCGGAACAGCCTCTTTTGATTAACTTTATCTAAACTGATATAACAGCACAAAATGAAACAGAAATGATGTCCCTTCACAGTCCATCTGTTAAAAAGCCAGTTGTCTACCTTCGAATGTCCGCCGCATACCATACTTGGATGACACTTCACAAAGTGAGAAACTCGAAGCCTTTGCAACCAGCCTTCTCTATGTGATGGGAAACAGCGGATAAAGCGGAAACCGGCAAGGCTCTGGGGCGACGTAGCTGTAATTAAGGAAAACCCGGGCCCGAGTTGGCGGAGTCCCGTCTTGCGGAGTCCTCGTCCCCGACGAGTGGGAGGGTCACCCGGGGAGAGACTAATAAGGGCAGCGGCGCGCGCCCCGGCCCCACTCGCAGGGCGCTCCGTGCCGCGGTGCTCAGCCTCGCGCCCGCCCGCCCGCCGGCCGGCGAGCCCCGCACGCGGCCAAGGTAAGTGCGCGGCGCCGCGACCCCGCGCCCGCCCGCTCCCCAGCGCGCACGCTCCCTCGCGGTTCTGCGTCTCCGCCGCACCCGTTTCCCCGGAAAATCTGAAAGCGGGGCTCCGCTCGTCGGTGGGTCGGGGTGCGTACGGAACGCACACCTGCCATTTCGCATTCCCGTAGGTAGCTGTAGCCCGGGAGGCCGCCCTGTGGGCACGGCTGGGCCGCCCGAGCGCGCTGCGTAGATGCTGGTGGGTCGTGTTCGTGTGTGCCCACCCTGCAGGCTGCGGGCTTTATACTTTAGTTCTAGGTGCTTCTGCCGGGATCTGTGTGTCTGTGGAGCAGAACTGAGAGCCCTGCTGATGCGGTCAGGACACAGAATACAGAAGGAAAAAAAAAAAAAAAATCTCCGGGGAGAAACGCAGAAAACAAATCCACTCAAAAGAAACCCGTGCCGTTAGAGCTCTTTTTTTTTTAAAACCTCTGTCTAGAGACGTCCCCCGCCTAGAGAGCGAGGAGACAGTGAAGGGGCGTACACTGGGGGGCGCGGGGCTGCGGCGCCGGCTCCGCGCGCGGTTACCGGTCCTGCCCTGCGGCTGCTGCTCCGAGCGCGGCTCTTAGGGCTACGGCGCTGCCGGGGGTGGGGGTCCCGGGGCTGGGCTCCTCGGGCCCGCTCGTCCCGGAGCGCCGGTCCGGCGCCCCGATGGTCCCGCGGCCCCGGCCGGCCGCCCGCGCGCTGCGGAGTCGGAGAGAAGTTTGTTGGCTCGGAACCCAGCCGGCCGCGGCCGCGGGCAGCCCAGCTCACCCGGAGCGCGCGGCTTGGAAGCGAAAGCTGCCCCGAGAGGGTTACGGCGAAGGCGAGTCGGTGGGCCGACCGGCGGGGGGTCGGGCCCGGGATGCGGCAGCCCCGGCGGCACCGAGACGCGGACTGCGGGAGGATGCGAGGAGCCGGGTTCCGGAACCCAGCCGCAGGGAACAGCGGGCTGCGGGGGACCCCGCATCCTGCAGATGCCTGGAGTGTGAAGGGCGCCATCCCGGGATTGCACCGGCGAGTCCTGAGGCTGGGAACTGGGAGCTTAAAGGAAAACACTGCGGTGCCTCCATTCCCGCTCACAACACACCCCCCCCGCCCCACGCCTTCCCCCGCCACCCCCATCCCGAGTACCTTGTTCCCTCTTTGGCCTGAAGGAGAAGGCTGCGGAGCAACCAGATGGGAGGATGGTTTGTACGCGGAAAAGGATTTTAAATCTGCCCAATAATAGAGATAGACCCTCTTCATCAGCCCCCTTCCCACCCATCCTTACAAAAAACCAAACACACACACACACAAACAGGGACCGATCAAAGTTGCTTCTTCTGCCCAAAACGAGCGCCGCTGTTGTTCTTTAAGGGATTTAAATAACCTCTTAACTAAGTGAGTCTTTCAGCATCTTCTGGTCCATAGGGAGAAAACGGTGGGACCCTCCCTAAGTAGAGATCTTTGATCCGTGCATGCTGAGCTGGAGATGTTTAGGTCCTCAGATGCTGCGAAATACCCCTAAAAATCCCTTCCTCAGGAATATTTCTCTTCTGAGTGGGAAGGAGGACAGTGATCCTCAGGGGTGGAAAGTTCATTCTCTCCCTAGGGGGATAGAAAATGGAGAAAGTTAACAGGTAGGTGCTTCTGTGAAAAGTGGCCAGGAATCTAAGTGGGGTCTCTTGAGAAAGGAGAGGGAAGGTGGACCATGGAGCAGGGGAGAGAGCCTGAACCTGGTAAGAAAAGATCAGAGAAAGAGCAAAAAGGTGACAGAAAACCCAGTGTGATTATTCTCAGTTGGGACGTTATCTTTGTGCCTGAATCATCATCATGGAAGGAAACCACCTAAGATGGATGGAAGCCCCTGCTAGTCTCCAGAAATGGAAAATTCCCATCTACTTTCAAGCCCTTCAGTTTAATTTTTTTCCTGCTGCAATTTTAGTTCATTTATTTCCCCAGCAGACAGAAAGGCCTGAGGGGTACACAGAATGGACGTCTTAAAGGCAGGAGAAGATAAGGAGATAGAAACCATGGTTGTATGGCCAGTTGGGATCATAAGTACAAATTCAAGTGAAGAATGAAAAAATAGCAGGAGTAGAAACTAAATAAAGCTAGCAAGACGCTAATATAGAACCTGAAGAGGATGCTGGGAAAAAAAATATTTGTGGTGGGTCACCTTGTGGAATATATGTTAAAGCAGCAGAGAATAAGGAGGCTTAGCAGAATAGAGCAGAGGACATTCCAGTCAGAGAGAAAGGCATGCGTGGAGGCTTAGAGGTGGGGGCCAGCCAGCCGTCATCTGCCTGGTAAGATGGAGAATCCAAGCTAGAGTGAAACCTGAGATGAGGAGAGCAGAGAGCCCCTGCCCAGGAGAGACTAAAGGGAGGCCTGAGAGGCCAGAGGCGCACAGGGTGTGACTCTGCAGGCGGTGAGTGAGATAACCAGGTAAGGAAGCTGCACACTGCATTTAGAAATGATACAAAGAAGGCAGATGCAACAGTGATACTAAAAGAAAAGAACAGAGTGGAACACCAGGCATGTCTTATCCAGGCAAGCCTCGGGAGGCCCAGAGCTCCTCTGATCTCTCTCTGGGAGAAATCAAAGATAATCTTGAGATGCGAGAGTAGTTGATCAGAATGTTGGTAGAGGCTTCCAAATGGAAACATCAAGAAAAGTTAGATTAGGCAAAACCATCATGTGCTCAGTTGCTAGTCATGTCTGACTCTTTGCGACCTATGGATTTTAGTCTCCCAGGCTCTTGTTTCCGTGGAACTGTCCAGACAAGAATACTGGAGTGGGTTCCTGTTTTCTACTCCAGGAGATCTTCCCCAATTAAGGATCCAACCCGCATTTCTTGCCATCTCCTGCACTGACAGGTGGATTCTTCACCACTGTACCACCTGGAAAGTTCCCCCCCCCAACATTAATATATTTATTTAAAATTTGAAGTGGCATTGGGTCACTGATATATAAATACCTGTTTCAGGCAGAGCTAGAGAATTAAAATTTGACAAAATCCAGATTGGTCATGACGGTCAAATTGAGAATAGTATCTAGAGAGTTGATGGCGACAACTGTCATTCAGAGAAGTGAGTCAATAAAAGAAACAGTTATTGAGGGTGGAGAGAGTTGCTTAAACCTGCTGAAGGGTAACCTAGGCCTGGAGATCCCCGGGAAAGTTGGCACTAGTTTTGAAGTGACAGGAGAAATCACAGAACTTTGAAAAAATGTGATAGTGTCGATCAGCTTTAAGAAATATAAACATTAAGAACCAGGGAGTATGTTTTCAGTAAAGGAAGACAAGTTTAAAGTTATTTTTTTTTTTTGTCTCACTGAAATTATAAAATCTCACTGGTTTATAACTGAAATTATGTTCACTGAGCCTTCTTTTTAATAGTTTTTTCTTCTCTGTAACTCTTCACTTTATCCATATATTGCTGTAATTGTTAAATCTCTATATGGATATATTTATTACTTGGTTTCAACCTTTCATTTGTTTAGTTTTAGCCCACATGTATTGCCTTAGACTGTATTCATCCTACAAACTGATCAAATGAGGATCCAGCAAATGCCAAGTTGAAACAAAATGCTGATATCAGATGCAATGTTTTCTTCAAGGTATTCAGTACAGAGAGGAGATAGAAAGCCCACAAGTTACCACAAAGGAGTGTAGCCCAAGCTGAATCAGGGCTGGGTCCTGAGTGCCAGTGGGTCTCAGGGTGATGAGCTCCAGGATGGGACTTGCAGACTTCAGAGAGGACGTAGAGCCTGAAATACATGTGGAGGGCAGAGTAGGTGGAGAAAAACTTGGAATAACATGCCTCCATGTTCAGAAGCCTGGAACATTTTGGGAACTGGGAATAGTTTGATGGAATAGAGTGTGTTGGAAGAAAGTAGCAGGACATGAGCCTGGTCGGATGAGCTGAGGCCCAGCTGTAACACCACCCTGAGCGCCTGCCTCCCTGAGGAGTAGGCGTGGAAAGCACTAGAAGACTTTCAGATGGCAGAGCACAAAAGCCAGGTCTTTGCTTTAGAAATAGAAGTTTTGGGCAGTAGGGCGATGGAGTTCCGGGGAAAAGGCCTGGAAGAGAGGAGATTACTGAAGCGTATCATACTTTTCCAGAATCAAAATGGTGAGGATGTGAACTAAAGCAGCTGTTGGGAGGATGGGGAAGTTGGTATGCATTCAAAAAATGTCTAGAAAGTAGCCTTTATAGACTGTGATAGAGATCTGATATGAGGGATGGAGAATTAATTCAAGATGATTTTGAAATTTCTTACTTGAATTCCTAGGTTAAAGATGATGCTTGTTTCAATGCATGATACTGGATGCTTGGGGCTGGGGCACTGGGACGACCCAGAGGGATGGTATGGGGAGGGAGGAGGGAGGGGGGTTCAGGATGGGGAACACGTGTATACCTGTGGCAGATACATGTTGATGTATGGCAAAACCAATACAATATTGTAAAGTAATTAACCTCCAATTAAAATAAATAAATTTATATTTTTTTAAAAAAGATGATGCTTGTAATTAAAAATGTCAAGAGGTTTCCGTCGAATGTAAGAAGGGCAGAAATGTTGCCAGAGCTGCAAAAGACCTCTGCAAACTCATTTCAACTTCATGACTACACTCTGAAAACTCACTTCAATTTCATGACTACAGTCGATGGCAAAATTATGAAATAAGCTAGAATGAGTCCTAAGCTCGTGAGGATTTTTTGTGTGTATGTGTGTGTGCTATTGTGGACTTGGAATTTTAACTGTATAGGCATGACTTTCCAGCCAATTTTCTACAATAGGTTATAGGCTCTACTATAGCTTCAGTAAAGATAGAGTCTAAAGATTGGTAAAAGAACAAATGTGTAACACCTGTTGCTTTTGCTTATTTACAAGATGTGTTTCTTCATAACAGTATGGCCAGATTTCCTTGGTGGAGCTATGTATAGGCACATTGGAGGATAGTCAAGAAGGTTTGATTTAAAAATCAACCCATTCCTCACTCACATGGCATTTCTTTTTGTAATGAATGTTCTGAAAACAGGGGTTCTCTCAGTCATTTCACAAATCCAGCCATGATTTCTTTCTTTCTTTTTTTTTTGGCTGCTCTACAAGTATGGGCAGCAGGCAGAAATTGAACCCAAGCCTCCTGCAGGAGGTTCCCTTAACCAGTGGACTGCCAGGCAAGTCCAAAGCCTGCTTCTTTATGTCAAAATATTGTGTTGCTCATTTAGCAGCTTATGTAAAATGAATCAGTGTTCCTTTCTATTTTCTCCTTTTTTTTTTTTTCTTTCACTTGTCTTTGCTGTATTATTTTCTATTTTGGTGTTAGATCTAATCTTTAAACCTTTAGCTAAAGCCAAATTTCAGAGATGTAAAACAAGCATCGTTAACTGTTAGATGGCAAAATGTCTAAAATTGGAATTGTGATGCTGTGGAAGACTCTTTAGAGTCCCTTGAGCTGCAAGGAGAAAAAAATCCATCAATCCTGAAGGAAATCAACCCTGAATATTCATTGGAAGGACCGATGCTGAAGCTCCAATACCACCGTGTGTGAAGGGCTGACTCATTGGAAAAGACCCTGATGCTGGGAAAGACTAAAGGCAAAAGGATAAGGGGGCAGCAGAGGATGAGATGGTTAAGACAGCATCGCCAACTCAGTGGACATGAGTCTGAGCAAACTCTGGGAGATGGTGAAGGACAGGAGAGCCTGCTGTGCTGCAGTCCATGGGGTCACAAAGAGTCAGACACGCCTCAGCGACTGAACAATGACAACATCAGTAAAATTTTCATGTTCCATTGTAGGAAGATTGGCTTTGGTTTCCTTTGAAGCGGTCCTTGACCATCTTATCCAGCAAGGTTCCATTCTGTCATTTTGTCTACATATTCTGTGTTCCTTTGCTTCCTACTGTCTGTTTCTCAAAGAGGACTTAAGAGTTTACTTGCAATCCCCCTGACCAGAGTGACCCAGGGACTGTTTGGCTCACTGCTATATCCACACAGGCACATAGTAGGGCCTCATCCTGTTGATGGTATGAAAGATTAAGATTTCCCAGTGTTCCTCCTGTCTTTGTGCTCTTTGTACACAAATATGGATTAATAAGGAATTTTAAAAAAATCTATGTCCTAGTTCAAATATTCTTGGTTTCGATAGTTGCTTTCTAGGATTTCAAGACCTGGATTAAGGAAGTTTAAAGGACAGTGGCTTTTTAAAGTTCCCTAAACCCAACCAGTCTCTGCAAATAATTCTGGTTGGCAAAGAAGAGTGAGAACAAGGGATGTGGGTGGAGGTCACATGCCAGCCTTCAGGCAGCCATCATCTCTCTGCTGTTATGGCAGTGAGAAATCCGCTGCAGGCAGGGCTGTCTGGATGATGTGAGAGGGCTCCTGGTCTCCAGGAGTGTTGTCTGCCCAAGATGCCCTGTGCTGGGCACACGTACAGTGGTGACATTGGTACTCTGCAGTGCTGGGAAGAAACTGTGAAGGGTCTGGCTAGAATCTTGATGGAGATGAGCTAAAATCTGAGAAGGAAGCATATGGGGATGTGATAGGTCTGCCTTACATCCTGATAGTAAACGTCATGGTGTATCAGCAGAGGGTTTCCCACTAAGCAGACCTAGGCTTGAACTCAAGGAGCCTCACTATGACATTTAAAGTTTCATGTCTGTGCCAGGCAAGAAAATTCCTTCTCTGGGCCCTACATTTTAGAAGGCTCTGTCTGTGCATCTGCTCTCAGGGGAAAGAGTCTGCAGAGATCAGGGACCCCGCCCTTACCCAAAGCCAGAGCTTTTAGACCAGGCTCTAGGCACCTAAGATCCTGGCATCCCCTGACCAACTGGCCTTCAGTCCTCTTGCAGAATCTGGCAACCTCCTCCTCGGGTCCCCCTTCTCAGAGACAGACTAAGCACAGGGTGAACACTTCTAGGCCAAAGAGGCAGTCAAGGAAAGGTGTCTGCAGGTGCTGCAGATAAAACTCAGCTTTCTGGCAAGCTCTCACACATGTGAGTGAAGCCCCTCATGGTGCAGATGGAGCCAGGTTATCATTAGTTGCTAACTCTTTGTGACCCCATGGACGTCAGCACGTCTAGCTTTCCTGTCCTTCACTCTCTCCCAGAGCTTGCTCAAACTCATGTCCATTGAGTCAATGATGCCATTGAACCATCTCATCCTCTGTCGTCCCCTTCCCCTCCTGCCCTCAATCTTTCCCACCATTAGGATCTCTTCCAGTGAGTCAGCTCTCCTCATCAGGTAGGCAAGGTATTGGAGATTCAACTTCAGCACCAGTCCTTGCAACGAATATTCAGTATTGATTTCCTGTAGGATGGACTGGTTTGATCTCCTTGCAGTCCAAGGGGCTCTCAAGAGTCTTCTCCAGTACCAGAGCTCAGCCTTTTTTATAGTCCAACCCTCAATATCCGTACATGACTACTGGAAAAACCATAGCTTTGACTATACAGACCTTTGTCAGCAAAGTGATGTCTCTGCTTTTTAATACATTGGGTAGTTTTGTCATAGCTTGTCTTCAAGGAGCAAGTGTCTTTTACTTTTGTGGCTGCAGTCACCGTCTGCAGTGATTTTGGAGCCCAAGGAAAGGAAATCTGACCCTGTTTCCACATTTTCCCCAACTATTTGTCATGAAGTGAATGACATGGAGGCAGGAACAGGAAACAATGCAGGGGGGGCTTTGGCCCAGGCCAGAGGCCAGCACATCCTTGCAGCCTGCTCGGTTCAGTTCTAAATGTGGCCTTGACTTTTAGTCTTCATGAAACATGTGCTAAGAGGAAAGGAGAAAACACACATTTCTTATCAGTTTTATAGCTTTAGTTTTGACTTTTAAACATTTAGACATATGGAATATAAATTTCTTGCCTTACACCCTGCTAATGTTAAGAGCCAGTGTGCCTGGCTCTCTGGCTCTCAACTAATTATGAGTATTAAATAAAATATCATATATAAAAGAAATTCTGCTTCAGAAAACGAGACCATGTGTCTGACCAGTAATCTCCATATCTTTCTTAAAATGCATCAAAAGGCATCTTTGTACAAGTTTGAAAAAAAGTGATTTGGGGAAGTCGCTCGATCAGTAAAGCATTGTATTGAAGATGAAAGGTTAAATCTTACCTGGGAAGAGTAACACATTCAACTATGATAACATTGGCCTGGATGCATTTGTGAAACTATCTTGATAGTTAGCAGACTGGGGTTGAGGGAACAGCAGAGAAAACAGGCAAGTTTCAATGAGGAAGGAAACCTTTGGATGGCAGCACGGCCCAGAATTGAGAGATCCAGGAAAGGCCCCACAGGCAGGTGGAAGACAGCAAGGAGCACCCCTGATGTGTCTGGGGACAGTGGGGAGGAGCTGGGGGAGAGGGCCAGGAAAACCTCAGTGGGGGTTGTGCTCTTGAGAACTGTATTGGAGTCGACCTTGGAATTGCCTGCAGCAGAGGGTTAAGATCTAGGAAAGGTGTGTGTGTGTGTGTCTCAGTGTGCAAGGATTCATTTTGAGACCTTGATAAAAAGTTTCTTCAAATCTTCCTGGCTGAGTGGAGTACATCTCTAATCAGGACTGGAATAACAGAAACCCCCAACAACAAACACATTAAAAGCATACAAAAAGGAACGATGCTTAGTATAATAACCCTTGAAATAGTGTAAGATTCTGAAATGCCTTAATAATTATAAAATATTCAGTTATTGTTACTAGAGATTCAAATGTTAAGTGTAATTCACTGTGTCTCAAGATTTGCAAGTTGGCAGTTTCCAGTACTTTTAAACTCAAAGAATATCTATTGAGGCCCCACTTTTCCAGGTATTATGCTCAGCACCAAGATACAGTGATGGACAAGATGCATAGTCCCTGCCCTGAAGGAGTTTAGAGTAGAGTGAGGGCAATAAACTTGGGTACAGACAGAAGAGTCTGAGCTAAAGAATAGCAGGGCCAGAGCATCTATTGGTCAGGAAAGGGCTCTTCCGCATAGTAATATTTAAACTGAAAGATGCAGAATGAACAGGACCCAACACATTCCTGCAAGAGGAAATAGCATGTGCAAAGGCCCTGAAGTTAAAAAAAGTCAAGGAATTTGAGGTACTGGGCATCAGCTGGAGAGATGGTTACTCGGGGCTTCTTTCTAGGCCATAGAAAGGCTTCTGGATTACATTCCAAGTTTGACCGCTATCATTTACTTGCTAAGTCATGTCTGACTCTTTTGAGACCCCTTGAACTGTCCATGGACTTCTCCACCCAACTAGAGTGGGTTGCCATTTCCTTCTCTAGGGTATCTTCCCTATCCATGGATCAATCCCACGGCTCCTGCTACATCTCCTGCATTGCAAGTGGATTCTTTACTCCTGAGCCACCAGGGAAGCCCTCCAAATTTGATGAGAAACCGTGAAAGGGCTTGAGATGGGCAGTGACGTGATCTAACTTTGACTTTAAGGAACACTCTCCGGTGTATGTAGAGTGCAGACCTGGTCAGGAGCCTGGAGTGGAGGGGAATAGTGAGGAGGCTGGGGAGGAGTCTTCACCAGGCAAGTGGCAGAGGTGTAGAGAGCAGTGTGTGGCTCTCAGAGGTGTTTGGAGTAGCACTGATGCCACTTGTTGGATGGCAATGCATGAGATGGCAGTAGTGAAGGCAGAAGAAAGCTTAGGATTCTCGTTGGAGCGTCTTGATGAGGGTGAATTATAGAGGCGAGGAAGAGCATGGTCAAAAAGCAAGCATTTAGTTTGGTGTTGAGATATATAGAGATGCTTGTGTGATGTCTGAGAGGGATTACTGAGTGGGTGGTTAGATGCACAATCCAAAGTTCAGAGAAGAGGGCTAGACTGGAGCCGTGAATTTTAGACTCATTATCTGACAGATACTACTTAAAGCAGAGAGAATTGGTAAGATGACCTAAGGAGACATTATAAAGAGAGAGGAGAGGAAGATACCGCCATTCAGATACCCTCAGATGCCCACAGATAACCACCATTAATAAATCAGGTAGAAAAAAGATCTGAGAAGGGGATTTAGACAGAATACCAGCAAAGGGGAGGGAGGGAGGCTGATGAGAAGGGTGGGTTTCAAGAAGGAGGGAGGGGTAAGCTGTTGAAAATGTCATGGAGGGTGGAGTTAGGACACCAGGAGAAAAGGATTCTTCTTTCAAGTTTTTGCTGAACTTGGCCAGAAACATTTCAATAGAGTGGTGGAACAGCAATTCTTTAGTAACTAGAACATTTAGCCAACTAAATATAACGTCTATTCTTCAAACATTTTGAATAAGTGAGATTGAAATTAAGTACTATTATCCTCCAAGTGACTCGAATATTTTGATAGACCTCAAGATTGAACTCATATGCTTATGCCTATAGCTCTCTGATTCTTTGTTGCTAAAACAGGGACCAAAGCTTCAATGAACACAGATTTTTAGGATGCTTTGGCACTTCTCCATTCTTCAGTTATCACTATCAATCTCAGGCTGAATAGATAAATATAATCGTAAATTTTCACTTGTTATTTATGAATATGTGTAGTAAATAATCGTAATAGCAGAAACTTTTTTGAACACTTACTGGGTTCAGTGCCCTGTGATATACTTTCTCCATGTATTAAGTGATATAGTTGTAGAATTATTCTCAGTTTTCAGATGAATAAATGACGTCTTGATGAAATTACATAATGTCCATAAGCAGGCAGAGTCTGGGCATGAAGCTTTAAACACTGTACTGCATTGCTAATTTATCAACTCATAAAAATCACTTTGGTTAAAAATGCAAATAGTCAAGCATACCTCTGAAGTTGAGATCAATATTTGTGAGCTAATTTATTTGAAATAAAACTGTTTTAACAGCTACCAACTGACTTGAAATAATAGCTGGGATAAGTTTGTAAAGTCATATGAGGATTATGACTGTAGATGGATGAAAGAGTTCAAAAGAAATAAGCATAAAACCAGCTGTTTGATTTTTAGAACCACACATGTGGTTTTCATATTGAAATTACTGCTTCTAGCTATTCATGCAGAAATATCTAAATCTTGAATTAATTTTAAAATGCTGATCTAGGTATTTGGCACAGGCAGAATATCAAAGATGGTGGCTTTAGTTTTTTTTTTTTTTTTTTCCTAAAGAGTGTCTATTGACAACATCTAGCCTTTGGTGTCATGCATTCTTTTCTATTTGACTTGAATAAACTTTGAATTATGACAAAAATGGTATAATATGATTTGTATATTTAAAACTCTTACCATAGCTATTCTAATAATACTGCAATTAAATATACTGAGAGGGCCATTATATTTTAACTTGCATTCTGTTTCCATGTTTTTGTTGTTGTTCAGTCACTCTGTCGAGTCTGACCCTTTGAGACCCCTTGGACTGAAGCACGCCAGGCTTTCCTATCCTTCACTATCTCCCAGAGTTTGCTTAAACTCAAATCCATTGAGTCGGTGATGCCATCGAACCATCTCATCCTCTGTCATCCCCTTCTCCTACCTTCAGTCTTTCCCAGCATCAGGGTCTTTTCCAATGAGTTTGCTCTTCCCATCAAGTGGCCAAAGCAGGAGCTTCAGCTTCAGCTTCAGCTTCAGCATCAGTCCTTCCAATGATATTCAGGGTTGATTTCCTTTAGGACTGACTGGTTTGATCTTGCTGTCAAGAGTCTTCTCCAGCACCACAGTTCAAAGGCATCAGTTCTTCAGCACTCAGTCTTTTTTATTGTCCAGCTCTCACATACATACATGACTACTAGAAAAACCATAGCTTTGCCTATATGGACCTTTGTAAGCAAAGTAAGGAGAAGGCAATGGCAACCCACTCCAGTGTTCTTGCCTGGAGAATCCCATGGACAGAGGAGCCTGGTGGGCTACAGTCTATGGGGTCACAAGAGTCGGACACGACTGAGTGACTAGATGATGATGACAAAGCAAAGTGATATCTCTGCTTTTCGATACACTGTCTAGGTTTGTCATTGCTTTTCTTCCAAGGAGCAAGCATATTTTAATTTCATGGCTGCAGTCACTGTCTGCAGTGATTTGGGAGTGCAAGAAAATAACATCTGTCACTGTTTCCATTGTTTCCCCTATGCATGAAGTGATGGGATGGGATGCTATGATCTTCATTTTTTGAATGATGAGTTTTAAGTCAGCTTTTTCACTCTCCTCTTTTACCTTCATCAAGAGGCTCTTTAATTCCTCTTCGTTTTCTGCCATAAGAGTGGTGTCATCTGCATATCTGAGATTGTTGATATTTCTCTCTGCAACCTTGATTCCAGCCTGTGCTTCATCCAACCCGGCATTTCACATGATGTACTCTGCATAGAAGTTAAATAAGAGTGACAATAAGAGGCCTTGATGTACCCCTTTCCCAATTTTGAGCCAGTCTGTTGTTCCATGTCCGGTTCTAACATGTTTCCATGGTAGTTACTTTAATATATAAAAAAACTTAATTAATGTTTATGTTTTCCATTACAGGGATTTGTTTTATTAAAATTTTTATTGTAATATGTACAAAGTAGTAACCTACATCAGAAAGATAAACAATTATGAGAGGTAACAACTAAAGTTAAAAATGATGCCAAGTCAGGCTCAGATAAGGTAGACATTACATATATCCTTTTTTTTTTCTTTAAATAGAAGGAAAGATTACTATTCAGAAGGGAAAAAATTGTGAAAAATATAATTCTATTTTTAAAACATAAATCATATGACCAAAAGGACCGGCCAAGTGAAAATCACTCAGTTGTGTCTGACTCTTTGCGACCCCATGGACTGTAGAGTCTGTGGAATTCTCCAGGCCAGAATACTACTGGAGTGAGTAGCCTTTCCTTCTCTGGGGGATCTTCCCATCCCAGGGATTGAACCTAGGTCTCCTGCATTGCAGGCAGATTTTTTACCAGTTGAGCCACAAGGGAAGCCCTAAAGGACAGGCAAGAAAAAAAAAAACAAAAAACAAACAGATAAACTAAACTACATGAAAAAAAACAAAAAACCTTCTCTGTAGCAAAGGACACAATTAACCAAGTGAAAAGATAATCTACAACATGGAATAAAATGTTTGCAAATCATTGACTGATAAGGGGGCTTCTCTGGTGGCAATGCAGGAAATGTGGGTTCAATCTCTAGGTCGGGAAGATACCCTGGAAGAGGGCATAGGAGCCCACTCCAGTATTCTTGCTGGGAAAATCCCATGAGCAGAGGAGCCTGGCTGGCTACAGTCCATGGGTTCGCAAAGAGTCGCACATGACTGAAGCAACTGAGCAAACACGCATTTCCTGATAAGGGATTAATTTCCAAAATAACGAAGAGTTTCTACACTGCAACAAAAACAAAAAACAAAAAAACAGATTAAAAAGTGGGCAAAGGATTTAGGTAGACATTTATCCAAAGAAGATTTACGAATATCAGATAAAAGATGTTCAAATCATGAATCCTTAGGGAAATGAAACTGAAAACCACAATGAGGTATCATCTTACACCCATTAGGATGACTGCTGTTTAAAAAAAAAAAAAGCAAAAAAAAAAAAAAAAAAACAAAGCAAAAAACCAGAAATTAATAATGTTAACAAGGATTGGAGAAATTAGACCATGGTTCACTGTTGGTGGACATGTAAAATGTTGCAGCTGCTAAGGAAAACAGTATGGGAATTCTTCAGAAAATTAGAAGTAGAATTGTCATATGACCCTTTCTGAGTATGTACCCAAAAGAAATGAAAGCAGGGACTTGAACAGATTTTTGCACATTCATGTTCATAGCAGCATTATTCACAATAGCTAAAAGCTGGGAGCAGCCAGTGTCTCTCAGTGGAGGAATGGATAAACAAAATGTGGTATGTACATAGAGTGGAATGTTATTCAGTCTTAAAAAGAAAGAAAATATTGACACATGCTACAACATGATCTAAATTTGAGGACATTCAGTTCAGTTCAGTTCAGTTGCTCAGTCATGTCCGACTCTTTGCGACCCCATGAATCACAGCACGCCAGGCCTCCCTGTCCATCACCAACTCCTGGAGTTCACTCAGATTCACGTCCATCGAGTCGTCCCCCTCTCCTCCTGTCCCTAATCCCTCCCAGCATCAGAGTCTTTTCCAATGAGTCAACTCTTTGCATGAGGTGGCCAAAGTACTGGAGTTTCAGCTTTAGCATCATTCCTTCCAAAGAAATCCCAGGGTTGATCTCCTTCAGAATGGACTGGTTGGATCTCCTTGCAGTCCAAGGGACTCTCAGGAGTCTTCTCCAACACCTCAGTTCAAAAGCATCAATTCTTCGGTGCTCAGCCTTCTTCACAGTCCAACTCTCACATCCATACATGACCACAGGAAAAACCATAGCCTTGACTAGACAGACCTTAGTCGGCATTACACCAAGTGAAATAAAGTCACAAAAAGATAAGTACAGCATGATTCCCCATATATGTGATTTAGGGCAGTCAGATTAATAGGGACAGAAAACAGAATGGTGTTTGCCAGGGGCTGGGGGTGGGAGAAATGATGAGCTATTGTTTCATAGATACAGAGTTTCAGTTTTGCAAGATGAAAAGTTACAGATGGTGGTGGTGAATATACAATGTGAAGTACTTAATGCCATTGAACTATATTCTTAAAAATGGTTACAATGGTAAATTACAATATTTGTATTTTACTAGGATTAAAGGCTCCTCTGTCCTGGAATTCTCCAGGCAATAATATTGGCGTGGGTAGCCGTTTCCTTCTCCAGGGGATCTTCCTGACCCAGGGATCAAACCCAGGTCTCCTGCACTGCAGTCAGATTCTTTATCATCTGAGCTGCCAGGGAAGCCCCCCTGCCACCACCCCCAATAAAGATATATATATATACAAATCATTGTATAAGTGGTGTGGTTTTAAAAAAGATTTCAAAGATGAGAAATGAGAGGGTGTATGGCATTAATAAATAGGAACTAATCTGAAAATATTTTCAGAGCTTTCTCATGCATAATAAAGTCTACATTAATATATAGTGTCTAATTATAAGAAAAACTATGACAAACATAGACAGCATATTAAAAAGCAGAGACATTACTTTGCCAACAAAGGTCTATCTAGTCAAAGCTATGGCTTTTTCAGTATCATGTATGGATGTGAGAGCTGGACCTTAAAGAAGGCTGAGCACCAAAGAATAGATGCTTTTGAACTGTGATGTCGGAGAACACTCTTGAAAGTCCCCTGGACTGCAGGGAGATCAAACCAGTCAATTTTAAATGAAATTAACTCTGAATATTCATTGGAAGGATTGATACTGAAACTGAAGGTTCAATACTTTGGCCACCTGATGCGAAGAACTGACCCATTGGAAAAGACCCTGATTCTGAGAAAGATTGAAGGCAGGAGGAGAAGGGGACGACAGAGGATGAGATGGCTGGATGGCATCACTGACTCAATGGACATGAGTTTGAACAAGTTCCAGGAGATGGTGGTGGACAGGGAAGCCTGGCATGCTGCAGTCCGTGGGATCTCGAAGAATCAGACACGACTGAGTGACTGAACAGCAACAGCAAATTATATATAATCAGATATCCAATTATATAATTATGTATAATGTAAAAATCTCTTGTGTTCTCCTTGGTGCTGAGGATTTTCTGGGAATGATAATGAAAGGAACTGTATACACTAGCTCAATTCAGACGTTCTGTTCTGTTGCAGATCTGTGGCCACTGTTCCCATGGTTCAGAGGCGCCATGAGGCTCACTGACTCTTGGAGGCTTTGGCTCTGGGCCGCAACGTTCCTGCTTCCTGTTTCCGCTTCCGTGATGAGCAGGGACAAGCCAGGTATCCAGGTCGCCTTTGTGTCCAGTCTCCAAATGTTATTTGTAGTCTTTATTTTTAAAAAAAATTATTAAAATCTTACGGTTGAAGAGGACAGATTAAATCTACAAGTGAAAAATAGATAAGAATTTATTGTTTTCCCCATTGACCTTCAAGTCACACATTGAGAATGCCTAGATTTACACTTTTCAATATATGTATTAGTCTAAATAGCTTTTGTTTATCTCATTGATGTTTATAAATATAAGTATGCATTTTGCATCCATGTGTCTGTTTCTCCCTTTCACCTTTAAATGATGTTACTTAAATTATTCAGATTATAATATGGAAACTCATTAGTATTAAGGGACGTATCTAATGTTAATTAGGGAAAATTGAAAAAAGACTAAAATAGAAAAAGAAACGTAGCTTAATTATATGTCAGTTTTGTAGTGTCTCGGATGAAGTGAACAGGAAAATAACACTTAGACCACTTTTTGACCTAAATAGATAATTGTTATTTAGTGGCTGCATTGTGTCCGATCTTTTGCAACCACATGGACTGTAGTCCGTCAGACTCCACTTCCATGGGATTTCTCAGGCAAGAATACTGGAATGGGTTGCCATTTCCTTCTCCAGGGGATCTTCCCAACCAAGGAATGGAACCCATGACTCCTGCATTGACAGGTTAATTCTTTACCACTGAGCCATCAGGGAAGCCCTAATATTTACTTGCAATTGTTAAATTATCAACCTCATAATATTTCCAAAGGATTTGAAGGCAATTTGAAATATTTATTTCCATTTCTGATTTTTAAAAATGATCAGGTGGCTAATTTGGAAACCTTTTCTTGATCATTGAGTATGTGTAAGTTACTGAACTAGATGCATTCTATATTATAAAGTTTAACTAGACACACTGAAAAGCCATTTGTTAAGCAAAAAGAAGCTTTGACTTGACTTTTGTGCAAATGACCACACATGATGAATTCTGACAATAGTCACATATGATGATATGTCCCGAGAGTATGAGTTGTCTTGTGCTTATTCTTTTGAATATTTCTTTCAGAATTTTGGCTAACAAGGTATATACAGGTTTATGACACACCCCAGTAGAGACTTTTGAGACTTTTATAACAATCTATTATAAAGATATAGCACATCTGTGTCTCTTGAATATTTTGTAAGTCTTTATGATTTTTCACTAATTTGGCAGGGGGTACATTTCATAAAATAATCTACATGGGAGTTTGAATATGCTAACACCATACCAAGGACATCCTGGGGCTCTCCTACGTTTTGGGGGATGGGGGAACACTTTCTTTTGTCAGAAAAATCAGGAATGACTCATGGCAAAAAGTAGTACCTAGAGCAGGGAGTTTATCCTGATAATGTTGCTACTCTCCTGAATTTTTTTAATGTCTCTTCATTTTAAGAGACATAGAAGGTAATGCAAGTAATTACTTAATCAGAGGGGATAGGACTTTTTTGGCTAGAAAGGTGAGTGAATCAGTTTCCAGGCACGTGCTAGTGTGTAATAAGTGTTCCTGATGATGATCTGAAGGATCTACACAAATGATTTTCCAGGTTTAGTGTGAATAAGCATCATCTGGAGTATTTATTCTCTGGTCCCACTCCAGAGACACTTACGATGCAGGGCAGCCTGGGGTGGAATTCAGTAATTGACATTTTTAACCAGCTTCCCAGGTGAATCTAATGCCCTATGTTTTAGGAAAATAAAGAAACACTCACCTTTTTGGTAATTGTCTCTTGTACCTTATGCTGCCAGGTTCCTTTTATTTTTTATTTGTTTACTTACTAATTTACACTTTAATAACTCTTTTTGGAGGGGTAAGAACATTTAACATGAGCTCTACCCCGGTAAAACATTTCTTTATTTTTATAGCTGACCTTCCATTTATTTATTTTTAAAATGTATTATTACTGATTGATTTTTGACTCCGCTGGGTTTTCGTGGCTGCAAAGGGTTTTTCCTAGTCGTGGCTAGTGGGGGCCGCGCCCCAGTTGCGGTGCACGAGCCCCTCATTGCGGAGGTTTCTCTGGCTGCAGAGCTCAGGCTCCAGGGCGCATGGGCTTCAGTACTTGTGGCACGTGGGCTCAGCAGCTGCAGCTTATGGGCTCCAGGGCACAAACTCAGTAGTTGTAGCGCACGGAGCTTTGCTCCACGGCGTGTGGGATCTTCCTGGATCAGGGGTCAAACTCGTGTCTCCTGTACTGGCAGGCAGATTCTTTACCACTGAACCACCAGAGAGCCCCACACTTCTACGTGCATAATACAGCACTGTTCGCTATGGATCTCTAGAAGGTAATCATCTTGCAGAACTGAAGCTCCCCAACCTTGGGATTTCCTTGAATGTGATGCTCCTGTACTTTGCTATCCCAATCCCTTAATCAGGTTTACTGTATATGGGGAAATTGGAATGCATATGTTCTGGCTCAATTTACTCTACCAAATTAATCTTTCTGAAAGATTTTCCTAGGTGTGAATTACAAGTTGATCAAAAGTCTAGTAAGCTTTATGTAACTTGAAGCATGGAGGGGAATGACTAAAGATGAAGAGTTGATTTTATTAGACTGTCTGGTAGGAGGTGCTCGTGAAACAACTCACCCTAAATGTGCCGTGGAAGTTACTTGATTGAAAGTATCATTTGCATTAATTGAAAACGTCAGCACAGCCTGTCATGAGGATTACTGGAGAGGATGACACTCCGAGCCTGGCCTGACAGGGGCTCTTCTCGTGTCTTGTGTGTCTGATTCACACGCAAGATTCCCTTTTTAGTTTCCTCATGTGCAGACCTGTGTGTGTGGTCACTAACCATTTACCGGAGGGAAGTGATTACAGCTAAAAATAAAATATAGCAAATCTGAGGGAGAGGCTAGGATTTCAACTCTGGAGCCTGTGAAGTTGTCAACAGTCTGCTGTTAAACTTAAATATATGAAGGATAATTCGAGTCTTTTAATTGCTTTACTGAACTCAATGGAGTACTTAAAGGTTACTTGCAATATTGGCCCAGTTGGGGTGGAATCAAGAATAATACAGAAAGATTCAATAACACCTTGAAAATTAAAATCCTGAAGCTATTCAGAATTAGTGGTTTCATATTCTTTGGACAGTGTTACCATTATGTTGAGATTATAAGGCATACTTGAGTGTTTTCACACAGCAGATAAACAATTTGAATGTGGCCATTTCAGCTCTTTGTCAAAAAATGGTGGGGAAGAGACTTGTAATAACAAATATATATTGCATGCATTAGCTCCAGACTGGCTTTAGTCACTTTCTTAAAAATTTCCTCTATGATAGAAGCTTATGTATCATATGGTTCCTCTTTCTCCTCCACTCTCCTTAATCTAGGAGCTTCTCAGTGATGTGCTGTGCTAAGTGGCTTCAGCTGTGTCCAACTCCTTGCAACCTTATAGACTATAGCCTGCCAGGCTCCTCTGCCCATGGAATTCTCCAGGCAAGAATACTGGAATGGGTAGCCTTTCCCTTCTCCAGGGGATCTTCCCAGCCCTGGGATCAAACCTGGGTCTCCTGTATTGCAGGCGGATTCTTTACCCTCTGAGTGACCAGGGCTAGTAGTGAAGAACCCGCCCACCAATGTAGGAGACGTAGCAGACACTGGTTCTGTCCCTGGGTCAGGAAGATCCCCTGGAGGAGGAAATAGCAACCCACTCCAGTATTCTTGCCTGGAGAATCCCATGGGCAGAAGAGTTTCGTGGACTACAGTCCATGGGGTCGCAAAGAGTCCGACACGACTGAAGGGACTTCACGCAGGCACGCTCCTTAATCTCAGGCAAGTATGCTAATTACCATCAAAAGTAATAAAAACAGAAAACAAGGTGAGGAGGTATGCTATTATATAGAGAATTCTATTTTATGTTTTGAAGAATTTCTCATACTCCATATGGTACGAGGTTAAGAGTCTTTCCCTGGTGGTTCAGACAGGGTAAAGAGTCTGCCTGCAGTGCAGGAGACATGGGTTCGATCCCTGGGTCAGGAAGATCCCCTGGAGAAGAGAATGGTTACCCACTCCAGTATTCTTGTCTGGAGAATTCCGTGGACAGAGGATCCTGGCGGGCTACAGTCCGTGGGTTTGCAGAGTCAGACACGATTGAATGGCTTTCATACACACACACGTACACACACACAAGTCCTACTGCTGATAAATGTACCTTGTAACTCCTCAATTTTTAAAGTGCTGGAAAGCTTCACAGTTATCAAATAAAGATTATGGCTCCTAACCACAATTATTAAATAAAGCTTCAGAATTTTTAAATAAAGATTATAGCTTCTAACCAAGTATTCTTCTTTGGAGAAACAGCTCTGGACAAAAAATAAACAGCGAAGGTTCTGTGACCCCTTTGTTACCTCTTTGTTAAAATAGTTGTGTTGTGGTTTTTTTCTTGTTTGGTCACTCTTCCATATTTCTTTGGTTATATTCTGGTCTGATGTTATTTACCTCTTTTTGTTAACCATTGTTTCTCTCCCAACCTAGGATACTCCATAATCCTTTATCAGAGGTATTAGCAAAGTATAGAGTACAGGGGTCCTAAGGACAACTAGTAACACTCAAAAGAAAGGCCTCTGTCAATAGGAAGTCTGTCAGCCTTAAAAAAATGCAAAGCACCTGAGAGTTCTTACTTTGATCCATTTATGAAAAAAATACAAGCTAGTTCTGCATCTGTGGTAAACTGCTGTTCATCTCCTCAACTGTAATCCTGAGACAAATGTTGTGTCATGAGTTTTGTCAGTAAAGGTAAAGAGAACAACTTTCCTTAATACCTGTTAGAAAACAAGAGTGACGCCTGTCCGAATGGCTACCCCCAAAGAGACCACAAGTGACGAATGTTGGCGAGGGTGTGGGGAAAGGGACCCTTTGCACACTGTTGGTGGGAATGTAACTTGTTGCAATTGTCGTGGAAAACTGTGTGGAGGTTTCTCGAAAAACTAAAAACAGAGCTACTGCATGCCCCAACAATTCCACACCTGGGTATATATGTGAAAAAACCCCACTAATTTGAAAAGATACATGCACCTCAATATTCATAGCAGCACTGTTTACAGTAGCCAAGATTTGGAAGTAACCTAAGTGTCCATCAGTGGATAAAGAATAAAGGATAAAGCAGGTACACACACACAAGCACGCACGCACACACACAATGGAACACTCAGCCATAAAAAGGAATGAAAATTTGCCATTTGCAGCAAGATGGGTGGCCTTGGAGGGTATTATGCTAAATGATATGCCCCGTGGACTGTAGCCTGCCAGGCTCCTCTGTCCATGGGATGGATTCTCCAGGCAGTAATACTGGAGCCAGTTTTCGGTTCCTTCTCTGGGGAATCTTCCTGACCCAGGGATCAAGCCTGCATCTTCTTCACTGGCAGGCAGATTCTTGACCACTGCGCCACCTGGGAAGCCCATAAGTCAGACAGAGAAAGACAAAATCTAGAAAGCAAAATGAACTACCGAATGTAACAAAAAAGAAACGGACCCACAGATGTAGAGAACAAACTAGTGGTTCCCAGTGGAAGAGAGAGGGGGTAATACAGGGGTAGGAGATTAAAAGGTACAAACTATTATGTATAAAATATGCTACAAGTATAAGCATTGGAATATAGCCAATATTTTATAATAACTATAAATGGAGTATAAGCTTTAAAAATTATACAACTATGTTGTACACTTGAAACATATAACATTGTACATCAACTATACCTCAATAAAAAAGAAGAGTGATAAACAGAACGCCTGTGAAACTGGACAGACTCAACTGTGATTATAGAGGTAATAATTCCATAATACTGGAGAAGGAAATGGCAACCCACTCCAGTTCTCTTGCCTGGAAAATTCCACGGATGGAGGAGCCTGGTAGGCTACAGTCCATGGGGTCACAAAGAGTTGAACACGACTGAGCAACTTCACTTTCTTTCTTTCTATAATTCCTTTTGGAGAAGGAGGTGGCAACCCACTCCAGTGTTCTCGCCTGGAGAATCCCATGGACAGAGGGGCTTGGTGGGCTGCAGTCTATGGGGCTGCAAAGTGTCGGACGTGACTAAGCAACTCACACACACAATTCCATAACACAGTATGTGTACTCCTGAAGATACGAAGAAATAGAAAAAATAAAGCAGTCAAAACAGACAAGAGAGAGACATGTTGCAGTTTCTCAGGAGGCAGCTGATGCCCTCCTTCCCTTCTTGTGTTGCACACGTTGCTCCCATGTAATCCCTTCCATCCCTGTGCTATTTGAGAGGAGGAAGAAGGAATACAAACTGCCTTTCATGAATACCAAACTGACGACTTTTACATATAAGTGGGCATGGAAAGACCAGAGCAATGATAGGAAAAATATGTTTTGAAAGGCATGTGATCTAGTTTCTGGACTAGAACACTTACCAGTTGCATAGGAGGCCAAGTCAGCAGGTGAGAACAAGGAAAAGGATTTAGAGATTAAGGGAACAAGTGATTTTTTTTCAAGCACATGTTTCAAACTGAGAGCAAGGACAAAATACATTTCTACTAAATAAAGAGAATATCATAGGTACTCAGCTTGTCTGGAATGTGATTTTGAGAGGCATGTACAACACAGGGGGAAAAGCAGGACTATGGGGAATGAATTTTTAATCACTGCCATCAAGTCACTGTGTAATCTGGGGGGAAGTCACATAACTTCTCTTAAATGACTTGTTCTCAGGCCCTCAGGTTTCCAATTTTTAGAGGAAGAGAAGGATAAAGATCTTTTTAAAATATATGTAATTTTTGCAGATAATCTCAATGAAATCAGATAATCTTTCCCAAATCTGACCTAGCCTTCCTGTCTGATGCTTTGCCCCCTTGCAGTATCCTTCCAACCCTAGGAACTGCCCGGGTCCTTCAAGCTAAGTCAGACAGAAAGGGGGTCTGACAGTCACCGACAGCATCTTAAGATAAATCTGCCAAAGACTTCTGCGTTAACATTTGAAAAGATCTGTTGATTAAGGGCCCCCAAGTCGTGCATCTTTTGTGGGTGAATTTTAAGTAATTACTTTTGAAAGGTTACCACGAGCCCTGAAACGCTACACCTGCCTAAATTCTCCTGTCCATCTGATAGAATGCTTGGATATTTGGGTCTTATCAATAGTCCTTCAAGATACATTTACCCCAAAAGTATGATTTACTTTATATTAAAGTGTGTCATTGCTTAAAGAAATTAACATATCCAATTTTTTAATATCTGCTTCTATTGGATTGCCTTTTTTATGCAATGAACCATGAGACCCATGCATACAACTTATTGTACCTTGAGTCTTACACCCAAGGAATTAACATTTAGTTGTTTTATTTTCAACAGAACTATAGGCGACTTACAATATTGTGTTAGTTTCAGGTGTACAGAAAAGTCATATACATATAAACATATATATACATATTCTTTTTCAGATTCTTTTCCATTATAGGTTATTATAAGATATCGAGTATAGTTCCCTGTGCTATATAGTAGGTGCTTGTTGTTTATCCATTTATATATAGTCGTGTGTATATATGAATCCCAAACTTCTAATTTATCTCTCCCCAGCTTTCTCTCTTGGTAACTGTAGAAGTTTGTTTTCTGTGTTTGTGGGTCAGTTCTGTTTTGTAAATATGCTCATTTGTATCATATTTTTAGATTCCACATATAAAGTGATATCATGATATTTTTCTTTGACTTACTTCACTTAAATTAACATTTAGTTTTCTTTTTTTTGTTCAGCTTTTCATAACAGAACACATGCTAGAGATATAAAGCTGTATTTGATTTTTATAAACTGAAGACTTTAGTGAAAAGCATTTTCATAAATATTACTGGAAATGTTCAATTTTATTTACTTCAAAGTGACAGGTGTATTATCTTGGCATCATCATATATTCATTAAGTCTGCAGAAGAATTTAAATAAGATATATACTGTTTCCAACTTGGCAATAAGCTAACATACCTTCCGCTTATTACCAATGCATCATAGTAGGAAGTTCCTTCCATAGTCTGGATATGTGCTTGCCAATCATCTGTTGGAGTCTCCCTATATACATTGTGAAGAATTTCAAGTTAACCTCATTTACAGTAGTCATATAGTCATTCCAAGTCACTGTAAAAAATTTGATCACAATTTTGGTGTTTTGTTTTATAAAAATTACTTTTAGCTTACAGTGCTTTCTCAAAGACAAGCTGTTTTCCTCACTCTGTTGAGGTATTACTCACACAAAGGTCCGCAGATCTTAGGTGCACAGTGCAGTGAATTTTTGCATAATGTATTTATACATCTGTGAAACTGCCGCTCAGATCCAATTATAGAACTTTCCAGAACCGCAGAAGACTTTCCTGGATCCCATCCCAGCTGACACCCTACCAAGATAACCAGTACTCTGATATAGATAAGTCATACAATCTCTTGAACTTCATATAAATGGAACTCTAAAGTTTGTATTCTTTGGAGAATGGTATTTTTTTCCACTTATTATATCTATGAAACTCATCCAGGTCATTGCCTATAGCAGTACTTCATTCTTGTTTATTGCTACACTTTTTCATTGTATATACCACAATTTATTTATTCTTGTCAATGAGCATTTGGTTGTCTCCAGTTTTAGATGCTTATGACTAATGCTGCGAGGAATATTCCCTTCTAAAAGAGCCTTTTACACCATTTCTGTACTCCTTTTTCCTGGGTTATTGACGTTCCAGGTCTTTGAGTTCATGATTATTTAGCTTTAAGAAATGCTACCAGTTTTCTTAAGTGGTTGTACTGATTTCCACTCCCATGAGCAGCAACATAGGGAATCTTTCCTGCTCCTCATCCTCATTAGCACTTGTGCTGTTCTTTAATTTTTAGACGTTTAGTGGTCTCGCTGTGATTTTGCTTTGCATTTCCCTGATTACTAGGCGTTGAGCACCTTTTCCTGTGCAGGTTGGCAATATGAATATTCTCTTTTGTGAACTGCTTAGTTATTTATTTATTTTTTCACATTATCATGATAGGGTTTTGAAACTTTTCCTAATCAGGTTGTGAAAATTCTTTGTATGTTCTGGATATGATCCTTTGTTGGATATACATATTGTAATAGTCCCTGGATAGCCTTTTCACTCTTTTAACATTGTCTTTTGATCATTAAGATTTCAGTGAAGGCCAATTTGTCAACCTTTTGTGCTTTCTGTATCCCTATCAATGAACATTTTCTACCCTCAGTTCATTAAGATTCTGCATGTTTCTGTACTCTTTATTGTTTTACCTTTCACATTTATGTCTAAGAGAATCTCTAGTTAATTTCTGTGCATGGTGTGAGGTAAGGGTTCAGTCTTGTTCCACACTGACATTCCATTGATCCAGAATCATTGATTGAAAAGACCATCCCTTTCCCATTGGAACTGCAGTGGCCCTTTTGTGGTGAATCAGGAGACCATGTGTGCATAGGTCTGTGTCTGGACTCTCTGTTCTACTGATTTGTTTATATGTGCACCAGCACTACGTTATAAAAGTCCCTGGTGTACAATGTTGTAGATCCTCTGGCTTCTTCTTCTTCAGTTTTGTCTTAGCTGTTCTAGTTTTTCTGCAGTTCCACTTAAATTTGAGAATCAGCTTGTCAGTTTTCACATACACATTCACATTGGAATACACACACAACCTGCTGGGATTTTAATTGGTCCTGAACTACACCTAGAGATAAAATTGAGAATTGACATCTTAACAATACTGAGTCTTTCAGTCTAAATACTTGGTTAGTCCATTAGGTTATTTAGGATTTTGATTTCTCTCTACAACACCGTCTAGTTTTCAGTGCAGAGATCTTGATGGGATATTTAGTTTTTATAAAAATTATGATGAACTCAGATAAAAATGGATATGACTTCAATTTTCTTAAAAAAAATGGGCAGCATTTACAAAATATCCAGTTTTGTTATTACATAGGGCTTGTAATCATGTTAAGATCTCTGAGACAGGAGTTTCCAAGTAGATAAATATTGTTTAAAATTACTCAGTGCTATATGTTTTAATTGTGTGTGTTACATCTTATACTTCTGATTAAGTAGTTCGGTTCAGTTCAGTTCAGTCGCTCAGTCGTGTCCGACTCTTTGTGACCCCATGAATCGCAGCACGCCAAGCCTCCCTGTCCATCACCAACTCCCGGAGTTCACTCAGACTCATGTCCATCAGGTCCGTGATGCCATCCAGCCATCTCATCCTCTGCCGTCCCCTTCTCCTCCTGCCCCCAATCCCTCCCAGCATCAGAGTCTTTTCCAATGAGTCAACTCTTCTCATGAGGTGGCCAAAGTACTGGAATTTCAGCTTCAGCATCATTCCCTCCAAAGAAATCCCAGGGCTGATTTCCTTCAGAATGGACTGGTTGTATCTCCTTGCAGTCCAAGGGACTCTCAAGAGTCTTCTCCAACACCACAGTTCAAAAGCATCAATTCTTCGGCGCTCAGCTTTCTTGAAAGTCCAACTCTCACATTCATACATGACCACTGGAAAAACCATAGCCTTGACTAGACGGACCTTTGTTGGCAAAGTAACGTCTCTGCATTTGAATATGCTATCTAGGTTGGTCATAACTTTTCTTCCAAGGAGTAAGTGTCTTTTAATTTCATGGCTGCAGTCACCATCTGCAGTGATTTTGGAGCCCCCCAAAATAAAGTCTGACACTGTCTCCACTGTTTCCCCATCTATTTCCCATGAAGTGATGGGACCAGATGCCATGATCTTCGTTTTCTGAATGTTGAGCTTTAAGCCAACTTTTTCACTCTCCACTTTCACTTTCATCAAGAGGCTTTTTAGTTCCTCTTCACTTTCTGCCCTAAAGGTGGTGTCATCTGCATATCTGAGGTTATTGATATTTCTCCACTATTTATAACTTGATTTATCCTTCTGGTTAGGTATATTAAGCTGAGGCCATGTCACCACCCTTGAAGTCTACGATGCATTTGTTAAGTGAAGGATTGAGAGGCTGAGCAGTTGACCAGGAGAATGAGTAGTTTCCACTTTCCATGGAAAGTTTGATTTTCCGCAGTTCATCTCAGTGTCATAAAAACTTTGAGGTCATTAAACCCAAACATGAATTTCAGAAAACATGAATTTTTGGAAAAATAAGGTTGTGATTGTAAGATGACAAAATATTTCATCAATTTAGGTTAAGAATTTTCTAGTTATACAGTTGGCTTATTATAAAAACTGGCTGGAATTATGCCTGAAATAGCTATTAATTTCCTAGAATCTTGTTGTCCAGTTACTAAGTCATGTCTGATTCGAACTGTAGCACACCAAACATTCCCGTCCTTCACTATCTCCCAGAGTTTGCTCAGACTCATGTTCATTGTCTTGATGTTGCCATCCAACCGTCTCATCCTCCGTCGTCCCCTTCTCCTCCTGCCTTCAATCTTTCCCAGCATCAGGGTCTTTTCCAATGAGTCTACTCTTCGCGTCATACGGTCAAAGTACTGGAGCTTCAGTTTCAGTATCAGTCCTAATGAATATTCAGGGTTGATTTCCTTTAGAACTGACTGGTTTGATCTTGCTGCCCAAGGGACTCTCAAGAGTCTTCTCTAGCACCACAGTTCGAAAGCATCAGTTCTTTGGTGTTCATCCTTCTTTACAGTCCAAATCTCACATCCATACATGACTACTGGAAAAACCATAGCTTTGACTATTTAGACCTCTGTCGACAAAGTGATGTCTCTGCTTTTTACTAAACTGTCTAGGTTTCTCATAGCTTTTCTTCCAAGGAGCAAGAATCTTTTAACATTGTGACTGCAGTTGCTGTCAGTCAGTTCAGTCACTCAGTCATGTCCAATTCTTTACGATCTCATGGACCATGGACTGCAGCAGACCAGGCCTCCCTGTCCATCACCAACTCCTGGAGCTTACTCAAACTCATGTCCATTGGGTCGGTGATGCCATCCAACCATTTTCATCCTCTGTCGTCCCCGTCTCCTCCTGCCCTCAATCTTTCCCAGCATCGGGGTCTTTTTCAGTGAGTCAGTTCTTTGTATCAGATGGCGAAAAGTATTGGATTTTCAGCTTCAACATCAGCCCTTCCAATGAATATTCAGAAATGACTTCCTTTAGGATTGACTGGTTTGATCAATTTGCAGTCCAAGAGTTTTCTCCAACACCATAGTTCAAAAGCATCAATTCTTCGGCGATCAGCTTTCTTTACAGTCACTTTAACTCACTTTTGCAGTCACCGTAGTCTGAATTAAATTTAAATATACCCCAGATAATAAGAAATTAGTGTATATATGTATAGTATTATATTAGTATATAGGGATGCAATGAATCCACTGTGAGTGAAAGCAAACTTGATCATTTCTTTGAACATCATTAATTGCCTCAACACATAATTAGTATTTTCTCAATGATTTTTTGGAGAAGGCAATGGCAACCCACTCCATTTCTCCTGCCTGGAAAATCCCATGGATGGAGGGAGGAGCCTGGTAGGCTGCAGTCCATGGGGTCATGAAGAGTCAGGCACAACTGAGCAACTTAACTTTCACTTTTCACCTTCATGCATTGGAGAAGGAAATGGCAACCCACTCCAGTGTTCTTGCCTGGAGAATCCCAGGGATGGAGGAGCCTGGTGGGCTGCCGTCTATGGGGTTGCACAGAGTTGGACATGACTGAAGCTACTTAGCAGCAGCAGCAGCAGCAGCAATGATTTTTATCTCATTTATTTTTCATTATAGACCACTTTAGTATAGCAGAGTCTGCTTTTGCTATTTAGTTTTATTTTAATAATTTATTTCAGGCTGCTTTAAAAAAATACCATAGTGTTTGGAGCTTAACCTACAGACATTTATTTAACACGGTTCTGGAGACTAAGTCTGAGATCAGTGTGCCAACCTGGCTAAGTTCTTGTGAGAACCCTCTTCCTGAATTCCTCAGAAGGTGGAGAGAAAGAACTCCTATTTCTCCAGTTTTTGTAAAGGATATGAATCCTGTCATGAGGGCTGCACCCCTATTACCTCATCCAAACTTAATCACGTCCTAAAGGCTCCACCTCCAAATACCATCACACTGGGGATTAAGACCTCAGTGTAGGAATTTGGAAAGGGACACATTTAGTTCATTGCAGTCTCCTTCTGCTCTAAAGTTTAATATCACTAATGCCAAAACCTGAATAGAAGTTGTGTTAAAATAGTAGTAGTTCACTTGTTCTAATATTAGAATATACTTTGAATATGAAAATTTAACAATATTAAAACTAGCTAATTTCCTACTGTCAAGTACATTGTAGCAATTATAATATTAGAGCAATAAAATTCTAACAATAGCTAAGACTAACAAGCATTGTCTGTATTCCAGACACTTCATGTATATGCTGCTGCTGTGGCTGCTAAGTCGCTTCAGTCGTGTCCGACTCTGTGCGACACCATAGACGGCAGCCCACCAGGCCGCCATCCCTGGGATTCTCCAGGCAAGAACACTGGAGCGGGTTGCCATTTCCTTCTCCAACGCATGAAAGTAAAAGTGAAAGTGAAGTCGCTCAGTCGTGTCCGACTCTTAGCGACCCCATGGACTGCAGCCCACCAGGCTCCTCTGTCCATGGGATTTTCCAGGCAAGAGTACTAGAGTGGGGTGCCATTGTCTTCTCCTCTTCATATATATAACCACATGTAATTCTCATGAACACACAATTAAGTGGGTAATACTCTTATCCTCGTTTAAAAGAAATTTGATAAAAGGATTTAATTTCTTTCCATTTTATCTTAGATTTCTGATTGTATTAAATGATTCACATTTATTCAAAGAAAAACAATAGGCGATATACTGAAAATTCTCAATATTTTTTTTTAAATAGAAAAGCAATGTCCTATACTGAGAACAGAGGGACGCCAGTTTACACAAGACAACAGAGATAAACCTGAAGTTTCAGGTAAGCATGATAGTCTTTCACAAGGAAGCATTTTTGTGTAAAATTATAACCAAACATGTTGTGTATTGTAGGTGACTCCTTGACATTGTAATTTAAGATGATAAGACCAATATCAATAAAATTAAGAGCAAAGCAGGCAGATGATATACAAAAATTTCTGCGAGCAGAATTTACATTGTTTAACCTGATGACCAACAACTCAACCTCTTGGAGAACAAAAGTTATTTGAAATTATAAAAGTCGTGTCTATTGTAGAAAATGTGAAATAAAGAAAATGTATGGGAAAGAAGATGCCGATGGCTCTTATTTTGGAACATTCCTACCCTTCTTTCTCTTTCTTTTTCCCTTTAATCCTCCATTTTCTCTCTCCACCCTCCCTCCACTCTGACTCATGCACACGTAGTCACAATCTATATACTGCATATGAAATCCACGCATTTCCCACACCAACATATTTTTTTCTAAAGCATAATATTTTTAAAAAGGCTGCTTAGATTTCAATTGGATAGGTATAGTGCTTTTTATTTAACTAGTTTTCTGTCTTTAGCTATCAGAGCTGGTACAATAACCTACTCTGATTATTTATTTAGAATCATTCCTAGATCAAAGAAAATTAATGCTTGAATCTTTTGAAATATATTTTGTCTTCCTATATCCTAAAGAGAGGAAATGGAAATCAAGAAATTTACGATTTAACCTGAAATAATCAATCTGCAGATAATGACTACAAAAGAATCCTATTTAAAAATCAGTATCTCTGTCAGTTGACTATGTTTAATAAAACTGCTGGATTAAATCATTTGTCACACTTCACAGGTTTTGACCTAGCAGAGCGATTTTCTCTGAGACATGTGTTTTGTGAAGGTGATAAAACCTGTTTCAAATTGGGAAGTTCACTTCTTATTAGAGACACCATGTAAGTAAAATAATAATTTTTCTTTATGTTTTTTAATACCATATAAATTACTCTCGAAAGAGATTCCAAATAGCTTGTTTAAAAATAAAAAGTTGTCTTGACAGTATCACAATCATTTGAATGCTGCAGTAAATGTGATATTTTTATACTGTGGTTTTTAATAATCTTTGCAAACTGATCTTGTTCTGTGGTGTTAATTTACATGTATAGATAGAGGCATGATTATTATAAAATAGTAATTAAATCTATTTTTGAAGAAATATTATTTATGTTTAAGTAGACTAACCAAAAATAGATTTTAAAATGTGAATTTGAAACATAAGACCAACGTAGACTTAGAGACAAAAGACTGATATTTTATTTGTTTCCACATGCTTCATGCATAGAGATAAGCTCTATGATAAATTAAAAGAATTTACCCCTTATTCATTGTATCTATTGTATAAACAGTAGGATAAAAAAACTTTTTCTTTTTTTTTATCTTGATACTTATTTCAAAATGGATTTACCTAAGGCTTTTTTATTGTTAGTTATCTTTATTATACTTCTGATAAATGAATCACTTTCCATTTAAATATTGCCAATTGGTCAGCAATTATACAAGGCAATAATTCATCATATGGTTGACTATAGGTAACTGGAGGATGGATCAACAGTAAATCAGAAAGCCTGAGTCATCAAGAAGGCAGATAGAACATATATGGTTCTGATATCCAGCCTTTGAGTCCAAGATGAACATTCCAGTGTATGAATACACTGCAATGAGTAAAGCATAAAATTCTGCTTGGTTTAATATGCAACACAGATGTTTTTGTGTGAAAACACGCATGGTCGCATCCACTTCCTGATGAATATTCTAATATTTGAGTTACGAGGTAGAGTTGTTGAGAATCTCAGCTTTGAAATTCTCAAAGAGAAATAGCATTAATTATCTCATTGCCCATCCTCAGAAGTATCGTGTTAATCAGGTTCCTAACTCCTTGAGAAAATTTTATTTTAAATTTTCTATTTTGTGATCCTTTAGATACTTTTAGTTTAATGATATGGTTCCTTAAAAGTAAACTGCTCATTAATTGGTAAGAAATCAGAGGGCTAAGGAAGAGGGTAATTTGATATCAGGGGATGTAACGGTGATTGTCTGCTGGAGAACTTTAGCAGATGTCACTGTACAGACCAGTGCTCTTGTGGGTGTCTCAAGCCTGAAAGTGGCTTCACACGCACACATTAAACCCTCAGGGCGTGACAGCTCCCTGTTTGGGTATTCATATGCAGTAAAGAAGAGTCCATTTGTGTCTCTTGTATTTCATATATATTGCTTTAGATGTTTCTTAAACATAAATTTAATTAATGAATTTAAGAAAGGCAATAAATCCTTTTCCAAAAATTAAAATACATGTTCTCTCTCACCTTCTCCTGATGATTTAAACCCCTCTAATTCTGGCCAGGTGGCCAAAGTATAGGAGTGGCAATTTGAAGTAGCTACATTGGAAAATTGTTGCCACATTTAGACAGTGCCATTCTCTTTTGAGTATGTGTGGTAATAAATACTATGTATGACTTGAAATTTATTTTTTGATTTGGGGCTCTAAAGCACTGTGAAACTGCTGGGCAATCAATGTAAGTTAATTCTCCAGCTCCGCACAGGAGAACTCTGGTCCCTCCACTGCAGGAAACTGGAGGGGATCTGGTTAAGCTGACTAGTGAGTGTCAAGTAGCTTGGCTCATCTCCACTTACATTTTGCTCTGTGAGCCAAAGATGTTAGGATGCTTTCCTCACATGATGCCATCTTGATTTTTCAATGAGACTGGAGTAAAGTTGCAGCTATTTATATATTTGTAAATGAGCTGTCTTGCAGAATCAGCATGTGAAAAGGCAGATGCTAATTCACATGGAAATTGGGACTTTTTCTATGCCTGAGCTTGTTTTTTTTATTGTTCTGGCATCTTCCAGGTTTAGGAGGGGAGATATCTTATGAACTGTTGGTCACTACCCAATGGACACTTTGTGCTTTTAGCCTGGCTTAACCTGGGGACCCAAAGGCAGCTCTTGCAAGGGTCCTTCAGGTAAACATTGTCCCCAGAAAGGTCGCACAGGTGCAGGAACATCTGATGAACTGTTTGGTTTTCTTTTCAATTCATGTCCATCTTCAGTATTCCTTCAGATAGGAAATGATAAGTATTTGGGGCTTGCTACCTAGTTCTCTAGAATCATCTTTCTGGAGGAAATTCCCACATTTTTTTTCTAATCTACAAGTTACATATCTCTGGTTATGTAGAAGAAATAATGATTTCTATACACATTGAGAGCAATATCCCAGATGATCATGCTCTGATTATCCTTAAATTGTGTTTTGGCAATTATCAGGGAAAGTGGTGAAGTTTTGAGAGAAAATTTCATAAAACATGCATATGGTATGAAGCACCTTATTTATTTGGTTTAATACGACTTTCATTAGTTGCTTGTATATAAGCATGTTTTTAAATAAAAATGTCTTAGTAGTTGAATACGTAAATTTAAGATGTAACAGAAAAAGTGAATTTCCTGATTTATTATTGAACTCAAGGATGGTTAACGGCCTTATCTCTCAGGTTTGGTGTCTGTCCAGAATAATGTGTTGAAAAGGATTCTGAGGCCCTGTTGAGTTCAGTATGTTGGAGTGTTATGGCCCATTAGCAAAAAGAGGGGGGAAGGGAGGGTTCACATATGTCTCAAGTCTGTAGCTTCTCTAACTTAGGATGATTCATGTGAGTTGGTGGCTTTTGCTACTGAAACAGTGCCCAAGGGGGGGGGGGGGAAATGAGGCTATGTGTGAAAAAATAATCAGCACGGATTAGTAAGATTTTATGAACTTGGATAGTGTAGCTAGAAACAGTTGGAATAATTGATATGGTCCTCTTTGCTTTTGTTACAAACAAATACATCTTCAGTGAAGAGGAGTTGTCTCTCTGTCCCTTTCATTAAACTGGTGGTTGCATTCTGGAAGGAAAGGTCTATTTAATTTCACAGCTTTACATGGAAAAAATTAGCTGGAGGAAGGTCTTCTCATTTGTGTTTTGTAATACATAATAATCTTCAGCAACTAGGAAACCCCACACTATATACATAGAAAATGTACAGAGTTTTAAAGAAGATTTTCAGTTTTCCTTTTTTTTTTTTTAAATTGTTCTGGCATCTTAAGCCTTAACAGTTCCCTTGGAAATATTCCTAAATATGGGAAAACTGTTATGTGTATTGCAGAGCATCATCAGCCCCCAGTCTTTGCTAGTATTGAGTGATTTACACTATGGGTATATCTTTTCTACACAAACCTTTACATTATGCTCAGACTTTTATTATTGTATTATATTAAATAACACTACAATGTACCGGAAGGTTGTTTCCTCTGTTTTTCTAACTAAAGAGGCCAGTTAAGACCCACCACTTACTCATTCATTGCCTCCTTGTTTATTTTTCATGTGTTCATTCATTCAGTAAATGTTTATTGAGCCAAAAAAATCCATAAGATTGATTTTTCTAGTAGAAATCCAAGCTTGTTTTTAGAGATCTTTCTCTATACTTCTAATTATTTTCCATCATTTTTTACCCATCTGTTTGCATTTGATATGCAGATATCACCCAATTTCTTCAGTGACATTAGATTTTTTTGTTATTAAGTTCTGTGTTTTAACTCAAAACTTGTAACAATTATAAATAAAAGTTGTAGCTTACTATAAAAAGTATTTTAGGAGTTCCTGAAATTTTCTTTTTTGCTAAGGGTTGAATAAGAGGGAGCATTTAATAAGTCACTGAAATGAATCCAGTCTAGTCCAGAGCTCATCCTTTCATTTAACATTTACTAGCTTACAGTGGCCTGAGCACTTCCTTAGGCTCTGTGATTGCCCTGGAGAAGGATGCAGGTGTAATCTTGCCTTCCCGGAGCCTGCCGGAAAGATACACAATGCAAAGAAAAGCTACACTTTGTTCTTGCCTTGACCTGAGAAGAAACTGAGCTGTGTTCTCTCATTTGAGCATAGGCTCCTGGACTCAAAGCCCACAACTCCTCTCGTAAAAGCTATGCTTCCTTAAGCATCACACCCAGGCTGACTTTCAGTATCTTCATTCCTTCCCTCATAAGAGCCAGTTTTCCAACCATGTTTAATTTTTATTACTCTTTGGGACCTCTCCAAGTTCTCAAAACCAGTTAAATTCTAAATCTCAAAATTACGTTCAGATACTGAAGCTTCTCATGGCTGAAAATTTTGGGAGGATTACTGCATCATTTCATTAAACTATAAAAAATGAATATTTATGCATTCCTTGGATTTCATTTGGGGCATTCTATATAGGAAGTTTCCCATGTAATGAACTGTGACTTAGCAACAAGCTGTCCAGCTGTTTACATGAGATTGACTGACAGCTGCACATAAGTCTGTTAACCAGTCCAAACTCATACTGCTCGCTGCACAGCAAGCCAATGAGGTGAGAGAAGATGGTGGACTACTGTCCCAAAGAACCATCTTACCTGAGGTGGAGTTCAAGCTTCTTTTCTACTGAAAGGGGAGGGAGTGGTGCTGGTTGTTGCAGACTTCTTGGTGTTGGAATCCTTTGTTCTTGCAGCATCCATAGGTCTGGTTTCATAGTGTTCCTATAAACCCTCAACAAGGCAAATGTTATTCTCTGTTCTGCAACTTCTTTATCTCTGTATGAATGGAAAAGCACTATACCTTTAAAGGTTAGAGTCATGAAAATGGGCTATTGTGTATATTTCAGGCTATAGGTAACATTTTTTAAAAAAAATATATTAACTTACAGCAAAAGCATTAGGACCTTTAACAAAGGTTAAAGTAAAAGAAACAGATCCAATATAGAGTCAGATTTGTTCTTCTCTATTATAATTTTTCTGTCACTGTATTTCCTAAACTATAGATTGGCATACCAGAAATGTGCAGTGAGTCATTAAATCGTACATTCTTAAGACAAAGGAAAAAGCTGATAGGTTTACAGTTAATAAATTTTTAAAAATCATACAACTTATCCAAATTTTATTTTATTTTTTATAACTTCTTTTATTGAAGTATAGTTGATTTACAGTGTTGGGTTAGTTTCTGCTATAAAACAAAATGATTCAGTAATACATATATATTATTAAATTCTTTTTCACATTGTTTTCCTTTATGAGTCATCATGGGATATTAAATGCAGTTTCCTGTGCTATCTAGCAGGACTTTGCTGCTTATCCATTCTATATATTATAGTTTATATCTGTTAATCCCAAATGCCCAATACATCCCTCCTCTACTTCCTCTCTCCCTCTGCAACCACAAGTCTGTTCTCTATGTCTGTGAGCCTATTTTTTCTGTTTCATAGATAAATTCATTTGTGTCATATTTTAGATTCACATATAAGTGATATTGTATGGTATTTGTCTGTCTTTTTCTGACTTGCTTCATTTAGTATGATAATCACTAGGTCCATTCATGTTACTGTAAATGGCATTATTTCATTCTTTTAAATGCAATTTAGTCAAATCTTATATATTAGAAAATAATTTTAAGAGTATTATACAGATTTTCAGAATGCATGGAAATATTTGCTTCTCTATCACAAGAGCTTCTTATCTTTTTCTAGAAAATTAAGGGATATTCGGTTAAGTTCAGTTCAGTCACTCAGTTGTGTCCAACTCTTTGCGACCCCATGAATCGCAGCACGCCAGGCCTCCCTGTCCATCATCAAACCCAGAGTTCACCCAAACTCATGTCCATCGAGTCGGTGATGCCATCCAGCCATCTCATTCTCTGTCATCTCCTTCTCCTCCTGCCCCCAGTCCCTCCCAGTATTAGAGTCTTTTCCAATGAGTCAACTCTTCGCATGAGGTGGCCAAAGTTTTGGAGTTTCAGCTTTAGCATCAGTCCTTCCAAAGAACACCCAGGACTGATCTCCTTTAGAATGGACTGGTTGGATCTCCTTGCAGTCCAACGGACTCCCAAGAGTCTTCTCCAACACCACAGTTCCAAAGCATCAATTCTTTGGCACTCAGCTTTCTTCACAGTCCAACTTTCACATCCATACATGACCATGGGAAAAACCATAGCCTTGACTAGACGGACCTTTGTTGGCAAAGTAATATCTCTGCTTTTTAATATGCTGTCTAGGTTGGTCATAACTTTCCTTCCAAGGAGTAAACATCTTTTAATTTCATGGCTGCAATCACCATCTGCAGTGATTTTGGAGCCCCCCAAAATAAAGTCTGACACTGTTTCCACTGTATCTCCATCTATTTCCCATGAAGTGATGGGACCAGATGCCATGATCTTTTTTTTCTGAATGTTGAGCTTTAAGGCAACTTTTTCACTCTCCTCTTTCACTTTCATCAAGAGGCTTTTTAGTTCCTCTTCGCTTTCTGCCATAAGTGTGGTGTCATCTGCTAAACGGTATTAGTACATTCCATTAATAGCTTATGTTGAGATGGTTACTTATTGGTTCACAACCACAGATATTCCCCAGATGAAATCTGAAATTGGCTCCTGTACACAGTGGGCAAAAAAGGGCAGAGCAACCCAGATGGGTAGTCTGCAGGTTTACTGAGCAAGGAAACTTACATGTGAGGCTTTTCTTGCATGCCACAATAGCGGTAGATCTCTACAGCCACTGGCCAGAATCACAGTTTATGTAGAACCTTCATGGGGGTCAGTCATGTACACTCTCCAGATGGTCTCAGCCACACATTACTCTCTCAAGGCTGCACCCTTGAAAGAACTTCTACCATGGAAACGGCAGGCAGAAAAGTACATTCCAAGGACAGGGGAGAGGGTTGCCTCTGGTGGTCCCTCTGGTTGCCCGGGACCAGCTCACAGGTCATCTGGTGGGCAAATCCTGTCAATGACCTCTTCCAACACTTCTAAAATATAATATAATGTGAAATATCAGTTTTGTATGTCCACTTAACAGAAACATTTAATATTATCATCAATTTAAGTAAGGATTTTCCTCCTTCAGATTTTATGTAATTATATAATTGACTTTTATATAATTTTATATAATTCAATATTTGGGGGTAAAAATTGATCATATCTATATAGATTCTACCTGGGTTGGGAAGGGCAACCTTTCCATGGAGGAGAGCATGGCAACCTACTCCAGTATTCTTGCCTGGAGAATCCCAAGGACAGAGGAGTCTGGCAAGCACATATAGATTCTACAACATTCATATCTAATTTATTTTGTTTTATTTTATTTTGGACACATCATTTACCATATCTACCATCTTGAAAGAAGTGAAAGAAAGTGTTAGTGACTCAGTCATGTCCAGCTCTTTATAACCCCTTGGACTGTAGCCCACCAGGCTCCTCTGTGGAATTCTCCAGGCAAGAATGCTGGAGTGGGTAGCCATTCCCTTCTCCAGGGTATCTTCTCCACCCAGGGATTGAACCCAGGTTTCCTGCATTGCAGGTGGATTTTTTACCATCTGAGCCACCAGGGACCCATCTACTATATTAATGAATGTTTAGTGAACAATATGTCATTGCTGACTAGAGGTATAATGTTGCACAGCAGATCTCTAGAGTTTATCTTCTTTTCAATTATAGATAATTACATGTAAATTATCTTAAATATCCTTATGCCACTTATCTTGAGAATAGTGAAGTACCAGTTAAATCTACTACTTAGGAGTCATAATAATGCAGATATTAGCACACAGTAATAAAATTAAGGTGTCCTATTTTGGTAATTACTTGGGCCACTTTGACAGTCATTAATTAAATGTACTTGTATGGTTGGATTATATATTACATTTTTTACTTCACCTGTCTTTTTATCCTATCAATTAAATCTTATAAGGGACAACAGCAAAGAGACTTTGCCTGGGTGTGGGTTATATATATGTATCTGCGGAATGTGCACTGCAGGTTTCCAGAATATAAAGGAAAGAAAGCATCGAGGCACATCCTTGGGTCATCTTTAATCTTATTTGCCCCATAAAAATGCTATGAAGATTAATTCGCTATTAATCTTTAGTGGTGGCAAATGTACTGATTTTACAATGGCTATAAACCCAAATTTAAGCATGACCTTAAATTTATGAGTTAACCAGAGCACTGATTGTAGTAATATACGATGTTTTGTTATACTAGTGCTTGAGAATAGCTTTAGATTTTTTTTTGATTGACAGGACTTCCTGTTTCATGAAATAGCACTGGACAGTCTAATCCTCATTCTCAGACACAGAATCAGATAGGAGGATACAATTATGATTTCAGTGATAAACTTTGAAATCTATGTCAATTCAAGAAAAATCATTGTGTCAACGAATAAGTCATTAATTTATTATCACTTCCATTCTTTCAACTTAACCATAAAGGCTAATCAGAAAATTAGCATGGAAGTCATAAAGCTTCTTGTGTTGTTTTATGTGACTCACACCAGTATGGTAATACCTTGTCCATGCCTTGGTTTAATTAGCACTTAACATTTCCTAAAATACATTTTCCAGATTAGGGTAAAGGTTTTATCATTTTAAATGAAAAAGCATTATATTCAAATAATTGACTTTAATAACTTCTCTCACACTGGCTGTGTAATTTGGAAGCAACCACAGGTTCAGTGAAACTTTTAACTTATGTGGACACACGTGATCATGCCATGTAGAATTAACATCTGGCTGGTTGACTATGAGACTGAATTGACCAGATGTTGTGTCAACAATTATTTCTCCTAATTGAACCATCTCAATTTGGGCTTTCCACCTTGGAATTTTTCTGCTTCAGCTGTCCTCTTCCAAGGGGAACCTCCAGTTTCCAAGGTTAACCCCCTTCACTTGTGCTCCTAATCTTCTCCTTGTCAACCTCCTTTAAGACCTTGAGCCATACATGCTCCCCTTTGCTCTTGTTTTTGATACCCTCTCCACAGGATCCTGTCCCTTTAATCTGCAAATACATATTTAATTCTTCCTTGTTCTAGAAACATGTTCCCTTGACAGTCCCTATTCCTCCCAAACTGCCCAAAGGAAGAATGTAACTGACCACTTTCACTTCCTCACACGCGCCGTAACCCATTCAGATATGACTAGGACTCCTGAATACTGTGGAAATGTTTCTTTCCAAGTCACTGGCGACCGCTGTCCGGCATCCAATGCCAGTGACCTAAGTGTGGCTCAGACCTGCCTTTGCGGATTCATTTCTCGCTGTCACAGTTGTCCACCATTTCTGCACAATGAAATCCTACACATTCTAGAAAGTTGACCTTCTACACTGCCCTCACGGTGTTCACAAGCAAGTCTCCTTCTCTTTTTGTGATCCAATATACTTCTAAAATACTTTTTATATAATGCTGAGCCCTCACTCTGGCTCAGATAATCTAAATATTCCCAGGACTCATTACTGTGTGGGTTCAAATCATGTCATAGTAAGATCAGTGCCTACATTGTTAGGAGTCCTACTTTCTACCCGCACAACTGCAGAACCTCAGCTCCCTCTTAACGGCTGTGCTTGTTATTTCTGGGATCTCCATGAGTGTTGCACATGCACTCATGTTCAGAAGGAAGTGTGTCTCTGTTCTTTGTGTGTGTGTGATTTACTGCTTTCTTATAACATCACAGTTACAGTTTTAACCATTTTTCAGTGTACAGTTCAGTGGCATTAAGTAACTTCATGTTGTTTGTGCAGTCATCACCGCCGCCACTCCCAGAATTTTTTCACCTTCCCAAACTGACACCATCCCCATAAAACAATAACTAACTCCTCATCACTCTCCCCCTAGCCCCTGACAGCCATCATTCTACTTTCTGTCTCCTGACTCCTCTAGGGTTGTGGAATCCTACAGCACTTGTCCTTGTGGGTCTGGCTTATATCACTTAGGGTGCTTCTGTTCCTGTATCCTAATCTCCTTCTAAGTGGTTGTCACCTCTGCCTTTGCTCTGGTCCCCTCCATGAAAAGGCTTCTCCCTAGGACCCAGTCAACCTCCACTCATGACTGCTTATTATCAGCCTTCAAAGCCAAAGTTGCTCAGCAGTCTGTGGCTAAATGGGGCTTGTGTGTGCTTTGGAGGACAGTGGCATGGGCTCTGTGGCCCTTAGCTGTCCTGTGGATCCCAAGGCGGTGCTGCTTGCATACAGAGCTTCACAGTGAAATTTTGTTCGGCTGTGTGGCGAGGCTTGTGGGATCTTAGTTCCTGGACCAGGGACTGAACTCAGGCCACAGCAGTGAAAGCGCTGATTTATAACCACTGGAGCCCCAGGGAATTCCCTCTCAGTGTATTTAACAAATATAATTCATCTAACTCTTAGCAACCAACTCTATGGAGCTCAAAAGCCCACTGATACGGATACTAGGCAATCCTCTCTAATATTTTCACAGACAATAGCTCTCTTCCCATTTATCCATGATAAGAATATGAAATTCCTTTTGCTTAAGAGAGCTATGTAGGTAGCTACATATGTAGCTATGTAGAGCTATGTAGCTAAAGTATTCCATGATATGGTCCCCATTATTTCCAAGTTCACATTTGATGTCAATGAAAGAAGAAATTCTAATGAAGTATTTCACCCAATTCCCAAATAATACCGAATACTCGCTATATGCCAAGCACCGAGGATTTGAGAATAAAAGTCCTGGTTATTTCTGTCTGGGAATTATAGAATTGTAACAGTCTTTAGATATTAAGTATAGCAGATGTTGGAAGAGCCAGAGAAGCCTTCGGGAACCAGGAAAAGCTTCACAGGGGATATGAAAAGTAGACGCTTGAGGATAAGCACAAATTTACCAGGTGATAGTTGGAGGAGGTGTTGTGGTGGATTTAGAGGTCAACGTAATTTGCATACTGGTGAGAAATCCCACATGGTTAGTAAACACTGCAGGGAGACTGGGCGTGAAGGAGGCTGAAGGGTGCCTGAGGTGCTGTTCTGAAAGGCCTTCTGGGTCAGGCTAAGGGATTTGAACTTCACTCATATAAAAAAAGGAAAGGAAAGGTGAAAGGTGTCTGGACTCTGAAGAGAAATCAATTATACCTCAGCAAAGACGTGTTTTCACAACAGTGAAAGGGAAACAATAGTGTTCTATTCTAGAAAAAGCTAAGTATACACCACTGCGAGAATCACAGCTTTGGTAATGACCTGGGGCTCCCAGGCTGATTCGAAAGCAGAACCCAAACCTCCAGACTCAGGACGCTTCACAATTCAGAGGATCTTTTGAGGGGGTTGTTGGGTTTGACGCGGGATTTGTTCTATATTTTGGGGGGTGGGAGACCCTTAAAAAACACTTTCTGAAAGGTAGGTTCTCTGGTCCATCCTGTTTCTGTTATCTGAATGTCATCTAAAAGGAGGGCTTGTTTTCAAGGGGAAGTCATTTACAATGTCACGAAGAACAAGTGCTAACTGTGACAGCCGTAATATTAGAGAGCCACCCAAGCTTTGTTTTCCCATTAACAACCTATCTGCCTGAATCCCCTCGGCAAACACAAAAAGGCTAAGATTTCAGAGTCTCTGTGGCTCTGGAACTCAAGCATCATCCCCCAGCTTGGGGAGAAGGCATTTTAGACAAACCCTCAGCCCCATGAGCCAAATTGCTTGTAACGTGACAGGTGATGGTGGATGTCAGCTGGACAAGAAATGACTTACTATAAACTCCAAGCATCTCTCACTTCACTCTCAGGAAATGTAACTTGTATCAGATTTCTCTTCCTGGAAGATATTCAGCAAGTCAAAGGCTCCACTGATACTTGTAAATACGGAAGTTCTTCATAAACCCTGCCTCACGCCTATTTAGAATGGAAGAATTAATTTGGAAGCCAGTTCTTGATATTTAAAAATAGACTTTTTTCCATTTAGCCATTTCATTTTTAAAGCAAAAAAAAAAAAAATAAAATAAAAGTTGGTCTTACTAAATATGATCTGGAAAACTAACTTCAGCTCTACCAAAATAGACTTTTTAAAAACGGGCTTTGCTTCTAGGCTTGTGCTATGAGCTAGTAGAATTGCCCCTGAATCATTGCCTTACACTCCTTGTTATTTAGTTAGGTGAAAGAGCAAAAAAGAAACTGGTAGTCAGGGTTTTTCTTTCTCATCTTCTCTTATTCTGTAGTTTGCTTTTGTCCTTTATTTTCCTATACATGAAATAGAGATATTACTTGCCACATGACAAACTGAGATTCTTTGAGGAATACTGACCAAATATATCAAATCAAACTTGTACAATGAAATTGCCAGTTACTTACTTTTCTAATATGTAAAGAAATTTGTAAGTTTCATTACGGTCTTTATTTTTCTTGACAGAAACCACCAGGGTATAGTGAGAAAAATTAAGGTCTATTCCCTAGTTCCATCTGTCCATAAAACAACTTTGTCAATAAATACTTCCATGTACTTTACAATAGTGCATTATTTAGCATTTTTAAAGATTTTTTTTTGATGTGGACCATTTTTAAAGTCTTTATTGAATCTGTTACAATAGTGCTTCCTCTTTTTTTTTTTCTTTTTGGTTCTTTGGCCATGAGGCATGTGGATCTTAGCTCCCCAACCAGGGATCAAACCCACACCCCCTGCACTAGAAGGTGACATCTTACCCACTGGACCACCAGGGAACTCCCCAGAATGAGTTATTTTTTAAATTTAATGATTTTACCTGACTTTTGCATGCTTGCAGTGCTCTCCATCTGGAAGGGAGTAAGGAAAAGCACTTTATCCTCATCAAACAGTGCTTATTGGTGTCTCATGAACTGGACTTCCAGGACCACCCATTACTTGTTCAGTTGACATCCTCCTGTCCCTGAGAGACCAGATGCCTCTCCTTCCCTAAAGTAACTTTATGTACAGCTCTGTTAGTCATGGATTCCACAGCTCAAGGGATGATTGGAATGGAAGCTTCCATTGACTCTTGGGCCAGGGAAGCATTAATGGAGGGTCAGTGCTCAGGGTTCTCTTTTTTCCCATAATCTCTTGAAATAGTCACATTAAGGATCGTTAATTTACACCTCAGGGAATTCCATGTCTTTTTAGTTTGGTAACCATTTTAGTAATCTTTTTCCTAAGGTATTAAAATCCCAACATATTACTTCTCACCAGTAGGATAAACAATGAAGGATATCAGAATATTTCATGCTTTTCTTCACATTACATGGTTTTTAGTATATACACTGTTCTCACATTTTTCAGTATTTCCCCCAAATTGTACTCATTTTAAAGGAAATGCTTGGTGAGAAATCTTATATTTTTCTAATAAACGGTCTCTAAGGAACACAGAGAGAATATTCCTGATTGGTTATCATCTTCTGTAGCATGCATGTCTTGCTAAAACCCAACAGACACTATTTTAAAGATATTACTGTGTGGTTTGTGATACTTCCTGATATGTGCTCAAAATATCATTAGAAGAAGGAGCTGTAATAATCTACCCCTCAGGACTACTGGTCACCTAGGATGTGCAACTGTCATGATGAATCCTTGCTCAGAGCCCAAAATATGATTTATTGTTGTTATTAATATTATAGTATGATGGTAAACATATTAATTAATTACTCATTTCTTGACATTAATATTTTACATTTATTTACACTGACCCTGCCCCCACCCAATACTCAAAAAAATAATTTTTTCTCCCTTATGGTCCTCAAACATTACTTTTAAGTCAGGTCAGTAACGACGAGGGAAACTTTAGCCTAGAGGATGCAAGCAACTTGATATACTGGAAAAATCTGACCTTGGAATTAGGAGTCCTGAGTTCAAGTCCCATCCTGACTTCTGTTATTTAATAGAGGTCGTTATTTCACTTCTGTGGCTTTAATTTCTCATTTGTCGAGTGAGATGGTTGCTCTAAATCACTGTTCAGGTCCCTTTCAGCTTTACAAGTGGAGGACTACAGGAAATATTGTCATTGTGATTTCTTTAAAAAAAAAATTGAAAATAATTGTGTTTACTTATTTTTGGCTGTGCTGGGTCTTTGTTGCTGCATGGGTGTTCCCTAGCTGCAGGGAGTGAGTGGGGGCTACTCTCTAGTTGGTGCACAGGCTTCTTATCATGGAGGCTTAGGGCTTGGGCTCTGGGGCGCGCAGGCTTCAGTAATTGCAGCATGGCAAATGGGCTCAGTAATTGCGGTTTCCAGGCTCTAAAGTGCAGGCACAATAGTTGTGGTGTGTGGGCTTAGTTTCTCTGTGGCCTGTGGGATTTTGCTGGATTAGGGATTGAACCCGTGTCTCCTGCATTGGCAGGCGATTCTTCACCATTGAGCCACCAGGGAAGCCCTCATGTGTGGTTTCTTATAACTGAAACATTTCCGAGGACAAGGAGACTTCTGCTCATGGATACTTTCCAAGAAATCTTGAAGCAGATATTTTATTTTGTTATAGTCTATAGAGGTGTTAAATTTCTTTTCAAAGTAAGAATACTGATTGTGTTTTTTCCGGGAATTGTTTTGTGTCAAATGTTTTTATTAACCTGCTTTAGGATTGCATAAGGTTTGTTTCTTCTTGCACCCTTTTTCATGCTGAATGTGGCACAGCCCAGTCTTATAAGGCCTTGACTTTTAAGGCATTGTGCAGAGTAACACAGACTTCATACTGAATAAAATGTTTGGCACCTGCCAAGACCGGTCATAGGCATCATCATGGATTTTCCATGAATGGAAATAAACACATTTTTAAAAATATAAATTTACTTATTTTAATTGGACTCTGTGGGAGAGGGAGAGGGTGGGATGATTTGGGAGAAATGGACATATTGTTATGAATGCTTCCTATATGCTAGGGGCTGGTCTAGATTCTTGATTTAGAGCAACAAGTCTGGCAGAGCCCCAGTTGTCATGAAAATAACATTGGGTGGAGACAGGCAATACATATGTAAACTAATACTTCTTAAAAAAAAAAGTTGGATTGTTATAAGCCTTTGAAGAAAATAAAACAAAGGTTAAGTCTTATATTATATAGACCTTTCAGAGTAGGGACATTAGAGCTGAGATCTGAATAGTGAGGAGAAGCATCTTTGGGATGACTCCTGGGAACAACCATCCTAGGAAAGAATCAGGAAGAACAAAGGCCCAAGACCTCGATGAAAATGATGTGTTCAGGAACAAAATTCAGATCACTATCACTGGAGTGTAGCTGCCATCCAGACACTGGAATAGGAGGCAGTGTGTCAGAGGAAGGCTAGGATCAGAGCATTAGGCTTTGTGAGCTATGATCAGTGATGTGCATTTTATTCTAGGAACCATGGGGCCCTGCGGGGAGGTGATAAGGAAGGAAGGGACCTGGTCTGATTTCACTTAAAAAGCTCATTCTAGCTACTCTGTGCTGGCTATATGTCACAGGAGGAAAAAGAGAGAGAGCAATCAAGATGTGTAGCAGGAGTCCAGGGTGAGAGGTGGCAGCTTGCAGTGGGGAGTGAAGGTGGAGATGGAGAGAAGTGGACAGAGTCAGGATCCACTACACGGTGGAAGCACTTGCCAGTGACGTGCATGGGGTGGGGGGTATAAGGGAAAGGCAACAATCAGGTATTTTTAGGTGTTTGCCTAGAGCCCCTGGGTGCATGGTCGTGTGTTTTACTGAGATGGGCAATCCTTATAAAGGGATGTGTTTGGTAGAAAACAAAGAGTTCATTTCAGTTATTTAATCAGAGATTCTTTTAATATCCAAGTAGAGATGACATGTAGGAGTTTAGGTGTGTGAGTTCACAGTACAGGTAAGGGAAATAGTCAAGGTTTATCTTGGTCGCATTTACTCTTTGGTTTACTCCTCTTTGGAACTTTCCTCCTAAACTCCTTTCACAAGACACTTTTGCTGCCCAGGGCATCTCATCTGGGTCTGGCTAACTTAGGGCATTTCCTGCTCTGGATTTATTCCTCCTGCCTTGTCCCTGCGTTATTTAAACTTCTGTGCTTTATAACAATTACTGTGGATCCTGGATCTATGCTTTCCAAAGAGAGAATTAATTATTAGATGGTTTGTTATTAATAGTAATGTGTCTGGTTTCTGGGGGACTGTTTTAATGATAACAGAGCTGCTGTTTATAAAATGCATTTTCCAGAGAGAAAGAAAGCTCACTCATAGTAGAGTATTAAGTGTTTTGGCTTCTCAGTGAAAGAACTTCACAGTTAGGGAGAATGTCAGTATCTCTGAGTTCATACAATATATACAAAAGACAGGGTTTCCCAGGTGGTGCTAGTGGTAAAGAACCTACCTGTCAATGCAAGAGATGAAAGAAATGAGCATTTGATCCCTGGGTTGGGAAGATCCCCTGGAGGAGGGCATGGCAATCCACTCCAGTATTCTTACCTGGAGAATGCCCATGGACAGAGGAGCCTAGCAGGCTACAGTCCATAGGATTGCAAAGAATTTGACATGACTAAAGCTACTTAGCACAGCACATACAAAAGACAGTGAGTGAAGAATTCCATTGAATATATAATAACAAATACACACACACAGGGACTTCCCAGATGACTCAGTGGTAAAGAATTTGCCTGCCACTGCAGGAGATGTGGGTTGGATCCTTGTCCGGGGAGATCCTGTGAAGAAGGAAATGGCAACCCACTCCACCTTTCTTGCTTGGAGAACTTCATGGACAGAGGAGCTTGGTGAGCTACAGTGCAGGGATCACAATTAGTTGGACACAGCTTAGTTACTAAACAACAGTATACACATAGGGTGATTAAATGCTTCATCCTGTGCCAATATTGTTCCTGTAATACAAATGCCTTATACATCATCATTTAATTTCTTTTTTCTAATGATTTTAAATGACAAACATAAACAGCATATTAAAAAGCAGAGACATTACTTTGCCGACAAAGGTCTGTCTAGTCGAAGCTAAGGGTCTTCCAGTGTTCATGTATGGATGTCAGAGTTGGACCTTATATAAAGAAAACTGAGCACTGAAGAATTGATGCTTTTGAACTGTGGTGTTGGAGAAGATTCTTGAGAGTCCCTTGGACTTCAAGGAAATCAAACTAGTCAATCCCAAAGGAAATCATTCCTGAATATTCATTGGAAGGGGACTGATGCTGAAGCTGAAGCTCCAATTCTTTGACCACCTGATGTGAAGAGCTGACTCACTGGAAAAGACCCTGATGCTGGGAAAGATTGAAGGCAGGAGGAGAAGGGGATGACAGAGGATGAAAAGGCTGGATGGCATCGCCAACTTAATGGACATGATTTTGAGTAAGCTCTGGGAGTTGGTGATGGACAAGGAAGGCTGGCATGCTACAGTCCATGGGGTCACAAAGAGTCGGACATGACTGACTGAACTAAATGATTTTAAATAAATTCTGAACAAGAGAGGATTTTTCACTAGTCAAGCGGGAAGGAAGATCTAGGGAATGTAGTGTATGTGTGCTCAGTTGCTCAGTCATGTCCAATTCTTTGTGACCCTATGGACTGTAGCCTGCCAGGCTCCTCTGTCCATGAGATGTTCCAGGCAAGAACACTGGAGTGGGAAGAGAGCATTTCTTCCTCCAAGGGATCTTCCTGACTCAGGGACTGAAGCCCCATTTCCTATGTCTCCTGCTTTGGCAGGCAGATTCTTTACAACTGAACTTCCTGGAAAGCTCCCTAGAAAATGTAGCTATCATGCTATTTAGACAAATATTATCCATTTTTAAAGTCCTATAAGTCCCTTATGATTAATAGGATGATAATTTTTTATCTAACTCCACAAATATGGTTATTAGTACCTTGTAATTAAATATATACAAAGCATATGGAGAAAGTATTGGAAAAGGTGAATTTTTATTTGAGGTTTCTCACCTTCTATTAATATCTCAGTGACTTACTTATCATGAAAGCTATGAATTGGGATTGGATTTGTAGATTTTATGACTCATATTTTACCTCCCATAGTAGTAAAAATACCTCCCATAGTAGCAAAAATAAGGTTAGTGTTAATTCTTCCTCATCTCTATCCTTGAAGAATATAAGGTGAATTTATACGTCATTTAAGGTTAGGATTATTTTTTTCCTAAACTGAAAATAGTACTTTGAAAAACAATGGTCACTCATATAATTTATGCTCATTGCAAAAATTGAGAAAGTAGAGAAGATACAAAGAAGAATAAAAATCTCTTAATTTTAATACCAAGAGGGAAGCATTGTAATGTAAATATCTTCATGAAATCAATTTTGAGGTCAAAGTCTCAGATCTGGACATTGCCTTCTGCCATAGCTGGTCATTATAAGGAGTCCCACTTCTGATCTTCCACCACTTCCCCTACAGTTTTATAGCATTTCCTCCAAGATTATGATTGACCTGAAGGCTGCTATGCATAGAGAATATCAGAAAGCAGATGAAAACTAAATTTTAGAGGTTTTTTTTTAACAGTCTAATAAATTGCAAGTTCAAAAGAGCCTAAAATATGTAAAATACAAAAGGTTTCAGAGACACTCCAGATTATATCTAGAACTCTCAGGAGCCGGTGTAAAGAGGACTTCAGAGGCAGTAAGTTTCTTGAGCATCTTTGGGTAATTTGAAATGACTTTATTTTGCCTCTCTATGACTTTTACTTACTCATATTTTTAAAAAATTGATTTCAGATTGAACATTTTGTTAATTTGGTATACCCCTGCACCTGTCTATGAATATTTAAGTTACTTTCATTTATGTGAATAAAAGTAGAAAGAAAAGTAAGAAAGTAAAAACAAAAGATTAACTATACTTAAATTTCACTAAATTTTGAGCTCTTTAAAAATAGATCAATATTAATTTCTGTGGATGAATTTTTCATTTACACCTTTAAACTAGATCCAATGTGTATAAAATGGAGAGAAGGTAGAAAATATTCCATTGAGAATTTCTAGCCTAGTATACTTATGAATGACTTTGGCAAGCAAGGCTCAACAATCTTCTTCTTAATGGGCATATCACTGAATAAGCAATGGATAGAATTTCTTATAGGAAATTACACTCCATTCAAAAATATTCAAGCATGGATATCTTAGACATTGCAAACTGTCATTATATCTCTCTGGTAACAGCCCAGTAACCCAATCCTCATTCATAACAGAAACTTTGGCAGGATGCAGCAAAATTATTCTGTTCACATTAAGTGTCTGTACATGTGTGATATAAACAAAAAGCATTTCTTGTAGTCTTTAAGAGTTGATACATTTTGTAACTTATTATTTTTTAAATGCAAATATTTTTCTTCAAAAATTAAAGTCTTGGCAAGCAAATCACACTTGGCCTTGAAAGCCGGAAAGGTAAATATAGTAATTATAAAGATTTTCATCCATTATAAACTTAGGCTAAGAAAAAATAAATTTTCTCTAAATATAACTAAATTTATTTCAATGTATTATTTTTAAACTATATTTACTATAAACATTATTGATACTATTAATATTATTTTGTTTTATTATTTTTGTCAGAAGAAATCTTTCATTAAATATAAAACATTTTTAATTTTTGAGTTATATTTTAATTTTTTGAAATAATTATATTTAGTTTTATTTATGAAGTATTAAAGAATCATGTCAAAATAGCTGCTTCATTTGCTGGATTGCTCACACCACTTATTTAACAAATGGTTATAGAGTTCCCTGTTGGTATTGTACTTAAGCTTTGTGGGTGATATAAAGATAGATTAAATGCTGTGTTGGCCTTCAAAGAATTGTAATCTCATGATGAAATGTGACAGGTACCTCTGTGACTATAATCATGAGTAGAAAGTGAGGGAAAAGGTGTTTTCATTATTTTTTCTTTGTAACAAGCCACTGCAAAACTAAGTGGCTTAAACAAGCAATTTATTATTTCTCATGATTTTGTGAGTTAGAAAAGGCCCAGCATTTATCTACATGGTTCTGCTTCCTGAGCTGTTCACTCAGGTCACTGAGCAGCATTAAGCTTGCTATTGGTCTGAACTGGAAGGTGCAAGAAGATTACTGATGATGTCAGCAGGAATGGTAAAGTAAAAAAAGCTCAGAAAATGTACTTATTCATAAAAACAATGAGAACATAGTATAAACAATCAAAATCAATATTTCAGAACTCTGGAAATTAACCAAGGGCTTGCAACAATTAATAGGTTTTATTTAAGAAAGACACTGACTGTTAATAGAATAGCTTTGTGGCATTTTAAACTTTTCCTGTTCACATGCCTCTCCAACACAATAGTAGGCTTGAAAACCAACAGCTCTATAATCACGAGTGCAACCTAGCAGTTATTGAAGGGAGGAGAATGAGTTTAGAGGTCAATAAAACCCTATTTCTAGAGAGTTGTCATTATTTTACCTGACATTATTGACATTATTTTACCTATTTTAGTTGTTTCTTGGAAACCTCTACTCACAGTGTTTGTCTTTACTTGACCTTACTCAGCTTACACAGTAAGAACAGCCCTTTCCCCCTGACATTTGTTGAAAATAATCAATAGCAATTGTTTAACATTGCAGCTTCCCAAGACAGCAATTACAACTGGGGCAAATGAGAAGATGACCAAAACATTTAAAAGGAAAAGTTGGGGGAAGAGATATCCATAGAGAGCATTAGAAAGCCTCAGTGTATTTTTTCAAATCTATACCTATGTACATGCATAGGGATTTGTGGAAACCCAGGAAACATCTGAAAAGGCCCTACGCTCATTGCCCTGACCGATTCTGAAACTCTGCACATGCAAATAAAGAAGGCTGAAGAGGCTTCCATATTAAGGTATGGAAGCAACCTAGGTGTCCATCAATAGATGAATGGGTAAGCTGCCTGCCTGAGCATTGAAGGGATTCTTCAACATGCACACACAGCACCTCAACAGAGGCTTGAATGCTTATAGATCAAAGTCACTTAATTATTTGATCATTAGCGCCACTAAACTAACTGAGCAGACTCCAGTGGTCACACATCACAAAGAATGCACAATTTACAAAATTAGTTCAGGAAAGTGGCTAAGCAAACAAACAACCACAACCACCACTGTGATAAAAATAACAAATACCAACAGTAGCATAATACTGATGGATGGAGAATAATCTGATTCCCAGAGTTGCCACACTATATTATTTAATGTTTCTACTTTTCAATAAAAAATATGCAAAGAAAAAAATATGGTCTACACACAAAGAAAAGAGCAGTTAATAGAAACTGTTCCTAAGGAAACCTAGTTATTAGACTTATTTAGTAAAGACTTTAAATCAGCTATTTAAACATGTCCAAATAACAAAAGGAAATTGTCTAGTGAACTAAAAGAAATTATAAATATGGAGTCTCATCAAAAGGAGCAAAGGATATACAATGGAGAAAGGATAATCTCTTCAATAATTAATGCTGGGGAAACTGGACAGCCACATGCAAAAGACACACAAAAATCAATTCAAAGTGAATTAAAGACTTAAATATAAGACCTGAAACCATAAAATTCCTGGAAGAAAACAAAGTGTGCTCTTTGGCATCAGTATTAGCAATAAGTTTCTGGATGCGTTTCCTCAGGCAAGGGGAACAAAAACAAAAATAAACAAGTAGGATGGCATCAAACAAAAAGTTTTATACACGGCAAAGGAGACTATCAACAAAACAAACAAAAAAAAGGCAACCTAAAAATTGAAGAAAGTATTTGCAAATCATATATCCAATAAGGGGTTGATATTCAAAATGTATAAAGAATTCATATAATTCAACAGCAAGAACAAAAACCAGAATTTGATTAAAAAATTGTCAGAGAAGATGAATAGACACATTTCCAATGGCACACAGAAGGCCCACAGGCACATGAAAAGATGTTCAACATCACTAATTATTTGGAAAGTGCAAATCAAAACCACAGTAAGATATCACGTTATGCCTGTTAGAATGGCTATTATCAAAAAGGTAAAAAATAATGAGTATTGGTGAGGATGTGGAGAAAAGGGAATGCTCACACACTGTTGGTAGGGATGTAACTTAGCACAGCCACTGTGGAAAACAGTAAAGAGATTGCCGAAAGAGTTGATTTATCATATGATCCAGCTATTCCACTTTTGAGTATTTATCCAAAGAAAAAAGAACACTAATTTGCAAAGCTATATGCACGCCTGTGTTTATTTTGGAGCATTATTTATGGTAGCCAAGATATGGAAGCAACCTAAGTGCTCATCAATGGATAAAGAAGATGTGGCCCATATTTATATATACAATGGAATGCTGCTCAGCCACAGAAAGATGAGATCTTGCCATCTGCAACAGCATGGATGGATCTAGAGGATATTATGCTAAGTGAAATAAGTAAGATAAAGACAAATACTGTATGATTTCCTTCATATGTGTACTAGTACTATAAAAAACAAACAAAAATAAAATGAACATACCAAACAAACAAACAAAAAAAAACCATGTAAATACAGAAAACAGAGTAGTGGTTACTAAAGGGGAAGGGGCAGGGGGGGTGAGTGAAGCAAGTGAGTGAAGGAGGGCAACTGTATGGTAATGGATGAAAACTAAATCTTCATAAATGAAGATGAAGCTAAGATATTTCTAGGCTAAAACCTGAAAGAATTCATCATCTGAAAATCTGCCATACAAGAAATATTAAAGGAATTACTTCAGACTGAATGAAGGGAAATTAGATGGGAACTGAAATTCACACAAAGAAATAAAGTCAATTGCATAGATAGACTTAAAAAACAGTATGCATTTTGTATACAAAACAAAATGTATTTTATTTGTTAACTTTTTCATTCCCAGCAGATTTAAAATATAGTTGTATAAACAAAAAATAAATAAAACAGTAATTATAAATCTAAGTTGATGGACATATAAAGTCTAAAGATACAGTTTGTATGACAATAATAGCACAAAAGGAGGAAGAGGAAACCACTTTTTAGGAGCAAAATTTCTGTTTACTATTGAATTAAGTTAGTTTTCATCTGAACTAGATGGCTGTAAATTTAAAATGTCAGTTGTAATTCTCAGGGCAACCACTGGAGAAATAACTGAGAAAAAGAAAATACCATAGATAATACAAAGGAATAAAAATGGCACACTGGAAAATATCTACACAAAAGAAGGCAATAGGAAAGGAACAAAGAAACTAAAAAAAAGGCATTAAAGATGTAGAAAACAAATAGGAAAATAACAAACACAAATCCTAGTTTAGCAGCAATTATATTAAATGTAAATATTAAACACAAAGGCAAAGATTTGCAGGATGGATTAAAATAGAAAACATAATTTAACTATGCACTATCAAAAAAAGATACACATTAGATTCAAAGTGAGACTAAAAAGGATTCATTAAAAGTAAATGGAAAAAAAAAAACATATATCATGAAAGCAGAAACTGAAAGATCTTTGAGTGGCTACACTATTTGTTTTTGTCCACTTGGGTTGCCATAACAAAATACTATGGACTAGGTAATTTAAACAATAGAAATACAGTTTTCACAGTTCTGGAGGCCAGAAATCCAAGAGTAGGGTACTAGATGGTTGGGTTCTGGTAAAGACTCACTTGATAGCTACCTTCTGTCTGCGTCTTCACATGGCACAGAAAGAGAGAGAGAGAGAGGCTGAGGAAGAGCTCTCTAGGTTCTTCTTATGAGGGCAGTAATCCCATCATTAGTACATGATCTCTATGAACCTAATTACTTCCCCAAGGCCCCATCTCCAAATACAGTTTCATCAAGGGTTAGGGCTTCAACACTGTGATTTAGAGGAGACATAATACAGTTCATAGCACTAATATCAGACAAAATGAATTCAAGGAGAAAATATTAAAGAGACAAGGAAAGGTGTTTTAATAATGATGAGATGTCACCTCACACTTGTCAGAATGGCCAACCTCAAAAAAACAAAAACAAAAAAAACCACAGATGAAAAATGTTGGCAAGGACATGAAAAAAAGTGAACTCCTATACACTGTTGGTGGAAATGTAAATTGGTACAGCCCTTGTGGAAAACAGTCTGGAGGCTTCTCAAAAAACTATGATCCAGCAATTCTACTCCTGGGTATACAGCCAAAGAAACCAAGCCACTAATTCAAAAAGATATATGCACCCCAGTGTTCACAGTAACATTATTTACAGTTATTAAGGTATGGAAGCAACCTAGGTGTCCATCAATAGATGAATGGGTAAAGAATATGTGGTGTATATATAAAATGGAATACTATTTAGACATAAAAAGAATGAAATAATGCTATTTGCAACAAAATGGATGGACTTGGAGGGTATTCTGCTAAATTAAATAAGTCAGAGAAAGACAAATACTGTGTGATATCACTTACGCATTGAATCTAAGTAATACATCAAACTAGTGAATAAAACAAAAAAGAAGCAGACTCACTGATATAGAGAACAAACTAGTGGTTACCTGTGGAAGAGGGGAGGGGGAAGAGCAACTCTGGGGTGGGAGGTTAAGAGGTACAAACTACTGTACATAAAATAAGTTAGCCCACAAAAAGGTTGAAAGCTGACACAGCAGAGCACACTCACTACTCTAGCAGAGGTATACTCAGTGGCTCCTCTCATTGTGGGAGTACTCCAGTCATGCATACCCAGTACTGCAGAGCAGAAATGCAGCTCAGAAATGGATCTGGGAGCTTCTAGTCCAACAACCAAGGAGCAGACCCTGCTCCTGATGGGGCAGTGATAACCACAGAGCAAAAAGGAGGTCCTGCTCAATATCCAGGGCAGACTCTACTCACCATGACATCAGTCACATAAGGACATAATGGTCAGCATACACTGAGGAAAGAGGTGTCAGGCATCCATACTAAAAACAGCTCTCCATCGAAAAATATTAAACTCAGGCAGGCTACACAGGGGTGTTCCCATGTAAAAAAGATTACAAGATTAATCCCTCCAAGATTACAGTAGATAATTTTTTCTCCTAAGTTTATAGATAAGAGAAATATAAGTTAAATGAGGAAGCAGAGGAACCACTCCCAATTAAAAGATCAAGAACAATGAAACAGACCTCTTCAGTCTAATAATCACCGAGTTCAAAACGGAGATAATGAAAATGCTGAAAGAATTAAGAAAGGTTATCAATAGAAGTCCAGATGACTGTAAAAAGGAAATAGAAAGTATAAGGAGAAGCCCAGAAAAATTAGAGAATTCATTTGAAGAGACAAAAACTGAACTAAAGACTATGAATAATATAGAAAATAATGCAGAAGGATGAAAAGTGATCTAGAATAATCTTCTAGATCAAGAAGACATAACAATGGAAATCAGCCAATTAGAACAGCAGACAGAAAACCAAACAAAAAAAAAATTGAAAACAATGTCAGAGACTTATGGGATAATACAGAACATGCCAATCTACACAAAATAAAGATCCCAGAAAGAGAGTAAAGAAAAAAGGAACTTGAAAATGTATTTGAAAGAATTGTGGTTGAAAACTTCCCAGACCTAAAGAAGGAAACAGATATCCAGAAACAAGAAGCACAGCAGGTCTTGAACAACATAAATCCAAACAGACCTACATCAAGACGTATTGCAATAAAAATGTCAAAAGTTAAAGAGAGGATTCCAAAGTTAGCAAGAGGAAAAACCAACAGTCAATTATAAGGGCCTGCCCCCCCCCACCCCCCGCCAAATAAGGCTGTCAGCTGATTTCTCTACAGAAATGCTGCAGACCAGAAGGAAGTGACAAGATATAGCCAAAGTCCTGAAAGGAAAAAATGTGCCATTTATGATACTCTACCAAGCAAGATTAACATTTATAATAGAAGGAGAAAAAAAGAATTTCTCAGACAAACAAAAACTAAAAGAATACAGCAATACTAAATCTACCCTAAAGAAAATATTGAAAAAAGTCTTCTGTAAGTAGAAAAGAAGTAAGAATACATAGGGAAGAGAAAATTGCAACTATGAACTAAATCACTTAAGGCAGTATACAGATTTAAAAAACGACAAACAAAAACCAAAAAAATTCTGGGAAAGTGATGATACCAAGAGTGAACAGTAAAAAGATGAACATGAGGATGCAAAAGAGGACTTCGAAATCATAAAATGTGTGGGAGGAGAGTAAGAAAAAGTAGATATTTTTTCTAGAACATGTTTGGGCTTATATGACTACCAATCTAAAAGCAAGCAGATATAAGAAGGGGTTAACATACTTGAAAAACAGGATAGCCACAAATAAAAAAAATACAGTAGATTCACAAAGGACAAAAAAGAAGAAAACAAAGCATAATACAAAAGGAAAATCATCAAATCACAAAGGAAAAAGAGAAAAGAAATGTAAAGTCAATGGGAAAACAAGGTTTAAAATGGCAACAAATACACTGTTGTTGTTTAGTCACCAAGTCATGTCTGACTCTTTTGTGACCCCATGGATTGTAGTCCACCAAGCACCTCTGTCCGCAGGATCCTCTCAGGCAAGAATGCTAGAGTGGGTTGCCATTTCCTTCCCCAGGAGAATTTCCTGATCCAGGGATCAAACTTGCATTTCTTGCCTTGCAGGCAGTTCTTTACTGCTGAGCCACATCTATCAATAATTACCTTAAATGTCAATGGACTAAATGCTCCATTCAAAAGACATGGAGTGGCAAATTGAATTAAAAAAAAAAAAAAAAGAAAAAGAGCATACAACATGCTGCCTACAAGAGACACACTTTATGGAAAAGGACACACATAGATTAAAAGTGAGGGGAGGGAAAAAGATATTTCATGCAAACAGGAATAACAAGAAATAGGGGTCACAATACTCATATAGGCAAAATATATTACATCTAAAAAAATTCAGAATACACATTCTTTTCAAGTGCACATGAAAGATTCTCTAGGATTGACCACGTACTCGGGCACAAACAAGCCTGAACAGATTTAAGAGTATAGAAATTATTTGAAGTATCTTTTCTGACCACAATTATATGAAACTAGAAATCAATCACGGAAAAATAAACGAACAAAAAAAAAACAACCCCAATTACATGTAGATTAAACCACACGGTATAAAATACCAATGAGTCAATGATAAAGATCAGAGAAGAAATTAAAAAATACCTTGAGGCAAATGACATTGAAAACACAACCATACAAATTCTATGGGATGAAGTAAAAGCAGTTCTAGAGGGAAGCTCATAAGGATACAGGTCTTTAGGAAAGAAAAAAATCTCAAACAACCTAATCTACCACTTAAAAGAATTAGAAAAAGAAGAACAAGCAAAACGTAACATCTGCAGAAAGAAGGAGATAATAAAGATCAGAGAGGAATTAAAGTAGAGATTTAAGAAATAGAAAGTCGATAAAACCAGGAACTAGTTCTTTGAAAGGGTAAATAACATTGACAAACCTCTGGCCATTATCACCACCAAGAAAAGAGAGAAGACCCAAATAAGAAATGAAAGAGGATAAATCACAACTGATACCTCAGAAATACTAAAAATACCTTAAGAGAATACTATGAACAATTGTATGCCAAAAGATTTAACAACCCAGAAGAAATGGGCAACTTTCTAAAAACACAGAGGCCACCGAATCTGAATCAAAAAGAAATGGATAATTTGAACAAACCAATCAATAGAAATGAAATAGTAACTGTAATAAGCATGGAAATATATACACTACTATATGTCAAATAGAAAGCCAGTAAGAATTTGCCGTATGACTCAGGGAACTCAAACTGGGCTCTGTGACAACCTAGAGAGATGGGGTGGGTTGGGAGATGAGAGGAAGGTTCAAGAGGGAGGAGACATATGTATACCTATAGCTGAGTCATGTTGATGTATGGAAAAAACCAACCCAATATTGTAAAGAAATTATTCTTCAATTAAAAATAAATTTTAAAAAAGCTCCTGACAAACAAAAGTCCAGGACCGGATGACGTCACTGTGGAATTCCACTAAATATACAAACAATAGCTTATACTGATTCTTCTCGAAATGCTCCAAAGAACTGAAGAGGAAGGAACACTCCCAAAGACATTCTATGAAGTCACCATCACCCTGATACCAAAACCAGATAAAGACACTACTAAAAAAAAAATTATAGACTAATATCTTTGATGAATATAGATGCAAAAGTTATTAAGAAAATATTAGCAACCTGAATCCAACAAAAAGGTCATATACCAAGGCCAAGTTGGATTCATCTGAGTCACAAAGATGGTTCAATATACGCAAATCAATCAATGTGATACACCAATCAACAAGAGAAAGGACAAAAACCACATGATCAAGATGCAGAAGAAGCATTCAATAAAATCCAACACCCATTCATGATAAAACACTTATGAAAGTGGGTATAGAAGTAATGTATTTCAACATAATAAAAGTTGTTTATGACAAACCCATAGCCAATATATTACCCAATGGTGAGAATATGAATGCCTCCCTGCTAAAATCTGAAAGAAGACCAGGATGCCTACTCTCATGGCATCTCTTCAACATAGTATTGGAATTCTTAGCCACAGCAATCAGACAAGGAAAAAAAAAATGTATTGAAATTGGTAGGGAAGAGGTAAAATTGTCATTATATACAGTTGACATGATAATATATAGAAACCCCTAAAGATTCCAAATAAAAGCTATTAGAACTGATAAATGAATTTAGCAAGGTAGCAAGATACAAGATTAACAGGATCAACACGATTTGGTTGCATTTCTTTACACTAACAATGAAATATCAGAAAGGGAATGTAAAAAAAATAATGCCTTTTAAATCACACCCTTCCCCCCCCAAAAATACTTATGAATAACCTCACCTAGGAGGTGAAGAACTTACATACTGAGAACTACAAAACATTAGTAAAGGAAATTAAAGATGATTTAAATAAATGAAAAGATATCCCATGCTTTTAGATTAGAAGAATTAATATTGTTTAAATGGCCATATTACACAAAGCAATCTACAGATTTAATGTGATCCCTATTAAATTACACATGATATTTTCTCAGAAATAGATCAAGTAATCCTAAAATTTACATAGAATCATAAAAGACCAGAATTACCAAAGTAATCCTGAGGAAAAAGAACATAGCAAGATGCATAACTCTCACAGACTTCAGACTATACTATAAGGTGATGGTAATCAAATAGTATGGTACTGACACAGAAACGAACGTACCTATCAGTGGAACAGAATAGAGAGCAAAGAAATAAACCCATACACTTAGAGTCAATTGATCTTCAACAAAAGAGGCAAGAATATACAATGGTGAATAGACAATCTCTCCAGTAAGTGGTTTTGGGAAAGCTGGACAGCCACATGCAAATCAATGATGTTAGAACACCCCCTCACACCATTCACAAAAATAAGCTCAAAGTGGATCAAAGACCTACATATAAGACAAGACACCATAAAACTGGTACATAAAAACTGTACCAGTGTTTTCTTAGTTCAGTCTCCCAAGGCAATGGAAATAAAAGCAAAAATAAACAAATGAGATATAATAAAATTTATAAGCTTTTACACAGCAAAGGGAAGCACAAAAGGAAACCATAAGCAAAGTAAAAAAGACAACTTACAGACTGGCAGAAAATATTTGCTAATGATGTGACCAACAAGTGATTAATTTACAGTATATATAAACAACTCATACAACCCAACAACAAAAAACAGACCCAATCAAAAAATGAGCAGAAGACCTAAACAGATATTTCTCCAAAGACATATAGATGGCCAACAGACACAAGGAAAATGCTCAACATGCTAATTACTAGAGAAATGCAAATCAAACCTACAATGAAGTGTCACCCAACGCTGCTCAGAATGGCCACCATGAAAACTCTACAAACAACAAATTCTGGAGGGGATGTGGTGAGAATGTAAATTGTTGCAGGCACTGTGGAGAACAGTATGGAGGTTCCTCAAAAAACTAAAATAGAGTTGCCATAGGATCCCTCAATCCCACACATGGACGTACATACATACAAATCTATAATTCAAATTACATGCACTTCTATGTTCAAAGCATCATTGATTACATTAGCCAAGACATGGAAACAACCTACGTGTCCAAAGACAGGTGAATGGATAACGAACTTTGTTATCGATTCACACACACACACACACACACACAATGGAATACTTCTCAGCCATCAGTTTACTTCAATCACTCTGTCGTGTCTGACTCTTTGCGACCCCATGAACCGCAGCACACTAGGCCTCCCTGTCCATCACCAACTCCCAGAGTTCACACAAACCCATTTCCATCGAGTCAGTGATGCCATTCAATCATCTCATCCTCTGTCATCCCCTTCTCTTCCTGCCCTCAATCTTTCCCAGCATCAGGATCTTTTCCAATGAGTCAGTACTTTCCATCAGGTGGCCAAAGTATTGGAGCTTCAGCTTGGAAGGACATCAGTCCTTCCAATGAACACGTAGGACTGATCACCTTTAGGATGGACTGGTTGGAACTCCTAGCAGTCCCAGGGACTCTCAAGAGTCTTCTCCAACACCACAGTTCAAAAGCATCAATTCTTCGGCACTCAGCCTCCTTCCCAGTCCAACTCTCACATCCATACATGGCCACTGGAAAAACCATAGCCTTGACTAGATGGACCTTTGTTGGCAAAGTAATATCTCTGCTTTTGAATATGCTGTCTAAGTAGGTCATAACTTTCCTTCCAAGGAGTAAACACAATTTAATTTCATGGCTGCAATCACCATCTGCAGTGATTTTGGAGCCCAGAAAAATAAAGTCTGACACTGTCTCCACTGTTTCCCCATCTATTTCCCATGAAGTGATAGGACCGGGATTCTCCAGGCAAGAATACTGGAGTGGGTTGCCATTTCCTTCTCCAGGGTATCTTCCCAACCCAGGGATCGAACCCGGGTCTCCTGCATTGGAGGCAGACGCTTTAACCTCTGAGCCACCAGGGAAGCCCCAATGGGACCGGATGCCATGATCTTCGTTTTCTGAATGTTGAGCTTTAAGCCAACTTTTTCACTCTCCTCTTTCACTTTCATCAAGAGGCCCTTTAGTTCTTCACTTTCTGCCATAAGGGTGGTGTCATCTGCATATCTGACGTTATTGATATTTCTCCCAGCAATCTTGATTCCAGCTTGTGCTTCCTCCAGCCCAGCGTTTCTCATAATGTATGCTGCATATAAGTTAAATAAGCAGGGTGACAGTATACAGCCTTGACATATTCTTTTTCCTATTTGGAACCAGTCTGTTGTTCCATGTCCAGTTCTAACTGTTGCTTCCTGACCTGCATACAGGTTTCTCAAGAGGCAGGTCAGGTGGTCTGGTATTCCCATCACTTTCAGAGCTTTCCACAGTTTATTGTGATCCACACATTCAAAGCCTTTGGTATAGTCAATAAAGCAGAAATAGATGTTTTTCTGGAACTCTCTTTTTTGATGATCCAGTGGATGTTGGCAATTTGATCTCTGGTTCCTTTGCCTTTTCTAAAACCAACTTGAACATCTGGAAGTTCACCATTCATGTATTGCTGCTGAAGCCTGGCTTGGAGAATTTTGAGCATTACTTTGCTAGCATGTGAGATGAGTGCAATTGTGCAGTAGTTTGAGTCTTCTTTGGCATTGCCTTTCTTTGGGATTGGAATGAAAACTGACCTCTTCCAATCCTGTGACCACTGCTGAATTTTCCAAATTTGCTGACACATTGAGTGCAACACGTTCACAGCATTATCTTTCAGGATTTGAAATAGCTCAACTGGAATTCCATCACCTCCACTAGCTTTGTTCGTAGTGATGCTTCCTAAGGCCCACTTGACTTCACATTCCAGGATGTCTGGCTCTAGGTGAGTGTGAGTGATTGCACCACCATGATTACCTGGGTCATGAAGATCTTTTTTGTACAGTTCTTCTGTGTATTCTTGCCACCTCTTCTTAATATTGTCTGCTTCTATTGTGTCCAAACCATTTCTGTAGTTTATTGAGCCCATCTTTGCATGAAATATTCCATTGGTATCTCTAATTTTCTTGAAGAGATCTCTAGTCTTTCCTAATCTGTTGTTTTCCTCTATTTCTTTGCATTGATCACTGAGGAAGGCTTTCTTATCTCTCCTTGCTATTCTTTGGAACTCTGCATTCAGATGGTATATCTTTCTTTTTCTCCTGTGCTTTTCACTTCCCTTCTCTTCCCCAACTATTTGTAAGGCCTCCTCAGACAGCCATTTTGCTTTTTTGCATTTCTTTTTCTTGGGATTGGTCTTGTTTCTTGTCTCCTGTACAATGTCACAAACCTCCATCCATAGTTCATCAGGCACTCTGTCTATCAGATCTAGTCCCCTAAGTCTATTTTTCACTTCCACTGTATAGTCATAAGGGACTTGATTCAGGTCATACCTGAATGGCTTAGTGGTTTTCTCCACTTTTTTCAGTTTAAGTCTGAATTTGGCAATAAGGAGGTCGTGATTTGAGCCACAGTCAGCTCCCAGTCTTTTTTTTTTGTTGACTGTATAGAGCTTCTCCATCTTTGGCTGCAAAGAATATAATCAGTCTGATTTTGGTGTTGACCATCTGGTGATGTCCATGTGTAGATCTTCTCTTGTGTTGTTGGAAGAGGGTGTTTGCTATGACCAGTGCATTCTCTTGGCAAAACTCTATTAGTCTTTGCCCTGCTTCCTTCTGTACTTCAAGGCCAAATTTGCCTGTTACTCCTGGTGTTTCTTGACTTCCTACTTTTGCATTCCAGTCCCCTATAATGAGAAGAACATCATTTTGGGGTGTTAGTTCTAGAAGGTCTTTTAGGTCTTCATAGAACTGTTCAACTTCAGCTTCTTCAGCGTTACTGGTCAGGGCATACTTGGATTACCATGATATTGAGTGGTTTGCCTTGGAAATGAACTGAGATCATTCTGTCGTTTTTGAGATTGCATCCACGCACTGCATTTCTGACTCTTTTGTTGACTATGATAGCTACTCCATTTCTTCTAAGGGATTCCTGCCCACAGTAGTAGATATAATGGTCATCTGAATTAAATTCACCCATTCCAGTCCATCTTAGTTCACTGATTCCTAGAATGTCTATGTTCACTCTTGTCACCTCCTGTTTGACCATTTTCAATTTGCCTTGATTCATGGACCTAACATTCCAGGTTCCTATGCAATATTGCTCTTTACAGCATTGAACCCTGCTTCCATCTCCAGTCCCATTCACAACTGGGTGTTGTTTTTGCTTTGGCAGCAAGATGGATGGACCTATATAGATTATCACACTAAGTGAAGTAAATCATACTAATTGAGCAAACTCACAATGTGGCAAAGTAGAAGGACGTGTGCTAATTCTCCTGTGAAAACTCCAAAATGCAACTAACCGCTGAACAACCATCAGCAGGAGAATGTTGGATTCCACCAAAAAAAGATACTCCACATCCTAGGGGAAAGGAAAACCCCCCAACAAGATGTTAGGAGGGGCAAAATCACATTTAGAATTAAACCCCATACCCGCCAGAGACTCTTGTTGGGTTCACACAAAACCTTGTGTGCACCACAGGAGACTGAGCAGACCTGCCTCTGAGTGTTTGAGTGTCTCCTTCGGAGGAACAGGTCAGTAGTGGTCTGCTGCAGAGACAGGAGCTCTCGCTGAAGCAGACTTGGGAGGGGTGGCATGTGAGCCCCACCATACAGCCACTGAGCAGACAACCCACAAACTGGGAAACAATTATATCAAAGAAGTTCTCACACTGTTGCAAAAGTCATAGGGCCCACAACAGATTTCACAACCTGGGGATCCTGCAAAGGGACAGAGAACCCCCAGGGAATTTGACTTTGAAGGCCAGTGCAATTTGATTACAGAACTTCTGGAGGACTGGTGAAACAGACTCTTGGAGGGCACAGACAAAACCTTGTGCACACCAGGACCCAGGAGAAAAGAGCAGTGATCCCTCAAGAAACTGAGCCAGACTTGCCTGTGAGTGGCCAGGAGTCTCTGGCAGAGATGTGGGTCAACAGTGGTCTGCCATGGGGTCAGGGTATTTAATAAACAGTCCTGGCATAAATCCTTTGGAAGGAGTTATGACTCTATATGTCCTTTTGACCCCATTATCCCCACCATAGTTTGGCCTCAGGCCATACAGGGAGGGAACACAGCCCCACCCATCAATAGAAAATTGGATTAAAGATTTACTGAGCATGGACCCACACATCAGAGCAAGACCTAGATTCCCCCACAGCCAGTCCCTCCCATCAGGAAGCTTCCACAAGCCTCTTACCCTTATCCATCAGAGGGTGGACAGAATGGAAACCACAGTTACAGAAAACTAACCAAGCTGATAACATGGATCACAGTCTTGTCTAACTCAATGAAACTATGAGCCATGCCATGTAAGGCCAACCGGGACGAATGAGTCATGGTGGAGAGTTCTGGCAAAACGTGGTCCACTGGAAAAGGGAATGGCAAACCACTTCAGTACTCTTGCCTTGAGAACCCATGAACAGTGTGAAAAGGCAAAAAGATAGGACACAGAAAGATGAACTCCTCAGATTGCCCAATAAGCTACAGTAAAGAAATACTTCCAGAAAGAATGAAAAGGCTGAGTCAAAATGAAAACAGCACCCAGTTGTGGATGTGACTGGTGATGGAAGTAAAGTCCAATGCTGTGAGAACAATATTGCATAGGACCCTGGAATGTTAGGTCCATGAGTCAAGGTAAATTGGAAGTGGCCAAACAGGAGATGGCAAGAGTGAACATCAACATTTTAGGAATCGGCAAACTAAAATGGATGAGAGTGGGCAAATTTAATTCAGATGACCATTCTATCTACTACTGGGGGCAAGAATCCCTAACGAGAAATGCAGTGACCCTCAAAGTCAACAAAAGAGTCCAAAATGCAGTACCTGGGTGCAATCTCAAAAACAACAGAATGATCTCTGTTTTCAAGGCAAACCGCTCAGTATCACAGTAATCCAAGCCTATGCCCTAACTACTAGTGCTGAAGAAGCTGAAGTTGAACGGTTCTATGAAGACCTACAAGACCTTCTAGAAATAACACCAAAAAAGATGTCCTTCTCATCATCAGGGACTGGAATGTAAAAGTAGGGGGTCAAGAGATACTTGGATTAACAGGCAAGTTTGGCCTTGGAGCACAAAATGAAGCAAGGCAAAGGCTAACAGAGTTTTGACAAGAGAACTCACTGAACATAACAAACACCCTCTTCCAACAACGCAAGAGACAGCTCTATACATGGACATCACCAGATGGTCAATACCATGGTCAGATTAATTATATTCTTTGCAGCCAAAGATGGAAAAGCTCTATACAGTCAGCAAAAACAAGACCAGGAGCTGACTTTGGCTCAGATCATGAATTCCTGATTGCCAAATTCAGACTCAAATTGAACAAAGTGGGGAAAACCACTAGATCATTCAGGTATGACCTAAATCAAATTCATTATGATAATATAGTGAAAGTGAGAAATAGATTCAAGGGATTAGAACTGATAGACTGATAGACAGAGTGCCTGAAGAACTATGGATGGAGGTTCATAACATTGTACAGGAGGCAGTGATCAAAACCATCCCCATGAAAAAGAAATGCAAAAAGGCAAAATGGTTGTCGGAGGAGGGCTTACAAAGTGCTGAGAAAAGAAGAGAAGCAAAAGGCAAAGGAGAAAAGGAAAGATATGAATGCAGAGTTCCAAAGACTATTCAGGAGAAATTAAACAAAAATTTTTTTAAGGCCTTCCTAAGTGATCAGTGCAAGGAAATAGGGAAAAATGATAGAAAGGGAAAGACTAGGAATCTCTTCAAGAAAATTAGAGATACCAAGGGAATATTTCATGCAAAGAAGGGCACAATAAAGGACAGAAATGGTATGGCCCTAACAGAAGCAGAAGATATTAAGAGTTGGCAAGAATACATAGAAGAACTATACAAAAATATCTTCAAGACCCAGATAATGACAAAGGTGTGATTACTCACCTAGAGCCAGACATCCTGGAGTGTGAAGTCAGGTGGGCCTTAGGAAGCATTACTGCAAACAAAGCTAATGGATGTGATGGAATTCCAGTTGAGCTCTTTCAAATCCTGGAAGATGATGCTGTGAAAATGCTGCAGTCAATATGGCAGCAAATTTGGAAAACTCCCCTGTGGCCACGGGGTTGGAAAAAGTCAGTTTTCATTTCAATCCCAAAGAAAGTCAATGCCAAAGAATATTCTAACTACCACATAATTGCACTCATCTCACATGCTAGCAAAGTAGTGCTCAAAATTGTTCAAGCTAGGCTTCAGCAGTACATGAACTGAGAAGTTACAGATGTTCCAGTTAGATTTAGAAAAGGTAGAAGAACCAGAGATCAAATTGCCAACATCCGCTGGATCATAGAAAAAGCAAGAGCATTCCAAAAAAGCATCTACTTCTGCTTCATTGACTACATTAAAATCCTTTGACTTTGTGGATCACAACAAACTGTGGAACATTCTTAAAGAGAATTCTGTTTGCAGGTAAAGAAGCTACAGTTTGAACCAGACATGGAACAAGACTGGTTCCAAATTGGGAAAGAAATACATCAAGGCTGTATCTTGTCACCCTGCTTATTTAACTTATATGAAGAGTGAAGTGAAGTGAAGTCACTCAGTTGTGTCCGACTCTTTGCGATCCCATGGACTGTAGCCTATCAGGCTCCTCCATCCATGGGATTTTCCATGCAGGAATACTGGAGTGGGTTGCCATTTCCTTTACATCATGTGAAATGCCAGGCTGGATGAAGCACAAGCTGGAATCAGATTGTCGGGAGAAATATCAATAACCTCAGATATGCAGATGACACCACCCTTATGGCAGAAAGCTAAGAGGAACTAAAGGGCCTCTTGATGAAAGTGAAAGAGGAGAGTGAAAAAGCTGGCTTAAAACTCATTCAAAAAATGAGGATCATGGCATCTGGTCCCATCACCTCATGACAAATAGATGGGGAACATAGAAAGTGACAGACTTAATTTTCTTGGGCTTCAAAATTCACTGCAGATGGTGACTGCTGCTATGAAATTAAAATACACTTGCTCCTTGGAAGAAAAGCTATGACCAACCTAGACAGTATATTAAAAAGCAGAGACATTACTTTACCAGCAAATGTCCATCTAGTCAAAGCTATGGTTTTTCCAGTAGTCATGTATGGATGTGAGAGTTGGAGTGTAAAGAAGGTTGACCATCAAAAATCTGATGCTTTTGAACTGTGGTGTTGGAGAAGACTCTTGAGAGTCCCTTTTCTGCAAGAAGATCAAACCAATCAATCCTAAAGGAAATCAGTCCTGGGTGTTCATTAAAAGGACTGGCGCTGAAGCTGAAGCTTCAACTCTTTGGCCACCTGATGCAAAGAACTGACTCATTGGAAAAGACCCTGATGCTGGGAAACATTGAAGGCAGGAGGAGGAGGGGATGATAGAGGATGAGGTGGTTGGATGGCATCATTGACTTGAGGGACATGAGTCTGAGCAAGCTCTGGAAGTTGGTGATGGACAGGGCAGTATGGTGTGCTGCAGTGCATGGTGTTGCAAAGAGTCAGACACGACTGAGTGACTGAACTAAACCAAACTGAAGTTAGTAAGTCAGAAAAAGAACCACAAATACCTTATGATGTCACTTACGTGTAGAATCTAAAATATGGCACAAATAAGTATATCTCTGAAATAAAACCATATGCACAGATATAGAGAACAGACTTGTAGTGCCAAGGCAGATGAGTGGTAGGGGAGGGAAAGGTTAGGAGTTTTGGACCAGCAGATGCAACCTATTATATATAGGATATATAAACAACAAGGTCCTAATGCATACCACAGGAAACTCTATTCAGTATCTCGTGACAAACCATAACAGAAAAGACTGTGAAAAAGAATAAATATATGTATAATACATATACATATTGTATAACACACACACATACACACACACACACATATATATGTAAGTGTGTCACTTTGCTGTGCAGAAGAAATTAACACCATATTGTAAATCAAGAATACTTCAATAAAATAAAAAATAAAAATGGCAATGGAAAAAATAAGCTATTATATAAGAATAAGTACAACACAGAGAATATAACCAATATTTTATAATAGTAACCATAATAAGATTATAACCTTTAAAAATTGGGAATCCCTATATTGCACACCTGTGAAATGGCAACCCACTCCAGTGTTCTTGCCTGGACAATCCCAGGGACGGCGGAGCCTGGTGGGCTGCTGTCTATGGGGTCGCATAGAGTCGGACACGACTGAAGTTACTTAGCAAGCAAGCAAGCAAGATATACTGTACATCAACTATATAACTTATACCGTACACCAAGTCAACTCACAGAACTGAAGGGAGAAATAAACAATTCAACAGTAATAGTTGGAGACTTCAATACCCCATTTTAAAAATCAATAGAACATTAGACCAGAGATTAGTAAGGAAATAGAAGCCTTGAGCAAATCTACAAGCCAATTAGACCTAACAGACTGTAGAACATTCCACCCAACAACAGAACAATACACATTTTTCTCAAATGCACTTTCTCCAGAGTAAGCCATATATAATGTTATAAAAAGCGAGGCTCAATGGTTTAAAAGGACTGAATCCTTCCCACTGTTATAGGATTTTATTTCATTTATTTATTTTTTTTTAGAATCATACATTGCATTTATTTTTTTTTTAGTTCTGCAGACTTTTATTTATTTATTTATTTATTTATTTAGATACAATTAATATTCATTTGCTGTTGTATCTTTTTTTTTTTAAAATTTTAAAATCTTTAATTCTTACATGCGTTCCCAAACATGAACCCCCCTCCCACCTCCCTCCCCACAACATCTCTCTGGGTCATCCCCATGCACCAGCCCCAAGCAAGCTGCACCCTACGTCAGACATGGACTGGTGATTCAATTCTTACATGACAGTATACATGTTAGAATTCCCATTCTCCCAAATCATCCCACCCTTTCCCTCTCCCTCTGAGTCCAAAAGTCCGTTATAAACATCTGTGTCTTTTTTCCTGTCTTGCATACAGGGTCGTCATTGCCATCTTCCTAAATTCCATATATATGTGTTAGTATACTGTATTGGTGTTTTTCTTTCTGGCTTACTTCACTCTGTATCATCGGCTCCAGTTTCATCCATCTCATCAGAACTGATTCAAATGAATTCTTTTTAACGGCTGAGTAATACTCCATTGTGTATATGTACCACAGCTTTCTTATCCATTCATCTGCTGATGGACATCTAGGTTGTTTCCATGTCCTGGCTATTATAAACAGTGCTGCGATGAACATTGGGGTACATGTGTCTCTTTCAATTCTGGTTTCCTCAGTGTGTATGCCCAGCAGTGGGATTGCTGGGTCATAAGGTAGTTCTATTTGCAATTTTTAAAGGAATCTCCACACTGTTCTCCATAGTGGCTGTACTAGTTTGCATTCCCACCAACAGTGTAGGAGGGTTCCCTTTTCTCCACACCCTCTCCAGCATTTATTGCTTGCAGATTTTTGGATCGCAGCCATTCTGACTGGTGTGAAGTGGTACCTCATTGTGGTTTTGATTTTCATTTCTCTAATAATGAGTGATGTTGAGCATCTTTTCATGTGTTTGTTAGCCATCCGTATGTCTTCTTTGGAGAAATGTCTATTTAGTTCTTTGGCCCATTTTTTGATTGGGTCGTTTATTTTTCTGGAATTGAGCTGCAGAAGTTGCTTGTATATTTTTGAGATGAGTTGTTTGTCAGTTGCTTCATTTGCTATTATTTTCTCCCATTCAGAAGGCTGTCTTTTCACCTTGCTTATATTTTCCTTTGTTGTGCAGAAGCTTTTAATTTTAATTAGATCCCATTTGTTTATTTTTGCTTTTATTTCCAGAATTCTTGGAGGTGGATCATAGAGGATCCTGCTGTGATTTATGTCTGAGAGTGTTTTGCCTATGTTCTCCTCTAGGAGTTTTATAGTTTCTGATCTTACATTTAGATCTTTAATCCATTTTGAGTTTATTTTTGTGTGCGGTGTTAGAAAGTGATCTAGTTTCATTCTTTTACAAGTGGTTGACCAGTTTTCCCAGCACCACTTGTTAAAGAGATTGTCTTTACTCCATTGTATATTCTTGCCTCCTTTGTCGAAGATAAGGTGTCCATATGTGTGTGGATTTATCTCTGGGCTTTCTATTTTGTTCCATTGATTTATATGTCTGTCTTTGTGCCAGTACCATACTGTCTTGATAACACAGAAATACAAAGGATCATAAGAGACTACTATCAGCAGTTGTATGCCAATAAAATGGACAACGTGGAAGAAATGGACAAATTCTTAGAAAAGTACAATTTTCCAAAACTGAACCAGGAAGAAATAGAAAATCTTAACAGACCCATCACAAGCACGGAAATTGAAACGGTAATCAGAAATCTTCCAGCAAACAAAAGCCCAGGTCCAGACGGCTTCACAGCTGAATTCTACCAAAAATTTCGAGAAGAGCTAACACCTATCCTCCTCAAACTCTTCCAGAAAATTGCAGAGGAAGGTAAACTTCCAAACTCATTCTATGAGGCCACCATCACCCTAATACCAAAACCTGACAAAGATGTCACAAAAAAGGAAAACTACAGGCCAATATCACTGATGAACATAGATGCAAAAATCCTCAACAAAATTCTAGCAATCAGAATCCAACAACACATTAAAAAGATCATACACCATGACCAAGTGGGCTTTATCCCAGGGATGCAAGGATTCTTCAATATCCGCAAATCAATCAATGTAATTCACCACATTAACAAATTGAAAAATAAAAACCATATGATTATCTCAATAGATGCAGAGAAGGCCTTTGACAAAATTCGACATCCATTTATGATAAAAACTCTCCAGAAAGCAGGAATAGAAGAAACATACCTCAACATAATAAAAGCTATATATGACAAACCCACAGCAAACATTATCCTCAATGGTGAAAAATTGAAAGCATTTCCCCTAAAGTCAGGAACAAGACAAGGGTGTCCACTTTCACCGCTACTATTCAACATAGTTCTGGAAGTTTTGGCCACAGCAATCAGAGCAGAAAAAGAAATAAAAGGAATCCAAATTGGAAAAGAAGAAGTGAAACTCTCACTGTTTGCAGATGACATGATCCTCTACATGGAAAACCCTAAAGACTCCACCAGAAAATTACTAGAGCTAATCAATGAATATAGTAAAGTTGCAGGATATAAAATCAACACACAGAAATCCCTTGCATTCCTATACACGGATAATGAGAAAGTAGAAAAAGAAATTAAGGAAACAATTCCATTCACCATTGCAACGAAAAGAATAAAATACTTAGGAATATATCTACCTAAAGAAACTAAAGACCTATATATAGAAAACTATAAAACACTGATGAAAGAAATCAAAGAGGACACTAATAGATGGAGAAATATACCATGTTCATGGATCGGAAGAATCAATGTAGTGAAAATGAGTATACTACCCAAAGCAATTTACAAATTCAATGCAATCCCTGTCAAGCTACCAGCCACATTTTTCACAGAACTAGAACAAATAATTTCAAGATTTGTATGGAAATACAAAAAACCTCGAATAGCCAAAGCAATCTTGAGAAAGAAGAATGGAACTGGAGGAATCAACTTGCCTGACTTCAGGCTCTACTACAAAGCCACAGTCATCAAGACAGTATGGTACTGTTATAGGATTTTAAAAGCAATCCCATTCCTAATAATACTTTCTCCATTCATAACCTTGAGGTCTAATTTTGTCCAGGCACTGTATTTACCTACTGTCTCCCAATTTATATCATTTCCTTTTATTTTCTGTGAATGTTTTTCCTCTACTGATTTTAAAAACCAATTTGGGCATGAAATTCCTTTTTACCATCTTTATAAACCTCTGTGGGCATTCAAGAAACATTTGTGCATATCCAAACTTTGCTAACTAGCAGTCGTTGATTTGGTTTTGCACGATGTTGTTTTGGACAGTGTTTATGAACAATCAGAAATAGTTGCCAAAATTAAAACTCTAAGCTTTTCAGAAAAACAAATCTGGGTTTTTGGCTTGTCTTAAAAAAGTGGGCTGAACTGGCAATACTGGACCTGGTTCCCTATATGGTAAGAGCTGGCTGAAGCTAATTAGCAACTGTTCCTTGGATGGGCTGGGCTCTACATTTCCCTTAGTCTACATATGTGTCCTCTACATGAGGACAGCTACCAATACTGTTAGCAACTCACTTTCTCTATTTACTTTTCTTATAGAATTCTTATGAAGAAAGTGAAAATTTCTTATATGCACACTTTTATTCATGCTAGAAAATCTAAAGCTAGACTTAGAAGGGGCCATGTGTTGTTTTTGTTTTCAGATATTTAAATCTGAATTACGTTCATAAACTAACTCCTTTAATAATATTTATTGAGTGCCCACCTTGCCTACTATTCTAGATGCTGGTGAATAGGATAGACAAAGAACCTCAGGAAGCTTACATTCTAGTTTCCTGGCTGGGCTCTAAAGCCATATGGTTGTGACTCTTGGTTTATATCAGTGAGGGAAGGAGGTCTTCAGTGTTTAAACCTTCAGAAGGATGGAGGATAGTGAGGATTGAGGAGAGACCAGTGGGTTAGGTGATTGGGAATGATTTATTTCATAGGTGTGGGGGGGGGAAGGGGGGTTGGTTCTTGACAGATTTGATTAGTTTTACTCAAAGGACATTAAAGACAGATCAGCACAGAGACATCTGCCATCGTGCTGATCAGAAGCTAGTAACAGAAACAGACTCTTTTGAAGTCAACATTGTGGGTTCTTAAACATGATGCCAGGTCTCACCTTCTGTCCTCCTCACTCTGGGTGAGATTTTTCAGTTGCGCAGCCATGCTGACCAGAGCTGACCCTATAGAGTGCCCCCTTTTATTCTTCCCACTGTCTTGCAGTCTCTTCAGCAATCTTACTGGCTGCTTACTAGCGACAGCCCTGCAGTCTGTGTTGGAATAGGTGATGTGCAGGGAGCTAAAGGTCCCAGCTGCCCTCTGACACCCATCAGTCACTATGTGGCTAAGGTGACTGGCACCATTACTTAGATGTGAACAAGGCTACCTGGGCATCACCAGCGCAGAACCACCAGCACGTGGCCATGTACACAAAGATTGCAAGCTCCTAATGACTTTCCATGTCAGAAAGAACTCTGCATCAGAAGTCACAGGAAATGGCCTGCGGCTCCACTCCCTTGCCACTAGCCATCTGGGTGACAGTGTCCCTGGGTGAAGACTGAGGAATGGAACTCCGAGTCGTCTGGACTCCAGCAGTGCTGGTCTGGGGGAGTACTCACCCTGGGTCTGCATGGGGACAGGAAGTGGCAGGGGCCGCAGTCCTGCCATGTGGGAGCTTGGGTGGGGAGGAGGAGCTCAAGGACCATGCCCTGGGACACACTTATCTGGGGCTGGACTCTGGGGACAGTGGCTCAGGTCACTGTCCTCTGGGGCCAGAGCCCACGTCCCAAGCATGCCGGGTCTGGAGTGCGGAGGAAGGAGACAAGCCCCAGGATTGGGTCGCCAGGGCATCCCGCAGAACCACCATGTGCCCTGTCCCTTGGACGTATGTAGCTCCATTCTGGCCAGTCCTCCCTGAGCTCAGTCTCTGCCCCGGGCAGCTTGGGAAAGACCCTGCTCTTCCACTCCCTCGATCATTGCTCCCTCCTCGGTCTGCATCGAGCATAAAAGGGCCTTCTCAGGGCATGTCAGCCAGGCCTTCTGTCTGGCCTTCAGCTGCCACAGCACCTCCAGCCTCTCCTGTGACTCCAGTGACTTCTTCCTGACCTCATGGTGACCATGGCCTCACCCACAGCATTTTCAACTTGCCTTCTTCAAGAGTTACCTAAAGAACCCTTCCCAAGGCCAAGATTCAGCCTAAAATCTTTGTCAGATCCCACCTGACAGCTGGTCCTCAAGTGGCTCAAAGGCGCTTGGGACTTGGGCACTTGATGGAGGGGTGCACAAAGAGAGTGCCCAGGGTTGTCAGTTTTCTTACTAGAGGAGATTTAGGCACAGGAATGGTGGAAACCGAAAGAGAAGGAGGTCATCTTTTTAGTGCAAGTATGGAGTGACAGATAGTGCTTCAATATTCCACATGCTCCAAAATAACCAGCTTGCCAATGTCTGGGTGAGAAGGATGTAATAAAGTATAAAAGGGGGTTATCTTTTCCTTATTTCATTGTTTTCCAACACCCCAATTAAAGGCAGAGACAAAAAATAAAAACGAAACAAACAAAAAATCTGGCAAGCTTTCAAGGCAGGGATATTTCTAGAATTTCAAAGGAGAAATTTCTAATGGGTTCTGTGAACAGTACAAATCCCAAAGTTATTCCATTTGGAGATAAGTGCATCTGGTTCTTATATTAACTTCTTTTAAAAGTTAATTAATTTATTTTAATTGGAGGTCTGACAGAATGTGGTCCACTGGAGAAAGGAATGGCAAGCCACTTCAGTATTCTTGCCTTGAGAACCCCATGAACAGTATGAAAAGGCAAAATGATAGGATACTGAAAGAGGAACTCCCCAGGTCATTAGGTGCCCAATGTGCCACTGGAGATCAGTGGAGAAATAACTCCAGAAAGAATGAAGTGATGGAGACAAAGCAAAAACAATACCCAGTTGTGGATGTGACTGGTGACAGAAGCAAGATCTGATGCTGTAAAGAGCAATATTGCATAGGAATCTGGAATGTCAGGTCCATGAATCAAGGCAAATTGAAAGTGGTCAAACAAGAGATGGCAAGGGTGAACGTTGACATTCTAGGAATCAGCGAACTAAAATGGACTGGAATGGGTGAATTTAACTCAGATGACTATTATATCTACTACTGCGGGCAGGAATCCCTTAGAAGAAATGGAGTAGCCATCATGGTCAACAAAAGAGTCCAAAATGCAGTACTTGGATGCAATCTCAAAAACGAAGAATGATCTTTATTCATCTCCAAGGCAAACCATTCAATATCACAGTTATCCAAGTCTGTTCCCCAACCAGTAATGCTGAAGAAACTGAAATTGAACGGTTCTATGAAGACCTACAAGACCTTTTAGAACTAACACCCAAAAAAGATGTCCTTTTCATTATAAGGGACTGGAATGCAAAAGTAGGAAGTCAAGAAACACCTGGAGTAACAGGCAAATTTGGCCTTGGAATACGGAATGAAGCAGGGCAAAGACTAATAGAGTTTTGCCAAGAGAATGCACTGGTCATAGCAAACACCCTCTTCCAACAACACAAGACTCTACACATGGACATCACCAGATGGTCAACACTGAAATAAAATAGATTATATTCTTTGCAGCCAAAGATGGAGAAGCTCTATACAGTCAACAAAAACAAGACCAGGAGCTAACTGTGGCTCAGATCATGAACTCCTTGTTACCAAATTCAGACTCAAATTGAAGAAAATAAGGAAAACTGCTAGACCATTCAGGTATGACCTAAATCAAATCCCTTATGATTATACAGTGGAAGCGAGAAATAGATTTAAGGGCCTAGCTCTGATAGATAGAGTGCCTGATGAACTATAAATGAGGTTCATGACATTGTACAGGAGACAGGGATCAAGACCATCCTCACGGAAAAGAAATGCAAAAAAGCAAAATGACTGTCTGGGGAGGCCTTACAAATAGCTGTGAAAAGAAGAGAGGCGAAAAGCAAAGGAGAAAAGGAAAGATATAAGCATCTGAATGCAGAGTTCCAGAGAATAACAAGAAGAAATAAGAAAGCCTTCTTCAGCAATCAGTGCAAAGAAATAGAGGAAAACAACAGAATGGGAAAGACTAGAGATCTCTTCAAGAAAATTAGAGATACCAAGGGAACATTTCATGCAAAGATGGGCTCGATAAAGGACAGAAATCGTATGGACCTAACAGAAGCAGAAGATATTAAGAAGAGGTGGCAAGAATACAGGGAAGAACTATACAAAAAAGATCTTCACGACCCAGATAATCATGATGATGTGATCACTAATCTAGAGCCAGACATCTTGGAATGTGAAGTCAAGTGGGCCTTCGAAAGCATCACTACAAACAAAGCTAGTGGAGGTGATGGAATTCCAGTTGAGCTATTTCAAATCCTGAAAGATGATGCTGTGAAAGTGCTGCACTCAATATGCCAACAAATTTGAAAAACTCAGCAGTGGCCACAGGACTGGACAAGGTCAGTTTTCATTCCAATTCCAAAGAAAGGCAATGCCAAAGAATGCTCAAACTACCACACAATTGCACTCATCTCACATGCTAGTAAAGTAATGCTCAAAATTCTCCAAGCCAGGCTTCAGCAATACGTGAACCGTGAACTCCCTGATGTTCAAGCTGGTTTTAGAAAAGGCAGAGGAACCAGAGATCAAATTGCCAACATCTTCTGGATCATGGAAAAAGCAAGAGAGTTCCAGAAAAACATCTATTTCTGCTTTATTGACTATGGCAAAGCCTTTGACTGTGTGGATCACAATAAACTGTGGAAAATTCTGAAAGAGATGGGAATACCAGACCACCTGACCTGCCTCTTGAGAAATCTGTATGCAGGTCAGGAAGCAACAGTTAGAACTGGACACGGAAAAACAGACTGGTTCCAAATAGGAAAAGGTGTACGTCAAGGCTGTATATTGTCACCCTGCTTATTTAACTTCTATGCAGAGTACATCATAAGAAATGCTGGACTGGAAGAAACACAAGCTGGAATCAAGATTGCCAGGAGAAATATCAATAACCTCAGATATGCAGATGACACCACCCTTATGGCAGAAAGTGAAGAGGAACTAAAAAGCCTCTTGATGAAAGTGAAAGAGGAGAGTGAAAATGTTGGCTTAAAGCTCAACATTCAGAAAACGAAGATCATGGCATCCGGTCCCATCACTTCATGGGAAATAGAGGGGGAAACAGTGGAAACAGTGTCAGACTTTATTTTTTTGGGCTCCAAAATCACCGCTGATGGTGACTGCAGATATGAAATTAAAAGACGCTTACTTCTTGGAAGTAAAGTTATGACCAACCTAGATAGCATATTCAAAAACAAGGACATTACTTTGCTGACTAAGGTCCTAGTCAAGGCTATGGTTTTTCCTGTTGTCATGTATGGATGTGAGAGTTGGACTGTGAAGAAGGCTGAGTGCCGAAGAATTGATGCTTTTGAACTGTGGCGTTGGAGAAGACTCTTGAGAGTCCCTTGGACTGCAAGGAGATCCAACCAGTCCATTCTGAAGGAGATCAACCCTGGCCACCTCATGTGAAGAGTTGATTCATTGGAAAAGACTCTGATGCTGGGAGGGTTTGGGGGCAGTAGGAGAAAGGGATGACCAAGGATGAGATGGCTGGATGGCATCACGGACTCGATGGACATGAGTCTGAGCGAACTCCAGGAGATAGTGATGAACAGGGAGGCCTGGCGTGCTGCGATTCATGGGGTCACAAAGAGTTGGACACGACTGAGCAATTGAACTGAACTGAGTCAAGGCTATGGTTTTCCCTGTGGTCATGTATGGATGTGAGAGTTGGACTGTGAAGAAGGCTGAGTGCTGAAGAATTGATGCATTTGAACTGTGGTGTTGGAGAAGACTCTTGAGAGTCCCTTGGACTGCAAGGAGATCCAACCACTCCATTCTGAAGGAGATCAACCCTGGGATTTTTTGGAAGGAATGATGCTAAAGCTGAAGCTCCAATACTTTGGCCACCTCATGCAAAGAGTTGACTCATTGGAAAAGACTGTGATGCTGGGAGGGATTGGGGGCAGGAGGAGAAGGGGACGACCGAGGATGAGATGGCTGGATGGCATCATGGGCTCGATGGATGTGAGTCTGAGTGAACTCTGGGAGATGGTGATGGACAGGGAGGCCTGGCGTGCTGTGATTCATGGAGTCGCAAAGAGTCGGACACGACTGAGCGACTGAACTGAATTGAACTGAACTGGAGGCTAATTACTTTACAATATTGTGGTGGTTTTTGCCATACATTGACTTGAATCAGCCATGGGTGTACATGTGTCCCCCATCCTGAACCCCCCTCCCACCTCCTTCCCTATCCCATCCCTCAGGGTCATCTCAGTGCACTAACCGTGAGCACCCTGTCTCACGCATTGAACTTGGACTGGTGATCTACCTCACGTTTCAATGCTATTCTCTCAAATCATCCCACCATCGCCTTCTCCCACAGAATCCAAAAGTCTGTTCTTTATATCTATGTCTCTTTTGCTGTCTCGCATATAGGGTCATCATTACCATCTTTATGAATTCCATATATATGTGTTAATACATTGTATCAGTGTTTCTCTTTCTGACTTACTTCACTCTGTATAATTGGCTCCAGTTTCATCCACCTCATTAGAACTGATTCAAATGCATTCTTTTTAATAGCTGAGTAATATTCCATTGTGTATATGTATCACAGCTTTCTTATCCATTCGTCTGACAATGGACATCTAGGTTGCTCCCATGTCCTGGCTATTGTAAACAGTGCTATGATGAACACTGGGGGTACATGTGTCTCTTTCAATTCTGGTTTCCTCATTATGTATGACCAGCAGTGGGATTGCTGGGTCGTATGGCAGTTGAATGAACAGGTTGGTCTGTCTTTGCCATTGGTGGATGCGGCAGCTCCCAGCTCCTCTGGAGCTCGCCTCAGAAGGTCGCTGCCACTTGCTGGTCCACTGAGGAGAGTCCTTTGATTTGGCTGAAAAAAAAGCAACCTGCTGATTTGGTAAGGCTATATCACATGATGGTCATTGTGGAAAGGAGTGGGCTGAGTATCCTCATGAGAGCAGAGAGCGATGCTTCCAGATTGCAGGACGGCTGACAACTGAGGCCTATGACAGTGTAGGTGTTCCCAGTACTCATTTAAGAGGTTTGATGGATATATACAGGTAATCTTAATATAATGCTGTAGTGAGGATGGAGAGAGCTTTGTCTGTTTTACAGCAGGGAAGAGGATGAAGATATGCATATATTTGTAAACCAGGATAAGAGGGGTATTGGTGAGGGAGAGGTGGGAGACATAAATGGAGTTTGAAGACCTAAAGTACAAAAATGGCTGTAGAATGGGTGATGAAGCAACAGAGAAAGAGATGATACATTCTTGGAAGACAGGAAGCAGTGGAGTCACAAGCACAGAGAGGAGGAAACTGCTAGGTGGGCGCTGTTGGCACATAGGCCAGGGTGCTTCCCCAGGCACCGGGAGAGGCTCAGCCCAGGGAGGAATCAGAGAGCCTCTGTGGATGCTGGAAAGGGTGTGTGTGTATGTGTGTGTGTGCTTGTGCACGTGCACACGTGTGTGATGAAAATGAGATTCTGGGTTACTTCCTCATTCATCATCCAGCCAGACAAGAGAGCCAGATATCCTCCAGGCTGGGGGTAAGCAGATTAGTGAAGAAGGTTAAACTAGAGTTTATATCTGTGTCTGTCTATATACAGACCAACCTCCTTTTATTGTGTTTCACCTTCCTGTCTTCATAGATATTGCTGATTTTTCTTTTTTTCCATATTGAAGGTTTGTGACATATGTGTGTTGTCAGATGATGGCTAGCATTTTTTCTTAGCAATAACATTTTATGTACATTTTTAGATATAATGCCAGATATAATACAGTATTTTGTAAATACAACTTTTACATACACTAGGCAACCAGAAAATTTGTATGACTCACTTTACTGTGATACTTACTTCATTCCAGTAATCTGGAACTAAACCTGCAATATTCCTGAGGTATGCTTGTGTACATGTATGAACATATACGTATATGCATAATATGCATGTACGTGTATTTAACCAAGTAAGAATTTTAGGCCAGCATAGCTTTTTCATATTTTTTCCTGATTTCCTTACTACATGTGACTTTGTCTCTAACACAAAGTGTAAAACCAAAGTTTCAGAATTCTCCATAAGTTTGGTTGTCAGTTTCAGTGGAGCTTGGTGTGATATTCCCAGTGTCTGACTCTTTGCAACCCCATGGACTGTAGCCCGCCAGGATCTTCTGTCCACGGAATTCTCCAGGCAAGAATACTGGAGTGGGTTGACATTCCCTTCTCCAGGGAATCTTCCTGATTCAAGGATTGAACCTAGGTGTCCTGCACTGAAGACACATTCTTTACCATCTGAGCCACCAGGGAAGTCCCAGTTAGTAGTTACTATCTCAATATATGATATTTTATCTATATAAACAACCTCTGACTGTGTAAGCCTCAAGAGAATTTGTATCTGCTACTCATGATTTTTTAAAAAAAAATAAAAAAATTTAAAAAAAAAAATAAAATAAAATCACAAACAACAACAACAAAAAAAGCAAGATTCCTGCCTTGCAAAGTTTTTATATACAATGTGGATAAGTTTAAAAGTCAGCATGAAGGAATGTGTTTCTCCGTTTTCCAATGAAAATCTAAATATGACGTGTGTTCACTGTGAATTTTTTCCGCAAAGTTTCTTCACGGATCCAGTGAGACCAGTATTTTGAAACAAGATTGAGGTAAAAGTATACTTAGACTGTCTTTAGGCTTCTCTCTGCTACCTAGGAAGAATTTGTGAAATTTTATTTCCTGTAAGAATAAAAAAATGAACTAAAATGCCTTTATGATATTTAGTTTCAGTCTTAAATTGATACCTAGAAAGTCAGAATTAGGAATTTATTTTGCAAGAGTTTAATGTGGTAAAACTTCTTTGGAATAATATACATGTAATTGTTAATAGTGCTCTTTAAAATCCCCTGTACTTCTCTCTACTGATAAAACCGAGGTATTATTTATTTTCTTTATAAGTGTCTACTGTCTGCAAGACTGCAGTGAATTCCAAGATTCTATGGGAATATCTTGTTGAGTAAAGGAATATCACCCCACAGTACAATAGTCTGAAAGTTGCCCACTTTTACATACCTCAAGCTTTAGCAACACTTTATCAGGAAATTTATAAAAAGAGACAGAACAGGATAAAAATTCCATAGGTAACTGCAGGGGTGACTGTTTCCGTATTCATTAGGTAGATAACTGTAATGAGTTAAAAATTCATTGAGAAAATACAGCTGAGTTATTGAGTTGTAGAAACCTTCATACTGAGATATTCTGTCCTTGCCTCCTTCAGTTTCCACACAATGGTTCTTTGTTTTCCTCCCACAGTAAGATATTTCCCACAGGCCTTCCTGAGGAGTTCGCCATAGCTGCCGTGTTTCGGGTGCGAAGGAACGCAAAGAAGGAACGGTGGTTCCTGTGGCAGGTTTTAAACCAGCGTAACATGCCACAGGTAAGTGCGGAACCAGAGAAGTATGCTGATGAGTGTTCTCTCTTGAAACTGTGGAAATAAATTTGGGAGCAGACCTCATATCGGAGTATTCTTTTAGAGGAATCATCCACAGGAAATACAAGTATTCTTAGAGTTCGGGGTGGTGGGTGGTGTCTCACTGAGATACATAATTGGCTAGCCTGGTGGGAGAGACAAGATTAGAGGGTTTTTTTTTCGTTTTTTTTCTGGATTCCTGTTTTGTCTGAAGACACTCAAACTGACTGCCCTTTCTTTACAACTGCTTCATTGACACCACGTGCATCTCACTAACCACTTCATCTCCTATCATTTCTGATATCTCTTATTATATATTTAAAAGCTGTTAATTGTTTCATCTGACATCCTTAATGAATTAGGGAATGAGAAATAAATATTGATTCCATCAATAGAAAATAATTGAACACATGCTAGATGCTAGTTAGTGACAAAATAAGAAATTGGCAAAGCATGATTCCTGTTCTCAGGGAGCCTAAGGTCTGGGGATGCCACATTGGAGCACGATCGCAGGGTAGCGGTGGCTGAGGACAGTTTGGAGTTGGGTGAGAACTGTGGGCATGTGGAAGAGACAACGCCCCCAGATGGGCCACGAAGGGAGCAGGGATCTAGGAACACTTGTGAGAGAGGTTGGTCAGAAAGGAAGGGAGCAGGTACTCCAGGGAGTGAAGGTAAACATCATGGTTACTGATAGGCATCATCTATCTGTGTTTATTTCTGTACATATCCATCAGAATGTTTTTATTACCATATGTGAAATAGATTGCCACTCCAAGTTCGATGCATGATACACGGTGCTCAGGGCTGGTGCACTGGGATGACCCAGAGGGATGGGGTGGGGAGGGAGGAGGGAAGGGGGTTCAGGATGGGGAACGCATGTACACCCATGGCTGATTCATGTCAATGTATGGCAAAACCCACTAGAATATTGTAATTAGCATCCAAAATAAATAAATTAATTAAAAAATTTTTTAATGTTTTTCATTTTACTGATCTTTTATATCTGTTATTATAGTCACAATTTTATGATGGAAATATGACTTGAACAGGAAGAATATGCACTCTGAAAATGTATTTTCTCTGCACCATGCAAATCATCAAAGATTAAAGAGGTTGATCTCAGTTTCCATGCTAAGGGAAGTGATCATCTCTTATTCTTTTTAAATTAGTAACATTTAATTCTTGAATTACTTATACAGAGTTTTTTATATATACACACACACACACACATATATACTCCTAGATATCCTCTTACAAAAGGAGCATACTACACTCACCAAATACCACATATTTAAATCATTTTTGTAGCTGGATGTTTACTGTTCTTTTATGTTAAGAAATCTGATGGAAACAAATGTCATTTAGAACATTTTACTGAGTGCCCCAGTTCTACTAACATGAAACTTGAGTTTTTATTTGTATTTCTAATAATTTTTAAAACTGAATTTCAAACATTTAAAGATAATTTGCATTTTTGCAGGTTTCTGTAATAGTTGATGGTGGAAGGAAGGTGGTGGAATTGATGTTCCAAGCTGCCGAGGGAGACGTGTTGAACTACATTTTTAAAAATCAAGAACTCCGTTCTTTGTTTGATCGTCAGTGGCATAAACTTGGCTTTGGTATACAATCCCAGGCCATTTCACTCTATGTGGACTGTAACTTAGTTGCAAGTCGGCATACTGACAGAAAGGGTACCGTGGACTTCCGTGGAAGGACTGTTATTGCTGCCCGAGCTTCAGATGGCAAACCTGTGGATGTGAGTTGTGAACTAGTAACTTATAAATTTAAAGAAAATGTCTTATTAAAACCTTTTTGCCTTTAATAGCTATATAAGATATTTCTTTCTCAATACTGCTTAATTTGCTATCAGATGTGTGAAGCATAGCTATGTATTTCCAGTCATATTTTCACATACATTATTTTCTATTTGTTTTCACTTATTTTTCTCTAGCCTGTGAATTTGAATGAACTAGGTAGTGCCTTAAAATAAAGTTATTGAAATTAAATGTTAGTAAAAATTGGAAATATTATACAAAACTAAGCTTGACCTGGGCTTCCCAGGTACTTCAGATGGTAAAGAATCTGCCTGCCATACGGGAGACCTGGACTCAATCCCTGAGTTGGGAAGATCCCCTGAAGAAGGGAATGGCAACCCTCTCCAGTATTCTTGCCTGGAGAATCCCATGGACAGAGGAGCCTGGTAGGCTACAGTCCATGGGGTCGCAAAGAGTCGAACATGACTGAGCGACTAACACATACATACACATAAGTTTGATCCAAGTTCATATGCTTTGAATAGAAAGACTGGAAAAACATGAAGTTAAATGGTTCCAGATTATCTGAAGTTTACATTCAAGAACAATAGGCTATTTATTCATCCTCAGATTCATAGGTGTTTGTATTGCAGACTATTTTTCATTAATTTATAATGGTTTTTCAGAGTTCTGTTGGATAAAAGGGGAGGGGAGGTATATCTAAATTTAATGACTTCGTGTGTTCTTATGGGTGGAATGATGGGAAAACCCATACAAATAATCTGAGAGCAGACCACCAACAGGAATTGTTAACACAAAGCACTTCACAGTTAGGTTTTATTTAAAAAGTATGATTCTGTGCAAACATGTTTGGCTAGCATATTATTTTTAAAAGTTTCTGTGGAAGGCATTAGAGATAGATGACAGATAGATATATAGACAGATATTACATATGCATATATCTCAAGTAAAATATTATTTTTAAACTGTCTTCTCTTAGAGACAATGAACAAACCAGTGAGAATGTCTTAACTAGGGTTCACTGATGATTATTAAAATAGGATAGAGCAGAGGCCAGTTCTGGAGATAAGACATTTTGGCATCAGAGAGAGTGAGCTTGCTTGAGGATCAGAAAGATTGGGTTTTAAATTGTAGCTCATCCTCTTAGCTTTTTTGACCTGGTAATTTATCTTGTTCCTATTATTTTTTCTAAGTCTCAGAATCCTTAGTTATAAAATAATATTGGTAGACTCACTAGTTATCATTTCATAGAGTATGTGCCATAAATTTCATAGAGTATGTGCAGTATGAGGAACTAAAAAGCCTCTTGATGAAAGTGAAAGAGGAGAGTGAAAAAGTTGGCTTAAAGCTCAACATTCAGAAAAAGAAGGTCATGGCATCTGGTCCCATCACTTCATGGGAAATAGATGGGAAACAGTGGAAACAGTGTCAGACTTTATTTTTGGGGCTCCAAAATCACTGCAGATGGTGACTGCAGCCATGAAATTAAAAGATGCTTGCTCCTTGGAAGAAAAGTTATGACCAACCTAGATAGCATATTCAAATGCAGAGACATTACTTTGCCGACTGAGGTCCGTCTAGTCAAGGCTATGATTTTTCCTGTGGTCATGTATGGATGTGAGAGTTGGACTTTGAAGAAGGCTGAGCTCTGAAGAATTGATGCTTTTGAACTGTGTTGTTGGAGAAGACTCTTGAGAGTCCCTTGGACTGCAAGGAGATCCAACCAGTCCATTCTGAAGGAGATCAACCCTGGGATTTCTTTGGAAGGAATGATGCTAAAGCTGAAACTCCAGTACTTCGGCACCTCACGTGAAGAGTTGACTCATTGGAAAAGACTCTGATACTGGGAGGGATTGGGGGCAGGAGGAGAAGGGGACAACAGAGGATGAGATGGCTGGATGGCATCACGGACTTGATGGACGTGAATCTGAGTGAACTTCGGGAGTTGGTAAGGGACAGGGAGGCCTGGCGTGCTGTGATTCATGGGGTTGCAAAGAGTCAGACATGACTGAGCGACTGAACTGAACTGAACTGATCAGTTCTTTGTATATTTATTTATTTATTTATTTAGGGCCTGACATGACACTCAATGGGCTTTCCTGGTGGCTCAGATAATAAAGAATTCTCCTGCAAAGCAGGATACCTGGATTTGGTCTCTGGGTTGGGAAGATCCCCTGGAGGAGGGCATGGCAACCCACTCCAGTATTCTTGCCTGGAGAATCCTATGGACAGAGGAGCTGGCGGGCTGTAGTGCATGGATTCACAGGGAGTCAGACACGAGTGAGCAACTAAGCACAGCACAGCACAACACAAGCTGTTCAATCCTGGCATAAAAGACTGAACAACAACAACAACAACAAAGCCTACCACTCCTCTCTCAAAGGTCTTAAAGTAAGTCTGTATCAGTAAAGATGGAATAAGTCTATGTCAGTAAATGGTGGCTGCCAATAGTAATCACAGTATTAATTGACTGTTATGGTCAATACCGAAATCAGATTGATTATATTCTTTTCAGCCAAAGATGGAGAAGCTCTATACAGTCAGCAAAAACAAGCGCAGGAGCTGACTGTGGCTCAGATCATGAACTCCTTATTGCCAAATTCACACTCAAATTGAAGAAAGTAGGGAAAACCACTAGATCATTCAGGTATGACCTAAATCAAATCCCTTATGACTATACAGTGGAAGTGAGACATAGATTGAAGGGACTAGATCTGATAGAGTGGCTGATGAACTACGGACAGAGATTCATGACATTGTACAAGAGACAGGAATCAAGACCATCCCCAAGAAAAAGAAATGCAAAAAAACAAAATGGCTGTCTAAGGAAGCCTTACAAATAGCTGTGAAAAAAAGGGAAGTGAAAAGCACGGGAAAAAAGGAAAGATATACCAATTTGAATACAGAGTTCCAAAGAATAGCAAGGAGAGATAAAAAAGCCTTCCTCAGCGATCAATGGAAAGAAACAGAGGAAAACAATAGAATGGGAAAGACTAGATATCTCTTCAAGAAAATTAGAGATACCAAGGGAACATTTCCTGTAAAGAAAGGCTCAATAAAGGACAGATATTGTATGGACCTAATAGAAGCAGAAGATATTAAGAAGAGGTGGCAAGAATACACAGAAGAACTGTAGAAAAAAGAGCTCCATGATCCAGTTAATCACGATGGTGTGATCACTCACACTCACCTAGAGCCAGACATCCTGGAATGTGGTCAAGTGGGCCTTAGGAAGTATCACTACGAACAAAGCTAGTGGAGGTGATGGAATTCCAGTTGAGCTATTTCAAATCCTGAAAGATAATGCTGTGAACGTGCTGCACTCATTGTGTCAGCAAGTTTGGAAAACTCAGCAGTGGTCACAGGATTTGAAAAGGTCAGTTTTCATTCCAATCCCAAAGAAAGGCAATGCCAAAGAATGCTCAAACTACTGCACAACTTCACTCATCTCACATGCTAGTAAAATAATGCTCAAAATCCTCCAAGCCAGGCTTCAGCAATACATGAACCATCAACTTCCAGATGTTCAAGCTGGTTTTAGAAAAGGCAGAGGAACCAGAGATCAAATTGCCAACATCTGCTGGATCATGGAAAAAGCAAGAGAGTTCCAGAAAAACATCTATTTCTGCTTTATTGACTGTGCCAAAGACTTTGACTTGTGTATCACAATAAACTGTGGAAAATTCTGAAAGAGATGGGAATACCAGACCACCTGACCTGCCTCCTAAGAAATCTGTATGCAAGTCAGGAAGCAACAGTTAGAACTGACCATGGAACAACAGACTGGTTCCAAATAGGAAAAGGAGTATGTCAAGGCTGTATATTGTCCCCCTGCTTATTTAACTTATATGCAGAGTAATCATGAGAAATGCTAGGCTGGAGGAAGCACAAGCTGGAATCAAGATTGCCGGGAGAAATATCAATAACCTCAGATATGCAGATGACACCACCCTTATGGTAGAAAGTGAAGAAGAACTAAAGAGCCTTTTGATGAAAGTGAAAGAGGAGAGTGAAAAAGTTGGCTTAAAACTCAACATTCAGAAAACTAAGATCATGGTATCCAGTCCCATCACTTCATGGCAAATAGATGGGGAAACAGCGGCTGTTTATATTTTTATATTTCAATTTTATATTTTATATAGTGGCTGCATATATTTTTCTGGGCTCTAAAATCACTTTATATGGTGACTGAAGCCATGAAATTAAAGGACGCTTACTCCTTGGAAGCAAAGTTATGACCAACCTAGACAGCATATTCAAAAGCAGAGACATTACTTTGTCAACAAAAGTCTGCCTAGTCAAGGCTATGGTTTTTCCAGTAGTCATGTATGGATGTGAAAGTTGGACTATAAAGAAAGCTGAGCCCCGAAGAATTGATGCTTGTGAACTGTGGTGTTGGGAAAGACTCTTGAGAGGCTCTTGACTGCAAGGAGTTCCAACCAGTCCATCCTAAAGGAGATCAGTCCTGGGTGTTCATTGGAAGGAGTGATCTTGAAGCTGAAACTCCAATACTTTGGCCACATGATGCGAAAAGCTGACTCAGTTGAAAAGACCCTGATGCTGGGAAAGATTGAGGACAAGAGGAGAAGGGGATGACAGAGGGTGAGATGGTTGGATGGCATCACCGACTCAATGGACATGGGTTTGGGTAAACTCTGGGAGTTGGTGATGCACAGAGAGGCCTGGCATGCTGTGGGACATGGGGTTGCCACAAGGTGGACATTACTGAGCAACTGAAATGAACTGAACTGAATGACAACAGTCCTAGACAGACCTTTCAGAAAGGTCTCTCCAAAGTCAGAGGAGGAAGTGGTCTCGGCAGCTAAACCTGAGACGTGACTTCCAGCAGTGGGAGCAGTGTAGATAGATAGGAAATAATCCTCAGGGAATTCTGAGGACAGTAGTAGGGAGTGATGGTTGCTCTTGCTGGAAACACTGCTGTTGAGTGGAATCTGATCTCCTGATGGCTAGTGAGGGCAAAGTGGGGAACTGGGGAACCAAAGAGCTTTAGGATTAGGATATAAATGCCTAGCCTTTAAGGGAGAGGCTGCAATGAGAGAGAACAAGTTATTGCAAGAGTGGTTTCTGGCTCAGACCTCTGCTCTGGAGATTGAGTTTTGTGTCCCATGTTTCATTAACTTCTTACTTAAGGGAACAATCTGAGACTAAAGAATATCTCTGTGTGTCCTGATAAAAAGACACAGCGTGAACATTGTAGTTTTACAATGGTTTTATGGTTTAGTGTTCATAAACCATAAGTGAATCTTAGTGAATCTTAAGTGAATCTTAGTTCACTCAAGAATAATATTAAGCCATTATCACAATGATGGAGCTTTTAAAAGAGATATTCACTATTTAAGTTGGACAAGTAAAATAAATTTTAATTTTCAAAGATTGTTAATCCTACTAAAACTGTAAGTGAACTAATTTTTTTTATCGTCTCCATACAAACTCTGTGGTTTATAAGATCTGTTGTAATGTGAAAATGTTTTGTTTATTCAGAATGTAGTTTATTGATAAAAAAAAAACTTCTAGTGATTGCATTTTATTGCACGTGTACTACCCATGTGCTTTTGTGTAGAGAAATAGGTGACATAACTGATTAAAAAAAAAAGTATGTTTTAGAATTCCTTGTGACCGAGTCAGTGTATTCTTATTCTAAAGCACTGTGTCAATGAAAGATTCTAAAATAACTAATGAATTAAAAAAGCACAATTAAACTAGTCTGATTGTAGTTTCAGTGTCATAGGTACTTTATTAGGTTCTAATCCATGAAAAATTGGTCATCTATCTTCAGTTAAGTAAAATAACTCATGTGAAGGCTCTAGAACAGTGGATGATACATAATAGAATTTCAGTATTTATTGACTATTCAGGCAAAAGTGTTGATGATAAATTAGTTTTAGTTAAGGAAAATATTAATGGGAGTCTCCTCATTCTTCATTGTATATAATGGGTATATTACTGCCTGATGTTTCATTAGACTATGTAAGACAGTGTGTTTAAACTTTATAAATAAAAGCTTACTTCAATAACCTTGGGAAAAGTTATAGAGAAGAAATCATTACGTTTCATTTTTCATTTCATCTCAGAATTTTGCATTGGCTGCAAATCTCAAGCTGCTTATGAAGCTGAAAGATGTCTGGCATTCTTAATGCTTTTTATGAGCGGAAATGATTCTGTTCATTTCAGTGTAGAGAATAGTTAAGGCTTTTTTCCTCCTTTCTTGCTTTTTTGGTGTTGGGGTAGAGATTCAGAGCTAACCACAGATATTTGCTTTCTGCTATCATAGAATTAGCTGTTATGTTATTACATTGGGTCTCACTGTAGAAAACAATGATCTCAAAGAAGTATATAATCTTCCTCTGTTACATTAGGATACAGAGAAAGAGGGGGAAGAGAGGAGAGAAAGAGAAAGAGAATGATGGGGAGGAGGAAGAGAAGGCAAGGGGGGAAGAGGTTGTTTATGGCCTTTGTTATATGTCAAATCATCATATGATTAATTATTAATAAATTATTAAATTTGAAACCATAGACTAATTTAAAACAGTGCCTCTGCCCATCTATCATATTGAAATTTTGTCAATAGTCTGTACCATTTGCTTTCTCTGATGTGGTTATTTGACCTTGCCTTTACAGGAATGATTGCACTTTCCTGAAACTACTTTTAATTTCCAAATGCCAACAAATGTGAATTTGCTGAGCAAAGAGAAGAATCAATTATTTTTGCAAAAAGATTATGAGTCTTGGTCAGGAGTATGCCACATAACATAAAACCCATAGGTATTAAACAGAATCCATGAAAAATAGATAAAACTAAATACCATTTTTTCCCTACATTGGGAAGTGAGCATCTGTTTTAGTCTCTCAAGTTGGAGGTCTGGAACTACAGATAAAGGCTTTTCCATCATGAGCTCATACCTTTTATTTACTTTTTCTCCAGAATTTTTTTACTTTGAAATATTCCTCACTTTGTGAGCATACTTTATTGTAGTGCATTGTCTCTAATTAAATACTTCTTTTTTCATGGTTTGAAACAAGGAGCAAAGAGTTGCAATTGCTCTTATTAAGTGATTTTCTTTACATATAGATCTGTCTCAAAAACTGGGTCCATTACTGTTTCTCAAATGGTCCATAAAATCATGAATCCTAAATAAAATAAAACCCAAAATATCTTCCAGTGATTTATTTGTATTAACTTATTTTTTTCTTTCCAGTTAACGTCATTCTCAAATGCCCGAATGTGATTTTCAAACAACATTAATGATATGTCTTATTACTATTTTTTTAATAGATTGAACTTCACCAACTTCAGATCTACTGTAACTGGAACTTCATAGCCCAAGAAACATGTTGCGAGATATCAGACATTAAGGTAAGTTCATTTTCTGATGTGTGAAGACCATAGAAGGCCAGTTGCCTGGGCTGTAGAGTCACGGGTAGAGCAGCCCAGAATGTGTGCTGTTAAAACCAGTTAAGCAAATAGTTCTGAGCCAGAGACCCCTCTTGAGGCCTTCCCATCATTTCTGGCCACCATTTTAATCCCAGTGTTTTATCGCAAACTTCAGGAATGCTATGGCCTTATTTTGGACCCAACATGAGTAAAAGAGAATCCATCCATGCCTTTATTCCTAAACTATGTTCTGACATGTTCTGATGGAAGGATCATCATTCTCCAGTTATATGGGGTTTTACATCTGTGGTCGTGTTATTCTTATTCACTTCTCTCTTCTAGCCTGCCACCCATTCTGGGGAGTTTTACTTTGTGAGAGATTTTTTTCCAGTGCATCATCCCCTGCTCCTGTTTCTGCCTTTACTTCATGCCTAGACTGTTACACTCTCATGCCATCAGCCTTTCCCATCCCCAGTACAACCAGAATAAGTCTCCAAATCACCGCTTTGTAGATTCATTTACATTCTTCCACTGAACATCTGTTATTCGAAAGCATTGATCTTTTGGGCATTGTGCTAAGGAACAAGGCTAGCTAACACGAATAAGGCTCATTCCCTGCCCTCTCATCCCTGACTCATCCCACTGTCCAAGCCTTTGGTCACTGTCTGTTCACAAGTTATACATTCAGTTTCTTAGCCTCTAATTCTTAACATCCTCCACCTAACTCTACAGTTGCTTTCTTGTACTAACCTTTCATTCAAAAAGTACTCAATTCAGTACTTGAGGTATCTCTAATTGCAATGGCCACGTGTGCACCTTATATCATTAGATATACTTGTATTTGTTTTTAGTTTATTCAACTACCTTTTAAATTCATTGACAGGATTATACTTTTGTATGCTTCTTTTATGATTCCTAGTGCTTTGCTTGTAAAAGGGGTCAAAACATTGTTTCTTGACTGTGGTTTGAAAGGGATTAATTCTAACAAGTCTTTAACAGAAAGAACATATAAAAAGTAAAAGCAGAACATGAAAATATTATTCTTTGTGTCAGATTTCCAAGAAGTTCCACACTTAAACCATTGAAAATAAAATTTTATTAATAATTTCATAATTGAAAATGTTTTAAACTTTTATCACTCACTTTGGGTAGTAGAATAATAATGTGACCAACTGACTCAAAGCATAGCTAAATCTCTAAAAATTGTATATTTTGCTTATGTAACATGGTTTAATAAATTGTATCTCCAACCTAGTTCATGGCTCTCATTTCAATGAAAGCCAGCCAAATATCTTTCTATAAATATCTGAAAACATAATTTAGAATGCCAATATACAGACTTGAAATACCTAGACTTCCTGGAGTGACACATTTAAATCTTGAAGATGTGAATTCTCCAAAAGTTTTCTTTAATTAATTATGCTTCTTTTATATGAGAGCTCTTAAAACTAATAATTTTCCTTGATTGAAAAGTAATGTAATGATTTTTTTTTATTGCTTCATTTTCTTTTTTAAAAAAATTTTAATTGAAGGATAATTGCTTTACAGAATTTTGTGGTTTTCTGTCATATATCATGAAGAATCAGCCATAGGTATACCCATGTCCCCTCCCTCCTGGACCTCCCTCCTATCTCCCTCACCATCCCACCCTTCAGCCTGTTGCAGAGCCCCGTTTGAGTTCCCCGAGTCACACAGCCAATTCCCATTTGCTATTCATTTTACGTATTTGTAAACATCTGTTACTTTCTCTATACATCTCCCCTTCCCCTTCTCTCTTCCCACCATGTCCATAGGTCTATTCTCTGCCTGTTTCTCCACTGATGCCCTGAAAATAAATTCATCAGTGCCATCTCTTCAGATTCCATATATACGTGTCAGTATCAGTTCAGTTCAGTCATTCAGTTGTGTCTGACTCTTTGCAACCCCATGAGCTGCAGCACGCCAGGCCTCCCTGTCCATCACCAACCTCCAAAGTCCACCCAAACCCATGTCCATTGAGTCAGTGATGCCATCCAGCCATCTCAACCTCTGTCATTCCCTTCTCCTCCTGCCCTCAATCTTTTCCCGCTTCAGGGTCTTTACAAATGAGTCAGCTCTTTGCATCAGATGGCCAAATTATTGGAGTTTCAGCTTTAACATCACTCCTTCCAATGAACACCCAGGACAGATCTCCTTTAGGATGAACTGGCTGGATCTCCTTGCAGTCCAAGGGACTTTCAAGAGTCTTCTCCAACACCGCAGTCCAAAAGCATCAGTATACAATATTTATGTTTCTCTTTCTGACTTACTTCTCTCTGTTTCGTTCACCTCATTAGAACAGACTCTAGTTTCATCCACCTCATTAGAACAGATCCAAATGTGTTCCTTTTTATGGCTGAGTAGTATTCCATTGAATATATGTACCACAGCTTCTTTATCCATTCGTTTGTCAATGGACATCTGGGTTGCTTCCATGTTCTAGCTATTGTAAATAGCGCTGCAGTGAACACTGGGGTATGTGTATCTTTTTCAGTTTTTATTTCCTCAGGGTATATGCCAAGGAATGGGATTGCTGGGTCATATGGTGGTTTTATTCCTAGTTTTGTAAGGAGTCTCTGTACCATCTTTCATAGTGGCTGTATCAGTTTACATTCCCACCAGCAATGCAAGAGTGTTCCCTTTTCTCCACGCCCTCTCCAGCATTTATTGTTTGTAGACTTTTTGATGATGGCCATTCTGACTGGTGTGAGGTCTCATTGTAGTTTTGATTTGCATTTATCTGATAATGAGTGATGTTGAACATCTTTTCATGTGTTTGTTAGCCATGTGTATGTCTTCTTTGGAGAAATGTCTCTTTTGGTCCCTTTTCCACTTTTTGATTGGATTGTTTGCTTTTCTGGTATTGAGTTTATGAGCTGCATGTATATTTTGGAAATTAATTCTTTATCAGTTGTTTCATTTGCTATTATTTTCTCCCATTCTGCAGATCGTCTTTTCACCTTGTATGTAGTTTCCTTTGCTGTGCAAAAGCTTTAAAGTTTAATTAGGTCCCACTTGTTTTCATTTTCATTACTCTAGGAGGTGGGTCATAGAAGATCTTGCTTTGATTTATGTCATCAAGTGTTCTGCCTATGTTATCCTCTATAAGTTTAATAATTTCTGGTCTTACATTTAGGTCTTCTAATCCATTTTGAGTTTATCTTTGTATATGGTGTTAAGTGGTGATCTAATTTCATTCTTTTTCATGTAGCTGTCCAGTTTTCCCAGCACCACTTATTAAAGAGGCTGTCTTTGCCCCATTGTATATTCCTGCTTCCTTTGTCAAAAATAAGGTACCCATAGATGCATGGGTTTATCTCTGGGTTGTCTATCTTGTTTCATTGGTCTATATTTCTGTTTTTGTTCCAGTACCATACTCTCCTGATGACTGTAGTTTTGTAGTATAACCTGAAGTCAGGAAGTTTGATTCCTCCAGCTCCATTCTTCTTTCTCAAGACTGCTTTGGCTATTTGGAGTCTTTTGTGTTTCCATACGAATTGTGATTTTTTTTTGTTCTAGTTCTATGAAAAATACCAGTGGTAATTTGATAGGTATTGCATTGAATCTGTAGATTTGCATTTGGTAGTATAGTCATTTTCACAATATTGAGTCTTCCTACCCAGGAACATGGAATATCTCTCCATCTGTTTATGTTGTCTTTGATTTCTTTCATCAGTGTCTTATAGTTTTCTGTATACAAGTCTTTTGTCTCCTTAGGTAAGTTTATTTCTAGATATTTTATTCTTTCAGTTGCAGTGGTGAATGGCATTGATTCCTTAATTTCTCTTTCTGATTTTTCATATAATGATGTTTTGATGTACCTACATATTATATTCTTGACCAGCAATCACTCCATCTTGAATTATAAGAAAATTGTTTAAGGAAATAGGCAATGCATTCAACGGTATGATTTGATAATTAAAAGCAGTGACATGATCCCACACATGAAAAAATCATGTTTTAAAAAGATTTAGTTTTAAAGAGTAGAAAATAAGGTATGAATTCATCTCCAAGCTTGGAAAAAAATAATATAAGACCTCTTCTTTTCCTGCTCACAAGTATTTATGGGCAACATTACCATTCAGTTCAGTGCAGTTGCTCAGTCCTGTCCGACTCTTTGCTACCCCATGAATCACAGCATGCCAGGCCTCCCTGTCCATCACCAACTCCTGGAGTTCACTCAGACTCACGTCCATTATGCTCATGTTAAACAGGAAATAGAACATGCTACATTTGCATTTAATGGAAATGTACGTTTTGGAAAGCTAATTCAGTACATCTGCTATAATTCTGGCATCAACTATATATTTTTTTAATATTTGAACTTAAGAAATTTTAATGTACTTGATTAAAAATCTAATTTTGTCCTGTAATTTTAACTCAGACATCCTTTCTGTTATTAATATTTTATAGCATATTTCAAAAGTGAAATTATTCAGGATAATCTATAAATATATTTCCTTGCTGCTATTAATTAGATTTTCTTTTTCTAAAGCAGTCAAGTTTCATGACTACAGACCTAGACAGAGAGAATGAAGAATAAATAAGGAGAGAAAGAGAAAATCAGCAACATTTGTTGAAAATAAATGAGAGAGATTATTAAAATGTTGAAGGCTAATTAATTGAAATGAAAACCAGAGGTTTTATGAAGAAAGGGGACCTTACTTGTATGTCTTATGTTCCATGTTGGCACTTTTTGAAATGTGTGGGCAGCTTTATAGTGAAGCCTGAGACATGTTTTTAAAGTCATTTAAATCCCCAGTGTAAAGTAGTGAATCAGTTATCCAGAGCAAAACTGTGAGCTTTGACTGCATCTCGATTACCTTAACTGAACCCATGGGACACAGGGCAGGACTTGGCTGGAAAACTGTATCAAATCATATGAGATAAATGGACTGTTTTAGTGATAATCCTGTGTATTTAATTCTAATGTAATTTTTAGATTATAGACTTAGAAATTTAATGTCAACCACTAGATAGCTAATCATTAAATCTGAAGACAGTAAATTTGATAGAACTAGTGATAAAGACAGGAAACTAATTATAGTTTTTCTGGGAGCTATTTTCTTATAGTGTTTACTGTGCTCAAAAGCATTAGAATGCTACCCATTTTTCAAATTTTTTTTGTTTGAAAAGCAATGTATGTTTACTATATAAAATTTGGAAAATATAGCCACATTCACAGAAGAAAGTAAATATCAACTGTGATCTCACAGCCATAAATAACCACAGACAATATTTTAACTTTGTATCCTGACAATACTTTCCCAGGCATATATAACTTGTAGTATATAAAGTAATGTGTGAAGCCTTCCTCCTAAACTGTGAATTCAGAGGTATGAAATTGTAAATTCATGAAATTGCAGATTCAGAATTACAACCTTGAATGCAGATTCGGACTCTTGTAAATGATGTTGAGGGGAAAGGAAACACTTATCTTCTTCAGATGCTCCATCTGGATTTATTTTTTGATAGGAAAAAAGTTCATTGCTTTGAAACCAAATTTTACTTCATGTGGCCCCACATGTTATGAACCAAGTGGAGAAGTGATGAGAGTCATTGCTTTGTTACAGGGAAGATTTACATATTTTGAGTAAATATATACCACCTTAGAGCATAAAAGAGTTTATTTTTTACTTTTACATGTCTTTATCATCATCTTGTTGAAGTAAATGTTTTAAAAGTTCAAATTACATTCTTTTTTCCTAAATTTGTTTCCAGAACACATATATCAGTGTTCTTTGTGTAAAGCATTTTACTGTAACAATTCAGTTCTTATAAATGTTTGATGTTGCTGTACTTGTCATAAATTCACATATAATAGCTTTAGAATTTCTCACCAAACCTGGCATTTTAATACAGTTCTAGTGTGTTGTCGTTTTAATAGCTACTAGGAGGCTAGTGAAAGGGCAAAGTCATTATGGACTTTCACACACCGGTGTGAGCTTTTGGTTGTTAGAAGGAAGTTCTTGCAGGTAAACCCAACCACGCCTAGTTTGGTGGGAGTCAGTGCTGGGAATGTCATGGTGTTTGGAATTGACTCTGTCTCCTAAAGCCTCTTTCTGAATTTCAGTGCCCAGAGCAGCCTGGCTTTGGAGGTACTGCAGCATCACCAGCACCTGCTTATGCCAGCAGAATGTCTGCACTTTTGCCAGCAAAGCAGGAACTCACAGACAAGTGCCAGTGCATGCTGCACAAGGTATGCTCGTCTTCACCTGTGCCCACAGGGAAGCCACTCCACACTGTGAGCCAGACCTATGTGTGGCCCTGGTGCACAGAACGCAGCTTGCCCTCTAATGCAAGTTGAATCAGGCTCCTGGGCCCCTCAGTCCCTGGGTGAGTTAAAGACAAAGGCTTGGCTTTAGGACTCCCTAGATTTCAATCTGGATAGTTCCGAGGCCATCTGACCTTTCCTGGGTGAGAAGTAGAATGAAAAGAAAATAAAGGGAGGAACCACCTGTATGACAAGTTATGTATGAGGATGAAACACACGCCAGGAATAGGCTTCAGTCATGGAAATTCTGGAGAAGAAAATGACAACCACTCTAGTACTCTTGCCTGGAAAATCCTATGGATGGAGGAGCCTGGTAGGCTACAGTCCATGGGGTCGCAAAGAGTCAGACACAACTGAGCACTTCACTTTCACTTATGGGAATTCACAAGTTGAGGGAAACACAGAGCCTGCCCTTCAACACATGCCCAAAGGTATTCCACATGCTGTGTTTCTGTCTTGTGGATACTGTATCTGTCCACTACTCCAAATACCCACCCAGATTTCCCCTCTGCTGTGAGTTGTATGGGGAATGCAGAAGGGCTGTTGTTGCCAAATAATTTGTTTTGCTTGCCCTTCCCTGGCCAGGAAGCCTGAGTCCATTGAGGGACACGAATGTCTTTTGTGGATGTTTATGGCATTGTGACAACTGTCCTTGAAGTAGGCTAAGTGACCTCTGGACAGCTTCCCTCTATACCAGTACCCAAGAGTAGGAAAACTTGCCCTAGCTCCTAGAGGTCTGAGGTGCTGTGACTTCTTGCATGCTCAGGCTCAGGGCTTCCTGTCCTGGCTGGAGGAGTGGGGAGGAGGGTAAGTTAGAAATTTAGAGGAACCTTACATTTCCTCTAGCAACCAGTACTACAGTGTGAGCTCAATGAAAAAGGCTATATGAGGTACAGGGGGCATGGAGGAGAGCGCATATCCCAGCCCATGAAAGGTCTCCAGGAGATGATGCTGGCAGGTGTTTGGAAGAGGTGGGTAGTGAGCCTTTGATGAGGGCAGAAGAGACTACCTGCAGAGGAGTCTGCATCAACTCCCAGGAGAGCACAGCTTTGTCTTACTATTGTCAGCTGATTTCTAACTATATGTATTTACTTCAGTGTGACAGAATATGTGTTAACACAAAATTCATTTCTGCTCAGGGAGAAGCAGGCTCACCTGGACAGAAAGGAGAGCAGGTAAGACCCCACTGAATGCTGTCAGGATGAAAGAGGATGTGCTCAAAGGTGACTTCAAAATTGTTTCCATCTGATTTTTTCTGCATCCCACACAAATGTGCATTTCTGTAAAAATCTATTGAATACATTTAAGTGCTGATTATTGAAATATAGAAGAGTGTATCAGCATGTTAATCTGTTTTTGCATTCCTAATTAGGCTGGTCTATTCTCCTGCTATGTAGGAGATCTGGGTTCTATCTCTGGGTTGGGAAAATCCCCTGGAGAAGAAAATGGCAACCCACTCCAGTACTCTTGCCTGGAAAATCCCATGGATGGAGGAGCAGAGTTGGAGCAATTTCACTTTCAAAATGTACCTGTAAACCACAAGCAAAATTGTGAAGCAAGAAAGTCTGTTTCTTAGCTTGGGTTTACCCTTGTTTAGCATTTTCTTCTTCAAATACTTGACAAACTCCTGTTTGCTGACAGGTTTCCACTGGAGATTTTTCATCACTTTATTCAAACAGCTTACCTTTGTTGAACACCTTCTCTGCATGAGGCCTAGTACTAGATGTTATAGGGAATGGGAAGAATAGGATATGTTCCCTGTTTGCAAGGAGTTTTACATCTGCAAGGAGACAGAAGACCTTACAAGGCCACAAGTAGTAGGTCCTGTAGAGGATTACAGGGACTCTAAGAGAACAGTCTGCAGACTGGAGAGAGAGTGTGCTGGAGGAGACGGTAACAGTCAGATGGGTGTGGATCTGATTCTAGCCAGGATTCATGCTTAGAGACTTACCTTCCTTTCTCCCCATCCTTCTCAGAATGCAGCTATCTTCTGCCCCACTCTCTGAGTCATGTCTTTTTTAGCTAACTACTAGATAGATTAATTCCTGCTAAGGTTAGGAATTGATTATGTTCTTACTGTTTTCCAAGGTAAAGGAGACTTAAGTTCTTTTCATGTCTTAACTTGGAAGTCCATGGTTTTAAATTATTTGCATAATCTGCATGGACTTCTTATTTTAAAAGATAAGAGACTGAAGTTGGCTAAATGACTGATCCATCAAAGTTGCACAGGAAGCTTCAACCAAACCATTCTCACTAGCACTTGTTATATCTTGTCTTTTTGATAATAACCTTTCTAGCAGTTGTGAGATGTTATCTCATTGTGGTTTTGATTTGCACTTTCCTGATGATTAGTGATATTGGCCTTCTGTATATCTTCTTTGGAAAAATATCTATACAGATTTTCTGCCCACTTTGAATAGGATTGTGTGCTTTTTTTCCCTGTTGAGTTGTATGGCCTCTTTATGCATTTTGGATATAAAATTATATGTGCCTTACTAGATGTTTGATTTGCAAATAGTATTTCCATTCAGATTTCATGTATAAGCAATATCATATCATATTGTCTTTCACCCTCTGGCTTACTTCACTTAGTGTGGACCTAATCTCTTGGTCCATCCCTGTTGCTACAAATGTCATTATTGCATTCTTTTTTTATGACTGAATAATATTCCATTGTGTATACATACCATATCTTCTTTTTTTAAAACTTATTTTATTTTGGAGTATAACTGATTAGCAAAGTTGTTGTAGTTTCAAGTAGACAGCAAAGGGATTCGGCCATGTATATACATTTATCCATTCTCCCCAAAACTTTCCATCTACCCAGGCTGCTACATAACATTGAGCAGATTTCCCTGTGTGCTATACAGTAAGACCTTCTCCTTTATCCATTCTTCTGTCAATGGACAGATTAAGTTGCTTCCATGTCTTAGCAGTTGCAAGTAGCCAACACTATATATTGAAGAGACTGTCCTTTCCTCAGTATATATTCTTGACTCCTTTGTCATAAATTAATTAACCATACATGTGTGGGTTTATTTTGGGGTTCGCTATTCTGTTCCATGGGCCTCCCTGGTGCCTCAGTGGTGAAGAATCTGCCTGCTAATGCAGGAGGTGCAGGTGTGATCCCTGGGTTTGACAGATCCCTTGGAGAAGGAAATGAGAGGCACTCCAATATTCTTCCTTGGGAAATCCCATGGACAGAGGAATCTGGTAGGCTGTAGTCCACGTGTTCACAAAAGTGGTAGACATGACTTAGCAACTAAACAATAGCAACATTCTGTTCCATTGACCTATATGTCTATTTTGTGTGAATACCATACTGTTTTAATTACTATAGCTTTATAATATGGTTTGAAAACAAGATCCATCTAAATACTACCTATAGTTCACTCACTTTATATATAAATACATACACAAACTGAAAGTGAAGGGATGGAAAAAGGTATTCCATACAAATAGAAATCAAAAGAAAGCTGAGTTAGCTATACTAATCAGACAAAATAGTCCTTAAAGAATGTCAGAAGAGACAAAGATGGCTTTTATATAATGATAAAGTGATCAGCCCAACAAGAGGATGTAACATTTGTAAATATTTATGTACCTAATATATACAAAGCTAAATATATTAAGAAAATATTAATATATGTAAAGGGAAGAGTAATAAGTAATACAATAATAGTAGAGAATTTTAATGCCCCACTACATCAATGGATAGCTCATGCAGACAGAAAATCAATAAGGAAATATTAGCCTTAAATGACAGATGAGCCAGATGAATTTAAGATATATATATATAGAATATTCCCTCTTAAAGCAATAGAATATATTCTTCTCAAGTGTAAATGGAACATTTTCTAGAATAGATTATATTTTAGGCCATGAAACAAGTCTTAATGAATTAAAAGGATTGAAATTATATCAAGCATATTTTTCTGACCACAGTGGTATGAAACTTGAAATTAATTACACAAAGAAAACTGGAAAATTCATAGATGTTGAGATTAAACAGCCTGCTACTGAGTAATCAATGAATGAAAGAAAAAATAAAAAAAGAAATTAAAAAGTACCTTGAGACAAATAAAACTGGAAATATAACATACCAAAACTTGTGGGATGCAACAAAAGCAGTTCCGGGAAGGGAGGTGATAGGTGCTTGCCTCAAGAAACAAGAAAAGGCTTAAATAAATAACCTGACTTTCTACCTTAACAAGCTAGAAAAAGAAAAATGAATGAAGTTGAAGTTAGTAGAAGGAAGCAAATAAAAATTAGAACAGGAATAAATGAAATAGAGATTAAAAATACAATCGAGAAAATCAGTGAAGCTAAGAGCTGATTTTCTGAAGAGATAAAAAAATTGACCTGCCTATATAGTTAGCTAGATTCACAAAGGAAAAAGAGAGGACTCAAATAAAATAAAAAATGAAAGAGATCATGTCACAACTGATATCACAGAAATACAAATGATAATTATTCACAGGTTTATTAAATGTCAAGCCTATAAAAAATACAATACTGTATGAGTTATAATGTATTAAATAATTTTCCATTTATGATACATTAAAAAAATACTAACATTTGTTTTAACTTCCAGACTACTGAAAAGTCATAATGACAAGAGATTTTTGTGGCAAGGCAAAAACAGATGGGATAAAACATATTGATAATCTGGAGAACAAGGCAAATAAGTAAACAATATACTTCCTTTATTGTTTCAGTATGTGCACCAGCCTTTAATTAAGCCAGCATAACCCTTGCTGTGCAAATATGAACTCAGATGACCATAGCATGAATGTTATCAGCTTTCTTTGCACTTGTAATATACATAGGTGTATTGTTTTCTTTTGAGAATTTGATGAGTAAATTTCTGTTCTTGTTGTACTTTCTGATTCTGCAGCTTTAATGTGCAGTAAATAAAGATGGCTTTCCATCTGTGTTTGAGTCTTGTGTATAATTTTCATTATTAGAGTAGATGCTCAAATCAGTGCCTGCATAGTTTGAAGAGCAGAAGTCATTTTTGCTCTTAGGCATATTGAATTGTCAATTTTGTGAAATGATCAGAAGTAGAGTGTTACTGAGGCAACCAGACGGTATTCTCAAAGTTTTCCTTTTGGTCTGTTAAGACCAAGAAAGCCTATTGATGTTGGTGGGGCAGTGTATTAGCAGGAGTACTACTTTGGAGCCTGAATCATTTGGGATTCAATCCTGTCTATCTCTTGCTTGCTTTGAAACTGATGCTTTATAATGCTGAGTCAGCAGCTTATTATGAAGAAGAAATACTTAGTACTAGGAACTGGCACAGAGTAGATACTTAATATATGTATGTTTTCTCTGCTTTCCTATCTATAGTGTAATTGCTTACATGTTGAAAGAGAGGTGAAGATAATCCTTTTACGTTGAGTTTAGTTTCTTTTGTGGCTTGATCAAAAGCAAACAAATCTCTGTGAAAGAGTCCCTTAGAATTTTCAATTGATTAAATGTTTTCGGTTATAAAAATTTTGAGCTCTTATTATATGGCTACTTATAATAAGTATTAATAATTTAATGAAAGTTATTTCTTAAAAGATCAATGATTTAAGTCATTCATTCAAATCTGTGTTTACTTTGTTCCCAATATTACTTGACAAGACTTTTCTTAAATATAGTGTGCTAGTTTTTCAAGAGATTCCTTACATTGTTATGCTTAGATGATGCTGGTTAGGAACCATCCAGAGGTAACTGTAATTTAATTTTTTTCATTAACTATAAGGTATATGTTACTAGTCTTTTGGTGCACTTTACTTTTGGCCTAAGGAGATAAAATGAAACAGGTTTTGAGAACACAGTTTCCAAATCTGTTTCCAACTTATGTACTACTCATTACAATGTTCCTAAAGCTGTTAAGTTTTGAGAATCCTTACTGTAATCTGTGTCTGCTTCATAAAGAGCAAATTTTACTTTTATTTATGCCAGCTTGCTATGAGTTAGACTGTTGTGAATAGTCCTGTAAGTAAATCTTGTTTCACATGGATCAAAACCCACCAGTGGCTTCCTGTTGCCCTCAAGGTAGTGCTGAAGTTCTTTCTATGGGCCACAGTGTTCCCCACAATGAGTCGAGCCCGTCCTACCCCACTAACTGTCTCTCCTGCACTCCCCCCGTTCACATCTGTTCCAGGGTCAATATACCAGGCTACTTATACCTGGAGTTTTCTTCTAGATTTTCACGTGGGTTTTTCCATCACAATATTTAGGCTCTGTCTCATAAATCACTTTAAAATACAAACGTCTTTCTGACATTGCTATGTAAAAAGCATCCTTTCATTCTCCCTCTATGTTCTTTATTTTCTTAGCACTTTTATTGTTACTTTCCATGTTATTATTATGCCTCTGTTTATTTCCCCACTAGAATATGAGTTCTGCAAGCACCATACATAGAACAGCACATAATAGGAGCTAAAAATATGTTGAATGAATGAATGAACATTATACCACAAAGAAAGTCTAAGTCATCAACTCAGATGTTTCTAGAACCTGTGAATTCTGTGCCCAGTTGCCCAGGGGCCCTTGACAGGCAAGGTGAAGAGTCAGGTTGTAGAGAAAGATCGAGGTAAGCTAATCATAAAGAACTGTTATATTATTCACTAATGTTCTACTACACTTTTCCTTTAAAAAGCAAAAGCTTTAGAAAAGACTTTTACATAGCCTTAGCTTGATATTGCCAACTAGTTAGTGAAGAATCAGAAATATTTGGAAAAATGCCCCCAATTTTGGCTTGACTTAATGTTTATCTGTACTGCCTATTTTCTCCTCCACACTGTGAAGCTTCATTAGTCTGAGTAATGGCTGCTTTTCTCTTCATAAAGCTGATGACCCGCTCTCATGGAGAAAGGTGATTTGAGATTCAACCACTGCTCATAAGACACGTAGCTGTGGTGAACGTTCTGTGTCAGGTCACCTAATCAAAGCATTCTAACCATGCCCTCTCTCCAAGACTAAACTCTGGATGACATTACATGAAATAATAATTAATGGTTTTCTTTCATTTAGACTCAATTATTGTAATTTTGTGAAATCTTTTAATTCCCTTTTCTTAGCAAGTATAGTTAGCAACCTAATTACTTAGCAACCACTTTACCTTCTCAGTTTTTTAAGACCCTTGTTAATACCTTCACCCACTTCAGAGTTGAAATTCCCTCAGTTTCATGAAAGAGCAGCTCAATTTCAATGTTCTTGAGCCTAAGGGGAAGTATGATCTAAGGTCTATTTGGGGAATAATTTTCCAGTTTATTTTTGTATTATTATCTTCCATATCAAGTTCATTTCCCTCAAAGTATAGTCTTTATGAAATAATTGCTTTGCTGGTATAGTTTCAGAGAAAATCAAAATAATTTAAGCTGAAATAAGCTAACTTACTTGACTCTATAATGAAAAACTTTAGTATTGATTTTTTCCTACTACCCCTACCCTCTAATCTCAGTCTATGAAAGTTTCCACTCTGAGTGCTCTAGTCTGTTAACCCAGAGATTACTAGTGAATTTCCCTTTATTTCTGATCCAGCATTACTTATATGCCCCTTCCAAAGACACACCACACCAATAATAAATAATTGAATCAAAATATGTTCATGCTATTTAAAAAAGGAATATTTTCCCCTTAGTAATAACCTCAGAGAAGTAGGATTTAATATTTATGGTTTTGACTTTTTTGTCTATGTCATTATGGAAGTAAAGAATATTTTTTCCTCCTTTCTAATCCAATATTGAACACATCAGATTAACTGACAAGTTCTTTTTTGTTTTTGCAATTTAACTGCATCTGATATAATCTCATCTAATCTGTAGGAACTTGAAGGTGACATTTATTTGTGTACCTTAAATAAACATGTAATATCAGTGTAATAATGGTATTATATACTCATAAAATTCTGAGGTATTTATTAATCTTTACTAAGCATTAATGATAGAGAAATTCAAAGAGTTTACCTTAGTTTCCACTGTCTCAAGGATAAGTTTATTATACTGAATTTGTGAACGAGCCATCAAAGCAATTAAAGGTAGCTCATCAGCTTCACTGACCAAATTTTTCCAGGCAGGTGGAAGGGCAGGAAGCAGACAAATGGAGTAACCCAGCTTTGGGGATTTTCCTGGAGGATGCAATAGAAGGTCAGGCACACTAAATATAAAAATATAGGTATCTTGGAGTCTAAAATTTCATAACTTACTTGATTTGAAAGCACCAGGTACTAGTTGAAGGAACAGAGAAAGAAGCATTCCCTATCTTTGATAAATGTAAAAGAAATAACAAAGCTAAATTGTTTATGTCTGTGTGGAGAATGTTTGCATTTTGATTAGCACTTTGATAATTATTGCTAACTTTCTATTGGTTATTGTCAGCAGTGTAATTTAATAATTTGTTTATAATATGAAGAAAGAACTTAAGGTATACTCTCTGGTACATGCAAAAACAACTCATCTATGACAACCTGAGCAGTTAGTACACATTTGAAAAACTCCAAATGACTATTCCTATATTTCAGTGTGCAGTTGGTCTTAAAGGTGAATTGGGTACTCCTGGAATTCCTGGGGAAAAGCTATGCTGAATTGCTACTTGATTAAACTTTGTGGCTGTTTTACTCAGCTGTATCGCATAGGAAGGGAAAGTGCCCAGAAAAGTCTGGTATTTGGGAGGAGGTGGAAGTGAGTCAGCAAACTGTGGTCCTGCCAGAGGGCTGCCAAAAATGCCTGCTGTGCGATTTTGTAAATCAGGTTCTACTGGAACATAGTCATCCTCATGTGTCTTCATAGAGGCTAAGGCTGCTTTTGCGGTATACAACAGCATTTGGTGATTGTAGCAGAGATTCTAAAATGTTTGCTGTCTGGTCCTTTGGAAAAAAACGGTTGCTCCAGAACACTGGCCATTATTCTAGGAGACCCAAGGCTTCTTAATTTCACTATTTTATGTTTGGTATAGTATCTTTTCTGTGATTGTGGTTTTCATTCTGTCTGCCCTCTGATGGATGAGGATAAGAGGCTGATGGAAGCTTCCTGATGGGAGAGACTGACTGAGAGAGAAACTGGGTCTTGTTCTGGTGGGCGGGGCCATGCTCAGTAAATCTTTAATCCAATTTTCTGTTGATGGGCGGGGCTGTGTTCCCTCCCTGTTTTTTGACCAGTGGTGGAGGTATTGAAGATCATGGCCACCTCCTTCCAAAGGTCCCATGCACACACTGCTGCCTGCAGTGCCCCGGACCCTGCAGCAGGCCACCACTGGCCCACACCTCCACCGGAGACTCCTGAACACTCCTGGGCAAGTCTGAGCCAGTCTCCTGTGGGGTCACTGCTCCTTTCTCCTGGGTCCTGGTGTGCACACGGTTCTGTTTGTGCCCTCCAAGACTCTGTTTCCCCAGTCCTCTCTAAGTTCTGGCAGCTCTATGGCAGGTTTAATGGCGACCTCCTCCAAGAGGGCTTATGCCATACCCGGATTTGCTGCACCCAGAGCCCCTGTCCCTGCAACAGGCCCTTGCTGACCTAGACCTCCACAGGAGACACTCAGACACGCAAAGGCAGGTCTGGCTCAGTGTCTGTGGAGTCTCCTAGTGCACACAAGGTTCTGTTGAGCCCTCTGAGCATCTCTGGCAGGTATGGGGTTTGATTCTAAATGAAATTTTGCCCCTCCTACCATCTTGCTGTGGCTTTTCCTTTGCCCCCAGATGTGGGGTATATTTTTTTGGTGGGATCCAACATTCTCCTGTAGATGGTTGTTCGGCAGCGAGGTGTAATTTTGGAGTTCTTGCAGGAAAAGAGCACATGTCCTTCTAATCCACGATGTGCATGGGGAGAGCTCTCTGATGAGATGTAAAACCCACAGGCCAACTGTGAACTCAAGTGTGTTTCCCAGGTTCCCTGGTCCTCGTTTGGCATCGGCGGCTCCGAGCCCTCAGCCATCCCCAAGCTGTGGCCTCCAGTTATGCCTTGTCACAACCACCTGTCAGTCTCTCTGGCCCTGCTGGGTTCATGGGGAAGGAGAAGTAAGGAGGGAAGGGGGGAGAAGGCAAGAGGAAGAAAGTGGGGAAAACCTCTAGACAATTCAGATATGACCTAAATCGAATCCCTTATGATTACACAGTGGAAGTGAGAAATAGATTCAAGGGACTAGATCTGATAGACAGAGTGCCTGATGAACTATGGACGGAGGTTCGTGACATTGTACAAGAGGCAGTGATCAAGACCATCCCCAAGAAAAAGAAATACAAAAAGGCAAAATGGCTTCCTTGAGGAGGCCTTACAAATAGCTGAGAGAAGAGAAGCTAAAGGCAAAGGAGAAAAGTAAAGATATACCCATTTGAATGCAGAGTTCCAAAGAATAACAAGGAGAGATAAGAGAGTCTTCTTCAATGATCAATGCAAAGAAATAGAGGAAAACAGTATAATGGGAAAGATCTCTTCAAAAACTTTAGAGATACCAAGGGAACACTTCATGCAAAGATGGACACAATAAAGGACAGAAATGGTATGAACCTAAAAGAAGCAGAAGATGTTAAGAAGACGTGGCAAGAACACACAGAAGAACTGTACAAAAAGGATCTTCACGACCCAGATAACTATGATGTTGGGATCACTCACCTAGAGCCAGACATCCTGGAAGATGAAGTCAAATGGGCCTTAGGAAGCATCACTACAAACAAAGCTAGTGGAGGTGATGGAATTCCAGTTGAGCTGTTTCAAATCCTAAAAGATGATGCTGTGAAAGTGCTGCACTCAATATGCCAGCAAATTTGGAAAACTCAGCAGTGGCCACAGGACTGGAAAAGGTCAGTTTTCATTCCAATCCCAAAGAAAGGCAATGCCAAAGAATGTTCAAACTACTGTACAATTGCACTCATCTAATACTAGCAAAGTAATGCTCAAAATCCTCCAAGTCAGGCTTCAACAATACTTGAACCGTGAACTTCCAGATGTTCAAGCTGGATTTAAAAAAGGCATAGGAACCAGAGATCAAGTTGCCAACATCTGATGGATCATCAAAAAAGCAAGAGAGTTCCAGAAAAAACATCTACTTCTGTTTTATTGACTATGCCAAAGCCTTTGACTGTGTGGTTCACAATAAACTGTGGAAGTTCTGAAAGAGATGGGAATACCAGACCATCTGACCTGCCTCCTGAGAAATCTGTATGCAGGTCAAGAAGCAACAGTTAGAACTGGACATGGAACAACAGACTGGTTCCAAATTGGGAACGGAATACGTCAAGGCTGTATATTGCCTCCCTGCTTATTTAACTTACATGCAGAGTACATCATGCAAAATGCCAAGCTGGATGAAGCACAAGCTGGAATCAAGATTGCTGGGAGAAATATCAATAACCTCAAATATGCAGATGACATCACCCTATGGCAGAAAGCAAAGAACTAAAGAGCTTCTTGATGAAAGTGAAAGAGGAGAGTGAAAAAGTTGGCTTAAAGCTCAACATTCAGAAAACTAAGATCATCGCATCTGGTCCCATCACTTCATGGCAAATAGATGGAGTAACCACGGAAACAGTGTCAGACTTTATTTTCTTGGGCTCCAAAATCACTCCTGATGGTGACTGCAGCCATGAAGTTAAAAGACACTTGCTCCTTGGAAGAAAAGCTATGACCAACCTAGACAGCATATTAAAAAGCAGAGACACTTTTGCCAACAAAGGTCCATCTAGTCAAAGCTATGATTTTTCCAGTAGTCATGTATGGATGTGAGAGTTGGACTATAAACAAAGCTGAACACCAAAGAATTGATGCTTTTGAACTGTGGTGTTGGAGAAGACTCTTGAGAGTCCCTTGGACAGCAAGGATATCCAGCCAGTCAATCTTAAAGGAAATCAGTCCTGAATATTAATCGGAAGGACTGATGTTGAAGCTGAAGCTCCAATACTTTGGCCACCTGATGCGAAGAACTGACTTATTGAAAAAGACCCTGGTGCTGGGAAGGACTGAAAAAGGAGAATGGGGCAACACGGAATGACATGGTCATATGGCATCACCAACTTAAAAGACATGAATTTGAGTAGGCTCCGGGGGTTGGTGATGGACAGTGAAGCCTGGTGTGCTGCAGTGCATGGGGTCTCAAAGTGTCAGACATGACTAAGGGACTTCACTTTCTTTCTTTTTGTTTGATTTACAAGGTTATGTTAGTTTCAGGTGTGTAGCAAAATGATTCTGTTACACTGATATATATCTATATGTTTATAGATATATCTATTTATATAGATATATATAAATAAAATAAATCTACACTTTCCCAGCTTCTTTTCTCCTACAGATTATTACAAGATATTGAATATAGTTCCCTGTGCTGTGTGTGGGCCCTTGTTTATCTGTTTTATGTCTAGTAGTATGTATATGTTAATCCCCAACTTCTTATTTATCCCTCCCCTCCTTTCCTCTTTGGAAACCATAAGTCTGTTTTCTATATCTGTGACTCTATTTCTGTTTTGGAAATAAGTTAATTTATATCATTTTTTTTTTAGAATCCTCAAATAAGCAACCATATGATATAGCATCTTTTAATATGCATTTCACTGCAGACATAAACTAAACATTTAAAAATATAGCACCATATGAGATATGATAAATAACAATACAGGAAATCTATTTTAATCCATGAGTAAAATAGTTTTTACATTGTCTTCTCTAATATTGTAAAGATGATTCTAAATAATGAATCTACTCACAAGAAGTTATCATGCTTATTCCGCAAACTTGAAAAAAAATGCTATATTTATAAATTAAACTGCAATTACCTTGTCTTGTTTTTCACTTAAATTGTTAAATTATTAGAGTTCACATGTTTGATGCTAAGAAAATTCTCTTCTTCAGTAAAATAAGTTTAACATAAATTTCCATAGCTCTTCTAACTGCACTAATTACTGCCTCATTATCTAGATGGTTGTGACCCTGTGGTTATTAACCTAACATTGTCGCTAGAGTGAAACTGAAGTGCTAGGAGGTTCAGAAGATACTTTCTGAGTCCTTTTTAAGCATGTTTCTGATGTCTGAATGAGACTTTGTTGCTGCTTTGTTTTTCTTAGGAATTATCCAGTCTAATATGCAAATTATTTACTCTTGTAAATGTCAAACTCTGTAAAACCTAACAAACTTTGTCAAACAGTGATACCTTGCTGCAAGGTATTTGGGCTGCTGTCATTAAACGAAGGCTCTTCAATAAGTAAAAGTTCCTTCAGACACCTGTTTAAAAGTCTAATTCCTTCAAAATGCAGTATCCTCCAGAGAACACTACAGAATTTCCTTACTCTTTAAAGAGATTGCTCCATCCGCATTTGCTTTGTACATTCATTTCACCAGTCTCTTCCTAAGATAACAATCAGATTGTTAAGATTTCAGATCATTGGGGTTTTATAAATTACTTGAATATGCGAACTTTTTTTTTTTAAGCCAAGTACAGAATCACTGGAGAGCTTGGACTATAAAATAGATGATTAGACTTCTTTATTGTGGGGTGTAAAGTAAGATTTATATGTGTTTACATGATCAATGATGGGAAAGCAGATACAATTTGCCTGTTATACTCTAAAACATAATTTACTAAGATTGGTATTGAATTCTGTTAATTGAATTCTGTGCACCAAGATGACATTTCTTGGATCCTCTTTGTAGACACTCCAAAACTTATAAAACTAGGTATAAGGTTATCTGTGAAGAAGGCTGTCAACTCCTGAAAAGGTGCTCTCAGCAGACGGAGCTCAGTACAAGAGCTTCAGAGGCTCAACCCTGGCAGAAGCTGATCAAATCCATCTTCATCAAGGGCCATGAGAGTAACAAAGCAGCAGACAAGGAAGTTAAGAACGCAAGTCAAGAAACTCTCCAGAAAACTACAGGGTTTCTTGGAAAAGAGAGGACATTTTAGGCTGAGCGAAGGAACTGGAGCAAAATGTGGTGTTACAGAGACAAACACGACTCAGAATTCAATATGCTACTGCTTTTTTTAGAAGCTCAAATTTATAGAGAACATTTCATGTGATGATTCATCCTACACTCTACCCATAGTAAGAGCTCAATAGATACAAGACAACATTCCAGCTGGAGATGATTCATTTGGACCTGGTATTTCTGGGAACAGGAATATTCAGCCCCAGGGGCCCATTTGGTCAAAAAGATGACAGGAGTGAGTCTCACAAGATCTGAGTCAAGACACCGTCTCCGAGAAACTTAAAAGCTAGCGTGGTAGAGGAGTCATAGCCGTGGTGCAGTTGTCCTGGCAAACCCGTTTTCATGTTTCCTACAGCGGTTTGCTTGGCTCAGACTTAACTTGAGTTGCTCTCAAAGAGCCTCACAGACAAGCAGAGAACCTGTGAAGCCTCCTGTGGTGCTAAACATGGTATTGGGCTGCACTCAGCTCTTGGGTCCTGGTTTCCTGCATCTTCTGGGACCTTCACGGTGACTGTAGAATCATCAAGTTGTTGACCATAGCCTTTCTTCAAGGTCACACAGCCACTGATGGGGCTACGTCTGCTTCTAACATGTCATTCATTTAGCTGTTCAGCTCAGTTCAGTTCAGTCGCTCAGTCGTGTGTGTAGCTGTTAAAGGGCTATAACACTTATCAGTGAAGAAACGTCACCTCAAGAGTGTTTTTCTCACTTCTGTAATCCACATTTATCTAAAATATCTCTAATAAATAAATGCAAAATGAAAAGAGCAATAAAGCTGCTGTGTTATCTGATGGCATGATTCATAAATTTTAAATATTTGACTCCAATGAAGATATATCAATTTTTTAATTTTAAACTTTCAGAAATTTTAAATTATATTGTAAAGATGGGTACTTATGTCTGGGGTGAAATATTTCCATTGTTTTATAATGAAAATAACTTGATTCTAAGTTTCCAAAGAAAAATCCTTCCTAAAGTATGTATCCTCAAAGGTGTGCTCCCACAGTCTTAACACATCACCTGAAGTAACCACACAGCATCTCAAAGCTCATCTTGGACTCTGCTTCTCTGCGTTTGTGATTCTCTGGAGTTCTTGCCTTAGAAGTGCTTAAGAGTTCTGTTACAAGGCAAAATAAAACAAGGTGAATTGGTTCACTCGGAATGAGAACATATGCAAAGTGCCATAGAACATATATCCCAGGTATAATATTCTCAAAGTGAAGTTTTTTAAGGTTTAATATTTAAACTAGAAACTTTAATCATATTAATGAAGGGAAGCCTACCCTCAGCAGCACAGAGTAGAATTTGTATAATAACTGCACTTTACATTTATGTACAGTGTGATGCTGCTGCTGCTGCTTCTAAATCGCTTCAGTCGTGTCCGACTCTGTGCAACCCCATAGACCGCAGCCCACCAGGCTCCCCGTCAAACATTGTATTAAATTCAATGATTTGCATGTAAATCCCATTATCCTAAAATAAACCTATACTTTGAAGTTTGCTAGCAGTAAATATTTTTAAATCAAGGCCCTGAACAAAGTATTAGTTTCTTGAAGTGGCATTTTTCTTCTGGGGCCCAGGAGAAAAATAGTATAGTGAACACTATATTATGAAATCAGTTGATGGATTATGGAATCATGAGGACTTTAAAGATAAGAACTATAATATTTAATTATGTTCTTTTGTAATTATAATATGTATCACCTTGCACAGATTTGAATAGATTTTCTAACCTGATAATATATGTGACCTTACTGCCAACACATGGCAGGAAAATAACTGTTCCCTTTACAATTATTCAGCTTAGCTAGGATTTTGCATAAGAGATTTCGTAAGCTTTCTGTTCTGGGTTCATGTAAGAAAATCTACTCTATGTAGCAAATGTTCTTAGATGTTAGTCATTAAGGACTTCTGGTAAGCTTACTTGGACAGAAACCACTGTCAGTCAAAACGAGGACTTTGGATGGTCCAGTTTTCAGGAAGAGCGAGTGGTTTAATAAGATCACACAAGTGTATACATACATATATACAGCATGCACACACACATACATGTACTCACAACTCACATCCTCATGATGTGCAGTGGGAAAATGAGATTTGGACACTGGGAGCAAATCCTGCCCTCTGTGTTATCTCCAGACTTCCCACTCAGAGCATGCTTGCCTTCATTACTTGAATATTGCAGATAAAAAACTGCTTCGCTCCCTATTTCATGTATCAAATATGCTTTTTAAGGATGTTTTTTTTAAAAATATGAATAATTATAATCTTCATCCTAATAATGTGCTAGTAAAAAATTGAATAAATATAGAGCCTAATTTATGCTAAAACCAATTTTTTAATCTTCTGAATTATTTGGAATTTGTCTTAAAATGTTTATTTTTGAGGGAAAACTTTTAGAATGTTAATCTTACTTTTCATGGGGCAAGTGTGCAGTAAGTGATAGCCATCATTGTTCTACCATTCAGTTATTAAATACCCAGAGTTAGAAACATCTTGGGTTTGAATCCCAGCTCAAAGCCTTGCTCTGTGTAATTTAGGGCATGTCTCTTCTTGTTTCCAAGTTCTCTTTTTATGAAATAAAAATTATATTGTATCAATTTCCAATTTTGTCTTAAAGATGAGCTGAAATAATTCATGAAAGTCCCTGCTCAGGACGTGATATATAAATATTTGGTAAACAATAGAAATAATTTTAAAAGAAAGCAGTTTGATTATTTTGTTATTTAAAAGACTAGATAAACTAGAACTCATTTGAGGGAATATATATTATTTATTCAAAATATATTGAGTGGAAAATTTAAAATAAAAGTTGCATATCCTAGATAACTTTGACTTCTTAAAACAAACTGGATATTAGGACTCTAATGAATTTTCAACCTAACTGAAAATTTCACAAGTACAAACTTTTACAATAATAATAATAGTAGCCATTAACTAAATTATTATTATGTGTTAACTAATAACACATAATATTATTATGTGTCAAGAGACTTCTTTGCATTATTTCGTTAATTCCCCACTGTATCTCTATGAGGTATGATTTATTGTCATTGTCTCATAGATGGAGAAATTTCCCCAAATTTTCACCACTAACTCCGGGACTTGGTAATGGACAGGGAGGCCTGGCGTGCTGCAGTCCACGGGTTCACGAAGAGTCAGACACGACTGAGTGACTGAACTGAACTGAATAAATAGTGGAATCAGAATCTGAATCTCTACCCACATGGATCCATGGTTCTTGCAGCTTTACCATGTTTTCTTCTCTGAAGTGCCCCTGAGCGCCCACATTTTTTTTTTTTTTCAGACAGTTCCAAATTAGATCTTAAATTTGTTTGCCTGCAGCCTCGAGAGGGAAGTGCACAGGGGGCTTTCCTCCTTCCTGTTCCAGAGGGAGCAGTGTCCCTTGTCTTGAAGTCTATGGGTTCCTTTTTTTTTTCTTTCTTTTTTAAATTATGAAAGTATGATAGCACATTTACAGGAGACTTGGAAAATACAGAACAAAGTTACATATAATTCAACTGTATATTGCAATTACTTTTTAAGTAGATAAATTAAGATTTTAATTGGACAATATCAAACTCTCAAAAATTTATAGAATGGACAGAAAAGTAGGAAGATATAGTAGACCTGAAATGCACTATGAACCAATTCAGCATAATTAAGATTTATACAATTTTTATACAACAGTAAGATACAAATTCTAAGTTCCCATAGACTAAGAGACACTGGAATATATTCAGGGGGACAAAACAAGGTGCAAAAACTTCATGGTCTAAAGGTATTGAAATCACATAGAGTCTGTTCTCTAATCACCGTGGAATTATGTTATTATAGAAATTCAATATCAAAAGGTATTTAAAAATAGCCCGCACAATTTAAAGTGCAATGTGACATTTTCTAAGAGAGATCTTTGACTTAGCCATTGAAAGCCTCAGTAAAGTTAAAAGACTGACAAAACACAGAGGGTGACTGCAGAGAAAAAAACATTTAAATGAAAAATTAACATCAAAATGAGAAATAAATATCAAGTATACTTTAGAAACCCCATGTATTTGGAAATTAAATGTGAAGTCTATAGACCCTTATTTTAGGCTCAATATTTTGATTTAGTAGGAAAAAATGAAATTTAGTTTGCTTATTTAAAATACATTTGAACCAATAGTACATAAGTGTTCCTTTTTCTCCGGATCTTTGGCAACAGTTGTTATCTTTTGTCTTTTTTTATAAAAGTCATTCTAACAGATGTTAAATGATATTTCCTTGTGGTTTTGTTTGCATATCTTTAAGTTAATGATCCTGAACACCTTTTCATGTATGTGTTGGCCATTTGTATGACTTCTTTTGAGAAATGTCAATAATCTGCCTGTCCTTAGAGATAACTCTCCCAACCTCAGAAAACTATGTCCACCTCTTGAAAATCATCAGCATGTTTTTCACCAAGTGAAAGGATTTTGTGTAGCTTTACCTTCTGAAATAAGTACTACTATGAAAACAATACAGTTTTATTTTGTTTGGTTTCCAGATTCAAGTTATATTTGAAATATTCTTTCAAGTTTGCCACACCTGATTCTCTGGAGATCTTGTCTGTCCTGCACGTCCACCTCGGGGCAGGCCAGTCATGGGAACACTCTCCAGATTAACCTAATCTCAACATCTAACCAAAAAATTCTCTCTTTATGCTCTCCACCAAATATGCTTTTGATATCTAAATATGTATATTTTTTATTCACTTGACCAAAAAGATTTAGATATTCATTTGATCAAAAATGCAAGTGTTTCACTTAGTGTCATGACTTTATTAAAAAAAAAAAATCAAACTTCTAGAGGTAAAAAGTCACATGCACTAAGGCGCCAGAGTAGTGTATCTGATAACGTGGTGAGAGTTGCCAAGTTGCACTTCTTAAAAATATCCAGACTGACTATCCTCCTTGTGATCTGTTTTGCGTGACGGGTCTTTTCACCATAAACTCTGAAGCCCCCAGTATTTGTAGCAGGATGAAACTAAGCTGGGCAAACCCATTGTTCCCTAACTGTCTTTGTATTTCTTTTCTGTTGGAAAATGAAATGACTCTGATCTTTGCATCTCAATTTTCCCTTAAAAAGACATTTTATGAGAAGACTGCAGCTTCAGGAAATAAAGGCAGATGCTGTTACAATTTATGAAAGCATAGACAAGGGTGGTAGCTGTTGTGAATTATAATGAACTCTGCAGCAGCCCTGCTCCAGATGTAGCATTAATGTCTGAGAAACTCTGAAACTTACAGGAGTGTTTTAAGAAAACTACAGAATTTTTGTCATTTGGCTTTCTCCCTGTATTATCTGGTTTTACCCAGCTTGACAGTGAAATCAAGAATTTTCAAGTTGAAAAAGTTAAAATATCTATTTATATGTGACAACTTATTGTCTGAATTGCAAACTAAATAAGGAGAAAAAAAGTGCAACACAGCTTTATTCTAAAAATGGGATATTTCCGTTCTGTGAATTGTCAAGATTTATAAAACTGGTACGGACTCTATGTTAGAGAAAATACTTCTTAACAGAGAATCACATGTATACTCTTGTATTTCAGAGAATTCTGCAGTAAATGAAGATATAGTTAAATCTGGACATGGGACTGAACTTCTTATCATAAGCAATGTCTATTTATGGAAAAAAAATGACCACAAAGAAAATAGTTTTGTCAGACTACTTATTAGCTTCACTTACTAAAGTTACAAGAATGAGACTTAAATTATCAGTGAAAAGCGACTGCCTTTACCTAGCGTGAGTCTCATTTAATTGTCTTATCTGCGGGCAGTATATTGATACAGCTAGCACCAAAATAAACAGAAACCTGAGAAGGACAGAGGTAATAGAAGAACAGGAAAGAGAAAAAGAAACTTGCTCACTCTGCAGTTGATTTTATTTCTTAATGGTTTCTTATTCCCTCCTAATGCCTTCCACTCACACCCCAAGTGGAGCAGTTGGCAGAGAACACAACAGATGGATGACAGGCTCGACACATGCAGTCTCTCTGGCACCCATGCACTCGACTTTTATTTGCTAAACAGTTAGCCAGATTTTAAGACGCTAGTCTGCTAATGTTCCTGTTTGGTTTAATGCACTGTGAGAATTTAGCACACAAATATTAAAACATTGCCATAAAAAAGATTACACAGTCTCTGTTTCTCTGCGTAGTTTAGTGGCACATTGTTTTATTCTTTTTTAGAATTTATTTTATTGAAGTATAGTTGATTTGCAATGTTGGGCTAATTGCTGCAAATTGATTCAGTTATACAGATAATATATATATACACACCTATATATATACATACACACATATACATCCTTTTTCATATTCTTTCACATTATGGTTTATCACAGGGTACTGAATTCAGTTCCCTGTGCTGTACAGGACCTGGTTGTGTGGCCCTCCTATATAACAGTTTGCATCTGCTGTCCCAGCCTCCCACTCCACCCCAGCCTCCTGCCCTCCTGCACCCACCAGTCTGTTCTCTACGTCTGTGAGTCTGTTTCTGTTTTGTAGATATCTTCCCATGTGTCATTCTTTTAGATTCCATATAAAAGTGACATCATATGATACTTGTCTTCCTCTGTCTGACTTACTTCACTTAGTGTGATCATCTCTAGATTCATCTATGTTGCTGCAAATGACATTATTTCATATTTCAATTTATTTTATAACTGAGGCTTCCCTGGTGGCTCAGTGGTAAAGAATCTGCCTGCCAATTCTTTGAGAGTACAAGAGGTTGGGTTTGATTCCTGGGTCAGACAGATCCCCTGGAGAAGGAAATGGCAACCCACTCCAGTATTCTTGCCTGAGAAATCTCATGGACAGAGGAGCCTGGTGGGCTATAGTCCACGGGGTTGCAAAGAGTCAGATAAATCTTAGAGACTAAACAACAACAAACACCAGAATACTCCATTCTATACGGGCACCACATCTTCTTTCTCCATTCATCTGTCAGTGGACATTTAGCTTGTCTCTATGTCTTGGCTATTGTGGATAGTGCTGCTTGAACATAGGGATGCAAGTATCTTTTCTAATTGCAGTTTTGTCCTCATTATTTTATTCCTGGTGTAGATTTCTGAGATATGCAGTAATGGGTTTAGAAATGCACTTGGTATTTTCTATAGATGTCTACAAGCTCAGATATTAGGATTTTCTTGATATGGATGGGTCTAAACGAGATTTTAGCAGCTTGGTCAGGGACGTCACAGCCCATGGAAGGTCCTTCCTGAGGCTGCTGGGTAAGAGAAGAAGGTTCTAGAGAATAACCACAGACAGTCAGTATATTTCTTTCCTCCCACCATCACTGCATTTTCACAGATTACTGAATTCAAACACGAGAAAAGTTGCATCTTTTCCACGAAGCCTTCTTGGCCGCGAGGCAGAATTAGCAGCCCTGGACTCTGCTCACATAGCACTTTATTTGTATTACCCGCATAGTCTGTGTCCCGGTCCCCCGTGTGAGCTCCTGCAGAACAAGGGCTAGGGGTGCACCTCGTGCCTCTCACCCCATCACCCGGCCAGCACGTGGCACCTGCTTGGTTCTGCCTAATGTTTGCTGAGTTGTTCAGAACTCAGGGGGACTTAGCTCCAGGACAATAAAGAAGAGAAACACAAGGTGATTGTTAGAAAATCATTCTGAGGAGGATTGGAAAGGCCCCTGGATGCTGAAAGTCTTCAGTGAAAGTCTCTGGTACTGTCTGCAGAAGTGGGGTTTGGGGAAGCAGGAACAGAGGGGAGAGTGTGCAGCCCCAGAACTGACTTCCCATCTCCCCAGGAGCAAGCAGGCTGTCCCTTCTCTCTCAAGCAGAGGTCTCCAGGTGATCTTGCTGTCTTGTCCTCTGTGTTAGGTTTGGAAATCTCCCGACTTTCTTACAACATTGCAAAGGTGTGTTCTTCCTCCAGACTTTCACAACCATTTCCCTCAGGACTAAGGATAAGGAGCTGGTGCCTTGGGTGCCTTCAGTTGAATTAACTGATATGGAGTAGAACTGTAAATTACTCAACACGAGCACGGCGGACCGGAAGTAGTTTGCAGTTACGGGTGTCTCACTGTCCCCAACAGGAGCTTACTGATGACACTGCCCCCTTGTTATATCTTCAGTTGTCTTCCATGTGTTAGAATATGTGATTCAGATGTCCGCTACTCCTCTCCAGATATTTCAGTGGATGATTCACTTCGGTTGTCTTCTGTTTCCCTGGTACTTTTGTGATGCTGCAAGATCACGTCAAGACTGCCTTCCAGCTGCTCTCACAAGAAAGTGAAACATCCACACACTCATTCTTAACAGATCCACTTTAAGAAAGCCATTCTGATGACATAAATCTGGAGTGCAGATTTTGTAATGAGGTCAGCAACATTGGCCAAAACTCAAATCCCTAACTTGGCTATAAATGGAAAGAGATGTTTACTTCCCCAAACTATTTCAAAATTTTTTGTTTTTTATTTGAATAATGTGGCTTAGATGGTACAGAGTCCGGCTACAGTGCAGGAGACGGGATCTCTTGGTCAGGAAGATCCCCTGGAGCACGGAAAGGCTGGCTACCCATTCCAGTATTCTTGCCAGGAGAGTCCCATGGACAGAGAAGCCTGGCGGGCTACAGTTCATGGGGTCACAAACAGTTGAATATGACTGAGTGACTTTCACTTTCTTTCTTTCTTTTTTTCCAGTGTAATTTGCACTCCAGTAATTTGAAAAAGGATTGTAAAAATATCCTCTTTGAAAGAAGAACTTAGCAGTTTTAGTTGACTACATATTTACTCTATATGCAAGCAATTTAGCCTTGGAAAAGCAAGTCATAGTAATGCAAGTATTGTGTAATATCCAGAACAAGATTGTGTGTGTGTGTGTGTGCACTTGAGATTATGTGTGGAGCAAATAATGTGCTGAGTTCTCAGTGCCACATTTTAAAGGAGTGTATGTGCCCAGGGGACAGTTACAGTGACAGAGAAGGACTCCAAACACTCATTTGAAAAATGATTGACTTGCTGGATAAGCTTCATGCTGACAGAAAGGGATGTCGTGTGTAAGACCCATATGATATTTGTCCTGTGTGAAAAAAGACCAGTGGGCAGAAATTTGGGGCTCAGAAGACACTGCTTCAGTATCCACACATCAAACTGTGTTGTTTTGTTGGCCACAATACAAAGTAAACTACGAACATGCCTGACTTTAAAGAGCTTTCAATAGGGTCAGTACCTTAATATTCTTTGGTGAAACTGGGGGATACAAATGTATAAATTTACCCCTGACCCTGTGTTTAAGAATACTCCCCCTGCTTGTTTTCTAGAGTGCTCCTCTGCATATACTGTGCACACACATAGACTCAGGTTAAAAGTTTCTACTAAGAGTAGATGTTGAGTTCACCTGTTACTAACTCGCCATGTTTATATTACTGTGATTAAGACATGTGCTGACCATGTACTACTTTTGGTGGGCTGGCTTTCTCTTCTTTGAAAGATTCACAAAAATAAGTAACAATAGGATCTCATTCATTTTTTTATTAAGAATGTTTTAAATTTGCCCTATTCTGAACATTCATGTGAATATATCTCCTTGTGTTAGCTGCATAAAGGATCCAACAAATACAAGAGTTAAAAAAGCTTGACGTGTTCAATCCTATGCAGTATATAGCTTTTTTAATTTAACAATTTAGCTTTTGAAATGAAGTCTTCACACATAGGAGGAAAAAATACTCCTCCCTGAAATAAAAGGACTCTGATTGGATGAAATATCTGAAAAAAACATAGGAGGTATATGTTTTATTTCCTAAAATATTTAGTTGAGTGGCAGGAATGTAAGAACCATATAAAAATTCAGTCATGAAAAATTATGGTCTAAGTACAGCAGGACTGTTGTCGGAAATGCAGAGGTCAGGTTGCTGCTGCTGCTGCTAAGTCACTTCAGTCGGGTCCAACTCTGTGCAACCCCATAAACGGCCTCCCACCAGGCTCCGCAGTCCCTGGGATTCTCCAGGCAAGAACACTGGAGTGGATTGCCATCTCCTTCTCCAGTGCATGAAAGTGAAAAGTGAAAGGGAAGTCGCTCAGTCGTGTCTGACTCTTTGTGACCCCATGGACTGCAGCCCACCAGGCTTCTCTGTCCATGGGATTTTCCAGGCAAGAGTACTGGAGTGGGGTGCCATTGCCTTCTCCGGAGGTCAGGTTAGTGATACACAAAATCAAAATCAGATTTAATTTTGGCTTCCTCCTTTATTGGTTTTCATGTTAGGATTCTAGCATTTCACTTCAGATATATGTTCCAGCTATTTCACTCAACACTCAATTTAAGTAAATTTTATATTAATGAATATGAATTAATTAGTGGGAAACAGTGATGGGATTCCAGTTGAGCTATTTCAAATCCTAAAAGATGATGCTGTGAAAGTGCTGCACTCAATATGACAGCAAATTTGGAAAACTCAGCAGTGGCCACAGGACTGGAAAAGGTCAGTTTTCATTCCAGTCACAAAAAAGGTAATGCCAAAGAATGCTCAAACTACCACACAATTGCACTCATCTCACACAATAGTAAAGTAATGCTTAAAATCCTCCAAGCCAGGCTTCAGCAATACGTGAACCGTGAACTTCCTGATGTTCAAGCTGGTTTTAGAAAAGGCATAGGAACCAGAGATCAAATTGCCAACATCCAGTGGATCATAAAAAAAGCAAGAGAATTCCAGAAACACATCTATTTCTGCTTTATTGACTATGCCAAAGCCTTTGACTGTGTGGATCACAATAAACTGTGGAAAATTCTGAAAGAGATGGAAATACCAGACCATCTGACCTGCCTCTTGAGAAATGTGTATGCAAGTCAGGAAGCAACAGTTAGAGCTGGACATGGAACAACAGACTGGTTCCAAATCGGGGAAGGAGTATGTCAAGGCTGTATATTGTCACCCTGCTTAATTAACTTATATGCAGAGTACATCATGAGAAATGCTGGGCTGGAAGAAACACAAGCTGGAATCAGTATTGCCGGGAGAAATATCAATAACCTCAGATATGCAGATGACACCACCCTTATGACAGAAAGTGAAGAAGAACTAAAGAGCCTCTTGATGAAAGTGAAAGTGAAAAAGTTGGCTTAGAGTGCAACATTCAGAAAACGAAGATCATGGCATCCGGTCCCATCACTTCATGGCAAATCGATGGGGAAACAGTGGAAACAGTGTCAGACTTTATTTTTCTGGGCTCCAAAATCACTGCAGATGGTGATTGCAGCCATGAAATTAAAAGACACTTGCTCCTTGGAAGGAAAGTTATGACCAACCTAGACAGCATATTAAAAAGCAGAGATATTACTTTGCCAACAAAGGTCCATCTAGTCAAGGCAATTGTTTTTCCAGTGGTCATATATGGATGTGAGAGTTGGACTATAAAGAAAGCTGAGCACAGAAAAATTGATGCTTTTGAACTGTGGTGTTGGAGAAGACTCTTGAGAGTCCCTTGGACTGCAAGGAGATCCAACCAGTCCATCCTAAAGGAGATCAGTCCTGAATATTCACTGGAAGGACTGATGCTGAAGCTGAAAGTCCAATACTTCGGCCACCTGATGCAAAGAACTGACTCACTGGAAAAGACCCTGATGCTGAGAAAGATTGAAGGCAGGAGGGGAAGGGGACGACAGAGGATGAGATGGTTGAATGGCACCACTGACTCAGTGGACAGGAGTTTGAGTAAGCTCTGGGAGTTGGTGATGGACAGGGAGGCCTAGTGTGCTGCGGTTCACGGGGTCATGAAGAGTTGGACACGACTGAGTGACTGAACTGAACTGTGAAGTTGAAGACACGCTATGTATTGCAGTAATAACACAGTGACAGTGCTCTCAGCAGCAATGTTAGATTTTTTTTCCCCTGCTTTTCATTACTCATATTCATCTGTGGCCCATTTGGACCTTGAATTCATAATAAGAAAGGAGCACAGGCCCTTTGATGGAAAAACCTGAAGTACAAAGTACATGCCACAGAAATAAGCTTTGAACATTACAGTAGAGACAAGAAGCATTTATTATAATTTTCTTTCAATAATGGGCTAAAATATTGATGGGAAGCCAAAGAAGTTTCTTAATTCTTCCTGTGCTGAGACTAGGAACACCGAGGGACAGCAAGAGTTTAGAAAAAACAGCTGTCAGCTCCTCCAGTAATTTCAGGCAGGCATTCATTGCATAGAATTCAATTAGATCCCAAGCTGCATGGGCACAAGAGTTTTGAAACTGTGATTCAGAGTTAGGAAGGTTCGTTCTATTGACACAAATTAAGTTTTAGATAAAATCTTAACAGGAGAAAGATGGTCTGTTAATCTCTCAAACAAAATTTTGCTCTTTCAGACTATTATTTCCTTCTGCTGTTATGCTATGCTGTGCTTAGTCGCTCAGTCGTGGCTGACTCTTTGTGACCCCATGAACTGTAGCCCTCCAGGCACCTCTGTCCGTGGGGACTCTCCAGGCAGGAATACTGAAGTGGGTTACCATGTGCCATCCAGTCCTCCAGGAGATCTTCCCAACCCAGGGATCAAACCAAGGTCTCCCACATGACAGGTGGATTCTTTACTTTCTGAGCCATCAAGGAAGCCCAAGAACAGTGGAGCGGGCAGCTTATCCCTCCTCCATGGAAATCTTCCCCACCCAGGAATCACATGAGGTCACCTGCATTGCAGGTGGATTCTTTACCAGCTGGGCCACCAGGGAAGGCCAGTTGTTATGCTACTTAATACTATTTGGGGCTAGAGTCGAAAGCAATATGCTAACTTGTCCCTCAGGGACTGGAAAAATGCCAAATGGTTTTATATGATTATAAGTTTCTATGTCAGACCTCTCTGGTAACTTTGAGAAAATCTGTGAGAAGAAAATAAATGTTTCTGAATACCAGAGTTGCACACTTTAAGCATCAAAAGTTTCCTGATATCTCAAAATCTTTCACATGTTATTGTGTCACGTGAAGCCAACTCACCTCCTGGGAGAGTGATCAGTGCTGTCAATTGGGGTATCATGGAGTTTAGAATTATGTTTATGAAACAAATTTTTGGTCAGGAAAGAGCAGAGATCAATTAACACTCGCCATAGGAAAACATTTTCATTATAACAGTCATAAGACCAACGTCCATCAAAAAGAGACGCATTCTTCCTTTTAAGGGCTTTTGGTACCCAGTTGCCGGGTCATCCAGGTGTGACCCTAAGCTGACATAAGCTGACATAACCCCAGAGGTGGGTCTTTAGGTGCCAGTTCTCACAGCACATTGCATATAAGCATGAGCCATGAGCAGAGAAAGCAGGGAGCTCCTGGTACTACTCTCTTTTTTCTAAAAAGTATTTTTGGCAATGTGCACTGTCAGCAAGCTTTACTGGATTACATACCATATCTTGTTATCATGTGTAACTTCTAATATGATATAAAACATTACATTGAACCAACCAATGAAAATAACTGTGTTCCTCGTGGACAAATGGGCATAGTTCTGTGATGAGTAACAGAAGCTGTTTCCATAGAATGCACCCTGGGGTCAAATCAGAATGTGCTCTAACTGTCACTTTATTAAACAAAATGGGAAGTTTCTAATGTAATTGTGGGATGCCTGAGGTCTAAAACTATATATCTTTTTAAATAATATAAATTTATTATATAGATAAGTACATTGTATTTTATTGCGGCTTCAACACTTCTTAAACTTAGCCACAAAGTTTTGCCTTTGCTTTTCCAGTATATTCTGTGATAATAGCAGTTTTACTGTGCAACTCAGATAATTTAATTTAACTGAAGAAAAGCCTTCATCTTTAAAATTATGTGCGTGTATATAGCAGTATGGGGCATCCCAGGTGCCTCAGTGATGAAAGAATCTGCCTGCCAACGCAGGAGATGTGGGTTTGGTCCCTGAGTCAGGAAGAGCCCCTGGAGGAGGAAATGGCAACCCACTCCATTATCCTTGCCTGGAAAATCTTGTGGACAGAGGAGCCTGGCAGGCTACAACCCATGGGTCACAAAGTATTGGACATGAATTCGTGAGCACACACATAGAGCACTAGGCTGCTGCTAAAAATGATGGAACCTTTCCAGAAATGTACTAATTGATGAAATGAGAAAGATCTTTTTAGGCTTAAATAGAATATATTATTGCTACTTTTAAAATTGAAGACATTATTTTTTTCTTCATATATTTGAATTCTATTTTAAAAATTCTAAGAAGTGATATCTAACTTCATTCTAGACAATACTTTAAAAAATCTTAACAATGTTTGCTGGAAATAAAGTGGTCAATAGAATTGCTCGTTTGTTTTGAGCTTTCTAAACCTGGCAACACGAGAGCCCAAATCACTTCCTTGGAGCAGCTGAATTCCTGAGGCTCCACTGGGAATGTGCACATCCTCCCGGGGTATCTCATTCTAGCTTGTGTGCTGTTTGCAAAGCAGGCTTGTCAAAGAGATGGCCTGTGAATTGTAGTAATGGAAACTGATAGGCCTCTGCTGAAAACCTTCAGACCCAGCACAGGAACCAGATGGACTGGGAAAAACTGAAAATTCTCCCAAGTAATTGTTTCAAATAAAAGAGCATCAGGCATGTCTTTAAAACTGATCTAAAGACGATCGACAGGAACGAGCAAGAAAGTATATGCTCTTTATGTGTGTATGTGTATATATATATATATATATATATGCATATATATGTATATGTATGTATATGTATATGTATGTATATGTATACTGAACATTCAGTTCAGTTCAGTTCAGTTCAGTTGCTCAGTCGTGTCTGACTCTTTGTGACCCCATGAACCGCAGCACGCCAGGCCTCCCTGTCCATCACCAACTTCCGGAGTCCACCCAAACCCATGTCCATTGAGTCGGTGATGCCATCCAACCATCTCATCCTCTGTCGTCCCCTTCTCCTCCCACCTTCAATCTTTCCCAGCATCAGGGCCTTTCAAATGAGTAAGCTCTTCACATCAGGTGGCCAAGTATTGGAGTTTCAGCTTCCACATCAGTCCTTCCAATGAACACCCAGGACTGATCTCCTTTAGGATGGACTAGATGGATCTCCTTGCAGTCCAAGGGACTCTCAAGAATCTTCTCTAACACCACAGTTCAAAAGTATCAATTCTTCTATGCTCAGCTTTCTTTATAGTCCAACTCTCACATCCATACATGACTACTGGAAAAACCATAGCCTTGACTAGACAAACCTTTGTTGGCAAAATAATATCTCTGCTTTTTAATATGCTGTCTAGGTTGGTCATAACTTTCCTTCCAAGGAAAAGAATCACCATCTGCAGTGATTTTGGAGCCTAAAAAAATAAAGTCAGCCACTGTTTCCACTGTTTCCCCATCTATTTGCCATGAAGTGATGGGATCGGATGCCATGATCTTAGTTTTCTGAATGTTGTGCTCTAAGCCAACTTTTTCACTCTCCTCTTTCACTTTCATCAAGAGGCTCTTTAGTTCTTCTTCACTTTCTGTCACATGCATATCTGAGGTGATACACATACGTATATATGTGTGTGTGAATATATATAGTTGTTGCTGTTGTTATTAAGTCACTAAGTTGTATCCAACTCTTTGTGACCCCATGGACTGTAGCACTCCAGGCTCCTCTGTTCTCTGCTATCTCCCTGAGTTTGCTCAAATTCATGTCCATTGAGTTGGTGGTGCCATGTATATATACACAAACATATATATATATATATACAAACACACATGCACACACATAGATACACAGACATAAGTTTTTAGATAAGGGGTCACCAGAACAAAACCTTTTCCATGAGACGATGAAGAGGGGCGGTTAGATGTATAGAAGTGAATTATGTGAACTCTAATTCCAGTTCTATCTCCTGATTGTGTAATCACCTGTAAGAAGATGGTCATAACAGTTGGTTGTCAGAACAGTACTTGGCCTGTAGACAACCTGTGTCAGACTAGAACATTATGCCCAGAGATTCGAAAGGGAAAATAAAATGAAGCACAAGCATATGGAATGCATGGGCTGTCTAATCAGAGAGCCTACGTTCAAATCTTAGGTGATGCTCCTAGTTAGGTGAAACCTGTCAGAGCCTCCGCGTTCTTATTTTCTAAGCGAAAGTGCTAGTCCTGGAGTTGGCAGCTGAGGGGTGGATGCAAAGCCCTTGTACTCACTGAACATTCAGCGTTAGGCTGCCTTGCCCCACAACTCTAGAACAGATGGTTAGAAATGCAGAAATTCTTCATTCGTTTGTGTTTTGTGACTAATGAAATTTATTCTGTGTGTTTCTTTTAGGGTGAAAATGGTTTACGTGGCACTCCAGGCTTACCTGGTCAAAAGGTAAACAGTTTTTTTTTAATGTTTCATGTTAGTTAAGAACTTTTAACATCTCAAAAGTTGAAGTTGCACATAATATAATGAAGATACAGGAAATTTGGTGAGACTGAATTAGTCCCCTGACTTGACCACCGCTTGATCTTTCGTCTCAAAGAGAACCCATGGTAGCGACCCCTTCTCAGAGGAGCTACTCTAGGGGAGAACTCTGTGAGAGGGGCTTGGGCACATGTTTCTCTGGAGAATGGGTAGTGGTGCTTTCTGAGGCCTGGGAGTATGACAGCTGCCCTGGGAATGTTTTCACCAAGAGTCTAAATTTTGGTGGTATTTAGTCACTCAGTCATGTCTGACTCTTTGGTGACCCCATGGACTGTAGCTTGCCAAGCTCCTTTGTTCATGGGATTTCCCAGGCAAGAATACTGGAGTGTGTTGCCGTTTCCTTCTCCAGGGGATCTTCCTGACCCAGGGGTCAAACCCAGGTCTCCTGCATTGACAGGTGGGTTCTTAACTGCTGAGCCCCCAGGGAAGCTAAATGAAGTCTAGAACAGGATTGACTGCTTTTGACTATTTGTGGTTACTTTTTTTCCTTTTTTGTTATTTCCCAGATTGAGCTAAATGTAATAGTTACAATGGCATAAAATATTAAATATTGCAAAGATGTTGCAGCTGATCTCCTCAAAAAATGTTTCAGAATGATAAATTTGTAAATAATAAGGACTTTTGCACTGGCCAGATTCTTTGGGCCTAGAATCTTTCTTTTCACCAAGGTGAACTTCATTTCATCCTTTGCTGTCCAAAGGCTGGTTTCTTCTCCTGGGGAGAAATATGATTGGATGTGACCAGCATTATTGGAAACACGGAGACTGGCTTATTCCAGTTTCTTCTGAAGAGATGAGGGGCCACTTTGGGTGGGGCCAGCTGTCATGATACCACCCAGATAACCCACCACAGGGGAGAGCATTATTGATGCAATATTAAATGCCCACCAGTCATGTCATTTCTATGCTCTGGAGATGTTTCACAGACTTTAGCAACCAGAAGTCAGAAGTTACTATACCATCTAGGTTTTGCTCTGTAACTAAAAAATTACCATAAAAAGACAGGCAGTTATCTATAGTTATAGCTTTTGAAGAAATCTTCCTTTACTTGCTTGATGAAAATACCAAGATTGATTTGGCAGAGAAGAAATAGCAAGCCTCTGCATTTCTTCCCAGCAGTTCTAGGCAAAACCTAGTAATACAGCATGCGCCGCATCTGTGAGTCGAGTTGCCAGCCAAGGGACGTGTAGATTTATCTGCTGGGAAACAGTTTTGGACTTTCCAGCAGTTGTTTGTGGTGGCTGCCTCATGCTGGCATTGTAGCTGGGGTACTGGGCCATTTAGCAGCTTCGTGTCAGCTTGAATCAACAGATCAAGTTAAAGTCTATATTTTAGGAAAAAGGGCAGAAAAAAGACCACACATTCAGTGGCAAATGTACCCAAATCTAACTTGTTTTCTTTCCTGGTACGTTTTTTGAGGATAGATGAAGCAGAAAGTCAAAGTGTTAATGGCTAAGTCGTGTCTGACACTTTGCGATCCCATGGACTGTAGCCCACCAGGCTCCTTTGTCCATGGAATTCTCCAGGCAGGAATACTGGAGTAGGTAGCCATTCCTTCTCCAGGGGACCTTCTCTACCCAGGGATTGAACCTGGGTCTCCTGCATTGCAGGCAGATTCTTTACCATATGGGACACCAGATGAAGCAGAAGTAATTGTTTAATCATGTATATATGTGTCCATATACACACATACATATGATTTTATATATAATATACATAGACTATATATACACATATTAAAAAGCTGCATTTCATAATGATGACCCTGTATGCGAGACAGCAAAAGAGACACAGATGTGTAGAGCAGACTTTTGGACTCTGAGGGAGAGGGAAAGGGTGGGATGATTTGGGAGAATGTTATTGAAACATGTATATTATCGTGTGAGAAATGAATCACCAGTCTATGTTTGATACAGGATACAGGATGCTTGGGGCTGGTGCATGGGGATGATCCAGAGAGATGATATGGGGTGGGAGGTGGGAGGGGGGTTCATGTTTGGGAACTCATGTACACCCGTGGCGGATTCATGTCAATGTATGGCAAAACCAATACAGTACTGTAAAGTAAAATAAAGTAAAAATAAAAATTTAAAATAAATAAATTAATTAAATAGCTGCATTTCTATTCTAATGTATGAATGTAAATTATGTTGTGTCACTTTGTTTGAAGAATTGCAGAAAAAAAACTGGAGATAAAAAACCCTTCATCCCCTTGTCTTGGTGCACTCAGGAAATGTTTACTGAGCACTTCTTGTAGGTGGAAGGGTGTGTATGACCCTCCCCAACATTTCCTTGCTGGCTGTACTGTCATGAGTGCCTGACACACATTTGGCATTCAGTGAATAGTTATTGATTGTATGAATGAAACATCAGTGCTCTAAATATCTGTACAGAGTTAAGTGGGAAGATAAGCTTGTCAGATCAGAGAGGTTTAGTTGAAGAACAGGGGGTTTCTACCTCTCAGAGTTAATATGGTGAGTGAGAGCCCACCCTGTTCTGTGCTGGAGAGGCAGGCCATCTGGGCAGGAAAGAGCCTGGCACTGGCTTCAGAGCTGGAGCCAGAACTCTCGGCTCATTCATCACACACGTCTCCCTGGAATGGCCTTCATGGAAGTCAGCTTGAGAAGGACGTTCCTACTGGGTCTAGTGGCATAAACAGTGAGAGTATAATAGCAATGGTGACTGACAGTCTTTGCCAGGCACACTGTTTGATGCATTCAATTGTCAAAAAACCTGTGAGAAAGGTCTTATGGATAGAGAAATTCAGGCTTATGGGTATCATATTGCATTAGTGAAGTGAAGTCGCTCAGTCGTGCCCAACTCTTTGTGACCCCGTGGACTGTAGCCTGCCAGGCTCCTCCGTCCATGGGATTCTCCAGGCGAGAATACTGAAGTGGGTTGCCATTTCCTTCTCCAGGGGATCTTCCCGACCCAGGGATCGAACTCAGGTCTACCGCATTGCAGGCAGATGCTTTAACCTCTGAGCCACCAGGGAAGCCCTCAAATTGCATTGGAAGTAGTGAAACTAGAGCTTGTACCCTGGAAAATTATTCCTTCAGTCAGTAATTAAAATTTTGTGTAACTTTAATATTGGTTTTCAGCTTATATGTTAGAAACATTTTAATATATACAGTTATTGATTTTTCAAATTTAGAAACTATTATTTTATTGTAATAATTACATGTGTTAAAAGAAGTGTACCTATTATTATACACATCATATTCCTCTTCTACAGGGAGAACAAGGTTTTGAAGGCAGCAAAGGAGAAACTGGCGAGAAGGTAAAGATCACTTTTCATGCTTAACTGTGATAACAAGCTGTGTTCTTGAAAACATTCTGAACTAGAATATCTAATTTGATTTTGTGCGTTCCATAAAATCAGTTCAGTGATTTTATAGAAATTCTGTAAAACATTTGTCTCACTTAGAGTAGACTTACCAAATCAGTGACTGTCAGACATCTTTCTAAACTTGTTTAGGTGGTAGTTATTTTTACACATTTCTAGTGAAATGATTCCACTGATACAGAAATGATTCAAATATTTACTGTGTTTTTGTGTCATAACAGCACTGATGGATGATGACGTGTCCAACTCTAAATAAATGCTTAATTTATATGCCATCAGCGGAATTTTCCCTGAGGAAATAAATAGGTAGAACTAAATAAATTGTAATAGACAGGATCCAACAGAAAATGGGTGGCACATTCAAAACAGAACAATGTGAAAGAGTTGAATAAAGGGAATGTTAAAAAGGCAGAGGCAATGTTTTAGAAAACCAAGACTGTGTGATATCACAGATCAGACATAGGGAACTCCTGAAATCCCCTCAAGGTGCTGGTTACCAGACTCAGAGGTAAAGAGAACTCATGTGGAAAGGGCTGCAGATTGGAGCCGAGGCAAGTTGTAAACCCCTCTGTTCAAGCAATCTTTCTGAATCAATTCAAGCTGAAATCATTTGAATTTCAGTTCAAAGCAATTTGAACTGAAAGCGTGGAAGATAGAAGTGTCTTTTAGTTGCTTAGTTGCCAAGCCATGTCTGACTCTTTTGTGACTCTACGGACTGTAGCCCACCAGGCTCCTCTGTCCATGGAATTTTCTTTTTTTCTTAATATAAATTTATTTATTTTAATTTGAAGCTAATTATTTTACAATATTGTATTGGTTTTGCCATACACTGACATGAATCCACCTCGGGTGTACATGTGTTCCCCATCCTGAACCCCCTCCCACCTCCCTCCCCATCCCATCCCTCTGGGTCATCCCAGGGCACCAGGCCCAAGCACCGTGTATCACGCATCGAACCTGGACTGGCGATCTGTTTCATATATGATAATATACATGTTTCAATGCCATTCTCCCAAATCATCCCACCCTCTCCCTCTCCCACAGAGTCCAAAAGACTGTTCTATACATCTGTGTCTCTTTTGCTGTCTTGCATACAGGGTTGTCATTAACATCTTTCTAAATTCTACATATATGTGTTAGTATACTGTATTGGTGTTTTTCTTTCTAGCTTACTTCACTCTGTATAATAGGCTCCAGTTTCACCCACCTCATTAGAACTAATTCAAATTGATTCTTTTTAATAGCTGAGTAATACTCCATTGTGTACATGTACCACAGCTTTCATATCCATTTGTCTGGCGATGGACATCTAGGTTGCTTCCATGTCCTGGCTATTATAAACAGTGCTGCAGTGAACCCTGGGGTACATGTGTCTCTTTCAATTCTGGTTTCCTTGGTGTGTGTGCCCAGCAGTGGAATTGCTGGGTCATATGGCAGTTCTATTTCCAGTTTTTTAAGGAATCTCCACTCTGTTCTCCATAGTGGCTGTACTAGTTTGCATTCCCACCAACAGAGTAAGAGGGGACTTTTCCAGGCAAGAACTCCGGAGTGGGTTGTCATTTCCTACTCCAGAGGATCTTCCTGAGGCAGGGATTGAAACTGCATCTCATGCTTTGGCAGGTGGCTTCTTTACCACTGAGCCACTATATAGGATAGAAGTGTCTTAGTCATCCAGAATTTCCCTTCACACATCATTTGCATTCTTCTGCAGTTCATATGTCTAGCTTTATTTTCAAATAGGACAAAAACAGCACCATTCCTGTGTTTCATAAAATGCCATGTAATTAGACAGCCAGAACGGAGGCTGGAAGGGGGAAAAAGATCATCTCAAATTAGACTGGGTGGCCTGTGTTGAGTTTTCTGGGCAGTGGTCAGTAACTTGCTTCTTCATTAGGTATTTATAGAGAGAATGAGCATCTATTACAATTATAAGATAAATTATGCATGTTATAAGCTGTTTGGTAATTACGTTTCCTCACAGAACAGTGAGAGGGAGCCAGGACAGCCATATAATAAACCTATAACTGAGGAGGAGTCCACTGAGTGATGATTGTTTTTTAAAAGAATCTTCCTTCTTAGGAGTCTCTTGAACATTTTTGCTTTAGAATAACTGTCATTGCAAGACCGTGGCATTAAATGAATGCTTTATTTACATACATTCCTATTTTATTAATGGGACTTTACCTGTAGGAATAAATGAGAATGAGCAAGAAAAACAGATATATTCTCTGTAGTTTAAAGTCACCGTCTCACTAAAATCTTGGTGGCTATTTTGATATTTTACATATAGAGTTGGTGTTGCTCAGTAATAAATAGTTTCTCACAGGTTATGAGTTACAGAAAAACATTAGATACATTTGGCTTCAAAGATTTCCCTTCTAATTCCTTATATCTGTTAACTGTTGCCTTCAAATAGTCCATTTTACCAGGAGTGAAAATATTTATGGAGAATATGGTTGAGGTATCAGAAAGAAAGCACCAAAGAGAAAAGACAATATCTTGAATGATAAGCACAACTCAAGTGGTTAATGGTCAACTGTAAGATTTACATAACAATCCTTATGTTAGAAAATGTGTTTTGCTTTGATTATTATTTACCATTTGTGGGATGTTTTAGTTTTTGCTATTTAATTATGATACATGACCACACATAATTTTCCATAAGATAAATGACTGATATCAAGCCTTAATTTCTAGATTAGTAACTTTTTGTTTCTGTATTAGTTCAACAGGAAAATTATGTGCGGCACTCATTTCGGTGTGAAGCCAGAATGAAAGTTTTGGACTGCTTCTGTCACAATTTGTTTTCTGAACAAAGTCAGTCTCATTTGAGTTTCAGTTCTTTGTGGAAAACTGAGTATGCAGGGAAAATAAGACTCACCCTTCTTCCTTAGTTAATGTGTTTAACATTAGTTGCAAAGTGAAATAATTCAGGGAGTTATTGTTAGAGATATCATATCTACCACAGCCACATGGCTACTGACCAAAAGGAGAAAAGTTTATCAACTAAAAGAAAATGCCACATGATGGTTTCAGGTGACATTTCTGTACCTAATATAATAAACCAAGTAGAAAAATCTGCTGCTTTTCTTTATGGCTAGAAAAGGAGCTTTCAGGGTGGCTTAGTCCAAACCTGTCACATGGTTCCTCAACGTATTGAAGATGCTGCACTCAGTTCAGACACCACACACACAATGAAACTTGAACATGTATAAAAGACCTCATTTGAAAGCATATTCCTGAGTCTATTGCAGTTTATAACATGACAGAAACATAAATAATTCATTTATGAAGGAAAGAGTATTATTCTGGACATGGACCAGACAAGTCAGTCCCGAAGCGAAAATTGCTTGAGAGAATCATTCTTCCCCTCAGAGGTTAGTTTATGGTACTGGTAGGACTCTCCCAGAAGACAGCCCTCTTCAGAGTCACCATGCTTTGGTTTATCTTAGGGACAACCTTGACTCACTGCCCTGTTCCTGGTTAGAACATCATCCAGGGATCCCTGGATCTCTGACAGCATGGCCCAGGAGACAGGAAGGGAGAGGTCTCTATTCTGGCTGAGGAATTGACCCCCAGCTGAGGTCTACATTGGAATTTCTCTGTTTCTGTCAGAGTGGTCGTAACCATCCCTTCTTTTAGAGATTTTCCTTAGGTTCCTTCAGTATTGCCATAGATGTTATGTGGCTACTGCTAGCAATAAACAAAGAGAAGAGTTCACTATTATTTTTTAAATTCATATTATTAAAGTATAGTTGATTCACAATGTTGTGTTAATTTCTGCTGTACAGCAAAGTGGCTCAGATATATACATTCTGTTTCATATGCTTTGCCATTATGGAAAATTCCACAGGACGCTGTACTTCTCTGTGCTATATGGTAGGGTCTTACTGTTTATTCATCCTATGTGTAAAAGCTTGCATCTGCTAATCCCAGTTGTTAACCCATACCTCCCCCAGCCCCTCCCCTTGGTAGCAACAAGTCTGTTCTCTGTCTGTGGCTCTGTTTCTGTTTTGTAGATAGGTTCCCTTCTGTCATATTTGAGATTGCACGTGTCTTTCTCTTACTTTTATTTAGCTTTCTCTTAGATTTGCTTCACTTCGTATGATAATCTCTGGGTCCATCCATGCTGCTGCAACTGTCATCACTTCATTCTTCTTTATGGCTGAGTAATATTCCGTTGTATATATGCACTGCATCTTCCTTATCCATTCCCCTGTTGATGGAAATTTAGGTTACTTCCAGGCTTCTTGGCTTTTGTAAATAGTGCTGTGGTGAACATAGGGGTGCATATATCTTTTTTAAATTATATTAATAGTCTTCTCTGGATACATGTCCAGGAGCAAGATTGCTTTGGACTTCCCTGATAGCTCAGTCAGTAAAGAATCTTCCTGCAATGCAGGAGACCTGGGCTCGATTCCTGGGTTGGGAAGATCCCCTGGAGAAGGAAATGGCAACCCATTCCAGTATTCTTGCCTGGAGAATCCCATGGACAGAGGAGCCTGGTGGGCTACAGTCCACAGGGTTGCAAAGAGTCGGACATGACTGAGCGACTAAACTACCACCATGGTGGTTCTAGTTTTAATTTTTCAAGGAACCTCTTTTCTGTTGTCCCTAGTGGCTGCACCAATTTATATTTCCACCAACAGTGCAGGAGGGTTCACTTTTCTCCACATCCTCCCTAGCATTTATTGTTTGTAGATTTTTTAAATGATGAGCTTTCTAACTGGTATGAGGTAGTGAAGAGTCTGCCAACTCTTTTGATGTAGCCAAATCATTCCTTGTTATATGACCAGAAATAAAGGCAAGAATTAGACTATGAATATCACCTTAGAAAAAGACCACTTGGCAGAGGTTCAGTGAGGTGATATTCATTCCTAAACCTTGATCCCAGTCTTTACTTTTGATCTTTGTGAAAATAGGAATATTACTTGGCTGCACTGATGAAAGGAAAGAGTGAATAGAAAAGCAAATGTAAGCATCCTCTTTAAAACAGAATTCAATATTTGTAAACAGTTGTTTCAGATCGTGTAATTTAGTTTGCTTTTAAAATTATCATTTTTATATTGTCAATCAAACCTTAACTGAAGTTTAAAAACTAATTTCTTCAGCATTAAACTTGATTCTGTTGTACTTTATTGTTAAATATAATTTAATCATGAAAAGCCTGCAGTAGCAACTGTTACTCATGTCGCAGTGTTCCTGATATTTTGTAGCTAAAATATTGCCCATTTTGGTTTATTCAACAGTGACATTTAAGATAACATGGGTACATGTGTGCATGCTAAATCACTTCAGTCATGTCCAACTCTTTGCAACCCTATGGACTATAGTCTTCTGGGCTCCTCGGTTCATGGGATTCTCTAGGCAAGATTACTGAAGTGGTTAGCCATGCTCTCCTCCAGAAAATCTTCTCCACCCAGGAATCAAACCCACATCTCTTCTGTCTCCTGCATTGGCAGGTGGGTTCTTTACCACTAGCACCACCTGGGAAGCCCAACATGGGCACACCTAGCAGCAGATTCTTACAAGGATCTCAGATGCTGCAGCAAGTGTGAAACTTTTCCATTTGATATTAAACTTATTTGATCTCTTCAAGATCTTGTAAGTTTAGTGAAAAGGAAAAGAACCACCAAATTACTTTTGTCCACAGCTCCAGGAGATGTGACAGTGTGCAAGAATTGACGTATTCTGAAGCCCAGAGTGTTCGTGATTCAGCAGGTTCTAACTCATTTTAAAAATTACAGGCAGCATCTTGATCAATGATATTTTCTTTTACTCTGAGTTAAACTAATAGCAATAACTGCAAAACTAACAAAAGCATAAGATTCCTGCCTTAATTCATCCCTTAAAACTTTGGAAAACAGGTTGCTGTAAATTTCCAGTGAGTTGTGATTTTTATTTTCTTCTTACAAGAATGCTGTCTAGGTCCTAAAGTACCTTAAAATAAATTTGTTTAAACTAGGGAATCACATTTACATATTTGTTACTCTGGTTTTACAGCTGTTGCAAATATTTTATCTGACAGAAATTCACTGGAAAAAGTCTCACTGTTACCTTTTTTTAGTGAATTTATTTAACACATATTGTTGTATTATATTACCATCATATAAGTAATATAATCTGTAATATTCTTTTGTAGAAAATGTGATAGTCAAATAAATAAAATTATTAAAATACCTATTGTAATGTACAGTTAAGTATGCTTTATTAATCCAGAATTTTCTGCATCCAATCATTTGTATTTCTTAATTTTCAGATGACATAGCTCAAATTTTCGTAGGCCAGCCTAGAATAAAATATGCATTTAGACATAGTGTTGATTTTATGTATGATGTTCATCCTTTTGCCTTTGATGGGTGCTTCTAAAGATGTGATAGGAGAAATGGAAAATGCTTATGAGAAAATATCCTTCCTATCTATTTCATAACTCATGAACTCTTGGTTTCCACTCGAGTGAATATTGAAGAGCAACATTTTTAATATCAAAAATATATCCACGACATATCATATATTGTCTCGATACATAAATGCTAGGCTAATGAGGAAGATCCAAACAGTCAATCCTAAAGGAAATCAATCCTGAATATTCATTGGAAGGACTAACGCTGAAGCTGAAACTCCAATACTTTGTCCACCTGATGCGAAGAACTGACTCATTTGAAAAGACCCTGATGCTGGGAAAGATTGAAGGCAGGAGACGGGGACAACAGAGGATGAGATGGTTGGATGGCATCACAGATGCAATGGACATGAGTTTGAGCAAGCTCTGGGAGTTGGTGTTGGACAGGGAGGCCTGGCATGCTGCAGTCCATGTGGTCGCAGAGTTGAACACGACTGAGCGACTGAACTGAACTGAATGAGAATGATTGAGGGAACGAGGAGAAGGGGGAGACAGAGGATGAGATGGTTGGATCGCATCATTGATTCAATGGACATGAGTTTGAGCAAACTTCGGGAGATAGTGAAGGACAGGGAAGCCTAACATGCTGCAGTGCATGGGGTCGCAAAGTGTCAGACACGACTGAGTGATTGAACACAAACAATGAGAATGATGGGCATTTCTTTAGTAGTATTTTATGGATTTATTTCTCATAGGTTGATTTAAATTTTATGTTTAACTGATAACAAAAGTTAGAAATTAACTATTTTTATATTCAGTTCAGTTCAGTCCATTCGCTCAGTCATGTCCAACTCTTTGCAACCCCATGAATTGCAGCACACCAGGCCTCCCTGTCCATCACCAACTCAAGAAGTCCACTCAAACTTATGTGCATTGAGTCGGTGATGCCATCCAGCCATCTCATCCTCTGTCGTCCCCTCATCCTCCTGCCCCCAATCCCTCCCAGAATCAGGGTCTTTTCAAATGAGTCAACTCTTCGCATGAGATGGCCAAAGTATTGGAGTTTCAACCTCAGCATCAGTCTTTCCAAAGAACACCCAGGATTGATCTTTAGGATGCACTGGTTGGATTTCCTTGCAGTCCAAGGGACTCTCAAGAGTCTTCTCCAACACCACAGTTCAAAAGCATCAGTTCTTCGGCACTCAGCTTTCTTCACAGTCCAACTCTCATATCCATACATGACCACTGGAAAAACCATAGCCTTGACTAGACGGACCTTTGTAGGCAAAGTAATGTCTCTGCTTTTGAATATGCTATCTAGGTTTGGTCATAACTTTCCTTCCAAAGAGTAGGTGTCTTTTAATTTCATGGCTGCAATCACTATCTGCAGTGATTTTGGAGCCCCCCAAAATAAAGTCTGATACTGTTTTCCCATCTATTTCCCATGAAGTGATGGGACCAAATGCCATGATCTTAGTTTTCTGAATGTTGAGCTTTAAGCCAACTTTTTAACTCTCCTCTTTCACTTTCATCAAGAGGATTTTTAGCTCCTTTTCACTTTCTGCCATAAGGGTGGTGGTGTCATCTGCATATTTGAGGTTATTGATATTTCTCCTGGCAATCTTGATTCCAGCTTTTGCTTCTTCCAGCCCAGTGTTTCTCATGATGTACTCTGCATATAAGTTAAATAAGCAGGGTGACAATATACAGCCTTGAGGTACTCCTTTTCCTCTTTGGGACCAGTCTGTTGTTCCATGTCTTCTAACTATTGCTTTCTGACCTGCATACAGATTTCTCAAGAGGCAGGTCAGGTGGTCTGGTATTCCCATCTCTTGAAGAATTTTCCACAGTTTATGTGATCCAAACAGTCAAAGGCTTTAGCATAGTCAATAAAGCAGAAATAGATGTTTTTCTGGAAGTTTCTTTTTTGATGATCCAGTGGATGTTGGCAATTTGATCTCTGGTTCCTCTGCCTTTTCTAAAACCAGCTTGAACATTTTTACATTAGTACCACAAATAATTGATTTTGCCTGCCTCAGGCAGTTCAGTTCAGTTCAGTTCAGTTCAGTTCAGTCTCTCAGTCATGTAAAACTCTCTGCAACCCCATGGACTGTAGCATGCCAGGCCTCCCTGTCCAACACCAACTCCCAGAGTTTACGCTAACTCATGACCATTGAGTCGGTGATGCCATCCAACCATCTCATCCTTTGTCGTCCCCTTCTCCTCCTGCCTTCAGTCTTTCCCAGCATCAGGGTCTTTTCCAGTGAGTCAGTTCTTCACATCAGGTGGACAAAGTATTGGAATTTCAGCTTCAGCATCAGTCCTTCCAATGAATATTCAGCACTGATTTCCTTTAGGATGGACTGGTTGGATCTCCTTGCAGTCCAAGGGACTCTCAAGAGTCTTCTCCAACACCACAGTTCAAAAGCATCAATTCTTCAGTGCTCAGCTTTCTTTATAGTCCAACTCTTACATCCATACATGACTGCCTATAAATAACTAAAATATTGACTTCTGGCATTGAATATCATCTGGTTATAGTCAGTAAGTCAATCAATAGGAATCATTTACTACTAGAAACAACAAATATGTCTTCAACTGAATCAAGATCTTTTGTACTGGAAGATATTTTCACTTTACATTAGTCAATTTTCCATCCAGTTTTTGTTACCATGATTACACATAGAACTTGAGAATATGAAGGCATAGCTGTAATATTTTTTCCCATTTAAAAACTGTTGGAGTATGAAAAAAAGCCTTAATGAGTAAGCCTATACAATATGCATAAATTAGTCTCCAGAACCTTCCAGGATAGCATCTAGGTCATTTGACAGGGAACAAGCATTCCCAGTTTCTGTAGAACTGCTCCAGAGAGAACCTAGTTCATTGTGGAACTGAAAGTGAGCTATGGTGGGATAAATGGATTCACATTCCTGTGTCCCATGTTCTAGCCCAGCTCTGCCCTGCCAGCTGTGTGAATATGGACATGTTCCTTGCTGTCTTTCCCTTAGTCTCCTTTTCTAGAAAATATAGTTCCTATCCTACAAGATTTTTATTTTTATTTTTACTTTATTTTACTTTACAATGCTGTATTGGTTTTGCCATACATTGACATGAATCCACCACGGGTGTACATGCATTCCCAAACATGAACCCCCCTCCCACCTCCCTCCCCACAACATCCCTCTGGGTCATCCCCGTGCACCAGCCCCAAGCATGCTGTGTCCTGCATCAGACATAGACTGGTGATTCGATTCTTACATGATAGTATACATGTTTCAATGCCATTCTCCCAAATCATCCTGCCCTCTCCCTCTCCCTCTGAGTCCAAAAGTCCGCTATACACGTCTGTGTCTTTTTTGCTGTCTTGCATACAGGGTCATCATTGCCATCTTTCTAAATTCCATATATATGTGTTAGTATACTGTATTGGTGTTTTTCTTTCTGGCTTACTTCACTCTGTATAATCGGCTCCAGTTTCATCCATCTCATTAGAACTGATTCAAATGTATTCTTTTTAATGGCTGAGTAGTATTCCATTGTGTATATGTACCACAGATTTCTTATCCATTCATCTGCTGATGGACATCTAGGTTGTTTCCATGTCCTGGCTATTATAAACAGTGCTGCGATGAACATTGGGGTACATGTGTCTCTTTCAATTCTGGTTTCCTCAGTTTGTATGCCCAGCAGTGGGATTGCTGGGTCATATGGCAGTTCTATTTGCAATTTTTTAAGGAATCTCCACACTGTTTTCCACAGAGGTTGTACTAGTTTGCATTCCCACCAACAGTGTAGGAGGGTTCCCTTTTCTCCACACCCTCTCCAGCATTTATTGCTTGCAGATTTTTGGATTGCAGACATTTTGACTGGTGTGAAGTGGTACCTCATTGTGGTTTTGATTTGCATTTCTCTAATAATGAGTGATGTTGAGCATCTTTTCATGTGTTTGTTAGCCATCCGTATGTCTTCTTTGGAGAAATGTCTATTTAGTTCTTTGGCCCATTTTTTGATAGGGTCGTTTATTTTTCTGGAATTGAGCTGCATAAGTTGCTTGTATATTTTTGAGATTAGTTGTTTGTCAGTTGTTTCATTTACTATTATTTTTGTGGGAGTAAAATAAGTAAATAAAAGGTGTTCAGGAAATATTTATATCCCCAACAGCCAAAATGTGGAAAAAATGATAATACTGATATTTGAGAGAAATAGATTTGATATAATTATGGTCTAATTTTTTATTTGCCTAGAATTATTTCCTATTCTAAATAAGTAAACAAAAGACAAGAGGATATATTATCTGCCTAATATATGTGTGTAATAAATTGCTGCAAACTTTATTAGCTTAACATGACATTCATTTGTTTAGATCATGCTCCTTTGGTTTAGCAGTTTAGACTGGGCTTAGCTCAGTGAGTTTGTTCCCAGCTGGTCTTGTTGAGGTTTGGTCGTGAGCTCTGCTTTGCTGGCAGGTTGGCTGAGGATGGCTGGTGTAGGCTGGGCTTTGATGGACAACATGCAACTCCAGATGGTCTCTCACCCTCCAGCAATTATCCTGGTCTTGTTCTCAAGGTAAAGGTGCACCAAAGAGAGCAGGCAGAAGCATTTAAGGCTTAGAGACAGCATGCCATCACCTTTGCCACATTGTGTTGGCCAAAGCAAGTCCCAAATCCATCCCTGATTCAATGGGTGGAAAAACAGATGCCACCTCTTGACAGCTGAAAAATCTCATTGCAAAGGGTATGGATACTTAGAGTGATGAAAAATGGGGTCATTTTTGCAGTAAATTGAACACAAATGAAATAAAGATTCCTTGTCTGAGGATAACAGTTGAACTCTACCTCAGAGCAAAATGGATGAATAGATATTTACTGACTTAATTTACCTTCTCATTCTCCCCTGACTTGCAGTATAATTCTTAAGTTATGTTTAGACAGTGGAACTTGGAGACTGTGTCAAAAGATATTTCCATATTTGAAATTGTACAGATGCTTTATGTACAATAGGAAAATATTATAGAAAATGCATTCATAATTAGAATGGAAATAGAGAGTTACAATGTATCAAATAACTAAGTCAAGGAATAACTTAGTTGAGATCAGTTCAGTTCAGTCACTCACTCATGTCTAACTCTTGGCGACACCGTGGACTGTGGCATGCCAGGCTTCCCTGTCCATCACCAACTCCTGGAACTTGCTCAAACTCATGTCCATTGAGTTGATGATGCCATCCAACCATCTCATCCTCCGTCATCCCATTTTCCTCCCACCTTCAATCTTTCCCAGCATCAGGGTCTTTTCCAATGAGTCTGTTGTTCCCATCAGGCGGCCAGAGTATTGGCGTTTCAGCTTCAGCATCAGTCCTTCCAATGAATATTCAGGAATGATTCCTTTAGGATAGACTGGTTGGATCTCCTTGCAGTCCAAGGGACTCTCAAGAAGCTTCTCCAACACCACAGTTCAAAAGCATCAATTCTTCAGTGCTCAATTTTCTTTATAGTCCAACTCTCACATCCATACATGACTCCTGGAAAAGCCATAGCCTTGACTAGATGGACCTTTGTTGGCAAAGTAACGTCTCTGCTTTTTAATATACTGTCTAGGTTGGTCATCACTTTTCTTTCAAGGAGCAAGCATCTTTCAATGCAGTCACCATCTGCAGTGATTTTGGAGCTCAAGAAAATAAAGTCTGTCACTGTTTCCATTGTTTTGCCATCTATTTGCCATGATGGGACCAGATGCCATTATCTTAATTTTCTGGTTTCTGGATGTTGAGCTTTAAGCCAACTTTTTCACTCTCCTCTTTCACATTCATCAAGAGGCTCTTCAGTTCTTCTTCACTTTCTGCCATGAGGGTGGTGTCATCTGCATATCTGAGGTTATTGATATTTCTTCCAGCAATCTTGATTCCAGCTTTTGCTTCATCCAGTCCAGCATTTCTCATGATGTACTCTGCATATAAGTTAAATAAGCAGGGTGACAATATACAGCCTTGATGTACTCCTTTCCCAATTTAGAACCAGTCTATTGTTCCATATCCAGTTCTAACTGTTGCTTCCTGACCTGCATGCAGATTTCTCAGGAGGCAGGTCAGGTGGTCTAGTATTCCCATCTCTTTAAGAATTTTCATTCTCTCTAAAAATGACTTAGTACTTTTTTACATAGTCTCGTGTGGTTATCAATTTTAGCTAAATACTGAAACCAGAACAACTGGAAAAAGCAGATCAGAGTTGAAATGTAACATTTCACCATTAAAGCTTTCTTGGCCATTATGCATAGTATTCAAACTAGAGCAAGAATGTTAAATACTGTTATTAATAAGTATAGTACTTGCCTATCATCACTTTAAAGCAACTGTCAACGTGTCTTCTCATTTCCTATGAATTTTTTCTTGGTTCCTCTTGTAGAATCTAATGAACATGTTGGATGTTGGACAATGGTTTCATTTACCTTGGTAACATGTAACATTTCTGCAACTTTTAGGAAGGGCTTACTTGTTTAATTTGACAGCTGACTTGAAAAATGAGCAGAACAGATGGAGCAGAATAAAACTATGATTTCAAAATACACAGCAATTTATCTGTGGCCAATGCCAATTGGTATGAGAGCAACCATGCCAATTTTCAATTAGCCGTGGCAGCAGGCAGTGGGGAAGTGTAATGATAATCCCACAGCCAAGCTGGAGGCTTAACATTAGTCTCCACTGATCACATATCATTTTCTTCATTCTTTACAGGGCCAGTGAATAACTCTAGATTATATCAAATATGTTGCTGTATATTTTAATAGCAGTTATAGGTAAAGTAAAATATCAAAAAAGCAAGATAGGAAAAGAGAAGAATAACCATTCAGGGCTTTCTATTTCATGACTATTAGCCTTTTAAAACATTATTTTTAATAACTGCTTAATATTTCACTGTTTGGATATATAATATTTTATTTGACCAATGCCTTGTTGGAAATATATCCTTCCTGTTTGTATTTTTTTAGATTGCTTCAGCTAGTACATGTAATGCAGAATCAGCATACTTTGACAGGCATCTTTAAGTATATCTCTTGTTCTTTCTTTAAATTAGATTTCTGGAATGGGAATTATTGGGTTGATGAATATGCAAAATTTTAAGATTCTTGGTACATGTACTCAAATTACTTTCACCAGAGTTTTATTCAATCTGGTTACAAACTAGCTTTAAGTATTACATTTTTCAATTTTTAGTCGATAAACATTATTTCCCTTTACATTTTTATTCCTTTAATGACATCAGATTAAGCATTTACACATACAACAATTCCACATCAGATATATTATGAATATTGTTTTCATCATAAGGTTTGCCGTTAGTATTTACTGTTAACTGATGTACAGAAATTCTAGATTTTTTGATGGTGTTTCTTTTCTAATTCTTTAATTCCTTCTATGTTTTGATATCCCATGCTTTCAAGAAATCGATTCAATACTCACTCACATTTCCTTCCAGTTTTCCTTTTGCACATTGTAACTCTTTCTTCCACCTAAAATGTATTTTGGTGACTTTACTGAGATGAAAATGAAACAAACTTTCCTTCAAAACCTGTCTGATAATAATTTCCTTGCACATTTGTTCATGATGCTTTCTTTTCCATATACTAATTCTTACTTACAGAGATCATGTTAAGGGAATCTATCTGTTAACTGCTATATTTCTGCCACATTATTTTAACTTTTATGCTGCATTTTAACACTGCAAAGGAGCTTCCTGTGTAACCCAAGTGGTAAAGAATCTGCCTGCAATGCAGGAGACGTGGGTTTGATCCCTCGGTCAGGAAGATCCCCTGGAGATAGCGCATAGCAGCCCACTCCAGTATTCTTGCATGGAGAATCCCCATGGACAGAGGAGCCTGGTGGGCTACAGTCCATGGGGTCATAGAGAGTCAGACATGACTGTAGAACTAACACACACACTGCAAACAGAGTTTCATTACTCTTCTTTTAAATTTTTTTTTTTTTTGGTATATTTTCACCCATTAATAGTGCTACTTGCTACATGTTTAAATTTGGGTGGTTACCCACTCTTTGATTTCCTCATCCTTGAACAGAGAATGATAATAATACTTATTTTCTTGGTGTCAAACTTAAATTATGTTATCATCAAAGGATCCTAATCAGTGCCTGGCATAGAGTAAGATGTTGAAAAAGTGTTTGCTTTTTTTTTTGTCTTCTTTATGAATTTAATTTTGTTCTCCTAGCTCCAAAATGTAATTATTGGTAATTTTATTGGTTTTATTTTAACTATACACATTGCTTTGGGATAGAGCAGAGTGTGCTGAGCCTCAGGATTTGGTTGGCATCAGGAACTAAAGAGCCATTAAGACCCAGGACACTTCTTCCTCCACTTTCTTCTCTGTCTGCATAAACTCTCCTTTTGTGTGAAGTTGCTCTGTTCTCCTGCTCGTCTTACAGCCTGACTCTGCTTGCTCATTGGTACACTTAGTATTAGATGGGAGAGTGGCAGCCTTATTCCCTGGCTTGCACTCCTGCATTAGCCCATGCCAGTCACACACTGCCATCACTGGGCCTCATGCCCATATTCTGAGTATGGAGACTCTAGGTGATGCCCCTCTGGTTCCATCACTTGAGTCAGGAAAGCCCTGCAGCCAACTTACAGAGAGTTCACATAATTTTCAAGAAGGGGTGTGAGGTGAGAAGAGAGTAATATGCAGTCATGGGACTGAGTATTGCTGACCTAGGGGAAAGCTCTTGATTTTTGTATCTTTATTTACTCTCTAGTCACTTTACCCAATTATCTTATTGATTCTAGTTGATCATTTTATTAATTCTGTTAATTTTTCCACTGAAAGCAATGGGCTGTATGTGACAGTGTCATAGAGAATATGTATTTTAGCTTCTTTATTCCAACTGTTTTCATTCCCTTCATGTTTCATGTCTTTCCATAGACTGGTGAAAAAGCAGGATGCAAAGAGTACACGTAGGCTGAATACTTAGGAGACTCTGCAGTAGCCAAGCAAGAGATAATTGGAGCTAGTAATTTTTTTGGAGGTGGAGAGAAGTAGACTGATTTCAGGTATAACTTGGAGAGAGCTCCAGCTGATTTTGGTGATATGGGAATGAGAAAGAAGGTGATGGTGGTAAGAGATTATTGTCACATTCTGGCCGTTGTATGTTGGAAAATGAACAAATTTGGGTGATGGTTTATACTATAAGTTTGAGGTGTGTAAATGCATCTAATTAAATCTGAGGCTGGCATTCAGAAAAAAGAAAATCTGTACTCCAGTTGAAAATGGGAGGTGATAGGCTGTAGAAGTAGGATTGCATAAGGAAAGGAGTTGGAAGTAGAAATCCTATGCTTGTGAACCAAGAAGCTTAAACATCCAGAAACTGAGTGGAGGAAGAAAAGCATGGGGAAGATGCATCTGGGGAAGTACAGGGAATATCAGTAAAATATGTTACCACATAGAAAAAAAGTGTTTAGATGTTCAAAATGTTGCTTAGCAGTCATATCGGACTGCAATACAGTAAGTTCCCCACATACGAACCTTCAAGTTGTACACTTTCAAAGATGTGAACATGCATCCCGTCAGTGTCAGATGTGTGTGAAATTGCAGCTTACCGTCTGTCTCCTATTGCTGAGGGCCCCTCAGTTCTACCCTCATCACATTCTCTCCAGCTTCCAGTCAGTATCTCTTCTTACCTGCCCACTCAGTGCCAGCCCCTGTATGCCAGTCACTGGGCTGTACTACCGTACTTTTCAAGGCATTGTACTGTAAGATTAAAGATGCCTTATTTTTTGTGTCTTTTGTTTTTTGCATATTATTTGTGTGAAGAGTCTTATAAATCAATTACAGTACAGTATTATATAGCCAATTGTGTTAGTTGGGTACCTAGAATAACTTTGTTGGACTTACAAATGTATTGGACTTATGATCGTGCCCTCAGAATGGAACTCATTCATACATAGGGGACTGTACTGTATCTATAGCTAATATTTATTGAACATTTACTATACATGGGCATTTTTCTTCTATGAGCTTCATAAGACTTATTGCCTCATTTAATCCTCCCAACAGCTCTCTGCTGTTATTATCCCCATTCTGCAGATGAAAAAACAGGGGCAGAACGTAGAGGAAACACCAGAGCTCTAACTCACTGCTTCCCTAGATGAGCATGTGAAATCATCCCTATAGGGCACTGGTGACTTCGGGGGAAAAATAAGGACTGACTTCAAGTGCAGTTTGTCGAAGAATAAGTCACAGGTGGAAAAGTGAAGAGAACATGCAGAAAACCCTCTTGAGAACTGTCTGTGAAGGGGGCACAGCAGTAGCTGAGGGGTGTGGATTATGGAAGAAGAAACTTTAATGCACTAGGATCCAAACAAAGCATGAGAACTTGAGAGGAAAATATGCTCAATGAAGATGGAACCCAGAAGAATAGTACGGACCAAGCTCACTCATGCTGACAGCTGTAAATGTCTTACATTTCATGAAGAATAGTGGACTTATGCCAATAATAATATAATATCTAAGAAATTCCCGTGAAAATCAAGAAGAAAAAGGTAGCACCATTATTATGTAACAGTGTTCTGAAATCATCAGCAAATGTTGATCTCCCTTCCAAATTTGACTCTATCCATTTCTCTCCATAGCCCCCGATTCCAATGAGGCGTAATCCTATTTTATCAGCCCCTGGCTAATCTCTTTTCACTCTGGCTCTCCTCTCATCCATCCTCTGATCATAGAGTCAGATCTTACAAGGCTACTCATGGGCACTTTGTGCTTGAAATATTTAGTTGCTTCTCATTAAGTTAAAAACCCCAAATTCCTGTGGTTGTCTCTCATCGCTCATTCACTCCTCTTTTCTCCTTCTCCTCCAGCCACTGACCTGGTTTCAGTTCTTTGAACTTGACAATCTTCCTTCTGCCTCAGAACTGTCCAGTGCAACACTCTTTTACTTATCACATCCTTGAAGTTGCTTTCTCAGGGTAGGCTTTCTTGATGTGCCAGTGAAAACCAGCTCCTCTTGTTTAATTTTCCTCATACCTTGGATATTACACTTCACCCTTATACCACATAAATTTACTCATGTGGGTTTGTTTTTTTCCTTTCTATTTTCCCCAGTAGAACAGTAGCTTCATAAGAGAAAGACCATGTCTGTTTACATCTTTATCTCAGACAACCAACGTAATGCTGAGTACATAGAAAAATTCAGCTGGTTAGTTCAGTGCTGGAGGAGAGTAGCGTAGACAAGGCTTAGTGTTTCCTTTCAACCTTCTGAAGTATTTGATAATGGTTGTTTTGATTTATTCAGGTCAGTATCAAACCTTACCTCTTCAGATTTCATCCACTGAATTTGTGAAGTGGATATAAAAGTTAGTTATGGCAGAAAGTGAAGAGGAGCTAAAAAGCCTCTTGATGAAAGTGAAAGAAGAGTGAAAAAGTTGGCTTAAAGCTCAACATTCAGAAAACGAAGATCATGGCATCCGGTCCCATCACTTCATGGGAAATAGATGGGGAAACAGTGGAAACAGTGTCAGACTTTATTTTTGGGGGCTCCAAAATCACTGCAGATGGTGACTGCAGCCATGAAATTAAAAGACGCTTACTCCTTGGAAGAGAAGTTATGACCAACCTAGATAGTATATGCAAAAGCAGAGACATCACTTTGCTGACTAAGGTCTGTCTAGTCAAGGCTATGGTTTTTCCTGTGGTCATGTATGGATGTGAGAGTTGGACTGTGAAGAAGGCTGAGCGCCGAAGAGTTGATGCTTTTGAAGTATGGTGTTGGAGAAGACTCTTGAGAGTCCCTTGGACTGCAAGGAGATCCAACCAGTCCATTCTGAAGGAGATCAGCCCTGGGTGTTCTTTGGAAGGAATGATGCTAAAGCTGAAGCTCCAGTACTTTGGCCACCTCATGCAAAGAGTTGACTCATTGGAAAAGACTTTGATGCTGGGAGGGATTGGGGGCAGGAGGAGAAGGGGACGACCGAGGATAAGATGGCTGGATGGCATCATGGACTCGATGGACGTGAGTCTGAGTGAACTCCGGGAGATGGTGATGGACAGGGAGGCCTGGCGTGCTGCGATTCATGGGGTCGCAAAGAGTCGGACACGACTGAGCGACTGAACTGGACTGAACTGAACTGAAACTTAAAATTCTGTTTTTTATGGTATTTGTTTTTCAAAGATGTCACTTTTATGTGGAGTCTAAAGTATGACACAAATGAACTTATTGATGAAATTGAAACAGGCTCAGAGATGTAGAGAACAGACCTGTGCTTGCCAAAGTGGTGGGTAGGGGAAGGGTTAGCTAGGGAGATTAGGATTAGGCAGCTGCAAACTGTTGTGTGTCGAATGGATAAACAACAAGGTCCTACTGTATAGGATAAGTAACTGTTTTCTGTGATGAACCATAATGGAAAAGAATATGAAAAAGGGTATATATATACATATATATGTATATATATATGACAGAATCAGTTTGCTATACCCCAGAAACTAACACAGCATTGTAAATCAACTATACTTCAATAAAATAAATTTAAAAAAGAAATTGTGTTTCAAAAAAGACAGTATATAAAACATGGCTATATTTAGGAGTATACTAAAATGTGCAGAGAAGGAATCAGTTAACATAGGTCCATTTTTCACTCCTTGCCTTTGGCAGCCACTGTTTAGCTCCTTATTCTAAAATGACAAAATAATACAGTTCTTTTAATACCAGTGTCTTTTTAACTTCGTGGTGGTGTTAAGGGTGGTCTGTTGAGTGTGGTGTCATAATTTTTAGCTGCAATTACAGTGGAATTCTGGAACTGTTAATAACAGTGACCTTAGGTTGGTTTTGCAAGGGAATTTATTCAATAACTATTTTGTGTAATTTAAGGACAAAGAAATATGGAAATTTGGGGCACATAATGAAAGATAAGTAGACAAGCCACAATCCTCATTTATATGATGATTAAGACGACTTTGGATAGTTCTTCACATTAGTAGGAGCTGAGTATTCTGAAGGGGTGGTTTACTGTTTGAAGTTTGCTTTTGTTTTGACCTTTATTCCAGTTATCCTGTTTCTTCAGTCCTGGCTCCGGTGCTGGCTCAGGCGTCCATTCCTCTGCTGCAGCCCTCCCCCTCCCTTGCTCAGCGTCACCCTCTGCATAGATTCAGTCTCCTCCACTCTCCCCAGCTCCTTTTCCCACAACATCTCCATCTCCAGCTTTCTTTCCCACCCCTTCTGCTTTCATTTCATCCACGCCTGAGTCTCTTTTCCAGTTCCTTTCTTTCCATTTTTATTTCAGGTAGCTCTGAGAAGGGAAGATAAATTTTAATATAAACATATAAATTCATGAACTGGTGACTTGAGTATTTTGTGGATTCAGTAACAAGGGAAAAATCTGCCATGTAGGTCTCCTCTCATATGAGAGCATTCCTTAATCAAACTAGGTATTAAATTAAGAGGAAGGTAAAGGTAACAGAGATTTTAGTATATAAGAAAGATGTGGTTTTTACAAATGAGAAAAATAAACGGACTTAAAAATTAATCTGGCAATTGCTTCTGCTTAATATAATCATCAAATATTCAAAATGTCTCACTGTTTGCACTGAATCTCAGTTAATAAATATACCTCATTAACTACATCTCTTTGTTGGAGGTGATTCCAGATGGTAGGGAAATAATTAATTCAATGTCACCAAATATTACATGACAGGTGCATCATTTTTATTTAGAACCCAGTGGCATCTGAGCTTCTCTCACAGTCAATGTAAAAGCAATTCGCTGTATAGTCTTCACTGAACAAGTGTCCTGCCAGCCTGACGTAGCAGAATTCCACTGCGCAGAAAGCAGAGGTTTCGAGCAGCTGCTGTCTTAGTGGACATTGTACAAACAACTGCCTATATGACAAATTATTGCCCGGGCTTATGATCATCTATTGCTTCTGAGTTTAATATCTTAAAGAATTTAGTTTTGGTTTTTATTTTGCTTGCTAATCTTCACAGGCTTTTTGTAGGACATAAAAGTAACTCCCATCACCTGTTCTAATAACAATAGAGGATGAATGAGAGAAGCTACAGAAAGCAATCCATACTGGCTTTGTCTTTTCTATGTTCTTCCTTGATGTTCTTCATGTTCTGCTGCAAATCATACCGTGAGATCAAAAATGATGACAAAATGGTAAAGCATGAATGCTTTGGACAGGCGTTTTGTGGAATGCCGTTTTAAGTCCCGCACTTGTCCCATCCTGGGGTGGACTCTGGCAATGCAGATGGCGTCACCCGCTGGCTGGGTTCCGGGGCTCACGGGTAGTGGTCCTTCCTCCTATATAAGGTATACTTGTGTGTATTCATGGAGCTGGGTCCTGGTGAAAACTGAGGGCCAAGTCCCCGAATAGCACACAGTAGACAGAGGTCAAACCAAGGTCTCTTTCTTCTAGGGGAAACTCAGTCTTTGTTTGGATTTTGGCAACTTCCAGGCTCTGCTCACTAATGGTAATAACAGACAATTCTAAGTTCTTTAAGTCAAAAGGTATTCCCTGTTATTTTAATCAGTTTATCCCAGTTTGACCAATTTATGCCCTTAGCATTCTCAGACTGTTCTTCAAGAGACTGACAGGCTTTTGAAGAATTGACAGTGGTGTACGCCTTGTCCTAAACACTCTATGTCAGGATTTCAAGTTTTTCTTTCATACCTCATGGTTCCATAAGCCCTCATAGCCTTCACCTTGTGTTTCTGTGGCTTACAGAAACTGTTGCTGTGACGCTTACAAGTTGACAAGATCTTCCAGTGTGTGCGTGGAGTGGGTAATACAGGCTGTAATACAGAGTGAAGGAATGTGGGTTTAGTGTGGGTGAGTCCTAATCCTGGCTCCATCTCTAGCTGATTGCATGGCTGTTCCAGAATCTCATCTGCTAAAGAAGAGGATGAAGCAAGATTACCTCTAAGAACCACAGACGTATAGAGCTAGAATGAACCTCAAAATATGAAAGATCTGTACTATTGTCAGGCAATCATAATTGTGATACTGTACTATTGCTTGCATCAAAGTGTAAGCATTTATATGTGTTTTTATTTTGGGGTTTCCCCCTGATTTTCCTACTTTTAAACTTTAACTCTTGATTCTGACATCTATTTCAATTCAATAGTCACTTTTCAACTTTGTAATTTTGTAATTTCAGCCATTAATTTTGCATACATAAATTCTGAGTTTTTGAGTAACTGATATAAATATTGAATAAGACGAGGCCTGATGCACGGCTCGGTAGCAATCTCTTGGAGTACTCTTTCTATGACAACTAAACATAAATGGATATAAAATTGGTTTATTTAAACACTTACCTCACTGCAGTTTAACCCACACTTATCTGACATCCCAAGAAATTATGTTAAATGTCTTACTGAATGAAATACACCAATCTTTTTTTCTTAATTTAAATTTATTTATTTTAATTGGAGGATAATTATTTTACAGTATTGTGTTGGTTTTGCCATACATCAACATGAATCCACCACGGGTGTACACGTGTTCCCCATCCTGAACCCCCTTCCCACCTTCCTCCCTGTACCATCCCTCTGGGTCATCCCAGTGCACCAGCCCCAAGCATCCTGTATCCTGCATCAAACCTGGACTGGCGATTCGTTTCTTATATGATATTATACATCTTTCAATGCCATTCTCCCAAATCATCCCACCTGCACCATGAGCGGGGACAGGCCCAGTGTGGCTTAAGTCAAAATCCTGAAATAAATCAATCTTCTAACATTGACTGATTTTGGTTTCTCAGTTCAGTTCAATTGCTCAGTCATCTCTGACTTTGTGACTCCATGGACTGCTGCACGCCAGTCTTCCCTGTCCATCACCAACTCCTGGAGTTTACCGAAACTCATGTCCATTGAGTCGGTGATGCCATCTAGCCATCTCATCCTCTGTCATCCCCTTCTCCTCCTGCCCCCAATCCCTCCCAACATCAGGATCTTTTCCAATGAGTCAGCTCTTCCCATCAGGTGGCCAAAGTATTGGAATTTCAGCTTCAGCATCAGTCTTTCCAATGAATGTTTAGGACTGATCTCCTTTAGGATGGACTGGATGGACTCTCAAGAGTCTTCTCCAACACCACAATTCAAAAGCATCAATTTTTCGGTGCTCATCTTTCTTTATCGTCCAACTCTCACATCCATACATGACTACCAGAAAGACCATAGCTTTGACTTGACAGACCTTTGTTGGCAAAGTAATGTCTCTGCTTTTTAATATGCTGTCTAGATTGGTCATAGCTTTTCTTCCAAGGAGCAAGCGTCTTTTAATTTCATGGCTGTGGTAACCATCTGCAGTGATTTTGGAAACCAACCCCCACCCCCCAAAAAAGTCTGTCATTGTTTCCATTGTTTTACCATCTATTTGCCATGAAGTGATGGGACCAGATGCCATGATCTTAGTTTTTTGAATGTTGAGTTTTAAGCCAACTTTTTCACTCTCCTCTTTCACTTGCATCAAGAGGCTCTGTAGTTCTTCTTCACTTTCTGCCATAAGGGTGTGTCATCTGCATATCTGAGGTTGTTGATATTTCTCCCAGCAATCTTGATTCCAGCTTGTGCTTCATCCACCGGCATTTCACATGGTGTGCTCTGCATGGAAGTTAAATAAGCAGGGTGACAATATGCAACCTTGACATACTCCTTTCCCAATTTGGAACCAGTCTGTTGTTCCATGTCCAGTTCTAACTGTTGCTTCTTGGCCTGCATACAGATTTCTTGGGAGGCAGATCAGGTGGTCTGTTATTCCCATCTCTTGAATTTTCCACAGTTTGTTGTGATCCACATAGTCAAAGCCTTTGGTGTAGTCAATAAAGCAGAAGTAGATGTTTTTCTGGAAATCTCTTGCTTTTTCAGTGATTCAGCGGATGTTGGCAGTTTGATCTCTGCTTCCTCTGCCTTTTCTAAATCCAGCTTGAACATCTGGAACTTCATGGTTCATGGTTTTTGTTTCTAGATATGATATATCTTCTGATAATCATCTTATTCTTTACTAAGAGCATAAAACCAATTTTGTTAATAACTAATTCTAGAATTTTGCCAAGAATCAATAGTCATCTTTTCGTTATTCATTGATATTTTTAAAATGAGGAAATATTGTTAGATCTAGATTTTTTCTTTCTTTTTCCCAGATTCTCAAAAATTCTTATCAGTGGCTTATTCCCATGAGCTGTTAGTTTTCTGTTGTCAATCTATCTTCTTGTACCTTAATGTCAGTCTTGATCTCAAGGGTAGTTGTTTAGAATCAATGAATTAATAAGCCTTCAATCCATTTTCAAACTAATTTGATGGCAACTGGAACCCAACTTGATACTGGTTTCCTTCAAAATACGTGCTAGATTTTAGACCACATTTGTTTGTTCAGTTGTCCATATACTTGATTGTATATTATCTATTGTATTCTGGACACTGTGTTCAGCACTAGTACAAGAGATAAAAGAGAATGCATATTCAGAGAGCATATGTGAAGTGCTGGATGATCTGTATAGGACGCTGTGGAAGGAAGAGAAGGGAGAGAAAACTCTGCCTGGCAGACAGAAGTGAGCTAGGGAAGGCTCACTAATGAGTCTTGATGCATACGTAGGAGTTCTCCAGAACAAGGGAGAGGAAAATGGAATAGTCCACTTATAAAGAATAAAAGTACAGCATGAGAAATGCTGGACTGGAGGAAGCACAAGCTGGAATCAAGATTGCTGGGAGAAATATCAATAACCTCAGATATGCAGATGACACCACCCTTATGGCAGAAAGTGAAGAGGCACTAAAGAGCCTCTTGATGAAAGCGAAAGATGAGAGTGAAAAAGCTGGCTTAAAGCTCAACATTCAGAAAACGAAGATCATGGCACCTGGTCCCATCATTTCATGGGAAATAGATGGGGAAACAGTGGAAACAGTGTCAGACTTGATTTTTTGGGGCTCCAAAATCACTGCAGATGTTGACTGCAGCCATGAAATTAAAAGGTGCTTACTCCTTGGAAGAAGAGTTATGACCAACCTAGATAGTATATTCAAAAGCAGAGACATTACTTTGCCGCCTAAGATCCGTCTAGTCAAAGCTATGGTTTTTCCAGTGGTCATGTATGGATGTGAGAGTTGGACTGTGAAGAAGGCTGAGCACCGAAGAATTGATGCTTTTGAACTGTGGTGTTGGAGAAGACTCTTGAGAGTCCCTTGGACTGCAGGGAGATCCAACCAGTCCATTCTGAAGGAGATCAGCCCTGGGATTTCTTTGGAAGGAATGATGCTAAAGCTGAAACTCCAGTACTTTGGCCACCTCATGTGAAGAGTTGACTTATTGGAAAAGACTCTGATGCTGGGAGGGATTGGGGGCAGGAGGAGAGGGGACAACCGAGGATGAGATGGCTGGATGGCATCACTGACTCGATGGACATGGGTTTGGGTGGACTCTGGGAGTTAGTTATGGACAGGCAGGCCTGGAGTGCTGTGGTTCAAGGGGTCACAAAGAGTCAGACACGACTGAGCAAATGAACTGAACTGAACTGAAGTAAACTGAAAGGGCAAGAGTGGAGCAAATAATATCAGTTGAATGGGGAACCAGACAAAGTGTATTGTACCAAAAAAAAAAAAAGAGAGAGAGAGAGAGAGAAGAAAAGCAAGGACCTCCAGAAGGAAAAAAAAAAAAAAAACAAAAAAAACACAAAGAAAAGAACTTAAGAAAAAAGAATAACTGACCAAAGCACAGCTTCAGGCAGAGCACTCAAGCAGGAGAATTGTCAGCAGACACTAGCAAGAGACTCCCTCTGAGCAGCCAGTTCAGCTCGCTCTCACCTGGTGGGAGCACTGCCTGATCCCATGCAGGCAGTCAGTAGAGTGGGGAGCCTTGCTGTTCTTAGAGAATCCTCCCTCCGGAACACCCGTCTGAAGGCTGGTGTCCCTATGAAAGACTCAGGCTGGATTTATTAAGACTAGTTCAGCCTTTTGCTTGGCATGCCCCAGGAATTTCTGAAGCTCTCCAATTTCTTTATTCTTGCCATATATAAAAACTAACAGTTTTAGCCTAAGAGGAACAATGGATTTGACCTGTAATCAAGGTTTATTCTGCTGTTTGTGGTTCTGAGGCTATTTAAGTTAGCTTATCCTTTATTCAATTAAAGAAAGAAAAGGTCATGAAATTTTGCCACTTCTTTTATGAATCAAATGAGTGTTTAGCCTTTGAACGTAAAGTCTAAGAGGTGAATTCCCATGCTAACAAATAGCCATGGTCATATTTATAGACAAACCCAATTACTGATCTAAATTTCAGTGATTACTAACCAGATGTCGAGACTTTTCTTGTAAGCTCCCTCCTAAAATTGTCACGAGGCCCCTCAGGAATTCTCTGCATGTCCCCTCTGACCACTGTGTGTCAGTAGGTCTTGCTGCTGCTCTTCCCTCTTTTGGTTCTTGAGAAGAAGAGGAAGAAATTTCAGGTCTAATGTGAGCTGGCTCCTGCAGGTTTCTCTGTGTTTCCATTCCCTTAGACTGATTGCTGCAAGTGAGAGACAGCCAGAGAGACAAAGGGGGAAAATCAGTTATCCAATAAACAGTCATTTTGTATGTTCATAGAATGTTTAGTAAAAATTATGATTCCTTGGGAGAAAAATAAGTTTAAAAGGCAGACATTTTGAAAGATACATTTCTGGATATAAACAATAATGAATTAGGAGATGAAGGAAAACACTCCTAAATATAACCCTTGAGCCAAAGAGTTAGTAAAAAGGATAATTCATAGAAATTAATGAACAAGAAAATACTTTATAGCAAAATTATGGAGCATGAAAAAGCTATACGATGGGTGAAAATATACAATGTAAAACATGTTTAAGTATAAAGGAGAAAATATAAAAATAAAGAGAATAAACTTTTATAAGATAGTGAGAGCAATAAATCAAAATAAAAGAGCAGAAGAAATTAATAAGTATAATCACTAAAATTAATAAAACAGAATTTTTATTGACATATAGTTGATTTACAATATTATATTAGTTTCAAGTACAATATGGTGGTTCAGTATTTTTATACTTTATATACCAGTAAAAAGTTATTAAAAGATAATAATTCCTTGTGCTATACAGTATATCACTGTTGCTTGGCATGATTTGTAATTTGTATCTGTTAATCCCATACCCGTACCTTGTCCCTCCCTCTGCCCCTCTCCCTGCTGGTAACAGCTAGCTTGTTTTCTATATCTGTGAGTCTTGTGTTTTTCTATATATATTCATTTATATTATTTTTTTTAGATTCCATGTGTAAGTGATATAAGGTATAAGATGCAAATACTTATATATCTGGCAACTTATTTTACCAAGTATAATGTCTTCTAGGACTGTACACACTGCTGCAAATGGCAGAATTTAATCCCAACAGAATTTTTTTTTAATTGCTAAAAGGATAAACAAATCCAAAATCCAGTTTAGTAAAATGACCAATAAAATAAATAAATAAAATTAAGTTAGGAAATAGAAAATTTGAAAAAAGAAATGAGACAAATTGGAAATAAGAAAGAAAATGTATAAATATAAATTTGACAGTAGATACCATGTGGACTAAAAAAATTCTGAGAGACTACTATATGTAATTCTAAAGAAAGGATTTTTATGACCTGGGAAAATGTATGATTTTCTCCACAAAATACAAAAAATATATCAAGAATAGTTGGAAATTAAGACTTCATTAATTGTGTGGAAGAAATTGAAGAGATGGTTTAAGATCTACCATTGAAATAAGGACAAGGACTAATTTACTTCTTAGCAGGGTTTATTTAGCTCATGTTATTCAAACTATTTTAAACCAAAGAAAAGGTGGACGTAATTTAAGAGGTCAGCACCATTTTACTAACAAGCCTAATTAAAAAATCTATAACTGAATTTCATTTATGAGTATACTATAGATACATATTTTAAAAATAAAATGCTAGAAAATAGAATTCAACAATTCAGCAAAAGAAAGTTCAATACTAGAAAGTCAAGGGTGGTTCAATTTAAGGGATTTTATCAACATACTACATGATATCAACCACATAAAGTGTAAAAATTATGTGATCATATAGATGGATACAGAATCTTTAGATAATACATAATAATGCAATAATCATTCATAATCAAATCTCCAAGTAAAATAGGAATTGATGGAATATTTTTACTAAACTCCAACAGCAAAAAAATAAATAAATAAAATGGGGAAAACTATATTAGAAATTAAACAAGCAAAGTTAAGATCAAAGGAGTTAAATTGTCATCACCATTGTATCACAAGAAAATAAAATAACTTGTATGCTTTGGAAGGACTTTCCTGGCGGCTCAGATAGTAAAAAATCCACCTGCAATGCAGGAAGCCTGGGTTTGATCCCTGGGTTGGAAAGATTCCCTGGAGGAAGGCATGGTAACCCACTCCAGTATTCTTGCCTGGAGAATCCCCATGGACAGAGGAGCTTGGCAGGCTAGAGTCCATGGTGTCGAAAGAGTAGGACATGACTACAAAGCACAGCACAGCACACATACTTTGGAGAAAAGAGATGAACCTCTACCTTTTTTACTAAAATCTAGATTGCATATGTAGAAAGCCTAAGAGACTTTGGTGGGAAAAAAATTTTCGATTTCTAAGAGATTTGGGTAATTGGTTAGATATCAGAAAAAGCAATAGATTTTCTTTATCTTAACCACAAACATTCACAAGGGTAAATAGGAAATATTCTATTATTATAAGTTGTAAATGAAGTAAGAATTGGGGAATTTTGATTAAGAAAGGAATATGGTATATACAAAGAAAAAGCATATGAAAAAGATCTAATTTCCTTAAAAGTTTAAGTATTAAAATTTCAGTAATTCAAAGTCAATATGTAAACTTGATGCAATACAAATAAAAATGCTGAGATGTTTTAAAGTTGTGTTTGTTTTGAAATTGGATAAGATTGCTTAAAATTTATAAGGCCAAATAAATACCTAGAAATACTAAAAAAGAAAAAAAAATTAAGAACAATAGTAAGGGTAGACTTGCTCTGCCAGACATTATAACATTCTATAAAGTTACCATAATAAAATAAATGTTGTAATATGTAGTAAAATATAGGTGGAACAAAGCTGAGCATTTAGAAATTAACCTCTGATTTCATGAGAATTTAATAAATACTGTATTTCGGTTCAGTAGAAATGAATGGATTATTCCACAGATGTGCTGGTACCACTGACTCTACACATGAAAAATATATTATACCCCATACGAAAATAAATTCCAGATGGACCAAATTCCAGATGGAACATTTTTATGGAAAAATCAAAACAAAAGAGTAAATGTTTTGCATTTGTACAATCTAAGGATAAGGATATATTTACCATGATTGTGAAGCCAAAAACTGTAAAGTAAATGATAAATATATTAGATAAAAATTAAACATTTCAATGGTGAAGGATCATAGTCAAAATCAATTAGAAAATAATTATTCTGGTAATATTGTAATTAAAAGGCAACCTGTTAACACATGTAACTTTTCAGAAAGTTTTTAATAATGGATGAGATTAGAGGAACAATTTCATTTTCAAAAGTGAAGAAAATATATTAACAGGTTGTTGAGTAAAGAGAAAACTCAAAATATTAACAAACATATAAAAGGCTCAGATTCACTAGTAGTCAGTATGTAATTTAAAGCAATTTTGAGTTATGACTTTACACGATAGCCTGGCACCTGTTGCTGGATGTGATTCAAAGACAAAGGCATTCCCATACATTGCTAGTGGTATGTTTAGAGCTGCAGACTCTTTTGGAAAGCAATTTGGCAACATCTATTTTAAAAGACATTTAATGCTTAATCTTAAGACTCTGATCTAGGTAAAGTATACTGTCTGTATGATGTTTATTGCAGTGTAATTTGTTGTGGTAGAAAGGTAGAAACAGAGAATAATCATTAACAAGAAAACACTTGAACAAATTATGGTACATCTGTATCAGAGAATATTATGGAACTATTGAAGAGAATACATTAGGACTGTACTGGGTAATCTAAATTGATTTATAGAAAGCAATGTTGGTTGCTTCCGTATCCTGGCTATTATAACCAGTGCTGCGATGAACAATGGGGTACACGTGTCTCTTTCAATTCCGGTTTCCTCGGTGTGTATGCCCAGCAGTGGGATTGCTGGGTCATAAGGCAGTTCTATTTCCAGGTTTTTAAGGAATCTCCACACTGTTCTCCATAGTGGCTGTACTAGTTTCCCACCAACAGTGTAACAGGCTTCCCTTTTCTCCACACCTTCTCCAGCATTATACAGAGTGAAGTAAGCCAGAAAGAAAAACACCAATACAGTGTATTAATGCATATATATGGAATTTAGAAAGATGGCAATGATAACCCTGTATGCGAGACAGCAAAAGAGACACAGACGTATAGAACAGTCTTTTGGACTCTGTGGGAGAGGGCGAGGGTGGGATGATTTGGGAGAATGGCATTGAAACATGTATAATATCATATATGAAACGAATTGCCAGTCCAGGTTTGATGCATGATACTGGATGCTTGGGGCTGGTGCACTGGGACGACCCAGAGGGATGGTACGGGGCGGGAAGAGGGACGGGGGTTCAGGATGGGGAACACGTGTATACCTGTGGCGGATTCATGTTGATGTATGGCAAAACCAATACAATATTGTAAAGTAAAAAAAATAAAATCTAAAAAAAAAAGAAAAAGAAAGCAATGTTGGGGGAGAAAATAAGATGTATAAAATGTGTATATTATAACCAATTTTAAGGCAGAAAGAGAGATGACATTCATAGTGTGTGTAATCCCGTGTGTGTGTGTGTGTGTGTGTGTGTGTGTGTATCCAGCAATGATTATATGAGTTTGGATGGAAAGTTTGGAAGGTTATCTACAAAGTTGATAGCAAAGATTCAGAGAAGGAATAAAAACAAAAAAGTGTGGGAAAAGGAATATTATTTATTGTTATATTTCATTATTTCCATTATATATGTATACTTTATATTTTAAAATATTTTATATCTGAAACATTTTGTATTTATAAATATATCATACTTATAAATTTTATACTCATAACATATATGTATAAATATTTACCTATTATATAAATTTACAGATACATATATTTTTGAGAATATGTCAAATATTTTATACAACATTTTTACATCTAAAATATATTTTATGTGATTATGTTTAGGAATTTATATAAAATTTCCATATGTTTTAGGTTTTTTAAAATTTCTTAAATTTTATTTATTTTTTAATTGAAGATAATTGCTTTAGAGAATTTTGTTGTTTTCTGTCAAGCCTCAACATGGATCAACCATAGGTATACATATGACTCCTCCCTCTTGAACTTCCCTCCCATCTCCCTTCCCATCCCATACCCCTATGTTGATACAGAGCCTGTTTGAATTTTGAATTCCCTGAAACATACAGCAAATTCCCTATCTATTTTACATATGGTAATGTAAGTTTTCATGTTACTCTCTCCATACATCTCACCCTCTCCTCCCCTCTCCCCGTGTCCAAAAGTCTGTTTTCTATGTCTGTTTCTCTATTGCTGCCCTGAAAATAAATTATTCGGTACCGTCTTTCTAGATTCCATATATATGCATTAGTATATGATATTTTTCTTTCTCTTTCTGACTTACTTCACTCTGTATGACAGGCTCTAGGTTCATCTACCTCATTAGAATTGACTTGAATGTGTTTCTTTTTATGGCTGAGTAATACTTCATTGTGTATATGTACCACAACTTCTTTATCCATTCATCTGTCAATGGACATCTAGGTGGTTTCCATGTTCTAGCTACTGTAAATAGTGCTGCATGAACATTAGGGTACATATATGTTTTTCAATTTTTATTTCCTCAGGGTATATGCCTAGGAGTGAGTTTGCTGGGTTATATGGTGATTTTATTCCTAGTTTTTAAAGGAATCTCCATACCATCTTCCATAGTGGCTGTATCAATTTACATTCCTACTAACAGTGTAAGAGCATTCCCTTTTCTCCACACCCTCTTCAGCATTTATTGTTTGTAGACTGTTTGATGATGGCCATTCTGACTAGGGGCTTCCCTGATAGCTCAGTTGGTAAAGAACCTGCCTGCAGTGCAGGAGACCCCAGTTCAATTCCTAGGTTGGAAAGATGCCCTAGAGGAGGGAAAGACTACCCACTCCAGTATTCTGGCCTGGAGAGTTCCAGGGACTATACAGTCCATGGGGTTGCGAAGAGTCAGACATGACTGAGCCACTTTCACTTTGACTTTGACTCGATTCTGACTAGTGTGAAGTGATAATCTTATTGTAGTCTTGATTTGCATTTTTCTAATAATGAGTGATGTTGAGCATCTTTTCATGTGTTTGCTAACCATCTGTATGTCTTCTTTGGAGAAATGTCTGTTTAGGTTTTTTTCCCACTCTTTGATTGGGTTGTTTGTTTTTCTGGTATTGAGTTGGATGAGCTGCTTGTGTAGATTGGAAATTAATCCTTTGTCAATTGTTTCATTTGCTATTATTTTCTCCCATTCTGAGGGTTGTCTTTTCACCTTACTTATAGTTTCCTGTGCTGTGCAAAAGCTTTTAAGTTTAATCAGGTACCACTTGTTTACTTTTATTTTTATTTCCGTTACTCTAGGAGGTGGGTCATAGAGGATCTTGCTTTGATTTATGTCGAGTGTTCTGCCTATGTTTTCCTCTAAGAGTTTTATAATTTCTGGTCCTACATTTAGGTCTTTAATAAATTTGTGTTTATCCTTGTGTATGGTGTTAGGAAGTGTTCTAATTTCATTCTTTTACATGTAGCTCTCCAGTTTCTCCAGTACCACTTATTGAAAAGGATGTCTTTGCCCCACTGTATAGTCTTGCTTTCCTTGTCAAAATTAAGGCACCCATAGGTGTGTGGATTTATTTCTGGACTTCCTATCTTGTTCCACTGGTCTATATCTCTGTTTATGTGCCAGTACCATACTGTCTTGATGACTGTAGCTTTGTAGTATAATCTGAAGTCAGGAAGTTTGATTCCTCCAGCTCCATTCTTCTTTCTCAAGACTGCTTTGGCTGTTTGGGGTCTTTTGTGTTTCCATATGAACTGTGAATTTTTTGTTTCACTTCTATGAAAAATGCCATTGGTAATTTGATAGGGATTGCATTGAATCTGTTGATTGCATTTGGTAGTATAGTCATTTTCACAATATTGATTCTTCCTGCCTAGGAACATGAAACATCTCTCCATCTGTTTATGTCATCTTTGATGTCTGTCATCAGTGTCTTATACTTTTCTGTATACAGTTCTTTTGTGTCCTTAGGTAGGTTTATTCCTAGATATTTTATTCTTTTTGTTGCAACAGTGAATGGGATTGATTCCTTTGTTTCTTTTTCTGATTTTTCATTGTTAGTATATAGGAATGCAAGTGATTTCTGTGTATTGATTTTGTATTCTGAGACTTTGCTAAATTCACTGATTAGCTCTAGTAATTTTCTGATACTATCTTTATGGTTTTCTATGCATAGTGTCATGCCATCTGCAAACCGTGCAAAAATGCTGCTGTGATATTATCTGAGACCACCCTAAAACCTTTTCATAAGACATTGATAATTTTCTTCACTTTAAAGAAAGAGTTATTGCAAATACAATAACCAAATTAAGAGCTTCATTTAAGAGCTGGTAGCACTTGAGGGTAATTGATTGTTTTTAGACTTAATTTGTATAAGTATCAGTACTAAAAGTCTCCCTACCTGAGGAGTTAGGGTCAAAATATAAAATATACATCAAACATGCCTTTTAGGGAAGAGATTTTTTCCCCTGGGTATTTTAATACTTGAAAAAGAGTTTCTCACTATTGAAATTCTGACAGTACAAGGTTAAAACTTATATTTAACCTGAGTTTTATTGTGTGGGGTGGTCTTGGATTCTTTAGCTTACTGATTCCACTTGTAACAGGTTCTAACTTTCAGCAGAAGAGAGTCCAAGTGAATCAGTTGAGAAGGACTAATGCCAAACATGGAGGCATAGCAATCACTTCTTTACTGTTTCCTCTGAGTAGAAACACCCATCTGGACATCCAGTTCTGTGGTGCAGTGTGAGTTCAGCACTGTTAGAAAAGAAGATGAGGATGAGAGGAGACACAGAGACTTTGCAGTTAGGTCTGTTGGAGAGAGAGCTTAATCCAAAAAGGCCAGGACCACTGGAAAGTGAGTGAAGACAATGGGAAGTGGAGACACACAGGGACCCTGGAACCTGTGTTTCTTCACCATCACTGAGCATCTTCAAAAGTTCCTAAAACATTTCTTTGTCTGCAGAATTGTAATAATGTACCTTATTTCAAAACTTTCACTTAAAAAATATCTTCTGGGAGTCTTTGAAAGTTCAGGTCATTTAAAATGCATATTATTAATTTTACTGGGTTAACAGCCTTTATAGTCTAGCAGTATGTATAGTATATATCAGGGGACATCTTAAACGATATTATCATAAAATGTGTATTTAAGGGCTTTTTCCACTTACATAAATTAAATTTAATAAATTCTAACAACTACAGTGGGGATATTAGGGTCTTTGTGAAAACACAGTTCAGGGGCTTGTTAAAACATATTTTCTCTTGGTGTCATATTCTACTTAGGGAATTTGTTCTAGTAACCAAGAGCTTGAATGTGTCTGTCTTGCTGAGTTAAAAATAAAAATTGAAATGTAAGATTTTTTTTCGGTGAAACAGTCTAAGTCAAGAAGAAATCAAATTTTTCCAACAACTGTATTGTTTTTAGTTTCAAATCACGTACAGAGAAAAGGGTCAATTGAAAATAATAGCTGACAGTAAAAGTTTCATTATTATGTATAAAAAAGTCTTCCTTCTGTGTGTCAGAAATGTGAAGGTATCTGTGTTTCAGGTTAATCTGAGATTATTAATTGTTACTTATCATTGGGTATATTTAATGAAATTACTGAGTATAAATTATATCCAGTGTGTTTCAGAATGTGATCCTCAGACCACCTGGATCAGGGCCTCCTGGGTGCTTAAAATGCCTGCTTCTGAGTCCCAAGCTAGGTCTACTGGATCAAAAGTCTAGGCATATGCCTTGCAATTTGCATTTTAATCAGTTCCCTCACAGATTCTTGCACATTAAGAAAAATTTAAGAGCAGCAGTTATTTTAATCTACAAACCTATAATGTAGTCCAATCCTGGAGTCCTATCTGGACTGAACCCTGATACCTGCACATGCACTTGGACCTCAGAGTGTATTCTATCACGCCTTAAACATTCTTCACAGGATACATAGCATGTTGAATCTTAAAAATCAAAAGACACCACTCCAGAGGTGTCCACTCAAGCCCTAAGGATGTCCAGCGATGTCACTGACTCTCATCTATAACATACCACTGGACCCACCAACATCAGACACAATGAGCAAAACCTCTGTTGTGTTGTCTCACTCTGTCATCTTCCTCAGAAATTGAATTATATTCATAACAAATAACCCTATCTCTATATTTTTTCACTTAATTCTCTTATTTTAGAAGTACAAGCAATAGCCTCTCACCAGTGAAAATTGCATTTATCTGTGGCCCAGCTACAGGGCTACATTGAAGGAAAATTCCTCATTTGCTACTGAGATGCATCAACTCTGATGGCTGGAATAAATTCGAAACAAATTTCACACTAATGGCTTAAAGTCCTTAAAATGATGCCCTGGTTCCTGCTTTCACTCACAGTAAAGTGGTTGTAATGGAGAAAATCATCTAGAGGTACTTATGTGCTTGAGAAGCTTTCTAAAAGTTAGAGTTGTAAGCACCACCATTGGTATCAAAGCTCTTCAGTTCATAGGCTTCTAGGACCAGGACCAAACAAACTGCCTCCCGACTGTGCTTAACTGCCTTGGAGGGGAGGTGATGGTCCTTGATTGTGGAGGATTCCCACCTGTGCTTACTTAGGAGTCCTCTGAATAATACTCTTCCTTCCTCTGTGGAGAACCCCTATCATAGTTGTTAACACCATAAAATTGCCCCATAAAATCTTGTGAAGTCGTGGGCTTTCACAACCCAAGGTTGCAATAAATGGAAACGTGAAAAGTTTGAAGTTAAGTATGAACATCAAGTTCTGACATGGGAGGAATAAACCAAGTTCAAAAAATATATTATTTGGATCCCTTAAAGCTTTAAACTAAGTATCTGACATATAAATTCTGGGAAACACTCAGAAGTGATTTGCTGTTGGCCTTGCTGTTAGAAACAGGCCTTTATTTTAGTTTTTAAAGATTTTAAACTTAAATTAGCAATTATTTAAACGTGCAAAAGCATAGAGTTCTTACAGTTTTCTCTCCTCATTCCTGTAGTTTCATTCTTAACTAACTGCAGCCTTATTTGTCAGTGGTTTGTTATGTTAGAGACAGGTGAAAACTTGTATCATTTCCTCTGCTTTTCCTACTGGCTAGACTTGACCAGTCGGAGAAGACAATGGCACCCCACTTCAGTACTCTTGACTGGAAAATCCCATGGATGGAGGAGCCTGGTGGGCTGCAGTCCATGGGGTTGCTAAGAGTCGGACACGACTGAGCGACTTCACTTTGACTTTTCACTTTCATGCATTGGAGAAGGAAATGGCATCCACTCCAGTGTTCTTGTCTGGAGAATCTCAGGGATGGGGGAGCCTGGTGGGCTGCCATCTATGGGGTCACAGAGTTGGATACGACTGAAGTGACTTAGCAGTGGCAGTAGCAGACTTGACCAGTATTCTTGCCTGGAGAATCCCATGGACAGAGGAACCTGGCAGACCATGGGGTCACAAAGAATTGGACATGACTGAGCAACTACTTGATGATGTGTGAGACTTGACTAACAATTCAGTAGTGAATCCTGACGTGATCACTTTTTGAGTAGTAATGGCCAGAAGATAAAGATGGCTCCATATAGAGTAGAGTTGTATATCTGAATGATCTGGAAAGGGTTCTTTGTCCTGCACTACAGGTTTGGTTTTGGGATTGGCCTTTCCCTATTAGTTGGTTCCCAGATGAAACAGTAAGGAAAAACAAAACAAAACAAAACAAAAAAAAACAAACAAACACCCTCACTATTGATAAATAAATGCTGTACTGAGATCATTTGGGAGATTAGAACTCTGCTTATGAAAAGACTCCTAGCACCTCTCATATCTCCTTATGAATCAAACAAGAGATTTTGCTGAGTCCTATGCTAGATGATTCAGGAGAGTTGTAAAAAATATATGTTATGGAAACAATCTACGTGTCCATCAACAGATGAATGGATAAAGATGTAGTATATATTACTTGGGCTTCCCTGGTGGCTCAGAGGTTAAAGCGTCTGCCTGCAATGTGGGAGACCTGGGTTCGATCCCTGGGTCAGGAAGATCCCCTGGAGAAGGAAATGGCAACCCACTCCAGTATTCTTGCCTGGAGAATCCCATGGACAGAGGCGCCTGGAGGGCTACAGTCCACGGGGTCACAAACAGTCAGACACGACTGAGTGACTTCACTTTCACCTTCATTTTCTTTCATATATATTACACATATATACCATACACACACATACACACAACAGAATACTCTTCAGCCATAAAAAAAAAATGAAGTTTTGCCATTTGCAACATGGATGGACTTGGAGAGTATTGTGCTTAGTGAAAAAGTCAGAGGAAAACACTGTGATTTCACTTATATGTGGAATCTAAAAAAATCAACAAATTAGTGAATAAAAAAGGAGCAGGCACAGATGTAAAGAACAAATTAAGGGTTACCAGTCAGGAGAGGGGAAAGGACCAAAATTCAGGGTAGGAAAAAATTGCTATGGAATTATATGAAATCATGTGTGTAAAACTTTTGAAAATTGTAAAATGGTGTAGAATTTAGAGTCTTTCTTTCCATAAAAAATATTGAAGGAAAAACTCTGTGTGTCAGGAAACTCATAACACTGTTGGAAATTCAAACCAAACTACCTCCCTGCTTCCCTTTGGTAGACTCAGTTTGTCATATCATTTCAGCCATCACCTCTCAGGAGGATGATTCCCAAATCTATGCCCTGCACCTGAGTTCTCTCCTGGAGTTTGGTCCACTTTCCAAACAGACCTGTCCTTCTGGGTATCAGTGCCCCAGACAAAACCCTTCCACGTGCCTCTCCATCTGCTTCTCTTCCTGCACTTGCTCTTCTGTGCTTGCAGTAATGACCTCACCATCCTCCTAGGTTTTGTGCAGGCCCAAACCTCTAGTTTTTGTTAACTTTTTTCTCTTTATTCAGTGGCATCTCATTTCTCACAGCTTCCCTGCTTTCTCATTCCTGCATCATTGCAGGAATGTGTCCTACAGGCCTCTCTCTCTTCATCTCCATAAAATACAGTGCCCATCTTTTGCTCGGAAACTCATTGCCTCCACCTTGGCTACCCAAGGACGTCCTCATTCCCTAACTTATCTTTGCAATTTAATCCTCCCTGTCTTCTGACTTCATTTCATAGCACTGATCTTGTGCAGAATCCTGTGCTTCACCCAAACCTAGGAAGCTGCTAGTCTTTAGATCTCTGCCTTATCCTTACCTTTCCCTTGTTTTGAAAGAGGCTTCCCTGTTTTATTGTGATCTGGACCATGCCTAAAACACACAAACTTGCCCAGAGATTAGGTACAGAGTTGAATATAGACTAAAATTGAAGAGCCTGAGCCCTAGAATGGAACTGCTGGAGTTCAAACCCTAGCTCTCCAAGATATTTTATGTTACTCTACTTCAGTTTCCTTACCTAGAATATGGGGAAAACAATAGTACTTACTGCTCTGGTGAAGATTAGTTACTCGAAGTTAAATCTCTGAGAATAGTGTCTCATGCATGTAAGATCTTCTGTAAATTCTAGACACCAATTGTGAATGGGTAGCTGTAATCTTCATTTGTAGAACTTTACCTTCTAAGCAAATTCTCATATAGGTATCAGAAAGGTTAATTATGAATATGTATGAGTATATAACTTATCTCTGTAATTTTCCAGTCAGCAATTTGTGTCAAAGTCCCCGTTACCCCATGGACTGCCACATGCCAGGCTTCCCTGTCCGTCACCATCTCCCAGAGTTCACCCAAACTCATGTCCACTGAGTCAGTGATGCCATCCAACCATCTCATCCTCTGTCAGCCCCTTTTCCTCTCACCTTCAATCTTTCCCAGCATCAGGGTCTTTTCCAGTGAGTCAGTTCCTCGTATCAGGTGGCCAAGTTTGGAGTTCCAGCTTCAGCATCAGTCCAATGAATATTCAGGGTTGATTTTCTTCAGGATTGACTAGTTTGATCTCCTTGCTTCTCCAGTACCACAATTCAAAACCATCAATTCTTTGGCACTCAGCCTTCATTATGACCCAACTCTCACATGAGTACATGACTACTGGAGAAACCATAGCTTTGACTATACAGATCTTTGTCAGCAAAGTGTTATCTCTGCTTTTTAATACACTGTCTAGGTTTGTCATAGCTTTTCTTCCAAGGAGCAAGCATCTTTTAATTTTGTGGCTGCAGTCACTGTTCATGGGTGTGAAAAAATACACTTCACATATCTTTATGTAAAATATGGAACCAGTACTCAGGCATATTAAAGAAATTATTAAGGACAATTTCAAACAATCACAAAAGTCAATAGCAGAGGATTATGAATCCCTTTGTGTACATAGCTGGCTTTGACGCCTGGCTGATCTTGTCTCAGCTCTTTGTTATTGTGGGACGATCCCTGTGTTTCATCTATTAACAGTTCAGTAAGTGTCTTCAAATGAGAACTTTTAAAAAGCATAACCACTATACTACTTTCACACTTAAAATTTTAAACAATAATTTCTTAGCATCATTAGGTCATCATTTGTTGTTCAGATTTCCAAGGATGTAATAAAAGTCATAAAGTTTTTAAAAACAGTTTTCTTTAGTCAGGATCTAAATGAAGACTCCCACATTCCAGTTGGTTACCATGCTTTAAGGTGTCTATTAATCTGTCATTTCCTCCCTCTGTGTCATTTTGTTTTCATTATATTATTTGTTAAAGAAGCAGAGCTGTTTGTACTGAAAAGTTTTCCAGTGGGGATTTGGTTACATCTCCGTGGGGTAATTTAATATGTTCCTCTCTCCTGTGTGTTTCCTTTAAATGGAGCCTTAGGTCAGCCTTAGGCATGCTGTTTGGGCAAGACAAATTCAGAAGTGGTGTGGCATTCTATCAGAAGGGACATAATCTCTGGAAATCCCTCTTTTTGTGGGGATAGCAGCCACTTATCATCAATACCTATGCCATTAATTCATTTAGGGTTGCACAATGGTAATAGTTTAATTTCCTCATCCCCTCCACATTTATTGGCTGGAATATTTCTATAGGGAAGAACTTCCCCTCATCTGCTCTCTGACTTCTCAGTGGTGTGGCTCACACAGTGAAGTCCTGCTAAATGCTTGATTCTTTCCATTCCTATACCCTTTTTCAAAATAATAATCTGATTCTCTAGTATCTTCCCGTGTTTACCACTTATTTTTTGTTTTGCTTTTCAGTTTTGTGGGCCTGTTTTTCTCTATTGTAGTCATCATGGAATCAGTTTGATTACCTCATTTTCTCTAGTTACATAGACTTAAAATACATAAGCCTTCAAGAATTTAATGGAAATAATCTTGCTTATTATAGGGTTTGAGAATCTTAAGTATTGGTAGTTTAAGACATCCTGATCTTGTGTGTACAATCTTTCTTCAGTCAAGATTCAATGAGTAAAATTAAATGACAAACTTCATAAAAATAATATCAGCAAAAGTTATAAACAAAATATATTACAGAAAACACTGATATATTCTTTACCTCGTATGGTAGGTTATTTGTATTCTTCTTCTCTCTTAATATCTCTCTCCCTCCCTCTTCATATCTATCAAATACACATATTATATATATATATAATGTATGTAACATATTTAATATCATGTATTACATAATATACATAATATATGTGAAATGTACATAAAAGATTGTTTTATAATGTAAATATAATTCTAATATAAATATTAATATATAAAATGTTTGTATATTATACATATTTATGTTATATAATCATGTTTACATATAGTTTTTTTCCAAATGACTTGAAAATAAGTTATTTAAATCATGGCCTCTTAACCCTGAATACTTGGTTGTGTATTTTCTAAGAATAGAGCTATTCTCTTATATAACCACAGTACAATTATCAGCTTTGTAAGTTTACATTACTTTATTACATGTTTTGATATTTAATGAAAAAGTAACATTTGTGGGCAGGTTGTAAGCACCTTTCACAGGCAGCAGCTCAACATCAAGCCAAGAGATAAAAGATATTATTAGACTAAGTCTGTTCTGATCCCTGATTCTCTTCATTCAGTCTATCGCCATAACTACTTAACTTTCCTAATGTCAGCCACCCTCTTCCACTAGTCTCAATCAGTCTTTCATCTTTTCAGGTGTCCTAAGACATCTTAGGGCTTCCCAGGTGGTGCTAGTGGTAAAGAACCCACCTGCCAGTACAGGAGACATAAGAGATGAGGGTTCGATCCTTGAGTCGGGAAGATCCCCTGGAGGAGGGCATGGCAACCCGCTCCAGTATTGTTGTCTGGCGAATCCCCGTGGACAGAGGAGCCTGGTGGGCTACAGTCCATGAGGTTGCACAGAGTCGGACATGACTGAAGCAGCTTAGCACGTATGCACATTTATAAAGATACAAGCCTACAAAGGCTGTGATTTTACTGAGGTTAAGTTCTTGGCTCTTTACATCTTGCTAACTCTAATTAAAGTGAGACTTCATAGAAAAGTTTATAGAAGGTCTATTTTCAAAACAAGCAAGGAGGAGTTTCATCCTAGTCAGGCCAAGAGCTGGCAGCCGTGGGAAGAGTGAGTCATCGGGCTGGTTGAGATTTGCCCTTGATGACTGTGGAGAGTTTCCTTGAGGATCTGTCATTCTCCCTGGGTTCTCAGGAAGCAGCTGCAGTGGACTGAGCTGTCTCTCGCATTTGAGTATAAGGTTTCAGCACTTTTCCTCATCAGCAAAATGAAATGAAATGGAGAATTTTGCACAGGCCTGAAATATTATTACAGACATTGCTATAATGTGAATATTTTCACACAAATGCACAGATGATTTGGTAGTTTTGAGGATTCATTCTACATGTACTCCAAATAAGCCTTCGAGACTGTCATTTAAAACGCCTTTATTTTACTCAGAATTCTTGCTGATGATACTACATACAGGGGACATTTGGGAAGGCCTACTTTGTGCCTCTGCCTGCAGGCACCTGAGATGAGGCAGACAAACCCATGCTGCTTAGGGATGAGCACATCTCACATCCTTCCCAACCTCATGCCCTGTCCAGGCTCGGTCAACCTGCTCACACATCACCTTAGGCCTGGCCTCCACAAAGACTTGGGATTATTCCTGCTGTTGTGGCTCCCTCCTTTTTAAAGTCTGGTTCATTCATATTCTTTCTATCTTTCTCTCCCCTCGGTCAGTATAAAAATAACCTGTGTCTTTTTATTTGTCATTCCTAATGTAGCCACCACAATTTTAGGCAAAGGAAGAGAGTGGGCTGTAACATACTAGCTTGTCAGCATGGTACACTGGGACCATCTCTGCAGATGCAGACCATCTCTGTCATATGTTAGTTTCTGTAGAAGTTACAGCATCAGTTCTTTGAATGTTTCCTTTGTCCCTGTACTGTAGAATCAGTTTCTAAGAAGCTTGGAAATTCAGAGGCTACATTAGCAAACATAAAACACCACTGCCTAATAGTAGATTTTCCAAAGGCTTAGCTTTCTAGAAGAGAATCTTGACCTCATGCAAATATCAGTTGGGTTTCTTTCCTTTCACAGCAATTATCCAGCTAACTGGTCAGCCACAGCTAAGGAAACTTGATAATGGTTGACTTAAGCTTATGTAAAACTATATGTTATGTTTGTTTAACCAGAATTATGTCAATGCACTTTCATGCATTGGAGAAGGAAATGGCAACCCACTCCAGTGTTCTTGCCTGGAGTATCCCAGGGATGGGGGAGCCTGGTGGGCTGCCATCTATGGGGTCGCACAGAGTCAGACATGACTGAAGTGACTTAGCAGTATGCCATTGTTTAGTGAGTAAATCAAAGCATAGACCACTTCTTCCTAATTTGAACTCCAGGGACTATCTAGGTTCTTTAAGTATCCTTACATTTTGTGTTTAAAGTTATTTGACAATCCAGTAATGGACTGCCAACTAGATCTGAGGAAATCATTAGTGATACATCAGTAAAAGTGTTTCTTGAAAGGATTTACTCTTCTTATATGATATATGCAACAAATTAAGTTTACAATCTATAATTATCAATAGATCTGCATTTTTAGTTATTAAAGGGATTTGATATAAAGTGATTTTTTAAAAGTTAAGTTCTTTATCCTTCTTGGAGAGATAACATAATTAGGTTTATGTGACAAATGCAATTAGGTGAGCAATCTTGGCTCCTATCCATTTAGATAAAAGAATTTCAAACAGTTTGTGACATAACAAATAAGTTTATCAAGACAAACTCTCTTTGAGACTTCAAAGAGCAGGGATATTTGTCTCTGAATACAAAGTTGTCTCAGGATTTATCTCTATTCATTCTTTGAGTCTTAGGAAGTCATTATTTTAAAAGAACCTTGGGAATGTAACTCATAATGTAGCACTTTACATATAAATTCTTTCGTAAGATCATTGCAAGAACACTGTTCAGGAAGGTTGAGAAGTTATTTGCTTCTCTTAGTTAAAGTTGATGCTTTTGAACTGTGGTGTTGGAGAAGACTCTTGAGAGTCCCTTGAACTGCAAAGAGGACTGCCCAAAGAAGGACAGTGCCAAAGAATGCTCAAACTACCATACAACTGAGTTCATTTCACATGCTAGTAAAGTTATGCTCAAAATCCTTGAAGCTAGGCTTCAGCAGTATGTGAACTGAGAACTTTCAGATGTACAAGCTAGATTTAGAAAAGGCCAAAGAACCAGAGGTCAAATTGCCAACATTCACTATATTGGAAAGCAAGGGATTCCAGAAAAACATCTATTTCAACTTCATTGACTATGCTAAAGTCTTTGTATGTATCACAACAAGCTGCGGAAAATTCTTAAAGAGATGAGAATACCAGACCACCTTACCTATCTCTGAGAAACCTTTATGCAGGTCAAGAAGCAACATTTAGAACTGAACATGGAACAACATATTGGTTCAAAATTGTGAAAGGAGTATGTCAAGGCTCTATATTGTCACCCTGCTTATTATAACTTGTTTGAATATTACACCATGCAAAATGCCGGGCTGGATGAATCACAAGCTGTAATCAAGGTTGAGGGGAGAAATATGAAGGGAGAAAACAACCTCAGATATGCAGATAATACCACTCTCATGGCAGAAAGCAAAGAAGAACCAAAGAGCCTCTTGGTGAAGGTGAAAGAGGAGAATTCTGGCTTGAGGTCCCATCACTCCATGGCAAACAAAAGGGGAAAAAGTGAAAGCAATGATAGATTTTATTTTCTTGGGCTCCAAAATCACTGCTGATGGTCACTATAGCCATGAAATTAAAAGACGCTTGCTCCTTGGAAGGCAAGCTATGGCAAATCTAGAAAGCATATTAAAAAGCAGACATCACTTTGGTTTTTTTTGTTTTTGTTTTTTTTTTTACTTTACAATACTGTATTGGTTTTGCCATACATTGACATGAATCCACCACAGGTGTACATGAGTTCCCAACCCTGAACTCCCCCTCCCACCACCCTCCCCATGTCATCTCTCTGGGTCATCCCAGTGCACCAGCGCCAAGCATCCTGTATCCTGTATTGAACCTAGACTAGCAATTCATTTCTTACATGATAGTATACATGTTTCAATGCCATTCTCCCAAATCATCCCACCCTCTCCCTCTCCCACAGAGTCCAACAAGTCTGTTCTTTACATCTGTGTCTCTTTTGCTGTCTTGCATAAAGCATATTAAAAGCAGACATCACTTTGTTGACAAAGGTCTGTATAGTCAAAGCTATGGTTTTTCCAGCAGTATGTACATATGTGAGAGTTGGACCATAAAGAAGCCTGAGTGCTTAAGAATTGACGCTTTTGAATTGTGACGCTGGAGAAGACTCTTAAGAGTCCCTTGGACAGCAAAGAGATCAAACCAGTCAATCCTAAAGGAAATCCACCTAAATATTCATTGGAGGGACTGATGCTGATGCTGAATCTCCAATACTTTGGCCACCTGATGCAAAGAGCCAACTTGTTAGAAAAGACCCTGATGTTGGGAAAGATTGAAGGCAAAAAGAGAAAGGAGGGGCAGAGGATGAGATGGTTAGATCACATCACTGACACAATGGACATGAATGTGAGCTGACTCCAGGAGATAGTGAAGGTCAGGGAAGCCTAGAATGCTGCAGTTCATGGGAAGGCAAAGAGGAGGACACAACTTAGCGACTAAACAAAAACAAGGAGACCCTCGTGATTAGATTCAGGCCTTTGACTTCCTAGCACCAAACTCACCTCACTAGATAACAGCTGAAACTTTAAACTCTGGCTCAGCAGTTTTTGAGAATCTATCATGTTTCTAGCTGGAGACATAATTCAGTTCAGTTAGTTCAGTCGCTCAGTCATATCCAACTCTTTGTGACCCCATGGACTGCAGCACTCCAGGCCTCCCTGTCCATCACCAACTCCTGGAGTTTACCCAAATGCATGTCCATTGAGTCAGTGATGCCATCCAACCATCTCATCCTCTGTCATCCCCTTCTCCTGCCCTCAATCTTTCCCAGCATCAGAGTCTTTTCGAATGAGTCGGCTCTTCACATCAGGTGGCCAAAATATTGGAGTTTTAACTTCAACATTAGTCCTTCCAGTGAACACCCAGGACTGATTTCCTTTAGGATGGACTTGTTGGCTCTCCTTGCAGTCCAAGGGACTCTCAAGAGTCTTCTCTAACACCACAGTTCAAAAGCACCAATTCTTCAGCACTCAGCTTTCTTTACAGTCCAACTCTCACATCCATACATGACCACTGGAAAAACCATAGACTTGACTAGACGGACTTTTGCTGACAAAGTAATGTCTCTGCTTTTTAATATGCTGTAGAGACATAATTAGTCACATCTTTATCATCATCATTATCCCTAATAACAAACCACAAAACTGGTACCCATTGTAAGCTGTCTTAAGATGCTAAGTCACAGATATTTTAAGTTAGAAATGAAGTTCTTTTTTGGAAAATAAAAGTTATATTTTGTAACTGTTTTTCATTAACTAATCTATGCATATGTAGATTAGTAATGCAGTTACCTTTAAACTGTGCAGGTTCATTTACATGAGTTTTTTCAACAGTAAATACTACAGTATTATACCATCTTTGGTTGGTTGAATCCATGGAGGTGGAAACTTGGATATGGAGGATCAGCAGATATGGAGAGCCAACTATAAGTTATATATGTATTTTCAATTGCTGAGAGGATCAGGGCCCCTGGCTCCCTCACTGTTCAATAGTCAACTGTATACTACAGATGTATTCTTTTAGTTTTCAAATTTGAAACATTTAGGCAAAAGAATTTTGCTTAAAATGGTATTGCTTAACTTATTGATTCTTAATGATGAATGGAAAACAATATATTTTAGTGGTTTAAATTACTGAAAAATTAATTACGTTGCAAACTTATTTGAAAGCTTTAAACCGTAACAAGAAAGGTTGTTAAGGTTTCTTCACAAAAGAAATGTGTTTCCTCAGTTACAGATTCAGCCAACCACAGATCTGTAGTACTGTACATATTTACCATTGAAAAAAAATTGTGTATAAGTGGACCCCTGCAGTTCAAACCTTTGTTGTTCAAGGTTATGAAAATATGAAACATAAAATACATATATAAGGTGGAAGGATGGTTGGGAAACTCTGTGCATATGTAGGAGAAATCCAAATAAGCCCAATAAAAATAAAAATCCAAAGAAGACTTGAAAAAGGACTACAGCTTTGAATGCATTCTCCAAAGTATCCATCAGGAAAGGATGAGAGCCTCATGGGCTTGAGGTGCTAGAATACAACTCTTTTCAGACCACTGAATGATGACTGAGCTATTTGGACAGAGGAGTGATCTCAGCGAGACCAGCCAGTTATGTAAGGAGAATCCCAGAAGGAAGAGTGATGGATAAACAAGCCAGAAGCAAGACTCAAAAACTTCCCAAGTTTGATGGAAAATATGAAGGTACAGACCCAAGAAGCTCAGTAAATCCAAAGTAGGATAAATACAAAAAGAACCACATCTGGACACATCATAGTCAAACTTTTGAAAAACTAAGATAAGCAGTAAATCTTGAAAGCACCAAGAAACAACTCATGTATATGGAACCACCATAAAAATAATGGCTAATACCACTTCAGAAAAAGTGTAGACCAGAAGGCAATAAAATGACATATTCGAAAATAAAATATCAACCAAGAATTCTATATCCAGTGAAACTATATTTCAAATATGAAAGCAAAAGTAAAGATAATAAATAGCAAAAATTACTTATTTGCTAGCAAACACAACTAGAAGAGTTACCAAAGAAAGTCTTTCAAGTTTAAAATAAATGGTATCAGGACTACCCTAGTGGCACAGTGGATGAGAATCCACCTGCCAGTACAGGGGACATGAGTCTGATCCCTTGTCCAGGAAGATTTCACATGCCTTGGAGCAACTAGGCCCTCAAGCTGCAATGACTGAGCCTGTGTGCCCCAGCTACTGCAGCCTGCATGCCTAGAGCCTGTGCTCAGCAACAAGAGAAGCCTCTGCACTGAGAAGCCCGCACATGACAACAAAGCCCACTTGCTGCAACTAGAGAAAGCCTGTGCAAAGCAACAAAGGCCCAGCACAGCCAAAAATAAATGAATAAACACTTTTTGAAAAATAAAATAAGTGATACCAGATACCTGTGGACTGAAGTCCATAGAAGGAATGAAAGAGTTAGAGTTTTAAAATAATTTTAGCAACTCTCTGAGATGCTTTACATCTAAGAAGATGTGTGCTGAATCATACTATTCATTTGCTTTAAAGTTTCAGAAGGTTTCAAACTTTCAGGAAAAATTGGAGTGTCCCTTATATTTTCTTTCTCAGGGTGTTGGGTAAATTACACATTTACAGTTCAGCAGTCTACTGCAGGGCTTGCTTTCAGGTTCTTTAAGAGGAAAGCCGGATTTTCATTCAGCAGCCATGTTGCTTCAACTGAAAATTATAAATATATGGGTAAATATAAAATATTTTGTGTATAGCTATTTCTACCTATCTGTTTATATCTTTTTCTACTAATTTTTAAAAGCATATTTTAAAGCAAAACTATAATACTGTACTGTTAGGTTTATAACATATGGATATAACATATATGACAATAACGGTACACAGAAAGGGGGAGGAAATGGAGCAAATGTGCTATAGTTCACTGAAATTAAGTCAAGATTAAGTTCAGTTCATTCAGTTCAGTCGCTCAGTCGTGTCCGACTCTTTGCGACCCCATGAATTGCAACACGCCGGGCCTCCCTGTCCATCACCATTTCCCGGAGCCCACTCAGACTCACGTCCATCAAGTCCGTGATGCCATCCAGCCATCTCATCCTCTGTTGTCCCCTTCTCCTCCTGCCCCCAATCCCTCCCAGCATGAGAGTCTTTTCCAGTGAGTCAACTCTTCTCATGAGGTGACCAAAGTACTGGAGTTTCAGCTTTAGCATCATTCCTTCCAAAGAAATCCCAGGGCTAATCTCCTTTAGAACGGACTGGTTGGATCTCCTTGCAGTTCAAGGGACTCTCAAGAGTCTTCTCCAACACCACAGTTCAAAAGCATCAGTTCTTCTGTGCTCAGCCTTCTTCACAGTCCAACCTCTCACATCCATACATGACCACAGGAAAAACCATGGCCTTGACTAGATGGACCTTAGTTGGCAAAGTAATGTCTCTGCTTTTGAATATACTATCTAGGTTGGTCATAACTTTTCTTGCTAGAATAAATTGTGATAATTTAAATTTGCATATTGGAGAAGGCAATGGCAACCCACTCCAGTACTCTTGCATGGAAAATCCCATGAACAGAGGAGCCTGGTAGGCTGCAGTCCATGGGGTCGCAAAGAGCCAGACACCCCTGAGCAACTTCACTTTCACTTTTCACTTTCATGCATTGGAGAAGAAAATGGCAACCCACTCCAGTGTTCTTGCCTGGAGAATCCCAGGGATGGAGGAGCCTGGTGGGATACCATCTATGGGGTTGCACAGAGTCAGACACGACTGAAGCGACTTAGCAGCAGCAGCAGCAGATTTGCATATTATGTGTTAGAACATAATTGCTTTACAGAATTTTGCTGTTTTCTGTCAAACCTCAACATGAATCAGCCACAGGCATACATATATCCCCTTTTAGAACTCCCTCCCATCTCCCACCCTGTGATGTGTATATACAATGGAATATTATTCAGCCATAAAAAGGAACACATTTGAGTCAGTTCTAATGAGGTGGATGAACCTACAACCTATTATCCAGAGTGAAGTGAATCAGTAAGAGAAAGATAAATACCGTATTCGAACACATATATATGGAATCTAGATAAATGGTACTGAAGACTTTATTTAGAGGGCAGCAATGGAGAAACAGACATAGAGAATAGACGTATGGACATGGGGAGAGGGAAGGAAAAAGTGAAATGTATGGAAAGACTAATATGGAAACTCACATTCAGTTCAGTTCAGTTCAGTCGCACAGTTGTATACGACTCTTTGTGACCCCATGAACTGAAGCACACCAGGCCTCCCTGTCCATCACCAACTCCCGAGTTAACTCAGACTCACCTCCATCAAGTCAGTGATGCCATCCAGCCATCTCATCCTCTGTCGTCCCCTTCTCCTCCTACCCCCAATCCCTCCTAGCATCAGAGTCTTTTCCAATGAGTCAACTCTTCACATGAAGTGGCCAAAGTACTGGAGTTTCAGCTTTAGCATCATTCCCTCCAAAGAACACCCAGGGCTGATCTTTAGAATGGAGTGGTTGGATCTCCTTGCAGTCCAAGGGACTCTCAAGAGTCTTCTCCAACACCACAGTTCAAAAGCATCAATTCTTCGGGGCTCAGCCTTCTTCACAGTCCAACTCTCACATCCATACATGACCACAGGAAAAACCATAGCCTTGACTAGATGGACCTTAGTCGGCAAAGTAGTATCTCTGCTTTTGAATATGCTGTCTAGGTTGGTAATAACTTTCCTTCAAAGGAGCAAGCATCTTTTAATTTCATGGCTGCAATCACCATCTGCAGTGATTTTGGAGCCCCCAAAAATAAAGTCAGCCACTGTTTCCACTGTTTCCCCATCTATTTCCCATGAAGTGATGGGACCAGATGCCATGATCTTCGTTTTCTGAATGTTGAGCTTTAAGCCAACTTTTTCACTCTCCTCTTTCACTTTCATTAAGAGGCTTTTTAGTTCCTATTCACTTTCTGCCATAAGGGTGGTGTCATCTGCATATCTGAAGTTATTGATATTTCTCCCGGTAATCTTGATACCAGCTTTTACTTCTTCCAGCCCAGCGTTTCTCATGATGTACTCTGCATATAAGTTATATAAGCAGGGTGTCAATATACAGCCTTGACGTACTCCTTTTCCTATTTGGAACCAGTCTGTTGTTCCATGTCCAGTTCTAACTGTTGCTTCATGACTTGCATATAGGTTTCTCAAGAGGCAGGTCAGGTGGTCTGGTATTCCCATCTCTTTCAGAATTTTCCACAGTTTCTTGTGATCCACACAGTCAAAGGCTTTGGCATAGTCAGGAGAGCCGGAATAGATGTTTTTCTGGAACTTTCTTCCTTTTTCCATGATCCAGCGGATATTGCAATTTGATCTCTTGTTCTTCTGCTTTTTCTAAAAGCAGCTTGAACATCTGGGAGTGCATGCTTCACATATTGCTGAAGCCTGGCTTGGAAAATTTTTAGCATTACTTTACTAGCCTGTGAGATGAGTGCAATTGTGCGGTAGTTTGAGCATTCTTTGGCATTGCCTTTCTCTGGGATTGGAATGAAACTGATCTTTTCCAGTCCTGTGGCCACTGCCGAGTTTTCCAAATGTGCTGGCATATTGAGTGCAGCACTTTCACAGGATCATCGTCCAGGATTTGAAGTAGCTCAACTGGAATTCCATCACCTCCACTAGCTTTGTAGTGATGCTTTCTAAGGCCCACTTGACTTCACATTCCAGGATGTCTGGCTCTAGTTGAGTGATCACACCATCGTGATTATCTGGGTCATAAAGACCTTTTTTGTAAGCTCTTCTGTGTATTCTTGCCACCTCTTCTTAATATCTTCTGCTTCTGTTAGGTCCAGACCATTTCTGTCCTTTATCAAGCCCATCTTTGCATTTACTGTTCCCTTGGTATCTCTAATTTTCTTGAAGGGATCTCTAGTGTTTCCCATTCTGTTGTTTTCCTCTATTTCTTTGCATTGAAAACTGAAGAAAGCTTTCTTATCTCTCCTTGCTATTCTTTGGAACTCTGCATTCAGATGCTTATACCTTTCCTTTTCTCCTTTGCTTTTCACTTCTCTTCTTTTCACAGCTATTTGTAAGGCCTCCCGAGACAGCCATTTTGCTTTTTTGCATTTCTTTTCCATGGGGATGGTCTTGATCCCTGTCTCCTGTACAATGTCACGAATCTCCGTCCATAGTTCATCAGGCACTCTATCAAATCTAGTCCCTTAAATCTGTTTCTCACTTCCACTCTATAATCATAAGAGATTTGATTTAGGTCATACCTGAATGGTCTAGTGGTTTTCCCTACTTTCTTCAATTTAAGTCTGAATTTGGTAGTAAGGAGTTCATGATCTGAGCCACAGTCAGCTCCTGGTCTTGTTTTTGCTGACTGTGTAGAGCTTCTCCATCTTTGGCTGCAAAGAATATAATCAATCTGATTTCGCATAAAACTAAAATATTATGTTAAAAATGCTTTTGAGCAAGTTCAGGCAGTAAAGAGAGAACAAATGAGTGAATGAATGAAACATTGAAGTCAAACACAAAACAGAGTCATTTTCTAGCCCCGTATCACAAAAGATTTCTTCTATATTTTATTCTAGAAATTTTATAGTTTTGGATTTTACATTTGAGTCTAAAATCCATTTGAGTTAATTCTCAGTAGGGCATAATATTATGGATCGAAGTTCATTTTTTGCACATGGGTATTCACCGTACCAATAATTACATTAAACATGATCTAAAAGTCATACAGAAATACAACTGACCTGGTATACAAACAACTTTGGTGGGGGTACAAAACTAAGTGACTACAACTCCCTGGTTTCAACATTTATGATAAAGTAATCAGAAAGGGTAATGTTAGTGTAATAGCAGACAAACAGACAATGGGAAAAGTATAGAATCCAGAGATGACCCCAATATATACGTACAACTTATTTTCAACAGAATTACAAAAGCAATTCAGTCAATGGATAGTTTTTTCAACAAGACTATGTGAACAATTGGGCGTGGGGTATCTCTTCATGGCTGCTCCAGCAAGGCACAGACGCTGCTCCTTACCTTGGAGAGGGGTATCTCCTTACCGCCGCCGTTCCTGACCTTCAACGTAGGATAGCTCCTCTATGCCCTCCTGTGCCTGCGCTGCCACCGCTCCTTGGGTTGCTCCTCCTGGCCGCCGGCCCTGGCCTCGGGCGTGGGTGGCTCCTCCCAACTGTCACCCCTGGCCTCAGCCTCGGGGTGGCTCCTCAGGGTCACTGCCCCTGGCCTCGGGCGCAAGGCGGCTTCTCCCGGCTGCCCCGACCTCGGACGCGGGATAGCTCCTCCCGGCCGCCACCCCTGACCTCGGACGCGGGGTATCTCCTCCAGGAGGCCACCACTGGCCTCAGACTCGGGGTGTCTCCTCCCAGCTGCCGCCCCTGACCTCAGACGCGGGGTAGCTCCTCCCGGCCACCACTGACCTCGGACTCAGGGTTGTATATTGTCACCCTGCTTATTTAACTTATATGCAGAGTACATCATGAGAAACACTGGACTGGAAGAAACACAAGCTGGAATCAAGATTGCCAGGAGAAATATCAATAACCTCAGATATGCAGATGACACACTCTTATGGCAGAAAGTGAAGAGGAACTAAAAAGCCTCTTGATGAAAGTGAAAGTGGATAGTGAAAAAGTTGGCTTACAGCTCAACATTCAGAAAACAAAGATCATGGCATCCGGTCCCATCACTTCATGGGAAATATATGGGGAAACAGTGGAAACAGTGTCAGACTTGATTTTTCTGGGCTCCAAAATCACTGCAGATGGTGACTGCAGCCATGAAATTAAAAGATACTTACTCCTTGGAAGAAAAGTTATGACCAACCTAGATAGCATATTCAAAAGCAGAGACATTACTTTGCTGACTAAGGTCCGTCTAGTCAAGGCTATGGTTTTTCCTGTGGTCATGTATGGATGTGAGAGTTGGACTGTGAAGGAGGCTGAGCCCCGAAGAATTGATGCTTTTGAACTGTGGTGTTGGAGAAGACTCTTGAGAGTCCCTTGGACTGCAAGGAGATCCAACCACTCCATTCTGAAGGAGATCAACCCTGGGATTTCTTTGGAAGGACTGATGCTAAAGCTGAAACTCCAGTACTTTGGGCACCTCATGTGAAGAGCTGACTCATTGGAAAAGACTTTGATGCTGGGAGGGATTAGGGGCAGGAGGAGAAGGGGACGACAGAGGATGAGATGGCTGGATGGCATTACTGACTCCTCGATGGACGTGAGTCTGAGTGAACTCGGGGAGATGGTGATGGACAGGGAGGCCTGGAGTGCTGCGATTCATGGGTTCGCAGAGAGTCAGACACGACTGAGCAACTGAGCTGAACTGAAGAGAATGAAAAAACAAACCACACACTGGATAAAATCTTTGCAGATCACATATAAGGTGAAGAGCATTTAATCCAAAATATATGAATTATGCTAAACAATCCAGTTTTAAAATTAATAAATAATTTGAGTAAACCACTCAAAAAATAGAGATCACAAATAAACATGTGGAAAAATGCTCAACATAGTCACTATGGAAATGCAAAAACAACAAATTTTAAAAGACTATACAATTGGGTATAATTTTAATTAGTTTGATGGTTTCATAATTGCATATATTTATTATCTGCAGTATGTTAATTATACCTCCGTGAATATGTTAAATTTTTTTTAAGTTTAAAAAATGCCATTACAAAAATAAAAAGCCAAACCACATTCTGGGAGCAAATATAGACTAATCTTATCTGATAAATGACATGCATACGTAAAGGCAGTGTGTTATTTGCTCAGTTGTGTCCACCACTTCGAGACCCAGTGGACTGTAGCTCACCAAGCTCTTCTGTCCATGGAATTCTCCAGGCAAGAATATTGGAGTGGGTAACCATTCCCTTCTCTAGGAGACTGTCCAACCCAGAGACTGAACCCCGGTCTCCTGCAATGCAGGCAGATTCCTTACTGTCTGAGCCAACAAAATGACCTGGATAACCACAATGGTGTGGTCACTCACCTAGAGTCAGACATCTTGGAGTATAAAGCCCAGTGGCCCTTAGGAAGCATCACTATGAACAAAGCTAGTGGACGTGATAGAATTCCAGCTGAGCCATTTAAAATTATAAAACTTGATACTGTTAAAGTGCTGCACTCAAAATGTCAGCAAATTTGGAAAACTCAGCAGTGGCCACAGGACTAGAAAAGGCCAGTTTTCATTCCAATCCCAAAGAAAGGACATGCCAAAGAATGTTCAAACTACCATACAATTGCATTCATTTCACATGCTAGCAAAGTTGTGTTCAAAATCCTTGAAGCTAGGCTTCAGCAGTATGTGAACTGATAACTTTCAGATGTGCAAGCTAGATTTAGAAAAGGCTGAAGAACCAGAAGGCAATTTGTCAGCATTCATTATATCTTAGAAAAAGCAAGGGAATTCCAGAAAAACATCTATTTCAGCTTCATTGACTACACGAAAGCCTTTGACTGTGTGGATTACAACAAACTGTGGAAAACTCTTGAAGAGATGGGAATACCAGACCAACTAGCCTGTCTCCTGAGAAACCTTTATGCAGGTCAAGAAGCAACAGCTAGAACCAGACATGGAACAATGGACTGGTTCAGAATTGGGAAAGGAGTACGTCAAGGCTGTGTATTATCACCCTGTATATTTAACTTATATGAAGATTACAACATGCAAAATGCCAGGATAGATGAATCATAAGCTGGAGTCAAGATGAGGGGAGAAATATCAACAACCTCAGACATGCAGGTGATACAGCTCTCATGGCAGAAAGCCAAGAGGAATTAAAGAGGGTGAAATTGATGAGGGTGAAAAAGGAGATTGAAAAAAGCTGACTTAAAACTCAGCATTCAAAAAGTAAGATCATTGCATCTGATCTCATAACTTTAAGACAGATGGATCGGGGAAAATGTGGAAACAATAACAGATTTTATTTTCTTGGGCTCCAAAATCACTGTGGATGGTGACTGCAGCCACAAAATTAAAAAACAAAATTAAAAAAATTTAAAAACTATGACAAACCTGGACAGCATATTAAAAAGCAGAGACATCACTTTGCCAACAAAGGTCCATATAGTCAAAGTTGTGGTTTCCAATAGTCATATACAGTTGTGAGAGTTGGACAATAACGAAACCTGAGCACTGAAGAATTGATGCCTTTGAATTGTGATGCTGGTGTAGACCCTTGAGAGTCTCTTGGACTGCAAGGAGATAAAGCCAGTCAATCCTAAAGGAAATTCACCCTGAATATTCATTGGAAAGACTGATGCTGAAGCTGAAGGTCCAATACTTTTGCCACTTGATCCGAAGAGACGACTCATTAGAAAATACCCTGATGCTGGGAAAGATTGACAGCAGGATGAAAAGGGGACAACAGAGGATGAGATGATTGGTTGGCATCACCAATTCAATGGACATGAGTTTGAGTAAACTCCAGGAGGTGGTGAAGGACAGGGAAGCCTGGCATGTTCCAGTCCATAGGGTTGCAAAGAGTCGACAAAACTTAGCAACTGAACAACAGATATAATATTCAAAAAACTTTTAAAGCTCAATAATAAGAGAAACATTAAAAGTAAGCAAAATATTTGAATGGACACTTCATTGAAAAGATAATGAGAATGGGTAATAAGCACATGAAAAATCATTAATTATTGAGAAAATGCAATTGAAAACCAGTGAGATACCTCTATGCACTCACTAGAATGACTATAATTAAAAAGACTGAAAATACCAACTACTGGTGAGAAGCAGTAGTAATCTGACACCTTTACATTAATGAATGATACAGGCACTTTGGAAATTGGTTTGGAAATTTCCTAAAAAGTTACACATACACTTACAATGTGACCTGGCTGTTACACACCTAGGAATTTGCCCAAGAGAAATAAAATCCATGTCCATACAAAGATGTTTATGCCATTGTCCATAGAAGATTTTTTTTGTTTTAGAATTACTGAAAAATGGGAAACTGGGGAGTGAATAAGCTAAATGTGATATATGCGTACAAAGAACACTACTCAGAAGTAAGAAATGAACTACTTACCCACGTAGCAACATAATTATACTGCATCAAAGAAGCCAGACTGAAAAAAAAAGGCTCCTTATTATGTTGTTCTATTATTTGAAATTTCTAAGAAGCAGGCAAAACTGTAGACTAAAATCAAATTGGTAGTTGCCTCGGCTGCAGCTGTTAGGGGCAACTGGCAACAAATGGGGACAAGAGAACTTTTCTACAGGAGGGCATTTTATGAATTGTGGCGAAATATATAAATTTACAAAAAACCAACTGTACCTATAAAGCATGTCAATATTATGGTATATAAATTATACCTTAATAAAACTATTAAAAAGATGTTTAGCCTGTAAGCAGAAATTTGAGGCTCACCAGCATCTAGATGACTCTAGCTTGAGAAGTAGAGATGACACAGGAAAGTCTGCTGAAAAGGGAAACAGAAGAAACTGTTTTCTACAGATCCCTGTAGAATAGCAGTATTTAGACGATGCAGCAAAAAAAGAAACTCTGGCTACAGACATAGAATAACAATGAAAGGAATATAGTGTCTCACAAGCAAATAAGCTGGTTAAAAATATATCAAATGCTACTGATGGATCAAAGGAGGAAAAAGACTGAAAGATATTCAGTGGTCAGACAAGACCTTAGCATGAGTGGTTTTTGAGCGTCAGGGAGGTTCCAAGTCAGCTGGAGTGGCCTGCAAAGTGAATGAGAGGTAACAGAATGAAGACAGGAAGTATGGGAACTTATTTCCAAGAGGTTATCTGGAAATGGAAAGAGCAGATGAAGCAGAAACTGACAGGAGAGAGGCAATTGAGAGATTTTTGTTTTAACAGAAGATTCAACAGCCTGTTTCAATGAAGGTGGAACAGAGGGTGAAAGAATTCTTCCATGCTTTAGAATAGAGGAAAGGACAGTACAGATGTGAGTGAATTCATGGATTTCAAGGCATTAAGGGAACGCTTGTGTGGCAGCCTCTGTAGGAAGCATGGTCATTGAAGAGAAAAAGCAGGAGTCTTCATACCAAGGGTTTGAAGGAAGCAGTAGTTTAAGGACCTAGAATGAAGTTAGTGATCATGGCTTTATGGTGGAACTTACCTGCCCAGTTGTGTGACTCTCTCTAGGATTAGTCAGCAGCCAAAGAACAAGAGCGAAGGTGGACAGTTGGGCTCACTGAGGATGGGTCTGGCAGAGGGGCAAGAACAAGTGTGTTCAGAGTGGTGGTAACAGCAATTGAAGTGAGAGATCACGGATGTGGGCAAAAATCAAGACATTGTGGGCTAATAGACATTTTTCTCTCTTGAGTTCTTAGAAGCAGGTAGTTTATTTAAGAGGGATCTCAAGAAACAGGAGTAAGGGGATGGGGAGAATAAGTCAGGAAACAAGAAATAGATAATAAAAAAAGGAACATTTTTAGCTGCTTATCATTGTAGGCAACTGAGGCTGAGTCTTGCTGGGGACCCCTGAGGAGTTGACACGTTAATCTACTGACTCCTATTATTCTTTGGTAGAGGATTACTTCAAGGGGTCTTAAATCCTCCCACTCCCTTAAATGTTGACAGCATCTAGGAATCCATAGGAACTGAAGTCAGCTTCAGCTGAGAGCTGAGCCTAGGGCATGTGGTACAAGGTAAATTATAGCAAGTGAATGAAATCCCCATGAAACTAAAGTAACTGAGCAAATAACTTGGGATGATAGGAGGAGTTCTTCGGCTGTGTGAGAGTTACATTTGTCCTGTTAGCTGTTGATTTGTCATTAGGAAAAGGCGATGAGAACATGGAACTTGCAGAGTTACTTCTAGAATTAACATGAGCCCTCTCTATGTAAAGTGCTTGGCACAGAGCCTGGCAAATAGGAAAGCACATAGAATGGAAGCTAGAGTAATACTGCTACTATCTATTAAAATATCAGTAACATTAATAACTATCTGCATTATGGATAATAATAGATTAATTCAAACTCTAAAAGAGCTTCACTACTTACCTGAATGCAATATTTTGGCACTGCACTGCAATTTTTGTTTCAAAGTACATTAAGTTTTGGTATAGTTTTTTTTTAATTTTTTAATTGAATTATAGTTAATTTATAATATTGTGTTAGCTTTAGATGTATAGCAAAGTGATTCAGTTGTGGGTGTGGGTGTGGGTGTGTGTGTGTGTGTGTGTGTGTGTGTGTGTATTGAAGTAAAAGTTGCTCAGTTGTGTCTGACTCTTTGCAATCCACTGATCTATCAGTCCATGGAATTCTCCAGGCCAGAATACTGGAGTGGGTAGCTTTTCCCTTCTCCAGGGGACCTTGCCAACCCAAGGATTGAAAACAGGTCTCCTGCATTGCAGGTGGATTCTTTATTAGCTGAGCCACAAGGAAAGCCCAGTGTGTGGGGGGGTGGAGCGGGGGTGGCTGTGTATTCGGAAGCCCTTTGTGTGTGTGTGTATTTGGGTGCCCAAAAAGTTCCTTCAAGTTTTACGTGAAAATAAAAGACCCATTTTTCATTTTCACCAAGAACTTTATTGATCAGTGTAGTCACTGCTTTGCTCCATTGCCTTCTTCCATTTTTCAGGCAACTTCATAATTCCATCTTCCCAAAACTTTTTATCTTTTTGAGCAAAAATCTATTATAGATGTTTTACAGAAGCCTTTCCAGGGAATTGAATTTTTTCATAAGAGAATTTTGTAAAAACTGAAATAAATGAACATTCAAAGGTGCAGTGTCTGTTGAATACAGTGGATGAGTCAGAACTTCCGCCAAGCTGTAACCATTTTTACTGCTCATCAAAGAGACATGAGGTCTTGCATAATCCAGATGGAAGATTATGCATTTTCTGTTGACTAATTCTGGATGCTTTTTGTCAAGTGCTGCTTTTGGTTGGTTTAATTGGGAGCAGTATTTCTTGGAATTAAACTTTTAGTTTTCTGGAGGGAGCCCATAATAGAGAACTCCCTTCTAATCCCATCTCATAAACAACAAAACCTTCTTTGGATGAAGACCAGCCTTTGGTGTGGTTGGTAGTGATTTACTTCACTTGCCCCGTGATCTCTTCAGTTCCACATTATTATACAATATCCACTTTTCATTGCCCATCACAGTTTGTTTTAAAAGTGGAATATTTTCTTTATGTTTCAGCAGAGAACCACATGGAGAAATATGATCAAGAAGGTTTCTTTTCCCCCTTTACTTATGTGGAACCCAAACTGAACAACATAACCAAGCTGGTGTATATTACTTTCAGCATTTTATTTGGATATCTTGAGTATGCCAACTGTCTTCCACATATGAGTGCATTGATCGTTCTCAAGTCTTGATATGTTCACTATGAGCTGCAAGTGGTCTGCCTGATGGTGGAGCATCGTCCAGTGGGAAATTGCCAGCACAAAACTTCACAAACCACTTTTGACACATTTGTTCAGTCACAGCACCACCTCCATACACTGAACAGTTTGTTTTTCCCTTTCAGTTGCATTCTTACTTTTCTTGAAATAATAAAGCATAGTATGCCAGAATGTTGCTTTTTTACCTTCCATCATCAGCATTAAAATGACTACACAAAAATTCACCAATTTTGGTAAGTTATTAAGGCACACTGATATGACCACTGTCACAATACAATAAAACAAAATTGTTTTGAATTAAGTTAAAGACAACTAAGTGCTACTCAGTTCAGTTCCTCAAACGTGTCCGACTCTTTGCGACCCCACGGACTGCAGCAGGCCAGGCTTCCCTTCACCAGCTCCCAGAGCTTGTTCAAACTCATGTCCTTAGAGTTGGTGATGCCATTCAACCATCTCATCCTCTGTTGTCCACTTCTCCTCATGCCTTCAATCTTTCCCAGCATCAGGGTCTTTTTGAACGAGTCAGTTCTTCCCATCAGGTGGCCGAGGTATTGGAGTTTCAGCTTCAGCATTGGTCCTCCCAATGAATATTCAGGACTGATTTCCTTTTGGATGGACTGGTTAGATCACTTTACCGTCTAAGGGACTCTCAGGAGTCTTCTCCAACACCACAGTTCAAAAGCATCAATTCTTTGATGCTCAGCCTTCTTCACAGTCCAACTCTCACATCCATACATGACTACTGGAAAAACCACACCTTTGACTAGACAGACCTTTGTTGGGAAAGTAATATCTCTGCTTTTTAATATGCTATCTAGGTTCAGTTGATAAAGAATCCGCCTGCAATGCAAGAGACCCCAGTTCGATTCCTGGGTCGGGAACATCTGCTAGAGAAGGGATAGGCTACCCACTCCAGTATTCTTAGGCTTCCCGTGTGGCTCAGCTGGTAAAGAATCCGCCTGCAATGTGGGAGACCTGGGTTCGATTCCTGGGTTGGGAAGATCCCTTAGAGAAGGGAAAGGTTACCCACTCCAGTATTCTGGCCTGGAGAATTCCATGGATTGTACAGTCCATGGGGTTACAAAGAGTCGGACATAACTGAACGACTTTCACTTCACTTCACTTCACTTCACTTTCTTCCAAGGAGCAAGTATCTTTTAATTTCATGGCTGCAGTCACCGTCTGCAGTGATTTTGGAGCCTAAGAAAATAAAGTCTGTCACTGTTTCCATTGTTTCCCCGTCTGTTTGCGATGAAGTGATGGGAATGGATGCCATGATCTTCGTTTTCTGAATGTTGAGTTTTAAGCCAGCTTTTTCACTCTCCTTTTTCACTTTCATCAAGAGGCTCTTTACTTCCTCTTCACTTTCTGCCATAAGGGTGGTGTTATCTGCATATCTGAGGTTATTGATATTTCTCCTGGCAATCTTGATTCCAACTTGTGCTTCATCCAGCCCAGCATTTCTTATGATGTGCTTTGCATATAAATTAAATAAGCAGGGTGACAATATATAGCCTTGACATACTCCTATCCCAATTTGGAACCAGCCCATTGTTCCATGTCTGGTTCTAACTGTTGCTTCTTGACCTGCATACAGATTTCTCAGGAAGCATGTCAAGTGGTCTGGTATTTCCACATCCTGAAGAATTTTCCACAGTTGGTTTTGATATGCACAGTCAAAGGCTTTGGGGTAATCAATAAAGCAGAAGTAGTTTTCTTTTTCTGTAATTCTGTTGCTTTTTTGATAATCCAACAGATGTTGGAAATTTGATCTCTGGTTCCTCTGCCTTTTCTAAAACTGGCTTGTACCTCTCCAAGTTCATGGTTCACATATTGTTGAAGCCTGGCTTGGAGAACTTTGAGTATTACTTTGCTAGTGTGTGAGGTGAGCGCAGTTGTGTGGTAATTTGAGCATTTTTTGGCATTCCATCAAATCTTTGGCCAACCCAATTTCATTTGGTTATGTATATATACACATATATACATAGTATATAATATTAATATATAATTAATATATATATTATGTATATATGTGTATATAATATATGTATATTAATATATATTAATATATAATTAATATATATTATTATGTATATATGTGTGTGTGTGTGTGTGTGTGTGTGTGTGTGTGTGTATATATATATATATATATATATAACCAAATGAAATTGGGTTGGCCAAAGATTTCATTTGGTTTTTCCGTAAGATGCAATGCCAAAAAAATGCTCAAATTACCACACAACTGCACTCACCTCACACGCTAGCAAAGTAATACTCAAAATTCTCCAAGCCAGGCTTCAACAATATGTGAACCATGAGCTTGGAGAGGTACAAGCTGGTTTAAAATCACTGCAGATGGTGATTGCAGCCATGAAATTAAAAGACGCTTACTCCTTGGAAGAAAAGTTATGAGCAGCCTAGATAGCATATTCAAAAGCAGAGACATTCCTTTGCCGGCTAAGGTCCATCTAGTCAGGGCTATGGTTTTTCCAGTAGTCATGTATGGATGTGAGAGTTGGACTGTGAAGAAGGCTGAGTGCCAAAGAATTGATGCTTTTGAACTGTGGTGTTGGAGAAGACTCTTGAAAGTCCCTTGGACTGCAAGGAGATCCAACCAGTCCATTCTGAAGGAGATCAACCCTGGGATTTCTTTGTAAGGAATGTTGCCAAAGCTGAAACTCCAGTACTTTGGCCACCTCATGCGAAGAGTTAACTCACTGGAAAAGACTCTGATGCTGGGAAGGATTGGGGGCAGGAGAAGAAGGGGACGATGGAGGATGAGATGGCTGGATGGCATCCCTGACTCTATGGAGGTGAGTCTGAGTGAACTCCAGGAGTTGGTGATGGACAGGGAGGCCTGGCCTGCTGCAATTCATGGGGTCGCAAAGAGTCGGACACGACTGAGCAAATGAATTGAACTGAACTGAACTGATATTATTATATATATATTGCATATTATATATATATTACATTGGGTGGGCAAAAAGAATATATATATATATCCTTTTTCAGTCTTTTCCAAGTTTTTACAAGGTATTGAATATCATTTTCTGTTCTATGCAGTAGGTCCTTGTTGTTTGTCTTTTTATATGTAGTGAGATTGTACATGTTTATCCCAAAGTCCTAATTCATCCCTGTCTGTGCTTTCCCCTCTGGTAATCATAAGTTTATTTTCTATAATAGTGAGTCTATTTCTGTTTAGTACGTAAGTTCATTTGCATCATTTTTAAAGATTCCACATGTAGGTGATATATGATATTTGTCTTTGACTTAATTCACTTAATATAATAATCTCTAGGTCCATCCATGTTGCTGCAAAAGGTATTAGTTCATAAATTTTGGTATAGTTTTGAAAATAGTTTCATCAAAGAATGGGTATTGGAAAAATTTTCATGTAATCTAATTTTCATTTATCTTCTTTCCTTTGATTGGAATCACATTTATGGTTTGTCAGATTACAATGACTTATTGTATTTTCAAAGAAATGTCCTGAGATGTTCTGTTCATTTTGTTCTTGAATCTTTTCTGCTTTTGAACTTATCTAAACACTGAGAAAAAATATAAATGGAACTACTGTCTAACAACCTCTGGTGTCAAATAAATTTCCTTTAATTCTAGCTTATTAAAGCCATAGTTTTGTTTTCACTCATTTTCTTCTCAATAGAGGAAGAAAGAAACAGCAGGTTACTATTGTCAACTTTCTTTTGTTTGGAATTTATTAAGTATGCAATTCTTGAATATCTTTTTTTTTTTTTCTGTCTGGATGTAGAACTCCCACTGCTTTCAAAGAATGATAAAATTTACAATAAAGAAGCTTTAGAGCTCACTTAGTCCCAATATATAACCTGTTGAATTAGAACCTGTTAAAATATTCACAATTGTCATTTAGCATTTCTTTTGTATTCCTTGTGGGTAGTTGCCTGATGTGTCCTTTGCACAACTTCCAGTTGGTATATCATTGTTTTTCTTGAATGATAAAGCCTCTGTGTACTAATGATGTTAAACTTTAAACCATCATATGATGCTTTTCCCATTTTATCATTTACTCTTTAGTTTATAATATTTTTGCCTTACAAGGTTATACTTAATATTTTGTAAAATATATTATTTTTTACTATGAACGTCTTTTGTCTCTACATTTAAACACCTTACTCACCATGAGCTCTGAGCTATGTTTCACATATATTTCCTTCTGATCCTTTAATGTTTTTGTTTTTAAGTGGGTTCTCTAACCCATGCAGAATTAACTTTGAAGCAAAATTGCACAGTTACTCCTAATCAAGTCCATGGTGTTAATTATAGCATATTGTTTCAGCCTGCTGTAACATTTCATATCATGAATCAGTATTATATATAATATATATTCATAATATATTCATCATATATATTCAATTTCACCATCCATGCAAAATTTGGCAATATCTGCAGACATTTTGTTTGTCAAGACTGAGAACAGAGAGGGTGTAGAAGAGACTGCTGCTGCTGCTGCTGAGTCGCTTCAGTCGTGTCCGACTCTATGTGACACCATAGACGGCAGCCCACCAGGCTCCCCCATCCCTGGGATTCTCCAGGCAAGAACACTGGAGTGGGTTGCCATTTCCTTCTCCAATGCGTGAAAGTGAAAAGTGAAAGTGAAGTCGCTTAGTCGTGTCCAACTCTTAGTGACTCCATGGACTGCAGCCCACCAGGCTCCTCCATCCACGGGATTTTCCAGGCAAGAGCACTGGAGTGGGGCGCCGTCGCCTTCTCCAGTAGAAGAGACTGGCTTCTGGCTAATAGTGAATAGAGGCCGGGATGATGCTAAACATCCTGTAACATACAGAACAGCCCCCACAAGGCAGAATTGTCAAAAATGCCAAGATTAAGAGCTTGATAAGAGAGAGGAGAAGAGAGAGACCTTTGCCAGTTACAAGCTCAATAGTGATGTTACTTGGCTGATGCCTGTGGGAGGCATTGTTGGAGACTTTGCCTCCTGCTCTGCCAAAATCCCGATTTCTACATTGCATTTTCAGTTTTCCCTGGTCTGTTTTAAAATGAATGGGCTTGGGAGGGGGGTTCATGTTTGGGAACGCATGTAAGAATTAAAGATTTTAAAATTTAAAAAATAAAAAACTAAAAAAAAATAAATAAATAAATAAATAAAATGGATGGGCTTAATAGTTTTAGAACGCAGGCTGTGGAGCCTGGGCTGAAATGGCATCCTACTCCTTTTAAGTTGTGTGACCCTTGGCAAGTTACTTAACCTCTCTGTTTTCAGTTCCTTTTTATCTGTAAAATGAGGCTAATAATTGTATCTTTACTCTAGATCATCATAGAATTGCAGGATGCTTAAAGCAGTGCTTGGCACATAGTAAACATTATAGAAACATTGGTAGCAATGATAATAGTCAAGTAAATGACTTTTTTATGAACCTTGTTTGATCACAGTGGCCCCCTAAGTATAACTATATACATAGTTTTTACATTAAAAGTAATACTTTAAAAATTCATTGCCAATTTTTGCCACTGATTAATCTGAAGCAGCACATTTCTTCTTTAGCTGTCTGCCGTATCTCTTGTCCTCTTCCCATGCAATGTAAACCCCATCAGAATATCAACTCTGTTCTCTATGTTATTGTTCATATCATTATTATTATTTAACTTTTATTACTGTCAAGTTGAAGGTTTTCTCATAGACACTTATCTCTTTAGTATATAGAGTTGCTTATGTTTTCTATCAGAGCCTTTAGTTTTGAATAAAGACTGTATTTATTTTTTAGTTGCATCTGTAAGTTGATGATTATATCTATGGAATTATATTTGTCTTCTAGTGTCAAAAATTTCACTTTATTAACTTGTATTGAACACATTTTATATCAATATGTAAACATGTGTTGTTTTGGATCCTCTTACTGAATATTTTCTTCTGGGTATTTCTGAAGCTCTTAATTCCTATTTTGTTTTCTGTCATATATCCCACTCTCTGGATTAGCATAGTACAAAGGAATTTTCTTTGGAGATGTAAATATTTTAACCTGCACAGTCCAATATACTCAGCACTACTGAGCACTTGAAATGTGGCTAGGGTAACTGAAAAACTGAATTTTAAATTTTATTAAATAGCCATGTGTGGCCAGTGGCTACCATCCTGGAGAAACCACTCTACAGGCATCTCTTTACCCTCCATTTCCAGTTCAACATCTTCAGTTTCATTCTAACTTAACCCTATTTCACTGAATGACTGAAAGTGTTCATGTGGCCTTTTGTTTGCCCTATATATAATATGTATTTCTTATATTCCAAGTATAACCAAATTATTTTTTGCTTCAGTTCCTGCATTTTTCAATAGGGTAATAATGTGTAGTCTTAGATGATTGTTCAGTGGTCAAACATTTTTCCCTTCTTCCTTTCTTGGTCTTTGGTCTAATAATTAAATCAACAAAAGACAGATTAGCAAGAGAAAAAGTTTTAGTATAAGAGCCCTATAAAAACATGACACCTAAAGGTAAGCTAAGGCTTATCTGCCCTGGGAGCTAAGGAGTGCGATGGGCCAGGCTTCAGAGAGAAGACAATTCACAGGTGGATGAGAAGGGCATATGTGTGATAATCAGATGTTTGCCTGCCATGCAGTTAAGTCTTTGGATAAAAGGTGAGCTCTGGTAGTTTCTGGGCCAAGCCCCCTAGTAAATTCTTTTAGGCAATTAAGTGAGAGAACAAAGCTGTTCCTGAGAGTTATGGTGGCTTAATTGCGTTTAGCGCAAAACAGTCCACATACCACATACAAATGGCACATTTTGGGGTGGCATGTGTGGTTGCCACTTAGTTGGGACTGCACCTGTGTATTTCAACTTGTAGAATATTTAAAATATTATATTTTATCAAGTGCTTGCTTTTTTAATTGAAGTATAATTGATTTTTAGTATTACATTAGCTTCAGGTGTACAACATAGTGATTCAGTATTTTTATAGAGTATACTCCGTTTAAGGTTACTACCAAATAATGGCTATATATTCCTTGCTATATAATATATTGTTGTAACTTATTTATTCTATGTATAGTAGTTTGTACCTCTTCATCTCATATCTTTATCGTGCCCTTTCCCTGCTCCACTGACAACCATTAGTTTGCTGTCTGTCTTTATGAGCCTGTTTCTATTGTGTTATGTTCATTTGATTTATGTTTTAGAATCCACATGTGAGTGACAACATAGAGTGTCTTGTGTCTGACTTATTTCACTAAGCACAGTGCCCTCCACATCTCCACATACTGTTGCAAATGGCAAAATGTCATTCTTTTTATGGCTGAGTAGTATTCCATTGTGTGTGTGGTCTGTGTGTGTGTGTGTACCCTACATCCACTTTATCTATTCGTCTGTTCACGGACACTTAGATTGCTTCCGTATCTTGGCTATAGTAAATAATAATGTGAACATCCAGGTGCTTGATACATTCTCAAATTAGTGTTCTTGTTTTCTTCGGATATATGCCCAGTAGTGGAATTTCTGGGTCATATGGTAGTTTTATTTTGTTTTTTTAAGAACCTCTATACTGTTTTTCACAGTGACTACACAAATTTGCATTCTCCCCAACAATGTAAAAGGGCTCCTTTTTCTACAAATCCTCACCAACATTTATCATTTGGGGTCTGTTAGATGATAACTATTCTCACAGGTGTGAGATGATATCTTATTGTATTTTTGACTGGCATTTTTCTGAAGATTACAGTATTAAGCATTCTTTTTATTGACTGATGTATATCTGTCTTCTTTGGAAAAATGTTCAGTCTTCTGTCCATTTTCAATTGAATTCTTTATTTATTTATTCTTTTTTGGCTATTGAGTTATATGAATTGTTTATGTATTTTGGATATTAACCCATTATCAGTCATATCATTTGCTAAGATATTTTCCCCATTCATTATGGTGTCTTTTTGTTTTTGTTGCTGTGCAAAAGTTTTTATGTTTAATTAGTTCCAATTAGTTATTTTTCTGCTTTTGTTTCCTTTGCCTTAGGAGACAGATATGTGCAAACTTTGCTATTATTTATGTCAGTGTTCTATGTTTTCTTCTAGGAATTTCATGGTTTCCACACTTATATTTAGCTTTTAACCCATTTTCTTTTTTTTTTCTTTTTATTTATTTACTTTTTACTTTACAATATTATATTGGTTTTGCCATACATCAACATGAATCCACCACAGTTGTACACGTGTTCCCCATCATGAACCCCCCCTCCCACCTCCCTCCCCATACCATCCCTCTGGGTCATCCCAGTGCACCAGCCCCGAGCATCCTGTATCATGCATTGAACCTGGACTGACCATTCATTTCACATATGATACTATACATGTTTCAATGCCATTCTCCCAAATCACCCCACCCTCGCCCTCTCCCACAGAGTCCAAAAGACTGTTTTATACATATGTGTCTCTTTTTGATATCTCTCATACAGGGTTATCATTACCATCTTTCTAAATTCCATATATATGCATTCAACTCAGTTCAGTCACTCCAGTTGTGTCCGACTCTTTGCAACCCCATGAATCACAGTACGCCAGGCCTCCCTGTCCATCACCAACTCCCAGAGTTCACTCAAACTCACGTCCATCGAGTCGGTGATGCCATCCAGCCATCTCATCATCTGTCGTCCCCTTCTCCTCCTGCCCCCAATCCCTCCCAGCATCAGGGTCTTTTCCAATGAGTGAACACTTCGCATGGGGTGGCCAAAGTACTGGAGTTTCAGCTTTAGCGTCAGTCCTTCCAGTGAACATCTAGGACTGATCTCCTTCAGAATGGAGTGGTTGGATCTCCTTGCAGTCCAAGGGACTCTCAAGAGTCTTCTCCAACACCACAGTTCAGAAGCATCAATTCTTCAGCACTCAGCTTTCTTCACAGTCCAACTCTCACATCCATACATGACCACTGGAAAAACCATAGCCCTGACTAGACGGACCTTTGTTGCAAAGTAATGTCTCTGCTTTTCAATATACTATATAGGTTGGTCATAACTTTCCTTCCAAGGAGTAAGCATCTTTTAATTTCATGGCTGCAATCACCGTCTGCACTGATTTTGGAGCCCCCCACAATATGCGTTAGTATACTGTACTGGTGTTTTTCTTTCTGGCTTACTTCACTCTGTATAACAGGCTCCAGTTTCATCCACCTCATTAGAACTGATTCAAATGTATTCTTTTTAATGGCTGAGTAATACTCCATTGTGTATATGTACCACAGCTTTCTTATCCATTCGTCTGCTCATGGACATCTAGGTTGCTTCCATGTCCTGGCTATTATAAACAGTGCTGCGATGAACATTGGGGTCCACGTGTCTCTTTCAATTCTGGTTTCCTCAGTATGTATTAACCCATTTTTCTGATAGTTTATTAGTGTATAGAAATGAAGCAGATTTCTGTATATTAATTTTGTAGCCTACAATTTTACTGAATTTATTGTGAGCTCTAGTAGATTTTTGGTGGTGTTTTTAGGGTTTTCTTTGTATAGTATTTTGAGTTAATATAATATGAGAAAATGTCCTAACTTTATCCTTTTACATATCCAGTTTACTGAGCACCACTTATTGAAGAGACTGTCTTTTCTCCATTATATATTCCTGCTTCCTTTGTCAGAGATTAATCGAGCATAGGCTTATGGATTTATTTCTGGGCTTCTTTCCTGTTTCATTTATCTTCATGTCTATTTTTTGTGCCAGTGCCATGCTGTTTTGATTATTGTAGATTTGTAGAATAGTCTGAAGTCAGAGAGTGTGATACCTATAGCTTTGTTTTGTTTTGTTTTCAAGGTTTCTTTGGCAATTTGGGGGTCATGTCAGATTCTATATAAATTTGAGGGTTAGGTCTTCTAGTCTGGAAAGTTTGATCTTCTAGTCATAGGTATTAGTGTATAGAAATGCAGCAGATTACTGTATCTTAATTTTGTATCCTTTAATTTTACTGAATTCATTGATGAGCTCTAGTAGATTTTCGGTGGTATCAGTTCAGTTTAGTTCAGTCACTCAGTCATGTCCGACTCTTTGCGACCCCATGAATGGTAGCACACCAGGCCTCCCTGTCCATCACCATCTCCCGGAGTTCACGAGGGTTTTCTATGTATAGTATTATATCATGTGCAAAAGTGACAGTTTTACTTCTTACTTTCTCATTTGGATGATTTTATGTATTTTTCTGTCTGATTGCTATGGGTAGGACTTCTAATACAATTTGACTTTAAGTTCTGATAAAAGACATCCTTGGCAAGTTTCTGATCTTGGAGGAAATGTTTTCAGCTTTTCCCTATTGATTATGATATAAGCTATGGGCCTATTATATATGGCTTTCATTATGTTGAAGTATGTTCCCTCACTACCCACTTTGTGGAGCGTTTTTGTCATAAATGCATTTAGTATTTCTTTCTGGTTGAGAAATTATACATTTCTCAGAATTTGTCCATTTCTTCTAGCTTTTCCATCTTATTGGCATGTAGTAGTTCAGAGCAATCTTTTATTGTCCTTCGTATTTCAGTGGTGTTGGTTGTAACCTCTCCTTTTCCATTTCTGATTTTATTGATTTAGACTCCCCTTCCCCTTTTTGTGATGAGTACAGCCAAAGGTTTATCAATTTTGTTTATCTTTTCAAAGAACCAGCTGTGATGCCATTGGTATTTTCTATTATTTTATATTGTTTGTCTTTATTTAATTTATTTCTCCTCTGATCTTAATTTTTTTTTTCCTACTAATTTTAGATTCTGGTCATTTTTATTTTTCTAGTTCCTTTAGATATAAGATTAGATTGGTTATTTGAGATTTTTCTGCTTTCCTGAGGTAGTCTTGTATATCACTATAAACTTCCCTCTTAGAACTGCTTTTGCTTCATCCCATAGGTTTTTAAATTATTGTGTTTTCATTTTTTAAAATTTCATTTATTCTCAGATTTATTCAGGGATTCATTGGTTGTTTAGTAGCATATTGTTTAACCTCCACATGTTTGTGGGGATTTTTAAATTTTTTTTTTGTAGTTGATTTCTAATCTTAGACTATTCTGGTCAGAAAAGATGACTGATATAATTTCAACTTTCTTAAAAATGAGACTTGTTTTGTGGCCTAGAATGTGATTTATCCAGGAGAATGTTCCATGTGCACTTGAAAATAATGTACATTTCTTTGCTTTTTACTGAACTGTTTATATATTTAACCCATCTGATCTAATATGTCACTTAAAGCCTCAATGATTTTCTGTGTGAATGATCTGCCCATTGATGTATGTGGGATGGTAATATCCCCTTACTATTATTGTGTTGGTTACAATTCTTCATTGTCTGTTAACATTTATGTATAGAAGTGTTACTGTGTTGAATTCATATATATTTACAATTGTTATATCTTTTTAGATTGAGCCCTTGGTCATTCTTTGTCTCTTGTTTACAGTTTTAAAATCTATTGTGTCTGAAAAATTATTGCTACTCCAGCTTTCCTTTTTGTTAATTTAAGTGTAGTTGACTTACAATATTTTATTAGTTTCAGGTGTATAATATAGTGATTCAGTATTTTTACAGGTGATATTCTCTTTAAAGCTATCACAAAATAATGGCTATATTTCCCCATACTGTACACTACATTCATGTTGCTTTTCCATTTTACCCATAGTGATTTGTGTCTCTTGCAACTGGCCGACAGAGCCAGATCCTGGGGTCTCTAGGTGCAGAGCCCAGGGGTTCCAGAGCTACTCTGGGACCACTAGTAGAAGAGCCTGATTCCTGACATAGCTAGCTGCAAAGTCTGTGGTGTTCTGAAGCTTGTTTCAGCCTCATGATGAGTGGTGTCAGGTCCCAGGGCAGCTGGCTGAGTGGCCCAAGGCGTCTCAAAGCTGATGTTGGCCATCTGGTGAGTGGGGCTGAATCCCAGGGTGTCCTGTAACTGGCACCTGCCTACTGGTAGGTGAGGCTGGCACTGAGTCTAGAGCAGGCTGGATGGTAGGCCCAGGCCATAGGTCTCTGGCTACAGGGCCCTGGACATCCCAGGTCCAGTGTGTGTACACAAGTGTGTGAACCGGATCCTCAGTCCCCTGGTAGGCAGGGATGTATCCAGGGGCATCTGTGGGCTCAGGTTAAGACCAGCGACTCCTATTTTCCTTCCCCATCACCTGTCCCTCTCTACTCTGCCTTTTGATTTTAGTTCTTCACTGCTTCTCTCTTTGGTTCTATAAAAGAACCTGGCATTCAGACCCCAAAAGATGGTTATTGTGCAACATTAGTCTGCTGTCTTCTCAGACAGTGTTCTGAATCAAGTCTTATTCCTTGCCTTGACAACAACAACAACAAAATCTAGGGAGTCTTAAGGCAGCCTGCTTCCTGACGAGCTCTGTCCCCACCCAGTCAGTTGCTTGTTCTAAGACATCCGGCACTGGCACCTACATGTCATCGAGTTAGTGGAGGTCTGGGCTCTGGGGCTAATAAGCTAGAGAAGATCCAAAGCTGTACTTGCCACACCAGTGTCCACGTGGTAGAATGAGCTCCCCATAATTGCTGCTGCTGCTGTCTGTGTCCCCAGGGTGAGGTCTGCCTGCCTCCTTATTCTCTGAGAGACTCCCCAAGATCAGCAGGTGGGTCTGCTCCAGGCTCCTTTCAAATTAATGCTTCTATCCTGGGTACTAAATCATGTTAGTCTTTGTGTGTGCCCTTTAAGTGCAGAGTCTGTATTTCCCACAGCCCTCTGTGTCTCCTAAAAGTGATCCCCACTAGCCTTCAAAGTCAAATATTTTAGGGGTTCATCTTTCCAGTGCAGGGTCCCAGGGCTGGGGATCCCAGTGTGGGGCTTGGATCCCTTGCCTCTTGTGAGAACTTCTGCAGTAGTAACTAGTCTCCCCTTTGTGGGTTGCCCACCTCGGGGTATAAGATTTGACTGTACGTCGTCTCCATTCTCCATTCCACCTACCTGTTGTGTGGTTTCTTCTTTATATCTTTAGTTGTAGAAGAGCCCTTATGTTAGTTTTCATTGGTAGGTGTTGTATAAATAGTTGTGATTCTGGTGTATCTAGGAAAGCAGGTAACTTCAGGGTCTTCCTACTTCACCATCTTGGCCCAGGAAGCACTTGCCTTTCTTTTCTTGCAGATGAAAAAAATAATGTTTATTGTCTTAAAAAGCAAAGAGCAAAAGGACATATAAAGAAAAGAATAAAAATCACCTGGTGGCACAAAGCAGAGATAGCTATTAATACTACTGCTGCTAATACTATTACTACTTTACACACAGAGAGTAATGTGCAATGCACTTAGGGCAGACAGAGTTCTTTCTACACACAGCATATTCTCTTACTCTTAAACACTGTACAAATTATATGCATAACACGTGTTTATTTAAAAATTGAAAAACATTGAAGAATATACTGAAGAAAATAAAATTGCCTGTAGTCATAGAATGCATAGATTATTTACTTTTATTTTCTGATTTGTTTGCTTTCATTAGTTCTTCTGAGACTCATAGGTAGATTTAGACACAGGTAGATAGGTGGATGGTTAGGTAGACAGACTTAAAAAATTTTTTTTTAATTATACCATAGATATGCCGCATGCATGCACAGGCACTCAGTTGCATCTGACTCTTTGTGACCCTCTGGACTGCAGCCCTCCAGGCTCCTCTGTCCATGGAATTTTCCTGGCAGAAACACTGGAGTGGGTTGCTATTTCCTCCAACAGGCAATTTCCCAACTTAGAGATTGAACCTACATTTCTTGCATCTGGTGCATTGACAGGCGAATTCTTTACCACTGTGCCACCTGGGAAGCCCACCATAGATATGCAGGGTATACCAATAAAAGCATATACCTTTCAGATAGTAATCAAACAAAACTACAGGCAACTGTGAGATGTGTCATCAACAATGTTATTAGTGGCCATTATGAACGCTTGTAGCTTTACAGTAATAAAAACAGGTATTCATTAACATTTATTCATTGCCACTGCTAAGTCACTTCAGTCGTGTCCGACTCTGTGCGACCCCATAGATGGCAGCCCACCAGGCTCCCCTGTCCCTGGGATTCTGCAAGCAAGAACACTGGAGTGGGCTGCCATTTCCTTCTCCAGTGTATGAAAGTGAAAAGTGAAAGTGAAGTCACTCGGTCCTGTCCGACTCTTGGCGACCCCATGGACTGCAGCCTACCAGGCTCCTCCGTCCATGGGATTTTCCAGGCAAGAGTACTGGAGTGGGGTGCCATTGCCTTCTCCATTTATTCACTAAATTTGTTAAATAATTGTATCTTTTTATATCATAAGAGCTTTCCTATAGTATAAACTAAAATTCATAAACATGATTGTAATGGTTTCGAGCATATTCCATTATATCTCTATGCTGTAATTTACGCAGTTCCCTATTACTGAACATTTAGAATGTTTCTCTTTTTACTACTATGAATAGCACTGTGCTCTACATCTTAGTGCCTAAATCTTTTCATCTCTGTTTATTTTCTTGGGATTCATTCTTAGCAGTAAAATCACTGGTCCCAATAAAATGAACATATTTAAGACCCTTGTTATATATTACCAAATTGCCTTCCAGAAAGTTCTTTGTTGCTTATAGAAAAAAAAAAATCCTTGTTCTATTTATACACTTTAATCATTTTTATGCAGCTTTTCTTTGACCTTTTAAACTTCTTTTTGGTTTTAGGACTCCAAATTGTGTTTTAATAAATGTTTCTTTCAAGGGATTAGCAAAGTAATCATGTTGTTATAAATACCCAAACAATGTAACTCTTTTATTTTCTCTTAGTAAAGCTCTGCAGATATAACATTTTTCACTGTATAAATTGTTTCTTTCTAGGGTGAACCAGGAGAGAAAGGAGATCCAGGTTTGTCAGGCGTTAATGGACAAGATGTAAGCCTAACTTTCTTTTTTCTAACATAGTGTTTACATTTGTCCACTGAAATATGCTTATTGTCTAATGCTACTGAGACTTAACTATCCTTGGAAGAACTAGCTACAATTATTCAATTATTGCAAAGTAAGAATCAAGGTAGTTGTTTTGTGTGTCTGTGTGTGTGGCTCAGTAGAGGCCCAGTTTTGTTATTGTTGTTTTTTTTGAAGGCCACTGACTTTATTGATTTAAAAAGCTTTACAAGGACAGTGACTGTTCTGCCAAAAAGAAGGCAAATAGCATAAAACAGACCAGGGAATAGTGGAGAGGGCTATGTGATCATTGGTCAGTTTCTGGTGCTAAAGAAAATTGAAGACCTTTTCCGGGAATCGCTGAAGGACACATGCGGTGCCAGTGCCAAGCAGGCCCCATATTTTTACTGTCGAAACTACCAGGTAGTTCCCTGGTTTTATATACCTCGTATTATGCTCATTCTTCATGGTCCCTTCTTCCTTGATATTCTGGCTTCCATTTCTTCTCTCTTCCTTTCTCGGTCTTTTTTCTTTTTACATATATGCTGCTGTGACCTGTGTTATGACCCAGGCTCCGCTTTTCATCTTACCCTCAGTCTCTCTCTGCTGAGGGGTCTGTTGAGGTCATATCTCAGGGATGAAAAGAAAAAAGGGAGTGGACCCTGTGTATCTGTGTCACTCCCCCTCCATTGCACCTGTTCCCCAAGCTCAGGGCTCCTGTCCCAGGTAATGTCAAGTCCTCCCACCTGCCCTCTCACCCCAAGGCAATTAACCCCCCAGAACTTCACTTGTGTTCTCATGATGGGATTTGGAGGGTAGATAAAATCTTCGTTTTCCTCTAAATGCAGATTATTCCCCTTTCAGGCCATAAGATTCACCATTTACTGTAGATATACTCCTTAGTAAGGCAAGTATCCACAATGAGAATTATTTTTTTCCCATGGTTTCCCTTCTTCACTTCATAAAAATGTTTTAAGAAGGTTCTGAAGGGCCATACTACTTACCTTTTGGACAGAGGAATAAGGAATAAGCTAGATCGGGTTCCCTAATGCCCAGATGTTGTAAAATCCATTTGGTCTGCAGCACGGTGGGAAGGGAGGCTGAACACTGTAATCCTAGGGCCTGTGAACAAAGTAAGACCTGGAGGGTTTGTTGTTGTTGTTCAGTTCCCAATTCGTGTCTGTTCTTTGTGACCCTGTGGCCTGCAGCAGGCCAGGCTTCCCTGTCCTTCACTGTCTCTCAGAGTTAGCTCAAGTTCATGTCTGCTGAGTCAGTGATGCCATCCAACCATCTCATCCTCTGTCATTTCCTTCTCCTTTTGCCTTCAGTTTTCCCCAGCATCAGGGTCTTTTCCAATGAGTCGACTCTTCCTATCAGGTGACTCTAATTGGAGCTTCAGCTTCAGTCCTTCCAATGAATATTCAAGGTTAATTTCCTTTAAGATTGATTGGTTTAATCTCCCACTGTCCAAGGGACTCTCAAAGAGTCTTCTCTAGCACCACAATTCAACAGCATCAATTCTTTGGTGTTCAGTCTTCTTTATGGTCCATCTCTCACATCCATACATGACTCCTGGAAAAACCATACCTTTGACTATACAGACCTTTGTCAGCAAAATGAAGTCTCTGCTTTTTAATATTCTGTCTAGACTTGTCATGGTTTTCCTTCCCTTGGATGGGGAGGGGTCCAAAGAGAACTATCCCAGAAGCTAACCCTACTAATTCACCCAAGCTTGAGGCTCTGGCCTCCACAGCTTTCTTCTCTTACTTCCTAGGAAGCCCTATTTGCACCTTTAATATGACATGCTTCTTGTTCCTATCTTCTTAAAAGGATTTTTCTCCACCAGAGAGAGAGAGTTAGCACCACTGTTTTGGAGCTAGGGGAGTCTGCATCTCTCCGCCTCTTTACAGCACAGTAGGGTGCTGGATAACCATTGGCCATTGGCCCCTACAGGTAATAGAGCTACTAATTTCCCATTGCCCTGTCACTGGAGATACCTGGTATAGTGGTCAGAGTTCTACGGTGGAAAGCAGAGCTCAATGTGTGTCCCTTCTGTCACTTGTTGAGAAAATCACTTCTCAGAGCCTGTTGGATTCTGAAGTCCCCATCACTGCAATGTCTTCTCATCTAATACAAAGAGATCATTAAGACTGGCTAGGCTTAGAGTCTTGAGAAGTATGATGAAATTTGAAGCCTTCATCCGGGCTTTTGGGACTCCAGTTGCATGCAGGGAGAACACAGTGAGAGTCCAGCTGGAGCTGGGCATGGACAGTGCTCTGTGTGTGGAGGTTTGCCCTCCCTCCTCTGAAGGGGCTCATGCTGTGTTCACATGAAGATTCCTTTCACAGTGTGTTCTGCAAAATGGAAAGAACTGAAGCTTTTGCCTGTGGCTCTGTTCTTTCTATCATATTCTTTATGAGAACAAAGACCATTTTTTTTGGAATTGCTAGTACTTAGTAAATGTTTGGAGTGAGAAAGGAGTAGTTGTTTGTTACATTTTCATGTTAAAAATTAAGATATTATTATAATAATCTAAAATACAAGTAATTAGAACCTAAACCAGGGAAACAGATGGAAGAGAGGGCACAGTGATATTGCAGAGGTTGGATGTACGCAATTTGGCGCTTGACTGCAGCAAAAAATAGCCCAAGATTTTGGCCATTCATTATGGAAGGATGTTATCTTCTGATAAACATGTTGAGAGAGATTAACTCCACTTGCAAAAGGTAGCCAAACTATATGTAATGGCAGCTCCCTGGAATAGAGGAGCAAAACAAAGATTTCTAGAAGTTTGTTAAGATAGCATTAGAGTAGAAATAGAGAAGGAATTTATCCAAGCACTCAAAACTGAGAGGAGGTTTGAGGGAATGGAGCCTGAAATATATTCATGTTAACTGAAGAGATTTGGAATTTTTTTCCATGGGGTCTGAAAGTAAGGTGATTTGACTTTTCAAAATTAATCAGTTTTACACACATATTTGCATGCTTTCTATTTGCTCAGGTCTAAAACGCTCTTGCTGAGAGAGCTCCCAGCCTCATGGGCAGTGTGACCTTTCCTCTTTGATAGGGATCTGGGAAGAGTCCTTCACATACCCCCAGCCACAAGCGTGTTATTCCTTTAGCGCTATCACTGCCTCTTATAGCTCATTAGGTACATTATAAAGCACGACAAAGCACATTTGCTCACTTGGTTACTTAATTAACATGTAGTTGATATCATTTTCTTTTCCTTAATTTTGTGAAAGTTATTCAGGAGTCATGGCTAAGGAGGAATAAAAAAAGTAATGACAGTTCTCTTTTTCCTTTCTATTACAAAAGCACTTTGCTCTTGTTCAATTACTCAGACATGTCCAGCTCTCTGCGATCCCATGGCAAAGCACCAGGCTTCCTGTCCTTCACTATCTCTCAGAGTTTGCTGAAACTCATGTCCATGGAGTCGGTGATGCCCTTTAACCATCTCATTCTCTGTCACCCCCTTCTCTTCTTGCTCTCAATCTTTCCCAGCATCAGGGTATTTTCCAATGTGCTGGCCCTTTGCATTAAGTGGCCAAAATATTGGAGCTTCAGCTTCAACACCAGTCTTTCCAGTAAATATTCAAGGTTGATTTCCTTTAGGATTGACTGGTTTGATCTCTTTGGTATCCAAGAGACTCTCAAGAGCTTTTTCCAATACCACAGTTCAAAAGCATCAATTCTTCAGTGCTCAGCTTTCTTTATAGTCCAATTCTCACATCCATACATGACTACTAGAAAAAACATAGCTTTGATTATACAGACCTTTGTCAGCAAAGTAGTATCTCTGCTATTTAATATACTATCTAGCTGTGCCATAGCTTTACTTCCAAGGAGCAAGTGTCCTTTGATTCCATAGTTGCAGTCACCATCCACAGTGATTTTGGAGCCCAAGAAAATAAAGCTTGTCACTGTTTCCACTATTTTCCATCTATTTGCCATGAAGTGGTGGGACTGGTTGCCATGTTCTTAGTGTTTTGAATGTTGAGTAGGGGTAAAGAATCATATGCTGTTATTTATTCCATTGGTGGTGGTGGTGGTTTTAAACATTGTACCATGCTTCAAAAACTGGTTTCATGAGGAATTTAAAATTCAATCCTTACCTCAATTTTATGGCTAGAAAGTGCAGGAGGTGAGAGTATCCCTATTTTCAGAGTAAAGAAATAGATCTTAGGAAACTAAGAAATTTTCTTTTAGAAAATGGTAAAGTGGGTCTTTATCCCTCATTTGACCGAAAAGTCTATTTCCCCACAAAGTCACACCACATTTCTCATTGTCTATTTTTAAATGCTAAAATAAACTGACTCCACAAACCAAAATCACTCAGCATTTATGACAGCTCACTCTGCCTTTCAATAAGTGTAGGTACTCATTCTTAGGGAATGAAAGGCATTATAATAGCTATCTCAGTCTGTACTGAAGTCAAGCCATGATGGAGATCATAATTTCAGGAATATTCTGTTGGAACACAAACTGAATAACCTCAATACGTCAGTTCACTGCAGTTACTTAACACCTCAGAGAAAATTTAAAGAATTTAATATTCCCATGAAATTAATTCAGAGCCTTTTTATGGTCTTTATTCTTATATATTAAACATATATTGATGTAAATGTACCTTTTGGTAATAATGTCTTCTGTGCCAGCTTTCCCATGTAGTGGACAAGCTCACTTTGGAAAATGTAAACCTCCTTTAAAGGGAAGTATGCAGCAGTTCAGCTTTCTTAATGGGACACTCTTGCATTTTGGTCAAGATGGTACTCTGCCTCATGGGATTGTCTTGCAAAAGCAGAATGTATAGCATCCTTCATGCTCAGCAGTAACAACTCTTAGTCATTAGGGCAAAAAATTGCTTTGACATCTTTCTCAATGCATTCTTGATTCTGTGTGTGTGTGTGTGTGTGTGTGTGTGTGTGTGTGTGTGTGTGTGTGAACTTTGATTGATCCTCATGGTACTGGGATATTGGATTCATATTTACCTAATAGTTTAGATAATGCATATCAAACATATTGAAATTATCAAAATTTTGAGTTCCTAGAATTTAGCCTTCAAAATATAAGACCTCAACTTTTCACGCATTCTAATTTATAATTAAATGATTTTGACTATGACCTACCATGAGATATGTTCAACATTGGCATCTTAGAACACACTTGAGGGAGCATCTCATAAAGTTAATGTGATCCTTGAAACCAACAATCTGGGCTGAAATTCCAGCTCTGCCACTGCCCACCTGGTGTACTAATGAGCACATTCTTTATTCTCTATGTGCCTATTTCTTCATTTGCACAATGGAATGATAATAGTAAGAGCACTTAACTCATAGTCCTTTTTTTTAGGATTAAAGGGGTCATCAAACATAAAGCATTTAAGTCAGAGTCTTGCATACCAGAAGAGCTATATAAACATTTGCTGTTATTAGAAACAGGGTTAGAAAACACATTTTCTCTAATACATATAGATAGATCTTTTCATTTATTTTTTGTGGAGTTATGTAATCTTGGAAAAGTGAATTTCAATCATTCAGTTTAGTCTCTTCCTCTGCAACTTTATTATTGTCTTTCAAACAACTCTTATCAGAATTATAGCATCTGATGTTTCTAAAATTGTCACGTTAATCTCCTTATACCAATGCAATCTGTATACTGAATACAAAAATGTTGGAATCACAAAGCTGCAATATTGGCTGCTGACAGCTGTGCCATTGCTAGGGAAAAAGAAGTAGTCAATAGAGGATGAGGAAAATGATGAATAGATGGGTAAATGTTTTTAACAAATACCATTAGTTTGTATCAAATGGTCTTTAAAGCTGCTACATATTGTTAGTAAGTAGCTCTTGCAATGAAAATTAATTCGTAATCTACCTCCTTTTATAACTCTAGTTGCCATACTGTCCATCAGCTTTCATTGTGCATTTAAAATTTTTATTGAAATATGGTTGATTTACAATGCTGTCTCAGTTTTAGGTATCCAGTAAAGTGATTCAGATATATATTATTTTTTAGATTCATTTCCATTACAGGTTATCACAAGATACTGAGTGGAGTTCCCCGTGCTATACAGTAGGCCCTTATTGGTTATCTATTTCATATATTTTAATCCCAAACTTCTAATTCATCCCTCCACCCCTTCTCTTTTGGTAACCATGTTTGTTTTCTATATCTGTGAGTCTCTGAATCTGTCTGTTTTGTAAGTAAGTTCATCTTGCATTTGGATAAGAGTACCTGCCTCTCATGACATATGGAGCCTACTACTGAGCATCTTTATATACAAACATTTTATAGAGAACAGTGGTAATAGATGCCTGTCTTATTCATTATTAAATTCGGAGTCTGTTTCATTCGATTCTGTATGCTTTATGGTGAGTGCTGTCTTTTTTTCTCCAATACTGAATAGCCATTGATAGCAACACTAGTGTCCCATGAGCAGAAAAATTACACTTGAGAAAAGCATGACTAATCTGCTTCTTAGAGCCTGTTATGATGCCATGACCTTAACAACATGGTACACGAGCTCCATGGATGCACTTCAGTGGCCAATGACAAAAGTTGAGGCTTGATGAGTGCAGTACTTCCCAATGGCATTTTATTCTATGTGAGTTAAAAGACAGTTGTTACATGTCCATCAAACTGACTACAAAACTGAACGGAACAATTGAGTATCCCTTGGAATTCAGCTTGAAAAGCACAAGCAACATTTATCAAGTACCTTAGATGTGCCAAGTATTTTTAAACAGATGAGTGTCAGAACAACTTTCCAAGACAGATATTATCTTTTATTGAAGTATAGTTGATTCACAATGTTCTATTAATTACTGCTGCACAAAGTGATTCAGTTATATGCATACATGCATTCTTATTTATATATATTCTTTTCCATTATGGTTTATCATAGAAATATAGTTCTCTGTATATATAGTAAAACCTTGTTTTTTTATCCATTCTATATATAAAAAGCTTATATCTGCTAACTTCCCTCCTCCAGCCGCCTCTCCATTACCACCACCAGTCTGTCCTCTGTGTCTGTGATTCTGTTTTATGGGTAGGTTTATTTGTGTCATATTTTAGGTTTCACATATAAGTGACATCATACGGTAGTGGTCTTTCTGTTTTGGACTCAGTATGACAGTCTCTACATCCATCCATGTTGCTGCACATGGCCTTATTTCACTCTTTTTTATGACTGAGGAGTCTTCCATTATATATATGCACCACATCTTTATTCATTCATCTGTCGATAGACATTTAAATTGTTTCCATAAAGACAACTATTACTTATACCTGTTTTATAAGGAAACTTAAATGACTTATTTGAGAAAAAAATGCATGAATCCTTTATTGATTCTTCTGAACTCCACATGTGTGAAGTCTTGAGCATCTCCAGGAGAGTTAGGCATCTCCAGGACCTGCCCCCTTCATGCCTGCTGGCACACTTATCATAACCCTCAGTGTTTACATCTGCCTGTGGCTGGTTGCTTTATTACCACACCTTGTCCCTGAGCATAGACAGCATATTAAAGAGCAGAGACATTACTTTGCCAACAAAGGTCCGTCTAGTCAAGGCTATAGTTTTTCCAGTGGTTATGTATGGATGTGAGAGTTGAACTATAAAGAAAGCTGAGCGCTGAAGAATTGATGCTTCTGAACTGTGGTGTTGGAAAAGACTCTTGAGAGTCCCTTGGACTGCAAGGAGATCCAACCAGTCCATCCTAAAGGAGATCAGTCCTGAATATTCTTTGGAAGGACTGATGTTGAAGCTGAAGCTCCAATACTTTGGCCACCTGATGCAAAGACTTGACTCATTGGGAAAGACCCTGATGCTGGGAGGGATTGGGGGCAGGAGGAGAAGGGGATGACAGAGGATGAGATGGTTGGATGGCATCATTGACTCAATGGACATGGGTTTGGGTGGACTCCGGGAGTTGGTGATAGACAGGGAGGCCTGGAGTGCTGCAGTCCATGGGGTCACAAAGAGTTGGATACGACTGAGCCACTGAAATGAACTGAACTGTCCCTGACCATAGATGATTAAACCAGAGATAGTTCAAGTACTTGCTTGACACATCAACAAGTAACTCCCTTTTCCAGAAGTTGCGATTACAGTTAGTCTGTCAGGTAGGAGTGTTGAAAAATTTTAATGTATTAGTTTATACTTCAAATAGTATTTTTTAATGTGTAATATATATGATGATTATGAATCATAGAATGTACTCAGAACTCGACATAATGCCATGCCCACTCCAGAGTTAATCATTTTCCTGAATATTGTGTTTCATATTCCTTCCCATTATTAAAAACAATTTCTTCCTACTCATCTGTTCATGGTAATACAGGGTTCTGTCTTGCATGTGTATGGATGTTCCATAACATTTGCTGCAGAAATGAATATTCACTGTCTTTCTCAGCTATTCCTTTCTTCGTGTTTGTTTCCCTGCCCCCCTCTGGATAATGTTCTACCAGCATGAAGAGAAAAGACCCTTCTTTAGTACACTTCTCAGCTTAGTAAACAGCCCAGCCTCCAAGCCAGTCCTGAGTTCAGTTCAGTCGCTCAGTAGTGTCCAACTCTTTGCGACCCCATGAATCGCAGCACGCCAGGCCTCCCTGTCCATCACCAACTCCCAGAGTTCACTCAGAGTCGCATCCATTGAGTCAGTGATGCCATCCAGCCATCTCATCCTTGGTCGTCCCCTTCTCCTCCTGCCCCCAATCCCTCCCAGCATCAAAGTCTTTTCCAATGAGTCAGCTATTCGCATGAGGTGGCCAAAGTACTGGAGTTTCAGCTTTAGCATCAGTCCTTCCAAAGAAATCCCAGGGTTGATCTCCTTCAGAATGGAGTGGTTGGATCTCCTTGCAGACCAAGGGACTCTCAAGAGTCTTCTCCAACACCCACAGTTCAAAAGCATCAATTCTTCTGTGCTCAGCCTTCTTCACAGTCCAACTCTCACATCCATACATGACTACTGGGAAAGCTATAGCCTTGACTAGACAGACCTTAGTCGGCAAAGTAATGTCTCTGCTTTTTATTATGCTATCTAGGTTGGTCATCACTTTTCTTTCAAGGAGTAAGCGTCTTTTAATTTCATGGCTGCAATCACCATCTGCAGTGATATTGGAGCCCAAAAAAATAAAGTCTGACGCTGTTTCCACTGTTTCTCCATCTATTTCCCATGGAGTGATGGGACCGGATGCCATGATCTTCTTTTTCCGAATGTTGAGCTTTAAGCCAACTTTTTCACTCTCCTCTTTTACTTTCATCAAGAGGCTTTTTAGTTCCTCTTCACTTTCTGCCATAAGGGTGGTGTCATCTGCATATCTGAGGTTATTGATATTTCTCCTGGCAATCTTGATTCCAGCTTGTGTTTCTTCCAGTCCAGCGTTTCTCATGATGGACTCTGCATATAAGTTAAATAAGCAGGGTGACAATATACAGCCTTGACGTACTCCTTTTCCGGGTTTGGAACCAGTCTGTCGTTCCATGTCCAGTTCTAACTGTTGCTTCCTGGCCTGCATACAGATTTCTCAAGAGGCAGCTTAGGTGGTCTGGTATTCCCATCTCTTTCAGAATTGTCCACAGTTTCTTGTGATCCACACAGTCAAAGGCTTTGGCATAGTCAATAAAGCAGAAATAGATGTTTTTCTGGAACTCTCTTGCTTTTTCCATGATCCAGCAGATGTTGGCAATTTGATCTCTGGTTCTTCTGCCTTTTCTAAAACCAGCTTGAACATCAGGAAGTTCACGGTTCACATATTGCTGAAGCCTGGCTTGGAGAATTTTGAGCATTACTTTACTAGCATGTGAGATGAGTGCAATTGTGTGGTAGTTTGAGCATTCTTTGGCATTGCCTTTCTTTAGGATTGGAATGAAAACTGACCTTTTCTAGTCCTGTGGCCACTGCTGAGTTTTCCAAATTTGCTGGCATATTGAGTGCAGCACTTTCACAGCATCATCTTTCATGATTTGAAATAGCTCTACTGGAATTCCATCACCTCCACTAGCTTTGTTCATAATGATGCTTTCTAAGGCCCACTTGACTTCACATTCCAGGATGTCTGGCTCTAGATGAGTGATCACACCATCGTGATTATCTGGGTCATGAAGATCCATTTTGTACAGTTCTTCTGTGTATTCGTGCCATCTCTTCTTAATATCTTCTGCTTCTGTTAGGTCCATAACATTTCTGTCCTTTATCGAGCCCATCTTTGCATGAAATGTTCCCTTGGTATCTCTAATTTTCTTGAAGGGATCTCTAGTTTTTCCCATTCTGTTGTTTTCCTCTATTTCTTTACATTAATTGCTGAAGAACGCTTTCTTATCTCTTCTTGCTATTCTTTGAAACTCTGCATTCAGATGGTTATATCTGTCTTTTCTCCTTGGCTTTTCGCCTCTCTTCTTTTCACAGCTATTTGTAAGGCTTCTCCAGACAGCCATTTTGCTTTTTTGCAAGTACAAACCAGCCTCAGTCCCTCCTTTCCCAGGGCCCGCCTCCAGCATTTCTGCAACTCCATTCCCACTTCTGGCCATCTTGTTCTCTTGCCTGCAAAGCTGTGAGAGCCCCTTTCTGTTTCTGCTCTTGCTGCCTGCAATCTATTTTCATGTTGTAGCCAAAATTCTCCTTTTTCGGGAAACACCGTCAAACCCTAAATGGCTTCCCCTTGCTCCTAGATCAAAACCCTGCCTTCTCTCCACATCCTACAGTTCTCTATGTGCCATGACCCCTGACTACCCTTGAGTTCACGTCCCACTCCTCCCCTCCTCACTTGCTCATGACACTCCTTCCATCCGGGGGCTGTTGTGCTTGCTAGTCCCTTACCTCTCCCCCAACACCGTTTCCCAGGATCGGTGCAAGACTGGATCCTATACAACAACAAACACTCCCTCTACACAGAGCCCATTTCCAGCCACTACCCCCATTGCCCTGCATTCAGCACACTGAGCCTGTGGACCCAGTCACTGTCAGTCACCCTCCTCTACACCATGAATTCCACTGCAGCAGGAAATCTGACTTTGCTAAGGGAAAAATTATTCTGACACTTGCTAAAATGGTGAAAAAGTGGTGAAAGTGTTAGTCGCTCAGTTGTGTCTGACTCTTTACAACCCCATGGACTGTAGCCTGCCAGGCTCCTCTATCCATAGAATTCCCTAAGCCAGAATATTGGAGTGGGTTGCCATTTCTTTTTCCAGGGGATCTTCCCTACCTAAGAATCAAACCTGGGTCTCCTGCGTTGCAGGTAGATTGTTTACTCTCTGAGCCAACAGAGAAGCCCTAAAATGGTAAAGAAGAATTTTTAGTCAAGATTATCACAACATGAGTATTACAATAAGGAAGAGAGATTGGCCTCAACTCTGAATTCAGCAAGGATGAGTGGGGATGTATAGCCAAGGAATAGAGAGAGGTGGTCATTGAATGGAATATTGCTAAGAACAGACATTAAGGCTAGGGGATTCTCTCTAAACTAAGTTAACAAGATTCTTGATAAAACTGGGCTAGGCAGGCCATGGATGGACAGGGGCCAGGGTTGAGGCCTAGTCAAGGAGAGGACTCAGAGGACAAATATAAATATGCTATACTTTCTCTTAGCCACATTTTAGAAAGTGAAAAGAAGCAGGTGAAAAGAATTTTAAATAATATATCTTATTTAATCTCATATGCACATTATCTGTTCAATACATTAAAATGAAAGTGAAATCACTCAGTCATGTCTGACTCTTTGCGACCCTGTGGGCTGTAGCCTACCAGGCTACTCCATCCACAGGATTCTCCAGGCAAGGGTACTGGAGTGGGTTGCCATTTCCTTCTCCAGGGGATCTTCCTGACCCAGGGATCGAACCCAGGTCTCCCACCTTGCAGGCAGATGCTTTACCCTCTGAGCCACCAGGGAAACCTTTTCAATACATAACCAACATAAAAATTACTAATGAGCTACTGTACATTCATTTCTTTGTACCAAATGTTGAAAACCCAATGGTATTTTACACTCATGGCATATCTCCATTCAGACCAGTCACATTTCAAGGATGAACAGCTACATGTGGCCCTGGGCTACATATTGGGCAGTGCAGATCTGATGATTGTAGTGGTGACTGTACAAAGGGTATCCAATAAATGTCCACTAAATAAATGGATGAGTGAACTAAGAACAAGCTTGATTCACAGAAATGGCCATTTTCTTTCTGCAAGTGTTCAAAATATGTTGGTGCCAAGTTTTACTCCAGAGACATGTATAAACAGTATGTGTCGCTTGATATGGGAAGGAATGGATATTTCAAATAATAAGAGAATATCACCTTTCAATTATAATTTAATTCTTCACTCATCTTTGTTTTATAAATACCCAGAGGTAATAAAGGAAGAAAGCATAGCTATGAATTTTATCCACGAAGGAGTTTATGCAATCACAAAGGTGTTTTGATTTTTTCTTTTTTAACCAATTAGGTATTTTCATCTATTAAATTTTTTTCTTATAAGTATAAGACTGCAGTTTTCACGAGATAACAAATTTTAACAAGATTATTTTAAATATCTGGTTTTCTTCTATTCCTTTAAATTCATCATCAGCTTCTATATTGGGTAGCTACAAGTGGTAGCATTTGGCATTATTTATTCACTGTAAAATGTCAGAGCAGTAAGAGCTGGATTCCTCAATTGGGAACAGTAAGATGCCTGGATTTACTGTGCATTGTGTGGCTTCAGAATATTTTTTCTGTTATTGTTCTTCCCTCATCCAGTGTGTTAAGAAAAGTATTTTTCCTGTTTACCACATAGGACATGTCTGTCTTTTCTTCCTGTTTACACTGAAAACATTCAGCTGTAGCACTGATCTCCAGTGAAATCTATTGTGGTGTTCCTGACAGCTGTCAAATTCTGAATCAGATCAACCACATACCCACTAAAACACCCAACAGTCCAGAAGACTCATGAATATGTTTATCAGATATGTCTTATATAGTTTCAACTGCTGTCTTTATGCTGCTGCTGCTGCTGCTAAGTCGCTTCAGTCGTGTCCGACCGTGCGATCCCATAGACGGCAGCCCACCAGGCTCTGCTGTCCCTGGGATTCTCCAGGCAAGAACACTGGAGTGGGTTGCCATTTCCTTCTCCAATGCGTTAAAGTGAAAAGTGAAAGTAAAATCGCTCAGTTGTGTCAGACTCTTCGCGACCCCATGGACTGCAGCCTACCAGGCTCCTCCATCCATGGGGTTTTCCAGGCAAGCGTACTGGAGTGGGTTGCCATGCTGTCTTTATAAATCCAGGTAAAAAAAAGAAATAATAATTAGAGAAACAAACCAGGCTTTAAAACAGGAGAGAGACTGCATTTTAGCTCCAAATTTATGAGGGATAGGAAAACAATGTATTCTTCCTCTCTTTTCCCCTCCAGTTAGATTTCTCTATAGAGACAACAAAAAATGTTTTTGATTTAAACCTTGACTTTTAAGGGCAAGCTTCAAAAAGGCCAAATCAATGCTAAATCAGAGGTATTTACAAGACTGACAAATTTAAGCCAAAGTGGATACTTAAAAGCTCATATAGATCTTTAGATGATGCTCTCCCAGATGGTGAATTAATGTAATTTTAGCAAGAAGCAAAGTTTCAGTAATATGCAGTATTGCGGCCTCGCACTGACCTAATGTGTCTGTACCCATCACAGCGCAGATGTTGTATATCATTTTACTGCCAGTTTTCCTATACCACGCACTGAAGAATGGGATTTGGGAGTACAGTAAATTATGATTTTAAATTTCAACTAGTGACTTGTTAGAAATTGAAGCTTTCTGTGAACTGTGTGTAGAAATCACATCGATTGTGTTCTTTGTGCAGGGTGTGAAAGGTGACTTGGGTCCTCGTGGTCCACCTGGCCCAAAAGGAGAAAAGGTACAGTATTTACCTGGTCTTTTCTCAAGAAAACCCTGAGAACCTACGCAGTGACTTTTCACTGATCCTGTTTAACAGCCAAAATGTAATTTTGTTAAAATTAACCAAAGGCTATTATGTTTAAAAAAAAAAAAAAACTAAACTAAACAAGAAAAGCCTTTTGGTTCATTCAATTAGTTTGAAGAGACTAAATGCACAATTGCTAGTCAACAGTAATTTGCGTTTATAAGATTTCCCTTTTTTCTCCCTCGGCACCGTTAGGTATTCATTCCGTCACAGATTTGCACCGATGTCCTGCACTGGGGAACTTCGCCAGTAGCGCTGAGATGCTGCCATGGTGAAGCAGGTGGCCTTTGTGGGGAAAAAGGATAACGGTGCATCTCAGTCTTAATCTGAATGCCCTTCTTCCTGCCACATTTTCTCATGTCATTTTATAGGTGCCCATCAGCAGGGACCTTGAAAAGAAAATTATGAGATAGTGAAAGCAAGAGTTGTTTGGAGTGAGGTCACTGGGTGATCCTAGTTTGCTGACAATTGAACACACGGGCATTTTGCTCTGTATTTTGTTCTTCATTCTCAACCTACTTGGAAATCTTTGTCTCTAGTATTTACCTTCTCAAGAAAGTTGCCTGCAGATTGGTCCCCGATGACTGATTTAAATTTCATCAATGTTTTTTTAACAACTATTGGTTATTTGTATTCAGTTGTTCCCAATATAATGATTACACAAGGCTAAGTGTTCACTTTTCAGGTGATTTTGTTAAATGAGAAAAGAGAATGTTGTAGAGATACTCCCACATAAGAATACAATATCCGGTGCCCCCTGCCACCCAGTGTTGGTTCCATAATGTCCATTTGAAGAGGGGTTAAGGCAGTGATACTTGATTTTTTTTTCCTTATGTGATAACTTTATTTAATTCACCATCAGCACTCTGGGGTTCAGTATATTTATCTATAAAATGAGGGAATTTGATGAGATAGAAGGTCTCTAATTGTCAAATTTAACATTCTAAGACTTACCTTTTTAAAAGGTATTCACTTTTTATTGAAAAAGTGAAAATGTTAGTTGCTCAGTTGTGTCCAACTCTTGGCTACCCCATGGACTGTAGCCCATGAGACTCCTCTGTCCATGAGATTCTCCAGGCAAGAATACTGAAGTGGGTTGCCATTGCCTTCTTCAGGGGATCTTCCCAACCCAGAGACTGAACCAGGGTTTCCTGCATTGCAGGTGGATTCTTTACCTTCTGAGCCACCAGGAAAGCCCTTTTTTTTTTTTTTCAATTGAAGTATAGTTTAGTTTGCAGTATTTTATTAGTTTCAGGAATGCTAATCAGCATAGTGATTCATTTTGAATCAGCATAGTGATTCAAAAATTGTATAGCTTATATTCCATTTAAAGCTGTTATAAAATACTGGCTATCTTCCTTGTGTTGTACAGTATGTCTTTGTAGCTTATTTACTCTGTGCATAGTGGTTGGTACCTCTTAATTCTCTACCCCTGTCTTACCTCTCTCTGTGATGCTTGATCTTAATGACCAAGAGTTCCCATGAAGTAAATATATACGGTGATACAATAAAGCATATAGGTGACATATTTATAAGTTGAAAAATAATAAACATTTAGATTAACCATATTCTTTAGATTTTGAATAGTTTTTCAATATACCTACCTAGTAATTTGTATTCATGTAATTGTCAGCAAAGCAACGTTAGTATTTAAAATTTCATGACTATAGGCAAAACCTCTTACAAGTGTTCTCAAGTGCAAGGCCAGTTCAGCAAAGCTTTAAAAGAGGCAATGGGGCTGCTGAAGGCATGAAGTGGGGAGACCCACTTATTATTTTTGCTGACCCACTTATTATTACTGTGCTAACTTTGTCAGAAATATAATCTGTCATTGTGACATTTCCCAGCTGCTCCATTGGCAAGTAACCATATTTGAAGAGATACTCTTTCTAATTTTGGATTAGTAGACAAAAGAATAGAAATTAGATTATTTTAGCTTTTCAAAACAAGTTCTGCTGCTGCAGAAAGCATGGGGCTGCACAAGGTGATTAGCATGTGATAAATTTTTCTTTGTGAAGACACTTTTATCAAGGTAAAATTCTACTTTTCTTTCCATCCAGATTTATCTAAATATTGCTTTGATCCATTCTTAAAATTTGTACATATGTGGGCAAGAAGGGACTATCGGTAATTGCAGCTTTTCTTTCATCCTTTAGGGAGATATGGGACCACCAGGACCACCAACACTAACTGTAAGTAGTTTTGAAATCAAAATTCGTAACTGAAATATGTTACCCTGTTGACTGCTCACAGTATATCATGACTATACAGAATTTAAGCCATCAGATATTTTGGGAACTGAAAGTGACTTCAAAGTAGATCTAAGCAAACCTCCAGATTTTAAAGATGGAGCTTCTACCCACAGCAGTGAAGGGCTTAACCTGAGGTCATGCAGGTAGTCACTGGAAAAGTCTGGAAGCAGTACTTAACCTAAGCAATTTTCCCCACCCTCCATATGGTTCATAATTTTTCCCCTTCAGGGTTTGATTATACATTCTTAACGTGACATTTAAAGTTAATGAAAGCAGAGACGGTTCTTCTTACTCTAAAAACTATAAGAGAATAAACTATAATCACCCAATGTGTAAAAATAGCTACCTGTTTAAACTGATTGTTACATTCTCCAAAACCCATTCAAGCCCGTTGCTTTTGCCTATGTGAGTTGCTTCTAAGATTTGAAAATGATAAAATAGAGATATTTCAGTTACAGATTTATGAGAAAAGTTTATAATGTCCACATAATGGCATTGCTCTCAATTAAATGGTTCATCATTTATTAAACATTTAGTCATAAATATGTAATGCTTTCATATTTGGATACGATTTGCTGTTATAGATTTTCTTCATAGGCCATTAAGGTTTCTCATTTAAGTTAAAGATTTGGTCTGAGAATGACACTAAGCTTAATGGAAAAGAAGAAAGATGTTTAACTAAGATCATGTGTAGCTTGAGGCCTCTCAAATTTTATGTTGATATTAGCTAATGACATAAATTAAGAATTTAAATCATCAGTTTCCTGAGACCTACGCTGATCATAGAAGGCCAAGTTTAAAGAAATCTTCTAGCATCTGAATGAGGGTCCTCCCATTAGGGCAGCACAGGACTTGCAAAGACTATGTGGCTTTGATAACATTCATATTTATCTTTGTACTTGAAAATGTCATTCTGAACACTATGTTAATGCTATCTTACACAAATAATCTTTGCAATGCTCACTTATAATGCAAATATTTCTTCATAAATGGAAAATCTAAGGAAACAAACAAATGACTTTCTTAGGAATAGCCAAATTCAATTAGGGTGGAATTCTGTGCTTGAAGCTTTGATTTTCAAGATGGGAATAAAAACTATTTGAGAGGAGGCTTTAACTGCATATTATTCATTTTTTTATGATTTGTGGAGTTTATTTCTTAAATTATTTGGCAATGATTTAAAGTTTGCTCATTTTATTTAAATCACATGTTTATTTTTCTTCAACTGAGTTATGTGCTCAATCATTCCATGTAGTTATCTGATTACACAGTCATTTGCAACTTGTGTTTGAAGACTAAAATGCAATCTGTCTGTATCATTTCGCCTGATAAGCAAAGTTGGCCCCTCAGCCAGAATATTATATTGGACTATGTCAATGTCAAGCAACAACTGACATCTTTCTGCCAAGTAACACCCTTTAGATGTCTCTTTGCACTATTCAGTGGCCAGACACTACAGGAGTACAAGCTGATTTTCATACTTATCTAAAGATATGAGAGAAACTCCAAAGTGGGAGGTTAAGAGAGTGAATTAGAAGGATATGCAGCTTACCATCTTCCAAAACACATCAAAAAGACATCTACATGTGGTAAAATTGTCATTGAAAACTAGCAGAAGACCTCTTACACAGCCAAAGCTGCAAGAAAGATCCCCACACAACTGGTAGGGTAACAAAAAGGCATTGGAACAGGACCAGCGCCCCTGGGAGGGAGCTGTGAAAGAAGAAAAACCCTTACAGACGACCCCTCCCCTTGTGAACCCCCTTCACTGGCTGGGAGGTCCATTTGGCTAGATAGGGGATCTGGAGGGGCCTGGACTCTGCCCGTGAGGAGGTCTGCATGTGCTGGCTTGTTAGCTGTCAGGACAGAGAGAGACTGGCTCTGATGGCTGCCACCTCAGTGCACTTCCTAACCTTAAATGTCCTTCAGGTGGAGCTGCTGGTACATTGAGTGGACAGCTGCTGAAACTTGGGCTTATGTGGATGGATCCTGGGAAAGGACTCAGCCTAGATATGCAGAAACAGCCCAGAGGGCAGGAGTGTAGTGCAGGCCTAACCTCCAGGCCAGGCTTACATTAGGTCAGGGACAAGCACAACAGAGAAAGGGATGTGACCTGAACTGCTTCTGAGCAGAACCGTGGATGCCTGCATAAATGGTGCATAGGTTCAGAGTGACTACGTGGGTCTCTGTTGTTTTGGCACTCACCTCCTTGGGACAGAGCACAAACTTAAGAGCCTTCTCAAATGCAACCTTCAGGGTTCTACTGCAACAACTGGGGAGCAGAGCCTGTTGTTGGCACACACATGGCAGGGTGTGGATTTACCATTAGAAAGCCCACTGTTAGTCTGCTCATGGCAGGGCACAGCTCCATTGGTAGGCTTTGTGAGTACACACACTATGGGGAAGAGGATGATATCTGAGCCCATAATCAGCGCTGTCACATCAGGGACATGTGGGGGTCAGGAGGTCCTGCAGCAGCAGACTTTGTTGGCGTGCACATCAGGTGAGGGACATAATCCGCAGTATCACATGTCTCCAGTGGACAGGCCCTAGGGAGAAGCTTGCACTGGTTCCTTTCCCAGCAGAAGTGCTCCAGTTCCACCCAGCGCACACAAAGCCTGAAGCTAGAATCTGGGGGGACAGGCCCTGGGAGAGCCCTACTACAGAGGCAGCTCAGGTCTCAGGTGGCAGCTCAACCACTTCAGTTTCTGTAGCCACAATGCCCTGATCCTCAGGGCCTGCCTTACACTAGGTCAGGGGCAAACACAACAGAGAAAGGAATGCAGCATGGGCTGCTTCTAAACAGAATCTTGGATGCCTGCGAGGTGGTGCATACATTCGCTGTGACCATACGAGCTTCTCTTGCTTCAGCACTCATCTCCTTGCTACAGAGCACAAACTCAAGAGCAGCAGAGCCTTCTCACACACAAACATCAGGGCTTCTGCTGCAACAACTGGGAAGAAGACCCAATCCCCAACAAGGCTGTGACAGTCACAGAGAGAAGAGGAGGTGCTGCCCAACATCCAGTGCAGGATCTCTACACAACACCAGTCATAACCTCTATCAAGGGGATTACAGCCAGCACACTCTGGGTGAAGATGTGACTGGCATCCATAACAGAGACAGCTATTAAGACAAAGATATTAGGCTCACATTGTCTATATAGAGATGCTCCCACATAAAAACAGCCCTCAAGACCACAGTAGTAACTATTTCTTCTAAATTTGTAGAGTCACAGAAGTGTAAGTAAAATGAAGAAGCAAAGGAACTACTCTCAACAAACAGAACAAGCAAAATCCCCTATAAATAATCAATGAAACAGACCTCTTCAGTATACTAGATCTTGAGTTGAAAAAAGTAATAAAAATGTTAAAGGAATTAAGAAAGACTTTCAATAGAAATTCAGGTCACTGTAACAAGGAACTGGAAACTATAGGGAAACAATCAAAATTAGACAACTCAACTGCTAAGAGAAAAATAGAACTGAAAGCAGACTAAATAATGCAGAAGAACAAATAAGTGATCTGGAAGATAGAATAATGGAAATAACACCATCAGAACAACAGATAGAAAGACAAATGGACGGAAAAAAAGAAAGCAGCATATGAGATCTGTGGAATCATTTAAAGCATGCCAGCCTACACACAATAAGGATCCCAGAAGGGAAAAAAGAAGAGGATCGAAAATGTATTTGAAGAAATTATGGCTGAACATTTTCCAAACCTAAAGATGGAAACAGATATCCAGGTATAGGAAGTATAGAGAGTCCTGAACAAGATGAACCCAGTAGACCTACACCAAAATATACCATAATTAAAATGAAAAAAGTTAAATAGGATTCAAAAGTAAGGAAAAGAAAAACAAAGAGTCAGTTTCAAGGGAACCCCCACAGGTTGATTTCTCTACAGAAAATTTGCAAACCAGAATATATATTTTGCAATATATATTCAGAGTTCTGAAAGGGGAAAACTTGCAACCTAGGATACTCTCCCCATTAAGATTATCATTTAGAATGAGAAACAAAGAATTTCTCAGACAAGCAAAAACTATAAGAATACAGCACTAAGTCTTTCCTAAAAAATATTGAAGATCTTCTCTAAATAGAAAAGAAGCAAGAATATGTAAGAAAGAGTAAAACCACAATAGGATAGGCCAATTAAAAAAAAAAGGATTAAACATCCCTTAAAGAAACTAGTACATAGATTTAAAACAATAAATATTTTATTAAAACAACTATGACTACAGTTAACAGCAAAAAGACAAACATCATACTGTAAAATAGGATATAAAAATCACAAAATGCAGAAGAAGGAAGTAAAGACTAGATTTTTTCTTTTTAGAATATGCCTGAACTTATACAACTATCAGTCTAATGCAAGCAGATACAATTCTGGATTATCGTACTTGAAAGCCAGAGTGATCACAAATCAAAAACATTCAACAGATTCACAAAACTCCAAGAGGAAAGAAACTCAAGTTAATTCAAGAGAAAATCATCAAACCACAAAAGGAAAGAAACAAAGAGAACTGAAAAATCAAGTAGAAAATAAGGTTTAAAATGACAATAAATACATCTTATAAGTAATTGGTTTAAATGTGAATGGACTAAATGCTCCAATCAAAAGACATTGATTCAAAGGTTGTATTAAAAAAAAACAAAAACGAGTATCTATAATATGTTGTTACAGGAGACTCACTTTAGGGTTAAAGATGCTATATTGATAAATGAGGGGCTGAGAAAAGATGTCTCATGAGAATGAAAGCAACACAAAGCCAAAGATAGCAATACTCATATCAGACAAAATAGACTGTGAATAACAAAGGACAAAGAATGACATTAGATACTAATAAAGGGATCCATACAAGAAGATATTAGACTCATTGAAATATTTGTCAACAAAGGTCTGTCTAGTCAAAGCTATGGTTTTTCCATTAGTCATGTATGTATGTGAGAGTTGGACTATAAAGAAAGCTGAGCACCAAAGAATTGGTGCTTTTGAACTGTGGTGTTGGAGAAGACTCTTGAGAGTCCCTTGGATTGCAAGGAGATCTGACCAGTCCATCCTAAAGGAGATCAGTCCTGAATATTCATTGGAAGGAATAATGGTGAGGCTGAAACTCCAATACTTTGGCCACCTGATGCAAAGAATTGACTCTTTGGAAAAGACACTGATGCTGGGAAAGATTAAGGACAGGAGGAGAAGGGGGAAACAGAGGATGAGATGGTTGGATGGCACCACCGACTGAATGGACTTGAGTTTGAGTAAGCCCGGGAGGTGGTGATGGACAGGGAGGCCTGGCGTGCTGCAGTCCATGAGGTCACAAAGAGTCAGACACAACAGAGTGACTGAATTGAACATATATGCCTATGTAGGAGCACCTAAATGTAAATAATGTTAATACAGAGCAAATAATAATAGACATAAAAGGAAAAGGTAACAAGAATACAATGATAGTGGGATACTTAAACACTGCACTGACATCAGAAGACCTGTCTTCTAGACAGAAAGTTAGTTGAGCAACAGAGCTCCTAAATGACACAATAGATTTACAGCTGGACTTAATTGATATCTACAGGAAACGGCATCCAAAAAACCCAGAATACACATTCTTTCCAAGTGTACGTGGGACATTCTCTAGGACAGACCACATACTAAGACACAAAGCAAGTTTCAACAAATTTAAAAGGGTAAAAGTTATTTCAAACATCTTTTCTGACCACAGTGGTAAGAAACTAGACATGAACCATAGAAAGAAAAGAGGAAGAAGAAAAAAAAAAACAATATGGAGATTAAATAACACACTATGAAAAAACCAATGGATCAATGGTAAAATGAAACAGGAAATCAGTCAAGACAAACAACAGTGAAAACATAGTCTTACAAAATCTAGGGGATATAGCAAAACCTGTACTAATGGGGAAATTCATAGTGATACAGGCTGTCTTCAAGAAACAAGAAAACCTTAAATAAACAACCTAAACTGTCACCTGAAAGAATTATAAAAAGAAGAACAAAAAAAGTCAATAGTATGAAGGAAATAATAAATATCAGAAAGATAAAATTGAGATAAAAATTATAGAAAAGATAAATAAAACTAAGAGCTGGGTTTTTTTTTTAAAACAAAGTCAACAAATCTCTAGCCACGTTCACCATCAAAAAGAGAGATAAGACCCAAATAATCAAAAAAAGAAATGAAAGAGGAAAAATAACTACAAATACCACAGAAAAACAAACAAACAAAAATAACATTATGCTATGAACAGTTATATGCCAACAAATTGGACAACCTAGAAGAAATAAACAAGTATCTAGAAACATACAACCTTCCAAAACTGTGTTAAGAAGAAACAAATCTTTGAAAAAGATTGATCACTAGAAGTGAAATAGAATTTGTAATAGAAAAAAAAGAACTTACTACAAACAAAAGTCCAGGACCAGATGGGTCTTTGGGGAATTCCACCAAATATAAAAATAAGAATTTATATGCATCCTTCTTAAACAGTTGCAAAAAATTAAAGATGAGGGATCACTCGGAGAAGGCAATGGCACCCCACTCCAGTACTCTTGCCTAGAACATCCCATGGACAGAGGAGCCTGGCAGGCTGCAGTCCATGGGGTCACTAAAGAGTCGAACATGACTGAGCAACTTCACTTTCGCTTTTCACTTTCATGCATTGGAGAAGGAAATGGCAACCCACTCCATTTTTCTTGCCTGGAGAATCTCAGGGATGGGGGAGCCTGGTGGGCTGCCGTCTACAGGTTCACACATAGTCGGACACGACTGAAGTGACTTAGCAGCATACTTGAAAAGAATCATACACCATGATCAAGCTGGACAAATACCAGGGTCATAAGAGTGTTTCAACATGCTCAAATCAAGCAATGTGATGCATCACATTAGAAAAGGAAAAGACAAAAACCACATGATCATCTCAATAGACACAGAAAAGCATCTGATAAAATTCAGCATTCACTTTTGATAAAATCCTCTCACCACAGTGGGTATAAAGGGAACATATCTCAACATAATAAGAGCCGTTTATGACTAACCCACAGCCAACACTGTACTTACCAACAAAAAGAGGAAACTCTTCCTGTTACATTCTAAAACAAGCAAGGAAGCCCCCTCTCACTACTTATATTCACCATTGTTTTGGATGACTCGGTTACAGCAATCAGACAAGAAAAAGAAATAAAGCGTATCCAAATTGGAAGGGAAGAGGTTAAATAGTCATTATGCACATGACATGAGTCTCTATATAGAAAACCCTAAACACTTCACACAAAAACTATTAAAACTGATAAATGAATTCAGCAAGGTTGCAGGATACAAGATTAATATATAGAAATCTACTGCATTTCTTTACACTAACAGTGAAATACCAGAAAAAGAAAGTTTTTAAAATCCCATATAAAATCACATAAAATAGTAAAATACTTAGTAAAATACTTCTAACCAAGAAGATGAAAGACCTATACGGTGAAATCTGTTAAGACATAGATAAAAGAAATTGAAGATGATTCAAAAATATGGAAAGTTATCCATTTCTCTTCTATTGGAAGGATTGATATTGTTAAAATGTTCATATAACCCAAAGAAATAAACAGATTTAGTGAAATCTCTATCAATTTACCCATAACATTTTTCACAGAACTAAAACAAATAATTCATAAAGCTATATGGAGCCACAAAAGACAAAATTGTCAAAGCAACTCTGAGGAAGAAGAACTGGAGGCATAGTGCTGCCAGACTTCAGATAATACTACAAAACTTTAGTTGTCAAAACATCATGGTATTGGCACAAAAACAGGGATATAGGCAAATGGAAAAGAATAAAGAACCTCAAAATAAACCCACACACCTACAGTCAGTTAATCTTCAACGAAGGAGGCAAAAATATTCAAATGAAATAAGACAATCTGAAACTAGAGATCAATAAAAACAGAAAAATTGGAAAATTCAAAAATATGTGAAAATTAAGCAACACACTCCTAAGCAGCCAATGGGTCAAAAATTAAAGGGGAATACAAAAATATCTTACAATGGAAACAAAACATACCAAAACTTATGGGGTGCAGCAAAGGCAATTCTGAGAGAACTAGCTATAACTAATAAATAACTATAAATTCCTAAATTAAGAAAAATAAAGATCTCAAACACTGTATAGCTTTATTTGTAAAGGAACTTGGAAAGGAAGAACAAAGTCTGAGGCAGCAGAATTTAAAAAGAAGAAGAGGAAATCAATTGTCAGAGCAGACATAAATGGAGAATAGAAAAACAGTAGAAAAGATCAATTAAACTAAGAGTTGGTTTTTGACAAACTTAGGTAGATTAACCAAGAAAAACAGAGAAAAAAACTAAATAAAATCAGAAATAAAAGAGAAAATATTATAAATAATACAATAGAGACACAAAGGATTATGAGAAACTACTATGAACAATTATACACCAACAAACCAGATAGCTGGATCATGAATAAATAGAAAATCTTATTGGGCTAATAATAAGTGAAAAAATTGTATCAGTAATCAAAACCCTCTCAACAAAAACAAGTCTGGAACAAGGTGTTGTATGGATGAATTACACCATACATTTAAAGAAAAATTAATACCTGTCCTTATCAAATTATTCCAAAGAATTTAAGAGGAGGAAACACTTCCATGCTCATAATATGAGGACAACATTACCTTGCCTTGATATCAAAGTCAGATACAGGACTATAAGAAAACTCGAGACAAATATCCTAGATGAAACATTTTTCAGCAAAATACTAGCAAATTGAATTCAGAATCATATTAAAGGAATTATATACTGTATTCCCTAAAGCACAAGGATGTTTCAACATACAAAGTCAAATAGTGTGATACATTACATTAAAAGAATGAAAGATAAAAATTATATAATCATCTTCATAGATACAGAAAGAAACACTTGATAAAATTCAAAAAACCTTTAATGATAAAAACCTTCAACAAATTCGATCTAGAAGGAACATACCTCAACATAACAAACAGCATACATAACAAGTCCAGAGCTAACATCATCAACAGTAAAAGGTTGAAAGCTTTTCCTCTAATATCAGGAACAAGTATGAAAATGCATACTTGAACAGTATTAAAAGGTGGAAAGATTTGATAGTGAAAGATGAACTCCTCAGGTTGGTAGGTGCCCAATATGCTACTGGAGAAGTGCAGAGAAATAGCTCCAGAAGAAATGAAGAGGCTGATCCAAAGCAAAAATAATATCCAGTTGTGGATGTGTCTGGTGGTAAAAGTAAAGTCCGATGCTGTACACAATATTGTGCAAGAACCTGGGATATTAGGTCCCTGAATCAAGTTAAATTGGAAGTGATCAAACAGGAGATGACAAGAGTGAACAGTAACAGTTTAGGATTCAGTGAAGTAAAAATGGACCAGAATGGGTGAATTTAATTCAGAGGACCATTACATCTACTACTGTGGGCAAGAATCCCTTAGAAGAAATGGAGTAGCCCTCATAGTCAACAAAAGAGCATGAAATGCAGTATTTGGGTGCAATCACAAAAATGACAGAATGAACTCTGTTCATTTCCAAGGCAAACCATTCATTATCACAGTAATCCAAGCCTATGCCTCAACATCTAATACTGTAGAAGCTGAAGTTGAATGGCTCTCTGAAGACCTACAAGACTTTCTAGAAATAACACCACAAAATGATGTCCTTTTTATCATAGGGGATTGTAATGCAAAGGTAGGAAGTCAAGATATACCTGGAGTAACAGGCAAGTTTGGCTTTAGAATACAGAATTAAACAAGGCAAAGCCTAACAGAGTTTTGCCAAGAGAACACACTGGTCATAGCAAACACCCTCTTCCAACAATACAAGGGCTGACTCTACATATAAAGATCACCAGATGGTCGATATCAAAATCAGATTGATTATGTTCTTTGTAGTCCAAGATGGAGAAGCTCTATAGAGTCAGCAAAAACAAGACTGGAAGCTGACTGTAGCTCAGATCAGTTCAGTTCAGTTCAGTCGCTCAGTCGGGTCTGACTCTTTGCAACCCCATGGACTGCAGAACACCAGGCTTCCCTGTCCATCACCAACTCCTGGAGCTTACTCAAACTCACTCCATTGAGGCAGTGATGCCATGCAACCATCTCATCCTCCATCGTCCCCTTCTCCTCCCACCTTCAATCTTTCCCAGCATCAGGGTCTTTTCAAATGAGCCAGTTCCTTGCATCATGTGGCCAAAGTACTGGAGTTTCAGCTTCAGCATCAGTCCTCCCAATGAATATTCAGAAGGAATATTATTTCCTTTAGGATGCACTGCTTGAATCTCTTTGCATTACAAGGGACTCTCTAGAGTCTTCTCCAACACTGCATTTCAAAAGCATCAAAAGCATCAAATCTTCAGCGTTCAGCTTTCTTTTTTTAATTAATTTATTTTAATTGGAGGCAAATTACTTTACAATATTGTAGTGGCTTTTGTCATGCATTGACATGAATCAGCCATGGGTGTACATGTGTCCCCCATCCCAAAATAACCTCCCACCTCCTTCCCCATCCCATCTCTCAGGGTGGTCCCAGTGCACCAGATTAGAGTGCCCTGTTTTGTGCATCGAACTTGTACTTGTGATCTATTTCACATAGTCTGACTCTCACATCCATACATGACTACTGGAGAAACCATAGCTCTGACTAGGCAGACCTTTGTTGGCAAAGTAATGTCTCTGCTTTTAAATGCTGTCAAGGTTGGTCATAACTCTTCTTCCAATGAGCAAGTATCTTTTAGTTTCATGGCTGCGGTCACCATCTGAAGTGATTTTGGAGCCCAAGAAAATAAAGTCTGTCACTGTTTTTCCGCCTATTTGCCATGTAGTGATGGGACGGAATGCCACTATCTTAGTTTTCCAAATGTTGAATTTTAAGCCAGCTTTTTCACTCTTCTCTTTCACTTTGATCAAGAGGCTCTTTTGTTCCTCTTGGCTTTCTGCCATAAAGGTGATGTTGCGTGCATATCTGAGGTTAATGATATTTCTCCCAGCAATCTTGATCCCAGCTGGTGCTTCACCCATTCCAGTATTTCATATGATGTACTCTGTATGTAAGTTAAAGAAGCAAGGTGACAATGTACAGCCTTAATGTATATTGGAACATACATTTCCCAATTTGAAACCAGTGCAGTGGGGTAACAGATTCAAGGAATTAGATCTGGTAGACAGAGAAGGCAGAGAAGGTAATGGCACCCCACTCCAGTACTCTTGCCTGGAAAATCCCATAGATGGAGGAACCTGGCGGGCTATATTCCATGGGGTTGCTAAGAGTCAGACACGACTGAGCAACTTCACTTTCACTTTTCACTTTCACGCATTGGAGAAGGAAATGGCAACCCACTCCAGTGTTCTTGCCTGGAGAATCTCAGGGATGGGGGAGCCTGGTGGGCTGCCATCTATGTGGTCACACAGAGTCGGACACGACTGAAGTGACTTAGCAGCAGCAGCAGCAGCAGACAGAGAAGGAAATGGCAACCCACTCCAGTGTTCTTGCCTGGAGAATCCTAGGAACGGAGGAGCCTGGTGGGCTGCCGTCTATGGGGTTGTGAGTCAGACACAACTGAAGTGACTTCACAGCAGCAGCAGCAGACAAAGTACCTGAAGTACTATAGACAGTAGTTTGTGACATTGTACAGGAGGTGGTGATCAAAGCCATCCCCAAGAAAAAGAAATGCAGAAAGGCAAAATGGTTCTCTGAGGAGGCCTTACAAAAAGCTGAGAAAAGAAGAGCAGTGAAGGGAATGGAGAAAAGAAATGATATCGATCTGAAGGCAGAGTTCCAAAGAGTAGCAAGGACAAATAAGAAAGCCTTTCTCAGTGATCAATGCAGAGAAATAGAGGAAAACAATAAAAGGGAAAGACTAGAGATCTCTTCAAGAAAATTAGAGATACCAAGGGAACATTTCATGCAAAGATGGGCACAATAAAGGATAGAAATGGCATGAAATTAACAGAAGCAGAAGACTTTAAGAAGAGGTGGCAATAATACACAGAACTATGTAAAAAAGATCGTAATGACCTAGATTACCATGATGGTGTGATCACTAACCTAGAGCCGGATATGTTGGAGTGGGAAGTCAAGTGGGTCTTAGGAAGCATCACTACAAACAAAGCTAGTGGAGTTAATGGAATTCCAGCTGACCTATTTCAAATCCTAAAAGATGATGCTGTGAAAGTGCTGCACTCAATATGCCAGCAAATTTGGTAAACTCAGCAGTGGCCACAGGACTGGAAAAGGTCAATTTTCTTTCCATTCCTAAAGAAATGCAATGCCAAATAATGTTCACACTACCATACAATTGCACTCATTTCAGCTGCTAGCAAAGTAATGCTGAAAATCCTTCAAGCCAGACTTCAATAGTATGTGAACCAAGAAATTCCAGACGTTCAAGCTGGACTTAGAAAAGGCAGAGGAAGTAAAGATCAAATTGCCAACATCTGTTGGATCATAGAAAAACCAAGAGAATTCCAGAAGAACATCTACTTCTGCTTCATTGACTAGACAAAAGCCTTTGACTATGTGGATCACAACAAGCTGTGGAAAATTCTTCAAAAGATGGGAAAATCAGAGCACCCTACTTGCCTCTGGGAAACTTGTATGCAGGTCAAGAAGCAATCGTTAGAACTGGATATGGAACAAAGTTCCAAATTGGGCAAGGAGTATGTCAAGTATATTGTCACCCTGCTTATTTAACTTCTATGCAGAGTACATCATGAGGAATGCTGGATTGGATTAAGCATAAGCTGGAATCAAGATTGCCAGGAGAAATACCAATAAACTCAGATATGCAGATGACTCCATCCTTATGGTAGAAAGTGAAGAGGAACTAAGGAGCCTCTTGATCAAAGTGAATGCGGAGAGTGAAAAAGCTGACTTAAAACTCAAGATTCAAAAAACTAAGATCATGGCCTCCAGTCCTATCACTTCATGGTAAATAGACGGGGAAACAGTAGAAACAGTGACAGACTATATTTTCCTGGGCTCTAGAATCACTTCAGATGGTGACTTCAGTCATGAAATTAAAAGACGCTTACTCCTTGGAAGAAAAGCTATGACCAACCTAGATAGCATATTAAAAAGCAGAGAAATTTCTTTATTGACAAAGGTCCGTCTAGTCAAAGCTATGGTTTTTCCAGTAGTCATGTATGGATGTGAGAGTTGGCCCATAAAGATGACTGAGTGCCAAAGAATTGATGCTTTTAAGCTATGGTGTTGGGAAAGACTCTTGAGATTCCCTTGGACTGCAAGCAGATCAATCCAGTCAATCCTAGAAGAAATCAATCCTGAATATTCATTAGACGGATTGATGCTGAAGCTGAAGCTCCAATATTTTGTCCACCTGATGTAAAGACCCAACTCATTAGAAAAGACCCTGATGCTGGGAAAGATGGAAGGCAGAAGGAGAAGTGGAGGACAGAGGATGAGATGGTTGCATGGCATCACTGACTCAAATGATATGAGTTTGAACAAACTCCAGTAGTTGGTGAAGGACAGGGATGCCTGGCGTTCTGCAGTCCATGGGTTCGGAAAGAGTCAGACTTGACTGAGCGTCTGAACAACAGCATTAGGAATAAGAGCAATATGCCTGCTCTTCCCGTTCCTACTCAACATAGTACTGGAAGTCTTAGCATGAGAAATTAAGGAAGAAGAATAAATAAAATACATCTAAATCAGAAAGGAAAAATGTAAAACTTTCTTTATTTGCAGATTTTATGATCTTTTATGTAGAAAATTTCAATGCCTCTAACAACAAACTCTTAGAACTAATAAACATATTCAGGAAAGCTGAAGGATACATCAGTTTCATTTTTGTACACTAACAAAGTACTGAAAAAGAAATAAAGCAATCGTGTTAACAATAGCATCAATAACATTCTAGGAATAAATTTAAACAAGGAAATAGTAAGATCTCTGTGTTGAAAACTACAGGACTTTGGTAAAAGACATTGAAGAAAACACAAATAAATAAATATATATACTGTCTTCATGAGTTGGAAGAAATAATACTGTTAACATATTCATAATCCTCAAAGCCATCTATAGACCCAGTGCAATCCTTATCCAAATTTTAATGGCATTTTTCACAGAAATAGAAAAAAAAAACTCCTAGAACTCTTATGGAATCATGAAATATCCTGAAGCAGTCCTGATAAAGCAATCCTGATAAAGAAAAACAAGGCTGGAGGCATCACACTTCTTGACTTCTAACTGTATTACAAAGTTGTATTAATCAGAACAGTATGTTAACTGTTGTTAAAGAGGCACATACACCACTGAAACTTAACTGGGAGCCCAGAAATAAATCCATGTGTATACAGTCAACTCATACTCCATAAGGGAGCCAACAATACTCACTGGAGAAAATACAGTCTCTTCAACAGATGGTTTGGGGAAAAACTGGATAATCACATGCCAAAGATTGAATTGGTCCCTATCTTACATCACTCACAAAAATTAGCTTGAAATGATTTAAAGACTTACATATAAGAGCTGAAACTATGAAATTCCTAAAAGAAAACATAAGGAAAATCTACTTGACATTGGTCTTAGCAATAAGTTTTTGGCTATTATTCCACAAGTACCAGTAGCAAAAGCAAAAATAAAAACGTGGGACCACATCAAACTCAAAAGTTTCTGTACTGCAAAAGAAGCAATCAACAAAATAAAAAGCCAACTATGGACTGGTAGAAATATTTCAAACCATATATCTGACAAAGGCTTAATATACAAAATATATAAGAAACTCAATAGCAAAATCCCAGATAGTCACATTTTAAAATGAGCAAAGGACCTGAATAGATATTTTTTCCAAAGAAGACATTCAGTTGACCAACAAGTACATGAAAGGCATTTCAACATCACCAGTCATCAGGGAAATGCAAATCAAAACCACAGTGAAGTATCCCCTCACACTTGTCAGAAGCACTGTTATCACAAAGGCAAAAGATAACAAGTGTTGGCAAGGGTATGGAGAAAGGGAAACCCTCATGCACTGCTGGTGGGAACGTAAATCAGTGCAGACAGTATGAAAAACAGTATGGAGGTTCTTCTAAAAAATTAAAAATAAGACTATCATATGATTTAGCAGTCTGATTTCTGAGGATAAATCCAAAAGAAAAGCAGTCAGTACAGTTAACCCTTGAACAACACAGATTTGAGTTGCACAGTCCCCGTTATTTGAAGATTTACTACATGACCCATGGTTGGTAGAATCCAAGGATGTGGAACCATGGATACTGAGGATTGGCTGCAAAGTTGTACACAGGTTTTTTACTGTACTCCTAACCCTTGTGTTGTTAAAGGGTCAACTGTAATTCAAGGGAATATCTACATATCCATACTTATTGCAGTGTTCTTAATAATAGCCAGGACATGGAAACACCCTAACAGTGATTAGTGGATAAAGAACATGGAGATACACACACACACACACACACACACACACACACACAATTTTTTAGCCATAAAAAGAAATCCTGCCACTTGTGACAGTATGGATGAGCCATTGGGCAGATATACTAAATGAAATAGGTCAGAAACACAAATGCTACACATTCCTACTGTTATGCAGAAGGTGAAAAAGCTGAATTCATAGAAACAGATAATAGAAGAGTGGTTGGGAGGAATGGAGAGCAGGGGAAATAGGGAAATGGTCAAAATGCACAAACTTCTAATTTCATGATGGATAAGTTCTGGAAATCTACTTTACAACGTGGTGGCTCTAGTTAATAGTGCTGTATTATATGCCTGAAAGTCCCTAAAAGACTGGGTCTAAACATTATCACCACACATATAGAAGAAAGGTATCTACATGAAGTGATGGAGGTGTTAACTAACCTTATTGTGGTAATCATTTCACTATACATATATGTATCTCAAATCATCAAGTTGTGCACCTTAAACTTACACAGTCTGATGTATAGATTATATCCCAATAAATCCAGGAAAAACATGAGTTACTGATAAATTTGCAATGTCTCTTCTGTTGATATTTATAACTTACAAAGAAGATATTTATTTCTGTAAGCTAAAACTAAAATTCAATAAGGAAAGCTTATTATATTAATAATAACATCCAAATTTGTTTGCTCAAAATACAGTTTATTCTGAGATCATAATTTGAATTTATATTTCAAAAGATTCTGATAAATTTTTCTGAAATCATGAAGATTTTGACCTAATAATCTTTTATTAAAGATAGATATTTTATGGTTTATTTGCATTAGTTGAATTATGATATCTTACACTAACTTTTTATGTTTAAATATTAAATAGAAATCCTTTACATTTAAATATTCAGATATGATAAGTAATTTTTCTTTATTCTTTGTCATTTGTTAAAGTCATTAAAGTTATTTGTCACTTGTTAAAGTCTTTGTGTAAATGTAGTGTATCTTTATATACATGGCTTTTTTAAACTGTTGTGTATGTCTTATATTCTTATTACTAGGAGATTCTCCTCAGCCAGATAATAGACTACTATAGTGTTTTTCCTTGAAGCCTTGCTAAAGTCCCCGACAGGAGCTTTAGAAGCGGGGCAGCGAGTGTTCTGAAATAAGGCCGTCAGCTGCTGCCCCTCACCCTCCTGCTTTCTTCCTCTGGCCCTTACTCCTGTGTCAGGAGCGCCAGGCGAAGGAAGGTGGGACAGTGCCCTCTCATATAGTATATCCACGAATTGCAGTTCCCAGGAGAGTGCCGGTGTGGCTCCGGCCTTGTCCCTTTGGGGAGTTATTAAATTCTCACCCAGATGGCAACAAATGTTGACACAGAAGCCAGAAGCTAGGTTAATCAACAGCAGAAATGTCTCAGGCATGCACACTAAATGACACTTTAAATGCAGTCCTGGGGTCAGATTAATCCAGCTGATGTGAGTTTTAGGCACAGAGGGGACACAGACTTCACCCTATAACCACCTTAAATACCGAAAGTGACTGAGAGAGGATCCCAGCTGGTCTTTTATAAATCAAATGGCACAAATTAACAGATGGCCCTAGTGCACCAGAGACCATGTAGTGCTCAGCTAGTGAGCGCCTTGGAATAACGCTTTTCTCTAAAGTAATGTGCTGCATTGTTTTGGGTGTGTGCACGGTCATGTCTGATTTTTTGCAACCCCATAGACTGTAGTCCACCAGACTCCTCTGTCCCTGGAATCTTCCAGGGAAGGATCCAAGAGTGGGTTGCCATTTCTTCCTCCATGAGATCTTCCCGACCCAGGGATCAAGCTTGCATCTTCTGTGTCTCCTGCATTGCAGGCAGATTTTTCACCAGTGAGCCACCAGGGACCCCCAAAGTAGTGTGTACAAATCAGTTGAGTGGGTGATATGGTCCCTTTCCCTCTCCTCCCTTCCTTTTTACCTACTTCTACTTATTCGAATGCTATCTATGTATCAGTTACTATGCTAGATCTTGGGGACACAGAGATAAACATTCTCTGTCACTGCCTTCACAGGACCTGTATAGTTTAAGAAGAAGCTGCTGCTGCTAAGTCACTTCAGTCGTGCCCGACTCTTAGCGACCCCATGGACTGCAGCCTACCAGGCTCCTCTGTCCACGGGATTTTCCACGCAAGAGTACTGGAAGCTACCAGTTAGTTAAAGCTGATCATTTTATAAACTGGTCATTTGCGATTAGAATACAAATAGTGTACAAATATTGGTACAACTATTTTTTCAAAAGAAATTTTTTACTAGAATTTTTATGCTCTAATTTAAAATTGTTTACTTTGAATACATTTAAATCACAGCCTCAGCAACTGAATGATGCTTTCTTATTGACATTCCCAAAGAATTGTAGCTATCTCTTTTTAGGTAAATAAAGTAGAAGTTCTTGTTAAATGTCCATAAAGCATATTTTCTCTTTCTGCTTTTATGAGAATAAATATATGCTCTATAGCATTTTTACATATTTATATATACCTAAGAAATATGTGTTATAGCATAGTAATTGACAGGCAATTAAATTTCAGATTATTTTGAATTCTTTACATATCAAAATCCTTTATACAGTCTTTCTATGAATTGCCTGAATTTGACTTAATACTATTAGTCTAATAAAGTTGTATAACTCATATTTAATTCTTATTAACCAGCCAATATTGAGATTATTGAAATATTTAGTGTACTAGTATGTCACTAGAAAGAAGGCAATTAATTTGTGGGCAAAAGACTTATGTAAATGAATTAGTTAATTAAAATAGAGGATTTTTCCATATTATAAGCCTATTTTTATTGACTCTATGCAGAAACATAGGGGAGTTGCTGCTTAAGGCCCTAGAAAGATTTATGCTTAGTCTCGGAGAAGATTTTTGTTTTACAAAAACTTACCATCAGCTTATTTAATAAGGAGGTGATTTATATATTTTTCATTAGGTGAATGATTTGAGAATAGCTCCTTCTGCCCTTTGTTTATAGTTTGCTTCTACTTCAAGTGACATTTCAAATTGTTTCCATCAAAATTCAAAATGATGCCTCTTAAAACTCAATAGTAAAACTTTCTTTCCTAAAAGTGCTATTCATTGGCAATTTAAGACTTCTATGAAAAATAGCAATTTTATTTCAGGTTGAGATACTCAGCAACCTAGAAAAATGCATTAAAATGTATCTCAAATACCATTAGAAAATTATAAAATGGAGATATTTTTTGAAAAATTATGTGCAGAAAACAAGTACTTAAGTCACAAACCGAACAGAAACTAGTTCAATTCGATTCTGTTTAAGCAATAGAAAAATTTTCAGTGGAAACTTTATATTGATCTATAAAGTAGAACCTTAAAATGGTCATTCTCTAAAATGATTCTAATTATATTCATTCCAGTTACCTATTCCATTGGTTTTCAGTTCAGTTCAGTTTAGTCGCTCAGTCGTGTCCAACTCTTTGCAACCCCATAAGTCGCAGCATGCCAGGCCTCCCTGTCCATCTCCAACTCCCGGAGTTCACTCAAACGTCTGTTGAGTCGGTGATGCCATCCAGCCATATCATCCTCTGTCGTCCCCTTTTCCTCCTGCCCTCAATCCCTCCCAGCATCAGAGTAATTTCAAATGAGTCAACTCTTCGCATGAGGTGGCCAAAGTACTGGAGTTTCAGCTTCAGCATCAGTCCTTCCAAAGAACACCCAGGACTGATCTCCTTCAGAATGGACTGGTTAGATCTCCTTGCAGACCAAGGGATCTCAAAAGTCTTTTTCAACCCCACAGTTCAAAAGCATCAATTCTTCAGGGCTCAGCCTTCTTCACAGTCCAACTCTCACATCTGACTCTCAAGTCCAACTCTCACATGACCATTGGAAAAAACATAGCCTTGACTAGACAGATCTATGTTGGCAAAGTAATGTCTCTGCTTTTTAATATGCTGTCTAGATTGGGCAAAACTTTCCTTCCAAGGAGTGACCAATTTTTTATTTCATGGCTGCAGCCACCATCTGCAGTGATTTTGGAGACCAAAAAAATAGTCTGTCACTGTTTCCCCTGTGTCCCCATCTATTTGCCATGAAGTGATGGGACTGGATGCTATGATCTTTGTTTTCTGAATGTTGAGTTTTAAGCCAACTTTTTCACTCTCCTCTTTCACTTTCATCAAGAGGCTCTTTAGTTCTTTTTCACTTTCTGCCAGAAGGGTGGTGTCATCTGCATATCTGAGGTTATTGATATTTCTCCCGGTAATCTTGATTCCAGCTTGTGCTTCATCCAGCCCAGCATTTCTCGTGATGTACTCTGCATGTAAGTTAACTAAGCAGTATACAGTGACATACTAAGTGACAATATACAGCCTTGACGTACTCCTTTTCCGGATTTGGAACCAGTCTGTTGTTCCATGTCCAGTCTAACTGTTGCTTCCTGACCTGCATACAGATTTCTCAAGAGGCAGGTCAGGTGGTCTGGTATTCCCATCTCTTTCAGAATTTTCCACAGTTTGTTGTGATCCACACAGTCAAAGGCTTTGGCATGGTCAATTAAGCAGAAACAGGAGTTCTTCTGGAACTCTTTTGCTTTTTTGATGATCCAATGGATGTTGGCCATTTGATCTTTGGTTCTTCTGCCTTTTCTAAATCCGGACTGACCATCTGGAAGTTCACGGTTCATGTACTGTTGAAGCCTGTGTTGGAGAATTTTTGCTAGCATGTGAGGTGAGTGCAACTGTGCAGTGGTTTGAGCATTCTTTGGCATTGCCTTTCTTAGGGATTGGAATGAAAACTGACCTTTCCCAGTCCTGTGGCCACTGCTGAGTTATCCAAATTTTCTGGCATATTGAGTGCATCATTTTCACAGCATCATCTTTTAGGATTTGAAACAGCTCAATCTGGAATGCCATCACCTCCACTAGCTTTGTTCACAGTGATGCTTCCTAAGGCCCACTTGACTTCACATTCCAGGATGTCTGGCTCTAGGTGAGTGATCACCTCATCATGATTATCTGGGTCATGAAGACCTATTTTGTACAATTCTTCTGTGTATTCTTGCCACCTCTTCTTAATATCTTCTGCTTCTGTTAGGTCCATATCATTTCTGTCCTTTATTGAACCCATCTTTACAAGAAATGTTCCCTTGGTATCTCTAATTTTCTTGAAGAGATCTTTAGTCTTTCCCATTCTGTTGTTTTCCTCTATTCTTTGCACTGGTCACTGAAGAAAACTTTCTTTTCTCTCCTTGCTATTCTTTGGGACTCTGCATTCAAATGGGTATATATTTCCTTTTTTCCTTTGTTTTTTGCTTCTCTTCATTTCATAGCTATTTGTAGGGCCTCCTCAGACAGCCATTTTGCTTTTTTGCATTTCTTTTTCTTGGGGATGGTCTTGCTCCCTGTCTCCTGTACAATGTCAGGAACCCCCGTCCATTGTTCATCTGACACTCTATCAGATCTAGTCCCTTAAATCTGTTTCCCACTTCCACTGTATAGTCATAAGGGATTTGATTTAGTTTATACCTGAATGGCCTAGTAGTTTTTCTTACTATCTTCAATTTAAATCTGAATTTGTAAATAAGGAGTTCATGATCTGAGCCACAGTTAGCTCCTGGTCTTGGTTTTGCTGACTGTAGAGAGCTTCTCCATCTTTGGCTGCAAAGAATATTAATCAATCTGATTTTGGTGTTGACCATCTGGTGATGTCCATGTGTAGAGTCTTCTCTTTTGTTGTTGGAAGAGGGTGTCTGCTATGACCAGTGCATTCTCTTGGCAAAACTCTACTAGACTTTGCCCTGCCTTATTCTGTACTCCAAGGCCAAATTTACCTGTTACTTCAGGTGTTTCTTGGCTTCCTACTTTTGCATTCCAGTCCCCTATAATGAAAAGGATATCTTTTGGGGGGTGTTAGTTCCAAAAGGTCTTGAAAGTCTTCATAGAATCGTTCAACTTCAGCTTCTTCAGTATTACTGGTCGGGGCATAGACTTGGATTACTATGATATTAAATGGTTTACCTTGGAAACGAACAGAGATCATTCTGTCGTTTTTGAGACTGCGTCCAAGTAGTGCATTTCGGACTCTTTTGTTGACTATAATGGCTACTCCATTTCTTCTAAGGGATTCTTGCCCAAAGTAGTAGATATAATGGTCATCTGAGTTAAATTCACCCATTCCAGTCTATTTTAGTTCGCTGATTCCTAGAATGTTAACGTCTACTCTTGCCATCTCCTGTTTGACCACTTGCAATTTGCCTTGATTCATGGACCTAACATTCCAGGTTCCTATGCAATATTGCTCTTTACAGCATCAGACCTTGCTTCCATCACCAGTCACATCCACAGCTGAGTGTTGTTTTTGCTTTGGCTCCATCTCTTCACTATCTCTGGAGTTATTTCTCCACTGATCTCCAGTAGCATGTTGGGCACCTACCAGCCTGGGGAGTGGACCTCTCAATGTCCTATCTTTTTGCCTTTTCATACTGTTCATGGGGTTCTTAAGGCAAGAATACTGAAGTGGTTTGCCATTCCCTTCTCCAGCACACCACATTTTGTCACAACCCTCCACCATGTCCCGTGTGTCTTAGGTGGCCCTACATGGCATAGCTCATAGTTTCTTTCTTTTAGACAAGGCGGTAGTTTCTGTTTATCTGCCCTCTGATGCCCTCTCTCAGTGCCTACTGTCTTACTAGGGTTTCTCTGACCTTGGATGTGGGTATCTCCTCATGGCTGGTCCAGCAAAACACGGCTGGTGCCCCTGATCTTGGACCTGGGGTATCTCCTCACAGCCCCTACTTCTGACCTTGGACGTGGGGTATCTCCTTTCAGCCACTCACCACTCCAGCGCTGTGTAGCTGAAATGCTATGAAAACAAAAGATCACCAAATACTACAGTTAAAATGTCAATGATGTGCTGTGCTTAGTTGCATCTGACTCTTTGCGACCCCTTGGACTGTAGCCCACCAGGCTCCTTTGTCCATGGGAATTCTCCAGGCAAGAATACTGGAGTGGGTTGCCATGCCCTCCTCCAGGGGATCTTCCCAACCCAGGGTTTGAACCCAGGTCTCACACATTGTAGGCAGATTCTTTACCATTTGAGCCACCAGGGAAGCCCAAGAATACAGGAGTGTGTAGCCTATTGAACTGGGATCTCCTGCATTGCAGGCAAATTCTTTACCAGCTGAGCTACCAGGGAAGTCCTAAAATGTCAATAGGAAAAATTAAAATCACTGAACTTGAACATCATAATGAAAAGTAGATGCTCTCCAGCTGAAACTAATTAATTTAGGGCAGGGGTTCTCTTTCTCCAACTTTGAAATTTTTCAACAATGGCAGTCCCGATGTCACTTATTGTCCCTGATTTGCTAACAATCAGTTTGAGAATCATGTTGTTTGTGGGAAACTGGGATTATCTTCTTAGCTGAAGAATCCTACCTTTTGTTTACTATATTGTAGTCATAAACAGAAGCTTTATATTTTCTAATCCATTATTAAAGTCAGCTTTTGGAAATAAAGCAACAATGGATATGGAGACTAGAAACCTAATTTTCCTGAAAGGTGGAACTATTTTTGTTTATTTATTTGTTTGTTTATTTTACCTTGGGCATGTCACTTACTAATATTAGGGGTTTTAAAATTTCCACGTTCTAAAATTCTGTTATTTCCTCTTTTGCATTTCCTAAGGGATTCTAATTTGTCTAGCTACACATGTGGCTTAGACAGTAAAGCATCTGTCTACAATGCAGGAGACCCAGGTTCAATCCCTGGGTTGGGAAGATCCCCTGGAGAAGGAAATGGCAATCCACTCTAGTACTGTTGCCTGGAAAATCCCATGGACAGAGGAGCCTGGTAGGCTACAGTCCATGGGGTCACAAAGAGTCAGACATGACTGAGTGACTTCACTTTCTTTCACTTTTCACCTTCTTTTCACACATGATCTAATATCTATCCCTTTGATAATGTTTTTTTTTTAAACTCTATTTTGTCACATTATGTTAAAAGTATAAAGACTAAATATAAAGTGAGGTATATCACAAGTGTGGAGAAAGGGTTTGCCTTACCAGTCTCAAGAACTGTGAAGGGTATGAAATTTTACAATTTAGCCTGCCATAGTTTCATGGGTCCTGGCAGAGGACATGAGACTCATGGGTCAGAAATAAAGTTATTGTTCATAGACTCAGGCAGCACGAGCTTCATGTTTCTGTGGGTTGCCCTTGCAGCCAAGCCTCAGGAGTAGGCTTAAAGAGATAGTTCAGAATTAAAAGGCAATTTGTACTTCCCTCACGAGATACACAGAAATATACAAGAGCCATCAAAAGACCCACTATCTCCCACAACACCCACCTCTCCTATCCCTGCTGTCTGAACTTTAAAAGAGAAATTTTCCCACGAGTGTGCCGCTCATTCAGCCTCCCGGATTAGCCTCACCAAAAGAGGCTGGAACCAAACTTTCAACTTGTCTCATCTAGCATTCAACAAGGGCCACTATTAATAGGATGCCAAGCAACCTGAAGCGAACCATTAGTATTGATCTCACCATGTTCCCCAGAATCCCACACCCAACCTGCTGAGCAAACCACCTGAAACATCCAACTCTGTTTAGAAAACCAGATGATTTTATCAAGTTTCTGAATTGACCTTTCCCCTTGACTTGAAACATTAAACCATCAGTAAGGACATACAAATTTTTAACACAACTTACAGAGACCCATTCTGTCTCTCACTTTCGCCAGGTGGGCTGCTGTAAGGGTGCTGAGTGATCCGTGTTATAAACCAAGTGGCCATTATCTTTTTGATCTAGGACCACATTCAGCCAACAAGAGCATCTAGGTGACTGAGCTAGAATTTAATCTGAATTATCTAGGTCGCCTTCTGGTTAGGCTGCCACCTGCAGGACAAAAAGTTAGTGCTTACTCACAACACAGGCAGAAATGCAAAAGGTTTATGGAGAATTGTCTCCAAAACAAATCCTAGCAAATGACTGCTTTTTTGTTTACCACACTACTGCTAGCTGTACTGCTGCCTCATTCAGCTTCTAACCAGTTCTAAAACTCAAATGTCAGCTTTGCTGTTCTTAACTTCCCTTCAGGCTATGCTATTGGCTTTTAGTTTCATTTTTTAAAATAGAACGTCATCCTGTTTCACAACCACTGTTAATTTCCCAGTATAATATATTCTGGAAATTTTAATATCTTCATATATCAATAATGTTGAGGATTTAAAATATAAGATTGACCTGAAATGCAATCCATGGTTTAAGACTATGCATATTCAAATAAATAATAAGTTCCAAATAATTCTTTGGAAGTGGAAGTAGAATATTATGAAGGTAGAATAGGGATTGGGGGTCAGACACACTTGAGTTTAGACCTCAGGTCCCTCACTTATTTTTGGTGTTATCTTCAGGAAGTTTGTTTTCTCATCTATTAAAAGGGAAAATTATATTTCTTAAAGTTATTCGGCTTAAATAAAATCATGTAAAGTGGTTAGTAGAATTCCTGACATGATAGCAGGTACTCAATAGTGTCAGTTCCTATCTTGTTTCTATTTTGGATTGTGAGTGTGTGAACATCATCAAAGGGTTTGTTGAAATGATGATGAACTGTTGGATTAGAGCAGCAGTCCCCAAGTTTCTTTGCACCAGGGACATTTCCTAGAAGACATTATTTTTCCCATGGACCGGGGTGAAGAGGACAGTTTCAGAATCATTCAAACCCATTACATATATTGTGTACTTTATTACTATTACATCCACTCCACCTCAGATCATCAGGTATTAGATCCCAGAGATTAAGGACCTTGCACTAGATCATCTGCCTTTTGGTTCTGTGCTAATAGGAGAGTCTTTTTCTACCCTGTTCACGTTGGTTTTTACTCACTGTTGTCTGTTTGCTTGTTACAGCTTTCTGTTAGTACACTGACTCAACTCACCTCGATTTGTTCACTTGATACACTAGTTATTGTTTTTCAGAAGCTTGAAAATAACTTTCTGAATGCTCCATTTCATTGAAATATTAAGAAAACATCAATTATAATTTACTTTCATGCCAACTTTCTAGTCTTTGATTGGTAGCTTGAAAATTAAATTGTTTGTTCCTGGCTTTCATAGATAACATTTTAATAAATAACATTCTGGTTATTTGGAAGATACATCATTTTATCAACCCAGCAGATTGAAAAGTGACACAGGAACAGCATCCTGGAGGGTGTATGTGACACATTGAAACTAATCTTGTGGATGTTATGTGCACTGAAGTGGAGGTACACAGACAGGCATTAATTCATTCACTCTATAAAATAAATGTGAGTATATAGGGTAAGGTTTGACCCCATTTCTAAAAGGTTGTGTTTAAAACAGTACTTACATATGGACTAATTAGTCCATTGAACTTCAATATAATTTCCACAGAAATGGAGTTAAGCTCTCAAATGTATTTAACGAAGTCTCAGGATTCTGATATTTATTCAAGGATTAGTCTTTTTGGTCAATATAAAAAACCATTAGCATGCATTTTCTCATTTAACATTCACAAAAAAATCAATAAACAGATAAGGCAACTACTTTACCCATTAGTGCATAAAACACCAAAATGCACCATATAGTTCATTCTTAATTCACAGAGAGTTCTCAGTGATTTTGTGAATTAAGAATTATCTGTTCAATATTTAAGCAGCCACCTTGGCATTCTTCAAGTGTTCTACAGAGTTAACTAGGCTTGTGCAATCTGTAAAGGCCATTTCCTTTGTTCTGTCATCAGTAAGTACAAGGGACTGGCAAACCACTTCAGTATTCTTGCCTTGATAACCCCATGAACAGTATGAAAAAACAAAAAGATATGACACTGAAAGATGAACTCCCCAGGTCAGTAGGTGCCCAATATGCCACCAGAGAAGAGTGGAGAAATAATTCCAGAGAGAATGAAAAGACGGAGCCAAAGCAAAAACAATCCCCAGTTGTGGATGTGACTGGTGATGGAAGTAAAGTCTGATGCTGTAAAGAGCAATATTGCATAGGAACCTGGAATGTTAGGTCCACGAGTCAAGGTAAATTGGAAGTGGTCAAACAGGAGATGGCAAGAGTGAACATTAACATTTTAGGAATCAGTGGACTAAACTGGGCTGGTCATGTCAATGTATGGCAAAACCAATACAGTATTGTAAAGTAAAATAAAGTAAAAATAAAAATTAAAAAAAAAATTCAGATGACCTTTATATCTACTACTGTGGGCAAGAATCCCTTAGAAGAAATGGAGTAGCCATCATAGTCAACAAAAGAATCTGAAATGCAGTACTTGGACGCATTCTCAAAAATGACAGAATGATCACTGTTCCTTTCCAAGACAAACCATTCAGTATCACAGTAATCCAAGTCTATGCCCCCATCACTAATGCCAAAGAAGCTGACGTTGAGTGGTTCTATGAGGACCTACAAGGCCTTCTAGAACTAACACCAAAAAAAATGTCCTTTGCATCATAAGGGACTGGAATACAAAAGTAGCAAGTCAAGAGATACCTGGAGTAATGAGCAAGTTGACCTTGGAATACAGAATGAAACAGGGCAAAAGCTAACAGAGTTTCACCAAGAGAACACACTGGTCATAGCAAACACCCTCTTCCAGCAACACAAAGGATGACTCTACACATGTAGAGTCAATACCAAACTCAGACTGATTATATTCTTTGCAGTCAAAGATGGAGAAGCTCTCTATAGTCAGCAAAAACAAGACCGGGAGCTGACTGTGGCTCAGATCATGAACTCCCTGTTGCAAAATTCAGACTGAAATTGAAAAAAGTAGGGAAAACCACTGGACCATTCAGCTGTTACCTAAATGAAATCACTTAAATATACAGTGCAAATGACAAATAGATTCAAGGGTTTAGACCTGATAGAATGCCTGAAGAATTGTGGATAGAGGTTTGTGACACTGTAAAGGAGGCAGTGATCAAGACCATTCCAAGAAAAAGAAATGCAAAAGGGCAAAATGGGTGTTTGAGGAGGCCTTAAAAATAGCTGAGAAAAGAAGAGAAGCTAAAGGCAAAGGAGAAAAGGGAAGCTATACCCATCAGAATGCAGAGTTCCAGAGAACAGGAAAGAGTGATAAGAAAGTCTTCCTCAGTGATCAATACAAAGAAATAGAGGAAACAATGGAATGGGAAAGACTAGAGATCTCTTCAAGAAAAGTAGAGATACCAAGGGAACATTTCATGCAAAGATGGGCACAATAAAGGACAGAAATTGTATGGACCTAGCAGGAGCAGAAGATATTAAGAAAAGGTGGCAAAAATACACCAAAGAATTATACAAAAAAGATCTTAATGACCCAGATAACAACAGTGTGATCACTCATCTAGAGACAGACATCTTGGATGCGAGGTCAAGTGGGCCTTAGGAAGCATCACTATTAACAAAGCTGGTGGAGGTGATGGAATTCCAGTGGAGCTCTTTCAAATCCTAAAAGATGATGCCATGAAAGCACTACACTCAGTATGCCAGCAATTGTGGAAAACTCAGCAGTGGCCACAGGACTGGAAAAGGTCCGTTTTTATTCCAGTCCCAAAGAATGCTCAAACTACCGCACAATTGCACTCATCTCACATGCTAGCAAAGTAATGCTCAAAATTCTACAAGCCAGGCTTCATCAGTACATAAACTGAGAATGTCCAGGTGTTCAAGCTGGATTTAGAAATGACAGAGAAATCAGAGATCAAATCGCCAACATCTGTTGGATCATCGGAAAAGCAAGAGAGTTCCAGAAAAACTTCTACTTCTGTTTTATTGACTATGCCAAAGCCTTTGACTGTGTGGCTCACCACAAACTGAAAAATTCTTCAAGAGATGGGAATACCAGACCACCTGACTTGCCTCCTGAGAAATCTGTATGCAGGTCAGGAAGCAGCAGTTAGAACAGGACATGGAACAGCAAACTGGTTCCAATTTGGGAAAAGGAGTACATCAAGGCTACTTATCGTCACCCTACTTACTTAACTTTTATGCAGAGTACATCATGTGAAACACTGGGCTGGATGAAGCACAAGCTGGAATAAAGATTGCTGAGAAAAATATCAATAACCTCAGATATGCAGATGACACCACCCTTATGGCAGTGTGTGAAGAGGAACTGAAGAGCCTCTTGATGAAAGTGAAAGAGGAGAGTGGAAAAAGTGGGTTTAAACTTCAGTATTCAAAAAGCGAAGATCATGGCATCGTGTCTCATCACTTCATGGCAAATAGATGGGGAAACAATGGAAAGAGTGGCACACTTTATTTTCTTTGGCTCCAAAGTCACTGCAGATGGTGACTTAGGTCATGAAATTAAAAGACACTTGCTCCTTGGAAGAAAAGCTAATAGCATATTAAAAAGCAGAGATATTACTTTGCCAACAAAGGTCCATCCGGTCAAAGCTATGGTTTTTCCAGTGGTCATGTATGGATGTGAGAGTTGCACCATAAAGACAGCTGAGTGGTGAAGAATTAATGCTTTTGAAGTGTGGTATTGGAGGAGACTCTTGAGAGTTCTTTGAACCTCAAGGAGATCTAACCAGTCCATCCTAAAGGAAATCAGTCCTGAATAGTCATTGGAAGGACTGATGCTGAAGCTGAAACCCCAAAACTTTGGCCACCTGATGCAAAAAACTGACTCATTGGAAAAGACCCTGATGCTGGGAAAGATTGAAGGCAGGAGGAGAAAGAGAAGACAGAGGATGAGATGGTGGGATGGCATCACGTCTTGAAGGACATGCTGCCGCTGCTAAGTCTCTTCAGTCGTGTCCGACTCTGTGTGACCCCACAGACAGCAGCCCACCAGACTCCTCTGTCCATGGGATTCTGTAGGCAAGAATACCTGAGTGGGTTGCCATTTCCTTCTCCAAACGAAGGACATGAGTTTGAGCAATCTCCAGGAGTTGGTGATGGACAGGGAAGCCTGGCATGCTGCAGTCCATGGGGTCAAAAAGAGTCAGACATGACTGAGTGACTGAATTGAACTGAATTGAAGTACAAAGCTGAATCCTAAGACAAAGTGATGATTTTAAAAAGTATGTTAACAGATCTCCTAGAAAAGGAAGAATAAGGTCACTCTTCAACATATTTAAAAACATCTTAATTCACTTATAATAGATCTATGTAAATGAAAATGGCTCTGAAATACTAGTTTTCACCTGCAAGTTTGGCACTTCTCTCAATTCCTTTGGATATATACTCAGAAGTAGGGTTTCTGATCATATGGTAATTCTATTTTTAGTTTTTCTAATAACCTTTACACTGTTTTTCATAGCAGCTGTACCATTTTACCTTCCCACCAACAGTGTACAAGTGTTCCAATTTTCCACATTTTTGTTAACATTTTTTTTTCAGCAGTAGTCATTCTAGCAGGTGTGAGATGGTATCTCACTGTGGTTTTGGCTTGCATTTCCCTAATGATTAGTGGTGTTGAGGATCTTTTTCTATGTCTATGCCAAGATATGGAAATAACCTAAATGTCCATTGATGGATAAATGGATAAAAAAATGTGATCCATATGTGGTGCTGGTGGTTTTAGTCACTAAGTCATGTCCAAGTATTTGTGACCATATGGACTGTAGCCTGCCAGGTTCCTCTGTCCATGGGATTTCCCAGGCAAGAATACTGGAGTGGGTTGCCATTTCCTTCTCCAAGGGATCCTCCTTATCCGGGGATCAGTCCCACGTCTCCTGCTTGGCGGGTGGATTCTTTACCACTGAGCCACCTGGGAAGCCTGGTGTCTATGTACAGTGGAATATTATTCAGCCTTAAAAAAGAAGGAAACCCTGCCCTATTCTACAACATGAATGAACTTGAAAGACATTAACTGAGATAAGCCACTCAACAGAAGGACAAAGACTGTCTGATTCCACTTGTATCTGAAACAGTCAAACTCATAGAAACAGAGAGTAAAATGATGCTTGCCAGGAGATGGGAGGAGAGAAAATTAGGGAGCTGCTATAAAAAACAGAAAGTGTGTGTTATACAGGATTAATAAGCTCTAGAGATCTGCTGTATGCCTTTGTGCTCAAAGTTAGCAATACTCTGTTGTGCACTTAGAATTTTATTAAGAGGGTAGATTTCATGATAAAAATTCTTACCATAATAAAATAAAATGATCAGTAACAGTCTAAGAGTTTGATAGTACACTATATGTACACAAATGTAAAGAAACGCACTCATATATTCTGAGAGACGAATGCCAGCATGCAGTCTCTGTGGATGAAGATTTGATTCTGCCTACCAACATTTCAATTTTTCTCTGAACCAGAAAATATAGCTACAGATAGTCTCCCTCATTTATGAAATTATGCATATACAAGGGTAAAATTTCAGCAGTGTTTGAAATAGTAAAAGAATGGAAACAATCTAGATGCCCACCACAGATGAAGGGTTAAAGGAGTTATAGTATTATTCTCATTGTAAAAATATAAAATATTCACATTTTTATGACTGCGTGAATATTAGTATTTGCAGATCCAAGTAGTGTACTTTCCTTTCTTGAATTGTTTTATTGTTGTTTTCTGGTGTTTCTAGTTATCTGTTTCCCCTGCAGTTATCTTCCATACTTTGCAAATGCTCTCACCTGAGGGAGTCCCTTTCAGAACTCTTACTCATCCTTAGCTACAAGCTTTCTAGGCCAACTATGAAATTCTCATTCTGTGATTCCTTCTTTTTCCTGGGTTGATTCCAATGTTTCTTTGCCTTGTCATCTATCTTCATTTTATTCTTTCATTTATGTGAACACATCCTTGAGAAAATTATTAAGAAAATGTAAAAAGGAGGTAAATTTTCTGAGTTTTTACATGCCTAAAAATGTTTCTATTCTACTCACATTCTTGGTTAATAGTTTGTCTTGGTATAGAATTCAAGATTGAGAATTATTTCCATCAAAATTACAAGTTTTGCTCCATTGTCTTTTAGCATCTGTGTTATTGCTGAGAAATCTAATGTTTTATGAATTCTTTTTTCTTCCTAGTTTTCTAAGAAGAGAGAAAGCAAGAATTCTATTTTCTGATTACCTCACCATTCTTCTCCTCAGGGAAACTCTTCACTCAGGGAAACAGAGGGGGAAGACACTCTTTTCCATTCCCTTTCCAAATGGATAGACGTACCCTTTGTGCCGTGTGACTTATGGTTAAACTTTATGATCTATGGGAACATCTCCCAGTAGATGGTGATGACATTTAGAAACACTCTTCTGCTGATAGAGTCTAATTTTCAGCACCCATCTATGTCGACTCTTCCAATGTCTTTACATTTATACTATTATTACCTTAGTCTTCCTGAGTAAAATTAATGCCTTTGGCAGAAAGGAGGGAGGTCAAAAGAAGTTAAAAAGTGAAAAAGTCTTCAGTGCATATTTTATTTTTTGTTGTTATTTTATTTTATTTTATTTTTTACTTAATACTGTATTGGTTTTGCCATACGTTGACATGAATCTGCCATGGGTGTACATGAGTTCCCAATCCTGAACACCCCTCCCACCTCCCACCCCATATCATCTTTCTGGGTCATCCCAGTGCACCAGCCCCAAGCATCCTGTATCCTGTATCAAACCTAGACTGGCGATTCATTTCTTACATGATAGTATACATGTTTCAATGCCATTCTCCCAAATCATCCCACCCTCTCCATCTCCCACAGAGTCCAAAAGTCTGTTCTATACATCTGTGTCTCTTTTGCTGTCTTGCATACAGGGTTATCATTACCATCTTTCTAAATTCCGTATATATGTGTTAATATACTGTATTGGTGTTTTGTTTTTTTTTTTTCTGGCTCACTTCACTCTGTATAATCGGCTCCAGTTTCATCCACCTCATTAGAACTGATTCAAATGTATTCTTTTTAATGGCTGAGTAATACTCCATTGTGTATATGTACCACAGCTTTCTTATCCATTTGTCTGCTGATGGACATCTAGGTTGCTTCCATGTCCTGGCTATTATAAACAGTGCTGCGATGAACATTGGGGTACACCTGTCTCTTTCAGTTCTGGTTTCCTCGGTGTGTATGCCCAGCAGTGGGACTGCTGGGTCATAAGGTAGTTCTATTTCTGGTTTTTTAAGGAATCTCCACACTGTTCTCCATAGTGGCTGTACTAGTTTGCATTCCCACCAACAGTGTAGGAGGGTTCCCTTTTCTCCACACCCTCACCAGCATTTGTTGCTTGTAGACTTTTGGATCGCAGCCATTCTGACTGGTGTGAAATGGTACCTCATTGTGGTTTTGATTTGCATTTCTCTGATAATGAGTGATGTTGAGCATCTTTTCATGTGTTCGTTAGCCATCCGTATGTCTTCTTTGGAGAAATGTCTATTTAGTTCTTTGGCCCATTTTTTTGATTGGGTCATTTATTTTTCTGGAATTGAGCTGCGTAATTTGCTTGTGTATTTTTGAGATTAGTTGTTTGTCAGTTGCTTCATTTGCTATTATTTTCTCCCATTCAGAAGGCTGTCTTTTCACCTTGCTTATATTTTCCTTTGTTGTGCAGAAGCTTTAAATTTTAATTAGATCCCATTTGTTTATTTTTGCTTTTATTTCCAGAATTCTGGGAGGTGGATCATAGAGGATCCTGCTGTGATTTATGTCTGAGAGTGTTTTGCCTATGTTCTCCTCTAGGAGTTTTATAGTTTCTGGTCTTACATTTAGATCTTTAATCCATTTTGAGTTTATTTTTGTGTGGGGTGTTAGAAAGTGATCTAGTTTCATTCTTTTACAAGTGGTTGACCAGTTTTCCCAGCACCACTTGTTAAAGAGATTGTCTTTACTCCATTGTATATTCTTGCCTCCTTTGTCAAAGATAAGGTGTCCATATGTGTGTGGATTTATCTCTGGGCTTTCTATTTTGTTCCATTGATCTATATGTCTGTCTTTGTGCCAGTACCATACTGTCTTGATGACTGTGGCTTTGTAGGAGAGCCTGAAGTCAGGCAAGTTGATTCCTCCAGTTCCATTCTTCTTTCTCAAGATTGCTTTGGCTATTCGAGGTTTTTTGTATTTCCATACAAATCTTGAAATTATTTGTTCTAGTTCTGTGAAAAATGTGGCTGGTAGCTTGACAGGGATTGCATTGAATTTGTAAATTGCTTTGGGTAGTATACTCATTTTCACTCTATTGATTCTTCCGATCCATGAACATGGTATATTTCCCCTTCTATTAGTGTCCTCTTTGATTTCTTTCATCAGTGTTTTATAGTTTTCTATATATAGGTCTTTAGTTTCTTTAGGTAGATATATTCCTAAGTATTTTATTCTTTTCGTTGCAATGGTGAATGGAATTGTTTCCTTAATTTCTTTTTCTACTTTCTCATTATTCGTGTATAGGAATGCAAGGGATTTCCGTGTGTTGATTTTATATCCTGCAACTTTACTATATTCATTGATTAGCTCTAGTAATTTTCTGGTGGAGTCTTTAGGGTTTTCCATGTAGAGGATCATGTCATCTGCAAACAGTGAGGGTTTCACTTCTTCTTTTCCAATTTGGATTCCTTTTATTTCTTTTTCTGCTCTAATTGCTGTGGCCAAAACTTCCAGAACTATGTTGAATAGTAGCAGTGAAAGTGGACACCCTTGTCTTGTTCCTGACTTTAGCGGAAATGCTTTCAATTTTTCACCATTGAGGATAATGTTTGCTGTGGGTTTGTCATAGATAGCTTTTATTATGTTGAGGTATGTTCCTTCTATTCCTGCTTTCTGGAGAGTTTTTATCATAAATGGATGTTGAATTTTGTCAAAGGCCTTCTCTGTTTCTTTAGGTAGATATATTCCTAAGTATTTTATTCTTTTCATTGCAATGGTGAATGAAATTGTTTCCTTAATTTCTTTTTCTATTTTCTCATTATTAGTGTATAGAAATGCAAGGGATTTCTGTGTGTTGATTTTATATCCTGCAACTTTACTATATTCATTGATTAGCTCTAGTAATTTTCTGGTGGAGTCTTTAGGGTTTTCTATGTAGAGGATCATGTCATCTGCAAACAGTGAGCGTTTTACTTCTTCTTTTCCAATTTGGATTCCGTTTATTTCTTTTTCTGCTCTGATTGCTGTGGCCAAAACTTCCAGAACTATGTTAATAGTAGCAGTGAAAGTGATCACCCTTGTCTTGATCCTGACTTTAGGGGAAATGCTTTCAATTTTTCACCATTGAGGATAATGTTTGCTGTGGGTTTGTCATATATAGCTTTTATTATGTTGAGGTATGTTCCTTCTATTCCTGCTTTCTGGAGAGTTTTTATCATAAATGGATGTTGAATTTTGTCAAAGGCTTTCTCTGCATCTATTGAGATAATCATATGGCTTTTATTTTTCAATTTGTTAATGTGGTGTATTACATTGGTTGATTTGCAGATATTGAAGAATCCTTGCATCCCTGGGATAAAGCCCACTTGGTCATGGTGTATGATCTTTTTAATGTGTTGTTGGATTCTGATTGCTAGAATTTTGTTGAGGATTTTTGCATCTATGTTCATCAGTGATATTGGCCTGTAGTTTTCTTTTTTGTGTGTGCCATCTTTGTCAGGTTTTGGTATTAGGGTGATGGTGGCCTCATAGAATGAGTTTGGAAGTTTACCTTCCTCTGCAATTTTCTGGAAGAGTTTGAGTAGGATAGGTGTTAGCTCTTCTTGAAATTTTTGGTAGAATTCAGCTGTGAATCCGTCTGAACCTGGACTTTTGTTTGCTGGAAGATTTCTGATTACAGTTTCAATTTCTGTGCTTGTGATGGGTCTGTTAAGATTTTCTATTTCTTCCTGGTTCAGTTTTGGAAAGTTGTACTTTTCTAAGAATTTGTCCATTTCTTCCACGTTGTCCATTTTATTGGCATATAATTGCTGATAGTAGTCTCTTATGATCCTTTGTTTTTCTGTGTTGTCTGTTGTAATCTCTCCATTTTCATTTCTAATTTTATTGATTTGATTTTTCTCCCTTTGTTTCTTGATGAGTCTGGCTAATGGTTTGTCAATTTTAATTATCCTTTCAAAGAACCAGCTTTTGGCTTTGTTGATTTTTGCTATGGTCTCTTTGTTTCTTTTGCATTTATTTCTGCCCTAATTTTTAAGATTTCTTTCCTTCTATTAACCCTGGGGTTCTCCATTTCTTCCTTTTCTAGTTGCTTTAGGTGTAGAGTTAGGTTATTTGACTTTTTTCTTGTTTCTTGAGGTATGCCTGTATTGCTATGAACTTTCCCCTTAGCACTGCTTTTATAGTGTCCCACAGGTTTTGGGTTGTTGTGTTTTCATTTTCATTTGTATATTTTAATTTTATATACATTTTTCAATGTATATTTTAATATTTAGAACTTTTTCTTTGTTATAGTATAGAACATTTTCCTCATTGGAAGTTTGATTTCACCATCTTACTCAATTGCAGCTTACTTAACCTCATATTGTATAAACCATCTTCAGTTATCTGATTAAACTCCTAGATCTTTTATATAGTACACAGATATCTCTGTATACTTATTTCTGTTTTAATCCAAAATTTACTATCTTATTTCCTTCAGCCTAGTAATTTATGTTGCATAGCCCAAATGCAAACATTATTGATACTATTACATTTAGAATTTTATTTCTATCATGATGTCTATTCTTAGGAAGACATTGGAAGATATATGAAAACAGCCTATGTACAGAATCTCCCTCTTTCTGCAGTAGAACTATGTCTTCCTGTGGTCACTGAGCTATGCAATGCCAGCCCAAGGTACAGATAGTTATGAGAATCAAACTAATCATTAAAACTAATCAATGATATTCTCCCTCACACAAATCATTAAAGCAGATGATACAAATGGATATGACAGACCATGGCCCACTAATTTCTTACTTGTAAACAGAGCCTTGAGTTTAACTGAAATCAAGCTGTTCCATGTATTAAGTTAGGGCCAATATAAAGATTTTCTTAGCCAAGAATAATTACAAATATGAAATTACTAAAATATGAAATTGCTTATGACTAATCAATAAAAGTGAGTCAAGAATAATTGCCAAATAGGAAACTACATTATTTAGATGATAATAACTCAATTGGATCTACTGCTTTGTAATTAATGGTTTACATGGATACTTTAATCTCTGCAGTTCATGTTGTATTTCCAAAAAGTAAATACTTAATCCTCATCAGTGTGAGATAAATTAAAGAAAGAAGCTTATATTTCTTCTTCTGATGAAGGGCAAACTCTTCCAAATAGAAGTGTAGCATCTACTTTGCAGAACTACCACATAAGAATTTTAAATAACTTGGATTATTTCGGTACCAAGTGGGATTTGAGGGTGAAGAATATAGATTTCTAAATTGGAATTTCTGTAGCTATGGCAATTAATATCCTCAGTAGAGCAGAAGTACCAGGAGAAGTGTAAAGAATCAGAATCTTAGCAGTCATTGATCCATTCAACACCTAAATACAGTCCATATTGCTAGATAATATGCAGAGGGAAATGGAACTGAGGATATCCATCTATCTATCTATCTAACACTTTTGAAGTGGAATGCCTCATCATAGAGGGAGAAGTCACTGTTAGAGAAAAATCTGTGGGACATACAGATGTCCCACAGCATTCCAGAGTCAAAGACCAGGTTCTATTATTTAATTTAGAATATTTCTAGTTTTTATTGGTTGAAACAATAGTGACTGAAGAAATGCTATTTCAAAATCTATATAATAAAAAGAAATGTGATTTCTGAGTTCAGAAAACATAGAAAAAGATTAGTGTTAAAATTTACCCTGCAATCACAAAGAACAATAATTCATTATGTTTCATGTCTAAACTGCTGCCAAAGCTTTCAAATGAAATAGTTAAGTTTTGACAGCGCAGCAAATGACCTCCATTTTTTAAATTGTTGAAGGTAAGATAAAATTGTCCATCCAGTTATGGAATCTGTTTACTGCAACTGAGAATGACTGAAACATTCCTGTTCACAAAAATCTGTCCTAAAGTTTTCTTTCTGGTGACAGCTCTTATCCTTCCGTTGTCAGTGTTGCTGAAAAGGTTTGCAAGGGCTTTTTCAGCATATAGAAAAGATTCTACTCTTTTTCTTTCAAAAGTATCTATTTCTTAGTGTGTGACAACTGCTTATGATAAAATGATAGCCTTTTTATGTGTAATATAGAATTCCTTTGCTGAATACTTACACACCCTAAGGGAAATTCTTTCTTGTGTTAGTCCTGATAATTCGGTGAAATAGTATAAAAGTGGCCACTCCTTTCTCATCATAAACATTCTTAAATGCCGCTTCTCAGAACTTATATGAAAATCACTTCCCATGATTGTGGACTTTATTATACTTTTAATTACTCGTTTTTGTGTTTTGTTCTGATACCTCCAACTTATGAAATCTGTTCCCATTATTCTCATATTAAAGGCATGAAATTTTCTATAAAGACAGATAACTTTGTTTTCCATCTTAATTTTGTACACACTCTTAGAAAGACAGAGAATGCCATGGTGGTAGCCAAAGAATTTATACAGATTCTGCTTAATTTTGTGTTTCAAACCTATGAAGCATATTCTAAAGTAATAATCATAACACTTAAAATACACCTACTTGCATAACATTTTTGTTGAAGTGGGTTTTAGGGATTATATGTTCTGCAACATTTCTGGCAAGAGAGTACAAAGAATATTTTTAAATGAAACTTCCATTTTTTACTTTAGCTCCTTTTTTTGATTGAGAAGTTATGAAATATTTTACCCTCATTTCACAAATGAAAATGTGTTAAAATGCAATGAATCTACCACATTAACTCTATGAAACATTGTCTGTATTTGTTAAACACTTCAAAATTCTGCTGCGAACCAGTTAATTCTAAGTAATTTCTCAGTTAAATATTTACATGGGCTTTCATGATGATAATCTCTCGCCTGTCTTAAATATCAGCAGATTGTCCAGTGTAGCACACTGTAATAGCAACTCACTAGGACTTAAAATGGTTTAGCTGGTTGGGACTATTTTTGCATAGTTTTATCCTAGCTAAAAGAGATAAAAGCTTTAGGAATGCCTTTCCTTGTCTACATTTCTAATGTCCAGAGTTCTGTTTTAAAATGAATGCTTGTATGGGGATGTTTACATCATGAATATCCTAAATACAGTCTTAAGTTTCTCTTTCAGTAAGGCAATAAATCTTTATGATTGTAAAATTTTAGGAATAACTCAGTTTACAGTTATTTTCATAAAGCCTAAGTAGATGGAAAAAGTAAAAAAAAAGGATAGAAATTATTCTTCACCAAATTAAACTGAAGAAGAAAATAATGCATAGATTATGCAAAGATTCTATATGCAGAAAGATACTTAAGACATGATTCTCCAAATAGGAAAATGGTAAACATGTAAAACATCAATAGTAGTCAAAGATTTAAATAATCATAATAAAGATGATGTCACAAATAGTAGATGATTAATTCTTTTTTTTTAATTTGAGCTTTCACAGACTTCAGAGATTTTTTGTTTGTTTGTTTGTTTCTTGAAGTATAACATATATACAGAAGAGTATATATAACAAGTTGTAGTTAAAAATATTTTTTAATATATCCAAAATTGAATATATCCACATTACCAACATACAGATCAAGAATAAGAGCAGTTGAACATACCCATGATACCAAAATCCAGATCAAGAATCAGAGCAAGCGCTCATGGTTTTTTGATTCTATTATGATAAGAGTAGATTATTAATTCTTAGATAAACTGTAAGGCAGTTTTACTCTTAGACATCACAGAGTGGAATGATCACTTCAGATGAGAAATAGAGACAAGACTGAAAGTCCTCCAATGTGGTATTTAAGTCCAAGGCAAAGTTTTGAAAATAAATATAATTATATGTAGACCAGGAATCTGTTACCTACCACTGATGCTCAGTATTATTTTATCTCTGTTTAGTTCCTTATGATCTAGTTTTGTAAGTACTTACTAATTCTCTTCTGTAAGTATGTTAAAAGGAAAAAAGTGATTCTTTGCCCTCCAAAACTCATAGTCAACCAAGACGATGAGTAAAACATACATATAATGGCATCTACAAGGTTAGAGTAAGAAGGAATTATTGAAGGGTTCTGAGGCAAATGCTGAGCTCTGCCCAAGTTTAATTTGAGGAGCTTCAGCCTCGTTATGAGTTTTGCTAAGTGATAGGTTAATCCATTGTTTGACTTTACTAAATGCAAAGAATAGTTAGCTGGAGAATTGCAAATAACATTCAGTTCAGTTCAGTTCAGTTGCTCAGTCATGTCCGACTCTTTGCAACCCCATGAACTGCAGCACACCAGGCCTCCCTGTCCACCAGCAAGTCCCAGAGTCCACCCAAACTCATGTCCATTGAGTCGGTGATGCCATCCAGCCATCTCATCCTCTGTCGTCCACTTCTCCTCCTGCCCTCAACCTTTCCCAGCATCAGGGTCTTTTACAATGTGTCAGCACTTCTCATCAGGTGGCCAAAGTATTGGAGTTTCAGCTTCAACATCAGTCCTTCCAATGAACACCCAGGACTGATCTCCTTTAGGATGGACTGGTTGGATCATCCTCAAATTTTAATTTCCTAATTCAGGAAAAAATATGATTTTTCTATACTTCGTTGACCTATGTTTTACTACTAATAATATTGATATTATTTTTCTTTGTAAATCAACTAATAATATTTAATAAATATTCTTAATATTAATGTAATAGAGCTAGGATTAAAATTTGGTCATGGATAATCCAAATAGTGAATTGGATTAAACATATCATTGGAGATGAAAAATAACTCCACTTTTTCATCAAAATCCTTGCTGGGTCCTAGAGTTAGCAAAGGTCAGGAGTGGGGGAGTACTTAGAATCATGACTGTCTGGGAGTCATGTTAGTGGGTTTATCTGTGAGTATACCATATCTTACTTTGGGGCTTCTAACAAAAAGTTGCTCATAATTTTTTTTAATCCATTGAATACATTCCAAGTCAAGTTTAATATTTTCATCTTATGTAGGCTTTTGCTATGTAATTTTTCTTAACTAGTAAAGGGAATGGAATTTTTATTACATGTGGCTCAGAATTAACTATACTCTCTTGAATGTTCAGTATGTGTATGTTTTAGTAGCTCGCATTTAAAACCACTGAAAGATATGTCAACATTTGGATGTATATCAAAAATGTTATGTGTAAGTTTAACTATTCGTGAAATTATAATAGTTTCCAAGGGTAAAGGGGAAGAGTTTTATCTGAAGCCAAGATTGTGTCAATCTTAAAAAAATGACACAAGCCCTTGTGATTATCTTGTAATTAATCTTTGGTATATTTTGATTTGAAAATTTGGTTTTCTTATCATATCAGAAATTTACCCTCCTAAAGTTGACCTAATTAGGCAGTTTTCTTTGGCTGTTTATCATTTGGCAGGTGTTTTTGGTCAAACAAACAAAAAGAACTGATCACATTTTTAATTCCCTGGTTTTTTCAGTTCAGTCCAGTTCAGTTGCTCAGTCGTGTCCGACTCTTTGCAACCCCATGAATCGCAGCACGCCAGGCCTCCCTGTCCATCACCAACTCCCAGAGTTCACCCAAGCTCATGTCCATCGAGTCGGTAATGCCATCAAGCCATCTCATCCTCTGTCATCCCCTTCTCCTCTTGCCCCTAATCCCTCCCAGCATCAGAGTCTTTTCCAATGAGTCAACTCTTCACATGAGGTAGCCGAAGTATTGGAGTTTCAGCTTTAGCATCAGTCCTTCAAAAGAACGCCCAGGACTGATCTCATTTAGAATGGACTGGTTTGATCTCCTTGCAGTCCAAGGCCACCCTGGTTTTTATTCCTGCCTAAATCAATAAATACCAACCCCAGGTTAGTAGGTGCCAAATATGCTACTGATGATCAGTGAAGAAATAACTCCAGAAAGAATGAAGGGAGGCAGCCAAAGCTAAAACAACACCCAGTTGTGGATGGGACTGGTGATAGAAGCAAGGTTCAATGCTGTAAAGAGCATTATTTCATAGGAACCTGGAATGTTAGGTCCATGAATCAAGGCAAATTGCAAGTGGTCAAACAGGAGATGGCAAGAGTGAACATCGACATTCTAGGAATTAGCGAACTAAGATGGACTGGAATGGATGAATTTAACTCAGATGACCATTATATCTACTACTGTGGGCAGGAATCCCTTAGAAGAAATGGAGTAGCCATCATAGTCAACAAAAGAGTCTGAAATGCAGTACTTGAACGCAGTCTCACAAATGACAGAATGATCTGTGTTCGTTTCCAAGGCAGACAATTCAATATCATAGTAATCCAAGTCTATGCCCTGACCAGTAATGCTGAAGAAGCTAAAATTGAACAGTTCTATGAAGATCTACAAGACCTTCTAGAACTAACACCCAAAAAAGATATCTTTTTCATTATAGGGGACTGGAATGCAAAAGTAGGAAGTCAAGAAACACCTGGAGTAACAGGCAAATTTGGCCTTCGAGTACGGAATGAAGTAGGGCAAAGGCTAATAGCATTCTGCCAAGAGAATGCACTGGTCATAGCAAACACCCTCTTCCAACAACACAAGAGAAGACTCTACACATGGACATCACCAGATGGTTGACACCAAACTCAGATTGATTATATTCTTTGCAGCCAAAGATAGAGAAGCTCTATACAGTCAGCATAAACAAGACTGGGAGCTGACTATGGCTCAGATCATGAACTCTTTATTACCAAATTCAGACTGAAATTGAAGAAAGTGGAGTAAACCACTAGCCCATTTAGGCATGACCTAAATCAAATCCCTTATGACTATACAGTGGAAGTGAGAAATAGATTTAAGGGACTAGATCTGACAGACAGAGTGCCTGATGAACTATGGACAAAGGTTCCTGACATTGTACAGGAGACAGGAATTAAGACTATACCCACCCCCCCACACAGAAAAAAAGCAATGCAAAAGGGTAAAATGGCTGTCTGAGGAGGCCTTACATATAGATGTGAAAGAAGGGAGGTGAAAAGCAAAGGAGAAAAGGAAAGATATACCCATTTCAATACAGAGTTCCAAAAAATAGCAAGGAGAGACAAGAAAGCCTTCCTGAGCAATCAATGCAAAGAAATAGAGGAAAACAATAGGATGGGAAAGACCAGAGATCTCTTCAAGAAAATTAGAGATACCAAGGGAACATTTCATGCAAAAATGGGCTCGATAAAGCATAGAAACTGTCTGGACCTAACAGAAGCAGAAGATATTAAGAAGAGGTGGCAAGAATACACAGAAGGACTGTACAAAAAAGATCTTCATGACCCAGATAATCACAATGGTGTGATCACTCATCTAGAGCCAGACATCCTGGAATGTGAAATCAAGTGGGTCTTAGGAAGCATCACTGCAAAAAAGGCTAGTGGAGCTGATGGAATTCCAGTTGAGCTATTTCAAATCCTGAAAGATGATGCTGTGAAAGTGCTGCACTCAATATGCCAGCAAATTGGGAAAACTCAGCAGTGGCCACAGGACTGGAAAAGGAGGTCAGTTTTCATTCCAATCCCAAAGAAAGGCAATGCCAAAGAATGCTCAAACTACTGCACAATTGTGCTCATCTCACATGCTAGTAAAGTAATGCTCAAAATTCTCCAAGCCAGGCTTCAGCAATATGTGAAGCATGAAGTTCCAGATGGTCAAGCTGGTTTTAGAAAAGGCAGAGGAATCAGAGCTCAAACTGCTGACATCTGCTGAATCATTGAAAAAGCAAGAGAGTTCCAGAAAAACATCTATTTCTGCTTTATTGACTATGCCAAAGCCTTTGACTATGTGCATCACAATAAACTATGGAAAATTCTGTAAGAGATGGGAATACCAGACCACCTGACCTGCCTCTTGAGAAACCTGTATGCAGGCCAGAAAGCAACAGTTAGAACTGGACATGGAACAACAGACTGGTTCCAAATAGGAAAAGGAGTATGTCAAGGCTGTATATTGTCACCCTGCCTATTTAACTTATATGCAGAGTACATCATGAGAAATGCTGGACTGGAAGAAACACAAGCTGGAATCAACATTACCGGGAGAAATATCAATAACCTCAGATATTCAGATGACACCACCCTTATGGAGAAAGTGAACAAGGACTTAAGAGCCTCTTGATGAAAGTGAAAGAGGAAAGTGAAAAAGTTGTCTTAAAGCTCAAACTTCAAAAAATTAAAATCACGGCATCCAGTCCCATCACTTCATGGCAAATAGATGGGGAAAGAGTGGAAACAGTGTGAGACTTTATTTTTTGGGCTCCAAAATCACTGCAGATGGTGACTGCAGCCATGAAATTAAAAGACGTTTACTCCTTGGAAGGAAAGTTATGACCAACCTAGGAAGCATATTAATAAGCATAGACATTACTTTGTCAACAAAGGTCTGTCTAATCAGTGGTCATGTATGGATGTGAGAGTTGGAGTATAAAAAAAGCTGAGTGCCAAAGAATTGATGCTTTTGAACTGTGGTGTTGGAGAAGACTCTTGAGAGGCCCTTGGACTGCAAGGAGATTCAACCAGTCCATCCTAAAGGAGATCAGTCCTGGGTATTCATTGGAAGGACTGATGCTGAGGCTGAAACTCCAATACTTTGGCTACCTGATGTGAAGAGTTGACTCATTTGAAAAGACCCTGATGCTGGGAAAGATTGAGGACAGAAAGAGAAGGGGGCGACAGAGGATGAAATGGTTGGATGGCATCACCGACTCGGTGGACATGGGTTTGGGTGGACTCTGGGAGTTGGTGATAGACAGGGATGCCTGGCATGCTGTGGTTCATGGGGTCGCAAAGAGTTGGACACAACTGAGTGACTGAACTGAAATCAATAAAACATAGGCTCTACATGTCCCTGTAACATTAATTTTTCCAAAAATAGGTAAAAGAATAAATACGTATATTTTATGAATGCTTGCTAGTTGTTCAGTCACGGCCAGCTCTTTGAGACCCCATGATTCCCACCAGATTCCTCTGTCCATGGGATTTTTCCAGGCAAGAATACTGGAGTAGATTTCCATTTCCTTCTCCACATTTTATGAATACTTTGTGGAGGAAGACTCAGGAAGATCTGGCTAACACTGAGCATTGTTGATGGCTTGCCAGGTGGATCAACAGTAAAGAATTCACCTGCAGTGCAGGAGGCACAGGAGACATGGGTTCAAGCACTGAGTCGGGAAGATCCTATGGAGGGAGAAATGGCAACCCATTCCAGTATTCTTGCCAGGAAAATCCCATGGACAGAGGGGCCTGGCAAGCTACAGTCCATAGTGTCACAAAGACTAGAACTTGACTGAGCGATTGATCACACACGCACAATCATTGGTGATACATGTAGAATTTTTTGTATAAATGCTTTTTCAAAATTAGTTACAGGAATTTATACTAAATTCTGACAATTTTAATCAAAGAAAAGCTATGAGTGAAAAATTAAAATATATTTGTGATATTTTTATTCTAAATAAAGTTGGATGGTGAAATTACCATGACATGACATTTATGAAAATTTAATTTCTATGAAAAACCAAAAAATATATATACATAGTAAATACATCCTCACAAGCACACCTGATGTTTTACTTTAAATGTAGTTATGACTTTTAAAGAAAATGGTTACATTATAAAAATGAATCCTAATTTTTAAAAATTAGATAATAATGCCTCTCCTGAAGGGATGAAGGTGAATTCAGATGTCCAAGTGTGTCTTTACTAGATTTCTCATATTCCAAAGAGCTTAAGGCATTTAATATATAATAGGTTAACCATACATATTCTAAAAACCCATTGAAAGTGCTGGCTTTACCCAAAAGCTTTTTTTTTTTTTAAACAGTGGATTGATTTCTCATTATGATTTTTTTTTTTCAGTCATAAACAGGTGCTTGGTGTTGAATAAGACAGTGATTCTACCATTGTACTTACAGTCTGGTGAATCATTTCCTAAATAATTATTTAAATGGAATTATGATAAATAATTTAAAGGACAAGTACAGGCACCTTAAGACTAATGCAATAGACATTCATCTCTTTATGTGGACAATCCAGGGAGGTCAGGCTGTCTTTTCTTGAGGTCAGTTTGTGCTCTGGGGAATGGAGGGGTCTGTGTCTAGTGTCACCTAGAAAGCTCTTACAGGTGAGCAAGTAAGCAGGTGGTGAAGCAGAACGATGGAGGAGAGTAATAGATGGATCAAATCCACCTATTTGGAGGTACATCAGTTGGACTTGGGGACTGGATGTGAAAGAGAAGTGAGAGAGGCAAGTATGGAAGGCGAGTTCTAGGTTCCCAACAAGAGCTCTAGCAGGATGGTGCGTGGGTCTGCAGAGTTGGGGTGCTGGAAAAGGCCCAGTTTTGGTGGGAGGGCCCTAAATGTGGTGTCGCTGTGCTAAATTCACATGCTGGTGAGAGCAGAGTGGGTGTATCAGGCAGGCAGTTGGATGTGTGGACCTACAAGCTCAAATATAAACTGAATAAAAATTTTGGCATCATTGGCCTGGAGAATCCAAAGTCCATTGTATAATACGAGATCATAGCAGGAGAATGGGGAGAAAATGGGCCTGAACCCTCACACTGAAAGGCATTATAGGGAAGGAGGAAGCAGCCAGAGAGACTGAGAAGCCTCCAGAAGGGTAACAACTAGCCATCAATCCCAAAGACTTTACACAGCAGTGGCATCATCATTCTGGTTTTTGTGTTGAGATTTTCTGTGTAATAGTAATTATCTGTGAGAATTGGGAGATTCAGATTAGTGCACCTGGGACTTCCTGCACCTTTTGTAAAATTGAAAAAAAAAAAAGGTTATTTTTTCTACCACTTGAAAGAATACTTTTCATGAGAAAGTATTAAATAATGTCTATGAGGCTAAAAATTAAGTGGTATGAGTAGGTGAATGTTGAAGCTGATGTCATAACCAGGTGTTTTCTCAGAGGGAAACTACAGAGCCACTCTCAACCAAAAATGCTGTTGCATTTATAGAGTTTAAATACATGAAGAGGCATTTTTTTTCTGCCTATAAATATTGTTACCATTAATTGATGGCAGGCTGATTAAAAAAAAAAAAAGACATGGTTCCAATCAAATGAGAGTCATCCCTGGGAGTGATCACTGGTTAAGAATCTTTCTTTTGTTTTGTCGTGTTAACTCTGAAGATAAACCAGTTAAAGGACAGTTCACCATTATTAAGGTATTGTATAGTCTAAGCTTGGAAGCGCTCAGATCACTTTATTATTTTTTTTATTTTTTAAATTTTAAAATCTTTAATTCTTACATGCGTTCCCAAACATGAACCCCCCTCCCACCTCCCTCCCCACAACATCTCTCTGGGTCATCCCCATGCACCAGCCTGAAGCAAGCTGCACCCTACGTCAGACATGGACTGGCGATTCAATTCTTACATGACAATATACATGTTAGAATTCCCATTCTCCCAAATTATCCCACCCTCTCCCTCTCCCTCTGAGTCCAAAAGTCCGTTATACACATCTGTGTCTTTTTTCCTGTCTTGCATACAGGGTCGTCATTGCCATCTTCCTAAATTCCATATATATGTGTTAGTATACTGTATTGGTGTTTTTCTTTCTGGCTTACTTCACTCTGTATAATTGGCTCCAGTTTCATCCATCTCATCAGAACTGATTCAAATGAATTCTTTTTAACGGCTGAGTAATACTCCATTGTGTATATGTACCACAGCTTTCTTATCCATTCATCTGCTGATGGACATCTAGGTTGTTTCCATGTCCTGGCTATTATAAACAGTGCTGCGATGAACATTGGGGTACATGTGTCTCTTTCAATTCTGGTTTCCTCGGTGTGTATGCCCAGAAGTGGGATTGCTGGGTCATAAGGTAGTTCTATTTGCAATTTTTTAAGGAATCTCCACACTGTTCTCCATAGTGGCTGTACTAGTTTGCATTCCCACCAACAGTGTAGGAGGGTTCCCTTTTCTCCACACCCTCTCCAGCATTTATTGCTTGCAGATTTTTGGATCGCAGCCATTCTGACTGGTGTGAAGTGGTACCTCATTGTGGTTTTGATTTGCATTTCTCTAATAATGAGTGATGTTGAGCATCTTTTCATGTGTTTGTTAGCCATCTGTATGTCTTCTTTGGAGAAATGTCTATTTAGTTCTTTGGCCCATTTTTTGATTGGGTTGTTCATTTTTCTGGAATTGAGCTGCATAAGTTGCTTGTATATTTTTGAGATTAGTTGTTTGTCAGTTGCTTCATTTGCTATTATTTTCTCCCATTCAGAAGGCTGTCTTTTCACCTTGCTTATATTTTCCTTTGTTGTGCAGAAGCTTTAAATTTTAATTAGATCCCATTTGTTTATTTTTGCTTTTATTTCCAGAATTCTGGGAGGTGGATCATAGAGGATCCTGCTGTGATTTATGTCTGAGAGTGTTTTGCCTATGTTCTCCTCTAGGAGTTTTATAGTTTCTGGTCTTACATTTAGATCTTTAATCCATTTTGAGTTTATTTTCCCTGTCAAGCTACCAGCCACATTTTTCACAGAACTAGAACAAATAATTTCAAGATTTGTATGGAAATACAAAAAACCTCGAACAGCCAAAGCAATCTTGAGAAAGAAGAATGGAACTGGAGGAATCAACTTGCCTGACTTCAGGCTCTACTACAAAGCCACAGTCATCAAGACAGTATGGTACTGGCACAAAGACAGACATATAGATCAATGGAACAAAATAGAAAGCCCAGAGATAAATCCACACACATATGGACACCTTATCTTTGACAAAGGAGGCAAGAATATACAATGGAGTAAAGACAATCTCTTTAACAAGTGGTGCTGGGAAAACTGGTCAACCACGTGTAAAAGAATGAAACTAGATCACTTTCTAACACCGTACACAAAAATAAACTCAGATCACTTTAAAAGTTTTTGTATACATCTGTGTCTCTTTTGCTGTCTTGCATACAGGGTTATCATTACCATCTTTCTAAATTCCATATATATGTGTTAGTATACTGTATTGGTGTTTTTCTTTCTGGCTTACTTCACTCTGTATAATAGGCTCCAGTTTCATCCACCTCATTAGAACTGATTCAAATGTATTCTTTTTTATGGCTGAGTAATATTCTACTGTATATAAGTACCACAGCTTTCTTATCCATTCATCTGCTGATGGACATCTAGGTTGCTTCCATGTCCTGGCAGGGATGGTATGGGGAGGGAGGAGGGAGGGGGGTTCATGATGGGGAACACGTGTATACCTGTGGCAGATTCATGTTGATGTATGGCAAAACCAATACAATATTGTAAAGTAATTAACCTCCAATTAAAATAAATAAATTTATATTAAAATAAATAAATCACAAAAAAGTTTTTGTATAATCAATAAAATTAGTATTAATTTTCACAGCATTCTTTGTAAGGCAGGCATACTTAAAGCAATTGACTAATATGTGTTCTTTTTGCCTTGTAGGGCTCCCTGGGGATACAAGGCCCCCAAGGTCCACCTGGAAAAGAAGGTCAGAGGGTAAGTAAACTCAGAACAGCTGGCAGGCATACTAACTCAAAGGTTACTTATTTCTGAACACTTATAAAAATAAATTGGAATACAGCAGGCAAATGGCCAGTGGGAAAATATCAACTATCTGAAACCTGACATTTGAGATTTTGACAGAGCTTTTACAATCCAGAAAATTCTATATATTTTCCAGATTGGCAGCACAAGTGTGGAGATACTGTTTGGGTGAAATGAATTAACTGTAATTTGATCTGGAACACGTGATCCTATTTTGAGGGTTTTGAGTTAAGCTCATCTTTGCTGATTTAAGTTTAATGAGTTATCTTTGCAGAGTTTTAGCCTGTTCATGAATTCAGGAAAGACCGTGGATATTAAGTGCATTTTTTAGCCAAATTAAATTATTGACATTGGTGACTCTTTGTAGTTAACTTTTCCTACCTTTGAGATATGTATGTATCACGTGAACACATCGTACTTGCCGAGGGAGTATAGCAGTCAACTTCCAGTTCAGTTAGGCTTACTGGCTCCCAGTAAAAGGAAGCCCTGCAGTGAGACTTGGTTAGCCCTCCATGAACACTCTCTGCAGTGGGGTACCCCATTCCTGTGGCTAACTGTTATTAACTATTTTGAAATCATGCTAAAGATTACAAACATTTTATATGCGCTTTCTTATATGAGTAGTATTTTTAACTTTTGTTACCTTATAGATGAGAATTGTGTGACTCATGGAGTGTAGATGCCTTGCCTAAAGTTATAGAACTAATGAAAAATCAAGCTAGGACTTGAATTTGGGCTTTCTGACTTTGGATTTCATGTTCTCTTTTACTGTCTCAGCATATTAACCCCAGAACTCTTTCTTAGTCATTTAAATTTATTATTCCTTGTTCTGCCCCCTGGCAAATAAGTCTGTTGCCTTAGATATATGAGTCCTTCAAATATTTGAAGACCTATGGTGTTTTTACCAAGGTTTACCTTTTGTCAGATTGATAATAAAATCCACATTCTCTAAGCTCTTCCTCTTGTCTAGATTATTGACTACCTAACATGCCAACAGTCTTTCCCAGAAAACACTCATGAACCTTCTGAAGGTGTCAGTAATGGAACTGGAGGTATATATGATATTCAGGGCAGAGTTAAGTGTGGCAAATATGCCCTGTGCCTATGACCACAGGCTTCTCTTGCAACCTAAGATGAGCCAATGCTCCTGTTAATGGCATCACACTTTGTTTTTCCTAACTCCTTCTACTAGAGCAGCTCTCTTTTTTACAATTTGTTTTCCAGAGTTACAATTAAAAGTTCATTAGGAAAAAAAATGAACTAGATGACATCGAAGTTTGTTCAGTTAAAAAATTCTGTATCCAGTTCTTTTTCCCAGTGGCTATTTCAGTGAACATAATAGGGTTTAATAAGTTTGGATGATGAAAAAAACAGAAGAAAAATGTTGTGAATAATAGCTAACATTTATGACGTACCTATTTAATTTTATTTGTTTCTCACAATAGCTCTGTGAGGTAGATTCTACTACAGTGCTCATAGGGAAACGGAGTTTGTTCGGGAGCCTGAATAGAACACATTACTATTAAGTAGATTATGTGGATATTTTAAAACTATCTACAAAGTAGTCTCATTTGGGTTCTACTCTCAACACCTATGTGTATAATTATAGTTTCCTCTTTTTAGCTCTCCAGCTCACTATCCAAGAGTTCATTAATCCACCTGATCAAAGTTGTAAATAGTCTAGAGAAAAAGTTGAAGACTACTTCCCTAGATCTGTGCTTTTGAGGCTGCCTTAAGCATTTTACCCACTGGAGGCAGAGGACTAGATGAAATGACCTTGTGTAGTTATGCCTAAGCTTCTTATTTTCTCAGTCATGGCCAAGATGGTTGTTCCATTTAGGACCATGTTTCCTAATTAACTTCTGTCTTCAGCGTCCAGGGTACACTTTGCTCATAGTAACTACCCCTTCATGGAAACTGAGTGATCAGTTATACCCCCTAGTTAATATATAAAGAACAAAGTAATTAAGGAACACATAATGAAATATGTAAGGAACACATGCAACTCAGTAGCAAAACATGCAATAACCCAGTTTTCAACGGGACAAAGGACCTGAATAGACACTTATCAGAAGACGACATACAAATGGCCAGTGGCTATGTGAGAAAGTGCTCAGTGTAGCTAATCATTAAGGAAAACTAATCAAAACCACAGTGAGTATCACCCCACAGTTGCTAGAATGGCCAGTATCAGAAAGACAAGAGATAAGCATTGACAAAGTTATGGAGAAGAGGGAACCCAGGCTCCCTGCTGGTGGGAATGTAAATTGGTGTAGCCCCCATGGAGAACAGTATGGAGGTTCCTCCAAAAAGTAGAACTACCTTATGAGCCACCAGTCTCACTTGTGAGTGCATGTCTAAAGGAATGAAACCAGTATTTTGAAGAAATATGCATACTCCCATGATATGGAAGCAACCTAAATATCTATTGACAGATGAATGAATAAAGAAAATACGATTAAACACACGCATACAGTGGAATATTATTTCAGCCTTAATAAAGAAGGAAATCTTGCAATTGTAACAAAATGGATGAACCTGGAGGACATTATGCTGAATGAAATAAGCCAGGCATGGAAAGACAAATGCTCACTTATATGTGGAATCTGAAAATGTAAAAATCCATAGAAACAGAGAGTAGAGTGGTGATTACTATAGGATGGGGGAGGGGGGAGATGTGGATCACAGGGTACAAAGTTTTAGGTGTACAAGATGAATAAGTTCTGGGGACCTTAATGTACAGCAATGAGAGTGTAATTAATACTGTGTTGTATACTTAAGTCTTAGGGGTTTCCACCACAAAGAGGTAACTATTTGTGAGCAGATGGATCTGTTAATTAACTTGATTATTGTAACTATTTCATGATGTGTTAAGTATATCAGGTCAAGTTGTATACCTTAAATATATGCAGTTTTAATTTTCAACAATGACTCAATAAAGTAGAATGATAATAAAACTAAGAAACAGGGTTTTAATTTCAACTCCAGAAAGTAGTTTATAGTCCCTGGGTGGTTTGGGATGGAAATTATGGAGCTAAGTGGGTGAAGGTAGGCAGAGTGTCCGACTTCCTCCCTCAGTAGCAGCAGTTTTTTAAAAAAAATTTGTGTGGTAAGAACATTTAACCATGAGGTCTACTCTCTTAACAAATTTTAAGTATACAATGAAATTGTACTTCTTTTTAAAAATAAAGTATAGTTGATTTGTAATGTCAGGTTAATTATTGCTGTACAGCAAAGTAACTCAGTTACATAGGCATTCCTTTTTAATATTCTTTTCCATTATGGCTTATCATAGGATATTAAATATAGTTCCCTGTGCTATAGCATAAGCGCTTGTGGTTTATCAATTCTATATATAAAAGCTTGCATCTGCTAACCCCAACCTACCTCTCTATAGCTCCCCCAACCCCCTCCCCCTTGCAACCACAAGCGTGTTCTGTGTATCCCTGAGTCTGTTTCTGTTTACATTGAAACTGTACTTCCAACTTGGACTGACAAGTGGTCATTTCAAGGCACTGCCTCCTTTGTTTTAACGAAAACTTCTTCCCAGTCAGATCTTTGCCATTCCTACAGCTGTGCAGTGGCCTTTCTGAATCACAGAGTAGGAACTGATCCTTGTCGTCATTAAATTTCACCTTCTGCGTTTTAGTTTCTAACACCTTTCTGTTAGGTGTTTCCCAGTGAAATAGCTCTGCTGCTGCTGCTGCTAAGTCACTTCCGTCATGTCCGACTCAGTGCAACCCCATAGACAGCAGCCCACCAGGCTCCCCCATCCCTGGGATTCTCCAGGCAAGAACACTGGAGTGGGTTGCCATTTCCTTCTCCAATGCATGAAAGTGAAAAGTCAAAGTGAAGTCGCTCAGTCATGTCTGACTCTTAGTTCTACACCACCTTAAATTTTGATAAGCCTACCCTCTGAGTCTTCATTCATATCACTAATGAATCCTGAGCAGGACAGGCCTGACTCCATGTAACACCTTGTCTACCATTGATGTTCGTGTGGCATGATACAAATCATGTACAAATACATCTGACCTCTCCTTCCTTCCCACCCACATTTCTTAATCTGTCTTGTAAGATAATTATAAGAGTCTTTGTCAGACTAGCTGAAATGAAAAATATTCAAATGAGGTTCTTTAAAAATAATGATGCTTCAAATTGAAATCGTACACCCTAACAAAGCTTACATTTCAGAAGAAGGTGAATTAACCAGTAATTCAAACTTATGTATTCTTCATGATAATTATGAAGGAGCATATTCAAATTATAAAGTCCAACCACTATATTATGCAAATTTGCTCCATTTATAAATATGTATAGTCCAGGTAATTTTATATTACTTTTTATTCTATCTTATCAAGAGTAACAGTGTCAGAAACTAAAGAATGTAGTAGAATTTTACAGATAATGTTAGGCCAGCTTTGTTATTATTACTACTGCTTTTTCACAAATGCCGTATAGTTAAAGGAAGACATTTAGGTCAGGTATTATTGATGTTAGTCACATTTAAAAATGATTATTTCCAAATGTGCTCAATGACTCATTCTGCTTTTCAGTTACTTGAAGGGGAAGCACATTAAAGAAATAAGTAGTCTTAAATATTTTCATTTAGGGCCAACTTACTGCCATTATTTCTTCTCTACTCAAGAGTTAAGCCATGCACAGCTCTTTTGGACACACAAATGTACGTGTCTGTGTGTGAGTATGTGTATGTACATACGCACAAACAGACGTACACACTGAAAGCTAAGACCAATAAGATTTCATTTCTCTGAAATTTGTATAGAAAACAACAGAAAAATTTAGGAATTTAACATTCTTTTCTATTAACCTATTCTCAAGCAAATCCATATGTTTTTACAGGTGTTTGATCAGGAAGGAGCTGACTATCACTAAGTTTATTGAGATGAAATATATAATATGTGCAAGTTTATGTACCTTACTCCTAGGTATAACATCTTTAAGGAAAGTAGAAGAAATCGTTGATTTGTTAGTTTTTCTCAATGATTAAAAAGAGAGTATCTTCTATTCTACAATATCAAATACAAGTGTCAAATGGAAACGTACCTTTAAAAAAATTATGTTTCTATAAAGCATCATAGAAAAATGTTAATAATACTACTGTTACTTCTATTAAGGCATAAGGACTCTGACTGATAAATTCCTGTTATTTTTCTGTTTAACCCTTTGTGTAGTTTTCTATATGCACAGTAAGAACATTATTTTTTCACAAGTACCACACCAAAAATTCTGTTTAAATTTTCATTAGTTGACTTTATCTTCTTCACTGTCTTAGAAGCTACTAAATTTCAGATTATGTGTTCATCTAATAAAACATAGTAGCAGTGTACTTCTTGTACTTAAGAGCTGCTGTTAACCTTAACAATGTTTGGTGGTGATGTATATCTGAGATTTGTGGTTTTCTGCTTTTGTTTAACCTCCTTATTTCTTCTTTGAATCTTTTATAGACCATTATTTTTTCCCTCTGTTATCTTTTTGAAGTCCTATAAGTAAAACATTTTACTGACACCTGTTTGGGTCTAACATCTTTTATAGATTAACACAGTTTTTAAAATTCAACAAATGTTGAATATTGACCCTAAGCCTCAAACGGGGGTTTATCAGGGAGCAGTAGAGAAGGGCATGCTGGGAACACTTGTCTGGAGACCAAGGAGATGTCCAGCCGTGATGACAGAGAAGGCCCAGGAGGGTGACCAGGATGCTGCAGGGCCAGGAAGTAAGCAGAAGAGAGTTTCAGGGTGCATAGAGGATTCAGCAGCATTAAAATGTGGAGCAAAGTTGGAGGAGAGATACTGGTTAAAAGAAGAGATGACTGGAACTGGTGCCAACTGAGAGAGAAGATTTGGTTGAATAAATGGGAGAGCACTGGAAACAAAACTTGCGAGAAAAGATATGAGGGGATTAGGGGGTACATTGTGAGGAAGGAAAGGCAGCGATGGGGAATCTTGGTGGGGAGAAAAGGATAGGAACTGCATGGGAGCCCAAGGAGATGTCTTAGTGAAAAGGGGAATATTTCAGATGGCTGAGCATGTCTGTGAAAGTTTACAGGAAACACCTCAAAAGAACTGGCATTTGTACCAATTCCCTCTAACATATGGATTCCTTATGCTTCCCTGGTGGCTTAGCTGGTAAAGAATCCACCTGCAATGTGGGAGCCCTGGGTTCGATCCCTGGGTTGGGAAGATCCCCTGGAGAAGCGAATGGCTACCCACTCCAGTACTCTGGCCAGGAGAATTTCCATGGACTGGATAGTCCAAGGGGTCACAAAGAGTGAGACGCAACTGAGAGATTTTCACTTTTATTTTTCTTAATAACTTTTACAAAAACATAAAAAATAATTATCATTTTAAGTGTCCTTCGATTTCTCCTTACAGTCACATTAAGTGCATGACTGAACAACCTCTTGGTTTGAAACAACCAGGGCCTGTTGTTAGTCACTCTAGGTCTCTGAAAGAACATTTATTGGTGAATCAGCTAGGAACTTCCCCAAACACAAGATTGTTTGGCTGAACCTAGGTGACACCACACTCTTACTTTCTCTGCTGCTGGATCTCAATTTCAATCCTGAATAGAGAATTTATATTTTAAATGCCATATAAGTCACCTTCTTGGAGAAGGAAATGGCAACCCACTCTAGTGTTCTTGCCTGGAGAATCCCATGGACAGAGGAGCCTGGCGGGCTACAGGCCATGGGGTCACAAAGAGTTGGACACAACTAAGGAGTAAGTCAAGGCTGCATATTGTCACCCTGCTTATTTAACTTCTATGCAGAGTACATCATGAGAAACGCTGGGCTGGATGAAGCACAAGCTGGAATCAAGATTGCTGGGAGAAATATCAATAACCTCAGATATGCAGATGACACCATCCTTATGGCAGAAAGTGAAGAACTAAAGAGCCTCTTGATGAAAGCGAAAGAGGAAAGTGAAAAAGTTGGCTTAAGACTCAACATTCAGAAAACTAAGATCATGGCATCTGGTCCCATCATTTCATGGCAAATATTGGGGAAACATTGGAAACAGTGACAGACTTCGCTTTTTGGGGCTCCAAAATCACTGCAGATGGTGACTGCAGCCATGAAATTAAAAGACACTTGCTCCTTGGAAGAAAATGTATGACCAACCTAGACAGCATATTCAAAAGCAGAGACATTACTCTGCCAACAAAGGTCCATCTAGTCAAAACTTTGGTTTTTCCAGTGGTCATGTATGGATGTGTTGTTGTTTAGTCATAGTCCTGTCTGACTCTTTTGTGACCCCATGGACTGCAGCCTGCCAGGCTCCCCTGTCCGTGGGATTTTCCCAGGCAAGAATACTGGAGTTGGTTGCCATTTCTTTCTCCAGGGGAACTTCCTGACCCAGGGATTGAACCCAGGTCTCTTGCATCTCCTGCATTGGCAGACAGATTCTTTATCACTGAGCCACAAGAAAAGCCCTGTATGGATGTGAGAGTTGGACTGTAAAGAAAGTTGAGCACTGAAGAATTGATGCTTTTAAACTGTGGTGTTGGAGAAGACTCTTGAGAGTCCCTTGGACTGCAAGGAGATATAACCAGTCCATCCTAAAGGAGATCAGTCCTGGGTGTTCATTGGAAATACTGATGCTGAAGCTGAAACTCCAATACTTCGGCCACCTGATGAGAAGAACTGACCCATTGAAAAGATCCTGATGCTGGGAAAGACTGAAGGAAGGAAGATAAGGGGACAACAGAGGATGAGATGGTTGGATGGCATCACCAACTCAATGGACATGTGTTTGAGCAAGCTCCAGGAGTTGATGATGGACAGGGGAGCCTGGTGTGTTGTAGTCCATGGGGTTGCAGAGTCTGACACAACTGAGCAACTGAACTGAAGTGACTAAACCAAGTCACCCTCTGTCTTGCTCTCAATTTAGCTTCTCTGCCTGTGCCTGTCTGGTTTTTTGTTTTTTTTTTTTCATTTTAATCCCCTCCAGGCAGCCATCCCTTTAATTGTCTCCTTTTAACATTCTTCTGCAGATTTTACTTTTTACTCTCCCTTGAAGTGCTTGCTCCAAGCCACCTTGCAGCCTGCATCTGGGGTCAAGGTTCCTTATGTCCTAAACAGCATGGAGGATTCACCTTCCATATAAACACAGAGGGAAAGCATGTTTGTTTTTTTTTTTTTTGCTTGGACCCATGTATAAATATTGCACATGTTAAACTTCTGGCATTCAGATGACATGTTTTTCCACTTACTTCCTGTGACATTTCCTGAAGACTTCTCCTTAAGGATTACCTTGAGAGCTTTGGAGAGATACCCATCTTTGAGCCTATCTGCTGTCTAGATGGGAAACTGGGCAAGTGTGTACTGTGCAGGCCCAGAGAGCTATGCCTCTCTCCCCTAATGGCTTCTGTGAATGCGCAAAGCTGACATGAGGCACAGAGGATGGAATCCATCAAATCTCCACATGCTCCAGCACTCCTGTTTGCAGGGCTCCATAGACAACTTTGGGGAACTGTTACTGTTGCTCCAGTACCTAATATTGCCAACTTTGCCTTTACTTGACTCTTTCCAGAAACTCACCTTCCTGGAGAAGGAAATGGCAACCCACTCCAGTGTTCTTGCCTAGAGAATCCCAGGGACAGAGGAGTCTGGTGGGCTGTCGTCTATGGGGTCGCACAGAGTCAGACACGACTGAAGCGCCTTAGCAGCAGCAGCAGTTATCCACAGTTTACCTACAAGACTATCAAAATTAACACTTATAAAAGGTCAATAATTGAGAAAACATTTATTAAGTTAATTAATATTGTTAAGAAAATATATTGTGATATGAATTCTACAATATAATAAATCATATGTTGGTTTATTTTGTTTTTTAATTGAAATGTAGTTGGTATTATATCTGTTTCCATTATACGGTGTGGTGATTTGACATTTTAATAGCTCATACTCCATTTAAGTTATTACAGAATAAAGGCTCTATTCCCCTGTACTGTACAATATATCCTTGTTGCTTATTATTTTATTCATTATAGCTTGTATCCCTTAATCCTATATCCCAGTCTTGGGATTCCTCCCATCCTTCTCCTCACTGATAACCATTAGTTTTTTCTCTATACCTATGAATCTGTTTCTGTTTTGTTATATTCATTTGTTTCTTTTATATTTTAGATTCTGCATATAAGTGATAACATACAATATTTGGTTTTCTCTGTACTATTGATTTCACTGGGCATAGCACTCTTCATCTACATTGCTGAAAATGGCAGAATTAAATTCATTTTATGGTTATAAATCCCAATTTATGTGTGTAATTTATATCACATCTTCTTTATCTATTCATCTGTTGATGGACAGTTAAGTTGCTTCCATATCTTAGCCATTATAAATAATCCTGCTCTGAACATCACAGTGCATGTATCTTTTTAAATTAGTGGGTTTTTTTAATTTTTACTTTTACTTTATTTTACTTTACAATACTGTATTGGTTTTGCCATACATTGACATGAATCCACCATGGGTGTACACGCGTTCCCAAACATGAACCCCCTCCCACCTCCCTCCCCATAACATCTCTCTGGGTCATCACCGTGCACCAGCCCCAGGCATGCTGTATCCTGCGTGGGACATAGACTGACGATTCGATTCTTGCATAATAGTATCCATGTTACAATGCCATTCTCCCAAATCATCCCACCCTCTTCCTCTCCCTCTGAGTCCAAAAGTCCGTTATACACATCTGTGTCTTCTTTGCTGTCTTGCATACAAGGTTGTCATTGCCATCTTTCTAAATTCCATATATATGTGTTAGTATACTGTATTGGTGTTTTTCTTTCTGGCTTACTTCATTCTGTATAATCGGCTCCAGTTTCATCCATCTCATCAGAACTGATTCAAATGAATTCTTTTTAACGGCTGGGTAATACTCCATTGTGTATATGTACCACAGCTTTCTTATCCATTCATCTGCTGATGGACATCTAGGTTGTTTCCATGTCCTGGCTATTATAAACAGTGCTGCGATGAACATTGGGGTACATGTGTCTCTTTCAATTCTGGTTTCCTCAGTGTGTATGTCCAGCAGTGGGATTGCTGGGTCATAAGGTAGTTCTATTTGCAATTTTTTAAGGAATCTCCACACTGCTCCAAAGTGGCTGTACTGGTTTTCATTCCCACCAACAGTGTAGGAGGGTTCCCTTTTCTCCACACCCTCTCCAGCATTTATTGCTTGCAGATTTTTGGATCGCAGCCATTCTGACTGGTGGGAAGTGGTACCTCATTGTGGTTTTGATTTGCATTTCTCTAATAATGAGTGATGTTGAGCATCTTTTCATGTGTTTGTTAGCCATCCGTATGTCTTCTTTGGAGAAATGTCTATTTAGTTCTTTGGCCCATTTTTTGATTGGGTTGTTTATTTTTCTGGAATTGAGCTGCATAAGTTGCTTGTATATTTTTGAGATGAGTTGTTTGTCAGTTGCTTCATTTGCTATTATTTTCTCCCATTCAGAAGGCTGTCTTTTCACCTTGCTTATATTTTCCTTTGTTGTACAGAAGCTTTCAAATTAGTGTTTTCATTTTCTTTAACTATATATCCAGGAGTGAAATTGTGAGATCATATGGTAGTTCTGTTTTTAGTTTTTTGAGGAACCTCAATACTGTTTTCCACAGTGACTGAACCAATTTACCTACCCACCATCAGTAGATAAGGCTTCCATTTTCTCTGCATTTTGCCAGCATTTGTTATTTTTTGCCTTTTTGATGATAGCTCTTCTAACAGGTGTGAGGTGATATTTCTTTGATTTTGCCTTTCTGTGATGATTATATCTTTGCATGTGCCTATTTGCCAACTCTATGTCTTCTTTAGAAAAATATCTATTCAGGTCTTCTGCCCATTTTTAAATTGGATTTTGAGGGGTTTTTGACATTTATTTGCATGAGCTGTATATTTATTTTGGATATTAACCTGTTTCAGTCATATTATTTGCAAATATTTTCTCCATTCAGTAGGCTGCACTTTTGTTTTGTCAATGGTTTTCTCTGATGTTCACAAGCTTTTAAGTTTAATTAGGTCACATTTATTTTAGTATTTGTTTCCTTTCCTTAGGAGACAGACCAAAAAATATATATTGCTGTATTATGTAAAAGAGTATTCTCCTGTTCTCTTCTAGAAGTTTTATGGTCTTCAGGCCTGAAGACTTACAATTAGATCTTTAATACATGTTGAGTTTATTTGTGTGTACTGCATAAGAATGTGTTCTGTGGCATTTTTTACATGTAGCTTTCCCCACAATTCTTACTGAAAAGACAATCTTTTCTTCATTGCATAGTCTTGCCTCCTTTGTCATTGATTAATTGACCACAGGGGTGTAGGTTTATTTCTGGGCTGTCTATTCTGTTCTATTGATCTATGTGTTTGTTTTTGTACCAATACCATGCTGTTTTGATGACTGGAGCTTTGCAGTATAGTGTGAAGTCAGGGAGCATAGTAACTCCAGGTTTGTACTTTTATCTCAAAAGTGCTATAACAATTAAGGGTCTTTTGTGGGTCCATGTAAATTTTAGGGTTTTCTGTTCTCTGGACGAAAGTGAAAGAGGAGAGTGAAAAAGGTGGCTTAAAGCTCAACATTCAGAAAATGGAGATCATGGCATCCGGTCCCATCACTTCATAGGAAATAGATGGGGAAACAGAGGAAACAGTGTCAGAATTCATTTTTTTGGGCTCCAAAATCACTGCAGATGGTGACTGTAGCCATGAAATTAAAAGACGCTTACTCCTTGGAAGAAAAGTTATGACCAACCTAGATAGCATATTCAAATAAGAGACATTACTTTGCCAACAAAGATCGGTCTAGTCAAGGCTATGGTTTTTCCTGTGGTCATGTATGGATGTGAAAGTTGGACTGTGAAGAAGGCTGAGCGCTGAAGAATTGATGCTTTTGAACTGTGGTGTTGGAGAAGACTCTTGAGAGTCCCTTGGACTGCAAGGAGATCCAACCAGTCCATTCTGAAGGAGATCAGCCCTGGGATTTCTTTGGAGGAATGATGCTAAAGCTGAAACTCCAGTACTTTGGCCACCTCATGCGAAGAGTTGACTCATTGGAAAAGACTCTGATGTTGGGAAGGATTGGGGGCAGGAGGAGAAGGGGGCGATCGAGGATGAGATGTCTGGATGGCATCACTGACTCGATGGACTTGAGTCTGGGTGAACTCCGGGAGTTGGTGATGGACAGGGAGGCCTGACGTGCTGCGATTCATGGGATCTCAAAGAGTCAGACATGACTGAGTAGCTGAACTGAACTGTTCTACTTCTGTGAAAAATATCATGGATATTTTGATAGGGATTATATTGAATCTGTAGATTTTGGAGATAGTATTAACATTTTAACAATATTAACTCTTGCAATTAAAGGACATGAAATATCTTTCCATTTCTTGGTATCATTTTCTGCATCTATTGAGAGCATCATGTGATTTTATTCTTCAGTTTGTTAATACAGTGTGTCACATTGACTGATTTGTGAGTATTGAGCTATGACTGCCTCACTGGAATAAATCACACTTCAGCACAGTGTATGATTCTTTTTTTATATTTTGTGGAATTGATTTGCTAATGTTTTATTGAGAATTTTTTACATTTATAGTCATCACAGATATTGGCATGTGATTGTTTTTTGTAATGTCTTTGGTTTTGATACCAGAGTAATGCTGGGCTCATAAAATGAATCTGGGAGTGTTCCCTCCTCTCCAGTTTTCACAATAGTGGAAGGAGATAGCTATTACCTCCTCTTTGTATGTTTGGTAGAATGCTCCTGTGAAGCCATCCAGTCCTGGACTTTTGTTTGCTGGGAGTTTTTTTTATTACAAATTCAGTTTTACTACTAATAATCAGTCTGTGCAGGAGACCTGGGTTTGATCATTGAGTCAGGAAGATCCCCTGGAGGAGGGCATGGCAACTCACTCCAGTATTCTTGCCTGAAGAATCGCATGGACAGAGGAGCCTGGGGTCCATAGGGTCACAAAGAGTAGGACATGAATGACGCGACTTAACACTCAGTGATCAGTCTATTCATATTGTCTATTTCTTTCTTTTTTTTTTTTCCCCTTGTCTAATTTTTGTTTTGTTTTGTTTTATTTTTTTTTAATTTTAAAACCTTTAATTCTTGCATGCATTCCCAAACATGAACCCCCCTCCCACCTCCCTCCCCATAACATCTCTCTGGGTCATCCCCCTGCACCAGCTCCAAGCATCAGTCTATATCCTGCATCAGACATAGACTGGCGATTCAATTCTTACATGATAGTATACATGTTAGAATGTCATTCTCCCAAATCATCCCACCCTCTCCCTCCTTCTGAGTCCAAAAGTCCATTATATACATCTGTGTCTCTTTCCCTGTCCTGCATACAGGGTCATCATTGCCATCTTCCTAAAGTCCATATATATGTGTTAGTATACTGTATTGGTGTTTTTCTTTCTGGCTTACTTCACTCTGTATAATCGGCTCCAGTTTCATCCATCTCATCAGAACTGATTCAAATGAATTCTTTTTTACGGCTGAGTAATACTCCATTGTGTATATGTACCACAGCTTTCTTATCCATTCATCTGCTGATGGACATCTAGGTTGTTTCCATGTCCTAGCTATTATAAACAGTGCTGCGATGAACATTGGGGTACATGTGTCTCTTTCAATTCTGGTTTCCTCGGTGTGTATGCCCAGCAGTGGGATTGCTGGGTCATAAGGTAGTTCTATTTGCAATTTTTTAAGGAATCTCCACACTGTTCTCCAAAGTGGCTGTACTAGTTTGCATTCCCACCAACAGTGTAGGAGGGTTCCCTTTTCTCCACACCCTCTCCAGCATTTATTGCTTGCAGATTTTTGGATCGCAGCCATTCTGACTGGTGGGAAGTGGTACCTCATTGTGGTTTTGATTTGCATTTCTCTAATAATGAGTGATGTTGAGCATCTTTTCATGTGTTTGTTAGCCATCCGTATGTCTTCTTTGGAGAAATGTCTATTTAGTTCTTTGGCCCATTTTTTGATTGGGTCGTTTATTTTTCTGGAATTGAGCTGCAGAAGTTGCTTGTATATTTTTGAGATTAGTTGTTTGTCAGTTGCTTCATTTGCTATTATTTTCTTCCATTCAGAAGGCTGTCTTTTCACCTTGCTTATATTTTCCTTTGTTGTGCAGAAGCTTTTAATTTTAATTAGATCCCATTTGTTTATTTTTGCTTTTATTTCCAGAATTCTGGGAGGTGGATCATAGAGGATCCTGCTGTGATTTATGTCTGAGAGTGTTTTGCCTATGTTCTCCTCTAGGAGTTTTATAGTTTCTGGTCTTACATTTAGATCTTTAATCCATTTTGAGTTTATTTTTGTGTGGGGTGTTAGAAAGTGATCTAGTTTCATTCTTTTACACGTGGTTGACCAGTTTTCCCAGCACCACTTGTTAAAGAGATTGTCTTTACTCCATTGTATATTCTTGCCTCCTTTGTCAAAGATAAGGTGTCCATATGTGTGTGGATTTATCTCTGGGCTTTCTGTTTCGTTCCATTGATCTATATGTCTGTCTTTGTGCCAGTACCATACTGTTTTGATGACTGTGGCTTTGTAGTAGAGCCTGAAGTCAGGCAAGTTGATTCCTCCAGTTCCATTCTTCTTTCTCAAGATTGCTTTGGCTATTCGAGGTTTTTTGTATTTCCATACAAATCTTGAAATTATTTGTTCTAGTTCTGTGAAAAATGTTGCTGGTAGCTTGATAGGGATTGCATTGAATTTGTAAATTGCTTTGGGTAGTATACTCATTTTCACTCTATTGATTCTTCCGATCCATGAACATGGTATATTTCTCCATCTATTAGTGTCCTCTTTGATTTCTTTCATCAGTGTTTTATAGTTTTCTATATATAGGTCTTTAGTTTCTTTAGGTAGATATATTCCTAAGTATTTTATTCTTTTCGTTGCAATGGTGAATGGAATTGTTTCCTTAATTTCTTTTTCTACTTTCTCATTATTCGTGTATAGGAATGCAAGGGATTTCCGTGTGTTGATTTTATATCCTGCAACTTTACTATATTCATTGATTAGCTCTAGTAATTTTCTGGTGGAGTCTTTAGGGTTTTCCATGTAGAGGATCATGTCATCTGCAAACAGTGAGAGTTTTACTTCTTCTTTTCCAATTTGGATTCCGTTTATTTCTCTTTCTGCTCTAATTGCTGTGGCCAAAACTTCCAGAACTATGTTGAATAGTAGCAGTGAAAGTGGACACCCTTGTCTTGTTCCTGACTTTAGCGGAAAAGCTTTCAATTTTTCACCATTGAGGATAATGTTTGCTGTGGGTTTGTCATAGATAGCTTTTATTATGTTGAGGTATGTTCCTTCTATTCCTGCTTTCTGGAGAGTTTTTATCATAAATGGGTGTTGAATTTTGTCAAAGGCCTTCTCTGCATCTATTGAGATAATCATATGGTTTTTATTTTTCAATTTGTTAATGTGGTGAATTACATTGATTGATTTGCGGATATTGAAGAATCCTTGCATCCCTGGGATAAAGCCCATTTGGTCATGGTGTATGATCTTTTTAATGTGTTGTTGGATTCTGATTGCTAGAATTTTGTTGAGGATTTTTGCATCTATGTTCATCAGTGATATTGGCCTGTAGTTTTCTTTTTTTGTGACATCTTTGTCAGGTTTTGGTATTAGGGTGATGGTGGCCTCATAGAATGAGTTTGGAAGTTCACCTTCCTCTGCAATTTTCTGGAAGAGTTTGAGGAGGATAGGTGTTAGCTCTTCTCTAAATTTTTGGTAGAATTCAGCTGTGAAGCCGTCTGGACCTGGGCTTTTGTTTGCTGGAAGATTTCTGATTACAGTTTCAATTTCCGTGCTTGTGATGGGTCTGTTAAGATTTTCTATTTCTTCCTGGTTCAGTTTTGGAAAATTGTGCTTTTCTAAGAATTTGTCCATTTCTTCCACGTTGTCCATTTTATTGGCATACAATTGCTGATAGTAGTCTCTTATGATCCTTTGTATTTCTGTGTTGTCTGTTGTGATCTCTCCATTTTCATTTCTAATTTTATTGATTTGATTTTTCTCTCTTTGCTTCTTGATGAGTCTGGCTAATGGTTTGTCAATTTTATTTATCCTTTCAAAGAACCAGCTTTTGGCTTTGTTGATTTTTGCTATGGTCTCTTTTGTTTCTTTTGCATTTATTTCTGCCCTAATTTTTAAGATTTCTTTCCTTCTACTAACTCTGGGGTTCTCCAACTCTTCCTTTTCTAGTTGCTTTAGTTGTAGAGTTAGGTTATTTATTTGACTTTTTTCTTGTTTCTTGAGATATGCCTGTAGTGCTATGAACTTTCCTCTTAGCACTGCTTTTATAGTGTCCCACAGGTTTTGGGTTGTTGTGTTTTCATTGTCATTAGTTTCTATGCATATTTTGATTTCTTTTTTGATTTCTTCTGTGATTTGTTGGTTATTCAGAAGTGTGTTGTTCAACCTCCATATGTTGGAATTTTTAATAGTTTTTCTCCTGTAATTGAGATCTAATCTTAATGCATTATGGTCAGAAAAGATGCTTGGAATGATTTCGATTTTTTTGAATTTATCAAGTTTAGATTTATGGCCCAGGATGTGATCTATCCTGGAGAAGGTTCCATGAGCACTTGAAAAAAAGGTGAAATTCATTGTTTTGGGGTGAAATGTCCTATAGATATCAATTAGGTCTAACTGATCTAATGTATCATTTAAAGTTTGCGTTTCTTTGTTAATTTTCTGTTTAGTTGATCTGTCCGTAGGTGTGAGTGGGGTATTAAAGTCTCCCGCTATTATTGTGTTATTGTTGATTTCCCCTTTCATACTTGTTAGCATTTGTCTTACATATTGCGGTGCTCCTATATTGGGTGCATATATATTTATAATTGTTATATCTTCTTCTTGGATTGTTCCTTTGATCATTATGTAGTGGCCTTCTTTGTCTCTTTCCACAGCCTTTGTTTTAAAGTCTATTTTATCTGATATGAGTATTGCCACTCCTGCTTTCTTTTGGTCTCTGTTTGCGTGGTATATCTTTTTCCAGCCCTTCACTTTCAGTCTGTATGTGTCCCTTGTTTTGAGGTGGGTCTCTTGTAAGCAGCATATAGAGGGGTCTTGTTTTTGTATCCATTCGGCCAGTCTTTGTCTTTTGGTTGGGGCATTCAACCCATTTACGTTTAAGGTGATTATTGATAAGTATGATCCCGTTACCATTTACTTTATTGTTTTGGGTTCAGGTTTATACACCCTTTTTGTGTTTCCTGTCTAGAGGATATCCTTTAGAATTTGTTGGAGAGCTGGTTTGGTGGTGCTGAATTCTCTCAGCTGTTTCTTGTCTGTAAAGCTTTTGATTTCTCCTTCGTATTTGAATGAGATCCTTGCTGGATACAGTAATCTGGGCTGTAGGTTATTGTCTTTCATCACTTTAAGTATGTCTTGCCATTCCCTCCTGGCCTGAAGAGTTTCTATTGAAAGATCAGCTGTTATCCTAATGGGAATCCCCTTGTGTGTTATTTGTTGTTTTTCCCTTGCTGCTTTTAATATTTGTTCTTTGTGTTTGATCTTTGTTAATTTGATTAATATGTGTCTTGGGGTGTTTTGCCTTGGGTTTATCCTATTTGGAACTCTCTGTGTTTCTTGGGCTTGGGTGATTATTTCCTTCCCCCTTTTAGGGAAGTTTTCAACTATTATCTCCTCAAGGATTTTCTCATGATCTTTCTTTCTGTCTTCTTCTTCTGGGACTCCTATAATTCGAATGTTGGAACGTTTCATATTGTCCTGGAGGTCTCTGAGATTGTCCTCGTTTCTTTTAATTCGTTTTTCTTGTTTCCTCTCTGATTCATTTATTTCTACCATTCTATCTTCTATTTCACTAATCCTATCTTCTGCCTCCGTTATTCTACTATTTGTTGCCTCCAGAGTGTTTCTGATCTCATTTATTGCATTATTCATTATATTTTGACTCTTTTTTATTTCTTCTAGGTCCTTGTTAAACCTTTCTTGCATCTTCTCAATCCTTGTCTCTAGGCTATTTATCTGTGTTTCCATTTTGATTTCAAGATTTTGGATCATTTTCACTATCAATATTCGGAATTCCTTCTCCGGTAGATTCCCTACTTCTTCCTCTTTTGTTTGGTTTGGTGGGCAACTCTCCTGTTCCTTTACCTGCTGAGTATTCCTCTGTTTCTTCATCTTGGTTATATTGCTGCGTTTGGGGTGGCCTTTTTATATTCTGGAAATTTGTGGAGTTCTCTTTATTATGGAGCTTCCTCACTTTGGGTGGGGTTCTATTAGTGGCTTGTCAAGGATTCCTGGTTAGGGAGGCTTGTGTTGGAGTTTTGGTGGGTGGAGCTGGGTTTCTTCTCTCTGGAGTGCAGTGGAGTGACCCGTAATGGGTTATGAGACATCAAAGGTTTTGGGATAATTTTGAGCTGCCTGTATATTGAAGCTCAGGGGAGTGTTCCTGTGTTGCTGGAGAATTTGCGTGGTATGTCTTGTTTTGGAACTTGTTGGCCCTTGGGTGGAGCTTGGTTTCGGTGTAGGTGTGAAGGCATTTCATGAGCTCCTATTGCTTAATGTTCCCTGAATTCAAGAGTTCTCTAATGTTTTCAGGCTTTGGATTTAAGCTTCCTGCTTCTGGTTTTCAGTTTTATTTTTACAGTAGCCTCTAGACTTCTCCATCTATACAGCACTGATGATAAAACATCTAGGTTAAAGATGAAAAGTTTCTCCACATTGAGGGACACTCAGAGAGGTTCACTGAGTTACAAGGAGAAGAGAAGATGGAGGGGGTAGTTAGAGGTAACTGGAATGAGATGCGGTGAGATCAAGAGAGGAGAGAGCAAGCTAGTCAGTAGTCACTTCCTTATGTGCGCTCTATAGTCTGGACCACTCAGAGGTATTTACAGAGTTATACGGGGAAGAGGAGAGGGAGGAAGTAGACAGAGGTGACCAGGAGGATAAGAGAGAGGAATGAGTAGGAGAGAGACAAATCCTTCCAGTAACCAGTTCCTTAAGTGTTCTCTACCGTCTGGAACACACAGAGATACACAGAGTTGGATAGAGAAGAGATGGGGGAGAAAAGAGACAGAGGCCACCTGGTGGAGAAAAAGGAGAGTCCAGAGGAGGAGAGAGTGGTCAAGCCGGTAATCTCGCTCTCAGGTAAACTTGGGTAGTGAAGTTTGGGTTTTTAAATGTACAAAATTGACAACAAAAACCTAAAAGCAAAGATTTAAAATCTGTGTTTGAAGACAATGGTCTGCTTTTCTGGTTGCCTGATGTCCTCTGCCAGCCTACAGAAGTTGTTTTGTGGAGTTTGCTCGGCGTTGAAATGTTCTTTTGAGGAAATTGTGAGGGAGAAAGTGATCTTCCCGTCCTATTCCTCCGCCATCTTTCCCTCTCCCTCCTATTTCTTTCTTATTCAGTCTTTGAAGGTTGTATTTTTCTAGAAATTTGTCCATTTCCTCTAAGTTGTCCAATTTGCTGGTACATAACTCTATAGTATTCTCAAGACTTTTTGTGTCTCTATGATATCAGCTGTTTTTCTCTTTTTTTATTTATTTCATTTGAGTTTTTCTTTTTTATGAACCTGGTTAAAGTTTTATCAATTTTGCTTATCTTTAAAAAAAAATGGTTCTTGGCTTCATAGATCTTTTCTGTTGACTGTTGGTTTCTATTTTACTTATTTCCTCTTTGATCTTTGTTCTTTCCAGCTTTCTACTGACTCTGGGTTTTGTTTGTTCTTTTCCTAATTCCTTTAAATAGTGGATTAGGTTATTTGAGACTTTTCCTATTCATTGAAGTAGGCCTGTATTGCCTCCCATAGATTTTGGAGTCTTGTGTTTCCATTTTCATTTCCCTTAAGGTATTTTCCTATTTTCTCTTTTACTTCTTCATTGATCAATTGGTTTTTTACTAGCATGTTGTTTATTCTCTACTTGTTTGTATTCCTCCCATTTTGCTTCCTGTAATTGATTTCTAGTTTCATACCACTGTGGTTGCAAAATTATGCTAGTTATAATTTCTATACTTTCAATTTATTTAGATTTGTTTTGCAGCCTTGCATGTGATCCATCCTAGAGAAGTCTCATGTGCTGTTGAGAAGAATGTTTGCTCATCTGCTTTTGGATAAAATGTCCTCTAGATATCTATAAACCCGTATGGTCTATTGTGGACCAAGGCTGCCATGTTGATTTTCTGTGTGGATGGGCTGCCTATTGATATAAGTAGGCTATTAAGGTCCTCTATTATTACTGTGTTTTTGTCAGTTTCTTCTTTTATGTCTGTTAATATTTGCTTTATATATTTAGTGCCCCTATTTTGGTTGCTTACGTATTAACAAGTCATATCCTCTTCTTGTATTGATCCCTTTATCATTATACAATGTCCTGTTGTCTTTCATTGTAGACTTTGCTCTAAAGTCTATTTTATCTGACATGAATATTGGTATCCTTGCTTTCTTGTCATTTCTACTCGCATGAAATATCTTCTCCCATCTCCTCATTTTCAGTCTATATACTTTTAGCTCTGAAGTAAGTCTCTTGTGAGCACCATATAGATGGGTCTTGTTTCCAATCTAACCAGCCACCCTGTGTCTTTATTGGAGTATTTAGTGCATTGACATTTAAAGTGACTATTGATAGGTATGTACTTATTGCCATTCTGTTATTTGTTTTCTCATTGTTTTGGCATTTTCTCTGTTCTTTTCTTCTTCCTCTGGTTTCTTCTCCTCTGGTTTGATAATTGCCTTTAGTGGTATGCCTATGTTCCAGGTTTTTGTATGTCTATTGTATGTTCCTTTTTGTTTGTCTGTTTCATGGAGTTTTCAACCCTTGGTTTTACCTTAGAGGGAAAGGAAAGGTGGAGACGATCCTTCCCAAGCTTCACTTACTGTGGGCAGTGTCTTTCAGTGTTTTCCCCTGAGATTCCTCACCTTGTGTCTTCCCTGGGGGACTGGAGGACAAGGAGGCCAGAGACGATGCTCCCTAAACTTAGCTAGCTGTGGACATCTCCTTCCAGCTAGTTTCAAAGAATGTCTCACCCAGGTTAGAGGTGATGAAAAGCCCCTTAGTCACACCTCGTGGGCTTCCCTTGCACCTTCCTTCCCATCCCAGTTCTCTGTAGGATCTGAGAGTGGGATGGCAGGCATGCCAGGGCACTGGGATTTGCCTCCCTGGAACTATAGCAGGTGCAGACAGAGACAGTGGTGGAGGACTCAGGCCTGACATGGATTGTGGGATGCAGGCCATGGGGTTCAGGGTGCAGGTATATTGTAGGTTCTTGATTTGTGGTCACTGTGAGGTTTACATATGTTGACCTATAACTATATCTATGTATTTTTAACTGATAATCATTTAAGTTTAAACATATTCTAAGAGACATTTTTTAATTCTCCTTTCTCATTTTTTACTTCTCTTTCCCATGTTTGTGTTAGTTACAGTTGACTTTAAAGTTTTTGTCTTTTAATCCTCATACTTGCCTCCTTAAGAGCTGATCCATGTGTGCACTATTCCTTCAGTCATATCTGACTCTTTGTAACCCCATGGGCTATAGCCCACCAGGTTCCTTTGTCCATGGAATTCTCCAGGCAAGAGTACTGGTATGGGTTGCCCTTTCCTTCTCTAAGGGATCTTCCTGACCCAGGGATCAAACCTGGGTCTCCCACATCACAGGCAGAATCTTTACCATCTGAGCCACCAGGGAAGCCATAGCATTTACCATATATTTGTCTCTACTAGTGGGCTTTTTCCTCTCTTCCTAATTCTTACTTCTCGTTGTAGTCTTTTCCACTTAGAGAAGACCTTTTAACATTTCTTGTAGAGTCAGTTTAGTTTTGATGAGTTTTTTTTTAGTGTTTTGCTCATCTTAGAAGTTTATCTCTCCTTTAATTCTGAATTTTCCTTTAATTCAGTCCATGGGGTTTCAAAGAGTTAGAAATGACTGAACGACTGACCAAAAATAAAATTCTGAATGATAACCTTGCTGGGTAGGCTTTTAGATTGTAGATTTTTCCCTTTCAAATCTTCAAATATATCATGCCACTCCCTTCTGGTTGGAAAGTTTCTGAAGAAAAATCAGCTGATAGTCTTAAGATTGCTCCCCATGACTCTTTTTCTCTTTCTTGTTGCCTTTGAAGTTCTATTTATCTGTAACTTTTGCCATTTTAATTGTATAGATTGGTGTGAGTCTCTGGCTTCATCCTGTTTGTGCCTCTCTGTGCTTCCCATATCCAAAAACTCTCTTTCCTTCTTCATCTTTGGGAATTTTTTAGTCATCATGTCAGCAAATATATTTTTGACCCCTTTTTCTCTCCCTTTTTTCCTTCTGGGACCCCTATATTGTCAATGTTAGTATGCTTGATGTTACATAGATCTTTTAAACTGTGCTTTTTAAAATATATGTCTCTTTTTGCTCTTCTATTTGAGTTATCTTCATTATTCTGTCTTCCAGATCAGTTATGTGATTTTCCTTATCACTTAGTCTGTTATTCATTCCTTCTAGTGTGTTTTTCATTCAGTTATTGAATTTTTTACTTCTGTCTGATTATTGTATTTTCTAGTTCCTTGTGAGAATTATTACTGTGTTCAATTATTTTTTCTCTAATTTAGCTAGCATTTTTATTGCTAATGTTTTGATTCCTTTATCTGGTAAGTTTTTATTTCTGTTTCATTATATATATGTACATATATGTATGTGTGTATATATATATATATATATATATATATATATATATATATATATATGGGGTTTTATCTTCCTCTCTCAATTGAGACAAATCCCTGTAGTTCTCATTTTGTCTGTCTCTATGAAATTAGGTGAAACTATTACTTATGATGGTCTTGGGGAAATGTCCTTATGTGAGAGTGTCCCTGTGTAGTCTGCATGTACCCTGTGACTTTGGTGGGATTGCTGGATTGATGTGAACAAAAGCTGTATCTTGCCTCAGGGTATGATGACAGTCATTAGCTTAACAGGAGGAGAGGCTTTGGATGGTGGGGCTGGAGTCAGAGCCAGGTTTGAACCCGTGTTTCCCCTCCGCTCAGTGATCTTCAGTACCCTATCGGGGGTGGAGTCAGGTCTCAAGTTGCTAGAGCAGGAACCTTGAGGTTTAGGTCCCTTACAGTGTGTGCTGTCTCCACTCCCAAGCACCAACAGCCTCACCCCAGAGGGAGCTGTGCTGGAAAAAGAGAAGGGGTGGGTACTCAGCATGGGTCAGGGTGGGGTCCGTGGTGGGCCCCCATGGTCCGAGACGCACTTGACTTCACCATCAACTGGTTCACATAATAAGATATGATTAAATATTAGTGAGATTTCTTAATAGTATTTTGGAGTTCTTGTCCGTTAGATGTTCTTCAAGATATAGAGTAAGGATTTTAGAGAACTTTGAAAAAGACTGTAAAGAATGACACTGGTAAAATTTGTACTTTGCAATTTTCTCCTAGTATCCTGCCACCCAGGTGTTCCTGCTCACTATAGCTTGATTTCCCCCAAAACTGCCTCAAATATAGTTGTAACAATGGAATAAGGCAGAAAGAAGAAAAAGAGGCTGATATATGTTGATGTCAAACAAATATCTCCAAAGGAATAGTTATATGACCTGGAAAGGAATCCTCCACTTTTGCTCACACTTGGACTGGAATGAAAGATAAATTGAAGGAACAAAATCTTGCAAGACAGTGTCTAGCTCAGTCTAATTAGAATCAGGTGGAAAAGAGAGACACAGTAGAGATGTAACCCTGACTTTGTGAGACCAGGCAACCCCTTAGATAAAGTTAAAGATCATATTTGTTAATGATGGTGAGCCTGTGGTCCACTGCAGTGAACTTCACTCTAATTAGGGAGTCTCTGCAGTGCCCTTGAAGCACAAGACCCAAAGTGCCCTAGAAAGACTGTGACAAGAATTATATTGTAATCAGTGGTTTTGTTCCAATGATTCTTGTATAGATCATTAAACAACCAGCTTAGGTTCTTATTTATTTAACTGAAGGGTCAGATGACACTATTGATTGTAGCAGCATGGCTTTATAAGATGTCTCTGTTATTTGGATTGGTAAAGAGGAAAGGTTTCATGTATTCCCAATAGGATCTTGACCCAGAATGGTTTATTTATTTATGTGAGTGTGCCCAAGAGCTGGTCTCTGCTGTGGAAGAACACCACTATCTCAAGGGGACTCCTCCAAACTGGAGGCACTCAGACCCTGAGGCATAGAAAAGCTAGGAGCCATTTCAGATAAGTAGGTTGGGGGTGCATTTCAGAGACATTAAACGGTCACATTTTAGAACTACAAGGCAAGTGGTTGTGTTATTCCAATCCACCAATAAAGGAAACTGAGGGTGGGAAATATTTGGCAGTTTTATAACGCTGAAGGACTATTAATCTCATTATTCTGTATGATAAGAAGTACCCACTGTCTGTTTTGTGGCCTCATGCCAAAATCCAGAATTGCATGTTGAGAATTTAACCAAAGCCACGTTATTTCTCTTGATGAAAGTGAAAGAGTAGAGTGAAAAAGTTGGCTTCAAGCTCAACATTCAGAAAACTAAGATCATAGCATCCAGTCCCATCACTTCATGGCAAATAGATGGGGAAACAGTGGAAACAGTGGCTGACTTTATTTTTCTGGGCTCCAAAATCACTGCAGATGGTGACTGAAGCCATGAAATTAAAAGACACTTACTCCTTGCAAGGAAAGTTATGATCAACCTAGATAGCATATTAAAAAGCAGAGATATTACTTTGCCAACAAAGGTCCATCTAGTTAAGGCTATGGTTTTTCCAGTGGTCATGTATGGATGTGAGAGTTGGACTATAAAGAAAGCAGAGTGCCAAAGAATGGATGCTTCTGAAATGTGATGTTAGAGAAGACTCTTGCGAGTCCCTTGGACAGCCAAGAGATCCAACCAGTCCATCCTAAAGGAGATCAGTCCTGGGTGTTCATTGAAGAGACTGATGTTGAAGCTGAAACTCCAATACTTTGGCCACCTGACGTGGAGAGCTGACTCATTTGAAAAGACCCTGATGCTGGGAAAGATTGAGGACAGGAGGAGAAGGGGATGACAAAGGATAAGATGGTTGGATGGCATCACCAACACAATGGACATGAGTTTGAGTGAACTCCAGGAGTTGGTGATGGACAGGGAGGCCTGGCGTGCTGCAATTCATAGGGTCGCAAAGAGTCGGACATGACTGAACAATTGAACCGAACTGAACTGAACATTATTTCTCTAATTAAGGCCACACATCAAAAGGGACAAATGTGAATAGGTACAATTGGTCCTTTTGTGGTCTCCACGCAAACAGTGTAAAGCCTGCACTTTTGGCCCCAAACCCTGCTTATCCTGCACCAAGAGCTGGGACAGCACTGCCTGGCCAGCAAGGGGGTGGGGTGGGCAGATTAGGGTGGAATCAGAGCATCTCTTTTTCCAGCTGTAGGATTGGATTAATTTGTGACTTCAGGCAAATCACTCAAGATTCTAATCTAGTTCATCATGGTCTAGCCCTCAGGTAGATTATAGGATTAAGCTGGAAGTACTGAGTGAATTCTGGTGACCTTTGGCTCAGAGGTTAAAGCATCTGCCCCCAGTGCAGGAGACCTGGGTTTGATCCCTGGATCAGGAGGATCCCCTAGAGAAGGAAACGGTAACCCACTCCAGTATTCTTGCCTGGAGAATCCCATGGACAGAGACACCTGGTAGGCTACAGTCCATGGTGTTACAGAGTCAGACACGACTGAGCGACTTCACTTTTCACTTTCACTTTGTGTTCTATGAAAGTGACTCTTTGTGACTCCATGCACTGTAGCCTACCAGCCTCCTCCATCCATGGAATTTTCCATGCAAGAGTACTGGAGTGGGTTGCCATTTCCTTCTCCAGGGGATCTTCCCTACCCAGAGATCGAACCCAGGTCTCCCACATTGCAGGCAGACGCTTTACCATCTGAGCTACCAGGGAAGCCCCATGTTCTATGAAAGAGTCTTATAAATATTGCCTATTCAGCTACAGAAACACTCAAAGAGAATGGAAAAGAAGGAGGCACTTTCTGCCAGGGTGGTGACATGCTAATGCTTGTGTGTGCATCAGTATCTTTTTTCAGAGCATCATGCTGAACCCCTAGTAGCTCTTATCACTCTTTGCTGGCACAGTGGTAAAGAATCTGCCTGCCAATGCAGGAGATGCAAGAAACATGATTTCCATCCCTGGGTTGGGAAGATCCCCTTGATAGGAAATGGGAAACGGAAATTAGGAAATGGAACCAGCTCCAGTATTCTTGCCTGGAAAATTCCATAGGCAGAGGTATGGTGGGCTACAGTACATAGGGTTGCAAAGAGTCGGGCATGACTGAGCAACCAAGCTCATGCACATTAAATTAATTTGGGAAATATAAGCATACATGTTTTCAAAAATGCAAAACATTTGGAACATGAAAGATTTTTATGGCCTAATGACTTAAAAACCAGCAAATTATGTTTCTTTCTAATAAGCCTCACAAGGCTCTGACTTTGTAAAATTCCATAGTATCTTGAGATACTTTAGGTGTTAGTACAGAATTCTCACAGCAAACTTAACTTTCTAGCTCTTTAGTCTTTTGAGTATGTTACATTTCAATTCTCAGAGGAGAATAGAGCCATAGCAAAATAAATATGGTATAACAATTCTAAGAAAAGTTAGAAATTTCTCTTTTATGGATTGCAAATTGGAAATTATATTCAGAATAGCCCTTGAATTCCACAAAAATAGCTTAGAACCACTTTTCCTAATTTTCCTTTAAAAGTGGTAAACTTTTAATTGGATTTTTTCATGAATTGTTGGAGAAAGCAATGGCAACCCACTCCAGTACTCTTGCCTGGAAAATCCCTTGGACGGAAGAGCCTGGTAGACTGCAGTCCATGGGGTCGCTAAGAGTCAGACATGACTGAGAGACTTCACTTTCACTTTTCACTTTCATGCATTGGAGAAGGCAATGGCAACCCACTCCAGTGTTCTTGCCTGGAGAATCCCAGGGACGGGGGACCCTGGTGGGCTGCCATCTATGGGGTTGCACAGAGTCGGACACGACTGAAACGACTTAGCAGCAGCAGCTGCAGCAGCAGCATGAATCTTTATAGATACATTTGACACACATTTGAGACTTTTTAATATGTTCAACAGAAGCATATGCTTACATGTATGTATGTGTGAGTGTTATCTGTGTGCTTTTCAATTTCGTAAGTGTACGCATGTGCTCAGACTATTACACTATGTTCCTTGTCACTTGTGGTACTAAAGTCTCTAAATAGTGGCATACATTGAATGCTAGCAAGAATTGTTACTTGTATTTGTATTGTCAGAGATGTTAGCATTGTGTCCATGGAATAATGAAAGAGTATCTGAAAGTATATTTCATGTCTTGAATGCACATAAAATTTCTACACATTCAATAGTAATAATAATACATTTTAATTCAATAATAGTAATGTCTTATTAAAATTAACCCTAAAAATACAATGAGAAGACCTAAACACCATTGAAGGAAACACTCACACTCCTCCACAGTACTGAAGTTTCTGCCATTTCAGCTCCCCACTGGCTACCCACTCCAGTATTCTTGGGCTTCCCTGGTGGCTCAGGCAGTAAAGAATCCACCCACAATGCAGGAGGCCTGGGTTTGGTCCCTGGGTTGTGAAGATACCCTGGAGGAAGGCGTGGCAACCCACTCCAGCATTCTTGCCTGGAGAATCCCCATGGACAGAGGAGCCTGGCAGGCTATAGTTCATGGGGTTGCAAAGAGTTGGACATTACTGAAGCAACTTAGCACAGCACATATTTAAGAGTGAGTGTGCAGGTGAATGAGAGAGTTTAAAAGTATAGATAAATAGAAATAGAGGAAAGTTTTGAAGCAGGAGGGATGTGGTCACCTGATGGGAAATGCTTTTGAGGCATGAAGGAAGATGAGGGCTAAGGAAATGCCACTGGTGACCTTGGATGAGGCTGGTCTCTAAGAGTAACTGTGCTGTGCATGGGTAGGCTTGACTTTTCACGCCTTGGGAAAAGGTCTTGGGAGTGTAGTACGTATTGAAGAAGGGAATATGGACTGAAAAAAACACATACAACCTAAAAGTTGTGAGTTGTGTTTTCTTTGGGTGCCTTAAAACATAAGAACTCTATATGAGGACTATACCCTGGGAGACAGCCTCTCAGACAACTCTGAGGAACTGTTCCAAGAGATAAGGGAGGAACCAGGATATATAGGAGTTTTGGCTGAAAAAAATTAAAATGTAGTCAAATGTCAAAATATTACTGCTAATTACAAAGAACAGACGTCTAAAGTTAATTGGTTTTACTGCTTTTCTATGTATGGGATGAGGAAAGAATCTGGGCTCATTAAAATTACTAAGATATGCATCTTGACTTTCTAGAACCAGTATCCAGCACAGAATGTTTCCTATTTTTCTCCATCCTGAACTCCCCTCAGGACACACTGTTGGAAGGGGAAGGGAGTGGCTACAGTGGCTGATGGCTTGATGTCATGCAACACTGATTGTTTATTGGAATAGAGGCAGCATTCTTTATCCACAGGATTGCTGTGTTTAGTATCTCAGTCATGTCCAACTCTTTGCAACTCCATGAACTGTATGTAGCCCAACAGGCTCCTCTGGCCATGGGGATTCTTCAGGCAAGAATACTGGAGTGGTGCTGGTGGATTCTTTACCGACTGAGCTAGCAGGAAAGCCTATCCACAGGATTATGGACTATTCTTTTCAGAAGCTGGGCTATAAAGAGGGGTGATGTAAGATCACATTTGGAGAGGTCAAGGAAAAGATTGGTTTTTATTTGAGTCCGTTTGCAAACTGAGGCAAGGAAGTCAATAAATAGGGGGAAACTTAAGTTGCAAGCAACGTAGATTATTATTCATAATAATAAGCAATCTAGAAGTACCAGAGGAGGTTGAAAGATAAGACACAGGGTGAGAACATATGGGAAGAAAGGAGAGGTGTGGACACTTTGGGGACAAAGCAGAAATCAAGGCAGTGTGTGTCTCTTAGCGAAAGGATTTTCCAGTGTAGATACAATTTAATGAGACTTCTGCTGTGAATAAGAGGCAAGGATCTCAAGACTGTGCATTGTTTTCAGACCACTAAAATGTACACCTACTATCTTCTTTCATGAACGGCAAGCCCAATTCAGCCAAGTAAAAGCAGAGAGAAATATAAAAGTTAGAGGAAGCTGAACTGAAAAATAGGATAGAAGGCATAGGGCATTGGGAGAAGGAAAGGCCTATTGTAATTTCAGAGTTTTACTGGATTCCTCAAGCGACTGGTAAAATGCAGGCACCTCATTTTACTCCTATCCCCACCTTTTTTGCTTTGTAAATTACCAGTGGTATCTTAGAAGAGCATTTCTGTTATCAGCCATTGATCTGAATTTATTTATTTTGTTTTATAACTAGAATACATTTGGCTAAAATGCAATCCTAACTCCTTGGAAAACTTTGCTTTATTGATATAATATAAATGATGACAGTGTAAAACATTACCAAAATTAAATTGTTCTTATCTTTATTGGAAATTTTAACTTTTTATATCTCTGTACACATTCTGGAGCTTGCCATTCATTTTTTTTTTCTCAAATGATATAAATTTCTGAAACATGCAATTAAGTATAATTCCCAAGCTAGAATATTTCAAGGGAATGGTTTACCATCTAAGTATTTCTGCCTGTGTCTTTTTGTCAATAAATTCTTGTGGTTATAGTTATAAATTTTTGTATACTATACTGCTAACTTTCTATAGGCTTAAAATCTTTTTCATTGGGAGCTGATGGAAATAAACATGGTATATTTCTCTGCAGTCATTTCCATAGATATAAAACTTTTCCAAAGTAAACCAAGGATGTCATAAAAATTACTAATTCAAAAGAAGTTATGCTTCTAATTTAATATTGAAAATGGTGCCCTACTCACTTTCTTTTTTATTTCATCAAAATTGCAAGGCTAGAGTGTGTCCTATGTATTTCTATTAGATAAATCTAGTGTTAGACGGGAGAAGGCAATGGCACCCCACTCCAGTACTCTTGCCTAGAAAATCCCATGGATGAAGGAGCCTGGTGGGCTGCAGTCCATGGGGCTGCTAAGAGTTGAACACGACTGAGCGACTTCACTTTCACTTTTCACTTTCATGCATTGGAGAAGGAAATGGCAATACACTCCAGTGTTCTTGCCTTGAGAATCCAAGGGATGGGGGACCCTGGTGGGCTCCTGTCTGTGGGGTCACACAGAGTCGGACACGACTGAAGCTACTTAGCAGCAGCAGCAGCAGCAGTGTTAGAGGAGCCAGGGCTTCCCAGGTGGCTCCGTGGTAAAGAATCTGTCTCCCAATGCAGGAGCCACAGGAGATTCAGGTTCCATCCCTGGGTCGAGAAGATCCCCTGGAGGAGGAAATGGCAACTCACTCCAGTATTCTTGTCTGGAAAATCCCATGGTCAGAGGAGACTGGCAGTCCATGGGATCACAAAAGAGTTAAACATAACTGAGCACACACATATAAGAAGAACTAAAAACAAACAAAAAGATGAAATAGATGAATTCCCCACAGCATTCAGTGGGTTGAAACTTTCATTTTAAATATTTTCTTCTTGAAACTTACAGATTCCTAATTATCTGCCTTATGTTCCACCTCCATATTCCTTCTTTATATCTTGCTATTCAATTTTAAATCTAATTACCTATAATGAGTTTTCTCAAAAACAATTGATTAGCTTTCTTTTTCTACCACATCATTTCCAACAATTAGACATTTTCTAGCTATAACATAATTACAAAGTTGAACAAATCTATAAAACTTTCTCAGATCTTATTGCCATTCATGTTCAGATTTTGAAAGTCTTCCCTTGAAAAACCAAATTAGAACACTCTTGGAAAACATTCTGACTTAGAATTGTTTCACTCAATCATTTGATTTGTTACAAAAATATCAACATCATCACTTTCTAGAGACATCAGGATGAGCTAAACCAACACTGAGATAGATGATTAATTTGATGGGGAAGAGTCAATCAATAAAACAACACTGTCGTGGACCCTGTGCCCACAGCATCCCTGGGAGGACCGTGTGATGGAGAAAGAGGAAAGGAGACACAGTTAGAGAAAACTGACCCTACCTTATCTGCATTTTCTTCTAACCTAGCCCTGTGTTTGCTTTTTTTAAAGCATAGACTACTGTCCACCTCGTTAAAAGGATCTAAAAGAAAGCAGAAGAATGGAGATAGTTGCTCTTACACAAGAGATAGGGGTTAATAAACCAGAGGTGCTGTGTAGCACAATGCTGCTCAAGTGTGGTACTCAGAGTGTTACTGAACCATGATAAACAGAGAAATGGATAATATGTGTTAGAAAGTTTTATAACAAGTTAACAATCATGTGACTATTAGGTTTTTCCAGTAGATCAGGCTGTGGATGAGTTGGCATGTTGTTGAACAAGTGCTGGGAGTTGTAAGAGTGCCAGCTGGCTGCAAGTCACAAACAGCAGGGCCACACTACCAACATGTGACATTTTTTAAAAATATAAATTTATTTATTGTAATTAGAGGCTAGTTACTTTACAATATTGTAACACATGACATTTTAAGTTAGCTTGTCAATTGTAATCAAATAAAAATTTGAGATATTATCATTTTCATTCCAATTCCAAAGAAAGGCAAAGCTAAAGAATGCTCAAACTACCACACAATTGCACTCATCTCACATGCTAGTAAAGTAATGCTCAAAATTCTCCAAGCCAGGCTTTAGCAATACGTGAACCGTGAACTCCCTGACGTTCAAGCTGGTTTTAGAAAAGGCAGAGGAACCAGAGATAAAATTGCCAACATCCGCTGGATCATGGAAAAAGCAAGAGAGTTCCAGAAACACATCTATTTCTGCTTTCTTGACTATGCCAAAGCCTTTGACTCTGTGGATCACAATAAACTGTGGAAAATTCTGAAAGAGATGGGAATACCAGACCACCTGACCTGCCTCTTGAGAAATCCGTGTGCAGGTCAGGAAGCAACAGTTAGAACTGGACATGGAATAACAGACTGGTTCCAATAAGGAAAAGGAGTACGTCAAGGCTGTATATTATCACCCTGCTTTTTTAACTTCTATGCAGACTATATCATGAGAAACGCTGGACTGGAAGAAGCACAAGCTGGAATCAAGATTGCTGGGAGAAATATCAATAACCTCAGATATGCAGATGACATCACCCTTATGGCAGAAAGTGAAGAGGAGCTAAAAAGCCTCTTGATGAAAGTGAAAGAGGAGAGTGAAAAAGTTGGCCTAAAGTTCAACATTCAGAAAACGAAGATCATGGCATCCGGTCCCATCACTTCATGGGAAATAGATGGGGAAACAGTGGAAACAGTGTCAGACTTTATTTTGGGGGGCTCCAAAATCACTGCAGATGGTGACTGCAGCCATAAAATTAAAAGACGCTTGCTCCTTGGAAGAAAAGTTATGACCAACCTAGATAGCATATTCAGAAGCAGAGACATTACTTTGCCAACTAAGGTCCGTCTAGTCAAGGCTATGGTTTTTCCTGTGGTCATGTATGGATGTGAGAGTTGGATTGTGAAGAAGGCTGAGCGCCAAAGAATTGATGCTTTTGAACTGTGGTGCTGGAGAAGACTCTTGAGAGTCCCTTGGACTACAAGGAGATCCAACCAGTCCATTCTAAAGGAGATCAACCCTGGGATTTCTTTGGAAGGACTGATGCTAAAGCTGAAACTCCAGTACTTTGGCCACCTCATGAGAAGAGTTGACTCATTGGAAAACACTCTGATGCTGGGAGGGACTGGGGGCAGGAGGAGAAGGGGACGACCGAAGATGAGATGGCTGGATGGCATCACTGACTCGATGGACGTGAGTCTGAGTGAAATCCAGGAGATGGTGATGAACAGGGAGGCCTGGCGTGCTGCAATTCATGGGGTCACAAAGAGTCGGACACAACTGAGCGACTGAAATGAACTGAACTGAACTGAATCATTTACTTTCTAAATTATATTTTTATTATTTTAAATTTTAATTAAGTTACAGAAGTAAAATTTACATCATTTATTTTTAATCATTAATGAAGATTAATAGTAAAACAAGCTTCATAGGATTTTTTGAACATGTTTTCAGTATGGAAATGAACTGCCTGATGTCCATGGAAGTGATTGCAAATAAATGAAGAGCAAAAGAATTAACACTGATTTTACTAGGAAGTACGATCACTCATATACTGAATTCAGTTAATTGAAGGCGAAGTATTAAATCATAGGAAGTTATGTGCAGGAGTCAACTGGCTAATGAAGCAGTAAGATCATTGAAAGTAAGCAACTTCTTACACAGGAAACATAAGTAAATTCAAAACTAAAACAATTTTGAAAGCATGAACACAGACTTAAAAGGCAATTGAAGCAAGGTTCAGTATTTCATATTTAAACATTAGTGTTTTGGAGGTGTCTTTTAAAGTCATACTTCAGATTTCTGAGGCTAGAAAATAGAATGCAGTTGTGGAGCCATTAGTGAAAGACGATATCAGAGATATTTGCTTGGAAATATTGCATACACGTACGACACAATCGAGGGGATATGTGGCAAAGATTCCATTGCTTGACCTATTTCAAAAAACAAGCTAATACCATCTCAAAGAACTCAAAACTAGCAAGACATTTTTGCTGCATCTTGACAAGTGCACTGGTAATGCCCATGTTGCAGTTCTGTTGGTAAATGTGCAATTGTAGATGATAGTAATATTAGGAAGAATTTTTTCTTCTGCTGCTTTAACAACAAATATAACTAACTCTGAACTGGAAAAAAGAAAACACCTATGAATATAGTCATTGAACTATGTAAAAGCCTTGTCAGCAAACATGGTTTGGAGTTCTGTTTTTGTACAAGAACATGTTCTGATGGTGCAGCTGCAACGGTAGGAAACAGTCGAGAGCAGTTTCCCAATTAGGGAGTTTGTGCCAGAATGGGAACCAATACCCTGCTTCCTTCACTGAGAAGTCCTGCTCGCAAAAGAATGTCAGCTGAACTAAACAAGAGGCTTAGTGACATGGCAAACATTGTTAATTTGTAAAGGTTAATATGCTAAACGTGAGATTTAAAATTTTTGAGATAATATGGAAAATGGTCAAAATGATGATTATTGTATAATGAGGTTCTTTGATGGTTATCAAGGAGAAAAACTTAGGAATGTTAACATTAGAGAATCAAATAATTGTTTCTGGCAGTTAAAAGAACCAGTCATGAATTATCAGGGAAATGCAATTCACAACCACAACCAAAATGAGATGTCACATCACAGCTGTTAGGATGGCTGTTATCAACATTTAAGCACTAACAAGTGTTGGAGAAGATGGAGAGAAAAGGAAACCCTGATTCACTTATGATGGGATTGTCAATTTGTGCAGTCACAATGGAACACAGAATGGAAGTCCTTCAGAAAACTAAAAACCGAAGTACCTTTTGATCCAGAAATTCCACTTTGGGGTATATATCCAAAGGAAGTGAAAGCAGGATCTCAAAGAGATATATGCATCCATGTTCACTGCAGCATATTCACAATAGCCAAGACATGGAAGTAATCTGTGTGTCAATGAATTAGATGGATAAAGATTATATATATATATATATATATATATATGACACATACAATAGAATATTATTCAGCCATGAGAAAGAAGAAAATTATGCTGTTTGAGACCACACAGATGGACTTGAAGGTATTGTGCTAAGTGAAATAAGTCAGACAGAGAAAAACAAATACTGTATATCAGTTATATGAGAAATCTAAAACAGTCAAACTCATAGAAACAGACTAGAATGGTGATTACTGAGGACTGTGAGATGAGGGAAATTGAAAAAAAAAAAAAAGCAGAAGCCAGTTGCTTTTCACCTTTAAAAAAAAATGTAATTTGGACAGTCTGATGGGTAGATATGCTTATTTGTCTCACATCTTCAGTATTTTTTAATAGTATCAGTGTTGTTTGGTCACTAAGTTGGTGTCCGAGTCTTCTGTGACCCCATGGACCCTTACCTTCTAGTCTCCTTTCCTTCCAGTTTTCCTGGGACTTTCCAGGCAAGAATACTGCAGTGGGTTGCCATTTGCTTCTCCAGGGGATCTTCCTGATCCAGGGTTGAACCTCCATCTCCTGCTTTGGCAGGCAGATTCCTTACCATTGAGCCACTAGGAAAGCCCAGTAGTATCAGTACTTCCATGCAGAGTAAGAATGCAATGTGTTTTTCAATGACTGAAAAAACTGAAGAGCAAAAACTGAAGTTTCTACAGATCGTCACAATATATTTCCTTAGTTTCACAATAGTTATCAAAGAAATTATGATTTTTATATTCTTCTGGGTTTGTTGAAGCCAGTTTGAAAGGTCTTAGTCCCTTCGTTTCAACATACCTCTGTTAAAGTGATTTCTATACTGAATCTCATTCAAACAAAACAAACTGAACTATGGATAAAAGGTGTGTCCTACAAGTGTTACTGAGCCCAAACCCATACTGCTCACCACACAACAGGTCAATAAAGTGAGAGATGAGTTGGGGTAAGGAATAACAGCTTTATTCAGAAAGCCAGCAGACCAAGATCTTGAACGTAGTGTCTCAAAGAACCATTGTCCCCTAGTAAGAATTCAGGCTTCTTTTATGCTAAAATGGGATATGGTGGGCTGCTGTAAATGTCTTAGTGCCAGAATCCTTTGTTCCTATAGCTGTCCATGTAGGTCTGGTCAACATGTTCCTGTAAACCTCCAAGGAGATAGATGTTATCCTCTGTTCTGCAGTTTTGTATCTCTGTATGAATAGGAAAGCATTATGCCCTTAAAGGTCAGGCCCTTGAGAATGGGCTGTCCTGTACCTTTCAGGCAGTAGGCAACATTCTTCACTTGTAACAAAAACAATAGAATACAGAGGTTAAAGTAAAAGAAACAGACCTAGTATGGAATCAGATCTGTTCTTCCCTATTACAGTTCCTCACTGTCAGTGATCCATGTGACAATCCTGTAGGAAAGGGCTGATTTACACAAGTAGTCTTGATATGTCAACAAACAAGAAGCAAGCTCATTCTCTCATGTTAAAAAGTTTAAATCCAATATAATAGTGTTTGTTTGTTCAAACAGTATATATATAGACATTTAATATGGGGAATCACTATTTTGCTCATAAATTTTCTTTCTATTGTAATTGCAAAACAACAGAAAGTTCCAAATATAACAGTGAATCTTTTTTATTAGCATGTACACACATTTTCAGCAATGTGGACAGTTTTGTACTTTGCTCCTTCCTTCATCTGTTGTTGGTTTGATTACATTTACAAAAGTATAATCTTATGTCAGTTGAATCCAGTGATAAATGTTGGGACTTACGCTCTTTATGTCCTTATTTCTTTTTTCCTAGTAATTTAGGTTAACTGCAGTTTATAAAAGTACCGGTCTACAACAAAATGGAAATTTAAAAACCAGTTCTCCACCACAGAGTAGTGAGTTACATTGATTATAGGCTAAAACCATAATAACAAACACTTTATTACCAGCAGAGAGAATTTATGTAAGTAATGCTAATTAAGCTTTTTAAAATAGTTCAACCTTGTGATAATTAAGAGAAATGTGCACATAGCCTGGTAAACTCTAGAAATTAACTATTAAAATATACAGTGAGTTCTTAGCTAGGCAGTATATGCTAGCAGCCGTATTATATATAAAGTACAGAAGGGTAACATGTTTAACTGTCTGCTCTGCTTTATTCCTGCTGCCTAAGTTCATTCCCCTGGAATCTCTATGCAGCTCAAGACAACTAGTAGGGCTAAAAGTGATTTAAACGAAGTCTTTTTGTAAATGGAGTCACTGAAAAAGTATTCTAAGAGGAGAGTGCTTTCCTCTCTCACTCTTTCTTTTCTGCCTGCAAAGAAGAAAAGGAAGTCATGGATAAAGTGTGAATACTTATCTTCCTTAATATCCTCCCACCTGGGAAGCCCCTGAGTTACCTTTTTAAGACCTGAGGATTGTTTACACAATGTGATGGATATAGGTGTATACATAGGCAAACAAGAAGATATAGCTGAAAGCATCCAAGTAAGGGTCTGTGAAGAGAACCAACTTTCATGCCCATTTTAGGCTCAGGCTGACCACTCTTTTTTGGTAAGACAGTGCCTAAGTTTTACAAGGCTAAAGATGGCTTGGTCCCCTAACTGCCAGATTTTGGACCATCTTATCAGTTGTGGGTACTATATTACAGTGATAGCAATAATATATGCGGTATTATAGCAGTAAGAATAATATGCATGGTGATTCTATATTCCCCTGATTACTCACAGCATCCTTCTGTATTAAGGATTACTCTCTCCACTTCTCAGATGAAGACACTGAGGCTTCGCAAAGTTAAAGTGATTTGTTCAGGGCCACAGAGCAAAACACTTTTAGAGTCAAGTTTCAACCAATGTCTGATGCCAAACTCTGGTCCCACAATAGCTGTTTTTTCAGATTGTATTTTCAGATTGTATCCATTAACAGGTCAGAAACCGGCTTCATGGATCACATTCGGTCTTTTGGTTTGTTTGTTTTTCAGAATTAGACAGATGCTATAGAATATACAAAACAGTTTCCTCAATCTCAGGGAAATGGGTGATGTCTGAAGCTTGTCTGCCCGTTTCCCCTGCCCAGCACCAGCCCCCTCCATCTGGGCTGGCCTGATTCCCTCTCTCCCTACCCTGTCGCCTCTCCTGCTCCTCCCATCTCCCACTTGTGCACATAAATACTAATTGGTGAGTGGAGATGCTTCTTCTGCTGTAGAGTGGCCTGGGTGATAGCCGCTAGCCAACAGAAGGACTATTCAACATTTGAGTGGTTCATACTCCACATGGGGAAATAGTTCCCTGAACTTTTTATTAGTAAAATGTCAACCTCTGCATCAGTGAAAGCCCTCAGAGGTCACAGGTCCTGGAGTGATGCACATTCCTGGGTAAGCCCTGGCTCTGTGACCTAGGGAATGGTACCCAGCCTCTCTGAGCCCCTGTCTCTTCAGTTATACAACCAAAATGATGTTAATGACACCTATCCCAAAGTGATGATTGGAAAAATATATGATGATTAGAAAAATACAGGCCTGTCACACAGCAGGGGCTCAATGACTGTTATTTATGATGTCATACTTTCAACATTAATTTCCAAGTATTACAGCACAACAAAATCTACTAGCACTGAAACCCTGGGAACCATTTAGTGCTTCTTTGAGAATCCCAGAAATGTTTGTGGATTTTTCACCTAGCATAGTCGCCCTGAAGCATGGCAGCGAGTCAATCGGTATTTAGGGGCTGAAATCCACTAACCAGCTGTGTGCCCAGTGTGGGACTGCTTCCAGCAAGAGGAGGGTGCCTTTTCCTCATTTTCACAAGAGCATGGATCAGCTCACTGATGGCCCGTCTTCTGGGTCATCAAAGTTAGCACTCATGTGTGGGAGCTGGAAGTGCCATTCGGTGGCCTTTTCCAATAATAAAGTGCTAGATGAATAGTTTCACTGTAATTGGTCCCCCCCCCCAATATTTGTACTTCTCATGGTGTGCAGAACAGTTGTGAGAGATTCATTGTCACCACACAGACATCACACCATCAAGCAGCACATCAGAGATAACTATTTATAGCACAGGTTGATAGAATATTTTTCGAAGTGTTTTATGGACTGCAGATGTTTCATAAGGATTCTTCATTCTTTCTCCTCCCATTCCTTGATGTTATGAAATATGACAGAGGCTTTTTTAAGGTCACCATTTATCTAGCTTATTGAAAATGAATACTCTGATTCAAAGCTCTAAAGAAACTGATACTTGGGATCAGTAGACCCAGATTTGATTTCAGCTTACTCAGTTTACACTTTAAAGCCCATTTAAAGTATTTGCCATTATTGTTCTGTTACAGAGATCACTGTTTTGTGTAACTGGAAGATTTTTTTTCTTTTAATCCCCAACTAGGTGTTTTAAAATTTAGCTGCATAAATTGAAATATTAGAAGTGAGTTATACTCTTGCCACACTGACTCTATGTTAGTATTGAATTAAAGCTTTACAGGATAAAATTTTTCCAGCAGAGATAAGTAAAATGGTGCTGAATTCCTGGATTCCTTGGGCCATTCATTCTTTTCTTGAGTGAAAGACTTAAGCAACACTAAACCTCAACACAGAAAATCTGAAAAAACAGTGGAGATTGCCTCATAATAAACAGTGTTGCACTTTTTGCACTTCTGTATTTTGCTACTTTGAAAATATTCTTTTTAATTTTTTATTTTACTTTACAATACTGTGTTGGTTTTGCTTTATTTGCAAATGTTATCTATATACACACACTCAAACATTTCCAACAAGAATAGATCTTCAGCTCAGTTCAGTTCAGTCGCTCAGTCGTGTCCAACTCTTTGCAACCCCCTGAATCCCAGCACGCCAGGCCTCCCTGCCGATCACCAACTCCTGAAGTTCTCTCAGACTCCGTCCATCGAGTCGGTGATGCCAGCCAGCCATCTCATCCTCTGTCGTCCCCTTCTCCTCCTGCCCCCAATCCCTCCCAGCATCAGAGTCTTTTCCAATGAGTCAACTCTTCGCTTGAGGTGGCCAAAGTACTGGAGTTTCAGCTTCAGCATCATTCCCTCCAAAGAAATCCCAGGGCTGATCTCCTTCAGAATGGATTGGTTGGATCTCTTTGCAGTCCAAGGAACTCTCAAGAGGCTTCTCCAACACCACCGTTCAAAAGCATCAATTCTTCAGTGCTCAGCTTTCTTCACAGTCCAACTCTCACATCCAAACATGACCACTGGAAAACCATAGTTAGAAACATAATATTGAATACAGAATATTTTGTTAAAGGATACATACAAAAAATAATTTTTACAAATTTCAAAATATTGGGACTATTTATTCATTCATATACATAAACATATGTGTGTGTGTTTATCAAATACGTGAACCAGAAGAATAACAGACAGTTCCTGAGAGTTATTCCCATTAAATCTGTAACATTTTATTTACTTTTACTAAGACTTGAAGAAAATATTGCAAAATACTGCTGCTGCTGCTGCTGCTGCTGCTGCTAAGTCACTTCAGTCGTGTCTGACTCTGTGCTACCCCAGAGACCACAGCCCACCAGGCTCCCCCATCCCTGGGATTCTCCAGGCAAGAACACTGGAGTGGGTTGCCATTTCCTTCTCCAATGCATGAAAGTGAAAAGTGAAAGTGAAGTCGCTCAGTTGTGTCCGACTCTTAGAGACCCCATGGACTGCAGCCTAGCAGGCTCCTCCATCCATGGAATTTTCCAGGCAAGAGAACTGGAGTGGGTTGCCATTGCCACCAGTTGTTAATTCTTTGCTGTGCAGAAATATTTGTTACATTGCTCTTTTTATATATTCTCAGCAAAATGATTTCAAACTAATAGAGTTTTTGTCCTGTGTTCTCTACAATATTAACAACAATAATAATAAAAACACCACCAGATCCTAAAGAACTTTTGAGATGTAATCCCACAGTTTTGGTGTTGATGCTTGTCTAAAAATACAGTAATGAATTAATGAATGAAATCATGCTGTTTCCTCATTAGTTCAGAATCTTCATTTGTCTGGTATCTTTCCATAGCAGTATGCTTAATCCCATTTTAATTGTTAGCTCAGACCAAAATCAGAACAAACATTTCTTGAGCACCTACTGTTTGCCAGGCATTAGTAGCCACTGAGAAGGCAATTACAACCCACTCCAGTCCTCTTGCCTGGAAAATCCCATGGATGGAGGAGCCTGGTGGGCTGCAGTCCACGGGGTCTCTAAGAGTCAGACAGGACTGAGCGACTTCACTTTCACTTTTCACTTTCATGCATTAGAGAAGGAAATGGCAACCCACTCCAGTGTTCTTGCCTGGAGAATCCCAGGGATGAGGGAGCCTGGTGGGCTGTGGTCTCTGGGATCACACAGAGTTGGACACGACTGAAGTGACTTAGCAGCAGCAGCAGCAGCAGCAGCAGCAGTAGCGACTGAATATAGCCAATGAAAAGAGTAGACTGAGACTCAGTAAACTATGGCCCTCAGGCCAAATCTGATCCACATGTTTCTGTAAATAAAGTTTTACTGGGACACATCCATGCTCATTTGCTTACGTACTGTGTATGGCTGTTCTACAACAGAGTACTATGCCAGAGTGAAGTATTTACCATCTTATCTTTCACAGGAAAACCTTGCCAACCCATGCAATAGACAGAAACCTCTCCCTCCATGGAGCTCAGTCTATTGCAGGCAGACAGTAAGAAAATAAATATCTTGGAATGATTGGTGATGACACATGCAGCTGAGAATAAGGAAGCAGAAGAAGGGGTTAGGGAGTGTTGCAGGGAGGTTGCAGAAAGCCAAGTCGCAAAGAGGACATAGGAGCAAAGATATAAGAGGAAGAGAGGGACAGACTGCGGCAATCTGGGGGAAGCAGCTGCTGCCGTGGCTTGAGGTAGGAATTTCAGGGAGCTGCAGGAAGCTGTGTGTGGCCGGGTGTGAGAGGAGTGGATGTGGAGCCAAGCCGTGCAGGCTGCTATGAGGAGCTGGGCTCTTACTTTGAGTAAGGGCCTTGGTCCATCCTTTGTAAAATCAAGAATATTAATTTCATTCAAAGACTGAGGACAAAACTATGGATCCCACATTTGTAGGCAACACGCTATTTACATTTGAAAATTTCAACTCTAAGTCTCTTGGCCATCCTGTCAATTCTGACCAGTGTTTGGAGACGAGAACAGGCGAGCTGATTTGCCTGGATATTATCACATTTGAAATACACTACTGCACACGTGGCTTATCCAGTGAGTCAGCCACACTGACATACTAGTGTCAATGTGTTCTCTGTAAGGCTTTGATTTGGGCCAGGAGATGAACCTCAATAATACTAAATTTCAAAATGAGTATTCAGGATATGTTTTTTCTTGTTATTTGCCAAGAATGTAGCTGATCCACTAGCTGTATACCTGAATGTGCTGGACCACCTTCCCCTTGTTCCATGGAGTGTAGCCCCTCCCTCTGAACGAGCTCAGATCGTCCTATTCAGGAGGACGGATGGGCACCAGGGGAGAACTTGCTTGATGCCAGATACTGTCCCTGCGTTCAAGGAGGTTACAGGCTGATTATGAGGAAAGATTACAGAAGGCTCTTAAAAACTTTGATATTTCTCTTAAAGTAAACATTTCTCAAGTGCTCATATATTCCAGCCCATTGTTTTTAGGCAGGTCTATTTTTAGTCCTTTTGAAAAAATGGTATAGATGATCTTATTGGAAAACAGAAATAGAGACACAGACAAGGAGAACGTATGTGTGGACAACAAAGAGGAAAGGAGGGGTGGGATGAACTAGGAGATTGGGCTTGGCATATATAAACTATTGGTGCTGTGCATAAAACAGATAACTAATGAGAACATAACTCAGGAACTCCGCTCAGGGCTCTGTGATGACCTAAATGAAAGGAAATCCAAAAGAGAGGGGATATATGTGTACATAGGGCTGATTCACTTTGCTGTATAGAAGAGAAATCCAGAGAGTAGCACAGCATTGTAAAGCAACTATACTCCAGTAAAAACATATATGTATGTATATATGTGTGTGTCTGTGTGTGTGTATATATATATATATAGGCTTCCCAGATAGCTCAGTGGTAAAGAATCTGCCTGCCAATGCATGAGGCATGAGTTCCATCCCTGGTTGGGAAGATCCCCTGGAAAAGGAAATGGCAACCCACTCCAATATTCTTGCCTGGGAAATCCCATGGATAGAGGAGGCTGGTGGACTAAGTCCAAAGGGTTGCAAAAGAGTCAGACGTGACTTAGTGACTAAACAACAATTTTATATATATATATATATATATATATATATCTCCCATATTTATATAGGAAATTATGTGATTGGGCCAGGTTTGCTTAGCTGATAAACACAAGAAAAGGTACTAATGGTCAAGTCTCTACCTTCTCAGTACATTGTATACTTTTCCATCCTGTTTTTGTTGTTTGTCAGTGATCAATTATTTTGTCATAAATATATAAGTTAAAATTTATATTCACTTTCACCTATGCATAGAGAAACATGACCACACCACAAAATTAAAGCATGCCAAAGGTAAGATATATGTCAATTTTCTCTTCAATCTCCAATCTTCAGCATAGAGTAAGCAGTTACTGTGTGGATCACAACTGTGGAAAATTCTTCAAGAGATGGGAATACCAGACCACCTGACCTGCCTCTTGAGAAACCTGTATGCAAGTCAGGAAGCAATAGTTAGAACTGGACGTGGAACAACAGACTGGTTCCAAATAGGAAAAGGAGTACATCAAGGCTGTATATTGTCACCCTGCTTATTTAACTTCTACGCAGAGTACATCATGAGAAATACTGGGCTGGAAGAAGCACAAGCTGGAATCAAGATTGCCAGGAGAAATGTCGTAACCTGAGATATGCAGATGATACCACCCTTATGGCAGAAAGTGAAGAGGAACTAAAAAGCCTGTTGATGAAAGTGAAAGAAGAGGGTGAAAAAGTTGGCTCAACATTCAGAAAACTAAGATAATGACATCTGGTCCCATCACTTCATGGGAAATAGATGGGGAAACAGTGGAAACAGTGTCAGACTTTATTTTGGGGGGCTCTAAAATCACTGCAAATGGTGACTGCAGCCATGAAATTAAAAGATGCTTACTCCTTGAAAGGAAAGTTATAACCAATCTAGTTCAGTTCAGTTCAGTTCAGTCGCTCAGTAGTGTCTGACTTTTTACAACCCCATGAATCGTAGCATGCCAGGCCTCCCTGTCCATCACCATCTCCCAGAGTTCACTCAAACTCACATCCATCGAGTCGGTGATGCCAGTCAGCCGTCTCATCCTCTGTCGTCCCCTTCTCCTCCTGCCCCCAATCCCCCCCAGCATCAGAGTCTTTTCCAATGAGTCAACTCTTCATATGAGGTGGCCAAAGTACTGGAGTTTCAGCTTTAGCATCATTCCTTCCAAAGAACACCCAGGGCTGATCTCCTTTAGAATGGACTGGTTGGATCTCCTTACAGTCCAAGGGACTCTCAAGAGTCTTCTCCAACACCTACAGCATATTAAAAAGCAGAGATATTACTTTGCCAACAAAGGTCCGTCTAGTCAAGGCTATGATTTTTCCAGTGGTCATGTATGGATGTGAGAACTGGACTGCAAAGAAAGCTGAGTGCTGAAGAATTGAAGCTTTTGAAGTGTGGTGTTGGAAAAGACTCTTGCGAGTCCCTTGCACTGCAAGGAGATCCAACTAGTCCATCTTAAAGGAGACCAGTTCTGGGTGTTCATTGGAAGGGCTGTTGCTGAGGCTGAAACCAATGCTTTGGCCACCTCATGCAAAGAGTTGACTCATTGGAAAAGACTCATGCTGGGAGGGACTGGGGGCAAGAGGAGAAGGGGACAACAGAAGATGAGATGGCTGGATGGCATCACTGACTCGATGGACATGAGTTTGAGTGAACTCCAGGAGATGGTGATGGACAGGGAGGCCTGCGTGCTGGGATTCATGGGGTCGCAAAGAGTCAAACACGACTGAGCGACTGAACTGAACTGAACTGAAGCAGTTAAATGCAGCTGTGCTCATCATTGATGAAGATTATCTGTTTACTGCATTTCTCCACTCATTGTGTTCTTCTGGCAGTTGATTTCTCATTATAGTTCCAAATAGATCTGTTATTTTGATCGCTTTCAACTCTGGCTCTTGTAGTTTTAGCTATCGGTGTTTCTGAAGGACTTAAATTAAGGTTCTGTCTTTAGAAACCCAGACATCCAGATGAACGTGCAAATATTACCAAATAGTTTTATGTTTAGAATCACATAAACACGTGCTCAGATTTTTCTCTTTGCCTTTGAAGATCTTGACATCAAATGGACCCCACCTCACATGCTCTCTCCTTTAAATGGACTTAACTCTTATGTCTTAAATGTGATTTTCTCCAAATAATCATCTGGTAAAAGTACTTTATTATACGTAACGAAAAGATAATGACGTAACTGCGTGCATGCTCAGTCACTTCAGTCGTATCCGACTCTCTGCGACCGCATGGACCGTGGCCCACCAGGCTGCTCTGTCTATGGAATTTCTCCAGGCAGGAATATGGGAATGGGTTGCTGTTTCCTTCTCCAAATAACATAAGTACTTCAGTGTAAACTTTTTCCCCTAGCTTTTGATTTTTCAGCTGTGATCTAACATTGAGAGCTTTTTTTTTTTGCACATATATAAAAAGAATAATGTAACAAATAATTATTGCTGCACAGCCTCCCGGAGTTCCCATTCATGAAGTCATTGGGACCTTTGGTCATCTGTTACTTTCAGACACCTTTGTAGCTTTGATTCTATATTTTAAAAGACGTACAAGCTATGGCATCCTTTCTCAATAGAGACTCTAAGTCATTAGTTAATCATAATATAGAAAAGATTATAAATTGCTTTTGCATATCTCCATGTATATTAATTTAAACATCCTTTTTTTTTTCCCCCTGCAAGGTCTTTCACTTGAGTGAGGCCAACCAACTGATATATTGCTCATTAATCATACATATTAATGGGAGTAGTTAAAGCTTTAAAGTCTAACTCACCATTCTGTCCACGGGGACTAGTTCTTGTTTTCTAAATCTGATGACATAGTCTTCAGACACTGCTAATTAGGTCTATCCCTTGAAAATTCATCCTGACATGTTTCAAGAACATTTTTTCCTTTGAGTACAAGTTCATTAAATTATTAATATCTTTATGTAAGTCTTGCAACACTACTTAAATAATACAGCTTTCTCTATTTCAAACCATGGTTCCCAGTGAAGGATAAAGTATATCTCACTTCCTCATATCTTTTTTTAGTCAAACACAATGGCCTGGGGAAATATCGGAGAATAATAGATATTATGGTCAGTAATGTTAAAGGAAGGTAAAAAATCCTTTGTACCTGTAAGTGGAAATGGGTGTTAGTCAGAGTTCTCTAGAAAAAAGAAACATAACCAGCAGGATGCATATACAGAGAGACAGAGACTGATTTTAAGGAATTGGCTCACACAATTGTCGAGTTGTGGTGAATCCAAAATGTGCGAGGCAGAGACCCGGTGAAGAGGTGCAGTTCGAGTCCAAGGCCGTCTGCGAGCAGGGTCCCTTCCTGCCTGGGGAGGCCAGTCTTTGATCCATTCAGGCTTTGCACTGACGCTCACCCACCTTACTGAGTGCAGCCTGCTTTACTCAAAGGCCACCGTCTAAATATTAATCTCATTTGAAAACCACCTTTACAAAAACACCTCGAAAAATGTTCGGCCAAATACCTGGGCACCCTGGCCCAGACAATTTGAGGCGTAAACTTAACCATCACAAAGTGCTATATAGATAATCAACTCCTGATCATCTGCACAAATGGAAGGAAATGTTGCCCTCAGCAATCTAAATCAGATGACCTACAGGCGGTTCTATTGAGCCTCTGAATTAAACGATGAGTTTGCAGCAGTTGCTCCTGTGTTATCTGCACAGGCGAGTACTTAGGTCAGGCTCATCATGTGGCCCCGATTACAACAACTCCCAATGGTTTCCCACCACAATCAAAGTGCTAATCTGCTCTGCCAACCACCCATCGAGTGGCTTGTTGTTCTCCAGCCACCCCTGTTTCTTGCTGAGTCTTCAATCACTTGCGCTCAGGGCTGCATTCTCAATGTTGCCTCTGCTCCATGTCCCTTTCAGCCCTTGAATGGCCCACAGACCCGCTTGGTTCAGGAGTCTGCTGACCTCCCCTGATTTTTCTTTCTGAAGCTGCACACATTCTAACTCTGTGTCCCTTTGCCCTTGCTTTACTTTTCATGATTCATATTGCTATTCAGGATTTATCTCTCTACTCGTGTAGTTACCAGATTTGCGCAGTACAGCACGGTTATCAGTACAGCACAGTGGTGATGAGCAGACATGACCCAGCCAAGTTTCCTGAATGCAAGTCCCGACTCGGCTGCTCACTAGACATGTGACTTCAGGCAACTTGCTCTGTCACTCAGTTATCTCACCTGTAAAACAGACACCTCAAAGATATTTTGAAGACTTTGAAGATGTAATAGATCAGTTTGGTTCAGTCCCTCAGTCGTGTCCGACGCTTTGCGACCCCATGGACTGTGGCACACCAGGCTTCCCCATCTATCACCAACTCCCAGAGTTTGCTCATACTCATGTCCATTGAGTCAGTGATGCCATCTCATCCTCTGTCGTCCCCTTCTCCCCCTGCCCTCAATCTTTCCCAGCATCAGGGTCTTTTCCAATGTGTCAGCTCTTCTCATCATGTGGCCAAAGTATTGGAGCTTCAGCTTCAGAATCAGTCCTTCCAATGAACATCCGGGACTGATCTCCTTTAGGATGGACTGGCTGGATCTCCTTGCTGTCTAAGGGACTCCCAAGAGTCTTCTCCAACACCACAGTTCAAAAGCATCAATTCTTCAGCGCTCAGCTTTCTTCACAGTCCAGCTCTCACATCCATACATGACTACTGGAAAAACTATAGTCTTGACTAGACGGACTTTGGTGGCAAAGTAATGCCTCTGCTTTTTAATATGCCATCGAAGTTGGTCATAGCTTTTCTTCCAAGGAGCAAACATCTTCTAATTTAATGGCTGCAGTCACCATCTGCAGTGATTTTGGAGCCCCAAAAAGCAAAATCTGTCACTGTTTCCATTGCTTCCCCATCTATTTGCCATGAAGTGATGGGACCGGATGCCATGATCTTAGTTTTTTGAATATTGAGTATTAAGCCAGCTTTTCACTCTCCTCTTTCACTTTCATCAAGAGTCTTTTTAGTTCCTCTTCACTTTCTGCCATAAAGGTGGTGTCATCTGCATATCTGAGGTTACGATATTTCTCCTGGCAATCTTGATTTCAGCTTGTGCTTCATCCAGCCCAGCGTTTCTCATGATGTATTCTGCATATAAGTTAAATAATTAGGGTAACAATATACAACCTTGACGTACTCCTTGCCCAATTAGAAAGCAGTCTGTTGTTCCATGTCCGGTTCTAACTATTGCTTCTTGATATGCATACAGATTTCTCAAGAGTCAAGTAAGGTGGTCTGGTATTCCCTTCTCTTAAAGAATTTTCCACAGTTTGTTGTGATCTACAGAGTCAAAGGCTTTGGTGTAATCAATAAAGCAGAAGTAGATGTTTTTCTAGAATTCTTTTGCTTTTTACATGATCCAGCAGATGTTGGAAATTTGATCTCTGGTTCCTCTGCCTTTTCTAAATCCAGCTTGGACATATGGAAGTTAACAGTTCACGTACTGTTAAAGTCTGACTTGGAGAATTTTGAGCATTAGTTTGCTAGTGTGTGAGATGAGTGCAATTGTGCAGTAGTTTAAGCATTCTTTGGCACTGCCCTTCTTTGGGATTGGAATGAAAACTGACCTTTTCCAGTCCTGTGGCTGGATTTAATGGGTATGTAAACTGTTTTGAATGATGTCTGGCAGAGAGAAAAAACCTAGTATTATGTATTACATCAGTGTTCCCACTAGAATAAAAGCTCCATGAGGACAGAATGGATTTGAGGTAATTCCAGAGTGCGGAGAAGGATCTGGCCCACAGTAAGAACTCATTAAATGTTTGTTGAATGAATTAATGATTGAATCTGGGCACATGCCAGCTGAGAATGGGAAATATGCTCTATTACAAAAATGCAGTGAAGAGGTGGCAGGGTGGTGGGCTGCACTCTGCAGGCCTATAAGGCCTGCACTTGCCCAGCTTAAAGACCAAGGAAAGAGCCAGAGTCAGCAACAGAGGCATTGGTGGTTGAATGGATGGGGAGCTTACATGGCTGAAGCAAGGTCCTGGGGCCATTACCAGTTATGGGGGAATTGATCTCTCAAAGAGTCAGACAACACTGAGCAACTAAACTGAACTGAACTGCTGACAGGTGGACTCATTAGTTACCAGGAAAACCAACAAAGGGCTCTGAGACCCCTAACTTCCCTTTGATAAGAAAAATCACAGCTGGGACCTGGAGCAAGTCCATAGGAAGGTCAGTCATGTCAGTTGATGTAGGTGAAGCAGGCACTGGTTGGGCAGGGGCTGTACAGAGAGCAAGAGAACAGCCATCTTGAGTGACCTGACTGCACACAGGTGAGCAAATGATGAGTTAAAAGTTATCAAGTGGTTGAAAAAGCAGAGTTCATTTGGTTTTATGTGTGTATGTATATATATGTGTGTACATACTGTGTAGCAGGATGCTTGGGATAAGATGTATCTGGGGTTTCTCCCTGAAGAATACTTCTCTAAAGGGGATGGAATAGTCAAAGGAGAACATAAAAAGAATCCAGAAAGTGACCCACAGCTGTCTCTTGCAGGGCTAACTGAGGTACCAGTTTTTCAGGGCACCCTGACATTATTCTGGGGAAAGGTTAGGTCTGAAGGAGAAATTTGTGTGCTAGAGTCCATGGATGAGGTCAGATTCAGAGTTCCCTTTACCCATTCACACTGCCAAGTGACCTTGGATGCTAGGTTTAAGGAAATGAAAAGAGTATTCAAGAAAAAGCATGCCTAGTATTTACATAATGGCATTCAATGTTTCAAGGTCATCAATATGTAGTCCCAATACTTGAGTCGATTATGAAAGAGCAAGATGGTAATGATAACCCTGTATGCGGGACAGCAAAAGAGACACAGATGTATAGAACAGACTTTTGGACTCTGAGGGAGAGGGAGAGGGTGGGATGATTTGGGAGAATGGCATTGAAACATGTATACTATCATGTAAGAAACGAATCGCCAGTCTATGTTCGATACAGGATACAGGATGCTTGGGGCTGGTACACAGGGATGATCCAGAGGGATGATATGGGGTGGGAAGTGGGAGGGGGGTTCAGGATTGGGAACTCATGTACACCTGTGGCAGATTCATGTCAATGTATGGCAAAACCAAGAGCAAGTAGTGGTGAACTGGGAAATGCCTTCTGAGAACAGTTGCTTGAAAAGTTGGTGCTAAGTATCAGAGGACACACATCTGAGTCAGGGCACAAGTGTCCGGGGAAGCCATCTCTGTCAGAGGGACTCTAGCCCCTTCTCGTTGCCAAGGGTGTGCAGGTAGCTTTCTCCCCCAACATTTCTGTTCCATCCCAGTGACCCCCACCACACACACTTCCCCTGCCAAACTAAAAGCTGGAGAGAGTTATTGATGGAAGGAACTGAAGTCTCACCGTCCCTCCCAGGAACTCCTGAGTTTACCTACAACAAATGAACAACACTCTCCAAACAGCTGTTGTGAATAACTCTCTCCTTTTCTACCTTGAAGGCAAGATCCAGGCCTTAATCATTAATATATTTCCCCTAGTGTTAGTCACTCAGTTGTGTCTGACTCTTTGCGACCTTATGGACTATATGGGATTCTCCAGGCAAGAATACTGGAGTGGGTTGCCATGCCCTCCTCCAGGGAATCTTCCTGACCCAAAGATCAAACCCGGGTCTTCCCCATTGCAGGCAGATTCTTTACTCTCTGAGCCATGAGAGAAGCCCTATTTCCCCCTAGAAGAGTATGTAAGACACAGTACATTTCTACTGAATAAATTTACTCATCTTTTTGATAGGGTTTGAAGTCAATTTAAATTTCTAAGTGCAATTTAAATTCAAATTGGCGTATTGAGAATTATGCACTGAAAATTCTTGTGTCTCAAAATGGGATGACCCTCATAGTTTCATCTTCTGGATCCTCAGGAGTTCTCTTTGCTTACAGGCAGTTGTTGCATAGCTACAGAATGTATTCCACGTATTTTTTATGGTGCTGGTCAATGCAGTGCTTCTCATGAAAACTGCAGTGCTGAAAGTCCACCCCTTGAGGGTACATTTCATGTGTTAAAGTGTGTCATCATGTCATAAATGATTTCTTTGTTCCAGTGCTGACTGATAGAGCTGAGTTCCTTCTTATTTAAGGGCTGTGGCTCTGGCCTGACTGAAGTGTGCTGAAGAATCACATCTTGTTGCTTTCCTATTAACATTTCTCTAAACAAGACTCTATTGATCTATGTGCAATTGTTTGTCCCTCTACATGTTTATTTCACCTACTCTAGGTCTAGAAAGTGGGACAGTTCCCTTAATAAAAGTGGAAGATGTTTGAGGCTCTGAGAGTCCTTAGTGATGAGGCTCTCAGAGCATAGCTCTTGGACAAGGAAGGCAGTGTCCAAGCCTGGTTCTTCCCCTCCAGTCTGTGAGCAGCCTTCCAGATTTGGGGAGAGGAATGTCTCCAGCACCCACCCTCTCACTGCTGCTCAAAGTTGATAAAATGTGTCACAGATGGTCAGGAAGCAGTTAAGTCATAGCCTACTGCTGCCCCACCTGTGAACTGAGATGAACAAAATGCCTTGGCAGAGATTGGCAATCGCAGGCACAGAAAACAGAGCTCATGATTGGGACTGAAAGAGCTGGTGGTTTGGCAAGATGCTCAGGAGTCCAGACAAGTCTACATGGAAGCTTGTGGTCAGCCTCCTGGCAGCAGGCAGGGGTGCACAGCCATCATGGGAGTGGGTGAGAACCTAGGAGACCTAAATTCCAAAAGGCAAAGTAACAAGATATAGGGACATCTGAAAGTCTGGCTTGGTGGTGAGAAAACAAGAGAACCTCAACAGTTAGAGCAGCAAAGTAACGAAATTGTGAATGACCAGGATACCGCGTGCCCCTAAGGAAACCTTAATGCTGAGGATTGTGGGTGTTAAGATCAGATACACTAGGGTTTAAATTTTAGCCCCACCAATTAAAAGGAGAGTGATTTGGAGCTCAGTGTTTAACATGTCTCTGTGTAAAACGGGAACAGTATCACCCACCCACAGTGGTTTTGGATGGATTAAAGGAAATAATGTAAGGGGCTTCCCAGATGACGCCAGAGGAAGAACCGCCTGCCAATGCAGGAGACGCAAGAGATGCGGGTTCAATCCCTGGGTTGGGAAGATCACCGGAGAAGGGCATGTCAGTCCACTCCAGTATATTTGCCTGGAGAATCCCATGGACAGAGGAGCTTGGTGGGCTATGGTCCATAGGGTCACAAAGAGTTGGACACGACTGAAGCGACTTAGCATGAACGCATGTGTATAGCACTCAGTGACTGGACTATGGCAAGCATTTGATCACTGGTAACCATTTTAAGAATCATTTGTCATCGACTTTTATGTTTCTTCATACATGGACAGCTTGGAGCACACAGGAAAAGTTGATTTTGGTTTCATCCAATCAGAGGGTACTTAAGAGGTCAGACTAACTTATCTTCATGATCAAATTAATAACACCATAAATACTAAACAGTGACTGTAGACAGCGGTGCCCACAGACCAGACCATTTGGCCCAGGCCAATGCTTCAGTGAAGTGTTGTTTACTCAGATTATCATTTATTCAGTTGTAGCTGAGGGGGTTAGTTAATACTGTCACATTTCTATCTTGTTTTTGAAAAGCCACATTAGTTACAGGTAGAGTCCATCCTAGGGGAAGAAAGGAAGGGAACAGAGAGATGGGGAAATTGTGATATGATTTAGACATTTTAAGATCCCAACTTAAACGAGAAAAGCAGCGCTGGGAATAGCACCGCAATATGGATTCAGCCTTCCTTAGCTCTGAGCCTATATCAGATTCTTTGTTCATGCTGAATTATATCCTCTTCCCATGTCCTTACAAGAGCTACTTGTCTGATCCCTGAAATAATGAGACCTTTATGACTAGTCTCGTTGCTGTCTTAGATGTATTTTTAAAGATGTTAACACATAAAATTCACTTAGGCTATTCTGCATTGCTCATACAAGTATTCTCCCATTTTTTCACATACTGTTGATTTCAAAATGTGCTAACTTTTTACATCAGTCATAAATCTTATTTCCGTTCACAATGTAAAAAAGGAAAACTAAACTTCCAAGATAGCCCGTAATGTTTTCCTGTGTAATTAACACCTCCTTCACAGTTGTGGATGCCACTCAAGGGCCTGTCTCCTCTTCCTTGACATTTCCTTGGTACCTTGTTCAGGCTGAGCTGATGCCTAAGAGTGTGCTACATACACACATGGGAATAGGGGAATTCTGGAGAGTAGCCAGCTGCATTAGCAAGACCTGGCAGTTTAGAGAGATTACTTATACATGTCTCCTCTGTGGGCTTGAGGTCTGCATGTCGCCCTTTATTTCAGTCTGATTACTTCTGTAACTTATCCTTCTCATCATCATCATTATCAACAACAAAAACCATCTGTCAGATAAGTACCAGTCATCCATTATTTGCATTCTTGCCTTCTTAAAGCTCTTGGATGTCCAAGTGTTTATAAATCAAGTAGCTAATTTAAGATCCATGTGCTCCCATTCTGCAAGTCATCCTGGAAGCATCAGGCTATTTTTACTGTTGAAAATTTGTAGATGTCATCTATTTAAATAGACTTGGATTTTTCCCCCCTTCTGCCAATATTGACCCATGCAGCAAATGCAGATGGGTGAAGTCACTTGATAATTCAAGTAAAATCATTCCTTTGTAGAAATCTCCTGTTTAAAAAAATATATACATTGAAATATACATTCTGAAAGATGCATGTATCCTGATGATACAAGTTTGTTGAGTGTTCACAAAGCATGAACACCCTTGTCACCAGCACATGGTCCAAGAAATAGAACATTAGCATCACCAACCCTGTAAGCCCTCTGATGCTCCTAGTTCCTCCCAACTCCTGCATCAGTGACCTGTTGCAGCTTCTAACAACTTGGATTAGTAGTTTTTCCTGCTTTTATTCCTTATATAAATTGATGAACATTATGTTTACACAGTGCAACCATATTGATGCATGCACTTATATTCCACTAATTTCCATCACTATATTGTGTTACATTGTATAAATAATCTACAAGTTACTTTGTTTATTTTTAAATTAAAAAAATGGATAATTGGCTAAAGGATGGTAGAAGGACAGGGCGAAAAAGAACTAACATTTATTATTACTATTTTATCAGATATTATAGTAGGACTGTTTTTGTTGTTAATTGTGGAAAAAAGCAGGTAGCATAAAATTTACCATTTTAACCATTTTCAAGTATATGGTCCAGTAGTGTTAAATATATCTGCATCACTGTGAAAAGATTTCCAGAACTTTTCATCTTGTAAAACTACAACTCTGTTCCCATTAAATAAGTTCCTATATCCGGCAACCCCCCAGGTCCTGGACAAGACCATGTACATTCTGTTTCTATAAATTTGACAACTCTAAGTACCTCATATGAGTGAATCATACCATATTTGTCTTCTAGTGACTTATTTCACTAAGTCTGTTTCAGTTAGCATGATGTCATCCAGGTTTGGGCTTCCCTGGTGGTTCAGATGGTAAAGAATCTGCCTGCAGTGCAGGAGACCCAAGTTCAATCCCTGGATTGGGAAGATCTCCTGAAGAAGGGACTAGCAACCCACACAGTATTCTTGCCTAGAGAATTCCATGGACAGAGGAGCCTGGTGGACTATAGTCCTTGGGGTCGCAAAGAGTCAGACATGACTGAGCGACTAAATACACACACACACACACACCCCTGTTGTAGCATGTAACTGAATTCTTTTCCTTACTGAATAATATCCCATTGTCTCCACCTCATTTTGTTTTATCTACTCAACCGTCCATGGACGTTTGGATTGGTTCCACCTCTTGGCTATTCTGAATAGTGCTGCTTATGAATATGGGTGTGCAAATATCTCTTCAAGACCCTGATTTCCAGTCCTTTTGGATACAGACCCAGAAGTGGGATTTCTGGATCACATGGTAGTCTTAAGAATCTGCGTAGTGTTTTCCATAGCAGTTGCTCCACTGTACAATTTCACCTGTAGTGATAAGCATTCTGGTGTCTCCAGATCCTTGCCAACACTTATTTTCTGTTTACCATTCTAATGTGTGTTGTGTGGTAGGAATTTTCCATATGATCTCTTTTTTGACCAACAAATCGGCTACCAAGTATAAGTACCAATTTTACAGTGTGACATCTTGACACAATAAGCTTCCATAAGAGAAAAGACTGGGATTCCAATCCAAATGGTCCTGAAATTGACAGGGAGGTTTTTATTCTTAAAGAGACATGCGATCACAGAACCAACCCAGCACTTCTGTTCTAAGCTATTAGAATGAAGGGCTATATAAGATCATCTGAGTTTGAAATAGGAGATTGAGGCTTAGGACAGGAGTTCTCCAAGTGTGGTCTCCAGGCATAAGCAGCAGCGTTGCTGGGAACTTGTTATAAATGTGAAGTCCCATCTACTAGGCCTCCTGAGGATTCAAGTAGGCCCCTGAGGATGCTGATGTGTGATAAGGTTAGAGCACCACTGGGTTTTGTTTTTTTTTTTTTTCTGGAAACTGATCCGATTTCTTTATTACCACTGGGTTTAAATCATTGGACAAACATGGAAACCGCTGTCTAATAACCTTCACACTGTTGCCAAACAGGAAACTTACATGCTGAGCACTTTGAGGTGTCCTGGGCCCCTGGTATGGCAAATCTGCATTTTATGCTTCATACTCCAATCTTAAGAGAAGTATTGGATTAGTCCAATTGTAATTATGCTGAAACAGTATGTCCCCAACCATTTGGAGATTCAGCCAGACTCCAGCTGGTTAGCTGTTACCAGGTGTCCTGGTCAGTATGGCCATGCCCAGCTCAACATTTATCTCTTTTTTGCTGGGATTTTCATCCCAATCCACATCTGAGTCTCCATTCTTGTCTCACTTTACAAGGGGTCTAGAGTGAGCCCTGTAATGAAGGGCCTGACATAAGACAGAAGTTGAAACAAATACACAAAAATGGTTCCTCCATCTTCATCAGGGGGGTACTCCTAGACCCAGCCCCAGAACATGGAATCTAAAAAAGCCAAACTCACAGAAGCAGAGACAGAATTTTGGCCGCCAGAGGCTGAAGACAGGCAAAGTGCACAAACTTCTAGCTAGAAAATGAGCATGTTTGGGGAAATTATAATGTACAGCATGGTGACTGTAGTTAACAATACTGTGTTTATATATGAAAGTTGCTGAGAGAGTAGATTTTAAATATTGTCAACACACACACACACAAATGATAATTATGTAGTGCAGTGGAAGTATTCACTAACTTTATTCATAATATAGAAGTGGATGAAGTCATCAGTTTGTACACATGAAATGCATACAATAGTACACGTTAGGTATGTCGCAGTAAAACCGGAAAAGAACATATTCAAGTCTGCTTTGGGATGTTATTAGAAATTCAAACATTTAAACTGCATATACGTGCTGGCTGAAGTTGCTGTGTATAATATGTTCTGATAATTTGACAGTCCTCAAAAACCGGGGTCCTTGACCCCTGTTTGGGAAGCTGGGCCTCACAGCAGGAGGTGAGCAGTGGGTAAGCCAGCGGAGCTTCATCAGCCACTTGCTGTGGCTTCCCACTTCTCGCATCACTGCCTCAACTATCCTGCCCCTCATCCCCATCCGGGGAAAAATTGACTTCCATGCCACTGGTCTTTGGTGCCAGAAAGACTGGGGACCCCCACTCAAAAACATTTTGCCTGCTTGTCCACTCTTAGCAAGGAGACGTAAAGAGAATCAGCATTCCCCCATGCTCCTCCAGAGACACACTGCACGCTCCGATAATTGCAAGGCTGACTTGAATGATGGTGTAAATCAGCAGTGATGAATTAGAATTCAAAAGCTTGCCCATACCATATGGAATTATGAATGCTTTTTCCTCCTCACCCTAAGCCATGCCAATGCTGTGTTACGATATCTGAGTGTTGGTTTATCTTCAATATGAACGCTGGGATAAAAGGTAGCTTCATTTCACCCCACTTCTGCCCCAAGCAACATATATATCTCCTTAAGGAAAAGAGACTGCACCAGAAGTTGGTCCTGTGGATTTAACTTACCTCAACCTAAAAGAAAGAACTGACCACCCCCTTCCATGTCACTGATTTTGTTTCTTTGTGCTCTCAGCGCTTCCACTTTCTAAGTCAACTTTTTATCATTGATTAATCCTCAGGGGCTGATTGACTTGCATATACAAAGATGGAAAAGATGCAATATATTGATTTTCAGAATGTGTAAACTGCAAGACTAGTAAAGTATGTACATATGTATAACTTTTATTCAGTATACAGAATATTGTGTATTCATTCCAATCTTACAACCCCTAAAAAGAACTCCAGGGTTCAGAACTTTAAAACAGAAGATACATGAAAATACTACTAATTATATTTCTGGTTTTAATAAAATTATTTTAAAATCTGCTCTGTAGATGTTAACCAGGATTTTTTTTTTCCTGAAAACAGCTGCTGTCATTAGAGTCTTTGATAGTAGGAACTTAACTTGCACTCCCCATGCAATCCCAGTGTCTTATGTGCTAACCTACCTTCCAAAGTTTGCTCTGATGCTTCAGCTTATTTTGGATTTCTTACCCCACTCCAAGCCTCGTTGAAGACCAAAGAAATCAGGAAACTGCCTGACGCTTTCAGAGTGAGAAAATTAATCAGTGAAATTGGGCCTTTCTCGCAATTTTGTGAGAGCTTGTGCTCACAATTCTCCTCAAAAAGAGTTGAAAGATCACTAATACTTTTACCTTTGAAATGGCAAGCCTTAATATATATTAACATACTACCAATATGGTAATAAAATGAAGTTATTAATAATAGTGAAAGAGAATGATCATATTTAGAAACCAGACTTAGAAATGCTTCTCATTCAAAATGTATGCTTTCCATACCTAAGCTTGCTTCCTTCTATTAGAAAGGAAAAAAAATAAGAAAATGAATGTATAATAAATAAATGCTCTTCAAATGATATCAAATATACAGATACTTAGAAGTGTCATGCTGACTCTTGCTAGTGTAATTTAGCTAGTTGTAAACTTGGTGAGTTAATATTCACTTACAGCAATGAAGATTAATAAGCAAGGAGTGAACATTTTAGTTCACTTATAAAACAGTTTAACCATCCAAAGGGAAGAAAAGAGCTAGGTAATATGATTTACACAATGTATATAATTATAATACAGCTTTGTGAAGTACTTTTCAAACTTTTATGAACATGAGAATTACCTGAAGTGGTTTTTTTTTTTTTTTTTTTTTAATGCAGATTCATGGATCCCTTTCCCAGAGATTCTAAACTAGTAATTCCAGGCTGGGGCCCAGAAAAAATATATTTTGAATACTTAATCTCACCCTTAGGAAATTCCTTTAAAATTGAAATTCAGATCACTCTCTGAAAATACCAATTTAAGGTGATAAATGCATTGATTTTTGCACCTGAACCCATTGAATTATCAGATAAAATGCTAATCTTATCCAACCTTTCAGATATTTTATATTACTTTGCTAGAGAGTCAAGGTAGACAGCCTTTAAAGGGCTGCTAATAAGAGTCACGATTTATTCATTCCCAGCACTATTGTTCTCATCTTGATTGTTAAAAATTGTCCCATAGCTTTTAGACTTCACTGACCTTTAAAGGTCATGTGGACTTGGGATTGTTTTTTAACTTTGAGTTAATTTGTACTGTCTTTGAACTTCCATTTCATACTGTCTCATCTTAAAATGGAATCACAGTATTTATTATCTGTTTCTCTTTGGTTTCCAGGGAAGACGAGGAAAACCAGGGCCTCCAGGAAAACCAGGGCCTCCAGGACCACCTGTGAGTAGACAGTAGCATGTTTCATCAAAGCCTGTCTGTATGTCTGTGTGTTCATCTACGGGTCACTTAAATCCCCTGTAGATAATCATTTCCATCTCTCCACTGTTTAACATGGTTGTGTTCCCTATGCCTTTTGCATCACAAACAAGAGGTCAGGGAGGCTGGACGCTGCCCTGGCTCCCACCCACCTCATTCCTGGACATGAGTAAGTACACCGCCTGCACGGGTGACCCAAGCCAAGACCCACATCAGCGAATCCCGTGCTGGACCCACCTGAGCCCCATCTCCTCTGTCTTAACATCCAGCCTGGTGGCCAGTTAGGTGTCTGTGGAACTTGATACAGCTGCGTTGCCAGTAAAATTTCATAGAATGTTCTTGCTAAACATAGCCAAAGATCTCATAGCCAGTTATCTGACCTTGTCCTTTATCCCAAGCTTCTACAAGAAATACTCCATCTCTTGTGTTTCTGCTCACTCTCCAACTCCATAGACTCTGGTTTGTGTCCAGACTACTGCATTGCCCTGCATCCTCTGTGGTCACCAGGATGTCTGAGTCACAAGATTCCTCGGGCACTGTTAAGGCTTCACTTTATTTCACTGCTGTATGGGCTTCCCTGATGCCTCAGCAGATTAAGAATCCACCTACAATGCAGGAGACACAAGGGACGCAGGTTCGATCCCTGAGTTAGGAAGATCCCCTGGAGGGGGAAACGGAAATCCATTCCAGTATTCTTGCCTGAAAATTCTCATGGACAGAGGAACCTGGCAGGCGACAGTCCCAAGAGTCGCAAAGAGTCAGACATAACTGAGCAACTAAACACACAACACAATGCACACGTAGTAATCGACACTGTTGACTTGTCATCCTTGAAACTTCCTATTTGCTTGGTTCATTGATGCTGATATTTTTCTATCTTTGGATCCATCCTTTTGGTCTCCTTTCTTAAAGCTGTTCCCTCTTCCCTTATTTCTGTGTTGTATGGTTTAAAGAATCCCAGTCTTCTCTTTCTACCCAGACATCCTCCTGAGTTCCAGACTCCTACACCCTACCACCTGCTCAGTATCTGTACTTGGAAGTCTCCTGCATGCTACAAACGTCGTCTGTCCAAAGCTAAACTCTAAAATGATCCTAGATATTTTCTGTCTCTCTCTATGTCCACATCCGAATAGTTCCTAAATCACGTGAATGCTATGTCCCAGTAGCTCTCATTCTTCATGCCACTGCCTTATTTAGACCCTTGTCAACTTGTATCTGTTTCTGTAGCCTTCTCCCAGCTGGTCTCTTGGCCTCTACTTTCTACAGGTGGAGTCATATTTTAAATCATAACTCTGATTGTGTAGGTCTGTGGTGGAAAACTCTTTAATAATATCCCTTTCCTTCTAGATGGATTCCACATTTTCTACAGTCCATTCTAACCCCTTCAGAGTGTGCCCTTTCCCTCTCTTTGTCTATCCTTCTCTGTGCCCTTCCTACTTTTGCAACTTATAGTGTCATCTTTCTTTACAATCGCAAAATGCCATGGGTTGTGAATGCTCTCCCTGAGGTCCAGGTGAGCTCCCCCACCTGTTGGGCTCCTTATGTAGCCCTTTCAGCTGTTTTCAGCACATGAGGGTCATCTTCTATTATCCTATGAGCTTAAACCTCCTGCATAGAGAGCACATTGTTTTGTAACTCAACTCATGTTTTCTTATCTTTCTAGCCACTGCCTCTGAATTTATTTTGAACCTTTCAGTTCAGTTCAGTCGCGTCTGACTCTTTGAGACCCCATGAATTGCAGCACGCCAGGCCTCCCTGTCCATCACCAACTCCCGGAGTTTACCCAAACTCATATCCATCGAATTGGTGATGCCATCCAGCCATCTCATCCTCTGTCATCCCCTTCTCCTCCTGCGCCCAGTCCTCCCCAGCATCAGAGTCTTTTCCAATGAGTCAACTCTTCGCATGAGGTGGCCAAAGTACTGGAGTTTCAGCTTTAGCATCAGTCCTTCCAATGAACACCCAGGACTGATCTCCTTTAGAATGGACTGGTTGGATCTCCTTGCAGTCCAATGGACTCTCAAGAGTCTTCTCCAACACCACAGTTCAGAAGCATCAATTCTTCGGCACTCAGCTTTCTTGACAGCCCAACTCTCTCATCCAGCATGACCACAGGAAAAACCGTAGCCTTGACTAGACGGACCTTAGTTGGCAAAGTAATGTCTCTGCTTTTTATATGCTATCTAGGTTGGTCATACCTTTCCTTCCAAGGAGTAAGTGTCTTTTAATTTCATGGCTGCAATCACCATCTGCAGTGATTTTGGAGCCCCCAAAAATAAAGTCTGACACTATTTTCACTGTTTCCCCATCCATTTCCTATGAAGTGATGGGACCAGATTCCATGATCTTCATTTTCTGAATGTTGAGCTTTAAGCCAACTTTTTCACTCTCCTCTTTCACTTTCATCAAGAGGCTTTTTAGTTCCTCTTCACTTTCTGCCATAAGGGTGGTGTCATCTGCATATCTGAGGTTACTGATATTTCTCCTGGCAATCTTGATTCCAGCTTGTGTTTCTTCCAGTCCAGCGTTTCTCATGATATCCTCTGCATAGAAGTTAAATAAGCAGGGTGACAATATATAGCCTTGACGTACTCCTTTTCCTATTTGGAACCAGTCTGTTGTTCCATGCCCAGTTCTAACTGTTGCTTCCTGACTTGCATACAGGTTTCTCAAGAGGCAGGTCAGGTGGTCTGGTATTCCCATCTCTTTCAGAATTTTCCACAGTTTCTTGTGATCCACACAGTCAAAGGCTTTGGCATAGTCAATAAAGCAGAAATAGATGTTTTTCTGGAACTCTCTACCTTTTTCCATGATCCAGCAGATGTTGGCAATTTGATCTCTGGTTCCTCTTCCTCCGAACATTTGGAAGTTCACAGTTCATGTATTGCTGAAGCCTGGCTTGGAGAATTTTGAGCATTACTTTACTAGTGTGTGAGATGAGTGCAATTGTGCAGTAGTTTGAGCATTCTTTGGCATTGCCTTCCTTTGGGATTGGAATGAAAACTGACCTTTTCCAGTCCTGTGGCTACTGCTGAGTTTTCCAAATTTGCTGGCATATTGAGGCATAATTGTGTAACACAGTTTCTGGCATGTAGCATTTGACTATTAATTATTCAATGAATGAGTCAACAAATGAATGTACTTTGTAGATGAGAAAATGAAGATGGTGAATTGAGTCTCTTTTTAAAGACCAGAAGCTCCTGTACCACCACTAGAGGGCTCTAGACTAGACCTCCTAGGAGTCACTTAGGGTGTGGTCATGTGCCAAAAATGGACAAGATTGCCACTCTATCCTGGTTTCGTTTCATCCATTTAGCCATTCAAGTAAATTGTTCTTTTAGCAATGTACTCGTGTCAGTTGATATTGTTATGAAACAAGTGTGGTGGAGGAAGGGGGGAGACATAAATTGGGCATCCTGGAATCCAGTTTTTAAAGGAATCAGCTTTGTTATTCCAAATTTTATAGCAAAAGAGGACACATTGTAAGATTTTCAGTAATTGTCTTCTGCTATAAACAAGAAAAGCTGGTACAAGCTAACAGGCAAGATTAGACCATCACATAGTTTTCTAAATGTATGACACTGCTTTCAAGACAAGATAATTGTTGTCTCAAAGGAGGAATTTGAATGATGAAGGTCTTTATGACAAGCTTGCCAAATGTTTAGGAGAGAAGAGGATTATACCAAATCCTGGAATGAGTTCTCAGCTATAGATCAAATGACTTTACTGAAGAATTTAGAAGATTAAGGAATATGCAGCCATATGAAAGTTTATAATATTCAATTCTACAGGTTTTAGTTTATTGTCAGAGTGTTTAGAAGAGACAGGTAGTTATTTTATTTTAAGTGTTAGATTTAGAATATAAACTCAGCTATGGGTCTGATACACAGTGTTCATTAAATCCTGAGTACATGGGATTTAAAAGAAAAATGGTTAACTATCTTTTGTAATATATGAAAATATCAATTTGTTAAACTGCAAAATAAGGGAGAAGAATCTATGTCCCCCAAAAGGTTTATATTCACAATTAGCTTTTGTTTTAAAAGTATTAGATATACCATCAGCTCATTTTTGTTTAAGAATTGTGGTTCATGGAGACTCTTTGTCTTTTGTCTTGTTTTGTTTTAATTGGAGGATAATTGGTTTATAATGTTGTGTTGGTTTCTGCCATACAATTCACAACATGAATTTAATTCTAAGATAACACCTCTAGTTGATTAAAATATCTTTTCTCTAATACAAGTATTATCAAAACTCTATCTTAGAGTGCATTTTTTTATCAGCTTTTGAATTTTTAAAGTTATTTACATGGTTGGTTGAATTGATGTCATGCATGCCACCATACTGTAAAAATTCCCATGAAGCACCTGGTCATTCTTACAGGAATTAATTAAGAGTAGCATTGAAAATAGAGGTGAAATACCTGGCTCCCCATATTTTTCTATGCCATCTTCATGTTTAATTTTTCTAAACATAATGTACTTTAGCAATAGAACTTTTATTTCCCAACTGGTTAGAAATGATAAGAGTTTTCCCAAATCAGTCCTTTCATGATCATATTAACTAATATTTTCAGAAAATGAGCTTATAAAAAATTAAACTGTCCATAATTCACATTGTTTAATAGTTCCACAAACGATTAAACAATTATTTAAGGCCTACTCTGTGCCTAACACCCTGTTAAGAGCTGGATTTGCAAAAATGGATATGATATGGTCCTTGCCCTTCACATATTTAGGTTTAACTCACAGAAAATTGAACTAGAGGAAAAAAACTTAGCAAAGATAATGCCAAGGTGGTTTCTTTCTGGAACTGACAACTAAGGCATAAATGTTGAGCCTTAAAAACATGGAGGAACTCCTGCTCATCACGACAACATGGGTAAACTCGGAAGATGTTATGCTGGGTAAAATAAGCCAGTAACAAAACAAGAACTACCTTATTCCACTTTACGAGATTTCTGAAATGGTCAGACTTGTAGAAGCAGAGAATACAGTAGTGGCTACCAGGGCTGAGGGGTGGGGGTACTGGGGAGTTGTTGTTTACTGAGTATAAAGTTTCAGTTTTGTGAGATGATTACTTTCCAGAGATCCATTATACAGCATGGTGCCTATAGCTACTGATATAGTAATGTGCATTTCAGTTCAGTTCAGTTCAGTTCAGTCGCTCAGTCGTGTCCGACTCTTTGTGACCCATGAATCGCAGCATGCCAGACCTCCCTGTCCATCACCATCTCCCAGAGTTCACTCAGACTCACATCCATCGAGTCCGTGATGCCATGCAGCCATCTCATCCTCGGTCGTCCCCTTCTCCTCCTGCCCCCAATCCCTCCCAGCATCAGTCTTTTCCAATGAGTCAACTTTTCGCATGAGGTAGCCAAAGTACTGGAGTTTCAGCTTTAGCATCAGTCCTTCCAAAGAAATCCCAGGGCTGATCTCATTCAGAATGGACTGGTTGGATCTCCTTGCAGTCCAGGGGATTCTCGAGAGTCTTCTCCAACACCACACTTCAAACGCATCAATTCTTCGGCATTCAGCCTTCTTCACAGTCCAACTCTCACATCCATACATGACCACAGGAAAAACCATAGCCTTGACTAGATGGACCTTAGTCGGCAAAGTAATGTCTCTGCTTTTGCATATACTATCTAGGTTGGTCATAACTTTTCTTCCAAGGAGTAAGTGTCTTTTAATTTCATGGCTGCAGTCACCATCTGCAGTGATTCTGGAGCCCAAAAAAATAAAGTCTGACACTGTTTCTACTGTTTCCCCCTCTATTTCCCATGGAAGTGATGGGACCAGATGCCACGATCTTCATTTTCTGAATGTTGAGCTTTAAGCCAATTTTTTCACTCTCCTCTTTCACTTTCATCAAGAGGCTTTTTAGCTCCTCTTCACTTTCTGCCATAAGGGTGGTGTCATCTGCATATCTGAGGTTATTGATAATTCTCCCGGTAATTTTGATTCCAGCTTGTGCTTCTTCCAGTCCAGCGTTTCTCATGATGTACTCTGCATAAAAGTTAAATAAGCAGGGTGACAGTATACAGCCTTGACGTACTCCTTTTCCTTATTGGAACCAGTCTGTTGTTCCATGTCCAGTTCTAACTGTTGCTTCCTGACCTGCATACAGATTTCTCAAGAGGCAGGTCAGGTGGTCTGGTATTCCCATCTCTTTCAGAATTTTCCACAGTTTCTTGTGATCCACACAGTCAAAGGCTTTTCCATAGTCAATAAAGCAGAAATAGAAGTTTTTCTGGAACTCTCTTGCTTTTTCCATGATGCAGCAGATGTTGGCAATTTGATCTCTGGTTCCTCTGCCTTCTCTAAAAACAGCTTGAACATCAGGGAGTTCACAGTTCACGTATTGCTGAGGTCTGGCTTGGAGAATTTTGAGCATTACTTTACTAGCATGTGAGATGAGTGCAATTGTATGGTAGTTTGAGCATTCTTTTGCATTGCCTTTCTTTGGAATTGGAATGAAAACTGACCTTTTCTAGTCCTGTGGCCACTGCTGAGTTTTCCAAATGTGCTGGCATATTGAGTGCAGCACTTTCACAGCATCATCTTCCAGGATTTGAAACAGCTCAACTGGAATTCCATCACCTCCACTAGCTTTGTTTGTAGTGATGCTTTCTAAAGCCCACTTGACTTCACATTCCAAGATGTCTGGCTCTAGATGAGTGATAACATCATCATGATTATCTGGGTCGTGAAGATCTTTTTTGTACAGTTCTTCTGTGTATTCTTGCCACCTCTTCTTAATATCTTCTGCTTCTGTTAGGTCCAGACCATTTCTATCCTTTATCGAGCCCATCTTTGCATGAAATTTTCTCTTGGTATCCCTAATTTTCTTGAAGAGATCTCTAGTCTTTCCCATTCTGTTCTTTTCCTCTATTTCTTTGCATTGATTGCTGAAGAAGGCTTTCTTATCTCTTCTTGCTATTCTTTGGAACTCTGCATTCAGATGCTTATATCTTTTCTTTTCTCCTTTGCCTTTCACCTCTCCTTTTCACAGCTATTTGTAAGTCCTCCCCAGACAGCCATTTTTCTTTTTTGCCTTTCTTTTCCATAGGGATGGTCTTGATCACTGTCTCCTGTACAATGTCATGAACCTCATTCCATCGTTCATCAGGCACTCTATCTATCAGATCTAGATCCTTAAATCTATTTCTCACTTCCACTGTATAATCATAAGGGATTTGATTTAGGTCATACCTGAATGGTCTAGTGGTTTTCCCTACTTTCTTCAATTTAAGTCTGAATTTGTTAATAAGGAGTTCATGATCTGAGCCACAGGCAGCTCCCAGTCTTGTTTTTGTTGACTGTATAGAGCTTCTCCATCTTTGGCTGCAAAGAATATAATCAATCTGATTTCGGTGTTGACCATCTGGTGATGTCCATGTGTAGAGTCTTCTCTTGTGTTGTTGGAAGAGGGTGTTTGCTATGACCAGTGCATTTTCTTGGCAAAACTCTGTTAGTCTTTGCCCTGCTTCATTCCGCATTCCAAGGCCAAATTAGCCTGTTACTCCAGGTGTTTCTTGACTTCCTACTTTTGCCTTCCAGTCCCCTATAATGAAAAGGACATCTTTTTTGGGTGTTAGTTCTAAATGATCTTGTAGGTCTTTATAAAACCGTTCAACGTCAGTTTCTTCCGCGTTACTGGTTGGGGCATAGACTTGGATAACTGTGATATTGAATGGTTTGCCTTGGAGACGAACATAGATCATTCTGTCGTTTTTGAGATTGCATCCAAGTACTGCATTTCGGACTCTTTTGTTGACCATGATGGCTACTCCATTTCTTCTGAGGGATTCCTGCCCGCAGTAGTAGATGTAATGGTCATCTGAGTTAAATTCACCCATTCCAGTCCATTTTATTTTGCTGATTCCTAGAATGTCGACATTCACCCTTGCCATCTCTTGTTTGACCACTTCCAATTTGGCTTGATTCATGGACCTGACATTCCAGGTTCCTATGCAATATTGCTCTTTACAGCATCGGATCTTGCTTCTGTCACCAGTCACATCCACAACTGGGTATTGTTTTTGCTTTGGCTCCATCCCTTCATTCTTTCTGGAGTTATTTCTCCACTGATCTCCAGTAGCATATTGGGCACCTAATGACCTGGGAGTTCCTCTTTTGGTATCCTATCATTTTGCCTTTTCATACTGTTCATGGGGTTCTCAAGGCAAGAATACTGAAGTGGCTTGCCATTCCCTTCTCCAGTGGACCACATTCTGTCAGACCTCTTCACCATGACTCACCCATCTTGGGTTGCCCCATAGGCATGGCTTGGTTTCACTGAGTTAGACAACGCTGTGGTCCTAGTGTGATAAGATTGGCTAGTTTTCTGTGAGTATGGTTTCAGTGTGTCTGCCCTCTGATGCCTTCTTGCAACACTTGGGTTTCTCTCACCTTGGGCGTGGGATATCTCTTCACGGCTGCTCCAGCAAAGCACAGCCGCTGCTCCTTACCTTGGACGAGGGGTATCTCCTTACTGCCACCGTTCCTGACCTTCAACGTGGGATAGCTCCTCTAGGCCCTCTTTATTTTCTCATAATTCTGGAAGCTGGGAAGTCAAAGAATAAGATTCTAGTATTGTCAGGCTTTTGGTGAGGGCCCTCCTCCTGGCTTGCAGATGGCTGCCTTCTCACTGTACCCTCACAGAAATGTGCGTTTCAAAACTTGTTAAGAAGGCAGATTTCACATGAAATGTTTTTACCACATACATATGCATGCACACACACAAGGGACACAAGGAAACCCTGCGAGGTGCTGAATATATCAGTTATCTTGGTTGCAGGGATTGGATCACAGGTGTTTGCATCTGTCCAGATTAAACACATTGTACGCATGAAATATGTGCAAGTCTGTGTATATCAGTTATGCTCCCCAGATGGTGTCAGTGGTAAAGAATCCGCCTGCTAGTGCAGGAGATGCGAAAGATGCAGGTTCAGTCCTTGGATTGGGAAGTTCCCCTGGAGTATGAGGTGGCAACCACTCCAGTATCCATGTCTGGAAAACTCCATAGACAGAGGAGCCTGGCAGGCTACAGTCCATTGGGCCACAAAGAGTCGGACACAACTGAGTACCCGAACACACACACAGCAGATGCCTCTACAAAGCTGTTTCTGTTAATATTAAAATTGGGGAGATTCGTCCAGTAAAGCAAATAGAAGGGAAGGGGAGAGCAAGCTGGGTGCTGCTGACAGAGGGAAGTAGCCTTAACAGAAGCACAGGTGCTGAGCCCCAGGGAGCCAGGCAGCTGTGGCCCCAACACTGACAGGTCGGGTCCAGCCTGGGAAGTGTCCTGGCAGACCTGCTGTGAGTGTCACAAGTCCCAGGAAGCCAGGAGGAGTCTGTGGGAGCTCTGAGTGGAGAGTCACAGGCACAGGTTTCTTGATAGGTGACTCCAGTGGGAAAGTGGTTGGATTGTTGAGAGAGTGAGATCCTCTGCAGCTCTCAAAGGACTTACTGTTTAAAAGGCCAGCAGAGTATTTTTTTATCTCTGTCAGTGTGTCCCATACAATCATTTGTATTTTATTACCACTTACATATAACTTCTTCAGGGGATGTTCCCAATCCAGGGATCGAACCCAGGTCTCCCGCATTGCAGGCAGATTCCTTACCAGCTGAGCCACAAGGGAAGCCCAAGAATACTGGAGTGGGTAGCCCATCCCTTCTCCAGGGGATCTTCCCAACCCAGGAATTGAACTGGGGTCTCCCGCATTGCAGGTGGATTCTTTACCAACTGAGCTCTCAGGGAAGCCCTTGTGTCTCAGCTGGTAAAGAATCTGCCTGCAATGCGGGAGATCTGGGTTTGATCTCTGGGTTGGGAAGATCCCCTGGAGAAGGGAAAGGCTACCCACTCCAGTATTCTGGCCTGGAGAATTCCATAGACTGTATTCCATGGAGTCGCAAAGAGTGGGACACAACTGAGTGGCTTTCACTTTCGCATTACCTGTGGGCATTTTATATCAAAATGTTTTTCATTTATTTGTCTTTTTCCACATTATACTGTATGTGGTTTGAGCCCTACTTCACAGCTGGAAGGAAGGTAACAAGAGAAAGAAGGGAAGGTTCATAGAGCCAAGACCCTTCTGACTGAGCCTGGGAGATGGCATCTGACTGACCCTGCTGGCTGCCGTGAGATTCCTAAAGTGCGTGTTACAGTGTCTTACGACAGCGTGAAATAGAAAAACTAGTAACTCTCTCTCTTATCAAACAATAATCAAATAATATGCAGTATCCCTCAAATGAGTGAATAATGTAGTATACAATTTTAACACATGTGTTTGAGCAATTAGCCTTCAGAAAATTTAGGGGAAATTCTTTTATTGATTTATTCTGATCAGTGTGAATGTCTGAAAAGAACCAAGGAATAGGAATTTTCAGAGGGCATGGACCCTTGGATAACAGCATACTTTGCTCAGTTTCTTCAAGAAAATGTTTTTCCCTCCAAGGCTTTAAGAGATGTTCCCTAACTCTTCCCTGAATCAGAGATAGTGTTGTTATTCAGGGGAGTGTCAAAGAAGATTTCAGAAAATTAAAGAAAGAAATCTTGAATGGCCTGAAGCATCTCATATAATTAAAACATTTTAACCAACCATTCTATTTTTGATTCTTTGTTCTGAGGCCAAATTTGTGTTTTTTCACTTTCTTAAGAAACCTATCTTTTTACAAAAAATAATTTCCCACCACTTTTGTGTGGGGAAGGACAATCTTTTTCACCGTAAGAAAGCACATTTCCAAGAGGGAAAAAATTCTAATAAAGGAATATTTACTAAAAGTAGATTTTTTGAACTAATGTTATTAGATTTTCTTTCATCAAAAAAAGATTATTGTTTCGTCAAAGTCTTGTGTATTACTCCATGTTAGCTTTCCATACTTAATAGCTATTTTTTTTTCTCTTTGAGGAAGCTTTAGTTGAAGTTTACATGTATGTAATCTGCATATAATAAAATTATTCTCATTTGGAGTGCTGGTAATTGAGGAGCAACTGACTCAATTTTAGAGTTGGCAACAACCTTTTATGATAAATATACCTTTTATAAAATGTTGGTCCAGTTTCCTGTTAGTAAACAGAGCTGATCTTTCCTATACAAAGAAAAGCTCCCAAACTCCCTCAAGTGACTTCTCTCGTCTTAGTTTGAATGAATATTCTTCATTGGAGGGAAACCAGTATGCCGTGATGTCTTGGGTTGGTGTGTGTGTGTGTGTTAGTTGCTTAGTCATGTCTGACTCTTTGCAACCCCGTAGACTGTCACCCACCAGGCCCCTCCGTCCATGGGATTCTCCAGGCAAGAACACTGGAGTGGGTTGCCATATCCTTCTCCACTAAGATTATGATTGAAAGCAGGTTTTCAGAGAGGAAGCACGAGACCCTTAAGCATCTGCCTGGGGAAGGAAAGAGCAGAAACCCGAGGAAACAGCTCTAAAGACAGAGCAAGATGAGTCAGGACAGTCAGAGCCCTAGCTCTGTGTGCGGTGCTCCACTGCCAGCGCCTTATCCTCACAGCTCTTGTGAGAGCATAAATGATGCTCGATTTACAGTGGGGTAAAGGAGGCTTGGAGGCATCAAGTAACTTGACTGGGACGGCTCAAGTGTAAGTGGTGGTTTAGTCACTAAGTCCTGTCAGACTCTTTTGCGACCCCATCCTGTAACCCACCAGGCATGTCTGTCCATGGGATCTCCCAGGCAAGAATACTGGGGTGGGCTGCCATTTCCTTCTCCAGGAGATCTTCCCCAAGTATAAGTAGCTGTTGAAACCCAGGAATGGATCCCTAAACCTGCCTTTATTCTGCTGGATCCCAGGTGTGAAGCTTCTGCATTGCAGCTGGACTAGGGTCAGCCTTACTTAAGCAAACCCAGAACAGGACTTGATTCCCACGTGAAAGCCCAGCACTGCGGTGCCTTGGGATTGAGTAGATGTTCTGGGACATTTCATCGGACGTTTCCAGGTCTCTGCTTCCTTTCCCCTAAACTTGAAATGATAGCACCTGCTTCATCTGCCTCCCACAGTTGCTGCGAGAGCAACCTGCCATGTATGTGAAAGAACTTTCTGGAAATGTAAATATCTAAGTATACCCTAAATACACTCATATTATTTTGAACTTTTCTGTTCAAAATCCGGTTAACCCAAACTGAAATGTCTGTCAGTGAACTGCTCAAGCACAAGACTGCATGTTTTGTAAATGTGTATGTAATAGCTTGTCTGGGTGTATAAACCTGCTCCTGAAGACACACACAAGTTACTCCCATCAGGCGATGCTATCAGCACATCGACAGGATGTCTTCTTCTCCCCTGGTTTATTTCGTGGGACTCATGTCCTCATGGACTTGCTCATCTGTGGCGAGCTGCTGAATTTTATTAGATGTCATGTTCTCTAAGTCCCGGCCATCTTCACCTACTCTCTCCCAAAAAAAAAAAAAAAAAACATTTCTTTGTCTTTCAAGCCTTCCAGCCGTCTGAGCAGCATAAAGAATGGAAAATAGTGGTCTTGTGTTAGGATGAGGCTTGGAGAGTCTCAGGACGTAAAATGCCTTGGTTTATTTCCAAGTACTCTGGGTTTTTGTTCCTTTAGAAGTCAGAGCAGAGGAGCTGGCAGTGAGGCGGAGCAGAGCATTTAACTAATGAGCCATTAAAAGCCGTACATCTGAGCCCACCCTTCTGACATTTGCCTCACTTCTCATTCATCATCACTGTAAACATGTTTATTAAAAACTGCAATAATTTGAAAATGTGTTATTATTCCTCTCGGTTGCAAGCAGAGCTCTTGATTTCTTTTCTTTTCTTTTTTTTTCTGGTATTGTCTTTGTGCATTGTTTCATTGTTGTGGTAAGAGAATTGAGCAGTGGGCTCACATGTGTCACATTTCAGCACAGGGATTTATTTGAAAAGAGAAATTCACCTAATTTGTAACATGGGGCAGCAGCTCCCTCTACTGTTTCCACTGGAAGAGCTCTAGGAAAAGAATGTTGAGCCAATGTCTGAACTGTTCAGTGTATGAGGCTTAATTATAAAGCTGCACAATTTTCAAACTTTATTTTCAGGATTTTGTTACACGTTACGCTTATCCTATATTTTAAATACGAATACCAGTTCATACAAATTCCTGCTTCCCAGGTGGCACTAATGGTAAAGAACCTGCCTGCCAATGCCAGAGACATGAGAGACTCAGGTGCAATCCCTGGGTCAGGAAGAGCCCCTGGAGGAGGGCATGGCAACCCACTCCAGTTTTCTTGCCTGGAGAATCCCATGGACAGAGGAGCCTGGCACACCACAGTCCATAGGGTCGCAAAGAGTTGGGTATGGCTGAAGTCACTGAGCACGCATGCACCAGTTCATCAACAGTCATTTTCAATGTCAACTTGATGCCCTCTTGAAGTGAAAGCCCCTAGCTCATGGATCTCTAAAATGCTGACCTACTGTAACATACTTATAAAACTCCAGCATGAGTTTTGTGGGAGCTGACTCCAGTGGAATTTATGCTTTTTTTCTAAAGCAATGATATGATTTAAAACATATACAATCATGTTGTTTTTATTTTCATCTTAACTTCAGTGTAGAACTTCTTTCACCTTTAGGGTATGGATCCTAGCTCAGTCCTGAAGGTTAATGGTCACACAGCACTTGGTGTTGTTCAGTCGCTCAGTCGTCTCCGACTCTTTGCTACCGTGGACTGCAGCACTCCAGGCCTCCCCGTCCTTCACTATCTCCCGGAGTTTACTCAAACTCATGTCCATTTAGTCGGTGCTGCCAGCCAACCACCTCATCCTCTGTCGTCCCTTTCTGCTCCTGCCTTCAGTCTTTTCCAGCATCAGGGTCTTTTCCAGTGAGTCAGCTCTTTGCATCATGTGGCCACAGGATTGGAGCTTCAGATTCAGCATCAGTGCTTCTAATGAATATCCAGGATTGATTTCCTGTAGGATTAACTGGTTTGATATCCTTGCAGTCCAAGGAACTCTCAAGAGTATTGTCGAACACCACAGTTTGAAAACATCTATTCTTCGGCACTCAGTCTTCTTTATGGTCCAACTCTCACATCCATATATGACTACTGGAAAAACCATAGCTTTAACTATATGGACCTTTGTTGACAAAGTAATGTGTCTAATATGCTGTCTAGGTTTGTCATAGCTTTTCTTCCAAGGAGCAAGTATCTTTTAATTTCATGACTGTAGTCACCACCTCCTGTACAATGTTCCTGTGGTGGATTCATGTCGACGTATGGCAAAACCAATACAATATTATAAAGTAATTAGCCTCCAATTAAAATGAATAAATTTATATTAAAAATAATAATAAAATAAAAAAGAACTAAACAATAAAATAAACCTCTGCCCAAGGTTCTTCAGGCACTCTATCAGATCCAATCTTTTAAACATGGTTAAAGGAGTAAATTTAGGGTGTGAAATTGAATTCATTTATCCAACAATATTTATTGATCATCTACCAATGTGTTAATCACTATTACAAACCTTGAGGACACACTTTTAAAAACAAACATGTAGCAACAAACAAGCCCAAGGCCTCTGTGTAACTTACGTCTAGCACGTGGGTGGGATGGGGGATGATTAAGAGACAATTCCATAGGTAGACAAAGCAATGTCAGCTTAATATACAGTGCTGCCTGAAATAAACAGGGTAATGTGCAAGTGGTTTGGAAGGAAGCAGCATTGCTCTGGTTAAGGTGGTCCAGGTGGCATCTCTGAGCATCTAAGTGACCTTACTTGAGAAGGAGCCAGCCATCTGAGGCCCAGATCAAGAACCTTCCAACTGGGAAGACCAGGATGTGCAGAGGGCCTGAGGTGCCAAAGAGGCTGCCAGCTTCAATAAGCAGAAAGGAGCTGGCAGAAGAATGGCGTCAGAGGGCGCTTTGGAGTCGAGTGGCTTAGCCTTATGAGGGAGGCGCTGAGGGGTGGGCAATCAGTTGATAAGGAAGATAATCAACAAGTCACCTCTCCCTCTTCTAGGTCTTTGTATGTGTTTTTATCTTAGGGGATTAGATTTTTATTTTGATGTGATGCAATTGTCCCTACTGTTAACACAAAAGGCATCATCATTGTAGCGCATCATTTCCAGTCTTTGCGTGGACAAGTAATAGATTTGTCTGCTGAGAAAACAAGGAAATGGACAAAGCTTTGAGAGTAGCCCACTTCATTTCTGCCCAGCCTAAATCCAGGAGACACCATGTCTCCAAGATGGAGACTGTCTTTGCAGATAAGTCATTCTTCCCTCTTCCCCACACCTAGACCTAAGGCTTGCTTCCCGATAGGTTCCAGGTTCGGAGCGATGAGCACTGTAACTATGAAAGTACGTGCTCTGGAAACCGTGAAACCAGTGCCTTCCTGCATCTGTGCCCTGTTATTTATCAGTCTCCCCACCTTTTCTGTCTTCACGTCCAACCTTATTTCCTATACACTGAGGACTCAAGGTGCAAAGTTGTTTTTTTTTTTTAAATTTTATTTATTTATTTGGCTGCTCTGGGTCCCAGTTGTAGCATGTGGGATCCAGCTCCCTGACCAGGGATCGAACCTGGGCCCCCTGCACTGGGAGCTCAGAGTCTTAGCCACTGGACCACCAGGGAAGCCCCATCAAGGTGCAAAGTTAATGTCTCAGCCAATAGCAAGGTCCCCCTCTGTAAGAAATCAGTACCCCAAACATACTTTGGACCGCTGAATGAAGTGGATGACAAAAGTGTCCAATTAAAACATTTCACTTCTTATTAAAACACTCTGTGTGTGACTATGGGCATTTTGAGATCCATCATGTCTCAACAGGAATCCAGTTCATGATCTTAACATTCATCTACAAACCTTGAACTAACCAGGGTTTTCCATTTTTCAGTTTTCCTTTCAGCAAAGAACCTTAGTCTCTTTCTTTGGCCTATTAAACAACTAAAGGCCATGTACTGTAATGATAGTATCTTCAGAGGAAATGAACCTAACCACTTATCTATGTCATTGGGAATAGTAATTTTATTCTTAATAAAAATAAGATGACTTCCTTGGATTTAAAAATAAAGACCTATAAAATGAAGACATGGTCATTTAATCATTTTTATTGCCACTTGTCCCCAGCAGGGTCATGGTCCCAGACAAGACAGCTGTTGCCAACATTGCTAAAATTCCACGGTCACCTTGTGCAGCCACAGCGTCCATAGACATGCATGTGAGGCAGCTGGGGTCTCAGGTTAAGAATGCAAAAACTAGCATGTGGGTCACATATCCTAATTACTTCTTTTTCTCCCCATGAACAGCATTAGTGAGACATTATTAGCCATTTCTAACTGCCTGAGTTTTGTTTTTTTTTTCTTTTTTACTAATTATAAATACACTCAGGGAGAAAAGGATTTTATGTTCTTATAGCCACTGACTCCTTTTTTCATTCCAGGTCATGTTATTGAAACCAACTATTAAGACTTCTGAGTGACATGCATTGTGTATAGCAATGATGGGACAGAATGTTTGAAATCCTTGCTATATGGTTACCAAACTTGTTATTAGTTGGCTTGGTGCATGGATTAAATACTGTTTCTTTGTGGTAGGTAAACAGTAAGGATTTAATAAATCTGATTGGCCTTTGAGAAATATTCAGAAAGGGAGGCTTGTTTCCTAAATATCTTATAATTTGTGTTTGATGATATAGTTTCCAAAAGTATCTCCATACAGTATTTAATTTCACTGCTGTATAACTCTATGAAACAGACAAGAAAAGATTATCTCCATTTTTACAATAAAGAAAGTCTGCACTTTGGGAAGGAAGGGGCTTAGCTAAATCCATTTAGTTGGTTTTCTCTGCACAGCAACTACAACCTGCTAGGAAATTATTTCCATCAAAGGAGAGAAAAAAAGAAGTTACATGAGTAGAGAAGCAGCAAGTTTTCAGCATTACCCGGGGGACCTGAAACATGGGAAGAAGTTCTACGGAAAAGAAGACTTGAAGGGGCTTCGTTTATATCTGTAGTTTCATTAAAAAGTAAAAAGATCTAAAGCAAATATGGCAGGTGGTATGAGTCAACAACACTGGATGGTGGATTCATGGGATTTACCATATTATATTCTGTACATGTTAGCATGCTTGAAATATTCCAGAGCTCTTTGACAAAACAGGAAATGCATCCAGTGGGACAGAATGAGGTTAGTACCACTAATTTCTTCTTCAGTGGCCTAGAGTGTCAGTGTCTTCTCTTTTGCCCGAAATCCTTTGTAGAATGGGGCCAAGTGTTTCAAAAATGAAATCTTTAAGTATTTTTTTTCTAGAACTTCCCTTCATGTATTGTTTGTAACCACGCAGTTCAATTGAGCCAAAAAATGTCATTTGCAGATTTAGCATCGGTACAACCTACAGATCAGAAAGAAAGCTTGATGTCACACATTTGAGCTGAAAGTGGAAGCTACGATCACCCCCAAAATAAAACCTCACTTTGCTTTGTCCAGGATGTCCACAACCATTTGAGTTTGGCACATACCCTTGCTCTCCAGCAGCTTGGTAGCGCCCAAGCCAGTGTCATCTGCCTGGCTATGGTTAAGTCTCAGCAGTCTGCCTTGGAAATCAGTTTTCTCTGCATAGGAAGCATTGTCATCCCAGCAACACTTAAAAAAAAAAGTTTAATTTTGTTTCAGAATATAGCTGATTAACAGTGTTGTGTTAGTTTCACGTGTACAGCAAAATGATTCATTATACGTATACATGTATCAATTCTTTTTTTTTTTCCTATTCTTTTTCAAATTCTTTTCCCATTTAGGTTTTTGCATAACATCGAGCACGGACTTAGGGAACAAATTTAGGGTTATGGGGAGAAGAGTTGGGGGAGGGATAGTTAGGGAGTTTGGGATTGATGTGCGCTAGCCTTTTTAAAGAGAGTGAATATTACCAGTTATATCAAATGGAAACTCAAAGCTTTGGTGCAGGCTCTGGAAGCCAACCCCTGCTTGGAATTGAGAGGCACCCTGGGAGATTCCTGAGGTCAGAGCAGGGAATAGTGGAGGCGCCGCTGTCCCCCACATACGGTTTCTGTTGATGGTGAACACTGGGGGATGCATCACCGGATGCAGATCGTTTGTTTCACAACGTCCATCCTTACTAGTTCTCATGCCCCTGTGGCTTTCATCACCTTGTGCGGGGTCAGTGATGTTGCTTCTATGGGGAGGCAAGCCACTCTCCAGACCCCTGCTGCTCCTTAGATTACAGGAAGCTGACAAATAATATTTTTGCTTTTGCAGAACACACTGAGGAGAGATGAGTAAGACACATTTTATGGATGGATAAGCAGAATCACAGCATTAGGGAAGGAATCTTTTTTTTTTTTTCTAACTATCACTGCATAGAAATCAGCCAACAATTTCCCAACAATGCACTTTATCAGGAATGCAGTGGGCTTTCTACCATTTAGATGGATTTGTTTCATGGTATCAGGGAAAATAAACTCCTTTAAAAATGATCTTTTTTTCTCCCTTGGAAAGTAAAGCGTTAAAACCTCCCTAGCTTCACAGCATAATTTAGAAAATCTGCTTTTATGAAATGGGTTAATTACACCCATTGAATGCATTCACTGTCACAGCCTCATCCTCCCACTCCTGTTCCAGAATGACAAGTAAAACCAGGGACTGTGCAATTTTGGAAAACAATCAGGTCACATATTGAGTATTTTGCTTATTCATACAACCATAAACTGCCTCTGCTTGAGTTCCCTCAATTACACAGCTCAGTGTGCAGGCCAGAGAGACGAGCCCAGCTCAAGTGAGCACTCTTGGAATACACAGAGGGATGAGTTTGAAAAATGTCCAAAGCGGCAGATGTGAAAAATTCTCATTCAAGATCCAGAAGCTGCCTTTACTGCAATCCCTCACCTGTTAATCCTGCTGCTTCTGAACTTCTGAACCAGGGCTGCTGGCAATAACTTAGACAGACACTTAGGAGCTGTTGATCTTTCTAAGTATAATGCAGGTATATGCTACTTGAGCCGGTGGTGGGGGGTGGGGGAAGGCAGGGACGTGGCTGAGGCAAGAGAAGATCACTGCTTCTCAACATTCCAGAGTTTCACCCAGAATAAGCATTGGCTGCTGACTTCTAACAAAGCTGCTCTCACCTTCTTGTAGGGGCAGCCCCCAGAAGACGCCCTTGACAAATGCTTGAACCAGTGTGTTGCCGCATCACTTGAATCCTTTCCATTCCCACATGCTGATACACAAATCTCTCTTCCACAAAAACACAATAGCACGATTGTAGTCTTACTTGAAGGGTATTTCATGTTCTTACTAAGTGTGACTTCTTTCCCATGGCTGTTCTCCACTGCAATTTCATGCTCATAGGAATGGTCAGCCAATCAAAATGGTCCCTAAGCAGTCTTGTCTCTTGGTTAGGTAGTCTTTTCCCACCAACTCTGACTGTTTTCAGGGTCTTCTTCTACCGTCTCATACATGCCAAGATTCCACTCCGCGTTTGGTGTCATTCAATGTTTAAAGGTGACTTACGATGCTGACCAAGATTGCCAGCTTCTTTCCTTTTTCTTCTCAGAAATCTGCCTCTCCTTATCCCCCTCTAATCTAAGCTCTCCTTGATTTTAACATTCCTTGTATCTGCCTGTGGTTTCTCTCTTATCCCTACCTTCCTCCCATTCTGCTCACTTTCCTCTCCATCTCTTCTTGTCATTCACATCTTTGAAAATGTGCATCCACACCACGCCCCACAGCTCCCCGTGCTTGGTGCTTGTAGAGTCTGTCTCTCACGAACAGATCTGTGATCTCTTACGCTTGAATGCCCTACTTGATATTTTTAACCAGCTTTAAGGAGATTGTTGTTGGTTTTTTTCCTGTCATCCCTCCTCTCACTGTGAGGCTGATAGAGGAGTTAAAATATCAAAACTGACCCGCATAGGGTCAGGCCAACTTGGGTTGAAATCTAGCTCTTGCTTATTAGTTGTATGACCTTGGGTTAAGCTAGTTAACTTTTTTATTATAAGAAAAATAAGGTTAATCTCTACTTCATTGGACTGTTGTGAGAGTAAAATGCCATAGCATATATACCTGCCTCACAGTTATTACTTTCTGAGGATATCTGTTGTTATTTATGACTATTACTGTCATTATCCCACTTTATCATTCTTTGCCATCGGCTCATTATTATTTACTTTCTTTCCCAGATTTAATCCAGGACCTCCCAATTCTAAAGCAAAACTGTTGATGCTTTGCCAGGTTCTTTGATTATAGTTCTCATGTAGATTTTCTTCTGAGTCCCACCTCTGACAGTCCAAGTTTGTCTTAAGACTTAACTCCATTTCTCAGAACCTCATGCCAGAAGGTGCGCCCCAAGGCTGGGGGCTGAGAAGCTGCAGTCTTCAGGATCTGCCCCGCTTTCTGTGCCCTCTCCTCCCATGCACCGTCCCCACCGCCCCCACCACCCCCATCGGCCTCACCGGCCCCACCGGCCCCACCGCCCCCACCACCCCCATCGGCCCCACCGGCCCCACCGGCCCCACCGCCCCCACCACCCCCATCGGCCCCACCAGCCCCACCGTCTCCACCGTCCCACCTCCACGCACCAGCCCTTCACTCCTCCTTTTCTGCCCCACCCAGCTTGCTCTCAGGAAGTATCTCCTGAGTGATCCATAAGAACATATTCAACAGCAATAGTAGAACAACTCTTAGACTTGGTTTTACCACTGGTTTGTTGTGTGATTTGGGGGTAAACCTCTGCTTTTCCTTTTCAGATGGAAAATATCCATCTCAGTTTTTATGAGAATCAAATAAGGTGACATGTTTTGTAGTCACATGACCCTACCATCTAAGAACATATAAGTGAAAACTTATTTAGCGTCATCCTGAGCTGTGTGAATATGAAACATCTCCCAAGAACATTCATATTTGAGTCCATGAAGAAACCCAACACTGAATAAACCAATCTTTCCTTATGGAGTTTTAGGCAGAAACCAGAAGGTGGGTGAGACATTTTCAGAATTAAGAGCTCCTTCCCAGGAACCTTACATTTCACCAAATATGTACTATTTGACCCACATTCCCATTTTAATCCTATGAAGGAGAACTTGAGGTCTCTGTGTTAAAATAGAACTATAGTATAAACACTTAATGAATCACCTCCTTGCTTTAGAAATCATACTTTGCAGTTTGGTGGAGGAAGGGGCATGGGGGTTGGAGTGTTATCATTTTAGCCACTAAAAATTTGTTGCAGAAGCATTCTCAGAAAAATAATCTACTCTAAAATTACCACTGTTTAACTTAATTAAATTCCAAGCGAATGAAAAAACTCATTTAGAGCAAATACTTAGATAAATAAAAGGATCTGTGTTTAAAAGAAAAAGAAATTGATTTCCCAAAGATTCTCTAAAGAGTATTATCGATTTTTCTCTCAGTGTTAGGAGACAACTTTCCATGTTGTAATTCTGGTCAAAAATCCATCCATGAGCTCTTTTCTGATTAAGTGGAGCTTGCTGCAACTTTGTTTTCAATAATTTAGCCATATTCTTACATTAATCTGAATCTGTTGGCCTTGTCTTCTGCAAGTTTGAAAGCAGCAAGACCACCGCTCAGTTTGCTACCATTTCTAATTGAAATGAAAACCAACAAGTGAGAAACTGGCTATACCTTCAAAACTTTTCTTTCAAAAGACTCTGTTAAATTCAGCAAACAGGGGCGGGAGGGGAGGTACTATGTGTATGATAAGATTTAAAAAATGGAAACTCCTCATCTTCAAGGATGTTTCATTCCAGCTGAAAAGATCGACATGTACTCAGAACACCATATTCAGTGTAAAGGTGCTTCACCAAGTTATATATAAAGTTATAAATGGAAATATATTGATATATATGAGAAAAACTCACTCTTAACATTAACTTTCCCAAAATTATTGTATTATTGAAATATTGCCTCATCTTACCATTCCTGCAGATGAGGTTAGGCTTCCTAACCTAATTTTTTAATATCAGAAAAATAATTAGCCATCTCTGCCTTTTCTACTAGCCATTAGAAAATTTAAAATATTTCTTGAAAATTAACTCAAATGAGTTTTCAGTAACAAACTTTTTATTATATCTCTCCTTATAGCAAAGTTGCGCTTTTAGCATGTTTTGAAGAAAGTTGATTAGTACAACTTTTTTCATAGTTAAGGTTTTGATATTTCAAAGGTTGTTAGTGAAGTTAGTTGGAAACCCACAAGGCCAGAAAGCAGCTGAGCACAACCTGAAAATATGTGTTTGTGAATCCTGAAAGGAGCTCCTGATGAGAAAGCCTGAAGAGCTCTGGTGTGCAGAGATGAGTAGTACCCAGATGGTGCACGGAGGCCCCGTCAGCAGTTATGGGGAACTGAAGGATGCTTTCAGAGAAGAGGGAGGAAGGAAACAGTTCAGGGGAGGGCCAGGGAGAGAGCAGAGTGACTGAAAAGCTGCAGAGGCCTTAGTTCAGAGCACTGAGGGTGCGCTGAAGCTAACCCAAAGGCCCAGCCCTGGTGGGCACAGAGGGCTCACAGCAAAGGCCAGGGAGGGGAAAAAGGGCAAAAGTGGATTCTTCAAGCTCCATATACTGCATGAACTGCTGAAAAGCAAAAGCGCAGCCAAGACCAGGACTGAAGAAGCCTTAACAGAGAACCCTTCCATCCTTCAAACACTGGGAAGTTTGGAAGTGATAAGGCCAACAGTTCATCATTTTCCACACTAGCATCCGGTGATGCTGGTGGCCGACATCATGTTGTTTCTCTGTCTTCCACCTCTAGCAAGGTGTTAGCAAAAAAAAGAAAAAAAAAAAGCTTTAAACTACCACTAACAGTCTGTGTTCCCAAGTTGAATGCAGCTTTCATTCACTTCTTCATGCCAGATCCAATTCTTTGCAACACGAAACAGCATCTGGGTCTCTCCCCACATGAGGCTGATAAACCGCTCAGATAAGTAACACGTGAGCACAGTTGGGTTCTGAACAGGTGTGTCTCGCTGGAGTTCATGAGTGTTTTAAAACTGCTGTGTGGCTGTGTACTTATCACATTAGCCCACATGTCCTGTGCATCCCAATCCAACACAGAGTGAAGCAGAGTGGCATAGGAGACAGATATTTATGTAGCCATGATGTCTGTACAGCTGCACTGCGGGTCATTGTCAGCACAGGATATCGGGACACGTTTCTTCTCCATAAACCTTCAGCTGGTCTTCCTAGTAGAACCCCTGAGAACGTTAGCCAAGGCTGACATGCCCTCCGTGGCTGGCCTCTCTTCTCCTGGGCCTGAGTCATCTAAGCGTATCTCCTTGCCATGTGTGTGTGCTCTCACTTCAGTCATGTCCGATTCTTTGAGACTCTGTGGACTGTAGCCCGCCAGGCTCCCCTGTCTATGGGGTTCTCCAGGCAAGAATACTGGAGTGGGTTGCCATGCCCTCCTGCAGGGAATCTTCCTCAGAGGAAGTCACCTCTTGAGCACCCAGGAGCATCTACTAACACCATGTGATGCCTGAGGATTAGTCACTCATACACGTCTTTCATGTCTTCCTCCTCATGCTTTGCTGATGATCTACAGGGCTGACAGCTCTTAATAAACTTGGAAACAAATGAGTCTGGATCTCCTCTAGCCATGCTTTGTATCAGCATGGAAAATAGAAAAATAGCACATCTCTAGGGGATGTGGCTATAGGGCAAACACTGATTCCAAGACCCCGGGGTCTGTATTGTTTTTCTGACAGTTAGCAGAGAACTGCCTTTGGCATTTACATGCACCCTGTTTCTCTGTGGTCACTATCCCCGTCTTGATGGAGGTTGAACAGCGCATGGAGGCACCAGAGCCCTGGCTGTAGTCCGGCAGGATGGAGGCCCCAGTCCCGGCTCTTCTGCCAGTCACCACAGGGTTTTTCTGTGCATTGGGAGAATTTGTGAGAAGTGCTGCCTGCAGGCTAGACTGTTCGCTGTAAATCTCTGTTACATTATGTATGGAATTTGTGGTACCCAACATATCCCAGGGACTGAAAGAACAAGAAAGAAAAAAGTCATCATAAATGCTCATCAGTAGATGAAGCCCCAGAGCCTAAAATTTCTGGTTGGCCTCATTTGGAAGACAGCTCTATGAGTCTGACATTTTATGGCAAGAACAGGACATGAGAGAATCTGAAAGTAACTTTTATAGGTTTATCAATCTTGTGGGTATCTGAATAATGTTGTTCAGACTTTTCTGTTGACCAGTGACCCTATTCAGCTGTCTCTGCTCTTGCTATTGTTTTTAGAGGGAAGAGTGGCCCTGGGCTCCCCTGCTTTGTCCTGGGAGGTGTGCTCACCCACAGGCTTCTGGGTGAAGAATGCATTCTGTATTCATGGAAAGCAGGTGCATGCCACAGACAGATAACCAGTCTGTGAGAGACCAGACCCAGTTCTCACCCAACTTTTTAAAGGATTAGCCCCATCCCATTATTTATACTGTCCTCATCCACCATGACACCTGTGCTGTGCAGGCCCTACCATGCTGCTTCCTGCAAGACCCTTCCAGAGGCCCTCTGCGTGTGCCCTCTGACCACCTTCTCGGTCAAGCTCTGCAAATGAAGATAAGATGCATTTTGAGTATAGTTGTGATAGGGAGGTATCTGGGGGCTAGCCAGGCAAAATCTCCCTATCATGACTGGAGAGAATTTTTGAAGACAGATTTGGGACGTAGAGAGAGGCCCTGCTCAGCCCTCCAGCAGCACTGCCTCCAGAGACAGTGTGTCAGGCACACTGCTGGCTCATATGAAGTGCCAAGTCCAGTTTTGCTTATTTTATTTTCAATTTCAGTATTGTAAGTAAAACAGGAAAGAGCAATCAAACACTGTATTCTTCAGGTCATGGTCAGCATGACAGAAAAATTACCCCCAAAGTTATTTTAGGCTGAGAATCTGCTTTATGTTAGAAGAGTAGAGTAAATAAGAAGTGAGTTTGGACCCAGGCTGCCTCCATTGAATATTAGCCCTACCGATTACCAGTGGTGTAACCTTCGGCCAGCAAACCATTCCAAATGCTCATTTTCTGTTCCTTTGAATTGAAAATAATGAGAGTAGGTACCTTGTGGTGTCATTGTAGAGAATGAATGAGTTAGTCTATTTGAAACCCTTGGTGTAATGCCTGGCACACAATACATGCTATATAAATGCCTGCTATTATTATTTGATTGATTCTTATGCTCTAGTTGAGAGATGTTATTAATTGCTCTGCTATATTCGGCACCTAAATTGTTCAGCCTTTCACTTTTGGTTAAGATGAATATGTCTGAAGCTAAATTTACCCACCACATCACTATTCTTTGATCTAATTGGACTTATGATCAACACGCATTCACCATTCACCAAATGCCTACCATGCATATACTCCTAAGCTACCTGTTGTGGCTACTACTAGATAAATATGATATTTAATATTTCTGCTTGCCCCATTAAAAATGGTTGCAGAAGGATCAATGGAGTCTCCTGTCTGCTGACTTTCAAGAATGAGTTCCTAACCCACACCTTCTTGGCTGGACACTTTGTGAAATAACCCCAACTCAGTGATTGCTTTCCTCCTCACTTCAACTACCTGACCTAGAATACATCACGCAAAGCTGGCTGATGCGAAGAGAACCTGAAAAATATATAACGCCTTGAGAATTCTTTTCTGACATTAGCTCTGTTTTGATTCCAGCAAGGTAACAGCATCATTTGTCTTTCCAACTGCAGTAAGCTCCATTCCTCACAAGGCCTATTATTTTCTCACAAGTTACACCACCCTGATTCCATCATCCATCATTACATCTTCCTGTCCTCAACGTTTAATGACACAAAGCAAAGGCTTCGTGTTAGAAGAGATGTCACAGGCCGTTCATAAGGAATACCTGTCATAAATGTTGACCAATATTAATCTTTTTCAATATACTTAAGGTGTTACCCATATCAGTGAGAGCAGATAGCAAATGTTTCTTAAACTATTTCTTTTTTTTAAATTGTAGTTGATATACAATGTTGGGTTAGTTTCTGGTGTACAGCAAAGTGATTCATTTTTATAATTTTCATATTATTTTCCATTAAGGTTTATCACAGGATATATTGAATATAGTTCCCTGTGCTGTAAAGTAGGACCTGTTATTTATCTATTCTGTATATAATAGTTGACATCTTCTAATCCCAAACTCCCAATCCAGCCCTCTCCCCACTTGCCATCCGCAAGTTTGTTCTCTGGGCGTCTGTTCTCTGGGCCTCTGTTTCTGTTTTATGGATAAGTCTATTTGTGTCATTTTTTAGAGTCCACATATAAGGGATAGCACATGATATTTGTCCTTCTCTGACTTTACTCAGTATGGCACTCTCTAGGTCCATCCATGTAGCTGCAAATGGCATTATTTCATTCCTTTCAATGGCTGAGTGATATTCTACTGTAATGTACCGCATCCTTTTTATCCATTCACCTGTCAGTGGACACTTGGGTTGCCATTCCCTTCTCCAGAAGACCTTCGTGACCCAGGGATCAAACCTGGGTCTCCCACATTGCAGGCAGATTCTTTACCATCTGAGCCACCAGGAAAGCCCAGTGGACACTTAGCTTGCTTTCATGCCTTGGCTATTGTAAAAATGCTGCTGTGAACATTGCAAGGCACGGATCTTTTTGAATTATATTTTTCTTCAGAACTATGCCCAGGAGTGGGATTGCTGGATCACAAGGCAACTCTATATATAGTTCTTTAAGGAACCTCCATATTGTTCTCCATAATGCTTGCCTCTTAAAATGTTTCTTCACTTTTCAAAGCTTTTGTTCCCTTTTTAAAATAATAATCTTTGTATAATAGTGACTTTGGTTTGTTCAGTCACAAAGACGCTCAGTCTTTTAGCGTCTTACCTTGTGAGAACTTCGCTTCTCTAACATTTTCTCTCCTCCTGATGGACAGGGAGGCCTGGCGTGCTGCAATTCATGGGGTCGCAAAGAGTCGGACACGACTGAGCGACTGAACTGAACTGAACTGAGAAGCTTTCAAAGTATAGATGAAATATGCAGTCTCTTTTCTTAGATAACTGAATATACCTTAGCCTGAACTACTTGAATTAAAATCATGCTAATCTTTGCATTTTCTTATACCCCTATCCCCAAAATGTAATCCTTGAAAAACTCAGAAAGTTTTAGGGAGAGACAGGTTTCTTTACTTCTTTTGTATCTGCCTGCAGCTCAGCATAGTACTTCATGAATATCCCCATATCAACTGAAAACCACATGTACTTAAATGTCTCAAACCTGACATTACACAGCAAATATCTTTTTGTGGCCTGAAGGCTCATGGGCAGCCCATTTTTACCCAACTAATTCAAAAAGAGTAAAGCAATAGGAAAAAGGAAAACTGCTTTTCCTTTATCTTTTAAGTTGGTAACACATGGACGGCACACATTTATTTCTGTAACATGTTGATCAAAGGCTTCTAAGAAGTGTCAACAATAAACTAGAGCCCTTCAGCTCTTCCCTTGAGGAGTTTCATGGGAACAATTCCTTTCAATAAAGAATATGCTGATGGCTGACTGTCTAGTAATATGTTACATGTTCCCAGTTAGGACCTTTCTTTGGATTCATGTAGGATTTAACTTAGAAATATATTTGGGAACCTGATAAGTTAATGTCCATGTAATTCTCTATCAATTAGAATACTTGACTTCAACAGACTCTTCCTTTTTCTTACCTGTAAGATTTTAAGAATTCTTAGGCATGTTATTTAGATATACATTGCTTTGATAAATGTTTACATATGCCTTTGACTTGTTTCTAATACAGGGACCCCCTGGAGTACAAGGAATGCAACAGACTCTTGATGAATATTATCACAAGGTATGGTATCTTTAACTTACATCTTGTATACAGAGATTTCATGTGATGTTATATTTGAAAAATAATTGCTAACTGCTCAGACCTTGAAGCATAATCACATGTGCTTAATATCTTTCTATAATGAAAATATATTTCCAAAAAACTATTTTGCTCAGCATCTTTTTACAAAACCAGGATTTTTTAAAAATTCATTTCAAAGTTTGTAAAACTTCATATAAAATACTTAATGCAAAATCATGTTTCACCAGTGATAGTATCATATGTTTAGTTTCCCTGAGGGCAGAAAGAGATTATTTACTTTCTTAGAAAGCTTTTGACTGTGTGGATCACAATAAACTGTGGAAAATTCTGAAAGAGATGAGAATACCAGACCACCTGACCTGCCTCTTGAGAAACCTGTATGCAGGTCAGGAAGCAACAGTTAGAACTGGACATGGAACAATAGACTGGTTCCAAATAGGAAAAGGAGTACGTCAAGGCTGTATAGTGTCACCCTGCTTATTTAACTTCTATGCAGAGGACATCATGAGAAACGCTGGGCTAGCAGAAACACAAGCTGGAATCAAGATTGCCGGGAGAAATATCAATAACCTCAGATATGCAGATGACACCACCCTTATGGCAGAAAGTGAAGAGGAACTAAAAAGTCTCTTGATAAAAGTGAAAGAGAGAGTGAAAAAGTTGGCTTAAAGCTCAACATTCAGAAAACGAAGATCATGGCATCTGGTCCCATCACTTCATGGGAAATAGATGGGGAAACAGTGGAAATAGTGTCAGACTATATTTTTGGGGGCTCCAAAATCACTGCAAATGGTGACTGCAGCCATGAAACTAAAAGACGCTTACTCCTTGGAAGAAAAGTTATCGCCAACCTAGATAGCATGTTGAAAAGCAGAGACATTACTTTGCCAGCAAAGGTCCATCTAGTCAAAGCTATGGTTTTTCCAGTGGTCATGTATGGATGTGAGAGTTGGACTGTGAAGAAAGCTGAGCACCAAAGAATTGATGCTTTTGAACTGTGGTGTTGGAGAAGACTCTTGAGAGTCCCTTGGACTGCAAAGAGATCCAACCAGTCTATTCTGAAGGAAATCAGCCCTGGGATTTCTTTGGAAGGAATGATGCTAAAGCTGAAACTCCAGTACTTTGACCACCTCATGGGAAGAGTTGACTCATTGGAAAAGACTCTGATGCTGGGAGGGATTGGGGGCAGGAGGAGAAGGGGACGACAGAGGATGAGATGGCTGGATGGCATCACTGACTCGATGGATGTGAGTCTGAGTGAATTCCAGGAGATGGTGATGGACAGGGAAGCCTGGCGTGCTGGGATTCATTGGGTTGCAAAGAGTCGGACACGACTGAGTGACTGAACTGAACTGACTGACTGGGAACTCTGGATAGTACAACAGGTGATAGATTTCTTACCAAACTACCGGGTGCTACACTAAAATCTCAAACAAAGGTTGATATACTCTAGGTCAAGACTGAAATCTCCCACCTTTTAGGAAGGAGCCACCTTAACTTCTCCAAGGTTTTAAAGTACAGTTAGTTTGGATGGAATGTGACCTGGAAGGACCCAAGAATTTTGCCCCCAATTCTACAAGGAAGCACAGCAGATGGAGAAAAATGAGTGTGAGCAACTGAGTGGGACTCAGACACCCGAGTGAGACCATCGAGTGACTCATCAACTATCACATGTTTGGGATCCGATCGCTTTGTGTGGGGCGTTCCAGCCACTGACTCAGATCCCTTGTAACATCACACTTTATCACTGATAAGCTGCAGATCTGGAGACACTCCCTCTGTGTGTCTCTTGTGTTCCTGGTCTCCCTTCCTGCTGACTACTGTTGCTCCTTTGCTTAAAATCCCAAAGAAACAAGATGCCCATGCCAGCAGGGCCCTCAAAAGTAGCAGGTGATCAGAAAAGTGCTTATTAAATGACAAGCTAATTAATTCAAAGCCCCAATGCTTATTTCATCAGATTAAGCTCACCATGAAGACATGGATTGTTTGTGGCTGATAAATTTAAAATCAAAAGCATGGAAAGTCTCTTCTACTTCCTGAATAATCCTGTCTTAAATTTTCTCATTTACTTGGATTTTTCCAGGGAAAATGGAAAGGAATGTTTATTACATTATAATGTATATTAGGAAGAATGTTTGAGGTATACTTTATGATTCTTTTGTAAAGATTTTCTGGATAGATCTATCTATACTAGCTTTTCAAAACTGCAAGCCTTGGCCTCCATGAAAAAAAGTAAGAGAAGCATATCTAAATTAATCAATTAGGATATGGTATGTTTCTGTAATGACATCTATTGGTACAAAGTAGGGTTTACTATAAATGCTTCAAAATAATGAGTTAGCTCTGATGTCACAGTGTCGGCTAAAAAACTTGAAGACTGTAATATATTACTACCACCCTTACTATAAAATTTACCAAGTTGCTACTTAGCTACTTGAATATTTGCTGTTTCTTGCACAACTTTTAATGCTTATATCTGTACACAAGTCTCTCAATACCACTTCTGTATATAGTTTATCTTGCCAATGAGTCAGTTTTCCCTTAAATGAAGATATATAGTGCATTTATATTTTAGAGTTTAAAGTTGAGAGCATAAATCTTTTAACTTTAAGATTTTATTTCCCCCAGAATAGGGCTGACCAGGGCAGGTGAGTGGAGAGTCTTTCTGACAGCAAACCAGTTCTTTGAATTTAGCTGTTGCCTCACCTAAAAGAGGGCTTTCCTGGTGGCCCTGCAGTAAAAAAATCTGCCTGCAACACCGGAGACACAGTTTGATCCCTGGGTCAGGAAGATCCCTTGGAGAAGGAAATAGCAGCCCACTCCAGCATTCTTGCATGGAGAATCCATGGATAAAGGACCCTAGAGAGCTACAATGGGGTCGCAAAACAGTTGGACATGACTTAGCAACTAAACAACAGCAACACCTAAAAGAACTCTGGCTGTTGTTACTAACATTACAAGACTGAGGCTCAAGGTATTTAGTCTACCTGTGCTCAGAAGATGACTTCAGAATCAGAGCATGTCTGTGTCAACAGGGAAGACCTTAGCTTCTCTTCCCCAGATGAAACATTGTTACCATTTAACAGCAGAAGGCTTCAGACCCACCTGGAAATGTAACTTTCAAATGCTTGACTGTTTCCTTCTGAGAAGAGTTAAGGGGCTTCCACTGAGATCAGGCTGTTCTACTGAGGTCAGCCTATAGGATGAATGGAAGAGGTGCAGCCTACCTTCCCAACACCTACACCTACACTGACTACCTTTCCGGGTTGTAACCACCACCTCCTCACCCTCAGCTCCACAAAATAAAGGGGCAAACACGCCACGGTGAATGATTTGTGGTTTCCACCTGGTGTGTCCGCACCCACCGCATGCCACCCCCATCTGTTGGGGATGCTGAGGTTGTTTCAACCTGCAGTTCATCGCATGCCTGATGGTCTGGCTGTCTGAATAAGCCCAGAGACAAAGGGGGCCCTGAGTGAAACTTTCCTGGAGATTAACTAATGAACCATGTGTTGAAACACATAAAGTGACATTCCAAGGTTAAAATAATCTTCCTGGTTCAATTGGCATCGATTGATGTAACATCTGCATTTGAGTTCTGGGCCTCGGGCACCTCATCTTGCAGTAGCTCCAACTATCCTGCAGCCAGGATTCTGCTGAAGCAGCTACCCCGAGGGATGAGTGGCAAACCACTCAGACACCTCCCCTCTGTCTTCTCACCTGAAAGAGTTCCTGGCTCATTCCCTTGTACCAGGAATCCTCAAAGGCAAAGGCACTGCCTTTGGCCCCTGTATGAGAGTTGATATTTTCCTCTACATTTTCCTTGTCATCAGAGGCCAGACATGGCCTAAGAAGCCCTCTCCTCTCACAGCACAAATCAAAAATTGAATTAGGGAAGAAAAAAGGAAGCGAAGAACAGAGAGCCCAAAGAGGGAGATGGGGACAATTCTAAAAGTGTGTTTCTATGCATTTTTGCATGCTCTCTTGAGGATGCAATGAGTGAAAGGTAGACTTCCCTCTCCATCAGAAAAATAATTTGCAGAACAGCTGCTCCCATCCTGCAAGACTGTTTGCAAAGAAGCAACAATGCTGAGCATATTCTTCCCCTCAAGGAAAATCTGCTCACAATCCAGCAAACTGCTCTGCATTGTCTCCAGCTCTGGGGATTGTAATAAAAATTTGATAGGCTCTGTCAACTGGTAAAGCCGTCGGAACCAGAGCTCCTTACAACAGTCTAGATTGGAAAGGAAAAAAAAAAAACGTGTTCTCTCTGGAGGCCACGTACAAGCCGATTTTACATTTGATATTGTTTTTTAAAGATCCACATGGAAAATGTGCAGTTGGTTATCTTAGCATCATCACACTCATATGCAGCTTGCAGAGAATCAGTCTCATCTGTTGGAGATGGATGCTCTGCCTCCTGGCAACCAGTTCCAGCCTTCACTTCTCCAAATCATTGATCCAAAAAAAAACCAATTTGCCAGCAAAATAATCTATTTTTCCTTTTGAGCATCAAATCACAACTTCTTTTTCACATGCACAGACTAGCAAGGACAGAAAACACTTCTCCAAAATAAAATATTCAAGAGCTTTCCGAGCAGTGAGTTAAACCCAAAGATGGCACAGAACGTGAAGGCTTCTTAGGAGGCACTGCAGGAAATCCTTCTGGGCCTAGAAGATTTAGAGATATAATTTCAGTCCGAATTTTTTGCCTTACCCCTCCCAGTGCCATAGGATCCATTAGCTTTGGAAAACATGATTTGGGCACAGACATGGATTTTGGGATTTTTAGCATTATCAAAGAGAATCCTGACACTCACCTGGGTCTGCTCCTCCCCTCCAAGGACAACCACGCTCAGACCCGGTGAAGTATGTTTCTATGAGGCCCTGAGTTGCTGGATGTAGAGCCAGCCTTGGGCTTTCTTTCCAAATGAGCACAGCCCTCTTAGGCCACATGTTAATTTGCTGCTGCTGCTGCTAAGTCACTTCAGTCATGTCCGACTCTGTGCGATCCCATAGACAGCAGCCCACCAGGCTCCCCCCATCCCTGGGATTCTCCAGGCAAGAACACTGGAGTGGGTTGCCATTTCCTTCTCCAATGCATGAAAATGAAAAGTGAAAGTGAAGTCGCTCAGTCGTGTCCAACTCTCAGCGACTCCACGGACCGCAGCCTACCAGGCTCCTCCGCCCATGGGATTTTCCAGGCAAGAGTACTGGAGTGGGGTGCCATTGCCTTCTAGAACTGCTCTAACAAAGCATCACAATCTGAATGGCTTCACCATCAGAAACGTGTAACCTCAGAGCTCCAGAGGTACTGGCAGGGCCTCACCATCTCTGAAGCTTCCGGGAGAGGTGCATCCCAGGCCTTGCTTTCAGCTCCTTCTGGCTCACTGGGCTTGGGACCCCATAACTCTCATCTTGACATGGTGTTCCCCCATGTGCATGTCTCTGTGTCCAAAGTTTATTTTTATAAGGACACTATCACACTGAGTTAGGGGTCCCCCTAACTCCAGTATGACCTCACCTGAAGCAACTACTTCTGAAAAAAAAATAAAAATTACTTGTAAGTGAGATCACATGCTGAAGTACTAAGGGTTAGGACTTTAACATCTGAATTGAGGGGACGGGGTGAACACAATTCGGTGCATAATAGATAACCAGGTTTTTTTTAACCTTATGTCCCCTCATGCTTAGAATTAAATTCCTAAGGACTAATCTGTGGAATTTTTAATTACCTCATGTCCTGTGAGGAGGTTCAAGTCCTTGGTCTCTTTTAATAGATTGAGCCATAGGAAATTGCTGACATTTGATTTTTGGAAGCCTATAGGGATGGCTGTCTCCTATTGTGCAGCCTGCAGATTTCTGGAAACTTCCATCTTTCCAAAGAATACCCTCTAGAGGGCAGTTGAAATACCTTGAGTCTTCCACCTGCCTGACTATAGATTACGTTAGCCATTTCCCACAAGGAAACAAAGGACATGTCCTTACATCCAAGAATGCTTTTACAAAATTAAAAAAAAAAATTATTGACATATAGGTCATTAATGGGCTTCCCTGATAGCTCAGTTGGTAAAGAATCTGCCTGCAATGCAGGAGACCCCAGTTCGATTCCTGGGTTGGGGAAATCCACTGGAGAAGTAATAGACTACCCACTCCAGTATTCTTGGGCTTCCTTGGTGGCTCAGCTGGTAAAGAATCTGCCTGCAATGTGGGAGACCTGGGTGTGATCCCTAGGTTGAGAAGATCCCCTGGAGAAGGGAAAGGCTACCCACTCCGGTATTCTGGCCTGGTTCCATGGACTTTATGGTCAATAGGGTCACAAAGAGTCAGACACGACTGAGCGATTTTCACTTTCATAGGTGATTAATAATATTATACTGATTTTAGGTATAGTATATAGCATAGTGATTCTATATTTTTATAGATTATATCCATTTAAATTTATTATGAAGTGTTAGCTATCTTCCCTGTGCTATAAAATATATCTTTGTTGCTTATTTATTTTATACATAATAGCTTGTACCTCTTAATTCCATACCCCTATCTTGCCCCCTTTTCTTCCCTCTTCCCAGTGGCAACCACTAGTTTGTTCCCTATATCTGTGAGTCTGTTTCTCTTTTTTATATATACATCTACTTGCCTCATTTTTTAGATTCCGCATATAAGCAATAACACACAGTATTTTTTTCCTCTGCCCAACTTATTTCACTAAGCTTAATACATTATCAGCTCATCCATTTTGCTGCAAATGTCAGAATTTCACAATTTTTTTATGATGAAGGAGTATTCCATTATACATACCTCACACCTTCTTTATCCATTCATCTGTTGATGGACACTTAAGTTGCCTCCACAGCCTGGCTATTGTAAATAGTGCTGGTATGAACACTGGGGTGCATGTACCTTTTCCAAATCAGTGTGTTTTATTTGGATATGTACCCAGAAGTAGAATTTCTGGATCAATGATAGTTCCATTTTTAGCTTTTTGAAAAAACTCCATACTGTTTTCCAGTGACTGCACCAATTTACATCCCACCGGCAGTGTACAAGTGTTTTATTTTCTCTACATCTTTGCCAGTATTAGTTATTTGTAGAGTTTTGGAATTAGCCATCCTGATGAGTGTAAGGTTATATCTTATTATGATTTTGATTTCCGTTTCTCTGATGATTACAGTCTTGAGAATCTTTTCATGTGACTGTTGGTTCTCTGAAGGTCTTCTTTGGAAAAATGTCTATTCATTTCTTCTGCCCATTTTTAATTAGGTGTTTGTTTTTTGTTTGTTTGTTTGTTTGTTTGATGTTGAGTTACATGAGCAGTTTATGTATGTTGGATATTAACACCTTATCATTCATATTACTTGCAAATATCTTCTTCCATTCAGTAGGTTGCTTTTTGTTTTGTTGATGGTTTCCTTTGCTGTGCAAAAAAATTTTAGTTTAATTAGGTCCCATTTGTTTATTTTTGCTTTTGTTTCCCTTGCTTTAGGAGACAGATCAAAAAAATTATGATTTATGTTGAAGAGTATTCTGCCTATGTTTTTCTCTAGAAGTATTCAGTCTTATATTTAGTTTTTAATCCATTTTGAGTTTATTTTTGTAAATGGTGTTGGAGAATGTTCTCAGTTCAGTTCAGTCACTCAGTTGTGTCCAACTCTTTGTGACCCCATGGATTGCAGCACACCAGGCTTCCCTGTCCATCCATCACCAACTCCCAGAGCTTGCTTAAACTCATATCCATTGAGTTATTGATGCCATCCAACCATCTCATCTTCTGTTGTCCCCATCCCCTCCTTCCTTCAGTCTTTCCCAGCACCAGGATCTTTTCCAGTGAGTCAGTTCTTCACATCAGGTGGCCAATGTATTGGAGCTTCAGCTTTAGCATAAGTCCTTCCAATGAATATTCAGGACTGATTTCCTTTAGGATTGACTGGTTTGATCTCCTTGCTGTCCAAGGGACTCTCAAGAGTCTTCTCTAGCACCACAGTTCAAAAACATCAATTCTTCAGTGCTCAGCTTTCTTTATGGTCCAACTCTCACATCCATACATGACTACTGGGAAAACCATGGCTTTGACTAGATGGACCTTTGTAGGCAAAGTAATGTCTCTGCTTTTTAATATGCTGTCTAGGTTGGTCATAGCTTTTCTTCCAAGGAGCAAGCGTCTTTTAATTTCATAGCTGCAGTCACCATCTGCAGTGATTTTGGAGCCCCCCAAAATAAAGTCTTTCACTGTTTCCATTATCTCCCCATTTATTTGCCATGATGGGATGGGACCAGATGCCATGGTCTTAGTTTTTTTTATGTTGAGTTTAAAACCAGCTTTGTCACTCTCCTCTTTCATCAAGAGGTTCTTTAGTTCCTATTCACTTTCTGCCATAAGGGTGGTATCACGTGTACCCTAGTGTTCATCACAACATTGTTTACAATAGCCAGGACATGGAAGCAACCTAGATGTCCATCAGCAGATGAATGGATAAGAAAGCTGTGGTACATATACACAATGGAATATTACTCAGTTATTAAAAAGAATGCATTTGAATCAGTTCTAATGAGATGGATGAAACTGGAGTCTATTATAGAGAGCAAAGTAAGTCAGAAAGAAAAACACCAATACAGTTTATTAACGCATATATGTGGAATTTAGAAAGATGGTAATGATGACCCTATATGCAAGACAGCAAAAGGACATAGATGTAAAGAACAAACTTTTAGACTTTGTGGGAGAAGGTGAGGGTGGGATGATTTGAGAGCATTGAAATATGTATATTGTCATGTGTGAAATAGATCGCCAGTCCAGGTTCAATGCATGAGACAGGGTGCTCAGGGCTGGTGCACTGGGATGACCCAGAGGGATGGGATGAGGAGGGAGGTGGGAGGGGGGGTTCAGGATGGGGGACACATGTACACCCATGGCTGATTCATATCAATATATGGAAAAATCCACCACAATATTGTAAAGTAATTAGCCTCCAGTTAAAATAAAAATTTTTTTAAAGGGTGATGTCATCTGCATATCTGAGGCTATTGATATTTCTCCCGGCAATCTTGATTCCAGTTTGCGCTTCATCCAGCCTGGCATTTCACATGAGGTACTATGCAAATAAGTTAAATAAGCAGGGTGACAACATGTAGCCTTGATGTTCTCCTTTCTGAATTTGGAACCTGTCCATTGTTCAATATCTGGTTCTTTTACATGAGTCTGTTCAGTTTTCCCAGCACTTCTTCCTGAAGAGACTGTCTTTTCTCCATTGTATATTTTGCCTCCTTTGTCATAGACTAATTGACCATAGGTGTGTGGGTTCATTGCTGGGCTCTCTAGTCTCTTCTGTTGAGCTGTGTGTCTGTTTTTGTGCCAGTACCATGTTGTTTTGACTTTTTAATATAATCTGAAGCCAGAGAGTATAATAACTCCAGCTTTATTCTTCTTTCTGAGAATTACTTTGGCTATTCAGAGTCTTTTACAGCTCCATATAAATTTTAGGATTATCTGTTCTGGTTCTGTGAAAAAAAATGTAATGGATATTTTGATAGAGATTACGTTAAATATGTAGATCACTTTGGGTAGCATAAAATTCTAACAATATTAAGTCTTCTGATCCATGAATATGGATCTTTACATTTCTTTGTATCATCTTCAATTTCTTTAATTATTGTTTTAGAGTTTTCAGAGCATAAATCTTTCATTTTCTCAGTTAAGTTTCCTCCTAGGTGTTTGATTCTTTTTGATTTGATTTTCTTTTTTAGTTTTTTGTTTTGTTTTGTTTTGTTTTTACTTTACAATACTGTATTGGTTTTGCCAACATCAACATGAATCTGCCACAGGTGTACACGTGTTCCCAATCCTGAACCCCCCTCCCACCTCCCTCCCCGTACCATCCCTCTGGGTCATCCCAGGGCACCAGCCCCGAGCATCCTGTATCCTGCATCAAACCTAGACTGGCGATTCATTTCTTACATGATATTATACGTGTTTCAGTGCCATTCTCCCAGATCATCCCACCCTCTTCCTCTCCCACAGAGTCCAAAAGACTGTTCTATATATCTGTGTCTCTTTTGCTGTCTCGCATACAGGGTTATCATTACCATCTTTCTAAATTCCATATATATGTGTTAGTATACTGTATTGGTGTTTTTCTTTCTGGCTTACTTCACTCTGTATAATCGGCTCCAGTTTCATCCACCTCATTAGAACTGATTCAAATGTATTCTTTTTAATGGCTGAATAATACTCCATTGTGTATATGTACCACAGCTTTCTTATCCATTCATCTGCTGATGGACATCTAGGTTGCTTCCATGTCCTGGCTATTGTAAACAGTGTTGCAATGAACATTGGGGTACACGTGTCTCTTTCAATTCTGGTTTCCTCGGTATCTATGCCCAGCAGTGGGATTGCTGGGTCATAAGGCAGTTCTATTTCCAGTTTTTTAAGGAATCTCCACAAACTCCACCCACAGTGAGGAAACTCCACAATAAAGAGAACTCCACAAACTGCCAGAATACAGAAAGGCCACCCCAAACACAGCAATATAAACAAGATGAAGAGACAGAGGAATGCTCAGCAAGTAAAGGAACAGGATAAATGCCCCCCAAACCAAAGATGAAGAGATAGGGAATCTGCCTGATAAAGAATTCCGAATAATGACAGTGAAATTAATCCAAAATCTTGAAATCAAAATGGAATCACAGATAAATTGCCTGGAGACAAGGATTGAGAAGATGCAAGAAAGGTTTAACAAGGACCTAGAAAAAATAAAAAAGAGTCAATATATAATAAATAGTGCAATAAATGAGATCAAAAACACTCTGGAGGCAACAAATAGTAGAAAAAGTGAGGCAGAAGATAGGATTACTGAAGTAGATGATAGAACGGTAGAAATAAATGAATCAGAGAGGAAAAAAGAAAAACAAATTAAAAGAAATGAGGACAATATCAGAGACCTCCAGGACAGTATGAAACGCTCCAACATTTGAATTATAGGAGTCCCAGAAGAAGAAGACAAAAAGAAAGACCATGAGAAAATACTTGAGGAGATAATAGTTGAAAACTTCCCTAAAATGAGGAAGGAAATAATCACCCAAGTCTAAGAAACCCAGAGAGTCCCAAATAGGATAAACCCAAGGCGAAACACCCCAAGACACATATTAATCAAATTAACAAAGATCAAACACAAAGAACAAATATTAAAAGCAGCAAGGGAGAAAAGACAAATAACACACAAGGGGATTCCCATAAGGATAACAGCTGATCTTTCAATAGAAACTCTTCAGGCCAGGAGGGAATGGCAAGACATACTTAAAGTGATGAAAGACAATAACCTACAGCCCAGATTACTGTACCCAGCAAGGATCTCATTCAAATGTGAAGGAGAAATCAAAAGATTTACAGACAAGCAAAAGCTGAGAGAATTCAGCACCACCAAACCAGCTCTCCAAAAAATGCTAAAGGATATTCTCTAGACAGGAAACAAAAAAAGGGTGTATAAACCTGAACCCAAAACAATAAATTAAATGACAGTGGGATCATACTTATCAATAATTACCTTAAACGTAAATGGGTTGAATGCCCCAACCAAAAGTCAAAGACTGGCTGAATGGATACAAAAATAAGACCCCTATATATGTTGTCTACAAGAGACCCACCTCAAAACAAGGGACACATACAGACTGAAATTGAAGGGCTGGAAAAAGATATTCCACACAAATAGAGACCAAAAGAAAGCAGGAGTAGCAATACTCATATCAGATAAAATAGACTTTAAAACAAAGGCTGTGAAAAGAGACAAAGAAGGACACTGCATAATGATCAAAGGATCAATCCAAGAAGAAGATATTGCAATTATAAACATATATGCACCCAACATAGGGGCACCACAATATGTAAGACAAATGCTAACAAGTATGAAAGGGGAAATTAACAATAACACAATAATAGTGGGAGACTTTAATACCCCACTCACACCTATGGATAGATCAACTAAACAGAAAATTAACAAAGAAACACAAACTTTAAATGATACAATAGACCAGTTAGACCTAATTGATATCTATAGGACATTTCACCCCAAAACAATGGATTTCACCTTTTTCTCGAGTGCTCACAGAACCTTCTCCAGGATAGATCACATCCTGGGCCATAAATCTAGCCTGATTTGATTTTAAACAGTTGCTTTCTTGCTTTCTCTTTCAGACAGTTCATTATCAGTGTATAGAAAAGCAATAATTCTGTATGCTAGTCTCATATCCTGCAACTTTACTGAATTCATTTATTAGTTCTAATAGTTTTGTGGTGGAGACTTTGGGCTTTTCTATATAGAGTATCAAGTCATCTGCAAAAAGTGACGGTTTTTCTTCTTTCCTTCCTATTTGGATGCCTTTTATTTCTTTTCCATGTCTGATTACTGTGGCTAGGACTTCTAGTACTACATTAAGTAGAGGTGGCAAGAGTTAGCATGTATGTTTTCTTCCTGATTTTAGAGGAAAGGTTTTCAGCTTTTTACTGCTGAGTAAGATATTAGCTAAAGGTTTGTCATAAATGTCATTTATTTTGTTGAGATATGTTTCCTCTACACCAGCTTTGATGAGCATTTTTAATCATGAATGGATGTTGAATTTTGTCAGATGCTTTTTTCTGTGTCTATTGAGATTATCCAATTATTTTTATCTTTCCTTTGTTAATGTTTTATATCATATTGATTGATTTGTGTTTATTGAACCACCTTTGCATCCCTGGAATAAATCATGATTTATGATCCCTTTTATATATTGTCAAATTCAGTTTTCTAATTTCCATCAGAGATATTTTCTTTTTTTTCTATAGTTTCTTTGGTTTCAGCATCAAAGTAATGGTAGCTTCATAGAATAAATTTTATAGTGTTTCTTTCTTTTCAATTTTTTGGGATAGTTGGAGAAAGATAGATTTTAACTCTTCTTTTTTTATTTGGTAGAATTCCCCTGTGAAGCTATCTGGCCTTGAAATTCCACCCCCCCCCCCCCCCGCCACAAATTCAATTTCACTGCTAGTGATTGATCTGTTCAGATAGTCTATTTCTTCTTTATTCAGTCTTGGAAGATTGTATGTTTCTAGAAATTTGCCCATTTCTTCTAGGTTGTTCAATTTGTTGGCCTATAACTGTTTGTGGTATTATCTTATTCTCCTCTTTCATTTATTATTTTATTTGGATCCTCTCTGTTTCTTGATGAGCCTCATTAAAGGCTTATCAACTTTGTTTATCTTTTCAAACAACCAGCTCTTGGCTTCACTGATCTTTTCTATTTTTTTTTGCTTTTATTTTATGTGTTTCCTCTCAGATATTTATTATTTCCTTCCACTGTTCTTCCTTTTATCATTCCTTTATATGATAAGTTACATTTTTTACTTGAGGTTTTTTTGCTTGTTTCTTGAGATAGGTCTGTCTCACTATGAACTTCCCTCTTAGGACTGCTTTTACTAAATCCTACAGCTTTTGGAAAGTTGTGTTTTTATTTTCATTTGTCTCAAGTACTATTCTGATTTCTTCTGTGATTTCTACATTGACCCATTGTTTTTTTAGTAGCATGTTGTTTAGCCTCCACGTGTTTGTATTTTTCCCATTTTTCTTCTATAATTGATGTTTAGTTTCATATTATTGTGCTTGGAAAAAATGCTTGATATATTTTCTATCCTGTTAAATTGTTCAGACTTATTTTGCAGCCTAACGTGATTTATCCCAAAGAACATTCCATGGGCACTTGAAAAGAATGTTTCTTTTGCTGTTTTTGGATGGAATGTCCTGTTAAGCCCAACAGGACTTACCTATTAAGTCCAACTAGTCTAGCGCGTCATTTAAGACTACGGTTTTCTTATTGCTTTCTTTTCTGAATGATCTATCCATTAATGTAAGTGAAATATCAAAGCCCACGACCACTATTGTCAATTTCTTCCTTTATACCTGTTAATATTTACTTTATACATCTTGGTGCTTCTGTACTGGGTGCATATATATTGACAAGTGTAATATCTCTTCTTGCATTGATCTTTTTATCATTATATAATGCTCTGTCTTTTGTTTTAGACTTTGTTTTAAAGTCTGTTTTGTCTGATATGAGTAATGCTGCCTTTGCTTTCTTGTTATTTCTATCTTTTTTCATCGCTTCACCTTCAGTTTGTTTCTCTTTACCTCTGAAGTGAATCTCTTATAAACATTATACAGATGGGTATCGTATTTATACAGTCAACCACTGTTTCTTCTGATTGGAGCATTTACTCTGTTGAAATTTAAAGTGAATCAATAGAATTGAACTCGCTGCCATTTTCTTACTTGTTTTCTGGTTGTTTTTGTAATTCTCTGTTATGTTCTTATTGTTGTAGTTTCTTCCCTTGTGGTTTGATCATTTTCTTTAGCAGTGTGCTTGTGTTACTTTCTCTCTAGTTTTTTGTGTATTTATTTTAGGTTTTTGATTTGTGGTTACATATATGTTGACCTGTAACTATTTCTTTTTGTTTTAAACTGGTAGTCATTTAAGTGCAATCATAGTCTAAAATATTTATATTTTTTATTTTCAGCCACATTTTGTGTTTTTAATGTCATATTTTACACCTTCAAGTTTATCCCCTCACTGTTTATTATAGTATATTTTATAATTTTATTTCCTTTTAATCTTTGTAACTAGTTTAAATAGTTGATTCACAGCCACTTCTATATTTTTCCCTTTTCTAGTGGGATTTTTTTCCTTCTGTAGATTCTTCCTTCTGACTGTAACCTTTTCTTTTCCATTTAGAGATGACTCTTTAACTTTTCTTTTAGGTTAATTTTAGTACTGATGAACTTTTTGAGTTTCTTCTTGTCTGAGAAGTTATCTCTCCTTCAATACTAAATGATAACTTTTCTGGGTAGATTATTCTAGGTTGTAGGTTTTTCCTTTTCAGCACTTTCCCTTCTGGTCTACAGAATTTCTACAAAGTCAGTTGATAGTCTTATGGAGGTTCCCTTGTATTTGATTCTTTGTTTCTCTCTTGCTACCTTTAGAATTCACTTTAACGTTTGCCATTTTAATTATATGTTTTGGTGTGGGTCTGTTTGGGTTCATCCTATTTGGGACCCTCTATGTTTCCTGGACTTGGATAATATTTCCTTCTTCAGGTTTGGGAAGTTTTTAGACATAATTTCACCAAATGCACTTTTTTACTACTTTCTGTCTTTCTTCTGCTTCTGAGTTCCCAATAACACAAAGAGTGATATGCTTGATGTTGTCTTGGAGCCCCCTTAAACTCTCATTTTTTAAATTTGTTTTTCTTTTTTATGCTCTAATTGGGTGATTGTCATTATTATATCTTCCAGATCATTTATGTGTTCTGTGTCACCTGGTCTGCTGTTCATTCTTTCGTGTGTGTGTGTGTGTGTGTGTGTGTGTGTGTGTGTGTGTGTGAGTGTGTGTGTGTGTTGCTTATTTATTGCATTCTTCAGTTCTTCCTGGTTCTTTGTTATATTTTCTAGTTCCTTATTAAATTCTCAGTGTGTTCATCTATTCTTTTCTCTAAATCACTTATCGTTGTTATTCCTAATGCCTTGAACTCTTTAACTGATGAATTATTTATTTCTGTTTCATTGCTTGTTTTCTTAGGAGTTTTCTTTTGTCCCATTTGAATCAAATTTGTCTTCTCATTTTGCTAACTTTCTCTGTCTCTCATATTAGGTGAAACAGTTACCTGTATGGTCTTGAAGGAGTGTCCTTTAGTGGGAGCATCCCTAGATAGTCCGTATGTGCCCAGTGGGAGAGCTGAAGCTGACCTGAGCCTGGGTCATGTTTTCCCCTAGGATGTGCTGACTACTACCACCTTGGTAGAAAATGGAGCATGAGATGGCATGAGAGCTGGATCCAGGTGTGATTCAGGGCTTCTCCTGTGCTTCGTGACCATCACCACCCCACTGAGGGTGGGGGCAGGTTCCCAGTTGCTGGAGCAGAAGTCACAAAGGTCAGGCCTGAGATGCGTCCATTCCCACAGTGTGTGTGCTCTTGCCTCTCCCACGACCAGCACCCTTGCCTTAGAGGGAAGCAGTGCTGGAGCAAGAGGTCCTGGAATGGGCACTTGGTGTGGGCCAGCATTCAGGCTGTAGTGGTCCTGAGACCACTGGAGTTCTGGACAGCTCCCAATCTGCTGCCTCCAGGAGTGACAGCAATGGCTGCTGCCCCCCATTCAGATGCTGTGCCAGGTCTTCATCCCCCTACTACTGTATATCTCCCTTGGCCATGGCAGTCCTAATCCTAGTGTGGCACTGTGCCACAGAGCAAGCGAGCTGGACCGGGCACTCAACTCGGGCTGGACACACACTGAGGTAGCCGCAGGAAACCATGCAGAGTTCAGATAGTTTTTATCTGCTCTCCTTCCTTCCTGGGGATAAGCCAGTGTGTGCTCTCTCTTCACAAGCAGACCTTAGGTTTCTTACACACTCAGTCAGTGACACTGCTTTTCAACCCAGCTAAGGAGATGTATCTCCTGACATCAGTCCCTAAGACTGGCATGCCCAAATGTGGTTCAAACTGCTCACTCCCCAGGGAGAATCTTTGAGCCTGTGTAATCCCCCTTCTCATCTGTGTCCCTCACTACAGGCACAATCCTAACCTTACTGCTTCTCTTCCCTTCCTACCTGGTTTTGTGTGCACCTCTCTTACAGTCTTGATTGTGTAAGAGTTTCTCTGTCAGTTCCTGGTTTGTTTGCAGTGAGTTGCTCCACACATGGATGTGTTATTGTTGTGTTCAAAGGGCAAGGTGAACTCAGTGCCGCCTACTGTGCCTTCCTGATTTCCCCAGAATTCCTGAAATGTGTAGGCTGGGTATCACCCCACACAAAACACCCCTCATCACTGCACCACAGGGACCTTTCAACAATATATTCATAATTGTACATCTATTAAAGCTACTCAAAAGGTTTCTGAGAACCATTCAAATAACATGGCAGCAAGGCACAAAGTGACCTGGCAAAATTAGAATAACATCTGAGGCAGAACTGTGGATTCCAGAAACATAATGACTAAGTCACCAAGAGTCAGACATGACTGAGCAACTGAGCAACAACAAATCTCTTATTATTTCTATGTGGTATGAAAGTCGCTCGGTTGTGCCCAATGCTTTGCAACCCCAAGGACTGTACAGTCCATGGAATTCTCCAGGCCAGAATACTGGAGTGGGTTGCCATGCCCCGCTCCAGGGGATCTTCCCAACCCAGGGGTAAATCTCAGGTCTCCCACATTGCAGGCGGATTCTTTACCCACTGAGCCACAAGGGAAGCCCAAGAATACTGGAGTGGGTAGCCTATCCTGACCCAGGGATCAAACCCAGGTCTCCCACATTGCAGGTGGTTTCTTTACCCGCTGAGCCACAAGGGAAGCCATATCATTTCTATAGAGTCAAGAAATTATCTGGTACAGTTAGCTTGGAGAAAGCAGAGAGGAGAATCTCACATGTCAACAAATCAATGCAAATGAAGTTCAAGTTTGCCTCTGCCTTGAGTGTTGTTAGCCAAAGAGTGGATAACACCTACAGAGGCCACTGAGGGTCCTTATTTAGACAGGTTTCCTGAAATAGCTATTGCATGAAACAACCGTATGATACTCTGCTTGGCAGTAAATACCATGTTGTTTTTCTGGATGTGAAAACCTCCAGAAAAGTCAAGATTTTAGAACAATAGACTATATGGATAGAATAACATGACTTGGTGCTGCAGAAACATCTCTTCGTCTCACAACATTTGTGATGCCCTTTAGGTTGTTGGGGGACCAGCTAGGGAAGAGGACCTAAACCAAGGTGCTGTGAGATGCTCTCAGCAGATGTCCTTTGAGTACTCTTCTGCTCTGAAAGTCAAAAGCACAGGGCATCCCAGTCCAAAACCATCCCTGGACAACCTGTGTGTTAGACCTGGGGTCCCCAACCCCTGGACCACACAGCAGGAGGTGAGCAATGGGCAGGCGACACAGCAGGAGGTGAGCAGTGGGCAGGCTAGCGAGCAAAGCTTCATCTATATTTATAGCCACTCCTAATCACTTGCATTACTACCTGAGCTCCCCTTCAGTGGTGAGATCAGTGGTGGCATTAGATTCTCACGAGTGCACACCCTACAGTTGATTGTGCTTGCAAGGGATCTAGGTTGCACACCCCTTATGAGTCATCCTGAAACCATCCCCCTACCCTGTCTGTGGAAAAATTATCTTCCACAGTATCGGTCCCTGGTGCCAAAAAGATTGGGAGCCACTGTCTTAGACCAAGTATGTTCCACCTTCCCCACATATCTTAGGACAACACAGCCAGGCAAAGACTGTGATGGGCTGTGCATCAGAGACCATTGGAGCCCATTGGCTCCAGGCCCAGATAGCAGTATTTTCAGGAAACTCCTAAAGTTTTATGTTTCTGTGGAGATTGCATTCAAACAGCTTACCATTTCATAACTGCTCATTCTTTATGTATGTGACTCAGAGTGTCATAACTCACTTTCATATATGTCCTTACACAGAAGAAACTACAAAAAAGATCTTATGATCCAGATAACCATGATTGTGTGATCACTCACCTAGAGTCAGACATCCTGGAGTGCAAAGTTAAGTGGGTCTTAGGAAACATCACTAGGAGCCAAGCTAGTGGAAGTGATGGAATTCCAGCTGAACTATTTCAGATCCTAAAGACTGATGCTGTTAAAGTGTTACACTCAATATGCCAGCAAATTTGGAAAACTTGGCAGTTTCACTCCAATCCCAAAGAAAGGCAATGGCAAAGAATGTTCAAACTACCGCACAATTGCACTCATCTCACACACTAGCAAAGTAATGCTCAAAATTCTCCAAGCTAGACTTCAACAGTACATGAACTGAGAACTTCCAGATGTTCCAGCTGGATTTAGAAAAGGCAAAGGAACCAGATCATATCACCTATATCCGTTGGATTATAGAAAAAGCAAGAGAATTCCAGGGAAAAAAAAAACATCTGTTTCTGCTTCATGGACTATGCCAAAGCCTTTGACTGTGTGAATCACAATGGGAAATTCTTCAAGAGATGGAACTACCAAACCACTTTACCTGCCTCCTGAGAAACTTGTATGCAGGTCAAGAAGCAATAGTTAGAACCGGACATGGAACAACAGACTGGTTCCAGATTGGGAAAGGAGTACGTCAAAGCTGTATATTGTCACCCTGCTTATTTAACTTATATGTTTCACATAATACAAAATGCCAGGTTGGATGAAGCATAAGCTGGAATCAGTATTTCCAGGAGAAATATCAATAACCTCAGATATGCAAAGGACACCGCCCTTATGGCAGAAAGAGAAGAGGAACTAGAGAGCTTCTTGATGAAAGTGAAAGAGGAGAGTGAAAAAGCTGGCTTAAAGCTCAACATTCAGAAAACTAAGATCATGGCATCCAGTCCCATCACTTCATGGCAAATAGATGGCGAAACAATGGAAACAGTGACAGACTTTATTTTGGGGGCTCCAAAATCACTGCAGATAATGACTGCAGCCACAAAATTAAAAGATGCTTGCTCCTTGGAAGAAAAGCTATGGCAAACCTAGACAGCATATTTAAAAGCAGAGACATTGCTTTGCCAACAAAGGTTTATATAGTCAAAGCTGTGGTTTTCCCAGTAGTCATGTATGGATCTGAGAGTTGGACCATAAAGAAGGCTGAGTACCAAAGAATTGATGCTTCTGAACTGTGGTGTTGGGGAAGTCTCATGACAGTCTCTTGGACTGCAAGGAGATCAAACTAGTCAATCCTAAAGGAAATCAGTCCTGAATATTCATTGGAAGGACTGATACTGAAGCTAGCTCCAATACTTTGCCCACCTGATGTGAAGACCAACTCATTAAAAAAGACCCTGATGCTGGGAAAGGTTGAAGGCAGGAGAAGGGGACAACAGAGGACAAGATAGTTGGGTGGCGTCACCGACTCAATGTACAAGAGTTTGAGCAAACTCTGGGAGATGGTGAAGGACAGGGATGCCTGGCCTGCTGCAGTCCATGTGGTCGCAAAGAGTCAGACACGACTGAGAGACTGAACAACAGCAAATGATTTATAACTGAAGACTTGGGGACTAAAATTTTTGTTTCAATTTAGATATCTGAGATCAAAGATAGGTAGGAAAAATGAGAGACTATCACAGGACCAGTAATATTTATAACACCAGTTATAAACTACTTATTTTTTATAGAATTTTTAGTCTCTTTCTCCTCAAATTTTATTTTAATTTTTCAATTTTTAAAAATAATTTTATGTATGTATTTGTCTTTGTCTGTGCTGGGTCTTCATTGCTGTGTCAGCTCTTCTCTAGTTGCCATGTGCAGGCTTCTCATTGCAGTGACTTCTCATTGCAGAACAAGGGCTCCAGGCGGGCAAGCTTTTGGCAACTGTGGTTTGTGGGCTACAGAGCCCAGGCTCAGTAGTTGTGCCTCATGAGCTTGGTTGCTCTGAAGCTTGTGGGATCTTCCCAGATCAGGGATCAAACCCATGTCTCCTGTATTGGCAGGCAGATTCTTTACCACTGAGCCACCTGGGAATCCCCTAAACTACTTCTTTTTAACTGAAGTAGCATGAGTAATATGAAGGCACATTTAAAATGTCAAACTGTAACAACAGTGATTGGCTTATTTATTCAACAAATATTTATTGAGTGCTTCCTATATGTTAGGTACTGCTATAGGCATGGGGTGGGCATTCAGTTCCAGGCCTCATAGGTCTTACATGCTAACATAAGAATTTTTGAAGAAATACAAAATTGTACATGTTAGTTAGTATTAAGGAGAAACACAATGTCCAATGAGAAGGTGTGAGGGGAACCTGTCTGGAGACCCTCAGAATGCATTTGGTAATAGCTGAGATCTGAGTCATTGCTAACCAGACGAAGAGGTGAGGACAGAGTGGGGGACTACAGGGAGAGACAAGAAGGATCCTGGTCCATTTGAGGGTCTGAGAGAAGACCCTTTACATGACTTTGCTGAGGTTTTGAAGAAAGGAAGTCAGAACGTCATTTAAAGATTGCATTCTGACCTGTAGAGAACATGTGTGTCAGAGGAGCAAGAGTAGGTCATAGGGGCCAATGAGGGAGCCTTTGCAATGATCCTGCAAGAGTGCTGGTGGCCTTCCGGTGGAGGTAGCTGGAGTGAAGAGACTTGGGGCAGAGGCAACCGCACTGGCTGATGTTGTCCTTAAGCAGTAGAGTGTGTGTGAAGTCGCTCAGTCGTGTCCTACTCTTTGTGACCCCGTAGATTGTAGCCTGCCAGGTTCTTCTGTCCATGGGATTTTTCCAGGCAAGAATACTGGAGTGGGTTGCCATTTCCTTCTCCAGGAGATCTTCCCAACCCAGGGATTGAAGCCAGGTCTCCCGCATTGTAGGGAGACGCTTTACCATCTAAGCCACCAGGGAAGTAGAGGAGGCCAGTGTTAATGGTGACACCTAGATGGAAGAAGAAAGAGTCTATGGACAGGAGAGGTTGGATGCAGATTTTCTTTCTTTATGTACTCTGTTTCAATTATAAAATGAAATTACCACTCATTTTCACAAGTCAAACTGCAGAGACATGTTAGGAAGAAGTTAATTATCATCCTCCCACTTCTGGACTAATACCTGTTAACAATGAGTTATTCTCTTGTCTTTCTTGCTCATATATGGCTGCATTTTTGTATTTTTAAATTCAGTTTTGAACTTGTTGAATATAACTCTCTTCTAGAATTTACAAGTGAACACATTAAGTAGAAAAGTAGACATAGGGGTCAAAACCCAGAAGGGAAACATGTGCTGGGTTTACAGATTTGTCTGTCCTGGTATGCATAATGCTTCAGCCATGGAATTGATAAGTGCACCTGGGACAAAAGGTTGAATCACAAGAAGAGAGCTGGATGTAGTCCTGAGGAGGCCCAGGGTTGACCAGTAAGGAGCTGGTTGGAGAGGAGAGGTCAGAGAGACAGAAAGAAGAAGCAGAGTACATGTAATACAAGTCATGAGTGTGCCAAGTGCAGCCAAAAAGGTCGATAATGGAACATCCATTATACTGAGCAACAAAGATACCACTATTAGTGTTGAAAGTTGTATCAAAACCAAACGAGGCTGCCAGGCATTAGATTGGAGTTTTGCTAATTCACCCCTGGAGAAGTGCTGTTTCTCCAGCATCACCTCCTGACGGGGTAGGGTGGAAGCCACAGCAAGGACAAATAGGGTCTCAAAAGTGAGAGTTTTTCAGGAATGTTTGACAGAGTGTGAGAGAGGCAATGGGATAAAAGCTGTTACAGTGCTATTGTCTATTTTTATGTTAAAGTAGGGACTGTTTCAAAAATAAATGGATTTTTAAAAATTTTTGTTTCATGTTTACTTAGGGAAATGTTGGTGAACATGGAGCTGGTGGTCTAAAAGGAGAGAAGGTAATCGAATTTGCAGAGTAGAGACATCTAGGTTTTTACACCAATTCACACATTCACGTGTCAGGGCAGCCTCACTGCCCCGCAGGTTCCACGTCAGCCTTCAGGGAGCACTACTCTCCCCGCCTCCTGACCAAGCAGGACTGAGCTCGGCCTCCCCTGGAAGCCGTGAGTAGCTGACCATAGGAAGGGCACACTTCCACAGTGAGGGGAAATAGCTGTCACATAACTGTCACAGGTAAATGAAATTAGGACACATGTTTCAGTTTATAGTTAGATGTTTCTTGGATCTGCATAGGTGGCAAAAACAATCTGAAAAGCCCTGTGACAGGATGCCTGAGGCTTGCTATTTTTCTGTCCTCTTAAGTGTCCACGCATAAGCTGTCATGGGAGCATTTTTGGGTGGGTTTTTATCATGTACAGTCACAGTTTAACCAAATAGTTATTTCAAAACAGCTTTAAAATTAAAACACTGGTGAATTTCCATTGCCTTCTCATTGTCATCATTCATGAGTTTAATTAATTAGCTGTGAAGATGACAAATACACTTGCCTTCTCAAAAAGATGTCTCACTCCTGTTTGATCCGGCAATTGTGATGACCTTAGATTCAGTGGGAAATTGCCATTGTCAAGAAAAAATAAAAACAATGAGGAAACTATATTCAATATTTTGTAATAACCTATAAGGGAAAAGAATCTAAAATATATATATATATATATATACTTGTATGTATAACTGAATAACTTTGCTGTACACGTTAAACTAACATGGCATTGTAAATCAGCTATACTTTAATTTTAAAAAGAAAAAAAGACGAAAGAAACAATGCACATCAAATCCACAGACAAGATGAGTAGGACTGAAAATACTCCGCAGGAACATGGCCTGTAAGTGCTCCCTTCCGCCATTCACCCAGTAAAAATTCTCATGATTGAGGGCAGGGTATTTCAACATGAATCCAAGAAAATATGACTTCCATGCCTTATAAATCCGTGCAACCCATCTATTCACAGGATCATACCTCCATCACCAGAAAGAAAAAAAAATAACTGCTAAGAGATAGTCTCCACAGAATAGGGAGCTTCTTATAGATTGACCATTGCAAATGAAATTTCCTGCAAAAAATAAAAATAAAAACCTTGACATTCTTAAAAAGACATCCCTAAAAATTGATTATACAGCAGTAATGTCATTTATGTGTCTTGGATTGCACTGCTGGTACATTAACATTATTTCCTGTAACCAAATAGCTTATGGAATTCCTACACCACCATAACGAACACATTATATTTTAAGCAATTACTGCAGGACACATGCAGACTACGGAGAAAAAAAAAAAAAAGAGCTTGTCACTTAGGACAGCTGAGCAAAGAGAGCTGTGGCACTTTTAAAGTATTTAAATTATGATTCATTCCTTGAAACAAAGCAGCTGGCTCTCATTTTCCTCTGTTCATTAGGAAACACATGTTACTTAGGAATTCTGAAGACCTCAATGTTGAGAAATTTGATTCTGTAAAACAGGTGTATTTCTAACTCTAAGGACACTTTCTATGGCTCAGAATCTTTTCTAATTGCTTCAGAATCTTAAGTGGAATTAGAAAAAAGCCAGTGGTATAACTGTTCCCTCTTCCCACCCAAGGAAATAACCCAGAGGCGTCTACAGAGAACTGGATACAGTACCTGATATAAATGCCCATGTGAAGTGATTTGTAGGAATTTTAATTAACAGGAAAAAGGCTCTCCCAGTGAAAAATGCATAGGGTGAATTCTAAAACGTAAGTGCCACTCTTGCTGGAGGAGCAGAATCACCTCTACCTGTGCACACTCAGTACCTGGGCTGAGTCTATACTTCCATTCTTTGTGATGCGTTCAGAGGTCACTGGAGTGAGAATTTAAGGCCCCTTCAACCTACTCCCTTGGACCTTTGCTTGCACCCCCGGTGGACCCCGGTGGTTTGGCTGTACATTGGAGTCCCCTGAGGGCTTGTAGAAATTACCAGTCTCGGGCCCCATCTCCAGGACTCTGATGTGGGGCAGAACTCATGTCTCTGGTTGATCTGGAGTGGGGTCCATGTTGCTTTATTTAAGAGAGTTTCAGATGATTCTACCCAGCAGCCAGCGTTGAGTGATGGAAGGAACCTGGGCTCTGGGGTCAAAAGCTGATTGTGCCATTAACAGCTCAGAAAAGACACTCCAATCCTCTGGTCATCCATTTATTCATTTGTGAAATGGGCAGAATTATATCTACACAGAGTTGATGGCAAGATTAAAATCAAATGAGATGAGATGACCTTACCCAAAGCACAATGCCTGACATATATTAAGCCCTCACTAGCACTTCGTTCCTCACTGTTCATCCATTCTAAACTTTCTTTCTCCTCGTGGAGTATCATGTATGTCTTTTTGGTATTCATAGTTATCATACTTAACCTCCAGTCTTGATCATCTTTGCTTCTCCCACAATAATTTTGATGGAGAAGAGATTCAATTTACGTTGTAGGATTGAGCCAGAAGTACAATTTCAACATATACATGACTTTTGCTCTATCATACTCCACTTCTCAATGCACCAGCTGGCAGAATAGAATCACAAAGCCAGCCTACCATTTGGAACCCAAAGTGGTAAAGAACCCACCTGCCAATGCAGGAGAGGTAAAAGACGGGGCTTCCATCCCTGGGTCGGGAAGATCATCTGGGGACGAGGGCATGGCAATCCATGCCAGTATTCTTCCCTGGATAATCCTGTGGACAGAGGAGCCTGGCAGGCTATAGTCCATAGGGTTACACAGAGTCAGACACAACTGAAGCGCCTTAGCATGGACACACACTTCTAGTAAAACACCAGAGTCAATAAAAACAGCAATGGAATTGACACACAAATCACTCCTAGGTTAGCAGCCTCATTCTGATTCAAGATACAGGAAGAAAGGACAACAAATACTACCAGCTTTTAATGGTAAATAGTGACAGAGACCCAGGCATCCATGCAAGCCACCTACCAGGACTGAAATGATGACCCCTGCTCTGTAGCTTCCTGAGAAAGACAGGATGCAGTGATGGGATGATGATGTATCTGCAAGTTGATTGGGGGTAGCTGCTTCTTTATAGAGACAGAAGAATCAGGAGGTGGAATATCTAAGGAACCCTGAGAAATTAGTGGTGTCTTTTAGAGCAATTGTCAGAGGTAAAAAATGGAGGCTCAACACCACCAGACCTTTCAAATAACATCCAAAGTGTCAAATTAAATGACTGCCTTTCCCAAAGCTAAGTAAATCCATCACTGATCTTTCAACCCATAATTACAGTGATAAATTACTGAATATTCATTTTATATATGAAGAACAACTCCATATGTGTTTAAGATTCAGGTGGGAAATGCTTTTGTTTGTAGACTTTTGTATCAAGGATCTAGTCTCTAAGACTTCCTCCAAGCCCAGCCACACTTCCATACCAAACAGAGGTAGACCAAAGCCTCTGCCTGGTCCTTCCTCTGTATTTCAGTGGAGACCTATATACATTGGTTTAAATACTTAGCAGCTGTGAATATGGTTACTCTTCCTTCAGGCATATTCCTCTCCCCTTACCTTTTGATATCAAGCAGATGTGACTTTTATAGTAACTCCTAGACCCTTTCCTTTATTTCTACATTTACTTTATGCAGCTGGCTTGAATTACTGGGCATATTTTTCCCCAGTGCCTGAGGCTTTCAACATCTATCAGATGTTAAAGGAGGCCAACACTCTATACAGTCTAACACTTGTACAAGGCCAATTGTTTAGTCTGTCAAACCAACAGCAATCAGTCCCTTAATGTCTCCACCAATTTCTTCCTCTTTTCATTATGGATAGAACTTACTATCTGTAGGAGAATGGATTCTCCTACAATATGATAACTCTAAAACTGATGTTACATTGTATGTTTAGATGGTACACTATAAGGGAAAATACTTGTATTAATAAATGAAGATTAAATTTACAAAATATATTCCACAAATCTAGAAGGCTCCTTAAAAAAGAAAAAAAACATGACATTGTCTATGTGTTATGAATGACTGATTCCCTCTTCCTCTAAGCTAAATCACAAGATACTGATTAGGATGGAAACATAAAAGTAAACCAGTGTCTTTAGGGCTGACTATCTGAGGCTTCAAAAGAAACAGATGAACATATCCACACAAGGGGACATGTGTAGAGATGTTCATTGCAACTCTGTTTATAAGACAACAAAATGCACATTTGTGCTGTGTCTCAGTTGTGCCCAACTCTTTGGCAACCCCGTGAACTGTAGCCCACCAGGCTCCTCTGTCAATGGGATTTTCCAGGCAAAAACACTGGAATGGGCTGGCACTCTCCAGGGGATCTTCCCGACCCAGGAATCAAACCCATGCCTCTTGCATCTCCTGCATTGGCAGGCGTATTCTTTACCACTGAGCCCCAGGGGAAGCCCCAAATACCCATGAGTGGGGCTTAGATGACCCCTGATCCATTAACACACTATAATACTATCCAAAGGTTCAGTGAATAAACTAGATCTCTATGTTTAATATCCATCAATAGAGGATGGATATTAAAAACAACATTGAGTTGGGGGGAAAGTCACAGAATGTCATATACAAGATTAACCAGTGGCTTTTATAAAAGTTGTTTTAAATATCCAATATAACATACTATTTATGGTTCCGCATATGCAGTGAAAGTACAAAAATATAGACTGAAAACGTAAGTACTAAATTCATAACAGTGACTCTCTCTGGCACAGAAATAGAGAGGGAATATGAAATTTCCTCTTTGACATAAGGTTTTTTTTTCCTCCTTGGGTGCCTTGTCCATGGAGGTTTGACATATTCAACTTTATCTATTTTGGTTTAGGTTTTTTTTTAATAAAAAAGACACATGGGGCAGAAAAGCTATATGCTTGGAAATGCCATGATGAACATTGTTTTGCAAAAATGCTCTTAGGGTTGGAAAACAACCCAGCATTATATAAGTTCTGGTTGTTGTTCAGTCACTCAGTTGTGTCCAACTCTGCAACCCCATAGTTACAGCCGGCCAGGCTCCTCTGTCCGTGGGACTTCCCATGCGAGAATCCTGGAGTGGGTTGCCATTTCCTTCTCCAGGAAATCTTCCCAACCAAGGAATCAAACCCATGTCTCCTGCATTGGCAAGAGGCCCCGGGAAAGCCCAACATGCATTCTAGTGGCTGCACTTAACAACTGTGTGGTATTCAGGGTTGTTGGCTAACAGTAAACGGAAGCACTGAGATATCTCTATCGTTTAATTAGTGGTACACTTCCTTGCCACCAATATTATTTCTAAAATTCTATTTTCTCAAAACACTCCTTATATGTCCCATACAAATCCCTCTTCTGGATTTTTCATCAGAAACTCAGACTTTTCTAAGCCACTGCTATCCCCACATCAAGAAGGCCTTCTTTGCAACCAAACCGTGGTGAATGAGTGCTGGAAACAGTGGAGAGACATCTTTTTCTTCCTATATCTCCCCCTACTTGAAAAAAGAAAGAAATATCTGAAATAAAATGAATTTGGATTACTGTGTCAATTAAATAATGTGGTGTCTTTAAGGCCACAAAAATTCTTTTATTTCTTTTGGTGCAGCAGAGCATAATTATAATTATTTTCTCTAAATGTTCTTTGCTTGAAAAATAATTGGCTTTGTCTCACATTAATTTTAAAGATCGTAATGAATATTGTGGATTTCTAAAAGACCTAAAGGCATTGTGGAGTGCTTATAAACACTGTTATGCAAATAACCTATTGGATTCAGAGCTTCCCACTGCCCTTGGGGGAAACAGATAAATTCCATTGTTAGAAGGGGTACAGGTTGTGCTGTCACCCTGAGGGTCACAACAGGACTTTGCTGCTGCTGCTGATGCTAAGTCACTTCAGTCGTGTCCGACTCTGTGCGACACCCCATAGATGGCAGCCCAGCAGGCCATCCTGTCCCTGGGATTCTCCAAGCAAGAACACTGCCTTCTCCAAGGACTTACCTAGCCTCATGCAAAAATTGTCTTCTGCTTTTCTTGAAAGGGTGAAACCGGATCGCCAGGATTTCCAGGATCTATTGGCCCTAAAGGTGAAAAGGGAGATTCTGTAAGTACTTTAGCTTTGAGAGCAGCGGGAGAATATCCAAAAGATAGAATTAAGATATTTTTCTTAATCAGCCTCAATTCCATGTACGTTGGTTGTCCCTGGCATAAGCAACCTTAGATCAGATATTTGGTCATGTTCTCTAAATGAGGTACTAAGTTTTTACAAGTATTACCTCACTTAGTTCATTAAAAAAAAAAAAAAAAATTCTTCAGATGAGGAAACCAAGGCACAGAAAGGTTAAGTAACTTCCCTAAGGTCCCTAAGCTAGGAAATACTGAAACCATGAATCACTCCTAGGTAGGCTGATTCCAGAACCCAGGGTTTAAAAATCACTAAGCTACCCTGCTATAGCTAAAGACAATAGCTGCTGCTGCTGCTGCTGCTGCTAAGTCACTTCAGTCGTGTCCGACTCTGTGTGACCCCAGAGACGGCAGCCCACCAGGCTCCCCCGTCCCTGGGATTCTCCAGGCAAGAACATTGGAGTGGGTTGCCACTTCCTTCTCCAATGCATGAAAGTGAAAAGTGAAAGTGAAGTCGCTCAGTCGTGTCCAACCCTCTGCGACCCCATGGACCACAGCCTACCAGGCTCCTCCATCCATGCGGTTTTCCAGGCGAGAGTACTGGAGTAGGATGCCATCGCCTTCTCTGAGATAATAGCTAAAATGAATAATAAAATCAGTATATCAAAAGAGCTAATTTATCCCCCCAAAATAGAGAAGTTTATCTCTATTTATCTTCAAACAACTACTCTCAGCATAGTCTCTGAAGTTATTCTAGGTTTTTATGAGATCACAATGACTTCTTAAATATTACTGAGGTCACGTTCTTCCAAAATTTAGTTCTTTTGGTAGAAAAAAGTACCTTCAGTATCATTTATATTCAAATGGGACTACCTAAAGAGATGACATGAATCCTAATTACAAAAATAATTTTTTAAAATTCTGCTTTAAAAAAAAAAAAAACCCACAGCAGCCCTCAAGAATCAGCAAGAATGACTTAACAAATGTTTCATCTTTGTTAAAAAAAAAAAAAAGTAACACTTTGAATAAATTTACTTTTCCTCTTCCCTTGCTGGGATGAATAGAGAATATTGGTTGGCCAGAGATAAAAATGAAGAGGTCACTAAAAGGCCTGCATGCCTGCCAGATGGGAACAACATAAAGAGTATTTAATATCACAAAGTCAAATTCTCCTTGTGCTTCAGCTTTAAAAATGAAGCATCTTTGGTGATGACAGTCATTCTCTGACAGCTTTAGAGTTCATGCTGTCCCCCTTGTGCTCCGAAGTTCTCCTCCTTCAGGGGTCACTCTTGCCTTTGGCTTTCTGTTCAAACCAGTAACAGTCCTTACTGGGGTTCCACACCTGAGGATTTCCAAGCCTCTCTAGGAAATCTCCTCTCTCCCGCAAATCAGCCCAAGGTCTGCTGTGCCTTCCACCTGCCAGCTGACTCCTATAACTCCACACTTATGGGCACCTCTCGTCAGCTCTTATCTGTCCCTTTCCCCCACTCCATCTCCCCTCCACACTGGAGCACTGACACCTTCTCTTAATTTCCACATGCTGCATGGCAAACCAGGACCTAAGATTTACTATAATTCTACTGGCATATCTGGGACTTGTAGAGCAGAGAGATTTGAGTGGATTAGAGCAGTGCCTCTCATACTAAATGTGAACTTGAGTTGCTGAAGATCCTTTTGAAATGCTAATCCTAGTTCAGCAGGTCTGGGTAGCGGTTTATTACCAAACCCAAGTTCAGTTCAGCTGCTCACTGCTCATAAGTCAACAGTTGCAGAGGCAAGTGTCAGCAGAAAGGTGCTTTAATCAGAAAAGGTTGCAACCTGAGGAGAAGGGGGTCTCATGTCCTGAGACCAACTCCCAAGTTTCTTTTCAGCCAGGACAGTTTTTAAAGGGAAAAATGATGGGGGTGGAGGATGGGTGAATGGCAAGAATCTCAGTGAGTCATTGAGGCAAGAGGTTGGAATCTGAATCTTTTTTCTTTCCTTTGAGTGCAGACTGGCTGACTCTGTCTTCAAATGTAATCTTGATGCATGATCTCCGGTAGGATTACTAAGGGGGGCATTGAGGGAGAGAGCTAGTCATTTTTTAATGGTTTAACTCTTCATTCTTTTTATCTGGGAAAAAATCAATAGCTTAGGCAAGGCATGGCATGTATTCAGGACAGCATAAGTCAGGAGTTAGTTTCAATTGCTTGGTGATCTCATTTTTATATTTAGGTTCTTTTAAGTTCGGAGGGGAACAGGAAAGGGGCAAAAGAGCTGCTTTCAGACTGAGCAGGTGTATTTCTCAACGCGCTCAGGCCATGCTCCTGCTGTGCATCCTGGGCTGTGCTATGAGTAGCAAGAACTGGAGGATTTCACAGTTCCTGAAGATTTTCCTCTAGCTTTCTGTCCTGTTACCAAGGCCCACCCCCTGAGACCGCTTTTCTCCCCATCTACCTTACCCTCCCAGCTCTTCTCCTTGTCAAATCTGCAAATTATCCCACCTTCCTTATATTAATACATCTTCGCCTACCTTTCTCCCAGCTTCCCACAGGAAAAAACACAAATTTCACATCATTAGTAAAGCAGTCTAGCTCTCTATGGTCTCAGCCTTTCTATTCTGGAACAGGATCTGAACATAACATAATAACCAGGAGGTCCAAACAGAAAAATAATCTTCATCCAAATCTGAACTCTGAGCCTGAGTAGTTTAAATGGCAGTTTGTCCCCTGTTACAGAACATTTACTACATGACTAGGTTAGATATCGGAGTGAAAATGTCACCTAGTTGAACCCCAAGATTTTATAGATAAGGAAAAAGAGGCTCCAAAATGTAAATGACTTGCCCCAGATAGTAGCCACTGGAATTAAAACAAAATATCAGCTCTCTAGACAACCAGGCTCCTGGTTTTTCTTTTTCTGCCCCAACTAGAAGTTACTTTAGTCACTGTAGCTTGGCAGAGGTTCTAAATAACGAGTGACATAAGTAATGTAATAGAAACAAGCAGTTACAAAAGCAACGCAGCCCGTTGCTCACATCTCATTAACTTCATCTCCTATCTTAAAAATCGAGTTAATTTTTAGAATTAAGACTGAAACACAAGAATATAAATAAAGATCTCTATATATCTAATATATAGAAATTATCCAGTAAGAGATTTAATTATGTTGGATAGATATGGGCCGTATTAGTCAGAGTAGGTAGGTTATGCTAAGTAACAAATTAACCCTGAAATTTCTGTGGTTTTACCCCCAAGAAAAGCTTTCTCTCACTCATACTGCCCAGCCAGTGTGGTTGGGAGGAGTGGGTATCCTGCTCCACATGACCCTTAGTAACCAGTCAGCAGGCTGGTAAGCACCAGGGAGCTATGCCCTCTGACAGGCACAAACTTCTCAGCCACCACTGCCAGGACGGCAGGACTGGAGCATGGTGAGTGGTCTCCGCAAGCCTCAGCCTTCATGTGCTCTGCAGCCCTGCCGAACACATTTCACAGTCAGAGTCAGCAGCTTGCCCCCACGTAACTGCTGGGAGGTCGGAGACATGGGGGAGAAGACAGGGCCCCCAGAATTCCCCGGGTCATGAGATGTGAAGTTTTTTCGGTAACCACTCACCGCCTATGGTGATCTGAAGGTCAAATCCTTACCAGCACCTTTGAGAGCAGCACTGCCTAGCATAGCGGTCCTCAGCCTTTCCCTTGACTTTCAGATGCAAAATAAAATGTTTTACAATGTATGGTTTCCATCTTATTATCCATTCACTCAATTCACATAATAAGGCAATTAAATTGTAAATAATATCAAACAGACTGAGTAAGCAAAGTCTGATTTTGAAGCCAGGCTGCCTGGGTTTAGATCCTCAGTGACTTCTTATTGATTTTGTGACCTTGGGGAAATGAATTAACTTCCCTGTGCCTCAGTTCCCCCTCTGTAAATGAATGTACTACCCTGTTGACCCAAGAGGTTAATTGTATTAATGTATATAATGTGATTAAAACAGGGTTTAATACATTGAAATGATTCAATAAATGTCAGCAATTATTGTTTTATCTGTAAAACTTTAAATTCCCCAATTTAATACATTTCAGCAGAAGTGTACCCCAGAGATGCTATGATAGTCAAGGTGACTTATATCTCTTCATTCACAGATTTTGTAGGCAAGACAAACAAGGGAACAGGGAACATACAGTGGGTGAATGCTGCTTTAGGAGAAACATTGATAACTTAGGTTTACTCAGAACCTTTCTGAACCTCTTCTCATTCTGGTATTGGGACAATATCTTCCTCACAGCAGTGTAGTGAAGGTTAAATGACATCACAGTATGTACCTTCAAGAACAGAAGCTAATACAGGAAAGCCTCCCCATCTCTGTGTGTGTATGTGTGTGTGTGTGTGTGTGTAGGAAGGGTTGTGTTGTTAGTAACACAGTGACCATGGGGAAAGTGTTGCGTCATAAGAGGCATCCCTTCAAAGCTTTGACTCCCACCAGAACCTTCAAGCCTAAACCCAACAGCAAGAACTAGTATCAGTTCCATAGACTTGTACTGTTATTCACCCAGTAATTAACCCCTTCATGTCATTTTCATTAAAAGGAAAGTGAAAATTAGTATTTTTACAGTAATGACTTTGTAATTTTAAACACTAATTTAGAACTCTAGCTGTATCTTTTAAGCACCAACTTAAGTAACCGGAAGAATTCAAATGAATGTCCTTCCACTGATCACTCCAGCATCTTCACATTCATTCTGCCTCTGTTTGGATGCTTGCATATGTGTGTGTGTGTGTGTGTGTGTGTGTGTGTGTGTGTGTGTGTGTGTGTGTGTGTGTGTGTGTGTGTGACCATCTTCTCTTTGAACCACACCAGAGGAAGCTTTGGCCTTGGACCATATTCTAATTTGTCAACCACTCAGGATTCTCAAAATAACATTAAGATGATTAAGTTACTGTTCATTTGGGAATATTAAAGGGTTTTCTAATTCAGTTGCATATTGGTCTTCTAAGCTGCACGGGTAGACAATGTGACATTCTGGATCATTACACGTTTGCAGTGGAGGACTGAGTTTGACCTGCAGGATTTGTTCACATCCAGGTTTGGAGAGATTGTTTTTAAAAGAGTTTATATTTGATTCTTTTTTCTATGCATTTTCCTAGGGGGAACGCTTTACAAAAGGTGAAAAGGGAGATAGAGTAAGTAGATGTTTTATCACTATCTTGGGTTTTCTGTTTCATTGATTTCCTCCTCTCCGATTTCTATCATGTTTACTTTAGAGCCTAATAGATTTGATAAGATAAACTCCCTGAGCATTCTGCTTTTTCCTCTGTGAATTTTGACTCTTTTATTTTGATAAGTATGAAATTTTAAACCTTGTTACAAGTAGTGTTTATTTTCTGTAACACATTACTATTTGTGATTGGACATGAATGTAATGAAAGATATACACCAAGGATATTTCAGGTACAAAATTATTGTATAAGACAGTTTTTCCAAAATTTTTGTTGATATAAATTGGATTTACCAAACAGGATGGTTTTATCAAAAGGATCAATGATAGGTCCTCTCCAGTGGTCCAGTGGTTAAGACTCCAAGCTTCCAGTGCAGGGGGTATAAGTTTGATCTCTACTCTGGGAATTAAGATCCTGTGGAACAGCCAAAAAAAATAAATAAATAAAAGGATCAGTGATTAAGTCATGGAAGATAATTTAATTGAAGTGAACCCTTTGTGGCCAACTTTGTACTCTTTTGTGTACTTTAATTTTTGTGTGATTTTTGTTTCATTAAATACATGTACCTAAAAGCAGAACCTCCATGACATATCAACTTAGATTTTACTCTTTCTTTTTTGCCCTTATCTGCAGTTTTGTTTCTCTGCGCTGTAGGATTAGCTGGTGACAAACCAGCTAATAACAATGTCAGTTGAGTAGAGGACACAGTCATTGCTAATGGACCATGATGATTACAGTGTCAAAAGTGACATTGGGGAAAAACTGTTACAGAGAAGAAAGGAAAATAAGAAATGGTTTATTAGCAATTATTATTTTAAGTCATATTTTAGGATGAACCCTTCTTGACTTCAGCATGTCTTCCATAATTTCCTCTTTTATCACATGTCAGCTACTGAAAGTGTAAATGAGTTGCAGCATTAGAGACGCTGTCCTCCATCTGAATATAAACACATGTATGGTGATTATTTCATTTACAGGGAGAACCTGGAATAGCAGGATCACAAGGAATAAAGGTAATTCCCTGACAACCTTCTGTTGCATCTCCAACATAATGGGATTGTGAAAATTAAAGTAACCATTTCTATCCCACCCATGTGTTTAGGGCGAGCCTGGAGATCCTGGTCCACCTGGTGTAATTGGAAGCCCAGGACTAAAGGTACATAAGAAATAACTCAGGGAAATGTGGACATTGTTTTGAAGGTATAGCCATTTCTGTGTAAAACAAGGAGCTCTGATGTACCGCTCATTTTCATCACAAATGTCATCAGGGACTTTATCATGTTTTCATAGTGATTTCTCCCACAGACACACTCCCATATTGGCTGCATTTATTACACATATGGTGCCTCTGTCTTTTGGATCACAATAGGATATTTAAGCACTTTTCAGACCATATTCACAATAGCATCTCTGAAAGCTTTAAAAGTAAAAAATATGAGCCACATCTATGACCCTGTTTCCTTAAAGAGAACAGGATTTAATTTCCCAAGCCCAAATTCTGCAGCCCACAGGCACTTGAGTTTCCCACACGGGATGCTATAGGACTGTCCCAAAGGAGACCCACTGCTAGGAGGCACTAGAAGGATTCATGTAATGTGCCCCTACCCATGTGTACCGCAAGTTATCCAGACTCATCTGCTGGTGAGCACATGCATGTGTGCTCAGCCACTAAGCCGTGTCCAAGTCTTTGAGACCCCATTGGCTGTAGCCCACCAGGCTCCTCTGTCCATGGGATTTTCCAGGCAAGAATACTGGAAAGGATTGCCATTTCCTCCCCCAGGGGAGTCTTCCCAACCCAGGGATCAAACCTGCATGAGAACAGACTCATTTCAATAAAAACGTCTTAAAACTGTAAGCCCAAAGCACATTTCAGTGTTACACAGAGGAGCCTGGATACTTTTCTATAGATGAAGGTCACACCATGTTTTACATATATTCAGGTACAGACTATATTTTTAGCACAAGTGAAGTATATATCTCCTTCTATTTTAGGGTCAGCAAGGACCTGCAGGCTCTGTGGGACCCAGAGGACCACCAGGAGATATTGTATGTATAGTAGATGCATGTGTCATTTTAAAGGCTGTCAGCATCTGTTCATGCAAATGAGTCATACTGCATTTTCCAAGGGCAGGGGTCATCTCTGCCACTGAAACTGATCACACCTAATGTCAGAGACTGTTGAGAAGGCTCATATCTCCATTTAGTTATGTGAGATCCTTTTGAATATTATTAACCTAACAAATCAGTCTTTGAAACCCAAGTTAACATTTCCATTATACATCGTTATACATGGCTCTTGATTAAATTCTCCATTCAAGAAAGACATTTCCAAAGCTTCTGATGTTGTATTCTTGCAGAAGTCTCCAAAAAGGGGGCAAATCTTTTGGCTGAAAATACTTCTATAATGCAATTGGTGACAGGTCCTCAGGTTGCATTATAGTCTAGCTTTACCGGATTCACAATTCCCTCTCTCTCTCTCACACACACACAAACATACATATATATCCTCACACCCCTTAAATGCACTGTTTTTTCTTTTACTGGATTATACTTGATTTACAGTATTAGTTTCAGGTGTACATAATAATTCAATATGTTCATAGATTATACACCATTTAAAGTGACTACAAAATAATGGCTAAAATCCCTGTGTTACACAATAAACCCTTCCTGCTTATTTATTCTACACACAATAGTCTGTATTTCTTAATCCCTTTCGTCTATCTTCCCTCTTCCCTTTCCCCCACGGGTAACTAGTTCGTTCTCTATATGTGTGAGTCTGTTACATTTGGTTATATTCATTCATTTTTTTTTAATATTCCATATATAAGTGATAACATGCAATATTTGTCTTTCTCTGATATTTCATAAAGAACAATACTCTCTAGGTCCATCTACACTATTGCAAATGGCAAAATTTCTTTCATTTTTATGGTCAAATAGCATTCCATTACAGAGAAGGCAATGGTACCCCACTCCAGTACTCTTGCCTGGAAAATCCCATGGATGGAGGAGCCTGGTGGGCTGCAGTCCATGGGGTCACTAAGAGTCAAACATGACTAAGCGACTTCACTTTCACTTTTCACTTTCATGCATTGGAGAAGGAAATGGCAACCCTCTCCAGGGTTCTTGCCTGGAGAATCCCAGGGACAGGGGGGCCTGGTGGGCTGCCCTCTCTGGGGTCGCACAGAGTCGGACACAACTGAAGCGACTGAGCAGCAGCAGCAGCAGCAGCAGCATTCCATTAAATATATATGATATCTTCTTATCCACTTATCTGTTGATGAACACTTAGGTTTCTCCCATCTTGGCAGTTGTAAATAATGCTGCTAGGAACACTGAGGTGCATGTATCTTTTTGAATTACTGTTTTCATTTCCTTTGAATATATAACCAGGAGTGGGGTTGCTGAATCATTAGGTGATTCTCTTAGATTTTGAAGAACCTCCATAATGATTTCTCTAGTGGCTAAACCAATTTTCATTTCTATCAACAGTGTATTCAGGTTCCCTTTTTGCAACATCCTTTCAAACATTTGTTATTTGTGGAATTTTTGATGATAGCGATTCTGATGGGTGTGAAGTGATACCTTTCTGTGATTTTGATATGCATTTCTCTAGATGTTTAGCAATATTGAGCATCTTTTCATGTGTTTATTGGCCATCTGTAAGTCTTTTTGGAAAAATGTCTATTCAGTCTTCCGCTCATTTTTTAAACCAGTTGTTTGTTTTTCTTAATATTGAGTTCTATGATATATTTATATTTATAGTAACCTCTTTTCAGCCATACCATTGGCAGATATTCTCTCGCATTCAGTAGGTTGTCTTTTCATTTTTGTCCATGGTTTCCTTTGCCATGCAAAACCTTTTAAGTTTAATTAGGCCCTGCTTGTTTATTTTTGCTTGTGTTTCCTTTGTCTTAGAAGACAGATTCAAATATATTGCTAAAGTTTATGTCAGAGTGTTCTGCCTATTTTTTCTTGTAGGAGTTCTATGGTGGTCTTATCTTTGAGGCTTTCATTAAGTTTGAGTTTATTTTTGTATATAGTGAGAGAAAATGTTCTAACTTATTCTTTTATACGTAACTGTTCAGTTTTCCCACTTATTGAAAATATTGTCTTTACTGTATATTCTTGCCTCCTTTGTCATAAATTAAGTGACCATTAATTGGTTTACTTCTGAGCTATCCATTCTGTCACGTTAAGCTACGTGTCTGTTTTTGTGCCAGTACCATATTGTTTTGATTACTGTAGCTTTGTAGTATAGTCTGAAGTCAGAGTATGATACTCCCAGCTTTGTTTTTCTTTCTCAAGATTGCTTTGGCAGTTAGGGATCTTTTGTGCTTTCAATAAATTTTAGGATTTTTTATCCTAGTTCAGTGTAGGGATTGCATTAAATCTGTAGATTGCTTTGGATTGTATGGACATTTTAACTGTATTAATTCTCCCAATCCATGAACACAGGGTACTTCTCCATTTCTTTATATCTTGTTTGGTTTTCTTCATCAGTGTTTTATAGCTTTTAGAATATAGCTTTTTCTCCTTGTTGGTAAAGTTTATTCCTAGGTATTGTATTCTTTTTCATTCAGTTTTAAGTGGAATTGTTTTGCTTTATCTTTTGGATGGTTTATTATTAATATATAGAAAAGCAACAGATTTCTGTATATTAACCTTTATCCTGCAACTTTACTGGACTCATTTATTAGTTAATAGCTTTTTTGGTGGAGACTTTAGGGTTTTCTATATATATGTCATCTGCAAATAAATGACAGTTTTACTTATTTCTTTCCAATTTAGATGCCCTTACAATGAAGAAAAGTTGTCATTGTTCAGTTACCCAGTCATATCCAACTCTGCAACCCCATGGCCTGCAGCACAGCAGGCCTCTCTGTCCCTTACCATTTCCCAAAGTTTGCCCAAGTTCATGTCCATTGTATCAGTGATGCCATTCAGCCATTTCATCCTCTGATGCCCTCTTCTCCTTCTGCCTTCAATCTTTCCTAGCATCAGGGACTTTTCCAATGAGTCAGCTGTTTGCATTAGATGACCAAAATACTGGAGTTTCTGCTTCAGCATCAGTCCTTCTAATGAGTATTCAGGTTGATTTCCCTTACAATTGACTGGTTTGGTCTCCTTGCTGTCCAACAGACTCTCAGGAGTCTACTTCAGCACCACAGCTTGAAGGTATCAATTCTTCAGCACTCCACCTTCTTGTAAGATCAGAAACTACAAAACTCAGAGGAGTCAGGCAGAACACTGATGTAAATCACAGCAATTTGGATGCCTTTTATTTCTTCTTCTTTTTTGAGTGCTATGGCTAGGACTTCCAATACTGTGTTAAATAGAAGTGATGAGAGTGGGCGTACATGTTTTCTTCCTGATTTTAGAGGAAAAGTTTTCAGCTTTTCACCACTGAGTATGATGTTAGCTTTGAATTTGTCACAAGTGGTGTTTATGATATTGAGATATGTTCCCTCTATACCAGCTTGGATGAGCATTTGTCATGAGTGAATGTGTAATTTTGTGAAGTGCTTTTTCTGTACCATTTGAGATTATCATGATTTTTATCCTTTCTTTTGTAAATGTGGTATATCACATTGATTGCTTTATGGATATTGCAACATCCTTGCATTCCTGGAATAAACCCCATTTGATCATGTTATGTGATTACTTTTATATATTGTTGAATTCAGTTCACTACTAATATTTTGAGAAGGATTTTCACATCTGTATTCATCAGAGATGTTGTTGTGTTATTTAGTCGCTATGTCACGTCCAACTCTTTTGAGACCCCATAGACTATAGCCTGACAGGCTCTTCTGTCCATGGGATTTCCCAGGCAGGAATACTGGTGTGCATTGCCATTTCCTTCTCCAGGGGATCTTCTCAACCCAAGGATCAAACTTGTGCCTTATGCTTGCCAAGCAGATTCTCTACCACTGAGCCACCAGAGAAGTCCTTCATCAGTGGAATTGCCCTGTAATTTTCTGTTTTGCTCTGGTTTTGGTATCAGAGTAATGGTGGCCTCATAGAATGAATTTGGGGGTGTTTCTTCCTCTTCAGTTTTTAGTAATCTTGAAGGGTAAGCATTAGCTCTTCATTATATGTTCGGTAGCAATCACCTGTGAATCTGTCCAGTTCCAGTTATTTACTTTCTGTAATTTTATTCATATTATTATAAATTCAATTTCACTACTAGTGACCAGCCTGTTCAGATTGTCTATTGCTTCCTGATTCAGTGTTGGAAAATTTTATGTTTCCACAAATTTGTCTACTTCTTCTAGGTGGTCCACTTTGTTGGCATATAACAGTAGTGCTCTTTTGTTATCTTCTGGTATCTTCATGGTAATGGTTGTTATTTCTTCTCTTTCATTTCTTATTTTGTTTAAGTGTATCCTCTCACTTTTTTTCTTGATGAACTCTCATGAAAAGTTTACCACTTTTGTTAATCTTTTAAAAAAACACAGATATTTGTTTTGTTGATCTTTTCTATTGTTTAGTGGTTTTTTTTTTTTTTTGGTCTTTATTTTGTTTATTTCCTCTCTGATCTTTGTTATTTCCTTCTGCAGACTTTTGGTTTCACTTGTTCTTCTTTTTCTAATTCCTTCAGTTGGTAGGTTCAGTTTTTTATCTGAGATTTTTTTCTTGTTTCTCAAGTTAGGCTTGTATCACTACAAGCTTTCCTCTTAGAACTGCTTTTGCTGTACCCTGTAGATTTGGGAAAGTAGTGTTTCCATTCTTATTTGTCTTGATGTGTTTTCTGATTTCCTTTTGATTTCTTCGTTTTCATACTGATTTTTTATAGCATGTTGTTTAGTCTCCATGTTTTTGTGTTTATCCCATTTTTATTCCTGTAATTGATTTCTAATTTCATACCATTTTGGTTAGAAACAATGCTTGATACAATTTCTACTCCCTTATATTTATTTAGACTTGTTTTGTGGCCTAGCATGTGATTTAGCTGGAGAACGTTCCTTGTGCACCTGTAAAGAATAAGAATGTGTACTCTGCTATTTTTTTGATTGAGTAAATTCACTTTTCTATTCTTTCTCTGATGTCAGCTTTGTGTTCCTTGGACAAATTCCCTGGCCTTCTGACATCTTGGGAGTCAAAACCTCTACATCAGTCCTCACTTGAACAAAACAAGGAAAATGCTTCTTGGACACTGACCTCTGTCTGGCAATTTGATTATGCTCCATGAAACTATTAGAATCTCTCCTTTTCCCATCATTTTGGGAGCATCCCCTTGACACCTTGCTCTATTATCAGTGCTCCCAGGCTGAGCCTCCAAGGTTCATCCTTCAGCACATTTGGTCATATGGTACTTTGAACATTCAGTTCATGGAGCAAAACTTTTTGTTGCATCCCCCAAGCCATTTAGTGAACCATTGCAGGTGAGCCTAAAGGAGAGATCTTACAATAAAAAGAACAAAATGCTGGTGGCACAGGTGGAACCACAGGATATGTAGACAATTATGTTACGTGATAGGGACTAGGCTAAAAAAGAGAACAAAATAAAAAGAGAAAATGCCTCTGTTGCCGAGTCAAAGTAAAAGTATATTTTCTGTTTATCCCATTTGGGGCAGTAATATGGTTGGGCATTTGGTTCAGTTCTCCCTTATTTATTTTTTTTTCCATTACATCCAGGTTTCCTCACTTGAAACAATAAGCCACATACTTTCATCAATGTTTTTCTCTCTCCAGGAGACCAAAATCAGCACATTCCCATATGTTAAAATTTAGTTCTCCTGACAAAGACTCAGAGATAGAAATGTTTTTACAATAAGAAATGTTCTAATATGTCTTGCCCTTTAATTCTGAATCTTCTAGGGGTTACCAGGAGAACACGGTATCCCAGGCAAACAAGGCATTAAAGGAGAAAAGGTATCGCTTCTGTTTCACTCACTCTGTATGTTAAGTAGCTGAGGATGAGTATGAGACAGGATCATAAGGGCTTTGGAGGAGTGAAAGGACAGGACATGGCAGCTGAGGTTGCGCAGGGGATAGATGTTCACATGGACTATGCAGGAATGGCTTCTCTGGAGTTGTTCACTGTGGCAGCCAGGTGCTGGCACTGAAACACAATGTGACAAAATGAACCACTTTGGAGATGAAGATCTCAGAATTTGAAAAGTCTGTTTCATGGTCAGCTATAGTTATAGACAGCACAGGTTTAGACCTAAGAAGTCTCAATCTCATGATGTGTTTCTTGATGTCTACAAGGAAATAGTATATTCATATTGAACCATTACTTGAGAATAACTTAAAGAAAATGTAAAAATTATATGAAGAATAGATTTTCCCTTCTGTGCCTCTGTCTATTCACTTACATACATTTCAGGAGACCATAAACTTATTCTAACATAGCTCTCCACAAGATCCAAGTGCACTTAAGAGAACAGTGTCTGTATAGATTGGGCACTCAGTATACACTGTGAAATAAGTGAATGAGAGAATGCAGTGTGACTGACTGTGATGGCAATTTAAAGTATGTTTGCTGCCACACCACCCACCATGAACCTGAGCTGTGAAGTGAGAATCTTACCTTGTTTCCTCAGGGAGACCCAGGTGGGATTACAGGCCCTCCTGGACTTCCAGGTCCAAAAGGTGAGGCTGGTCCTCCAGGAAAAAGCCTGCCAGGGGAACCAGTAAGTAGTAACCCTTTTGCTGATATTTCCTTTGAAAGTTGAGGAATAACTGTTTGTGTACTCCCTGTTTCTGATCACAGATATAGGAATAAGTTTAGGTCTGAGAAAAAAGAAGCTTTTATCTTGTTCTTTAGATCAGAGGTCTAATCTTTTTGGAAATTTGATACAAAGGCCTCTCTTCTGAAGACAACTCACATAACACATACCATTTTACATACAATTTTGGAAGATTTATAGCCCCACCCCACCCCCTGAATCTTCTTTAAGGATCAAAGAAGCCTAGTAAAGTATACTAGCTTTAAAACATGAACCTTCCTTGGACAGTCTTAAACAAACTGCTTGAAATTTCCCTTCTAGAGGCTCTGCGTATGTGGCCATAGGCAGTCATCTATTAAAAAAAAAAAGTCTTTGTGGCTTGGGCTAATCCCAGGACATTTTATGGAAAATCTAAACCGTATGCTTATTTCATATGCCTTTTTTTCCTCATCCCCTTTGACCTTTTATATAATAATAATAAACAGTTCTCAATACCAGATGCCTCATTTTAAAGATGAAAACATTTTATATTTTAAAGTAACTATACAAAACTTATAACGTAGTAAAATTTGTATTCCCTGTTCCTTATTCTTTTACAGAAAACATTTTATGCAAAAAAGATGAGGAGCAATGAAATATTTTTGAGTTATAACTTCTTAGATGTAAGTAAACTTTTTAGAAAAAGAAAATATATTAACCTGATTTTCTTTTCTTTCTTTAGGGATTAGATGGAAGTCCTGGGGCACCTGGTCCACGAGGGCCAAAGGTAAAATATCAAAGATAATTTTTAAAGAATTAATAATTTGCAAAATGTGCCCAGAAAATTCATGTCCCTCGAACCTCTCACTAATAGAAGCATCTCATCGCACAGGGCGAAAGAGGACTGCCAGGTGTCCAAGGCTCGCCAGGTGACATAGGCCCCCCAGGGATAGGAATTCCTGGCCGAACTGTAAGTGAAATTCAGTCAAGTTCCTGAAACCCGGTTGACCTGCTATTGTGAAATAAGATCTTGTGACATATATGAATAATAGAAAAGAATGAAATGGTCAGAGGAAGAAATACAAAAAAATGCTAGTCAGAGGGCATGAATTAATGGGCCTTGTAGTTACATCCTAACACAGAAGGTAGCCACTGTTTATTGACTTACAGATGCTAATCGCACATACACTTATTTTTTTGAATTAGAAAACGTGGACTTAACCTTTTATTCCTCCATTCTATATATTAAAAAATACAAACTCATGTTTACAAGATTATGAGAATGCCCCAATATAAGGTTATTCTATATTGCTATTTTCAATTAGAAGAAAATGAAAACTTAATTTTAATGGCGTGCATATAAGTGAGATATCAAAAATCTCTATGTATTATCTTAGAGAAGAGGTAATAAAATTGTTTGTGATAATCATTAAGACAAATAATAGCCATAAGGATAATAATGACCATTGTATGTATGCTTGTGGACTAAATAGCAGTAAGAGATAAAACTTTATATTTACTATGAAAAAACTAACAGATTTTTGCACAAGAAAAGTGAGATAAATGGTTATTCTAATGACATTAATTTGGGGATTGGCCTTGAAATGAAATTATCCTGAGAGGTAAAAGAAGATGTAAATAGTGAATGGTTGTACTGTGTTTGACTGCTGTTTGATTTTCCAGAGAGAAAAGGTAAAGACCACTAGAGATGGGAAGTTAAACATAGTAAAAAAGTAATTTAGGAAATTATTAGGGGAGTGAAGGAGGTTGAAGCAAGAAAAAATAATAAACCAACAAACCAAAAATAACTTAAACACACAGAATAAATAACAAAGAAGCAAAAAAAGTAGCTTTGACAATATGAATATGTATTTCAAAATAAGAGAGAAGGCAGCAAGCAGGTAGTGAAGTCAGGTACTGAGACCCCAGCTCGTTGCTTACCCAAGTAGTCAGTCACTTCCTCAGCCAGAGGCCCACAGTCATGCAGTCGGGAAGGATCTGTCATCATTAGATTCACCGATAATCTTCTGGCCCATTTTAGCTTCCCCTAAATTCTAGTTTCCTAACACAGAAAAGAATAATTGATTGAAGTTTTATTTCCTACTCGTCTCACTGAAAACTGGTTCTGACAATTTCTTCCGAGAAAGGACTCACAGTAAAAAGCAGGAAGGAAGGAAGCCTGAGCTGGTTACCCTGTGGGCACTCAGTGTCTGACAGACAGAACTCAGGTGTGGTGTTTGTACACTCATGAGTGTGCAGGATGGCAGGGCCGAGACGAACGTCCTGGGCATCCAAGCGCAGTCATGGTGGTACCTCCAGCACTGCATTTGGTCAGGGGTCTACCTGCCACCCAGGACTCTTAGCCAACTTTGCAGAGAGTTTTCAGGGTTGTGTGTGGTGGCGAGCCCCGCTGCTCCACTAAGCACGTGACAGTATTTGTTCCTTTATCCCTTGTGGGTAATTTATGGACATTCCCAGCAGAATTATGATCACTGAATCTCCTTCTACTCAGGGCTCCCAAGGACCAGCTGGAGAGCCAGGGATTCAGGTAAGCTACTTAACCAAGCTATTTGGCACCGCAAATCCACTTTGCTGACCTGGGGGGAAATTACTAAAGGACTGTCCTTGTAAGTAGCTATTTTCCCCCTTTTGCAGGGTCCTCGAGGTCTCCCTGGGTTGCCAGGAACTCCAGGGACCCCAGGGAATGATGTAAGAACAATTTTTACCTGCTTCCCCTCTCCCCCAACCTGTTTTAATCTGCTCTTGTTCCAAGGTGCAAAGATTTGAACATGATATTTCTGTTTTCAGGGAGCTCCAGGGAGGGATGGAAAGCCAGGTCTGCCAGGTCCCCCAGGTGACCCGGTATGTTGACAGACTGTGCCTGATTTATGTATCTTTAATGCACCCAGAAGCCAAACAGCCTACCAAGCAAGTTTTGCTGTCCAAACCAATTAGAATGCTCAGTGACTGCTTGGTGATTTTGTTTATCCCCATTATTTTCTAAAGGGAAAAAAATTCAAGCTACATCAGCATTCTTGTGTGTGTGGTGAATACTCATTTCCTGAGGGCATAATTCAGTTGTACAATTTTGCCTCAAGTTGAACCTTGGCATATAGTGTCTCAATCCCACGGAAAACTGAGTTAAAATACATAGCCACAGATTCTGTTCTTTCTAATGCTAATGACTAAATTAATTTCATTTTTCTAAATGAATGTTTGCGGATAAGTTTCCCACAATATGGTACATATCTATTGATTCTGTGGCTTTAAAAATGCTGAAATGATTAAATTACAAAACGGCCTTGAGTAGGCTCTTTCAAAATGGGTTTAGGCACTAAATGTGTGTCCAGTTTTATTTCAGGTTAAACTTTGCTTTGAGTGACAGTGAAATCCCTTTAAATAGCCTCAGAATCGGCACTTATGATTTAAGAAGCCGTATGTTACATGACATCGTATTAAAAATTTTGTATAATAAAATCCAAATCTGGCCTCTCAGTTCTAAGTCTCACAAATCCTTCTGCTTCTCACGCTATGCAGGCCTTATATGCCTTCATAAGCTATGTGCAGCGAGGTATTTTGGCCTTTAACTCCCCAATGTAGTGAATCATGTATGTATTGTCTGGGAGTCTAACGTGTTACTGGGATTTATGGTGTCTCTCTGAAGGGACATTTTAAGACATGAAGGAGACTCTGCCTGAGCCTCCCAGTATCTATTTTGCCTATCACTTAAGCCACCTGTTGGCTCTTTTGAATTCAATGAGGAACAGCTTTAAGGCAAACGTCCTGTACTTTCCATATTTCTCAATAGCCTGATGATTTGCTTGGCAGAGGAATGGTTTCCTTTTAACAAATGATGTGTCTTTATGTATAATTTTAAACCAATAATATGTTAAGGTTGGCATGATGGTCGCCCGGCATGACTCAGAATTGAAACGATGACGTCTGTGTGATTCCATGTTCATGGTAAAGAAATGGTATTTCTCTATTTCTCAAAAATGGTTATGAACTCTGCTAGTGTCCTGTATTTGTTTCTGAATAGGAAGCCTCATGTTAGCCAACCATTGTGATGGCAATGGGAGGCTCTTAGAAGCTTTATGATGAGAAATCTCAGCTGCTCAGCATTTTGAGGGAAAATATCTACATTTGTTTTATGTTTGTATTATAAGTGCCAATACATGTCTAAATACCTATATTTGGTTTTTTCTCCTTATCCACAGATTGCACTTCCTCTCTTGGGAGACATCGGGGCCTTGTTCAAGGTATTCTGTTGCCGTGTAAGAAATTGTGTGCTAATTTCCAGAAAAAAATCAGAAAGGAAATCTTTACCAGAGGTTGAGTTAGCCTGAACTAAAATTCCATTTTTTTTAATGGTAGAGCATCTTTCAGACAGTAAAAGGAGCATGGATCCAATCTGTATCTTGTGCCATTGGTACTAATCCCCTGACTCTCTCCTTTACTGGCCTCTCATATTGGGACTGGAGGGGTGGGGGGCCGGGGTGCAGGGAGGAGTGGGTAGTTCTGAGGTGAGTGGGTAGTTCTGAGGTGAGCTATGAGAGAAGAGTGCCATTAACACCCTGAGTGGACCATTTTCTCCCTGGAGTGAGCTTTCTCTTAATGGTGGTCACCACCCCCTGGGCTCTCCGCTGTGAAACCCAGTCCTCCTCACAGTATCTGCCCTGGCCAGTCCAGAAGGAAAAGCTGCTCAAGAAACAGCTAGTTTGAAGGCTGAGTTTTATGTCATGGGATTTTACAAAGTGCATTACAAAATTCCAACGCTGACAATTACCCTAACACCTGTGACTCCACTAAATAAAAATAATCTGTACCTATTATCCACCTCCTAGGGAATTAATCTCACTGCCATTTTTTTCTGTAATACTTCCCTTTATTTTATTTGTAAAACAGATGGGGGAGGATGATAATGGAACATACGTAGGCTATGTATTTGCCTGTTCCCTTGTGGAATGCTAAGATTGAACCCTTTACATCTCACTTAACTTCATGCGCAGTATCTGTCAATATATGAATGGACAGTATATTTATATACACACACACATGGGCTACAGGGCCTCCCTGGGGGCTCAGCTAGTAAAGAATCCGCTTGCAATGCAGGAGACCTGGGTTCGATCCCTGGGTTGGTTCGATCCCCTGGAGAAGGGAAAGGCCCACTCCAGTTTGGCCTGGAGAATTCCATGGGCTGTATAGTCCATGAAGTTGCAAAGAGTTGGACACGACTGAGTGACTTTCACTTTCACATGGGCAACATGTATATATGTGTGATTTATTTTATATTCCTAGTATTTAGCCCTGAAGAGGAAAAGGCAACCCATTCCAGTTTTCTTGCCTGGAGAATCCTGTGGACAGAGGAGCCTGATGGGCTGCTATCCACCAGGTTGCACAGAGTCGGACATGACTGAAGCGACTTAGCATGCATGCATGCATTGGAGAAGGCAATGGCAGCCCACTCCAGTGCTCTTGCCTGGAGAATCCCAGGGACGGGGGAGCCTGCTGGGCTGCCGTCTATGGGGTCGCACAGAGTCAGACACGACTGAAGCGGCTTAGCAGCAGCAGCATAATGGGAAAGAATCTGCAAAGATATATATCTACATATAACTGAATCACTTTGCCATGTACCTGAAATTAACACAGCATTGTAAATCAACTATACTTCAGTTTTTTAAAAATCAATTGAATAATCCATTCTAAAATGTTACTATTTATTTCCAAAGTCTCCAGATACAGTAATTCACCTTCTTTATACTTTTTGAAATAGGGAAAGCTCTTTTGGTTCTCCTAAGTCCTCAAGCATCTTGCTACCTTCACAGATTTTCAGATTTAATAGTTGTCGTCCTACAATTAGGTATGTGTTTCTTAACTCCTTACCAGCACGTTAACTAAATGAAATGATCCTGGCGGTCAAATTGGTTTGGGAAACTTTGCACACTCCAGCTCCTCCTAATGTTTTCCAGCACTAAGAAGGACCACCATAAAGAGAATTCTTCTAACCCAGCATTTTTTAGGCAAATTGCCTCAGAACCTTTTCAATACCATACAAAATTAGTCTTCCATGGAGCATATGTCTGGAAACCAAACTTGTCCTCATATACATTGGGTCAAAATATTGAGCTTGAATAATATGGGCTTTCTTGTCAATTTCCCATCAATGGCAAATTTCAGTTCCCACTTCATGTTTAAAGATTTTTCCGCTTGGTTAAAAGGATGAAAGAATAGCGGCTTCTATTGTCCTACCTTTGGTCAGTTGTTAAATTGAAACTATTTCCCCCACTCAGTGGTCCCTATTTTATGCCTTTCCTGATCATATGTTTATAACAATGTATTTAAAAATAAGCCTCTGTAGAGCTTTACATGATAAGAAGTTTATCTTGTGAGCTCAGACACCTAAATTCAAGCCTTTCCAAATCAGCTAAAGATTACAGAGAAGGGGACGGAAAGGTAATTCCACTTAGATTTCCTATCTGCACTTGGATTTGACTTAGAAGTCAAGTCCAAGTCACTCAAGTAATTACTTCCCACATGAGTGCTTCAACTAACAAAATGTTAGAAAGCTGTGTATAGGTTTCCAACTGATTGGGCGCTCAGAAGGAAAAATCCTTTCTTCACAGCTTTCTCTTTTTTTCTTTCTTTTTTAAGGATTTATGCTCTTGGTTGTATGAGCTCTGTGATCTTGCTGATTATTCCAAACTTTATCGCCACCTCTTTTTTAACATGCTGCTAAGCATTTGGAACTCTATGACCTTGAATTATGAGTTTATCTTTTTATTTTTTGGCCACACCATGAGACATGTGGGATCTTAGTTCCCCGACCAGGTATCAAACCTGTGCCCCCTGCATTGGCAGCATGGAGTCTTAACCACCGGACAGTGAGGGGAGTGCACTGAGTTTATCTTTTAAGATAGTTTTTGTGCCCCCCCCAAAAGTAGTCATTCTAACTGATTAAATTATAGAATGACATAGCAGCGGTTGTCATTCAGCTCTCACAAAGGTTCAGATAGAAGTTCAAATCCAATCAGAGCTCACTTTTATACATTACTTTGATGAATCTCTAAGTGATCTTATCTCTATCCTCATTAGAATTTCTGTGGCAACTGCCAAGCCAGTGTCCCTGGGCTAAAAAGCAACAAAGGAGAAGAATCAGGTGCTGGTGAGCCCGGAAAGTTTGATTCTGCAGCCCGGAAGGTAAGAAGGCGAGGCTTGAGTGTGGACCAGGGGACCCTGGAAGTCCTCCATGGTGCCTTCGCTTACCTGCGACTGCTCTGTCCTCTAGGGCGATCTAGGGCCACGGGGTCCTCCAGGAATCCCAGGCAGAGAGGGACCAAAGGTAGGGAAATCTCTCTTCCGTGCAACCTTCAGTTTGGGGTAAAAAAAAAAAAAAAAAATCCATTTTAAAATATAGTACCTTTTCTAAAAATATCTTGGAAAAGCCATCTGCATATGTCATTTATTTGTTTCCCAATTCTGTCCAAACAACAGGCCCCAAGTGTCCTTAGAAGGATATTTTCATTTTTCCAAAGATGACAAAATGACTGAGCATACTAACTTAATGTATTGTCTTTCTAGGGGAGCAAAGGCGAGCGGGGCTACCCTGGCGTGCCTGGGGAGAAAGGTGATGAGGTAACAGACTCCTCTGACCATGGAACCCTCCTGCTGAGCCTTCATACACAGGACACAACAAAAGGACATCAGTTTCCCTATAGCTCATGTCTGATGATAAACAAATAAAAACAAAAACAGTGTTTTTTCCCCAAATGTTAGCCCATTATAAACAATACGTTGATGTTTGTTATCAGTGGTCCAGTTTTTGGGACAAGGAAATTTAAGCACAAAGTTATCAGTTAATTGATAAGTTTTCATGCAGGAGGTAAAAATTCTACGTCTCTCAAGACAAAAGCAAGGGGAAAGAGGAAACTTACTAAAAACTTCATAGAATTGAAGGGCTAGTTAGCAACCAGCCTAGGGCTAAGGGCAGCTCCAGAGCTCAATAGAACTTCCTGGCCCTCTGCTGTTAACAGGACTCAATTTCAATGACCTTGGTTTGTCTGTATCTCTGCTCAACTTTCAAACTCTTGGGAGGAAAACATACACACACACACACACACACACACACACACACACACACATCAAAAGGGTCTGCCTGGACTGCTTTAATCATCCACTCACCCTCCCACTAAAGTTCAAAGTCAAATGTGCTTTTGAGATGGTGATATAATTTTCTGACTCTCAGCCATGCCGATCTCAGGATAGCATTCTTTCCTGCATAATTCACATTAACTCTTAGAAAAACCAATTAGGATGATGAATTGTTGTTAGTTTAAACAGTTTTGATACTAATAATTCTTAATGAAAGTAAGTAAGCCATCTGGCATATATTAACCTTGATGTTAGTGTAGAAAATCATGACAATACAAAGTAGATCTATTTTTGAGTTGGAGTTATATATTTCACGTTATAAATTACCATGTTATTGTTTTTAATTAATGTTGATTCTGTTCAAGAAAACAGTAAGGACTGGCTTGTTTTTTTCCAAGTTAAAAATTGAAGAGCAAAGAAATACATTTATTTTCATCCATAAATAAAAGAGTAAAGGCATTTTATTTTCAAAATAAGGAAGAGTTATTGAGCTTTTGCATCTTCATGCTTCACAGAAAGTTGCACTAAAGTACAAGCACAGTATCTGATGTTAATAGTCTAACAGCTTTTAACTGCCTAGGTTCAAGAAGTAGGCTTTAAAGGCAATTGAGAAGGTAATAGCAAAAAGATCAGGAAATAATTGGAATTCAGGTTTTTTTATAAGTGACTCTAAATTAAATTTATTAGAAGTTAACTTTTATTGATTCTGCAGTGAACTGAACCCCTCCTTAATCCCTCCACTATTTTAGTGTGCTTTTGCTTAAGTACAGCTTGTAGATTTCTTTAACACAGGGTGCACAGATGTTGTACAAGACTCTTAGACATTCAATTCCAGCTAGTTCATAAGGAGATTGTTTTCATTGTTTCTTCACATCACATGAAAAGTATGAATACACCTGAAGTAATATACAACTCAGTTGGGCCTTTCGGGAGGTATGGGTCAATGCAGTTTGTCCCTCTCTGACAGATGGGAAATACTGAATATTATCTTGTCTTCTTGGACTCAGATACTCCCTGAAATTTTAATTTGTTGATTGTTTAAGTGAATGAAACTTTGCCCAAGAACATACATATTGCCAACTGGCCAATAAATTATCTTATTTTAATACACACGTAACAGTCCATGGGGGTCGCAAGAGTTGGACATGACTTAGCAACTAAACCACCACCACCAATATCTAATTATACAAGATCTAAGATGTCTGTCCTATCCTTACTGGAAAAGATATAGAATGACATCACACTCTCTCTTTGTGGAATTCCCAGTTATTATTTAATAATGATCATAGTCTATTTGGAAACTTAAGAGTTGTTCTTTCTTTAACAAAAGGGACATTGCCCTCTGTCCAGTCGTCACATATGCTCTGCCACAGCTCAAGGTAACAAGCTGGCAGATACTGATAGGACACAGACCCACCTCTTATAGTCAGAGGGGATTCTTGATTGGAATGCAGATCTTTTTTACAGTATTTCAGAAAATAATCAATAAGTGGGACTTGCAGAATATCTTCAGCCATAAATTGCAGCAGTGGAAAAATAAATATGTTTGATAGCAACTGAGCTATGAATGGTAGGATCAGAATATCAGAACAGGGGAAGGACTTGGTTCTAATGATACTTGGCTATCTAGGCAATAAACTTTAATTTGTATTTTAGTTTGGTACAATATGCTAAGTCGACTGTCCTACTCTTTAATATGGATTTGTCTTCTTTAATGACGTTCTTGTCTTCTAAAATTATCTTCTTGCCCTTTATACATCCACAGTAACTTTTACCCTTAGTACAGAATTTCAGCTTGTTCAGAGAAAGACTGCTGAGAACGATTTTTTTATTTATGGACTGAGGTTTATTTTAAAGTTTAATGTGGTCATCAAAGGTTAATGAGCCCCGAGCTTATAAATTAGACTACCTAAAGACTCAGCATATATAGACTGATTCAGTCTTGAGACTAAAAGTAGCAAAAAGAAGAATACATAAGAACATACATATCTTATACATGTACATATAGAGAGAATTTTATGGAAATGTGGCTATTTTGAGATAAAGCAATTTGTGGTATACCATTTATAATCTCCAGATACTTAGAGGTCCATTTCCAAAAGAAGTGGGGTTTTTTTTTCCCTTTTCACTTATAGCCCTATAGACAAGTTAATAATGGGGGAATAAAAAGAATCAAAACAGCATGCTAATGTGTACCACTGCAGATGCATACACATGTGCGTGCACACACACACACACAGAGCGTTGCCAGTGAGGACGAACCCATCTTGAAGAAAATTTCGATCCACATTCTTTAACACAAGTGTGCATAAGATTTTACCCAAGACTCTTATTACAGGAGGCATTTCAGCACTCCCAAGAAGGGCTGCTTCTTTTCTTCCAGCATTTCTTCACCTCCTATCACATGAAGGACCTGAAGGAATGTATGATCCCGTTAAGCATTAGATGGGCGTATTCCGTAGAGCTTGATCCTTGATCCAATTAATGCAGTGAACCCTGACCCAGTGGAACCCTGCTCCTCTAGGGTTCCCATAAATAGCTATGTAGCAATTCGCTATGTAACAATCCTACCATGGTCACTTTATCTGATATTTACAATGTGTACCACATGTGTATGTCAGCACAGGAAAAGGTAAGGGAACTTACGATAACAATGAATGATTGGGCACTATGAAAAGATTACTTAGTAAAGAAAATTGAATCCTGAAAAAGTGGTGGTGGTAGTGCTTTAGTCGCCAAGTCGTGTCCGCCTCTTACGATCCCATGGACTGTAGCCTGTCAGGCTCCTGTGCATGGGATTCTCCAGGCAAGAATACTGGAGTGGGTTGCCATTTCCTCCTCCAGGGGATCTTCCCGACCCAGAAATTGAACCCAGGTCTCCTGCATTGCAGGCAGATGATTTACCAACTGAGCTATGAGAAGCCCTTTCTTTGTTGAAGGACAACCAAATATGAGACAGAGCTCTCAAAAAAAAAAAAAAAAAAGCTTAAGTGGAACCATTCAAAATAGAACTCGATACATCATATAAATGGGTATTTTAAAGTATATTTTTCTCATCAAAGAAGTCATCTGAGATTCTTATGGGAAATCTGAGAAATATACAAAAACACTAAAAAGAGTAAAAGTTACTCCAATTTGTGCTTCTCAGACTGTTGGTAAAAGTCCTATTGTGGTCCACAATCTCAGATCCACAATTCCAAAGCTCAAATGCCTTTGAAAACCTGAGAAATTTTTCCCAAGTTTGGATTAAATTTCTTCGGCAGAAAAATCTGACCTGACATCAAATGGAGCCAATCTATGTATCCCATTTGGTGAGAATATCATGTGTTTTGCAATAGAAATATTTGCCTGTTCATTAGTGGGTGCTGCCTTAGATGCCACTGGGAGTATTATGTAATACCAATATAAGCACAAGTGTTTCCTTTAAAACAAATCTGAAAATTCAGTACTCTGAAGCACATCTGATATAAAGTTTCCAGATAAGACATTATGAGCCTCCATCAGTCTCATCTCTCAGGAACTGCATTTCTATTTTTTTTAATAATTTGGACCTTACCCTATGTAACATTTTGTGACTTTCCCTTTTTCTATACCATTCAATAGCTTTTGAAACATGATTTTAATAGTTGTGAAATAGTTCGTATTATGAGCTTATTTAAATTTAATATTCTGTTGCTGACATATCTGATAAAGGAACAAATTAATTACATAAATTATCAGTTAATCTTAGCAATTCTTCCTTGAATATATAAATGTATCCAGTGTAACTGGCATGATGCTACAAATCTAAGACAGAGCAAGAGAGGCTTTGTGTTCAGTTTTATGCTTAAGCCACTAAAGGATTCCAAATTTAAATTCACCGATGAGCCAAATTTCTTAAAATGAACTGGCCAGCTAAACTAAATATTATATCATAACGCAGATTCCATTGTTCCACTAGTTGAATGAAGCGTTCGTTTAATCATGTATTTCTTTGATGACATTCTGCTCCTCTGAAATTTGTATTTTCATGCTTCTCAAAGATGCTATTGATGATTCTGAAGATATGTAAAATGTGAGATCAAAAGTATTCTATGAATCACCAAACACATTAAATTATGTTCACTACAGATGCCATGCATGCCACAGCATTTTAGCTCAACATCCTTATTCTTAAAAAGTGGGTCTTTACACATGACAAATACCTTGTTTCTTGATTAGCCAACACAGATGTTTTGTTTTCAATAGTCAAAATATTTGCTGAACTAAAATACTTTGCCTTCAATGATATAACAGATTTTATGGTAGGAACTATCTCTTCTAGGGTCTTCAAGGAATTCCAGGCCTTCCAGGTGTTCCTGGCCCCACAGGACCGCCTGTAAGTATTTGCTAAACTGTTTCACTCACAACTCGTGTCTGCTGAGATGATGCCAAGTGAATTAATGTTCCTCCTTGCTTTTTTGTTCTCCATTCCTCCATGTAAATTTTTCAAGCATTGCCTGGAAAAGTAGCATGTAACGTCTAGGATTTTTGTTAGTGTTACGTGAGGCTGCTAGGGGTTGTGGAGACTTGTCTGTGATTAAGCAGTCAATTTGAATAGAAGTTGGATATAGAAGAGAACGTTATCTCTTTTAGTTGTAATTTTTTGGCATTGACCTTTGAGATACTCAGATGGTTACACCTTACATGTTAAGCACCATAAACTAAGAATTTATTCTCTAGATGGAAAAAAAATGGATCAGGGATTATCAGATTCAATTTCATTTTACTCAAATTTATGAATTAAAATATGCTCTGCTTTAGTTGGCACCTTTTTTCACTGTCCCTCAAGCACAGTATCCCATTCTTTGTATCTTTAGGTATCCTGTTTTCTTAAAACAGAAATCTCTTTTCTTTTCCCGCCTGTTAAACCCAATCTCTCCTTAAAGCAGAGCGCAAAACTAGGGTTGCTGGTTAAAATATTGGATATAAGGTTAAATTTTAATTTCATATAAATAAATAGTTTCATAGCATGTTTGTCCCAAATATTGTATTTTTATTTGTTAAATCTAGCAATCCTATTCAAGCCTCAATTTTTGCAATCCTCCTTTCCTTAGAGTTCCTATGCAAATGGTATGTAGGAATGTAATCATATCCCTTAATATTTTGAATCATGGATTTGCTATAATGAAAATTTTACCATTTATGCTTTCACCAGTTATATGAACAAACCTGAGTCTAAATTGTAGCTAAAATTAAAAGTTAAGAGCAAAATTTGAGAAAGGAATCATGGAAATTATAGCTAACTGTTCTTAAAGATGATTTTAAATTAAATTTTATTTTCCATTGGTAAAATGCAGATTGCATAACTCAATATGCACCTTGTTAATTCTGCTCTATGAAGTATTAAAATGTTGATCACTACCAAAATTATAGCTCATTTAGGAAGGCATAATGTTATGTAAATTGCCATTTAAACAGCAAGGCTAAATTTTTAAATGTATTAAAAGGTTCCAATTAAGGTCATTAAATGTGGTTGGCCAAGGTGAAAAAGCGACCACAGATACAAATTTTTTCCTTCCAAGGGCTTATCAGCAGAATACAGCTGCAGTATCAGCCTGAAGAAATATACACTTATAAGACTGATTTAATTATGATCAAATGACCTTCAAAATGTATCAGTGCTTGGCTTTTCTTGTTGTTTCAGTAACAAACTTAGTTTTGTGTTTTACAGGGCTTATTAGGAAGAACGGGACACCCTGGCCCCATGGGAACAAAGGGTGACAAGGTACAGAGGGAAAATCTCACTTACTGTCCTAATTGGGGTTTGGGGTGGGTGCAAGGCGAGACCACTTTTAGAGAAAGTCTGGAAAATCAAGCAAAGCTTCAAAGTAGGACAGGTGTCAGGGAAGGGGGCTTGGAAGGTCACAGGTCCCAAAATTGGTCTGAATACAAGAGATATGCTCCCAGGGAAAAGGATGAATAGAATGTGGGTACCACATGCCAGCTCCAGGCTGGATACAAGGTCCTGGGCATCCACTGTGTGGAAGGACAGGGCGAGAGCCACCTCCTGACGAGATGCAGGAAGGTGGCTAGTATCGGGGCATACAGCCACAGTGCCAAGGCTCCCAACAGCTCACAGCTCTCAGCGTCAGGATTCCAGTAACTGATGGGCTTGCTGAGGAAATCTGGAAGTTCCATCCTTTGAGAGTCATAGGGGAAGGCCTCTAAAGAACCGTCACAGCTTACTTCGTGGGGACTCCAGCCAATGAGTCAGCAGGGAAGGGCAGCAAAAGAGGGGACTCAGGAGGAAGCTCACAGGGTACCAGATTTAATATCTGAAGCCCCCCCCACCACCACCCGTCAGTGTGATAGAGCCAGCGCCTGAGTCACGTGGACTAACTATTCAGATTCGAGAAATTTAAGAATCAGGAATCCATGAGCCACTTCAGTGGCTTGTACCCCGAAATGCCCACAATGGGCATAATGGCATCAAGGAGCAGAGGACTCCCCCTCCCCCAAATTGAAAGGCAACCGTGTGCGTATTCTAGACAGTCTCACACATTTGTCTCTGAAAGCATCCCAGGGAGCTTGCCCAGCCCCACCAGCCTTTTCTCCGTATTCTTGATGGAAATTATTCTGTCGGCGATTTGCCTGTTGAAGTTAATGGGAATTCCACACAGAGAGGAGCTTTGGGCCACAGTCGAGAATGAAAATTGTACCAGAAAAAAGAGTCCTTTCAGTAGGCACATGTTTTCCTTGTTTGTTGTCCTCTTGCAGTTCAGGAGAACCATGCCATAATTATCTGAAGGACTCTGCCGGCAGCTCACAGGACCTGATTTGTCTTAGAGAGAAACGCACAGTACACTCATTGTTACTCAGCCTCAGGGAGATACATGGCAAGAAAATCTTTACAGTTGGTCTTTATTGATAAAGACACAATCAGGAGGTTTATATGATTATTTGGTTACTGAAAAAAATGGGGAGATTGGAATGACACCCCTTCAACTTTATGAAAATGGACTAAACTCCCTCAAAATTCTTAAGCATGATAAGTAAGAATTTACCCTCTGATTCTTCCTTAATTAACCATTTCTTGCCATTGCCCCTGATAATCAAGAGACTTAGGAGATTGTTAGAGGCTATTCTTTAAAAAAAAAAAAAAAAAAGGCAGTTACAGGAAAAACTGGTTAAAACACCAAAGGGAGTATCGTGCCTCTGCTTATCATGGACTAATAACCAGCCTATGTTTTATAAAAATATAAGTCAAATCCCACGTTTCAAATTTCAGCTTGAATTCATTTTTCACAGATGTCATTTTCAGTCTGCCTTGCCTGGAAGCAGAATGTCTGAGGCTGTTTATGTTGCATAGAATGTTTCCTTTAAATAGCACGGTCCCTCGGTCACCTCTGCTCAAGGGGACATGCCTGTCATTAACTTAGGAAGTGAGAGAGGTTTCTCCCCCTGCAGACACAACTCAGATTGTTATTTTCCACTTCAGTTAAAGTATATGGATGCCCCCTCTGGTTCCCCAAAGATGAAGGTGGTGGGGTGAGGGTCTGCCCCAGAGAGCCGAGTCCCTGAGCCACCCCCACTTGCAGGAAGTCTGCTCTGCACCCCAAGGTATGGAGAGTTCCCCTAATTGTGCTCAAAGCCCAGGACCTCATCGCCTGGTTGCCTGGCTCCATCTGAAAATAAGCTTTGTCCCTGAGGGTCAAACGTTGAAGATCTGAATGCCTGTGGGAAAAGACATTTAGCTTTCCTGTGGTCCAGTAATTCCCCAGGTGAAGAAAAAAGCCGAGCTGAATAAGACTTTGCAAGGCTGACAAAATGACAAGTCATATCAATTTCAGAATGTCTGGTTCATAAACCTGGGGTAGAAACGTCTGTCATTGATGTTGGTCTGTCTACCCTTTGCAGGGCAGTGAGGGGCCCCCTGGGAGACCTGGACCACCTGGACCACCTGGACCACCTGTGAGTTGTTTCATGTTTAAAACATAAATGCATGCTTCTACTTGAGGCTTTTTATAAGCAGTAAAGTCCTATTGTCTAGCGCAAGGAACTATATTCAGTATCCTGTAATAAAAGTATCATAATGGAAAAGGGGGAAGAAAAGCCTTTCGTAAAGGGGTTGGACTACATTTAGGTACCTTCAAGGATAAAAGTCGGCTGAGTTTTATGTATGAATTTGAATGGCAGCCGGTATGGCTTGGGGAGCTCTGACTCCCTGAGAGCTCAACCCTGAGGCACAGTGCTCAGGTTTGCATGCTGTGGGCCTCCCTGCTGTGGGTTCAGTTCACCTGGCGGTGCCTGACTCACCACTTCCCGCCTGGGGGACGCTCGGAAAGTCATTTAACCTCAATGAGCCTCGTTCATGGAAAATAGAGGGGCCATAAGGAGATCCCTTCCAGCAATGTGAGTTGGTAGAAAAATTGTGTTATGCTGTGTGTGTTTATTACTATCCATGATGCCTGAGATGCTAGGAAACTCTATTTATACAGCACTTAGTGAATGAAATGTACAAGGGCCATCAGTGTTCTCCTCAGGGCTGAGACAGATGTTGTCAGGAGGCTGGGGAGAAGACAGGTGTCTCTCCCTGGAGCAAGTCTGCCCTCAAGTGGGATCTCTCTTGAACAGCATCACAGCTTCCATCTCGCCGAATGTTCTTTCCCGCTGGCCTCAGAGGGAGAGTTTAAGAAGCCAAACTCACCCAAAGGGAGCAGAAGTCATCTGTGACTTTTTTTGGAGAAAAATAATTGCAAGTTTAATAACACGTGCACCTCTTAGATGCAAGGGAAACATCCAGGAAAACTGGGTAACTCCCTGAAATGGCCCAAGTCATCACCTGAAATACCATCTTCACCAAAAAGCAAAAGAAATGAAGTGTTTGTTGTTGTGCAGATTTACTTCTTAGCTTTCTGCATTGGTAAGTTTCTTGAGATTCGGAAGACAACAAAGATAGGTTGCGTGTCTGTGTGCTTTGCACACTTCAGTGAAGACATCAGCATCTGTTTTCCTGAACCTGCTCTTAATTTTACTTACCTTCTCCCTTGACATGGAAGCAGGGCAGGCAGCACCTGAGGCTCAAACACTAAAATGCACTCCCTCCCTAGTGGACAGCACAGCAAAGTGCAACATGAGCCCACAAAAGGGACCTGTATTTTACAATGGACTTAAGAATTCGCCCTCCCTCCTCCCACCCGGATTCTCCATAGCTATTTATTCTTCAAAACAAATTAAATGCTGTCTCCCCTGGGAACCCTCCCACCCTGGCACTAGAAATCTCAGACAAAAGTATCCTTTGCCCTCCAGGACTATATACAGTAGACATTCAGCATTTGTCAAACTGCTGAATTGAATTGTTAAATGGATGAGTGAAGTACTAAAGGAATAAATGAACAAAGCTTTTTTCCTTCCTTCACAAGTGTTTGCAGGATGTACGCAGGTCACGTGCCCTGAGCACCTCTGGCTACCATGGTCCAAAAACAGGGCAATGAGGGACCTTCAGTTTTGCAGCTAAAATGTGGAAATCACAATAAAGGAAAATGCAAGTTATTAATTCTATGGGGATTTTAAAAAAAAGGCTAAAAGATCTGAACTAAAATTTTCATGTGCAAATTTTTCCTGAATGCTAAAATGTATGATTATGAAAGCCTCTCAAATGAGTTCTCTTTAAAGTGTTACCCTGGGACTTGATTCACAAATCAATTTTATTAGGAAGTTTCTATTCCCTATTGTTTCAAAGTATATATTCTTGTAGTACATCACACAGGGTTGTGAATAAAATCATATCCCCTGTTTCTCTTAATTTTCTATTCAGTATGAAAAGACTATGGGAAAAAAATTACCTTTCAGTAGCCAAATTGTTCCCTATTCACATCTTCATCAGCACTCCTGTATTATGGCCTGCAGGTCAGCAGGCTGTAAACAGTTAGCATAAATTGGCAATTCAGAGACTGAATTTTAATGAGCAAATAATATTTTCCTCTGAATACATTAGTGTCTCGTCTGTCAAATCAGCACATTCATCACAGTCCTGCAGAAAGTGTGTGTGTGCACTCCAGGTGGAGCTCACATGCCTTTGGGTTTTTTTTTCCTCTACACTTCTTTAGAAAAACCAAAAATGGAAACACTGTTATTTCTACTGATAGCATTAAGCTCATTTTCTAAAATAGAATAGGAAAAATATCATTTGATAAAACAACAGAGGTAGAGACTCTCACTATTAACATAAAATAATAATTCCGTATCTCATTTCTCTTCTAAGGGTGTACCATTCAATGAAGGGAATGGAATGAGCAGTTTATATAAAATCCAGGTATTTACTTTTCTAATTATGTAAAGTCACTTTCTGGTTCCAGGTTACTACAAGTTCTTCTTACCTTTTTCTTTCTCTTTTGAAGGGAGGTGTGAACGCTCCCAGTTACCCAGGGCCACCCGGCCCCCCTGTGAGTACAGTTGTTTATCCTGAAGCATATTTTCACTGAACAGTCACATATACACAACAAAAAGACATCCCAAGTTCGTTGAAAATTATGCATTAGAAATATAACCAAAATGTTCTGCAGGAGGAAATAAATGAAACCAATAATAATAAGATTGTACACAAAATAAAGAAAAATTGCATTATGCATAGAGATGTCACATTTTGGAAATCTGAGAACTAAATCAATGTCCAGGTGATTGCCATCATGGGAGTTCTATCAAGTTATATTTCCTCATCTTATGCTTCAAATCCAAACGGTAGCAAAGCAAGGCTTGCACATATTTTTACATGTATTAAAGCAAATTGGACAAAAATTCTTCATAGTTTGTGATTTTGCTTCAGTCATTATTTTCAAGGTGACTTCTCATATTTTTCTTATAGGGCCCCAAAGGAGATCCTGGCCCAGTGGTATGTATATTCCCATGTTTTGTGTCATTTAGAAAATACATTTTTATTAGTGTTAAGAAGAGCTTCAGGAGGGATGCCTGCCTTCTGAGATGTTTGTCAGTGAGCATGCAGGCAGCAGGCCCACTCCTCATCTCAGAAAGCCTCAGTCCTGATGTCACTGCCCTTGACATTCCCCCATCAGTGCGTTTGTAGAAATCACCCTGGGCTGGAAAGAGATACATATAAAGCTCCTGAGAAATAGAGCACTGTCTTCCAATAGAACTATTTTGATGATCGTGAAAGTAGATTATGAAAGAAAAATATTAGTGGATCATGAAAGAAAAGTATTTATTGAAAAGAAATTCTTTAAGATGTCTGCCATATCTCCCAAAACGACAACAGAGATAGGGGCAGTTTATTTACTTTCAGTCAGAGGCAGTTTTTCTGGAGGAGATTTGGTGAGCTGTGATAACCCCGTTTACTGGGAATGATGTGTCGGGAGGTTAACCCTCCGCCTGGGGAGACATCCTGTCCTCCAGCCCCCGAAGGATGATGACTGTGGTCAGGCATCCTCCTCAACCACGAGGCGTCCCTGGAAAAGTTCTGCCAAATGCAGTTAGATTACTTTTATTCCCTGGCTGACTTTTCTGTCATGTCCTTTACAAGCAGATACTCTATCCTTCATATTTCATTTCTCTGTACTTTGACCTTTGGATATATGCTTGAAACTCAGATGTACCTGAAACTGATATAAATTTTCAAAGCACTTTCCATTGCCATGAGAAGAGACTGAAGGCCCTTTCGTTACAGTAGAGTTTGGTAAAACTAGATGGATAAATTTTAAACAAGCAGGACAGCCATAAAAAGCAATCTTTTCGCATCTAAATACATTTTCAAAGGAGATGCATGAAAGAGCTTTTTGTTGTTGTTGTTATTTGGCAATTAAAAATTGATTTGTTATCCCCTAAAATCATGATTTAACCCAGTTAGAAGCATTTTCCAAATGTGTCATGTGAGAGTTTCCTTTGTTTTGTTACTCATGCTGTGCTTTCTTTATCTGTAACATTTTTAATGCTTTCATCCACTATATCCTTCATTCCAATTTCAATCTTCTTTCATGTTATTGATAAAAATTTCCTCTCAGTATTTCCTTCTGTCACACACACACACACACATCCCTTCTGGATCATTTAGGAGCACACAGGCTTCTCACTGCCTTCCCCGAAACACCAAAGTTTTTTCATTAGGTGAGAAAAAAGTATAATAATAAAGGATAAGTTATAATTCATTTGGATTGGAAAGTGGGTGGTAACAAAAATGTAGATAGATGTGAGTAGAATCTGAAGAGATGAGGCTTTGATTTTTCTTAGTTGCAACAAAGGATAAAGAATAAACACTAAGTGAAGGGTGTTCCTTGCTTTTAGAAACATGAATCAAGTGGGTGAAGCACAAAATTAGAATCATAAAATGTGAAATCATGAAATTAACTACTGTGTAATCCTTCAGGTTTATCTTAGATAAAACTTTAGATTATTCCTTTGGAATTCATGTTACCAGTTGCCCCTAAGTAGAGAAATACTACCTCATACCACAGAGATAAGCCAAGAATGGTGGAATCACAGGTCACTGAATAGAGTGAAGTGAAAGTCATTCAGTCGTGTCCGACTCTTTGCGACCCCATGGACTATACAGTCCATGGAATTCTCCAGGCCAGAATACTGGAATGGGAAGCTGTTCCCTTCTCCAGGGGATCTTCCCAACCAAGGGCTCGAACCCAGGTCTCCCGCCTTGCAGGTGGATTCTTTACTAGCTGAGCCACTAGGGAAACCTAAGAACACTGGAGTGGGTAGCCTATTGCTTCTCCAGCAGATCTTCCCAACCCAGGAATCAAACCCAGGTCTCCCGCCTTGCAGGCGGGTTCTTTACCAGCTGAGCCACCAGGTCACTGAATAGACAATGGAAACTCCCCTTGGGGCTTGGGGGAAGATTTACTCTTCCAGCCTCCTTCAAACCCCAGGCCACCAGATCTGCATCACTGTTTCTAATCTTTTCAGTGAAACTGTGCAGATAAAAATCACCCTTAATTGAATTTATTCTTTCCTGAGGTGATCCATTTCATTCCCTTGGTGTTCAATTTATAATTGGTTTTCAATTGAATATTTATTATTAGCTACTTTCAAACAAATGTCGACCGATTGGCTGAGCACTGTTCAACCAATTCTTCTGTCTTAAGGATAACTGAGAATATAAACAAAGAGAATCAAAGAGCTTATTTCCTTTGTCAATGGCCTCTATTACAGAGCTTCATGCAGAATAGAATCTAAACATCTTTTTTCTGATTGGCAGGTTACCTATTGGTAGATGTCTAAAAAGATTTTTGGAGCAAAGAAAGTATCCAGATCATATGCTTCTCATTAAGCATCTCATAATAAGGACAATATCATAACTCATAATAGAAGTTAATGTTGGTAGTATTTTTGAAGTAGATTAGCATTAGGCATGCAAAAATACATTTATAGAGAATGAACTTGGAAAGCTACATTTTCTATATGATTATGTTGAAAGCATCCAGTGTCCTGAAAACATATTTGTAGTTAACATTAATTCATGGTTCACAGCAAACTGTGGAAAATTCTTAAAGAGATGGGAATACCAGACCACTTTATCTATCTCCTGAGAAACCTGTATGCAGATCGAGAAGCAATAGTTAGAACTGGACATGGAACAATGGAGTGGTTCAAAATTGGGAAAGGAGTACATCAAGGCTGCTTATTTAACTCACATGCAGAGTACATCATGTGAAAAGCCAGCCTGGATGAATCACAAGCTGGAATCAAGATTGCCAGGAGAAATATCAACCTCAGATAAGCAGATGATACCACTCTAATGGCAGAAAGTGAAGAGGAACTAAAGAGCCTCTTGATGAGGGTGAAAGAATAGAGTGAAAAAGCTAGCTTCAAGTTCAACATTCAAAAAACTAAGATCGTGGCATCTGGTCCCATCACTTCATGGCAAATAGGTGGAAAAAACAGATTTGATTGTGACAGATTTTATTTTCTTGGGCTCCAAAATTACTGTGGACAGTGGCTGCAGCCTTGACAATACAAGAATCTTGCTCCTGGGAAGGAAAGCTATGACAAACATAAACAACGTTTAAAAATAGAGACGTCAGCTTGCTGACAAAGATCCTTTGCTAGTCAAAGCTATGGTTTTTCCAGTAGTCATGTACGGATATGAGTGAAAGTGAAAGTGAAACTCGCTCAGTCATGTCTGACTCTTTGCAACCCCATGGACTATAGCCTGTCAGGCTCCTCTGTCCATGGAATTCTCCAGGCAAGAATACTGGAGTGGGTAGCCTTTCCCTTCTCCAGGGAATCTTCCCAACCCAGGAATCGAACCCAGGTCTCACGCATTGAAGGTGGATTCTTTACCGTCTGAGCCACGGATATGAGAGTTGGACTGTAAAGAAGACTAAGCCCTGAAAAACTGATTCTTTCAAATTGCGTTGCTGGAGAAAGACTCTTGAGAGTCCCTGGACTGCAAGGAGATCAAACCAGTCAATCCTAAAGGAAATCAACCCTAAATATTCATTGGAAGAACTGATGCTGAAGCTCCAATACTTTGGCCACCTTATATGAAGAGTTGACTCTTTGGAAAAGACCCTGATGCTGGGAAAGATTGAAAGCAAAAGGGGAAGGGGGCAACAGAGGATGAGATGGTTAGATAGCATCACTGACTCAATGGACATCAATTTGAGCCAACTGTGAGACATAGTGAAGGACAGGGAAGCCTGGTATGCCACAGTCCATGAGGCTGCAAAATTGGACACAACGTAGTGACTGAACAACAACAATCAACCCACTTAGTCTGTCTTAATTTAAAACCCCTAATGTTTATTGTTATAAGTTAGCAGCTTCCTTCACCCTAACCTTTCTAAATGGGTTCCTTGAGAACCTAAAGTTTACAGTCAGCTGTGACCATACAGCAGCATATGTAACAGATATTTTTTTAACAGAAAGGCTTATTCATCTCCTCTCAGTGACCCATCAGCAGTAACTGCCTCTGGGGCTGTCCTCTGAAGCGCCAAAGTTCATGTCCAGCTCCAGGGAATATTGAGGGATGATAAACTTTGGTTTGAGAGCTCCATCTTTAGTCTTGTTTTCTGACAATCTGGAAGCCTTAGGTACCTCACAAATGCAAAGTTTATTAAAGCCCAGCCTTTTCTTCTATCTCTTACTGAAATTGGAATTATCACTGACTAGAGGAATTCATTCAGAGCAGATTCTTAATCAGATTAAAAATGGTTTTTTTAAAAATACTCATACTTCAGGGAATAGCTCTATTTTCTAACTGTTTTCAAATACCAAATGCAAGAATACAGATGCTTAAAAATAGAGCATACTGTTTAATTGCTAAATTACCAATCAGTGTTTGAGAGAGTACTTTCTAGGCAAAAAATAAAAAATCCTCGCTTTTGAAATCAATGATTTAAAAACCTTTGATTGTTGCTTTTGTGTTCTTATGTTCATATTTAACAGGGAGAACCTGGTGCAATGGGGTTGCCAGGACTAGAAGGCTTTCCTGGTATAAAGGTAAGTGCAAGGTTAAGCATGTGTTCACCAGGTCAACATTCAAAAATGTTTATTGAGCACCTACCATTGGACCAGGAGCTGTTTTAGGTTTGGGGATACCTAAGAGAACAAAATAGACAGAAACCTCTGTCTTTGTGAAAATTATGTTCTAAGCAGGGAATACAGAAACTAAGAATAAATACAAATAACTAATAATATTGTTAGTAAGTGCTGTGGAAAGAAAGAAAAAGTAGACGAGATTGAAGGGCATCAGGAGTGCGGAAGGGGAGGGTGTGATTTTAAATCAGGTGGTCTGAGAAATCAGGAACTAAGCAGACTTGGAAGGGCTGGGGGGGGGGGTGGCCAGTTAGCTAAGCCCCTGAAGCCAGAAGGAAGAATGTTCCCGGCAAGATGAGTAAGTTCCTGAGATGTAATGTATAGCAGGGTGATGCTAGGTAACAATACTAAACTGTATGCTTGAAATTCGCTAAGTGTTCTCAACACACACACACAGTGACCTGTGTGAGGTGATGGAGACGTGAATTAGCTTGATTATGGCGATCATTTGCCGATATATATGTATATCACATCGTCAAACTGTACACCTTAAATATATACAACTAGAAAAAGAAGGTTTTAAATGCCCTGAGACAGGAGCATTCCCGTACATTCAAGGAGACCTGGGGAGTGAGTGAGGGGAGCATGCCAGGAGATCAGGTCAGAGAGGTGGGGTGGAGGTGAGGAGCAGCCCTGCCCAGCAGTGCTGCTTGCTGGCCCGTGGAGGACCAGGGCCAATCTGCAAGTTCTGTCATGGGTTTGGAGGCAGCATAAGCACATAGATGGAGAGCAAGCATATAAACAACTTGACTTTTGACATTGCCATAATATCCAAACATGAGACCCACATTGGTTCATGATGCATTAGAAAATAAATAAGCAAGTAAATTGCTCCTTCAGAAGCACTAATTAATAAAGAGGCTTATCGGCCATCGTAGACTTTCTCTGTCACTCTGAGTGAAATACGGAGCCAGTGGTGGTTTCTGAGTAGAAAAGTGACAGACCTGCAGCTGGAGTGTAAGGAAAGCTCCTCTGTCCATGGGATTCTGCAGGCAAGAATACTGGAGTGGATTGCCATGCTCTCCTCCAGGGGATCTTCCTGACCCAGGGGTCGAACCCATGTCTCTTACATGTGCTGTGCTGGCAAGCGGGTTCTTTACCAGTAGCACCGCCTGGAAGCCCAATGGGACAGGGAAGACACAGACTATACCCATATATGGGGCTCAGACAGGAGCAGAATCAGCGGAGCTCCTGAGGAGGCTGAGGCTCTGGACATGTTGTGAAGGAAGGGCAATAAGACTGACGGGATGTGGGTCTAAGAGAAGAATCAGGGATGGCTCCAATGTGCTTGACCTGAGCCCCTGAGATGATGGCATGTTATCAACAGAAATGAGGAAAGCGCTACACAGAGTCTGTTTGGAGAGGGTAGGATGAGAATGATCCATAGTATAATTTTGGACGTGGGACCAATTATGGGAATTATCTACTAGACAGCATAGTGGGGGTACTGCAGTAGGTGGTACAATAGAAGAGTATGGGGCTTAAAAAGAGGTCTAAGTGCAGATATAAATTGATTGTGTGAGCCTATAGGTGCTATCTGAAAGTCAAGAGGCTGGATAAGATCACCAAGAGAATGACAACAGATTTTTTTTTTTTTAAGAGAAGAGGATCACGGACTGAGCCTTGAAGCCCTCCAATATTAAGATCAGGAAGAAAGCAGGGGGTGAGCAAGGGAGACTTAGATGCAGGGACCAGAGAAATAAGAGGAAATGTTGGTGCCCTGGAAATCAAGCGAAGATGGTGTATGGAGAAGAGTGATCATCTGTCTCGTATCCTGCAAATGGGTCGAGTAGGATGGCCACGTAGGAACCGTTCATCAGAGAAATGATTACTGTTCCACTGTGGTAGTAGGAAAAATTTCTGGACTTGAATGGTCTAAGAGAGAATGACAAAGAAAAAAAAAAAGATTTAGACAAAGCAAAAATAATGCTCAAGGACTTCTGCTGCAAAGGAGAGTAAAGAAACAGGCCAGCAGCTACCGGAGGAAGCTAGGTTCCATAAAGTAGATTTTAAGACCACAGAGGAACCGGACTGTTTCTAGGCTAAAGGAAAGGTCTGGTTTAGTAAAGGGGAAGGAGCGACGAGATAGCAGGAGAGGGGAGAAGTGCTGGAACGGCATCCTTAGTAGCTAAGAGGGAAGGAACCTGGGGCATAAATGCAGGGCTTGGCTTCAGAGAGGAGCCCAGATAGTTCATCTGTGGGAGCTGGTTGGAACCAAAGTACAGGGGTACAGGAGCGGGGACACGGGCACATGCATTGATTGGAGTCTATAGAAGTTCTTTTCTGATTGCTTCTGTTTTCTGAGAGATGGAGGATCAAGGTCTCATCTGAGGGTGAGGTAGGGAGAAGAGTTTGGAAGTTTGAGGAAAAGGTCTTCTACGAGAGGGCAAGTCCAGGAACCACAGAGTGTGGTGGCTGAGCAGAAGCCCCTCGAGACTCATGGTCGGAAACTGAAATGAGACCAGTCAGTGAGACTGTGTCCATGCGCACAAAGCAGGAAGGGATCTGGGTTTAAACGAGTTCCCGTTTTGGCAAATAAGTGAGAGAAGTGCGGATGGGACTGTGAGCCAGCAGTATATAGGGAGAGATTATAACCAGTGACCATGGGATCTAAACTAGATACATGAGCAAGAGGGGCCATCTAGGGAGTGAAGGAGCATGAAAACTTTTCTACCAGGGATGGTAGAGAGATCTTTGTGACATCGCAATTTGTGGGGGGAGAGGGGGGGTTCAAGCTACTCAAGGGAGTGATTTACAGCGAGGGAAGATGGTGGTCCAAGATCGGAATGCAGGCAGTGGAGGTTACAGAGAGATATTGTTTTTGATTAGGTCTCAGGTATAATTATGGAAATAAGAGTTCTGCCAGATAATTAAATTAGACTGATTCAAAGTACTGTGAGACCCGGTTGTTGGAAGGACCATATTATCAGACAGGAGCCCTCTTAACTTCATCTTTATCAGATATGCAAATATTTCCATTGAATTAAAAGCCCCAGTGCATTCATTTCCAGGGAAAAAACCCTGCAGTTTAAAAAAGCAAAGTGGAACTGAGGACTATCTGTTTAGGTCCTTCACCCATTTTTCTGCTAGTTCTTTTTTTTTTTTTTAACTGTAGCTATCTATGGTTTATATACTGAAGACACTACTTCTATATTATATGATGGAGGCTTTATCCTAGTTGGTCCTTGCCTTTCAGTTTTATGTTTAGTCTTAGCAGAATTTATATGGAGTATAATATAAAGAGAGGAATTAGACTTTTTCAAAGAAATTATTCAATTATTAGCACTATTTGTTGAATAATACAGCCCTTTCTTTACTAAAACCCTATTGTAAATGTTGGTCTGTTCCTGAAGTTGCTGTTATATTGCATTGATATACTGCTTAATCTTGGGCCAATATTCCATATTTCAATTATTATAGCTTTATTGCATGCTGAAATATGGTATTGCTAATGTCTTTATTATTCCTTTTACTTTTTCTCTTATCCTCAAGTATATTTATTATCCCAAGTGAACTTTAATATCATTTGATCAAGCTACAATTTGTAAAAATTGCATTAAATTTATAAATTAGTTTGGGCACAATGACACCTTTACAGCGCTGTCTTGCCCTCCAAGAACAAAACATCTCTCTCCGTTTAATCAAATCTTCTTTTATGTCCCTCAGTGAACTTACGGAGTTTTTTAATGTTGATTCTGCCCAACAAAAATTGCCATTTTATTGCCCCATATATAACCATAAGTATTTTTAGCCTTGTCAGCTTTATCTAAAATACCACACTGCCTTTGGAAAAAAGGTTGAGTCATTCCACTGCTCAGAGAAATTCCAGGGGTCTTCTTATGGGCCTCATGAGGAGAAACTACAAAATCCTTAGTTCTAAACACATTCATTTTAACCCAACATCCAATGAGCTTCCAAAAGTCTATTGAAAGCTTTTCAGAAGACATTCAAGGTCTTAGTCTTTTAATTATTGGTAATAAGTTTCTTTTGAATATGTGGAAGAAAAGTATTGGCTAATTTTACCTGTAAGTATTATGGGGTTCTGTCTTAAAGAGTAGGTTAACAGAAATGATACCATGAATGCTTATTTTCATTGGTATTATTATTTGCTTTGGTATTCTGGGGGAAAAGAGACAGAAAAGTCTTTAGTAGGTTCCACTGGCTGCCGTTCTTATTTTGTCCTTTCCCCATCTGGCCTTTAGCTTCATACCAGCTAATATCGGCAACATTTATAAGTTCCGAAGAGAAGCTTTACCAAATCCAAATCATTATTTGAGCATCAGTTTTGGCAGTGGAGATTGAATGGGTTTGATTCTAAGCAGTACATGTTTTTTTTCAGGGAGATCGAGGGCCAGCAGGCCCCCCGGGAGCAGCAGGAATCTCGGTGAGTTCAGTTTATCTCACGTTGTTCTCAAAGGTACCAACCGCCTAAAGGGCTGGGAGCACAGGGTGACTCCTGAAACTCCCAGTTTAAGAAACAAAACCAAAAAAAAAAAAAGTTATTTTAAACCCACCTGTTCCTCTCCCACCTCAAAAATGCTCCTGTCTTTATTTTCATCTTTTAAACTTTTTCCTTTGTTTTTTCTTCCCAACTCACTTTCACGTGGGGAGGGAAAGCCCATTACCTGCGCCAGCGCATCAGTACCACAGCTCTGAGAAGCGTGTTGGGTTTCTCTATTCTTGTAATATTTCAAGGTTTCTTAATCTTCAGAAGGCAAAGTTCTCATCCTCAGGCAATGTGCTTCAGTATCTTCGTATTAAGCTGCCATCTGCCTGAGTTTTCCCTCAGCCTGGTGTTATTAGCGGAGCTTTATTGCTGCTAATGTTTCCTCATAAACTAGCCCTTTAAGCCTCTCAATCATTTTTGTTGCTCTCTGGTGTCAAATGTTTTAAATCTCATCAAGGTCTTTTCAAATGAATAGGAAGTGCTCCAGGAAAGGTTAAAATCATTTCTCAGAGCCCTAGGGATCATTTTGATCTTCATTCATGATGCTCTAATTAAAATTTTGTGGTCAGGCTTTATGAATAAGAGCTCATTTATCCTCACCAGGTGTCCTGCAGGGTGAGCCAGGGTAGGAAAGTCAGTGGAAGCCCTGTACTTCAATCACAGGAACATGAGGAAAACAAGAAAGGGCCCTACCATCTCCGCACCACCCACTGACCTCTGCCAACACCCACCAGCACCAGAGCCTCCCAACAATCCCCCCACCTCCATCCCTCAAAAGGCTAGCAGCCACTCTGCTTCCCTCTGTTTCATTGCTGAACCTAATAAGAAAAGATAAAGACTCATCCACATGGCAAACCACTATCCTTGCCTATAAAATCCCATGGGCAGAGGAGCCTGGTGGGCTGCAGTCCATAGGGTGGCAAAGAGTTGGGCACAACTGAGTGACTAACACACTCCATAGAGAGGCATCCTGTATGGAGGATGACATCCCCTTCTTTAGCTGTTTTAGGTCAAGTCTAGTCTTAGTATGATTGTAAAAGTCACATGAAAATATTTTATTTAGCAAGCACTGCAGGGTTTTTATTGTTCAGTCACTAAGTCCTGTCAACCTCTGTGACCCCATGAACTACAGCACACCAGGCTTCCCTGTTCTTCACTATCTCCTGGAATTTGCTCAGATTCATGTCTATCAAGTCAGTGATGCCATCCAGGAGATTTTGTACCAGAAAGCATTCTTCTTGAAAACTGGCTCACACTTAATCCCGTTCCTTCCCACTCTCCCCAGCTCCCTACTGTTCCTAGCAACATATTTGCACCTGCCTTTGGGATCACCTTGGGTCCCCTTAAAACCTGCATCTCTCATATTCACACCCCATTTTTGTTTCCATATGGTATGGTGAGATGTAGTGCCCTACTGTATTCATCCAGGTGGGACTATATATATTATGTTCAACTAAGTCTGCCGTAAAAGGGAAAATACTAGCAACCACTGAAGTATTTAAAAGATCAGTGACAGACTCAAAAGACAATCCGAATGAATAATTCCAAGAATATTTTTGAAGGATGCAGCATGATTGAAACTGGAGGCTTCCCTGTTACTTGTTTGGGTAAATCTAATACATTTACCTAAAATGCAGTTTTCATATCTCATCATTAAGAAGATTAACTGACAATTACAAAAATGAGGAAGGGTTAAAAAAATGGCATGCTATATATATAAAACTGGCTATAAAAAAAAGTTTAAAAACTGTTACTTTATTTTTTATAACTGGACTTTACTGTGGCTCCGAAAATGAAATAGTTCAAAGATTCTGGAAATAGCTACACACCAGTGTGAGTATACTTAATGCCACTGAATTGTACACATAAAATGGTTAAAATGGTGGATTTCAAGTTATGTATGCTGCTGCTGCTAAGTCGCTTCAGTCGTGTCCGACTCTGTGTGACCCCATAGACAGCAGCCCACCAGCTTCCCCCGTTCCTGGGATTCTCCAGGCAAGAACACTGGAGTGGGTTGCCATTTCCTTCTCCAATGCGTGAAAGTGAAGTTGCTCAGTTGTGTCTGACTCCTAGTGATCCCATGGACTGCAGCCTACCAGGCTCCTCCATCCATGGGGTTTTCCAGGCTAGAGGACTGGAGTGGGGTGCCATTGCCTTTCTCCCCACGTTATGTATATTTCACAACAATAAAAGTAAAAAATTTAAGGTGATGGTTCTGGTTGAAGCAGGGATGTTCACTTGCTTTGCACATCACAGATCTTTGCTGAGAATCAGAGGGCCCAGTCCTACTCCGCCTAGAAGTCTGTCCCTTTCTAGTGTGTAAACAGGCCATCCAGGGCCTTTCCTTGGCTCTTCCTCTGCTCCTTTCTGGGATAGCAGGTGGGTCCCGGGGGCACCGTGCCCTCCCCAGGTCCTCTGAGATCCCTGCTGGCACTGCCTGGCCTTTGGGATCTTCATCTGGAGCTCCAGGTGCTGAGTCCATGCCAAGACCCTTTGGAACACTGGCTTTCTCAGCTCTAACACATGCCCTAAGTCAGGTCCATGAGATTCCAGGAGCTCCTGCTGCACTTGGGCAGTGGGGAGCCAGGATACCATCTCAGGCCTGTGTCTGCCTCGCTTCACCACTCAGCCATCGCTGACCTGCCAAGGGGCCTTTTGACCTCCAAAGGACCTGCCAAGAGTTCTACACAGCAAGTAGAGAAAAAGCCCAGGTTTCCCTCCCTGGAAACCTTCTGGGATGTCTATGGTCTCAGCCCCACACCAACATCCCCATCCACATAAGATTCAAGGGGCAGGAGGTGGCTCCTCAAGGACAGGATCCTTGGGCCTGGTCTGGACACTTGGGCTCATGCCCACTGTGACCTATGCTGGTCCATCTTCCACTCTGCTCTGTCTCAGAGGTCTCTCTGGTTCACAATGTCTCTGTCCTCAGTCCTCCAGGCCTTCTGTGCTGGAGGACTTCTGGCTGGCCGTAGCTCAGCGGTTCCTTCGACTACAAAGTGATTAAATTACTCTCTCTGAGGGTGGTTCAAGACCCACAGGTGCTCTCCAGTCCTTTTTTAGATGCCAGGATCCAGCACGGGAGATCCCACCCATGACAAGGACATGTGGAAGAGGCCTGATAAGCAAGGCTTCAGGACTCGGGGGGCTCCCTGGACCTGCATCTACCCCATAACCAGAATCTGTCTGTCTTACTATTTTGTGACTTTCACCAACTCTTCTGACATTAACAGGGTGCTATCCCTGACCACCTTTCTCTGGAGAAAATCAACTTAGGGCTCTAGCTAATAAGTCTCCTGGACATGAAAGGAATATTTCAAATCAAACCCCGCTGTTAGCATTCTAGCTTGCCTGACAGGTTTATCCAGACTGGTCAAAGTCAGACCAGTTTGTCCTCTCCTTTCCAACAAAAAGGTTTTGCAAATCAAACATGCTTCTTTCCAGGCTATCTTACTATGAATGCAAAAAACTTCTTGTGAAATTCAAGGTCTAGGACTTCTATTGGAGAAGGCAATGGCAACCCATTCCAGTACTCTTGCCTGGAAAATCCCATGGACAGAGGAGCCTGGAAGGCTGCAGTCCATGGGGTCACTAAGAGTCGGACACAACCGAGCAACTTCACTTTCACTTTTCACTTTCATGCATTGGAGAAGGAAATGGCAACCCACTCCAGTGTTCTTGCCTGGAAAATCCCAGGGACGGGGGAGCCTGGTGGGTTTCTGCCTATGGGGTTGCACAGAGTCAGATACGACTGAAGCAACTTAGCAGCAGCAGCAGCAGGCCTTCTATGAACCTTTGTGCCCTCCTTTCCCTAAGGTAAAGAAGAGCTGCTTGTCAAACAAGAGGGATTCCCAGAAATTAGGATATATTCGTTTAGTATTTTCAAAATTCTTTTTTTAATTAATTTATTTTAATTGGAAGATAATTACTTTACAATATTGTGGTTTTTGCCATACATCAACATGAATCAGCCATGGGTGTACATGTGTCCCCCCATCTTGAACCCCTCATCCACCTCCCTCCCCACCTCATCCCTCTGGGTTGTCCCAGGGGCACCAGCTTTGAGTGCCCTGCCTCATGCATTGAACTTGCATTGGTCATCTGTTTTACATATGGTAACATACATGTTTCAAAGAGATTCTCTCACATCATCCTACCCTGGCCTTCTCCCACAGAGTCCAAAATTCTGTTCTTTACGTTTGTGTCTCTTTTGCTGCCTTGCATATAGGATTATCATTGCCATCTTTCTAAATTCCATATATATGCGTTAATATACAGTATTGATGTTTCCCTTTCTGATTTACTTCACTGTGTATAATAGGCTCCAGTTTCACTCAGCTCATTAGAATTGACTCAAATGCATTCCTTTTTATAGCTGAGTAATATTCCATTGTGTATATGTACCACAACTTCCTTATCCATTCATCTGCCAGTAGACATCTAGGTTGCTTCCACGTCCTAGCTATTTTAAACACTGCTGCAATGAATTCTGGTTTCCTCAGTGTGTATGCCCAGCAGTGGATTGCTGAGTTGTATGGCAGTTCTATTTCCAGTTTTTAAAGGAATCTCCACACTGTTCTCCATAGTGGCTATACCAGTTTGCATTCCCACCAACAATGTAAGAGAGTTCCCTTTTCTCCATACCCTCTCCAGCATTGTTTGTAGACTTTTTAATGGTGGCCATTCTGACCCACGTGAGATGATACCTCATTGTGGTTTTGATTTGCATTTCTCTAATAATGAGTGATGTTGGCCATCTTTTTGTGTGTTTATTATCAATCTGTATGTCTTCCTTGGAGAAATGGCTGTTTAGTTCTTTGGCCCACTTTTTGTTTGGGTTTGTTTTTCTGGTATTGGGCTGCATGAACTGCTTGTATATTTTGGAGATTAATTATTTGTCAGTTGCTTTGTTTGCTATTAGTTTCTCCCATTCTGAAAGCTGTCTTTTCACCTTGCTTATAGTTTCCTTCATTGTGCAAAAACTTTTAATTCAGTCCCATTTGTTTATTTTTGCTTTTATTTCCATTACTCTGGGAGGTGGGTCATAGAGGATCTTGCTGTGATTTATGTCAGAGAGTGTTCTGCCTATGTTTTCCTCTAAGAGTTTTATAGTTTCTGGCCTTACATATAGATCTTCAATCCATTTTGAGTTTATTTTTGTGTATGGTGTTAGAAAGTGTTCTAGTTTCATTCTTTTATATGTGGTTGACTGGTTGACCAGTTTTCATAGCACAACACTTGTCTTTTCTCCATTGTATACTTTTGCCTCCTTTGTCAAGATAAGGTGTCTATAAGTGCTTGGATTTATCTCTGTACTTTCTATTTTGTTCCATTATTTCTGTCTTTGTGCCAGTACCATACTGTCTTGATGACTGTAGCTTTGTAGTATTGCCTGAAGTCAAGAAGATTGATTCCTCCCATTCCATTCTTCTTTGTCAATATTGTTTTGGCTATTCAAGGTTTTTTGTTATTATTATTCAAGGTTTTTTGTGTTTCCACACAAATTGTGAAATTATTTTTTTTTAGTTCTGTGAAAAATACCATTGGTAGCTTGTTATAATGGCACCCCACTCCAGTATTTTGCCTGGAAAATCTCATGGATGGAGGAGCCTGGTGTGCTGCAGTCCATGGGGTTGCTAAGAGTTGGACACAACTGAGCGACTTCACTTTCACTTTTCACTTTCATGTATTGGAGAAGGAAATGGCAACCCACTCCAGTGTTCTTGCCTGGAGAATCCCAGGGACAGCAGAGCCTAGTGGGATGCATAGTCCAGTCTATGGGGTCTCACAGAGTCGAACATGACTGAAGCGACTTAGCAGCAGCAACAGCAGCAGCAGCTTGATATAGGGATTGTGCTGAATCTACAGATTGCTTTGGGTAGTATACTCATTTTCACTATATTGATTCTTCCAGTCCACGAACATGTTATATTTCTACATCTATGGTAACAGGATCATACTTATCAATAATTACCTTAAATGTAAATGGGTTAAATACTCCAATCAAAAGACAAAGACTGGCCGAATGGATATAAAAACAAAACCCCTGTTTTGTTTTTGTCTGCAAGAGACCCACCTCAAACCTGGGGACACATACAGATTGAAAAATGAGGGACTGGAAACAGATATTTCATGAAAATGGAAACTAAAAGAAAGCTGGAGTAACAATACTCATATCACATAAAATAGACTTTGAAATAAAGACCAAAGAAGGGACAAAAAAGAGACAAAGAAGGAAACTACATAATGATGAAGGGATCAATCTGAGAAGACATAACAGTTATAAATATATTTGCACCCAACATAGAAGTACCTCAATACATAAGGCAAATGCTAAGAAGTATGAAGGGGGAAATTAACAGGAACACAATAATGGTGGGGGACTTTTATACACCTCTCACACTTATGGATAGATCAACCAAACAGAAAATTAGCAAGGAAACACAAACTTTAAATGCTACAATGGACAAGTTAGACCTAATTAATATCTACAGTGCATTTCACCCAAAAACAATGGATTTCACCTTTTTCTCAAGTGCACACAGAACATTCTCCAGGAAAGATTACACAAAAATCCCTTGCATTCCTATACACTAACAATGAGAAAACAGAAGGAGAAATTAAAGAAACAATCCCATTCACCATTGCAATGAAAAGAATAAAATACTTCAGTTCAGTTCAGTCACTCAATCATGTCTGACTCTCTGCAACCCCATGGACTGCAGCATGCCAGGCTTCCTTGTCCATCACCAAGTCCCAGAGCTTACTCAAACTCATGTCCATTGAGTCAGTGATGCCATCCAACCATGTCATCCTCTGTCATCCTTTTCTCCTGCTGCCTTCAATCTTTCCCAGCAGCCAGCAGGTCTTTTCCAATGAGACAGCTCTTCACATCAGGTGGCCAAAGTATTGGAATTTCAGCTTCAGCATCAGTCCTTCCAATGAATATTCAGGTCTGATTTCATTTAGGATGGACTGGTTGGATCTCCTTGCAGTCCAAGGAACTCTCAAGAGTCTTCTCCAACACCACAGTTCAAAAGCATCAGTTCTTCGGCCCTCAGCTTCCTTTATAGTCCAACTCTCACATCCATACATGACTACTGAAAAAACCATAGCTTTGACTAGATGGAATTTTATTGGCAAAGCAATGTCTCTGGTTTTTAATATGCTGTGTAGGTTGGTCATAGCTTTTCTTCCAAGGAAAATTCATAAAATACTTAGGAATAAATTTACCTAAAGAAACAAAAGACCAATATATAGAAAACTATAAAACACTCATGAAAGCATTTTCATAATTCTTATCCTCCCTTCCCCTATCCCCCGCCACACACCCACACATGGATTGAGGGACTGCTTTCCTATCTGCACAGTGGAGTGTGGCCCGCAGACTCTGACCAGCAGGGATGGCGCATCAGTGTAGAGCCACACCTGCAGCACAGGTGCTACACACGTGGGTGAGGAAGGAAAACACGTGGCCTTATTCAGTAATTTAGCTCCTAACATTTCCTGGTAATCTGATTCCTCAGGGGAAACCCGGAGCCCCAGGCCCCCCAGGAATTCCAGGAGAACCGGTGAGTTGCCTGTTTCTGACTTAGTGATTGTCCTTGTGTTTACTACATGCAGTTCTAATGCTTTTCTTGGCAACTAATGTTTGTCTATGGACATGTCTACAGGGGGAGAGAGGCCCTGTTGGAGACGTAGGTTTCCCTGGACCAGAAGGACCCTCAGGAAAGCCTGTAAGTCTTTTTCATTGTTTAAAATTTGCTTGTTTAAGAAAAGTTCTCAGCATTGCCTCTTTACTTGTCACCTCAGAAAGTGAGATTTGAATACAGAGTTTCTGAGGAAGTGAAAGCAGTTCTGCTGATGGCTTCTTGGGGTGTGGTTCTCCCTGATGGCCCAGCTCCCTGTGAGTATGTCTTAAATCACCATGGGAACAGTGAGGCCTTTTATTTTAAGTGTCAGGAAATTAGACTCATTATTTCTTAGGTCTAATGTTCTCAGCGGAGTGAAAAATGAAATGGCCTGTCATATCCTGAAATATGCAGACTCGCAGATTTAACACCTGTGTGTGGAGCTACAGTAGAAAGAGGCTCTGTCTTCAGGTACCCTCCTTTATCTGTGGACTTGTTCTTACACCTTCGTTAATTACTGCCAAACACTCACCCACTCATGTCCTAAAGGAGCTCTTGGCTACTGAGATATAATATTGATGTGACATTGTAATAGTCATTCTGATTAATTCAGTTCAAGTCAACATATACTCCGCTCATCCCTGCTATGTGCTAAGGGTGTGCAGGGCCCTGAGGGAGGGGTGTATAGAGAAATAAACAGGGTGCTCTTTATAGAAGTCCCTGCTCCCTCTGCCATGGACTGGGTGGGAGTGGGCTACTGTTAGGAGAGGGGGGCTGAAGGTGACCAAACAGCACAGAATTCAGGGGGCTGATCAGTCCCTGTGAAACCTCAGGGTTGCGGCATCCCCTGGCCACCATCTCCCCAGAGAAACAACGTGAAAAAACAGGAAGTATATGCAGTTTAGAGTCAGGGAAATCTGGGTTTGCAATATAACTCCAAGGGTTTGTGAGTCACTGCGGTCACATGACATGGTGTGATGTCCAGTGCCTGCCATGGAAGACGATCCGTTAACATTAGTCTCAATCTCTACCTCCTCTCCCCTGCCTTTTGCCAACTCCCCATCCCAGCCCCTGTAAGGCATTCTCAGATGCCATCATATTCCCAGGGAGTTATGCAAAAAGCAATTTATTCAGTCAGTGAATGCTTCTTGAGCACCTAGGACATGCCAGGCACTGTTCTGGGTGCTTGTAGCTCCTTGGATTTATACTCTAATGTAGGGATATGAACCAGAAACAAACATACATGATTCAGGTAGAAGCTGATCTAAGCAGGGTGAAGCCCTAGAGTAGCATTTCAATAGGGCAGTCAAACAGCGTCCAGCATTGGAGCAAACCCTGCATGGTAGGAGAGCTCAAGCCATGGGGAGGTCAGGTAGACAGCAGGGGGGGGGACAGGGGACATTGTTTCAAGAAAAAAGAATGGCTAGCAGAACCTTCTGTGTTGAAGGAAGGGCAGAAGGCACAAAGTCAAGAGTGAGGTGAGCTGAAGGAGAGCAGGAAAGACACAGAGGGAGAGACAGGCACAGTGGCCGGACTGTGAGGAACTTCTGAGTCAGGGATGGAGTTTGGGTTTCATTTGAAGTCTAATGGAGACCCACTGGAGCATTTGTAGCAGGTAAGGAAATGACTGGACTGCATTTCAAGGACTATGCCTGGAGAGCCGACCATAGGGAGCAGGGTAGAAGCAGAAAGAACCTTGAAGAAGCATTGCCATGATGTGTCTTGAAGGCAGAGCCATCAGTACTTGCTGATGGACCAGATGTAGTACGTGAGAAAGAGATACAGCAAAGCTGTGGTTTGGAGTCTGAGCAACCTGGTCAGTGTGGTACATTTGGTGAGACAGGAAAGACGGGAGATGGGTGAATTTGGAAGCAAAAACCAGGAGTTGTCTGCTGTAAAATGTTCATCTTAACACACTAGTAGACTGCCAAGTGGAAATGTCAAGTAAGCGGTGGATATATTCTTCTGGAATTAATGGAGAGGCCAGGACTGCAGAGATTGATTTGGGTCTTTCAACCTGAGCCTGGATGAAATGAGGTCACTGTGAACTGGGAAGTGAACAGAGCTGTTAGGAGAGGCTCTAGCCGAAGGACTGAGAACGGGCAGCCAGTAAGAGGTGAAGAAGCCCAGGCGAAGGAGAGTTTCTGTATGTTAAGGAAGCCAAGTGTTTAAGAGAATGGAGAGGAAACCATATGGAAGAGTATCAAGGGAGCTTAAAATTCTCCCCTGGGTTTGGAAATGGGGGAGAGAGTACAGCATGGTGGTATCATGATAAGAATGACCTGCTTGAGACCTTTCCTGGTGGTCTAGTGGTGAAGAATCTGCCTACCAATGCAGGAGACACGGCTTCCATCCTTGATCTGGGAAGATTCCACGTGCCGCAGAGCAACTAAGCCCACGCACCACGTCTACTGAGCCCACGCACCACGTCTACTGAGCCCACGCACCACGTCTACTGAGCCCACGCTGTGAGCCGCAACTACTGAGCCCGCATGCCTTGGGCCCGTGCTCTGAAGCAGAAGCCACTGCAATGAGAAGCCTGTGCACTGCTACCAGTGAACATCCACACACAGCAGCAGAGACCCATTCATAAAAGAATGGAAAGTGAAAATCTCCCAGTCGTGTCCAGCCCTTTGAGACCCCATGGACTATACAGTCCATGGACTTCTCCAAGCCAGAATACTGGAGTGGGTAGCCTTTCCCTTCTCCAGGGGATCTTCCCAACCCAGCGATCGAACCCAGGTCTCCCGCATTGCAGGCGGCTTCTTTACCAGCTAAGCCACAAATATAAAAAAAGAATGACTCTGTTGAAAGTGGACGAGACAAGAGAGTGGGCTCTGAGTCAGGAGAGAAGACTCACAAGTAGAAACTGGTCTTCACAAGGAACAGGGTAGAGCCTCCTTCTTAAGAGGAGCAAGGAGCAGAAGTCAGAGTTCTCATGAGCACAGGTAGGTGGGGCTGGAGGCAGAACAGTGAGTGGGTCCCCTACTGCTGTTTTCTCCGTGAAGGATGCAAGTCATCACTGACCATGAGGAACGGGCTGGTAATGCTGGTAACGCTTGAGGTCTCATGAGACAGGAAAATAAGTGCAGGTGCTTTTGGGAAGAAGGAGCCAAGTCGAGAAATACTGAGGGGTTGCTTGGGGGCTGCTGCCACAGGTGCAGGCCAGAACACCTGAGCAAGGGCCCCCTTCCTCTGCAGCCTCAGGCCACTGTTTAGAGGCAGGCATGTGGGAGATGGACACCTGAGTTAGAAAGAAGAGTAGGGGTCTTTCAGATAAGTGAAATGAGAGGGAGAAAGGTAAATCCGTTGACATTTTTGTAAAAATTTCTGAAACTGGGACCTTCCCCACCCCCTGCTGGTGATAAAGAACAAGTTAATAACATCTTCCTAGAGGAAAGAGATGGGCTTCCCTGATGGCTCAGTGATAAAGAATGTGCCTGCAAAGCAGAAGAGCCGGGTTTGATCCCTGGGTTGGGAAGATCCCTGGAGGAGGGCATGACAACCCACTCCAGTGTTCTTGCCTGGAGAATCCCATGGACAGAGGAGCCTGGCGGGCTACAGTCCATAGGGTCACACAGAGTTGGCCATGACTGAAGCAGTGAAGCAGCAGTAGCGGAGAAAAGAGAACAGATGTGACAGTCACTCATGAATTATAAAAGACAAAAAATTATCTATAAGTTTGTTCGTTTTCTTGTATTGTTATCAAAAACATGAATTACACTTTTACACCAGGTTTATCTTCTCTTATTCAAATGATATGGTTGTTTCTTTCACATTCTCTCCTTAACCAGCTTTATCTTTTGCTTGTTTCTGGATGGCATAAATCCTTAGAACTCAATGCTTCCGGCAACATGGGCTTAGTTAAAGTGCTCTAGGTAATTCCCAGGATGTTCAGGGAGGTTGGGGGACTGGGCTGGGTTCCCAATCCAGTGTGATTACAGCAGTGAAAACACTGCTTGTCGGGAGAGCCACCTTGTAGACTCTGTCCCAGCCCAACGAAAGTCTCCCAGGCTTTGCAGAGGAGGGAGTCCATGCACCTGCCTGCTGCCGAGAAATCACTTCCTCACCTTGGTCTCCCTCTTCAAATCAAATCTCAGAGACAAACCTGCTGTGGGGCTCTCAGTATCTGATGTGACCCTGAGTGCTTTACCTCCTTATACCTATCAGCCGGGGCTTCTCCTGGGCTCACGAATCTGCATGCAGGATGAGGCTTTATTACCAACTATGGAACTGCCTTGTAGAGTTTAAGAAGCTTCCAGTTTAATAAGTAGAAACCAGTATTTAATACTCTCAGAAAGCACAATTACAGATTTCTCACTGTCCTTTCCTATTTCCAACTAAAAAATAGCAGTTGTCTCTGGCTGACAGTGTATTTCATAGCAGGATCACTCTCTAGCCATGTTATGAAATTTCTCAAGCAACAACAGAGGCCGTTTACTGAGAATGACTCTCTTTGGTAGGAAAATTGTTGAAAGTGAAGAGTGAATATCATATACTGGCTACCCAGCTCCATGGGAAGGCTTCTTATTTCTCAGAATGGACCTAATGGAATAAGGGAGGAAAACAACCCTGGTGACTGTTTATAGTGAGCTAGGCCTTTTCTGTTATTTTCCTAAATCCCTAGTTTTAAGGCTATTATGTATCCTCGCTTTGTGAGTGGAGAAGCTGATGCTATAAAGGTTAAATAAATTGCCTGAAGTAAATGGAACTTGTAAGTTATAGAGTCAGAATTTGAACTTGGGGCTAATTCTGTCGATTTTGTTTTCTATTTCACCACACTGCCTCACCCAAATCTCAGTGGAGATATGATACAGTCCTTGAAACTTTACCCTTTTGTTGCATTTAATTATTTCTGTTAATGCAGAATCAGAAATACTGACCATTATTTGTCTTTACAGGGAATAAATGGAAAAGATGGATTACCAGGTGTTCAGGTATGGAACATGCCATTGGAAATAAATGTTCTAATACAAAACTACATCCAGATCACCTGCCAGAATTCCTGGTGGAGTAGATTGATGAGGAATCTTGGCATGCAGTGATTTTAGTGCTGATGTCTGTTTTTCAGGGCATCATGGGTAAGCCTGGAGAGAGAGGCCCCAAAGGAGAACGGGTATGTACGTTCCTACTATGACTGTTAAGTCCATCTCCACAACTGCCCCATCATTTGAATTACACTGTGATATTTTTAGACCCACTAAAAATCTCTTGATATGAAAAGCCTTAGGGTGTACATGAACCAACATCTCTGCCAGGCATAAAACAGGGCCATTCAAGGACCCAGCAGTAGGCAATACGGCAGATACACCTACCTGCTTGGCCTTTATTCACAACTATGTCTGGTTTGTGATCCCAGTTTGGAAAGCTCCTATGAGCCTCCTGTGTCAGATACATGACCCACTGTAACCATCACCCATGTGCTTTTCGCCTAGAGTAGGGTTTCTCCACCTCAGCATTGTTGATGGTTGGGGACAATAATTCTTTGTTGTAGGTGCCCGTCCCGCGTTTTGTTAAGATGTTTAGCAGCATGCCTGGCCTCCACCCACTAGACGCTGTACCATCAGCCTCGCTGCAGAACTGTCACCTTGCATTTTCACATGCCTCCCAGGGAGCAGAGGTGTTGTTGAGACCACCCCCGCCCCAGGCTGGGGGAATAATACTTGGTTGAGTAAGGGGCTGGGGTCAGAGGTAGAGAAAGACACACAGAGCTGCTAGTAATGCCAGTTCTGGTGGGTGTGTGCATTTAGTGTCGTTCTGGTTGTTGATATCAGTGTTGCAACTTCCCATTATTTTCTCTAAGAAACCTTAACATTTTCTACTAGAATTGGATTTATTACTCAGCCACAGGTTCCTTGAGCATTGTTATTTAGGGGTTCTAGTGAGGGCTTGTGTACATGTGTGTTGGGAGGGGGGGCATGTTCTTATGTACTGGTGTCTATTTTACTTATCATTACACAAATAATCTGGCTTCCCTGGTGGCTCAGTGGTAAATAATCTGCCTGCAAAGTAGGAGACCCAGGTTTGATTCCTGGGTTGGGAAGACCCCTTGGAGAAAGGAAATGGCAACTCACTCCAGTATTCCTGCCTGGGAAATCCCATGGACAGAGGAGCATGGCAGGTCACATGGGGTCACAAGGGTTCCATGGGATCACAAAGAGTCAGACATGACTTGATTATTGAACCACCACCAGCACCACACAAATAATCTATGATAATTGAAGGAAATACAAAAACAGAGAAACCATAAAGAAAAAAGAAGAACGTCTACCTTATGTCACTGCACAGAGATAAGCACTATCGATATTTTGGACCTATTTCCATCTCACTGTTATACATAAGGTAATATATACATTTGCTTAATGCATCGATGCAAGTGAGTGTATACTTTTTTAAAAAATACATTCATACTGTTTGGTAAATGACTTTTTTCACCTAACATATGATGACCATCTTTCCATGTCAGTAAACCTAGATCCACACGGACCTTTTAGTGGCTGTATGTTATTCCAGTATTTGAATATACCTTTTCCAAGGTATTTAGAAAATGCCTTGCCCCTTTTTCTGGGATATTTAGGTTCTTTCTAGTTTTCATAATGAACTTACTATAATAAACATCAGTCAGTTCAGTCGCTCAGTCATGTCCGACTCTTTGTGACCCCATGAATCGCAGCACGCCAGGCCTCCCTGTCCATCACCAACTCCCGGAGTTCACTCAAACTCACATCCATCGACTCGGCGATGCCATCCAGCCATCTCATCCTCTGTCATCCCCTCTCCTCCTGCCCCAATCCCTCCCAGCATCAGAGTGTTTTCCAATGAGTCAACTCTTCCCATGAGGTGGCCAAAGTCCTGGAGTTTCAGCTTTAGCATCATTCCTTCCAAAGAACACCCAGGACTGATCTCTTTTAGAATGGACTGGTTGGATCTCCTTGTAGTCCAAGGGACTCTCAAGAGTCTTCTCCAACACCACAGTTCAAAAGCATCAATTCTTCGGCACTCAGCTTTCTTCACAGTCCAACTCTCACATCCATACATACTACTGGAAAAACCATAGCCATGACTGGATGGACCTTTGTTGGCAAAGTAATGTCTCTGCTTTTAAATAGGCTATCTAGGTTGGTCATAACCCTCCTTCCAAGGAGTAAGCGTCTTTTAATTTCATGGCTGCAATCACCATCTGCAGTGATTTTGGAGCCCCCAAAAATAAAGTCTGGCACTGTTTCCACTCTTTCCCCATCTATTTCCCATGAAGTGATGGGACCAGATGCCATGATCCTCGTTTTCTGAATGTTGAGCTTTAAGCCAACTTTTTCACTCTCCTCTTTCACTTTCATCAAGAGGCTTTTTAGTTCCTCTTCACTTTCTGCCATAAGGGTGGTGTCATCTGCATATCTGAGGTTACTGATATTTCTCCCGGCAGTCTTGATTCCAGCTTGTGTTTCTTCCAGTCCAGCATTTCTCATGATGTACTCTGCATATAAGTTAAATAAGCAGGGTGACAATATACAGCCTTGATGTACACCTTTTCCTATTTGGAACCAGTCTGTTGTTCCATATCCAGTTCTAACTGTGGCTTCCTGACTTGCATATAGGTTTCTCAAGAGGCAGGTCAGGTGGTCTGGCATTCCCATCTCTTTCAGAATTTTCCACAATTTCTTCTGATCCACACAGTCAAAGGCTTTGGCATAGTCAAGAAAGCAGAAATAGATGTTTTTTTCTGGAACTCTCTTGCTCTTTCAATGATCCAGCAGATGTTGGCAATTTGATTTCTGGTTCCTCTGCCTTTTCTAAAACCAGCTTGAATATCTGGAAGTTCACGGTTCATGTATTGCTGAAGCCTGGCATGGAGAATTTTGAACATTACTTTACTAGCTTGTGAGATGAGTGAAGCTGTGCGGTAGTTTGAGCATTCTTTGGCATTGCCTTTCCTTGGGATTGGAATGAAAACTGACCTTTTCCAGTCCTGTGGCCACTGCTGAGTTGTCCAAATTTGCTGGCTTATTGAGTGCAGCACTTTCACAGCATCATCTTTCAGGATTTGAAATAGCTCAACTGAAATTCCATCACTTCCACTAGCTTTGTTTGTAGTGATGCTTTCTAAGGCCCACTTGACTTCACATTCCAGGATGTCTGGCTCTAGGTGAGTGATCACACCATCGTGATTATCTTGGTCATGAAAATCTTTTTTGTACAGTTCTTCTGTGTATTCTTGCCACCTCTTCTTAATATCTTCTGCTTCTCTTAGGTCCATACCATTTCTGTCCTTTATTGAGCCCATCTTTGCATGAAATGTTTCCTTGGTATCTCTAATTTTCTTGAAGAGATCTCTAGTCTTTCCCATTCTGTTGTTTTCCTCTATTTCTTTGCATTGATTGCTGAAGAAGGCTTTCTTATCTCTTCTTGCTATTCTTTGGAACTCTGCATTCAGATGCTTATATCTTTCATTTTTTCCTTTGCTTTTCACTTCTCCTCTTTTCACAGCTATTTGTAAGTCCTCCCCAGACAGCCATTTTGCTCTTTTGCATTCTTTTCCATGGGGATGGTCTTGATCCCTGTCTCCTGTACAATGTCACGAACCTCATTCCATAGTTCATCAGGCACTCTATCTATCAGATCTAGTCCCTTAAACCTATTTCTCACTTCCACTGTATAATCATAAGGGATTTGATTTAGGTCATACCTGAGTGGTCTAGTGGTCTTCCCTACTTTCTCACTTGTACCTAAATTATAAATAATTCTAATTGTGTTTATTTTGCACCTACTCAAGGTGTGCTAGTAGTTCTTCTGTTTCTTTTCTTTTCTTCTTATTTTGTCTTAGTCATCTCAGATATATTTCCAAATGTGACCCGGGTTGATATACTTGTATGAGACATATTTTTATAACTAAGGCAGTAGAATTTAAATTAGGTCCAAATGCTTTTCTTCTTTGTACTTGGCTTCTTTCTATATCTCTTCATTTAGTATCAGATATAACTCAGTAACTATTCATTCATTTCATTATTTTTTAAATCAGGAAAAATAGAGTTTGGACTTTTGAAGAAGACTCACAAATAGAAGAATAACACAGTAAAATACAGGGCAGGTCAATGTACCGATCTCTCATATTCAGTGTGATCATCACCTCCTGGAGCTGTGGAACTAATATTTGAAATATGGAAACTGAAATATCTGCCAACATAAATACATATTCATTCATTTATATTCCATCTCTCTCTCTCTCCCTCTTTCATACTCTCATGCACAAACTTATATGGTAGTAAACGCCTTGCAAGAAAAAGTCAGCATTAAAGAAAGTTCTCAGATTCAAGCACATCTAATTTGTTATGGCATCTCATTCAGTGATTTTTTAATAGTTCATTTACATTATTGAATGAATTATCTCAGTAATGACCTTCCACCCCAGTCACCTGCTTTGAACATTCCCAAAGGCAGTTTTTTCTCACCTTCCTCAGTCATGTCCCTTTAGGACATAGAATACACTCACACGTGTACACACACACAGACAAGTGCACACATGGGTAAAACATGAGTGCAGGAAAAAAACCACAGAAACTAACAAAGACCAAACATACAAGAGAAAGCACAAAAAGAATAAAGTACTTGATTTAGGAGAGATTTTGAGCATCCTGAAGCTTTTCCAAATGAAAGCTTTCAGTGATGAAATCTTCTCAGCCCTCTTCCTCTATCATCACAAAGGAGACCCAGGCCTGAAGTGGCAGCGCCACTGTAGACTTTCAGAAATGTCATCACTCTGGGCTGACACCGGGTGCAAGTAAGCTCATCACTGACTTTGAACTAGTGCCTTCTGTGTGCCAGTGCCGCTCTAGGCACTCTAGTGAGTAAACTCACTTCTCAGCATCATCTATTCGGTGGATACTGCTAATAGCCCCCCTTTAGGGAGAGGAAGCAGGGTGCAGGGAGTTTAATCCACTTTCCAAAGGCTCCACAGCTAACACATGCCAGTATGAATCCAGAACCTTTGCTAACATGGTTCTAGAAGAGATCATTCTAATTCATTTTTTCCCTTAACAGGGTGATCAGGGAATCCCAGGAGACCGAGGCCCACAAGGTGAACAAGGAAAACCAGGCCTTCAAGGGATCAAGGGGGCCATTGGTCCTGTGGGGCCCCCAGGAAACAAGGGCTCCCCAGGATCCCCTGGGCACCAGGGCCCCCCAGGCATCCCCGGCCTCCCTGGCTCCCCGGTAAGTGGGCAGAGAGCTCCTGGAGCTCCTGGCTGGGACTGCAAGTCATAAACCTTTCCAGATAAAGTGAACCTAAGCTGGCCTCTACAAGCGCAGCAATCTTGTTATTTATTTCAAGTGATGTGCCGGGTCCCATGCTGAGTACTCACTGAACATTCCCTCCTTAGATCCTCACAACTAACCTGAGAGGACAGGTGACCTCTCCTTCCACGTTGACAAATGCAGAAGCCGAACTTTGACCTTTCCAGGGTCACAGTGATCTAGGGGTCAGACAGACCCAGCTCTGACCGACTCTAGAGCCTTGCCCTCAAATACAATCGATGGTGTCCCCTTACACTACACAGAAAACACACCTATTTATGTTAAAACTCCATTTTGTTGACTGTCAGAATCTGCCCTGAGTGGTGCTTTGAAGTGGAAACCCACTGGCCAAAGAGATTATCTGGCTAAGGAGGCCCATGTCTTCATAAGCATCCTCAGGAGGCGGTGGGTGGCCATCCTGCAGAGGAACTGAATCAGAGTATGTCCTCGTCAGGAAGAAAGGCGGGTGGTCCTAGTGTGAGGCCAGAGAATGAAGGACATGCTGTCCCCTGATAAACAGCTAAGTCCAGAGATTGGGCCGAACTGGGCATTCCTACCATACTCTGTTTCACCCACTCTTGCTATGCTTTGCTTGAATCAAGCCTATGCAGTGAACTCTCAATGCTGTGCCAATATGTGGTATTGGATGCATTCATTCAAACAGTGAAAATAAAATGTTCTGAAATTAGAACTATTCTGTTCCACAGAAGCTATCACTCTGTGTGAACCCATCATATTGTCTTTAAAGCCACACATGTATCCCTGGATAGTAACCACCAAATACAAAGAAGAGTAACAACATACTTTGAAGCCTTAACCACTGTGAAAAATGATAGCCCCCTTTTAAAGCTATCAAGGTACTGAAATAAAACATTACTATTATAAATGTTAAATGCTATTATGAATGTTAGGTTCTTGGTCAAATTCATGTAGATTTATTTGTAAAGGGGTTAAAAAGTCAAGTGGCATCATCTACCTACTTCCCTTTACCAGACTCCACAGCATTTTGTATCAAGAAAGTTTCAGACTTCCAGTAATCCATCAAAGGGTCCACCTGCCAATGCAGGAAACACTGCTTTAATCCCTGGTCCGGGAAGATCCCACATTCCACGAAGCAACCGAACCCATGCACCACCACTTGTGACCGTGTGCACAGCTGCCGAAGCCTCTCTACCCTAGAGCCTGTGCTCTGCAGTGAGAGAAGCTACCAGTGAGAAGCCCGAGCACCGCAACTCGGGAGCAGTCCCCAGTCGCCACAAATAGAGAAATGCCGCGCGGAGCCGTAAATGTTTTTGGCGTATGGCCAAAACTAAATAAATAAAAATGTTAAAAAGAAAAGAAAATTGCTTAATACAGGTTTGGTTGCAGTGTGTAAATTGCAAAATAAACTTGACCATGAAGTGGGTAAAACTCAGTAAGCTTTAGCTCATGAATGAAACATGTTAAAGAATCAACACAGTTAGAGTGTTCATCCTTTGAAGACACATAATAGAATCGGTTAAATATTGATTTTACCAGTATCCAGGGATTATTACAAAGGACGAAACTATTTTGCTAGATCAATGAATCTCTACAGACATTTACAGCATGCATGCCAACCCACTACTTCTGTTCTTTATTCATTTGTGCTAGGTTCTGTATTAACAGACCTTTTCTTCCTCTTCTTTAGGCTGATGTGGTTTCATTTGAAGAAATAAAGAAGTATATTAATCAAGAAGTTCTGAGGATTTTTGAAGGTGAGATTTGCTGAGTACACATTTCTGCATTGTCCCTGCTTCCTCCTTCCCCTCTGCTGCTGACAGTCTCTCCAGCAACGTTTGTCCAAAGATGCTATGCACCATCCGCCTTGAGAGGTGACCTGTCCTAGGATGGGGCAGCACAGATAGGAGCTTCTTACTCACATGGAGCTAAGTTTGCCTCCTTGTAAGTTCCCTCCTTATTCCTGGTCTGAAGCCACCACGGGGAAAGAACCTTCTCTTCACATGACAGCCCTCTGAGTGAGCACCCACAGCACCCCTCCTTAATCTTCTCCTCCATGGAGCATGTCCGGTTCCCCCAGGCCATCGCCCTGGAGAAACGGCCCTCATTCCCCAGGGGTATTGTGACCAGGGAGAGGACAGTGTCTAGGGATCTGGACCAGGCTCAGTGAACCATGGCCACCAGCCCTGTTTACCTGCCTCTCATTGCTGTTACAGCCACAAGCTAAGAAGTGCTTTTACCTTTTTGGCAGGTGGAAGGAGGTGTTTGCTTGCATGCTAAGTCCCTTCGGTCATGTCCGACTCTTTGCAATCCTATAGACTATAGCCTGCCAGGCTCCTCTCTCCATGGGATTTCCCCGGAGTGGGTTGCCATTATCTCCTCCAGCGATCTTCCCAACCCAGGGATCAAACCTGTGTCCCTTTTGTCTTCCGCATTAGCAGGCAGGTTCTTTATCACTAGTGCCACCTGGGAAGCCCGTGGAAGGAGGATACATTTCTAAATGTTTTTTAAATCAAAATAATATTTCATGACATGCGAAATGATCAGAAATTCAAATCTGTATCCATAAATAGTGTCATAGGAGTGTAGTCACACTCATTTTTTAATGTATTTTCTCTGCTCGCTTTCATGCTGGACAGCAGGGTTAAGTATATGACAGGGACTGTGTGGCCTCCCAAGCCTCAAATATTTACTTTGTGACCCTTCTCCAAGAAAGCTTTCTGACCCCTGATTTAGATACTTCAATAATGCAGCCTAAGATAGTGTTCCTTTAAAAAAAAAAAAAGTATCCATATCACACTGTTGAGCTAACAACCCTCCATCCACCTTATAGAAACTTTAAAAAAATTGAATGTTTCTCATTATGCTTTGTGTTCATTTTTTAAATGTAAGTGTGTGATTTTTGTCTATTTTTACTCAACTTTAAGTGATACTCATGCATACATTGTTCCAACCTGAAAATATCTTTTGGAATCTTGTCTCGTTGTAGGGCAGGTTGCCTGACCCTCATAACTTTGTGTCATCTCTAAATTTCATAGGCATGTCATAATTTTTGATAGAAATGTTGAGTTAAAAGGATTAGGTCTGAACACCATTGAGTTCCTCCTGCCCATTTGTAAAGCATTTATTTAATCTATTTTAGCAAGCTCTGAATCCAAATAGTTGTCTTAAAATCTAATCCACATTTCTTTATTTACAAGGATGTTACATAATTTTGTCAAATGATTTGCAAAAGTCAGGATCACTCCCCTCAACTATGAGCTTAATAAGGTGCAAAGTGTCTTTAGAAAATAAATCCTCATCAGTTCATGATTCCTGCTTCTTTTGCACAGCATCCTCTCTTTGCTAAGCTAAAAATGCATTGTTGAATTTTCCAGGGAGTAAGATTGCAAGATACCCCAAGTTCATCTTAAGGCTTTCACTGCCAGCATGGAGTTACTCTCTCCAGGAAGCCTGATTATTTTAAGCAGAAATTAGTAGGACAGAACAAAATGTCAGCACTTGAGTGGACATCATCTTATTTCACGTGAGCACTAGAGAGAGAGCAGAGTAGCCCAGGGACTTATGTCGCTTCAGTGACAAAATAGAAAAAAAAAAAAAACAGTTTTTTCAAAGGTCATGAATTCATGCTGCTGATTTCATCTTGCTCTCTACTAAGTATCTTTATCTTGCTCTGACCTGATAGTTTTTAATACAATTATCCACTCTTCTTTTTTCTTTTGAGTTATGAGTTTTCTCCTTGTAATTTTAACATTTCCCTTAAAATATTAGCATCTCCTTTACTTTTTTGACTTTGGAATCAAGCATCATGAAATACACTCCAAACTTTGCAATCCAAACATTCCCCCACAACAAGCATCCCTCAAACATCTGAAAAGCAAAAGGACATCTCAAGCTCTCATGGAAACAATGAAAAATAATAGAGGCATAGGCAAGACCAGGTAATTTTCAGGATTCAGTGCAAAAGGAAAATGCAAGTGCATTGTTCAAAAATTATTAAGAATTATAAGAAAGCAACAGCAGAACATTAAATCAAGCAGGGGCAACCTTCTGAGGGTGGAAGGTAGCACATCTGTAAAGTCAGCCCCAAAGTCAGGACACCTGAGGCCTCATGTAACATCTGCATCTTTAATAGCCCTGAACCTTGAGAAGGGGAAGCTCCTGGTGGCTCAGACAGTAAAGAATCTGCCTGCAATCCAGCAAACCTCAGTTCAATCCCTGTGTCAGGAAGATTCCCTGGAGAAGGGAATGGCAACCCACTCCAGTATTCTTGCCTAGGGAATCCCTTGGAGAGAGGAGCCTGGTGAGCTACAGTCCATGAGGTCAAAAAGAGCTGGACATGACTGAGCACACCACACTCACACACACGTGTTAGTAAGTATTATCCTGTTCTCTTCTTTCAATATATCTACAATGAGGGATGTTAATTTATATGTGTATTTGTATACATGCTCTATTCAGTCAGCAAAAACAAGACCTGGAGCTGACCATGGCTCAGACCATGAGCCCTTATTGCAGAGTTTTGGCTTAAATTGAAGAAAGTAGGGAAAACCACTAGATCACTCAGGTATGACCTATATCAAATCCCTTATGGTTATACAGTGGAGGTAATGAATAAATACAAAGGATTAGATCTGATAGACAGAGTGCCTGAAGAACTGTGGACAGAGGTTCATAACATTGTACAGGAAGCGTACCCAAAGAAAGTGTACCCATCCCAAAGAAAAAGAAATGCAAGAAGGCAAAGTGGTTATCTGAGAAGGACTGAAAATAGCTGAAGAAAGAAGAAAAGTGAAAGGCAAGGAGAAAAGGAAAGATATACCCGACTGGATGCAGAGTTCCAGAGAACAGCAAGGAGAGACAAGAAAGCCTTCTTAAGTGAGCAGTGTAATGAAATAGAGGAAAGCAATAGAATGTGGAAGACTAGAGGTCTCCTCAAGAAAATTAGAGAGATCAAGGGAATGCTACATGCAAGAATGGGCACGAGGAAGGACAGAAACCGTAAGAACCTAACAGAAGCAGAAGATATTAAGAGGAGGTGGCAAGAATGCACAGAAGAACTGTACAAAAGAGGTCTTAATGACCTGCATAACCATGAGGATGTGATGACTCACCCAGAGCCAGACATCTGGGAGTGCAGAGTCAAGAAACATCACAATGAAGAAAGCTGGTGGAGGTAATGGAATTCCAGCTGAGTTATTTCAAATCATAAAAGACGAAGCAAGTGCTGCACTCAATATATCAGCAAATTTGGAAAACTCAGCAGTGGCCACAGGACTGGAAAAGGTCAATTTACATTCCAATCCCAAAGAAAGGCAATGCCGAAGAATCTTCAAACTACTGTACAATTGCACTCATGTGACATGCTAGCAAGGTAATTGGAGAAGGCAATGGCACCCCACTCCAGTCCTCTTGCCTGGAAAATTCCATGGACAGTGGAGCCTGGTAGGCTGCAGTCCATGGGGTCACGAAGAGTCAGACACAACTGAGAGACTTCCCTTTCACTTTTCACTTTCATGCATTGGAGAAGGAAATGGCAACCCACTCCAGTGTTCTTGCCTGGAGAATCCAAGGGATGGGGGAGCCTGGTGGGCTTCTGTCTATGGGGTCACACAGAGTCAAACACAACTGAAACAACTTAGCAGCAGCAGCAGCAGCAGCAGCAGCAAGATAATGCTCAAAATCCTTCAAGCTTGGCTTCAACAATACATGAACTGAGAACTTCCAGGTGTACAAGCTGCATTCAGAAAAGGCAGAGGAACCAGGGATCAAGTTGCCAATATCCATTGGATCATAGAAAAAGCATGAGAATGCCAAAAAAGCATCTGCCTCAGTGACTGCAGTAAAGCCTTTGTGTGGGTCACAACAAACTGGAAAGTTCTTGAAGACCAGACCACCTTACTTGCTTCCTGAGGAACTTGTATAAAGGAGAAGAAGCAACAGTTAGAACTGGACATGGAACAATGGACTGGTTCCAGATTGGGAAAGGAGAACATCAAGTCTGTATATTGTCACCCTGCTTATTTAACTTATTTGCAGACTACATCACATGAAATGCTGGGCTAGATGACTCACAAGCTGGAATTAAGATTGCCAGGAGAAATATCAACAACCTCAGAGAAGCATATGATAACCACTCTAGTGGCAGAAAGCAAATAGGAGCCAAAGAGTCTCTTGATGAAGGTGAAAGAGGAGAGTGAAAAAGCTTGCTTAGATTTCAGCATTCAAAAAATAAGATCATCGCATCCAGTTCCATCACTTCATGGCAAGTAGATGGGGAAACAATGGAAACAGTAACAGATTTTATTTTCTTGGGCTCCAAAATCACTGCTTACTCCTTGGAAGGAAAGTTATGACCAACCTAGACAGCATATTAAAAAGCAGAGACATTACTTTGTCAACAAAGGTCCGTCTAGTCAAGGCTATGGTTTTTCCAGTAGTCATGCATGGATGTGAGAGTTGGACTATAAAGAAAGCTGAGCACAGAAGAATTGATGTTTTTGAAGTGTGGTGTTGGAGAAGACTCTTGAGAGTCCCTTGGACTTCAAGGAGATCCAACCAGTCCATCCTAAAGGATATCAGTCCTGGGTGTTCATTGGAAGGACTGATGTTGAAGCTGAAACTCCAACATTTTGGCCACCTGATGCTAAGAGCTGACTCATTTCGAAAGACCCTGATGCTGGGAAAGATTGAGGGAAAAAGGAGAAGGGGACGACAGAGGATGAGATGGTTAGATTGCATCACTGACTCAATGGACATGAGTTTGGGTAAGCTCCGGGAGTTGGTGATGGACAGGGAGGCCTGGTATGCTGTGGTTCATGGGGTCGCAAACTGAACTGAAAATCACTGCAGACAGTGACTGAAGTCATGAAATTAAAAGGTGCTTGCTCCTTTGAAGAAAAACTATTACAAACCTAGGCAGTGTATTAAAAAGCAAAGACATCACTTTGCCCACAAAGGTCTGTGTAGTCAAAGCTATGGTTTTTCCAGTAGTCATGTATGGATGTGAGTTGGACCATAAAGAAAGCTGAGTGCCGAAGAATTGATGCTTTTGAACTGTGGTGCTGGAGAAGACTCTTGAGAGTCCCTTGGACTGCAAGGAGATCAAGCCAGTCAATCCCAAAGGAAATCAGCCCTGAATTTTCATTGGAAGGACTGATGTTGAAGTTGAAGCTCCAATACTTTGGTCATGTGTTGCAAAGAGCTGACTCATTGGAAAAGACTCTAATGCTGAGAAAATTTGAGGGCAAGAGAATGGGATGACAGAGGATGTGATGGTTAGATAGCATCACTGACTCAATGGACTTGAGTTTGAGCAAACTCTAGGAGATAGAGAAGGACAAGGAAGCCTGGTGAGCTGCAGTTTATGTGGTCACAAAGAGTCAGACACAACTCAGGGACTGAACAACAACAAATTTGTATATATGCATATCATCTCATAGGTAGACACAATTGGAGATGTAATTTTAAAAAGTATTTGCCACATTATAGTCTCTGTTTCTTGCACTCGACTTCTTTCAGTTTGTTTAAGTCTATCACACAACTTAGAGGGTTTCCTCAGTGCCAGTCATCCTTGGCTATCTGATCATGCAAAAGCATGGGCTCTAGAAAAAACTGATGGACTATTAGGAGTGAATGATGGGATTGCCAACCATGAGCTTTATTGTAGGTAGTCTAGTTGGGTTTTTTTTTTTAATTGAAGGACCCTCAACTTCAGTGTCTTGAAGTCTCATTCTGATCAGATTCCCCAGAGGAAACACTTGTATTACCTGCCTGGCTGCTACCATCTGGGGAGCAGGGTAGAAGACTCCTGCTGGGGCCTCAGCTCCAAGCATTGCAATTTCCATCTCTTCTCCTTTTTCTCAGTCTGGAAGCCTGGGTCTCAACACAGTCTGTGGTTTTCCATGCAGAGATGGTCTGTTTACGCTTTTCAGATAATAAACCTTCAGGCTGAAATTGGGAAGGGGCAGTGAGCCAGCTGCGCAAGCAGAGAAAGGGATTTTAAGACCATTTCCTAAACAGGCTTCCAACCAGTCTCCCTCATTTCAGTTCCCCTCCTTCATCCTCACTTCTACATGTAACTCATGCAGTCAATTCTGAATATTTTAAAGATTCTATGGTTTGACACAGGCTGTCCCTCAGCTTCCAGTGTAAAGATTTGGTTTTTGTGAGTCTGCGAAGTTATCCCCCTCCACCATCTGAGAGCTTCTACAGTTTAATGTCATCTCCTTTCATGATGGTATTCTCCTATTCTCATGGTTTTATGCCTTTAAAAATAATTTACTATTGTTTTTGTAGGGATATAAGAAGGAGTTAAAGCAGACACATGTGTCTTTACTCATAATAACATTTCAAAGCAACAAAGGTAACAAAGGATTAGATCAAGCCAGAGTTAGACGTAGCAGTAGCAACCCTTGAGTCATGATGAGCAACCTAAGCAAATGTGAAGCCACCAAATGATGCTGCTGAATTAACAGTTAATATGAAACTGGAACATCATTCTTAAGATATGAAAGGAAATTGCTCTTCTGATATTTTTATTCATTAGGAGATAACTATTTAATTTTGGTTTCCACATTCAAGAGATATATGGAAAGGCCCAGAATAGTAGAACCAAAAAAGTGATTTACAGAACAGATTGCCAAGCCTATGAGTAAAAGTTAACCTGAAGGCCAAGACATAACAATATTATCAAATTAATGACTGATTTCCCAAGGGAAATCACTCAGTAACTAGTCTCTGTTTCCATAATGGAGTAACAAAAGAAAATAAGTTGAAGCTCTATCAAGAAAATGGGCAATTAAACATTTGAATGGGCTTTAGGAGAAAAAGATGAGTCTTTCTTTGAAAATATTTACAAATTCTATCTGTGAAATAGAAGGTAGGCCATGGGTTGGATGATGTCTGAATGTCCCTTCCATCTCTGTCTGATGTACTTTATCACCACATTAATATTCATGTCTGCTTGATATTAACGAGCCCTTTCTCCAAGGAAGGCCCGCCCCGGTCTCATCTGTTAGAATGACTGCTGTGACTGCTGTGGGTTTGCCTTGGCAGATGGCCTCTGTGTGTCTGCTTTATGCAAGCTCCTATTCAGATTCTTTAGTTTCCTGCCTCATTAGAAAGCATAGCCAAAAACAGTTTATTGACCAAAGATCCGTGAAAACAGAGGAAAAACAATTAAGAATACAGGTCTTTATAATTTATTTACTGGCTCAGAAATGTATTATTTAAAATTATAGAGCATTAGAGTATGGTTCAGAGGAAGTAATTACTCTTATGCTAAATGACTGTTCCTGAGTGTATCTTAAAGCTAGATAATTTACAGCTAGAAGTAATTATTTAAAAAATATTGTTGCCCTGTAAATAAATTCTTCAGTACCATTTTTCTAGATTCCGTATATATGTGTTAGAATACAACAGTGGAGAAGCAGACGTAGAGAATATACTTATGGACATGAGGAGAGGGAAGGAGAGGGTGAGATGTATGGAAAGAGTCAACACAGAAACTTACATTACCATATGTAAAATAGATAGCCAACGGGAATTTGCTGTATGGCTCAGGAAACTCAGACAGGGGCTCTGTATCAGCCTAGCGGGGTGAGATGGGGTGGGAGAGTGGAGGGAGTTTCAAAAGGGAGGGGATATATATATACCTATGGCTGATTCATGTTGAGGTTTGACAGAAAACAGCAAAATTCTGTAAATCAATTATCTTTCAATAAAAAAAATAATAAATTTTAAAAAATACATCGGGATGGGGTGGAGATGGAGTTGGGAGGGGTGTTCAGGATCGGGGGAGGACATATATACACCCGTGGCCAATTCATGTCGACGTATGGCAAAAGCCACCACAATATTGTAAAGTAATTAGCCTCCAATTAAAATAAATTAATTTTAACATTTTTTTAAAAACTGTTTTGCTGAAAATCTTTAAAAGCACCAAAAGCAAAGTACTTGTAAATTCAATTCATATGTTAAAGAGGAAAAAGTAGTGATAGGAATATTTTGTTTAGACATTGAAGGAATTCAAAGAGGTATGTCTCAAATTAAGAAAAATTGTACTGAAGTATGTATCTTTTAAGTGCAAAACAATAACTAATAAGCAAAGTTTCAAGCTGTAATCAGTGAATTTCATATTTTTATAAAATACTCAGTTACAATTAATGTAAAGATATTCTATCTATATTCAATGGGATGATTTGCAAAACTATATATATATTAATTGCAAATTTGTTTTATATATAGTTACTCAGCAGATGTATTCACATCAAGCAAACATGCCTCAGATAGACAGGTAATGAAAAGTGTTACTGGAAAGTCAGTGACTTAATGTCACTTTTGGAGATGAGCTATCAGTCCTCATCGGTCCCCATCATCACAGTCAGTAAATCTTCACTGGAGATTCTGGTCCTGTGGACACTGTCCTGTTTCCATTCTGGCTTCTTCTTGATTTCAGAATGTGAGTGTAGGGTGATTACTCTTTTGATAAGCACAGCTAATACTCCACATTTGTTGGGGTTTTTTCTTTAATAATTCTATTTGAAAATAATTTTGCTTTATTTCCTAAACAGTGTATGGACCTACATTTTTTAAACAAAAGTTTTTATTGAAAGCTTGTTGAAAAATAGGTTACTCTCAAGAGTAACTTCATCAAAAATTTATGAAACAGACATATCTGTTTATGTGAAAAGTATCTTTCAAGTTCAAATAAAACTACACTGAGTGAAAAGTCTGGAAAAAGTTGAGGTACTTCTTTACAGGTCTCTATGATTTGGCCCTTGTTTTTCCCAGCTGGCAGCTATGGATTCTAATGTGTTACAGTCATTTTGTCCTTACTTGCAAAATTAACACTAATGTAATCAATAAAACACTTTTCTGGAATTTTTCACATGAAAGATTCATTTCTTAATACTTATTAGCTATATCTTCAAAAAATTGTGGTTAGTTTCACAAATGAAATCATTTAAATTTGCTTTTTAAAGAAAATACGTGAAAAGAATACTGTTTCTTTTTGCCATAGCAAGGACATGCCCTCCTCCAGTTTTCTGTTTTAAATCTAGTTGTGTATATATTAGATTTGTTAAATATGAGCTTTGTAAGGGTGTTAGTCACTCAGTTATGTCTGACTCTGAGACACTATGGACTATAGCCTAGCAGGCTCCTCTGTCCATGGATTTCTCCTCGCAAGAATACCAGAGTAGGTAGCTGTTCCCTTCTCCAGGGGATCTTCCCAATGACATAGTGGTAAAATATCGAATATGTTTCTGAGGTAAAATTTAAACAATGGTCTATGTGATATTAATAACCAAGAATAAGTATAACTGTGACTTGATTATTAGAAAAATAATTCTGAGAATGTATGACAGATTTCTAGTCATAAAATAAAGCTTATCAGCAGAAAATCATTATAGTGCATGGGACTTATAAAAACATGGATAATAGTTGTTACTGAAATGATCATCTCTCAAGCTATCTCCATGATCCCACAACAAGAGCACTGAATACAGAAAATGTTAGGCCCTGTTTATGGAGAACGTTTAATTTAATTTAATGTTTAATAATATGACGTTTAGGAATTCTAGAGTGAAAATTCTTATTTACATTTTCAAATTTACCTTTTTTGAAGTTCATCATTTTTCAAATTGTTTAAATATTAAGAGTTATTAACATCCCCATAGTCTACATTGTATAGGCACTTTTTTGCTGACATTTAGCTTTTTATTTTATATTGGAGCATATAGTTGATCAAAGCTGTTGTGTTAGTTTCAGGCGTGCAGTAAAGTGGTTCAGTTGTACATATGCATGTATACATGTGTCCACTATTTTTCAGATTCTTTTCCCGTTTAGATCGTTAGAGAACACTGAGCAGAGTCCCTATGCTATACCGTAGGTCCGTGGTTGTTCATTTCACACGCAGTAGTGTATTGATGTTTGACTCCACCTGTGAGGACACTCTCATGACCCGCCAGCCAAGCTCTCTGCAGGCAGCACTCAGGCACAGTCCTCGCTGCCCTCCCTTGCCTCTCTGTTTAGGTCCCAGTGACAGGCAGCCTGGTAGATGAACGTAGGACAGTGCTGTGTCCTTGAGGCGATTTAGGATGTATTCAGTGCATAACGGTCACATCACTCAACACTGGCAAAAGATGTTTAAATGTTCTGAATAACTTGTCAGCTTCCTGCAGCTTGTGTGTTCTCAGTTTCAGCATGTTCTTGAGGCTCACAAAAATGTACAGAGGCTTTTTGCTGTTTTCACTGTCTCCAGTTGGCATTCCCTGGGCACATGCTTCTCGGCACCAATGCTGTATTTGTTCCTTTGGCCAAATGAGATATCCTTCCTATTGAGACTTAGGCTGGATAATGGAACTAAGTGAAAATCAAACCAGAAAAAAAAAATAAATAAATAAGAATGAGGGTGTATCATAAGACATTTTATTTTTAAAGTATACATTAGTTTTTGACAAAGTAAAACATTAGCCCAGCTTAGAAATTAAACTGAAGAAGGCGATGGCACCCCACTTCAGTACTCTTGCCTGGAAAATCCCATGGGTGGAGGGGCCTGGTAGGCTGCAGTCCATGATGTCGCGAAGAGTCAGACACAACTGAGCGACTTCACTTTCACTTTTCACTTTCATGCATTGGAGAAGGAAATGGCAACCCACTCCAGTGTTCTTGCCTGGAGAATCCCAGGGACGGGGAAGCCTGGTGGGCTGCCGTCTATGGGGTCGCACAGAGTCAGACACGACTGAAGCGACTTAGCAGCAGCAGCAGCAGAAATTAAACAGTGCCATGAAATCACTATGATGGGCATCCTTTCAATAAATAAACCGCTTTGTCAGTAATGCGGCTTTCTGACCTGTGCACACTGCTGTATTTGTTGATTTGCGCCTGCGCTGGGTCTTGGGTGCTGCCCATGGGCTCTCCGTAGTTGCGGAGAGCAGGGGCTACTCCTCCTGCAGTGCTCAGGCTTCTCATTGCTGTGACCCCTCTTGTTGCTGAGCACAGGCTCTAGGTTCATGGGTTTAAGTAGCTGCGACACAGGGGCTCGTTAGCTGTGGCTTGCGGGCCCAGTAGCTGCGGCTCGAGAGGTCTAGAGCCCAGGTTCAGTAGTTGTGGCGCACGGGCTTAGTTGCTCCACAGTTTGTAAAATCTTCTCGGACCAGGGGTTGAACCCTGTCCCCTACATTGGCAGGTGGGCTCTTATCGACTGTGCCACCAGGGAAGTCCAGTAATGCAGTTTTGTTCAGTGCTATAAAGTGTCACCTACCACTGAATAAGAAAGTTTCTCAAAACGTCAGTGGCTTAAAACAACAGTGGTTATCATCACACATTTTTTCTGGGTCGGGGACTTCCAGAGTTGCTTAGTTGTGTTGTTCTGACTCAGTCTGTCATGAATTATGTTCAGAGTGCCAGCTGACGTCCCCTGAGGGCTTGGCTGGGGCTGGGAGAGCCACGTCCAGCCTCACTCATGTGGCTGTCGGCAGATGGCTTCAGTTCACCCCTATGTAAGTCTGTTTGTGTTCTCAGGATGTGGCAGCTGGCTTCCCTACAGAATGAGAAGCTAAGAGAGAACCGCCAGGAAGTCACAAGCCTTTATGAATTAGTCTTCCTACTTGCCTTTCTCTTATTCATTAAAAGTAAAAGGAAGTCCAGCCCACAGTTCGTAATAGAAGGATTAGGCTCCACCTAATTCCACTTGGAAGGGACTGTCAAAGACCTTATCAGCATACTTTAAATCACCACAGGCACATTCACAGCATTGCTGGAAAGAGGCTTACATTTATTATAACAACCATTTTTTTAATACGAACCTGAGTTCTCTCTACAAGTCATCACAGAGGTTAATCAGAGTCTAGGATGTTGCCCACTAGGTTAGCGACATCTCTGAACTGCTGAAGGTCCTCAGAGCCTCTCATTGTCACAACTTATCTGTCTTCATGTTGAAGCAACCTTGTACAATTGTTTTACTTGAACAATCAAAAAATCTCTTAGCAATCAGACCAGTTGGTAAACTAGATGTACGTAAATTGAAAACCAAGTCAATTTTTGTTGAATTTCATGAGAAACAAATTTGAAAACTTTTGACATAAAAAGTGTTTCTGTAACATGATGTATTATTTTTCCTTTCATCAATGAAGAGAGGATGGCCGTGTTCCTATCCCAGCTCAAGCTCCCAGCAGCAATGCTGGCTGCTCAAGCTCATGGGAGGCCTGGGCCTCCAGGCAAGGATGGGTTACCTGGACCTCCAGGAGACCCTGGACCCCAAGGTAAGTCTTCAAGGACAATATGTGTTTACCAGCTATTTCACTCTTAGTATTCATAACATGCTAATCACAGTTAAGTCATAAGTTATGTATATTAATATACAATTTTGTTGTTTATTCACTAAGTCATATCCAACTCTTTTGCAACATCATTTCCTTCTCCAGAATACATATTAAAAACATGTATTCATACATATAAAATATGTATATAGATTATATATAATATATTTGTTATATATTATATAAATGTGTATGTACTATACATTTAATACAGGATATCTTGTTAATATTTAACATGTCAGAAAATAGATTTTTAACTATTCATTCAAATTTAAACCTGATCATATCTGCTAATCTAAATATATTTAATAATTTTGCTATGATAATAACAGCAATAATCTGTGCTTATTTATCCTTATTAACTCAGATGTCTACTCAAAATTTTCACAGTATCTCAGTTTCAGTTCAGTTCAATTCAGTCGCTCAATCATGTCTGACTCTGCAACCCCATGGACTGCAGCACACCAGGCTTCCTTGTCCATCACCAACTCCCAGAACTTACTCAAACTCATATCCATTGAGTCAGTGATGCCATCCAACCATCTCATCCTCCGTTGTCCCCTTCTCCTCCTGCCTCCTATTTTTCCCAGCGACAGAGTCTTTTCAAATGAGTCAGCTCTTCACATCAGGTGGCCAAAGTATTGGAGTTTCAGCTTTAGCATCAGTCCTTCCAATGAACACCCAGGACTGATATCCTTTAGGATGGACTGGTTGGACCGCTTTTCAGTCCAAGGGACTCTCAAGAGTCTTCTCCAACACTATAGTTCAAAAGCATCAATTCCTCAGCACTCAGCTTTCTTTATAGTCCAACTCTCACATCAATACATGACTACTGCGAAAACCATAGCCTTGACTAGATGGATCTTTGTTGACAAAGTAATGTCTCTGCTGTCTAGGTTGGTCATAACTTTCCTTCCAAAGAGTAACCAACTTTTAATTTCATGGTTGCAATCACCATCTTCAGTGATTTTGAAGCCCCAAAAAATAAAGTCAGCCACTGTTTCCACTGTTTCTCCATCTATTTCCCATGAAGTGATGGGACCAGATGCCATTATCTTAGTTTTCTGAATGTTGAGCTTTAAGCCAACTTTTTCACTCTCCTCTTTCACTTTCATCAAGAGGCTCTTTAGTTCTTCACTTTCTGCCATAAGGGTGGTGTCATCTGCATATCTGAGGTTATTGATATTTCTCCTGGCAATCTTGATTCCAGCTTGTGCTTCATCCAGTCTGGCTTTTCTCATGATGTACTCTGCATAGAAGTTAAATAAGCAGGGAGACAATATACAGCCTTGATGTACTCCTTTCCCAATTTGGAATGAGTCTGTTGTTCCATGTCTGTTTCTGTTACTTCTTGGCCTGCATAGAGATTTCTCAGGAAACAGGTAAGGTAATCTGGTATTCCCATCTCTTTCAGAATTTTCCACAGTTTGTTGTGATCCACACAGTCAAAGGCTTTGGCCTAGTCAATAAGACAGAAATAGATGTTTTTCTGGAACTCTGTTGCTTTTTTCATGATCCAACAGATGTTGGCAATTTGATCTCTGGTTCCTCTGCTTTTTCTAAATTCAGCTTGAACATCTGGAATTTCACAGTTCATGAACTGTTGAAGCCTGGCTTGGAGAATTTTGAGCATTATTTTGGTAGCATGTGAGATGAGTGCAATTTTGTGGTAGTTTGAGCATTCTTTGGCATTGCCTTTCTTTGGGATTGGAATGAAAACTGACCTTTTTGCTGAGTTTTCCAAATTTGCTGGCATATTGAGTGCAGCCCTTTCATAGCATCATCTTTTAGGATTTGAAATAGCTCAACTGGAATTCCATCACCTCCACTAGCTTGTTCGTAGTGATGCTTCCTAAGGCCCGCTTGACTTCACATTGCAAGATGTCCAATTCTAGGTGAGTGATCACACCATCATGGTTATCTGAGTCATGAAGATCTTTTTTATATAGTTCCTCTGTGTATTCTTGCCACCTTTTCTTAATATCTTCTGCTTCTGGTAGGTCCATACCATTTCTGTCCTTTATTGTGGTCATCTTTGCATGAAATATTCCCTTGGTATCTCTGATTTTCTTGAAGAGATCTCTAGTGTTTCCCATTCTATTTTTTTCCTTTATTTCTTTGTATTGATCACTGAGGAAGGCTTTCTTATCTCTCCTTGTTATTCTTTGGAACTCTGCATTCAAATGAGTATATTGTTCCTTTTCTCCTTGACTTTCACTTCTCTTCTTTTCACAGCTACTTTTAAGGCCTCCTCAGAAAACCATTTTACCTATTGCATTTCTTATTTGGGGGGATGGTCCTGATCACTGCCTCCTGTACAATGTCATGAATCTCTGTCCATAGTTCTTCAGGCACTTTATCAGATCTAGTCCCTTGAATCTATTTGTCATTTCCACTGTATAATTGTAAGGGATTTGATTTAGGTCATACCTGTGTGGTCTAGTGGTTTTCCCTACTTTCCTCAATTTAAGTCTGAATTTCACAATAAGGAGTTCATGATCTGAGCTACAGTCAGCTCCTGGTCTTGTTTATGCTGACTATATAAAGCTTCTCCATCTTTGGCTGCAAAGAATATAATCAATCTGATTTCAGTATTGGCCATCTGGTGATGTCCATGTGTAGAGTCTTCTCTTGTGTTGTTGGAAGAGGGTGTTTGCTATGACCAGTGCGTTCTCTTGGCAAAACTCTTTTAACCTTTGACCTACTTCGCTTTGTACTCCAAGGCCAAATTTGCCTGTTACTGGAGGTATTTCTTGACTTCCTACTTTTGCATTCCAGAAAGGCAGTCCAAAAAAGCTTTGCACTATAGGATTTGTTTTTAAGAAATATTTGCCTGTAGTCAGGCTGTATTGATAATCCTGTCAAAAGACATCAGGAAACCTTATTATAGTAAAGAGAAGGGTTACTGGTCAATTCTTGGTGCCTCACCACAGCTGACAGGAACTGAAGGGTTTTTCTCTGGTAGATAAATAGATATGACGTACTCAGAATATGCAGTTATGAAGTAACTTCAAAGTTTTGCTCTGCTCAATTTAAAAGTTTTCTCAAAAAGGAAAAAATATGCATATAACACTGTTACCCCGTGCATGATGGATGATTATAAAAAGTACTGTTACCCTAGAGACCATGAAAGCTCAGAGCCTGTCAGCTGATTAGTCCTCTTCTTGACACAGTGTGACTGAGTCTGAGGAAAGCTGAAGTGAGAAACCCAGCACAGAAGAAGCAGAACGTGGGCCGGAGCGAGACACCAGGTGTTCTGCCCACACGCAAATTCTGTTGGATGATGGCTTTTCAGAAATTTCTAAAAGGGACTTTTTTTTTTCAATGTTTTTCAAGAAAAAAAAACCCATTTTCATTTGAAATGACATAGTTTGGTTTGAGACATGCACTATAGAATGAGACTTTTATTGTCTCATTATCTTTAGGGAAGGACAGACATTTAAAGGGGTTTTATAGAATTTTCTTGGCTTATCAGAGAAGCTGGAGCATGTGGAGAGCAATGAGAAATTGACATGAGACTTCAAGCGTGCCCCGCAGATATTATGGGATGGTTCCAGGCCATTACCGGGAAGTAGACATCGCAGTGAATCAAGCCTTGTGAATTTTCTGGTTTCTCAGTGCATATGAAGGTTGTGCTTGTACTATTCTGTAGCCTGTTGGGGATGCAATAGTATTATATCTAAAAAAACAACATGTATACTTCAATTAGCAGTTACTTCATTACTGAAATCTGCTAACCATCCTCTGAGCCTTTAGCTCTTCATAATCTTCTTCCTGGTGGAGAGTCTTGTCTCCATGTTGGTGGCTGCTGACTGATCAGGGTCCTACCTACTGTAGGACCCACTGTAGATTGTTGAAGATTGGGGTGGCTGTGGCAATTTCTTAAAATGAGCCAATGATGAACTTTGCTGCATCAACTGACTCTTCTTTTCGCAAATAATTTTTCTGTAACAGCAGTGCTGTTTGATAGCATTTTTTTTAATCCACGCTTGAAGTTGGAATCAGTCCTCTCAAAATTCTGCTGCTGTTTTATCACTAAGTTTATGCACTATTCTAAATCCTTTGTTGTCATTTCAGCAAGCTTCACTGCCTCTTTACCAGGAGTAAATCCTATCTCAAGAAACCGCTTTCTTTGCTCATCCATAAGAAGCAACCCTTCTTCCATTCAAGTTTCATCATGAAATTGCAGCAATTCAATCCCATCTTCAGGCTCCACTTCTAATTCTAGTTCTTACTGTTTCCATCACTCCTGTAGTTACTTCCTCCACTGAAGGCTTGACCACCTCCACATCATCCACGAGGGTTGAAATCAACTTCTTCCAAATTCCTGTTAATGTTGATATTTTGACCTCTTCCTGTGAATCATGAATGTTCTTCTTTACATCTAGGATCATGAATCTTTTCTGTCAGTTTTTCTATTTTCCCCCAGATCCATCAGATGAATCACTGTCTATGGCAGCTATAGCCTTACAGAATATATTTTCTAAAGAATGAGACTTGAAAGTCAAAATGACTCCTTGGTCCATGGGTTACATGAAAATAACAGGAATCTTGTTGTATGTTTCTGACAGGTCTCCTGGGTGACCAGGTACATTGTCAATGAGCAGTAATATTTTGGAATGAACCTTTTTTCTGAGCAATAGTTCTCAGCAGTTGGCTTAAAATGCTCAGGAAACCATGTTGTAAACAGATGTGCTGTCATTGAGACTTTGTTGTCCCATTTATAAAGCCATAACAAATATAATAATCATGAAAATTTGAAATGCAACACCAATACTTTTTGACACAGAGTTGCTACAGACCTTCAATTTGTAAAAGATTCAGTATCTACAAAGTGCAGTAAAACCACATATGACTATTTTAGAAGTTCACAATATAATCTGAATGGGGGGGGGTACTGCTGCTACCAAGATTCTGATGATGAAACTTGTGGACCCTCTATTAGCGCCCTGATCCTCCTACAGAAAGAATAGAGGCCAGTGTGATTCTGAGTTGGGTCACCTCACTTGCATTTTTCCTAAATTCCTAAAAGAGGTAATTGTCAACACCATTTTAAATTCAAAGGCATTTCTAGGCAGTTTTAGATTTTGGCCTCCTGTGGGTTTCTGATCATTGCCTTCCCATTGTGCACTGAGCAGAGCACTCTCCCTGGTGTCTTTCATTCCCACCTAGGTCCTCACTGTAGGGCCTAATTTGTTCCTGCCACCAGGAGTGAATAAGCAAGTACCACATTAGGATCAAAGAAGTCCTGGGAAGCATGATCCAGCTGACGTCCCATATACCTCAGGTCTCCTGAGGTCCTCTATTATTTAAGAGAGGCAAATTTTTCTAGATCTTTCCTCTTGGAAGAGTTTTACAAGAAAGCACTTACTTAGTTTTATTTGTTTTTTGTTTTTAATTTTTTAATTTTATTAAAGTGTAGTTGACATACAATATTATATTTGTTTCAGGCATACAGTATACTGATTCAATCTTTATATACATTATAGTCACAAGTCTAGTAATCACCTGTCACCATAAAAAGTTATCACAATGTTATTGACCATATTCCCTATGCTATATATTATATTCCCATGAGTTATTTATTATATTCCTGGAAATTTGACTCTCTTAATCCCTTTCATCTATTTCCCCCAAAGTCCCACTCACCTACCTTCTGGCAAACAGCAATTTGATCCCTGTATCTGTGAGTCTGTTTCTGCATAGTTTTGTTTATTCATTTGTACTACATTGATTCTCCAAGCTAGACTCAAAATTCTCCAAGCTAGGCTTCAACAGTATGTGAACCGTGAAATTCCAGATGTTCAAACTGGATTTAGAAAAGGCAGAGGAACCAGAGATCAAATTGCCAACATCCATTGGATCATAGGAAAAGGATTGGGAACTCATGTACACCCGTGGCGGATTCATGTTGATGTATGGCAAAACCAATACAGTATTGTAAAGTAAAATAAAGTAAAAAAGAAAAAGCAAGAGAGTTCCAGAGAAACATCTACCTCTGCTTTATTGACTACACTAAAGCCTTTGACTGTGTGGATCCCAACAAACTGTGGAAAATTCTGAAAGATGGGAAGACCAAATGACCTGACCTGCCTCCTAAGAAATCTGTGTGCAGGTTAAGAAGCAACAATTAGAACTGGACGTGAAACAATGGATTGGTTCCATTGACACCCTGCTTATTTAACTTATATGTAGAGTACATCATGCAAAATGCCAGGCTGGAAGAAGCACAAGCTGGAATCAAGATTGCCAGGAGAAATATAAATAACCTCAGATATGCAGAGGACACCACCCTTATGGCAGAAAGTGAAGAGGAACTAAAGAGCCTCTTGATAAAAGTGAAAGAGGAGAGTGAAAAAATTGGCTTAAAGCTCAACATTCAGAAAACTAAGATCATGGCATCTGGTCCCATCACTTCATGGCAAATAGATAAGGAAGCAATAGAAACAGTGAGAGACTTTATTTGGTGGGGCTCCAGAATCTCTGCAGATGATGACTGTAGTCATAAAATTAAAACATGCTTGCTCCTTGAATGAAAAGCTGTGACCAGCCTAGACAGCATATTAAAAAGCAGAGACATTACTTTGCCTACAAAGGTTCATCTAGTCAAAGCTATGGTTTTTCCAGTAGTCATGTATGGATGTGAGTTGGACCATAAAGAAAGCTGAGTGCCAAAGAATTGATGCTTTTGGACTGTGGTGTTGGAGAAAACTCTTGAGAGTTCCCTGGACTGCAAAGACATCCAACCAGTCCATCCTAAAGGAAATCAGTCCTGAATATTCATTGAAAGGACTGATGCTAAAGCTGAAGCTCCAGTACTTTGGCCACTTGATGCAAAGAGCCGACTCATTGGAAAAGACCCTAATGCTGGGAAAGATTGAAGGCAGGAAAGAGGGGATGACAGAGGGTGAGACTGCTGGATAGCATCGCTGACTCAATGGACATGAGTTTGAGCAAGCTCCAGGAGCTGGTGATGGACAGGGAAGCCTGGGGTGCTGCAGTCCATGGGGTTGCAGAGTCAGACATGACTGAGTGGCTAAAGAGAGCAGTACAGATCACATTGATTGATTTGTGGATATCAAACCATCCTGTATCCCTGGAATAAATCCCACTCAATCATGATGTATGATCCTTTTAATATTTTGTTACATTCAGTTCACTAATATTTTGTTGCAGTTTTCACATCTATGTTTTTGGGGGGATATTGGTCTATAATTTTCTTTCCTTGTGGCATCTTTGTCTCATTCTGGTACCAGAGTAATGCTTCACAGAATGAGTTTAGAAGTGTTTCTTCCTCTTCAAATTTTTGGAATAGTTTGAGAAGGAAAACTGTTAACTCTTCATAAAATGTTTTGTAGAACTCACCTGTGAAGTCCTGAACTTTGCAGCACTTTTTTTTTTAAATCACTGATTCAATTTCATTAACAGTGATTGGTCTATTCAAGTAACATTTCTTCTTGGTTCAGTCTTGAAAGAGTGTGTGTCTAGGAATTCATCCATTTCTTCTATCAACTGATATTTCTATGGGTGTTTCCTTGTACTTAACTAGTTTTTGTTCAATACTACTTTTGAGATTCTTTAACTCTTGATCTTTATTCATAATATGTCTTGGTGTGGATCGCTTTGGGTTCATCTTCTTTAGGACTCTCTATGCTTACTAGGGGCTTCCCAGGTGGCACTAGGGGTAAAGAACCTGCCTGCCAATGCATGAGATGTAAGAGACGTGAGTTCAGTCCCTGGGTTGGGCAGATCCCCTGGAGGAGGACACAGCACCTCATTCCAGCATTCTTGTCTGGAGAATCCCATGGACAGAGGAGCCTAGTGAGCTACAGTGCCTAGGGTCACAAAGAGTCAAGCATAACTGATGTGATTTAGCACACATGCACATGCTTCCTAGACTTTGAGGTCTGTCTCCTTCACCAGGTCAGAGAAGTTTTAAGCTTTTCTTTCTTTAAGTAGGCTTTCTGGCCCTCTCTCTCTCTTCTCCTTCTGGGGCCCTTATGTTGTAAATGTTAGTAAGCTTTGTGTTGTCCTCAGTTTTTGACTCTTTTTTTTTTTCCTGCTCTGACTGGGTGATTTTCACTACCCTGTCTTCTGAATCACTGATTCATTCTTTTGCATCCTCTAATCTGCTATAGATTCCCTCTACAGCAGTTTTCATTTCAGTTATTGTATTCTTTAGTTGTGACGGTTCTTCTTTCTACTTTTTATCTCTTCATTGAAGTTCTCCTTGGGTTCATCCATTCTTCTCCCAAGTTTGGTGAGCATCTTTATGACTATTACATTGAACTTTTTATCTGGTTAATTGCTTATCTCCATTTTTCTCAAGAAAAACTTCTTTTTTTGAAGTTTATCTTGTTCTTTCATGAGGAAGGTATTCCTTTATCTCCTCAGCTGGCCTAACTTCCTGTGTTTGTTTCTCTGTATTAGGTTTATCAGCTACATCTCCTGGTCTGAAAAAGTGGCCTTACATGGAAGGTGTACTGTGGGGTCCAAGAGCACGATGCCCCCTGGTCCCCTGAGCAGGGTGCTCCCAGGGTATCCCCTGTGGGACTTCTGCATCCTCCTGCTGTATTTGGGTCATGATTGCTGTTGGGGGCACTGATGGGCGGGATTTGTCCCTAGCAAGACCCAGCCATGACTGTGACAGACACACTGACATACGGGGCCAGACTCTAAGAATGGGAATTGTTTTGGGGGGCACCCATGCCATCCGGGGTTGCCCACTGAGTGGAACAGGAGCTGCTTTGGAGTGACTGGCTGGGGCACACACGTTGGGCAGGGCAATTCCTCAAGGAATGCTGGGCAGAGGCACACAGTGTTGTAGCTAGGCAGATGGGGAGTGGCAGAACGCTGCCCACCAGCACTGGGCCAAGCAGATGGAAAGAGAGAGAACACAGTACTTACAGCACATCTGTCCTCAGAACGGTGTCCACTGCACCCTGCCCCTCTGCCACAGGCTCTAAGATCAGTCAGTGAACCACTTTCTCATATGACCCAGATGCTCTTATTTTTCTACTATTTCAAGATCAAGTTTTATTATAGGAAGGCAAAATTGGTTTAACATTTAAAAATCAATTAATGTAATTTACCTCATAACCAGATAAAGGAAAGAAATTATTTATGATCATATTAATAGAGTCAGAAAAAAACTTAATTAATTATATTCAACACTGTTCATGATTTTAAAAAAGGAAAAGCAAAGTCTTGGCAATTTCAGGTTAGAAAGTGTTTTTTTCTCTTTTTCATGTTTTAAATTATGAAAATATGATAAAACACTTATAGGAGACTTGGAAAATATAGAACAAAGTTACATATAGTTCCACTATGTATTACAATTATTTTTTAAACAGAAAAAGATTTTTAGTAGGAGTTTCAATATCAAACTCTCAAAAATTAATGGGATGAATAAATAGTAAATTAGAAGGATGCAGTGCCCCTGAAAAGCAGACCCAGGTGCTTTTTAAGCTGCTGCTTGTGTGCTGGGACTCAGAGCAAGTGGGCTTGTGCAGGAGCCCTTAAGGATGGAGGCTTGATTTCCCACAGCCCTCAGGCCCTCCTGGAGATAGGCCCTGCTGGCTTTCACAGACAGGTGTTATGGGAACTCGTCTTCCCAGGGCAGGTCTCCAAGGCTGGTGAGCCCCACAAGGGACGTGGACCCCCGCTCCTCGGGGTAAGCTTCTCGTCTGTGGCGTCCCTCCCCTTGTGGTCAGCATGCCAGGGGCGTGGCTCTGACTGGACCGTTCTCTGTGCCTCCTGCCCGTCTTGACCTGGCCTTGCCTTTAGATCCTCGGGTGTGGAACATCTGTTCTCCTGTCTTCAGGCCATCCATCCTCAGAGATGGTGTTTCATATGCAGTTGTAGTTTTGGTGTGTCTGTGGGAGGAGGTGAGCTCAGGGCTTCCCAGTTCACCATCTTGATCAGGAATCCTGAAAGAACTTTACTTAAACTTTTCTCAGACACATGCTGAGTTCCCACCTCTGTGAAAATCCTCAAGAATGGATGCCCACTTCAAAGCCTTATCCATTTTAGAAAGAGCCTTGCACACTAAGCGGATGTGGAGTTAGCAGGAGAAAACAGATCCTGCCTTCTAGCTTCTATCAACATTGGAGGGACAGTATTGGGAATGATTGTTCTTACTTTGGACCTTATAAAGTTCAGCTGTTATTGGTTCATAATGAGGGGAACCTTCTGTTATTTGTAATCTAGTGGCCCACAGAGTAGTTCATGTGACTGATACGGATTTGACTTTTCAGATTTGATGACAGTAGGGGCCTTAGGAAGTGGGAGGCGTGTGTGTGTCAAAATGACGAAGGACACAGTGGTCAATCAAGGGCAGGACAGAAAACGCATAAGGCCTTCAAACAGCTTACAAGGCCCTGCATGAAGAATTATCCTTCCCAAATGCCAAGAACACTCTTTTTCTGACCTCATTTTTCCAGCATGCATATAAATGCACTGACTTACAACTTTAGAAATAAACCCCGAGAGTCGAAATGGAAATCTCCAAGGCTATCACCTGAAAAACTACAACAAACACAGTTCTTCAGTGACGAGACCCTCTAGATACATTGGGTTAGAACACTGCTGTTGTTTTATTTCTGATTTCCTACAGAAGCTACACTGATACCAAACTGTCATCCTGCACCGACAGGCCATGCAGACACATGTCTCTTTGCAGACAGACCAGCCTTCAAGTCTATTCCAAATTTCAGAAGAGGCCTGCCCTAAAGGGGTGAAACACTTATTCTAGAAAAATGGGGAAGCTGTTACTGACCTTATTAGCATTCCTATATGAAATTTTGTTGTGAAACAATTATAAAATAAGACCCTATGGCTTTGGGGAAGACTTCATAAGGAACGAGCTTGGGATCTTAATAGGAAATTGGAGTAAAAATTTCTCATGTGCTTTGTGCAGTTCAACACCTTTATCTATTATATCTAGCAGGTCGGTATTAACCTAATGATATGAGAGCTTTATACAAATACATTTTAACATTTGACAGGAGACATATAAATGTTACTGTGATTTACAAATGCATAAATTATTTTTTCTTGTTTTATGACACCTCATATGCACTGAGATTCATGTGGAATAATCTATTTTGCATTATATTAAAATCTGAGAACTGAATTTAAATACATAGCTTTTAGCGGATATGTTCTTCTTTTGGAATTAAGTTCCATGTTATTAATCCTTGTTAATGAAAAGTTCATATTTATTCACTTATTTTTCTTTCTTCCTAATTTTTTAGCCTGTGATATTAAGCACTCACTGAGATGACTTAGTGAGAGTCAGCTTAACAAGGTCTCTGTAATAGTGGGAACTGGGTGGAACTATTAAATACACCCCAGGTAGTAAATGTCATTTTACTGCAGAAATGTTTAAATAGAGATTTGGGAGAGTACTTTCAAATGACCTACCTAACTACAAACACTTTTCCTTATTGTTCACATATGTTAAATGAAAGTCAGCTATAGAAAAGAAATCCTGGTGACTTTCCACATTTGAATATGTATCAGTTTAGGATATTGTTCAGGCCACTGTTGTTTTGCATCCAGTATTGTACTGAGTGTCTGTAGCATAGTCTTCAGATATAAATGTGTGGCGATATTCCACTGGGTATATTTTCCACGTTCACCTCAAAGTATCTCCTGAATGCATATCAGTCAGAGAACACGCTTACTTTTTTGTCTCTCTTTTTGTTTATCTCCTCCTTAGGCTACCGAGGACAGAAGGGAGAAAGGGGGGAACCGGGAATTGGGCTTCCAGGGAGCCCGGGTCTTCCTGGGACTTCAGGTAATAGTGATATTATCTTTGCAACATGAGCCAGCCTCCAAAAATCGGAGCCATGCTTGCTCCTTGTGGCCCTTTGGTGTTGCTCCAGTTGACACTGAATGACTCATGTTGGTTGGAGGGAGGGAGGAAGATCTGTATGTTGACCTGTATTCCGATGGGGTCTTTTATTTCATTAGCTCCGGGCTTGCCAGGCTCACCAGGTGCCCCAGGGCCCCAGGGCCCCCCAGGACCTAGTGGAAGATGTAACCCAGAAGATTGCCTGTATCCCATTTCACATGCCCGACAGCGAACAGGTGGGAAGTAACCACACCCCAGGAAGACTTGATGCCATTCACCTCTCCTTGCTGTTGGAACTTTCTAAATACCGTCAGACCCTTGTGATCGTGGGTGACTTTTTCTTTCTTTTTTTTTTTTTTGGTGTAGGCCAGACATTAAAAACAAAAATTGAAATCCTATTCCTATAGTAACTGCGATATCAGCCTTTTTAGAATTTTTTCCAAATTCATTCCATGTCTTGCTTCACCATTATTATGATTTTTATTCAGGGTTTTCTATGAAATATGCAAGCACATTTTATCATTTGTTCTTCTTTAAGGGAAAGTGATATCTTATGATTTAGTAGACTGATGGTGATGTACGTTTTGTAGTCTTATCAACTTGTATTTGGCCTTTCATTTCTGAATTTTAACGTTTCAGACTTATCTGGAAGTTTCCTTGGTATTTAAATTTACTATCATTGCTGACAATTTCGTTAACTTTTTTGATATAGTGCATTGCTCCTGCTGAATGTTTTTGACTACTTTTATAGCTTAAGAATTCTTATACCATCCTTTATCCATTCTACTTATGTAGAGAAATAGATAGGCAATAAGACCTTCATAATTTAGATTCTGGAAGAAAACTCAGGAGGCTGTCTTATCAGGGAGCCCAAAATCCTACCAGAGCCAACTACTGAAATGATTCTGTTGCTCCTGTGTAATGAGCTCCAGTCAAAGCGGTCCCACCAGAATGAGTGTGTCCTGCGTAAGAAAGGAGTGAAGTCAAGGCCCAGCACTGCGGCCCCTTTGCCAAGTTTCTCATTTGGGAAACAGAAAGCTGATTTTTCTGGGAGGTGTCTGGTGGCGAAGGCACCCAGCTGTCTTTAGTACTTTCAAAGTTTAAAGGGCCTCGCAGAGTCTTTGGGCCCAAGTCCATTAGCCTTCTGACCTCATGACTCTCAGACGTTAAGAATCAGCCATCAGAACAAAGGACGGGACTTCTAGCAACTGGAAAGAAACCTCCTTGTGCTAGAAGATGAGCGTGTGGTATCCACAGATGCATATCAACAAGCTGAAGCCTGGAAGCTTATAGGAAGAATGATGCTTCTCAGAAGCTGCAGCTAGAGGTTCAGGGCCGTGAAGGAAATCCATGAGACTGAGCAAGCACTGCAGGGGCACAGACACTGCCCAGACCACATCCTCTGACCGGGAACGAAAACGTGTGATTGCCAACCCAACAGCCGAATGGTAGTTTCATGGCCCAGCCGAACATTATTTTGAGAAACTGTTGGTTGAAAATGATTTCCTGGGGCCGGGCAGGAGGATGTTGTTGAAATCTGAGTGGCGGGTCCTAGGGATGCCGAGAGTGTCCACCCTCCCAGCCCCCACCCCGCCCCAGACATCTGCCATTGGGGCAGATTGTGAAAAGCTGTGAGGGCGGTCTTGTGGGCAGCATGCCTCCATGGAGGCAGCTTTGTTCAAATGCACCCGGGGTTTGAACTGGTTTTCATTATAGTTGGATGAACTGATGGTCAGGTATTATGTACGTGGCTGTGCATATGTACAACCTTTTTGTTATTTCATGTTGAAAGATGCTGTATATTTCACTTCCAAGTTTATTTATTTTCATTTCCAAGGTCATTTTATTTATTTCAAGTGTTGTTAATTTTAAATTTATTTTCTCCTTCATTTTCTTTCCTGTGCAATACCTACAATGGTGCTGTGTTTTAGACTGACACAATCAGAATATACATATACATTTTCTTAGTAAAATGATCATTTATCCCCACAAAATGTACAGAGGTCTAAAATCTGGTGCTATGTGTATATCTTGAGCTTTTAATTTGTGGAGCTTTAATTTGTTGAATTTTCTGAAAGCTTACAACTCCTCTGCCATTTAATTTACTTGAATTTGTCATAAAGCTAAAAACATTTTATAGGTTTTCAAAGATTATTTTTTCATATTTCATATGTTTGCTTATTGTTTTGCTTCTTTGTTAATCCAGAAGTATTTATTTTAGCATTTTACTGCTTTCATGAACTCTTTTGTCAATGGTGATCAATGCATTGTTTTCTTGGAGTCGATCCCTTCACAGACACAAGAAGACTCAGTTCATTTTCTTGTTTTACAAATTCTGCTCATTTAATTCCAGAGAATATTTCATGTGTCCTTTTTACAAATTAAGTATTTCAGAACCTTTCTTTTTCTAAATCCCATTAATGCTGGACTGGTTTATTCCTGTTTCAAGGGTCTGGATTTAGTCAGGTGATTTGAGGAGTTGATGCCAATTATAAACTTGAGTTGTCACAGTGACTCAGGTCCTTTCTAGACAACTGACATGTGTGATTCAATCCTACTTGGGCATAACCAGAGGAAAGAGCTGCATCACACGGAATGAACTCTGCTTGGCTACCTGTGCGGGAGATGCAGCAAAGAGCAGCAAGAAGGGCTGCACCCAGCAAACTCAGCACCAGTAAAGTGAAGACCTGGCAGTTGCCTGATTCTTTTAACAAAAAGAAAGTGGATAATTAAGGCCCCAAACAGGGTGTGAAGACTTCCCCTAACTGCCTTGGTGGTGGCCAGCTCTCTTGTCTCATTTTGTTCCATTCCAGAACCTTTGTCCACTTCCACGCAGAAGTCAGCAGTGTCCACAGCAGAGAAAAAGAATGACCGCATTTCATGAGTTATCTCTTGTCTGGACTCCACACAACAAAGTATGTTTAAATACAAAGTAATTGCAGGCCATGATGGCAACAGACTTCCCATGTAGCACAAGTGATAAAGAACCTGCCTGCCAATGCAGGAGACGCAAGAGACGCAGGTTCAATCTCTGGATCGGGAAGGTGCCCTGGAGGAGGGCATGGAAACCCACTCCAGTATTCTTGTCTGGGAATCGCATGGACAGAGGAGCCTGGCAGGCTACAGTCCATGGGGTCGCAAAGAGTCAGACACGACTGAAGCCACTTAGCACGCACACACATGATGGCAATTACAAGTTGTGTGTTTGCCCTACAGAAGTATGTTTGAATTCCAGTCTAACATTTTGTGTCAAGATCAGGTAACACTGTCAGATAGAAATCCTTCTGTGCAAAGAATAAGATTTGACTTCACTTAATATTCTTGGCCTTTAGAAAAAGGAAGAATAAGTCATGACTTTGTTATTCTTCTTTTCTGCTGAAGACATTAACCATTTTTCATAACTGTAACAGAAACACAGCCAGTCTTAACCTTTGAAATTGTTCACCTTGTTATCAAAGTAGTTTAATTAATGACTTTAAAGTATTGATAATCCTATATGCTTATTTCTATGTTTCATAACGTTGAAACTTTAAAATTTTAGACACTTGTATGATAGAGCATCAGTAATTATCTTAAGATATATTATCTGTAAAAGATGTCATTTGATGTTTGGATTATAAAATGATTTCTTATGAGTATGTTTTAGGAGTTAAATAAGATTGAGCTTTTCTGCAGTCTTTCTTCACTGTAGAGAACCTGTGATATATCACCTTTTGTCCACAAGATGGTGTCTTAAGCAATTTGTATCAGAAGAATTGAACAGATTTGCAGAAACACAAAAGGCTAGAAACAGCTGAGTAGAAAACTCCATCAAAACCTTTGCTTTTGCACTTACTCTTTTTTACTTTTGTAAATAACTTCTTGTTGATTTATGTTTTGTATTTTTTTGTTAATTTTTGCTTTCCTCACTTCAAGTATCTTCATGAAGCAGGCACAATCACATTTGATTTGTTGACTGTTTCAGTTTTATTTCATAAGTATATTTATATGGCTAGCTAACTGGAAAATTTAGTATTTTCAGTTTGTATGCTACCCTCATATTTTAGTGATTAACATGAAAACACTTGAGTAATCATGCTACCTATTAAACAGGATAGAAAGTCTCTTTTGGCAAATAAAAAGAATTTAGCTTATCCCAAGAAGTAGACCATACATAGAATTAGACAATGTCCAAATCTTCATATTGTTCAAAGTACTTAAAAGTTTACAATTAGATTTGTATAATTATATTTTTTTAGAAATGTATCACTATTTACAAAAGATAAGAAACACTATTTTTCAAAATACCATTTAAACTTTCCTAACATTGGCAATATCCTGATATTGAGAATTCCCAGGTTAAGTTATATGCTTAAGGTTTTTCCAGTGAAGTCTCAGAATAGTTTTGCACATTTTTTCATTGCTCTTGTTGTTATTTTTCACATTTGTCCGTGTCCACCTTCAGACACACAGTTTAATGTCATTGTTTCCCAGTGTCCATTCTTAAACACTAGAGTGGAAGCTTGGACCCCCTGTTATAGCCCTCTCTCATACAGCTTACACAGCCTTCCAAGAGGGAATTGAATTGAATTTTTGTCTTTTATGCCTATTATTTCAAACTGACTTAGCCCACTGAATTGTATTCACTCATTAGTTGACTGGTAAAGGTAGCATTCATGACATGAAACGTGTTTAACTACTGGGAGTCTCAGGAAATAAGACAGATTAATGACCTCAGTCTTGTGTGCTGTGGCTGGAGAAGTACCCCAAACACTTCACTCAGCAAAATTGTGCCAGAGTAACTGCTCGAGTTAGTTAAATTGGATGAAAAACCAGGTGTACACAGAGAAAACTCATCCACAGGAGCAGACCCAGAATAGCAAAAATTTACCTCAAATTTCAGTTCAGTTCAGTTCAGTCGCTCAGTCATGTCTGACTCTTTGTGACTACATGAACCACAGCACACCAGGCCTCCCTGTCCAACACCATCTCCCAGAGTTTACCCAAACTCATGCCCATTGAGTCGGTGACGCCATCCACCATCTCATCCTCTGTCGTCCCCTTCTCCTCCTGCCTTCAATCATTCCCAGCTTCAGGGTCTTTTCAAATGAGTCATTTCTTCGCATCAGGTGGCCAAAGTATTGGAGTTTCAGCTTCAGTATCATTCCTCCCAGTGAATATTCAGGACTGATTTCCTTTAGGATGGACTGACTGGATCAGTTTGCAGTCCAAGGGACTCTCAAATTTAGGGCAGGCTTATAAAACCACGCTGTCTAAGAAAAATCTAAATGGAAAAAAATGCCGTGTTCAGAGCCAATAGTCTTCCCTGATAGCTCAGTTGGTAAGGAATCTGCCTGCAATGCAGGAGACCCTGGTTCGATTCCTAGGTCAGGAAGATCCCCAGGAGAAGGGATAGGCTGCCCACTCCAGTATTCTTGGGCTTCCCTGGTGGCTCAGCTGGTAAAGAATCTGCCCGCAATGCAGGAGACCTGGGTTCAATCCCTGGGTTAGGAAGATCCCCTGGAGAAGGGAAAGGCTACCCACTCCAGTCAGAGAAGGCAATGGCACCCCACTCCAGTACTCTTGCCTGGAAAATCCCATGGACAGAGGAGCATGGAAGGCTGCAGTCCATGGGGTCGCTGAGGGTCGGACACGACTGAGCGACTTCACTTCCACTTTTCACTTTCATGCATTAGAGAAGGAAATGGCAACCCACTCCAGTGTTCTTGCCTGGAGAATCCCAGGGATGGAGAGGCCTGGTGGGCTGCCGTCTGTGGGGTCACACAGAGTCAGACACAACTGAAGTGACTTAGCAGTAGCAGTAGCACCCACTCCAGTATTCTGGCCTGGAGAATTCCGTGGACTGTATAGTCCAGGGGGTCACAAAGAGTTGGACATGACTGAGCAACTTTCATTTTTAGAGCCAATAGTGAGTGATATAGGTTACAACTCCAGGAGTTAGCTACTTACTTCATGAATTTGTCAAAAGAGGATACTAATAAAGTAAGAGATTTCACTAAATTTAGGGGTAGTTAGTAAGATTTGAGTTTATCAGAAGGGTGTGTGTCACCTGACAAGGATAAGCATATGGGTGTAAAGATGCTAACTGCATCACAACGTTTTATTTTGCTCTTTTATTTAAAGTACATTTTAGGGATAAATATTTTTCAGTGTATTAATGTATTTAAATTCAGATTGTTTTATGACATATTTTTAAACTATTTATTTTTAAAATAAGACTTTGGGTGCATTTTGTCCATTCTCTTTGTTCTCTATCTTACCTCATCAAGCTATGTAAGGTTTAATTCAACATACTGCTGTTAAGTGGAATGGCGCTAGGTTTATGCTAAATCTCACGTGGTTATACTGCTTTGAGGAGTTGAATCCTGTATTTTTGTGTTGCATAATGAGTTTGTCAGTTACCTCAGCAATAAAGGATTTGACCCTCAATCAGGGAGTCCTGAGGTGCGGTTGTTAGCAGCATCTCTTCTTTAGCTGAAGCTCCACATTTCAGCCTTGCTGACGGGGGTCAGCCACAGGGAGGCTGCAAGCACACTCACCTCCCAACCATGAGCCCACGGGTGCCAAGAAGCATGCAGACTGGCCTGTTGAAGGGCTTATGTCAATACCACGCTCGTAATCATACTTCCGTCTGTCACATGAATCCACACTTAGCTTGTAAGAATTACATTCACAGCCCAGCTCAGTGGCAGCTCATAAAAAGCTTGGTCTGATGAATTTGGATGAGAATTAAAAGCAGAAACCAGAGAATATCCAGGCCTTTGTGACTTTGGTCACACATGGTGATTTCCTCACTAAATCATGTGGGCTTGAGCAAGATGAGAAATGTCAGAGTTAACTTTTCTCAGAAACATAAGCTCTTCCATCCTGAGAGATGGGCCATTAGGTTAAATACACAGCATGTCTCTTTAACAGAAATGAATCCCATCAAAACCTGCCAGTGGATTTAGATTCCTGCTTAGACTGGGAAATGATTTACAGAGTTCTTAACAATCCTCACCCTCAGGTCCATCATGAAGAGTAAAGCAGCCATGTGCTCTCTACAGGATAGTCTGAAGTCTTTTCACACAAAAATCTTCAACGTGGAGGCCAGAAACAAATTCAGACAAACCTTAAAAGAAAGTTTCCTGGAGTCAGTTCCCATCATTCGCTTTCTTTGTGGGTATTCTTAGAAAATCTGGCCTCAAGAGCGAGATGTGAAGGGTCTGTTATGGGGGAAGTTAGCATGGATTCCCATTTATTAAGATCAAAAATAGGATCAGTCAGCATCCTCTTCCTGATAACCAGATACATTAAACTGTATGACCAATTGATGCATTATACTTCCTCTAGTTAGTGCTTTAAAGAGCATTTGGGCATGTGTATCTATAGTCATATGTTCTTATGGTAAACCAATTCGGATTTAATATTCACTGAGCCATATGAATTAATACTGCCATGTCCCGGATCAAACTCACTAACAAAGAGTCAGTACATAGCTGAAAAGTATCAATTTTACTCTAGAAAAAAAAAAAGAGAGAGAGAGAGACTTGACCTATATTTATTGAAAACAAACGTTCTTTTTCTAAAAAGATATTTTAAATAATTTACATCCATTCCCTGTTTGTAAACAGCAGGATTACTTGTTGGCTAGTGCTTTTCTTAATATTGGTTTTTCACACCTTTTGCCAGGGCTCCCAGAAAATGTTTAAAAACCACTTTCTTGATATTTAGTGTGACTGTGTGTATTCCTAGTGATCTTCCCCCTGTATTAGTTAATTATCAGATAAGCTCTAACAGCCAAAAAAATAAAGAATACAGAGATTTATCTTCTAAAGCAGGGATTTACATTAAGCTTATTTCAGGTTGCAAGTAAATCAGATTTTACTTATGATGTTTAAGGATAGCAATATTCATGTAGTTAGCTTGAAATAGTGTGTTCATAAATAATAAAATCAATCAAGAAACTGATACGACTACTCATTCATCCCCTTCTGCTAGACAAAGTCAATGATCCCAGACTGTGCTGGGGAATTTATGTACTCAGTCACCGGGAAGTGATTTCCACAGTGCTTACCCAACCTGTCAGATCTGTGGGATGGAAATCAGGTCACAGTGTCACAGACGCCACTGGCTTAGAATTAGATCATCAGCCCTTGAGTAAGTAACATGCACGTTTCTAACCACCTGTAATTACCCCACACTTTTCTCAGCAACTCAGACACCTTCCAACTTCCCTGAGGTCTGGAGGATTTCTGTTTTGCTGAAGAGAGAGATTTGGTCTAATTCAGGATTTATCAACATTCTTTCATGGAGAGGATCAGTGAGATGTTTTCTTTGCAATTTCTCCATCGAGTCTACACTGCTTCTGTAAGCTGTTTCTGAACTGGATTTACGATGGGTTACTCCCACCACTGGGGATGTGCTCATTTCGCACAATCGCTTTGTAAGTGGTGGTTTCCAGTTTGCTGTGTCTATGGAGCTTGCTGTACAGCCTTTTGTATATCAAGTTTGTAGAACAGTTGACAACTTTTCCTTGAAATTTTATTTTTTTTAATTTTCTTATGAATCTGATAAACCTATTTATCGGAACTGAGAAATGTATTTATTCATCTAATTTTTCTTTTGTTGTGTCTGACTGTGTCACTCCAGTTAAAATAAAACCATCTTGGTGAAAATAAAGGCGATTTCTTTGCACTTTTTGGATTATATGTCACAGCACCTGAAAAGGTTCGCCATCTGTGTGGAGATGACTAATGTCTCGTCTGCAAAGATCATCTCTTCCATGAGGAGGAGGACCGTCCTCCCTGGCATGTAGATGGCACTGACCTACACAGCCAAGCTGGAATTGTTCCCCTTACACACAGTCCACACCAGGAGCACGGGACTCGAGGCTGTGAGTGGCTTTAAAGAAACCCAAATACATGTTACATGTTGATTGATTTAACCAAGTGAATGGGGCTAAGATTTTAAAATGCTGAGAGTCCAGCTGAGGGAAGAAATGCTTCATCAGTGAGGTGAGGCATCACACCTATCAGGGCTCACTCCCCTTGACTTCAGAGAACATAGTTCCATAAACGGAGAAGATCCTGACCGGCGCACTGTGCTTGGCCTGGGCAGGTAATCATACGCCCTGTGACACAAACTATGTTAAGGCTGGTCGATAGTTTACACAGATGTTGTTAACAGCAGGCCAGTGTGATTATGTAAATGGAGTGCTGGAGGGGCCAGGCAGTACCTATCTTATTGTAAGAATACAGTGCTTTAGCTGAGCTGCCTTTATGCAGTTTATAAGAAAAAATTGAGTACAACATAAATCATTTGTGCAGTGAAGTTCTAAACAGGACAGCACTGAAATGAAGGCAGCAGTTTCTCCCCCAAAACCCGAGCAAGGCTAGACTTGGGGGGCCCATGCAATATGCCGTGGCATGCAAGCAGATTTGTGCAAGTGCATGCGTACATTTTTCTGGAAGATGGGTTCAGAACTCTCATTTTATTTCTAAAAGGTCCATGAAACCTCCCCTACCACCTCCCCCAACCCGCCACGCTCCACCCCCACCATACACAAACACACAAAGAACTCTGTCACAAGGCCACACCCTCTGGGGAGCAGTAAGGGCTTTTTAATTTCTCTGCAGAACAAAGCACTAACATTATAAACACAGGCCTGCAGAAAAAGCTTTACATATCTGAACAACTGTAAGTGACTCCTTTTCATTGAACACAGCTATAAAAAAAAACATGCAAGAAAGTAAGAAACCATATTTATTGCTTCTTTGGTACAACCAGAGACGTGACCTCAAACCTTGAAAATAAATAATCTCATCAATAAAACTACTGAACGGTGGGGTATTAAGATTCTTTCTTTGCTTTCACATGGACGAGCCCAAAATACAAATGGGTTTGGATACAGTACAGTTCAGCAGAAAGGCAAGCTGACGCTGAGAACCCCACGGGTGTAAGGAAACCACCTCAAGTGGCACAGCAACTGCAGAGTCCCCAGGAGCGCAGTGATGGGAATCTTAAGCACCAATTCTGTTGACAGGAATGGGGCCGCTTCTTAGCTAGTCTGGTAAATCCCTGCAGAGCTGGAACGAGCGTCTCAGGACACATGCTCACTACAATATGGAAGAACTGCTGCAACTGAGGTAAACCAAACCGCGGCCTCTGTCTATTGGCACAGCGGCCGTTGCATACCAGACACGGATAGCACACGCGAGTTCAAGAGCCTGGGGACGGGACTGCCGATTCACTCAAAGGGAGGGGTGTTGTCTGTCTGTCTGTCTGATCCATTGCTCTGTGGCTCCCCTCAAAGAGAAAGGAGAGAGGATTTGCTGAATAGCACCATTGTCCTAAACCTGATGCTTAGATGGGACTTCTAGGGTACCACTGAAGGGGCCGTCTCTCCCCCAGGCGCCTTCTTCAGGCGTGGTTTCCACCGACAGCCGCGTGGCACCAAGCCCCTCACTGACTGGGACCTTTGGTGTTGAATGCCCGCTGACCGGCCTGCATGGTGCAGGACGCTGGCTCGCAGAAACCAGGGGGGCCCGGAGGACCTGGGGGGCCGGGCACACCAGGGATGCCCGCCGCCCCAGGGGGCCCTCGCTCGCCGTCTCGGCCGTTCCTCCCGTAGCTGGCAGGACCCGGGTCACCTGAAACACACAGAGGGCGTGCTTGTAAGCAGGACACCCGCAGACGCAGAAGGCACGGGGCCCCTCCCCAGCCCGGCAGCGTCTGCAGAGGGCCTGGAGAGACGCTCGTAGAAACGACGGGATGGCCAAACCAGATCCGGATGGTGGGACAGGATCCCTTCATGGCAGTTGAGTCACTGGAAAATTAAAAGTGTTAGGAGACCCCAGAATCTCTCATCCCCTCTCCCATCTGCCAGATACAGCAGCCTCTCCACACAGACGTCTGCTGAGCCCAGGAACAAGCCGACTCAGATGCCAAACACACCTGGACCTCAATCTCTTAATAATTCATCGATACAGTTTGTACTTATTACATAATGAAATCATATTGGACCCAGTGGGTTAAACAGTTATTCCATCATCATATGTATATTAATCATTAAAATGAATTTCACCTGATTCTGACTTTTTTAACTTGGCTACTAGCAGATTTAAAATCATACACACCAACTCGCGTTTGCGGCTCACGCTGTATTTCTTCAGACCACACTCCTGTAGCAGCCACCCTTATTTCTAGAGGGTGATCAAGTTCCAGGCAGGGAGACGTGCCCCTGGGTGGTTGGAAGATGCAGACAGGTGGCTGGAAGGCCTAGCTCTGCCATATGAGTCACTCATCTCCCTGTCTCCTCATCCACAAGATGGATGATGCCTGCCTTAGAACTATATTCTCTGCCTGAATGCACCTGATGAATGACTATTAGAAAATTATTGCTTCGTGTCTCTTAGAATACTGTGCAATGCACCCCACAAAGCTCCCTGAAATCCTTCTCATCAGAGCTATACCCCAACAGGAACGACACAATGCCCTAAGCTCTTGTGGGGGTTTCTTTCTTTTGTCAAGTCCAAAGATTGTTTGGTTCCTCCCTAAACCAGTGAGGCGTGGAGTCACAGGCCCCATAACAAAGAGACACATTTCTGCGAACATTCTCTCCATTGCACCAGCATGCTGTCACACGATGCCTGCAAAGGTGGTGATACCAGAGGCATGTAAAAAGAATCCTTTGTGCCAGGATAACACAGTGTTTACAGAGATCCTCCTTTGGGTCCGGGCTTCCCTGGTGGTTCAAATGGTAAAGACTTTACCTATACGCAGGAGACGCAGGTCCGATCCCTGCGTCAGGAAGATCCCCTGGTGAAGGGCATGGCAACCTGCCATGGCTGGAGAATCCCAGGGACAGAGGAGCCTGGTGGGTTGCATGGGGTCACAGAGAGTCGGACACAACTGAGAGACTAACACTTTCATTTCTCCTCGTGTCCACAGTCTTAACCTGGCTATTAAGCCAAAAGGTGAAAACAAAATCTATATGTTCAACTATATTCACTTAGATTTAGTTCCTTTCCCTGTTTCTTGGCAGTTTTTAGTTTTCTGTCCCTATTTTCAGTTCAGTTCAGTCGCTCAGTCGTGTCCGACTCCTGGCGACCCCATGAACTGCAGCATGCCAGGCCTCCCTGTCCATCACCAACTCCCGGAGTCCACCCAAACCCATGTCCATTGAGTTGGTGATGCCATCCAACCATCTCATCCTCTGTCGTCCCCTTCTCCTGTCCTCAATCTTTCCCAGCATCAGGGTCTTTTCCAATGAGTCAGCTCTTCACATCAGGTGGTTGCCAAAGTATTGGAATTTCAGCTTCAACATCAGTCCTTCCAATGAACACCCAGGACTGATCTCCTTTAGGAAGGACTGATTGGATCTCTTTGCAGTCCAAGGGACTCTCAAGAGTCTTCTCCAACACCACAGTTCAAAAGCATCAATTCTTCGGCACTCAGCTTTCTTTATAGCCCAACTCTCACATCCATACATGACCACTGGAAAAACCATAGCCTTGACTAGATAGACCTTTGTTGGCAAAGTAATGTCTCTGCTTTTTAATATGCTGTCTAGGTTGGTCATAACTTTCCTTCCAAGGAGTAAGAGTCTTTTAATTTCATGGCTGCAGTCACCATCTGCAGTGATTTTGGAGCCCAGAGAAACCTTATTTATCCCATTTGCCTTCTGTTGGTCTTGTTGCAGTGATCTGGTCTTTTTTAGCTGCCTTATTACACAGCCCACATACTTTTAGAAGGAAACTACATTAGAGACACTGCTTTACACATAACATTCTTCCCATTGTACTTACTATTAGGTCCACAAATAGCCACATTACAGGACAAAATGTAGCAAAGCTTTATACATCTCAAGACTGTAGACAAGCAGATATAAGTAATTTCCCTTCATTTATCTCATAAGCCTTCATTTGACTACAACAAGTGATGAAGCAGGCAATTCTGTGTTTCCCTCTCAAGACAAAGTCTACCCCTAACCCACAGCCTCTGTTGACAAGGCTTTAGCAGACCCTGCCTTTAAGCAGAGCCTGTTCAGATTTCCTGGCACGGAGACAGTTAAAGGTTGAGTTGGTCTTTTAAGGCTTACAAAGAGAGGCCAGATATAAATGCCTTTAAGTGGTCAGGCTGGACAAACGGCAGCCCATGAGCCAATGCTGGGGTTGTGAACAGTGTCATCAGGACACAGCGCGTCCGCTGTTTGCACATTGCCCTGGCAGCTCGGCACTACAAAGCACAGGTCCGGGCTGCAGCAGAAGCCATCTGGCCCTCAGGGCTCAAAAAGCGTGGTCCTGCAGCAGGGGGAGGAGAGGGCAGGAAAGGAAGAGAGCGGCATCGACACAAACGTGACCGCGCTAAACAGCCAGCCAGCAGGAGCTGCTGCATAGCACACGGAGCTCGGCTGGCTGCCCCGTGATGGCCTGGAGGAGAACAGGAGGAGGAGCGGGAGGGAGGTTCACGAGGGAGAGGGTATGTGTATACCTATGCACATGTGCATACATATGCTTACATATGCAACGTGTGTGTGTGTGTGTGTGTGTGTGTGTATATATATAGTTGTACGGCAGAAACCTCTTTTCAACTCTTACGGGGAAGAGAAAGCACGAATTGAAATTGCTCTCACTCTGCTTTGCCTCCCTCGTGGGTGTCTGAGCTACACTAGCAGCCTAATAATTAGAGTTTTCTGAAATTTCAAGGACCTATAAAATGTTACTGCCAAACCTTTCATGATTTTTAAAAAATGAATGTCTGTGTAATTCTCTGTATTAACACTAGAGGGCAGTCGTGTTACACACACACACACAGAGGCCCAGCCTCTCGGCCCTAACAACACCTGCAGTGCAATAAAAGGGACTAAGACACAGGCTTTAAAAACAAAACAAAACATGGAAATCATTTCCAGCATTCAATAGGGAATTTCTTACATTTCTCACCTTGTTCTGAGTGCTTGACAAAGCACATATGTTTCAGGAATTAGTGTATAAAGTGGTTTGTTTACGTAAGATCCCCACACCCCAATAAAAGAGTGGAGACAGGACAGCCGCAGAACAGGGGTAAATTACTATGCCAGACTCAAGCCCGGGCTTCCCAGGTGCCACTGGTGGTAAAGAACCTGCCTGCCAACGCAGGAGATGTAAAGGGCTTGGGTTCAATCACTGGGTCAGGAAGATCATGGCAACCCACTCCAGTATTCTTGCCTGGAGAATCCCATGGACAGAGGAGCCTGGTGGGCTACAGTCCATGGGGTCGCATAGAGTCGGATATGACTGAAGCGACTTAGAAAGCACACACACAGACTTAAGCTTAAAGCGAGTGTGCCCTTTCTGCCTGGGAACTTCTTCACTCAGGATCCACAGGCAAAGCTCATCTATCTGCAAACCTTGAACAAGAAACCTGGTGCAATAAGTGCGAGTCAGTCTAACATCTGGGTTCATGTTCACACACAACCATCAATTAAGGTCCTCGTTCTCCCAGCACATTTAGATACACAAAGAAGTCAGGGCCCACTCTTAAATATCTTTTCTTCAAATCCCCAGAGTGGGAAGCAACTGGTCCCCAGTGAACAAGTTCAGTGGCAACAGGCGAAGAGTTACTGGTGGAGAGACACTCCCCAAAGGTCTCTGTTAAGAGACAGACACAGGAGAGGTGAGGGCAGGGGGCAGGGTCTAAGGTCCCAGAGGCCTTGCTCAGTGTGGTCCCCACAGCTCTGGGACAGGGGCAGAAAAAGAAATGTGCCAGAGTCAGGGGCCAGAATGGCGAGACAGACTCAGCACACACCTGGACCGTCCGCACGTTACTCGAGAACATCACAGCACATCACAGCAAGAACCTGGACACGTGAATGTTGGCCTTGTCACTTACTACCCAAGAGATCTTTGTCAAGGCCCGTGACCTTCATGAGTCTGTATTTCCTCAAACATAAAAGGAGGAATAATAAGAACTAACGGTGCAGAATAGTTGCCGTAAGCCAGGTGCTATGCTAAGTGCTTTCCAGGTATTAACACATCCACAGATCCTCCTAAGTGAGGAGGGTCTGTCCATGCACGGAAAGCCCAGCTCCACAGCCCGCCCCTCTTACACACCTGCCCTGCCCACCTCTGGCTGTGAGACTCAAACTCGATGATCTGTGTCCACGTTTAGACGACAGGGAACTACAGCCAAAACGACAGTCCCTGCAACTGTCATGATAAGAACCCAAGGTCTGTATCAGACGATGGACCATCACACCCCCAAGGGGCACGCAGTACTTCACAGTGAACATGCTGAGGGAAGGAGGGCAGACAGCGGGCAAAAACAGTCCAGAAAGAGCAGAGCCATTCTGACAACTGACCGATAATGAAGGTATTGCACTTATTCCAATACATCAGCTATGTTAGCACCAAGAAAGTGAAAGTGAAAGTGAAGTCACTCAGTCGTGTCCGGCTCTTTGCAACTGCATGGATTGCAGCCTACCAGGCTCCTCCATCCACGGGATTTTCCAGGCAAGTGTACTGGAGTGGGTTGCCATTTCCTTCTCCAGGGGATCTTCCTGACCCAGGGATCGAACCCAGGTCTCCCACATTGCAGGCAGATGCTTTACCATCTGAGCCGCCAGGGAAGGCCAAGAAGAATGACCAAACGAACTTCTTTCCATTTAGAAGGACCCGAGTCCCAGATTCAACAACAGGTCGCAGAATATCCTATTCTGCCAGTTCCCTCCTTTACTTAAGACGTGTGTTATCTACGAGGCTCCAGACAAGTCCCTGAACACAGCGCTGGTGAAGGGTCCTGAAGTCCACCCACCGTCAGGATTGTGAGAGACCAGAAATCACGTTCCTACCCACACTCCAAGCTCTCCCAAGGATATTTAAAGCAGCCCAGCTACTTAGCGACGTGATTTCCTGGGACCAGCGCTTTGCACTTGTGGTCTGGAGTCACAGCAATTCAGCGGACGGAGGGTCTGAGGTGTTAGGGGCAGTGCTGACTGACAGAAGGTCAAGAAAAATCCACAAAGGCTGAGCCAGGATCCAGCTCTGCACTTCAGTCACCTCAAAATGCAACAGTGCGTTTGTTACATTAATAATAGTTCTAATAACTGGCATTTCTGGAGCATCCACTATAGCCAGAAACTGTCCTAGGCTCCTTTCATGGATTGATTGTTCTTTAATTCTCAGAATTAGACTCTCTGGGAGATGGGATTATTGACTACTATCTCTCTTCTGTAAGTGGGGACACCGAGGCACGGAGCCAGTCAGGAACTAGCCCAATGCCATAAAGCTCGGAAGTGACGGTCAAGGTGTAAAGCTAGATATCTGAATTACAGAGCCCACACTCCCAAGGGCCCACTCTCAGAGGACTCGATTTAGAGGCATAATGGCCCCAAAATCTCTTGTTCAGGGACCTGATGGATTTGGGAAACTGTTCCCTGAGTATGTTTAGGCAGAAACACAGGGATATGAGCCAACCCGAAACCAACGATCCAGCTGGTGCCTCAAAGCGGATGGTAGACACAGATTCAACTGCGTGCTCCAGAAAGTGAGCCTCGATTCTTTAAAAACTAACCTGTAACTGACTTCACCCTGCTGCTGCTGCTGCTGCTAAGTCGCTCCAGTAGCATCCGACTCTGTGCGACCCCATAGATGTCCCCGGGATTCTCCAGGCAAGAACACCGGAGTGGGTTGCCATTTCCCTCTCCAATGCATGAAAGTGAAAAGTGAAAGTAAAGTTGCTCAGTCGTGCCCGACTCTTAGCGACCCCATGGACTGCAGCCTACCAGGCTCCTCCATCCATGGGATTTTCCAGGCAAGAGTACTGGAGCAGGTTGCCATTGCCTTCTCCACTGACTTCACCCTAAGTAATGTCAAATATCCCCTCAACGAAAATGTACCTAAAGCACAGAAAACCACAGATGGGTAGAACCAGCAAGGGAGCGGCGAGGGCTGGAAAAATGCAGCAAGGAAACAGAGAAAAGCAGGCTTCTGAGCCCTGGACAAACTTCACTTTAACAAATCAGATTTAAGCCTTAACTCCAAGACCAACATGTAGTCATTTTCACAAGGAAGACCAGCTGAGGGTCACGTAGAGCTGCCGGGGATGACTTACCCTACCTGACCACTTGCCCACACACGGATGGCTGGTGTCCTAGAAAGCAAACCCAGGGACCCCCTTCTAGGCCAAGCAAGGGTCCTGGGGCACCAAGCAAACTGCACAAATACAAGCTGGTCTCTACCTTCCTATTTTTAAATGCAAAATGGGATTTATCAACAGATTTTTTTGAAAGCAGAAGTCACCAGATATGATAATGTATTTTTGGTAAATTGTGCCAGTAGTATAAGCTGCTGATCCAGGAACTGTAATTTGTCAACAAAATGGGAGAAGGAGAAATTGTCAGAATCTCCTTCAAATACATAGATAATTAGGTAAATTGTAATGATGTTATTTTATTAGCCTTCAAACACTCTATTCCTACCGCGGATAAGAGAGACGAGCCGTCAGTAAAGTCTGTTTTCCTTTTCTTTCTGCTAGACGTCCATCAATGAATCCAGACTACTGTTTATTAAAATCTTCCCTGGGTCCCATTCAACTCCAGCCAGATTTTCTTTCCTTTTCTGATCACAAAGGCTTCCTTTTCCAATCACAAAAATTCATCAACTTGTGAAAACATCTTGACAGGCCCACCAATTACCATTTTAGAAAGGCAGCGTTTGAGCTATCTCCAAATGCACTTGTACTTTTGAAAATTCTTTTAAATGAGAAAGTGATCACCAGGAGTAATGAAATGGATAATTAGAAAGCAATGATGTTTGGGGGCTGCAATTATAGCCATGATTGACTATGTAAGTCTCTGGCAGAATTAGAAAACGATCATTTCTTTGCTTGATTTCCCTCAACCAAGTTTTTCAGATCCACGGCGGGAGTGTGGGCCACCCTCCTTCTGCACAAGTCCCCTCCCCTGACCGGTTTCCTCAGGGGCTTCAGGGGGCCTTCCTGAGCCCTGGCCCTGAAGCGCACAGAACGTTTACTGGAGGCTCAGGCTAGTCACGCTCTTCACCTGAACTGGATTTCAGCCCCCAGGAGGCCGCTTCTGCGCTTGGACTTGGCAGTCGCATCCTGCGGATTCACGTGGGGCAGCCTGGACCTCGGCCACAGAGTAGCCGGTATGTAACGAGAGCAGACACCCAGTGAGAGTGCCCACTCTCACACAGACACGACTGTCACCTCAGTCTACCCAGCTGGGCTACATTCTTGGAGTGACTTTTGCAAGTAGGAATGTGCAGGTTTATTTATTTTGGGATATGGGTTTCTGGAGGGTCTGAGTGTTTGAAGGAGAAGCTTTCAGAATAAAATTTCAGTTATTCCCTGTGCAACATGAATAGCCAAAAACTTGGATTCATCTTCCTGTTGCTCTGACGTTTTAGTTTAAAAAAAAAAAAAAAGAGGAAACTACCACTGGACTAGAAATGGACAGGGCCCCATTCATCCAGAGTTTTAAAACAAGTGCATTGTGGCTGGACCTCCACGGCAATGTTTAAAGTATTTATTTAAGAAAGTAACATTTCAAGACATGTATTCTTCTCTCAAAGAATACAGACATGATTTACAGACTATTTAACTCTTCATTAAAGGTGGTCTTCAAAAATCGATGCCGGTCATTATCATCACATGATAAGCAGAGGTAATCAAAGAGCCATACTTTACAGTGTGATCCAGTTCAGACCGCCTGCTCGATACCACTTCCCACCTCACCCTGCCTTCATCCTTACCTGGGAGACCAGGAGCTCCTGGCAAACCTTTGGGACCTCTTCCTGGGGGGCCACGATCCCCTCTTTCTCCTGCATCACCTGTGTGTCATTTAAAGAAATGTTATTTTTCTATATGTCTATAAAAATGAACATAAAGCATAAACATAAATTCAACTTAAAGCAAAGCCCACATTCAGAAACCAAAAAGTTATGAGGTTGCCACAAACTAGGTCTTACTAAGTACATGGCGAGACAAAAATCAAGTTAATTATATTAAGATATCTAAGGGGAAAAAAATCAAATGATCATCAGTAGATGCTGATAAGCCATTGATACAACATTCAATAAAATAAGTACCAAGCTACTTCCCTAACATGATAAAGTCCATCTATCTCAATCTTGAAGCTGGCACAAAGCTTAACAAGAAACACAAGCAGCAGTTTCACTGAAGTCAGAACATTATTAATACAAACATGCCCACTTTATCACTATTATTTGGTTTGAGCCATCCCTGCTTTCAGGTGATATGACTGTTTTCTTAAACCCTAGAAAATCAACTCAAAACCTACTATAGACAATAAGAGAATAGCGAGGTACAAAATACATGGAAATCAATATTCGTTATATATATAAACAACAGCCAGTTATACGATGCAGTGAACAAAAGTCTTATTTGTAATGATGACTAAATCATCAATAACTAGGAAAAGAAATTTAATCAGAAATATGCAAATCCAATATGAGAGAAAATTGAGGGAACTTCCCTGGGGGTGCAGTGGCTCAGAACCCACCTGTCACTGCAGGAGACACAGGCTCCATCCCTGGCCCAGGAAGAGCCCACACGCGACAGAGCTACTGAGCCTGTGCGTCACGGTTACCGAGCCCACGTCCCAGAGCCCACGAACCGCAACGACTAAAGCCCGCCTGCCAAGCCCGTGTTCCATAACATGAGAAGCCCGTCCACCACCACAAGAGTGGCCCTCGCTCACCACTAGAGAAAAGCCTGTGCAAAGCGGTGAAGGCCCATCACAGACAAAGAAATAAATAACTCTTTAAAAAGAAAGAAAGAAAACTGAACGGAAGCTTAAAAACAATCTAAATAGCCATTAAAGAGATATATACACTATGGAACTTCCACAGAGTGGAATATTATGCAGGGGTAAAGAAGAATCAGGAAGAAGGTCTGTGAAATGACGCCCAAGACATTGTTAAGTGTAAAAAGCAAGGCCCAGATGACTTACTAAAGGACAATGTGATTTGCTCCTAAAAGGACATGGGGAAAAAATATATATATATATTCATAGATCTTTTATAGTGTCACTGGTAAGGGTATGTAGGAAACTAAGAACAGCGACTCCCTGATGGAAGGATAAAGAAAACCAGGCAGATGGGAGGCAGGGATGGGACAGACACTCTTCACTAAGTATTTTTTTATACATTTAAAAACTCTTGAACCATGTAAATTTAGCATCACCAAAAATAAATTAATGAAGTTTCAGAATGTAAAGTGTGCTGTCACAGTGCCTACATTTCATTTCTGTCTCATTATTTATAGGGAATGTCCTCTGGATTGCAACCAACCATGTGCCTTTGCAAGACCGTTGATTGAATTCAGGAATTCAGCAGCCACAGAACAAAACCTGTATTCATTATCCCGGCCCCTGCAGAGGCCAAACTGGGAAACTTGGCCTCATTAACAAAACACCCTAATACCTTAGTTAACAGGTGTTAAATGACATCGACTACGCCTAGTAGAAGACAACTTCTACTACCCCATTAGCACAGTAGTATGCGATTATTATACTATATCCTTAGAAGAGGCAATGGCGTTTCACAATAAGTTCTATACGTCATCTTTTTATCCAAATATTCGTATCAATCCAACCTCATTAAATACCGACAGGTTTGTTACAATTTAAAAAACAAAATCACGCACAGAAAAAAAACAGAAAGAATATCTGTACAGCCATCTGTACATCTGTCAAATAGTCAAAAGCCTCTAATTAAGAAATGAATGTTTAGTAATCATACTTTGACTTTAGCTGTGAATGTCCTTGTGTGAACATTTATATGATGAATCAACATTTTGAAGATAATTTAAATTTTATAAATATTATGTAAGGATATACATAATATTCAAGCTCAGCTTGAACTCATATATATAAACTAGCTATTTTTTACACCCATCATCAATATAACATTACTATAGTAGGAAGATATGACAATTAGCATTTTAAAAACTAACAGCTTATGCTCTCTTGTTAACTCAGCAATTTAAATGTCATTTGACTGTAATTCTCAAGGCCGGCAGTGAGAAAGTGCCACATTTTCTGAAAACACGAAATGAGGATTATAAATTAAAATGCAACTTTCACAGCGATAGTGACAGTTAAGCACATTCTAGCATGAAGCCACACCAACTTCAAAATGTTTGCAAGGAATAAGACCACTGCCTCTTTAAAACAACTTATATATATGTGTGTGTAAACCAAGTCATAGGAAAAGATGGATATAATGGGTGTAGTGATATGAAATTTCTGGAGAGATATGAAAAGCCTTAACAAAAAAATCATGATTCTAGAACTGAAAAATACAAGATCTGAAAGTAAAAACTCATTGGATGGAACAGCCAGCATATTTGGACACTGCAGAATGAAGGGAACACAGCGTGGTAACGTTAATTAACAACATTGTATGACATGTAGAATAAAATCTTTTACAAATTAAAGAAAAGACCCTTGTCTTAGCTTCGATGCTGTTTCTGGAGGTCAGTCGTGGAAAAACAGGTTCTCGACAGGCCCAGGACACAGCCACACCGCAGCCTGCAGCAGCTCCGGTGTGTGGGCTCTGCTACCCGCAGGGTTACTCTGCTTCAGCAAACACTGGCCACAGCCTCCAAGATGTAGGAGACCTGGCCTGGGAACTAAAGCCCACCTTTGTTAGCCTGTTGTGTCAGAAAGGACATGTAAAAAGCGTATAAGAGATGCTTTGGATACAGCATGAAGGGGATAGACACTTTGAGTAGAAAAATAGCTTTTTATGTTCAGAGTGGGGGAAACTAGAGAAATTCATATTGCTCCAAAATTGCTACTGAATTCATCTATTTGGAAGCCATAATCGATGCTCCATCTTCAAGCGAGGATGAACACCGGGAAAGGTGAGCCTCAGGCGTGCCGGGTATACCTTCCCTAGCTTTCACTAACACAGAGACATGTCTGCTTGAGGCCCACTAAAAGATTTAAAGATACACACGGCCTGTCTCAAAGGGGCTGAAAAGTAGCAAACCACAAACATGTATAAAGAGTATTTATGACAAGAAAGACTTATTTAATGCTAAGCAAAGTGAACCCAGGTCCAGTCAAGGGTCACCTTCCATGAAAGGAGCACACAGCTCTAACAACGTTTGTGTAGAAGTGTGTAAAACATGTCGACAAAAACAAAATACACAAACACAATGGAAGCTTTGAGTGTGGTCTGAGGCTTATTTCTACTAGCTCCTGTTAAAAATGTTCCACTGTGTTTTTCAAAGTAACTTCTAAGGAAGAAAACAGTAATTTGATTAAGATACAGCCTGAACTGTTAAAAGCTTAGTAAAACTGATTTATTAATAGTTAAACTTGTCTGCACACGAATTTCCCTGGAAAATACCCTCAAAATGACTATGGCAAACCCAGACTCCCATCATCCCTTCTCTTATTAAGGATGAAGAAAAAGGCAAAGAAACACATCTCTTCTCTGATCAGTAAAATGGTAAAGTTTCAAGAGTGGAGTATTTACTCTCAGGGAAAATTTGAGCTCTAAACTTTGGGCGTTAGAACACCACGTGTTTTCTACTAAGTAGGACTATTAATGTCTGTGGAGGACAAGAAAGGTCAAGGCCAGCTACCTAGAACCGTACATCTTCAAACATGTGTCAGCACTGAATGATATAGAAAATCTGATTATTCCTTTCTGCCCACATCCCAATTTTAAGAAGTAAAGCTGAGAGAAGATGCTGCTTTAATGGAACCCAATGCCAAGAAAGGCATGAAGGACAGGGAGAGAACGTTCTTTAGAAAAAAGAAAAGAACAGCCTCACTTCTAGTTTATAAATTATGTCATGAATCCCAGGAAACAGGGGGAAGTCCCAAATACGATCAAACTCTGCTTGATGGATGGACTCAGTGCCAGAGACACGTCTTGGGTTTCAAATATAGAAATATAGTTTTCTTTCCTCCAAAATAAGGTTCACGTGCTGAGGCCCATCCAGCCCCACCAGGACACAACTCTGCACTGCGACTCCCAGCTTCCCAGAAAGTTCTCAGGTCATGTCCCATGTGTTAGGAGTGCTCCTCAGTCCTGCGTGCACATTCAGATCACCTGCAGAATATTTTTAAAGTCTGACACCAAGTAACCAGGCGGCGCTAGTGGTAAAGAACCCGCCTGCCAATGCAGGAGACAGAGGAAACGTGAGTTCAGTCTCTGTGTATGGAAGATCCCCTGGAAGAGAGCATAACAGCCCACTCCAGGATTCTTGCCTGGAGCATTCCATGGACGGAGGAGCCCAGTGGGCTTACAGTCCGAAGTGTCACACAGAGTCAGACAAGACTGAAGTGACTTAGCACCAAGTAACCAGGCCAAGTGGATCGCAGTATCTGGGAAGGGGCTGCAGACGTGGGCAGGGTTGAAGGCTCCTCGGGTAAGTTCCGTGGGCAGCCCGGGCTATCTCCCCTGGGCAGGCTGTCCTGATTCAGCGAGCACACAGACCTCTTCCTTCCTTAGACAGAAGATGGAACTTCAGGAGCCGGCTCCTATGAACTCAAGGTGAAGCTCAGCCCCCAAAATGGGGGCTTCCTTAGAGCTGGAGGAAACAGGGCTGTGATCCCCATCACCCTACAAGGCGGTCCTTCCAAGGGAAGACAGGCAACTGCCCTGCACGAGCACATCTCCACTGGGGGCCCCTCTCCAAAGTCTCTGACTCAGGGAGCCTGGGTGGGTGGGAGGATCTGCCATCTGAACAAGGTCTCTGGTGATGCTGAGGCCACGGGGACCACTCTTGTGAATCACCGCTCTTTGGTTCCCTTTAGTGACCGCACGCAGGCAGAGGAGTCACCGTGGGCCGGGGCACAACAGAGACAGCTAAGCCAACAGTCCGACCACGGTATGGGCTTCCCTAGAATGGTTTACTTTTGCGGGTGAGTGTAGCGTGATCACAGGGAGTACCTCCAGTACGAATCCCTGAACAGAAGCTCAGAGTGGGACCGAGATGAATGGCTAAGGATCCTTTCCGAGAAGAGGTCCAGCTCTCTGTAAGCTGAACTCACAGCTCTCTGCATAGGTGACCTGTCCAGCCTCCAAAAACATGGCAACTGTGCCAAATTCACAAGAGGCCCCAATTAGAGCTCTTTTTTTTTTTAACATGCAGCTTTTCACATGCCAAAAAAAAAAAAAAAAAGTAGTGAACAACACTGTTCCAGCTGAGGGTATTGTGAGCTAAATGCATTTCCCATTCAATTATAGATCCAGAAAGACAGCTTGCTTGACCTCTGACCATTTGCACCATATTTATCCCTAATTGGAGTATCACTGTTTAAAAAACAGAAATCTCTCTCGTTTTGTTTTTTTATTGAAGGATAACTGCTTTACAGAATTTTGTTGTTTTCTGTCAAATGGAAACTTACATTACCATATGTAAAATAGATAGCTAATGACAATTTGCTGTATGGCTCAGAAACCTCTCTTGTTTTTGACACCACGTTTTTCTGAAGTTCCTAGAAAGCTGTCAGTCACTCACTGTGATACAGAAACTCCACACTTTTCATCCTTTTGGTAAATTATCTGGGGCACACTGCCCCCAACCTGACCTACTCACCTGAACTAGCAAGCACCATCTGAGGCAGCCCATTCTTCTGCAAATTCTGCAGAATACCTAACACACTCATAATCCTGTTTTCCTACAAGACACCAGTTTCAAGAGCTTAACTTGCTTTAAATAAAAGAAGAAAACTCTCTCACACCCTCTCAACATGTTAAATAAGGAATACAGTTGTACTTCAGAGCTGAAAAAAATAATCCATCAAAACTGATATACAATGTCACTCTTTAAAAGGAGAGGAGGGTTTCCCTGGTAGTCCAGTGGTTAAGACTCTGCCAGTGTAAGGGGCATGGGTGTGATCCCTGGTCAGGGAACTAAGACCCCATATGCATATTTTTGGCAGAGCCAAAAACAAATAAATAAAAGAAGAGGGAGACAGCTTTAACTCGAGATGAGAACTGCTAACAAGCCTCATTAGTTGAAGTAATAGATACAAACACGCCAGAGCCAGTCGCCATCTTAGAAGACCTCTACAGTGATTTCAGGGTCTCAAAAAACAAACAAAAAATCTGAACGATCCTGAAGTTTATCTTGAACTACGACCAAAGCAGCATGAGTGGAAAAGATCAAGAGTGAAAGTCAAGGAACCTGAATTCTGGTATTGGTTCTACTGCCATCACACACCAAGGTCAAGAAAATACCACATGACAGTGTTTTAATCTTCACCAGCCCCACAGAACAGAACGATAATTTCACGTCACAGACACCTGGCACGTGCCAGGACAAGTGAATTCACCTAAAAAAACAAAAAGGCCAGTGTGTGTTCCTGGTTCCACGTGAGTAAAAGGCCTTACCTTTAGGGCCCCTCACACCGAGAGCGCCAGGGGGACCCTTCATGCCCGGGAGGCCGCGGAGTCCCATCTGGCCTGGAAAGCCATTCTCTCCAGGGGGGCCCGGGGGGCCGGGGGGGCCAGGCCGTCCAGGGAGGCCCGCGGCTCCGGAGTCTGGACGCTTGAGACTCGCAGCCATCTGAGCAAAGTGCTCTACAAGGCAGTAAACAAAACCACCCAGGGAAGTCAGAAACACATAGGCTATTCAAGGGAAATGTGAGCTACTTCAGGTGCCTTTTTTCTAAATGCGTCACCAGAGCTTCAGAACTGGGGGTGAGGGATGAATAAAGCTCGGCTGGTTTTCCCCTGGGGTTTCTGCCCCGAGGTGTCACTGATGCCGCTGTGTTCAGCCCTCTGCGGGGAGAGCTGGTCCTGCTGCCTTGAGGCAGGGGAGGGGATAGAGAACCTTAACCTTCAGGACCCAGCCATTTCCAAAAGGATGAGTGTGTCACCCAGAACCTGGCTGGTTATCTGAAAACCCAGGATGCAACACAGCTGTAAGTGGACATCCTGAAGCTGTGTCAAAGCCAAGGACATTGTCCAGAATTAGTACTAAGACACTGTTTGAGACCTGGGCTCATGTCCTTAGCTTGAACATACTACTTTATGTGAAACATCCTGAGGATCCATGACTTGCTAATAATTTTCCTTCTCAAGTTTTTTTCATTCCTGGAAGATACACCAGATATTAAAGAGAGCATACTTCTTGGGAATGGTCACAATCTGTCTTAAAAAATTTATAACTGTGTAGGCTTTTTCAGGATCCATTGAATAGATCAAGAATCATCTACTAAAACCAGAGAATAAGAACATTTTCCCATTAAAATACTCTAAGGGAAACATTCTAGTGTAATATTTTTTAAAGCTTTGGGTGCGAAGGAGAAAATGAATTTGAAACATATTTCTCACCAAAATTTCTAAATTGGTTACATGTGAATACCCTAGATGGGCCTTATTTAAGTGAGGGTTAGCATAAAGTCATACTTTTCTCAACATGAAATGCTTAAAATGGAAATATCCTTTCAAAATAAGATGTCTTCAATATTGGTTTCCAAATATAGAGGTGACAATTTCATCCTGGAAAACTCTACGCATCTACTTGACAAGCTAGACTATCTCATGAACACATAAAAGGTAAGTGTTTCTTCATGACAGAATTAGTTCCAACTAGAATCAGACAATAAATAGGAACTGCCATAACTACAGATGAATTTAGATAAAGGTTAAGAAATGTGAAAATATATATCACCATTTTGGCAAAATTCCAGTTATAGATTTTCTACCTATGTGGTGCATGAATGGAAATAACGGCCTTAAGCTTCTTAAGGGCAGAAGTCTACTGATCGTTTCTCATATAATCTGCAGAGAGAGCCTAGGTCAATGCCAGGGACACACCAAGGGGTAGGACATTTAGAAGGGAAAGAGCCTGAGAACTTGTTTTCCAAAGGAAGGGGAAAAGTGCGTGTGTGTGTGTGTGTGCGTGTGTGCGTGTGCGCGCGCGTGTAGGCTGACCCAGAAATGTGCTACTTTTCCTTGAGGCTATAAGCAAACGGCAACAAACTACTGAACATAAGTGAAATTAATACTATTCAAAATCCCCCGCCCTTTCAAGCCTACAAAAAGTCAAGCCATGACGATTTATTTACCTTGTATGACTCTCATGCAAACCTGCTGGATGTGCTGATCGGTCGGTGCTCTGCCCTGGGACGGAAAAGACAAAAGCCAGTTTGTCCACGAACGAAGCCCACAAAGAGGGCATTGTTGAATGGAAAACCGACAGGCTGGGCACGGGACCAGTGGCTGGACTTACAGGAGAACTGGCCCCGCGCTCGCTGCGGAGCAGAGGTAGGGTCCCTCCCAAACGCCTGTCCGCAGCCCCCAGCCCCATAGCCCCCCAGACCCCTCCAGTCCCCAGCCCCCAGCACCGCTCCCCCAGCCCCCAGCCCCCAACCCCCAGCTCCCAGCCCCGCCAAGGGGCAGCACCTCCAGAGGAAACCCGCGGAGCCGGCCCGCACTCACCGGGGGGCCCTGGATCCCGGGCAGGCCCGTGGCGCCCTGCTCCCCCTGCACGCCGCGCGGGCCGGGCGGGCCTCGGGGTCCTTCCTCTCCGGGAAGCCCCCGGCTGCCTTCGGGCCCCCTCACGCCAGGCTCCCCGGGGTTCCCCGCCTGGAACACAGGGCGGCGCACGTAAGTCCAGGCTGAACACAAGGAGGGCGCCTGCTTCAGGCTGAAATAAGCACTGACATGAAACTGTAGGTTCAGCGACACTCTGCCTCCCAAGTTGAAAATCTAAGCACCAATAGGTGTTGGCTCAGAGGTTACAAAGCCTCAAGGTGAACACACGTAATGCCACACAAGTAACTCTCCAGTCTCTCAGAATTCCAATTCAAGTAAACACCTTAAAGATCGTTCTTTGAGGCCTAGATATTATTTCTAAATGTTAATGGAAAGAACACAGTTTAAAATCACGTTCTTCATACTTTAAGCCATTTCTAAGAGCAAGTTTGTTTTTAATAAAACGTGTTACCTCTTTTGGGCCACAGAAAGACTAGAGTTCACAAGACATGTTATGCTGTGTATCACCAATACGAAAGCATAAAATAAAGACATTTCCAAGAACATAAGTTATTTAGCCTTTATAACATTCTTTGGAGAATCTGAGGAAGCCAGATGTATCCAGGAATTATAAAACACTAACGTGAATTAAATCAACACATTTAAAATGCTGCATTTAAAATACCAGAACAAAAAGGGTGAGTCCATAATTTATCTAAGGATACAGGAAGTTAAAAATCTAAATATTAAAGATGCTTAAACCACTACAATATTGTAAAATAATTAGCCTCCAATTAAAATGAATAAAATTCTTAAAAATAAAAATAAAACTGTTATCAAAAAATAAAGATGCTTAAAAAAGCAAATCAATTATTTCTTTAAAACAAAACCATATACCAGTTAGAGTTTTCTTCTGAAAGCAGACCATTAAAAGCATCTTTATAGTCCTCAACTACAAAAACTGTTTTAAAGAGAAACTAAATTAATTCATTTTTTGTTAAGCTACCTCCAGTGGAATTTGTGACATAGTTACAGTGACTGCTGTTTACAGAATAAAACTGAGAGGATAAAAGTGAAAGAGCGTGGGGGAATGCCACTGCTCCAGATCTGATATTCATAAAGCTGCTCCATCCGGCTTCCTTTTCATACCGTTTCTCTAGGAGAAGTCAACTCATTCAAACATTCAGATGTTTTAACCTGAAGAAAAATGGTAATGAAGCAATGCTTCCACCAGACACATCTTAAGAAAGCTCAAGGAGTATGCTTTTTCCAATCCCTTTGTATAAAAAAAAAAAAAAGAATGATATTCATCTAAGCCAACTTGTCAAGATTGCTTCTTGAAGAAATTATGGCTTAAAAAGATTTCCTGAGAGTCAGGCTCAAGGGAGAAAGCTAAGGATGTGCTGTGGAACTAAAGCTGGGTATTGTCAGGTCACTAGAATGCAAGATATAGCAACTACTAAAAAACTCCAGTGTGTGTGCTCAGTCGTGTCCAACTTTTTGTGACCCTTTGGACTATAGCTTGCCAGATCCCTGTCTATGGAATTTTCCAGGCAAGAATACTGGAGTGGGTTGCCATCCCCTCTCCAGGGGCTCTTCCCAACCCAGGGACTGGACCCACATCTCTTACGTTCCTGCATTGGCAGGCGAGTTCTTTACTAGTGCCACCTCGGAAGCCCAGACTGCTGCTGCTGCTGCTGCTGCTAAGTCGCTTCAGTCGTGTCCGACTCTGTGCGACCTCATAGACAGCAGCCCGCCAGGCTCTGCCGTCCCTGGGATTCTCCAGGCAAGAACACTGGAGTGGGTTGCCATTTCCTTCTCCAGTGCATGAAAGTGAAAAGCGAAAGTGAAGCCGCTCAGTCTTGTCTGACTCTAAGTGATCCCATAGACTGCAGCCTACCAGGCTCCTCCCATGGGATTTTCCAGGCAAGAGTACAAGAGTAGGTTGCCATTGCCTTCTCCAGGGAAGCCCAGATGCTACATTTTAATTTCATCAGTATTCCTTGGGTAGTGACAGAAAAGATGGGGTGGGAAGGGAGGTGATCAATCAGGAGCTAATTCCTAGTACTGCATCCAAACTTAAATGAAATTAACTCACTTTGATACCTGCATTGTTCATCCTTTTTCTTTTATAACCTGAATTCTCACCTTTGAACATTACTGATTATTTCTAGACAGTGAAGTAGGATTTCCACTGTCAGATTCTATCCAGGCTTACCCTTTACAGTGTTTCTCAATACTAAACCATTTCTGTCGAAGATTCTAAGGCATAAAGATGTTCTTTGAAGCTTGACTGTCACATGGTGTTTAGAGGCTGTATGTACACAGGTGTGTGCAATTGTGTGTGTGTGTGTTAGTCATTCAGTCATGTCCAACTCTTTGAAACCCCATGAACTGTAGCCTGCCAGGCTCCTCTGTCCATGGAATTCTGCAGGCAAGAATACTGGAGTGGGTAGCCATTCCCTTCTCCAGGGGATCTTCCTGACTCAGGGATCGAACCCGGGTCTCTTGTATTGCAGGAGGATTCTTTACCGTCTGAACCACCAGGGAAGCCCAGTATGCACACAGGAAAGATAATATAAAACTTTCCATGTCGAGGCTGCATGGAGAGCCCTGGGCGGGGCGCGGTAACCAAGGCGGGGTGTGTCCTCCCGGAGAAGGTTGGGTAGAGGATTGGGCTAAATGTTGGTAATCTAAGGAAAGAGAAAGAGTGCCCCAAACTAGGGGAACAGCACATGTCATTAAACAGCATATGCCAAGTAAAAAGAACCACAAAGAGATGAGATCCAGAGAGGTCAGAGATGAGGCTGGGAGGCTGCAACAGCTTCACTGAAGGCTTTGGATTCTTTGCCAAGAGTCTGATTTTATTCTACAAATGCTATTCTCGAAGGGTTTTAAGCAAAGGAGGGATAGATACGTAAGCTTTATCTTTTAATCTAGATGTCACTGACTGTCATCTGTTGGACAGAGAGGAGCGGCAGGGATTCCAGACAAAGGAAGGTCTTGGGGATTAACGGAAGTTCCTGATAGATGCCCTTGACACTGAAGTCTGAGCTTCATCCTTTCTCCTTGTAATATCTTAAATTTGTTATTGTATTAAGGTGTATATTCCTTTCAAAGTAGCAAGTCATTCTAGGTTTGCTACTAATTGATTATATAATTCTGAATACATCTAATCTCTATGAACATCAGATTAGTTTCTGAAAAGTGATAAACTGAAGGAGCTGATCATTTTCTAGCCCTAATAGTTATCCATATTTTCTTGTGTACCATGCCTATATCTTACTTCTCCAACTAGACAGGATATTATGAAAATCCTCCAATACACAGGATATTATGAAAATTACTGAAATATTTGCAATGATATGACTGACAATGAAATTCAGTTATGTTCTTGTCACTGCAAAGCACAGGTCAGTTCTTGTAAAACAATCCATTTGTGGAAGAGATTACAATATATACTCAGTGAGCCATTTATAATATGAAAAAAAAAAAAAACCTTCCTTTAGAGTGGTTAGGTCAAAAGGCAGATCCATTTACACTTATGAGTTTTTTCTCCTTTGAACTAATTCACTACTTAAAGCATAAATTCAGACATTAACTTCCTTAAAGGTAAGTCCTTTTAGAATTGAATTTTACAGAATGATTTCATAAAGTAATGCATTCTGTTTTTATAGCTTTGTTGATATTTTATTTTTATACCATTACTATTCATTATACTTACAGATCCCTTTGGGCCAGGTAATCCTATATCTCCCTAAATCAATAAAATGAAATCATATTAGAACAATGTATTCACATTTGATAGTTTACTAAAAAACACTGAAAAGGTTATCATGCTGCCAAAGTCAATAGAAAACCATGAACAGAAGAAGCCTGACACTGCAGGAAAAAAATACGAGTCAAAATTTGGATTCTGGTCCCAGTTCTGCTATTTAATTTCATGACCCTGTGTAAACTTTGTAAACCCCCAGCCTTTGGCTAACTCATCTGTTAAATAGTAGGGTTGAATCAGGGCTCTCCAAGGTTCCATCCAGATCTAAAATGCTAAGTGCTGAGAATTAAAACATGGAAGTCAAAAGATATTAAACTAGCATGCTGTTATAAAACATAATAGACATTTAAATCAGATGACTTCATTTTTTAAATTCTAGCAGTGTTCTTAAAAATCCCTCAAAGTCTATCAAATCGAATATGCATGCTTTAAAAAAAAAAAAAAGCTTGCATATCTCCTCCCACTAGCTCTAGGTATGAATTCAGCTCACGTTAGCACATTGGTGCATGTTCATTACAAAACAAGATGATTTTTCAACATTCTCTTAGCTTATAAAATGAACAGTTTCAACAGAATATAAAATTGAAGTCATCCTTTTCTAGTTTATCTAATAGTTAGGAAGCTTTGTCTAATTCAGATGTTACGTTTATATTAACTCTAAATCCTAAAAAACCTGAATAAAATATTATTCAGCATTTTCTCCTGAACCAAAAACCCTCTGAAACTACTTTCTGAGAATTCTGTCAGTCCCACAGCAAAGGACCAAATGTGACTTTCCACACTAGGTAGGTCCTGTTTGATTGCATTGTGACCGGAAGGAAGAGCCCGCAGACAGAAGTGCTGGAGGCAGTGACGGTTTGTTCTTCTCCCTGCCTTCCTGGAGGTTCAGCAGAAGCCTCCTCTGGAGCTGGTTTTAGACTCCAAAAGGCCGTGGAAAACACCCGCAGTCAAGCTTGCGAGCCACAGCTTTCTATCTACAATAAACTATTCATATAAACCACAATGAAACTTTAGCTTTGTTTCCATGATAAGCACTGTTCATAGACTTTCTGCAGTCTTATAAGAATCACCTGGAATTTCTAGATGGAAAAAAAATGAGCAAACGTGCCCTCTAAAGGGAACACTTGGTCCTCTCAGTGCTTTAGGCCAGGTCTACCAATGCCGGAGTATTTCCCCTGCATTTTACTTGACCGTGGCTCAGTTCTGAGGGGTGGTTTGCGAGTTTATGTAAGAAACATCTTAGCCCTGAAAGAAGTCAGCAGGATAGCAGGGCCAGAGGAAAGAAGAAGGAAATATATCTGATACAGTTCAAAACCAGTGAGGCTCCACCAACATCCAGGAAAAATGTCTTACGAGTTCACCCCTTTCTCCAGCTTCACCCTCTTCACCAGAGGCGCCCTAAAAATTAAAAGTCACATTTTAAAAGTTCTTAGTCCCTTAGTTCAAATTTACCCAGTCAACACTGATAAAAATTCAGAAGTTCCCACAGTGCTCCCAAGGTCACACAGAAATACAACATGTCCTTAATGGTTTTCCAATCTAGCTGTCAGGGGCTAGTCCAACCCAGGACCCAGACCAGAGAAAAGCCAGAAGATGAAGTTTGAATTTCAGTTAAAGTTAAGGATGAATGACTGTGTCAGCAACTGGATAATTAGGTAAGACTTAAAAAGGGCTCTTATAGGTGGCAGGGGGTGTGTGTGTGGGGTGGGGGGGGAACCTCAGGACGAAAACTAACTCTAATTCATATGCATTGTATTTGCTAAGTTCTTAGTGAAGAAAAGCCAAAACACTGATGAGGCTATGGAGGCTCCATCAGACTGGAGTAAACCCATCTGGTGAATGAGAGAGAGGGCCACTCTTTTCAAAGGAAGGATAGTGTGTATTCTGGAAGGCAGGGCCACCGTTAGCTTGGATTATTAAAACAGTAGATAAGGTTACAGACCTAATTAGACCCTGGGTCTCACTCACTATACCCGGTGCTCAGGGCTGGTGCACTGGGAAGACCCTGAGGGATGGGATGGGGAGGGAGGTGGGAGGGGGTTTCAGCATGGGGGACACAAGTACACCCATGGCTGATTCATGTCAGTGTATGGCAAAGACCACTACAGTATTGTAAAGTAATCAGCCTCCAGTGAAAATAAATAAATAAAGCCCTTGGAGCCTCCACAGTCTACCCACACCAGCAGATCAGCCCGTGCCCCCTGCTGGTGAAACACATTAGCACCCGTTAAACACACGCTTCTCAGGATTCCAATGCCGGGACCTACCTGTTCACCCTTTGGACCAGGTTCACCAACTACACCCTGCAATGAATAAAACACGCTTTTTCAGTCTTTTGAGGTTTTTACAACCTCAAGTGAACCAACTCCACTACGGGGCTGGTGAACAGGAACAAGGATGAATATTCTCCATCTCCTCACTCTCTAGCCAGAGTCGCATCAGACCTGGAGAAACTCACAACAGTGCAAAATCACTGGTGACCTGAAGTGCCCTCTGACCACATTCATGTAAAATGTGACGAGTAAGAACAGAAATTGAGAACTGAATCGGAAGTGTGATTACAGCTGAAATTTTTCCTTTACTCGTCTTTTATTTGTCTTCCATCTGATAAATGATTAATAGATTCTTTTGCTTCTTAATCTCAGCTTTCCGTAATTTTAGAAATCTTTCTTGATAGTTCTCTATGGCAATGTCTAGAAAAATACTCCATTGGGCCAAAAGCAAGCTTGGTTTCTCAACATAGTAGAAATCACCCTTCCAAATAAGGAACTTTCCAGAGGGCTGGGTATCTTACCCTGTCACCTTTCATCCCAGGAAGTCCAGGGGGGCCAGGCAAGCCAGGGAGGCCGGGGCTGCCAAGAGAACCCTGAAATAAAACACATCCCCCAGACCTACTGTTACTGCGATGCTGAGAGCACACACACCAGATGTTAACTCATGCCTAGGATAGAAGTGCTGCGGTTGGTTTAACGCTGCTGCTCAGACTTCCCACTCTCCCAGATCTCAGGAGAAGACAGTCAGGCCCTCCTCCATCCCACTTCTGAGCTCCCCAATTCCCAGGTTTGCACCCCTTCCCAACAGTGGGCTCTTTGAGCTGAGTCCCTGCCTCCTCAGCTGTGTAAACATCACCGCTGGAGAAGTGAAAGGCAGCTTTCACACATGGTTCTCTCCAGTCCAAGAACAACCATGGCCAAATGGAGCACTTCGTATCTCCCCCAGTTTTAAAATAAATGCTACAAACCACACTGATAAAAATACCCTCTGAGGGTCTCCTAGATTTAATTTGAAATTCCCCATTTACATTTCACACATTCACATAGGAACAGAAACCAACTAGGATGATTCAATTACCTGTTGCAAATTGCTTTTCTCTCTTTGCTTCCTTTAAAAATTTTATTATGTTTTGCATAAAGCAAATCCACTGCTGAGGACTAGAAACGCTACTCACCAGTTTACCTGGTGGCCCTGGGGGTCCCACTGGTCCTACTTCACCTCTGCTGCCCTAGAAACACACAAGCAGGACAGTCAACCAGGCAGTCTGCCAAAATGCAAATGCATGTTTACTACATCAACAAAGCAACCAAGCTACCTAGGTTTTTGTTTACACATATATAAAGGTCACCAAAGTGTTCTCCCCGTCTTCGACTGAAGGCAGAGACCTTTATATAAGCTGTCTGCAGCCTCCTCAGTGTTCATCCTGAGCTCTGACAGGCCTAACACTGCTCACTGTGAATAGAGACTGTTCGATAGACATCACTCCTGAAACATCAACAGGAAGTAACAATTAGGAATTTTCAGCATGTACATCACCCTCCAACTTAGATTATGGTTATTTGTGTACACGCTTTATCCTCTCATTTAGCCTATGTGTTCTAGAGGTATAGGCATAGTAACATTTTGAATTCCACATAATTGTCTAAAACCCAGAGTAAATCTCAGGTCTACAGTACATTTTAAAGCAGTAGCTGGCAAATGACCTTGAACCTCAGAAGAGTGAAAAGACTCAGGACAGAGATGTTTGCCTTTAAATTACCTCTGCGACTTCAAAAGGACACACACAGAAGAAATTCATAAAGTTTCCAAAATAATTCTTTGCGCCACTCATTCCACATGTGTCTTAAAAGATTAAAGACTTTGGAAAGTACAATTTATAATGTAGTTGCACCAAAAGAACACTCTAATTTCATTCTGTGAACTAATTTCAATTTTTTATTGGAAACGCTAAGCCCTTTGAGAAAAGGAATCACATGAACTCTTCCATTTCTTTCCCTGAGAATTTCATACACTTCTTTGAAATCTGCTAAAAGCTTGTTTCACTTCTAATGAATGTTCAACTAAAGTTGAACATTGAGGTTGCTGGATAAATAATTACATTTCCTGGATGAGGTACATGACAATGAAAGTAGTCTTTTGAGTTTGTTTGTGTTTAAAATGATATGACAACATATTAATGCTTGATATTTATAAGTGCTGATAAGATTATCCTGATCTGACCCATATGCTATTCCTTCATCTATAAAAAGAACAAAATGTCAAGATCCATAAACTCTCTGCATTTCCAATTGCTCTAAAGGATCAAGAAATGTCAGCCAAATTACAAGCCTCTATGAGCTATAATTTCATGACAGCCGTTTCTTATGACTTATAGGTGATTTAAACAAAATGCTCTTAAGCGCTTTATGGTAAAGCTGAAGCTCCAGTACTTAGGCCACCTGATGCGAAGAGCAGCCGACCCATTGGAAAAGACCCTGAGTCTGGGAAGGATTGAGGAGAGGGGGAGAAGGGAGTGACAGAGGATGGTGGGATGGCATCACCAACTCAACAGACATGAGTTTGAGCAAACTCTGAGAGATTGAGAAGGACGGTTAAGTGCTTTACAAAAACTTTCATATGAATGTTCTGTCTAATGTGTGAGTTTGAATGACACATTGGTCCTTAACCCTTGTGAGCAGCCTGGAAGCCCAAAGCAGTGCCTCATGAGGACAGATGCTGGAAAGAGGCAAGTCAGGTGAAAGTCAGCCGCTATGACAGATTCTTCTTTGTGTCTCTACACATAAAGGTTTCACCCCATTCCTTTGCTCCAGCACTTTGAAGTTCAAGGTAGATTTTCTTCAGTATATCTGCTCTGCCGGCATTTTCTAATTATTTCTGAATTGTGTCCTGATTAAGATCCTAAATATCAATGGGATAAAATGACCTTAATTCACAGAACGATTAATAGTCACTGGTGGAAAACATAATTAATCGTGTCAGAAAGGGAAAGCAAGGTTCTTGACACAACCTCAAGTATTCATTTCTAAGTATATGAACCATTATGCCATCCTATCCAAGACAAAGATGATTGATATACCTTTTTTTGTCTTCCACAAACCAAAGGGCTAAATGAAAATAAAGGATTATGAAACCTTTCACTTACTTTTTGGAGAGATTAATCATCTTTTCAGGCAAACACAAAGATTCTCTGCTAGAATCTTATTTTCTCTGTCTTTCACGAGCTGGTATTATTCAGTTTCTAGTCTTTTCAAAGCCCTGGCAGTCCTTGGTAAAACCAGTGAAAAGCTCAGAACTCAATCTAGGTAGCCCACTCTGCTGACCGACAGCCACAACAGGGCCACACACCTAGGACCAAGGGAGGGCTGGGTGAAAAGTTGAGCAGTCACTCTCCTGCCCTTGCACAAATACATGGCATGTGGGTCTTTGTTTTTATTTTACTTCTGTCCTATAAATCCTTTGCCATTCTGAACTTAGGCATTTCTATAGAAATTAATTCACTGTGAAAATAAAAGTTAGTTTATTTTCACAATGACCAAACAGCTACAAATGTTAGGGCAAGTTATTCTCATGGCCATTCTGAAGATTTCTGTCTGTTCTAAAAACATGGATATTCTTCCCCTTAGTTCTTTAATTTCACCTGTAACTTTGGACTCAGAGGGAGAGGGAGAGGGTGGGATGATTTGGGAGAATGGCATTCTAACATGTATACTATCATGTAAGAAGTGAATCGCCAGTCTATGTCTGACGCAGGATACAGCATGCTTGGGGCTGGTGCATGGGGATGACCCAGAGAGATGTTATGGGGAGGGAGGTGGGAGGGGGGTTCATGTTTGGGAACGCATATAAGAATTAAAGATTTTTAAATTAAAAAAATAAAAAACTAAAAAAAAAAAAGAATTCCAAGTGGCAAAAACAAAAAATTATGTTACAAAAAAAAAAAAATTCACCTGTAACTAAGATGAGCATGAGCAATCAAGATAGAAACAGTAATCTTTAAAAACACAGGTTAAACTAAATACATCCTGCAGGGAGCCATTCACCCTAACCTGGTAACCACACGTGTGCTAAATAAATGATAAATCTCTAATGTTTCAAAAGCTGTAGTGAAACCATATTTTCAGATGTGGCCAGGGAGGTTGGTAGGGAAATGGTTATTCTGCCACATGGCTTATATTGCAAACCCCACGACAAAATCACGGCTTTTAACAGGAGAATTGGAAGGAACCAGAACAATAGGCAAAATCCTTCCACTGAAAATGTGAAGACCATTAAAAAAAATGCTCTATTTTTTCTCTTGAGTGCTCTGAGCCACCATATGTATCTCCAACATGTTAAGATACATCTGCCAATTCATCTCTATTTAAGAAGGCAATCAAAGCTTTAAAAAAGATGCAGACTTTTACCAGTAATTGCCAACTCTGCCTGAGTATTGGAATCCCCTAAGGAGTTGTTAGAAATATATTTCACTGGTGTCTTCACCACCCCACCTCCCCATTCCCCTCCACCGCCCACCCCTCAGCCCCCAGTCCTGATTCTGAAGATCTGGATAAGACCCAGGAATCTGTTGGGGGTTGTGTTCTGTTTGAATATCTTCACCAGCTTTACTTAGACTTTTGTTGACTGCTCACTGCAGAAGTTCCATAAACACTAAACTCTTAAATTTGCTAAATATGTTTTGTGTTATTAGAATTTGCCAAGCTAACTTTAAACAAAAGATATCCAGCAGAGCCTTGACTTTGGAGGCACTGGAGGGTGGAGATGAGGACCTGGACACCAGGTCTGAAGTCCAGCTCTGTTGTGCACCAGCTCAGTCCAGGCAGGCAACTCAACCCTTCTGTGTTAGTAGCAATAGTGTTAGCTGCTCAGTCGTGTCCAACTCTTTGTGACCCCATGGACTGTAGCTGCCAGGCTCCTCTGTCCATGGGATTTTCCAGGCAAGAACACTGGAGTGGGTTGCCAATCCCTTCTCCAGGAGATCTTTTCGACCCAGGGATCGAACCTGGGACTCCTGCATTGCAGGCAGATTGTTTACCATCTAAGCTACAGGGAAGCTCTTCATCTGTTTCCTCATCTGTTAAGTGGGTTTTGAGAGGATTAAATAGATACATGAAGCACTTAGTACAGTATCCAGCTCATAGTAAGCACCACAGATATGCTAGTTACTATGCTCATCCAAGGTTTTATCCAAGGAATAAAGACATCAGTCAAAACTATGGTTTTCAATCAAATGATTCATTACATGTTCTTTGCTTTTCAAACCTCCCAAATTTCTTTAAAAGCACAAGTCATGCTTGGGGAAAAATGTCTCTAGTCCTCATTTTTTGAGTTTCTGTCAAGACCATTGATCACCAAGAAGGTACTCTTTTTATAAGCAAACACTACCAGCTACTTTGCAAAGCTCATTTCAATAAATACAAATGGATACTTCAATAAAGAAGTCTCCCTTTTAAAATGGAACTATCGGACTTCTAAAATATCACAGAAAAGAATCAATTTTATTACATTTGGTCAGTGATAATTATTTTACCAGAAGAGTGGGCTTTACTCTGCTGTGCTCTAGACTGTGTTGGTTGATACATCTGCTCGATTACCCAAAATGCTAACTAGCTGAAGAACGAACATTATCCTCAGTACCTCTGCAGTTTCAGAAGAGGGAAACTATCGCTATACTTAGTCTGCATTATACCCTAAGTGCCGATTTCTGGCAAAAATATGTTTAACCTAGAAGATCAGTTATGATTCCTAAAGACTGTTGCTTTTACAAATCATTTTCATAGTAACACTTGAAGATCATATTAGTCCTACTACAAGGATAATTTTGCCATAAAAATATTTATTTAATCTATTCAATTTTACCGCATTGGATAGTTTATACTTCTCTCTAATGTAGGTTTAAATATCTCCTCACACACAGAGGCAGACCACAATCTGCTCACACTATAACCATCACAGCTGGTCCATAAAGCACTGAGAGGAGTGTTCTGGAGTGTTCCAGAGCCTGGGGGGGGGGGGGGCAGGAAGGTGGCGTAGATCACTCAACAGCACACCAAGTGGGACCTCTGTGTTGAAGCTGATGGGGTCACGGTAGGGGACTTCAAGAGAAAGGAGACAGGCTTCTACACACACTCCAGGAGTGCATAAACTTTAGAAAACCTGGGATAGATCAGCATGGCACTCATCCCAGTCAAAATCACAAGAGCAGAGCAAACCTAACCCACTAGACAAACGCTCTGGCAAGTTCTGAGGAGCCTGGAAGAGAAAAATGGACCAGGAGCCACTACTCAGTAACACCAAAGCAGAGGTCCCAGCCACCTGCTGGCTCTAAACCAGGAGTCCCCCAGATGCAGGTGTAGACCCTGCAGTGCAGTGTAATGGAAAAAGCCAGAAATGCAAGCCAAGTGGGAAAGACGTGCTCATGTGTACTCACTAGAGATGCCGAAACTCCAATATTTTTTGCTGTGGCATTGGCAGAAGTTGGTGGAACAATGGCGAGGAAAGTGGGAAACACAACTTAACTTCAAAGACATATTTCAGTTAGCCCTGATTCTTTCCTAGGACACATCAGAAGTGGGTTTCATTTCTTCTGCTCAGCTTCCCAACTTGAGATTTGCAGGAAAAACTGATCAAATTTGTGGAAAATAGTTGACATGGCATGAACTTACCTATGAAAATGAATTTAATGATGTAAAATGAAAGAACAAATGCCTCTTTCAGTAAGTAGATTTGGTGTTAAAATTCTGCTCCAGAACTATAATATTTATAACCTCCCATAATACTCTTCTGAAAAAGTTATAGTGGGTGAGAAGTCAGTTATCATGAACAGAAGCAGCATGGCAAGAGTTATCATTCCTCCCACCCAATGCATTTCAAGGAATCTTTATTGAGCACAACCTTACAGTGGGCCCTGAATAAAAAGACACAGGGAACACAAACAGGGATCAGACTTGTCCCTGCCTTTCTGCAGTGTCCACACCATGGGGGAAACAAGAGACCAAGGGTTACAGGTTCAGAATAAGGAGAGATCGTGTCTCTCAGAGGAATAGGGCATCATAAGAGATGACTCCATTGCAGAATTAACACTTCAGTCATATCTAGGAGGACACATGGGATGCTGAGTTAGAAAAATAGGGGAAAAACCCATCCCAGTTGCAGGGTATCACAAAGTATAAACAGGCAGACTAAGAAGCGTAGAGAGTGTTTGGGAATTAGCAAAGTCAAGCTTAGCTGGAACACGGGCTCTGAGCAAGGGAGAAAGGGGAAATAAAACTAGGGGACAAACAGACGCTGTAGGATTTCAGACTCTTTCATTGTCCGTGGAAACCCACTGAAGGTTTTCAAACGAAGGAGAGAAGTGATGACGGAAACTGTGCTTTGCAAAGATCATCCTGGAGGTGCGTGCAGATGTGGAGTCCTACACTTCTCCAGGCTTTTGTGTTTGCTCCCAGGACTGTGGGGACACACTGGAGTTCTGGCGATGCAGGACACTCCCCCCTGTGCCAGAGTCCTGGAGCAGGAACAACTATCCTGGCCTAAAGACCAACAGCATCCCGCGGGGAGACGCGGGCAGAGAAGGAAAGATGTGAGCAGGGAAGGCAAGTCAGCAAGCCGCGGGGAACCGCCTGAGCTGGCGCGGAAGGGCCGGGAGCCGGGAGAGGTGGCCGGGAGCCGGGAGAGGTGGCCGGGAGCCGGGAGAGGTGGGCGGGCTTCAAAAGAAGAGGCAGACGGGAGGCCGTACAGACGCGGTGGTCGGATGAGCAGGTCCTCCTGCGGGTGGGAACGTGATGAAGGAGGAACACCGTAGCTTCGAGCCTCAGTGAGGAGACAGGGCTTCCCAGGTGATGCGAACAGTAAAGAACCTGCCTGCCAGCGAAGGAGACCTAAGAGACGCGGGTTCGCTCCCTGGGCTGGGAAGATCCCTTGGCATAGGGCACGGCAACGCACTCCAGTAGTCTTGCCTGGAGAATCCCATGCACAGAGGAGCCTGGCGGGCTACAGCCCAGATGGCAAAGAGTCCGACATGACTGAAGTGTCTAAGTATGCACACACAAGGGCAATGGTGGGAAGAATACAGACGCTTACAGAAACTGAGCAATCAAAATTGTAGTGAGGCTCGAAAACTTACACAGCCACCACTCCCTCTGAGTTGCCTCCCCACCATAGGAGGATGAAACACCGTCCCCAACCCATCTCCTTCTGCAGCCCAGCTTAAGTCCATCGGTTTCTACACCCCATAACCCGGAGCTGGGGATGGGCCAAGCCCGCTCCACCAGCGAGGCTTGTGTTTAGTGTGTGGTCCCGCCATCATCAGGGGCCCACCATCTGCAGGGGGTCCTGCCATCAGCAGTACTGTACTCAATTTTCTGCTCTATAACACGAATATGACACATTCCAGTCCAATCTTCTACAGCTCCAGCACCTCTCCCCCACAGTGTTCAATCTGCCTGTGATTTTAGAAATGCGATCGAGCTCTGACCTCATTCCTTTGTCAACTTAGGGAAAGTATTTTAATTAGAAACTCACAGACTTCCAGCAACAGAGGAGAAAAGGGAAGTGAGGCGTGAGGGGCAGGAGCTAGCTTGTTTGGCTGCAGAGAAACCTCCTGATAGAAGCTCCACTCTCAACTGGGATATTTCACTTTTCTGAAGCACAAAAATCCTCACTCACATGCTCAAGAAACGCTCTTTAAAATGTAATGGTGGTGTACCTATGGCTGATTCTTATTGGTGTACACAGAAAACCACAAAATTCTGCAAAGCAATTATCCTTCGATCAAAAAAATAAATAAAGTGGGGAAAAAAAGCAACAATGATGCCTGGAAACATTTCTGTGTCCTCACTTGGAGTTGTTTTTGTTACCCAGCAGGCTTTGAAAACAAGAACTTAAAATGAAGACAAGGAGGAATCGTTTAAAGTTAAAATTGAGTGTATCAGTTCCTCTCTAAGGGTTAAGGTCACTCTCTAAGATCACTAGGAATGTATCTAGTGAGAAAATGTGCATAGCTATATTTGCTGCAAAATACATGCACAAACTCACGCTGAAAGAAGCGTGGCAGGTTCTCAAAAGGTTAACATAGAGTTACTGCATGACCCAGAAACTCCTCTCCTATACAGGCACCCAAAAGAAGTAAAACAAGTCTGCGCAAAAAAGTCTACATTTTCTACCTGTAGAAAAATGTTCATAGCAGCATTATTCGTAAGGACCAAAAAGTGGAAATAATCCAAATGCCCATCAATGGCTGAATGGATGAATAAAATAAGGTATGTCTATAGAATTGAATGGACATGAGTTTGAGTAAGCTCCAGGAGTTGGTGATGGACAGGGAGGCCTGGTGTCCTGCAGTCCATGGGGTTGCAAAGAGTCAGACATGACTAAGTGACTGAACTGAACTGAACTGATAGAATTGAAAGTTATTTGACAATAAAAAGGAATGAAGTACTGATACATGGTGCAGCATAGAAGAACCGTGAAGCATTATGCTCAGAGAAGCCAGTCATGAAAAAATCCACATATTGCATGATTCTATTTATATGAAATTTCCAGAACAGGCAAATCCATAGAAAGTGGATGAGTGGTTTTCTAGTGTTAAAAGGGAAGGGGGGGAGATGCTAAATCTGCAAGTGGATCTGAAGTTTCTTTCTGAGGTGATGAAAACACTTTAAAACAGACTATGGTGAGCAGGCTGCACAGGTCTGCAAATGTACTAGCCTCAATGGATCGTACACTTTAAATGGGTGACTTATATAGTATATGAATAATATCTCAGTAGAGCTGTTTTATATTATGGTAAAATACTTCCTTCAACATGGGATGAGAGTAGAAAGGGTCATCATGTTTCTTTTTTAAAATATTTCATTTTTATTTCCACTTTCTGGAGAAAAAAGTGTATTGTATATCTAAATAGCATTCCTGTTTCATTGGTTAATCTGGATTAGCAAATGTCAGGAGGCATTTGTGGATGAGTGACCGGAGGAATGAATAAAGGAAGAAAGGAGGGAGGGAAGGAGGGAGGGGGGAGCAGAGGAGGCAGTCTGGGAGGGGTCTGCAGAGAAGGAATACTCACAGAAAGGCCCCGGGGTCCTCGGGGTCCCACTTCTCCGGGCGGCCCCTGGCGGCCCTGTTATGAAGAAGGCAGGCAGAGAAAGAGTTAAACTCGCTAACCCTTTGCTTCGCCATGACAACAGGTTACTAGGCCTGAACAGGGAACTTAGGACGTCTTACCGGTTTGCCAGAATTCCCCAACTGACCGGGCTTCCCTGGAGCACCTGTGTTACCCTGAAGGTAGAAAACAGTAATTCAGACTAATTCAGAAAGTAAATAAGCAGAATGATCAACCTGACTTGTGCAGACCGGGTCTTTCCTACACTTACACAGCATTAACTTCCTGATTTTACACTGAGAACTTGGGAGAATGAAAACTCTCTTGGTGTATACTTCAAAGTTCTTTAGATTTAGGATACTGTTTTGTCATTCCTGGAAGTATGATAAGGTGTCAAAAATGTTAAAAAGTCAAATGTCAAATGTCAAAAAAGGAAGGTCTTTAGCCAGACAAAAATAAGACAGGCTTTTTCTTTTTTTACAATATTAGTTATATATGCCTTTCTTTATCATTTCCACCTCCAATACACTTCTTTGAGCCATTTGAACCTAACAGTGACACCACTAGAATTGTAAAGGATCGTGCCGGCATGAGGAAACAAGGGATGTGCCAGCAAGCTCTGGGGAAAGCAGGTATCTGGGATGCCATCTCCACCATCAATTGCTCATGGTCTGCTACTGGGGGGGCACCTCAGCCCAAGATTGTCTGGGCCACTATGACCAAAACACTGGAGCCACGTAATTCAATCATAACCAATTTCTACATTAGTCACAGTGTACCTGTTTTATTTAAAGTAAAGCTATATTTTGCAAATTTTTCTTTCAACTATTGTTTTTAAGTGCTTGCATATAAGCACCTAACACTGATTATTCTGTGAACAATATGCTTAATATCTTTAAGTTTCAGCTAAATCATCTTAATATTAATTGACAAAACCTCTGTGGCTTAATAATACCTTCCCTATTTTAAGTGGTAAAGAGCAATGAAACCTCTGTTTTACAGTGGCAAAGGATGACTCTTTCAAGAAGGAAGTCTGATCAGTAACACTTTGTCAAAGTACTCTTTCTGCAGCTGCAGTTCTCTTTGATTTCCCCTTAAGGTCAAATATAAATTCAAAGGCAGGTTGGAACTATTTTAAATGATAAACAAAATAGATCAGTAAAAGAATAAAAGTAGAGAAAAATATTAATTGCAAAGTTTTCATCTTTTACCTTTTCACCAGCAACACCCTTTGCGCCAGGAATTCCAGGTATACCCTGAAAGAATGTACGTGGAACATGTGTTCAATCACCTCATCTGACAACCAGTGAGATGCCAAGCCCACTGAACACTGCCAAGGGGCTGAGGGCATCATGACAACCTCAAAGCTGCAGTGTAGGGGAGAGTCTCCCTAGATTCCCAATTCTGAACTTACAGACCTATCCACAATATCCACAAGCCACAGACTTATTATGTCTGAACACCCTGGAAGCAAATTCTAGCTCTAAACTAAAGTTACATTTTAAGGGTGAACTTCCAAATTAGAATCTGGTACTATTTTCAGGTCAACAGGAACTCTTCCTGGCATGATCTCATGTACAGAATACAAAACAGGAACCTGTCAATAAAGCTCAGCTGCAAGTAGAAAAACAGGATGGCAGGAAAATCCTGGGCCTAACTGAGATTTGGTGCTATCTGGAGGCCTAATATTCTCTGATTATTTTTAAAGTGTCAGATATCATAATAAACCAGAGGACAGTCCTCAACATTACCAAGTAGCTCCTTTAACTTGAAATATGTGCCTCCAACGAGCCAAGAAAACACATGGGATAATCTACATGAATTTCCTGCCACAGTAATGCAGGAAAACACCAATCTGAATAATTCAAAATAGCACACAATCTGAAGATGAAATCTTATAGCTTACATGGTTCCCCAAACATACTCTTAACCTTATGGCTCAACCCTGGTCCTAGGGCTTCAGAACTAGTTAAAGTAGGAGGAAGTATAAAGCCCAGACCATGGCTCAGGGCTGGTGAAATGATATAAAGAAAATTGAGTGAACTAAACAGAGGAATGGAAGTAAAAGATATAGTTAAATCTTGGTGTGGTTATCGGAGAAATAACTAGTTATTCAGAGAAAAAGTACAAAAATGTACAACTGTAAAAACACAAAATTAAAGCATCTTTTCTTCCCCAGAACTTATCAAAACATACATGTTTCTACCCCAAATGCATAAGTTCAAAATATGTATATAAACCAACCAATATTTAAATATGCAAATACTTACAGGTAACCCCTGCAAACCTGCTTCACCAGGAGGCCCGGGTTTCCCTGGTTCCCCCTGAAAAAAACAGTTTTTGTTGATCCTGTATGAACTATTGTCTTTCTTTTAAGAAAAGGAAAGACAAAAACCGTCTAAGCAAAAGGGTTATCTGCATAGCTGACCTTATGTGCACTTTTATAATGTGACCTTGTTCAGGATGGGAAGGTGGAATAGGACTTAGGATGGAAATGCCATCAAAATATGTGATTTCCTTCTGCCTATGTTCATCAACAAGGCAGTTTTACTGAGCTTCTGAAAATAAGCAAACATTCTTTTTGTTTTTTCTGCTTTTTTTAATTGAAGTATAGTTGATCTACAATGTTGCATTAATTTCTGCTGTACCACAAAGTGACTAATATACATATATGTAGATTCTTTTTAATATTCTTTTCCATTATGGCTTATCCCAGGAGACTGGATATAGTTCCCTGTGCTATAGAGTAGGATCTTATTGTTTATCTATTCTATATATAATAGTTTGCATCCACCAACCCCAAACTGCTAGTTCTTCCGTCCCCCATGGCAACCACAAGTCTGTTCTCCATGTCTGTGGGTCTGTTTCTGGCTGGCAGATAAGTTCATTTGTGCCACATTTTAGATCCCACATGTAAGTGATATTATATGGTATTTGCCTTTCTCTTTCTGACTTCTAAGAAGTATTTCGAATTGACCCTTGATGTAAAAAACTAGAAGGAGGGAAAAAAGCCGAAGCCAGCTCAATAAATGTCCCAGTGACACAGTGATGGAAGCTCCTTGGCAGGGCAGGGCAGAGACCACCCCATCGCCCTGAGACTAAATTGCACGGCTACCTTTGTTCCCGGCATTCCAGGTATCCCGTCATGGCCATCCACACCTGGCAAGCCCTAAAGATGCACAAAGAAACACAGTGTCCCTTAGAAACACATCCCTCTTCCTGTCATTATTTTCTAAAGTTTTATTACAATAACCACTTTGAAGAATGAGCTTGATGACTACAGCTCAGGACTTACCGTGTCCCCTTTGGGCCCAGGGAGACCAGGAATTCCTGGAGAACCTTGAGGCCCCTGCAGGGCAGAGGGAGGAGACAGAACAGAGACAGTTACCGCGTGTACTTAGGTCATGTCAAGGAGATCCACACGACCTCCATGCTGGCGGTGATTAACGCGGATTCGACTCACTCTCTCTCCCTTGGGACCTATTTCTCCTGGAGGTCCTCGCTGTCCTTGGTCACCCTGCACGAAAATAAAATTGTGTTCATATGAGCAGAAGTAACTTATTGATAGGCTTTTGAAACGATAAAATTCTATCCAAATTATCTTACACTGCTCTTTCATCTCAATGGCTTTGATTTATCATGGATGCCTCAAGAAACATTTTTATAAAAACTATATTGTCCTAAAAATTGATATTACCATAAAGATCACCAAGACTTACATGTCAATTGATTTCACTGTAAATTCATAATGCTTCTGCACTCTTTGGATAAACAGGTATAATAAAATCAAGGTCCACACTGCAGGTAGCCTTGACATCAGGAACTTTGTCCACACATCCCCTAGCCTCACTGACTATCATGGTGGGTTGAGGTTTGGATGAGGTGCTAACCTTTTCTCTGTATTTTACTTACTTTCCAAGTCAATAACAATGATTTCTGTCAGAACTATCCAGCTGATGCTGATACATGGTCAGGCAGTAACAGATGAGAGGACGTGTCTTCCTAAAATATGGCTTTGGTTGACTTGCTGAGCTGCTCTGAAACCTCAAACAGCTTCCGATTGCTACCAGATCACTTACGATTGCCTGGATTGGCATAAAACATTCCATAACGTGCTTCCACCTTGTCTATTCCAGCTCATCTTCTAACAGGAGCTCCACACTCAGGCAGTGGCAGCCCTCGAGCAGCACGCCCCCATCACCCCAACAGGGCTGCTCCCCACCTGCCCTCGCTGCTCTATCCCACCTCACACATGTTTGCAGGTCCACCTCCCTCTAAGGTCTGCTTGGCACACCATGTCTGCAGCTTGATCTTATGATGTTATCCTCCAATTACATTCTTTCTTTCCCCTTGGACCTTGACAGTTGGAAATTCTATTTCACTTATACTTTTTCTACTTTTTAATGTGGTATGAGTGAGTATCAATGAACCATTTTTTGGTTTATTTACTTCCAGAAAAGGTGTGAGGCAGTCCACATTAAGGACACATCTACACATGGCCATTAAAATATCAAATAATGAGATCAGAAATCATACGAGAGGAAAAGCATAGAACTACCCAAGAAATTAAAGTGAGAGTTACTGTGACTCCTGACATCCTGGCAACCAGAGTGAAAGGGAAAAACACAGCAAGCAAAAAAAAAAAAAAAAAAACAATTTGACTAAACTTATGAGAAAAACAAGACCCATGTCAAGTCAGAAGAACATTTCTCTGTACAAAAGAAAATATAAAGGTGCTTGACTTAATTTTTAAATTTTTAATAAATATGAAAACTATTGCCCATTTTTCCACTTGATTCATATATAAACAATACCTGCACACATACATATATATATTAATAGCAAAAAATCTACCACTGATCATTGCTTAAAAAATCTATCAGTGGATCCCATGAAAAGTACTTACTGGTGCACCAGGGAGCCCTTGAGGCCCAGGTTCTCCATCTAAGCCCCGAGCGCCCTGCAAATAAACAAGACAATGAAAATGAACTTGAGATCAGTGATGCATGCTAAGGGTACTTCAGTTTGTCTAAAGAATTTCAACAGCCAGATAAGAAAGAGGCTTTGTGCCTTGTGGTGCAGTATATACTGATATTCATCAGTGAAACCAAGGAGTATTTAATCAGAAACCTCAGTGGTGAAAACACTGGTTTACATCTTCTCATTCCATCAAAAGTACTACACCCAATCTTTCATACCACCTTGGATATTCTAAATGAACAAACACAACACCCACTCCTAATTGCTGATGTGAGCTACTTACTGAGAGAACCTGGAAAGCCTATTGGGAAGGTTTGATTATCATGCTCTGGGGTTCCCAGGACCCCAGTGGGAATTCATTGCTGATGACGACCAAGGCGCCACCTAAATAACAGTTGCCCTGGACCCTGCAGCTGCCACACCCAGGAGAGAGATTTCCATGACCCTGGATTCCCACCCAGATTTAGAATCAGGACTCCAGACTTGTGATTTGGAGGAAGAAACTGCAAAAAGGATGTGAGCATCCCCTCCTCCACCCTGAGTAAACAGTAGGTTCAGTTTGTGTAAAGTGAAATGATCTGTTTTCTCCATAATAGCTTCACCCTACCAAGTGATGCTGGCTAAAAACTACAGAGCTTTATAAATCTAATTATCCTGAAATTATCTCTGACTTCTTTATCTGTGGTACACATCCCCTCCTTATTTTCATTATAAGGATCGAAACATGATTTCAAAACAAAAATATGGGGATTTCAGTGCTCTCCATCTACGCTACGTGGCAAAATACAGCCCCCTCCCCTTGTTGAAATCTTTTTCTCATTTACCACTTGTATGAGAAGGCAGATGGGCACTTGAAGAGAATAATCCCTCTCCTAATGAACAGGCTTGGGAGAAGGAGATGATGAAAGAAATTTAAAAAAAAAAAGTCAGAAAGGTATTGGGTAGATATTAAGCCAAGAAAACCAGGTGGATGGTGTCTGCATTAGGAATTAAAAATTAGAAAACCTTTGATAGAAGGTTCAGACATGGGTAGAATCAAAGAAGAAGCAGAGATACCTACAGAGCCTTGAAAGTCTTTCATCCCTAAAAACTGGAATAGAGCAGAAGGTGTTCTCCATCCACCAGGAAGGAAGAGGTTTGGGAGACCTGAAAAAGCCTTTGAATTCATAGCTCGTGTTGCTGGGAGGTAGCAGAGCCGGCCCTCGTATTACAGAAAGGCTTTGATGCCTCTCTCTCTTTCTCTCTCTCTCATTGCTGTTCAGCGCCAGCTCAGACCCAAACTGCTGTTACTAGGTAACCACTGCATGGGTCTGAGTTCACCAGAAGAGCTTTTTTCTTTTTACTGAAAGCAATCTGACCACAGTCAGAGGCAACAAGAAAATTTTGAAAACTACCAAGTAGCAAAATACCTCAAAGAAAGAGCCTATCAACAACAGTAACTGGTTCCGAAATAAGGGTCACATATTTTAGGAGATGATTTAAACCCAGAAAACAAGCAAAAGCCTGGGTATCCGCAACTTCAAAATAAATGGGATTTATAACTTAGTAAAAGAACAGCATCGACAAAATGTGACCTAAGGTAACACGAATACAGAAATATAAAAATATGTTTTTAAAAACACAATGCTTTTAGAAGAGCAATGCTCCACAGGAGATGGAAGAGGGAGCCAAGTACAATGAGAAAACCTAAAGAGACAGAGAAAAAGTTGAAAAAAAAAATGACACTGCAGGAATTATTCACTGAATTATAATTCAATGAATTGCTAATTCGCAAAGCAATTCCTTCAATCCACAAAACTGTGCATCTATTTTCTTAGAAAGTTGGAGTTCTTTTACTGAGTGCCTGCAGTGTGCGCATTATCCTTTTCTGGTTGTGAATGACAGGCTGTGTGCTTCTGTCTAGAGCAACAAGGATTAGTTTCAGAGGTTTAGTGAAGAATAAGGTGAGAGTCAGACGGGGTGATGGGCAAAGTGCCTTCTTAACTTTCTGGAGCCCTACAAATGGGTTTTCTTAATAGACTTTCTAAAACAGTGCAGACGGTTTTCTTAAAATCCGAGAGGTTAGACACACCCCCTCACTCATGTAAACACACGCACACACAGAGCAAGAAACATTTCTGAGCTCATCATGAAGGTTCAAGTTGGAGCTGTTTGGCTATCCACCTAGCCAAGCAATCCCTGCCTTGCCCTCTCCACCAGTGACAACGCCTCCCGGCCAGGCATTCTGCCTCCCCCACCCTTCTCCACCCTCCTCCGCCTCGGCCCTGCACCCCAGGTACTGGGTCAGTGTCAACTACCGACAATAACAAGATATGACATCCAACAGCCTGCTTATTCCTGCTTACCCTCAATAACTTAAGATACACAGTCAGTACATAACAAATATCCTGTGGATGACTCATTTCTATCATCTATGTTTATGAAAGAAATGTTAAGAACCTAACCGAACTTCTACAAAGCACCCAATAAGAAATAAAAAGTGATGTTGTGGAAGAGAAGAAGATATTCTGAAATGGCCCCAAACGTAAACATTTATGTGTTTTTATTTTGATGACCAGCATCATCATCTTACCTTTTCCCCTTTCTCGCCAGCTACGCCGGTGATGCCTCTCAAACCTTGAGCTCCCTTGAAAAGTAAACAAAAAGAGAGAGAAGTACATTCTTTGAGCTGAAGCACATATGCTTTGATGTCATCACAAAAGCTGATCCAGAAGAAGGATGCTATCATAACCAAAGGTGACAATGAGAAGAGAGACACACTTTCCTAATTTAGAAGAAAAATCCAAAAGGAATTCTGATGGTAAAACTCTTTTTTTAAAATTCTGGAGACTTATACAAATCTGGAATTGGAATAATGACTGAACACAAAAAGAAAATACCATTAGCATAAAAGAATTATGATAAAGTATTTGACTTTTAACTCACACACAGAATTCACTGCCTCCTTTGCCTTCTCTGTGGTTTGTAACTTGGCTACATGTCACAGGGTAGTGATTTTAAACCTTGGAGTAACTTTTCCCCACCAATATATGCCATCCAAGGCAATTAGGCTCCCAAGGTAGCCCAGGAAAGCTTCTTCCTACAGATATAGCTGGGGTCTCCATCAACCACTTGCCATCACTCTTTGTTACACTGTTTCTACAATAAAAGATACTCTGAATTTCTGTTTGGGGCAGTAGGAACCCATCTTATCCCTTCTCGGGCATAGCAGTGGGTAATCCTCAAACTGAGCATGCAAGGTGTTATTTCTAGAATCCGCTTCAATCCTGAATGTTACCATTCTAGGCTTCTGGCCCCACAACTGTAGGGATCCAGAAACAGATGCTGTAGACATGCTGCCTGGGAAATAACAGGGGGAGACACGCCATCGGGAAAGCGGGCTGGCCGCTTCCAGACAACTTGCTAACTGCCCACACTGGCTTAGGACAAACAGGCTCTAGGCCAGTCATTTCCCTGTGTTCTCACTGTCCCTACAACCAGCTCTGTTCTACATTCTGGTCAGTCCCAGTGTAGTCTCTGTAGAGCAGTTAGGAATGGCCTGAAATATACATTCAAGCTGATCCAGCTCAGGACACAAAATGAGATGTGGCCAAATCAGATTAAAGAGGCTCCCTTACTGACTGTGGCTCACTTACTGACTCTGAACATAAATCAAAAAGAATTCCAGAAATATTTGGGTCAATAGCAGAGACATGGGAATGACATGTATTATCTCTCAAGGAGAGCTTTTGCATAAATATTCCAAAAAGCATACTTTTTACAAATCTGTGTGTTCCTTGACAGATGCTGTTTTTTATATAAAAAGTGAAAAAACTGAATTTTACAGAAATATTTTTGCATGTCCTCTCCCAAACTGCAGAAGTAATGATATCCTCAAGTGACCACTGGGATCACGCAGTGTAAGACTGAAAAATACTTAACCGGAGGTCCTTGAGCTCCAACTTCTCCCAGTCCACCCTGGTCCCCTTCTTCACCCTGAAAAGCAACACAGAGTAGGGCATCAAATGCTATTCCAGGAATTGACCTGAAGTGGGCTCAGTCTAACTCTGCATCCCCTGAACTAGTCTATTATGCTTTCTTAAATCATTTTATAAGAGTAATCCATATAATCGAAGACTATTCAGAAAATACAAACAAGTATAGCATTAAAGTCACCCCAATCCCACTTTTCAACTATAAACACCAGTAACATTTTAGATGCTATCCTTTTCAAAATTTTTCTAAAGAGGGAGAGAGGAGGAAAGGGAGGGAGGAAGAGACAGACACAGAGACACAGAGGAAGGGTGTGTATGCATTTAGGTACTCTGTGCGTGTGTGTGTGTGTGTGTGTTGTGGGTTTATTATTAGGGAAGTGTGACCACACTACACAAACTTTTCCATAAACTATATTTCTATTATGATTTTCATTTTAATTTTTTATTACAGTTTTCATACCATGCACCATTTTTTAATTTATTTAAATCAGTCTTTTCTTCCATGACTTCTACCTTTGGTGTCACCCTTAGAAAAGCCTTATCTGTCTCCCAAAAATAAATAAATATTCATCTATATATATTTTCTTCTAGTAATTTTATATATATCATTTAATTTCTTATGTAGAAATCTTCAATTATCAGTAATTTATTTTTATGTAAACATAAAGTAGAAATCTCTTTTTTCCTTCTTGTTGTTGTTATTCAGTCGCTAAGCCGTGTCTGACTCTTTGTGACTCCATGGACTGAGGCACGCCAGGCTTCCCTGTCCCTCACTGCCTCCCAGTTTGCTCAAGTTCATGTCCTTTGAACCAGTGATGTCATCCAACCATCGCATCCTCTGCCACCCTCTTCTCCTTTTGCCTTCAATCTTTTCCAGCATCAGTCTTTTTTTCAATAATAAATTTAAGTTTATTAATTATCCATTTTTAATTTTTTAGATTTTTAAACATTTTTAACTGGAGGACAATTGCTTTACAATATTATGTTAGTTTCTGTCATATATCAACATGACTCAGCCATAAGTATACATATGCCCCCCCTCTTTTTTTAATATAAATTTATTTATTTTAATTGGAGGCTAATTACTTTACAGAACACGAGCATCAGTCTTTTCCAATGAGTCGGCTCTTCACATCAGGCAGCCACAGTGTTGGAGCTTCAGCTTCAGCATCAGTCCTTCCAATGAATATTCAGGGTTGATTTCCTGTAGGATGGACTGGTTTGATCTCCTCACGGTCCAAGAGACTCTCAAGAGTCTTTTCCAGCATCACAGTGTGAAAGCATCAGTTATTTGGCACCCAGTCTTCTTTATGGTCCAACACTCACATCCATACATGACTACTGAAAAGACCATAGCTTTCACTAGATGGACCTTTGCTGGCAAAGTGATGACTTTGTTTTTTAATACGCTGTCTAGGTTTGTCACAGCTTTCCTTCCAAGGAGCGAGCATCTTCTATTTTCAGGGCTGCAGTTACCATCTGCAGTGATTTTAGAGCCCAAGGAGAGAAAATCTGCCATTGCTTCCCCTTTTCCCCTTCTACTTTCTTTCTTACTGGCACTCCATTCAATATCATTTACTGAATAATAAATTCTCCCCACATAGGTTGGAAAATTCATCTTTAACATATATTAAATTGATAAATATACTTGTTTGTGGACTTCCTATTAAGCTCTACTGGTTTACTATACGATGTTGTCAATACCACAACATTTTAATTATTGAGATTCTATAATACATTTTAATCTTTGGTTGGGAGAATTTATTTACTCTTTTTTTAATTTAAATTTATTTATTTTAGTTCAGTCGCTTAGTTGTGTCCAACTCTTTGCAACCCCATGAATTGCTGCACGCCAGGCCTCCCTGCCCATCATCGACTCCTGGAGTTCACTCAGATTCACATCCATCGAGTCAGTGATGCCATCCAGCCATCTCATCCTCGGTCGTCCCCTTCTCCTCCTGCCCCCAATCCCTCCCAGCATCAGAGTCTTTTCCAATGAGTCAACTCTTCGCATGAGGTGGCCAAAGTACTGGAGTTTCAGCTTTAGCATCATTCCTTCCAAAGAAATCCCAGGGCTGATCTCCTTCAGAATGGACTGGTTGGATCTCCTTGCAGTCCAAGGGACCCTCAAGAGTCTTCTCCAACACCACAGTTCAAAAGCATCAATTCTTCGGCACTCAGCCTTCTTCACAGTCCAACTCTCACATCCATACATGACCACAGGAAAAACCATGGCCTTGACGAGATGGACCTTAGTCGGCAACTTTACAATATTGTATTGGTTTTGCCATACATCAACATGAATCCGCCACAGGTGTACACGTGTTCCCCATCCTGAACCCCCCTCCCACCTCCCTCCCCGTACCATTTACTCTTCTTTTTCATTTACAGTTACTCTTATTTTTCAGGTTTTCCTAAATGTATGTACCCTTAGACATGAACTTTACAACTGTTGGGCGGCTCTTCACCAAAAAAGGCTGCTTGCTTTGTTTTGTATTAGAACCTCATTAAATTAACAGATTGTATAGAGAAACAATCTTTACAATACTGAATCTTTCCGTTGTGGAACTCAGTATATCTTCTGATTTGATCAAAATGTTTCCTTTTTCTTTCCATCACTAAAGTTTTGTTCTTTTCTTCAAATTGAATACTTAAGTGTGTTCTAAGGTATTTTGACTATCTGGTGGCTACTACCAATGGACTTTTCTTTCATCATGTTTTTCAACTATTCCTTTGACTTTTTATATCAGTTATATGATCTCTGATACATGTGTTTTTACTTTATTTATTTATTTGGCTGTACCAGGTTTTAGCTGCAGCATGTGAGATCTAGCTCCTTGACGAGGGATCAAACTCAGGCTCCCTGAATTGCACTGGGCCCCGGGACTGGACCCCCAGGGCAGTCCCTCTGATATATTTTTAAATGTTAGGATATTCTAAACAGAAATCCAAGTACTACTATTTCTTACAGAAAGATTACTTTATGGACTCTGAGAAAGTCATTTTTTCTTTAACTAGGATTTTGCTTTTTATAATAGATACACTACCCTACATTTCCTATGGTAACAAATAACTTAAATTGTGAAGTTAGTTATTAGAAAAATATCTTAATTTTTAATATATGTATATAATAGTAGATTTTAAATCCAATTCTATTGTTTATTACATGCTTCAATTCACTCATTTTCTTGTTCCACAGGCTGCAACTTTGTATTTGGAGATTTTTTTTTTTCACACATACACAAAGAAATACCAAAAAAAATTAGTAGCAGTATTAATATAGAATACCTGGCCATACAAAGCAAAGAACTAGGCTATACTTAAATCACTTACACTTCATTTCTGAATAAACTCTAAGAGTCTTTTATACTGGATTTTTGTTAGTTCATGGAGTGGATAATCAAAACATGTATAATTAAATACTACTTGTATTTCCCACCAACTATAAAAACAACATTGATTATAATTTTTCATTAGCACAGCTTGGGGTATTTTCCCATTGATTCTTGTTAAAACGTAGAGTAACATAGTTGATTTAAATATTTTACCAACAGGTGAATAGCACACAGTAACTAATCAATAACCATAAAGCTAAATGACAAATTTAGGAATAGCAATTTATTATCATTTTACTGAAAGGTTTTTTTTTGATGGTTCATTCTTAGATTCATAACCAATTTTTTTTAAATATTCATTAATTTGTGGAGTAAATTCAATGCAGAATTGTGAATCTGAAAGCAAACTTCAAGACCCTAGTCTTAATTCTTCATCATTCTGTTTTCAGTTCACAACTAAATGCATCCATTAGCCCTTTCAGGTTTCATTTTTCAAGGAGTTATATTATCTTCATAGATCAATTTTCAAAGACAGCCACTGAAAGTTTAAGTGACATATGTATGTGAAATAAAGGAACAGTCAACAATTTTAATTATGGAAAGTTTTTTCATGAAAATTTTGGCCAGTTGCCTAACACACCAAGAATTTTGCAGGTTCCCCACTTAAGAAGTCCAGATAACTAGCTTGCATAGGTCTCAAAAATACTAGTTTCATGGGTGAGTGGAGAGACCTCTGATTGACTATTTCATTCCCAAACCCCATCGGATGGGGGAGTGGAAGTTTCCCAAAGAGAAAGGGTCATAAAAAAAAGAGAGAGAAGGATACAGGGCATCAAAACAGCAGAAGCCACTAAATCCGCTTTACTATACGCAGTGACTCGAGGCATCTTTCAGTGTGGTTTAATATTGGGTTTCTGTGGTTAGATGGTATTCTATTATATGGATATGTCATACTTAAATTAGCCACATCAGACATATTTATTCATTTCTGTGCCCTTAGCAGGACTTCCCTGGTAGCTCAGACGGTAAAGCGTCTGTCTACATCGCGGGAGACCTGGGTTCGATCCCTGGGTCGGGAAGATCCACTGGAGAAAGAAATGGCAATCCACTCCAGTCACTTAGAATAAACCCTGGCACATAACAGGGATTAATAAATATTTGTTGATTTTTTTGTTACAAATTTAAAAATTCAGTGGAGGAACGGGCACACAGAAAAACATCCAAAGTACTTGCTGTTTTTATAATCTTCTCCAATTTGTCATTAAGAATCCACCTGTGATATGCCAGATGAATAAAATGGCTCAACTATTCCGAGCCTAAGTAATAAAAAACTTTTAAAATGTAAGTTCACACTGTAATAAGATACAGGAAATTGGTTTATTTATCTTCATTATCTGCGATTGTTCAATAGTTTTTCCTAAGGAACTCAAGAATATTACTGCCTGAAGATATCAATAAATTTCTTCTCAAGCTCTTAACCTCGAAAGGCAGACTCCTGCCACCCTGTAAATGTGTAAATGGACATATTCAACAAAGTCTAGATGACCCACATTGATAAGAACAGTTTGACTTTGTAAAAATATGCAATTTACAGGGAAAAATATTCTACCACATAAGAAGTCAAATTCTTAATTACTTTAAGGCGATTTCATCCCGGTGGATGAAAAAAGACAAATAGATGACCTTACTTTAAATTTCAGCCTTGCAGGACACGCTAGCTCCACTATAAATTGTGCTGTGGATTCCAAGTTTCTACCCAAAAAACAATATAAGTGCTATTGCTAACTTCCAGATGACTCGAAGCCTAAGTTATATTGAAATGAAGTCAGAAACGAACAAAAATTATTTCAGAACTTGAGAAGCTATGAGCCAGTTATCAACTTCCCTGTTTGCTTGTCTCAGCAACACTTGTCATAAAATTTTACACTTGTTATAAAATTTTGTCTAGCGGAGTGGAACAACCAGCTTGAATAACATTTGACTATCAAAAGCCTCAAGGAAAAGAGCTGAGTGTTATTGATTAGAAAAGGAAAGTGAGGGCCAGCAACGCAGGAAGGAAAGAAAGTGGGTGGTGCTTTCTTTGTTCTTTTTTTGTAACTGAACAACCTTAGGATATGATGCTTAGTCAGAATATTGATGCATCTACTGAGAACTTGTCAATCATCACTGGAAAAGGAAGGGGCAAAAATCATGCTTTGTTATTCTTTGTAAGCCCTTACAATGAAAGTCATTACAACCTCTTAATCACAATGTACCCACTAAATATTCCTTGTCCTTACCTTGTGACCTTGTCTTCCAGGTTCACCAATCTCTCCTTTAGCTCCTTTATGACCCTAACAAATGCAAAAATACATAAGTAAAGAAATAAATCAATGTGTTGGATTTGACACAGAAAGTGGTCAGGTGGCTCATAAAGTGACCTTGCCCCCCTAAATGTAAGTCAACGTGCTGCTAAGAGAAAAGGTTATGTCACAAAGAAATGACAGCCTTAGAAGAATTTTAAAACACCATGTGTACTACACAAGCATATAGAATAGGTATCAGTTTCAGTTAGCAAACTCTCTCCTGGAATAGCAAATTCTCCATTACCTAGGTCAGTAACTAGATAATGACATTGCCCGCGGGTGTCTAGATCCCTTCTTCCCCAACTTCCTCTCACAGCTGGGTCTCCTCCAACATCAGTAACTCATTCTCCAGAGGTGGACCGCTGACCCACCAGACCAGCTGCCCCCTGCTCTCCGGAGCCTCCTCTGAAAACCCTCTTCCTCCTCTGCACCCATGGCCTTACTCGAGGCAGAAGAAGGGCTTCCCCAGATGTACAACTTTCTGCCCCTTTTTGTGCACAGTTTAAGTACAAATTCAGTTCAGTTCAGTCATTCAGTCATGTCCAACTCTTTGTGGCCCCATGGACTGCAGCACACCAGGCCTCCCTGTGCATCACCAATACCCGGAGCTTACTCAGACTCATGTCCATTGAGTCAGTGATGCCATCCATCTCATCCTCTGTCATCCCCTTCTCCTCCTGCCTTCAATCTTTCCCAGCATCAGGGTCTTTTCAAATGAGTCAGTTCTTCACATCAGGTGGCCAAAGTATTGGAGTTTCAGCTTCAGCATCAGTCCTTCCAATGAATATTCAGGACTGATTTCCCTTAGGATGGACAGGTTGGATCTCCTTGTAATTCAAGGGGCTCTCAAGAGTCTTCTCCAACACCACAGTTCAAAAGCATCAATTCTTCGACACTCTGCTTTCTTTCTTGCCTGGAAAATCCCATGGACGGAGGAGCCTGGTGGGCTGCAATCCATGGGGTCGCTAAGAGTTGGACACGACTGAGTGACTTCACTTTCACTTTTCGCTTTTACACATTGGAGAAGGAAATGGCAACCCACTCCAGTGTTCTTGCCTAGAGAATCCCAGGGACAGGGGAGCCTGGTGGGCTACCGTCTATGGGGTCACACACAGTCAGACACAACTGAAGCGACTTAGCAGTAGCAGCAGCAGCAGCAGCTTTCTTTATGGTCCAACTCTCACATTCATACATGACTACTGGAAAAACCATAGTCTTGACTAGACGGACCTTTGTTGGCAAAGTAATGTCTCTGCTTTTTAAGTGCAAATAGACAGCTATAAACAGCAGTCAGCAAAGGCTACAGAGCACAAGAAGAAACTCCCATCTTTCATTGTCAGGACACCTGTCCTAACACTTTGGATCAGTAACATGAAATAAATGTGAAATAAACATTCCAAACATTGTCTATCAGAGTTTTGTCCTGAAAACCTTTCTTGTTCCAAGGTTCAAGTTTCCATGAAAAATAAGACACCCATCCAGGCTCCCGTCTTCTGCATTGTGGGCGCACATCCAAGCTAACCTCAGAGGAAACTGGAATGGGAAACCCAGTGCCTCAGAGTCTTTTGGACCTTGGCACAACTCCCCTGATCTGGAATTTTTCAAAATCATTTCAGACTCATATAGTAGAGAGAGAAAGCTGATTAACCCCAGCATTTGGTATTTATTTCTTTATTCCAATGGGCAATTTTGAAGCAATTATGATGGCAGAGTGAGAGAAAAACACATTTGGAAAGTGTCTTTTTTTTTTTTCTCTATTTTGGACAGTTTTTCCAATTTCTTTTTGACTAAAACAGTTTGAAATACATTATATGTACAGTGCCTGGCCCCCGTCTGTCACTACTGGGGTAAATTTCTGAACCTTCATCTGTTGTTCTAGAGTCTCTCAATCCAGCGCGTTTCGTTGATATCTCTTCCCTGAGAAACAGAAGCACTGAATAGCCAAGCATCTGTGTCTGGTTAGGAACAGCTGTCAGCGTACCAGCGGGAACCTCCAGGACTGAAAAGGGGCCACAGACAAAGCCACCGAATAAGCGACAGGCTTGCCTAACCCATCAGAGTGGGGTCTGTGCACGAGCAAGGCCAATGCTTCAGGGAAAGCCTCTGTTTTTCGTATGGATCGTACTCTTGAAGATAGAATACAGCACGGACATTATTGTCTTACCCTCATGCCTGGCAGGCCTGGGTGTCCCGAACGACCCGGTGGGCAGGAATTGGGACACTGCCAGAGAAACAGAAAGAGAGTAACCGAGAGCCTCTGCTTCATAATAAAATGATACATCTTTTAGGGTTTCCAGCTGCAGAACCCCAGTGGAAGTCTATTCATTAAATAACTCTGGCTACTCTTTCCTTTTTTATTTACTTGTAAACTCAGAAATATTCCTAGCTTACAAAACATACAGAGAACATAACAAACCCTTTCCCCACGTATCCACCATCCAGATTTAATGAATGCTATTATTTTGCCATATTATTTCAGATTCAATTTGTTCAAGAAATAAAACATTTGCAGACCAACCTCTCCCCCTCCAATCCAACAGCTCTGTCTTAAAGGTCACATCCCCCCCACCCCGCCAATAAGTGGACCAAAACTGCATTTAGTGCAGTTTTCCTGCACTGTTTGAATATCAGTCTATAAGTAAAACAAGTCTCAGAGAGTATTATTGGACTTAGATCTTCTAAAATTGGAGTGCTCTGGTGAAAAGCAGGTCTCCTCCATAAAGTGAAAAAGAAAGATAATTCTATAATGAAAAAGTTAGTGTGAGTAGGTTTAAGTGACCAGTCCATCAGTCCAACAAATTGCTCTGCCATCTGAGTAAAATAAAACATGAAAATACAACATATTCTATCAAGATCATCTTAAAGAAAATTCATCTTCTAAACAGAATTCCTGGTCTTTGACTTAATACTGTATTTTATTCAAAGGAAAATGTCTTACCAATGGATCTCCATCATGAAAGCCAATTGTTCCCTAAAGTAAAGAAAATGTTAAAGTTAAGAATATAGTGAAATATTTAATTCATCCTACTAATAATAAAATGCTTATTGGACAAATACAGTAAATGTATTTTTGAATAAGCTATAATGAATAAATTGCCTAAGATATGCTAATATTCTAGACACTTCACTCATGGGTCTATTCTGTTTGGAGAAATCGAAATTTTAGTACATTATTTCTTTCACATGATTGAAGAGAAGTAAAATGACAGGATAGAAAATATTCTGAATCATAAGTTGAAAGTATGGATTATCTCCCAATTAACCTCATTTTTTAAATTGTTCATTGTGTAAATCCCTCATAAACACTAGGTCATTTGAAAGTGTTCCTTTTATATGTCCAAGTTGTGAGCATTTGAGAAGTCAGAAGCCTCAAAGCACTTCAAATATAATGCGTAAACCATTCCCTTGAAAATTACCTTTCAAATTATTGTGATTTCTCAACTATACTGGCCTTAAAAGACCAAGCTCTGAATGAGTGAAAATATCACAGCCATTTTGAAATTTTAGGACAATGATTCAATTTAAAAGTCCTTTCATTTTTGGTTCTTAGGGTTCTATAATCCCAACTTTCAGACACAGAGAAATTCAAACTGCAAGTAACTTACACTGGGTCCCGGGGGGCCAGGAGGTCCCGGTGGTCCTCTTTTCCCAGGGTCGCCCTAAGTTATTAGAAAATTATGACACAGCGGTTATACACACATCAAAACACAGTGCACAAAACAGGTGAGGTATGAGAAACTGACATTCCTACAAACCCTGCAGAACTCAGCCTGCATAGACCTGCCACCAAAATCAATGGGTGACCCGCAATCCAATTAGTTCCACAAAGCTAGAAGAATAAAGGAGGTCCAGCCTCATCAAAGTAAGAGAAGGTGGAGGGAGACCTGGGGAAAAGAGCCAGTTCTTCTCTATACACTGATCACTGTACTCTGGAAACACTACGTATTTTTCTAGTTGATTTTCAGGGGAACCAGAACAGTCACTGCTGCCAGCGCCGCCCAGCCAAGGGCAGCTCACGCCTGCCTGACACTGTAAACAAGAAGGCAACCTCTGCAGGGCCAGTCAGCCCTGGACTCTTCACTCGGAAGCTGTCCCTCGGTCTGTCACCGCACGCACTTGCTAATGCGACAAGAAGAGCAAAGATGGCTAAATAAGCCATTCAGATGAAAGTGGATTCCAGTTAGACTTAATCACCAGCGCTTCCTCCCTGTACACTTTTCCCTCTAATATTCCATCATAAACCAAAAGCATCTTACAATCCACTTTATAATCATTTTATATACATTCTTGCATTCAGTAAATAAATTTGCCAAACAGCAGCACCTACAGAGAAGCTAGATAGGTATATATATGTGGCTCCCCCTTTCAATGGATTTACTATTATTGATTCTTCAGATAACATCACTACTTCAAGTTTTTGGAATATTTATTGAATATTAACATCAATTTCTCCCATGCAGTTCAGCTCTCTGTTGACTAAAATTCTGTCGGTTCAATTATGATTTTACGATGCTAACATAAAGGCACGTGGGAATGGTTTTAGACTATACACTCATTTCATACAGAGAAATTCATACAAAAGACACTGGACCCCAATCCCAGCTGAGTCTGTAAAATGAAGGCGACACTTCTTGGCTTAATCACTAATTCTAGAAGTTGGGAAGAAAAAGTTCAGCTGAGAACTTTGGGGGAAAAAATTAAAATCTCTCTACAAAAATGAGATAGCATTATTACCCTGGTCCTCATCAGCATTATAAACTGGAATTAAACTTATCTGCCATGTCTTGGATTTGCAGGGGGAAACACACATAGGGCAGCCATCCCCAGTAACATCTCCTATTAAGTCAGCAAACATCTACCAACGTGCTGTGTTTGTGTGTCTGGTACTCACAATCGGTCCAACACGGCCAAGCTCTCCAGGGAGTCCTGCTCCCCCAGGAGGACCCTGAAGTCAACAAATTAGAGGGACATGGTGATTTATGACATTTTCACAATTTATGAAAAGTGATATCAAATACGATAAACAATTGACTCAGAATGATGTATCTGTGCTACCTTTGGCTTCCAATGAGACAACTCATCTGACTGAAGAGTAATTACTTAAAATGGAAATTTATTAAATTAACAGAAATTTCTTAAATTAATAAAACACTTTTAGTAGAATAGGGGTGCTGTCATAGTAGCCACCTAAGATCCCTAAGGGAGGCCACTGTCAACACCACTGGTAGAGTGCTGACTGGAGACTAAGGTTGGGATCTGAGAAAGAGGCTGTTCTTATAGACTACGCAAAACAAACCAAGAGACGACACTCACAGGAGGTCCAGGAATACCACGGCCCTAAAAGGTTAAAATAAAAGTTGTTACGATACAGGACCCATACTTCGTGTAAATACAGCAGTTACAGAAGTAAATACCGAAGTTACTTCTGTAAATACAGAACTAACTCAGTTCAAAAATAAACTACCAAGTCTATCACTAAATAAACATAAGATGCCCATTGAAAAAGAACGGACTTGGTAAAGAAAGCAAACTCAGCTCCACTTCTAAATGAAGAAGCTTGCTTCAGCTCCTCAAATGTTCTTTTGATGTCTAAGCTAGCCGGTAGTATTTTTTTCAAACTTTTTTTTTTTTAAAGAAAAGCAAAGTATAGAAAACCCACTCCAGTATTCTTGCCTGAAGAACCCATGGACAGAGGAGCCTAGCAGACTTTAATAGTCCATAGCATCGCACAGAGTCAGACATGACTGAAGTGACTTAGCACAGCAAGTAAAGAGGTCATCCATGCTTGCTGTCAGGAGAATTTACCATTCCTCACAAAGAGGCACACCACAACTGGACTTTTTCACGTTCTTTCCCACTACAGTTTATTACAAAATAGTGAACATGTGCTATACCGTAGGTCCTTGTTGTTTATCTGTTTTATATGTGGTAGTTTCTATTTGTTAATCTCAAATTCCTAATTTATCCCTCCCTTCCTTTCCTCTTTTGTAACCACAAGCTTGTTTTCTATGCCTGTGAGTCTATTTCTGTTTTGTAAAGAAGTTCACTTGCAGCATACTTTAGCTTCCACATATAAATGATATCATTTGTCGTGTTTTATAAGAAACTGACATTAAAAGTAAGACAATATGGCTTTAAAATTTATAATATGATATTTGGAAATTGCCCAAACATTTAGCACAGAGAGGAAGGGGAGAACCAAAGTGTTTAGGAACATACCCCTTGACAGGTAAGGCTATGCATCCAGACACCAAATCCAGTAGAAATGGAAAACAAAACGGTGTCACTCCTGAAATGACCTCCAGTGGGATCCTCATTTATGCTGAATTTTATTTTAAAACCAATCATTCTGTCTCCCACTCCCTTACATTTACTATCTCTTGAGCAACATCAAACTGCGTGTAACCAGGGATTGAAACGATGCCTTATGCAGCCTCCAAGCCTCAATTCCAAGCACAGGGCCTAGCACACAACGAGCTCTAACTCTGTGCTGGTTGAACTTAATAAAACTGAGCACCGCTGCCTTCAGGGCGCAGTCTCCCAGCCTTGGGCCTCCTCGTCACTCTCTCTCCTCTGTGCGCTTGAATCCCTCTTATGCACAGCTGTCCCTGACACCATATTCCTGACAGCTTGTACTTCCAGACTTCGTATTTTCTAGATAGAAATATCTAAGATAGATATTTTCTAAAATATCCATCCATATATGAAGCATCCAGGGGAATCACATCCTCTGATAATGATGCTATTATTTCTAATTATTTAGGCAGCCACAACAAGCAAGCATGAATTTCACATGAGTAATATGTTTCAATGGTAAATGGGGAGTTTTCAAGGCATTCTTTGAAAAATTACTTCTATTTGAACATTATAATATGTGGATCAATATGGAAAATAAATGTTATGCTTGAAGATACCAAAGTAATCAATAAGTTATTTCGTTATCAAGAGACCTAGAGATTTGATGAATTTTTGAAAAGGCATCTCTATAAGATGTTGAGCTCTGAGTTAAAAATGTGGGAAGGAAGCCAGCAAACTATTCACCTCTGAAAACAGGCCTATAATGCAAAAGATGAAATATGGCAAAGGAAACAGTGCAAATAGAAAACAAGGAGGAAAAACACAGATTAATAGCAAGAGCAAAAAAGGAATGAGGAACAAATAGGGAAAAAAATGGCAGCCTGAGAATCCAGTTCTCCTCTGACTAGAAATAACACAAGTCTGGTGGATTATGCAACGTGGAAAAAGACTCGCCAGGGAAGCAGGTGGGTGATAACATGGCTGGTATTTCATTAGACATAAAACCAGTTGTGAAGAAACTGGTGTGATGCCGAGGTCTAAACACCAAATACTTAGATTTGCTGCTGTTACGTGAGAAACAGTTTCCATCAATGGGAACAAAGTGAAAAGTAAAGTCGCTCAGTTGTGTCCGACTCTTTGCTACCCCATGGACACCAGGCTCCTCTGTCCATGGGATTTTCTAGGCAAGAGTACTGGAGTGGGTTGCCTTTTCCTTCTCCAGGGAACTTCCCGACCCAAGGATTGAACCGAGGTCTCCCGCATTACAGACAGACGCTTTACCATCTCAGCCACCAGGGAAAGTCAATGGGAACAAAGAGAGGGTTATTTCCATTGGTAAATGCCACCTGCAAACAGATGTATGTATTTTGCACCATACATTCAGATTGCTCTGAAATTTTCTCCTCATAGTCAGAATGCTTATCATAGCAGAAAAGCCATAATCTCTTAGTGATGTATATTATGTAGAAAACTAAATTGAAAATTTTCACAGTGGCAGAATTTCACCTAAAGACAGACTATAAATCACTTCACATTTACTTACTGGAAATCCACGAGGTCCTGGCACACCAGGTTCTCCCTAAAAATAAAAATAGCTCCATTTTACTTAGCTTTCTTAGCATGAGTAAGTAAGTATGCAAACTGCATAAATATTAAAATCATTAAAACACTCCATCTTAGTGTTTGAATGCAATTTAGTTCAACTGTTATAAAACATGATTTTGGTTGAACAAGTGTATTTCAGCCACTTCACAACTAATCTGTTAATTGATTTGGAAACACTACAATAAAATTATGCTTCAGCATTTAATTGATACCAGCAATTAGTACCAGGTGGCTAACTTACTTTTTGTCCTCTTGGTCCAACAGAGCCGGGAGATCCATCAGGACCTGTTAATCCCTAACCAAGCAAGATGATATTAGAACTAATACAACATCCTTAGGCAAGCCACTAAGTGGATAATTCCATTTTATTTATTAATTACATGCAGGATAGTTTACCTATGTATGGTGCAAGTCTTTATAAAGAAAAACCTTTCTATATTCCTACTCAAAGGTAATGTTTGACATGACATCTGACTGTTATAGTTACTTTCTGTTAATAAATTGTACCCTGTTCATAACTTCCCACTAAATGCACTGTTTATCACAGGATTCAATAATTTAGTATTTTTGTCTCTGCTTTGAAAAAATGGGAAGTAATAATTACAATGTTTTAATAGGTAAGTCTAATGGTACAACTCCAATACTTTGGCCACCCGATGCGAAGATGCAAAGAGCTGGCTCATTTGAAAAGACCCTGGTGCTGGGAAAGATTGAAGGCAGGAGGAGAAGGGGACGACAGAGGATGAGATGGTTGGATAGTGTCACCAACACAATGGACATGAGTTTGAGTAAACTCCGGGAGTTGGTGATGGACAGGGAAGCCTGACGTGCTAAAGTCCATGGGGTCCCAAAGAGTTGGACACAGCTGAGCGACTGAACTGAACTGAACTGAATGGGACAACAGGACTTGGCTTTGCCACTTAGCCATGTTATGTATCTCTTGATTTCATTTATAAAGCAAAATGTTTTATATATGTATGTCTCTGTAGCTCTCAAATAACATCTTAAGAGTTAAAATGTTCCTTCAATAGTGATTAAAACTAATCAATCTCATTGTCGCCTTTTAGCCCACTAAAGCCCCTCAGTTACCTCCTAGCAATGACAACTGCTTATGGAAAACATTAACTTTTAAAGTTGAATCATTTGAGAGCATGTTTCTAGGTTATCTCCTTTAGTGAAACAGCTATAATTAAATACACATTTTCATGTGTGCCATTCAGTATGTAGACTCTAAGTCCATTACTGTAAAACACATTTATAACATCACATGTAATGCTAAAGTAGTTATTCAAGCATCACTTCCAACCATTGTTGCTTTCCCCACCAGTACTTATTTTATCATCATCCTAATATAAAATAATATAATTTAAATATAATATAAAATAATATGAAATAGATATCAAACCATGATAACACTACATGTACCTCTGAAATTCCACATTGGATGAAGACACATTTTTATCTTTTTAGTTTTTCCTTTACTTTAGATGCTGTCATTTATAATACAATATTGAAATTATACCCTACAAAATACAATTATATGTACCTATATATGTAGATATATACATACTTTATGCACATACACATATACACATGCATATATAAATAACTTGTAAAATCTATTAGCAAGATTTTGAAAAAAATTAAAATGATATTAATCAAGGAGTTCCTTGAAAATATGAAAGTCTGAATTAATAATGAATCACCAAAGTGCATATTTAATCTGTCAGACTGCATAAATATTAATAAAATGCATTCATGTAACTTATATAGAAAACTATTTCACCAGCCACCATTTTTACATTTCTCTGCATCAATTAATTTCCTTCATAACTCCAAAGACTGAATCAAAGGAAGGAGAAAAGAGTGAGCTGACAATATTAATTATTGGAAATTTACCAAAGAAGAAAGCTACTAAACACACGTGGAAGGATTTTTGACAGACTTTGCTTTTCAGTCTCTCTAGTATAATTACAGTGCTCTAACTTGGGAACAGGCCTTAAGATCTTAGTTGCTGAGCACCTGTGGTAATGGAACACTGGCTTCTGTATGTGAGCAAATAAACCATACCCCAGGAGCTCTCTGTAAACACATAGGGCACAAGGGTTTTATAAACCTCAGGGCAGGTCTGACTAAAGGGACTTCCAATGCCCACTTCACACATATACCCTCCAAGACCCGTCCTGGTCAGTTCCCACACACACTGCCAACTAACCACCTTTAATCAGGGGCTAAAACCACTGGCAAAGTTGGAGGGCAGAACTTCAGCTGCATAATAAGGAAGCAGAGTGGCTGGATAACCTGGAGGCTGCTTCCAGATACTTCTTGTCTCAACTGTCTTCTGTAAGACATAGTAAACCACATCTAATCACAAGGAGGCTGTGAGTTAATGAAAATGTATTCTGGCATCCGATCTAGTGAACTCTGTTGTGACACAGCCATGCATTAAAGCATAGGCTCTGTGAGGACAGGACTCCACGTCCATTACAATCTGAGCACACTGCCCGAGCATCTAACACACGCAGAAGATTACAAAAGGCTACTGAACAGAAGATTTGGGCTAGCCTACTGGGTGGAGGGATTTCACACCTGTCGCTCCACATCATCTTTATTTTTAGTTCAAATGCCAGCTCTGCCACTTAGTATTAGGCCACTGCAGGCAAGTTACTCAACTGCATGGAGCCTGTTTCCTAATCCGCAAAACAGGTATAATGTTAATATCTACCTCACATGGCAACTTTGAAGGTTCACTGGGATATTGTACACAGAGTGTTTACAACAGTGCCTGGAACAGCAGATGCTAAGTAAATGTTAGCTTTTATTATTCTTATCATTATTATGTAGTCAGATTATCCTAGAAGCTAATGAAGTAACATTTCCTGCTCTCTGGGAGGTTAAAATCTCATTCAGAAGAGATTCAGCAAAAAAAAAAAAACAAGCAAAAAATCTGGGTATTAACCACAGGCACTGTGCTTCACAGCCCCCTCACATTTCTCTGATGCCTAACTATTTCCCCTTACAGTGCCTTTCAGAATAATTTCTTTATTACTCATTATCCTAATCATATAACATCACAGATAATAGTTGTATACATTCAGAGGATGTTCTAATCTCTCTCCTATAAAACATAGCATAACATAACTATAATTCATGTACTTAATTCTAATTCCTCTTTTCTGTATCTTAGATGCTATAAGAATGAAAAAAATACTCTTTTAGAGCTCTTAGAGCTCACTAAGCATGCCACAGCATAAGTGCCTATAAGAGTATAAGTTATTAATGATAACAGCACAGTTGCCCTTTGAGTACAGAGCTTGCAACCAAGCTTGGATTTCTTTAATGTTCTGTGTCTGTAAGGGAAAAGAATCAAGTTAAACTAAAGAAAAGAAGAGTTTTATATATATGTATATAAGTCTCTCACAACTTCCATTTACAAACATATGCATAAAAATCCAATTTGCAATCATTATTATCTGTCAAAGAAATGACAGAGGAATATATTGCCAGTGGCAGAAAGAATTGCTTTCATATGAATGTTTATGAAGATAAGGTTCTATATGGGATAAAATTAAAGCCCACTGTATTCTGAAATTTCCCACTGCTGCTTGGCAAAGCAAGCAGCCCTCACTATTAATTTCCTTCCAGCATTCCACCACTCAGTTCAGGAGACCCAAGCCATAATCCTACAAGACTAGCTGCCATGACTCATTTACCTTTTCTGTCAAAAATCCACTTAATTCAGGATAATAACCTTTAAACCATATTCTTTTCAGATTCTTCCAAACAAACCATCTGATTGACCATTTGTTAACATTACCAAAAAAATACAGCATGTTTGTGACTGCACTTTAAAAAAACTTCTACACAAATGCAAATCAGTATAGTTAATTTTTTGCTTAGCTCTAAATGTCTAAAATACTGCCACATGCATGAACTTCTTACTTTTTTCTCTCCTTCCTTTCTCTTTTTCTTTTTCTGTTGCTTTTCTCTGCCATTCCAGAAAATTGATTCAATGCCCTCATCAGTTTCTCCCTGAGGATCTTACAGAGTCAAAGTTCTATGATGTAAGAAGCCTTACTATTTTACACCTTTTAACTTTGGAAATCTTATTTGGAAATGGAAATCTATGCTATGATACTGCAGTTATAGACAAAAAAAAAAAGTACTTGCAATTATTAGTTACATTGTACTTCTAAAGATTTTGAAGAATTTTCTTTTTTATCCTATTTCTGTTTAAGTGTGGAAATTACTTTATAAAGTAAAACCAGGCATTGCCTTTATGAATTTATGGTACTAGAGGAAGAATAATTTGTTGAGCCTACTACAAAAGCACCATGAAACCCAGACACAGACAAGTCTAGTCCTTTGTCTGAAATTATGCAACTCAGTTGTAAGACAAGACTTCAGGTCGTTCATTTATGTTTCAACCATGACAGAAATTAATAATAATATAGTCATTTAATCATCCATTTTCTTTTCACATAAAACAAGGTCCAAGGTTGAAAGGAATGCAGAAATAAATCTAACCTACTGGTTTATCTGCATTCATCAGACTTTTTCATTTGGATGTGACAGTTCCAAGTAATTCACTGTGTTTCAAAGAGATGTTTGATAGCAAACAAGTTATATAATTTCTGTTCATATTAAACAAATATTAGGCTGATATTCAGTTTGCGTTGTCCAAATGTTAGTCCCTAGTGACCTCATGCACTGCCACTTTTCCTACATAGGAAGTTCAAACTAGGGTCTTTTAGGTATAAAACAAAGTCAGTCTCCTAAAACAATGAATTGTTGTTGCTGTTGCTGTTTAGTCCCTAGCATAGACAAATATCCCCATTATACTAATCTTGATAAAGAAAGCACATCTTAATAATCACTAACATCTAGCTATTTTTCTTTTTCTCAAAATGAAGACTCTGTCTTAAATTCTAGCCAAAAGTTCTCAGAATCTATAATCATAGGTTTTCAAGGGCTTTGACTTAGAAAAGTCTTTAGTTTGGGGAAATCATATAAGCTGGTAACTTGAAGGATAACTTGAGGAACCCAGCACTGTCTATTTTCTGAGAGCAAAGGTCCAGATATCACTTTACTTTATCCCAGCCGGAAAGTCAAGGAGTGGCCCTCAGTAAACTCTCAACAGTCCAATGTAGGGAGAGAAGAGATGAGAGCCCTGAAGTCCTTTTCCCTGAAGAAATGTTGACTAGCGTCGGGTTTACCACACAGCTCAGCATCTGAGCTTGCCTCCCATGGGGAGAGGCAGGTGTGTGACTGGGTATGTTGGGGAGAGGCAGCTGGTTCCCAGGCTTCAAGCAACCCTGGTCAGCTTGTTTCTGTCAGTGACTGCGAACCAAGGAAACCCCGGAGGAAAGATAGAGAGCTAGGTTTGTTTTTTTGTTTGTTTTACTTACATTTTAGAAACCGTCAAGTCCAAGTCTTCTGAGCTGGATTTCTCTTGATTTTTTTTAATTTTAATTGGAGGCTAATTACAATACTGCAGCGTTTTTGCCATCCAGTGACATGAATCACCCGTGGGTGCGCATGTGGTGTAGGACCAGCCCCCCCCCCCCACACTCCTCCCGGGCAGGCTCTCCCCCAGCCTCTTTCTCTGGTCTCCTCCTAGGGGTTTAGGGGGACTCTGTCCCTCCCCTGCCTGCAGGCCCTTTCCCTAAACTCACTTAGGGGGTGCCGGGGAAAGAACAAGAGCGAAGCCCCAGCACCCCCGCAATGGGGTGAGTGGTGAGCAGCCGCTGACAGGCAGAAACGGGTATCCACCGCTGCTCGCAGAGCAGAGAGGAGCACAGGCCAGTGCCGTGCTCCTCGGGGCCCCTCCACGCTCCGCAGACCCTCTCGCAGAAACCGCGTCTCAGCGCCCAGCCCGCGGGCACCGCCACGATCAGAGCCAGTCTCGCCTTAGCTTGGACCACAACCGCCTGCACGCTGCACTCTTCTCTCTCTCACACACAGACACGCGCGCGTGCACACACACACACACACACACACACACACACACACACACACACACTGGGCCTGGCTTCATGCCCCCAGCACCCACTACTCACGTCGGCACCCGGTGTGCCAGGCTTGCCTGGAGCTCCTGGTTTCCCCGGCTCTCCAGGGGGACCCTGGGCAGGGAGGGGGCGAGGAGGGGGGAGAAAAGGAAGAGAAAATGGGGCAAAGTTGAGCCTCATCGGATGCTGTGTGGTCTGCAGACCACATTGGAAGGAAGGAAGTGGAGAGCCAAGGCGCTGATGTACTTACAGGGGGGCCCGGGGGACCCTTCGGACCGCGATCACCCTAGAAGGCAGGAGGGAAAGCAGGGCAGTGGGTGAGTGGAGGGTGCTGGGGCCCCTCCGGGACAGGGACAAGACAGATGGTGCGGGGCTGTGATCACCCGCCCGGGCCACGGGACGCAGGACTGCCTCCCTCCTCAGTCCCCAGGCGTCTGGGCCCCACTCCCAGCCCTCACACACGTCCCATCCCACCTCTGGGTAGAGGGCTTACGGGCTCTCTCGAAAACCCCACCCGGGCCGCTGGGAGAGGGGCAGGGGCTGGAGGTGGACACTTACGTCGATGCCGTCGATGCCCGGGACTCCAGGGGGACCTGGCGGCCCCGGAGGACCCTGCTCACCTGGGGGGCCCCTCTGACAAAAGAGCACACGCGGGTTAGGGGAGCACGGGAAACAAGGACGAAGAGGTGGGCCCAAGCCCGCCGCCCCCGTGCAAAGTCAGTGCCCATGGAGACCGGGTTCAAGCCCAGCATAACACGCTGAGACCAGACTTCCAAGGAAATGCGGTTGCTTCCCGTTCTCGAGGTTCTGAACGAGGCGGACAGTGAGGTGAGAGCAGAATCTGGGCCCCCAGAGTGGGATCCTCCCGTCTACAGAGCTTTCAACCCAACGGGGCTTGTGGGGAAGAGGGGGCCTCTTACTCATGGGGTTGGATCATGAAGATGGTGGTCACTGAATTCCTGAATTTAATCAGGAAATGCAGGTCAGCCTTTTGGATGAAGTGAGGCAGCTCAGAACCGAGGCGAGCCACACCAGATCAACTCCAGGATGGTTTTGTAGATCTGTCTGCGTTCAGAAGAAAACTAGGGGGCCCTCTTAGGGGGAGACAGGCGAGGCCGAGAAACTCAGCGAGGGCCCGACCTCTTCAGATCCTCCTCTTGAAGGAGGTCTGTGCACCTCATTTCAGAAAGACGCCAAATTTCAGGCCGACCCCAGAGCGTGACCCCTTTTATCGGTTGCAAATAGCTCCGCTTTGATGGCGCTCGATGAAAGGCTGGCCTCTGAAAGTTTGGACGCGTTTTAGGAAATGTGGGAATTTTAGGTTTTTTCTCTTCTGAATGGAAGGAAAAAAAAAAAAAAAAGGCTTCTTTCATCAAGGAAACCTTGGTTTTTCTAAACTCCCGGTGACCAGACAGGTTACAATGGGGTCTTTGTAAGTGAAACCTCAAACGGCGCCGCCGCCTACCCCGCCCGCCTCTGCCCGGTGCTGCCGAAATTCCGAGGTGAGCCCGGGCCGCCGAGTCCACGCAGGCGGGATGCGAGGTTGCCTGGGATCGCGCCTCCCCCGGGCTGGGCCGCCCAGGACCAGGGGCGGGGAGGGGACGGAGTGCGGAGGGAAGCACGGCTGAAAATTAAAGCCCCGGCCTCCAGCCTCCTCGGGCTTCCGCGGCCCGAGCCTGCAGTGTGGGGCCCGGTCGGTAAGGGGGCGCCCGTCCTCGGACCCTCGGGGTGTCCCCTCGGGCCCCCGCCTCCCACCTTGCTCGCTGCAGGTGCGTGGCCCGAGGATGCACCGAGCCGCGCGGCCCGCGGGATGCTCCGCATCTCCGCGCGCTTCCCCAGACGACTGCACCCCCGCCTCGCCCTGAGCGCACTTGGAACACGCCAGCGCTTCTCGCCCCCGGCTTACCTGGTCGATGGTCTGGAGGAAAGAAAAGAGGGGGGAGACAGTGAGAAGGCGGCCCCCTAAACCCGCGCACAACTTACTTGAGCCGAGCACAAGCAGAGCCCCGACAGCAGCAGTCGCAGCCCGAGGGCCCTGCGGCCCGACGCCGCCCAGGCCATGCCCGCAGCGCGCAGTGGCGCTAGTCCCCGCCAAGAGCGCCCCCGGGAGCCGGGGATGCGAGGGGGCGCCGGCCCAGGAGGCGTGAGTTCCTCCCGTTTATGAACGGCCCCGAGAGGGTCCCGGGGATTGGAGGAGAGCTGGCGGGCCAGAGGACGGATAGAATGACAACAGTCCCCCTTAACCCTTTCCCCGCCTCCGCCCCACCCGCCCCTAGGGACCTCTCACGGTCCCCAGAGTCTTCTCAGGTGGCCTGTGTGCCACCGAGGGCTTGAGCAGTGACCGGCATTTTCCTGGAGAGAGGCTGGAGGGTGAGGGGTCCGGGGGCTGGGGAGGATCGTAAGCCACCCAAGCTGGATCCATACCCCTTCCGTCGCCCCCCTCCCCCGCGCAAGTGGTTTCTACCCGCCAGACTGTGGGTGGGACCCGCGCTTCTTCAATATCTGGTCTGTGCAGCAAAAGCCTGGACTCTTTTAGACAAACAGTGAGGACGGGGAGAGTTTGCGGCGGTGTAGAGAGGTAAGCTGGCTGCAAGTGGCCTTTGCAGATAGTCTAGGGACTCACCGTGATCCTGGCTGGCAGCTCATGACAAGTTTCTCTCCGGGGTCGCAGGGGGTCACAATGGATCAGCATCCACTGAAGTTCAAACTGGAGAAAGACAGCAGCCAGTTAGTTAGGTCTCTTTGGAGAACAGAAGTGGGTCATTTAAAAGGGAGATGCGATGGTAAATGCGGTCCAACTGTTGAGTCAGGTCATCAATTCATCTCAGCGGACTAGGACTCTCGTTCCTTGAATACAGTTTTTCCAGGAGGAATGGGCTGGAAATCCTTCCCACATTTCTCCTGTCATTGGATGTAAATGACTTAGCTTTGCATTGCTCCAGCAGAGCCCTAGGCAGGAAACCCACCAGGGATATTTACTTCCTATTTCTGTTCCCACACAGCCTTCAAGAGGTAGATTCTATTAAAATGAGTCTCAGGGAGAAGAGGTAACTGTTGTAGGCACAAGCTAATAAATGTCAGAGTCTGGATGAGAACCGAGGCCTACTGAACATATTCAATAAGATTTCACTCAGGAAAAGATTAGAAACAGACAGCAAAGAGGTGGCACCAGGAATGAAATAGAAAAAGGGAAATTGGTCCTTGGGAGAATATACATGATAGATATTGGCCATGGGGTGTCTCTGCCTAAAATGCAAATAAGATCTAGAAGTGGAAGGAATGAGAGAAATCTAAGACTCAGAGAAAAAACAAGAAAATAAAAAATACTTGAACTTTGCATAATACTTTTTCATTTGTTGAAGAGAGATAAAATTCCTAGACAACTACAAGTCAGGTGTGTCCTGACAGCTTCTTACATTTTAGCAGGTGCTAAGGGAGAGAGAAAAGTAGGACAGGAAAGAAATAGAAAAATGGAAGAATGGCCAGGTCTGAATCTGAAAGCCTCAAGCGAGAAGGTATAAGAGAAAAAATTGGTGTAGCCAAGGGAAGCCTGCCACTAGGTACTACTCTGGCCCCTCCTCACTGAGGAAGTTCCTCACCAGACATTTCCAATCAGATCTGTATTTCTGGATCAGCTGATTCTCCTGGCATTATGCAGATGTCTAAGAAAGTGAGCAGGTCCCAGAGCTAAACATAATACGTCTAAATGTAAAGTAATATAAGGTAAAGTAATCTCTTTTCTCTCATCCAGTAGTGATTTGCCCTCCATCCCTCTTGCCAAAAGGACTCAATGTACTGGATCTAGAATTGTTAGATGCATTTTCCCATTGTTACAAAAGCTTCCAGAGTTGAGGTTACTAGACGAAAGATCAAGTTTGAAAAGAATGAAAGATGAACTCCTTTCCTTCTGCCCACAGAGGAAGGAAAAGTTAAACAAAAGGAGGCCTTTCATTTTATAAAGGGGTGAAAATAAGACATGAAGCTTTGATGTTCCCACACTGATGCCCCTTCTCACAGGATTCTAATTGCCCTGGAGTTCTCCTCTTCCTGTTTTTCTTGTTTCCCTCAACCCTCCCCTGCCTTTTCTCCAGAAAAGATGGACAACTAGGAAAATGAATTAATTGGGATGAAAAGAAAGCTAAAAGACATATTTGGAGATGGAAAGGTATCTACGAATTGTATGAAAATGATGACAGATCAGCATACACAGTTGTGTATTCTTGATGTGAATTATTTTCAATAGCATATTGACATCCTACAAAGGAACTGCTTTCCAAACCACACAGTGTCTTGCAGCTAAGGGAATCACTTTAATCAAACACTTTCTTTTTAATCAGATTAGTCTTGTTTGCTTGGGAGGGATTTTATTTTGGTTCTGTTCTAAACTGCAGTGGAAGTTTTAAAAGGAAGATAAAAGAAGGAATGGACCAGCCTTTCCCTTAATGATTGCTAAACACGAGGACCACCTCCAACAGCTCTTAGAGGCCAGTCATGTATGGGAAAAGGGGCTCAGAGAGGTTAAATCATTTGCCACAGGTCACATAGCTAGTAAATGTCAGAACTGGGGTTCCAAATGTGCCTGACTTGAAAATAAGGTCAGCCTCCTGGGAGAATACATCCTATCTCCAGAATGAAGTATGATTTTTCAAGCAGGTAACCCTAGCACTTGGTGATTGAACATTTGTATTAAAGATGAATAGAAAAGACAGATCTAGAAATAAAAACTACATAAATTTGTTTCCAACATGTACTAGAAAACTTCAGAACTAGACTAAGAAATTTCCGTAAGACAAAAAAGAAATCCCTATCTGCATGCTTCTTATAGGAATATATCCGGAAACAAAATTTCTGCTGTTGCTCCTCAAATTAGCAGCTGCTTCTAAATGCAGTTACATATTCATGTGTATGACAAAATATGACATATAGTAAACGTGATTTTTCTTCCTTAATGACCAGATAAGTATTTTACCAAAATAAGAAAAGGTGTCTCCCCATTCCTAACTCTCAAAATAGAAGAGACCACTCACACAATGTTATTCACTAAGTCCTTCAGAAATTGATACCAAACTGGCATTCATTGTATGCATGTGATATTTTGATTCTCAAAAATAATTTGTACCTTAAACACCTTGAAAAAGTTTAATTATATGACTAACCAGGAAACCTATATCCTTTGTATTGATAGTTCATTTAAGTTACTTATTGCAAATGCAAAATAGTTTATTAAGCTATTTTCTCAGAAGTGTAGTCCTCTCTGGATAAATGGGTACACCTGTGTAAGTATGCCTGGGACAGTTGTGATGCAGGATAAAAGGGAATGAGATGGAATTCATCTGTGAATACAGGCGGGTTGTGACAGAGTGCCACTCAGGTCAGAGGTTTCTGAACACATCTCTGCTTCCACATAACCACCACCTACGCACTATACAATAACTGTTTGGGGGCATGCAATATTAATTCCAATTTCCATGTTAATTATTTTGAAGGCAGTTGGCAGAGTTTCCTGGTAAAAGTCACTTTCATTATACATCTAAAATGTTGATTTCCACACATCTCATTTTCAAACCTGCAATCATTCTTCTCTTTGAATACCCATGGACGAAATATGTGTGAAAAATATTTTAATTTAGTCTCAGTAGAAGCCAAGCACTAAGGAAATATTCTAGAGAAACCACAGATATTTTCCTTTCCACAATGGAATTACAGTATGTGACAGTTGAGAAAAAATTCTAAAAGAGAAAAATAAAATGCTTTTTATTTTAATTTAATTTTATTTTATTTTAATCTGTTAAGCGGAACATAAAGTGCCCTAGGCCAACCTATCTTTCTCAACATAAAATACTTCTGCATTGTTTCAAGAAAAACAGTTGTGTGAGTGTAAGCTATCTTACATCTGCCCAAATTCGTCATTACCCAATTCTTTTCCATAAAAGGTATAATTCAATCCCCTAAGCAAGAATAGGGTCCAGAGGACAACACATTAAAACATGGAATTTTGGCCCCAACTCTTAATTCTTACTAGGGCTAGAGATTTTTACTTATTTTGCTAGGCTATCAATAAATATTAATAAAGTACTTAAGCCTTTCATAAAAATTAAACAAAAACTAATAGCAGACAACTATCTTTTCCTCCTGAAAGAGAATTCTAATGACAAACTATAGGACTTAGCTCAATATTAAAGAGAATGGAACAAGGCTTAATTTCTTTTGCAAACTGAATTATTGAATTTTATACACAATGCCTAAAAACTAGCTCTTCAAAGATAAATTCTTAAACATGAGATATATTTCATTAACATTTTTGTCTAGACAGTACAAAAAAGGTTTAGAAAAATTACTTGAATTCACAGACTTCATGCTTCTTTTTAGTTTATGAAGAAATGTTGGTTTCTACCATCATAAAGGAACTCCTCTAGATGAAGCTTCATGGCAACTGAGCAGGAGGCTCTGAGTTGCCACAAAATCGAAAATCCCCCAAGTCTATGTAGGCTAGGCCATGCAGTTCCAGACATAGTGCTGGAATGCGGTTAAATATGTTTTACATTTGCTCATTTTTAACTCAACATATCTTCATATAACTCATTCATCTGCTTCACATTCTTCACTATGGAAGACACAAAAACATTTAGTCTATAGGACACTAACTAAGCTGAAAAACGCTTTGGCAATAAATACAATGGTAGTAGAAATGAGAAAGATATATTTCTGGCTAAGGCCATCAACAAGGGGGGGTCATATAATCTGGAATACTTGAGTAGGGACCTAAAGGGCATGTAAGGCTTTCCTACGCAGAGATCAGGAAGGTGAAGGAGGTGACAATAACTAGGCACAAGGAAAGTTATGCAGAGAGAAGGGACAGACTCGCTGTAGCAAAGAATTTTTCCCCCTTGAATTCTAAGGAAAATGATTTGAATATTATTGAGTAGATAATTAGGGGATTGTCACCAAAGTTTTTTGCTGTAGGGATGAGATGAGGGAAGGTGGCCTTAATTTAGAAGGGCATTTGAGGGAGATGATGTGGTAATAAATGCTGGTCCTTTGAGCCCTAAGGCGATTACCGAAGCAGAGTAACAAGAGGAGCTGCACTCTGAGTTCTAGTGAGGTGTCCTGCGTATCCTCCTCTCGCGCCACATGCCCCTTCAGCTACCATCTTGTTTCCTTCCCCACTTCATACAGAGCTCAAAAGAGTGGTCTGTGTTCATTGCTTCCAGTTCCTCTCCCTTCCATTCTCTCTTTAACCCTTTCTGACTGGGCTTTCACTCCCAATACTCCAGTGGATCTTTTCTCAAGATCAGTTCGATTGGTTTCTAAATCCAGTGGTTAACTCTAAGTCCTCATCTTATTTGTCCCATCTACAGCATTTGAGTGAGTTGACCTTTCCATTCTCCCTGGAATACTATTTTCCACCAGCTTTCCAAGTACCACAATATCCTGGCTCTCCCCTCCACCATGGGCTGCTCGTATTGGTCTCTTTGACAGAATCATCCTCACCTCAGTAAATTCTAAATGTTGGTCGTTTGGGGCCTAAACTTTAGAGTCTCTCTATTACACTCAGCTGGAGAAGGCAATGGCACCCCACTCTAGTACTCTTGCCTGGAAAATCCATGGACAGAGGAGCCTGGTAAGCTGCAGTCCATGGGGTCTCTAAGAGTCAGGGATGACTAAACAACTTCCCTTTCACTTTTCACTTTCATGCATTGGAGAAGGAAACGGCAACCCACTCCAGTGTTCTTGCCTGGAGAATCCCAGGGACGAGGGAGCCTGGTGGGTTGCCATCTATGGGGTCACACAGAGTCGGACACGACTGAAGTGACTTAGCAGCAGTGGCAGCATTACACTCAACTCTCATTTGGTCCATGGCTTTAAGTACATATATACTTACAGCCCCCAGAGTTCTATTCCCAGCTGGACCTATCTCTTGAACTCCAGAACATATCTAACTACCTGCTCAGGATCTTCACTAAGGTATCAATCTCCTTATCAAACTTAGATATTCCAAATCAACACCTGATATTCTCACTGATACCTGCTCTTCCCCCACGGTTTTTTATGTCTCAATAAATGGAGACTCTATGCTTCCAATTACACAAAAAAATATTGGAATCGTGCATGACTCTTTCTCTCTTACACATAAAATTTCATTTGCTTTACTCCAAAAGTATTATATCAGGATCTGATCACTTTGCAACACCTCCATCACTACAGGCTTGTTCTAACCCCAGACCATCCCTGCCAGAACTATTGTAGTAGTCTCTTAACAGCTCCTCTTAATAAACAAAATTGATAAATCTCTAACCAGCCTCATGAAGAAAAGAGAGAAGATATAATTAAACAAAAAAGAAATGAAAAAGGAGACATAACAACCAATAACACAGAGATCCTAAAAGTTGTAAGAGTATTCTATGAACAGTTATTATCAATAAATTGAACCTAGAAAAAATGGACAAGTTCTAAAAACATAAAGCCTGACAAGACTAGGTCAAGAAGAAAGAGATCATTGGAACAGATATATCACTAGAAGTGAAATAGACTCTATAATAATAAAATACTCCAAGCAAACAAAAATCTAAGACCAGATGGCTTCACTGGGGAACTCTACCAAACATACAAAGAAGAACTTATACCTTCTCAAACTGTTCCAAGAAATTGAAGAGGAGAGAGCACTCCCAAACTCATTCTCTGAGGCCACCATCACCCTGATACAAAATCAGACAAAGATGCTACCAAAAAAGGAAATTACAGGCCATTTTTTGATGAATATATATACAAAAACAAAGTATTTTGTTTTCCTCAACAAAATATTAAAAAATCAAGTCCAACAATACATAAAAAGAATCATGCACCATGATCAAGTTGGATTCATTCTAGGGTCACAAGGATGGGTCAACATACACAAATCAATCAATGCAATGCGCTACATTAACAAAACAAAGGATAAAAATAACACAATCATCTCAATAGAAGCAGAAAAAGCATTTGACAAAATTAAGCATCCATTCATGAAAAAAATGTGTTTCAAATTTGGTACAGAAGGAACATATCTCAACATAATAAAAGCCATTTATGACAAGCTCACAGCCAACACAATACTCAAAAGCTAAAAGTTGAAAGCCTTCCTATTGAATTCAGGTCAAGGATGACCACTCTCATGACTTCTATTCAACGTATTACTGGAAGCCCTAGCCACAGCAATCAGACTAGAAAAAGAAATAAAAAGTATCTGATTAGGAAAGGAAAAAGTAAAACTGTCACTAGTTGCAGAGGACATGATACTCTGCATAGAGAACCCTAAAGTCTCTACACAAAATCTATTAGAGTTAAGAAATGAATTCAGCAAGATAACAGGATATAAGATTAATATACAGAAATCTTTTGTTTTTTACATTAACAATGAAATGTCTAAAAGAGGAAGTAAAAAATTCTGTTTAAAATTGCATCAAAAGAAAAAATACCTAAGAATAAACTTAAACCAAGAAGGTGAAAGAGCTATACTCTTAAAATTATAAAACACTGATAAGGAAATTGAAGGTGATACAAAGAAATGGAAAGATATCCCAAGCTCTTGGATTGGAAGAATTAATATTGTTAAAATAGCCATACTACCCAAAGCAATCCACAGGTTTAATGCAATCCCTATCAAAATACCCATGACATTGTTCATGGAACTAAAACAAATAATCCTAAAATTTATACGAAACCATAAAAGACACAGAATTGCTAAGTCAATCTTGAGAAAATAGAACGAAGTTGGAGATATAACCCATCCAGACTTCAGACTATATTACAAAGCTACAGTAATAAAAACAGTGTTGTACTGGCACAAAGGCAAACACATAGCTCAGTGTAACAGATTAGTGAGCCTAGAAATAAACCAGTCAATAAGCAATTAATCCACAACAAAGAATGTAAGAATGCAGTGGAAAAAGCACAGTATTTTCAACAAGCAGTGCTGGGAAAGTTGGACAGCCACATGAGCATCAATGAAATTAGAATATTCCCTCATACCATATACAAAAAAACTTAAGATAGTTTAAAGACCTAAATATAATACCTGAAACCATAACACCTCTAGAAGAGAAAATAAGCAAAATATTCTTTGACAAAAATCATAGCAATATTTTCTTAGATCAGTCTCCCAAGACAAAAGAAAACAAATGGGACCTAATCAAACTTACAAGCCTTTGCACAGAAAGAAAACCACCAACATAAAATGAAAAGACAAACTAGAAATTGGGAAAGAACATTGGCAAAAACTGCAACTTACAAGAGATTAATATCCAAAGTATACAAACAGTTCATGTAACTCAATATGGAAAAAACAAGCAATCCAATCAAAAAATGAGTTGGTCTACTTAGGTCTTCTGACATTTTTCCAAAGAAAACACACAGATGGCCAACAGGCACAGGAAAAGACACTCAATGCCACTAATTATTAGGGAAATGCAAATCAAAACTACAATTAGATATCACTTCACACTGGTCGGAATGACCATCACCAACCAAAAAGTCTACAAGTAATATATGCTGGAAAGGGTGTGTGGAAAAGAGAATTCTCCTACCTTGTTGGTAGGAATGTAAAGTGGCTCAATCACTAAGGAAAACAGTACGGAGTTTCCTTTGAAAAAGCAAAAATAGACCTACCATATGATCCAGCAATCCTACTCTATGGTATATACCCAGAAAAAATGTAAAGCCAATGTTCCTAGCAGCACTTTTTACAATAGCCAAGATGTGGAAACAATTCAAGTGCCCATCAACAGACAATTGGCTTAAGATGTGGTACACACACACACACACAATAGAATATTAGCCACAAAAAAGAATGAAATATTGCATTTGCATCAGCGTGGATGGGCCTACAGAATGTTATGGTTTTAGAAGTAAGTCAGACAGAGAAAGACAAATATAACTTTTATGTGGAATCTAAAAAATAATACAAGTGAAAGTGAAAGTTGCTCAGTCGTGTTCGACTCTTTGCAACTCCATGGACTATACAGTCCATAGAATTCTCCAGGCCAGAATACTGGAGTGAGTAGCCTATCCCTTCTCCAGCGAATCTCCCCAACCCAGGAATCAAACCGGGGTCTCTTGTATTGTGGGTGGATTCTTTACCAACTGAGCTATCAGGGAAGCCCACAAGCTACTATACATAAAGCAGATAAGCAACAAGGATTTACTGTACAGCACAGGGAATTACATCCAACATCTCCTAATAACCTATAGAGGAAAAAAGACTATCTCGAAAAAAGACTATCTCAAAAAAGACCGACTCGTTATACTGCGCCCTTGAAACTAATGCGATATTGCAAATCAACTGTACTTCAAAAAAAGGGTCTTCTCCTAAGAAGCCCCTAAATGCCCTGTCTTTTTCTCCCCCTACAATACATTGTCAAAATTCAGCCAAAGAGATGCTTTAAAAAGAAGAAAACAGGTTTCTTATCTATTCAAAATCATCTGCCAGCTCTCCACCTCACACGAGGCCTAAAAGCCGGCGTGTTGACCTGCTCCCCACGCTCATGTCTGGTCCCTCTCCAGCCTCAGGGCCGGCTTCTCTCCATCTCATCCCAGACATGCTGGTATCCAGGCTTGCTTCAGACACAGTGGACAACACCAACACCAGGTTTTTAACTCATTCCCTCTCCTTGAAATCCTCCTCCCCTAGACCACATATATATGCTCACTCCCCCAACTCCTTCAGGTTCCTACTAAATAGGTTTTTTTTCCCTCAAGGAGGTCCTCTCTCCAAGCAGTCCAATTTTCTTCTTTTTTCTCCATACCATTTATGGCTACCTGGTAATAATATAAATGTACTCATTTACTCACCTATCTCTGTCTCCTCTCCCTAGGATGAGTACAAGCACCACTGTAGCTTCAATTTCTGTCTATAACTTAGCAGATGTTTAATAAGTAGTTGTTGAATATTAAATATACACATAGATATTGATTTTAAAAATGAAGAAAGAATTGGTAGTATTTGCCTTCTGGTTTGATTACAGCTTAGGGAAAGCCCCTTCCCCTGTCTGGGTTTCAAGTCCTTTCTGTATAAACTGAGAGGTTTGCACTACATAGACTTAGTCATAGACTTAGTTTTATATATCTTTGAAAGATCAGGATTCTATGGAAACCATGTTGTAACCTAAGAAACTAACCACACAGAGATTGACATGAAGGGAAGTAAAAAATGTCATTGAATTAATATCTTGCCTTCTAGCCACCCAGAAGACACGACAAAGATTTTTGTATGTTCTTAGCCTGTATACATTTTAAGAAAAATAGAAATACTAATAACACTGATTATTTTCAGTGGCAACAGTCTGGGCATAGCTGAGACCAGTAAAAATTTTCATATTTTCAATTTTCCATTGAAAGCAAGTTTGGCCATCATTTAGGTTTTACTCTAGCTATCCTTAGCACCTTTGCCCATCATGGCTTCTTCTCTGTAAGCAGCTCTTTTTTCCGTGTGTCCCTCTTGTTTCATTGCCACCTAGTGGAAAATCTAGCTGATGTTGTTAATGTGGTCTATAGTGCAGCAGGCTTTATCTCAAAAAACTTGACAGTATTCAAAAATATTCTTATCAAATCACAACACCAAAGTGTTATAAAAAGTATTTTGATGTTGAAGCTGAAACTCCAATACTTTGGCCACCTGATGCGAAGAGCTGACTCATTTGAAAAGACCCTGATGTTTGAAAAGATTGAAGGCGGGAAGAGAAGGGGACAGCAGAGAATGAGATGGTTAGATGGCATCACCGACTCAATGGACATGGGTTTGGGTGTGCTCCGGGAGTTGGTGATGGACAGGGAGGCCTGACATGCTGCAGTCCATGGGGTCGCAAAGAGTCAGACACAACTGAGCGACTCAACTGAACTGAACTGATGGACATGTACAAGTAACACTGTCATTTCTCTTGTATTTAATACTTCCAATTGAAAGAAGATTTTTTTAAAGTATTTGTCAAAAACAACATAATAAGCAAACTTAATAGCTTAGATATTTTATATAGTAGATATCATACATTTCTTAAACCACTAAAAACATAACTTTCCTATAATATTTTCAAACACCAGAAATGATATTAATCACAACCTCATAGTTTATTTTTCCCATGTTATCATTCATGAAGCTCTGTTTGTTTTTAAAGTTGGGAAGTTAGTATGATTTAATTCTGCGGGGTAGAGAGAAGGATGTGGCTTCTGCATCACGAGTTTTGCTAATCATATTTTCTCTGAATTTAACAAAAGTAGTGTAGTGCAACCCATTTGAAATATACTTTTAAAAGCATTGTATCTGTCTGATTAATCATGTTTTCTGCATTGGTTTATTCAAAACACGCATAAGATAAAGGATTTGAATCATGTATTTATAAAGCCATATATACTTTCATCCTTTGGGCTTTCATCATTTGGGCTTTCCAATAAGCCCAAACCCCTAGTGTACATCCTGAAAAGGTAGAAAGGCTAACTTTGTTTTCTAATAGAGCTGTGCCAAATAACTCTCCTGGGCAATCTTGCTGACAACAAACAATAAAGAACCTGCCATAAAATCACATATTTTTATGGTATGATGCCAGGAAACTGAGCTTTGCAGTGAAATAAATGGCACCAACCTAAAATATGGGCACAAAGGCAAATAGAAAATATGGAATTTATTGCTATGAAATCAAACTAACCATGTATTATAGCAGTACGTTGGGAAAAATATAAACGCTTTGAGCCCACTAAATAACCATGGAATGACGTGAAGGCGTTTGAGTTGTAGTGCATGTGAGCAGCTGTCTTGAAACCTCCTGAAATTGGTTCCCTTTTCCAATTTAGAAAAGAGAAAGAGATAAAAGTTGGGCTAGATTGGAAGAAATCACAAACAAGAGCAATATAAATAAGTCTCTTAGCGTCAGCGCTCCATCAAATGTAATTTTCCACTGCATTTTCATTATGCAGTTCCAAGGGCTACCTTTTGACATCAATTAATACCTTTAGAAGGAATGTTTGCTTTTCTAAAGAAAAGCAAGTGCTGATCCTGAAAAAAGTATTCAATTCATGTAGAGTGTCAAAGATTAGAAGGAATCCAATTTCATGAAGAAAAACGGAAAAATACTCTGCAACTTGTCTCTTTCATGCTATTGGCACATTTCATTTTAATTTAAAATTTCTCGCAAGTAATACTGAATATTTGCTGTCTCCAATCAAGAGGGAAGTGCCCCAGCAGTACAATCAGATAGCACCATTCACCACCGTAAGTCTTCCAAGGGACCAGTAATTGCCAGCAACTTCAGATTACAGGCAAAGGGAGACGATCACAGACCACAAACTAAAATAGAAACAAGAGTGTAGGGACAACTCATGGGCATTTGGGTTCGTCTGGAGACTCGCATGAATATTTGACTATTCTTAGTCTAGAAAAGTGAGGAGGAGTGCGGGGAAATTAGTGAAGCTAGAAAAGAGGAGAGTTCATAAATACAGGAATTCCCATGTGAGAGTCCCTTTCCCTAGAACACTGGATTTATCTCATCCTGGATAAGTCTGTTCACCTCCAAATTCCTCTCACAGACCCCTCCCCTAGGAAACAGCCCTGCACTTCACTCCTATGCCTGCCCGCCCTGACGTGAGTGAGGAGACTGTCCCTTTGTCCACTTTCCTGGTCCTAGTCAAGTTCCATTATCATTGCTCACCCATCTCAGCCACTCACCCCCCAGGAACCGGCAGAAGGAGACCTGTGGCTTGCATGCTGTGAGCCCAGTATACAGGCACACAGTGAGAGTTCACTAAGTGAGTGTGACCGATGTCTGAGGACATGTTTTCCACTGTGTAAACTTCCTTCTTTTAGAAAAGAGTCTTATCTGTCCTGCCAAGTAGATTCTAAAAAACTTATGCAAATCACAAGTACCTTCCAAAATGAAAATGATGATATCCTTTACAAAGAATGGTAGATGGTTACACATATTTCTATTTTTCTCAAAGGAAAGTTAGTTGGCATAGAGAAAATAGGGAAGATGAGAAGTTTTATGCCCAACACTGTTTCTCACAAGCCAAGAGATCTATGTGAGATTGTGTCTTCAACTAAAAAAATGGAGCTAATCCTGTCTGTGCTTGTTATCTTATGAAATTGTTCAAAGGATAAAGTAAGTTAATGAGAGAGAAAAAAAGCACTTTTAAAACTTTAAATTGGTGTATTAGAGGTATTGAGATGCTAAAAACACATAAACAGGATTTACTTATGTAGAATTTTCTACTTCTTTGTCTTATACAGGGTAAAAATTGAGGAATACATTTTGGTGACAACTTTGGGCTTCCCAGGTGGCTCAGATAGTAAACTGTCTGCCTGCAATGCAGGAGACCCAGGTTCGATCCCTGGGTTGGGAAGATCCCCTGGAGCAGGAAATGGCAACCCACTCCAGTATTCTTGCCTGGAAAATTCCATGGATGGAGGAGCTGGTAGGCTACAGTCCATGGGGTCACAAAGAGTCGGACACGACTAAGTGACTTCACCTTCACTTTTGAAGTTGACATTGTCACTGCCTATCCTTGGGTGTAAGTAGGGTTTGGAGGGCCTATAACCTTGATCTATTTTAGTCACCATACCACTACATCAAATACGGAACTTTAATGAGACTTTACGCTCAAGTCTCTTTTGTGTTTCCTTGTGATGGAGTCAGAATTCAGCATGAAAGGAAAAAATCACTCATGCCTGTTGCAAATACTTTTAACATGGACAGTGTACTGATTCTGAAAAGCTCCTTGGTGGACCAAAAGCAAACGTAATTCCAGCTGCCAGGTATTTTGTTGCATTCCTGCACATGGCAGAATAAAATCAAAGATAACTGGTCCTAACTGTTCTCCACCATGAGGTGAGACTATACTTGGCAGATAACCCACAGTTAGCTGTGACTGGCTAGACTATAACATAATTAATAATACTACGACTTTACTGCTGTGGCCATTAGACAGCTTAATAGCATCCTAGCATGTAGATTTCAGAATTATAATGATGACATATTTTTCAAGAACAGTAAATTAAATCAATTATGCAAGTGCTTGATTGATATTCATCACAGTGAAGATATACTCTAAAGTCTCCTTCCCCTTGCTTATGGTCCAGAAGTGACACAAACATGGCAGAGGCTGTGTCGTCTGAAGGCCACCCCAGTGCCATTGCAAAGATCTTGCTGCGCAAAATGTCAAGATGGCGCCCCAGTGGTCCCATTGGCTTTCTAACCCAGCCACTTGAGGTGTGATAAATCATTAGCTGGAGAAATACTTGCTCAAGTGTCTACAAGCCAGAGCAGTAATGTGGCAGTTATAAATTGCTTCCTGTCCATCACAGAATATAGAAATTTCACACTACCCTTCACACTAATCACAATTCTTCCCTTGAAAATAGGTTATTTGAACAATTCCATTACTGAGATGCCCGCTAACCTTTCTTTCTTTGGAGAAGCGTGCAGGAACCATTCAAAATCATTGTGTCACCCCTGCTACACTCCATGGTATGAGTTCTGTGACTAGAATTTAACAGCTCTGTACCAGAGAGAGAGCAGAGAGTATAGAGGATCAAGCATTTATTTATTGAGCTCTAAATTCTTGAGTTTTTTCCAAAAGATCACTTGCCCTGTAAGATTTAGTTTTTAATTTTCTGTAATATTATATAATATCCTTTTAAAGGATAACTCAGTGCAAGTTTAACAATTCAAAATGATAGAACTATATGGTACTAGTTGGCACAAGTTTATGTGTCCTTATGTAATTCCTTATCCTTATGTCCATATGTCTCTATGGCAAAATCACAAACAGAGCTCTAAAATCCTTTACTTTCATAATATGTCAAGCAAGACTTGACCGCTTCTAAATAAAGAAATATTGTGCCATCTATATCATTTCTACATCTCCTGGGTCAGATACCATATGACTTCCTAACCTCACGTCTCACATGCTGCAATTACTACCTCTGACCCTCTCTATGCCCCCCTCACACACATACTCACAGTTTTACATGTACACTTCTTCCAAACCATCCAAGCTACCAATCTTTGAACATGGTTTATTTCCTCTCTATCTCTGTTTTCTTTCATTCTTTTGCTCTCAGCTAGAATGCACTTTCTCCTCTTTTTTTTTACCAATTCAAATCCTTCCATGTCAAGCTCCATTGCTTCTGAGAAGAATGGGATTCCTGATTAACTAAATCTACCATTCATCTTAACCTTACTTTGAATATGGCCATTGGTTATTTATACATAATATGTATGACACCAGTGTGGGTTTTTGCAGGTTGCCTCAAAGGATTCTGGGTGCTCCAGCTGGTCATGTAGCATCTTCCAAGTAGAGTTTCAGCTACTCGAGACCAGGAGCTGTCTACTCAACTGGCTCTGCTTCCCCCATTCCATACTACGCTCAAAAGAGGCATTAAAGACATCTTGAAAAACTGATTGAAAAATATTTTTAAAAATGAATAACTGCCCATTGTTTAAGATATTCAGGTGATTTTTAAAGATGCTGAGGTCTTAATTTTCACCATTCTGGATTCGTTTTAAGCTCCCTTAGTGTGTGACTGTATACTTACCGGAACAGAAACTTGAGGATTATCCACAAGTTTTCCCAGCACAGCAAAGCCATCGACATCGATTTGACCTCTTGGCTTTATAGGTAAGGACTCAATCATGTTGCAGTCAACGAAAAGAGTCGCACTCCTCCTTTCCACACCAATCATGATCTTATGCCACTGGGAATCGAACAAGGAGGGCAAATTCGAAAAGGCTGCAGTTTGGAGACTTCCATCCAGCCCCTTGTATGAAAATGAAACAGATTTTGTTTGGCCATTAATCTTCACGCCAACTTGCTCCTTCCCTGAGGAATCCTGAATCTGCCAAATGCTCCAGTGCTTTTCAAGTGTGCTTCCAGTCATCCGAAAAGTGGTTAGAAAGGAGTATTCTTCAGGCAGCCCACTGGGATATAAATGCCTGAGTAAAATTTTAAGACAGTAAATATAACTCTTGTTTTTTGTACTCAGGTATATTACCATATTTCCTAGTTATGCTATTTTAGATTCTAGACCTACGGAAACACCACAGTGTGAAACCCATGTGCTGGTTGTTCTTTCATAAAGACCTTTACTGAAGTCCATTCATGCGCATTAAAGTTCCATCTTAAAATACACATTAAATACAAAACTCCCTCATAGCTAAGTAAGGTCCCCAAATGCCACATAATTTCAACAATGTTACTATTTATGCTCCCTAAAGAGCTACTGTTCAGCAATCCCACCTCAAAAACACATTCTGCCAAAAAACACATTCTTGCAAACTTCTTGGCGACATTCTTCCACAAATGACAGAAGAGAACATTTGAAATCCAAATCAGCTCTACCAATTTACATGTTTAATTAAAGCAGGTTCTTAAACTTTTATTTTGATGCAACATGTTAAGATTAATCGTTATTTTCATTACTGTTTGGATCTTTTCCTCCTCAAATATAACCTAGACTCACATAAGCATTTTGAGGACCAGTCACTTGCAGACCAGTAAGATCAGTCCCTTCACACTGAGCATGTTTGTCTTTTCCAGGAACTTCAAAGTATGAAGTTAAAATGACAGCTGGTTGCTTCTCAGTGGATGTGCGACAGGGGAAAGGTGACCAGTTCTTACTTCTCTATTGCAACCCAGTTGTTCCCCAATCTGCCAGTTAAAACGGTGGTGCCTTCCTAATTTACTGCTATAAGTGGCAGCAGTAAGACGTTAGTGTCCCTCCTGCGTCCTCCTCATCTTTGGAGGCAGCCGTCTGGAGCACCATCAACTACTTGGGTGGTCTTCTCTTGAAACCAAGCAGCTCAAGGCTGAAGACCACACTTTTAAAAATCAGGACCTAGTAAATGTAAATATCACCTTCACATCTCTATCTTCAAGGTTGTATCATTCTACTTTGCTCCTCATAAGCATAGAAAAATTATTAAGCGAAGGATAAATCTTAGGAAAAGTGAACTCGCTCAGTTGTGTCTGACTCTTTGCAACCCCGTGGACTTTAGCCTACCATGCTCCTCCTTCCATGGGATTTTCCAGGCAAGAGTATTGGAGTGGGTTGTCATTTCCTTCTCCAGAGGATCTTCCTGACCCAGGGACTAAACCCTGGTCTCCTGCATTGTAGGCAGACGCCTTATCATCTGAGCCACCAGGGAAGTTTAGGAAAACTAGATGCCGATTAATTTTGTTTGACATTGCTTAAAACAGTTATGGACCAGGACCCTAAGCCTCAGATAACCTTCCTTCAGACCATACTCCAGTTTATAGCCCTCTTCTGTATAAAGAAGAAAAGATAAGAAGAAATATCTAAATGGATAGTGATCTATTTATTACAAACTAATATGGTGGTGGTCATTTAGTCGCTAAATCATGTCTGACTCTTGCGACCCCATGGACGGTAGCCTGCCAGGCTCTTTTGTCCATGGGATTTTCCGGGCAAGAATACTGGAGTGGGTTGCCAGTTCCTTCTCTGGGGGAACCCTTCCAACCCAGGGATCAAACTCAGGTCTCCTGCATGTCAGGCAGATTGTTTTCTGATTGAGCCACCTACCTGCAAAGCCCCAACACGTATAAATGTGTTGACATATGTGCAATGCCAGTTACATTAAGATATATTGTTGGGGTCAGAAATTCCTAAACCAAAAAATACCTCAGTTCCAAGAATGTTTAGCTATAAGTGAAAATATTCAACTCGCTATGATTTTCTGTCTTTAGCTATAAAATGTTATCGTCTTTATTATAGCATAAGCAAACATATAACTTTTTTCACTTCAAACATTTTTGCAAATCTTCAATAAAATGGGTCAACTAGGTCAACAAATGTCATTGTTTTGTTAGTTTTACAAAACTAACAAAAATTGGAAACTGTTCTTTCGAGCAGTCTTTAGGCTGCAGTCCATAGTGTCACTAAAAGCAGACACGACTGAGCAACTTCACTTTCACTTTTCACTTTCACGCATTGGAGAAGGAAATGGGAACCCACTCCAGTGTTCTTGCCTGGAGAATCCCAGGGACGGGGGAGCCTGGTGGGCTGCCATCTATGGGGTCGCACAGAGTCAAACACAACTGAAACGACTTAGCAGCAGCAGCAGGATCCAAGTACTTCTCTTAGCCATTGTTTCCTAACATGACTGGCTTTCATTCATAAGACTGGGTGGATTTCCTTTGTAGCTTTTGTTTTTAACTGGTTACTGATGATGCTTATTATTCTCTTTGAAAGGCTTTCAATTCTCTACATATATTTTATATCTGTCATGTGCATGGGAGGTTTAAACATGCACATTCAAAAAGATTCACTTTGGAGATAAAGAAAAAAAAACCATATACAGCAACTATTTACTATCCTGTTTTCCCCAGATGGGGATGTCTAACATACATATTTCAATATTTTTTAATATGTTATTTCCTTTGACTTAAGATTTTTCAGACTATACCTATTCCAGAGAGCCCTCTAAAATAAGAGGTTCACTAATGATAGTTTAAGATACTGCCTACTGTGTAATTATAAAATCTTACAGAACATTATACATCTCATTTAGCGAACTAAGTTAATTGAGAACTAGGAGATACATTTTAAAAGTTTTATTCAATAGTGAAATTTGGCAATTTTGCAATTTAAATTACAGATATAGTCTTTTGAGTATTCTTTTAAATAATTGATGTGAATTTAACTGGATACTTAAAGAATTGGGGCAGGTAGTTAAAAATAGTTGTTGTTGAGGTGTGAGGTTTTCCAAGAAAAAGGATAAACCCTCATGCTTTGTCTCTTCTTACTTAAACCATTAACTTCCTAGGCTTTTAAAAAACTACGTGTTACCTATTATTTGTTTAAAGATGTACTGGGGAAGGCTGTAGAATTTCATCAAAGAAAACAACTCTATTTGTTTTGATTCTAGAAGTCACAGTAACATCTTCACATGACTCCTTCACAAAGACATTAGGAGGTTAACTGAGGGATCTCTCCCAATTTGTGCTTCATCAGATTTTTCCTGCTAAATAAGCAAAGAGGTTATGTTGAAGGTAGGGTATGATAAAATGTCTTCATTTACTTCTGACTTGGTCATGTAAGGATACTTTTTTTTTTTAATGGGAGATGGTTGGGGTCACTAGAAAACAATTCATTTATGGACATATTAAGTCAAGTGTATCCAACTCTCTCTCTCTCTCGATATATGTGAAAATAGTATGTGTGTATACAAATATAATCAAGATTGTCATGTTATTAATCTTTCAGGCTAAGTTAATGCATTAAAAGGTAAGAGGAGAAACGTATAAGAAGAGAAAATTCCTTTTAGTGTTCAAATTGGTTATATATGTACATGTACTTGTATATACCTAAGACCATTTAAGAGTCCTCACAAGTCTAATTCATAGAACAGTTAGTCCCATTGTCTTTTTCGGATCCCTAAGATTCTGTTCTTGAAAATATGCTATGCACATCAGTAAGTAAACTTGACAGCATACATAATTTAAAAGAGGCTGAATCTATAAATGATTAATTTCATTATGTTACAATCTGCACAGAATATCTTAAAAGGAGAATCATACAGTTTGAATAAAAAATAAGTCCTTGGACCATGGAACATTTGTTTATGACCTTAACCCATGAAAAGCTAAAAATTGTATTTGTTGCTGCAAACAAACACAACATGTCTGAAGCATGAGACGAGAATGTAAAACTCTTATGCCTAAAATAAAGAATTAAAAGCATCAAAATTATGTGGTTCTGAATATTTTTTAAAAATTGAAAAGATAACCACAAATTATTATTCTATCATGTTAGCTCCGTGTGCTATAGTCTTCCTCCCACGAAAATCGGCCTACATTCTCCAGCAGAGAAATCCAAGTCAGAATGGTCTCCTGCATGCATGATTTGAGAACAATTCCAGTTTCTGCCTTTTTTAAGCAGGACTGCTTGGACTTCCCCAGTGGCTCAGATGGTAAAGCATCTGCCTACAATTCGGGAGACCTAGGTTTGATCCCTGGGTTGGGAAGATTCCCTGGAGTAGGAAATGGCAACCCACTCCAGTACTATTGCCTGGAAAATCCCATGGACAGAGGAGCCTGGTAGGCTACAGTCCACGGGGTTGCAAAGAGTCGCATATGACTGAGCGACTTTGGCTGATTGATGCAGGGCAACTCAAAAAGAAGGAGTCCACTAAGGTGAAAAGGCCCCATCAGCACCTCTGCCCTCTGGAGCTCTCCACTATTACAGTAAACACTTCACCAATGCCCCTGTGCACCGGGCTCTCCTGGAGCCCTCTCAGTTTAGCAACATTTACTCTTCATGGCAACCAGTGGCATTGTTACTATTATTCCTAATTCTAACCTGAGGGAACTGGGTCAAAGACAGTTTAAGCAACTTGCCCAAAGGGCTCCATCCATCTCAGCCCTGGTTCTCTTCCTTCCCTTTTTTTCTTTCTCCTACTCTCTTCTTCTACTTCCTTCCTCCTTCTTCCCTCATATCTTAATAAGTAAAACAAGAGCCTTTAGTCTTTGTGGGGACAGCGAGTCAGAAAGATAGAGAATATGGGACATTAGTTGTAGCCTATGAAAAATATTTCGTGACCACCTTAGGTGCTTAAAGAAAAACAAGACAAGCAGGAAGAAGGAAGGCTGCACGAGCTTCACCTCTGAACTTAGAGTTAATGACAGTCCAGACAGTACCTTGAATTTAGAGAAGAAAGGTCAGCATTAGGGTCTGGTGTCCTGTTCAGTTATTTTATTAAAGAAATAAAAATCAGAGTATTCTAAAGCTTACTTAAGAATACATCCATCTCTTCGGTACATGAAAAGAAAATATATGAAAAATCCAAATGTTGATCTTTCCAAACACAACTGGTTTCCAGGGTCACTATGGGGTAGTGGTTAAAGGCACAGCCCCTGAATCAATTCTGCCTGGATTTCAATCCTCTCAGCACCTCCTCACCCTGTGATGTTATGCAAGCAACTTAAACTTTCTGGCCTCAGTTTGCTCCTCCATGAAATACGGATAAAAATGTCCCCACCACAAAAATGTAATAAGGATGCAATTTGATGTTGATTGGTAAATCTAGAAAAAGAGCTTATACAGTGTACTATTATTGTTTCATAAAATATAATATGTTCAAGACATGAATTTCTATATGCAATCTGGAACTATATCAGAATATTCTAATTTTACCAAAATTTTCATTATTATAAACACTTAGCAATTCTATGATATTCTTTCGCTGTTCTAATTAGTCATTATTTACCTTTACATCTTAATTTCTATCAATGTCTTAATTTTCTTGTTCATATACTAAAGAAATCTTAACCATATTTTTTACCTAAAACATTCCATCAGCATCAACACCACATTTAAGGTATTTAGGTGATATAAAGCTAAAGCCCTGAAGCTCATTCATAACAATGTCATGACTCAATACTTACACATGCATTAAAACATCTCAGTTATAAATTATTTAAAGAAGAAAAAGCTTAAATCCAGAGAAGGAGATACAGAATTTTTTTAAGTATTATTGCTTCCGTTGTTTCTCTTATCATTATTCTAGTTTTAGTTTTGTCTGGGTCCTGCCAGGAGCCAAGCATTGGATGTGTGGATCTATTTCAGCACCGGGATACTTGAACAGCGCCATTGTGAGCCTTCTAACCACTGGGTGGTTTCTAGTTAAATTTATGCTTAACCCCTGGAACTTTTCACAGAGGGTCCTTTCAGGCAAAACCCAGACAAATTATAGAAAAACAGAGAGCAAAGTAATAAGAACATGTCCTGAATCAATGTATAATAGTCTCAGTGATTTTTTTTTTCCTGGAATGGAAAGTAAATTACACACTGAAAACATGAAAAGCATTCACATATTTGGGCACTAAAGATAGGTAGGTAAATAAATTCCTTCATCTTTAAATAAAATCATGATCCAAGAATTATTGAGCTGGGAAAGACTCTCTAACATTGGATAGATTTCCATTTTTTAAACTGTGTTTGAAGCAAATAACTAAATCAAGTTTTTTTTTTAATATTACCTGGTTGGAATCCTGAAGTCTACATTATTTCCCAGCTTGTAAGCCACCTGTAAGGCAGTTGATCCAACTACCCTCTGGATAGCTCTTCTGGATGCTGCTTTATCTATCTGGAACTGAGAAATCAAGTCAAATCCTACAGAAAGGGAACACAAGATAAAAGTAAAATGAGACTGGTTTCATTCCTCTCCAGAGCCTTTCCAAATAAAAGAGGTATCAGGTAGATTTATAGAAAGCATATATTGCCAATATGATACACTGCTACTCACCTGGTAAATCATCTTGTCCAATCCTGACCTTTGGACAGAGTTCATTTTCACCATTGGAATTTGAATTAACAGGGAACCCTGCAAAAGAGATAGCATGTCATCTTACCTCAACCCCTACACAGATCGTAGGACTATACCAATAATAATAAGAGCTGAGCAACTATTTAAAGTGCAATGTTATACTAAACAGCTTCATTACTAGTAGTATATTTGGCTTTAACTCTACAACTCTACGATTATAATTTATTCATATTCAACCCATCCTGGGTTGAAGACACAAAGTTGCTTTAATAACGTGTGTTGGGAAAGTGTTCCCTTTGGGGAAGTTTGGAATTTGTTCTTTTTGGAACCACATCTTCATGATGTTCTGAATGGCACAGTGTCAGAGCTTATTTGGTTTGGGCTAGAATATATTGCTTTAAGCACCATAAATTTTAGAAATCCTGAGAGAATCCAGAGCCAATTCAATGGTACTTCTGAAGAGTGCAGTTCTTAAGAATCTTTGTCAAGTAGAGGAAGGAGCTGAGGATTTCTTAGGATTCCCTAAGCCTAGATAAATAGAGAGAATGCACTTGATTTCACAAATTTCTTCTAAGAGATCAAATAACTGTTCCAACTAGAATACTACCAGCATCTTAGAATGGGGAAGAGTAGTGAGGAGAAGAAAAGAAATCATGCGAATTAAACCCTCAATCACAAGAGGGATGAAAAATCCTATAATGAAATTTGGTGCTTCTTAGTAAGTAAAAGATTGTAGGGAGGGCCACTTTTTTCAACAACACAAAAGGCTTCTTGTAACTGTCCAAACCCAGTGCCCTTCTGGGACTCACCTGGTGACAGACACTTCCTAGATTTCAGAAAAAGCGTTTTCCAGTTACATAGCTTTGGCCTGCAATTTCACTACATCAAACGCACTCTTTCTACCTCATCTGACTTCAGACTATTGGCTTCTATCTATTCATCCATCCACCCATTCATCCATCTAACATTACCAACCACCATCTGAACCAGGTAGCTGCTGGGCTAGACACAGGTTAGGTTTCCTGCCCAGCTGTGGTCACAGCCAGGACTTCTCCATAGGCAGCACTGAACATGGCCATAAAATACACCCACAGCCAAACAGGGTTGAAGGAGGGTGTGGAGGACCCTGGCTGCCTCACTCAGCCACAGGCCTGCCCAGTCCTTTCAGGGAACAAGTAGTATTTTGAAATCGAGAAACTGGGACCTCTTACTTGGGCGACGCTTGACAGTCACTGATGCCCATGTCCCCAGGAAACTGCATACAAAGAAGAGAACTGGAACTTTCCTAAAGAGGAGAGAAGAAAAATGTCTCAAACAGGAGTCCTTCCAGGTGGGGACCATGGCACTATTTTAAAAGTGGCACACCTGATGAATGCAGGTGACTGGCCCTCAGTGTCGTTTACTTTTTTCCATTTTCTTTATTAAATTCAATTGAGAGAGTTAATGAATTCTCAATTTCCCAACTCCTAAAATGATCGCGAGATGACTGGTTTTCCGTGTCTCGCTTTCTCCATACCTGCCTGTCTTGCTGTTTCTACACCTCTATCTCTGTCTCTGCTTTCTTTCATCTTCTTTCTCTGCCTCTCCATTTTGGCGGCTGTCCCTCTTCGCGCTCTCATTTTTGCTCTTTTCTTGCTCTCTCGTCTATCTCTCTGTCTCCCTCCTCTCCCCTCTCCCCCTTCTCTCCTCCCCTCCTACCTCTACTGTAAAAACACAGACCCCTGGCTCTGAGCACCCCCAGTCCAGTCTCCCCACCACTGCTTTCCATCTCAAAGTCTTACCATAAGCTCTTCATTTTCCCAGCTGGCTTTCCTTTGTTGCCAACAGTCCCAGTGAAGGTGGGACTATAGGGGAGTCGATACTCCCCCAAGACCCCTTCAGTGCCACCCCAGGGCTGAGTTCTGGGCCGGCTTTGGTCCCTCCTGCCCTTGTGAGGGCTAACAGCAAAGGAAGTGGGCCAGAGGCATCCAGGGCTACTTTAAGGCAGAGCAGAGGGAAGGGGTGGGGAGATGCTGCCCAGTAAGGCCAGGCCTAGTCAGGGGTGTGCCCCCAAAGCTAATGAGGTTCTGCTGAAGGAGGGACTAGCAAGGGAACATTTGCCGAAAAGATAAAAAACTCAGGATGTGGAGAAGTTCACAGGCAAGCTGCTATAAGGACACAGTGGAAACTTTGAGAGCTGCTATAGGAATACAGTGGAAGCTTTTAGAGGAAAGTAGGGATGTGGGGGTTCACAGGGGCCCCAGTGCCCAGTCAACCTTGTTCTGAATCTCCATTTGTTCTGACACTCTTCAGTTGTATGTCCTCCAGCAAATTAGTTAATACGTCTGTCGCTTTGTGGCCTTAACTGCAAAACAAGTTGAAAATAGTTACCCCCAAACAGTTGTTTAGAGAATTAAACTGGATAGCAAGCAGAGTCTTGCACCTGGTTCAGGAGAGCCATCATTATTCCCATCATCATTGTCATTGTAGTTAATATTTCGCCATGTGTTCCCCTCTATTGAAAGTACTTGAAGCCTGATAACATTTAGTTTTCATGACATTATAAGGTAAGACTAAAATTATTCCCACTTTAGAGGTGAGAAAACTGAGGCACAGAAAATGAAGTAACTTGTAACCGCAAAGTTGCACGGCTAATTTACTCAACACTTGATGTCTGGAGAGCCTGATAAAATCTCAAGCCCCAGGTCTTATTTCTTCCTAAACTCTATAGCTACAATACGAGTTGAGCAGAATATTCTTGGAAATCAGCAACATTTTATGCTCTAAAAACAAGTTGAGTGCAAGTTAGGAGGAACACAGATCTGGAGAGAGAGATTTCTATCAGTCCCATGTCAGACATACCCACCTTTTCCCAGAACCTGAGCAGGTCAAGAGTGAGTCCCCAACCCACCCACTCAGGACAGTCCAGCCCAAACTCAAGGACTTTCAGGGACACAGGACCTAAAAATCCTAATGAGCCATGGTATCTAGCATGAAGTAGTTTTGCTTCCTCGACATTTCTCTAATTTTTAAATTAACTAAATTTTTGTTTCACTGCAAAATAAGCAGTGTTTCTTCTTATGTTTTGTTTGTTCCCCTTGCCCCACCACAAAAAAAAAAAAAAAAAAAAAAAAATCCTTTCCTCTTCTGCCTCCCTCAGCTCACTGAAGGGTTTGGCTGAGGAGATGGGAGCTAGGCAAACTCCACCACCCATTTGCTTTCCATTGCTTTTCTACTCGTGACCTACCTGTTGGAGTCCTGTCTCCCCACAGTGCTGGGACATCCGTTTCCTCATGTTGTTTGGAGTTTTCCATGCATCCCTGTCACTCTCCTTCCATCTATCCAAGACGATTTCCTTGGGCAGCCATTTTGGTTGAGTCACAGAATTACAGAAGGTCCTGCCTTCAGTTCAGTTCAGCTGCTCAGTCGTGTCCGACTGTTTGCAACCCCATGAATCACAGCACGTCAGGCCTCCCTGTTCATCACCATCTCCCGGAGTTCACTCAGACTCACGTCCATCGAGTCCATGATGCCATCCAGCCATCTCATCCTGGGTCATCCCCTTCTCCTCCTGCCCCCAATCCCTCCCAGCATCAGAGTCTTTTCCAGTGAGTCAACTCTTCGCATCAGGTGGCCAAAGTACTGGAGCTTCAGCTTCAGCATCATTCCTTCCAAAGAAATCCCAGGGTTGATCTCCTTCAGAATGGACTGGTTGGATCTCCTTGCAGTCCAAGGGACTCTTAAGAGTCTTTACCAACACCACAGTTCAAACCCATCAATTCTTCAGCGCTCAAGCCTTCTTCACAGTCCAACTCTCACATCCATACATGACCACAGGAAAAACCATAGCCTTGACTAGATGGACCTTAGGCGGCAAAGTAATGTCTCTGCTTTTGAATATACTATATAGATTGGTCATAGCTTTTCATAGGAGTAAGTGTCTTTTAATTTCATGGCTGTAGTCACCATCTGCAGTGATTTTGGAGCCCCAAAAAATAAAGTCTGACCGTGTTTCTACTGTTTCCCCATCTATTTCCCATAAAGTGATGGGACCAGATGCCATGATCTTCGTTTTCTGAATGTTGAGCTTTAAGCCAACTTTTTCACTCTCCTCTTTCACTTTCATCAAGAGGCTTTTTAGCTCCTCTTCACTTTCTGCCATAAGGGTGGTGTCATCTGCATATCTGAGGTTATTGATATTTCTCCCGGCAATCTTGATTCCAGCTTGTGTTTCTGCCAACCCAGTGTTTCTCATGATGTACTCTGCATAGAAGTTAAATAAGCAGGGTGACAATATACAGCCTTGACGTACTCCTTTTCCTATTTGGAACCAGTCTGTTGTTCCATGTTCAGTTCTTTTTTTTTTTTTTTATATATAGTTTTTTATTTTTTAAGTTTTAAAATCTTTAATTCTTACATGCGTTCCCAAACATGAACCCCCCTCCCACCTCCCTCCCCACAACATCTCTCTGGGTCAGTTCTAAGTGTTGCTTCCTTACTCTTAAAAGTCAACCAGGGCTTATCTTACATAAATGGAGCCGTTTACTAGCCTAGAGAACTGACTCTTTAGATAAACTTCACGTAGTCTTTAGAGACATGAACAATGACTCACTCTTAAGTAAGAGTGTGTTCGGACTGAGGACAGAAAAACTCTGCTGCATAAGCTGGAGCCCTTGACCTAAAAGAGCCCATATTTCCATGAGCAAATAAAGAGCGACATCAAGATGCAATCCAGTAAGTGCTATTCCACAAATATGACACACTGGGTCAAAACGATCAAAGTGGGGGTTGCATTATCACAGCCATTCTTAGAACAATGTAAAAAGCTTTTGAATGAGCCAAATGAAATGATGAAATTCTGCACTGGTTTCTAGTTATAAAAATAACCTTCTATTGCACCGCATCTCAGTTAGAAAGCACAGAAATCCTCCTCTCCGTTACCTTCTGACTTCTGCTTCTAAAGGGCCATATGAGTCCCAATTCTCCTGTTAGTAACCTAATTACGCTCTGCGTAATTCAGGGGGCATATGCTTCCTGTACAAAATCAGTGTTAGGTCTCCTTTATATGGCAGAAACCAACACAGACCAGGTTGTAATATCAGCTTTTATCTGCTGCCAAGAAACTTTTAAATTGCTTTAATAAAATTCAGAGAAAATGATGATTAAAAAAGAAAAGAATTGACTATCTACTGGTAGGACATCAAAGGAGACTTCTTGACATCCCAAAATCACACAAGGTAAGCCAACCCTAGATCCAAAGGGAAAGGGGCTCTCTCCAAAGGCAGCGTGAGGAATTCCACCCATGACAAGGTCATGCAGCAGAGCTCTGATGGCAAGGCTAATCAGACCTCAGGTTTTCCCCCTGGAATTTCCTGAGCATCCACCCTCCAAAAAATAAGAATCTGCCTGCTTTTCCACTCTTCTAATATTCTCTGGAAAAAGTCAAATCAGGGCTTTAGTCTTCTGCATTTGAAAGAGATGTTTCAGTTAAAACCCTTCTGATAGCTCTCTAGCTTGCCTAACAGGTTCCCCCGGACCTCTTTACAGCTTGTGAATTGCTTACAGCCCCCCAACCATGAGAGGCACAAGGCTTAAAGCATCTTAAAGATACAGAGCCTTTTCTAAAGAGTTAAAAATCATATTGGTAGAGGGTTTTCACTGTTGACTCAATGACTGCTGCCAAGCCTCCATATTCTTTATCTTTTAGGCACCTGGGAGGATGTTAATCAATGTAAACGGGATATGGAAAAAGATATATAGTAGTTTTGATGTTAGCAACACTAGACTTTTGAGTTAATTACTTTTCTCTTTGTTATATATCACTGCACTCCTCTTGTGTCCTTGCTATGTAAGAATGTAACTTTATTTAGTGCTTTCTGAGAGGGGCACCAGACTTTGGGAAGATCAACACAAATAAGTCTTCTGGTTGACAAACCCTTATCAGAAAAAAGGCTGTAAAATATTAATTGGCCCTTTTGGCCAGAAGATGATGTAAATTACCTAAGACTTGTGTATACAACTAGGTATGCAGAGAGAAAAGCCTGGTTTTGATAAGAGTCTGGGCTGCTAACGCTGTATAACTTTGTGTTACCCATTGATCTCCATGTTTTATCAAAAGTATAAAAGGCCCTCTGAACAATAGAGGATGGGGCCAGTCGCTGGACTGGTTTCCCCCATGTCTCCTTTCTAATTTCTGGCTGAATTTCCATCTGGGGCGTGGAGGCTCACCATGTATACTTACTTGTCCCGGCTTTTAAGATCCACGCGAGGGGGAGCCCAAGGCGGGGCACCCCCCAATATTCAAGAGGACGCCGGTGGCCTAACGTAGATGGTGCAAGCTCCTTGTCTGGAACTTTATTGGCTTCCCACGCAAACCAAGTTGTTCAGCCTTCTTTCTCCACTTAATTTTCCTACTACACTATTTCTTCCTAATCTAATCTTATATTTCTATATTAATAAAGAAATAAGTTCTCCTCGCCAACGCCATCCCTGCTTTAAATTCCCTGGATCCACTGGGGCTGGACCCCAGCAGGCACCCTCTCCACTGAAATGATCTATTTGCCAAACAAGTCCTCTAATATATTACTCCAGGAAAGAACTGGCAGGTTTCCCCATGGAATTATGATTTTTGAGAAATTCTTTTGTTAAGTGTTTTAGAAATCTCACCTCTCCTGCCCCATCCCACTTTAAAGAATCTTCTATAGCTGGGATCTGAAGGCAAACTTTTAATAAAAAGATAAAAGAATACAGAAGAAAATGGGTTTGCTTATTAGTGGTTTGGTGTATTTCCAGCTTTGCAGTTTTATTTAAGATGGTGAAGAGCAAGCAACTACTATATTAAGAAAAAAAGGAAAATCCAGAGAAAAAATATATTTTAAAATGTATATAAATATAAAATATTTTTAAAGATAAAAAGATATTTTTATCTAACACGCATATTTAAGGACACTTTTTCCCTCCTCCTCCCACCCTCATTTTCTATTAGTCATATTTCCTAATATGACATTAACCACTATCATTGTGGCTCAGACTGTAAAGAGTCTGCCTATAATGCCGGAGACCCAGGATCCATCCCTGGGTCGGGAAAATCCCCTGGAGAAGGAAATGGCAACCCACTCCAGTATTGTTGCCTGGAGAATCCCATGGACAGAGAGGAGCCTGGCAGGCTACAGTCCATGAGATCACAGAGTTGGTCACGACTGAACGACTCTTATGACATTAGGGTCTCAAAGGGAGAAGTATAAACCCTACACTATTCCCATCTGGTCATGCCGCGCCCTAAAATCATAGGTACAAAAGTTTTTTCATCATTAACTCTATTGCCTCACTATACTTAATAGTTCGAATCCTGAAAAACCATATGGAAATGAAATCTGGTTATTTATGTCAGGCTGTAAATGCATCAAGACACCTTGATATTTTAAATGATCCATTTTAAAACAAAAGTATTTGATACAGAATAATTGTGCTTTAACCTCTCTTAACCCCCCTCAAAACACTGTGCTCTACATAACATATATACACACTGATATTTTCCTTTCTATCAACCCAGAATTTCATTTATTTACAGTTTAAATTATGGAACATCATCACAAATAATCATCTTCCTTGATCATCTATTTTCTTCATTTGTTCACTCAGTCATTCAACAAACACTTCTTGAATCAAGAAGTGTACCCCCAAGTTTACGTCACTGCTACCAAGTGTCAGGAGTTAAAGAGAGCAAAATTACGAATAAATACAACCTTGCCCTGAGGAAGATCATGGCTCAGTGTGGAATCAAATGTAAGAATGACTGCATAATAACAAGTGAAAGAGGCTGCACCATCACTAAAAACAAGTATGAACTCAGTCCAGGAGCACTGAGAAATTTTTCAGTTAAAAAAAAAAAAAACATACACAATTGACCCTTTACCCATTTTGCTGACCCTCCAACCCCCTGCCTCTTTGGTAACCACCAATTTGTTCTCTGCATTTATGATTTTTTTTTCATTTGTTTGTTTGAGGTTTTTTCAGATTCCATATATGAGTGAAATCATATAGTATTTGTCTTTCTTCTTCATTGTTTCACTTAGAATAGTACTTCCCAGGTTGTCACAAATGCCAAGATTTCATCCTTTTTATAGCTAAGTATACAATATTCCATTGTATATATGTAACACACCTTCTTTATCCATTCATCCATTGATAGATATGGATTATTCTCATATCTTGACTATTGTAAATAGTACTGCAACAAACATGGGGGTAAGTATATGTTTTTAGTTAGTGGCTGCAACCAATTTATAGTCCCATCATCAGTTTAAGAGGGGTCCTTTTTTTCCCGCATCCTTGCCAACATTTATTATTTCTTATCTTTTTAAGAATAGCCTTTCTAATAGGTGTGAGGTGACATTTCATTGTGGTTTTAATATGCATCTCTATGATAATTAGTGATATTGAATATATTTTCATGTATTTGTTTCCCATCTGTATGACTTCTTTGGAAAATGTCTATTCAGATCCTCTGCCTATTTTTAATCAGGTTGTCTCTTTTGTTGTTGAGTTGAATGAGTTCTTTACATATTTTGCATATTAAGTCCTTACCAGATATTTTATTTGTAAATACCTTCTCCCATTCAGTAGGTGATCTTTTCATTTGATGATGGATTCCTTCACTGTGCAGAAGCTTTTTTGTTTGATGCAGCCCGTATGTTTACTTTTGCTTTTGTATCTCTTGCCTTTGAAATCAGATCCGCAAAAGCATTGCTAAGAACGATGTCAAGGAGTTTTACTGTATATATCTTCTAAGAGTTTTGTGATTTCAGGTCTTATATTCAACTCTTTAACCCATGTTGAGGTAATTTTTGTGTGTGGTGTAAGACAGGTGTCTAGCCTCACTCTTTGTGTGTGGTTGTCCAGTTCTCTTAACACCCTTTATTGAAGAGACTCTCGTTTCTCCCTTGGATACCCTGTCATAAATTAATTGTCCATATATGTGTCTATATCAGTTCAGTTCAGTTCATTTCCGTCGCTTAGTCATATCCAACTCTTTGTGACCCAGGGACTGCAGCACACCAGGCTTCCCTGTCCATCACCAACTCCTGGAGCTCGCTCAAACTCATGACTCAGTGATGCCATCCAACCATCTCATCCTCTGTCATCCCCTTCTCCTCCTGCCTTCAATCTTTCCCAACATCAGGGTCTTTTCAAATGAGTCAGTTCTTTGTATCAGGTGGCCAAAGTATCGGAGTTTCAGCTTCAGCATCAGTCCTTCCAATGAATATTCAAGACTGATTTCCTTTAGGATGGATTGGTTGGATCTCCTTGCAGTCCAAGGGATGCTCAAGTGTCTTCTCCAACACCACAGTTCAAAAGCATCAATTCTTCAGCATCTAAAATATTGGCCTGTAATTTTCTTTTCTGTGTTGTCCTTGTTTGGTTTTGGTATCAAGGTTATGCTGGCCTCATAAAATGAGTTTGGAAGCATTCTCTACTCTTAAATTCTTTGGAAGAATTTTAGACATATAGGTGTTAAGTCTTCTTTGAATGCTTGGTAGAATTCATCAGTGAAGAGATCTGGTCCTAGACTTTTGTTTACTGGAAGATTTTTGATCATTGATTTCTATGTCATTACTAGTAACCAGTTTATTCCAATTTCTTTTTCATCATGGTGCAGTTTTGGCAGATTTTATATTTCTAGAAATGTATTCTTTTCTTCCAAGTTGTTCAATTTGTTGGCTTATAACTGTTTATACTAGTCTCCTGCAATCCTTTGTATATCTGTGGTATCGGTTATAACCTCTCATTTCTAATTTTATTTGCATAGTCACTCTTATTTTATTGCTTTGTCTAGCTAAAGGCTTGCCAATTTTGTTTATCATCTCAAAGAATCAACTTTTATTAATAGTTTTATTGGTCTTTTCTGCTGTCTTTTTAGTCTCTATTTCATTTACTTCTGCTATGATCTTTATTATTTCCTTCCTTCATCTGTTCTTTTTCTAGGCTTTTATCAATAGATAAAAGTTAGATTGTTTATTTGAGATCTTTTCTTGTCTTCTGAGATAGGTCTATATCACTATGAACTTCCCTCTTAGAACCTCTTTTGCTGTATCCCATAGATTTTGGTATGTCATATTTCTCTTTTCACTATTCTCTAGGTATTTTTTAATTTCTCCTTTGATTTCTTGAATGAGCTTTTGGTAATTCAAGAACATATTGTTTAATCTCCACATTTTTTTCAGCTTTCTTCTTGTAATTAATTTTTAATTTTATACCATAGTGATCAGAAGAGATGCTTGATATGACTTCAATTTTCTTAAATTTATTGAAACTTTTTTTGTGACCTAATGTGATCTCTCGGAGGAGGCAACGGCACCCCACTCCAGTGCTCTTGACTGGAAAATCCCATGGATGGAGAAGCCTGATAGGCTGCAGTCCATGGGGTCGCTGAGGGTCGGACACCACTGAGCGACTTCACTTTGATTTTCACTTTCATGCATTGGAGAAGGAAATGGCAACCCACTCCAGTGTTCTTGCCTGGAGAATCCCAGAGATGGGGGAGCCTGGTGGGCTGCCGTCTATGGGGTCGCACTGAGTCGGACACGACTGAAGTGACTTAGCAGCAGTAGCAATGTGATCTCTTGGAGAACGGTCCATATGCAATTGAGAAGAATATGTATTCTGCTAGAACATGCCGTCTAACAGCAGCAGAATACACATTAATCAGTTCTTGTATTTCTTCCTCTGTTCCTCATTTTCATATATTTAGTCTATCTGATTAATGTGCTACTTAAGGCAAAATCTTCCCTACTGATTTTTTGTCATGATGATCACTATTCATTGATATAAATGGGGTGTTAAAGTCCCCCACTATTTTTGTAGTGCTGTCAATTTCTTCCTATAAGTTCACTAGCTTTTATCTGCTCTGGTGTTCCTATATTAGGTTCATATATATGTATACGTGTTATATCTTCTTTCTGGATTGACTCATCATCATTATGCAATGCCCTCCTTTGACTTTTATTACAGTCTTTGTTTTAAGGTCTATCTTGTCTGATATAAATATATCTCTAGCAGTTTTTTCCCCCTTTCCATTGTCATGGAATCTCTTTGTCCATTCCTTCACATTCAGTTGAGTGTGGCTTTCCTTCTGAAGTGAGTCTCCCACGGGCAACATATAGATGGGTTTTATTTTCTTATTCATTTAGCTACTTTATGTCTTAACTGGAGAATTTATTGCATTTACATTTAAAATAATTATTGACAGACATGTGCTTACTGCCATTTTGTTAATCTTTTCTGGCCATTTTTGTATTTCTTCTCTGTTCCTTTCTTCTTCTCTTTCTTTCTTCCCTTGGGGTTTGAGTGCTTTCCTTAATACAATGTTTAGTTTGCTTTCTCATTTTTTGTGTGTTTTTACTATACATTTTTGATTTGTGGTCACTGTGGTGTTCACCTATAATATTTTATGTATATCATGGTCTGTTGTAAGTTGATAACTTAAATTTGAACATGTTCTATAACTTTATACATTTTTACTTCCCCCACCAGATTTTGTATTTTTGACATCACCTTTTTTTATGTTTTCATTTAATACATCACTTAATTATTGTAGTTTCAGTTCACTTTAGTAATTTTGTCTCTTAACCTTCATACTTCCCTTATAAGTGATTAATCCATTACATTTACTATATAATTACTTTTTCTGGTAAGATTTTTTACTTTAGTATGCCTTTTATTATTTATTAGTACTGTTTCTTTTTAGTTTGGGAAAGGAGTATGTCAAAGCTGTATACTGTCACCCTGCTTATTTAACTTATATGCAGAGAACATCATGCAAAATGCCAGGCTGGATAACAGCGCAAGCTGAAATCAAGATTGCCAGGAGAAATATCAATAAACTCAGATATGCAGATGACACCACCCTTATGGCAGAGAGCAAAGAGGAACTAAAGAGCCTCTTGATGAAAGTAAAAGAGGAGAGTGGAAACTCTGGCTTAAAACTCAACATTCAAAAAACTAAGATCATACATCTTGTCCCATCACTTCATGGCTAATAGATGGGGAAACAATGGAAATAGTGACAGACTTTATTTTCTTGGGCTACAAAATCACTGAGGACCATGACTGTAGCCACGAACTTAAAAGACGCTTGCTCCCTGGAAGAAAAACTATGGCAAATCTAGACAGCATATTAAAAAGAAGAGACATTACTTTGCCAACAAAGGCCCATCTAGTCAAAGCTTTAGTTTTTTCAGTAAGCATGCTTGGTTGTGAGAGTTGTATCATAAAGAAGGCTGAACACCAGAGAACTGATGCTTTTGAACTGTGATATTGGAGAAGACTCTTGAGAAACCCTTGGACAGCAAGGAGATCCAACCAGTCAATCCTGAAGGAAATCAATCCTGAATATTCACTGTAAGGACTGATGCTGAAGCTGAAACTCCAATACATTGGCCACCTGATCCAAGGAGCCAACTCATTAGGAAAGTCCCTGATACTAGGAAAGATTGAAGGCAGGAGGAAAAGGGGACAGCAGATCATGAGATGGTTGGATGGCATCACCAACTCAATGGACATGAGTTTGAGCAAGCTCCAGGAGATGGTGAAGTACAGGGAGGCCTGGCTTGCTGCAGTCCATGGGCTCACAAATAGTCAGATATGACTTTTTAGTTAAAAGAAGTCCCTTTAACATTTCTTGTTTAGTGGTGATGAACTTCTTTAGGTTTTCCTTATATGGAAAATTATTAATCTCTCCTTAAATTATGAAAGATAACTTGCCAGATAGAGAATTCTTGGTTAAGGTCCCCCCCCCCCAACTTTTGACCACTTTAAATATTTCATGACACTCCTTTTGGCCTACAAAGTTTCTGCTAGAAAATATGCTGATAGTCTTATGGAGTTTCCCTTGTTCATAACAAAGCATTTTTCTTTTGCCGCTTTTAAGATTCTCTCATTATCTTTATTTCTTTTCATTTTCATTATAATATGTCTTAGTCTGTCTCTGTGGGTTCAAGTTATTTGGAACTCTCTGGGGTCCCTAGACCTGGATGTTTATTTCCTTCCCAAGATTATGGTGTGGGGCTAGACCATTTTTTATTCAAATGTTTTATGGCCCTCTCTCTTCTTTGCTATTCTGGACCACTATAAGGTAAATGCTAGTCTGCTTGATGTTGTCCCAAAGGTTCCTTAGAGTACCTTTACTTTTTTTAATTATTTTTTTCTTTTCTGCTCTAAGTTCCATTACTCTTCCAGTTCAGTGATGTATTTTTCCATTTTTCTGGTCTGCTGTTGAACCCCTCTGTTGTATTTTTCAGTTCAGTAATTGTATTCTTCCACTCTGTAACTTCTATTTGGTGTTTTCTTATGTTTTCTGTCTCTTTGTTGAAATTATCACTGTGATCCATCCATTCTTCCATTCCAAGTTCGGTGAACATCCCTATGACCAATATTTTGAATCCTTTATCAGCTAAATTGCTGATCTCCATGTTATAAAGATTTTTTTCCTGAAGTTTTGCCTTGTTCTTTCATTCAAGACTTATTCCTGTATTTCCTCATTTTGCCTGACTCTCTGTACTTGTTTCTATGTATTAGGCAAATCAGCTACTTCTGCCAATCTTGAAGGAGTGGCCTTGGGTTAAAGCCCCATGGTGCTCAGAAGTACAACCTACCCTAGCCACCAGAGCTGGGTGCTCAAGGGGCATCCCCAGTGTGGTCTGGGCATGTCTACTTTCTGTGGCATGGGTGTGGGCATAGAGGGTGCTCTCACTGGCATTGGCATGCTTGGGGGTACTCAGCAGGTGCACTTCCAAGCACTAGCACATTAGAAAGAGAGTTACAAAGTGGCTCCTATCAGCACTTGCATTAGTAGGTAGAATAATATCATATGATACCCACCTGTGTCTCTGTCCCAGAGAGAGTCACGACAGGTCCCTGTCTGTACAGCTGATGCTTTAGGATTAGTAAGTGAGGCTCCTTCATGTATGGTTCAGACACTTTTCAAACTGGTTTTCTTACTCTGGATCCCAGGGTGACTGAATCTGTGCATGACCCCTTTAAGAATGGATTCTTCTTTCCCTACAAAACTGTGGTCTTCCTGACATAATTCCCATTGTTTTTCAATCCCATTTGAAGACTTCTTCTCTCTTATTGTAGGACATGAGATTTGGGGGTTCCTAATGTGGAACATGAACCCCTCACTCCTTAGGGAAAAATTCTTTTTTTTTTTTTTTTAGATACCTCTCCATTTTGGATCACTGCTCCTAGAGCGAGGTGTGTGTGTGTGTGTGTGTGTGTGACTGTGTCTCTGCTTCTCCTATCCATCTCAATGCTTCCCTTTTATCCCTTGTTGTAGAGGCTCTGTTCAACCAATTTGCAGGTCTATTTCAGAGGAAACTACTCCATGTGTAGTTGCAGATTCAGTGTGTCTGACAGAGGAGGTGAGCTCAAGATCTTCCTACACTGCCATCTTGAGCCAGGAACTCTCAAGGAGATGAAATCTTAAAGGATGAATAGATGCCTACTAAGAGAACAAACAAGTACAGTACATTTGGGGCAGAATAAACAATAGATATCATGACAGAAAGGTCAAATAGAATATTTCAGGAACTAAACTTGCTAGTTTAGTTCTGGAACTCTTTTGCTTGGTGAATATATATATATATATATATATATATATATATATAGCTGTTTATTTATTTGGCTACTCTAGGTCTTGGTTGTAGCATGCAGGATCTTTGATCTTCATCGCAGCATGCAAGATCTTTAGTTGCAGCGTGCAAGCTCTTAGTTGTGGCATATGGCCAGTTCCCTGGTCAGGATTGAACCTATGCCCCTGCATTTCAAGCACAAGAGTCTTAGCTGCTGGAACACCAGAGAAGTTCCTCACTTGGTAAATATTTGTTTCTGACTTTTCTACCATGAGCCCTGAACTGACCTCAGCACATAAATAGCACAGAGCAAGACCAGGTCCCTGCCCTGGGTAGCTTACATGCTTGTGGGGATGTGTGTATGTGAAAGTCACTCAGTCATGTCTGACTCTTTGAGACCCCATGGACTATACAGTCCACATAATTCTCCAGGCCGGAATACTGGAGTGGATAGCCTTTCCCTTCTCCATGGGATTTTCCCAACCCAGGGATCAAACCCAGGTCTCCTGCATTGCAGGTGGATTCTTTACCAGCTGAGCCACCAGGGAAGCCCAAGGATACTGGAGTGGGTAGCCTATCCCTTCTCCAGGGGATTTTCCCAACCGAGGGATCAAACCCAGGTCTCCTGCATTGCAGGTGGATTCTTTACCAGCTGAGCCACCAGGGAAGCCCAAGGATACTGGAGTGGATAGCCTTTCCCTTCTCCATGGGATTTTCCCAACCCAGGGATCAAACCCAGGTCTCCTGCATTGCAGGTGGATTCTTTAACAGCTGAGCCACCAGGGAAGCCCAAGGATACTGGAGTGGGTAGCCTATCCCTTCTCCAGGGGATCTTCCCAACCCAGGAATCAAACCAGGGTCTGCTGCATTGCAGGTGGATTCTTTACCAACTGAGCTTGTGGGGAGACAGATACTAAATATGTTTACAAGAATAAACAAGATAATTTCAGCTAGAACTGTCATTTTCAAAATTATAAAAGATGGCAAAGTGTGCTAGAGGAAGGGAGGGGTTGTTTTAGAGGCTGGTCAAGACTGAGGAGTGAGAAAAGTCTTGTCGAGACTGAGGAGTGAGAAAAGTCTTATCTGAAAGGGTAAATTTTGACTCAGACAAGGTGAGAGTGAAGAGATAAGACTGATGAGTGGTACATTAGAAAAGGACTGGATGAGGGAGTAGAAGTTTCAGTAACTGAGTAGATGGTGATACTTTCTAAAATGCAATTAGGACCATAGGGGAGGAGATGAGTAGGGGATCTTGAAAATCTTGGAGTCTGGACTTTAATTCTGTCTGTTAAGCAAATGAGTGACATGGAGCAGGAAAAAACAACCCACCCCAGTACTCTTGCCTGGAAAATTCCATGGATGGAGGAGTCTCATAAGCTACAATCCATGGGGTCAGAAAGAGTCATACATGACTGAGTGACTTCACTTTCTTTCTTTCTATAGTTTCTTTTGGAAAAGAAAATGGCAACCCACTCCAGTGTTCTTGCCTGGAGAATCCCATGGACAGAGGGGCCTGGTGGGCTGCGGTCTCTGGGGTTGCAAAGAGTCAGACACAACTAAGCAACTAACACACACACACACACACACACACACACACACACACAAGCAAATGAGTGATGAGGTTATGGACAAGAACAACTTTTTAGGTGTGTCTTCAGAAAGATGGTTCTGGCATTTCTTGAAAGATAAATTGAATGGATTTGATAAATATGCATAAATATGCACAACTGTAACAGAAGTTTCAGAAGACAGTACTTACGTATGTAATTGTGGTATGTTCTGTTTTCTGCTTTATCCTATTACATTTTTTAGTGATGATCAACTCAATAAATTGATTTCAGGACCATCTAATGGGTTGCACCCCATGGTTTTGAAAAACACTGGATTAAGATATAGTAGGCGCTAGAAATGCCATGAGGTATCTTTCCTCTTATTTTCTGGTTTGGGGCACAATAGTTGAGACGCCCAATAAGACTCTTGAGTAGCAGGACAAGTTCCTTTTTTTTTACATGAATGTCTTTTTAAAAAGTATTCATTTGGAGGGGGCGGTCCTAAGATGGCGGAGGAATAGGACAGGGAGACCACTTTCTCCCCCAAAAATTCATCAAAAGAACATTTAAACGCTGAGTAAATTCCACAAAACAACTTCTGAATGCTGGTGGAGGACATCAGGCACCCAGAAAAACAGCCCATTGTCTTCGAAAGGAGGAAGGAAAAAATATAAAAGACAAAAAAAGAGACAAAAGAGGTAGGGACAGAGCTCCATCCTGGGACGGGAGTCTTAAAAAGAGAGAAGTTTCCAAACACCAGGAAACACTCTCACTGCCGAGTCTGTGGCGAGCCTTGGAAGCACAGAGGGCAACATAACAGGGAGGAAAAATAAGTAAATAATTAAAACCCACAGATTATGAGTCCAACAGTAACTCCCCCAGCGGAGAAGCAGCGCAGATGACTGCACCTGTCACTAGCAAGCGGGGGCTGGGCAGGCAAGCCCGGGCTGCATTGCTTAGAGTAAGGATCAGGCCTGATAGCCCCAAGGACAATCTGAGCGAACTAACTTGGGCTAGCAAACCAGACCTTGGGATAGCTGCCACGCGAAAAGCCCTAAGACACCACCAGACGGGCACACAGAACAAAGGACTGCAGAGATAGCCGGCTGCAGACCATCCCCCTCCAGTGACAGGCAGCCAGAGCCGGAAGGGGGCAATTGCAGCCCCAGAGAGACATTATCTACCAAACTGCAAGCAGGCTTCTTTGCTAACTAAGACTTCCTGGGGTTCTGGACAGTCACCATCCGCCTGAGAAGGGGCGCCGGTTGTACACCCAGAAAACCGAGCGGCAGGGACGGGGAAGGCGATAAGTTGCAGTGACTGTGCTCACCAAACACCTCATCACCTGAGCTGCTCGGACCTGGGAAGGGCACAAAACGCAGGCCCCACCGAGTCTGTGCCTCTGAGGACTACCCAAGTGCCTGAACCTGAGCGGCTTAGATGTGGGAGGTGCATGTAGCCCAGGGCCAGCCTTGGACGGTTCCTGGGGGAGCAACCTGGAGCCTGAGCAGTGTGGGCAGGGAGGGTGCATGTGCCGTGAGCAGGGGCAGGCCCAGTGTGGCTGAAGCACTGCGAGCACACACCAGTATTATTTGTTTGCAGTGTCCCTCCCTTCCCACAGTGCGACTGAACAAGTGAGCCTAAAAAAAGTGTCCACCACCACCCCCTTTGTGTCAGAGCAGAAATCAGACACTGAAAAGACCAGCAAACAGAAGAAGCTAACACAGAGGGAACCACCTTGGAAGTGACAAGTGCAATAGATTAAAACCCTGTCGTTAGTACCAACTACATAGGAAGGGGCCTATAAATCTTAACAAATATAAGCCAGACCAAGGAACTATCCGAAAATGAACTGACCCCACAATACCCACAACAACACCAGAGAAAGTCCTAGATATACTTTTACTATTTTTATGATCATTCTTTTTCTTTTAAGTCCTCTATTACTCTTTTAATCTTCACTTTTCTAACCTACTATTACTTTGCAAAAAAAAAAAAAAAGACCATATTTTTTAAAAGCAAACTTCATATATATATTTTTATAATTTTTGTGATTTTGTGTTCTTTTTTTCTTCTTTTCTTTAATATTGTATTTTTGAAATTTCCAAACTCTACTCCTGATTTTTAATCTTTGCTTTTTGGCATTTGTTATCAATTTTGTACCTTTAAGAACCCAATCTTCAGTACCCATTTTTACTTGGGAGCTAGATTACTGGCTTGACTGCTCTCTCCCCCTTGAGACTCTCCAGGTCGCCCGTGTCTCCTCTCTACCCCTTCTTCTCTACCCAACTCTGTGAACCTGTGTGTGTTCCAGACAGTGGAGAACACTTAGGGAACCGATTACTGGCTGGATCTGTCTCTCTCCTTTTGATTTTCCCTTTTATCCTCCTGGCCACCTCTGTCTCCTTCCTCCCTCTTCTCTTCTCTGTATAACTCCATGAACATCTCTGAGCGGTCCAGTTGTGGAGTGCACATAAGAAAGTGATTATTGGCTAGCTTGCTCTCTACTCTTTTGATTCCACCTCATCTCACTCAGGTCACCTCTAACTCCCTCCTCCCTCTTCTCTTCTCCATATAACTCTGTGAACCTCTCTGGGTGTCCCTCACTATGGAGAAACTTTTCATCTTTAACCTACATGTTTTATCAATGGTACTGTATAGAAGGAGAAGTCTTGAGACTACTGTAAAAATAAGGCTGAAAACCAGAAGCAGGAGGCTTAAGTCCAAACCCTGAGAACACTAGAGAACTCCTGACTCCAGGGAACATTAATTGACAGGAGCTCATTAAACACCTCCATACCTACACTGAAACCGAGCACCACCCAAGGGCCAACAAATTCCAGAGCAAGACATACCACACAAATTCTCCAGCCACACAGGAACACAGCCCTGAGCTCCAATATACAGGCTTCCCAAAGTTACTCCAAAACCACTGACATCTCATAACTCATTACTGGATAATTCATTGCACTCCAGAGAGAAGAAATCCAGCTCCACCCACCAGAACACTGACACAAGCTTCCCTAACCAAGAAACCTTGACAAGCTACCTGTACAACCCCACCCACATTGAGGAAACTCCACAATAAAGAGAACTCCACAAACTGCCAGAATACAGAAAGAACACCCCAAACTCAGCAATATAAACAAGATGAAGAGACAGAGGAATACCAAGCAAGTAAAGGAACAAGAGAAATGCTCACCAACCCAAACAAAAGAGGAAGAGATAGGGAATCTACCTGATAAAGAATTCCAAATAATGATAGTGAAAATGATCCAAAGTCTTGAAAACAAAATGGAATCACAGATAAATAGCCTGGAGACAAGGATTGAGAAGATACAAGAAAGGTTTAACAAGGACCTAGACGAAATATAAGAGTCAATATATAATGAATAATGCAATAAATGAGATCAGAAACACTCTGGAGGCAACAAATAGTAGAATAACAGAGGAAGAAGATAGGATTAGTGAATTAGATGATAGAATGGTAGAAATAAATGAATCAGAGAGGAAAAAAGAAAAACGAATTAAAAGAAATGAGGACAATCCCAGAGACCTCCAGGACAATATTAAATGCTCTGACATTCGAATCATAGGAGTCCCAGAAGAAGAAGACAAAAAGAAAGACCATGAGAAAATACTTGAGGAGAAAATAATTGAAAACTTCCCTAAAATGGGGAAGGAAATAATCACCCAAGTCCAAGAAACCCAGAGAGTCCCAAACAGGATAAACTCAAGACAAAACATCCCAAGACACATATTAATCAAATGAACAAAGATCAAACACAAAGAACAAATATTAAAAGCAGCAAGGGAAAAACAACAAATAACACACAAGGGGATTCCCATAAGGATAACAGCTGATCTTTCAAGAGAAACTCTTCAGGCCAGGAAGGAATGGCAGGACATACTTAAAGTGGTGAAAGAAAATAACCTACAGCCCAGATTACTGTACCCAGCAAGGATCTCATTCAAATATGAAGGAGAAATCAAAAGCTACACAGACAAGCAAAAGCTGAGAGAATTCAGAATCACCAAACCAGCTCTCCAGCAAATGCTAAAGGATCTTCTCTAGACAGGAAACAAAAAAAAGGTGTATAAACTCAAACCCAAAACAAAAGGGTAAATGACAATGAGATCACACTTATCAATAAATACCTTAAAGGTAAATGGGTTGAATGCCCCAACCAAAAGACAAAGACTGGCTGAATGGATACAAAAACAAGACCCCTATATATGTTGACTACAAGAGACTCACCTCAAAACAGGGGACACATACAGACTGAAAGTGACGGGCTGGAAAAAGATATTCCATGCAAATAGAGACCAAAAGAAAGCGGGAGTAGCAATACTCATATCAGATAAAATAGACTTTAAAACAAAGGCTGTGAAATGAGACAAAGAAGGACACTACATAATAATCAAAGGATCAATCCAAGAAGAAGATATAACAATTATAAATATATGCACCCAACATAGGAGCACCGTAATATGTAAGACAAATGCTAACAAGTATGAAAGGGGAAATTAACAATAACACAATAATAGTGGGAGACTTTAATACCCCACTCACACCTATGGATAGATCAACTAAACAGAAAATTAACAAGGAAACACAAACTTTAAATGATACAATGGACCAGTTAGACCTAATTGATATCTATAGGACATTTCACCCCAAAACAATGAATTTCACCTCTTTCTCAAGCACACATGGAACCTTCTCCAGGATAGATCACTTCCTGGGCCATAAATCTAGCCTTGGTAAATTCAAAAAAAATTGAAATTTTTCCAAGCATCTTTTCAGACCACAATGCAGTAAGACTAGATCTCAATTACAGGAGAAAAACTATTAAAAATTCCAACATATGGAGGCTGAACAACATGCTGCTGAATAACCAACAAATCACAAAAGAAATCAAAATATGCATAGAAATGAATGAAAATGAAAACACAACAACCCAAAACCTGTGGGACACTGTAAAAGCAGTGCTAAGGGGAAAGTTCATAACAACACAGGCATGCCTCAAGAAACAAGAAAAAAGTCAAATAAATAACCTAACTCTGCAACTAAAGCAACTAGAAAAGGAAGAAATGAAGAATCCCAGGGTTAGTAGAAGGAAAGATTTCTTAAAAATTAGGACAGAAATAAATGCAAAAGAAACAAAAGAGACCACAGCAAAAATCAACAAAGCCAAAAGCTGGTTCTTTGAAAGGATAAATAAAATTGACAAACCATTAGCCAGACTCATCAAGAAACAAAGGGAGGAAAATCAAATCAATACAATTAGAAATGAAAATGGAGAGATCACAACAGACAACACAGAAATACAAAGGATCATAAGAGACTACTATCAGCAATTATATGCCAATAAAATGGACAATGTGGAAGAAATGGACAAATTCTTAGAAAAGTACAACTTTCCAAAACTGAACCAGGAAGAAATAGAAAATCTTAACAGACCCATCACAATCATGGGAATTGAAACTGTAATCAGAAATCTTCCAGCAAACAAAAGCCCAGGTCCAGACGGCTTCACAGCTGAATTCTACCAGAAATTTTGAGAAGAGCTAACACCTATCCTGTTCAAACTCTTCCAGAAAATTGCAGAGGAAGGTAAACTTCCAAACTCATTCTATGAGGCCCCCATCACCCTAATACCAAAACCTGACAAAGATGCCACAAAAAAAGAAAACTACAGGCCAGTATCATTGATGAACATAGATGCAAAAATCCTTAACAAAATTCTAGCAATCAAAATCCAACAACACATTAAAAAGATCATACACCATGACCAAGTGGGCTTTATTCCAGGGATGCAAGGATTCTTTAATATCCATAAATCAATCAATGTAATTCACCACATTAACAAATTGAAAAATAAAAGCCATGTGATTATCTCAATAGATGCAGAGAAAGCTTTTGACAAAATTCAACATCCATTCATGATAAAAACTCTCCAGAAAGCAGGAATAGAAGGAACATACCTCAACATAATAAAAGCTATATATGACAAACCCACAACAAACATCCTAAATGGTGAAAAATTGAAAGCATTTCCCCTAAAGTCAGGAACAAGGAAAGGGTGCCCACTTTCACCACTACTATTGAACATAGCTTTGGGAGTTTTGGCCACAGGAATCAGAGCAGAAAAAGAAATAAAAGGAATCCAAGTTGGAAAAGAAGAAGTAAAACTCCCACTTTGCAGATGACATGATCCTCTACATAGAAAACACTAAAGACTCCACCAGAAAATTACTAGAGCTAATCAATGAATATAGTGAAGTTTCAGGATATAAAATCAACACACAGAAATCCCTTGCATTCCTATACACTAATAATGAGAAAATATAAAAAGAAATTAAGGAAACAATTCCATTCACCATTGCAACGAAAAGAATAAAATACTTAGGAATATACCTACCTAAAGAAACTAAAGACCTATACATAGAAAACTATAAAACACTGGTGAAAGAAATCAAAGAGGACACTAATAGATGGAGAAATATACCATGTTCATGGATCAGAAGAATCAATATAGTGAAAATGAGAATACTACCCAAAGCAATCTATAGATTCAATGCAATCCCTATCAAGCTACCAGCGGTATTTTTCACAGAGCTAGAACAAATAATTTCAAGATTTGTATGGAAATACAAAAAACCTTGAATAGCCAAAGCAATCTTGAGAAAGAAGAATGGAACTGGAGGAATCAACCTGCCTGACTTCAGGCTCTACTACAAAGCCACAGTCATCAAGACAGTATGGTACTGGCACAAAGACAGAAATATAGATCAATGGAACAAAATAGAAAGCCCAGAGATAAATCCACACACATATGGACACCTTATCTTTGACAAAGGAGGCAAGAATATACAACGGAGTAAAGACAATCTCTTTAACAAGTGGTGCTGGGAAAACTGGTCAACCATTTGTAAAAGAATGAAACTAGAACACTTTGTAACACTATACACAAAAATAAACTCAAAATGGATTAAAGATCTAAACATAAGACCAGAAACTATAAAACTCCTAGAGGAGAACATAGGCAAAGCACTCTCTGACATAAATCACAGCAGGATCCTCTATGACCCACCTCCCAGAATACTGGAAATAAAAGCAAAAATAAACAAATGGGACCTAATTAAAATTAAAATCTTCTGCACAACAAAGAAAACTATAAGCAAGGTGAAATGACAGCCTTCTGAATGGGAGAAAATAATAGCAAATGAAGCAACTGACAAACAACTAATCTCAAAAATATACAAGCAATTCCTGCAGCTCAATTCCAGAAAAATAAATGACCCAATCAAAAAATGGGCCAAAGAACTAAATAGACATTTCTCCAAAGAAGACATACAGATGGCTAACAAACACATGAAAAGATGCTCAACATCACTCATTACCAGAGAAATGCAAATCAAAACCGCAGTGAGGTACCATTTTACGCCAGTCAGAATGGCTGCGATCCAAAAGTCTACAAACAATAAATGCTGGAGAGGGTGTGGAGAAAAGGGAACCCTCTTACACTGTTGGTGGGAATGCAAACTAGTACAGCCACTATGGAGAACAGTGTGGAGATTCCTTAAAAAACTGGAAATAGAAAACTGCCTTATGACCCAGCAATCCCACTGCTGGGCACACACACCAAGGAAACCAGAATTGAAAGAGACACGTGTACCCCAATGTTCATCGCAGCACTGTTTATAATAGCCAGGACATGGAAGCAACCTAGATGTCCATCAGCAGATGAATGGATAAGAAAGCTGTGGTACATATACACAATGGAGTATTACTCAGGCATTAAAAAGAATACATTTGAACCAGTTCTAATGAGGTAGATGAAACTGGAGCTGACTACACAGAGTGAAGTAAGCCAGAAAGAAAAACACCAATACATTATACTAAGGCATATATATGGAATTTAGAAAGATGGTAATAATAACCCTGTATGCGAGACAGCAAAAGAGACACAGATGTATAGAACAGTCTTTTGGACCCTGTGGGAGAAGGAGAGGGTGAGATGATTTGGAAGAATGGCATTGAAACATGTATAATATCATATATGAAACGAATTGACAGTCCAGATTTGATACATGATACTGGATGCTTGGGGCTGGTGCACTGAGACAACCCGGAGGGATGGTACAGGGAGGGAGGAGGGAGGGTTTCAGGATGGGGAACATGTGTATACCTGTGGTGGATTCATGTTGATGTATGGCAAAACCAATACAATGTTGTAAAGTAATTAACTTCCAATTAAATACATAAATTTATATTAAAAAAATAAAAATAATTTTTTTAAATATCCATTTGAAGTGACACTGCCATTAACTTATAACATTAAAGATGCTACGAGTCCCACATTTAATTACATTATAGCTTAAAACAAAGAAGTGAAGTGAAGTCCCTCAGTTGTGTCCAACTCTTTGTGACCCCGTGGACTGTAGCCCACCAGGCTCCCACATCCATGGGATTCTCCAGGCAAGAACACTGGAGTGGGTTGCCATTTCCTTCTTTAGGGGATCTTCCCAACCCAAGGATCAAACCCAGGTCTCCCACATTGCAGGCTGACACTTTAACCTCTGAGCCACCAGGGAAGCCTTAAAACAAAGAAGAAGAGGCACTTTAAAAACTGCCTTCCAAATAGTATCTAGGTTTAAGTTTTCTTCCATCTCTCTTGTCTTTAAAAATAAAAGACCCAAAATGCCTAAGGGCGCATACCAGTTGTGTGAGGTTGCCACAGATTAGCCACAGTGAGATGAAATTTATCAAAGAAATCTGTCTGAAAGGTGATTAATAATCAGAGAGTTGCTAAAACTAGGACCTCCACAGTTTTGGGTTACTTTTACTATAAAGAAATTTCTCCACAATCAAAGCGCTATTTTTAATCCACTTATTTTGATTCTATACTTGCAATCATAGCCTAATCATATGTAGCAAGCCCCATGATGAAAGCCATTTCTCTCTGAAATCCCTCACAAATAAATGTGTTCTTGTCATGGACCATTAATACAAGAATGTGTTATTTAACACAAACCCCATCCCCACCCCAAGCCTTTCAGCATGTTACTTTTGCTTCCTCTGAAATATTAATATGGGCATTTCCATGTCCCCAAGATGACAGAGGATGAGATGGCTGGATGGCATCACTGACTCGATGTGAGTCTGAGTGAACTCTGGGAGTTGGTGATGGTCAGGGAGGCCTGGCGTGCTGCAATTCATGGGGTCGCAAAGAGTCGGACACGACTGAGCAACTGAACTGAACTGAACTGAATGTCCCCAAGAAAGAGAAAAGTCAACTCCACTCCACCGTATATGTGCCTCTGATACATACTGCTACATCTGTTACCTTGTGAGTCCTCAGTTTGTGGAAGCTAATACACGTCCTGAGCTTCTTCTTCTACTTCCAAATAACTTCACATTCTGGTCCCTCAGCATATTTTTCTACATACTATAATTTCCTTTTCTAACAGTTGTTCCCAAAGGCATACCAGAACCACCTGAATGGCTTGGGGTTCTGATTCAGGAGATTTTAGATAGGCATGAGAATCTACATTTCTAACAAGCTCCTGGGTGCCACTGGTGCTACTGGCCAAGAAAGGCTGCTCATAAAAGAAATGTTCTCAGCTCCATTAAGCTACTTTTCCTTTTCACAGCTAACATTGGCTGTAGCATTTAATAAGTATTTGCAGAATAAATTTTTTAAATAATTATCAGTTGAACTCATAAGACTTGCAGGAACTTTCAAGCTCATGGGAGAAAAAAAAACTGCACTAATTTCTTTATTGGGTATATGTTAAAGAAATTTACTTGAAATTAAATGAAGTAAAGGAACTCAAGCCTTCCCTTCTATACTATTATCACCTATTAAATAGAAAATGTGTCCCTGAATTCCATGTTATCTTGTATCAGTATATATAGAAAGGTCCTTGATTATGAAATCATTCTTTCTCTTTTATAGAAGAACCCTTAAATAAAATCCTTTAATGTTGCATCCCACGAAATTTTATATATATTCACTAGCTTCCACACTCTGGGAAAATGTTTTGTCTGCACTAGATGGCAGTGTAATCCTGAAATTCGAAACCTAAACTAAGGCATCAAACTAGGATCTAATTTCCAGTCTTAAAGGAGACAACTTTTGATTTTAAGCAAACATCCCATTCTTGGTTATTTTCTAAATATACGCAGTGGAGTATTATAATTGATTCCATTTTGGAGTTGCTCTCAGAGTAAATGTACAAATACAATGCACGCTGATTGTTCAGAAAGTCTATTGAAGGACAAAGACACTAAGTAAACACTAAGTAAACTAAATTTAATTCTGCCCCAAAAGGTGAGTCATCCGCTCTCTCCACCTCTCACCACCACCAAATTGAGCCTTATCATTAAGCAAGTCATCCTCAAGGTTAACAGTGTGGGTTATAGAGCAAACTAGTTAGGTTCAAATCTCACCACTAACCTCTTTAAGCTGGGAAACCCTGAAGATGTCATTAATCTCCCTGTAACTCAGCTTTCCCATGTGTAAACATGAATAATAAAAGCATCTACCTAACATATATATTATAAGAGTTAAACTAGAGTTTAACACGGTGACTGGAACACAATAAATTTCAGCCATAAATGTTTTTGTTCCTGTAACTCACTCTCCTAGACTTATTTCTCTCACTCAGTCCCACTCTGCTGGGACAAGTGAGGGCTCATTGAGATCGCCTTAGAAAAGCTTTCCTTGTGTGGGTTGTGTGGTTGTACTAGAAACTAAAAACTCCTAGATGCTATACCACTGGTGGAAAATCCACCCACGATGATCAAAGTAAACCCATCGAAAGCCCCCTCTTCCCTTCCATACGCACATCTTTGACTGTTTGCTACACTTTTATGATTCTTCCTCCTACAAAACTGCTCTTAATGAGCTCCATAAGGTCACTTGAGCATCAGTAAAACCTTCTCTTTCATAAAGCACCGTGGTTTTTCAAGAACATTTATCATCATAATATCCTTTGTATCTCAAGGCAATCCAACAAGACAGATGTGACCGCCCTGTTTTCCTGCTGAATAAATGGGTGAAGGTGGAAGGGAACTGCCTAAGTTCGTGGTGACAACAGAGGTACCCCAGTCTATTGATTGAATCTTGAGCAGATACAAAGAAAACGCAATGTCATCCATCACCATAAAACCGTGAAACTGCTGCTTACTCTCTCTCTCCTTACTCTCTCTATATATATTTGGTTTCTTCATTTTAGGTAATATGTGATTACTATAGAAAAGGCCTTCATTGATGGCTCAGGTGGTAAAGAATCTGCCTGCAATGTGGGAGACCCAGGTTCAATCCTTGGGTTGGGAAGATCCCCTAGAGGAGGGCATGGCAACCCACTCTAGTATTCTTGCCTGGAGAATCCCCATGGACAGAGGAACCTGGCCGGCAACAGTCCATGGCGTTGCAAAGAGTTGGACATGACTGAGCAACTAAGCGCAACACACATAGAAAAGTAGAAAATAGAGATAGAGAAAGAAAAAAAGGGGGGGAATCACTCATTGAGACAACTCACTATTACCATTTAGAATGTTTTTCCAGTTCCTCTTCTATGTGTAAGTTGTGATCATATTCTACACAGCTTCATGATTTCCATAAATGCATGTTGCAAAGAACTTACACACTTTCTTTCCCCAAATTTAAATGCAAGGATGTGTCATGTACAGAATAGAAAGCAATGTCCAGTTTAAGAACTTAGCCCTGAAGTCAAGATTACAGCTTTTAATTCTAACTGCAGTGACCTCGAAAGAGAAAATAACTGTAGAGAAAGGAACTTTTGAGTAACTGGGGCAGATTTTTCCAGCAGTCCACAGTTTTTTAAAAGACATTCCTTTTCTCACTCAAAGCCACATGGGACCTTAAACTCACAACCAACTGACTAACCGCAAAGCAGCAGAGGCGTGGCAGACATTCCAGAGGCACCAGTGGCCACCACGGGGGAGCCCTGCCTCTTGATTTCCCTGCATTTCAAATACCCTTGGAGCCGCCACTGATGCCAGGAATAGCAATGGCAACTGACACGTGGGCAGGTGATAAAGAGTCTTTGTCCTCTAAGGCTGACCTTAGAGCCCCCACAAGCTGAAAGGGCTCTAGTAATAGAGCACTCAGGGATTCCAGGCAGAGGTCCGTCCAGGATGGACCAGCAGGACTGCTGAACGGAGAGTACAGGATGCTGACAGAGGCTAAGAGGGGGACCACTGGTGTCACCCCAGGCTGTCTCCATGAAAGGCTTCTCCGAGGCTTCCAGGGCTTTTTCTAAAAGTGCAATATAAAGAGGGAGCGGGAGAAGAGATCCCTCTGCTATGCCAGGAACTGCTTCATGCTTGAAAATGTGTTATCCTCAGTCTACGCAGCTCACCATTATCGCCATTTTATAAGTGAGGTGAGGCTCAAAGACGTTAGAAATCTTGCTAAAGGACACTCCAGATGAGAGGCCAAAACTAAGCTTGGGTTTATCTGACACCAGAGCCAATGTCCATCCTATACTTTGTTGTTTCTGAGTCCACACACACACACTCACACACATGAGCAATGATCTTAAGTACATTTTTCACCTTACTGTGCATCTAATCCTACACAATTATTTTCCTTTCTTCACAAACCCCAAGCTTCCATGGTAGTGTAATTACGTCCCAGTTTCACTCATTTGTTCACATTTTAAAAGTATAAAAGTATGGTCTATATTGGAAATATTAAAAAGTGAATAAATAAATCCCCAAGTTAAAAACCCCTTCAAGAGGTGATAAAATTTGTCCTTGTACAGACCACAAATTTGGTGCCCTCACTGAGCAAACTGTGTCCAAAGATTTGTTTCATGGGTGCTTTTGCTGAAACTACAAAAAGTGGTAGTAAAGATCTTTTCTATATTTTCAAGTGGTTCTATTCATATCAAAATTTGTCTCAAATTTTATGCTCTCACAGGTTAGGGACTTGATTATTTACAATCTCTCTTTCTTTATGACCTCCTGCAGCCAGCCTTGTATATTCATCACCAGTCAACACTTCAGCCAACAGCATATTTAAATCACAGTGCTGAGTACTAAAGAAAACTTCAGAGCCAAATAATGCCTTATCTGTCCTCAAAGAAGAAGGACACACACACACCCTAAAACTAAGGCTAAAGCACACTTAAGCCTTAAAGGAACCCTCAATGAAAATAAGTAGAACCACAAAGTGCTCTACAGACAGAAAGGCAAAAGTAATGGATACTTTCCAGAAAGATTCTAGAACATTTCACAGACAAAGTGACACTTTAACTTGACCTTGAGTAATGAATCAGATTTTATAGGCAGACAAGGCTATAAGGAGTGACAAGACAATGGGAATAAGGGGGACACAACCTCAGGGGCATCGTTATGAGAGACATGTATTGAATTATGTCAAAGCGTAACTTCACCTTTTTTAACTTTTACATTACAGTATAGTCAATTAGCGGAGAAGGCAATGGCACTCCACTCCAGTACTCTTGCCTGGAAAATCCCATGGACAGAGGAGCCTGGTAGGCTGTAATCCATGGGGTCGCTAAGAGTTGGGCACGACTGAGTGACTTCACTTTCACTTTTCATTTTCATGCATTGGAGAAGGAAATGGCAACCCACTCCAGTGTTCTTGGCCTGGAGAATCCCAGGGACGGGGAGCCTGATGAGCTGCCATCTATGGGGTCGCACAGAGTTGGACACAACTGAAGCAGCAGCAGCATAGTCAATTAGGGCTTCCCTGGTAGCTCAACTGCAGTGCAGGAGACCCCAGTCTCCTGGGTCAATTCCTGGGTCAGAAAGTTCCGCTAGAGAAGGGATAAGCTACTCACCCCAGTATTCTTGGGCTTCCCTGGTGCTTCAGATGGTAAAGAATCTGCCTGCAGTGCTGGAGACCTGGGTTCGATCCCTGGGTTGGGAAGATCCCCTGCAGGAGGGCATGGAAACCCACTCCAGTATTCTTGCCTCGAGAATCCCCAGGGACAGAGGAGCCTGGTGGGCTACTAGCTATGGGGTCACCAAGAGTCAGACACAACCGAGCAACTAAGCATAGCACATAGTAGTGACAGTTTCAGGTATACATGTATATATATAAAAAATGACTTCACTTTTTGAAATATGATTTGTGTGTCATTATGGACTTAGGGGTTAGGAAAACTAATTTACACATTTAGTAAATAAATAAATAAGGACTCTAACAGTGTTTATGATTCTTATTAGGCTGCTGATCACATTCATATTTTGTCACTGGAAAACAAATCAGCAATCCATTTGCTTCCAGGGAAAAAGTAGAAGTAAGACCTTTGATCCTAGGCTGGCACAGCTCCAGGAGAAACTTAACTGTTGTCTGCAAAGCCTTCTCAGTTTGAGAATTCCAGCAAGACATGAGGACCACCAGGGGCCTGATACCAGGAGCCAGGGTAAAGGAAGCATGATGCCTTCCCTAGGACACACAAGGTATTTGCTGCCACTTCAATTGCAAGTTATTTTTTCCCTTTAGTATCAGTATTAGACTACAAAGCCTGCCTGGAGTCAGGCAGTCTGCCTGAAGTCAGAGGCTAGGAAGGGTCAATGGCATAACCAGTTAGCAATGCCATCATTTCCTTGGGGAAAAGCTGATCAGTAAATAAAGATCTACATGACTTTAAAAGGGTTTCCCTGATACTCAGTGGGGAAAGAATCCACTTGCAATGCAGGACACCCCAGTTCAATTTCTGGGTCAGGAAGATCCCCTGGAGAACAGATAGGCTACCCACTCCAGTATTCTTGGGCTTCCCTGGTGGCTCAGCTGGTAAAGAATCCGCCTGTAACGCAGGAGACCTGGATTCGATCCCTAGGTTGGAAAGATAACATGGAGAAGGGAAAGGCTACCCACTCCAGTATTCTGGCTTGGAGAATTCCATGGACTGTATAGTCCATAGGGTCACAAAGAGTTGGACACGACTGAGAGACGTTCTCTTTGACTTACTTTTAAAAAAATAACAGCCTAAAAGAATCCTGGTACATGCTAAGCGATGGCTTCAGGCTGCAAGAGTGAAGGCACATGGCCAAGAACACCAGACGTGTTGTGTGCAGGGAGGAGATTTGAAACTGAAGTTGCTATGAACAGTGAAATGAGTTCTGGAGTATAGCTCAAAAGGGAGGCCGGGAAAATGCAGCATAGCCGGAGCAACCCAAGTGGAAATCAGCATGCCCATGGCGGATTTCCTAAAACCTATTCTGTCAAGTAGAACAAAACAGCAAAGAAGCAATAAAAGAATAAATGACCTAGAAATATTGGCCTCTTCCAGCAGAACTTGCTACAGAGGGCTGGTTTCGGAAGCGCAAGTGGAGGAATTGCAGCCCCACAAGGCTTTCTTCACCATAGATGTTCTTATAAGCTTTGTTATCTGACAGGACCCTGTTGAAAGTCAGAAGAACGTGTAAAACATTATTACAAGAATAACAGGAGTAACCACTAGAAATCTGTCTCGTGGTACAATACTTGGGAAATGTCATTTGGCTACAGATTTGTACTATAATAAAGTTGTCCATAAATACACACTATAAACACAGAAAGCAAGAAATAAATAACTTTGATGTCATATCCAGAGGCTCAATGACAGCTCCTTGGTGTGTTATTGAGAGCAGTTATTTTACAAGAAAAAGAAAATCCACCAAGTAAGGTGACCCTCACTGGACTACAAATAATCATAAAATTTTTTAAAAAAGAAATTGAAAGATTATAAAAAGCCTCAGGGTTTTGCTGTGTTGCCTACAAAGCCCTATCACTCTGTCACTCTTGTGTTCAGAGTCACTGGCAACAAATTCTACTGTAATTTGTATACTAGCCATTCATGTGCCACCTTTAAAAATAAATTTTACTTAAAAATAAATCAAATAAGTACCATTGTTTTATCAAGTGAAAAATAGTGAAAGAAATTTTAATACAAGACTTTCCCCTGCATGGATATATCTTCCCTCTGAGCACCCTTCAGAGTCCCTGTCAAGTAAGCCCACCCACCTACATGAAGCTCCTTCTACCCTAAACTCTAGCCATGTGTTCTGCTCTCCTTTTTTTTGAGCATTTTTTAAATTGAAATATAGTTGATTTACAATGTTGTGTTAATTTCTGCTGTACAACAAAGTGATTCCATTATATATATGTGTGTACATATATATATTTACAACTATATATACTTTTAAAAATATTCTTTTCCATGATACTTTATCCCAGGATATTGAATATATTTCCCTGTGCTGTACAGTAGGATCTTGCTGTTTATCCATTCTATATATAATAGTTTGCATCTGCTAATCCCCAACTCCCAGTTCATCCCTCTCCCACACCCCTGCTCAGTAACCAAAGTCTATTCTCTACCTCTGTGAGCCTGGTTCTGTTTCATAGGTAGGTTAATTTGTGTCGTATTTTAGATTCCATACATGAGTAACATCATAAGGCATTTGTCTTTCTCTTTCTGGATTACTTCACTTAGCGTGATAATCTCTAGCTGCGTCCATGGCATTACTGCATTCTTCACCATGGCTGAGTAATAGTCCATTGTGTTTATGCATCGCATCTTCTTTATCCATTCATCTGTCACTGGACATTTAGGCTGTTTCTGTGTTCTGCATTCTGATTGCTCATGGGAAAAGCTATTTGCAATGAATAATGTCACACTCCATTCCCCAGGCAGGAGGGTATAGTGGAAAAGGCAGAGGCACCTAAAATCAGGAGACTTAGACTTGCTACCCCCTTGTTCCACCAGTAATGTCCTTCACTGGTCTTGAAACCACAGACGTGGCTTCGTTTTCTGTCCAGTAAGGACCCCCTCAGGGGTTCACTGTGAGACCCAAGCTCATCCAGGCAGGAGAGTGTCAAGTGCTCTACAAAGGTAAACCAATTATTGTTTCAGAAATATTTAGGAAGCACCTATGATATGTAGGACCACAGTTTTAAACACTGCATAGTAATCACGACTGAAGAAGGCAAACTCCCAACTCTCAAAAAAAAAAAAAAAAGAACCTTAAAATGGAGCAGAGAAGTGAAGACTATATACCTGACCCAGTACAAATATTAATAGTAAGTTCCCTAAGCAATACCCCATGACTTTAACTCAGTTTGACCAACATCCATGATATAAGCTCTGAGATACAAAAGTAAGCACTGTGGGTCTCTGTCATCTGTTTGGCAGGACAGGCAGGCACACAGTGACACTGCCAGTACAAGCAGATGTTGATAAAGTTCATAAAGAAAGAGCTTACTGGGCATGGATTAGGTCTGGGCAGACAGGCAGACTGAAAGGCTTAAGCCTAGATGCCCATGGGTAAAGTCTGACAGGAGATGGCAGAGCATTGTTGCTAAAGATTGGTTGTTTTTTTTTCCAGAAAAAGTGAAAAGGCTCAGATGTGGACTTGGACCGACCAGGGTAGCAATGCTGGGGGAGAGTGGAGGTAACTATGGAGGCTCAGCTGCCCTGGGAAAGCATGAGGGTGGGTTTGCATTGCCTGACCACTGAGGGGAGGGAAGAGAATGGTGTCAAGACAGTCAGGGAATCAGGGATGGAGAAGCTAAGATGGTGGTTCCAGGATGATAGGATCTACTCAACAGATTTCTTGTTTGCTTCTTTTATAAATAATAACTTTAGGACTTCCTGTTGGTCTACTGGTTAAGAATCTGCCTGCCAAAGCGGGTGCCATGGGTTCGATCCCTGGTCTGGGAAGATCCCACATGCTGTGGGGCAATGAAGCCCTTGCACCGCAACTAGTGAAGCCCCCCCTTGCTCTGCAACAAGAGAAGCCCCTGCTAACCGCAATTAGAGAAAGCTCGTACCCAGCAACCAAAACCCAGGGCAGCCAAAAATAAATAAACTTGTAAAAATGATAATAGCTTTAAATAACAAGTGTGTGGTGTCTGCTACATGCTGAGCACTCTTCTTTCTATCTGTATTAATGTATTTAATCTTACAGTAACAGAGAGAAGGACACAGTTGTCCCCCCTGTAGAGACGAGAAAAGTCTGACCATAATTGTGGGCTGAGAAGGAGGAGTCAGAATCCAGAGAAAGAGCAGAGATGCTATCTGAACTCAAAAGAGGGGTTGCTCAGGGATTAGGAGTGATCAGTATTTTCCTCTCCAAGGTTTTCAACTCCTAGCTTCAGTACCATAGGCATTATGATCTTTGAAATCAGAAAACTAAACAGTACAAAAATAGGTGATAATGTAACTGATTTATATTGTCTTTAATTAGTCTTTATGTCTTCTATGTAAAAATAAGCTTTCCAAGAAAGTTAAAATCCTGAGAGTAGGAATGGCGTCTTATTTCTCCTTTTCCCTCACCATCTACACCTGGTGTGTGTGTGTGTGTTTTAAAGGGGACAAAATTAAACCCAACCAAATTCAGACCATTGTTAATATAGCCTCAGATTTAGCTCTCTGCAGGCTAACTACCCCATGTCTTTTCGGATGGGTTAGCATAGGGTTTTTCTAAAGATAAAAATCATGTTGGTGAAGGGTTTCAGGGCCTTAAGGGCACGCTTTAAACCTTTTTCCTTTCCTTTTTCATTATCCCATCTCCCACCACCACCACTTGAGGACGTAGAACACAGCCACATCCCTCTGGGACCACCAGGTAGCATGTGTCTCCTGCTGTTGGCTCTCCTGTGTTAGGGATTCACAACTTTGCCCTGTAATATCACCTAGATATCTAAGGAATAATCTGATTACACCATCATACTGGTTTACTTGTCATTTTCATAAGCTAAGTTATTAATTAATTTAAACTCTTTTACATTCACTCTTAATGTAACTTTCCTTCAAATTATTGATTTAAAAAATTGTGTTGTTATTGATGATTGCCGAGAGCCAGCACAGGAGATCCCACCCATGGCAAAGGTCATGAGGAAGAGCCCTGACTGGCAAAGGCGGGTCAGGACTCGAGGGACTCCCTGACCCCACCCATGACAAGGTCATGTGGGCAAGATCAAGACTCAAGAGGTCCCCTAGATCTGCCTGAGCATCTACCCCTGAAACCAAAATCTGTCTGTTACACTACACTCTTCTGACATTAACAGGGGCTATCCCCGACCACCTTTCTCTGGAAAAATTAACTTAGAGCTCCAGTTAATAGTCTCCTGCATATAAAAGGAGTGTCTCAGGTCAAACCTCTCTGCTGGCAGACTAGCTTGTGTGACAGGATTATCCACACTCCTGCTACTACACACATGATTGTTTACAATCTCTCAACCATAAAGCACAGAGAGTTTGGAGTATTTTGAAAGTCTTAGTTAGCATAGGGTTTTTCTAAAGATAAAAATCATGTTGGTGAATGGTTTCATTGCTGAGTTAATGATTGCTGCCAGGCCTCCATATCCTCAGGCACCTGGAAGTGTATTAATCAATGTCATTGGAATGTAGAAAAAGAAGTATAATAGTTTTGATGTTAGCAATACTAGACTTTTGAGTTAATGAATTTTCTCTTTGTTATAAATCACTGTACTCCTCTTTCTTTGTTGTAAATCGTTGTATTCTTGCTGTGTAAGAATGTAACTTTATCACTATCTTAAGACTAAGTAGATCTTAAGGGAAAACAAGTTTTCTGATTGACTAACCTTTATCAATAGAAAGAAAGATGGGGCCATAAAATGTTAATCGGTCTTCAGACCAGAAGATATTGTAAACAAATGTAAGACCCTTGTAAGAACAAAGGTATGCAAAGAACACTCTGTCTTTAGATTAGGGTCAGAGCAGCTGACCCTGCATGACTCTGCTTCTTCCATTTATCTCTATGTACAACTTAAAGTATAAAAGCTTTCCTGAAAAATAAAGAGACAGGCCAGTTTCTCGAAAGTCTGGTTTCCGTGTCGTCTTTTCTTTCTTACTCTTCTTTCAGGCTAGTTCTCATCTGGAGCACAGAGGTCCGCCATGTCTATTTATTTGCCTGGGCTTCTAAGATCTGAACGGGAAGGCACCCTGCATCCTCACTCCCTCTGGAGACCAGGAGGGCACCTGCGGCCTACATAGACTGTGCAAGTCTCTTGCCTCAAGACTTTATTGATTTTCCGTGTAAACCAAGAAACATCAGCCTCTTTTCTCCTCTATTTTCTCCACTACACTATTCTTTCCTAATCTTTCTTTATATCTCTAATTAAATAAATATCTCTCTCGCCTCACCGACCGCTTCGGATACCCTGGATCCAACCAGGGCAGGACCCTGGTAGATGATCTTGTTTATTTAGGGAAGAGAAAGCAAAAATGCCTTTTTTCCTGTATTTTGGTATTCTTTCCTTTCTTCTCCTTCCCTCTTAGCAAACCCATCCCTGAAGTTCATATTTCTCTCTCTTCCTATGAAAACTGTTCCTCTTGGTTTCCTAAGGGCTATACATTAAATCTTCAAGGAAGAAAGCCTGAACTCCTAGGTCCATTCATAAGAAGCACTTACTCCCAAGTTCAATACAGGTCCTGCAGGGCTTTGTCGGGAAGACCAGTCGCAGAAGAAAGCTTTTGTGGGCGAGGAAGAAAGGCAAGTATCGGCCTCTGTGACCTGTGTTGAGTCCGTTCGCTAAAGATGGAGACGTCGTGTGACCAGTTTCCCACTTCTTCCAGGAGTGCAGGTGGGAGGGGTCCCAAGAGGTGGGTAGCTCGATCCTCCAGTAGCCTCCCCCACCCCCACCCTCACCGCCACCGTGGAAGCTGCCACCATGCTCTGTATGTATCATCTGGAATCCTTCCAGTGGTTTGCACAATAACTGTTCTAATTTCAATATTATAATATAAAGAAATCAAAGCTCTGATAAATCAAATAACCTAAGACCACACTGGTGTTTCCTGTGGGCTGAAGCCCATCGTGCATAATGTATCTGAAGAATTACATAGAGAAGATTTTACAAGAGTTAAGCAAAACTAAGTAATAAAACATGGAGGAAGAGTGGAAATAACAAAGTGTTAGACTCTACATGAATTCAATCAAATGTGAGGCATAAACAAAACAACCTGCAGCTAATTGATGGATTACAAATCGCCCCAAGTCAAATTCATAAACTTTATAATATCCTTGAAAGTATTCAAATAAATACTGTGACCTTAGGCAAAAAGGATGTACTATTCATATGTATGAAATATTTTGTTCCAAATTATTTCTCCTTAGACTGAATAATAATGTCTTGTATAAATATGATTTGTTGCTGAAGTTTTGGTATTTCAATTTGTCCTATATATTTCCAAAGAAAAATAGAATCATAAAGTTGCTATGAAGAACTGTCTAAAAGAGATAAAAACTGTTGATTTATAATTTACATTTTAGCTGTGTGTATTTGTTCTCAGCATATATTTAAATCTAAGTTATAGCACCACATATTTTGGGTCCAGCATAATTGCAAGGATGTTCCTGAAGCAATTCATGTCTGCTGTCTTTTTCTTAACAATGTTTTATACTCCAAATTTCTCCCTATATGTCAGTCTTATCATCTGCTTCCTAACAGTTGACCACTGGTAAAGCATAAACCAAAGGAGAATTCCTTCTACTAGCCACACGTGGAGAAAAGGAACTGGCATCTGTCAGTGGTAATGAGAGTGAGTCTTGACCATTGACAACCAATGGTAGAGTCCCTTGTGACTCTCTGAATAGACTGGCAGAGAGGCAGAGTTTTTGGTGCTAACCCTTAATTCATTTTTTAGTGTGTGCCCCTAAGCTACATCATCTCAAGGTAAAGAATCCAACTGACAAGCAGGACATATGGGTTTGATCCCTGAGTCAGAAAGATCTCCTGGAGAAGGAAATGGCAACCCCCTCCAGTATTCTTACTTGGGAAAATCCATGAACAGAGGAGCTTGGGGGGCTACAGTCTATGGGGTCACAAAAAATCGGACACGACTTAGCGGCTACACAAGGCTATTCGGTGACTTTAAAAAATTAAGATAATCTTAAAAATAGTTAGATAACCAGAGTTACAAGTGGTAGAATCAACAACCAGACCTAAAATTGTCAGGGTCTCAATTATTTCCAAATTCTCCAATACTGTGTGTTATGAAACGCTGCTGACATCTGGAAAAGTTTAATAAAATGTCTTTACAATACCGTTCCCATCCATCTTTAGGATATATTTTTCTCAGAGAAATCCTGGACATGGCACATTTCCATGCTTTCCATAAAGATCTTTTTTTTTTTTTTGAGGTATAGTTAATTTACAATGTTGTGTTAGTTTCAGGTGTATAGCAAAGTGATTCCGTTATTTTTATATATGTGTGTTTTCTTTTTCATATTCTTTTCCATTACAGTTTATACAAGCTATTGAATATAGTTCCCTGAGCTTCATTGTAAATCCTTGTTGTTTATCAATTTTATATATATGCATATGTTAATTCCAAACTCCTGATTTATATCTCCCATCACCCCTATTTCATTGTGTAACCATGAGTTGGTTTTCTAGGTCTGTGAGTCTATTTCTGTTTTGCAAATAAGTTCATTTGTATCATTTTTTTAAAGCGCTTTTACTGAGGAAAACCTGTAGAGGCTTTATGTTGGAGAGCACATTGAAATGTTATACTCTCTCAAAAATGAGACGTCCCTGGTAGCTCAGTAGTCAAGAATCCACCTGCAATGCAGGGATACAAGAGACAGAGTTTGATCCCTGGGTTGGGAATATCCCCTGGAATAGGAAATGGAAACCCACTCCAGTATTCTTGCCTGGAAAATCCCATGGACAGGGGAGCCTGGTGGGCTACAATCCATGGGATCATAAAGAGTTGGACACGACTGAGTGACTAACACTTTCGCTTTCAGGGATATTAGCTTGTCATGCAAAGTGTCACCTCCAGGCAAGCCGTAAATATGCATGACACGTTTCATGGCAGCCAAATCTAAGGAAGCACAGAAAAACTCAAACCCAGTTCAAAGCAGGTGTCAGTATCCATGTGAGATGGTAGTAACCATTGATGACAAAAATTGCACAATCTAAACCAAATGATCATACAGTGATCCTGCACAAACATGACAAAAAAGGTTGAAACTAGGCATCATTATCAAATCCAAAATCTGATTACATGTGCGCAACTAGAAATTAAATCTCTCCATCCTTTATGCTAGAGACCCTGGGAAACAGGGTCTCGCTACAGTGAGGAGAGCATGCAGAGCCTGAGGCCACGTCTGTTGGTGCCTTGAATGACTGCAGTCTCTTTTAAAGTATTTCAGGGCTCAAGGTAAGGAAGGTGAGGAGCACTTCCAAACCCTACTGACTGTTGAGACCTGTCAAGGGTCTAAAATTCTAACCCCTGGCAAGCTAACAGGACAAGCAGACATATGTTCACAGATGCTGGCAGAGACGGGAGACTGCGGGCTCAGAGACACACAACAGCTTTACTCTCCATGGCTGGAGCCAGAGAACCAGCACTTGTGTTGGGCCCTGAGCTCCAGTTCCCACAGGGGGCATGAAGATGGCCAGGCAAGGCCTGCATGTGGGATGGAGTGTGCTGCAGGAGAGCTTAGGAAACCCCAGTTAAAATGTGCAGTCAGCCCGGCAGGCCTGACCCTGGAGGGAGACACACCTATTACACAGCAGGGTAAACAGACTTTTCTCATGGCTCAGTCAGTAAAGAATCTGCCTGCAATGCAGGAGACCCTCGTTCGATCCCTGGGTCTGGAAGATCCCCTGGAGAAGGGAAAGGCTACCCTCTCCAGTATTTTGGCCTGGAGAATTCCACCGGACTGTACAGTCCATGGGGTCGCAAGGAGTCGGACACGACTGAGCGACTTTCACTTTCACTTCACTTTTACAAACAGACTTGACTTTCCTTCAGAGAAGTATCTCTACCTTCCAAGGCCACTGAGCACAGCACCATCCTCCTCACCACTCCAGTCCCAGATGGCCGCGTGTTTTTCCTTTTGTTCCCCAGCGGTTTCTCTGCACTGAATCCAGTCCTTAATTTTGTTCTGGTGCCTGGACTCCTCCTTCTCAGCCCCAGCTCTGAAACGAGCTTCTGAGTCACCTGCCTGAGGCATGAAGACAGGGCGGGGACCAAGGACAGCCTCCTCACCTACAGGCATTAAGGGAAGGAAGAGCACTTAATGAGGCCATGACGCACAGAATGGCATCTAAAACAGAAACTTTGTGGCATCTGAGCAAGAAACTCTGACCTTGGAAACAGTGGAACATGCACAAATGAAAAGGCACAGGTTCAGCTCACCACAGCCCCCTCATTTCTGGGCTCAAGCAGATTGCCCAGCCTGACACAAGCACTGAGGGGGTCTCCAGCCATCCTCTAGTAACCTTGGTCACATTACAATGTCATAATATCATTTGAATTGTGGTTTTGCCCCACCCACACCCCACACCTCCCCAACGGAGGTTTTGTTTAGGTGCTCACAGGAAAGATTCAAAATGATGGCTGGTGGAAGCCCAAATGAGGAACCACTGATGATGCAATCCTAGGAGAAGGAAAGGAGACTCACCCTCACTCAAACCCTGGAAGATTAACCCCATACTAACAACCTAAGGTACCACTATTCACGAGGATGCTCACACTCTTATTTGACTGTATGATTTTCTGTTAGTTCAGTCTCTCAGTTGTGTCTGACTCTGCGACCCTATGGACTGCAGCACACCAGGCCTAGCTGTCCATCATCAACTCCCAGAGTTCACCCAAACTCATGTCCATTGAGTCGGTGATGCCATCCAACCATCTCATCCTCTGTCTTCCCCTTCTCCTCTTGCCCTCAATCTTTCCCAGCATCAGGGTCTTTTCCAATGCATCAGTTCTTTGCATCAGGTGGTCAAAGTATTGGAATTTCACCTTCAACATCAGTCCTTCCAATGAATACTCAGGACTGATCTCCTTTAGGATGCACTGGTTGGCTTTTCACTCCTCCCTGAAATAAACTGCTTCTCTGTGTGCTCTCCCACATGTACTGTACTTCTAACAAACTCTGTGCTTATTTTAGAATCTTGGTCTCTTCAAAGACAAGGACCACCCCGTCCCATCTTTCAAGGTTGTCACAGAGCATTGGATTTGAGCTTCATGCATCGTACAGCAAATTCTTGCTAGCTGGCTCTTTTACATATGGTAATATATACGTTGCACTGCTAGTCTCTCAATTGGGAGGTAGAAGGGATGTTCGAGAAGAAGGGGACACATATATACCTGTGGCTGATTCATGCTGCTGTATGGCAGAAACCAACACAATATTGTAAAGTAATTATCCTCCAGTTAAAAATAAATAAATTTTTTAAAAAAGAAGACAAGGCCCAAGGCTCCATCACCTGCTGAAATAATACCTAGCTCATGCCCCCAGCAAGTTGCTCCCACAGGTAACCAGTGGCAGCTTCCTTAACCTCACTAGTGCTGGCACCCAAGCTGCCCTAGTAAGGAACACCCTCCCTTCAGCACATACTGGCCACGAAATTGCTTGTTTCTAGCCTGGGTAGGATGGACAACCTATAGGCAACTGGATAATTGGGTTCAGCCTGCTCTAGCTTTTTATTCCTTTTAATGAGATTTCTAGGGAAGAAGGGGACTTGTGTCTTGCATGTGCAGTTTTAATTAATGCTATTTGGAATAGTCTTTCAGTCTGTAAATCCAATATGTTGCCATAGAAACAGGTTTCCATCTGAAATGCATCCAGTCAATTCTGAAATTATCATTCAGAGCACTGTTATAAACTGGAACAAATCCAACAGGTACCCAGAACTTCAGCACTTAGGCAGCAAGCTGCGTTCTCTCAATTTCAAGTCAAAAATGAAGAGAGAAGAACCCAACTTAGATATTCATAAAAATACCAAAAATAGTCAAAGTAAGAACATTTCTTCTTGATTATTTTATTCTTGAAATAACATTAAAATAAAGCTATACGCACCATCCAGAGAAGACAAGGTATATTTAAAATAACTAAGCGGAATGCACTGTGGGGGAGATGGTTCATTTAAACAGCATTATCCTTAGCAAAGAATTCAGTATATTTATTTATTGGGAGAACTCCAATCTTTGGAGTGGAATTTTTCAAGACTGATTGATTGATCTTGGTTGTGGTGGATCTTTACTGGCGCACAGGGGCTTTTCTCTAGTTGCTGTAAGCAGGAGCTACTCTAGCTAGAGGGCACACGCTTCTCAGCTTGGTGGTTTCTCTTGTTGAGGAGCACTGGCTTTAGGGCACATGGGCCTCAGGAGTTGCTGCATGTGGGCTCAGGAGTTGCAGCTCGTGGCTCTAGAGCTCTGGCTCAATGTTGTGGTGCACGGGCTTGGCTGTTCCCCAGCACGCGTGATCTTCCCAAATCAGAATCAAACCCGTGTGCCCTGCGTTGCATGGCGAATTCTTAACCCCGAACCACCATGGAAGGCCAGAGTGAATTCTTAATACTCCCTCGCACCTCTCTTCCCCTTGAAAATAGTTTAACTACTTGGCATTCTGAAATGGAAACTTATTAAGAGTTACATAGCCCCTGGAAGGGGAGTCACAGATTTGAAATAAGGACACAAAATTTCCAGAATTTAGGGACACAACCAGAAATTTCTCCCATATGGAATTCATGATAAAAACAATAAAAATAAATTAAACAATCCATCAGTTAAATTAATCCACCTCAAATGATGATGAGCTCACGTGTTGGCAATAAAACTTAGAAAGAAAGAAGTCACTGAGTTGTGTCTGACTCTTTGCGACCCAATGGACTGTAGTCTATCAGGCTCCTCCATGCATGGGATTTTCCAGGCAAGAATACTGCAGTGGGTTGCCATTTCCTTCTCCAGGGGATCTTCCCGACCCAGGGATCAAACCTGGGTCTCCCACATTGCAGGCAAACAATTTACTGTCTGAGTCTCTTTCTAGAGTTCACACTCTTTGACTAAAATTTCCTCAGGAAAACATTGTGTAGAGTATAGATCAGCACTGTTCTAAGGAACGTTGTGTGGTGATGGAAATAGATGAAGCAGTGCTATCCAGAATGAGGTCACATGTGGCTAATGGGCAATTGTTTGATACTGTTGCGGTTGTTTAATTCTAGATTTTATATGCATCTCAAATCAGTTAGGAGGGCAACCACAAACAGTGACAGTGAAACTCGCAAATAGTGGTTTAAACAAGTATGGAGCATATGTTTCTCACTCAATAAGAATTCCCAAAGCAGACAGCTCAGAGCTGAAGTAGTTGTCACGAGAATCACCAGGAGTCTCTACTATTTTCCTGCTGTATTGTCAGTTGCTTGTGGACACTGTCCTCAAAATGGCTGTTGCACTCTAAGCATCATATCCACATTCCAAGAAGAAAAAAGAAAGGGTGGTGTAAATAACAAAACTTTCCTTATTTTCTTTTTGGGAAATAAGAAGACAGGCCTTTCTCAGATATCTACCTTTAACCTGTTGATCCAAATAAATAACATGACCACACCCAGCAGCAAGAGAAATTACTTTTCGCTTTCCAGGCTCCATAGTAGAGAAAAGTAGGGAAGAAGGTGATTTGAATGGGTTCCACTGGGCCAGTAGCATCTGCCGTGGGCACTTGAATGGAGCTAGTACCACTACACAGTGGGACTGTTTTAAATTGTTAGTTTAAATTTGAATTATGGTGTGAATCTAGTGGCAACCATGTGGACAGCACACCTTTATATCTTAATAGTATCAAACAGTAAACACTCAAAGTTGAAGTCAAACTGACAAGGTTTAAACAGCTGCCTTCACGAGTTATTTTTGTTACTCTTTTCTCCCCCATTGTTGGGTTGATGTGAAGATTCTATGTGTTACATAAATGCTATATAAATCTTAGCAATTGTGGGTTTTTAGTTTATTTTTATTGAAGTACAGTTGATTTACAATGTTGTGTTAGTTTCAGGAGCACAGCAAAGTGACTGTTACACACACATTTTTTTTTAGCTTGTTTTCCCTTATAAGTTATTGTAAGATATTGTGTATAGCTCCCTGTGCTATACAATAGATCCTTGTTGATTATCTATTTTATATATGGGTGTGTGCTAAGCCTCTTCAGTCATATCTGACTCTTTGCAACCCTATGGACTGTAACCCACCAGCCTCCTCTGTCCATGGGATTCTCCAGGCAAGAATACTGGAGGGGTTTGCCACGCCCTTCTCCAGGGGATCTTCCCAACCCAGGGATCAAACCCGCATCTCTTTAGGTCTCCTGCATTGCCAGGAGGTTTCTTTACTACCAGCACCGCCTGGGAAGCCCTTTTATTTATAGCAGAGTGTATTTATTAATCCCAAAACCGTTCTCAAAAACGATACAAAAGACCTTATTTACAAACAAAAATAGACTCACAGACATAGAAAACAGACTATGGTTACCAAAGGGGAAAGGGGGGCATAAATTCGGAGTTTGAGATTAACATTTGCTATTACTGTATCCTAGTTCAACAGTTTGCTAGCCTTATGGTCAAGTTACCTAACCTCACAGAATATGAATAATTTCATTTGCAAAATACGGTTAATAATACTCCTACATGGAGTTGTTCAGAGGATTAAATGAAATAATACGTCAAACTGCTTTGCATATGCCCATGGAAGCATTCAATACATGTCAGATGTTATTATTCAATTAGGATTGAAGTCATATTTTAAGAGGAGAAATTTCTGTAACTTGTAGAAAATAGTGGAGAAAACAAGGTGAGGTTATAATGATTTATAGTGGATGAGCCAAAAATAGGGAGCTAAATCAAATCTGTCCATCATCAAAATGTAAGACTTTAAAGCCAGAATGATTCCACCAGGACTCAAAAGACATGAGATTCATCTTGACACAGTCTGCCAACTTTTCTTTTTCTTATTGTAGCCTCATTATCAAAAAATATATCATATACATAATATGTATTGTATATTATATTATATATGTAGTAGGCATATTCTACATAATAGGTATGTATATATATATGAAAATATGTATTTCTCTCATCTTTGCTCATATAGTGTTACTCTTTCCTTATTTTCAGTACCTGATAGCACAGGAAAGTTAGGTAGAACAAATATATCACTGCAGAAAATCTCATTTCAAGTAACTTCAAGATGTGTAGCACCCATCAATGACATCCCCAGCTCTAAAAACAACATATTTATAGCCACGACTTTACACATCTCAAAAGATTTCTTAATATGGTGTTCAAATAAACCAGTAACTCCCACACATATGTTAGCTCTCTATTTATATCTTAGCTACAGAACCAAATGATAAAACAGCTAAAATTTAGAGAAATTTTTAACATATTTTTTAAAATGTTTCTTCAAATGTTGCAGAAGTATGTGAAGTCTGGAAAAGCCGAATAGGAATTCTACGAGTTGTGGCTTAAGACAATTTTATTTTATGAAAGGACCTGGTGTGCCCTTCTCATCATTTTTCTGGCGTCTCTACAGCAGACAAGGACAGTTCTTGTTTGTCCCGCAGTCTCCTTGGTAAAGCCTAAGTAGGTCAGAGCAAAAAGCTTTTCTTTGACTGAGAGATTAACAACTCAGAGCCCGCTTTATATTTAAAACGACTTTGACCATACAGCTGCCTGAAAGCAAACACGTGGCTGACCCCTTCCTCCCAGATGTGTGTTCACAGATCCTGAAGACACAACAGACCTTCAGTGTTGAGACTGCAGATTTCCTGGCATATTTAGGACTGTGCTGATGACAGTTTGTGAAATTGCCAGCACGATGCCAAAGGCATCGCAGTGTGGTTATGCTTGGCCGTGGCCGCTCCCCAGGATGAGCAGTTAGTTGTAAATCAGACTCCACCTCTGGCAGACAAGGTCATCTCATTTTGTGTAATATTCAAGTACAAATCAGAGTGAGAGGACGAAGGTATAAGGATTGGAATTTGATTTCGACGCACCAGGAAGAAGCCGTGAGTTCAATTTTCCAAGTCTCTCCAGATTGTCCTCTACTGTCTGGAGCTGACTGTCAGGAAGGCAAGGATCACCTCTGTGCTGAGTCCTTTCTCAGGGATGAAAGTGAAGGCAAAAGTGTTAGTCACTCAGTCATGTTTGACTCTTTGTCCAACTCTTTGCGACCCCATGGACTGTAGCCCACCAAGTTTCTCTGTCCGTGGGATATCCCAGACAAGAATACTGGAGTGGGTTACCATTTCCTCCTCCAGGGGATCTTCCCAACTCAGGGATTGAACCTGGGTCTCTTACACTGCAGGTAGATTCTTTACCATCTGAGCTACCAGGGAAGCCTTCTCAGGGATGGTTCTTCTGTTGAGCTGAACTTTTAACTGACACCAGTGTCTGATGACAATGGTTCTGACAGTGACCTTTAAGTGCTTTATCGAGCTAACATGCGACATGCAGATTGTAATTGGGGTCTCTCCACTCCCTGAGTTCTTGATGAAAGTGCTCTGTTCTGCCCAGGCCTTCCCCAGGATGTTGCTGATTTTCAGGTGACTATTTAACTTATATGCAGAGTACATCATGAGAAATGCCAGGCCGGATGAAACACAGGCTGGAATCAAGATTGCTGGCAGAAATATCAATAACCTCAGATATACAGATGACACCACCCTTATGGCAGAAAGCAAAGAGGAACTAAAGAGCCTCTTGATGAAAGTGAAAGAGGAGAGTGAAAAAGTTGACTTAAAACTCAACATTCAAAAAAAAAGAAGATCCAGGCCCATCACTTCATGGCAGATAGATAGGGAAACAGTGGAAACAGGGATAGGCTTTATTTTCTTGGGCTCCAAAATCACTGCACATGGTGACTGCAGCCATGAAATTAAAAGACACTGGCTCCTTGGAAGAAAAGCTACAATCAACCTAGACAGCATATTAAAAAGCAAAGACATAACTTTGCCAACAAAGGCCCATCTAGTCAAAGCTATGGTTTTTCCAATAGTCATGTATGGATGCGAGAGTTGCATCGCAAAGAAAGCTGAGCACCAAAAAATTGATGCCTTTGAACTGTGGTGTTGGAGAAGACTCTTGAGAGTCTTTTGGACTGCAAGGAGATCAAACCATTCAGTCCTAAAGGAAATCAGTTCTGAATATTCATTGGAAGGACTGATGCTAAAGCTGAAGCTCCAATACTTACGGCACCTGATGTGAAGAGCCAACTCATTGGAAAAGACCCCGACGCTAGGAAAGATTGAGGGCAGAAGGAGAAGGGAACAGCAGAGGATGAGATGGTTGGATGGCATCCAGTGACTCAATGGACATGAATTTGAGTAAGCTTCAAATTTTAAGTAAGCTCCAAAGGAGTTGGTGATGGACAAGTGTGCTGCAGTCCACGGGGTCACAAAGAGTCAGACACGACTGAGTGACTGAACTGAACTAAATATTCCCAAGACCTCTTCTGCCTTGGCTTTCTGCATCCACAGATATGTCTCTATTTCACTAGGCATCAATTTGTACAGAAAATACAAACCTTCAATCAGTTTCCACCCCCCCACACCCAAAAAAAGTACATTCACATGGTTAGTAGAAAGACTGAAGATTTCCATGGCAGGGGTTGGGGCGGGGTGGGCACATTTGAGAAAAGGTCACCTGAAAATTAAATGGGCATAAATTTAGGTAAGCGAAAAAACCAACTCTTTCCCACTGTCCAGCCCCTCTCCACACTGTCCTAGGGGATCATGGCACAATGAAGAAAAGTCACTTCCATGTAAGACTAAATGGTACGCTGGAATGGAGTTTGAGTGCAATAAGTGTATACCAGCACTATGAAAGACATAAATGAGAAAAATGGCCAATAACTGCTCCCCCTACACACACATGCATAACTCTATTACCAGACCACAGTCTTTATTTCACCACCAAAAGCAAAAATAAAAGAAACCTTCCAGTTATTACTGTGGCCCAAGTCTACATTCACGATAATCGGAAATTCTTTACATTTAAGATTTAGCTTCCTGATTAAATCTGTTGTGTGAACTACTAGACATCGGCTTGCTTCAAATTTTAAGTTGCTTTGAGTTCCCCCTATGTAAGGGATTTGGAAAGAATCTCATTTAGAAAGCAAGCTGTCAGGGCAAGGAAAGGAGTATTAACTCACTAAAATCACTATCTATACTTCAGAGAGCCTGTAGCCTTGTAGCCTTGATTTAAGTGCTAGGCTAACAATGGAATCTCATCATCCTTCTGTGTTTGCTAGCCAATGCCACTGAAAAGCAAACTGACACAAATGAGGTTCTCGGATTAATTTTCTAGCACAAGACAGTTTGACTGCCACACTGGCAATGTAATTTAAATTAAGCAGAAGGAAATGGCAGAGTCCTTAAATAGACTCCTGCACACCCTTCCAGGATCCGGAAGTGTCTTGTTTGAGTGCCAGTGCCTATCTTAATGTGAGTTACTGGTGGGTATCAGCTACAGCTATTGCACTGCCAGGTCAGAGGGTGGGTAATTCGTATGACCCAGATGAATGAGTGTACTGCAGAAAAAAATACCCAACTCCCGTATTGCTACTCTGATAAGTGATGGTAGCTGTTATGGCTCTGTGTTCTAACCAGGTAAAATTCTGACACCCTAATAGAAATTCTCCTGTGCGTGAGCCCAGATACTTCAGTCATGTCCAATTCTTTGCAATCCTATGGAGTGTAGCCCTCCAGGCTCCTCTGTCCATAGGATTCTCCAGGAAAGAACACTGGAATAGGTTGCAATGTCCTCCTCCAGGGGATCTTCCCAACCCAGGGATCAAACCCACGTCTCCTGTGACTCCCGCATTGCAAGCAGATTCTTTACCGCTGAGCCACTGCTATATAGAGCTCTCCTAGCAAATGGTTTCAGAGAATTTGATGCTATTGGTTTATGACTCATCCACACTCTTACATTCACAAGAATGTCTGCAAGATGAAACAAGCTTATTTGGACTCAGAACTAAATTAAAACACTTAGTTACCATAACATGAGTTTGGTGTTGGTCTGTGAAGCCAACCTATCTCTCTCCTTTCACAGTCAGACTCCTGATCAGACTTGTTCATGATGAATAAAGATATAATCTTTTTTTTTCTCCTTGAGCTCCCTTGCTGCCTAAGTTTGCCTTCCTGGTTCAAACCAGAAGGGTTTGTCTGGGTTTGTCAGGGTGTTGAGCAGGTGCTTAGGACACTCAGCTTCCAGCCTTCCGCAGTTGCTCTGACACCTGTGGTCCAAATGATGCTGGACACTTTCCCACATCCTTTGGTTTCCAGGAGTTGTTTCCTCTTCAGTTGCCATCTCCCCTCTCTTATTCCTACCCGTGACATGATAGATAGTGTGGGGTTATGCTCTGTAGCAGGCAAAATAACGGTCCTCCAAAGATTTCCACTGTCAGCTCCCAGAACCTGTGACTGTTACGCTGCATAGCAAAAGATGTTGAAAATGTAAATAATGGTATGGATCCTGAATTAGGGAGATTCGCTTGGATTAGGAAAATGTGCCCATTCTAATCACTTGAGCACTTCAATGTAGAGGGATTTCTTTGGCTGGAGTCAGACAGAGAAATGAAGCAGAACAGGCCTGAGACAGAAGGGGAGATAAGAGCTAATCAAAACCTGAGGAAGGCTTGACCCACCACTGCTGACTTTGAAGAAATCCTCTTTTCAAGAAGACATATACAGAGGAAAAGCCCAACTGCGTATGTAAAATCTTTTTGCTAATAACTTAGAAATCTCCGAAGTTCAGAATGTTGCATAAAGGGCTGTTTGAAGAGACTAAAAGTCTCTGTATTCATAGATCCTTTCAGCCAGACCAGCAGAAACCATAAATAGAGATGAGATTATCCAGGAAAGATCTGTGTGCAAGCAAATCCCCATAACATACATGGAAGACACACAAAGTCCTTAAGGGTGTTATGGCAGCAGAAACACCACCACATAGGACTGACAGGGGCTGGCAAACCCCCACAATTTTACCTGTGGAAGCAGACTGATAAAAGTACTCAGGTGCAAACAAGGGCTGCCTTTCATGAAAAAGAAAGCACAAAGCAAGAGCCCAGAGGGTGTAACTCAGAACCAAGGTTCCCTGAAACCTTGAAATCTAATGGAGTTTGCACGAAGGGATTTCAAAATTATGGGTCACCGGTGACTCTCTTCTTGTCATCCAGAATGTCTGAAACTGTTGCCTGATGCCCATCACATCACTCAATGTTTGGAGGAAACAGCTTGTTTGTTTAGTTCCGCAGAGATATAGATGGAGAGGAATTGTGCTCCAAGAAAGTTTCACTCATAGCTGATTTAGATGAATCAGGTGATTAGATTTAAGACTCTACAGGAGATGAGATTTTAAATTTGCTGCAATGAGAAGAGATCGTTGGGGATCTTGGTATGCAATGACTGTATTTTGTTATGTGGGGCGGATGTGAATCTTTGTGTGCCGGAAGGTAGGCTAAGTAAGCAGAAGAGTAAGCTCCCCAAATTTGGGAATTACTCCCCAAAGAGTAATTGCCAGAACGTTATTCTGTGTGGCAAAATGGAGGCATAATCACTTTGTAATGTGATTATGGTTATGGACATTAAAATAGCCATATTATACTGGACTATTCAACTGGACCTAATATACTCTTAAGCAAGATGCTTAAACATAGGAGAGGAAAATGGAAGAGTTAGTAAGAGAGATGCAACAGAAAAGAAGGCAGGAAAGATAAGCCAAAAGGAGAAGTCACAAGAGATAAGTATGAGGAAACACTGAACTACCATTGCTGCTTTAAGGCTGGGGAAAGAGGCCACAGGTCACAAATGCAGACTGGGCTGCCAAGGCTGCTTTAAAGATGAAGAAAGAGGCCATAAGCCAGGGATGCAGGCAGCCTCCAGAGGCAGGGAACAACCTCAGCCAACAACAGGTTCAGAAATGAGAGACTCAGTACTGTACCGCGTGGAACTGAAATCTGCCAAATGAGCAAGGAAGTGGACTCTCCCACAGGTAAGACTCTAGGCTGACCAGCACCTTGATTTCAGCCTGTGGCACCCTTCGCAGGGAAACCAGCTGAGCCTGGCAGGCTTCTGACCTACATAACTGCAAAATAATAAATTCGTGCTATTTTAAGGTGATGAGTTTGTGATAACAACAGACAACTAATACACACTCACTTACACTGTCAGATTTAACTTGTTATAAAGATATGATCCTCTCTGCTTTTCTACAGGCTTCCCTGGTGGCTCAGACAGTAAAGCGTCTGCCTGCAATGTGGAAGACCCAGGTTCAATCCCTGGGTTGGGAAGATCCCCTGGAGAAGGAAATGCCAGCCCACTCCAGTATTCTTGCCTGGAAAATCCCATGGACAGAGGACCTGGTAGGTTACAGTCCATGGGCTGGCAAAGAGTCGGACATAATAATAGTATGGTCCCTCTGTACCTTCATAGAACCTAAAATCAAAAAATCATTTTAAATGACCCCGTCTTTCACATAAAGTAATTTCAAACATTTGTTTTGTGTCTTGCACCCCAAACTAAAATGGTCTCTATTATTTGCTGCTGTGTTTAGGAAGAGTCAGTTAAAAGACTCAAGATCTAAAATATACTTCTCCAAAATCAGCCAAAGCACAAGACAAATCCTATGAATTTCTCCCCTAAATCTTAGGTGGGGAGTTTGAGTTCCAGAAAATCAAAGTGGTGTTGGAGGAGAGCTCTCAGCAAGATTCAGAGGCATGAATTCCAGACCCAGCTCTGATACCAAACAGCTAGACAGCCTCTTGGGAATCCATTTGCCTCTCTACATCTCATTTATTTCCCTCTAGAACAAAAGGGGTGGGGGCTCTGGGGCTTCCTTGATGAAGAGCCTGCTTGGTTGCAACCTGCAAGCCTGGTAAGCCTCAGTGAGGTATGAGAGGAGGCAGATGCCAGGAGGAGAGCAGTCCAACAGGCTCAGCCGGTCGTGTTCCATATACCCCGTGCCACAGCATCACTCCCCTGACGAACCCAGTCACCAAACACAGAGCCCAAGATGGTCCACAAGTGGGCTTAGAAGAATTCACGCCACTCGCTGATCATGTTACCTCTGACGAGGCTTATCTGGAAAGGGTGAGGGCTGAGAGAGGACGAAAGTAGAGTGTTTGGGGCTTCCCAGGAAGCACAGCAGTAAAAAAAAAATCGCCTGCCAATGCAGGAAACTCAAGAGACACAGGTTCAATCCCAGGGTTGGGAAGATCCCCTGAAATAGGAAATGGCAACCCACTCTAGTATTCTTGCCTGGGAAATCCCATGGACAGAGGAGCCTGGAGAGCTACAGCTCATGGGGTCACAGAGTCGGACACGACTGAGCAACTGAGCACACACGCACACACACACAAACGTTCACCAGTTTTATTGCTGTGGACTGAGTGTGTCTCCCCTCCCAAGTTCACACATTGAGGCCCGAACACCTGCTGTGATGTAATTTGGAGAGGAAGTCTTGGAAGGTAGTTGGCTTCAGATGAGGTCATAACGGCAGGCCTTCTCGATGGGATGAGTGTCCTTCAAGAAGAGACACCAGAGAGCTTCCTCCCGTGTCCACCCTGAGAGCACAAAGCAAGAAAGCAGCCATCTGCAAACCCGGAAGAAAGCCCTCACTAGAACCCGCCGTGCTGGCACCCAGGCCTCAGACCTCCAGCTTCCAGAACTGTGAGAAAATAAACACCTGTTGTCAAGTCTGCGGCATTTTGTAATGGCAACCTGAGCAGACTAAGACAGCTGTAAGGAAGAACTTCAGTTTTTGCTCTGCAACTGCTATTTTCTTTAACTTTCCTATGAGAATATATTAGTGTATTTTTTATTATTTAAAATAACTAAAAATAAATCCAGGGGAAGAGCCCTATAGCTCACTTACAGTGATAGTTTCAGTTTTCTGTTAGACTCAGGAGCAGACCAGCTGCAGGTCAAACCAGCCATCAGTGAAAGACACCATGTCAGTTTCATCAGTGCATGTGAGCATGCTCAGTCACGTCTGCCACGTCCGACTCTTTGCACCCATGGATTGCAGCCGACCAGGCTCCTCTGTCCATGGGATTCTCCAGACAAGAGTACTGGAGTGGGTTGCCGTGCCCTCCTCCAGGGCAGCTTCCCAACTCAGGGATCAAACCCTGGGTCTCCTGCATTGCAGGCAGATTCGTTACTGCTGAGACCCAGGGAAGCCCAGTTTCATCAATATTCACTCTCAATTTGGAAGACTGTCATTGATTCACTTCTCTGCGTTAAAGTGACATAATTAACAAGTATCACCGTGAAAAGATCCTTTAGAACAATGTCAAAAATTCAAGAAAGTACTGAAATGCAGCTTTTCTGATGACATTTAGAAACACATATAAAGTTCAGCAATTACTTTAAAGGATGACTTTATGAAAAAGAAATATACATAAAATTCATGAAATTCAGACCTTGAAAATTATCCATAGAATAGTTCATATAATATTAGAGAAATATTTAAAGAGGAATTATAAGTTATCAAATTAAATATCTCTTTTTACAAGGACAATTATATGCCTGTTATCAAAATTTTAAATTAAAATATAATTTAAAAATACAGTATCCGTTCAGTTCAGTTCAGTCACTCAGTCCTGTCCGACTCTTTGAAACCCCATGAATAGCAGCACACCAGGCCTCCCTGTCCAACACCATCTCCCGGAGTTCACTCAAACTCAAGTCCATCGAGTCGGTGATGCCATCCAGCCATCTCATCCTCTGTCATCCCCTTTTCCTCCTGTCCCCAATCCCTCCCAGCATCAGAGTCTTTTCCAATGAGTCAACTCTTCACATGAGGCAGCCAAAGTACTGGAGTTTCAGCTTTAGCATCATTCCTTCCAAAGAACACCCAGTATACTAACGCATATATATGGAATTTAGAAAGATGGTAACGATAACCCTGTATGCAAGACAGCAAAAGAGACACAGATGTATAGAACAGTCTGTTGGACTCTGTGGGAGAGCGAGAGGGTGGGATGACTTGGGAGAATGGCATTGAAACATGTATAACATCATATATGAAGTGAATTGCCAGTCCAGGTTCGATGCAGGATACAGGATGCTTGGGGCTGGTGCACTGGGATGACCCAGAGGGATGGTATGGGGAGGGAGGCGGGAGCAGGGTTCAGGATTGGGAACTCATGTACATCTGTGGAGGATTCATGTTGATGTATGGCAAAACCAATACAATATTGTAAAGTAATTAGCCTCCAATTAAATAAATTTATATTAAAAAATGTAATTGTTGCTCTCTTGGCACTTATAATTTAGTGGATCAAACAGATTTTCAGTTCAGTTCAGTTCAGTAGCTCAGTCGTGTCTGACACCTTGCAACCCCATAGACTGCAGCACGCCAGGCCTCCCTATCACCAGCTACCAGAGCTTACTCAAACTCATGTCCGTCAAGTCGGTGATGCCATCCAACCATCTCATCCTTTGTCATCCCCTTCTCCTCCCGCCTTCAATCTTTCCCAGCATCAGGGTCTTTTGCAGTGAGTCAGTTCTTTGACTCAGGTGGCCAAAGTATTGGAGCATCAGCTTTAGCAAGAGTCCCTCCAGTGAATAATAAAATAAATTAGTACATAACTATGAACAATAATTTGGATTTTATTTTGTCTATATTCTCTAAGCAATTTGTCCATAGTACTTTTTAGCTATTGCTATTACTCTTGCTTGCTTAAACCTTAAATCAGCTTTACCATCCCCTCTATGTATGTAAAGAGCTGTACACAATGGAGAAATTTTTTTTCCTGTACTCTTGTGACTGTCTATTTGTGTCAATCATAAACAGGTATCATCTAAACCACGATGATTTCTGGCATCCCCGAACTGGGACCAAATAAGTTTATACATCTCTGAGGAACAACGTATTGGATTTCTTTTTTTTTTTTTTTTTTTTACTTTATTTTGCTTTACAATACTGTATTGGTTTTGCCATACATTGACATGAATCAGCCATGGGTATACATGAGTTCCCAATCCTGAATCCCCCTCCCATCTCCCACCCCATATCATCTCTCTGGATCATCCCTGTGCACCAGCCCCTGGCATCCTGTATCCTGTATTGAACATAGACTGGTGATTCGTTTCTTACCTGATAGTATACATGTTTCAATGCCATTCTCCCAAATCATCCCACCCTCTCCCTCTCCCACAGAGTCTAAAAGTCTGTTCTATACATCTGTGTCTCTTTTGCTGTCTTGCATACAGGGTTATCATTACCATCTTTCTAAATTCCATATATATGCCTTAGTATAATGTATTGGTGTTTTTCTTTCTGGCTTACTTCGCTCTGTATAATAGACTCCAGTTTCATCCACCTCATTAGAACTGATTCAAATGTATTCTTTTTAATGGCTGAGTAATACTCCATTGTGTATATGTACCACAGCTTTCTTATCCATTCATCTGCTGATGGACATTTAGGTTGCTTCCATGTCCTGGCTATTATAAACAGTGCTGCCATGAACATTGGGGTACACGTGTCTCTTTCAATTCTGGTTTCCTTGGTGTGTATGCTCAGCAGTGGGATTGCTGGGTCATAAGGCAGTTCTATTTGCAATTTTTTAAGGAATCTCCACACTGTTCTCCATAGTGGCTGTACTAGTTTGCATTCCCACCAACAGTGTAAGAGGGTTCCCTTTTGGAGAAATTATTTTATCAGGCACAAAGCACCAGCCCAAAATTAGTTGAGTTCTAGCTCTGCCACTAAATGAACTTGCAGACTATAAAATTTAGATTCTGTAAAATTAGGTGGCACCATAGATATTCCCTGATAGCTCAGTTGGTAAAGAATCCGCCTGCAATTCAGGATACCCCAGTTCGATTCCTGGGTCAGGAAGATCCACTGGAGAAGGGATAGGCTACCCACTCTAGTACTCTTGGGTTTCCCTTGTGGCTCAGCTAGTAAAGAATCCACCTGCAATACAGGAGACCTGGATTTGATTCTTGGATTGGGAAGATCCCCTGCAGCAGGGAAAGGCTACCCAGTCCAGTATTCTGGCCTGGAGAATCCCATGGATTGTATAGTCCATGGGGTTGCAAAGAGTCGGACATGACTGAGCGACTTTCACTTTCATAGTTGTTTCTACAGGGTCTTTCCAATTTTAAAATTATGCAATAAATGTCTTTCCAATCCAAACATTATTTTATATTCCAACCATGTGTTGTTTCATAATAAATAAAGGATGTGTCTTTGAAAAGAGGAAGGAACTTGAAAATATTCGAATAAAGAATTTGCACAAATAAATAATAAGAAAATTTGTAAGAACATAAAAGGCTTGGCTTTAAGAAATATGTAATAAAGACTGTTCAGTGCGATTCACAATGTACTGATTTGGTGGTGGCCAGAAGGACGCTTGACCTGAGTGGCGTTAGCACCTTTCTCTGGAGCTCTTTAAAGACAAAGCAGTTGCGGTGGGGCAACTTAGAAAGCAGGAGTACAGGATGACATGGCAGGCACATCCCAGCTCTCTGAACATCATCTGAGACATTTTCTTCAGAACTCAAGTATTTTTTTTTCTATACTCTTTTAATTATCCATGGACATGCATTATTAATCAAACTCTATCTTCGAATCATAATTCATGCCAAAGTCCCTAGAAGCTAAGATCGTGTATGAGAATTTATGAGAACTGGAAAACTCCACCCAGAGGTCATTGCAAGGACATTAAAGGGCATTTACTTTGTTTGAATGGGATGTACTTTATGAACAGGGCTGATTCGCACCTGCTGCAACACTCCAGGGGAATTAAACATGCTAATTTAATTATGAGAGTTTCAGAGCACTCTTGGCAGAAAGGCATTCGCCAAACTTCAATTATTTTTAGATTTATCTTTGAATTTAATTTAAAATGTGATTAAATTCATTTTCCTGTTATCTGAGCTGATGTAAAGTCATTGTTTAAGCTCATTCAAAAAGAAAAGAATATTAATCTTTGGTTTCCTCATGTAGCTTACATTGAACAGTAAATCATTGCATAGTCTTATTTATATTTGATATTATTCTCCAAACTAACCACAGGTTTTGTATTGGACAGCCTTGGACACAGTGTGATACAAATATTAACTGGTTCATTTTCTCCCAGTCACTGCTTTCAAATATACTTTGTAATTCTTTTCTGACCCTTAATAACATCTCAGGCAGACCCCATAGCTTCCTGGTTCCCTTTGGATATTTAAACATCCAGTCCAGATTGCTGCTGCTGCTGCTAAGTCGCTTCAGTCCTGTCCGACTCTGTGCGACCCCATAGACAGCAGCCCATCAGGCTCCTCCGTCCCTGGGATTCTCCAGGCAAGAACACTGGAGTGGGTTGCCATGTCCTTCTCCAATGCATGAAAGTGAAAAGTGAAAGTGAAGTCGCTCAGTCGTGTCCAACTCTTTGAGATCCCATGGACTGCAGCCCACCAGGCTCTGCAGCCCACCAGGCTCCGCCGCCCATGGGATTTTCCAGGCAAGAGTACTGGAGTCGGGTGCCACTGCCTTCTCCGCCAGTCCAGATTAGGTCAGTTTAAAAATCTGATCTACAAATCTTATAGCACAAGGAGCTATATTTAATACCCCATAATAAACCATGATGGAAAATCATACGAAAAAGAATGTGTGTGTGTGTATAACTGAATCACTTTGCTGTACAGCAGAAATTAACACAAAGTTATAAATCAACTATACTTCAACTTAAAGTGCTTTTCCAATCTTATTAATATATTCAGTTTAGTATCCGTGGCCTTATCTTCCCAAGCACTGCCACGTGCAGCCTGAAGGCCGTGGTGTGTACCCAGGTCACGATCTGCTTTTCTCTCCTTCAAAGACGTGGAACAGAAACACGGCCTTGAGAAACTGGGGCTATACCACGTCCATCAGTACTCAACGCTCAAGGTTTCCCAGCCCCATGCATCCGCGTGGGGGCGGGACCAGCGCTTTCCTAAGGCGGAGCCTAAGGGGAACCGAGGCCTAGACTCTGGCAGGGCAGCGAGGGGCGGGATGTAGCGGTGCTCTCTGGGTCAGGCTCAGGAGAGACGCGCGCAGCACAGCCCAGGTCAGACCGTGCAGTGGGCAGACGCCTATCTCTGTTTGGCAAGCCTGCAGAGTTCATGTACGTCTGCTATCACAGCATCACCTGTCCCGCATCCTGATGAATGCGAAGACAGACTGCAAGGTGGAGCAAAACTCTTAGGTTACACTGGGTTTGGAGCTCCCCTGGTGACTCAGACAGTAAAGAATCCACCTGCAATGCAGGAGACCTCGGTTCGATCCCTGGGTTGGGAAGATCCCCTGGAGGACGGCATGGCAACCCACTCCAGCATTCTTGCCTGGAAAATCCCGTGGACAGAGGCACCTGGAGGGCTACAGTAAATGGGGTCGCAAAAAGTCAGACACGACTGAGCGACTAAGCACAGTACACTGAGTTTGACCCCCCTGCAAAAAAAGAGAGAAAGACAGGGTGGTTGCATGAGAAGACAGTAAGCCCGTTGGAGTCCGCTGGAGTTTGTATCCAGGTGAGAAGGAGACAAGAAAGAGAGACACTGGCGATGCAATAAAAGACAGGAGGAAACGAGAGGTCCGTCTTCGTGAAAAGAAATGAAAGACTGACATTCAAGACACCAATGAAGAGAGAAGTCTTGGAAGGAATGTTTGCTCAAAGACAAGAGCAAAAGAAAGTAAGTTTGGAGAAGAAACAAAGTCATTAGAAAAGGAATGACTAAAAGTGGAATAAAACCTAACAATAGCAAAACGGACCACTTTTTCCCATCTTCTGATGGAGACATAATCAAGGGAATTTCCAAATGGCTGAGCTTGTGTTCATCTTGCCTCACATATTTAAATGTATTCAGCTTCATCCCTATGGACTACTCATAATACCTTGTCTTAATTTACTCTAAGCCTGATGTCTTCTAAATCTTCCATGTTTTTTTTTTTAATTTTTTAAATTTAAATTTATTCATTTTAATTGGAGGTTAATTACTTTACAATATTGTATTGGTTTTGCCATACATCAACATGAATCCTCCACGGGTGTACACGTGTTCCCCATCCTGAACCCCCCTCCCACCTCCCTCCCCATACCATCCCTCTGGGTCATCCCAGTGCACCAGCCCCAAGCATCCTGTATCCTGCATCGAATCTGGACTGGTGCTTCGTTTCTTATATGATATTATACATATTTCAATGCCTTTCTCCCAAATCTGAGTGGTCACTCCTATGCTTACTGCATGCACACTAGCAACTTCATACATTTAGATTGGGAGCTGGGGTAGGAGAGCGTTTACCAGCCTGACAATGGAAGCGCAAGGTCACTGTCCACAGCTGTTGCAGGCAGGCGTCTTTTGTTTGCGTCAAACACCAAACATGAAGGAAAGGCATGCTTAATTTGAAAAGAAAAAATGGTTGGAAAAATGTAAGCTACAGAAAAGTGTTCGGCTTTATATTAAAGAGACAAGAAGAAAGGAAGGGAGGGAAGGAGGGGTAGGAGGAGAGAGGGAAGGCAGGAGAGTCTCCAGTCCTAAAATCTCTGGAAAGCTGTCTAAGACACCCTGTCTCCTATTTTGCTCTCTCCCACTAAGTTCCTAAGCCAGTAATGCCCAAGGCAGTGGATAACGGAGTGTGCAAACCCACTGTTCCCGACGCATGAGTCAACAGATTTAGAACTAATAGTTCATGTGTGCCTGTATCACTCTTTAAAAACAAGGTATGGTTGAGGAATGTATTAATAGTTTGGGATCAGCAGATACAAACTGTTATACATAGGATGGATGAGCAACAAGGTCCTACTGGGTAGTACAGAGAACTGTATTCAATATATCCTGTGATAAACCATGATGGAAAAGAGTGGGGAAAAGAATATGTATGTGATAACGGAATCACTTGGCTGTACAGTGGAAACTAACACAACATTTTAAATTAACCATCTGCCAATAAAATAAACTTTTCTAAACACAATGATTATTGTGTCATCTTGTCAGTAAATGAGGCTTCAGGGATCTTTCTTCAGGAGCACAGAGTCACTGGTAGGTGGCTCCTCCATATGAGTCACACTCAAGCCCCGCTGTCCTCCCCTTCCTGCACCTCTTTCCTCACCTGCTGTACCACACTTTGTCCTAGCCCTTCCTCACCTTATACTCAGATACTCCAGGTCTTCAGCTCCTTCCCTCCAGTCCCTCCTGAACACCTCCTTGAATCATCATCTTCACCGTGTCTTTCCCGGACCTAAAATCTTTCCATGTTTCCCCATTGTGTGTTACAGGGCCTATGTCATGGCATTAACGGATAGGCTTTTTCTAGATGTGATAGATAGAGTGCCTGATGAACTATGGAATGAGGTTTGTGACATTGTACAGGAGACAGGGATCAAGACCATCCCCATGGAAAAGAAATGCAAAAAAGCAAAATGGCTGTCTGGGGAGGCCTTACAAATAGCTGTGAAAAGAAGAGAAGTGAAAAGCAAAGGACAAGAGGAAAGATATAAGCATCCGAATGCAGAGTTCCAAAGAATAGCAAGAAGAGATAAGAAAGCCTTCTTCAGTGATCAATGCAAAGAAATAGAGGAAAAGAACAGAATGGGAAAGACTAGAGATCTCTTCAAGAAAATTAGAGATACCAAGGGAATATTTCATGCAAAGATGGGCTCGATAAAGGATAGAAATGGTCTGGACCTAACAGAAGCAGAAGATATTAAGGAGAGGTGGCAAGAATACACAGAAGAACTGTACAAAAAAGATCTCACGACCCAGATAATCATGATGATGTGATCACTAATCTAGAGCCAGACATCTTGGAATGTGAAGTCAAGTGGGCCTTAGGAAGCATCACTACGAACAAAGCTAGTGGAGGTGATGGAATTCCAGTTGAGCTGTTTCAAATCCTGAAAGATGATGCTGTGAAAGCGCTGCACTCAATATGCCAGCAAGTTTGGAAAACTCAGCAGTGGCCACAGGACTGGAAAAGGTCAGTTTTCATTCCAATCCCAAAGAAAGGCAATGCCAAAGAATGCTCAAACTACCGCACAATTGCACTCATCTCACATGCTAGTAAAGTAATGCTCAAAATTCTCCAAGCCAGGCTTCAGCAATACGTGAACCGTGAACTCCCTGATGTTCAAGCTGGCTTTAGAAAAGGCAGAAGAACCAGAGATCAAATTGCCAACGTCCGCTGGATCATGGAAAAAGCAAGAGAGTTCCAGAAAAACATCTATTTCAGCTTTATTGACTATGCCAAAGCCTTTGAATGTGTGGATCACAATAAACTGTGGAAAATTCTGAAAGAGACTGGAATACCAGACTACCTGACCTGCCTCTTGAGAAATCTGTATGCAGGTCAGGAAGCAACAGTTAGAACTGGACATGGGACAACAGACTGGTTCCAAATAGGAAAAGGAGTATGTCAAGGCTGTATATTGTCACCCTGCTTATTTAACTTCTATGCAGAGTACATCATGAGAAACGCTGGGCTGGAAGAAGCACAATGTGGAATCAAGATTTCCGGGAGAAATATCAATAACCTCAGATATTCAGATGACACCACCCTTATGGCAGAAAGTGAAGAGGAACTAAAAAGCCTCTTGATGAAATGAAAGAGGAGAGTGAAAAAGTTGGCTTAAAGCTCAACATTCAGAAAACGAAGATCATGGCATCTGGTCCCATCACTTCATGGGAAATAGATGGGGAAACAGTGGAAACAGTGTCAGACTTCGTTTTTTGGGGGTTCCAAAATCACTGCAGATGGTGATTGCAGCCATGAAATTAAAAGACGCTTACTCCTTGGAAGAAAAGTTATGACCAATCTAGATAGTATATTCAAAAGCAGAGACATTACTTTGCCGACTAAGGTCTATCTAGTCAAGGCTATGGTTTTTCCTGTGGTCATGTATGGATGTGAGAGTTGGACTGTGAAAAAGGCTGAGTGCCGAAGAATTGATGCTTTTGAACTGTGGTGTTGGAGAAGACTCTTGAGGGTCCCTTGGACTGCAAGGAGATCCAACCAGTCCATTCTGAAGGAGATCAGCCCTGGGATTTCTTTGGAAGGAATGATGCTGAAGCTGAAGCTCCAGTACTTTGGCCACCTCATGCGAAGAGTTGACTCATTGGAAAAGACTCTGATGCTGGGAGGGATTGGGGGCAGGAGGAGAAGGGGATGACCCGGGATGAGATGGCTGGATGGCATCACTAACTCGATGGACGTGAGTGAACTGAACTTGAAGACATTGAAATTCTGGGCCAACTTTTTTATGCCGTGTATTGTTTTGCTGATAAGAATATCCAGTTTTTTTTTCACATCCTCCCTGAGGCCTTAAAAAAGGCTGAGAACCACCAATCTAGGGGCAAAATCCAAACTCAACCTGCAAGAAGTGAGATCAAATCTGCATCCTAAGTACATCTTCCGCTGGGTCAGCTCTGCTCCTAGTCATTCATGTGTTCATTCAATAAATATTCACTGCATAATTCTCTGTTCAAGACATGACAATAGACACTAAGGACCAAGTGAAAGTACAATTTCTCCCTTAATTAATTTCCAAACGCTCTGCACAACACCCTGCTCAGGTGGGTAGGGAATTAGGTCTGTGGCCACACTTGGCATTTCAGGAATTGTCAGGATATGGATGTGGAATAACAGAAATGGCTCTTGGGGTCAGGAACAAAAGGGGAAGGAAGCCCCTCGTGAATCCACCTACAACCAGCCCACCAGCAAGGTCTTCAGCCTCCCCACATTCAGTCTTGGTTGAGCCAGAGCTCCCTATCCATGGCAAACACAGTAAGATAGTTCATCTATTTTGCTAGCCAGTGCTGGCTTCCTAGAAGAATAAAAAAAGACTAAATCCCACCTTCCAGGAGCAAGAGCACTAGCCAGCTCCTTCTGACCTTGGCTCACAACCTTGAACTTGACCTTGATCCTCACAGCGGGGTCTCATCACACTCCAGGGACGAGAGTGACCTAAACACCGGCCCAAATAGAGCTGGGACATCATCCCCTTACAAACTGTCTTAGCAGCCTCAGTGGAAGTCCCAGGTTTCCACTGCTTCAGGAGTTCTTCCATTGTCCTGAAATTAATAGCACTGAGATCAAGTTCCCAGACGGAGTTCAGTGGCCATTAGGCAGAAATTGAGGTCAAGGGTGGCTCCTGGGGACAGTCTCGAGCCATGAGGGGCCATAGGGAAGGTCTCCGGCCACAGCCAATTTCACGCTCTGGTGAAATCACAGCTGGCTTCACACAGCTGAGTGTGACCGACGGGCTCCAGGCAAAGCACTCCACACAGCCCGGAGTCTCTTAGGACCTGGGCCACGCCTTTGCAGCCCCGCTAAGGTGGGTGTTTGAAGGTCCTTTAAGGAAAAGCCTTCCAGGGCTGGGGGTCGTGCAGGTGCGTCGCCTGCAGGCCTTCACCCCTTAGCCAGCCCCGCTGGAGCTCCTGTAACCATCACGGGGAAGCGTTCTAGCCCCGCTTCTGTCTTCCGCATCCTTGGCCCCTCGAAGTTGACTTTGAGCCACCTGGCCACTCTGTGGCTCTCTGCTGCCCCCTCCTGTCACAAAGTGGTAATGACTCCACAGGCCCCATCCTCTCGACCAGTTTCCAAGTGAAGTTGCTCAGTCTTGTCTGACTCTTTGCAACCCCAGGAACTGTAGCCTACCAGGCTCCTCAGTCCATGGAATTTTCCAGGCAAGAATACTGGAGTGGATTGCCATTTCCTTCTCCAGGGGATCTTCCCAACCCAGGGATCGAACCCTGGTCTTCCACATTGTAGGCAGATGCTTTACCATCTGAGCCACGAGGGAACCCAAGGTCCCGGAAATCTGGCTTCTGCATATTCCTCTGTACTGTGGGCAGGTCTTCCTGCTTTGTGCTCTGGCTTCACGGACAACCATCTCTCCTGGATCTCTTCCTAACATGTCTGTGGACATTTGTGAGTCCTTTCCTGACCTTCCTCTTCTTCCTTAATAAAGAGCGTCTTCAAAGAGACAGTTCAAGGACTCTTCTCTGTTCATATATTCACTCGTGGGGAAACCATCCCCTTACAGATTTTCAAGCAACAGCCTCAGCGGAAGTGGTAGATTTCCATTCCAAGACCTGTGTTGCCTTTTTCTCTCCACCCCTGCATTGTTCCTTCTCTCTCTTTTCACAATTCTTATTTATAGATTTCTGGGCTGGAGTTAAACGTTCAGTGGGCTGGCTGTCTGGCCCGGCCCTAGAATTACAAAAATATAAGATCCAGGCTTTAAGGGACAAACTGTGTAGATCTTTCTGAGAAGATTAGATTATTTCTCCCTATGTGTGCATCCAGCAAACTTCTGCTGGAAATTCATCAGCACTGGAAAAATTATGGTTGATCAGACTCAAAGAACAGGCAAATGTATACACAAACCAAAACAATAGGGTTTTGGTCCATGTACATATTACAAACCACTCAGCAGCTATCGGGCAGAAAAAAGCACTAGCCACGTGGTTTTCACTAGCTTTTGCACCCCCTCCCCTGTACAACCCCATCAAAAGATGAATAGCTTTATAATTACAAATATACACACGTATGCTAATTCTATTTTCTAAAGAGATGGACAGATTCACAGCCTGCCAGTGTCAGCTCTAAACCCCATAATCTGTGGAGGATTAAGTTCTAAGCTTATCCTCTCTGAATCTATCCATAATAATGAGATTTTGGTTCATTTGAATGTAAATGCTATAACTGAGTATCTGGAAGCAGAATTTATTAACACCCTCACCCAAGTTATTACTGAATGTGTTGCTTATGTGTCCGACAGGATTTTCTTTTAAAAAAAAATTTAACATTTACTCAGAAGTGAGGTAAACAAATCACCTCTTTTCTATTTTATATAATCATAATTTATTTTACTTTTAAAATTAACCGTGGGCATTTTCCACTTTTAATAAAGAAGGATTTTTCTGTCATTGAATAAAATTAGCTGATCTAAATCAAACTTTATGCTGCCAGTTTTATAAAAGCAGTCCACTCTCAAGTAAGCAAAACTTATCATTAGCAAAATACTTGTTATAAAATGGCTTTTTAAAAACTTTGTTAAATATTGCCAATAAACACATTACCAGCAATGGATTTTACATATCCTAAAGGAATAAGGGATCATTTTTGAGCTTTAACATGACAAACATAAGGTTATTCAACCTATAGATAACCCATATTATAGACATCCATCACTATTACTTGAAGGGAAGTATATTAAATTGAAACAATTTAAAATGGTGAACATAACGGATGTTTAATATGAAAAATTTCAGAACTTAAGAACTAAACTTGAATGCAGGTATTACAAAAACTGACAACAAATAACAAATTCTTCAATTGTATGCAAACAGAAATGACTTTGTAAAATCTAATCTGCCTAAAATTATAAGTGATTAGAAACTAGTAGTAAATTAGCATGCCTTGAAGTCCCAGGTTTTTGTATTTCAGGCTGCTACTAACTCGCTTCAGTCGTGTCCGACTCTGTGCAACCCCATAGACGGCAGCCCACCAGGCTCCGCCGTCCCTGGGACTCTCCAGGCAAGTACACTGGAGTGGGTTGCCATTTCCTTCTCCAATGCAGGAAAGTGAAAGTGAAAGTGAAGTCGCTCAGTCATGTCCGACTTTTCACGACCCCATGGACTGCAGCCTACAGGCTCCTCCATCCATGGGATTTTTCAGGCAAGAGTATTTCAGGCAGCTAACATCAAAAAGTATATTCAAAAGCAGAGACATTACTTTGCCGACAAAGGTCCATCTAGTCAAGGCTATGGTTTTTCCTGTGGTCATGTATGGATGTGAGAGTTGGACTGTGAAGAAGGCTGAGCGCTGAAGAATTGATGCTTTTGAACTGTGGTGTTGGAGAAGACTCTTGAGGGTCCCTTGGACTGCAAGGAGATCCAACCAGTCCATTCTGAAGGAGATCAACCCTGGGATTTCTTTGGAAGGAATGATGCTAAAGCTGAAACTCCAGTACTTTGGCCACCTCATGCAAAGAGTTGACTCATTGGAAAAGACTCTGATGCTGGGAGGGATTGAGGGCAGGAGGAGAAGGGGACGACCAAGGATGAGATGGCTGGATGGCATCACGGACTCGATGGACCTGAGTCTGAGTGAACTCCGGGAGATGGTGATGGACAGGGAGGCCTGGCATGCTGCGATTCATGGGGTCGCAAAGAGTCAGACAAGACTGAGCAACTGAACTGAACTGAACATCAAAAAATTAAATGACTGATAAAGTCATAAAAACTTTGTGTAAACATATAGCTCAGTACTTTGAACTAAAGAGTAAACACAAAGATCAGTCACTAATTTGCTGATGGTTCTTAACAGTCTCTTGGACGTCTACCAACGTTTGTGCACTCAGAGCTCTGTAGGAAATCAGCAGTAGCTCTTCAATACTGCCACTAGATGGCAGAGACCTGGCGACTCAGCCTTAGTCTAAAAGTAGTTAAAACTCTGGTAATGGTTCAGTTCAGTTCAGTTCAGTTCAGTTGCTCAGTCGTGTCCGACCCCTTGTGACGCCATGGACTGCAACACACAAGGCCTCCCTGTCCATCACTAACTCCTGGAGTTTACTCAAACTCATGTCCATCGAGTTGGTGATTCCATCCAACCATCTCATCCTCTGTCGTCCCGTTCTCCTCCTGCCTTCAATCTTTCCCAGCATCTGGGTCTTTCCCAATGAATAGGTTCTTCACATCAGGTGGCCAAAGTATTGGAGTTCAGTTTCAACATCAGTCCTTCAAATTAATATTCAGGACTAATCTCCTTTAGGTTGGACTGGTTAGATATCCTTGCAGTCCAAGGGACTCTCAAGAGTCTTCTCCAACAGCACAGTTCAAAAGCATCAATTCCTCAGTGCTCAACTTTCTTTATAGTCCAACTCTCACATTCATACATGACTACTGGAAAAAAACATAGCTTTGACTAGATGGAACTTGGTTGGCCAAGTAATGTCTCTGCTTTTTAATATGCTGTCTAGGTTGATCATAGCTTTTCTTCCAAGGAGCAAGTTTCTTTTAATTTCATGGCTGCAGTCACCAACTGCAGTGATTTGTGGAGCCCCCAAAAATAGTCTCACTGTTTCCATTGTTTCCCCATCTATTTGCCATGAAGTGATGGGACTGGATGCGATGATCTTAGTTGTCTGAATGTTGAGTTTTAAGCCAACTTTTTCACTCTCCTCTTTCACTTTCTTCAGGAGGCTCTTTAGTTCTTTGCTTTCTGCCATAAGGGTGGTGTCATCTGCATATCTGAGGTTATGATATTTCTCCCAGAATTCTTGATTCCAGCCTGTGCTTCATCCAGCCCAGCATTTTGCATGATGTACTCTCCATATAAGTTAAATAAGCAGGGTGACAATATACAGCCTTGATATACTCTTTTCCCAATTTGGAACCAGTATGTTGTTCCATGCCCACTTCTAACTGTTGCTTCTTGACCTATATACAAATTTCTCAAGAGGCAGGTCAGGTGGTCTGGTATTCCAATCTCTTTCAGAATTTTCCACATTTAGTTGTGATCCACTCAGTCAAGGGCTTTGATGTAGTCAATAAAGCAAAAGTAGATGTTTTTTCTGGAACTCTCTTGCTTTTTCGATGATCCAGCGGATGCTGGCAATGTGATCTCTGGTTCCTCTGCCTTTGCTAAATCCAGCTTGAACATCTGGAAGTTCTCAGTTCATGTACTGCTGAAGCCTGGCTTGGAGAATTTTGAGCATTACTTTGCTAGTGTGTGAGATGAGTGCAGTTGTGTGGTAGTTTGAGCATTCTTTGGCATTGCCTTTCTTTGGGCTTCTCTTGTGGCTCAGTAGGTGAAGAATCCACCTGCAGTGCAGGAGACCTGGGTTCGATCCCTCGGTTGGGAAGATCCCCTGGAGAAGGGAAAGGCTACCCACTCTAATATTCTGGTGTGGAGAATTCCATGAGGTTGCAAAGAGTTGGGCATGACTGGGAATGGTAGGCATACAGCAAAGTTTTTATAATACTTTGGGTCAAATAATTAATGTCTTTCTTTATGCCAAATTCATATTTACCATATGAAAATTTAGGATACTGGGATTTAACAAGTTGGCACACATCAGAAAAGGGAAGAAAATGGTGGAGGAAAAGAAAGATATTTTCCCTAAAAATTGTTTATTTTTAGCTATGATAAATATTATAACAGAATAGCATAAGGGAGAAATACAGAGGTTAAAACCATGATTCTCCCCTCCACCCACTTTGGAATGAACACAGAATATATATCTGCAACTATTAGAAACATACACTTACAGATTAACAACTTGGCTGAATTTAAATTGAAACCATCTGGTGGTATATCGAATGACTTAAATGTCTTTAAATATAATGGTAATTTTCACTCCAAACAACATTTTTTAACAACTTACTGGAAAAAAATTCGTATACCATATAATTCAACCATTTATTGTGTAAATTCAATATTTTCCAATAAAGCCACAAAATTATACAACCATCACCACAATCTAACTTTAGAACATTTTGTTTCCTTTATAAGAAACCCCATGTACCCACTGACTGTCACTACAACCCCCGACTCAGCAAACCCTAATCTACTCTGTGTTTCTATAGATTTGCCTGTTCTGAATATTTCATATAAATGGAATCGAACAATATGCGGTCTTTTGAGATTGGCTTCATAAACTTAGAATAATGTTTTCAAGATTCATCTATGATGTAGCAGGCATCAGAATTTTATTCCTTTCTATTTATTACTGAAAATATAAAATATTTTATATTTCACATTGATAATATTATATAATGATAAGACAGAGCACATTTTATCCATTCATCAGCTGATGTACATCTGGGTTGTTTCTACCTTTTTTCGATTCTGGATAATGCTACTGTGAACGCTGGCATACAAGTATATGTGTTTTCAAATTCAGGGGGTTATACCTAGGAGTGGAATTCCTGGATCATATAATTCCAAGTTTAACCTTTTGCAGAAATGCCAAACTGCTTTCCATAGTGGCTCTGCCATTTTATACGCCCACTCGTGCTAATGCCTGGCTGCTTCAGTCGTGTCCGACTCTTTGTGACCCCACGGACAGTAGCCCACCAGGCTCCTCTGTCCACGGGATTCTCCAGGCCAGAACACTGGAGTGGGCTGCCATGCCCTCCTCCAGGGGAGCTTCCCGACCCAGGGGTGGAGCCCAGGTCTCTTATGTTTCCTGCATAGGCAGATGCGTTCTTTACAACTAACACCACTAGCCCATTTATATACTCTCTTTAAAGATGTATCTATTGAAATTTATTGCCTGTTTGTAATTGGGTTGTCTTTTTAATTATTGAGTTCTGTGTGTTGTTTATATATTCTGGACATAAGTCCCTTATCTGATATATGATTTGCAAATATTTTTTCCAATGCTGAGGTCTGCCTTTTCACTTTCTAATGGCACCCTTTGCAGCACAAAAGTCTTTGCCCCATGGTTTAATCTTCCATTTTTTCCTTTTCTCACTTTTGCTTTTGGTGTCATATCTAAGTAGCCATTGTCTAACTTAGGGTCACAGATTCACTCCAGCTTTTCTGTAAGACTTTGATTGTGTAGCTCTTCCATTAGGTTGACTCATCTGGAAGGAATTTTTGTGTGTGTGAAGTTTGAGTCCAACTTTATTCTTTTGCATGTGAATATCTAGTTGTCTCAGCACCATTTGTTGAAGAGACTGTAATTGCCCAACTGTTGAACTGTCCTGGTCCAAGCAACGTATTATAACGTAAATAATGTGTATGTATTTGGAAGCAAAATCAAGGATATTGCTCCAGATGCTTTTCTGAAGCTCAAACAAAGACTACTACTCATTTATACATTTCAAATGAGTTTGTGATTTTAACATATCACCATGCCTAGCCTCAATAGACACTCAGATTAATGAATAAACATGCAAACCTCTTTGCCTTTTCCTATTTTCAAAAGCCAATTTATATATCTTTTCATTTTGATTTTGTACATTTTACTTGCAAATTATAAAATCCTCAAATTGTCTAAGATATGACACTGTTAAATTCACTAAATTCTTATTTGCATCTATTTATTTTGCCTCTTGATAAAGGTGTTAGTATAAACTTTTTTCGAAGACTACCTACATTGAAATAGCATCTCATTTGAGTTTGCTTGAAATTTTATTTTTATTTCTCAAGAGGGCTGTTTCTCAAACTTGACCTCAATCTGCTAGTAGCACCTGCAGGTGACCCACAAAATGTCTTATGAACTTACTCAATAAAAACTGATGTACAATGTGATGAGGACAGTTACCATCCATTACTGAACACTGGACCAGGCATTTTACATATGCTAAGCCAGGGTGGCCAAGTCAGTAAGCTACTGAACTTGGATTCAAATCCAGATCTGTCTGACTCCAAGGACAACATGCTTGGCCTCTCCAAGGTGTCCTTTGGAGATAGCAATGGACATTTAATAAATGTGTCTCTAGACTCTCTTGCAACCCCATGGACTGTAACATACCTTTATATTTGTGCGTAAAACCAAAATTACAATGGGAAAGTTTTTTAATTTGTATATGAAAACACATCAAAATCACTGAAACAATATTACTTCCAAATAGCATGGAGCACCACGTGAATAATCTTATTGGCAACTAATATGTAGTTTTTAAGTGGAATTAAGCAAAGGGCAATGTTTTTGGGTTTTTAATATGCTGTGCTTAGTCGCTCAGTCGTGTCCGACTCTTTGTGACCTCGTGGACTGTAGCCCGCCAGGTTCTTCTGTCCATGGGGATTCTCCAGTCAAGAAAACTGAAGTGGGTTGCCATGCCCCCGTCCAGGGGATCTTCCCAACCCAGGGATCAAACCCAGGTCTTCCGCACTGCAGGCGGATTCTTTACTGTCTGAGTCACCAGGAAAGCCCCTTTTAATATTCTACTTCTGGGTTAAACAAGCATTTCTCCCAGGTGGTGCTAGTGGTACTGCTCTCGCCTTCCAGTGCAGGAATCATAAGAGATGCTGGTTTGATCCCTGGGTCAGAATGAGTCCCTGGAGGAGGGCAGGGCAACCTACTCCAGTATTCTTGGCTAGAGAATCTCATGGACAGAAAAGCCTGGTAGGCTACTGTCCATGGGGTCGCAAAGGATCGGACACGACTGAATCCACTTAGCATGCAGACATATAGATGAGATTCAGATTTATAATCTAAATGGTAACACTGAGGAGACCCAGGGACACATAACACTTTTTAGTTCAAAACATGTGCCCGCCCAATATCATAATATGAATGTAACTGTAAGAAACAGAACACCATGTGAAACATGACACAACTTATTCATTTATTTTTCTTTTTATTCCTTCATTCAGCAAATATTTAGAGAGTGGTGATTAAACTCTAGACATTATCCGAGGCACCAAAGACACATCTATTATCAACACAAGATTCCTGCACCTGGGGCCTTTACTTGCAATGAATAGACACAGATAAGAGCACCTAAAATATTTTTTTTTTAAAGCTCATTTTTGATGGTAAAAAAAGCTATAAGGATGATGAAGAGTTATGAGAGGGAAGGGTTAATATGGTTCAGAGAGTCAGAAAAGGTCTCTATGTGAAGGTTATATTTGCACTTATGCCAAAAAAAAATTGATAAGGTGCCAACTATGCCAAGATCTGCAAAGAGGGAGTTTCAGGCCAAAGCAACAAATAGAGCACGTGAAGATGCACAGGGGTGAGAATGAGCGGCTGGAGGAAGATGCTCAGGGGATGGGACGCAGACGGGAAGGAGGGAGGTGCGCGGGGGAAGTCTGGGGTCGCGCATCTCTCATCAGCTGTGGCAAGGTGCGTCTAACAGCAGGGAGGCGACGTTAGAGGATCCTAAGCAAAGGAACAACACGGCCAGCGGATATGGCCCAAGTGGTCAGGTTCAGGGCGTAGTTTAGAGGTAGAACCAAAAGACCTTGCAGAAGTTTCACCTGTACAGGTAGCAGAAAGAAAAGAGTTAAATGCATGAGATAAGGTCTTAAATTGCACAGCATGATTCAGACTTGTATTTTTGTACAACAGAAGAAAAAATGTAAATCTAATAGAATTGAAATTGAAATGAAAGAAAGACTCCCTCTTTCATTTCCCTCTTGCATCCTCTGGAGAATGTTCCCATCATCACATTAGACTGTGCATTCCAACAATTTTAATCATACCAGGTGATTCTAGGTACAGAAAATTGTTCCACGAAAAAGAAAAAAATGACCTATTTTGCCAGATTCGCCTAAGGACTTTTCCTTTAAATAGTTGTATATGCTCCTAGTGGCCAACATGTCTAGGGGTGCCGACTCCATCCTCAGCCTTTGTCTCTGCAAACTACGCTTACCTTAATCCCACCAAAGGAACCAGCCCAGCTATCCATGTTTGTACCACATCTTTTCATATCCTACCCCCAAGACAGGCTTCCCAGCTAGCTCAGCTGGTAAAGAATCTGCCTGCAATGCAGGAGAGCCCAGTTCAATTCCTGGCTCAGAAGTTTCCTTGGAGAAGGGATAGGCTACCCACTCAATATTCCTGGGCTTCCCTGGTGGCTCAGACAGTAAAGAAACCACCTGCAATGCGGGAGACCTGGATTCAATCCCTGGGTTAGGAAGATCCCCTGGAGAAGGACATGGCAACCCACTTCAGTACTCTTGCCTGGAGAATCCCATGGACAGAGAAGCCTGGCGGGCTACAGTTCATGGGGTCACAGAGAGTCGGACGTGACTGAGAGACTAAGCACAACACAGTACCCCCAAGACACAGGTGACTGGGCCAAGACTGCACAGGGCTGGCTAATTTATAGACAGGTCAAAGGGTTGACAGAACGAATACAGAGCCCACTTGTTCTTGGTTCTGGGACTGAGAGGCTGTGGAGAGAGAGCTCAAATCCATACAGAGCAAGACAAAGCCTAGCGTTTCTAGTGCTAGGGGAGTGGAAACTGGGGGTTTCAGGCTGGCATGGGGAAGACGGGAAGCAAGGCCAGCATGAAGGCAGGAGAAGGCAGAGACCAAAAAGAAGGAACAAGAGACCATGGACACTCAGGATTAGAGAAATCCAATCCTTTGGGTGTCTTGCAATCACAATTCCTGGTGAGACACTCCTCTACTCCATTTAAAGATGAGGCCGTTTACAAATGCTGGGCTTTATCTAACTTTTATTAAGAACAAATATGGGCCTTCCCCAGTGGCCCAGAGGTAAAGAATCTGCTGCAATGCAGGAGACTCAGGACATATAGTTTCGATCCCTGGGTTGGGAAGATCCTCTGAAGGAGGGCATGGCAACCTGCTCCAGAATTCTTGCCTGGCGAATCCCACAGACAGAGGAGGCTGGCAGCCACAGTCCATAGTTTTTCAGAGTCAGACATGATTGAAGCAACTGAGCATGCATGCATGCGCACAAGAACAAATCTACTACAAGGCCTGGCTGTAGCGTATTGTTGACAGCTGACCTGTCTTTTCCATTTGAATGAAACAATGATTCTGCTTCAGGGAGAGGTTTTCAAGACAGTTGCTGACTGCCAGCATCCTCAAATCCTCTATGACTCTAGGAAAGAAAAGAAGGGTAGAAACTAAACTCCTTTTTTCCAAAAACCCTAACAGACATTCCAGGCCACTTAAAACTTCTGTGATGGCCACCAAACTAACAGTGGAAAGTGCAAGAGAAGGCATTGTTCCTGGCCAATTTGATTTGACCCAGCCCTCATCTGCTAGCTGAGATTAGACTACGTTTGGTGATAAGATATGGTATATGAGAATTACAAGGGCGTTATCACATTGTGCTATATCATGGTGCCAAAAATAAAAAGAAAACGTGAAAGGTTATCACTAGAAATGTGTGGGAAGCTGATAAGTAAGGAAAAGGAAGTCTGCAGTATGACAAAGTCCACAGATAAATCTCACCACATGCAGCAAAACTCAAATAATAAATACATTGGGCACCAAAAAAAACTAAAATAGAAACAAGGACAATACGATATATTTCCAGCTGCAGATGCCCACACAGACTATATTCCCAAATATGTTTATTCTACACACATAGGAAAATATGAAGAAAGACTTGAAAGGGAAAACATATATCATAAGAAACTGTGGTACTGTGAAAACTATTGGGAAGACAAGGGAAGATACTGCCCAGTTACCAACTTGTGAATCTATGGAAATCATGGCTAAAGGATAACATATTCATGCTACCAAATTCTGATGCAAAACATCTGCAGTCCCAGCCATCCATTGTTTCACCGAAGTGGGAAGGGATAAGATGTGTCTAAACCCACTACATGGGCAAGCTGCATCAACGGAGAATGCTAGGTTCCAGCAGAGTTTCCATTCTCAACAAAAGATGGACTGTTCTCAGCTCTTTCTCAGCAACCTTGATAAAATCGGAAAAGATGTGCCTGTCAGAAAGGTGATAAGAGCTTAGCTGCAGTGGAAGTACTGATAGGGAACCCTCACTTCACCCGTAAAGTCTAATAAGTACAATAAGTCAGCAGTGGTTATTGCTGTGCAGTTACTAAGTCGTGTCCTACTCTTTGAGATCCCATGGACTATTGCATGACAGGTTCCTCTGTCTTCCACTATCTCCTAGAGTTTGCTCAAACACATGTCCATTGAGTCTATGCTGTTACCTAGCCATCTCATCCTCTGCCACCCCCTTCTCCTTTTGCCTTCAATCTTTCCCAGCATCAGGCTCTTCTCCAATGAGAACTCCATGAAAAAGTGAAAAGTTAGCAGTGAACAAACAGGAAAATCACTGGTATCAAATATCAAATCATCATCTACCTTGTCATTTCTTCATCACCTTTCAAACCACCTGGAGCTACTCAATATATAACTGAAATTTCTAACCTCACACCGAAATTTCTACAATCACTTATCAGAATATAGATCACAATTTCAAAACATTCTTTTTTAAAAAAAGAAAAGATAAGAAAAAAGAATAGTGAGAAATGTACTTATTTGTATGCCAGATATCTCGAAGTTTTCCAAAAGCATGACCTAATCTAAAAATGTTCTGGAAGCATAAGATGAAGTCATATTTTTTTCCATGTACCTTATAGACATCTTGCCAACCTTATGGGAGGTGTTCAGAAGGAAAATCTGAGAGATTATGATATTCATTTGAAAATCACAGGTCACTCTCAAAAAGAACAGTGGGTTGGCCCAAAAGTTCATTTGGGTTTTTCCATAACATGTTATCAAAAACCCGAATGAATTTTTGGGCCAACCCACTACATGACGTGTTAGAGAAATCTTCAGAATGTCTGGAGGAGGAATATAAAAGGAAATTTCCTTTAATTCTTTTCTTCTGTTTTGAGGGGAAAAAACACAAATAAATAATTTGAAAATATCAATTTTTTAAAAAGCGCTTTTTTTGCAGCATGCATTTGTATACCCCATTGAACCACTGTAATCAGGGTGATGGATTTCCAACTGATTTTTCATTAACAATGTTGCACCCTGTACTCTTTTAGATAGTGCCCAGTGGGCTCCAAACCAAGCATTTGCACAGCAGTAGAGACGCCTAGAAAATGCTGGAGCTCGCAGAGCAAGTGGGGCTTGATGGAGCATGTCCGCACTGAACTCATGACTCTGAAATCCTTGAGGCTATAGTCAGCAGATTATAACAGCTAAGATGAAAGCCATTTTCAAGAATAATGATGAGATGAACAGTATTTCTGAAAATAAAAGTATATTATTGAAGACTCAGATAGCAAATAGCAGAGTATAAAATCAAGTTGTGCTTTCACATCATGTCCAAAATGCTTTTTCAGTTGCTGTTTTTAAACCTATAGTTTTACTTACATGGATTTTAAAAGTTTAAGCTTTCAAAAAGTAATCTATATCAAAATAGGTTTTTCCTACTCTGTGAGTTAAGAATTTATTGCTATGGGATCTTAAATAAGCTATTGATCAAAAAAGATTGGGAAGATAAGGTAGGAACAGGTTGCGTGGATGCGTGCTCAGTCACTTCAATCGTGCCTGACTCTTTGTGGCCCTATAGACTCAGTCCACCAGGGTCTTCTGTCCGTGGGATTCTCCAGGCAAGAATACTGGAGTGGGTTGCCATGCCATGATCCTCCAGGGGATCTTCCAGACCCAGGGATCTAGCCCATGCCTCCTGTATCTCTTACATTCCAAGTAGACTCTTTACTCCTGAGCCACTAGGGAAGCCCAGGAACAAGTTAGTAATTATTAAACTAGTAAGCTGGTAAACGAGTAACTTTTCTACTGATGCAGAAAAATAAAGCAGCCACAAAGTTCAACACAAACTACCAGCAACATCTGGTTGCATACATAATGATTCTCTCCTTCAGCAGATCCCTGTCCACACAGAAGCCTGAAGACCCAGGACTGTGGAACTGTGATGGTTAATTTTATGTGCTATTTTGATGAGGCCAAAGCACCCAAATATTTGACCCAGTGCCAATCTTGATATTGCCGAGAAGGTATTTTTATTTTAATGATGTGCTTATGTGTGTGTTTAGTTGCTCAGTTGTATCTGACTCTGCAATCTTATGAACTATAGCCAGCCAGGCTCCTCTGTCCATGGAATTTTTCAGGCAAGAATACTGCAGTGGGTTGCCATTTCCTCCTCCAGGGTGATGATATTCACATTTAAATCGGTAGATTTAGAGTAAAGCCATTTATCCTCTGGTGGTAGGTGGGCCTTGTCTGATTAGTTGAAGGCCTCCAGAGACCAGACTGAAGTTCCCCAGAAGAACAGGTAATTCTCTTTGCAGTCTGCCTTTAGAGTCAAGCTGCAGCTTGAAACCTACCTGGTTTCCCAGGTAGGAAACTCTACCTGAGTTTCCAGCCCATCCTGCGGCTTTGAACTTGCCAGCCCATACAATCACAGGGGTCAATTCCTCCAAATCTCTCTCTTTTTATTTAGGTCAGTCGGTAAAGAATCTGCCTGCAGTAGCAGGAGACAAAGGTTTGATCCTTGCATCAGGAAGATCCCCTGGAGGGGGACAAACCACTCCAGTTTCTTGCCTGGAAAATCCCATGGACAGAGGAATGTGGTGGGTTGTGGTCCATGGAGTCTCAAAGAGTCGGGCACAACTGAGCAACTAACATTTTTCCTTTCATGCTTTATATATTATACAACCACCAAAGAGAAACACTATCTCTCCTGCCTTAGCAGGGTTTTTTCCTCCTAAAAAAAAGAGAGAGAGAGACATGAAGACTAATAACTGCCTTACGAATGAAGGTAAAGCTTTTGGATTTATTTACTCAAGCACTTACGGAGCACCTTTGACAAAGCAGACCCTGCACTGTCCCCGCCCCATGAGGGTGCAGCAGAGAACCAAAAAGACTCAGTCTCAGCCCTCACAGAGTTTGTCATCTGGTGGCAGGATACACATGATAGGCAAATAAACTACTGTATCATGGATTCAATGGTGCAAGTGCGATGAAGAACAACAGAGCAGGGAAGGGAGATAGAGAGGGCTGCTTCTTTAAATACAGGGATGGGGAGGGCTGGGAGGGTAGCAGGGGAGGAGAAATACCAGGAGAGGGAACAGCAGCTGTAAATGTCTGAGGTGAGGGTGTACCTGGTGTGTCCAGAGAGCAAGGAGGCCAGGGGTTAGAGCAGAGTCATCCAGGCGGAGAAGGACAGAGGTCTTTCTCTGAGCGAGGTGAGAAGCCAGTGGAAGGTTTCAAGGGAAGGAGTGACGGGATTGGACATGACTTTGAACAGTTACTCTGGCAGCTCTATGGAGAGCCGAGTCTGGGAGGACACGCCTGGACTAAGGGAGAACTTGAAGACGTTATACTTCAGGCAGGAAAGGATGGTGAGTAGAGTCGCCAGGTAGGAGAAGTGCGATCCATCAGTGCCCAAGCGGCAGGATTCCAAAACAGACCTGCTCCCCTTTGGAAGCATCAAGGTCTGAAGGTCACAGATGACTCTGGCACACAGGGATGTCCAAGGCTTGTGTATGAACCCAAGGAAGTGCCCCTGGAAGTTCCTGGGGCTGGAGGGTGGAGCAGGGGTTAAGGCAGGAAGATTTATGACAATGTGACCACGATGACTCTATCATAATCACAGCTAAAATATCCAATGTTCCTGGACGTGGAGAAAGGATGAGGGGCAAAGAAAAGGGGGCAAGGCTCTTCTGGTCTGTCTCCAGAATTAGCCCAGATAGGCAGCCTGTTGGCAATTTTCACGTTCAGTCTGTTGCAGGGCATAAATATCCTTATAACACAGAGGGATGCATCAAGTTCTCTTGGTTTGGTGGCAGCTGCCACTGGGGTCATTATGTTAATCTTATCCTGGTTCTGCGTCCAACTAACAGCCTGATAGCCAGGTAGCCTCCTGGGAGCAGTGAGTTCCCACACTAGTTACATGAACATTATGCATTAGTGCCCATGCTACATCACAAATGTTGCAATTCACTTGATAGCTATGCTTTTCATAGTAAATTAATAAATTGGTTCAAAGGAAGGGACATATTATACCTATGCTTGATTCATGCTGATGCATGGCAGAAACAAAACACAATATTTTAAAGCAAGTATCCTTCAATTAAACATAAATTTTTTAAAAAAAGTCATACTTGCGTGAATGCCATGAGTCTAACTGATGTGAATCAATCCTCTTGAATCTGAATAATTGGAAAATGTCAATATGTCTTGCTAAACTGAGGAGGAGACTTTAAATCCCTGGCAATGCCACCCTAAAATGTTGGCAAAGGTGGTGGGGTGATTCAAGCTGGACTTTGATGAGAGAATAGGAGTTTGTTAGCTGAAGAATTCGGGCGGAACGCTGTAGGAATGAAATATGCAAAACCACACGGGCAGGAAAGGAAGGTTTTTGTTCACATAGTTGTCCAGCATCCATGAAGCACAGACTAAGCGTCAGAGCATTGTTGAGATACGTTTGAAAAGTTGTTTGTGGTCAGATTATTCCCTGAATGCCATAACGAGAAGCTTGGATTCTCTGCTAAGACAGGGAGGCTGGCCACTATATGTAAGCACACTTGGAATACAGTGGAATATAGATTTGTTTTAGAAAATGTCTCCAACGTAATGATGTGAAGGATGGACTGGACTGGAGAGAAACTGGATGTACTGGGATGCGCGAGGAAGAGTCTCCCTGGGAAACAACATGGACCTGAACAAAGGCAGAGGGAAGGTCCAGAGGGAAGTAACATCAACAGGATGACTCAAAATGCACTGTGCGTGAATATTAATGGAGATGCTCAGATAGATTTAGCTTAGCCAAATAGTTAGACAGCAAGATCATTAACTGAGACAGGGAAGGGAAAAGGGCAAGCAGGTGTTGGAGGAGGATATATTGAGTTCAGTTTTGAACATGTTGATTTTGAAATGTTTATAAGTCATCCAAGTGGAGACATCTAGAAAATGGAAACATGGCTCTGTGGTTCAGGAGAGCCATGTGGGCAAAGCTGCAGCTTTGGGATTTGCTGTGGAAGACAAACAAAATCATACAATCATACAAATTAGAATAGATTAGAATTTGGTAGCGTGAGGAGACAGTTAAGTGAATAGAATGCCAGATTAATCTTCTAGAATGCCAGTTACCTCATGGGATTGTCCATTTGAAAGCTCCAGTGGGAGAGGAGAACTTAAAAGCTCTCATCTCTGTCTCCCTCTCACCCACCCACCCACCCCCCACCACACACGCACGTAAATTCATAACTATGTGAGTTGATGATGTTAACGTGACTTATTGCATGATCATTTCACCGTATATACAAGTATCAAATCATGAGGTCATACACCTGAAACTAACATAATGATACATGTCACTTGTATCTCAATAAAAATACATCTCTGCACACACACACACACACACACACACAAGCTCAGTGAGTTCTCACTCATTCTTACCACCTCTTGAGCCTGCCATCTGACACACTTGACAGGCAAGATCATCCTCATCCAATTCATCCTATAACCACCTCCCACCTGCTTCAGCCAAGGCGGACTTCTCACTGTGCTCACAATCTATTAAGCTGGCTGGGATAGCACCTGCCCATCTGCCTCCTCTCAGGTAATCAACCGCACCTGTCCTTCTAAGCCAAGCTAATTTTCAAGTCTTCTCTGAAAAATGAGGAAGAAGAGACAGTGAGAATAATTACTAAAAAATTTTGTCTGTTTTACCTTACAGGTGGGCTAGGAAGAAGAGAAGCGTAGGGACTTTGCTGGCAGTCTAGCAGTTAAGACCATGCTTCCACAGCAAGGGTCAGGGGTTCAATCCCTAGTTGGGGAACTTAGATCCCACAAGCTACGTGGGCAAAAAGTAAAAAATAAATAAAAATTTTAAAAGAAGAGAAGGGTAAAATGATTAAGTAAATAACTAACAATGTCTCTATGAATATAGTGATCAGTAACTATACACTTTTGAAAGCAATCATTTGCTATTGATATTGAAGTTTCCCATTTACTTCAAATAGTAATGTCTCGTTTTTTAGTAAAATAGCAACTCCTGGATTCAACATTTCCAGCTTTCTGCTGAATATGTGAACAATTGCTAGTTGGCAAGTTTTAAACGAGTGCTGCAATTCAAGCATTAGAGGAAAATACCTGGGGAGCTTTTTGAAATTACCCAAGCTCCTGAAGATTCTGTTATCACTTCCCTTGGGGGCTAGCCTGCTGCTTGAGAACCCCTAGCTTGTGAGTCTTCTCATGGATGGATGTACCACTGCCTCCTGTATGGGTCTGAGAATCACTGCAGAGCATGCTGTGCTGTGCTTAATCGCTCAGTCATGTCTAACTCTTTGCCACTCCATGGTCTATAACCCGCTGGGCCTCTCTGTCCATGGGGATTCTCCAGGCAAGAATACTGGAGTGGGTTGCCATGCCCTCCTCCAGCGGATCTCCCCAACCCAGGGACTAAACCCAGGTCTCCCGCATTGCAGGCAGATTCTTTACCATCTGAGCCACCAGGGAAGCCCACCACAGAGCACAAGGGGTGGGAAACGGCAGACCTCTTACAAAATCTCAGGTTGGTTATTCCCAGTGATAAGGAGAATCCCCACCGAAAATTGAAAGCAATTAATTGGGTGACTCCAGCTCCACAGACTATAAGGAACAACCCCCATAAGATATTTAAAAGTATAAGGAAATTTTCCCCTTAAACTGCCATGCAAAATTTTAAAAATATGTAAGAAATGCAATATCCAAGTGAAAACTAAGTCAGCAGCCTGTCTCCAATCTGCCGGGTGATATACTTAGCATATTTATAATTAAATAAGCTGACTTTAAAGCTGTTTTGAGCGTGTAAACTACTTTGTTTCCTCCTGTGACTTCATGGAACTCTGTGTCTTCCTCATTGTCAATCATTCTGAGGCCACCATGTCCTCCAGAGAGGCCGGCTGTGTTTTCTGCTATGCTGTGTTAATAGTTCTTAATGATATGGGTACAGTTTCACTGGAGCAATAATTTTTTGTTCAGTTTATGAATACCAAACAGTCCCAAGCTGTTTTGATGACTAATACCTGCATGTATTATTGTCATTCACTCAGAGCCAGGATTTATTTAGCATCTTAAATTTTAATGTCCCTGTGTTTATTTTTATTAACAAAAGCAAACAGAGCTCTTTGAAATAAGTAGGCACTTGGCTCTAATGAAAGATAATAAGGTACCGAAACTTATTCTAGAAAGCTCTATCCTAGAACTTTAAAATCAGAGAAGAATCAGGTGATTCCTTACTTTGTTGGCTCCAGCTCAAGGCGAGCTGCAGAATCACATGGAGATTCCCCAGCTGGAAGGTTCTCATGAGATCCCCAGATCTGCATTTAACACAAGAACTCGGGGTGATCCTTGAGCTCAGGGTGGAACTTCCTGGCTGACCTCTTCACATACTCACGATGAACCTGAGCCCCAGGGAGGTAAAAGGACTTTCCCAAGGTCGTACAGCTGGATCACAACTAATGATGGCCAAGCAGAAGCGATGGAGCCTCACTCTCAGCTCTGGGCTCCTCATCCCGATACCTTGCCGGTCTGGACTGCTCCCCTGCTAGGTCCCTAAGGCAGGAGCAGTTGCCTCTCTAGTGCTTCCTGGAAGCGACACTCCCAGTTCTCTGCAGGTGCCACAGACGAGAAGGAATCTACCTCTGTGCCAAAAGCAGCAGAAAAGCTCTCACCTTCAGGGGTGGACAAAGGATGCCAGCACCGAACAACATTAAAGCCAAGTGCCAGGAGCTTGGAGAGACAGACAGAGATCACTCTGAAATGGCAAGTTCACTCATGACTCACTTAACATGAGCACAATTGTAAAAAATAAAAATAAAAACTCCATTTTTAGTTAACTTTTGTGTATGATGTTACAGAATGCTCTCATTTCATTCTTTGACATGGATCAGTATTATCCAGCCATTAAAAAAGAATGAAATAATGCCATTTGCAGCCACATGGATGGACCCATAGATAATTATACTGTCAGACAGAGAAAGACAGATACCATATGATATCACTCTTATGTGGAATCTAAACAAGGACACTAATGCACTTATTTACAAATCAGAAACAAAATAAGAGACATAGAAAACAAAATTATGGTTACCAGACAGGAAGGAAGAGAGAGATTTATCAGGAGTTTGGGATTAACATATACATACCACTATATAAAACAGATAAACAAGGACCTATGTATACCCCTGGGAATGGGAACTCTACTCAATATTTTGTAATAACCTATATAGTAAAGAACCTTTAGTCTTGATTTAAAAAAACCTTTACTTTATAAAAAAAAGAAAAACAAAATTTGTGCTCCTGATAACTAAATCTTGGAAAGACCTGAACTTACTTATCTTTCTGAGTTTCACTTTCCTATCTGTAAAAACAATACACTTAACCTACACACTGTGAAGAATTATCAAGAATATACTAATATTATTTGAACTCTGTTTCATGCAGTCCTGGCACACTGTAGATACTCAAAAAATGTTATAATTTTTAAAAATATTATTATGTGGTAGGCAGGTCAGGGAGATTCTAATTACAAACACATCAAAGTAAAATTATTGATCCTTCCCATCACTAGAGTGCTGTACAGATTAAAAACTAGGGCAGATAGAGGATATCAGAAAGATTTAGAAGTTTTAACAGAGCACCTAAAGAAAGCTGAGTGCCAAAGAATTGATGCTTTTGAACTGTGGTGCTGGAGAAGACTCTTGAGAGGTCCTTGGACTGAAAGGAGATCCAACCAGTCTATCCTAAAGGAAATCAACTCTGAATATTCATTGGAAGGACTGATGCTGAAGCTGAAGTTCCAATACTTTGTCCACCTGATGAGAAGAGTCGACGACTCATTGGAAAGAGCCTAATGCTGGGAAAGATTGAAGGCAGGAGGAGGGGATGACCTAGGATGAGATGGTTGGATGGCATCACCGACTCCATGGACAAGAGTTTGAGCAAACTCTTGAAGATGGTAATGGGCAGGGAAGGCTGGCGTGCTGCAGTCCATGGGATCACAAACAGTTGGACACGATTGATTGACAAAACAACAGTATAAAATAACACAAATGCAGCTCATGTAATATAATATCAAGTAAAAGAGGTAACGCTGAACAAAGACAGCCACAATTAAACTATATTGTTTGGTGATGCATAGTTGAGGGGGCAGAGCTAGAAAGCAAAGCAAGGAATTAGCAAAAAAAAAAAAAAAAAAAAAAAAAATTAGCAGGATATTGGTTCCGGCTAAAAAGTATGGGGTGGGGGCCACCATAAGGAAAGGCACGTGGGGGACTTCTGGGATGCTGGCTGTATTCTATTTCTTGATCCGGGAAGTGGTTACATCTGTGTCCCCTTTAAAACACTTGTCTCTTTTTGTGTTGTATGTTTCTCTGAATATATGTTATACTAATATTTAGCAATAAAAATTTGTAAAGGATTTCAAAAGCCTGAGGGAGATAATACAGGTTCCCAGTATAGATGTAGGGTTGCATCTCTGCATGAATTGCTAAAATTAGAGTCCAGCTGTGCCTCCGGTTAGTGTAAATATTTGTCTGTGTACCAGCCCAGAGGACTTACACCGCAGAGGTCTTATGATGTTTAATTGGAAGGCATTTGATTGGAGGTTGCCAGGATTCATTCAACACTAAATATAGTGCCCATCTAATTCCATATGACTTACACATTTAGTGCTGACCATATTAAAAATCATCTTTAAAATAGTCATGTTTACTTGATCCACCAATGTTTTCAGCTGTAGTATCTATGATTCCCAACCAAACATGGAGAAATAAATATATGTCCTAAAGGGGAAGATGAGTAATTTTCTGAGCTTTACAATGGCAATGGCTGTCATTTTGCAACTTAAAAAAAAAATCTTGAATTTATTTTGATTTAGGTGTGATTAGCCAGGAACTAAACTAAAACTTGAAGACGTCAGAAGATGAAGTTATAGTCAATGGCTTACCATTTCATTGTTTGAATTGATTCACACTATTAATACATCTAGATAAGACAGTTTTGGGTGGTGTGCCCATGTGTGCTATTTGAAGTTATAGAATATTTAGAAACAATTTGGTATCAGAGTTGATGACAACTGCTTCCACAAAACTGAATTCTTAACATGTTTTTTAATTTCCTGTGATTTACTATCTGAAAATCGACCTAACTTATTAACATAGTACTTCAAAATTAATTATTTGGATTTACTTTAATGAAGTATATCATTATGAACAAGAGTACAATTTATATGTACACTTAAAAAAATAATAACAAAACACACACTCATGTACCTACCACCCAACTTAAGAAATAGATCAAAATCTCTGTTCCTTTTCTCCTCCATAAGAGGCAAACACTATTTTGAATTTCATGACTATCACTCCATGCTTTTCTCTGAAATTTTACCAAGTGTATGTAGTACATGCAATTACTTGAAACATGTGTGTTAGTCGCTCATTCGTGTCTGACTCTGCAACCCCATGGACTGTAGCCCGCCAGTCTCCTCTGTCCATGAAATTCTTCAGGCAAGAATACTGGAGTGGGTTGCCAGTTCCTGCTCCAGAGGTTTTCAGCATTAAATAAATGAAATCATGTAGCAGCATCTTCAATAAATTTTATTTATTCAGCATTCCTTTGTTTTTATATTTACCATGTCAACGAGCGTATCTTACTTCATTCATTCTCAGTGTTCTATATGCAATTTTCTGAATATATATCATAAAGCACTGATTCTTACTCTCATGTAAAAGGTATTTGGGTTGTCTCCAGTTTGAGGGTTTTATTCTGTTACCAAAAATGATGCTATTAACATTCTTAGACATGCCTTTTGCCCACGTGCAAGTTTCTCATGATTGAATCTCTAGCAGCGGAATTCCTAGATCATTGGCACACATATCTTTAACTTGAGCAGATAATGTCAAATTGTTTTTCCCAAGTGGTTGTACACAGTTACATTCTTAAATGTCTGAATTTGCTTTTCACTCCCACTTACTCAATTATGAGTTACACAGCAATAGTAACTTTCCCTTGCAGATTCTCTTGCTTACAAGTAATAGAAGCAAACTCTGAAGCGACTTGTCAGGCTCACACCATGCTACAGAAAGGCCAAAGGTTGGCTTTAGGTGTGACCAGAAGTGGGAATTTAAATTCCATCAAGACTGTCCCTCTCGCTCTCATTTCTGCCTCCCAGTGATGCCTGCCTCATTCTCTCCAAGCAGCTTCTCCACCAAGGAAGGGACACTGTCGTCTGTAATTCCAGATTCACTTCCTTCCAATGCATCAGCTCCAGACTGAACAATCCTAATGAGAGCTGGACTGAGCCAGCCTGGGGTCCAAGCTCATTCCTTAGATTGATAATCCCTGTGACCAGTGGGTGAGGCCTTCTGATGGGGTCACAGGACCACTTATGTGGTGGACAGTTAGGAGCTTGGTTATCAAGGAAGAGGGGTGACATGGTGAGCTGATGACTGGTGTAAAATAGAAACAATGACTAAAACTGGGATGATGGCTAAATAGAATAAACCTTAGCCACACCTTACATGACGTGTAAAGTATGACACAGGATGTCACACCTGAGGACACGCCTGTCACACCCTGACTCCTCCACCACAAGAAGCCAAGGAAGGGACACCCCTCTCTCCAGATGTCTGGTGTCACTTGTGGAGGCGTCGCAAGTGGCAGACATGGGAAGAGAAGTGGCTTGGCAGCTTGAGCATATCTTCAATGGACTGAACTTCACTTGAACACACTGTTTAGCTTCTAGGGCCAGAGTAGGTTTTTAATGTAATAGGCTTAACATGGGACTGTTTTTCCTACCAATCAGAACCTAGAGGCTTCAGATAAGACTTGTTACAGACAGAAATAAAGAGGCCGCGTCCCTTTCCACATAACTACACTGCGCGGTGAGCCCACAGGGCCTTGAAGTTCCTGCCTCTGTTTTCCAGTTCAGGCGGCCCCCGCCCCGGCCCTCCTGGCTAAGGGTCCCCCAGTCTCTGCCTGGACCCTCTCTGCCTGAGCCTAGGTGTCACAGAGCCTTACCATCAGGACACCACATGGAGTCAGCATCCTTACACGTGGAAGTGAAAGACCATTGTCCAGGCATGCTTGCCATTCCCATGGACGCCAGCCTGACTTCACTGGCCAACTTGGTTTTGGGGCTGAAGACTTTCTCTGGACACCAGTGGCTACTCACAGGCACACGACAGGCTGGAAACACTGGACAATTAACATCCTTTGGGAGCAGTGCCAATGACTGTCTGGGAGACTGTCTTTTCCGAGGTGTGGGTCATCTGAGATACGTGTTCTAATGTACTCCCCAACCTCCCCAGCAAGGTTAGATGCCAGTTGCCCACATGGTAACTTGTTTGACAGCGCATCTGTGAGATAATAGAAATTCTGTATATTGGTCTCTGCCTCTGGCTCCTGGCACAGAGATCCCGAGAACCTTGTAATTTCCTAAAAGTGATAAGAGCACAGGGAACATCCCTTGCTCGAATATTTGGTCCTTGATTCTGGTTCCTGATGTAGGGCTCCTGAGAACTGTTGTAATTTCTTGGGTGATTGGAGGGTCTTTTGTTCCAGTGAGGCAACTCTGAGTGAGCTCCTAGGTGGTTCCTTGGTGGAGCTTGTCACAAGAAAGCTAGGAATTAGACAGTTAGAGGCTTGGAATTTTAGCTCTCCCCCCACATTATCTTGAGAAGGGAGAAGGACTTAAAATGGAGTTAATGATGGGTCAGGCTTACATGATGAGGCCTCCATAAAACCCCAATATCGGTGGGTTTAGAGGCTTGCAGGTTGGTGAGCACATCCACCCTGGAGGGGGGTCAGTGTAAGGCAGCCCACCTCCACCAGGACAGGAGCTCCTGTGCTCAGGACCCTCCCAGGTATTTCTTCATCTGGCTGCTCACCTGTATTCTTTAAAACATCCTTCAAATTGGTAAATGTACGTGCTTCCCTCCACTCAGTGAGCTGCTCTAGAATTAATGGAATCTGAGGAGGGCATCAGGGGAACCCTGATTGGCGGCCAAGCCAGACAGAAGTGCTGGATGCCCTGAGGATCTGCTCCTTGTAACTTGCACTCGAACAGGGCTCGGGCAGTCTCGGGGGACCAAGAACTTAACCTAGGGGATCTGACACCACCTCCAGTTGACAGGGTCAGAATTCAGTTAAATTGTGAGACACTCAGCTGGTGTCATGGAGAATTGCTTGGCACATGGCAAGGACCCCACATGTGTGGTGATCAGAAGTGTCACAGTGAAGTGTTCGGTGTGATAAGTGAAGGAGACACACAGGAGAAGGACCATGGAGGATTCCAGCACTGCACCCTTACTGGCTTTCTTCCATTATGTTTAACTTCTCCACTAACCTATTGGTGTTTCCTGGGAACATGCCCCAAGTAAATCTTCCTGTATCTAAATCCTTTCCTTGGCTTTGCCTCTGAAGGGGTACATAAGACAACAGGGAAACAAAACATAAGAGCCTCCAAAAGCATGACTGTGAAGTACCCAGATTTCCACAGGAGAGTCTGAGGTAAGCTTCTTTCAGAATCCTAAGCAGGAAACTGAGGTGAAAGCCCTTCACCCTTTCATGTAATTAGGGCAAAGCTAGGCCACATGCTTGCAGAATCTCTTCCCTCCTTCACTTCTCTCTCCTCCTTTCTATGCTGGAACACAAGCAACCTTTTGTTGGACGTTACCTATATCATATCTTCCTTCTGTTGGAAAGCAGACCTCTACTTATCTGATATAAAGATTTTCACCATCATTGGCTGAAGGTGTATCTTTTTAAAACTCCATGAGAAATCTATGTGCTGGGTCATCCAGATTCAGCCCTTGGTTGATGTGGGTAAAGAGGAGAGTGAAAATGCCAGCTTGAAACTCAATAATCAAAAAACTAAGATTGTGGCATCTGGTCCCATCACTTCATGGAAAATAGACGGGAAAAAAGTAGAAGTAGTGACAGATTTATTTTCTTGGGCTCCAAAATCACTGCAGCTGATGACTGAAGCCATGACATTAAAAGACACTTGTTCCTTGGAAGGAAAGCTATGACAAACCTAGACAGCATGTTGAAAAGCTGAGACATCACTTTGCCAATAATGATCTGTATAGTCAAAACTATGGTGTTTCCAGTGGTCATGTATGGATGTGAGAGTTGGATCATAAAGAAGGCTGAGTGACAGAGAATTGATGCTTTTGAACTGTGGTATTGGAGAAGACTCTTTAGAGGCCCTTGGACAGCAAGGAGATCAAACCAGTCAATCCTAAAGGAGATCAACCCTGAATATTCATTGGAACGACTGATGCTGAACTGAAGCTCTAATATTCTAGCTACCTGATGTGAAGAGCTGACTCACTGGAAAAGACCCTGACGCTGAGAAAGATTGAAGGTTAAAGGAAAAGGGGGCAGAAGAGGATAAGATAATTAGATAGCATCATGGACTCAATGGACATGAATTTGAGCCAACTCTGGAAGAGAGGAAAGCAGCCTTGTGTCGTGCAGTCCATGAGGTCACAGAGTTGGACACAACTGTGTCCAACTGAGCACACAAAATTCTCTCTCAAAACTTACTGAGCATTTTTCACTATTTTTTTTATTTCAGAAGCTATCACCTGTTTTTATTCTTCATTCTTTCTGAAATATCCATCTCCCTGATGGAAGCAGAGGTACTGAAGAAAAAGAGAGGAAAGAAACAAACAAAAGTGAAATGAAGAATACAGAATTTCAGGGCCTTTCCTACAAAATAGGTCAATTTCAAACAAATAGTGCATCTAATATTCAAAGAAATTAAAACCAAGTTGCCCTTCCTGACAAAATAAGCCTGAAAAACAGGTGATCAAACAAGAGATAAAGAGAGAACAGGGGATGAAAAGTGAACCTATGGATTTCAGGAATGAACTCTTCTGAATATGAAATTATTCAGGGCGGGAAGGGTGAGCCCAACTTTCTCCACTCCTGCCCCCACTCTAGCAATTTTCTTTACCCCTTCAGATTCTTCTGATTAAACAAAGACTCCACCTTCCCAGAGGGACAATCCAAAAATTTTACCAGCCCGTCTGCCCCTGTGACCACAGTCAATTTGAGCACTTTTGGTCTACTGTAAAATAGTAAAATATAGTTAAAATATATTGAGGCATCCCTAGTGGTTCAGATGGTAAGGAATCTGCCTGCAGTGCAGGAGAATTGGGTTCAATCCCTAGGTTGGAAAGATTCCTTGGAGAAGGAAATGGCTACCCAGTCCAGTATTCTTGCCTGGAGAATTCCATGGACAGAGGAGCCTGGCAGGCCACAGTCCGTGGGGTCGCAAAGAGTCAGACACAACTGAGTGACTAACACACTTTACAGAAATGAATTTCTCCTTAAACCCCCAAAAAGGAAAACAGACATGGATAAAAGCATATCCAGAAACAAAGACAATAGGCTTGAGGAAATAACAAAATGAAATGAAAAAGAACAAACATAAAATAAGGAAGAAGATGGCAGACAGGGATGGGACAACGCAAAATTATCACTGTTCTCAAAAGAGCTCACGAAATAGGGGGAGAATCAACAATATATTTGAATAAATATTCCCAAAATAAAGATTCAAATCCATAAATTACAAAGACATAGCTAAGCCAACACTTCAGAAAATTTGACTAGGACTACTTAATCAGACATATCCCAGAAAATGGATTTGAGGAGGGAAGTTGTAGTAAGTTACACAGGCAAGAAATAAGGAAGCACATGAAAATCAGCTAAAATAAGAAAGAACAAGCGAGTGTGGGAGAACAAGATGGCAGAGGAGTAGGTGGGCATGGAGAACTCTCTCTCCAAGGACGCATCAGGAATACACCTTCAGACACAGAAGTGTATGCAGAACTCCAGCTGAGAGTGGACAAGAGTACGTGATCAGTGGACAAGAATATATAGGAGCATGCAAAACTCGGCGGGATGAAGGAACTGGTGGGGAAACAGGAGTGTTAGTCGGGCTGGACCTGCCCTCAGCGGGTGGGGGTACTTAAGCAGAGGTCCTACGCGCACATCAGGGCAATTGTCTGAGTCAGAGGAGAAATAAGGCCGAGAGTGAAACAGCTGATCAGTGCAGCCTATATGGAATGAGAATCAGACAGTCCTTATCACAGCCATATATACCCTGGACAGGGACACTGGTGCCCTGGAAGGTGAGGTGGCTGGGAGCTGGTGTCTAGGGATTGTGGACTGCAGAGTGATGGATTGAGGGGTTGTGAGAGAGGAGATCATGGTGGAAAATGCCTGTGGAGGAAAGCCAGGCAGCCATGGAAGCAGGGCGATACTGCTGAGTCAGCGTAGTGGGTGGAGCCATCACCATAGCCTCTCTCTCCCCACATGCCAGCAACAGCAGCTGAACAATAGAGAGGCTGGCCCATCAAGCACCTGCCGCACTGAACTACAGAGTAGGACCCCATACAGGGTACTTCTATAAGTGACTGATGGACGGAACTACATGGTAGGACCCCACCCAGGGTGCCCCTTTAAGTGCCTGATGTGCCGATATACAGAGTAGGACCCAAGTTAGGGGGCTCCTCTATGTGCCTGATGCACTGATATACAGAGAAGGACCCCAGCCAGGAGAGCCTCTATGTGCCTGTCCACCAAACAACAGAGAAGGACCCCAGGCAAGGGAGTCCTCTAAGTGCCTGAACGGGCAGAGCTATGGAGAAAAACTGGCCGAAAAGGCCTTCTGATCATCTACAAGAGGCTCAGAAAAAGACGCTAATCGGGCGTGCAGTGGAGGCAGTCCGTGTCCCTGTACAGTTAGTGCCACCAGGGTCCCCAAAAGCCAAGTAGCTGCGCCACCGCCACACTGAACTGTCACTGGGGCAGAGCTGACGCAGGGCAAAAAAGTCTTGCATCTATGCGCGCAGCATTGCCTTGGTTGTGTTCAGCTCTTTGCAACCCTGTGGACTGTGGCCTGCCAGGCTTCTCTGTCAGAGAAGGGTTCTCCAGGCAAGAATACAGGAGTGTAGTGGCCAATACTGGTTGCCATACCCTTCTAGAGCACTGTATTTCCTGCTGCCCTAGCCGCCAACCCCCCTGAGTACCTGGTGCTGCCAGAACTCCTGCGACCCAAGCAGCCGCACCACCTCCACACCTGGCCCTCACTGGGGCAGACCCAAGTCCTCTAAGGCAGCCTCAGGAGCAAACCCCAGTGGACGACCCACATGCAGAGGTGGAAATAAATCCACAATTGAAACCCAGGGGCAGTGTGGGTAAGGAAGAAGACTCAAACCCTCCCACCATCTGTACAAGCTGCAGATTAAATCCACATGATCAACTAGGCAGACTCTGTGTCTGTGGAATATATAAAAGGCCGCTGAGAGCTCCCACAAAAGAAAATGCACTAGTTCTGATAGCCATGGACATTGGAGGCAAGACCACATAGGAGTAGGAACAGATTAAGAATCTGAGCTGCCCCCTCAGCAGGTCCAGAGATCAGCACAGTGTTGGAGGGCATCCTAGGGAGAGGAGGTGGACTGTAAATCCCAGCGAGGGAAAGGACTCTGACAGCAGTGACTCAAGAAAAACATCTATTATTCTTATTTTTTGACTTGCTCTGTAGATTCTTTTGGATTTATTTTCCTTCTTTTTCTCCCCTTCTTTTCTTCCTCTATTGTAGTTGTCAATTTTATTGGCATTAAGAAATCCAATTAAGATTTTGAGCTATTTTTTTTTCTCAGTTACATTTTTTATTGTTGTCATAATCATCTGCCTCTATGTTGGGCTTTTGCAGTTCTGTGGAGTTTCCCTTTTTTTTGCCTTTGTCTTTTCTCAATTTTAATTTTTAAACTTACTATTATTTTTTTCTACATTTATTCCTTTGCTTGTTTTCCCTACTGTTCTTTTCCCCTTGCAGTTAAACTTTAATGTATATAAATATTCTTTATCTGCCTCTATCCAACTTTGAATAACTATTCTTTCTTTCTTTTCTTTGCTTTCCTCTCAAAACATTTGTTAGTTTTATTTTCATTACTTTATTCCCCAATTGGCACCTTGCTTTAGTTTTGTTTTTCAGTTTGTGCTTAAATTAGTTTTGTTCTGGTGAATATAATTTTTGGTTTCCTTTGTTCACTGGGTCAATCTATTGTACTTTATTTTTGTTGTACTGTTTTGATTTTGCTTATGGGTGTATATGTATATATGTATATTCAGTCACACTTTCTACTGTTATAAACCTCTGCCTCTACATTGGGCTTTTGTGTTTCTGTGGAGTTTCTCTTTCTTCTTTCTTCCTCTGTTTTCTTCTTTTTTTACAGTTTTAATTTTTAATTTTTTAACCTATTATATTTTTTCCTACATTTTTTCCTTTGTTTGCCTTTCCTACTGTTCTTTTCCCTTTGCAGTTAACCTTCAATGTATAGAAATCTTCTTTACCTCTATCTAACTTTGCATAACTATTCTTTCTTTCCTTCCCTCTCAACATATTTGTTCATTTTGTTTTCATTGCTTTATTCCCCACTCGGCAACTTGCTTTAGCTTTGTTTTCCAGTTAGTGCTTAAGTCAGTTTTGTTCTTAACTAGCAAATATAATTTTTGATTTCCTTTGTTTTCTGGGTCAATCTACTGTACTTTATTTTTGCTGGACTATTTTCACTTTGCTCATGGGTGTATATGTGTATCTGCATATTCCATTATTTTAATTATTATTTGCCTGATTTTGTAACTACCATTTGTCTGGAGATCATCTTTGGTTCTCCTTTTTGGATATTGTTTTAATCTCACTTAATGCCATAACAAACCACTTGTGGAATCTTCATTCCTGACCAAAGATCAAGCTCTGAGCCTTTGGAGTGGGAGCACTGACTCCAAGACCCTAGACTACCGGAGAACTAACCCTAGGGGGTATCAAATAGTGAGAACTCACACAAAGGAAGCCACTTGAACATATGACCCAGCATCACCCAACCACCAATAGCACCCTATGCAGGACGCCTCATCTAAACAACAAAAATACAAACCCAATAATCAGCAGACAGGATTACCACCTCACTCAGCCTTGCCCATCAGAGGAAAAACAAACAAAAACTCAGCACAAATCTCACCCTATAAGAAGATTACATAAACCACTGGACCAACTTTAAAGGACAGAAACCAAAAGAAAGAAAGAATTCAACCTTGAAACCTGGGGAAAGGAAACCTCAAACACGGTAACTTAAAAAAATAATGATAATGAAAAGGCAGAGAAATACTGCACAAATGAAGGAACAAACTAGAAACACAGAAGTCCAAATAAATGAAGAGGAAATATGCAAACTACCTGGAAAAGAATTCAGAATAATGATAGTAAAGATGATCAGAAATCTTGAAAACAAAATGGAGAAAACACAAGACTCAATTAACAAAGACATAGAAGAATTAAAGAATAAACATACAGAAACAAACAACACAATTACTGAAATTGAAAATATTCTAGAAGGAATCAATATCAGAATATCTGAAGCAGAAGAATGAATCTGAGCTGGAAGATAAAATGGTGGAAATAACTTCTGAAGAGCAGAATAAAGCAAATAGAATGAAAAGAACTGAGGACAGTCTCAGAGACCATATCAAATGCACGAACATTTGCATTATAGGGGGTCCCAGAAGAAGAAGACAACAAGAAAGGGTATGAGAAAATTTTTGAAGAGATTATAGATGAAAATGTCCCCAGCATGGAAAAGGAAATAGTCAATCAAGTTCAAGAGGCCCAAAGAGTGCCATACAGGATAAACCCAAGGAGAAACTTCCAAAACACATACTAATCAAATGAACAAAGACTAAACACAATGAAAGAATATTAAAAGCAGCAAGGGAAAAGCAACAAATAACATACAAGGGAAACCCCATACATTTAACAGCTGATCTTTCAGCTGAAACTCTGAAGGCCAGAAGGGAATGGCAGGATATATTTAAAGTATTGAAAGGGGAAAACCTACAAACAACATTACTGTACCCAGCAAAGATCTCATTCAGAATTGATGGAGAAATAAAAAGCTTTTCAGACAAGCAAAAGTTAAGAGAATTCAGCACCACCAAACCAGCTTTACAACAAATGTTAAAGGGATTTAGATAGTTAAGAAATAAAAGGGAAGAAAAAAGATCTACAAAATTGACCCCCAAAATTAAGAAAGTGGCAATAAGAACATATATATCAATAATTACTTTAAATGTAAATGGATTGAATGCTCCAACCAAAAGACACAGACTGGCTGAATATATACAAAAACAAGACCCATATATATGCTGTCTACAAGAAACCCAGTTCAGACCTCAAGACACATATAGACTGAAAGTGAGAGGATGGAAAAATATATTCCATGCAAATGGGAAGTAAAAGAAAGCTGGAGTAGCAATCCTCATATCAGACAAAACAGACCTTAAAATAAAGATTACCAGAGATAAGGAAGGACACTACATAATTATCAAGGGATCAATCCAAGAGGAAGACATAACAGTTGTAAATATCTATGCGCCCAACATAGGAGCACCTCAATACATAAGGTAAACATTAACAGATATAAAAGGAGAAGTTGACAGTAACACAATAATAATAGGAAACTTTAACACCACACTCACACCAAAGGACAGATCATCAAAACAGAAAATTCATAAGGAAACATAAGTCTTAAATGATACATTAGATGAGATGGATCTCATTGATATTTTCAGGACATTCCATCCAAATGCAGAAGAATACACCTTCTTCTAAAATGGACATGGACCATTCTCTGGAAGAGACCACATCTTGGGTCACAAATCAAACCTCAGTAAATTTAAGAAAACTGAAATGGTATCAAGCATCTTCTTGGACCACAGTGCTATGAGACTAGATATCAATTGCAAGAAAAAAAGTGTAAGAAACACAGACACATGGAGACTAAACGACACGTTTCTAAATAACCAAAAGGTTACTGAAGAAATCAAAAGGGAAATCAAAGAACTTCTAGAAGCAAATGACAATGAAAACATGACAACTCAAAACCTATGGGATGCAACAAAAGCAGTCCTAAGAGGGAAATTTACAGCAATACAATCCTACCTCAAGAAACAAGAAAAACATCAAATACACAACCTAACTTTACACCTAAAACAACTGGAAAAAGAAGAACGAAAAAATCCCCAAAATTGGTAGAAGGAAAGAAATCATAAAGATCTGAGCAGAAATAAATGAAAGAGAAATGAAAGAAACAATAGTAAAGATTAATAAAACTAAAAGCTGGTTCTTTGAGAAGATGAACAAAATTGACAAACATTTAGCCAGACTCATCAAAAAAAAAGAGAGAAGAATCAAATCAACAAAATTAGAAATGAAAATGGAGAGGTTACAACATACAATGCAGAAATACAAAGGATAATAAGAGAATATTATGAACAATTAAATGGCAATAAAATAGATAACCTGGAAGAAATGGACAGATTCTTAGAAAAGTTCAGTCTTCCCAGACTGAGCCAGGAAGAAATAGAAATTATAAACAACCCAATTACAAGCACTGAAATTGAAGCTTTGATTTAAAACCTCCCAAAAACCAAAAGCCCAGGACCAGATGGCTTCACAGGAGAATTCTACCAAACATTTAGAGAAAAGCTAATGCCGATCCTTCTAAAACTCTTTCAAAAAATTGCAGAGGAACACTTTCAAATTCATTCTATGAGGCCAACATCACCCTGATACCAAAACCAGACAAAGACAACACAAAAAAGAAAACTACAGGCCAATATCACTGATGAACATAGATGCAAAAATCCTTAACAAAATTCTAGCAAACAGAATTCAGAAACACATCAAAAAGCTCATATACCATGATCAAGCTGGGTTTATTCCAGGAATGCAAGGATTCATCAATATATGCAAATCAATCAATGTAGTACACCATATTAACAAACAGAAATATAAAAATCATATGATCATCTCAACAGATGCAGAAAAGGCCTTGACAAAATTCAGCACCCATTTATGATTAAAACTCTTCAAAAACTGGGCATAGAAGGAACCTATCTCAACATAGTAAAGGCCATATATGATAAGCCTACAGCAAACATCATTCTCAATGGTGAAAAACTGAAAGCATTCCCCCTAAGATCAGGAACAAGACAAGAGTATCCTCTCTTTGCCCACTATTATTCAACACAGTTCTGGAAGTCCTGGCTACTGCAATCAAAGAAAAAGAAATAAAAGGAATCCAGACTGGAAAAGAAGTAAAGCTCTCACTGTTTGCAGATGACATGATACTTAACATAGGAAACCCTAAAGATAGTATCAGAAAATTACTCAAGCTGATCAGTGAATTTAGCAAACTTGCAGGATACAAAATTAATACACAGAAGTCACTTGCATTACTATATGCTAACAATGAAAAATCAGAAAGAGAAATTAAGGAATCAATCCCACTCACCATTACAACAAAAAGAATTAAATATCTAGGAATAAACTTACACAGAGAGACAAAAGAATTGTACACAGAAAAGTATAAGACACTGATGAAAGAAATCAAAGATGACATAAACAGATGGAGAGATATTCCATGTTCCTGGGTAGGAAGAATCGATATTGTGAAAATGACTATACTACCAAACACAATCTACAGATTTAATGCAATCTGTATCAAATTACCATGGCATTTTTTTCACGGAACTAGAACAAAAAATTTCACAGTTCATACAGAAACACAAAAAACTCCAAATAACCAAAGCAGTCTTGAGAAAGAATGGAGCTGGAGGAATTAACTTTCCTGACTTCAGATAATACTACAAAGCTACAATCATCAAAACAGTATGGTTCTGGCACAAAAACAGAAATATAGACCATAGAACAAGATAGAAAGCCCAGAGATAATCCCATGCACCTATGGGTACCTTATTTTTGACAAAGGAGGCAAGAACATACAATGGAGCAAAGACAGCCTCTTCAAAAAATGGTACTGGGAAAACTGGACAGCTATAAGTAAAAGAATGAAATTAAAATAATTCCTAACACCATACACAAAGATAAACTCAAAATGGATCAAATACCTAAATGTAAGACCAGAAACTATAAAACTCTTAGAGGAAAACATGGGCAGAACACTCAACAAAATAAATCAAATAAGATCCTCTATGACCCACCTCCTAGACTAATGGAAATAAAAACAAAAGTAAACAAGTGGGACCTGATTAAACTTAAAAGCTTTTGCACAGCAAAGGAAACTATAAGCAAGGTGAAAAGACAACCCTCAGAATGGGAGAAAATAATAGCAAATGAAACAACTGACAAAGGATTCATTTCCAAAATATACCAGCAGCTCATACAACTCAATACCAGAAAAACAAACAACCCAATTAAAAAGTGGGAAAAAAAACCCTAAGCAGACATTTCTCCAAAGAAGACATACAGATGGCTAACAAACACATAAAAAGATGTTCAACATCCCTCATTATTAGAGAAATGCAAATGAAAACTATGATGAGATATTACCTCACACTGGTCAGAATGGCTCCCATCAAAAATTCTACAAATAATAGATGCTGGAGAGGGTGTAGAGAAAAGGGAATGCTTTTGCACTTTTTGCACTGTATGTAAATTGATACAATCATTATGGAAGATAGTATAGAGATTCCTTAAAAAACTAGGAATAAAACCACCATATGACCGAGGAACCCCAGTCATAGGCATAAACCCTGAGAAAACCAAAATTGAAAGAGACTTATATATCCCAATGTTCATGCAGCACTGTTTACAATAGCTAGAGCACAGAAGGAACCTAGTTGTCCACTGACAGATGAATAAATAAAGAAATTGTGGTACATATACACAATAGAATATTACTCAGCCGTAAAAAGGAACACATCCAAGTCAGTTCTAATGAGCTGGATGAACCTAGAACCTATTATACAGAGTAAAGGGAGTCAGAAAGAGAAAGATAAATACTGTATTCTAATGCATTGATCGGAGAAGGCAATGGCACCCCACTTCAGTACTCTTGCCTGGAAAATCCCATGGATGGAAGAGCCTGGTAGGCTGCAGCCCATGGGGTTGCTAAGAGTTGGACACGACTGAGCGACTTCACTTTCACTTTTCACTTTCATGCATTGGAGAAGGAAATGGCAACCCACTCCAGTGTTCTTGCCTGGAGAATCCCAGGGACAGGAGAGCCTGGTGGGCTGATGTCTATGGGGTCACACAGAGTCGGACACGACTGAAGCGACTTAGCAGCAGCAGCAACGCATATATATGGAATCTAAAAAAATGGTACTAAAGAATTTATTTACAGGGCAGCAATGGAGAAACAGACATAGAGAACAGACTTATGGACATGGGGTGAGGGGAGGAGAGGATAAGATGTATGGAAAGAGTAACATGGAAACTTACATTACCATATGTAAAATAGATAGCCAATGAGAATTTGCTGTATGTCTCAGGAAACTCAAACAGGGGCTTCTGTATCAACCTAGCAGGATGGGATGGGGCGGGAGATGGGAGAGAGTTTTAAAACGGAGGGGATATATGTATTCCTATGAATGATTCATGTTGAGGTTTGACAGAAAACAGCAAAACTGTGTAAAGCAATTATCCTTCAATAAAAAATAAATTAATTAATAAAGGAAAATAAAGAATAGGAGGAAATGAATTCAGGATATTTAGGGTCCTGACATGCTGAAAGGTGGACTTCCCAGGTGGCTCAGTGGTAAAGAATCTGGCTGCAATGCAGGAGACCTGGGTTTGATCCCTGGGTCAGGAAGGTCCCCTGGAGGAGGGCATGGCAACCCACTTTAGCACTCTTGCCTAGAGAATCTCATGGTCAGAGGATCCTGGCAGGCTGCAGTCTATAGGGTCGCAAAGTGTCAGACACGACTGAAATGACTAAGCAGCAGCAGCAGCATGTTGGAAGGCAGCAGAGAGTGGTTGTTGAAAGCCTGAAAGCTGGCTGTGTAATTAGACCCCAGCCCTACCCTTTATTACCCTGTCTCCTGACATTGTTTTGCCTCTCTGTGCCTCAGCTTTCTTACCTTTAAGATATTGGTGGCAGAGGTCCCTGGTGGTCCAGTGATTAAGAATCTACCTTCCAATGCAGGGGACACAGGTTTGATCCCTAGTGGAGGAACTAAGATCCCACATGCTGCAGGACAATTGAGCCCAAGGGCTGCAACTAGAAAGAAGCCCTTGCACTGCAACACAAGATCCTGCATGCCACAACTGAGACCCTATGCAGCCAAATAAATATGTACTTTTAAAATAAGTAAATAAAATGGTACTTTAAAATAAATAAATAAAAATAATAGCCAGTAATAGCCACCTGCAGAATACAGTAATGATGAAGATTAAGATGATACATTAAATCCTCTTAGAAAAATGCCCAGCCCATATTAAGCACAATTAATTATTATTAAATCACAGAACTTGGTAATTTTCTGAAAGTAGAGAGTCAGAGCAAGGGAAGAGATCAATATGACTTCTAGGCTTCAAGCCTGGACATTCATAGCCCCATTCATTATCAAGGAGAATACCGAAGATAAGATTATAAAAGTGTCCCCAACTATGGATTCATTTTGAACATTTTATGATGGAGGCATCTTTGGACAGATGAGTAGAGCTCTTGGGAGAGCAGTCAGGGCTAGAGCCAGATGCAGACATCTTTAGTGAGCGCGTGAAGCCAGGGATGTGGGTGAGATCTCGTTTGTGAGGCACCCAGGAGAGAAGGAAAGGGTAAGCACTGAACTGCAGGACATCCTCACCTGGGGCCTGGGCAGAGGGCTAAGGGCTGTGATGAGGGGCCAGTGGAGAACAAAGGGAGAAGGAAATGGCAACCCACTCCAGGATTCTTGCCTGGAGAATCCTGTGGACAGAGGAGCCTGGTGGGCTGCCGCACATAGGGGTCGCACAGAGTCGGACACTACTGAAGCGACTTAGCACGCATGCGTGCATTGGAGAAGGAAATGGCAACCCACTCCAGTGTTCTTGCCTGGAGAATCCCAGGGATGGAGGAGCCTGATGGGCTGCCGTCTGTGGGGTCGCACAGGGTCAGACACGACTGAAGCGACTTAGCAGCAGCAGCAGCAGCAGCAGCAGCAGCAGCAGCAGCAGCAGCAGCAGCAGCAGCAGCAGCAGCAGCAGCAGAACAAAGACGAGGCGGATAGTGATGCCGCACAGCACTGGGGCTTTGGAGAGCCTGTGATCGGGAACACAGATAAATGGCTAACCTCCATCCAAAGAACGACACTCCTCCCATGAGAAAGAAAATCCTGAGGATATGTGTGGGAGCCGGTAAGTGAAGTGTGTAGACTGTCACTGGTAAAGCTGAAGAGAGTTTCCATCTGGTGCTTCAGTTTTGTCTATAAAGTAAGAGCAAGGCCACCTGTGGCCACATACAGGAAGTCAGTGCAGAAGTGGAGCTTAGGGTCAGCTAATGATGAGAGGGTGGTCGGAGGTGTCCCTTCTCAAAGGGGGGAAAAAAAAATCCTCATCAAGGATTCAGCAGACATGCAATGAAAAGTATGAGCTCTAGTATTGCAAGCAAAAAATTTTTTGGCCAGAGATTTTTCTCAGCAATTTTTCCAGTGTTCTGAATGTAGGAACAAGAGCCAAGATGGAGAATTTGAGGTAAGATGTGGCATGCAAAATTTGTTACATGGCTACTTTTGCCATAAAACAAAGTATAAAATAACTAAATTGAGTCCTTTTCAAGATTTACCTGGGACTGGAGCATTGGCTTAGAATACAAAATACCTGTATCCAGCTTCATATCCCTATTGTCTATTGAAAGGATTTTAATCCTTTAATAAAATCACTCATAACATACAATGGAAAGTATTTCCTAGAATTTTTTAAAACTAATGAGAAGGAAGCTTGAATATGCTGATTAACATGTAAGCGAGTTATTGGAAAAGGAACGATTATTGTTTTAATATCCTCTCAGTTACTCTAAAAGATTCCAAAACTGATTGTATAACACGCTATATAAAGTAGAAGGCTTAGTCATAGAATCATCAGTCTCATACCTGGGTTTTCATACTTAGGATAAACATCTGGAGGATTTTTTATCCTCCAGCTGAATGGCTTAAAACTCCCATAAATGTCACTACACAGCATAAAAAAGACATCTTAGATATAATTATTTCAAGTCGTTTATACAGATAAATGCATTTCTGTTCACTTTCAGCACTCAGTAGTTGTAAATTGGAGTATAACTAGGAAATCATTTCCATGATCATATTAAAGATACAATTTATTAAATACTTTAAATATCATTCACAAAACAACATTAGGGCATAAAAGTGACAGTAGAGCTCTCTAATCAAAGAATCATTACTTCACCTCTTTTCAAGGATTTGGTTGTCTATACGAAAAAATAGTTCAAAAAAATGGGTATACAAAAAATTATGTTAAAGAAATGGGTCACTTCAACAATTTGTTGAAGTACAATGAATCAAACTGAGGCCAAAAACAAAAAGATGAGACTAAAGATTCGCCATAGCAAGTGGATAAATGCAAGTAAGAGGTGCATTTTATAAGCAAACTTGTAAGGCAACTTCTGCAAAATAAACAAGCTCTTAACAATGAGTATATGAAGAGCCGCCTCTGGACATCAGTTTCAGACCCACATCTATCAGCTCTGGAAGCCTCAGAGGGCTCTCCACCAGAGAGAAGCCCAAAACTGGAGCACCCCTTTAGGTCCCTTCTCTTCATTTCATTCCTTCTGTGACTCTTTATCTGAAAACAAGTCAGGTCAAATGAAAAACAGTGAAGGTTCATGTGGGTGAGTTCATGATAAGAGAGCAGAGGTGTTCTGTGTCTAGAAGAAGAAACACAGGTCCTGAGAGCTAGCTGCTGCTGCTGCTGCTGCTAAGTCGCTTCAGTCGTGTCCGACTCTGTGTGACCCCAAAGACGGCAGCCCACCAGGCTCCCCCGTCCCTGGGATTCTCCAGGCAAGAACACTGGAGTGGGTTGCCATTTCCTTCTCCAATACATGAAACCGAAAAGTGAAAGTGAAGTTGCTCAGTCGTGTCCAACTCTTAGCAACCCCATGGGCTGCAGCCTACTAGGCTCCTCCATCCATAGGATTTTCCAGGCAAGAGTGCTGGAGTAGGTTGCCATTGCCTTCTCCAGAGAGCTAGACTGAGAAGATAATAAATTAGCTAGGAGTGGCGGGGGAAGACCCTTTCTCCTCAGCATCATGGTGTTTGCCTGTGTGGCATGAGATGACTTCTGAATGCTTCTGGCTGGCACCATGTGCATTAGATGTGGGTATAAACAATCTTCAGAATCATGTTCTAAGTGGATATCATATCATAAAATACCAGTGGCTCTCTAATAACTCATCACATATGCATCACCTGTACTCATTATAGAGAGAGAAACTCCCTCTGATTTGGCTACAGTGGAATATGAAACATGTCTTTTTTATTCTACGAGAACTCATTTTTCTTTACTAGATTCTCTTACTAAAGGGAAATCAAAACTTGTTTTTCTGAAATCTATACAACTGATCCTTTGTCAGTTCCTTACTGCTATTATTTCAATTTACGAAAGTTGCAATGCGAAGACAACTTAGGTTACAATGATATTTGGAGATGAGAGCACTGACAATCCTTGGATATGTTTGAAAACCGGCAAATATGTGGCTCTCAGCTACTTTCGCTACCTTATTTGATGCCTCGTCAACTAAACTGGGTGCTCCTGTTCTATTATTCCCAACTTTTATTATACAAACCATTTTAATAAATTATTTAGCCTCTATTGTTCTAAGTTCTTGGATTTATTTTTACATCACAATTCTCTAGTTTCCAGTATGTTATTTCCTGTTATGAAAGGATTCAAAGTAGTTTGTTTTTTATTGTTTTTCAAAGACAGGGAGGCTGGCCAGTGTTACGTGGGGATGTTTCACAATGCTACTTCCTTCCTACACACACACACACACTCACAGGCCCCAGGTAAAAAGTTGCCAAATTATTTGAAGTCTTCAAATCACCCTTTCTGGCTCTTCTTTCCTCCTTTGGAAGCACGTCCTGCCCTTGAATTGTACTGGGTCCTGAATTCTCCCCTTTTCCTTACAGAGAGCCTGGCCAGGGTCACAGCTCCCCACGCTCCTGGGTGACAGTGGGCCACTTCTCCCAGAACCAGAACACACTCACTGTCTAGCAAAGCAAAGGGAAGAGGCAGGCTGGCCTCTCCACTGGCAGCCTCAGTCTTTCTGGGACACCAGGGTTTCTCCTTCCTACAAGTTACATCCTGTCTGTAGCCAGACTGGCCCAACAACAAGGCTGTATCTGTTAAAAGGAAACTTGCCCCAAAGGGTATGCGTTGGAGCAGAGGGGTGTGGGGGAGGGGAGAGGTGCAATAGGAAAGTGAATTTTCAAAGAGTTAAAATCTAGCCTATCAAAATTTCATAATACTCAGTCAAGTAAATCCTTTTTTCTTTTTTACTGATATTTTGTTCTAGAAGATAACAATATTAGCATATTCTAGAAAAGAAAAACTTGACTTTAATAAAATATTAAATGAAAGATGCATGATTAACTGTTATTGACAAAAACATTATTTTGAAGTTACCTCTTATACCAAGGCAATGGCACCCCATTCCAGTACCCTTGCCTGGAAAATCCCATGGACAGAGGAGCCTGGTGGGCTACAGTCCATGGGATCGCTAAGAGTTGGACACGACTGAGTGACTTCACTTTCACTTTTCACTTTCATGCATTGGAGAAGGAAATGGCAACCCACTCCAGTGTTCTTGCCTGGAGAATCCCAGGGATGGGGCAGCCTGGTGGGCTGCCGTCTATGGGGTCGCACAGAGTCGGACACGACTGAAGTGACTTAGCAGCAGCAGCAGCATGTACTTAGGTTTAATGAAGTCTTAAATATATAGAATTATTTCATAGACACATTAAGAAAACATGAAACAGGTGACTAGATGGAGTTGAAAAAGATGCTCTCAAATATCTTATATTGTCCATGCCTTATATACATTGGGTTTTTTATGTTAGAGTGTTTGTTACCCTATTCAGGATACAGTGGCTTTTTAAAATAGAAATATAGTTGATTTACATTGTTGTATTAGTTTCAGATATACAGCAAAGTGATTCAGTTAGGAATATACATATATATTCTTTTTCAGATTTTTTTCCCTGATAGGTTATTATAAAATATTGAGTATAGGTCCCCGTGCTATATAACAGGACCTGGTATAATACAGTGACTTTTACTAGGACTTGTGAAATGATTTTTTTTCTAGTTTGTGGGATAATTTATTGTGGAACAGCTGAAAAGTTTCTCTAGTTTACTAATACTTCAAAGCATAATTTGTTTTCTCAGGAAAAGAACTGGAAAGATTGGCCCTAAATTTAAAATGTCACTCTGGTAGTTTAGTGTTCAAAAATTAGTAACTACATGGAGTTACCAGTGATGTTTTAAAATTCATATTTTGGCTATATGTACAGGGTTTGGTTTTTTTTATTTTGGCAAGACCATGGTAAGATACCAAAGTGATCTGAGTCTTCATTCCAAAATGTTTCCCCAAATAATTTCTGAACCATATGGCAGAAATTTGATACAGATGACTAAATTTGCTCTCATGTTTCATTATTGTTCACAGTGAAACCAATGAGAGAGCTAGACTTTAGGTACTAATTAATACCATAGAAATATGATCTTACATAAGACTTTTAGAGATACCATCTTTAAGTACTCTTACTCTTAAAAAAATAAAATAAAAAGCAAAGATCATAGATGAAGGGAAGAAACAGATTGAGTGACACTATATGCCAGCCAGATACTAGGCTAGACACTTCACATACCGTAGGTCATTCAGCAGTATGATTAGATAGGAAGTTTTTTAAGCGGTGGAAATTTTCTTTTTCTAAACCTGTATAGCTCTTTTTAATTGAACTAATACTCTATTTACAATGTTGTGTTAATTTCTGCTGTACAGCATAGTGATTCCATTATACACACACACACATATATATATATACATTCTTTTTCTTATTCTTTTTTATGGTTTTTCACAGGATGTTGACTAGTTCTCTATGCTATAGAGTGCTATAAGCAGGCCCTTGTTGTTTATCCATCCTATGTATAATAGTTTGCATCTGCTAATCCCGAATAATCAGTCCATCTGTCCCCCATCCCTCTTGCTCTGGGCAACCACAAGCCTCTTCTCTATGTCCATGAGACTCTTTCTGTTTGTAGCTGAGTTCACTTCTGTCACAGTTGAGATTCCCCATATAGGCAATATTATATGATGTTTGTTTTTCTTTGTCTGACTTGCTTTACTTAGTATGACAATCTCTAGGCCCCCAAGATGCTGCAAATGGCATTATTTCATTCTTTTCTATTGCTGAATAATATTCCATTGTATATAAATACAAGGGAACAGTATATATTCCATATATTGGTGTGTGTGTGTGTGTATATATATATATATACACCACATCCTCTTTATCCATTCCTCTGTCAGTGAATATTTGGGTTGCCTCCGCATCTTGGCTATTGCAAATAGTGCTGCAGTGAACAATGAGGAGCATGCCTCCTTTTGAATTGCAGTTTTGTCCAGCTATATGCCCTGGAGTGGGATCGTGGATCCTGAGCCAGCATAACTCTTGACCCACATGTCATAATGCAGAGATTATTTGCTCTGCCCTATGCTCCTCTTGCACAAGATTTTCTCTTGTTCAAGTCCTATTTCTGGAATCTTCAGCTGCCTCAGGCTTGATGCGGGACAGTCTCTGAAGGACTAGGCTAGTACATCAACTCACCTTTCAAAATATTCCCAGTACAGGCCACACCTTCAGTTCCCAGGTACCTAATGACTCATGCCCCTCCCCCAGCCTACTGAGTAGGATATCAAAGCCTCCTTTATCTCTTTGGGTGGATACAGAGTCATTAAGCTTAAACATGCCCTTTGCCAATAGATTTGAGGGTTGGGTTTAGTTATTAACTCGGGGGAGCCTCCACCCAGCTAACTATTCTAGGAAATAATTGGGTGAGTCAGGTGTTTTTCTATTCATATTTCAGCAAACCAGTAATCCCAGAGCACTGTGCTGAAGGCTGAATGTCCTGGAAACCTTGCCATCATGTCTCCATCATGACACAAACTCTGAGGATAACAGGAGAAAAGTACATTGTCAACAGAACTATGTTTTATTGTTTTTAAATAGCATTGCCTTATTTGTTATAAAGGGTCAGTAAGTGTTTGTCCATCTCACCACTGATGAGGCTGTGAGCTGTTACCGTAAGGCACAGTGCAGCACCTTCACTGAATGGGGGACAGGAAGTGAGTGTCTGTGTTTAAGTGGGACCACAACCCGAGACGTGCCTCCTCTGCCTGGAAGACAAACAGCATCGGGAGCATCTGCCCTCTTTCCACCCAGAGAAAAGCCTAGCCTCCCTGGTGTGCTTTCCTTACGGCAGCCTGCGGTGTGACTGTGCAGGCAAGACAGCTCTGGGACACTCTTCCCACCAGCCAGGCACACACCTGACTCAGAGCAGAACCTGGAGGCCAGGAGGAGGAAGACAACAGCAAGGCAGCACCTCTCCTTGATCATCAGGGCAAACACAATAATTGCTCACCTGCTCAGGACCTGAGGATGCTTGTAATTCATAGAACACCACGAAGGGGACCTCACTTCTGAAATATAAGGACACGAGGGAAGTTTAATCCTCTGCAGGAAAAACATTCTCCTGAAATCAAATAAGTTAATTTTGTGTTCAGTACTTTATTGTGCAGTAGGTACTGAGCTAAACACCTTATATGCTTTTGCAATGAACAAAGCTCACAATTCCAAAACGTTGCTGTTCTTTCACCATTTTACAGAGGAAAAAAGTTTGGATAGTAACTTGCCCAGAGTTCCACAGCTGAGCCAAAATTTAAAGCAAAGTTTTGTTTGTTTTTAAGAGCCAAAACTATTGACAAGTGTATTATATTGCCTATTAGTAACCGTTTAAATAAAACTAATGTGACTAGCATGCAGCCTGCATATCTAAGCTTAAAATTACTCGGTATTATATATATATATGTATATAAGGGGCTTCCCTGATGGCTCAGATGGTAAAGAATCCACTTGCAATGCAGGAGACATAAGTTTGATCCCTGCATTGGGAAGATTCCCTGGAAAAGGAAGTGTCAACCCACTCCAGTATTCTTGTCTGGAGAGTTCCACGGACAGAGGAACCTAGCAGACTATAGTCCATGGGGTCACAAAGAGTTGGACATGAGCGGGTGACTAACACTTTCACTTTCACATATATATAATAGCATATTTTGGTATAAAAATTTTATAATTAAAAAAACCATAAAATGAAACTTTCAAAGTAGATATTCTACCACAATAAGAAATAACTCTCAAAACATGGGTAAAATTCATAATACCAGCAACATCAAGATTCAGTTCAAACAAAAGCTTTACAGACAAGCAAAAGCTAAAAGAATTCAGCATCAGCAAAACAGCTTTGCAACATATTCTAAAGGAACTTCTCTAGATAAAAAACAAAAGGCCACACCTAGAAAGAATAAAATTACAAAATTAAAAACTCACTGGTAAAGGAAACATACAATAAAGGTAGGAAATCTTTCACACACAAAGATAGGAGGGAAGTTAAAAGACATAAGTAGTAAAATCATCTGTACAAATGCGTGGTTTTAGAAATGGATTTGAAATTGAGATCAGTAATTTAAAACAATCCCAGGTGGCTTAGTGGTAAAGAATCTGCCTACAAGTGCAAGAGACATGGGTTCAATCCCTAGGTCAGGAAAATCCCTTGGAGGAGGAAATGGCAACCCACATCAGTATTCTTGCTTGGGAAATCCCATGGACAGAGGAGCCTGGTGGGCTACAGTCCATGGGTTGCAAAGAGTCAGATACAACTAAGTATACACACATGCACGTGTAGACCACTACACGAAAACCTCATAGTAGCCAAAATGCAAACCATTGAGAATCACAAAGGGAAAAAAAACAGATTAAGATTTGACAAAAATGGATGTGAAGGCTCAGGCATTTTTTCTACTTCTCTCCGTATTTTTATATAAGTGTGAAATATTTTACATGGAAATGCATTTGTAAAAAAGTAAGTCCCTCAATACCTGTCTGGCGAAAATTCTGGCCATAATTCTTACCTTGATGATGCCTTGAGTAACCACAGGGGTAACGTGGGATGTACTGTCCACCTCATCACTACAGGCCTTTGCCGTCTTCATATGTGACCTCTGAGGCTACCAGAGAACTAACATCTGACCAGCAGACAGGGAGAGAGAGAAAATCACACATGGGAAACTTCTGTTATGGGCTAGGTCAGGAAATGGTACCCATCACTTTCACTAACATCCTGCTGATAGAACTTAGTCACATGGTTGCTTCTACTATGGGAGGCTGGAAATGTGAAGTAACATGTACCAGGAGGAGAGAGAAATAGGATTAAACAGCGAAGCAACCTTCCCTGGTCTATCCTACCTGGGCATGACATAGTCTTTCACTCGTCTTCCCTACTTACCCCTTCAAAAGAAAACAGTTCAAAATCCTATTCAGTCACTGTATCCAACTCAGGATCAAGGATCTCCAAGCGAGGCTCTTTTTCCATCAGGTAAAGATGCTGCCTGCGAATCTGAACAACTATAAATTATGATAAATTATCTTCCTATCTCCCTCCCTGAAATGTACAAGAATCTGAACACCTATAAATGACAAATTATCTTCCTATCTCCCTCCCTGAAATATACAAGAATCTGAACACCTATAAATGACAAATTATCTTCCTATCTCCCTCCCTTAAATATACATGCAATTCATCACTGCGTTAACAAGGCGCTTCACTTCATATACACAACTACTTTTTGTTTTTCATCCTCATCCTATTATTTTGGTTCTTTTGCCATCATAAAGGGTTGTTTCTGCTGAAAAGAACAAGAAACAAACAACCTAAAAGCTCATATCTAAACAACTTTGATCTCTACTGGGTGATGAGTAGTAATTCTCATCTCTGTAAAAGCCAACTAAAGTCACCTTCCTTAAACACCTTTCCTGACCCCATGAGCCCCAGGCACCTTTTGCTCCTTCTGCCTTTATCATTCCCATCTGTGATTCAGACTTTAGAAGCCTGTAGAGGGCTTGCTAAGAAATCTACACTTGACCCTAGATAGCTACCAAAGAATTTTCACACAAGCTTGACAACAATGAAATTTGCAGTTAGAAAATTCACTGGGAGATGCCTTGAAGGGGCATCAACTGAAAGTTGCAGATATTCAGAGTAAACTAAAATAACAAAAAGAAACAGAAGAAGAAAAAACAGAAGGGCTGATCGGCGGCTTTGTTATTATCAGTGAAATAGAGACAGTTTTGGACAAATGACTCAAGGGACCTTGAACATATCAGCTGCAGAATGTCAAAGCTCTTTTACTTGCTTGTGGACAGAAAGAAGGAGATGGGCTAAATAACAGTATCTTTATCAAATTTGAAAATCCTCAATTTAAAATCTTGTGCTGTCTACCTGTAAGAAAGCCAGATTATTCATTTGTTTACAAAAGATTCATTCGCTGATTTCAAGCAGGACTAGTTTTATTGCCCTGATATTGTGCTGTGTCTGTGCAGTGTGCTAAGTTGCTCAGTTGTGTCCAACTGTTTGTGACCAAATGGACTGTGGCCCACCAGGCCCCTTTGTCCATGGGATTTTCCAAATAAGAATACTAGAGTGGATTGTCATGCCCTCCTCCAGGGGATCTTCCTGACCTAGGGACTGAACCTTATGACTTACATCTCTTACATTGGCAGGTGGGTTCTTCACCGCTAAGTATTAATTTCTTAAGGATTAAAAAATAGGTAAGTGAGTTCTATTTCAGTTTTTCTCAGAGGCCCAGAATTTTAAAGTAAATATCACCTTAACGTGCATTCTTAATGAGTTATTTCATGAAATGAAACAAAGTATGTGACAGCATAAATACAAAAGAGAACATTCACTGAAGCCCATTCTGTGCAAGGCACTATGTCATGGAAGGAAGAACAAAACATGGTTTCTACCTTAAAGGAATCTTTAAGTCATGTAAAACTCAAAGGAAGATTAACGTCTTCCTGTTTCAGGACCCTACATGTGAAGTGTTACCTAGGGAACTGGAAGTTCCGTTATTTTAGTAAGAGACTAGAAAACCTTAAGTCCTTGTCTTACTCTGTTTGGACTACTATAACAAAATACCATAAACTAGGTAACTTGTAAACAATATAAAATTATTTCTCATAGTTATCGAACCTAGAAGTCTAAGACACTATCAGCTTCAGTGTCTGGTGAGCGCCCTCTTCCTGGTTCACAGATGGCATCCTTTCACTCTGCCCTTGCATTGTGGGAAGGAAAAGGGTGCCTTCTTGGGCTGCTTTTATAAGGGTCTTGAGAGAGCATTATGAAAAACTGTATGCCAATAGATTTGACAACTTAATGAAATTAACAAATTTTTCTTGAAAAACACAGATTATCAAAGCTTACTGAAGATAAAACCGATAACTGCCTTAAATCTATAAAAAAATTAAGAACATAAATTTGTCGTTAAAACGTTTTTCTCACCAAGAAAACCTCAGGCCCAGATGCTTCACTGGGGAATTCTACCTAACATTTAAGGAAGAAATAAAAATATCAATTCTATGCAAACTCTTCCAGAATATTGATGAGGAAGGAGTATTCCACAACTCATTTTATGAAGTTAGTATCACCCTTATACTAAAACAAGACAAGCACTTCCCTGGTGGCTCAGAGGGTAAACAATCTGCCTGCAGTGCAGGAGACCAGGGTTCAATCCCTGGGTTGGGAAGATCCCCTGGAGAAGGGAATAGCAACCTACCCCACCAGTATTTTTTTTTAATTTTTAATTTTTACTTTATTTTATTTTACAATACTGTATTGGTTTTGCCATACATTGACATGAATCCACCACGGGTGTACATGCGATCCCAAACATGAACCCCCCTCCCACCTCCCTCCCCACAACATCCCTCTGGGTCATCCCCGTGCACCAGCCCCAAGCATGCTGTATCCTGCATCAGACATAGACTGGCGATTCGATTCTTACATGATAGTATACATGTTTCAATGCCATTCTCCCAAATCATCCCACCCTCTCCCTCTCCCGCAGAGTCCAAAAGTCCATTCTAAACATCTGTGTCTCTTTTGCTGTCTCACATACAGGGTTATCATGACCATCTTTCTAAATTCCATATATATGTGTTAGTATACTGTATTGGTGTTTTTCTTTCTGGCTTACTTCACTCTGTATAATCGGCTCCAGTTTCATCCATCTCAACAGAACTGATTCAAATGTATTCTTTTTAACGGCTGAGTAATACTCCATTGTGTATATATACCACAGCTTTCTTATCCATTCATCTGCAGATGGACATCTAGGTTGTTTCCATGTCCTGGCTATTATAAACAGTGCTGCGATGAACATTGGGGTACGTGTGTCTCTTTCAATTCTGGTTTCCTTGGTGTGTATGCCCAGCACCCCACCAGTATTTTTGACTGGAGAATCCCATGGACAGAGGAGCTTAGCAGACTACAGTCCAAAGTGCTGCAAAGAATTGGATATGACTGAAGTGACTTAGCACGTATGCAAAATAAGATAAAGATATTATAAAAAAGAAAGTCTATAGTCCAATATCCCTCATTGACAAAGATGCAAAAAATATAAACAAAATTTCAGCAAATTGAGTCTGACACTATATTTTAAAAAGACGATACATCACGACCAACTGGGGTTTACCCAGGAATGGAAGATTTGTTCAATATTTGAAATTGCTCAATGTAATTCACCATATTAACAAGCTAATACAGAAAAACTATATAAATAGATTCAGAAAAAGCAATTGACAAAATTCAGTGTTCAATCCTGATAAAAATTTTCAGCAAACCAAGAATAGAACTTCCTCAACCTGAGAAATGACATCTACCAAAAAAAGTAAACAAACAAAAGCCAAAACCAAACAAATAACTTCAGTTAACAATGAAATTAAAAGACACTTGCTCCCTGGAAGAAAAGCTATGACCAATCAGTTCAGTTCAGTTCAGTTCAGTCGCTCAGCCGTGTCCGACTCTTTGCGACCCCATGAATGGCAGCATGCCAGGCCTCCCTGTCCATCACCATCTCCCGGAGTTCACCCAGACTCAGGTTGATCGAGTCCGTGATGCCGTTCAGCCATCTCATCCTCGGTCGTCCCCTTCTCCTGCCCTCAATCCCTCCCAGCATCAGAGTCTTTTCCAATGAGTCAACTCTTCGCGTGAGGTGGCCAAAGTACTGGAGTTTCAGCTTTAGCATCAGTCCTTCCAAAGAAATCCCAGGGTTGATCTCCTTCAGAATGGACTGGTTGGATCTCCTTGCAGTCCAAGGGACCCTCAAGAGTCTTCTCCAACCCGCAGTTCAAAAGCATCAATTCTTCAGCGCTCAGCCTTCTTCACAGTCCAACTCTCACATCCGTACATGACCACAGGAAAAACCATAGCCTTGACTAGATGGACCTTAGTCAGCAAAGTAATGTCTCTGCTTTTGAATATACTATCTAGGTTGGTCATAACTTTTCTTCCAAGGAGTAAGCGTCTTTTAATTTCATGGCTGCAGTCACCATCTGCAGTGATTTTGGAGCCCCCCAAAATAAAGTCTGACACTGTTTCCACTGTTTCCCCATCTATTTCCCATGAAGTGATGGGACTGGATGCCATGATCTTCATTTTCTGAATGTTGAGCTTTAAGCCAACTTTTTTGCTCTCCTCTTTCACTTTCATCAAGAGGCTTTTTAGCAATGGAGACAGCATATTAAAAAGCAGAGACATTACTTTGCTAACAAAGGTCTGTCTAGTCAAAGCTATAGCTTCTCCAGTAGTCATGTATGGATGTGAGAGCTGGACTCCAAAGAAAGTTGAGCACCAAAGAATTGATGCTTTTGAACTATGGTGTTGGAGAAGACTCTTGAGAGTCTCTTGGACTGCAAAGAGATTCAACCAGTCCATCCTAAAGGAAATCAGTCCTGAATATTGAAAGGACTGATGCTGAAGCTGAAACTCCAATACTTTGGCCACCTGATGCAAAGAACTGATTCACTGGAAAAGACCTGGATGCTGGGAAAGATTGAAGTCAGGAGGAGAAGGGGACAACAAAGGATGAGATGGTTGTATGGCATCACTGATGAGATGGACATGAGTTTGAGCAAGCTCTGGGAGTTGGTGATGGACAGGGAGCCCTGGCATGCTACAGTCCATGGAGTTGCAGAGTCGGACATGACTGACTGACTGAACTGAACTGAACATTAAACCTCATATGAAAGATGGAATATTGTTTTCTAAGATTAATAATAAGAGAAGGATGGTGATCTCACTATTTTTCTTCAACAATGTATAGGAGGTTCTAGCTAGTGCAATAATGCAAGAAAGATAAATGAGAGGCCTTCTGATTAAAAAGTAGTAAAACTATCTTCATTCACAGATGATGTTAACATCTACATAGAAGACCCAATGAAATCTACACAAATAGCTATTATAACCTTTAAGTGAGTGTGGCAAAGTTGCAGGATATAACAGTTTACAAAAATCAATTGTATGTCTATATACAAATAGCAATTGGAAATTTAAATAAAAACAATAAAATTTACAATAGTATCAAAATATGAAATTCTTAGGGATATATTTGACAAATATATGTATGACTCTGAAACTTGAAAATATTGCTGAGAGAGTTCAAAGAAGACCCAAAGAAGTGAGAAGATATGATAATCACTAATATTATTAAGATATCACTTTTTTGCAAACTGATCTAATGATTCAAAATACCACCAAATCAAAACTCTAGCAAGTCTTAATGCAGAAACTGACAAACTAATTAAATGCATATGAAAATGCAAAGGATTTATAATAGCAGAAATAATTTTGAGAGAGAATATAGTTGAAAAACTTTTTACCTAGCTTCAAGACTTATGAAAGTAAAAAATAAAGCTAATCAAAACATAGCCATATTAGCATAAATATATGCCAATGGGTCAATGGAATAGGATAGAAGTTCAGAAATAAACAGTCATATATCATCACCTGACTTTTCAACAAAGGTGAAAAGGAATTCAATGGACAAGGAATTGTCTTTTCAACAAATGGTGCTGAAAAAAATGGATTTCAATATGCAAAAAGTAAAGAATGTCAATCCATATCTTACATATAACAATAAACTCAATGTAGATTTTAGCTTTAAATGTTAAAACTTTCATAACAAAACATAGGAGAAAATCTTTGTGATCTTTAGATCAGTATGTCCAGAATATATAAAAAGCTCTCAAAACTCAATAACAAGAAAACAACCCATAACAAAATGTGAAAAAAAGTTAAACAAAGACTTCATCAAAGTTACCTGATGACAAAGAACTCATGACAAAAGTCTCTCTCCACACATTAGTTATTAGATAAATATAAATTAAAACCATAATAAAATGTCATTATATACTTATTAAGATACTAACATTAGAAAAGATTGACCATACCAAGTTCAAGAGGATTTAAAGCAACTGAAACTTTTAAACACTGTGGGAATGAAAGTGGGAAAACAATTTGATAGTTTCTTTAAAAATTAAACATATACCTGCCATATGATCCATTCATTCCGCTCCTAGGTATTATCAAAGTGAAAGTATATATTCATATGAATACATGTAAAAATGTTCACTGCTGTTTAATTTGTAATAATCCAAAACTGGAAACACCACTCCACCACTACTGCCATCACCAGATCATACATTGATTCCCTAACCCCCAATGAGACTGTATTTGAAGATAAGACTTTTAGGGTTAAATGAGGTTTAAAGGGTGGTACTCTAATTCAATAGCATTGGTGATCTTGTAAGAAGAAGATATTGCTCTTTCTCTTTCTGTCATGTGAAGACACAACAAGAAGGCAGCCTTCAGCAAGCCAGAAAGATAGCTCTCATCAGGAACCAAACATGCCAGCCCCTTGATCTTGGACTTTCTGGAACTATGGGAATTAAAGTTCTGTTGTCTAAGCACCCCCCCAATCTATGGTGTTCTGTTGTAGCCAGAGGTGATTAATCCAATGGAGTAGTACTAAATAATAAAAAGGAATAAATTTTTGGGATGTACAACAACATAGATGAATCTCAAAATAATTGCACTGAGTGTAAGATGTCAGACAAAAAATGTAGGCATTGTATGATTGATTTCATTCATATAAAATTCTAGAAAATGAAATCTAACCTATAGTGAAATAAACTGCTTTGTGTTTGCATAGGGTTTAGCACAGGTAGGGAAAGGGATAGGATATAGAGTTACAAAGAGGCTCAAGAAAACTTTTCATGGTCATTAAACATGCTCCTTATCTTGATTACTGTGATGATGTTACAAACATCAACATATATTGTACATGTTAAATAAGTGCAATTTTTGTCAGTTCTATCTCAATAAGCTATTTTAAAATCTAATAAAATTTCACTTTAAAACTTGTAAAATTTTCATCTACAGATCTCAATCTTGACAATGTCATATTTATATAATCAATTTAAGCCACCAAAAAATTGTTGTTGTTCAGTCTCTAAGTTGTGTCCAACTCTTTTGCAACCCCATGAACTGCAGGATGCCAGGCTTCCCTGTCCTTCACTATCTCCCAGAGTTTGCTCAAACTCATGTCCATTGAGTCAGTGATACCATCTCATCCTCTGGTGCCCCCATCTCCTCCTGACCTCAATCTTTCCCAGCATCAGGTTTCTTTTTTTTTTTCCAACGAGTCAGTTCTCTGCATCAGGTGGCCAAAGTATTGGAGCTTTAGCATCAGCCCCTCCAGTGAATATTCAGGGTTGATTTCCTTTAGGATTGACTAGTTTTGACCTCCTTGGTGTCCAAGGGACATCTCAAGTGTCTTCTCCAGCACTACAATTTGAGAGCATCATCTCTTCAGCACTCAGCCTTCTTTACGGTCCAATCTTTACATCTGTACATGACTACTGGAAAAACCATAGCTTTGACTGTATGGACCTTTGTCGGCAAAGTGGTGTCTCTGCTTTTTAATATGCTGTCCAGGTTTGCCATAGCTTTTCTTCCAAAGATCAAGCATCTTTTAATTTCATGACTGCAGTCACCATCTGCAGTGATTTAGGAGCCCAAGAAAATAAAGCCTGTCACTGTTTCCATTGTTTCTCCATCTATTTGCCATTAAATGATGGAACTGGAGGTCATGATCTTAGTTTTTTGAATGTCGAGTTTTAAGCCAGCTTTTTCACTCTCCTCTTTCACCCTCAAGAGGCTCTTTAGTTTCTCTTCACTTTCTGCCATCAGAGTGGTGTCATCTGTATATCTGAAATTGTTGATATTTCTCCCCCCAATCTTGATTCCAGCTTGGGATTCATGCAGTCAGGCATTTTGTAGGATGTACTCTGCATTTAAGTAAAATAAGCAGGGTGACAATATACGGTCTTGATGTACTCCTTTCCCAATTTGGAACCAGTCTGTTGTTCCATGTCCAGTTCCAACTGTTGCTTCTTGTCCTGCATACAAGTTTCTCTGGAGACAAGTAAGGTGGTCTGGTGTTTCCATCTCTTGAAGAATTTTCCACAGTTTATTGTGATCTACACAAAGGATGCTAAAGCTGAAACTCCAGTACTTTGGCCACCTCATGCGAAGAGTTGACTCACTGGAAAAGACTCTGATGCTGGGAGGGATTGGGGGCAGGAGGAGAAGGGGACGACAGAGGATGAGATGGCTGGATGGCATCACCTACTCGATGACATGAGTTTGAGTAAACTCCAGGAGTTGGTGATGGACAGGGAGGCCTGGCATACTGCGATTCATGGGGTCGCAAAGAGTCGGACACAACGGAGCGACTGAACTGAACTGAACTGACACAAAGGCTTTAGCAAAGTCAATGAAGCAGAAGTAGAATTTTTTGGAATTCCCTTGCTTTTTCTATGATCCAGCCAGTGTTGGCTATGTGATCTCTGGTTCCTCTGCCTTTTCTAAATCTGGCTTGTACATCTGGAAATTCTTGGTTCATGGACTGTTGAAGCTTAGCTTGAAGGATTTTGAGCACTTTTTTGCTAGCAAAAATGAGTAGAAGATATTTTCTTAAAGGAGTTACAGTAAAATCTTCTGTTAGCTCTCAGTTCTTAAACTCTGCATGGTGATAAAGCAAGAAAAAAGAAAAACAACTGCCAAGAAAATTTTTTCTTAACTTGTAAAAGCAAGTACAAGGGCATATGTTCTTGTCAAGGAATTTCTACAAATAGAATCATCCAAAAGCTAACTATTTCTTCACCTCCCAGATCACTTTAAACTGCTTTTTTTCCCCCTGAAAATTAAAAAATAGTGGTTTAGGTAGCTTTTAAAAACATAATGAAAATAATAAATAAATAAATAAATAAACAAAATAAATAAGAAAGCAGCTTTTATTTTTTCAATACCTGAGAGAAATTTGGCAACTGCTAAACACTTTAAACAAATCTAAGGATAGATAAATTTGGTAGTTAACCAAGGGAAAAGGGGTTCCCTGATAGCTCAGTTGGTAAAGAATCAACCTGTAATGCAGGAGATCACAGTTCTATGCCTTGGTCGGGAAGATTCACTGGAGAAGGGATCCACTCCAGTATTCTCGCCTGGAGAAGTCCAAGGACTCTATAGTCAATGAGATCACGAAAAGTTGGACACGACTGAGAGACTTTCACTTGACAAGGGGCGGGGGGGGGAACATAATGAGAACTGTAACATAGAAAAATGATTTTTTTCCTTTTACTGTGTTCCCATCAATCTTTCCAATGTAAAAACTAAGAAGTGGAAAGAAGAGTTTTATGATGAAGAGATTTTAAACATAAGAGGTTGATTTTGCATTCTCTATAGTCCACAAATTGTAATGGAAGTTTAGAATTGTGTGTGTGTTTTTTTAAGAGGAAATTAAATACTAATTATGGATGGATGCTTATTATAAGTTAAATTGACCTATGAATGTCCCATGACTTATCATTATTTCCTTCCAGTGCCAGGAATAATCAGAAATATGCACCTTTCTTTTTTTTTTTTTGGTAAAAGATCTTTGTAGTAATTTCATAGGGCTTCCCAGGTGGCTCAGTAGTAAAGAATCAGCCTGTCAGTGTAGGAGATGCACGAGACAGGGATTTGATTCCTGGGTTGGGAAGATCTCTGGAGGACACAACAGCAACACACTGCAGTATTTTTGCCTAGAAAACCCCATGGACAGAGGAGCCTGGTGGGATAGAGTCCATGGGGTTGAAAAGAGTCGGACATAAATTAATGATTGAGCACACACACAATTTCACATTCTCATAAAGTAGATTCTCATGATGATGCCCATCTTACAGATCAAGAAGCTAGAAAAGAAAGTTATGCAAATATATGTTGCAGATGTTAGAATACTATTTTGAATGTTTGATTATGTGTTCAATCCATAAATGGCAGGGGAGGAAGATCATTAAAAGATGCTGGGAGGTGGGGAGGGAGATGGAGCTGTGTGTGAGGGGAGAGGAGAGCAAGATGGGTCTGGGGTGCGTTGAGTAAGAGGGAGTTGGCAGGAGAGCTCTGTGGCAAGGTCTGATAGGAGGCAGAAAGAATCTTTGTGGCTAGAGTTAAGGATCGGGACTTGAGATAAGACTGTGTGAGTCACTAGAAGAGAGAGACAGTTGCCCTGATATGTTTGCTATCACAGATCAAATTGTAACTAATATAAACATTATTATTTTTTAAACATCATGGTATGCTTTAAGCACATGAGGAAGAGAATAATTCATAAATCATTTCAGTACTGTCACATGGTACTAGATAATTATTCTTCATAGGAATGATTCAGTGGGGTGGTGGTAGGAGGAACATCTTAACAGAGTCTCTCTGAATAACCCAAGCAGACACTCTGGCTTTAGGAAATCCAGATTACCAGAGCTGCAACCAAGGAGTCACTGTTTGCTCCTTTCACACTGTATCGCAAAAACTTATTTTTATTTTTATCCATTATGTAGTTATTGGGTTTTCTTTTTTATTTTTTTTACTTTACAATACTGTGTTGGTTTTGCCATACATTGACATGAATCCACCACGGGTGTACATGCGTTCCCAATCCTGAACCCTCCTCCCACCACCCTCCCCATATCATCTCTCTGGGTCATCCCAGTGCAGTATCATTATTAAAGACTACATACATTTAAAAAACTGTGTTGTTTAATATAGATTCAAACATGTTTTCCTTTAATATACTCACTAGGTTCAAACTCAGACGAATATACAATAGAAATTCTTCTTTCCCTTCCCTCACCAAAAGCCCAGCCCTCCAAGTTTCCCTATCAGAAGCAACCAATATTATCTGGTAAAAAAGAGAGAGAGAGAAAGAAAGAAGGAAAGAAAGAAAACTGTTTCTTTTTTTTTTTTTTGAGGGATTACTATTGTATTACAGAGAAGACTGAGTTTTATATTGTGATTGTTCCTGCATCGTTATTAAGTCATGAAAAAAAATGTTATGACACTAAGTTATGAAGTAATACGTTTGCCCTTCTGGTTTGTAGTTGTTACTAACCCATTAAGGAAGTCTTATAATGAAACTTTGTTTTGCTCCATCTCATATTTGGTAATATTATATAACCTTTAAAAAAAATTGTCTTGAGTACAGTGAGCGTGCTCTCAGTGTTTGCAAATGATTAAATCTGTATTTTAAACAGACTCAAGAATGGTTACCCCAGAAAGGGGTTTAGTACTTTATTAATAATCTAATTCTTAAAACAAAAATTGTTTAAAGGAAGTCAGAATTCCATGTATAAAATGCCATAAAGAATCACATTCCTGGAAAATGTTGTGGAATTATTTTGACTAGATCTTAACGTTAATTTAAAATTTTACAGTTGATAGTGACCTCCTTAAAGCAACAGGAGTATTTTAATCATCATAAATCCCAAGAAGGAAAAAGTAAGTTTACTTGCTGAGTGAGTTGATGTCTAGCAACAAATAGATATCTATCCACTAGGCTATTTCCAGATTTACAATATTCATTTCCTCTAACCTCTCAGTCTTCAGCTGAGCCAATATTGTGCGACTGTGTAGAAGTTTAAGAGAACACTCCAGTTAGAAGGACTTAGGAAATGTTTGAATACATTCTATGCCAAAGCTAAATCATGTAGACCATAGCTAGTAAACCATGGGATAAAATGTATCCCAACTTTGCATCCGTTGAGGATGCATGGCTTGGATAGAAAATGACATATATAACATGACATAGTTTAAATGTAAGCGTGTTAAGTGTGACACAAAACCGTTAATCATCAGCATAAAGACTGACTCAAAACCTGGGGAGATAAACGGGAAGTGATCCAGAGAGAGGATATGGGGTGGGAGCTGGGAGGGGGATTCAGGATTGGGAGCTCGTAAACACCTGTGGCAGATCCATGTCAATGTATGGCAAAACCAATACAGTATTGTAAAGTAAAATAAAGTAAAAATAAAATAAAAAAAAAGAAAGTCACAAAATTTCTAAAAGACCTTAGACACAATATAATTTGATTCTCTTGTTACAAGAGAAACTGAGATCTAGAGAAGTTAGGATTACATAGATCGTACAGACTCTTCAAATTAGTGTACTGCAGAGCTAGAACCTGAACCAAGTAATCTGACACCTAGATCAAGGCATTCTGCACTCTAATAATATGTCAGGAGATATATTTTTTTCTAATTTTTAAGAGAGTATTTTATATTTTTCTCTTGACAAATCATTTCCAGAAGTCTTGTCTAACCCTCTAGGTTAGTTAGAAAGGAGCTCTTCTTCTGGGCTCCCAGAAGACCTCTGCCTACCCCAATTTTAACTCTGATACAATGTTTTGACTTGTGAAGTACCTGTGTCCCCTTATTAGATTGTAAATTCCCTGAGAGTTGGGAATGACTCGCTCCTCATTGCATCCTAGTAACTAGCACAGTGCTTGGCACACATTGAATAAGTAATGGAAAAATACTAAATTGATCTTTCCTTGAAATCCTTTAAAGGTGCACCATGATCTGGACTTTGCCTGCTTCTCTAGCTTTATACCCCCAAATTGCTTAATCTCATTCTGTGCAATGAGATTTCTGTGCAATCAGTTTCTGGTTGTATGGTTTTGTTCAAACAACCCTTTTACCCACACCTCTCCCTACCACACTCTGCCCTCAAACACACACATATTCCACTGCATTAACTCTCTGGAATCATTTCCTCCTGGAAGTCTTTCCTGATTCATGACTTCTCCCAACCTAAATTGGATTAATCCTATTCTGAGCTCCAGTAATTCCTTGTGCATGCATCTCTACACTACACACATCACATTATGAGGCAGTTCCATAAACACTGCACCCAAGTTCTGTTTTATTCACGTTGGAATCTCTAAGATTAGTACACTCAGGCACACTGATGATTTTAAAATGGGATTTGAACAAAAAGAATACATTAATAGAGAAGGAATCTTGGCACAGGGTAAAGTTTAAGGAAAGTATAGATATGGAACTGCAAATAATTGGATATTCAGTATATTTTCCTAAGACAGAACTGAAAAAAAAAACTAGAAAAAGGCTTTCAATTGTGAGGCTACATTTAAATCACAAAACAAACTTTTATGTAAAAGGACAGTAAAACACTGTTTGGCAATTTTTTTTAAGAAGACAGCGATTAGGAACTACAATGGCAAGACTTTCACGTAAATGCTAATGTATTGGTTATCATAGGACAAAAAGGCACTTTTAAGCATGTTTACAACACAGGCTAAGATGAAGAAAAAACAGAGGTTAAACTATATTCAAAACCTGCCCCCCAAATGGCCTACACTACAAGGCATCGGTTTTATTCCCAAATTGGTGCACAAACCTTTTTCTTTCCAATCCATTTTTATTGTTACATTACGTAACATAAAATACAACCATTTTAACCAAATTTATTCTTTATTTAAGTACAGTTGACTTACAATGTGGTGTTAGTTTCGGGTTTACAGTGAAGTGGTTCAGATTCTTTCCCCTTACAGATTATTATAAAATACTGAGTATAATTCCGTGTACTATACAGCATGTCCTTACTGGTTATCTATTTTATATACAGTAGTATGTACCTGTTACTCAAAAATGCCGAATTTATCCGTCCCTCTCCCCCACTTAAAACCACTTTAAAAAGTGCAGTTCAGTGTTATTAAGCGCCATAACCACTAAACACCCTCAATTGTAAAACACACGCTGCAGCCGCAACTTCCTTCTTTTCAACTTTGCTTTTGTAACACACTTAGCTTTCCGCACCACAAAAGGTTCAGAAACTAGGGAGAGTGAAGTAAAGGATTGTACTTCTCGGGATCCATCAAGGGAATCGAAAAGCTACTTCAGGCGTCCGTCACCAAGCAGTAACCATAGCAACACAGATACCTCCCCTCAAACGCAGCAACTGAGCGGCCCTCCCCCCTACCCCCGCCAGCGGCAGCTGTCCCTTCCCCTCCTACTGCGCAAGGACCAGGCTCTTCACCCCGGACTGGAGGCAGAAGGTGAGGAAGAGGGAAGAATAAACGACAAAGCGAGAAGTACAGCCCAGAAGTCGCTCTCCTCGCCCTCCTTCGTATCCCGAGCCGTAGCTCTCACCCTCCTCGCGCCCGCAACCCGACCCATCCCAGGGGCCAGCGCCTTTTATTGACGCCAACTTCCCGTTCTCGCGGGAGCTTGGGAGCCTGAGCCCGATAGGGTAGACGCAGCTCTCAAAATCTCAGTCGGCGCTGGGTCTGGAACCGAGGCCCGGGAGCGCCCGGCGCGCGGGGGGCGGGGCGCAGGCCTGGGAGGGCGGGGCCACGCCTGGCAAAGGGAGGGCGCGGCCGGCAGGGCGGCCAGGGGGCGGGGCCGCGGCCGGGACCTGTGGCTCGCAGGTACTGCGGCCCGCGGCGCTCCCTCGGGCACCGGCGCACTGCGCATGCTCGCTGGCCGCGCGGGGCTGCTCGCGGGGCGGCGGTTACGAGCCGGCTCCTCAGCGGCGGAGGTTGCGGTGCTGCGACGGCGATGTGAGGGGCCCGCGGCGGGATGGTGCTGACCCGGGCGGGGCCGCCTTCTTCAACCGAGACTGCGGGCTCCTCGGTTCGACGGGCGGCGGCGGCGGCGGCGGAGGCCGAGCCGGGCGAGAGGTGAGCTCTCGACGTCCGGCCGTCCCGGCCCGCGACCCTCGCGACCCTCTTCGTGTCCCCTCCCCGCGGCCGAGTTGGGAGCGGCCTCCTCTGCGCCCGGTCCCCGCTCGCGGCTCCGGCCCTTCCCGGCCGCTCTGGGTTGGAGCCGGCGCCGGGCCGCTGAAGGTCGGCGGGGACGGCCGGCGGGCGCGCTCGGGCTGTGGACCGCGCTGCCCGCCGCGCCTCGGGCCCGACCCTCGCGCGGCCCCCGAGCCCCCGGCCGCTCTTCGCCCCCTGCCCGTCCTCGCGCCTTGCTCCCTGCCGCGCCGCGCCCCTCATCCCCGGCGGCCCCTCCGTGGGAGGCGGGGTGCCCCTGCGTCCCCTCCCTCCTCTGGGCGCCCCCCGGGCCGGCTCTTCGCTCGCCGCCGGCTCCCTTCTCCGCTCCCCCTGTCATTCCTCCCTTGGCTCGCTCTGTCCGTTTCACTCCTTCGGTTCTTCGCCTTCCCCGTCTTGAGTTAGCTTCTGACAGGGTTTTGCTTCAGCATCATTCGGCGCAGGACTTCATCTTCGGAGGCCCCGGCGCCCCGAATCCTTCCTCTCTGCCTTGACTTTACCGCCTCTCTGTCTGACGGTCCTTCCCTTTCTCCCGCCTCTCTCCATCCTGACCCCAACCCTTAACTCTCTAACCTTGATCTTTTTTCATCACTAAAACTGTTGTTTTTTTCCCGTTTGCATAGGTAGAGTCTCTTAACTCCTGTCCATTTTACTTTTTATGAAATCTCTGAAGAGTTCTAGTCTCCTTTACTTTCTACCTAAACTAGGTAACTCCTCAGTATACTTAGTTCAGTTGACAGTTTCATGAAATCTTTCTTTCCTCACTGACTGGAAGTACCAACAGGAGTGGCAGTAGCCGTAACCTGTTACACTTAACTGATCGAACCTTTAATTTTCAAGAATTGTGTTTACCTGACCTGTCAAGAAGCAGCAACTTGAGGAGAGGCTTGGTGAAAATATAAAGGCAAACCTCCAGACCTGAGGTTAAATTTTGTAGATTTTATTGTCCTCCAGGAAATACAATTGTCCAAGAACAAATATTAAGTGAAATTTATCAAAAATTTTAAAAAATTAGTTATACATTTGCCATTGTAGTTGACTGCATCGTTTTTGTGATGGTCTCTGTTCTCTGCATTAAGTGCTAACAATTTTTACTATCTTAGGGAATTAGTGTCCTTACTAAAGGAGAAATTTAGTAAGGGGATAGAAGTATTAAGTTTGTGAATTGGGTAAAAGAACTTTCCTAACAGTTGGGGAGGTTTTTTCCCTCCATTTCATTGTGATCAAAATTTGGCTTATAAAAAACTTCTCTAAATAACACTGTAGGATCTTATTTTGAAGGCATCTGCTGAAGCAGTCACTCTCAGTGAAGTTTGCCTTTATTCTAGGGCCGAGGAGCAACTGGATTATGTATTTCATTCTGTAATCTCAAAGCAGCCCACAAACAGTAAATTCTTCCTTATGTTTCTCTGTCAGGTAGAAATTGAATTTTTCTGTTTCTGTAGTACAGAAGGGAAGCACCAAGACAAAAATGTGTAGTTTCTTATTTGACATGAATTAGTATAAAGGTAGAACTGGATGTTGTGAAACCACACCTCTTTTGGAAGAAGCAGCAGTTGTTGTGTATGGTAGGAGGTGATGAACTCAGCTTTTAAGATTTTTAAAAATGATTTTTCCAGTGCAGGTAGAGATAACTGCTGCTTCTGAAGGAAATCTTTGCGTCTTTCAAAGGCGAGTCTTTCTATTTCTAGGTAACTATTTATTAAAAAAGTAAGTGCTTAGACATTCTTGTTAGTATTTATAGTAAGTTGATTCTGTGCTCTTAAAAATGAAAATAAAGATTCGTGGCGGACAGTGGGCACATGGCTGGTTGTCAGAGGATCTACACTCTTAGGATGACTCATGACATAAATTTGTAGAAGTCACTTAACCTGTGTGCCTCCAGTGTCTCTCCTTATAATATATGAGTAAACAAGTGGCTACCCACTAATCTTTGAAAAGCAAAGTAAACCCTAATCATTTAAGCATGCTTAGGGCCACCACAGACAAAAATTGCTGTATAAAACACTTAGGTTTTGTCTCTTTTCGACTATGTCATAAGAGTAGAATTTAATGCTTAAATCCTAGATCACTGTAATTTAGGTTTTTTTTTTTTTTTTTTTTTTTTTTAGTTTCAGACTTAAGTGAAAAGTTTAGTAGCATGTGTTATAAACGTGGACTAGTTTAGATGAATCTGCATATGCAGTGAAACAGACACTTCCACATTCAGTATGTTTGCCCTATATTTGCCAGAATTTGACACTGAAAATGTAAAGTTAACAGTGTTCTGGTAACTTCCATGAATTTCTGTTGTCTTACAGTTATCTTTGTTTCCTGTAGATATAGACATTTGAGAGTAGAGGTTCTTTAGGGTATAGAAAAGGCAAGAATTTCCTTTGATTCGAAGTATTAAGAATAATTAAAAGTGAGTTTTGTGATGTGTTCTATTATGTGTATAAATAAATGAATGGAGATGGGAGCATATGTCTGAAGTGAGTAATGTTGTTTCCTTTCTTTCCTTGAGTTGTTTGTCAGGAAGGAGGTTTTGAAATGAGTAAGAAGCAAAGTGGTAGTACAGAAAAAGCATTCCTAATGGGCCCAGTGGATTTTCAGAGAAGCTGGGAAGCAAAAGTTGTTAGGCAGGTCTAGATTTTTCAGAAGGAATATAGTGAAACATCTTCACAGTGGGTTTTACCATTTTATTTTTAAAGATTACCATTTTTTAATAGGTTCATACTTGGTTGTCAGTGATGTTCTAAATTTAATAACAATGAGCCTCTTTTTTCTTAATGGAAATATGAAAAGTGTCAGGTCCTTTTAATGTAGAAATTATAAATCTTTCCATTTGAGAAAAATGAGGCTTAGAGAGTCTGAATTAGAATCCAGGTCTATCTGCTACCAAGTTAATGATGTACTGAAGAAAGCATGAAAGCATAAGCTTTTAAGAAAACATTGTTTGTTTCTTGGAATATTTTTTAGACAGGGGATTGTACTTTTTGTTTTAGGTTCTGAGCTTTGTTCTCTGTTGATGAAATATTTTGAGAAATGCTGGGCAGATCCCGGAACTGGCTAACAGATAATGACTGTGAAATAATGAATTTCTTTTCATGTTAAACGGAGTGACTAGTTCTGGTTCTTTGGGCTCTTCTGGGATTTTTAAGGTATATAATAACATGACATACTCAAAGACATTCTGTGTTGTGTCACTGTCAGGTGTATTTGATGGCACATGAACAGCACGAAAACTTGACGTGAGCTGCTCTTCAATAGCCCTGCCCTTCCCGGGGCGCCTTTTATTAGGTGTCCCATAATGAACAGGAGGGGTTCTCCTCTGCTTTCTGTGCTTCCTGCAGTAAGTCAGCCATCGAAATGATCTCAGAGGCTGCTGATGTTCTTTCTACATTAGGTTTACACTTTGATTTTCTCATATTAACACAGTTATTAAGTGTCAGTTCTAAGATGAGAAGTAATATATTTCTCTATAGGGCTTCCCGGTGTGCAGTGGTAAAGAATCTGGCTGCCAATGCAGGAGATGCAGATTCCATCTCTGGGTCGGGAAGATCCCCTGGAGGAGGAAATGGCAACCTGCTCCAGTGTTCCTGCCTGGAAAATTCCATGGACAGAGGAGCCTGGTGGGCTGCAGTCCATGGGGTTGCAAAGAGTTGGACCCAGCTGAGCACACACACATACAGGAGATGTCAGTGCCTTTCAACTTCAGATTTTGTATCTGTGGGTGTGAGGAATTTGAAATTTTCATGATTAGGGAATAGTGTTAATTACATGGAAAACGGAATGTAGTTGATTTATCAAGTATATATTTTTTTTAATCAACACTGCATTCTGATTTCAGGTTTTCTTTTAGTAGGGGCATATTTATTTCATGGCTTGTTGACTATTGAATCTGTTTCCTAAAACAATTAAGGTGTAGACTTTAGAATTATATAAGTTTAAATATAGGCTGTGAAGTTTGACACTTTCGAAGGTTTTGTGCTTTTTCCATTGTTTTCTAACCATGTGACCTTGGATAAATTGTATAAACTTTTTGCTCCTTAGTTTCTTCACATGTAAAATGGAGTAATAATAGGTCTTTCAGATTTTTATGAGAATGAGATGAAGTAATGTTAATAAGAGCTACTTGTATAAAAGTAAGGGCTCCAAAAAGTTCTCAGTGTTTGTATTTGATATTGCTATTTGGTCTACATTTGGTATCAATAGGGAAACATATAGCTTTTTAAAATATAGTTTGTCAGTGTTTTCTGCTTATCTTTCCTCTGGAAGATCTCCCTCTTACCCTCGCCCTAGAAGAGAAGAACTTAGTACTCTATTCTTTTCTTAAATATTTCTAAATATAACTTGTGCAGTGTGGTGTTTGGCCCTCAGGAGTTTATTGTGTTGAGTGATTAACTGACAGCAAAAGATTCTAGACCAGTGATTTTCCTTACTTTCCATGTCCCCTTTATTCATAGCAATTCTTTTAAGCTCCTCTTCATTGTAAATCACCTTTTAAGATGAGAGATGTTATTGATGAAAGGGTGTTGCATGTGTGAATAATTGTGAAGGCAAAAAGGTTAAAAGCCACCTGTGTGATGGTGATCCTGAGTCAGGAGAGTGCCAGGTGACTTGGCCATTTTAGGGTAGGATGTAATCCAGTGGCGTAGTGTGTTTAGTTCCAGAAAGAGGGATCTTTCAGAGCTGATCAGGTTTCAAGACCTCAGTCAATCCAAAAGGGAACTGACTGTAAATCCAGAAACAGGACCATAGGCTAGATATTTAGACTGAACCAACCAGTGCAAACTTAATCAATTTAGGTGGCCAGAGTTACACCAGATAGCAGGATTACAGATGTACAACTCTATAGACGTCACTGGCTGGTTATTCTCAGTTTATGGCTGTCTGGTTTGACTTGATCAAGATTAGCTCAAAGGCTTGAGGGCCTTGAAGGGCCTGACTTTTTGTGTATTGGAGTTCTGCTGTGCCCTCAGTTAGTGGTACTTAGGAAAGGTGGTGGCTGAGGATACTTTGTCCAAGAGATGGATCTTCCTACTCTCACACAGAACTCGGATGTTACAGAAATATTATTCACAAAGTTATGAGAACAGCATTCTGAAGGCTTCTGGGGTGCCCTTCTTTGGGGCTTCCTGCTTATTCATTGGGAGAAGACCCCCTTCCCCCCCAGAATGGACCCAAAATTGAGTATTATTAAATGGATAGAGTTAGCCTTCTAAAAGGATCTAATGATCTTAGGATCTGAAAGATCTCTTTGTTCCATCGTATTCCTATTTAACAAACGGTAATTGAAATGTGCCTGTTAGGTTATATGCCCTTCCCTTCACTGGTCCCAGATCCCAATGTCACTCTCAGTCCCTAGATGTCTGTCATAGTGTGAGCCCCTTATCTGGTTGGGCTTTAGCTTGATGTTGCCTCACTTGGTTTCAGTTCCTGTGTGTCTGTCTGAATGTGAGCATCTCATTACATTGAGTGTGAACATTTAAAGACATGTAGGTTTTTGTACACTTTGTCTCCTAAGTGCAGGTTTACTACATTATATAGTGTTCATCTAAAAACCTAGTGGATTTTTTTCCTAAAGCTGAAAGAAAAAAATGAACGCGCTTTACTCATTGAGAAATGATGTATTGATTGCTAATGTGGAGCTGTTCTACAGATAAGTGGGTCCATAGATGATTTTTGCCTTATATGGTGTCTTTAGTACCTAACTTCTGCATACAGCTGGACATTATTATTTGGACTGTCAGTATTACAGGCTCTGAACCCATTTGTCCCATGACTGCTAACCTGGGAATGGGATTTAGAAGCTGGAGCCATTGACTTCGTAATTGACAGAAGTGGTCCCTTTATTTCTTGGGTTGACAAAGGGAGTGTCTGAAATTTCCAGTTTGTTTAGCTTGTTTACCCTCAGCTTTAGGAGAAGGAACATCCTCAAGATATCTTTTTTGGGTTTGTAGTTCAAGAGTCAATGCTGTTGTTCACTCTTTGATTTCTGAGAGAGGATCTCATCATTGCCTGTGGTCTCCAGTCTATTTTAAGGAACCTCTGAGCTGTGCCTCTCAGTTTCAGACATGTCCGTGTCCTCTTTTTAGGTTTCTGAAACAATCAGGAGTTCAGGCTAAGTTCAGAATGGTTAGCTGTTGTTTCAGGATGGTGTGGGTGGTACAGGAGCATCTTCCATATTTTTCCAGATAGCCATGCCTGGACTCCCCTTGCAGATACTGGAGGTCTCAACTGATCCAATGCGAGTGAACAGCCCTGGTCTTAGAAGCTAGGCCAAGTGTTTAAGCACCCAGCGCTGTTTCTGGTACAGTTACTGTACACTCTAATGGTTGGGGAGGTGGATTGGCACTCCTAGGCTCAGGTCCAGTAGAAATCTGAGAGAGATGTGTAATAAAACATGTCCAAGGAGCTGCATTTTTAAAAATAAAAACAAACGGATAAAATTAATTTGTATAATATATTTTATTTAATCCAGCGTATGCAAAATATTATTTCAGGATGCACGCATGCTAAGTTGCTTCAGTCGTGTCCGACTCTGTGTGACGCTATGGACTGTAGCCTGTCAGGCTCCTCTGTCCATGGGATTCTCCAGGCAAGAATACTGGAGTGAATTGCCACTCTCTTCTCTGTATTTCAAGAGGTGGTCAGTATAAAAAACATTAATGAGATATTTACATTCTTTGTGTACTAAGTCTCTGAAACCCAGTGTGTACATCTACAGCATGTCTCAATTAGTAACTACATCTGTAACAGTTTAAGTAAAATACAGTCCTGTCAGCAATAAAGTTATGTTTAATTAAAAAATATTTACACTGCTTCAGTGTTTGGATGTAAATGTAAAAGTAAAAATTTTGAATGCATTTCTTCAGTCACACTAGTTGAGTTTTGATTGTGCAGTAAATCAAATTACTGACCATGTGTGGCTTGTGACCGTGGTGTGGGATGGACTGGCTCTCGAGGGCCCAACTGTCTTTCACACCAACAGATGATCTTGCTTCTTTGGGAGCAGTCTGCCTTTCCCTGAGGTACTACAAGGGGATTGTCAGGTTTGACTGTCAGAGAAATATCTCCTTAGATCTCCGAGCCACTCAGCGAACGGTTCTCGTTTCGTATCAGGGCAGTTCCTGTTTGAGGTTCCCCTGTGGCATCTTTGGATTGAGGGTTATAGTCTGTTTAGCTAAGTTCTTTCTTAGGGACCTTGGAAATGACCCAGGGGCCTACTTGAACAGACCTCTCAGATTGCTCTGTTTAGGCTACTTTGCCAGGGCCAAGATAATAGAGCGGATGATCAGTCTCAGATAAGTCAGGGTTCCTACAGCTTCACAGGCTCAGATGAAAGTGACAGATCTGAGCCTGCTAGCAGACTGTGAAAGAGGCCGTGGTGAAGGGAGTTCCTGACGGTGGAAAGTCTCCCAGGCACGTCTGGGTAAAAGGAAAGAAGTCCTCTCTTTGAGCTTCTTTTACTCTTGAGAGCAGACAGGCCAGAACTTCCCTGTTTGATGAAAGATCTTTGCTTGATGAACTGAGTGGCATGAGAACCTATGCTAAGTCGTGGATTGCAAACTTGGAATGAATTTGTCCTGTAGAGGAATTTGATTTTAACTGCACAGGCTTTGTTTGCTTGTTTTGTTTGTTTTTTAACTAGTCGGCAACATCTAAAATTTAGGAGAAATTTAGGTGAAAACTGTTAGAAAAAACATTTTCAATTTCAACTTGAAAATTTAGAAGCCTGTGATCATGCTGGGCTAGCCAGGACTGTGTCGAGCTGAGTGGCAGTCCTTCCGTAAAATAGGGAAAAGGAGAGAGTCCCATAGAGCCCCTGGACTCTGAGAGTCCTCTGAATTTCTCTTTCCTTTCTCTTTTGTCTACTCTCCATTTCCTTTAGTCTCTTCTTTGAATTTTTTTCTACTATCATTATGTAAAAATAATTCTTTTTGGTTTTTTTTGTGGGGGGGATGAAAAATAAATTTATTAGTATTACTCTCTATATATCTGTACCTGTGCTGTATGTTTCCACTTAGGGAATAGTCAGTAAAAAGGGATAAATTGAGAAAAATTAGGCAGCAACTAAAGAACAAAAAGTGCAGCAGGATATGAAAAGAAAAGTGAAGGAAATTACTAACAAACTTTGGATTTATACTGGTAATTAATTTTATCATAAAGACTTGTTCATTCATGTCTGTTTCCAGTTTATCAGTGTAATAATTCCTTTCTTCAAGTTGGTTGGATTTAAATATAAAATAACAGTATTTATGGAATTATTGTTGTTCAATTGCTCAGTCATGTCCAACTCTTTGCGACCCCATGGACTGCAGGACACTGGGCTTCCCTCTCCTTCACCATCTCAGAATCATGTCCATTGAGTCGGTGATGCCATCCAACCAAATTGTTTGTCCTCTGTCGTCCCCTTTTTCTCCTGCCTTCAGTCTTCCCCAGCATCAGGGTCTTTTCCAGTGAGTCAGTTCTTCGCATCAGATGGACAGAGTATTGGAGCTTCAGCTTCAGTATCAGTCCTTCCAGTGAGAATTCAAGGTTGATTTCCTTTAGGATAGACTGGTTTGAACTCCCTGCAATTGAGGGGACTCTCAAGAATCTTCTCCAGTACCACAGTTCAAAAGCATCAATTCTTCCCTGCTCAGACTTATTTATGGTCCCACTCTCACATCTGTACTGGAAAAACCATAGCTTTGACTACACGGACTTTTGTCGGCAAAGTAATGTGTCTGCTTTCTAGGATGTCTAGGTTTGTCATGGCTTTTCTTCCAAGGAGCAAGCGTCTTTTAATTTCATGGCTGCAGTCACCATCTGCAGTGATTTTTGAGCCCAAGAAAATAAAATCTGTCACTGTTTCCATTGTTTCCCCATCTATTTGCCATGAAGTCATGGGACCTGATGCCATGATCATTTTTTGAATGTTGAGTTTTAAGCCAGCTTTTTCTGTCTTCTCTTTCACTTTCAAGAGGCTCTTTAGTTCCTCTTCACTTTCTGCCATAAGGGTGGTGTCATCTGCATATCTGAGATTATTGATAATTCTCCTGGCAATCTTGATTTCAGCTTATGCTTCATCCAGCCCGGCATTTCGCATGATGTACTCTGCATATAAGTTAAATAAGCAGGGTGACAATATACAGCCTTGACGTATCGCTTTCCCCGTTTGGAACCAGTCTGTTGTTCCATGTCTGGTTCTAACTGTTGCTTCTTGACCTGCATACAGGTTTTTCAGGAGGCAGGTAAGGTGGGTCTGGTATTCCCATCTCTTGAAGAATTTTCCACATTTTGTTGTGATCCATACAATCAAAGGCTTGGCATCGTCAATGAAACAGAAGTAGATGTTTTTCTGGAATTCTCTTGAAAAAAATTATCTTGAGTTTTCTGGAAGTCTCTCTTGCTATGATCCAGTGGATGTTGGCAACTTGATCTCTGGTTCATCTGCCTTTTCTAAATCCAGCTTGAACCTCTGTAAGTTCTTGGTTCATGTACTATTGAAGCCTAACTTGATTTTGAGCATTACTTTGCTAACATGTGAAATGAGTGCAGTTGTGTAGTAGTTTGAACATTCTTTGGCATAGCCTTTCTTTGGGATTAGAATGAAAACTGACCTTTCCCAGTCCTGTGGCCACTGCTGAGTTTTCCAAATTTGCTGACATATTGAGTACAGCATTTTCACAGCATCATCTTTTAGGATGTGAATAACTCAGCTGGAATTCCATCATCTCTGCTAGCTTTGTTTGTAGTGATGCTCCCTAAGGCCCATGTAACTGCACTCCAAGATGTCTGGCTCTAGGTGAGTGATCACACCATCGTGGTTATCTGGGTCATATATGATCTTTTTTGTATAGTTTTTCTGTGTATTCTTGCCACCTCTTCTTAATCTCTTCTGCTTCTGTTAGGTCCCAGCCTTAAGGTTTCTGTCCTTTATTGTGCCCATCTTTGCATGAAATGTTCCCTTGGTATCTCTAATTTTCTTGAATAGATCTCTGGTCTTTTCCATTCTATTGTTTTCCTCTATTTCTTTGCATTGTTCACTTAGGAAGGCTTACCTATCTCTCCTTGCTATTCTTTGGAACTATTCTGAATAGTTATTAACTGAATGCTATTCTCTGCATTCAGATGGGTATATCTTTTCTTTTCTCCTTTGCCTTTCTCTTCTTTTCTCAGCTACTTGTAAGGCCTCCTCAGACAACTCTTTTGCCTTTTTTGCATTTCTTTTTCTTAGGGATGGTTTTGATCACCTCCTCCTGTACAATATTACAAACCTCCGTCCATAGTTCCTCAGACATTCTTGTCTATCAGATCTAATCCCTTGAATCTTTTTTTGTCACTTTTGCCCTATAATCATAAGGGACTCAATATAGGTCATACCTGAATGTTCTAGTGGTTTTTCCTACTTTCTTCAATTTAAGTCTAAATTTGGCAATAAGGAGTTCATTATCTGAGCCACAGTCAGTTCCCAGTCTTGTTTTTGCTGACTGTATAGAGCTTCTCCATCTTTGGCTGCAAAGAATAAAATCAATCTAATTTTGGTATTGACCATCTGGTGATGTCCATGTGTAGAGTCTTCTCTTGTGTTGGAGGAGGATGTTTGCTATGACCAGTGTGTTCCCTTGGCAAAACTCTGTCAGCCTTTACCCTGCTTCATTCTGTACTCCAAGGCCAAACTCACATGTTACTCCACGTATCTCTTGACTTCCTACTTTTGCAGTCCAGTCCCCTATGGTGAAAAGGACATCTTTTTTTTTTTTTTTTGGGTATTAGTTTTAGAAGATCTTGTAGGTCTTCACAGAACCATTCAACTTCAGCTTCTTCGGCAGTAGTAGTTGGGACATAGCCTTATATTACTGTGATATTGAATGGTTTGCATTGGAAATGAACTGAGGTCATTCTGTCATTTTGAGATTGCACCCAAGTACTGCACTTCTGACTCTTTTGTTGACTATGATGGCTACTCCATTTCTTCTTAGGGATTCTTGCCCACAGTAGTAGATATAATGGTCATTTGAATTAAATTTGCCCATTCTGGTCCATTTGAGTTCACTGAAATTCACTCTTGCCATCTGTTGTTTGACCACTTCCAATTTACCTTGATTCATGGACCTAACATTCCAGGTTCCTGTGCAGTATTGTTCTTTACAGCATTGGATTTTACTTTTACCACCAGTCACATCCACAACTGGACATTGTTTCTGCTTTGTCTCAGCCTCTTTATTCTTTCTGGAGCTATTTCTTTGCTCTTCTGCAGTAGCATCTTGAGCACCTACTGACCTTGGGAGTTCATCTTTCAGTGTCATATCTTTTTGCCTTTTCATACTCTTCATGGAGTTCTCAAGGTAAGAATGCTGAAGTTGTTTGCTGTTCCCTTCTCCAGTGGACCATGTTTTGTCCGAACTCTGCAACATGTCCCATCCATCTTGGGTAGCCCTGCACAGCATGGCTCAGAGTTTCATTGAGTTAGACAAGGCTGTGATCCATGTGATCAGAACAATTATACCAAAGAAGTTCTCACACTGTTGCAAAAGTTCTAGGCTCCACAACAAATTTCCCAACCTTGGGATCCAGCAAAGGAACTGCATACCCCCAGGGAATCTGACTTTGAAGGTCAGCAGGATTTGATTACAGAACTTCCACAGAACTGGGGAAACAGAGTCTTGGAGGGAACAACAAAACCTTTTATGCACCAGGACCCAGGAGATAGGAGGAGTGACCCCACAAGAGACTGAGCCAGACTTGCCTGAAAGCGTCCAGAAGTCTCCAGTGGAGATGTGAGTTGACAGTGGCTTGCCACGGGGCCAGTATCATTGACTACAACAGTCCGAGGGTGCTGACCTAAGTCCTTTTACAGAAAGTCACCATTACCCCTACCATAGTTTGACCTCAGGCCAAACTACAGGGAAGGAATATAGCCCCACCCATCAACAGAAAATTGGATCAAAGAGTTACTGAGCATGGCCTTGCTCACCAAAGCAAGACCCAGTTTTCACCACAGCCAGTACTTCCCATCAGGAAGCTTCCACAGGCTTCTCATTCTCATCCATCAGAGGGCAGACAGAATGAAAACCACAATCACAGAAAACTAACCAAACTGATCCCATGGATCACAGCCTTGTCTCACTCAGTGAATGAAGAAAGTGAAGTGAAGTCACTCAGTTGTGTTTGGCTCTTTGTGACCCTGTGGACTGTAGCCTACCAGGCGCCTCTGTTCATGCGATTTCCATTCCAAGCAAGAGTACCGGAGTGGATTGCCATTCCCTTCTCCAGGAGATCTTCCCTACCCAAGGATTGAACCTGGGTTTCCCGCATTGTCGGCAGACGCTTTACCGTCTGAGCCACAGGGAAGTCAGTGAATCAAGACTAGGAGGTAAATGGGTGAGTCATTTGGATATCCTGGAGGGGCGAATATCCGAGGCAACAACTGCAAAACTGCAAAAGCCCCGAAGCGTAATCTCTTTGGTGTGTTTGAGAAACAGCAAGCAGTGTGATTGGAGTCGGCCGACTTAGGAGATGAGGTCAGAGAGGTGGTGGAAGAACCAGGTTCTGTAAGGTCGTCATATAGGCCATTGTAAGGTAGTGCTACTGAACATGGTGGGAAGCCATTGGGGGTTTGGAATGGAAGAAAGAGAGACGATTTGAATTATTTTCAAATCATGTATATTGTCATATAGCATTTCATTTTATTGTTATTGTATGTAATATATAATTGTTAATTAACATATGTAATATAAAGGATCATTTGCCTGCTTCTTTGAAAATAGCCTGAAGGGAAGACATGTTACTTAGGGTAGAGGTTAGGTACAGTTGCTGTGATAAAGAGTCATAAAATGAAAGTCTGAGCAGTCTAGATAAGTTTGACATCTGTGCTCTATGAAACCATTCCAGAATCCAGAATCTTTCCATCTTTCTGTTTTACCATTTTTCAAGGTTCTGTCTTAATCTGTGTGGTCAATACTAGATCACTATTAAGATGGTATTACAGCCTGTAGAAGAAGGAAGCAATAAATCCAGAGCCAAGAATTTCCTTTTAAACAAGTGAGGCAGACATTACATATCTGTCTGTGGACTTCATTTTGCAGTCCGCAGAAAGGGTGGATTGGCCACACTTACCTCAGGGATGGTTGGGAAATGTTATCTTAGGATTGCTGATCATTCAGCAGGAAAAGAAGAGGAAAACAGAAATGACAAGTTGTCAACCACACTCTTGCAGTTCACCTACTAAAGTATCTTCATGTATCCTTCATCCTGCCTATTGAAAATACTCCAGTTCCCATTGCCAAAGGAGACAACCCCGGATTCATCCTCCTGTTACATTAATCCAACTGAGTGAGCAGATCCACCTGTTAGATCTGCAAGTTCAGTGACCTGGAGACAAAACACAGTTACTGTTCCTCCCTTGCCCCTCCCTCATATACCTGACATATAGTGGTGGATCAAAAACAGGAAAAGAATAATAAAATTTTCTATTTGGGTAAGCAGACAATGAGAGAAGTCACTGGTTGAGGGTAATGCTGGGCAGTAATGATGTAGCAGCTCTTATGGTAAGAATGCCTGTATTCAGTGTACTCTGACCTGTCTTTGGTGTCTGGTGTTTCTTCCTTATGTTAACCTCCGAGATCACATCTGAAGTTGGTATTGAAAATTTTCCCAGTTGGGAAGGCATCTAGTTTTCTTAGTTAGCTTTGTGCTATGGCAGGCTTGCCATCCTACAAGTTACACAGTCATAGGTGTTTGCAGGTTAGCAACATTTACAAATACAGTTCTCTCAAAAATATAGTAGGACTCATTTGTGTTTGTCTCCATTCAGTTCTGGTGCCAGTCACTATGGCAAAATAGTTCTTTCCTGCTGTGGTTCTTAAGCCTGACTTATTTTTTGCTTTCCTGTGCAGCACTTTCTCTTTGTCTTGAAGGCATCTGAAACAGGAGGCATTGCTGAGAGGGATGGCAGCACCCTAATGTAATCTTATCCACAGTGCTGTATTTCTTTGTTTCATCAGGAAGTCTTGAAAGTTCTGTGAAAAATGCCATTGGTAATTTGATAAGGATTGCAATAAATCTGTACATGGCCTTAGGTGGGATGGTCATTTTAACAATATTGATTCTTCTAATTCAAGAACATGGTATATCTTTACATCTGTTTTTGTTGACTTGTGTTTCTTTCATCTGTGTTTTAGAGTTTTTGGAGTACAGATCTTGCCTCCTTAGGTAGGTTTATTCCTTGGCATTTTATTCTTTTTGATGCAATGATAAATGGGATTGTTCTTTTCTGATAGTTCACTTTTGTCTATAGAAATAGCAACAGATTTCTGTATATTAATTCAGTACCCTGCAACTTTACTGAATTCATTGATGAGTTCCATTAGTTTACTGGTAGCATTGTTAGGGTTTTCTAGAAAAGAAATTTTAAGATGTGTATGAAAATACAAAAGACCTCAAATATCCAAAAAAATCTTGAGAAAAAAGAGCAGAGCTGGAGGAATCATACGCCTTGACTTCAGACTATACTACAAAGCTACAGTAATCAAAACAGTATGGTACTGGCAGCAAAACAGACATATAGATTGATGAAAGAGAATAGAAAACCTATACATAAACCCTTTCTCTTATGTCAATTAATCAGTGACAGAGGAAGAAGAATATACAGAGGAGAAAAAACAGTCTCTTCAATAAGTATGCTGAGAAAACGGAGCAATTGCATGTAAAAAAAATGAATTGCAGCATTCTCTAACTCCATATACAAAAATAGACTCAAAATGGATTAAAGACCTAAATGTAAGTTTGGATACTATAAAACTCCTAGAGTAAAACAGACCAAACAGTCTAATGAATCAAAAATAAACAAATGGAACCTAATCAAACTTATAAACTTACACAGCAAAGGAAACCATAAAAAAATGAAGATTTAACTACAAAATGAGAGAAAATATTTGCAAATGATGCAACTGACAACGGCCTAATTTCCAAAATATACAAACAACTCATATGATACAGCCAAAAAAAAAAAAAAATCAAAAAACAAGCAGAAGACCTAAATAGACATTTCTCCAAAGGAGCCATGCAGGTGGCCAATAGGCAAATGAAAAGATGCTTAACATTGTCAGCCATTAGAGAAATGAAAAGCAAAACCTCAATGAAATACCACTGCATACTGATGAGAATGACCATCATTAAAAAGTTTACAAATAACAAATGCTAGAGAGGGTGTGGAGAAAGCATTCCCACTGATTGGTAACTTAGTGCAGCAATTATGAAAAACAGGCTGGAGGTTCTCCAGAAAACTAAAAATAGAATTACTAGGCAATGGCAACCCACCCCAGTACTCTTGCCTGGAAAACCGCATGGGCAGAGGAGCCTGGTAGGCTGCAGTCCATGGGGTCGCTACAAGTCAGACACGACTGAGCAGCTTCACTTTCGCTTTTCACTTTCATGCATTGGAGAAGGAAATGGCAACCCACTCCAGTGTCCATGCCTGGAGAATCCCAGGGATGGAGGAGCCTGGTGGGCTGCCATCTATGGGGTCGCACAGAGTCGGACACAACTGAAGCGACTTAGCAGTAGCAGCATATGATCCAGTAATCTCACTCCTGGGCTATATATCCAGACAAAACTATAATTCAAAAAGATACATGCATCTTTATGTTCTGTAGCAGCACTGTTTACAATAGTCAAGACATGGAAACAACCTAAATGTCCATCGACAGATGAATGAATGGTGAAGATGTGGTATGTGTGTGTATATTAATATATATATATATGTGTGTGTGTACATATGCATATATATATGATGACATACTGCTCAGCATAAGAAGGAATGAAGTAAGGCCATTTACAGCAACATAGATGCAACTAGAGATTACCATACTAAGTGAAGTATGTCAGAAAAAGAAAGACAGGTACCATATGGTATCACTTATATGTGGAATTTAAAATTAAACTTATCTAGAGAATCTATAGAACAGATTTGTGTACCAAATGGGAGGGTTTGGGGAAGGATGGACTGGGAGTTTGGGGTTAGTAGATACAAGCGATTACATATAGGGTAGAGAAACAACAAGGTCCTGTTGTATGGCATAGGGAACAAATAATACTCATTATCTTGCGATAAATCATAACGAAAAACAGAGGATATATGTGTGTATAACTGAGTCACTTTACTATACCATAGAAGTTAACACAATGTTGTAAATCAACTATACTTCAATAAAAAATAGAAAGAAACTACAATGAGGTATTGTCTCACACCAGTCAGAATGGCCATCATCAGTAAATGTTTGCAAGGGCATGGATTAGAGGGAACCCTTCTACAGTGTTGGTGCGAATGTAAATTGGTACAGCCACTATAGAGAACAGTATGTAGTTTCCTTTCAGGCTCTACTACAAAGCCACAGTCATCAAGACAGTATGGTACTGGCACAAAGACAGACATATAGATCAATGGAACAAAATAGAAAGCCCAGAGATAAATCCACACACATATGGACACCTTATCTTTGACAAAGGAGGCAAGAATATACAATGGAGTAAAGACAGTCTCTTTAACAAGTGGTGCTGGGAAAACTGGTCAACCACTTGTAAAAGAATGAAACTAGATCACTTTCTAACACCGTACACAAAAATAAACTCAAAATGGATTAAAGATCTAAATGTAAGATCAGAAACTATAAAACTCCTAGAGGAGAACATAGGCAAAACACTGTCAGACATAAATCACAGCAGGATCCTCTATGATCCACCTCCCAGAATTCTGGAAATAAAAGCAAAAATAAACAAATGGGATCTAATTAAAATTAAAAGCTTCTGTACAACAAAGGAAAATATAAGCAAGGTGAAAAGACAGCCTTCTGAATGGGAGAAAATAATAGCAAATGAAACAACTGACAAACAACTAATCTCAAAAATATACAAGCAACTTCTGCAGCTCAATTCCAGAAAAATAAACGACCCAATCAAAAAATGGGCCAAAGAACTAAATAGACATTTCTCCAAAGAAGACATACGGATGGCTAACAAACACATGAAAAGATGCTCAACATCACTCATTATTAGAGAAATGCAAATCAAAACCACAATGAGGTACCACTTCACACCAGTCAGAATGGCTGCGATCCAAAAATCTGCAAGCAATAAATGCTGGAGAGGGTGTGGAGAAAAGGGAACCCTCCTACACTGTTGGTGGGAATGCAAACTAGTACAGCCACTATGGAGAACAGTGTGGAGATTCCTTAAAAAATTGCAAATAGAGCTACCTTATGACCCAGCAATCCCACTGCTGGGCATACACACCGAGGAAACCAGAATTGAAAGAGACACATGTACCCCAATGTTCATCGCAGCACTGTTTATAATAGCCAGGACATGGAAACAACCTAGATGTCCATCAGCAGATGAATGGATAAGAAAGCTGTGGTACATATACACAATGGAGTATTACTCAGCCGTTAAAAAGAATTCATTTGAATCAGTTCTGATGAGATGGATGAAACTGGAGCCAATTATACAGAGTGAAGTAAGCCAGAAAGAAAAACACCAATACGGTATACTAACACATATATATGGAATTTAGGAAGATGGCAATGACGACCCTGTATGCAAGACAGGAAAAAAGACACAGATGTGTATACTGGACTTTTGGACTCAGAGGGAGAGGGAGAGGGTGGGATGATTTGGGAGAATGGGAATTCTGACATGTATACTGTCATGTAAGAATTGAATCGCCAGTCCATGTCTGACGTAGGGTGCAGCTTGCTTGGGGCTGGTGCATGGGGATGACCCAGAGAGATGTTGTGGGGAGGGAGGTGGGAGGGGGGTTCATGTTTGGGAACGCATGTAAGAATTAAAGATTTTAAAATTTAAAAAAAAATAAAAAATTAAAAAAATAAAAAATAAAATACAAAAAATAATAATAATAATAGAGTTACCATATGATCCAGCAGTCCCACTTCTGCACATACATCTGGAAAAGATGAAAACTCTTATTATGAAAAGATGCCTGCAACTCACTGTTCATAGCAGCACTGTTTACGGTAGTCAAGACATGGAAGCAACCTAAATGTTCATCAACAGATAAATGGATAAATATGTGGTACATATATACATTGGCATATGCAGTTCAGTTCAGTCACTCAGTCGTGTCCAACTCTGTGACCCCATGGACTGCAGCACACCAGGCCTCCCTGTTGATCACTGATTGCCAGAGTTGACCCAAATTCATGTCCATTGACTTGGTGATGCCATAAAAAATAATGAAATAATGCCATTTGTAGACATGGGTGGACCTAGAGATTATCATATTAAGTGAAGTAAGTCAGATAGAGGAAGACAGATAATCATATGGTATCTCTTATATGTGGAATCTAAAAAAGAAAAAATACAAATGAACTTATTCACAAAACAAAAATAGACTCACATAGAAAACAAATTTATCGTTACCAAAGGGGAAATGTTGGGGAGAAAGGAATAAATTAGGAGATTGGGATAGGAGATATAAAAACCACTATATATAAAATAAATAACAAGGACCTATTGTATAGCACAAGGAACTATATTCAATATCTTGTAAGGAATTATAATGGAAAAGAGTCTGAAAAGGAATATATATGTAATTGAATCACTTTGCTGTATACCTGAAATGAATACATTTTAAATCAACTATACTTCAATAAAAAGTTTGTTTTGAAAAAATGTCTTAATAGAAGTCTTTGGGAATCTTATCTCCTGATAATGCAAATATTGAAGGAGTTGAGTACAGGGACCCATTTCTACTCTATTTCTTTCCATCTTTCATTGCCAACTGGCCAGTTCTTGCCTGAGTAAAGGCAGCAAAGAACCACTGGCACACATGAACGTTGTGGTTCTTTTCATATTCTTACCTTGAAGTTCTCAGGTTTTTATGGGCACCACGTTCTGTAAGTTACTGTCGGCAGCAGTTTCTGGCATGTTTTGCTCCAGTATAACCAGGGTCACCATTGTTTTCTTAATAGTTCTGTGTGTTACTCTGTTGCCTGCTACCCAGTGACTTAGCCAGTGCCACATACTGTAGAATTTTGTTATGACAGTTCTATGATTCTGGTATTAATTTCTGTATTGAAAAGGCTGCTGTAAAGGGATACAAAAGTGAAATAGCTTAAATGAGGAAAAAATATATTTCTTCCTCAGGTAACAGGCCTACTGATAGAGGTGGTAGAGATGCTATATTCCATGAAGGAAATGAAGACGTGAGAGGTAAACTACCAAAATGTTGGATTTGGACTAAGATCCTAAGCCTTGTTTTAGTCATTGTGCTGTACTTAATCTATATTAATCTCTTCCTGGTGGCTAGTGAGCTTTTTGAGGTGTCGGGAACTTACCTGGGCCTTGACCTCTTGCATTTGCTAGCTTATAGTAAGTGTTTAGTAAATGAATGAATGAATGAATACCTATTTTATTTCTGAGTAAGTTAAGGCATAGAGACCTAACCAAACTTGACACACAGTCAGGGCTAGAACATAAGAATACGTGTGCAGGAGAAGCTGTCTTAGAGAAGAGACTACTTCCATGAACAGGAAATATATAAAGGCAGTATCATTTTGATCTCCTTACAGATAGTTACTGTAAAAATCTTTTGATGTGGTTATTAAGCTTTAACAATTAAGGAAGGTGGTAAAGTCTATATATACATGATGGAAAGAAGAAAAAAATCTGTGAAGAAGTGTGAATGTGGTCTTCATTCTAACATTTTTAGTACCTAAAATAATTATACCAAAGGCAAAAGACTTTTTTAAAATTTAAGCAGTAAATATTTGGAGTGAAAAAAACTATCCACAGTGTATCCAGGCACCTTTTTCGTCAAAATATTTTAAATAGCTCATAGCATATGTGTGTATGTATATACACACACGTTTCATATCTATTTATCTGTGTGTGAAGTTTTAGAAATCATTTCTTCTTCCAAGGGAATGACATATTTTAAAATGATGAGTTCTACATCTTAAAAATTGATAAGCTTAGGACTTCCGTGGTGGTTCCAGTGGTTGGGAATCCACCCGCCAGTGCAGGGGACACAGGCTCGGTTCCTGGTCCAGGAAGGTTCCACATGCTGTGGGGCAGCTAAGCCATGTGTGGAAACTGCTGAGCCCACATGCCTAGAGCCTGTGCTCCACAGTGAGAGAAGCCACCGCAGTGAGAAGCCCGTGCACCGCAACTAGAGAGTAGCTCTCACTTCCCGCAACTAGAGAAAACCTACGCACAGCAGCAAAGACCCAGCACAGCCAAAAATAATAAATAAACAGAAAATTCTTAAAAAAGTGAAAAGCTTATACTGTTTTGGGTATTCATGAGGATTGTTTCTGAACCACTGAACTAAGAAAATACTCCTCTATTTATTATTGTACTTTGAAGTGTACACAAGTGAATCATAACAAAGATAATAGTTACTATTGATGTGTGAAACTGAATGAAAACAAATCTCTAACCCTTATTCCTCAGCCTTATGGAGGATATGGATCTTTTGGATAAATTGAAAGTACTAAGTAACTAAGAAAGCATAGGTTTCCTTAAAATGGACATTTGCATGCCTCCTATTTTGTTTGAGATGTTATTTTTTCTTTCTCATAGGGGGAACACTATTATTTTAGCAAGAATCACTAACTGGAAGTGCAGCATTGGTTATTTAATGATATTAAAATGAAGTTTTGATCAGCAGAGGTAAGACTATGGCATTTCTTTTGCATTTAATTCATAATAGATCAAAATATTTGCTAGATTTCGATGAAGAACTGTTTTAAGAAATGCGAAGGGTCAATATTATCCCACCTGCAAATAACAAGTTAGCCTTCCCAAGCACCACAGAAAGACTCAAGACTCCTCCTGGGTCAGAGAAAAGGACAGTTTGTATGCGGGGCAGTAGCAGTGGCTGGAGTACGAGGCAGCCTGCATAAGAGTAGTTTATGTTACATGAGAGGACGCCTGAGCTGAGGTACCTGAATCTTTCGTGAGGGACAGTGAGCCTGCTGATTTATGCCTCAGAGGAGACTTTATCACACGGGACAGTAAAAAGATTTGCCCTTAACTCCAATATGAGACACTGTCCCTGATTCCTGATGCTCTGCTAAACATGTGTCCTTGAAAAATAGTCTGAAATAAAGGCAGTCAGTGTCTCTGCTTGCAAGACGTGCAGAAACATAAGGACTCTCAGAACTGTCTTTCAACACTTTCTTACTACATCAAATTGCTTTTTAAAGTATGTATTATTGATAAGGATGATTGCAGTGATGCTTTTTGAAATGGTGTGAAGATGGAAACTATTGAAACCTAACAATAGGAGATTGTTTAAATTATAATATCACAGTATAATACTTATTAACATAGATATTGGTAAAAATAAATGAAATAAGCAGATTAAATTAAATGTATACATAATTTGATCCTACTTTTATAGAAATTGTACAAATACACACACATATAAAGAATATATACCAAGTATGTATTTCAATGGATAGAATTATAAATGTTTTCTTTTTTGCTTGTCTCTCTCTTTTGACCTCTTGAAAATGAACACTTTAGACTTTCGTAATGAGGGGAAAATTGTTTTTAATTAAAAAATGAGCAGTCATTTAAGAACTTCACCTGACAGAGAAAAAGCTTCATAAGTTTAAATGGGAATTAAATAATGCCAATTCTTTTTTTGACTCTGAGTTGCCTTTATGTGAAGTGCAGTGTAGAACTAGAAGAGAATAATTAGGTAACTTAATTTTTCTCTTAAAAAGTTACCGTTTACCTATGATAAAGTCCAGAGTTACTTTTAACAATTTGCTGTATTATTTATTATCACATAGTTGTCACAAAGAGAAATCTTAGAAAAGCATTCAAACAGGGCAGATCTTCTAGGGTAGTGCTGTTTAGTATTTCCTTAGTACATATGTATAGTGAGTACATATGTATAGATTCTGGTTCTGTACAGTCAGATCATGCTAAGTTAGGAGCACTAAATGAATTGTCTTCATATTTATTTCCTGCCTGTGTATCATACTCTGAAATATGTTTAATGTTAGTGATTTTGTAAGTTGGCATTTTTTTGTGCTTCTCATGATTTTTTTTCCCCTACTTTAACCAAGGTGCTGTTACCAGATTTGTCTTCTGAGTATAAACTAAAAATGACTGAAGTTCAAGCAATGGTAGAATTCTCCGTGGAGCTAAACAAGTTCTACAATGTGGATTTATTTCAGAGAGGGTTTGTATTTTAATGTGAAAATTATGTATTTTGCATAAGATAAATTGTACAGTTTTCATTTAAATTTAAGTGCATACTTTTGTTTGAGCATATATAAAGAAAACAGTGAGCTATGTTCAAGGATTTTCTTAGTGAAATGTTATTTCTAAATAAATGAGTATTATTCCTATGGATTTAATGAAGATTCTGGATATATTTAACTTATGTTTATGAATTTGTACTGAGCATTGTGAGGACTTCACTGAAAATTGATAAGAAAGATTTCATTTCTGCTTTTTTAAAAGATGACAGTTTGTGGGCTTTCAAAAAAGTGGAATATACACACACAATATACATACACAAAATAGCTTAGTAGGAATACAAAATGATGACTCTTTAAAAAGTATATATAGAAAGTGCTCTAGGAATCAGAAGCGAAAGACCTCTTTCTGGGCTAGCAAATCAGGAAAGGCCCATGACAGGGGGATAGGGCCAAAGCATGGATAAGAGTGATAAGGAGAGGGTAAGGTGAAAGACCCTCTCGGTGGGAGAAAACATTGTGAATCCAGGCTTGGAAACAAGAATGAGCATGTTATTTTAGAGCCCTGAGAGGCTGGATGTTTTCTGGTAGAACTGCAGAAGAAAAGACAGCAGAGGAGAGGTTATGTTTGTGAAGGGCTTTTGTCGTCTGGAGAAGAGTTGATACTAGGGATTGGGGTAGCCACTGGTGGTTTCCAAGAACGGATGACATGGTCACCATTATTACAATTAGTACTTACTGGCATATGGAGAGCATGATGATACTGAATGGATGGTCCGGCAGAAGAAACAGAGGCCCAGGGACAGGGTAGAGGGGCTCACAATATCTCAGGACATAAACCTAAGGCTCTACGCTGGGGATGGTAGTGGTGGGGCCATGACTGGGGAGATGATGAAAGAAATAATCCTATTGTTGATTGTTTATTCGGCTTTGCCGTCTTGTTGAAAAAACAAAAACAGCTGTGCTCTGCTCCACATGGTCTCTCACCCATCAGCAGAACAGCCTGGGTTGCCCCCCTGGCAGAGGGGCCATCCAGGAGAGCAAGCAGAAGGTGCAGGGACCCGCACTGACACAGAGCCTTCCCAGGGCTGGGCTGGGGGCTCTTTGGCCAGTGAAACCTCTATAAAACTTGATGGGAATTCTGCGTGTCTGGTATGGTTGATTCCATGCTCTGAAACCCATACCCACAGTTGTTTAGTGAGACATGACTGCTCTCTAGATGAATCACTACTGTGTGGAGATCAGAATTCTGTGGGATCCTGCATTTGAACTTCCTGAAAGCCCTTCGTCAGGCTGAAAATGTCTACTTAGACACTGCCCTTAGCTCTTTTGGAGATCTTAAGAAAGGGATTTACAGCCACACCCTTGGTTAGATCTTTGTATGAAGTTTTATTTTCCAAACCAGGAAGTTTTGATTCCTCTCTGTTTTCTCTAGATTCAGCTTATAAAATGACCAGGTGTTTCTTTAGCTCATCTCTTTCTTGCAGAACCTTACTGTACTTGACTCAGAGCAACCAAGTGACATTTTCAGCATTCTGCCAGAAAATTAACTTGCTCAAGCCAAAAAGTTTCTTTTAGATTCAGTCTAACTTCTTTTAAGTTATTGTTCGAAAGCATAGTCACCAAAAATTTATCACTGCAAAACATGGGTCACTGTTTTTTTAAGTCTCATATAGTTTCCTCATTATTTTTCTTGCCTTTGTAACTGTAACTACTATTTTGGTCCCAAAGTCAATGACATGTATTTTGTTTTTATTAGTACCAATTTCTGTATTAGTTATTTGTTACCACAGTAATGCAGCTAACAAAAAACCCAAAGCCTCAGTGGCATCACAATGGTAAACATTTATTTCAGTTCACAGATCTGTGGACCAGCTGGATGGTTGTGCTAATCTGGGTTGGCTGGGCTCACTCGCAGTCGGCTGGCAGGGAGCTGTGTGGTATAGAACGGACTCACCTGGGTGCACTCAGCTCTGCTCTGTCACCTGTCATCCTGCAGTGTTGTTCTCACCGAGGAGGCAGGAGTCCAGAGAGACAGAGAAACCTTACAAAAAGACCTAGGCTTGGCACTAGCTCACTGTCTTCTCTGCCACAGCATACTGCCTAAAACAAGTGGTCAGGCCAGCCCAAAGGGATGGGGACCTCCAACCCACTTGTTGTTGAGAATCTTACTGTGAGAGGCATGGATGCGAGGATGGGTGAAAAAAAAATTGAGGACCTTTAAAAGTCAGTCTCCCACACACTTTAATGTTTTTTGGGGATTGTTATTGATTTCTGTGAGACCTTTTGAGGTTATTAAGTGAAAGTGAAAGTTGCTCAGTTGTGTCTGACTCTTTGTCACTACACAGTCCATAGAATTCTCCAGGCCAGAATACTGGAGTGGGTAGCCTTTCCCTTCTCCAGGAGATCTTCCCAACTCAGGGATCAAACCCAGATCTCTTGCCTTGCAGGTGGATTCTTTACCAGTTGAGCCACCAGGGAAAGCCAAGAATACTGGAGTGGGTAGCCTATCCCTTCTCCAGTGGATCTTCCTGACCCAGGAATCAAACCGGGGTCTTCTGCATTGCGGGCGGATTCTTTACCACCTGAGCTATGAGGTTATTAAGAGTAGGATTTAATGACTGATTCCATGTGGAGGATATTGCAGAGACAGAAAAAACATTAAAAAATATGTACGTGGAGGTATGTCTTTAATGATGTCGAGGATTACTTTGAAATAGCTCAGCAAAGAAAAAAATTGCATATGAATCATATGTGGCAAAATCTTTTTCATTGGTGGCAAAATCATTTTCATTGGTGGAAAATGGGCAGTGGGGGTTGAGTTCACTGCTCTACTTTTTACAAATTTGGAATTTTTAATAAAAAATTTAAATGATAATGCTGAAGTTTTGCATCACATTGACTTGGACAATATTAGTGATACTGATGTACATAATGAAGTTACAAGGCATCGTAGTGTGGAATTTAAGGTTGGTTCATTTTGTTAGGTTTGGTGTGAGGTAAGATCCAAGTAGAGACAGTGCATAATTAAAGATATGGAACGGGAAATATGGTCTAAGTGAATTGCTCTTCCATCTTACTGTCAGCCATCATAAGCATAGCATGTATGATTGCTGCTTTCATTTATTTTCTGTTATTCTGCAATCTAGTTTCCACATCCATTGAGGACTCTTGAAGAATGTAGTTACTGATCTTTGAAAAATCTAGAAATTAGAGGCTTATTGTTTTTAGATATATTACTTGACTTGTTTATTTTAAGAATGTTTTCAAGGATATAATTTAGTCTTTTTTCTATTCTGATTTAATTAGTTTCTACCTTTTAAATCTTTTCTTTATGCTTCTTATTGAGCCTTTACTGCCTTTGCCATATAAGTCAGTTAACTTGGAGCTTGTGTTTGCTGTTAAGTAACTGTCAGCTTTGGTATATAAACAGATACATTTATCTAAATTTATATTTAAATGCTAGGAAATAAAATATGTCTTTTCCAGTTTATGTTCTGTATATGAAATGACTTTTTAGGAGACTGAGATAAGAAACTTAAAAATTCAAGTAATGAAATGGAGGCAGACCTCAGAAATACTGCAGGTTCAAGTTCTGAACACCGCAGGAAAGTGGGTATAACAATGAAGTCACGTGAAGTTTGTGGTTGCTCAGTGCATATAAACGTGATGTTTATACTAAATTGTAGTCTGTTATGTCTAAAAATACAATGTACATACTGTAAGTAAAAAGTACCTTAATGCTAGAAAATGCTAACCATCATCTGAGCTTTCGGTGAAGCATAACCTTTTTGCAGTAGTCACGTCAAAGACTACCTATCACAGATCACCATAGCAAATATAATAGCAATGAAAGTGAAATTTTGTGAAAATTGCCACAGTTTCTGTGGCACAGAGACACAAAGTGAGCAAATGCTGTTGGGAAAATGGCACCAATAGGCTGCTCAGCACAGAGTTACCACAAAACTTCAATTCGTAAAAAACACATGATCCACAAGGTGCAGTAACTGAAATGTGATAAAATGAGATCTGCCTGCAGTCCTGTGGAGTATTTTACTTCAGTGTTTTAAAAATAACATCAATACCTGAATAGCACTGGAGTCACATAGCCCAGCAGGAACTAAATGGAAGTGAAGTGTGAATAAACACTATTTGTGCATGTTTGGTGACAGTACCTGTCCTGCACATCCCTAGGGCTGAGTGTTTAATTTTGCCACTGTTGTTACACGATAAGAAAGCAGTTAGCCACCTGCTTATTTAACTTATATGCAGAGTACATCATGAGAAATGCTGGGCCGGAAGAAGCACAAGATGGAATCAAGATTGCCGGGAGAAATATCAGTAACCTCAGATATGCACATGACACCACCCTTATGGCAGAAAGTGAAGAGGAACTAAAGAGCCTCTTGATGAAAGTGAAAGAGGAGAGTGAAAAAGTTGGCTTAAAGCTCAACATTCAGAAAACAAAGATCATGGCCACTTCATGGCAAATAGATGGGGAAATGGTGTCAGACTTTATTTTTCTGGACTCCAAAATCACTACAGATGGTGATTGCAGCCATGAAATTAAAAGACGCTTACTACTTGGAAGGAAACTTATGACCAACCTAGAAAGCATATTAAAAAGCAGAGCTATTACTTTGCCAACAAAGGTCTGTCTAGTCAAGGCTGTGGTTTTTCCAGTAGTCCTGTATGGATGTGAGAGTTGGACTGTGAAGAAAGCTGAGCACCGAAGAATTGATGCTTTTGAACTGTGGTGTTGGAGAAGACTCTTGAGAGTCCCTTGGACTGCAAGGAGATCCAACCAGTCCATACTAAAGGAGATCAGTCCTGGGTGTTCTTTGGAAGGACTGATGCTAAAGCTGAAATTCCCAATACTTTGGCCACCTCATGTGAAGAGTTGACTCACTGGAAAAGACCCTGATGCTGGGAGGGATTGTGGGCAGAAGGAGAAGGGGACGACAGAGGATGAGATGGCTGGATGGCGTCACCGGCTCAATGGACATGAGTTTGAGTAAACTCTGGGAGTTGGTGATGGACAGGTAGGCCTGGCGTGCTGCGATTCATGGGGTCGCAAAGAGTCAAGACACAACTGAGCAACTGAACTGAACTGAAGCTCCAGGCAGGCACAGAGAGAGAACATGTGACATCTGATTAGGTCTGTTTTTTTCTGTAATTACGTCATTGTGTCCTTAATGGTAAACAAATCGTCAAGATACTAACAATATAAAGAAAAACTGCCTTTATTTTCATTTTAATCTGTTCTTTCTTTTTTAAAATACAGTAGATTGTAAACTCTTGAAAACAAAATGAGACTCTAAAGCATTGATTATAAATTTGATGTTATTTAATGGTATGTGGATATATGTCTTATAAATGAGTGCTATGAGAGCTCAGTATAATTAACTTGTTTTGAGTTTATTTACTAGCAGTATATGATTTCAAGATGGTGGTCTTCCCAAATGACTCTTTCAAAATTCATTTCTTAAAAGGGCTTAAAGTGGGGAGGAAATTTTGCTTTTTAAATACACGTGGAAGATTGTTGTCTGGACATCTGCTCTCAGCAGCATAAAGGATATGAAAGTGGGATTAAATTGAAGATATAACAACTAAAGTTAGGTATTAAACTGGAGGGGAAATTTCCTCTCTTTGGAGACCACTGCAAAATTATTAGAACATTTTTTTTTCTGGAATTCATTAGGATATTGCTATCTGTCATACTCATCTGCACAGTTTGTTACTAATTCAAGAAAAGGTGAAATACTTTTGCCAAAATGTAAATTAATGCACTGCTTTCTTCAATGAGAAAGTCTTGCTTAAAGAAAAAAAAAAGGACTAACTAAAATTGTGTGCTCTGTGATAGGGTTGATTTACTTTATTTCACTGCAGATTGATAACATGTCACAAAGATGCACCTGTGTACATACCACAGTTTAAAGAACACAGCTTTAGAATTAGTGAATGGCTTCTAGAATGGAGTTGAGTTTAATTCATTTCAGAAGGAGGCAAATGGACTAGCCTTGCATGCATGCATAGTGCTAAGTTGCTATAGTCATGTCTGACTCTTTGCGACCCCATGAACTGTAGTCCCCCAGGCTCTCCGGCATTGGATTCTCTAGGCAAGAATACTGGAGTAGGGTACCATACCCTCCTCCAAGGGATCGCCCCAACCCAGGGATCGAACCCACATCTCTTACGTCTCCTACATTGGCAGGCAGATTCTTTACCACTAGCACCACTTGGCAAACTGGGACTAGCATTAGGTATTCTCAAATATTTAGCAAGAGAACCATGACAAAGTGTTAACATGTTGTAACAGTCTTTTGAAAAGCAAGTGAGATGTTATCAATTTGTTTGCAGGTGTTTTGGGGATAGTCTGTAATCAGCATAAAGCAAGTAAGGGAAACTAGGGTGTGATAGTTGAAACAATGTTGATAGTAATACTGTTGTTTTTTATTTTCTTTAGTATATAGGTTCTCATAAACCAGTTTAATTACATACCTGTAGCTACAACTGCTTTTCCCATTCAGTCCTACACCATTTCCTTGTCATAAGCTATATTACTGCAAGATGAGTAATATATTATGATTTGGAAATAAAGAAGAACAAGGATATGGACTTAGAATTGTTTTCTTAAATTGTAGTAACATCGCAAGATAGTGGAACTGAAATCCTCTTAGGAAAGGTTTGTGGAACCCTAGAAACTAGATTCCATACAACAGTCTTTAAATGCTCTGAACTAAATAAATCTTAAATCCTTTCCATTTATGATTCTGAGGTGGTTAAACTCATGAGAAATTTATAGTTTGATTTTAAAATGACTGTCAGCCAAAAGAGAAAATTGCATGCTGATTTCTTTGGATTATTGACATTGATTACAACCTTGGAAAAGATAATCCCTTGCCTATAATGTCATGTATATGTTGTGTAAATTTCAAAAATTGGGGACTTCTGATTAAGTGGTACTGATTGGGACTCACAAGAAACCACCTCAAGTTTTCTTCAAGGCCTTCGAAAGTGTCTAAAATTGTCTGTTTTTTCAGTAAGGTATAAGAACTGAGAATATTCTATAAGAAGTTAATCAGTTTTTCATATTAATGAATCAGCCACTCTATAGTCAGAAAGTTAGTTTTCTCAAAAGCAGTTTGCATCAGTTGTTAGACTATTTCTAAATCTTTAGATTTCTCTCATTGTTGTGTCCTATCTCATTTTTAAAAAGTGATGCCATGGTATAGGTCTGCCACTTGTGGCCTGTGTGAAACAGGACGTCTGCATTCTTTGAAGAATCATAATGACGAAATTGATAGTGATTGGGATCCCCAAAATTAGCCAGTACTGGCCTTGATTGACCTGTGTTTGAAGTATAAATAAACAGAAAAATTAAATTGTGAGCTGTGAAAAAAATATGGAAAACAGAAAAATAGTGTAATGTTAATGTTGTCAATTAACTAGAAGGAAATCTTTCCATTAAAGGACAATTTTTATTATGAGAAATGTCTACACGAAAATCAAACCATAAATGACTTTCATGCCATGCAAACAAACACCTGTGGGAGGAGAAACATGAAACTTATGAGTTTGTGTACTCACAAATTCAAATTTAATGTTTCCATATTAATGCAAATAATTAAATTATGAAACAGTTTACACAAAGATGAATTTATTTATGGATCAAATATTATTTAACCCAGGGACTATCTGTATGGATTTTATGAGAGTTCCACCAAACAACAAGATGTTCTCAAACAGGTAACCAGTGAATTCAGCTCAGTAATAAACAAGAATAAATCTTTCCTGATCTTAATAAAAACTTTTTGAGACAACAAGTGAGCCCTTTATTTTCTTGACAATATTAAAGGATAAATTTTAAATGTTAACATATTGTGGTAAAAAGTTTGCATTTCAAAAATTAAAAGAGTTCTCTAGGTATCCGGTTTCAAAAGATTTTACCTAAAAAGAAATATGAATCTACTCAAACTTTTTTCTTAAAATTACTCATGATCCTACAATAACACAATATCCCCTTCAGGAAAAATACAGTGACCACAGTATTCCGTCTTTAGTAACTGTAGGAAGATATTCTAAGAAAATTCTGCATCTTAGAAAATATACTCTTTATTTACTCTTTTTGAATATATTACTTGTGATATGTTCTGAACAACAGGAGAGGGAGTAAAAATTTAGAACTCTTAAGGAAGTTGTAATAGGGAATTGGCTTTGAAACATATTAAAATGATAAAATAAGTCAAATAATACATTTATTAAGCTAAATCTTAGGGTTCTTTAAATTTTGCTCATTTTGAACAGATTATTGAATTGGCTGTCCAGAGTTATTAATAAAATGGAAAAGGAGAAGGATGGTAGGAAAGTAATTGTTAAATTCAGCATCTTATCTAAATGTAAAGCACAATTTTAAAAAATGTATTTCTATAAAATCTTATACCTGTATACTAATGTTTCTGAAAAAGTTAATTGCTTTCTAGTGAAATTAAAGGTTAAATGTGGTTATTGGGGAAAAAAAGTAAGCAGGCTAACCAGCATTAACATAGCAAATCAAAAGAATGGAAAACATCAGCAACATAAAAAACTATAGAATAAGATGACAAATACAAACATTTAAAATTATTGTGACCAGAAAACTCAAAATAGTTTTAAGTTTTCCTGTTTAAAGGTAGACTTTTGGATTTTAAATATCCCATGTTTCGAGAACAAATGCCTACAAATTAAAAATTCTTACTTGATGAATTGAAGCTTTTATCATTATGAAGGGAAATGATTGGCGAAAGAAATGGCAGCCCACTCCAGTATTCTTGCCTAGAGAATTCCATGGACAGAGGAGCCTGGTTGGAGTGCATGGGATTGCAGAGAGTCAGACTTGACTGAAACGACTTATCGCATCATTTATGAAAATACTTTTATATCCTAATAATGCTTTTGCTCTTAACTTTGTTCTAATATTAATATTGTAACATCAGTTTTCTTTTGGTTAGCATTTGCAAAGTGTACCTTTTATCATTCTTTTGTTTTCAAACTTTCTCTGTCCTTGTATTTTAGCTTTGTCTGTTGTAAACAACATACAGTGGTATTTCCTTTTTCATTCGTTAGAGCATTCTTTAACTGGAACATTTAGTCCATTTATAGTTAATGTTATTGTTGATAACGTTTGTTTTTCTATCCATTATCTTATATTTTGTGCTTTTTATATTCCCTGTTATATTTTTTTCCCCATCTCTTTCTCTCTCTCTTTTTTTCATGTTCTGATTTCTGCAGAGATCTTCAGGTTTATTCTTTGAGAGAGATTTTCCTTTTCTTATGTCTGGCCCTTGGAAAATACCAATCTAGGACCACCTTTTGTTTCTTGAAGGAAAATTTTGAAACACATCAAAGTACAGTAAACACATATAAACCAACCATCTAGCCAATAATTATCAAAGTTTTTTCCTCTTTATTTTACCTCCTTATTTCCTTTTCCATATCTTAATGCAGGAAGGCTTTTGTTTTTGAAAATATGCAAAGTCATTATCACACTTAAAGAAATTTTAAAAATAATTTCTTGGTATCAAATAAAACAGGCTTATCATTTCTTCAGTCATCTTATAAATGTATTTTTATAATTTATGTTTGATTCAGTATCCCACCAAAATTTATAGGTTGCATTTGAATGTTAATGTCTCTTAATTTTTTTTTTAATTTATAATTGCTCAGTTTAGGCTTAATTAAATTCCAATAGTTTTTGAGAAAAATCGTTCATAGGTGCAGAGACGGCAATGGCAACCCACTCCAGTCCTCTTGCCTGGAAAATCCCATGGGGTCGCTAAGAGTCGGCGCAACTGAGCAACTTCACTTTCACTTTTCACTTTCGTGCACTGGAGAAGGTAATGGCAACCCACTCCAGTGTTCTTGCCTGGAGAATCCCAGGGATGGCGGAGCCTGGTGGGCTGCTGTCTATGGGGTCGCACAGAGTTGGACACGACTGAAGTGACTTAGCAGCAGCAGCAGCAGCAGTTCATAGGTGATACTGTGTTTTTCCTGTTACATTACACCTGAGGGCATAAAATGTCTCTTTTCATAAATTTGAGTAAGGTGTTGTCAACCTGATACATCCATTATGGAGTTCCACATCACTTAATTGGTGGTACCTATTGAAAGCTTTTGTCCAGAGTCGTTGTTTTATATTACTAAGGCTTACAAAATGATGATATTCTGTTATTTCTTATGCACTTATTGGCTGAAATTCTGTGATGAATTTTACCTCATTAAGTATTTGGTTACTTTGAAATACAGTTTATCCTGTAGAAAGAAAGGCACGGCAGATGTTTTATTCATTTCCTTATTTATTAGTTTTCAGAATATTGTGTTGTTGCCCTACTGCTGGTGCTGCTGCTAAGTTATTGCCCTAGCGTCTTTCAAATATAGTTAAGTTTTTATTTAGTACAGGCATACCTTGGCGATATTGTGAGTTCAGTTCCAGATCATCACAATAAAGCAAATTTCACAATAAACACATTCCCAGGAATTTTTTTATTTCCTGGAGCATGTAAAAGTTGTTTATACTGTAGTCTAAAAAATTAAATGTGCAATAGGATTGTGTCTAGAAAAACAATGCACGTACCTTAATTTAAAAATACTTTATTGCTAAAAATTGCCAACCATCCTGTGAGCCTTCAGGGAGTTGTAATCTTTTGGCTGCTAGTCTTGCCATAGTGTTGATGGCTGCTGACTGATCAGGATGATGATAGCTCAAGGTTGGCATGGTAATATGACAAAATAAGATAGTGAAGTGTGCCCCATTGGTTGACTTCCTTTCACCAACCATTTCTCTGTAGCATTTAGCAATGTTTGATACCATTTTATCTGCAATAGAACCTCTTTCAGAATTGGAGTTAATCCTTTCAAACCCTATCCCTGCTTCATTAACTAAGCTTAATATTCTAAATCTTTTATTGTCATTTCAACAGTCTTCACAGCATCTTTGATAGATTCCATCTCAAGAAACCACTGCCTCTGCTCATCCATAAGAAACAACTCCTCTTCCATTAAAATTTTATCATGAAATTGCAGTAATTAAGGCACATCTCAGGCTCCACTTCGAATTCTGGTTCTCTTGCTATCTTAACCACATTTGCATCTTAGTTCCTCCACTGAAGTTTCAAACCCCTCAAAGTCATCCATGAAAGTTAGAATCAGCTTCTTCCAAACTCCATATTTTTTTCAAACATTTATTTATTTCTTTGGCCTTACTGGATCTTAGTTGCTACACTCAGAATCTTTAGTTGCAGCATGTGGGATCTGATTCCCTGACCAGGTATTGAACTCTGGGCTCCCTGCATTGTGAGCGAGGAGTCTTAGCCACTGGCTCACCAGGGAAGGCCCCAACTCCTATTTTAATATTGGTGTTTTGACCTCTTCCCATAAATCATGAATATTCTTAATGGCATCTAGAATGATTAATTCTATCTGGAAGGTTTTCAATTCACTTTGCACAGATCCACCAGAGGAATTACTGTCTCTGGAAGCTATAGCCTTACTCCTTGATCCATAGGCTGCAGAATAGATCTTATGTTATCAGTAATGAAAACAACTTTAATCTTGTTGTTCATCAGAGCTCTTAGGGAACCAGGTACATTTTCAGTGAGCAGTAACATTTTCAAATTCATCTTTTTTTCTGGGCAGTAGGTTCCAACAGTGGGCTTAAAATATTCAGTAAACTATATTGTAAGCAGATGTTATGTCATCCAGTCTTTGTTGTTTCATATGTAGAGCACCAGCAGAGATTTAGCTCGAGAACTTTCAGAATGGTCAATGAGCATTGACTTCAAGCTAAGTCACCAGCTGCGTTAGCTCCTAACAAGAGAATCAGCCAGTTCTTTGACTCTTTGAAGCCAGGCATTGACTTCTCTCCAGCTATGAAACTTCTAGATAGCATCTTTTTCCAACAGAAGACTTTTGTCTGCATTGAAAATCTGTTGTTTAGAGTAGCCATCCTCATGAATTGTCTTAGCTAGATCTCCTGGGTGACTTGCAGCTTCACCTTACACTTCCATGTCATGGAGTTGGCCTCTTTGCTTAAATGTCTTGAACCAGCTTCTGCTGGCTTCAAACTTTCCTTCTACAGCTTCCTTGCTTCACTCAGCCTTTGTAGAATTGAAGGTACTTAGGGCCTTGGTCATTGGAGAAGGAAATGGCAACCCACTCTAGTGTTCTTGCCTGGAGAATCCCAGGGACGAGGGAGCCTGGTGGGCTGCCATCCATGGGGTCGCACGGAGTCGGACAACTGAAGCGATTTAGCAGTAGCAGCAGCATCAGGGCCTTGCTCTGGTTTTAGACTTTGGCATAAGGGAATAGTATAGCTAGTTTCATCTTCTCTTCAGACCACTAAAACATTCTTCATATCAGCAGTAAGGTTGTTTGCTTTCTTTTTTTTTTCATTCATGTGTTCACTGGAGTAGCACTTGTAATTTCTGTCAGGGCTTTTCCTTTGAATCTACAGCTTGGCTATCTGTTTGGCACAAGAGGCCGAGTTTTCTGCCTTGAATGTGCCTTCTTCACTAAGCTTAATTAATTTTAGCTTTTGATTTAAAGTGAAAAACAACCAGCTCTTCCTTTCACTTAGAGGCCATTGTAGGATTGTTAATTGGCCTAATTTCAATATTGTGTGTCTTAACTGGGAGGCTTGGGGAGAGGGAGAGAGGTGGGGGTACAGCCAGTTGGTAGAGCTCTCAAAACACACACAGTATGTATTAGTTCAGTGTCTTTTTTTTTTTTTTTTAATTTTCTGTTAAAAAAATTTGGCCCAATTTAAAAAATTTATTTATTTATACCTTTTGGCCATGTGGCATGGGGGAATCTTAGTTCCCCAACCAGAGATTGAACCTGTGTCCCCTGCAGTGGAAGCAGATTCTTAACCACTGGACTGCCAGAGAAGTTTCAGTTCACTGCCTAATATGAGTAGTTCCTGGTACCACAAAACAATGACAAGAGTAACATCAAAGTTCACTGATCATAGATCACCGTAACAAATACAATAATAATGAAAAAGTTTGAAATATAGCCTGAATTATCAGAATATAACACTGAGACACAAAGTGAATGAATGCTATTGAGAAAATCATACCAATAGACACTTGACACTTGGTTGCTACAAACCTTCAACTTTTAAAAAATAAAATATCTGTGAATGATGTTGTTGTCTCTCAGTCCTGTCTGACTGACTGTGATCCCGTGGCCTGCCACACGCCAGGCTTCCCTGTCCATCACCAACTCCCGGAGCTTACTCAAACTCATGTCCATTGAGTCAGCAATGCCATCCAACCATCTCATCTGTCGTCCCCTTCTCCTCCCACCTTCAATCTTTCCCAGCATCGAGGTCTTTTCCAATGAGTCAGTTCTTCGCGTCAGGTGGGCAAAGTATTTTTATCATTCTTGGTGGGTTATACTGCATCATGACTCTTCCTTATGTTCAGAGGAGCCCTGTGGGGTGATTTCTGCAAACTTCTCATGGGATAATCCAGGCAGTGATCATCTCCTACTATTGCTAGTTGTTTCAGACTCTAGTGATATTCCCTGTTCTACATTTAGACTCAGCTGAGGAGGGGCTCTAGTTCCTTTTGATGGGAAATAGTGTTTAGAGATCATAATATATGTGTTAAAAGTACACATTTTTATTGAATCATTGTTTCTAGGCCTTCTCAGTTGAGACAAATTTTTTTAAAGAAAAATACTTCATAAATTTTTACTATTTTCCTGTTCTAACGTTTTACTTTTTTTTTTAATTTTATATTTCTGTCTCTTTTCACTTACACTGAAAGTCTTGGTTCCTAATAACATAGTTAGTCATTGCTTTATTCATGTATGTGTAGATATGTCTAAGATAATTTCAAAATAATGGTAGCAACATAACCAGCAAGACTATTAATGTTGTTTGGAACCTCTTTGGGGTTTTCTTTTATTGTATATCCCTGAGGAACAGGCACTGAAAATACTGTGTCTTAAAAATCACTTGAAAGTACTCTGTGAAATTCCAGTTAAGTAGATGCACATTAAGTTCAGTTATTTTAGGGTGGTTTAAGGGATTGTGTTTTAATGTATTTTGCTTTTTTATCAAAAGATTTTATGATTCCAAAACAAAAACTCTGAAGTACATTTATTGAAAAGGACCTTATTTTCATCCCTGTTCCTTCTCTTCACCCCCATTTCCCTGTCTCACCACCTGTAAAAGCCATTTTATTTTTTATTAGTTTTGTGTATGTCCTTCTTCCTTTTTATTACTTTTTTTAAAAAGCAAAAAATACATAATCATATCCTTTATTCTCAAAGAAAGGTAGCATAATATACATATTCTATACTTGATTTTGTCTGTAAAAAATGTATCTTAGAGATCACTGCTTTGTAGTATATACAGATATGCTAAATATAGATATGCTAGGGGTGAAGAACCTGCTGCCAGTGCAGGAGACATATGAGGCATGGGTTTGATCCCTGGGTTGGGAAGATTCCCTGCATGCCAACCCACTCCAGTATTCTTGCCTGGAGAATCCCTAGGACACAGGAGCCTGGCAGGCTATGATATGCAGGGTTGCAGAGTCAGACACAGCTGAAGTGACTTAGCATGCGCACACACATATATAGATATATGTATATAAGATTATGTTTTATAACTGTGTGGTGCTGCACTGTAGTTTATTCAGCCAGTCCTTTATTGATAGACATTTTTTCTCGAGTTTTCTTGTTGTAGTTAATGCTTGAGTGAATAGCCTTATGCTACCTCATTGAAAATTTTTGCTAAAGTATCTTTGGGAGATAGTCTAACGAGTGTGATGCTAGGTCAGGGAGTAAATATGGGTGTTTTTGGTCTCTGTGGCTAAATTCCATTCCACATGGGCTTGCACCCTTTTACCTCTCCAGCAGTGCAGAATTCCTTTTTGCCTAGACTGTCACCAACAGAGTATTTTGTCAAATTGTTGAATTTCCCTCAGTGTGATAGATGAGGAAAGATAGCTCATTAAGGTTTTAATTTGTGGTTTTTAAAATTATAAGTAAGATTTAACATTTTTTCATGTATGCATTTCTTTTTTGGCAAACCATTTATTATATTTTTCCCCCTTTTTTTAGGTTATTGGTCTTTTTCTCTGTTTTTAGATGCTCTTTATATATTAGGAATATAAGCCAGGTTTTTAAAAGTAAAAGTAAGATTTGTCTGAATGGATCAGCAGATTCCCTCAGGACAGAAACAGCTTCATTGCCTTGCCTGCCTGACTGAATTTTTTTAATAATTCCATACTATTTTGTTATTTCTTCAATAATCTTATAACCTTTATTTGGCAGTTTGGGTTGTTTTCTAAGCAAGAAGTTCTAAATAGCCTAGCTCACCATGGCCCTTAAAAAGGAACTATTTTATCCTGTGTTTTAAAAATTTTACTGCTTGATATTTTATGTAAAAAATAGTTAACATATGCACAGTCTTGAAAGTAGCTAACACACACACACAGTTGAAAGTTTTTCTCATTTTTGGAGATTTGTACCTTAAAGTACCATTAATTCTAATTTAAAAAAAAATGTGTTTAGAGTCATAGTAGGCTGCTGTTACAAATGCAAAAGGAACATCGTTTAAAATAACATATGTAGTTACTACCAGTGGTTTGTTTTCCCTGTGTCTCTAGTACTTAGCCCAGTGGCTAACACATTGGTGGGTCCTCTATAAGTCATGAATGAATGGTACATGTATGTATTATATGTACACACGTACTTTTAAGATCAGGAAATTTTATATAAGATACACTAATGGTATACAGTAAATGCAGTGTTGTTTAAATGTCTTTGAACTAATGTGTACAAATTTGTTACAATTGTGGGTGTACACTTACAAGTAGGTCATAGTTCCTGTGTTTAAAAAGTTTAAAATGAAACATATCAGTTGTTTATTCTTAGCTCTTATGTGGCATACCTGAATATTTTAAAATATCAATGTTTCTTTTCATCTTTAATTAAAATTAAAACTTTCCTATCTAATGCCAAAGTTCCTGCTTTTTCCACTTTGATTTTTATTAGTCATCTCATGTTTTCAGGGTGACCTCATCTTAATCTTAACTCAGCATCTTTATCTGTGGCATTTTGCCAGTTCTCTTTAAGGCCAAATTGTGATTTTAAAGGTTCTAAATTTAATTGACCACTCTTTCTCTCACTCTTTAAATCTGGTATTGTCCATATATTCTCTCCAGTGCCATGCTTTCCTAGAAATTGTAGTAATAAAAATGTATTTTAAATAATCTTTGTATTATTTACAGATTTATACTCTTGTGTAGGAAATCATTAAAGAAAAAATGAAGATTAAATATTCAACTCTCTAGTGTCCATCTAAACTCATCCCTGACTTATAATCATCATTTAGCTTTTAGTGACTTAAATTAAAGAAAGTAGGGAAAACCACTAGACCATTCAGGTATGACCTAAATCAAATCCCTTATGATTATACAGTGGAAGTGAGAAATAGATTTAAGGGACTGGATCTGATAGATAGAGTGCCTGATGAACTATGGAATGAGGTTCGAGACATTGTACAGGAGACAGGGATTAAGACCATCCCCATGGAAAAGAAATGCAAAAAAGCAAAATGGCTGTCTGGGGAGGCCTTACAGATAGCTGTGAAAAGAAGAGAAGCGAAAAGCAAAGGAGAAAAGGAAAGATATAAGCATCTGAATGCAGAGTTCCAAAGAATAGCAAGAAGAGATAAGAAAGCCTTCCTCAGCGATCAATGCAAAGAAATAGAGGAAAACAACAGAATGGGAAAGACTAGAGATCTCTTCAAGAAAATTAGAGATACCAAGGGAACATTTCATGCAAAGATGGGCTTGATAAAGGACAGAAATGGTCTGGACCTAACAGAAGCAGAAGATATTAAGAATAGGTGGCAAAAATACACAGAACTGTACAAAAATGATCTTCATGACCCAGATAATCACGATGGTGTGATCACTCACCTAGAGTCAGACATCCTGGAATATGAAGTCAAGTGGGCCTTAGAAAGCATCACTACAAACAAAGCTAGTGGAGGTGATGAAATTCCAGTTGAGCTATTTCAAATCCTGAAAGATGATGCTGTGAAAGTGCTGCACTCAATATGCCAGCAAATTTGGAAAACTCAGCAGTGGCCACAGAACTATAAAAGGTCAGTTTTCATTCCAATCCCAAAGAAAGGCAATGCCAAAGAATGCTCAAACTACCACACAATTGTACTCATCTCACACACTAGTAAAGTAATGCTCAAAATTCTCCAAGCCAGGCTTCAGCAATACGTGAACTGTGAATTTCCAGGTGTTCAAGCTGGTTTTAGAAAAGGCAGAGGAACCAGGGATCAAATTGCCAACATCCGCTGGATTATCGAAAAAAGGCAGAGAGTTCCATAAAAACTTCTATTTCTGCTTTATTGACTATGCCAAAACATTTGACTGAATGGATCACAATAATCTGGAAAATTCTGAAAGAGATGGGAATTCCAGACCACCTGACCTGCCTCTTGAGAAACCTATATGCAGGTCAGGAAGCAACAGTTAGAAGTGGACATGGAACAACAGACTGGTTCCAAATAGGAAAAGGAGTACATCAAGGCTGTATATTGTCACCCTGCATATTTAACTTATATGCAGAGTACATCATGAGAAATGCTGGGCTGGAAGAAGCACAAGCTGGAATCAAGATTGCCGGGAGAAATATCAATAACCCCAGATATGCAGATGACACCACCCTTATGGCAGAAAGTGAAGAGGAACTAAAAAGCCTCTTGATGAAAGTGAAAGTGGAGAGTGAAAATGTTGGCTTAAAGCTCAACATTCAGAAAACTAAGATCATGGCATCTTGTCCCATCACTTCATGGGAAATAGATGGGGAAACAGTGGAAACAGTGTCAGACTTTATTTTTGAGGGCTCCAGAATCACTGCAGATGGTAACTGCAGCCATGAAATTAAAAGATGCTTACTCCTTGGAAGAAAAGTTATGACCAACCTAGGTAGTATATTCAAAAGCAGAGACATTACTTTGCCGCCTAAGGTCCGTCTAGTCAAGGCTATGGTTTTTCCAGTAGTCGTGTATGGATGTGAGAGTTGGACTGTGAAGAAAGCTGAGCGCCGAAGAACTGATGCTTTTGAACTGTGGTGTTGGAGAAGACTCTTGAGAGTCCCTTGGACTGCAAGGAGATCCAACCAGTCCATTCTGAAGGAGATCAGCCCTGGGATTTCTTTGGAAGGAATGATGCTAAAGCTGAAACTCCAGTACTTTGGCCACCTCATGTGAAGAGTTGACTCATTGGAAAAGACCCTGAAGCTGGGAGGGATTGGGGGCAGGAGGAGAAGGGGACGACAGAGGATGAGATGGCTGATGGCATCACTGACTCGAAGGACGTGAGTCTGAGTGAACTCCAGGAGATGGTGATGGACAGGGAGGCCTGGCGTGCTGCAATTCATGGGGTCACAGAGTTGGACACGACTGAGCGACTGAACTGAACCCTTTGTGTATGTGTGTTTGTATATGTAGATACATATATCCTCCGTTACATGCACAAACTTATAGTGTAATGATGTTAAAACAGAAGCATTTGGTTTTACTTCGTAATTTTTTCTATTTAAACTGATTGTTACTGACTGGTAGATTTATATATATACACACACATATATAAATATTCTAATGCAAGTAAAAGTACATAAACTAAATGGAGTAGCATTGACGTTGAATGCAAGTGAATTCTTTCAATATAATACATGTCTTATGTATGAAACCAATTTTTAAAACTGTTATTAATGCTGTGTTTTTTCAAAATTGTGCTTAAGAATATTTTTATTGTCTTTTAAATAAAAAAATAAATAAACCAGATTAAGCAGTGAAATCCTTAGAATCCTCAGTAACTCCTATTATGATATTCTCTTATTTAAAGTAAGATTGTTTCTGTCTTTACACATGCCTGTTTCTGTTTGGGTTATATGCAGTGCAGTTGTAATGTTTGATCTGTATGTGGATCTGGTACACTGTTTTCCACCAATAGTAAACTATGGGAGATTGATAAAGCAGATGAACTTCTTTTTTTAATACATATTGATATATAGAAATAAGGGCATTGCATGTTTTTTAAATGTTTCGAAGTGACTTCTTTTGTCTCTTTTGCTTTAGTTTTTACCAGATTCGTGCATCTATGAAAATTCCACCAAGAGTTCCGCACAGAGTAGAAGCTAGTTTGCTGCATGCAGCAGGTAAGCCAAGGAATATTCTCAATTAAAAAAAGTAAAACTGCAGCAAGATTATAATGACCAATAATAACTTTTCATAATTGTTTTTATCTTTTAATTACAAACACAAGATGCCAAAGAGCATCATTCTCATACTTCATAGAAGAAATATATTTGAGGCCTCAGTAAAACAGGCTTGATTATATATTCCTTGTCTCTATCTTAGGTTTCTTAGGATGAGCAAGTAAAAGAAAGTATGTGAAATTTCCTGAAAATAAACATAAGTAAGGGTGATATCAATTATATCATGTAATATGTACTTTTAACAAATGCATAGGGAATGTGAACACATAATTTGACATATGATCACAAAGCCGTTTTCTGATAAAGTTTTATAGTATGCGTTTTGAGATTATTTTTTCACCTACTTTTTTTTACTTGATTAATGAGAAAGGGTCAGAAAGTATAGATATAACAGCTCTTTTATTTACTCATATTCTAAGGAGACACTCTAGCATTAAAGGATTTGAGCCAAACCTAATGGCCCTATGTAATCATTGGGCATTTTTTTCAACTTTCTTGATACAGTATACTCTATTAAGCAGTTAGAAAATATAATGATTAATGAAACATGCCTGAGAGTTTTCATTTCTAATATGAATTAATAGTTTTCAGTGCATCACAAAACATTAAATAATACCTAATATAAAGCTAGCTCAGTGAAGCTATGAGCCATTCTGTGCAGGGCCATCCAAGACAGATGGGTCATGGTGGAGAGTTTGAACAAAACATGGTCCACTGGAGAAGAGAATGGCACACTACTTTAGTATTCTTGCCTTAAGAACACCGTGAACAGTATGAAAAGAAAGAAGACGTAACACTGAAAGATGAGCCCCCCAGATTGGTAGGTATCCAGTATGCTACTGGAGAAGAACAGAAGAGAGCTCCAGAAAGAATGAAGAGGCTAGGCTAAAGCGGAAATGAAACTTTCCACTTTCAAGTTACCTAGAGTAATAGGCAAGTATGGCCTTGGAGTACAAAATGAAGCAGGGCAAAGGCCAACAGAATTTTGCCAAGAGAACATACTGGTCATAGCAGACACCCTCTTCCAGCAACTTAAGAGACTACTCTATACATGGACATCATCAGATGGTCAATAGCAAAATCAGATTGATTAATTCTTTTTTTAAAAATAATATTTGACAGTTTATTAAAAAATGGAACATACTGAACAACAAACTATCTCACATCTTTCAGGAAGAAAAAAACACTAAGTTTGAAAAGACATCACCCACTGAATTTGGACACAACACCTCTACTCAATTAAGAGAAACATTTGTACAGCCCAGGTCTTTATTTTTATACCCCTCAGGCCATGAACTCATAGGGAAGGGGCTCCAACAGTTCAGGTTCCTTTCCATTGGTCCTCACAAAGTGTGCTTCTCTGGGTGGAGCAGGCTGGTGCTTCAGCTGAACCCAAGTCCCTTTCTCTTTGGCTTCCTTCTTTTTCTGATCATTTTCCTTCACACGTTTCAGGAAGCTATCTCGGCTCTTAGAGTGCTTAATATGCTCGATACGCACATTAATTCTCTTTGCAAGAATCTTACCCTTCACTTGTTTGTTTACGATGATGCCAACAGCATGCTGGGTAACATTGTAGACTCTCCCAGTTTTGCCATGGTAACATTTGTGGGGCATTTCTTTTTGAACAGTACCCATTCCCTTGATATCTACAATATCACCCTTCTTGTCGCATGTATGTGGCCAAAGGGACAACTCCATGTTTTCTGAAAGGCCTAGAGATCATGTAGCGGGTGCCCCTCCTCTTTCCCTTTGTGTTGCTCATTTTGGCGAATTACTGGAAGATGGCAGTTCTGGCCAAAAAACCAGATTGATTAAATTCTTTGCAGTCAGAGATGGACAAGCTTTATACAGTCAGAAAAAACAAGACCTGGAGCTGACTGTGGCTCAGATCATGAACTTGGATTGCCAAATTCAGGCCTAAATTGAAGAAAGTAGAGAAAACAACTTGCCCATTCAAGTATGACCTAAATAAAATTCCTTATGAGTATACAGTGAAAGTGATGAATAGATTCAGGGGATTAAATCTGGTAGAGTGCTTGAAGAACTACAGACAGAGGTTCTTAACATTGTACCAGAAGCAGTCACCAAAACCATCCCCAAGAAAAAGAAAAGCAAGAAGGCACATGATTGTCTGAAGAGGCCTTACAAATAGCTGAGAAAAGAAGAGAAGTGAAAGGGAAAGATATATCCAACTGAGTGCAAGCTTCCAGAGAATAACAAGTGGAGATGAGAAAGCCTTCTTAGGTGAACAACGTGATGAAATAGAGGAAAACAGTAGAATGGGAAAGACTAGAGATCTCTTGAAGAAGATCAGAGATACCAAGGGAACATTTCATGCAAAGATGGGCACAATAAAGGTCAGAAACTACAGGGACCTAACAGAAATAGAAGAGATTGAAAAGAGGTGACAAGAATACACAGAAGAGCTATACAGAAAAGATCTTAATGACCCGGATAACCATGATGGTGCAGTCAGTCACCTAGAACCAAACATCCTGGAATGTGAAGTCAAGGGGGCCTTAGGAAACATGACTATGAACAAAGCTAGTGAAGGTGATGGAATTCCAGCTGAGCTCTTTCAAACCCTAAAAGATGATGCTGTTAAAGTGCCACACTTAATATGCCAGCAAATTTGGAAAACTCAGCAGTAGCCACAGCACTGGGAAAAGTCAGTTTTCATTCTGATCTCAAAGAAAGGCAATGCCAAAGAATGTTCAAACTACTGTACAATTGTGCTAATTTCACATGCTAGCAAGGTAATGCTCAAAATCCTTCAAGCTAGGCTTCAGCAGTTAGTGAACCAAGAACTTTCAGATGTACAAGCTGAATTTTAAAAAGGTAAAGGAACCTGAGATCAAATTGCCAGCATGTCTTGGCTCACAAAAAAAAGAATTACAGAAAAACATCTACTTCTGCTTCATTGACTATACTAAAGTCTTTGTGTCGATTACAACAAACTGTGGAATATTCTTAAAGAGATGGGAACACCAGACTACCTTACCTGTCTCCTGAGAAACCTGTATGAAGGTCAAGAAGGAACAGTTAAAACTGGACATGGAACAATGGACTGGTTCAGAATTGGGAAAGGAGTATGTCAAGCCTGTATGTTTAACTTCTATGCAAAATACATCCTGTGGAATGCTGGGCTGGATGAATCACAAGCTGAATCAAGATTGCCGGGAGAAATATCAACAACTTCAGATGTACAGATGATGCCACTCTAATGGCAGAAAGTGAAGAGGAACAAAAGAGCCTCTTGATGAGGGTGAAAGAGAGTGAAAAAGCTGGCTTAAAACTCAGCATTCAAAAAACTAAGATCATGGCATCCAGTCCGATCACCTCATGGCAAATAAACTGGGGAAAAGTATAAACAATGGCAGATTTCATTTTCTTGGGCTCCCAAATCACTGCAAATGGTGACTGTAGCCATGAAATTAAAAGATAATTGCTCCTGGAAGAAAAGCTATGACAAATCTAGATAGCATATTAAAAACCAGAGACATTACTTTGCCAACAAAGGTCCGTCTAGTTAAAGCTATGGTTTTTCCAGTAGTCGTGCAGGGATGTGAGAGCTGGGCAATAAAGATGGCTGAGTGCTGAAGAATTGATGCTTTCCAGTTGTGTTGGAGAAGACTTGACAGTCCCTTGGAAAGCAAGGAAATGAAACCAGTCAATCCTAAAGGAAATCAACCCTGAATATTCATTGGAAGGATTGATGGTGAAACTCCAATACTTTGGCCACCTGATGTGAAGAGCTGACTCATTTGAAAAGACCCTGATGCTGGGGAAGATTGTGGGCAGGAGGTGAAGGGGGTAACAGAGGATAAGATGATTGGATGGCTTCAATAACTCAGTGGACATGACTTGGGCAAACTCCAGGAGATAATGAAGATAGGGAAGTCTGTGTGCTGCAGTATGTGGGTTGCAAAGAGTCAGACGCAGTTACTGACTGAACAACAACAGCATAAAGCTATGTTGAGCACAATTTAGTTCATTTTTGAAATTTAAAAGTATATTCTGGCAACCTGATGTGCTGAAGATTATCCATCTTAGCATACTGTAGATACTAAAATGCTGGTTAATGTTAAAAATTTAATGAATTTCACATGATGAAAAGTTTATGTTTTTGAAGACTGTCAAAATGCTTATATTGCTTATGACCAGAAAGATGTATATTTCTTTTAAAAAGAAAAAATAAATTTTCTTCTTGGCCTTTTGTACATGTTAATGTATATATTTATTGTCAATAGGTGTTTTGTAAGTCTACTTTCTAGGAAACAGAGTTTAAAACAACTAGTGTTATAAGATGGATTGATCTTCCTTTTTTGAACTTCCTTCATCTAGTGAACTAAATGTCTTGCTCTATTGTATTTCTTAAAGTTGTCTGTTGGAAAAAAAGCTAGAAAGACTTCTTTTTTCTGGACTTTTTATTTGCTTATTTTTTCAGCTTTATCAAGGAATAATTAACAAACAATTTTGCATATTAAAAGTATACAACATGATTTGTTTTATATATATACATATATATACTATATAATACATATAAATATGTGATTTGTTATACAGATTCAATGTGAAAAAATTGCCATAATCAAGATAATTAGCACATCTGTCACCTCACATTGTTTTTTTTGTGTGTGTGTTTGTGGTAAAGAAGGCTTTAGATTTATTCTTAACAAATTATAAGTATACAGTACTTTATTACTAGCTATAGTTATAATGCTATGCATGAGATCCTCAGAACTTACTTTTCTTATAACTAAAAGTTTGTACCCTTTGAACTACATCTTACAATTTCTCTCACACCCCAGCCCCTGGCAACCACCATTTGGTTGTCTGTCTCTGAAATTCATTTTTTTTTTTTTTTAAAGTTAGCTGTGCTGGATCTTAGTTGTTATGTGCAGGGTCTAGTTCTCTTAGCAGGGATTGAACTCAAGCTCTCTGCATTGGGAGTGAGGTGTCTAAGCCACTGGATCATCAGGAAAAGTCCCCAAAATTGATTTTGTTTTGTTTCTACATGTAAGTGATAACATCCAGTATTTGTCTTTTCTCTGTCTGACTTATTTCGTATAGCATAATGCCCTCCATGTTCATCCATATTGCTGCAGATGACAGAATTTCCATCTTTTTATGGCTGAATAATACTCCATTGTGAATATATACACTGCATTTTCTTTATCTATTCATCCACTGACAGACACTTGGGTTATTTCCACATATTGGCAATTGTGAATAATGCTGCAATGAAAATGCGCATGCAAAACTTCTTTGAGATACTGATTTCATTTCTTTCAAATATATATCTGGGAGTGGGATTGCTGGATCATGCAGAAATTCTGTTTTTAATTTTTTGTGGATCCTCCATATCGTTTTTTATAGTAACTGCACCAATTCACATTTCCCACCAACAGCGCACACAAGTGTTCTCTTTTCACATCCTAACGTCTCTTTTCACATCAGAACATTTGTTATCTCTGGATTTTTTTTTTTAATAACCAGTCTAACAAGTATGAAGAGATATACAAATCAGTAATTTGTGATGATTAGTGACGTTGAGCACCATTTTATGTACCCGTTGGCTATTTGTATGTCTTCCTTTTAGTGTTTTTACTTATTCATTTATTTGGTTAGTGGCGTGCAGGATCTTCAATCTTCCTTGTGGCATGTGGGATCTTTTAGTTGCACTGTGTGAACTCTTAGTTGTGGAATGTGGGATCTAGTTCCCTGACCGGGGATTAAACTTGGCCCCCCTCCATTAGGAGCATGGAGTCTTAGCCCCTGGACCACCAGGGCTTTATGGTTTCTTTGGAAAAAAATGCCTGTTCATTTCTTCTTCTCATTTTAAAATCAGATTGTTTGCTTGCTTGTTTTTGCTAGTTAGTTGCTTGGTTCTTTATAGATTTTGGATGTTATCCCCTATCAGATGTATGATTGGCAGATATTTTATTCCATTCAGTAGAGTGCTTTTTCTTTTGTTGGTGCTGTCTTCCACTGTGCAGAAGCCTTATAGTTTTATGTAATCCCACCTGTCTATTATTGCCTTTGCTTTGGTGTCAAATATTACCAAAGACCAAGGTCAAGGAGCTTTCTCCCTATGTTTTCTTCTAGAAGTTAGTGGTTTCAGGTCTTAAAATTTAAGTCTAATCCATTTTGAGTTAATTTTCCTGAGTAATATATAATAGGAGTCCAGTTTTATTCTTTTGCATGTGTATATCCAGTTTCCCCAGCGTGATTTATTGAAGAGACTTTCTTATTATGTGTTCTTGGCACCCTGTCAGTTATTAGTTGATTATATGTGTGTGGGCTGATTTCTGGCTCTCTTTTTTCCTTCCATTGATCTATGTGCCTATTTTTATACTACTACCATACTATTTTGGTTACTATAGCCATGCAGTATAGTTTGAAATTAAGAAATGTGATGCCTCCAGCTTTGTTCTTTTGCTCTTAAGATTGCTCTGGCTATTCAGGGACTTTTGTGGTCTAATACAAATTTTAGGATAATTTTTTCTATTTCTATGAAAAATGCCATTGGAATTTTGATAGATTATATTGAAGTTGTAGATCACTTCAGGTAGTATGGATATTTTAGCAATATTAATTCTTCCAATCTAAGAACATAGGTTATCTTTCCATTTATTTGTGTTTTCTTCAGTTTCTTTCTTCAATATCTTACAGTTTTTAATGTACAGGTGTTTCATCTCCTTTGGTTAAATTTATACCTAAGTATTTTATTGCTTTTGATGCTAGTGTGAGATTTTTCAAGTAGTTCATTGTTAATGTATAGAAATGCAATTGATTTTTGTATGTTGATTTTGTGTCCTGCAACTTTATTAAATTCATGGATTAGTTCTAACAGCTTTTTGGTGGAATCTTTAGGGTTTTCTGTGTGTAAGATCATATCTTCTGCACAGAGAGACACTTTTACTTCTTCCTTTCCTATTTGGATACATTTAATTTCCTTTGTGTGTGTGTGTGGCTAGGACTTCCAGTACTGTGTCAGAAAGGAGTGATGAAAGTGGGCATCCTTGTCTTGTTCCTGAGTTGAAAGGAACACTTTCAACTTTTTACCATTGAGGATGATAGCTGTGGGCTTGTCATAAATGGCCTTTATTATATTGAGGTACATTCCTTCTGTACCTAATTTATTGAGAGTTTTTGTCATGAAAGTATGTTGAATGTTGTCAAATTATTTTTCCACATCTTTTGAGACTACTATATGATTGTTATCCTTCATTTATCATCATTTTCTTAATGTGATATATGTTTATTGATTTGCATATGTCAAACCACCCATGCTTCCCAGGGACAAATCCCACTGATTATAGTGTATGATCCTTTTAATATGCTCTTGAATTTGGTTTGTTAGATATTGGTTGGTCAAAATTTCCTTTCATTTTTAAAGTAAAAATAAAAGGCATATTTTTCATTTTCACTGAGAAAATTTTTTGTTTATTGAACAATGTATTCACCATTTTGTTCTACTACCTTCTGCCAATTTTCAGGCAACTTCATAATCCATCTTCACAAAACTTTTTATCTCTTTGAGCAAAGAACTGTTCCAAGTGTCTTTTACAGTCTTCAGGGAATTGAAATTTTTTTCCGTTAAGAGAATATCGTAAAAAACCACAATTAATGAACATTAAAGTACAAGGTCTGATGATTATGGTAGGTGAATCAGAACTTCCCAGCCAAGCTGTAACAGTATTTGGTTATTAAAGAAATATGCAGCCTTGCATTATCTTGATGGAAGATTGTGTGTTTTCTCTTAACTGATCTGGATGCTTTTCATCAAGTTTGTCTAATTAGCAGTATTTGTTGGAATCAATCATTTGGATGAAGACCAGCCTTTGGTATGATTGGTGATGGTTCATTTTGCTTGCCCCATAATCTCTTCCTCCCAGATTATTGTACAGCATCCACTTTTCATCACCATCATAATTTGTTTTAAAAATGGACCATTTTCATTACATTTAAGTAGAGAATGTCATGCAGAAATACCGTCAAGAGGGTTTTTTCTGTTTAACTTATGTAGAACCCAAAAATCAAAGTGATTAAGCTGGTGCAAATGACTTTCACTGCTTGATTTGGATATTTTGAGTATGTTGGCTGTGGTATAACATTAATTTGTTCTCAATTAGTGTCTCGATTTGATCACTATCAATTTCAACTGCTCTAACCTATGGTGGGGCAGTGTCCAGCAAGAAATCTCCAGCACGAGCTTTGCAAACTATTTTTGACACATTTGATCAGTCACAGCACCTTTTCCATAAACTGCACAAATCTTCTTTGCGTTTCAGTTGTATTTATACCTTTCTTGAAATAAACATAATATGGCAAACATATTGCTTTTTTCTTATCTTCAGTATTAAAATGACTCTACAAAAATTCACCAATTTTATGTTTTTTCCCCGCATTTTTTATTTATTTTTTATTGAAGGATGATTGTTTTATAGAATTTGCTGTTTTCTACAAAACCTCAACATGAACCAGCCGTAGGTATACTTATAGCCCAACCCTTTTGAACCTCCCTCCCATCTCCCTCCCCATCCCACCCCTCTAGGTTGATACAGAGCCCCTGTTTGAGTTTCCTGAGCCACACAGCAAATTCCCGTTAGCTATCTATTTTACATATATGTTAATATAAGTTTCTGTGTTACTCTCTACATACATCTCACCCTCTCCTCCCCTCTCCCCATGTCCATAAGTCTATTCTCTATGTCTGTTTTTCCATTGCTGTCCTGTAAGCAAATTCTTCCGAACTGTATTTCTAGATTCTGTATGTGTGTTAGAATACAATATTTATCTTTCTCTTTCTGACTCACTTCACTCTGACTCACTTCACTTGATCAGAAGTGACTCAAATGCATTCCTTTTTATGGCTGAGTAATATTCCATTGTGTATATAAACCACAACTTCTTTATCCATTCATCTGTTGATGGGCATCTAGATTGCTTCCACGTTCTAGCTATTGTAAATAGTGCTGCAGTGAACAATGGGATACATGTGTCTTCTTCAACCCTGGTTTCCTCAGGATATATGCCTAGGAGTGGGATTGCTGGGTCATATGGTGATTTTATTCCTAGTTTTTAAAGGATTCTACATACTGTCTTCCATAGTGGCTGTATCAATTTATACTTCCACCAACAGTATAATAGGGGTCCCTTCTCTCCACACCCTCTCCAGCATTTATTATTTGTAGGCTTTTTGACGATGGCCATTCTGACTGGTGTGAAGTGATATCTCATTATAGTTTTGATTTGCATTTCTCTAATAATGAGGGATGTTGAGCATCTTTTCATGTGCTTGTTAGCCAACTGTATGTCTTCTTTGGAGAAATGTCTGTTTAGGTCTTTTTCCCACGTTTTGATTGGGTTGTTTGTTTTTCTGGTATTGAGTTGTATGAGCTTGTATATTTTGGAAACGAATCCTTTGTCAGTTATTTCATTTGCTATTATTTTCTCCCATTCTGAGGGTTGTCTTTTCACCTTGCTTATAGTTTCCTTTGCTGTGCAAAAGCTTTTAAATTTAATCAGGTCCCACTTGTTTACTTTTGTTTTTATTTTCATTACTCTAGGAGGTGGGTCATAGAGGATCTGCTTTGATTTATGTCATTGAGTGTTCCGCCTATGTTTTCCTGTAAGAGTTTTATAGTTTCTAGTCTTAAATTTAGTTTTTTAATCCATTTTGAGGTCATTATTGTGTATGGTGTTAGGAAGTGTTCTGATTTCAGTCTTTTTACATGTAGCTGTGCAGTTTTCCAAGCACCACTTATCGAAGAGGCTGTCTTTGCCCCTTTGTATATTCTTGCCTCCTTTGTCAAAAATAAGGTACCCATAGGTGCATGGGCTTATTTCTGGACTTCCTATCTTGTTCCATTGGTCTATATTACTGTTTTTGTGCCAGTACCATACTGTCTTGATGACTGTAGCTTTCTAGTATAATCGGAAATCAGGAAGGTTGATTCCTCCAACTCCATTCTTCTTTCTCAAGACTGCTTTGGTTATTAGAGGTCTTTTGTGTTTCCATATGAATTGTGAAATTTTTGTTCTAGTTCTGTGAAAAATGCCATTGGTAATTTGATAGGGATCACATTGAATCTGTAGATTGCATTTGGTAGTATAGTCATTTTCACAATATTGATTCTCCCTACCCAGGAACATAGAATATCTCTCCATCTGTTTATGTCATCTGAATTTCTTTCATCAGTGTCTTATAATTTTCTGTGTACAGTTCTTTTGTCTCTTTAGGTAAACTTATTCCTAGATATTTAATTCTATTTGTTGCAATGGTGAATGGGATTGATTCCTTAATTTCTCTTTCTGATTTTTCATTGTTAGCATATAGTAATGCAAATGATTTCTTTGTATTTATTTTGTATCCCGAGACTTTGCTAAATTCGCTGGTTAGCTCTAGTAATTTTCTGATACTGTCTTTAGGGTTTTCTATGTACAGTATCATGTCATCTGCAAACAGTGAGAGCTTTACTTCTTTTCCGATTTGAATTGATTTGGTTTCCTTTTCATCTGTGATTGCTGTAGCTAGGAATTCCAGAACTATGTTGAATAATAGTGATGAAAGAGGACACCCTTGTCTTGTTCCTGATCTTAGGGGGAATTCTGTCAGTTTTTCACCATTGAGAATAATGTTTGCTGTGGGCTTATCACATATGGCCTTTACTATGTTGAGGTAGGTTCCTTCTGTGCCCATTTTTTGAAGAGTTTTAATCATAAATGGGTGCTGAATTTTGTCAAAGGCTTTTTCTGCATCTATTGAGATTATCATATGGTTTTTATCTTTCAATTTGTTAATATGATGTATCATATTGATTGATTCGTGTACATTGAAGAATGCTTGCTAACTTGATCATGGTGTATGAGCGCTCTGATGTGTTGCTGACTTCCGTTTGTTAAAATTTTGTTGAGGATTTTTGCATGTAAGTTCATCAGTGATATTGACCTGTAGTTTTCTTTCTATGTGTTGTCTTTGTTTGGTTTTGGTATCAGGGTGATGGTGGCCTTGTAGAATGAGTTTGAAAGTGTTCCTTCTTCTGTGATTTTTTTGAAAGAGTTTTAGAAAGATAGGCATTAGCTCTTCTCTAAATGTTTGATAGAATTCTCCTGTAAAGCCATCTGGTCCTGGGCTTTTACTTTTTAGGAGATTTTTGATCACAGCTTCAATTTCAGTGCTTGTATTTGAGTTGTTCATACTTCCTGGTTTAGTCTTGGAAGATTGAACTTTTTAAAGAATCTGTCCATTTCTTCCGGGATATCCATTTTATTACCATAGAGTACATTATAGTCTCTTATAATCCTTTGTATTTCTGCATCGTCTGTTGTAACCTCTCCTTTTTCATTTCTAATTTTGTCAATTTGATTCTTCTCTCATTTTTTCCTAATGAGTGTGACTAAAGGTTTGTCCATTTTGTTCATCTTCTCAAATAACCAGATTTTAGTTTTATTAATCTTTACTATTGTTTCTTTCATTTCTTTTTCATTTATTTCTGTTCACATCTTTATGATTTCTTTCCTTCTACTAATTTTGGATTGTTTTTTTTTGTTGTTATTTTTCCTGTTGTCTTAGGTGTAAAGTTAGGCTATTTTAATGTTTTTCTTGTTTCTTGAGGTAAGATTTTATTGCTATAAATTTCTCTCTTAGGACTGCTTTTGCTGCATCCCATAGGTTTTGAGTTGTCGTGTTTCCATTGTCATTTGTTTCTAGAAATTTTTTTATTTCCCTTTCAATTTCTTCAGTAACCTTTTGGTTATTTAGAAATGTGTTGTATAATCCCCATGCATTTGTGTTTCTTACAGTTTTTTTCATGTGATTGATATCTAGTCTCAGCATTGTGGTCAGAAAAGATGTGTGATACAGATTCAATTTTGTTAAATTTACTGAGGTTTGATTTGTGACCCAAGATGTGGTCTCTCCTGGAGAATGTTCCATGTGCATTTGAAAAGGTGTATTCTTCTGCATTTGGGTAGAATGTCCTGAAGCTATCAATGAGATCCATCTCATCTAATATATCATTTAAGACTTGTGTTTAATTTTCTGTTTTGATGATCTGTCCATTGGTGTGAGTGGGCTGTTAAAGTCTTCTTCTATTATTCTGTTACTGTCATTTTCTCCTTTTATGTCTGTTAGTGTTTGTCTTATGTATTGAGGTGCTTCTGTGTTGGGTGCATAGATATTTACAATTTTTATGTCTTCCTCTTGGATTGATCCCTTGATCATTATGTAGTATCCTTCCTTATCTATGGTAATCTTCTTTATTTTAAGGTCTGTTTTGTCTGATATGAGGATTGCTACTCCAGCTTTCTTTTGCTTCCCATTTGCATGGAATATATTTTTCCATCCTCTCACTTTCAGTCTATATGTGTCTTGAGGTCTAAAGTGGATTTCTTGTAGACAGCATATGTGTGGCTCTTGTTTTTGTATCCATTCAGCCAGCTTGTGGCTTCCCTTGTGGCTCAGGTGGTAAAGATTCTGCCTGCAATGCAGGAGACCTGGGTTCGATCCCTGGGTTGGGAAGATCCCCTGGAGAAAGGAAGGGCTACCCACTCAGGTATTCTGGCCTGGAGAATTCCATGGACTGTATAGTCCATGAAGTCGCAAAGAGTTGGACACAACTGAGAGACCTTCAATTTCAGCCAGTCTGTGTCTTTAGTTGGAGCATTTAATTCATTTACATTTAAAGTAATTATTGATATATATGTTCCTGTTGCTATTTTCTTAATTGTTTGGGAGTGATTTTGTAGATCTTTTTTCTTCTCTTATATTTCTTGACTATGTAAGTCCATTTAACATTTGTTGTAAAGCTGGTTTTGTGGTATTGAATTCTCTTAACTTTTGCTTGTCTGAAAAGCCTTTGATTTCTCCATCAATTTTGAACGAGATCCTTGCCAGGTATAGTCATCTTGGTTGTAGATTTTTCTGTTTCAGTACTTTAAATATATCCTGCCATTCCCTTCTGGCTTTCAGAGTTTCTGCTGAAAGATCAGCTGTTAAACGTGTGGGGTTTCCCTTGTATGTTATTTGTTGCTTCTCCCTTGCTGCTTTTAATATTCTTTCTTTGTGTTTAGTCTTTGTTGATTTGATTAGTATGTGTCTTGGAAGTTTCTCTTTGGGTTTATCCTGTATGGGACTCTTTGTGCCTCTTGGACTTGATTGGCTATTACCTTTTCCATGTTGGGGAAATTTTCATCTATAATCTCTTCAAAAATTTTGTCATACCCTTTCTTTTTCTCTGCTTCTTGGACCCCTATAATTCAACTGTTGGTGCGGTTGATATGGTCCCAGAGGTCTCTGAGACTATCCTCAGCTCTTGTCATTCTTTTCACTTTATTCTGCTCTTCAGAAGTTATTTCCACCATTTTATCTTCCAGCTCACTGATTCGTTCTTCTACTTCAGATATTTTGATATTGATTCCTTCTAGAGTATTTTTAATTTCAGTATTTGTGTTGTTTGTCCCTGCATGTTTATTCTTTAATTCTTCTAGGTCTTTGTTAATTGATTTTTGCATTTTCTCCATTTTGCCTTCAAGGTTTTTAATCATTTTTACTATCATTATTCTGAGTTCTTTTTCAGGTAGTTTGCCTAATTCCTCTTCATTTATTTGGATTTCTGTGTTTCTAGTTTGTTCCTTCATTTGTGTAGTATTTCTCTGCCTTTCATTTTTTTTTTTTTTAACTTACTTTGTTTGAGGTTTTCTTTTCCCAGGCTTCAAGGTTGAATTCTTTCTTCCTTTTGGTTTCTGCCCTCTAAGGTTGGTTCAGTGGTCTGTGTAAGCTTCTTATAGGGTGAGATTTGTGCTGAGTTTTTGTTTGTTTGTTTGTTTTCCTCTGATGGGCAAGGCTGAGTGATTTGGTAATCCTGTCTGCTGATGATTGGGATTGTATTTTTGTTTTGTTTGTTGTTTAGATGAGCCATCCTGCAGGAGGTGCTATTGGTGGTTGGGTGATGCCGGGTCTTGTATTCTAGTGGTTTCCTTTGCATGAGTTCTCACTATTTGATACTCCCTATGTTTAGTCCTCTGGTGGTCTAGGGTCTTGGAGTCAGTGTTTCCACTCCAAAGGCTCAGGGCTTGATCTTTGAAGCTTCAGATGTGGTACTCTGGTCATTTCCTGTAGCACTGAATGATGTATTCTCTTCAGTCTTTATGAAATTCATGATGAGTCGCAAGAGAATATAACTCTTTTCCACTTGGACTTCTGACCAAATAAAGTAACAGGGACCTGACTTACCTTTCAGTTAAACATATATTTATCTGCTGTGCTTAGTCACTCAGTCCTGTCTAACTCTGCGATCCTATGGACTACAGCCCTCTAGGCTCCTCTGTCCATGGGAATTCTCCAGGCAAGAATACTAGAATGGGTTGCCAAAACATCTGTGTATATCTATTCTTTTTCAGATTCTTTTCCTGTAATTTTCTTTTCCAAAGTGTGTTTGTCTGGCTTCTGTATCAGGGTGGTACTAGCCTTGTAAATTAGTTTGAAAGTGTTTCTTGCTAGTCAGTTTTTGAAAGAGCTTGAGAAGGATTGGTATTAATTCTTTATATGTTTGGTAGATTTCACCTATAAAGCCTTCTGATCCTGGACTGTTATTTTGTTGGGAGATTTATTGGTGATTCAGTTACCTTACTCATTACTGGTCTGTGCAGATTTTCTGTTATTTCATCACTCAGTCTTGGTAAGGTACATCTCTAGGAATTTATCCATTTCTTCTAAGTTATCTAACTGATTGGGGTCATTGTTCATCATAGTCTTTTATTCCTTGTATTTCTGTGATATTTGTTGTAATATCTCCTGTTTCACTTATAACTTTATTTGAGCCATCTCTTTTTTTAAAGATTTGTCAATTTTGTTTATTTTTCAAAAAACCTACCCAGTTTCATTCATCTTTTCTGTTGTCTTTCTTACCTCTATTTCATTTACTTCTACTCTGATCTTGGTTATTCCCTTCCTTCTGCTAACTTTGGGCTTCGTTGTTCTTTTCCTAGTTTCTTGAGGTTATGTTGTTTGAGACCTTTCCAGATCATTGGTATGACAGAAATATTACATGTAATTAATATTTCTTGCAGAGTAATGTTACCCTGACATTGTGAAAATTTGTGTTTCAGAAATACCTAAATGATGAGCCTTGTTTCTAAGTGCCTTTTGCTAGGGACTGTTATTTTGATTTTTATTAGTTATAAGTCCAGATTTAGTCATTGTTACCAATTCAGTTTCAAGTTTCTGATACAGTCAACTGTATATTATTGACTGTGAAATGTCAATGGCCTGATAGCTTGCTAGTTTTCAAAATAAAGTATCTTAAAAATAAATTGTTTATAGCAGATACCAGTTTTTAAAAGAGACGCCAGGATTTGGAAAACAGTAGACATCCATGATATGTAATTTTAACCTATAGAGAAAACATTATTTATGTATGTATAAATAAAACATTATACCAGAAAATTTTTAAGAGGTTGCATGAAAGAGTGAAAGTGTTAGTCACTCAGTCATGTCTGACTCTTGCAACCCCATGGACTGTAGCCTTCCGGGCTCCTCTGTCGTATATTTTTAATTAAATTATAGCAGCCAAAATGGCAAACACAAGAACTAGATTTTTGACAGCAGGAAAAAAAATATGTAAACATTTTTTCACACTTTTTGGTCACTTTTTAAAAAAATAGCCAACTTCTGTCTCTCATTCCTGAAATGTTGAACCTAATATGATTACACAAGATCTTTTTTATTCCAAATGTTTTATCAGTGTATTTTCTTTAACTCTAGTTTGGAATGTCATATTTTTGTTCTTTATGATACAGAAAGATGTCAACATTTACCAGTAAAGTAGCCCTGAATGCATTGTGAGATATGCTGCTTTTCCTGCCTAGTACCGGAAATGGTTACCTTTCATGTGTGTGTCATGTTCCACAGCTCCTGAACCATCCTCTGAAACCTGCGTGGTGATATAAATCTGTCATTCCAGTTGTATTTCCTGCCATGCTACCTCAGAATAGCCTATTATGTGGAATGTTTAAGTTAATATGAAAATTATAGAGAATAATGGTTGATGCAGTGTGGTGGCTTATTAGAAGCTTACAGGTATAGTAGATGCAGTATTATATTCTCATGTTCAGGTGAGTTTCCTCACCAACAATCTGACAAGCAAAATGCATAGCAGGCTGCCAGTTTATTCCAGTCTAAGAGGTTCTTTTCTTTCTTTCTATCCTTCTTCCTCCAAGATTTGTTCCATTTTAAAATGATTTTTAAGAGTCCTTGAAATGTATGTACCTTTTATTTTTGTAAGTTTTTAATTTTAGTAAATTTATTAGGGACATGTATCCTTTCAAAAATTTTCTGCCTTCAGAAATTACTCCTATGTATTTGACTTTCTTTTAATAAATATATACCACTCACTTCTAGACTCATCCTTGAAAACAACATAAATATCTTTATGTTAAGTCTCTTTTCACTTCTGTTCCTTAATAGTTGACTTTTTCTTTCAAGGGCTTGAATTTTCTCTGTACTTTTTATTAACATGTCCTGTTTTTCTTCTAATTTAGATTTGTGCTTTTATCTCAAGACTGTTTCTTTCCAGGTTTTTATTTTACCGTATCTGACACCTTGTGTATATTTCTGGAAAACTTTTGGAAAGAAGAGAAAAAATGATTTTGTCTGTGAGTTGCAGTAGGGCAGGTTAGACGGGTTGAGAATTGTATTGCAACATATTTAAATTATTTCCAGCGTGAGATTGTGCTGACAGGGAGAGGTTTGGGTCAGCACATAGCTGTCATCTGTAGTAACATCAGTCATGAAAGACAATGCGTATTTATGGGCTGTTGGGAATGGAATAATAACAGTGCATTCAGAGATTTCTACAACAGAGAGGACATTGCTGATTCATGGAAGCTGGCCCCAGCTTGAAAGGTTAGAAGACTGTGTGCAATTTTGATAAAAAGTTGAGTAACAACTAGCCACTTCTAATAGTGATAGTATTTTTTATAAAGAAATATGTACTGTTTTATTTGCTTTTTGATATTCATCCCTTTTCTCTGAAAAGCAAATTTTTTTGTAAATAATATATGCAAATAGTTAAAGATCCGTTAATCCAGAAAGATTATTAGTGAAAAGCTTAACTGCTTCTCTAGATGCATCCACTTTTAACTGTTTCTCTAGTCCTAATGGTTTCCTCTCTATGGACATTGCACATCCAGTGATGATAAATGACAATTTAACTCACAACTTCCTCTCCTGCTTTTTAAAAGAGATACCATTATCCCACATCTCTCATTGATCATCACTGGAACTTCATATGATACATTTAAAGCTAAATATGACAGACCCCTCATTTTGAAAAGTAAAGATATACATAATCTTACCTCTTTTTTCAAAGTTTCTTTTTCTCTCAATTTCTCAACCTGTTAGATATATCCTTTGTTTTACATTATCAAGATTGCTAACATTCATATTCAGATTTGGAGCTGTAGTCAAATCTTATATATTTTGTTTATGGGTTTTTTCCAGATTTTAAAAACAAGTAAACAACATTTGCGTTTTTATGGTAACACAAGAGGGAAAGGGTTTATAAAAATTGAAATGAGTTTCCAACATGAGAAGAGTCTTAGTTTCTGGCAAGACAAGACAAATCTAATTCCTGTTTTGGTATTGATCAGGTCACCTGTGACATAGAGATAGCTATATAGGTCTGTTTTGGAGTCAGAGATGCAGCTTTGTTGTGGTTAAGAAAGTAGTTATGTGGAATCAGGATACCAGCTTCCTTTTATGTTACCTTGGAAGACTCACCCTCTGTGAGTTTTGGTTTCTCATCTGCAAAATGTTAACCTGCTTTACAATAAGTGAAAGTTCATAGCAAACTGTGAAAGACCATGTACATGTTGGGTATTATTAATGGACTTCTATTAATACAAGAAAGTAAGAAGCTGTCTAGAATGCTGTTTGTGAGGTATATAATATTGCAAAGAGCTGAAACTTACATTAAAATTAATTTGATATATTCCTATGATTTTTATATTTTCTGTTATGCAGTATAGCATATCTCATGTTAATAAGTAAATCTAGTTTTTTAAAATTGATAAACCATTTCTTAGATAAGAAGTATGAACCAGAATGACCAAAGTCAGGAAGGGAAAACTCAAGGGAGGAAGAGACCTCAGAAAAGACCTTAGACTCTGTGACTTACAAAGGAGATCTGGGTCCTTGGGCTTCCATTTCTATTCATATAAAACCAGCTTAATGTGCAGAAAGTATTTGAATTTAGACATAACTAGTTTCAAGTCTTACTCTGCCATTTACTAGCTGTATAGTTTTAAGCAAATTACTCAGTTTCTCTGAGCCTTTCCTAATTAGTGAAATGGAAATAATCCCTGTCTTATAGTTTGCTTTTGAAAGTTAAATGAGAAAATTCAGTAGAGAGGCCCAGTGTGGTGCTCTGTGAATATTGGATGCCTTTGTCCTGCTTCTCTTTCTATTTTAATTGCCCTAGATGTTAAAAAACTGGAAGAGGTTAACTCTAGGATCTCAGCACGTGTTGATGTTGGGAGAGACAGCCCCTGAATGAAGAGGAAGCTGACTGGGGCCATTTTCCTGCCTTTCCCTATGCCGTGTGTAAGGGCCAGTCTTGCTTGTGCACTGGGGAGCTGATTGACATGGTTTTGCCCTCTTTAGAACCATCTTTGGGTCTTTCCTTCCCCAGTGAGACTGCTTTTCCCTTCTAGCATGAGTGTTCTGTGGTAAGCATTAAGAGTTAACTGCACATACGTTTTTGAACTAGTTTTTCAGCGTGTCATAGAGGCCAGGCATAGCCTGTGAAGCAAACAGCAGTGGCATTTACTTCCTGAACAAATTATTTATGTTATCAGAGCCTTGGTATGTATAACATGGAAATTAATCCCTGCCCTGTAAGATTGCCTGAAGGATTAACAACAGTATATGTAAAACACAGTGCCTGACACATACTAAGTGCTCTATCAATGATAGCTAGTAGCTGTAGTGAGAAGGAATAAAAAATAAGAAGTAATTAAAAGTAAGTTATTTTTCTTTTTATTGAATAAATTTAACATTTTTATTGAATAAATGTAACATGCAAGTTTAACATTATGTACAAGTTACTTTGATACATTTATATATTGTGATTGCCATTGTCATAACATCTGTCACATTACATAATTATAGTACAGTATTGTCTTTATTCATTATATTGTGTAGTAGATCTGTATGACTTATTTACTACTCATTTTTACCCTCAACTTATTTCACTTAGCATAATGGGCTCAAGGTCTGTCCATGTTGTTGCAAGTGACAGGATAGCCTCCTTTCTTGTGGCTTAATAACACTGCATTGTGGATATGTCCACCACGTCTTCTTTATCCTTTCATCTGTTAATGGGCACTGTGATTGTTTCCATGTCCTGAGTATTGTGAATGATGCTGCAGTAAATACAGGAGTGCATAGATCTCTTCAAAATCCCACATATTGTAATTAGCCTCCAATTAAAATAAATAAATTTATATTTAAAAAAATCCCACAACCATTGCCTTTGGATATATGCCCAGAAGTGAATCATATGGCAGATCTATTTAAAAAATTTTTTTCCTGTATTTCTCTAGATCAGATTTTTTTTTCAATTTTTAATTTTTGGGGAAACTTCCATATTGTTTTCCACCATGGTCAGACCAGTTTACATTCCCACTAACATCTTGTGAGAGTTCCCTTTTCCCCACACCCTCTCTAGCATTTATTGCTTATAGATTTTTTGATGATGATCATTCTAACAGGTGTGAGGTTCACTGTGGGTTTGATTTGCATTTCTCCAATCATTAACCATGTTGAGCATTTTCTTATGTGACTGTTGGCCATTTTGGCATTCTTTTTGGAAAAAAATCAATTTAGTTCTTCTGTATGACTGCCATTTTTGAGGAGGAAGAAAGGGAAATTGTACAAAATTCAAGCAGTAATATGCAGGGAGTCTTATTACCAAAAAAGAATATTCTCCAATTTGATAGCAGCTTCAAAACTAGATAAACATTTGTACTAATGAGAAACCAACCTGGTTTAACAAAAGGAAATTTTCAGCTATTTGTATTTGACCAGTGTTTTTCTAAGGCCATCTGTTCTGGATAAGATTCTTTGTGTATATATATATTGCATTCTTCTTCCTACCTACTACCACCCAGTGCATTTATAGTGGTTAAAAAAATTATTGTCAAGAAACAAAGGAAGTCTGGAAGTGAGGGCTAGTTATCAGAGTAAGGAAGGGTTGGCTCAGTGCTTTGCCTTGGGAGCAGCTAACTGACCACTTATAATAAAACATCAGCATTTTGGAATGCTGCTACAAGAACCATCTCTCTCTCCCCTGTTAGCTGTCTCCTTAAGCTCTGCCTACCCACCAAGCTTTTAGGGCCTTCCTTTGAGAGTAACTGAAATGTTATGACAGTTTTGCTGAATTGTGAAGGTTTTCATGACTTGACCCCATCCTACATGTCTGACTTTTATTTCCTACCATTGTCCCTGTGAATTCTCTAGAACAAATTTGCTGGGTTTTCACCTCCCTTGTATTCTGTGCACCTTCGTCCTCATTGTGTCCTTTATTAACCCGCAAATGACTCCCATAAGCAGTGACGATAGCCCCTGTTGTCATAGCACTTTCTATAGATCTCTTTCAGCGCTTAGCATCTTGTAAATTTTTCCAGTTCATAAATGGAATTCTAATACAAACAAACAGTAAGAATCATTCAATAAAAATGCTTTTAAAAATGAAGGAAGTTTAAAGAAATATATAGGTGAAGGCAATTCATACTATATCATTAATCCATTACTGTTGCTGCTGCTAAGTCGCTTTAGTTGTCTCCGACTCTGTGCAACCCCATAGACGGCAGCTCACTAGGCTCCTCTGTCCCTGGGATTCTCCAGGCAAGAATACTGGAGTGGGTTGCCATTTCCTTTTCCAATGCATGAAAGTGAAAAGTGAAAGTGAAGTCGCTTGGTCCTGCCTGACTCTTAGCGATCCCATGGACTACAGCCCACCAGGCTCCTCTGTCCATGGGATTTTCCAGGCAAAAGTACTGGAGTGGGTTGCCATTGCCTTCTCCAATACTGTTCAGTTCAGTTCAGTTCAGTTTAGTCACTCAGTCGTGTCCGACTCTTTGCAACTCCATGAATTGCAGCATGCCAGGACTCCCTGTCCATCACCAACTCCTGGAGTTCACTCAGACTCATGTCCATTGAGTCAGTAATGCCATCCAGCCATCTCATCCTCTGTCGTCCCCTTCTCCTCCTACCCCCAATCCCTCTCAGCATCAGAGTCTTTTCCAAAGAGTCAGCTCTTCACATGAGGTAGCCAAAGTACTGGAGTTTCAGCTTTAGCATCATCCCTTCCAAAGAAATCCCAGGGCTGATCTCCTTCAGAATGGACTGGTTGGATCTCCTTGCAGTCCAAGGGACCCTCAAGAGTCTTCTCCAACACCACAGTTCAAAAGCATCAATTCTTCAGTGCTCAGCCTTCTTCACAGTCCAACTCTCACATCCATACATGACCACTGGAAAAACCATAGCCTTGACTAGATGAACCTTTGTTGGCAAAGTAATGTCTCTGCTTTTGAATATACTATCTAGGTTGGTCATAACTTTTCTTCCAAGGAGTAAGCGTCTTTTAATTTCATGGCTGCAGTCACCATCTGCAGTGATTTTGGAGCCCCAAAGAATAAAGTCTGACACTGTTTCCACTGTTGCCCCATCTATTTCCCATGAAGCGATGGGACCAGATGCCATGATCTTAGTTTTCTGAATGATGAGCATTAAGCCAGCTTTTTCACTCTCCACTTTCACTTTCATCAAGGGGCTTTTTAGTTCCTCTTCACCTTCTGCCATAAGGGTGGTGTCATCTATATATCTGAGGTTATTGATATTTCTCCTGGCAATCTTGATTCCAGCTTACCAGTAATCAAATAATTGTACCAATACAATATTGTAAAGTGAAAAAATAAAATAAATTTTAAAAATTAAAAAAAAGAAACAACTGTGAAAGGAAAACAGCATAAAGTTAAATCTTGCAGTAGACTCTGCATAGATTGTGAAACTTGAATCCATTTGGTGCACAAGCCTCCACATTCTTTCCTTGGATTCAGCAGCTTCCTCTGTCACTGCCATTTGCTGTCTTTTTACCTGGTTGAGTGCTAATTACAACACCATTTGCTTTGGTCTCCGGAAATAGTGAGTCAGGAGATTATCACATTGTACTGCAGTTATTTGCTTGAATGTTTCTATCCAAATTAGATTGGGAACTCTGAAAACAAGAGCAGTATTCTTATTTGTGTTCATATCTCTTAGTTCCTGATATTTTAGAGGCAAATTATGGTTGAATGAGTGTTCGCTTGTTCATAGAATAAATAAGGGATAGAAATGCTCACTATTTAATGAAAGGAAATGGAAATGCACAAAGATGGTGATAAGAATAAAATCTGAATTGTCATGATTTAATGGAAATAAAGTCTTTCAAAGTGTAGGACTGATGTTTGGGGTTAGATGACTGATAGGCAAAGTGAAAATAGAATCATTTCAACAAGGAAATAGGGCACTAAATTAAGATGTTTGATGAAAGTTCATTTATTCAATGAATACTTGCTGAATACCTTTTATGTGTAAGACATGGTTCTTACTCACAAATTAGAGCAATGAAAAATGTTTATGTGGTTCCTAATCTCATGGAGAGAGGCTATTATCAAATAAGTATTGAAAAGTAGGGAAAGTTTCTAATTCAAGACAATGAACTTGAGTACAGTGTATATCTGGGTCTTCTTGTTTCTAAGACTTCTTGGTAATAGCAATAGAGAAGTATAAGAAGGAATAACAAAAATATTAAAGTGAGTTTTGAAGGACAGGAAGCAGAGTGGGAGCGGAATGACCTTTTCAGGACACTTTTCCCCCAAAGAGTGTAGACAGGAATAGCAGACAAAGGAAAGTGAGATGGGGGCCTGAAAACAGGGATAAATTAAAGGTCTGTAATCGGGTCAGCCAGGCACCCCAGGCCCAAAGCACAATGTCAGGAAATGTTAATGTTAACCTTGGGGAGCCTGACAGGCTACAGTCCATGGGGTCACAAAGAGTTGGACATGATTGAATGACTAACACTTTACATTAGGACAGAAATCGCAAAGCTTTTGTCTAAATAAATTGCCATAGATTACTTTATTTTCTTGGGCTCCAAAATTACTGCAGATGGTGACTACAGCCATAAAATTAAAAATGCTTGCTCCTTGGAAGAAAAGCCATGACAAACCTAGACAGCATATTTAAAAGCAGAGGCATTACTTCGCCAGCAAATGTCCATCTAGTCAAAGCTATGGTTTTTCCAGTAGTCATGTATGAATGTGAGAGTTGGACTATAAAGAAGGTTGAGTGCTAAAAAATTGATACTTTTGAAGTGTGGTGTTTGAAAAGACTCTTGAAAGTCCCTTGGATTTCATGGAAATCAAACCAGTCCATCCTAAAGGAAATCAGTCCTTAATATTCATTAGAAGGACTGATGCTGAAGCTGAAACTCCAATACTTCAGCCACCTGATGCGAAGAGCCTACTCATTAGAAAATGCCCTGATGCTGGGAAAGACTGAAGGCAGGAGGAGAAGGGGACGACAGAGGGTGAGATGGTTGGATGGCATCACCAACTCAATGGCCATGAGTTTGAGCAGGCTCTGGGGGATGGTGATGGACAGGAAGGCCTGGTGTGCTGCAGTCCATGGGGTCGCAAAGAGTGGGACATGATTGAGTGACTGAACAGCAATGTAGGTTACTAACACTCCAGAGTAAATCACGCTTTTTTTTTTTAAGTGCATAGCATGAAATCTCTAGTAACAATCTTTTCAGTGTTCAGTAAGTGTTTTTAATTGTATACATTGTTGCATGACTGAAACTGTAAGTTGAGCATGGTGAAACATAAACTCCTCATCTCCCTCAGCTCCCAGGCCCTTTCATCCACTCGGCTTTCTGCTTCCGTGAGTGACTGTTTGAGAGCCCTCGTGTAAGTGGAATCGTGGCAGTATTTGTCTGACCTGTTGCATGCACTTAGCATAAGTCCTCATCGTTCATATGTGTGGTAGCATATGACAGGATTTCCTTTATTTTTTAAGGCTGAAAATATTGTCTTATATCTTATTTTCTTTATCCATTCATCTGTTGATGGTCATTTCGGTTGTTTCCACCTTTTGAGTACTGTGAACAATGCTTCAGTGAACATAAGAATGCAGATATTTATGTCTTCAAAGCTTTTGTATAAATACCCAGAAGTAGGATTACTAGACCATATGGTAATTCTATTTTTAATTTTTTGAGGAACCTCTATACTACTTCCACAATAGCTATATCATTTTACATTCCCACCAACAATGCACACAAGTTCCCATTTCTCCACAAGTGCTGACCATGGACCTTGCCTTCATGAAATTTCTGCTCCTTCCTCTTGAAATTTTCTTCTTTCCATCTTGATTTGACAAACTTTTTAAAAATATTTTAACTCAAATACTATATTGCCACCAAAGCCTTTCCTGACTCCACTGACCAAGTTCATCCTCATCTTATGAGATGTCATGGCTCTCTCCTCTGTAAAATTTAGTGGAAATGCAATTTACAGAATTAGGTGAGAGCAGAGAGAGTGGTTTTTTGGTTTAATCTACTTAGCTTAGAACAATGCATGACATAGAGTACCTTTATAATAAGCATTTAAAATTTTATTGTGAAATGTTCAGACATTTTTGAAGCTAATATAAAATGTTATTTTATTAAGTGATAAACACCCAGGTACCTAACCCTTCATTTAAGAAATGGAATATTACTAGTACCATAAAGGCATCCTGAACACCTCTCCTGACTTTTGTGTTAATCATTCTTTTTTATTTGTTTATGCTTTCACGGCCTACGAGTGTCTGCCATGGACGGGTCTGGTTGAGTTTGGAAGAACTGAGTAATAGCACAAGCCTGGTGTAAGGGATGTTGTAGTCACACTGCTATTTAAAAGAAGCATCCATGAGAAAGCCAAGTAGTCCCTGGTTGTGGTGTGCTTCTGCATCCTCAGGGGCGTCAGGATACCTCTAGGGGGGTTAGTAGGCACGGTCAGGAGTGAGTTGTATGAAACACAGAGCTCACACATCCAGGGCTCCCGCCAAGGCTATGATGTGATGGAGCACTGGATGTGCAGTGTATGAGATAGGCTGGTGTGCATCTCCACTTAGTGCTCAGTTTTCCTTCCTGCAGCTCTTAGGAGTAAGGCAAAGCAGAAAGCCACTGTGAGGTGCAAAGACTACCCTTGTATGATCTAGCCTCTCATAGGGCAGAAATGTCCTGAGTATATCCACAAACACAGCTAGTGCTGAAAGGAATCTGGCCAAGCTTTTAATTTGTCCTTAGGTTATTAAAAAAAAAAAAAGCACATGGCAGCAGAAGTCTTTTAGATGGTAGACCTCAACATAGCTGTCTACTCTGAGCACACTGATCCTATCTTGCTGCATCACCTCTATCTAAGACAGAGGACGTCTTTGGAAGCATCCTCAGCCTCTTCCTGCCATTCCCTCGGCCTCCCTTGTGCATTGGTCTTCTTCCTTCCACCTGTTTTTTCCTCTTGTTTTTCTGTCTCATTTTGGTGGAGCCTGTTCTCCAGCATCTTGTCGGGAAAAGTGGCATACTTTTCTTTCAGACATAAAGACTGAAACCTTTAATCTTTAAAATGTCTTTATTCTACTCTTACATGTGTTTAGCTGAGCATGGAATTCTAGGTTGGAAAGGAATTCTCTTTCCTTCAGAATTTTGGGAATGTTGGCCCCTTGTGTTTTGGGGTTGCAGCTTAGCTGTTGAGCACCCCAAAGCTCTAGTTGCTGGTCAAGGGATGTGATCCTTCCCCTGTCAAGAATCCTGTGGGACCCTCTCTCTGTTTCTGCGGCCCTAGTGCACGTGATGGTGCCCCTGTGGTCTCTGAGGCTCACTGGGCCTTTCCTTCCAGAAGCACATGGACTTCAGTTCAGAGAAATGTTCTGTTTGTTATTTTCTCCCACCTGTTTTCTGTGTTCTTTCTTTATAGAACTTCTGTCATTTAGATGGTTGATCACCTTCACTGGTTCTCATAGTTTTTAGTATTTTTCCTCTTACTTTTTTTCTATTTCTGTCTTTTTGTTGCATTTAATAGGTTTTTTTAAATTCAACTTTAACTCTTTTTTTTGAGCTTTTTGGCTTTCTTTTTCTCCCTTTTTCTTTCTCTGTCACTCCTCACTTCCCAATTTTTCCTTGCTCCCTCTTGCCCCATTTTTTCTTTTAAAATTCAAATGCTCTTTTGTTGTGTGACTGTTCCTTTGTTGTAGCAACATTTTCCTTATTAAAAATTTATTGTATTGAACTATGGTTGATTTCAATCTTGTGTTAGTTTTTACTGTACAGCAAGCTGATATATATACATACATATATGTGTATTTACATGCATTCTTTCTCGTATTCTTTTCCATTATGGTTTATCACAGGATAGTGAATATAGTTCCCTGTGCTGTACAGTAAGACCTGGTTGTTTATGCATCCTATATACAGTAGTTTGCATCTGCTAACCCCAGCCTCCCAATCCATCCCTCTCTCGCCCCCCAGTTATAGCAGCGTTTTCTTATTTCATGAATGCAATGTCTTTTCTCTAAGAACAACACTGATAGATTTTTTTTAAAATTTCTCTCTGCAAGTTGCTTTTCTCTCTGCTTTTGTTTCTGACTTGCATGTTAGAAGCCTTCTTCAGATGTCTGATTGTCCTCAGGTGTCTGCAGGAGGAGACAAGGAAGCTGATTGGACGTTTGGTAAAGCATACTTGGGACTTGTGTCTTTGAGCTTCATAGTATGGTGATGTTGGTGAGCTGATTGCTTAGGAATCTGTGAAGTCAGCATCTACAGATCTTATCTAATAAAATAAATTTACATAATACATCTATTATACCGACTTGTCAGATTCCCCATGTCAAGAGTTGTGGAAAATCAGATGTTACCTTGTAAGCTGTTGAAACTAATTCTCCATGGCTTCCCAGTTTCTGTACATCTTGTGAGCAGAGACACTGAAAGGCTTTTGTTCCAAATCATCTTTTTAAAGATGTTGCTGTAGTAAAGAGCTTTGGGAGGTATAGGTAGTGGCTCAGACAGTAAAGAATTTGCCTGCAATTCAAGAGACCCAGGGTTTGATCTTCCCCTGGGTCAGGAAGATCCCCTACAGAAGGGAATGGCTACCCACTCCAGTATTCTTGCCTGGCATAAACAAAGGAGGCCAGCAGGCAATAGTCCATAGAGTCACAAGGAGTCAGACATGACTGAGCAACTGACACACACATACACATTGACAAAGATAAGGTCTGGCTCCAGTTCAAAGTTTACATAGGTTTTTCTTCAGTTCAGTTCAGTTCAGTTGCTCAGTTGAGTCGCTCAGACTCTTTGCAACCCCATGAATCGCAGCACACCAGGACTCCCTGTCCATCACCAACTCCTGGAGTTTACTCAAACTCACGTCCATTGAGTCGGTGATGCCATCCAGCCATCTCATCCTCTGTTGTCCCCTTCTCCTCCTGCCCCCAATCCCTCCCAGCATCAGGATCTTTTCCAATGAGTCAACTCTTTGCATGAGATGGCCAAAGTGTTGGAGTTTCAGCCTTAGCATCAGTCCCTCCAATGAACACCTAGGACTGATCTCCTTCGGAATGGACTGGTTGGATCTCGTTGCAGTCCAAGGGACTCTCAAGAGTCTTCTCCAACACCACAGTTCAAAAGCATCAATTCTCTGGTGCTCAGCTTTCTACACAGTCCAACTCTCACATCCATACATGACCACTAGAAAAACCATAGCCTTGACTAGATGGACTTTTGTTGGCAAAGTAATGTCTCTGCTTTTAAATATGCTGTCTAGGTTGGTCATAAGTTTCCTTCCAAGGAGTAAGCATCTTTTAATTTCATGAGGCAATCACCATCTGCAGTAATTTTAGGTTTTTCTTATAGCCCCTTAAAAAAGATTGAGGTTTCCTAAGCTTAGAGTTCCTCAACTGTGACCAGAACCTCACTGCATGAATAGTATTGACCTGTGTCACCCCCATGTTCCTGGGGAGTGAGAACAGGGGAACTGAGGTGAACTTGAAACTCAGGCTGTTGCTGTGTGTCTCTGGCCCAGGAATCCCGTGTCTCCTGCCAGCACCATGACACTGTGGCCAGCTAGCTTATTGGTTTGCAAGTAGGGTTAGATCTTAGACTCACCACAGTTCCTCAGATACCAGAGAAGGCTAGCCTGTCTCCTTCCTAGAAAGGAAGACTCTAACTGCCAGCCTTCTGGGAACCCAAGGAGGAAGAGCTCTGCGAACTTCTGCATCCAGGATCAGGATCCCTCTGCTCATACCTTGATGCTCTCTGCTTTGCCAGCTGTGCCCATTCAGAGGGCTCTGTTTCACCCTCTCCAGGGAACAAGCTTCTAGACTTCTCAGGTGAAGGGAGCCCATAGCAGGGAGAGGATGTGGGAGTGCGTTCCCTTTCTTCCTGAGAGGTCAGCTTCTCCATTACGTGTTGCCTGGCTTCTCTGTTTAAAACCGCTGTCTTTCTCACCTGCTTTCCTCTCTTTACCTTTCTGTGCAGCACTTAACTGCCTTCAAATACACTGTATCATTTTTCTTATTTACTATTTTTATTCTCTGTCTCCCTTCCCATTAGGATGTGAGCTCCAAAAGGTCAGAGGTTCTTATCTCTTTTATTTTACTGTTTATCTCTTAACACCTAGAAAGTATTATGTGATGACTAATGGATTATAATAATAGCTGTTGTAATAGGTATTCAGTAAACACTTGCTGACTGGATGAGTGAATAAATGAATGGGATTGTGCCACCTTTTGCCCTTGGCTCCTGATTTGAGAATAAAATTTAAAAAGTTTATTATGTAAATCATTGGTACATCTTTTTGAAAGCTTTAAATATTGATGTTAATTGAGACAGAGGTGACCCTCACAGAAGGTTACTTACTGTCATTCCAAGCCAGCTTAGGATAATTTATTCTGTGTGCAATTTCTTACCCTGTACTTTAGGGTCCCATTCAGGGCACTCCTAACAGTGGGGTTGTTTCAGTTCAAGCACTCCTGTCACTCTCACTCAGTAGTGCTGGATGTGCATAGTGTGTTGGCAGAGCTAGTGGGATTTACTGAAGATCGGATGTAGGCGTAAGAGATTAGTAACGATCGAATTAGGGCTAATAAGTGGCAGAGCCTGAATTTCAACCACAGTCTGTCCTTAACCATGAGGCTATGCTTCTTGGATAAGAAAACAACAGCAAAAAAAAAAAAAAAAAAAGACTAAAAGGGCATGGCCCATGAGGTAGGAGCAAAACCATGAAAGTGGGACATCCAGGATGCCTTCAGGAAGGAGTGTGTCACTGATCAGAGGCGGATTGTAAGTCAACCAAGATGAGCTGTAAGAACAGAGCATTCCTTTTGGCAAAGTGGAGGTCATTCTTTGGTCTTGATAAGAGCAGTTACTTGCCCAAAGTCTAGATAAGTGTGGATGAATTATCGTTGTGTAAGAATTTACCCCCAAACTTAGTTTAAAACAACAAGCATTATCTCGCAGTTTCTTTGGATCTGGAATCTGAACGTTGCTTAGCAGATTACGTCTGGCTCAGGGTCTCGAGAGGTTGCAGTCTGTTACCTCTGCTGTGTCCACACAGATCCTCCAGGGACTTTGTGGGAAGCGGACACAAGGATGTGAAAGCCATGAGGTGAGAGTCAGGGTGGGGGCATCCTGAAGACCAGCTGTCATGAAATGGGCTAAAAGAGAAAGGGAGGAGATGAAGCAGGGATGTTAAATGCAGAGAATCCTTTGAGGCGTTTGCCAGAAAGGAGGTCAGAGAAATGGGGAGCTTGTCCAGGGGGTGTCCATGAGTAGATGCCCTGCTGCTGCTGCTAAGTCACTTCCGTCGTGTCCAACTCTGTGCGACCCCATAGACGGCAGCCCACCAGGCTCCCCCATCCCGGGGATTCTCCAGGCAAGAACTCTGGAGTGGGTTGCCATTTCCTTCTCCAGTGCGGGAAAGTGAAAAGTGAAAGTGAAGTCGCTCAGTCGTGTCCGACTGTTCGAGATCCCATGGACTGCAGCCTACCAGGCCGTCCATGGGATTTTCCAGGCAAGAGGACTGGAGTGGGGTGCCATTGCCTTCTCCAGGTAGATGCCCTAGTGGAGCTTATATCTTCTTATGAAATAAGAACCAAACATCTTGGTTGAGACTGAGGAAGAGGAGGAAATATATAAAATAGGCATCTGGGCAAGTGGGGAGAGAATGAATTCTGAAAATGTAGTGTGACTACTCGGCAACACTATGGGAGGGGTGCCAATGACACTGGACCATGGAGTTTAAGTGAAAGTGGGGGAGGGAAATGAGGACTTGAGAGGGAGCAGAGGGCTGAGATGAGTAGGATTTGGGGACTCTCCTCTTTAGAGGGGGGGGTCAAAGGATTGCTCGGAGAAGCAAGGATTCCTGAGAGAAGTACTGGCACCCCACTCCCGTACTCTTGCCTGGAAAATCCCATGGACGGAGGAGCCTGGTAGGCTGCAGTCCATGGGGTCGCTGAGGGTCGGACACGACTGAGTGACTTTACTTTCACAGTTCACTTTCATGCCTTGGAGAAGGCAGTGGCAACCCACTCCAGTGTTCTTGCCTGGAGAATCCCAGGATGGGGGAGCCTAGTGGGCTGCCGTCTGTGGGGTTGCACAGAGTCTGACATGACTGAAGCGACTTAGCAGCAGCAAAGGATTGTTGAAGTGCTGGTCTTAGATAGAATGAACTGGAAAGAAAGGCCGGGGCATGAGAGAGGGTGTTGATTAAAATGTAGGTTACCAAAGGATTGCAGTCATTGGTCATGTAAAGCTTTAGGCGACCAGTCTATGAGTGGGAGCTAGGAGGGCTGCAAGCCAAGAACCCTGAGGGAGGGGAGGGAATGAATTGGGGTGATTTATCACCCACAGTGATGCCTGGAGTTGTTTGGGATGAAGTAATGGCAACTCAGTCCAGCATTCTTGCCTGAGAAGCCCTGCGGACAGAGGAGCTGGAGGGCTACAGTCCATGGGGTTGCAAGAGTTGGACACGACTGAGTGACTAAGCACGCATGCACACACAACCTTGCCTTGAGTGCTAGAGCCTTCAAGCATAAGGGCTTCCAGGAGTCTGAAGGTGGTGCGTGGTGCTGCCTGACTCCATGCCATTCAGAGGTGGTGGAGGTGGCCATAGGAGGCACAGAGCCTGTCTGGAAGCACCCATGGGCACACAGGAGCTGCGGGCGTATGGGAGGGGATCATGGAGGAGGAAGAAGCCCTGCTCTTGAGCTGCAGCCATTCTGGCGCTTTCTGAGGTGGCAGATTCTACCTCTGCATTATCTGAGTGCTTTAAAGTTTTTCTTTCCATTGAGGAAAGTTTCTTCTTCTTTTCACCTCTGTCCCTTTATAGAAGTTGAGTTTGTGATCTACTCGATTTCCTTAATATATGCGTGAAGGGAAAAGTTGTGAATACGAGTCCTGAACTGTGCTCTGCCATTCCCAAGCACTTCAGTGTGTATATCCTCCAGACGAGAATTGTCCTGTATAACCCAATGAAAGCATCAGATTATAAAACTGACATTGATACCTCCCTGCCAATGTATCCTCAGACCCGTTGAAGTTTGTGACCTCTCCCCATAAAGGCCTTTGCAGCAAATGATCCAGTTCAGAATCATGCCCTGTAACAGGTGCTGTGCCTCGTGGGTCACTTTTGTTCTGGAAGAGTTCCTCCATCTGTCCTTGACTCACAGGACCATAATGCTCTTGAAGACTGTATTCCCGATAGTTTGTAGGATGTCCTTCAGTTTTCACTGTTCAGTGATTCCCTTGTGACCTTTGATAGGACTGTGTCAGGAGTGATGGTGTGCTCATTTCATTGTATCTTATTAGCTGGCACATGCCCTCAGTGTGTCCCATTCATGTGATATTAACTTGGATCATTTGATTCTCTGTTACTTCTCCACTATAAAGTCACTCTTTTTCCCTTCAGACTTCTGGGCTTTTATTTAGCTATATCTGTGGATTTGTGAATTTCTCTATTATCCAGTGCATGTTAATCCATTTCTCTCATAATTTATTTTGATGTGCAGTTGATCCCAAATCCAACCAGGGTAGCCGCTTCAAGCTGGCTACCTGTTCTTTTGATGTGTCCCCTCATTTTTCTAGCACTTACTTTCTGGTGTGAAATGATGGGCCAGGCTTGTCTTGTCCTGTGTGTGCCCAGCTCTGGAGTCAGCCATTTCTCCAAAGCCCTGGTTCCTCTTAATGAGAACAGTGTTAGGAGCCAGTACTGGGGTTGTGTTCTCAGCCCCTTTGAGTGGACAAAGCTGGTGAGGATCTGTATACACACACATGTATTTATACATATATGGACATGTTTACGCCTGTTTTTCTTTATCTAGGCATATTGAATTCACATCAGTGTTTCTAATTCTTATCTAGTGCTGCAGGACTCACTCTGCAGTTGGGTCTCCTTTCTGTTTGTGTCCCTCCTTTGCCTGGAAGTTTCCGTGAGGAAGCTGGCTATCACTGTCCTTGAGGCCCTTGGTTCCCTGTCAACCCCTTCCATAAGCAGGCTGCTGCCCCATGCCTGCTCCCTCGTGGACACGTCTGCGCACCTCTGGGGCTTCAGCCCCTCACATAGCTCCTGTCCCTGTGACCCTCCTCACCCTAACTGAGCCTCTCTGTCTTCCTGCAGGCAGTCTGTTCTCCTCTCTCCAGCCCTGTTGGAGTGTATCAGACTGCCACTGCCCACACTCACCTTTACACTCAGGTAGAAGTTTCATCCTTTTGTAGCTGCTCTGCCAGGGTGCCCTTCTGCCAGGACCCCCTCCCCTGCAAGCCGTAGGTGCCCTCTCGTGCAGTTGCCCCCTCATCTCACATGAGTGCCCAGCACCCTGCTCTGCCTGGACCGCCATCCCTACAGAGGCGCCAACATCACCCCACGGGGACACCCTCCTTGCTCTAGGTGGACTCCAGTGTCACACTCTGAGCTCTCTGCCCGCAGAGGTGCCCACTGACCAACTCTAGCTTCTATGACTGCTTTTTCCATCATGTTACTTCTGGAGGGTATTTCCTTGGAGAAGGAAATGGCAAGCCACTCCAGTGTTCTTGCTTGGAGAATCCCATGGACAGAGGGTTCTGGAGGGCTACAGTTGATGGGATCACAAGAGTCAGACACGACTTAGTGACTAAACCACCACCACCACCACCATTTCTGGAGGATAGAGTAATAAGACAGCAAGTAGGCTGACGGGATGAGCTGACACCAACAGCCTGGAGGTGGACCACCCTTTCCAGCAGTTTTCCGCAAGATGCTCTCATCTCAGACACCAGCTATGACTGGAGGATCCACAGGCTACCCTCACTTCTGATCATGTGGCTGCAAGTTGGGAGTCCTGATCTCCCCTCAGGTTCGATGATTGACTAGTAACTCACACAACTCTACTTGTTATTAAAATTCTGTTACAGCAAAGAGATACAAAGCAGAGCCATCCAGGAGAACAGATGCATTCAGCCAGGTCTGAAGGGCCTCAGATCTGTGAAGCTGCCATCGTTCTCTCCCCAGGGAGTCAGGAATACATTTCCCGCCCAGGAAGCCTGTGTGATAACACAGAGAGAAGGGGCCATGGCTCAGTGTCTTGCATTTGTTGGCGTTGCGTTACGTGGGCATGACTGATCGGCTCAGCAGCCACATGACTTGGTCTCCAGCCCCCTTTCCTCTTGGACGTTGGGCGTACAGCATGCGGCTAAAAACCCCAACTTTCCAGTCACATAGTTGTCTTACGGGTGTGGCCAGTCCCCGTCCTGAGTCACCTCCTCATCATTTACTTCTGGGCTACCATGAATAACAGACACTTCTGTCACTGAGAAATTCTGCATTTAGAGGCTAGCTCTCAGGAATTAGGGAGAAAAGCCAAAAGAAAGAATTTGCCAAAGAATTTGGTAACTTCTTTATTCCCAGGGCTTAGAAGTTACTTCCTAACAACCAGGACAAAAGCCAACCAGATTCCTCTGGCAAATGAATTAACTGTTTACTCTTAAAATCCACCTTGAGGTTTCTCATTTACCTTCTCAGATTAAAATTAGTTGTACAAGAGTTCTGTAATGGTTATAATGTTCTTATCTATTCATTTTTATCAGAGTAATTAATAAACTTTCAGAAATGTTCCAATACTGATATATAAAATAATGGTGTTCAGTTGTATAATCTAACATATAGTATTTTGAAGTAACCACAAGTTTTAATTATACTGTATTTTGCCTTTTACCTGTCAATTGCATATCTTATTTATTTTAGGTGTGACTTTAGCCTTTCCAGCTTCAGTTCATGATTCTCTGATTTGCAGTAAAACATTTCAAATTCTATATAAAAATGAGGAGGTTGTTTTAAATGATGTCATGATCTTCAAAGTTAAAATGTTGTTGGATGAAAAAAAGGTAAACATTTCTTCATATATATTTAGATAAATATTTTCATAAAGCCTCAAGGCATATTTCTAACTTTCTATAAAATATTCAAAAGGCATCTCATAGTCTGATTTCTCTTCAGATTGAAGAAACCCTTGAGGAAATGAATTTTCTGTTATCCTTGGATCTACACTTCACAGATGGAGATTATTCGTGAGTAGGCTAATCAAACAGTTAAAAGTCTGTAGTCATGTGTGACTGTTATCTGTCCCTATTAAAGTCCCATTTTCTTCTTGGAACCCAGCCTACCCTCTTCTTTATTTTGAAGTTCTCCCGCCCGGGGAGAGTCTCATGGGAATGGTTAGTCCTGCTTTTTTGTGCTCATGCCGATTCCAGGAGCTGCAGGTAGCAAAGCCAGATGAGCTGAAGAAACACGGAACAGCTTCTGAGACTCTTGGACATTGCACTGTTGACACAGCACCACTGCCTTGTGGCCTTTAAACCTGCCTCAGCTCTGTTCCACTGCGTCACTGGCTACTCTTTCTTGGTGGCGTGAGTGATGCCCTCTTCAGGTGGGGCCTTCTTGATCTTCAGAGAGTTACCGAGACTCATGACTCTTAGACCTGACAGCTGTTTCCAGAGTCCATGAGGAAGATTTAGGACTGGCTACCCTGGTTCAGGAATATCCCCTAACAGGGAAACGGCAGCCCACTCCAGCATTCTTGCCTGGGCAATCCCATGGACAGAAGAGCCTTGCGGGCTACAGTCCATGAGTCACACATGACTTAGTGACTAAAACAACCCTAAACTCGTCCACACATCTGCACAAGTAGTCACACATTTTAGGGACAAGCTGTGCTTGTATCCATTTAAAACAAGAAACAGAGATCCATTTTACTATTCTACTTTTGTAGAAATGCTTCTTGAAAATTGTATATGAATTCAGACTGCTTATGGCATAAATGTCTAGGCAGCCACAATACTGAGAGGTCTGATGTGAGATGCCGTCTACCACTGCAGAGGAATAAGAGTCTTTACATGGTAGCTGCTGCTTCTCTGGAATACTTGTTTATTGCAAAAAGTCCTTGAGGGAATTCTTTCTTAAACCAAGTCAGAATTCTATAAGTAGGGTAAGCTGAAATGAGTACATAGTTCATAGCTGTAGGTATGTATTGGTTAAAAATATGTATATATTTGGAAATAATTTTCATGGCATTGTTTCAGTTTTTGTATGTACAAATCTAATGACTAAATATCGATGATAGAGTATATACTAATTACTTGCTTATTTTTGAGCAACATTTAATAACAAAATTTTGTACTATACATACCTTTTGGGATTTATCATAATAGGATTTGACCTACATGATACTGCAGCTTCACTATAAACAGTATTCCCTACTCGAGTAAAATTTTAGGATGAGAGTATTTCCTAAAGTATCAAAAAAAGACTCATTTTGTAGGCACAGTAGTGAGAAACAGTCCATTAACATGGAAATTGAAGTACAGATAGAAAACTGTAAGTAAGATCTGGTTATTTCTTTATTGTTAGATTTCATATTGCTGTCTAATGCAAATGTGATGCTTTAAAAATTGTTCTCATTTTGTTTTTAAAAATGTTAAGTAATGGAATGTTTTGATAGTTTATAAAACGTTGGCCTTCACTAAATTTCTGTACTAACACACAGACGGGTTGCTTTTCATAGGGCAGATGATCTGAACGCCTTGCAGCTAATAAGCAGCCGCACGCTGAAGCTGCACTTCAGCCTCCAGAGAGGCCTCCATCATCACGTTAACGTCATGTTTGATTATTTCCACCTTTCTGTTGTGTCTGTTACAGTCCATGCGTCACTGGTTGCGCTACACCAGCCACTGATAAGGTAAATGTAACCAGCTCCCTGATCCTTATTAATATCAGTTCAGTTCAGTTGCTCAGTCGTGTCCGACTCTTTGCGACCCCATGAATTGCAGCACGCCAGGACTCCCTGTCTATCACCAACTCCCGGAGTTCACTCAGACTCACGTCCATCGAGTCAGTGATGCCATCCAGCCATCTCATCTTCTGTCGTCCCCTTCTCCTCCTGGCCCCAATCCCTCCCAGCATCAGGCTCTTTTCCAGTGAGTCAAATCTTCGCATGAGGTGGCCAAAGTACTGGAGTTTCAGCTTTAGCATCAGTCCTTCCAAAGAAATCCCAGGGCTGATCTCCTTCAGAATGGATTGGTTGGATCTCCTTGCAGTCCAAGGGACTCTCAAGAGTCTTCTCCAACACCAGACCTGATTAATATAGTTTCTTTTATTTTTATAATGAAAGCATATGCTTTGGTGAAGATAACTGAAATAGGAATTTCTAAAGTCACACTTATTTAATACTTTCGTTTTTATACTAAAGTGTTAGTAAAATTTAAGAGCATAGGAAAATTAAATTGATGACTTTTTTATTGCAAAAATATGGAGCAATCTTTGTCAAACTGACCAGAAAAAATAATGCGATCTGGAAGCAACCATATAGCATTGTTTAGTATTGCATTTATGTAATGCTACACTATAATTATTCATTCTCTGGGAAAGTATGTTCATCTTTTCATAGCTTTTTTTTGTCTTTTCTCTGAATGGACTTAGTTGTATCTTCTTAAATCTGTACTATACAATAGTTCTTGTTTTCTAAGTTATTAACCAATTTTATGGATCTTTTTAAACTATTGCATATTAGCCTAAAGGTATATAATATTCTGGATTATAATGAATGCATTGGGATAATTGTTTTTTCTGCTCACTTCCATGGGGAGATGAATTGTCTTTCGTTAATGTGAGGATACAGTTCGAACTCTTTAGTTCTCAAAAAACCATCATCCTTATGGCAGGGGCAACAGAAATGACACTTTTAAATCAGTAACTTATGTGAAAAGATTCCAAATTGACTTGATTTCTGAACTACTTTATAATTGCTGGCATAAATCTTTTTGCAGCAACTGATATTAGGAATGATGCTCAAGGGTTATGATTTTAAACTGACTTATCAGAAAACTAAGTAGGTGATTTTGGGAATTACCCTGAGAATTTATAGAAAACCAAGACACTTTAACAAATTTTCCCCCTAGTAACACCCTGTTGCCTATCTTTGAGCTGTAAAAATTGCGAGCACATCTTCCCCTGTGTTGTCCCGTGATGTCTTTAGAGCATGGGGCCAGGAAGAGTGTTTCTCCTGATGACCTACTTTTGCCTTCCTTATTCTCTAGTAAGATCTGTAACTAGTTATTGTGCAAGTTTTGTCTTTCCTATTAGACCTTTGAGAGCTTCTTCTCAGTTGCTATAACTTTGTAAACAGGAAAATGTTCCTATTATTATACATAATTTTATTATAAACATCTTCAAAACAATTTTAGATGTTGATTAAATAAATTAATATTTAATAGCATGATAACTCAGTAAAACTTCTTTGATAGGAAAGTATATTTTTTGAAATATAGCTTTTGAATAAGTAGTATATTTGGTATGAATTATGTGTTAGGTTTTGAAATTAACTTTTTATCTGTTTATACAATACATTCCTGTAGTCTTCTGAATTTATTTTTATAATTTCAGTAAGAATCCTGAACTATACTATTCCAACCATTCCTTTTTCTTTATAACAAATAAATACATTTATGGCTTAGTTTCTTTTCTGAAAAAATGTAGGAACTGTTTGTTGAGACTCACTCGGGTTATTAGTGCTGCTTTTTAGTCCCTGGTTATATAGAGCTCATCCTGGTAACATCAGTGTGTGCTTCCTCTTGCAACACAGCTGTTTTTGCCACAAGCTAGTAGGGGAAAGAGGCAGCTCGCGTCCTAGAGACCTTTTGCTGGAAGGAGAAGACACTTTTGGCTCAGAATCAGAAGCCAAGAGGATTAGCTGTTGGCTCTGGTTAGTGATGGGAGAGGAGACTGGGATGCCCGTAACAGCTGAGGTTGCTCCTCTTTCCGTTGTTGCCTGGGCTCTGAAGTCCCCTCTCTTGCTGCTGGAGCTGTGCCCTAGAGGGAGCAGTGCCTTTCCTGTGCTTCTTGGCCTGTAAACTAGATGGTTGGGTAGGGAAGGAAAGCAAGGAAAGGGGAAGAAGGCTGTCTGCTGGTGGCATGCGGTAGAGGGTCCTGTTACCAGTAACATTCCTCACTGTGTTTCTGTGAAGACAAGTTTTTCCCTGAAGTTTTGTTATGGCTGGACTTTTTAATCCTCTAAAATAAATGAAAAAAAATTTATAATATTACCTTTTAAACATTATTTTTACATAAAACAATTTCTATGATTAACCCAACTGTAGATATAAATCAATTATTTTAAGTAACTGGGGTTAGGATTTCTTTCTTTGCTTTTTTTGCCTAACTTTTTTCTTATACTTGATTTTTTTTTTAAGTACAGCTTCTTTGACTCAATCTTGAGAAACTCAGTTCTGTCATAGCAGGTGGAATTTACCATTGCCTTGCTACACCCTCTTGGCTAGGATCTAGAGATTTCATTGTTGCAAAGCAAATTGATTTTGCACATAAAGGCTGCCCTCTGCTTTTGGTACATTTGATTCACTTTCCTGCCTTACCCCTTTTGCCAAACTGCCAGACAGTCAAATGCTTTGGCCTTCTTATAATTAGCTAGTACTTAATCTTAGAAAAAAATTTGTCTATGATTTTTAAACATTCAAGCAGAATATGGTTCTTATTCTATAGAAATTGTGATATATTAAATGTAATGTTAGTACTAACAGCAGTGGTTCATACCCTATGTGATTGAGGTAGTGCCTTGAAGCACTTACTTAGGTTATCTTAGAGTTTATAGACTTTTAGTGAAGAGAAAGGAAATAACTTGTTTTTGAAGAAGAGAGAGAACAAGTAGACTCGTGGTTTTCCTTTTTCTGCCTTTAAGTGGGACCTCTTTATTTCTGTAAGCAGCACCTATATTTGACTGTTAACTTTGTGAATTTGGTCACCAGTTCTGACAGGTTAGTATTTCCAAATTAAAGCTGGTCCCTCATTGGTCCCTGAGCTACTCTTGATCCCACCCTGTTTTATCCCTCCCCAGAGCCCAGTAATACAGAAGTAGTCTCAAGCATCTAATCTTGAGTTTTTTTTAATAATAATAATTCAGATTTTAAAGGAAAAATTGTAGAAGTACTTAAAGAATAGAAATCATAATCTTGCAAAGTCCTTGCTTTTTATTCTATTCCTCAAAGACTTTTTTTTGGTAAACATTTAACTTAGCACTCTATAAATAGACTGTTATGACAACAATAATGTGATGCTTGTTCCTCCAGTTTTCCTCGTCCTGTGAAGACGACTTGGTTAAACAGAAATGCACCAGCACAAAACAAAGATTCTGTGATTCCTACTCTTGAAAGTGTGGTCTTTGGTATTAACTACACAAAGCAGTTATCACCGGACGTAAGAACTGATGTGTTTATAAAGCCTCTTTTCTCTTGTTTTGAATGAAATGTGTTTTCACTGTTATCTGTGGATGTAGTAGTTCTTTTATTAATTATTTGAGCTCAACGACTTACAGATCTAATTAAACATGATCTTCACAAGTTGATTGGTTCCAGTGTTTTTTATGAAAACGAACCTGATGCTTTAAGATTTTACAAGATTTTGTGAATTGGGATCTTTGATAGGCATTGCTTTTTTTAACTTGTTCCTGTCACCTCCTGCTCTCTTAATGGAGCTGGTAGGATCATTCCAGAGGAGCCTGTGAGGAACCCCTGCCAGAGTTGAGACCTAACTTGCAGCAGTATAAGTATAGCTGTACTCCCCTAAAGGAAGAGAGGGTTCATACTATAAGAACAGAGTGTCCCTCAGTTGAAATGCAATCTGAATGTCAAATTTTCAAAAATCATCATTTGATCTGCTTGTTTTTAAAGTCCAATGAAACTAAGATTTTTCAAATCACATTTCCTGTGTTTAAATTGCCTGTATGAATGAGAGCAACTTCCTAAGATGCTGCTAGACTTCTTACATGTTTTAGAATAACTGTGATTAGTAAATCCTTTATTTTTCTAGGGTTCAGTGTGCTATTTTTAGACCCTGGTTACTAACATTGTGTCCCAAATCGGCTCTTTGTTCAGGGCTGCAGCTTTGTCATCGCAGATTCCTTCCTGCGGCACGCCTACCGTTTCCACTACACCCTCTGCGCTGCCCTGCTGCTGGCCTTCAAGGGGCTGCACAGCTACTTCATTACGGTAACCGAAGAGCTCCCCTCTTGTCAGAAACTAGAACTGGGTATGTTGAAAGTAGCCAGGACCTCTTCATTCTCATCCTGCTGTTATCAGCTTGGCCATAGTTTCTGTACTTAGTTCAGTATAGCTAGTTTGCTTTCTGTGCTTCACCTTTACTTCTCTCTCAACTCCATCTTTTTCAGGCTTTGATAATTACTTACTGAAATTTTAAACAATTTTATGATATTGAGAAATAATTTCTTGGTGCTAAGTTTGTGATGAGTCTTTTGATAGATTTTTTTAACAGTATGTCTTCTTAGAATATAACCAGAAAAATGTACTAGAAAGCAAATTTAATTATCCATAGAATTATTACATAGGAAGATAAATTAGGGAAGATAAATTCAATAGATTAGGTAATATAAATTAAATCCATACTTCCAAATAGTTAATAGTCTAAGCAGATTATATGTACTTGGAACCTTTTGTAAAATATATTGATTTTAGGTGATCTCAGATCTTCTTTCTTCTATTTCACTTCAGCAAATAATAACATTACTCAGTTTTAACATTTTGAAAATAATTTAAATAATTTCTAAAGATCAGTCTTCAGTTTTAGTCCATCAGTATATACCTGTATGTTGTAACACATAATAAAAAATCATTTGCATTGATTTTGTATACCACTTATAGTTTGCAAAATACACATATCATTTCACACAAGATTATTGATTTATGAAAATGTTTTTATTCAGACATTCTATGAAAGTTTTATAAGCTTTTATTTTCAAATATGAGCTAATAGCTCATCAATAGCACATTTTAATTATTTCTTTGGAATAAATTATTTTCATCATACTTGAATGAATGAGAAATTGCTTTTTAAATTTTACTGAAGTTGATCACTGTTCTTATTTCTTTGTTTCTCAAGGATCTTAGTCTTTTAACAATATTGATGCACTATCAAAATAGTCACTGTTACTGAAAATAATTCTTGTCTTTGAGACTAGCCCACTTTTATAATTGCCTACTTTGAGCTACAAAAGAATTATAAGAAAGTGAAATGATCTGTACCTCACTTAAATTCAGCTGTGAGAACAGGCTGGCTATTGTACCCCTACTTATCAGCAGTGGCTCCAGTGGGTTTGATAATTCCATTATTCAAATATTCCATTAAACAGATTTTACTCAGTTGACTATTTGGAGTGCTTCATTCAAGGGTCTCAGTGTAGCCCCTTTACAAGCAGTAGGAAAACGTTTGTTCTTTTTTGCTCATGTGTTCTTCCTCAAGACAAAAACAGTAGCACAGAAACATTTTGGTTACTCTTCTCTAAAATATTCTTTTTCCTTGCTGTTTTATATACTTAGCATCCATTTGCTTTCCTTAGGAAAGTTCTTTAAGAGACTACTGCCTCAAATGTGAACTTTTAAAAATGTTGTTTTTTGAAAATGAAAGAATTGTTTATAGAATAGAACTAATTTAGGCTATTACTTGTTCTCAATTAATGGGTAAATTATACCCCATTTATTTTTAAATTTTGTCCTTTGGAGCTCAAACACATTTTCTTAAGAGAACTGTGTGATGAATTTTGGTTAATTTAGGTTTAATGGTCAGACCACAAAACTGTCAAACCATAATATTATTAAAGGACAATACCATATTCCTGAAAAGTAGTGGTTAACACAGAAGCCACGTATAATGGCATTTCTGAGGAGAATCTGTTAACAGTTTAGGTGTTGAATGTTGTAGAACTCACAGAGGCACCATCATGTAGCGCTTAGGACTGCATGTTTGCACCACTGTTGTCCCCTACTACTGGTGAGTAACTGGGGCTGAGTATCCAAACTGACTTCTCCTCTAAGGGCAGGAGGATTGATGGGATCCAGATGTGCAGAGTGTGTCAGAAAGAAAGATGAGGGCATGCAGAAAGCAGAGGGTGTTAATGGAGGAATTCCCTCGGGCTGAGCAGGGTGCTGAGGAAAGAGCAGGTCTCTGTCTCTGGAGAGCTTTGACCTCCCCATTCCCTTAATGAGGAGTCAGTCCAGCGTTGAGAGAGGCCAGAGAAGCAGCCCAGCCAAGGGGCATTCCTTGTGGTTTCAGTACAGAGCGCCCTAAGGGAAGTGGGCCTGTCCATGCCTGTGTAATTGTCAAATAGTTTTAACGTGTAATATTTTCAAGTGAAAAACACTTATACCACATTTTAACTAAGAAAAAAAATATTTTTCTTCAGAAGGAAATAGTGTTTAAACAGGCATCTCTTGTCAAAGACTAAGATTTATTTCAAAGCATAGATAGTATTAGCACTTTATCACTAACTTAGCTAACGTCAGTTTGATAATTCATTTGTTTATATGCTTTTTAACTTTCTCTCAGATAAAGATGGATTTTATGACACATGTATTATTTTGAGCTTATGAATATAATATAGAAAATATCATAATTTTAAAAAGCCCTTATATTTAATTTCAGGAGTAAATATCAATTTTATTCCAAATTATTTGCTTAAAATATTTCACCAGAAAACAAAATTCTAAAGCAAACCCCGACTTAAATTTTAGATAAGTAGATAATAGTGATAGATTAAAATTATTAGTACCTTACACATAGTATTTACTCAAAATATATTTGTTGAATAGATAAGTGAATGAAATAGCACAGGGAAGATTTTGTTGACAATTGAAAGGTACATAGGCATCAGCATATACTTTATAGTAGTTTCCTAGGGATTTTTAAAAATCAAAATTCATCTTCAATAAATATTTATTAGTAACACTTCAGGTTATCCTTAAACTTTTCATTATTATTTATATTTTCTTTTCTATTTGTTGTGAATTTTAGTTTATTCTTAAATGTGTCTTCCAGGAAAAAAATCTAAAATTTTTGTTAACTATTCAGAATAAAACTATTGCACTTTCCAAACTGTTAAAATTGTTTATTTTTATCCTAGCAAAACTAAATTTGTTAGGTACCAGATATTTCTGTAAAACACTGTTCACTAAATATTAGTATATCCACCAGTTTTATTAAGTTTATAAAAAGTAATTCTTGGTTAGAGGGTGTATTCTGGTTCCTTCTCCTATTTAGCACTTTTCTCGGGTTTTCAAATAAGTCTAAAGTCAATATTTTAAGTAAGTCTGTATTTCAAATAAGTCTAATAAAGTCTTCAAATTCTGCCATGCTATGAAGAGTTTATCTAAACTCCATTCCCTTTTTAAAAATAATGCCTTGAATTCCATTTTGCTTGTGTCTTTTTCTTTTCTCGTAGATGAATGATGTACATTTTTTTAATGACATTCAGTTAAAATACTGGTTTGGTAAAGAACTGTTTTTGAAAATGAGCATTATGAATTCTGAAATCTAGGCTTTAGCAAGTTATGAAACCTTTTTGGCCCCAGTCTCTACACTTGTAAAAGCAGAGGATTGACCTTGCTGATCTCTGACACCTCTGCCAACTCTTAAAATTCTGAGTTTAGATAGTAAAACATAAAAATAATACTGGATTATGAAATGTTGAGTGGCACATGCACTTAGGAAAAAGAACAAAGTAACATAAACATGAATGTACATCATTTGTAATTCTAATAAGCTAATCAACTAACTGAAAGATTCTGCTTTGGTGTTCTAATCCAATTGCACTAGTGAATCAATACTAAATCTATTAATCACAAAGTGGAAAATTCTAGTAAATTTTGTTGTAAAAGGAGTATAGTAACTAGTGCTGTGTGCAATCCTTATAACTAGCCAAAGCCAACATGCAGGTCCTTTATGAGCGCCTTCTCAGAAGAAAACAGCCAGCAACCCAGAAAGACACCTGTCTAGGTACGTTCACAAATAGGTTAAGTAAATAATCCCTTTTAATCAATAAGAAACTTTGCTTTAATTTAGTATCAAATTTCATAAATATGTATTTTTTAATATTGTATATTCCTGCCACCCTTACTTAAGAACTTACTTTAAGAATCAACCTGATTTGTAGTTGAGCTTTGGTTAATTCTTAGTTTTTAATGTTCAGGATTTTGGAACATTTAAAATTGGAAATGTTAAATGCAAAGATTTCTTTGTTTTTTTCCCATATTCATTTTAGAGTTCCTGCAAAGAGCACTTTTTAGAAACTATGTTCATTGCCAGAATTTGTTAGTTTAATGGTAATGACTTAAATTTGTTCAAAGTCAATTTGTCTTTGGGTAGGGCTAAAGGTAATAAAATGTGGTTTGAAAACTGAAGCTAATTTCATGTATTATAGAATAAACAGAGAAACATCTTTAATATCTGGTTTTGTTTTTTGAGTCAGTTTGCATTTATTTTTTTATTCTAAATTTAAAAAGCAAAATATAGGAATATCAAATCACTGCTACCCAGATATATTACATATTTGAAAAGAGATATTCTGATTTCATTATTTCATTGGTATATTTCTCTATATGTTTTAGACTTTTGTTCTTGAATAACAATAGTACTTAGTTTATTATCTTTCCCTAAGTATATTAAAAGTTTTTAGTTTGAGTAGACCATCACAATTAACATTTTTTAAAAGTTATGAAAAGCTATAGAAATAAAAAATAAAATTAAATCACAGCATTTGTCTCTCAGTTTTCAAAAGTATGGACAAAAGGAAATTAAGAAGCCAAAATCTTTCTCCACATTTCTCAGATGAAAATTAGCTCAGAAATATTTCCATTGAGTCAGTTTTCACTAAAATTGTTAAGCTAGAAACTTACCAGGAAGGAATAAAGAAAAGTTGAAGATTTATTTATGATCATTATCTTGGAACATAATTTAATCCTCTCGTTAAGTAACTTAAGTATAAAGTTAAAGAACTCATGGTATGAAATTATGGTCATTTATGACATATTTTAGTGTTCTCTTTAGCAAAAAATTGTACTACTCATTTCCTGTTGCATTGCCAGCCTATCAGTTTACATGTGAGCATTCTAAATGATTTTTTTAAATGCTGCTCATTTAATAAGGTCTCTATAAAGAAGGGCCCAGTTTTTGGTTGGATAGGAAAAAACTTGATTCAAAACTAAAACATAATGAACTTAGTTAAATAATTCTTCTAAAAATATGTGTATATCTTTTATCCTTCATTCCTGACATTGTATTAGGATATTTATTGAATGAATGAATAGATGAGTGGGTAAATAAATTTAGAAAATAAATTTAAGATACATTTACCCTTTGACCTCTAGCAGTTGCACTTTTGTTCATAGAAAGGAGTACTAGTTTTTTGTAGCATAGAAAGGATTACTACTTTGTAATGGTATTTGTACATGCATGTTCATCACAGTGTTCTTAGTGACAAAACACTGAAAACACAGATAAATGTCCATCATTTAGAATAGAGTGTGAATAAAATTATGAGGTCCTTACACCAAGGAATATTATATAGCCATTTTTTAAAAAGTGCTTTAGAGCTGCATATCAGATTTGCATGAAATACTACTGAGAGATATCATGCAGAAAGTTTGTAAAATACAGCCCATTTTTATAAAACAGTAACTCCAGATCTCATATATGTGTATATTTGAAAATATGGAAGGATGTGTTCTAGGTTGCCATCTTGGATTAGCAAGAGGAGCCAAGTTTAAGAAGTTTGTAGGGAGTTCCCTGGTGGCCTACTGGCTAAGATTCTGGGCTTTCACTGTCATGGCCTGAGTTCAAAACCTGGTGGAAAAACTGAGATCCCACAAGCTACATGACATGGCAAAAAAAAAAAAAAAAAGCTAGAAATTAATAACCTTTGTTATTCTAGAAATTTATGTAAATCTCTAGAAAATTATATAAATAGGTATATAGGCATTAAAAAAAATTAAACTCAGTTAAAATCCTAAATTATTTTTAAGTCATTTCAACCCAAAGATTTTGAAGTTAAGTTTTACATTTAAGCATCCCTTAAGGTGTTTGCATTGAAGTAGCTCTCAAGAATCATAATGCATAGACCAGTTTCTGCATTTAAGCTCTGGTATGTAAAGATGACGAAAGTGTATCAAACTCTACAAAGTTTATGCTCATTTTTAAAAAATTAATAGGATATGTAACCTACTGAGATCAATTTTGCTGATTTTCTTCTATCTCAGGAAAACATCATGAGTGATATGAAAATAGATGTTGGCATATGAAAGTTACGATTTTAACACGGTCTGTCGCAGATTTTTTTTTTAACATAACATTAGAAGCCACTGATTTATCTGATAGTGAAATGATTTGTGAAATTGAAGCAAATTTCTTTAGTTATCAGTGGTTATTTATATATATTTTGTGAATTATATAACATTTGTGTCCTACTGGTTTTAGTTATCAGTGGAGTATTTATTGTTCAGATCATAGTTTGGTTTTGTTCTCAGCAGTGTAACTGCTTATTTTATCAAATTTAAATGTTTGCCATTCTTTTATCAAGAAGTAAATATTTAGTATACCTTATGAGATAAGTGAGCTGAGGAATGAATTCAAAGATACCACAAAAATGTTTTCTTGTCTTTGAGTGAGAATGATCAATTAAAGTCACTCTAGCAGCAAGATTACGGAATTTTGTGTGTTGGTAACTATGCTGTTAGAGTTGTCCCAGGAAAACTCATTTTAGTTTGATTTCAGATAAACGTAAGTGTATCTAAACGTGATATTTTAGGCGTTAGCAAAATCTTTTCCCTGCAAAAAATAACTGATTCTATTCCGTTGGTTTCTGTATTCCTTTGTAAATATTACCATTTTAATTGTAAGTTAATCTGCATCCCCTCTGTGTAAATGGTTATAGCATACATTAAATATAAGTCAAGATTATATAGAAAAAAATGGCCTTGGTTTTAGACTGCCTTATAGGAAACTAAATTTATTGAACTAAGATATAAACTTACATTTTTGTTGAAAAGAATTTTGTCATTCATTTTCATTCAGTAGCTTATATTCCAGGTATGTTTTTATTATTTTGACTTGAACTTTTTAGAAATAGCTTTTGTAAAAGGTAAAGTATGTGCATATGTAATACAAAATACTAAGATTACTAGACTTTTTAATATGTGAAATACAGTAAAACTTTAGTTATATGTTTTATCTTTTCCATGATGCAGTTGTGCTGGTTACTTGAGGCCTGTAGTCAGTACTTCTTGACAGTGTTTGACTCTTAATTTAATACAGGCATACTTCACTTTATTGCGCTTCAGGATACTGTGGTTTTACAAATTGAAGATACATGGCAACCTTGTCCCACGCAAGTCTGTTGGCACCATTTTGTGTCTCTGTGTCACATTTTGGTAGTTCTCCCAATATTTCAAGCTTTTTCATTATTATCCTTATATTATGATGATCTATGATCAGTGATTTTTTTTTTTTTTATGTAACTATTACCAAAAAAAATTACAACTCATTGAAGGCTCAGGTGATGGTTGGCACTTTTTTTTTTTATCAATACAGTATTTTTTAATGAAAGTATATACATTGTTTTTTTAGACATAATGCTGTTGTATACTTAATATACTACAGTATAGTGTAAACATAACTTTTATATGCACTGAAAAACCAAAAAATTCATGTTGCTGGCTTTATTGCAGTGTTTGCCCAATTGTAGTGTTCTGGACCTGAACCACAGTATTTTTGAGGTATGCCTGTAATCTGAACATATAATTTAATAATCATCACATTACTGTTTAATGTATTTATGGAAATATATTACATTGAAATTCAATTCATCTAATATAGTCCAGATATTTTGTAACCTCCTAGATTTTTAAAAGTAATTTACTTATAAAATTTCAAAAATAATTTTCGGATATATAACATTGAAATACTTACTTTAATTACTGTTTACTCCTTTCAGAGGAAATGGATGTAGAAGCTCGACTTACTGAATTATGTGAAGAAGTTAAGGTATTTGGATTTTTTAAATTCACATTACCAAATTATTTGAATGGATTCTGTTTCCTTTTTAAATACTTTATTGAAAATAAATTATTTTTCCTTTCTCAAATGCAAAGGTAAAATTGTTGATTCTAGGTAGAAACACAGCTTGGTTGATCAAAAAACATTTGACTTGAGTGTGAAGTTAAATTATCTTTTTCCTAATCATTATTGATTAGAATCTTTTTTTTAAAAATTTTCTTTTATTTTTAATTGGAGGATAATTGCTTTGCAATATTGTGATGGTTTCTGCCATACATCAGCATAAATCAGCCATGGGTATACATGTGTCCCCTCCTCTTGAACCTTCCTCCCACCTTCCTCTCCACCCCACCTGTCTTGTTGTCACAGAGCACAGGCTTTGGGTTCCCTGCTGCTGCTGCTGCTAAGTCACTTCAGTCATGTCCGACTCTGTGCGACCCCATGGACGGCAGCCCACCAGGCTCCCTAGTCCCTGGGATTCTCCAGGCAAGAACAATGGAGTGGGTTGCCACTTCCTTCTCCATTGTAGGAAAGTGAAAAGTGAAAGTGAAGTCACTCAGTCGTGTCCGATTCTTAGCGACCCCATGGACTGCAGCCCACCAGGCTCCTCCATCCATGGGATTCTCCAGGCAAGAGTACTGGAGTGGGGTGCCACTGCCTTCTCCGAGTCATACAGCAAATTCCCACTGGCTGTCTGTTTAACATATGGCAATGTATATGTTTCAGTGCTACTCTCACAAATCACCGCGCCCTCTCCTTCCCTCGCTGTGTCCAAAAGTGTGTCCTTTATGTCTGCTTCTCCCTTATTGCCCTGCAAATAGAGTCATCAGCACTATCTTTTTATTTTTTTAATTTTTATTTTTACTTTATTTTACTTTACAATACCGTATTGGTTTTGCCATGCATTGACATGAATCCACCATGGGTGTACATGCGTTCCCAAACATGAACCCCCCTCCCACCTCCCTCCCCATAACATCTCTCTGGATCATCACTGTGCACCAGCCCCAAGCATGCTGTATCCTGCGTCGGACATAGACTGGCGATTCGATTCTTACATGATAGTATCCATGTTACAATGCCATTCTCCCAAATCATCCCACCCTCTCCCTCTCCCTCTGAGTCCAAAAGTCCATTATACACATCTGTGTCTCTTTTGCTGTCTTGCATACAGGGTCCTCATTGCCCTCTTTCTAAATTCCATATATATGTGTTAGTATACTGTATTGGTGTTTTTCTTTCTGGCTTACTTCACTCTATATAATTGGCTCCAGTTTCATCCATCTCATCAGAACTGATTCAAATGTATTCTTTTTAATGGCTGAGTAATACTCCATTGTGTATATGTACCACAGCTTTCTTATCCATTCATCTGCTGATGGACATCTAGGTTGTTTCCATGTCCTGGCTATTATAAACAGTGCTGCGATGAACATTGGGGTACATGTGTCTCTTTCAATTCTGGTTTCCTCGGTGTGTATGCCCAGCAGTGGGAATGCTGGGTCATAAGGCAGTTCTATTTGCAATTTTTTAAGGAATCTCCACACTTCTCCAAAGTGGCTGTACTAGTTTGCATTCCCACCAACAGTGTAGGAGGGTTCCCTTTTCTCCACACCCTCGCCAGCATTTATTGCTTGCAGATTTTTGGATCGCAGACATTCTGACTGGTGTGAAGTGGTACCTCATTGTGGTTTTGATTTGCATTTCTCTAATAATGAGTGATGTTGAGCATCTTTTCATGTGTTTGTTAGCCATCCATATGTCTTCTTTGGAGAAATGTCTATTTAGTTCTTTGGCCCATTTTTTGATTGGGTCATTTATTTTTCTGGAATTGAGCTGCATAAGTTGCTTGTATATTTTTGAGATTAGTTTGTCAGTTGCTTCATTTGCCATTATTTTCTCCCATTCAGAAGGCTGTCTTTTCACCTTGCTTATATTTTCCTTTGTGCAGAAGCTTTTAATTTTAATTAGATCCCATTTGTTTATTTTTGCTTTTATTTCCAGTATTCTGGGAGGTGGATCATAGAGGATCCTGCTGTGATTTATGTCTGAGAGTGTTTTGCCTATATTCTCCTCTAGGGATTTTATAGTTTCTGGTCTTATATTTAGATCTTTAATCCATTTTGAGTTTATTTTTGTGTGCTGTGTTAGAAAGTTATCTAGTTTCATTCTTTTACAAGTGGTTGACCAGTTTTCCCAGCACCACTTGTTAAAGAGATTGTCTTTACTCCATTGTATATTCTTGCCTCCTTTGTCAAAGATAAGGTATCCATAGGTGTGTGGATTTATCTCTGGACTTTCTATTTTGTTCCATTGACCTATATTTCTGTCTTTGTGCCAGTACCATACTGCCTTGATGACTGTGGCTTTGTAGTAGAGCCTGAAGTCAGGCAAGTTGATTCCTCTAGTTCCATTCTTCTTTCTCAAGATTGCTTTGGCTATTCGAGGTTTTTTGTATTTCCATACAAATCTTGAAATTATTTGTTCTAGTTCTGTGAAAAATATGGCTGGTAGCTTGATAGGGATTGCATTGAATTTGTAAATTGCTTTGGGTAGTATACTCATTTTCACTATATTGATTCTTCAGATCCATGAACATGGTATATTTCTCCATCTATTAGTGTCCTCTTTGATTTCTTTCATCAGTGTTTTATAGTTTTCTCTATATAGGTCTTTAGTTTCTTTAGGTAGATGTATTCCTAAGTATTTTATTCTTTTCGTTGCAATGGTGAATGGAATTGTTTCCTTAATTTCTTTTTCTACTTTCTCATTATTAGTGTATAGGAATGCAAGGGATTTCTATGTGTTGATTTTATATCCTGCAACTTTACTATATTCATTGATTAGCTCTAGTAATTTTCTGGTGGTGTCTTTAGGGTTTTCCATGTAGAGGATCATGTCATCTGCAAACAGTGAAAGTTTTACTTCTTCTTTTCCAATTTGGATTCCTTTTATTTCTTTTTCTGCTCTGATTGCTGTGGCCAAAACTTCCAGAACTATGTTGAATAGTAGCGGTGACAGTGGGCACCCTTGTCTTGTTCCTGACTTTAGGGGAAATGCTTTCAATTTTTCACCATTGAGGATAATGTTTGCTGTGGGTCTGTCATATATAGCTTTTATTATGTTGAGGTATGTTCCTTCTATTCCTGCTTTCTGGAGAGTTTTTATCATAAATGGATGTTGAATTTTGTCAAAGGCCTTCTCTGCATCTATTGAGATAATCATATGGCTTTTATTTTTCAATTTGTTAATGTGGTGAATTACATTGATTGATTTGTGGATATTGAAGAATCCTTGCATCCCTGGGATAAAGCCCACTTTGTCATGGTGTATGATCTTTTTAATGTGTTGTTGGATTCTGATTGCTAGAATTTTGTTGAGGATTTTTGCATCTATGTTCATCAGTGATATTGGCCTGTAGTTTTCTTTTTTGTAGTATCTTTGTCAGGTTTTGGTATTAGGGTGATGGTGGCCTCATAGAATGAGTTTGGAAGTTTACCTTCCTCAGCAATTTTCTGGAAGAGTTTGAGGAGGATAGGTGTTAGCTCCTCTCGAAATTTTTGGTAGAATTCAGCTGTGAAGCCGTCTGGACCTGGGCTTTTGTTTGCTGGAAGATTTCTGATTACTGTTTCAATTTCTGTGCTTGTGATGGGTCTGTTAAGATTTTCTATTTCTTCCTGGTTCAGTTTTGGAAAATTGTACTTTTCTAAGAATTTGTGCATTTCTTCCACGTTGTCCATTTTGTTGGCATATAATTGCTGATAGTAGTCTCTTATGATCCTTTGTATTTCTGTGTTGTCTGTTGTGATCTCTCCATTTTCATTTCTAATTGTATTGATTTGATTTTTCTCTCTTTGCTTCTTGATGAGTCCGGCTAACGGTTTGTCAATTCTGTTTATCCTTTCAAAGAACCACCTTTTGGCTTTGTTGATTTTTGCTATGGTCTCTTTTGTTTCTTTTGAATTTATTTCTGCCCTGATTTTTAAGATTTCTTTCCTTCTACTAACCCTGGGGTTCTCCAGTTCTTCCTTTTCTAGTTGCTTTAGGTGTAGAGTTAGGTTATTTATTTGACTTTTTTCTTGTTTCTTGAGGTATGCCTGTATTGCTATGAACTTTCCTCTTAGCACTGCTTTTATAGTGTCCCACAGGTTTTGGGTTGTTGTGTTTTCATTTTCATTCGTTTCTATGCATATTTTGATTTCTTTTTTGATTTCTTCTGTGATTTGTTGGTTATTCAGAAGTGTGTTGTTCAACCTCCATATGTTGGAATTTTTAATAGTTTTTCTCCTGTAATTGAGATCTAATCTTAATGCATTATGGTCCGAAAAGATGCTTGAAATGATTTCGATTTTTTTGAATTTATCAGGTTTAGATTTGTGGCCCAGGATGTGATCTATCCTGGAGAAGGTTCCATGTGTGCTTGAGAAAAAGGTGAAATTCATTGTTTGGGGGTGAAATGTCCCATAGATATCAATTAGGTCTAACTGGTCTAATGTGTCATTTAAAGTTTGCGTTTCTTTGTTGATTTTCTGTTTAGTTGATCTGTCCATAGGTGTGAGTGGGGTATTAAAGTCTCCCACTATTATTGTGTTATTGTTGATTTCCCCTTTCATACTTGTTAGCATTTGTCTTACATATTGTGGTGCTCCTATATTGGGTGCATATATATTTATAATTGTTATATGTTCTTCTTGGATTGATCCTTTGATCATTATGTAGTGGCCTTCTTTGTCTCTTTTCACAGCCTTTGTTTTAAAGTCTATTTTATCGGATATGAGTATTGCCACTCCTGCTTTCTTTTGGTCTCTATTTGCGTGGTATATCTTTTTCCAGCCCTTCACTTTCAGTCTGTATGTGTCCCTTGTTTTGAGGTGGGTCTCTTGTAAGCAGCATATAGAGGGGTCTTATTTTTGTATCCATTCAGCCAGCCTTTGCCTTTTGGTTGGGGCATTCAACCCATTTACGTTTAAGGTAATTATTGATAAGTATGATCCTGTTACCATTTACTTTATTGTTTTGGGTTCGGGTTTATACACCCTTTTCGTGTTTCCTGTCTAGAGAATATCCTTTAGAATTTGTTGGAGAGCTGGTTTGGTGGTGCTGAATTCTCTCAGCTTTTGCTTGTCTGTAAAGCTTTTGATTTCTCCTTCATATTTGAATGAGATCCTTGGTGGGTACAGTAATCTGGGCTGTAGGTTATTTTCTTTCATCACTTTAAGTATGTCTTGTCGTTCCATCCTGGCCTGAGGGTTTCTATTGAAAGATCAGCTGTTATCCTTATGGGAATCCCCTTGTGTGTTATTTGTTGTTTTTCCCTTGCTGCTTTTAATATTTGTTTTTTGTGTTTGATCTTTGTTAATTTGATTAATATGTGTCTTGGGGTGTTTTGCCTTGGGTTTATCCTATTTGAAACTCCCTGGGTTTCTTGGACTTGGGTGATTATTTCCTTCCCCATTTTAGGGAAGTTTTCAACTGTTATCTCCTCAAGGATTTTCTCATGGTCTTTCTTTTTGTCTTCTTCTTCTGGGACTCCTATAATTCGAATGGTGGAGCGTTTCATATCGTCCTGGAGGTCTCTGAGATTGTCCTCATTTCTTTAAATTCGTTTTTCTTGTTTCCTCTCTGATTCATTTATTTCTACCATTCTATCTTCTATTTCACTAATCCTATCTTCTGCCTCCATTATTCTACTGTTTGTTGCCTCCAGAGTGTTTCTGATCTCATTTATTGCGTTATTCATTATATATTGACTCTTTTTTATTTCTTCTAGGCCCTTGTTAAACCTTTCTTGCATCTTCTCAATCCTTGTCTCTAGGCTATTTATCTGTGATTCCATTTTGATTTCAAGATTTTGGATCATTTTCACTATCAATATTCGGAATTCTTTCTCAGGTAGATTCCCTACCTCTTCCTCTTTTGTTTGGTTTGGTGGGCAACTCTCCTGTTCCTTTACCTGCTGAGTATTCCTCTGTCTCTTCATCTTGATTATATTGCTGCGTTTGGGGTGGCGTTTTTATATTCTGGCAATTTGTGGAGTTCTCTTTATTATGGAACTTCCTCACTGTGGGTGGTGTTGTATCAGTGGCTTGTCTAGGTTTCCTGGTTAGGGAGGCTTGTGTTGGAGTTCTGGTGGGTGGAGCTGGGTTTCTTCTCTCTGGAATGCAGTGGAGTGACCAGTAATGGGTTATGAGACGTCAAAGGTTTTGGAGTAACTTTGAGCTGCCTGTATATTGAAGCTCAGGGTTGTGTTCCTGTGTTGCTGGAGAATTTGCGTGGTATGACTTGTTCTGGAACTTGTTGGTCCTTGGGTAGAGCTTGGTTTCAGTGTAGGTATGGTGGCATTTGATGAGCTCCTATTGCTTAATGTTCCCTGAATTCAGGAGTTCTCTGATGTTTTCAGGCTTTGGACTTAAGCCTCCTGCTTCTGGTTTTCAGTTTTATTTTTACAGTAGCCTCTAGACTTCTCCATCTTTACAGCACCAATGATAAAACATCTAGGTTAAAGATGAAAAGTTTCTCCACATGGAGGGACACTCAGAGAGGTTCACTGAGTTACAAGGAGAAGAGAAGAGGGAGGGGGTAGTTAGGGGTGGCTGGAATGAGATGCAGTGAGATCAAAAAAGGAGAGAGAAAGCTAGCCAATAGCCACTTCCTTATGTGTGTTCCATAGTCTGGACCGCTCAGAGGTATTTACAGAGTTATATGGGGAAGAGGAGAGGGAGGAAGTAGACAGAGGTGACCAGGAGGATAAGAGAGAGGCATGAGTAGGAGAGAGACAAATCCTGCCAGTAACCAGTTCCTTAGGTGTTCTCCACCGTCTGGAACACACAGAGATTCACAGAGTTGGATAGAGAAGAGATGGGGGAGAAAAGAGACAGAGGCCACCTGGTGGAGAAAAAGGAGAGTCCAAAGGAGGAGAGAGTGGTCAAGCCAGTAATCTCACTCTCAAGTAAAATTGGGTAGTGAAGTTTGGGTTTTTAAATGTATAAAATTGACAACAAAAACCAAAGAGCAAAGATTAAAAATCTAGAGTAGAGGTTGGATTTTCAAAAATACAATATTAAAGAAAAGAAGCAGAAGGAAAAAGGAAAAAAGAAAGAAAAAAACCAATAACCACCCAAAGACTATATATGGTGTTTGCCTTAAAAAAAAAAAAAAAAGAGTCGTTATAGAAATAAAAATTAGAGGAGAAATAGAAGACTTAACTATTAAAAAAAATTAGAGCAAAAAAAAGAAAAAAAAAGGAATGATTTTAAAAATAGTAAAAATATATCTGGCCCTTCTCTGATGTTGTGGGCAGTGTGGGGTCACTTCCAAGGCGGTTCCCTCTGTTTAACTTCTTCTTTATGCTGGTTTTTTAGGCTCAGTAGTTCAGTCGCGCTGTGGGTAGGGGGGATGCTGCAAACAAATAGCGCTGTCATGTGCACACAGTGTCTCAGCCCCGATGGACCTGTCCCTTCTCGCGGCGTACAATCCACTCCGGCTCTACGATGCTCAGCCGGGAACCGTCTGAGGCCAGCCCTAGGCTGCGTGCACTTCCCTGGTCTAAGCCGCTCAGGTTCGGCGCTCACGTAGCCCTCAGATATGCCCTTTCCTGGGTCCGAGTAGCTCAGGAGTTTGGCGAGCGCGGTCGCTGCGACTAGTCGCCTTTTCTGTCTCTGCTGCTCAGTTTTCTGGGTGGACCGCTGGCGCCCCCCGTGAGGCAGATGGTGACTGTCCAGCACCCCCAGAAGTCTTAGCAAAGAAGCCTGTTTGCAGTTTGGTAGGTAGAGTCTCTCTGGGTCTGCAATTGCCCCTTTCCAGCCCTTACAGCTCTGGCTGCCTGTCCCCGGCGGGGGATGGTCTGCAGCCGGCTTATTCCGTTCCATCCTTTGTTCTGTGCTCGGTCCTGGCGGTGTCTTATGTTCGAGCTTTTCGCGTGGTAGCTATCCCACAGTCTGGTTTGCTAGCCCAAGTTAGATCGTTATGGTTGCATGTGGGGCGTTCCTGCCTGATTCTTACAAAGCTCTGCAGCCCGCGCCTCCCGCGCGTCCCCTGCCCTACCCCCACTTCCTAGTGGCGGATGCAGGCATCTGTGCTGCTTTTCCGCTGGGGGAGTTACTGTTGGGCTTGTAATCTCTTGGTTTTAATTATTTATTTATTTTTCCCTTCCTGTTATGTTGCCCTCTGTGTTTCCAAGGCTCGCCACAGAACTCGGCAGGGAGAGTGTTTTCTGGTGTTTGGAAACCTCTCTTCTTAAAATTCCCTTCCCGGGACAGGCTTCCCTTCCCGGGACGGAGCTCCTCCCCACCTCCTTTGTCTCCTTTTTCGTCTTTTATATTTTTTCCTACCTGTTTTTGAAGACAATTGTCTGCTTTTCTGGTTGCCTGATGTTCTCTGCCAGCCTACAGAAGTTGTTTTGTGGAGTTTGCTCATCGTTGAAATGTTCTTTTGAGGAATTTGTGAGGGAGAAAGTGGTCTTCCTGTCCTATTCCTCCGCCATCTTAGGACTGCCTAGCACTATCTTTTTAGAGTCCATGCTGCTGCTGCTGCTGCTAGGTCGCTTCAGTTGTGTCTGACTCTCTGTGACCCCAGAGATGGCAGCCCACCAGGCTGTCCCATCCCTGGGATTCTCCAGGCAAGAACACTGGAGTGGGTTGCCATTTCCTTCTCCAGTGCATGAAAGTGAAGTGAAAGTGAAGTTGCTCAGTCGTGTCCGACTCTTAGCAACCCCATGGCACAGGCCCCCCCGTCCATGGGATTTGCCATATATATGTATTAATATACAATATTTGTCTTTCTCTTTCTGACTTACTTCATTCTGTATAATAGGCTCTTGGTTCATCCACTTCATTAGAACCGACTCAAATGATTCCTTTTTATAGCTGAGCAATATTCCATTGTGTACGTGTACCACAACTTCTTTATCCATTCATCTGTCGATGGACATCCAGGTTTAGTATTGTAAATAGTGCTGCAGTGAACCCTGGGATACATGTGTCTTTTTCAGTTATGGTTTCCTCAGGGTATATGTCCAGTAGTAGGATTACTGGATCATATGACAGTTGTAGTCCTAGTTTTTAAAGGAATCTCCCATACTCTTCTCCATAGTGGCTGTATCAGTTTGCATTCCCACCAACAGTGTAAGAGGGTTCCCTTTTCTCCACACCCTTTCCAGCGTTTATTGTCTGTAGACTTTTTTGATGGCCATTCTGACCTGTGTGAGGTGATACTTCATTGTAGATTTGATTTGCATTTCTCTAGTAATATGTGATGTTGAGCATCTTGTCATGTGTTTATTACCTATATGTATGTCTTTAGAGAAATGTCTGGTTAGGTCTTTCGCTCACTTTTTGATTGGGTTTTGTGTGTGTGTGTGTGTGTGTGTGTGTGTGTGTGTGTGTGTGTGTGTGGTATTGAGCCACTTGAGCCGCTCGTATATTTTGGAGATTAACCCTTTGTCACATGTTTCATTTGCTGTTATTTTCTGCCATTCTGAGGGCTGTCTTTTTCACCTTGCTTTAGTTTCCTTAATTGTGCAAAAGCTAGGTCCCACTTGTATACTTTTATTTTTATTTCCATTACTCTAGGAGGTGGATCTTATAAGGGTCCTGCTGTCAAAGAGATTATGTCAAAGATTTATGTCAAAGAGAGTTCTGCCTGTGTTTTCCTCAAAGAGGTTTATAGTTTCTGGTCTTACATTTAGGTCTTTAATCTATTTTGAGTTCATTTTTGTATATGGTGTTGAGAAGTGTTCTAATTTCATTCTTTTTCACATAGTTAACCTGTTTTCCCAGGACCCCTTATTGAAGAGACTGTCTTTTCTCCTTTGTATATTTTTACCTTCTTTGTTAAAGATAAATTGCCCATAGATACTTGGATATTCTGGATATTCTGCATATAAATGAAATAGCAGAGACAATTAACTGGTCAGAAGTGTGCTTTTTCCTCCTGTTAGTTAACTCAGAAACATTCTGGACAAATTTTTTTAAGCATTGCCCAAATTTACATACTTTTATAAAATGATATTGTTTTGAAATGGAAATTTATTTTAAAATTTCAAGAAATGAATTTCTCTTGGGCTATTTTTGTACCAGTTCATTCTTGCAATTAAATTGAGTAGATCTTTGTTTTTCCTTTTCTTGCCCATGGAACTAAATGTTTTGACTATTTGAGGAGCCCTGTGTATTTCACTGTTGTTTAGCTACGTTAGTGGGAGATATCAGAGACATGAATCAAACAAAAATACATATTTGACTTTAGGATATATTTCTTTTTTTTTTTAACCATTTAAAATGTTTTGGGATATATTTCTGTATGTAAATATAAATGAGAACTTGACCCTTTTGAAAAAGGTATTTACCTTCTCCTTGTAAAATTATACATAGATGAGACAATTTCATATCCCGTTCTAGAAGCTTTCCCCACGGTTTAAGTAAGCTAAGTGTCTTCTTAAAAAAAAAAATCACTAATTTCGCTATAATAGTTGTCCCAAAGGATTTTAGAAATAATGTTTGTGATAAATGTAGAAAAAATCTACTGACTTATTCACTGACCTTAAAGGATATTTGAGTGAATAAACATATGATACTCCCAGATGAAAAGGTCATTGACAGCTACCCAGTTTTTCACAAGTTAATGATATTAATGCATCTGTATTCAAAATCCTGTTGGAAACTTTGAAATTAAACTTATTTTAAAGATCACTTGAAGAAAGGTAAGAATGACTAAGAAAAACTTTTGAAAAAATAATATAGAGGGAGTTGCCCAAGTGGATGCTGAAATACATATAAAAACTACAGTAATGGAAATAGAGTAGGATTTCTCTAAAAGAACAGAAAGACAAATCAAATGGAACTAAATAGCACTGGAACAATCATTAAATATGTGTAAGAAATGAGTGATAAAATTTCATGAACATTCAGTTACATAGTAGTATGGTAAAATAACATGTTATAGAAGCAAATCCTAAATGGACTTGAAGAGTTAAATGTCAAAAAAATCTGTAAGACAAATATATGTATACATGTATATATAAGCAATCTATCCTTGGACTATGAGATAAACTTCTTCAGGGTAACAGTAAACAATATGATATTAATGATTTAAAACTTCTTTAAAACAAAATAAAATATAAAATTGAAAGGAAGCAATAGACTGGAAGAAAATATTTGCAATACCTGAAAGTGGCAATGATACTGAAAATATATAAAGAACTTTTATGTATCAGTTTCAAAACACCCCTGGGAAAAAGGGGTACACATAGAGGCAATGTACAAAATGCAATTCTTAGAACAAATTTGCTGCCTAGGTGACACTCATTTTTACTGAAGACCAAGGAGATGTAGATTTAAGCAATAAAGTGGGCTTTTTTAACCATGAAATTTGCAGAAATGAAAGTGATTGCTAATCTCCATTGTTGGTAAGGTGGTGAGGAAACTAGTGTCTGCGTAGGCTGTTGGTGAGGGTAGAAATGGTACATTTTTTAGGTCAGTTCATCATCTGTTCCAAAAACACTCACATGCTCTGCCACAAAATAGTTTTTATTTAGAAATGTATACCACAAAAAGTGCCAGTTCGTTTCAACAAACAAATACAAAGCATTATCAACTACCATGTAGCCATTTAAAAGAATCAGGTGAATCTCTGTACATTGACATGGATTTTTTAACTCAAGAAATACATATTCCTTTATGATGCAGGGTACTGTTCCCATGCTGAAAACCTCTTTAGGATATATTAATTGAAAAAATAAATTGGAGAAAAATATGAATACGATTATGATATGTTAGAAAAGCTATGTAAATATTTGATCATGTTTATGTGATTAGATTGCATATAAAGTATTTGAAAGGATACATACACACATACACATTTCAACTATAAATAATAATACAGAAAGGAATACCACGAAGAATGAGGCTATAAAGGAAAATATTTGTTCTTTACTCTATTTCCATCTATATTGTTTTAAAAAATACATATGTACTCAGATATTACTAATGAATTTTATGTACTCGTACTTAATTTCAGTGTTTAAGTGTAATATAAACTAGGGTAGATAGAGTAGACAGATGATGGAATAATATTTAAACAGGTCTTATAAATCAGCAAAAAAAATCCTGTAATATCTCATTTTTAATATTAATATAGCTTAGACACCCAGTTATCCAGTTAGAAAATGCTAATAAGTATGTGAAAAATTTTAATTATAAAACAAAAATTTAAATATTCTGACATGATTTTTAACCTGTCAGATTGGCTGTGATTTTTTTTTTAATTGAAGGATAATTGCTTTAAGAATTTTGTTGTTTTCTGTCAAACCTCAACATAGATTAGCCATAGGTATACATATATCTCTCCCTTTTGAACCTCCCCCCCATCTCCCTCCCCATTCTACCCCGCTAGATTGATATAGAGCCCCTGTTTGAGTTTCCTGAGTCATATGGCAAATTCCCATTGGCCATCTGTTTTACATATGGTAATGTAAGTTTCCATGTTATTCTTTCCATACTTCTCACCCTCTCCTCCCCTCTCCTGGTGTCTGTTCTAATTGTCTGTTTCTCCACTGGTACCCTGTAAATGAATTTTTCAGTACCATTTTTCTAGATTCTCTATATATGCGTTAGAATATGATATTTATCTTTCTCTTTCTGACTGACTTCACTCTGTATAATAGGTTCTAGGTTCATCCATCTCATTAGAACTGACTCAAATGTGTTCCTTTTCATGGCTGAGTAATATTCCATTGTGTATATGGACAACAACTTCTTTATCCATTCATCTGTTGATGGACATCTAGGTTGCTTACATGTTCTAACTATTGTAAATAGTGCTACAATAAACAGTGGGATACATGTGTCTCTTTCAGTTTTGGTTTACTCAGGGTATATGCCTAGGAGTGTGATTGCTGGGTCATGTGGTTTTATTCCTAGTTTTTTATGGAATCTCCATACCTTCTCTCATAGTAGCTGTATCAGTTTACATCCCCACCAACAGTACAAGAGCGTTCCCTTTTCTCCATACCCTCTGCAGCATCTATTGTTTGTAGACTTTTTGATGATAGCCACTGAATTGTCCACTGGGGTTTGCTCCTGAGGCTGCTCTGGAGGACTTGGGTCTGCCCCAGTGAGGGCCAGGTGCAGAAATCGTGCAGCTGCTTGGGTCACAGGGGCCCTGGCAGCACCAGGTACTCAGGGGAGTTGTCAGCTAGGGCAGCAGGAAATATAGTGGTCTAGAAGGGTATGGCAACCTGTATTTGGCTGATACGCTCCAGTATTCATGCCTGGAGATAACCCCCTGAGAGAGAAGCCTGGCAGGCTACAGTCCACAGGGTCACAAATAGTTGGACACAACCAAAGCAACCCTGTGTGTGTAGATGCAAGACTTCTTTTATCTGTGGCAGCTATGCCCCAATGAAGGTTAAGCATGAAGGTGGCACAGCTGCTTGGTTTGCGGGGACCCTGGCGGTGCAAAGTGTCCAGCAACACGGACTGCCTCCACTGCAGGAGTTATGGCCTGATCAGAGTCTTTTATCGAGCCTCCTGTAGCTGGCAATCAGAGGGCCTCTTTGGCCAGTCTTTCTCTGTAGCTCTGCCCATTCAGTCACATAGAGGGGCCCCCCTTGCTGTGGTCCTACTCTATAGGTTGGCGCATCAGGCACTTAAAGGAGCACCCTGGGTAGGGTCCTGCTCTGTAGTTCAGTGCATCAGGCGTTTGATGGGCCCACCTCTCTATTGTTCAGCTGCTGTTGCTGGCATGTGGGGAGAGAGAGGCTATGGTGATGGCTCCACCCCCTACGCTGACTCAGCATTATCTCCTTGCTTCCATGGCTGCCTGGCTTTCCTCCACAGGCATTTCCCACCACGATCTCCACCTTCACAACCCCTCAATCCGTCTCTCTGCAGTCCACAGCAGCCCTCTCCCTGGGATTGCTCTGCAATCCCTAAATCCCAGCTCCCAGCCACTTCACCTTCCAGGGGACCAGTGTCCCTGTCCAGGGTATGTATGGCTGTGGCAAGGACTGTCTGATTCTCATTCCCTTTAGGATGCCACTGATCAGCTGTTTCACTCTCAGCCTTAAATGTTTCTCTTCTGACTCAGACAATGGCCCCGATGTGGGGTTGGACCCCTGCTTCAGTTCCCTCACCTGCTGAGGGCAGGTCTAGTCATACTAACACTCCTGTTTTTCCTGGTAGTCCCTTTGTCCTACCAAGTTTTGCATGGTTCTATATATTCTTTTCCGCTGGTCAGGTACTCCTGTCCTCTGTCAGCTGGTGTTCTGCATGACTGTGATTTTTTTTTTTAATAACAGTATAATCTTTGTTGAGTTATGTTGAGATACAGATTCCCATACCTTGCACATCTTTTTCAGAGATGAATTTGGCAGTGTGTATCCAACGCCATAAAAAATATTCCTTCTCAATTTATACCAAATAAACAATCAGAAATTCATGTGTAACATAATTGGTGATATTGTAAAACATTAACCTAAGTAAATACCCAACAATAAGACAATGGTTAAACAAATCATGGGACACTCATAAAAACATTGTGCAACCTTAAAAGTGATGCTTTCAACAAATATTTGATGTTGTAGGAAAATACTCATACTGTGTTATTCAGTGAAAATGGCATAAAAATATGATTTTGGTTGTTTCCTCTCTGTAACTGAAAATAATTGAAGACTGTATACTAAAATGAACTTTATTTTTTTTCAATCAAAAAAGGTCAATGAATGCTATGAAAAGGTATACATCTATATAAAACAAAATAATGAATTTATTTAAAAAATAGTATAGAAGTATAAATGTCTTATTATTCCTACATTTATATATATAAAAATCTTATCAAACTTTATTCCAATTTTCTTTTTAATATAAAAAAGGATTATTATTTATATTTTGACACTTATCATGAAGAGTTATATAAACCAAAGGAGTAATTTGTTTATAGGATGCTTTTCCCAATAATGAAAATACCAAATATACTTTCTCAGAAACTTGATGCCATACTCCCTGAGAAATACAGTTAATAAATACAGGGTATCTAGACAGCCTTGCTTTCTAGGGGGAATTATTTTTACTTGTGTGTAGATTATACCAGGTGTAGTATTGCTTGCCTTACACAGTACTCTTTAATTACTGTCAAATACTTATTCTAGTCTTCTTTTCCTAACTTCACTAAACTCATTCTTGATGCCATAGTACAGGTTTCAGCTTATTTATACTCCATTTTAATCTTTTATGTGTTAAGAGACATAAAAAACTTGGTAGCTTTATTTCTAATAATATTTATACATCATCTCTGAGGCAAAACCCTTCTGTAGAATTTCTCTCTGTGTTGAGTCAATATTTATCATCTGTTGACTCGTTAGCTTCCATTCTGTAATTCTGGAATTTGTCGGTATTTTCTGAATTTCTCCTTGTATTCTGGGGACTTTTTCCTTATCTGAAGCCTGTAATTCCTTATTCATTCATTCATTCGTTTGGTACATATCTATTGAGTGACTACTTTGTACTGGTTACCAGTCACACAAGTGAATAAGACGTGATCCCTCCCCTTCTTACTTATTTTGCTGAGTTTTTGTTTTATGTGTTCTCTGAGTTAAGAAGATAAATTGAAGTGTGGTTCGGGTCAGGGAAGAAAAGCCTGCTGAATTTCAGACTTTGGAAAGGGGTCTGTATAAACAAAAGTGAAAGTGAAGTCGCTCAGTCGTGTCCAACTCTTTGCGACGCCATGGACTAGAGTCCACCAGGCTCCTTCGTCCATGGGATTCTCCAGGCAGAAATACTGGAGTGGGTTGCCATTTCCTTCTCCAGGGAATCTTCCCGACCCAGGGATCAAACCCAGGTCTCCTGCATTGCAGGTGGACGCTTTAACCTCTGAGCCACCAGGGAAGCCTGAGAGTATCATATATGATGAGCAACATTTAGGGGTTTCATTTGTTTTTTAGAAGGGGACTGGTGCATATATGAGTATAATTGGGGACATGGTGAATTGTCCAAGCCCAGTTGTCCAATAGTTGTTGGGTCTAGACATCAGGGATACTTGATCCAGAGACACAGATATAGTGGTGGTTGGTGTGCAGGTGGAGATGAGCTGTGGCTGTTAACTTCAATCTGAATACATGACTTCCCCATATTTACGGTAGGAAAGTGAAATCAGCACCCATGTATATATTTAAAGTAGATTTCCTGGTGTTACTAATAATTAAAGACAGATTTTTGCATCAAGATTCTGTCTGCGTAGAAACTGACTGCTGCCTTAGTGGACAAAACGTCCTTATGAGAAACATCATTCTGCTTTATAGTCTTTGTTATTCTTTGTTCAGAAGTTCTTACTTTATCAATTGAAGAAAACTAAAAGCCTTCAAGAAAATTCTACATTTCATTCAGTACTCTTAATTTCTGTCATCAATTAAGATGAATATTTAAATAGAATAACTTAATATCACTATTCAAACATTCATAATATATATACATATAATAAATATATATTTGTTTACCCACTTTTCTCTCCTCATTAGACTGTGATCTTTTCATATTAATCTTGGTGTCTGTACAGTGTAGCCCCCTAGCATGTAAAATGTGCTCAATAAATACTGGATGCATGAATTGTTAGAAAAGAAGAAAGAAGTATTTGACAACTCTGGGAAAGGGTTTCTGTGAGCAAAATAAAATCTAGGAGCAGAGATGTGAAGGAAGAGCAGTTTTAGCGAGAATCTCAATCCTTTCTGAGGAGCACGTGACCTTTAAATTACTTAACTGATTGAAAATAAATCATATTTTAAGATTTCACAGTCTTTCAAAAATTTTATAACTTTGATCAGGATTTGTTGTGCTTAAAATTCCTAGTTTTAGTGTTTGAATTTGATCATGTTCTATAGAATCCTCATTTGTAACTTTAGAATATATCTGATATTTCAGATATTGAAATATTGGTTAAGTTGTCTAAAATGTAACTACCAAGTTACTATCAAGATAGGAAAAAAGCCATTGGTCAGTTAGTCTCTCTCTACACACACATGCAAGCGGGCACAGATGTACATATTTTAAAACGAAAAAATTTGCCTTTGTATTAATACTGTCAGTAATATACGTGTTATGGTAATTCTCAGAGACCAGTTTTTTTTTTTTCTTGTCATTTCAGAAAATAGAAAATCCTGATGAACTGGCAGAACTTATAAATATGAATCTTGCACAACTTTGCTCACTTTTAATGGCTTTATGGGGACAATTTCTGGAAGTTATAACACTACATGAGGAACTAAGACTATTACTAGCACAAGAGCACCATACTCTGAGGGTAAGTTATAAAAATAAGTGATTTAGAGCATTTTAATGAGTATTGTCATTTATATTTAGAAATTTCTTACGAATAAAAATTCTGATTTTTATCTAATATGTTCATAAATGAGAAAAGAGACTCTATCATTGTGTTATTGTTTGATTCCTAAAGTTAAGAATAGAAGAATACAGTTGAATATATGACCTATCTCAGTTATAACCCTTGCTACTAACAGATACCGCCTATATGAAATAAAATATACAATAAAGGATAGCTCTTGGAATCCAGGAACAGGAATTATCACCAGATCTCTTAAGAAAAAGAAACCAGAACTAAAAAGCCATCTCAGAATAGACAGAATATCTCTCTCCAAACCTCATACTCCCTCCTTTCCTCTCTCCTTCCTTCACCTCATTTAGAGATATATATTATGAACTTTGCAGGCTTGAGGGAGTAATCTAGACATGGGGGTTGTTATAGGTCTGGTATGGACACTATGCAGAAAATTTTGTACAATTTTTCATTGTGTCAAGAGGCTTCAAGATGTTAAATCTCTGTCTTTTTAGCCTTATCTCCTTAGGTACTCTGTATGCACACTAATTTTCCTGAATTAGTTCCACAAAACATCATGTGTATTTTCTTTTCTTTTCTGGTTTTTCTTTTCTTAACTATAAAGCACAAGTGAAAGTGTTAGTCGCTCAGTTGTGTCCAACTCTTTGTGACCCCATGGTCCCTCCATGGAACTCCCTAGGCAGGAACACTGGAGTGGGTTGCCGTTCCTTTCTCCAAGGGATCTTCCCAAACCAGGGATCAAACCGGGGTCTCCTGCTGGCAGGTGGGTTCTTTACCATCTGAGCTACTACATAAAGCACAATATATAATCAAAATCAGCAAAGTTCATAAAACATGCACATTTTAACAAGTGGTTAAAAGTACATACCCTTTTAATGATCACCCAGATCAAGAAATAGAATATTGTCAATACCACAGATGTGTTCTATGTATTTGTTCCAATTTCTACCCCTTTATGACATTTACAAGGAATCACCATCCTTCTCAGTAAGTTCCTTCTTTCTCTTTTAGTTATTCAGCCTATATTACTGAATTCTGCATAAATGAATTCATACAGTATGTATTCTTTTGTATATTGCTTCTTTCAGTTGAGATTTTGTTTTGGAGATTAATCTATTTTTTTGTTGTTAGTAGCTGTAGCTTGCTCATTTTCATTGCTATAATGTGTTTCCATTTGAATATACCTACAATTTGTTTGTCCATTTTACTGTTGATAAGTGTTTGGATTATTTCAGATTTGTAGATACTGTAAACCAAGCTGCTGTGAATATTCTTATACATATTTCCTGTCATAACAGTTTCTGTGATGTATTTACCTATGAAAGACATTGCTGTGTCATAAGGTACAAATAACGTCAATTCTATTATATAATGCTACACTGGTTTCCAAAGTGGTGCTTATTTCCACTCCCACAAGCACCATATGAAAGTTCTTACTCCACCTTCCTCAGTGCAAAGAAATAGAGGAAAACAATAGAAAAGGAAGGACTAGAGATCTCTTCAAGAAAATCAGAGATACCAAGGGAAAATTTCATGCAAAGATGGGCACAATAAAGGGCAGAAACCTAAAGGCAGGGACCTAACAGAAGCAGAAGAGATTAAGAAGTTAGAAGAAGTTGCAAGAATACACAGAAGAACTATACAAAAAAGATCTTAAATGACCCAAATAACCATGACAGTGTGGTCACTCACCTAGAGCCAGACATCCTTGAACGCAAAGTCAAGTGGGCCTTAGGAAGCATCACTATGAACAAAGCTAGTGGAGGGAACGGAATTCCAGTTGAGCTATTTCAAATCTTACAAGATGATGCTGTTAAAGTGCTACACTCAATATGCCAGCAAATTTGGAAGACTCAGCAGTGGCCACGGGACTGGAAAAGGTCAGTTTTCATTCCAATCCCAAAGAAAAGCAATGCCAAAGAATGTTCAAACTACCGCACAATTACACTCATCTCACACTCTAGCAAAGTAATGCTCAAAATTCTCCCAGCCAAGCTTCAACAGTAAGTGAACTGTGAACTTCCAGATGTTCAAGCTGGTTTTAGAAAAGGCAGAGGAACCAGAGATCAAATTGCTAACATCTGCTGGATCATCGAAAAAGCAACGGAGTTCCAGAAAAACATCTACTTCTGCTTTATTGATTACACCAAAGCCTTTAACGTGTGTGGATCACAACAAACTGTAGAAAATTCTTAAACAGATGGGAATACCAGACCACCTTACCTGCCTCCTGAGATACCCGTATGCAGGTCAAGAAGTAACAGTTAGAACCAGACATGGAACAGCAGACTGGTTCCAAATTAGGAAAGGAGTATGTCAAGGCTGTATACTGTTACCCTGCTTATTTAACTTATATGCACAGTACATCATGTAAAATGCTGGACTGGATGAAGCACGAGCTGGTATCAAGATTGCCAAGAGAAATATGAATAATCTCATATACACAGATGACACCACCATTATGGTAGAAACTGAAGAACTAAAGAGCCTCTTGATGAAAGTGGAAGAGGAGAGTGAAAAAGCTGGCTTAAAAACTCAACATTCAAAAAGCGAAGATCATGGTATCCAGTCCCATCACTTCATGACAAATAGATGGGGAAACATTGGAAACAGTGAGAGACTTTATTTTGGGGGGGGCTCCAAAATCACTGCTGATTCTGACTGCAGCCATGAAATTAAAAGACACTTGCTCGTTAGAAGAAAAGCTAGACCAACCTGTTAAAGACAGCATATTGAAAAGCAGAGACATTACTTTGCCAACAAAGGTCCATCAAGTCAAAGCTATGGTTTTCCCAGTAGTCATGTATGGATGTGAGAGTTGGACTATAAAAAGAAGCTGAGTACTGAAGAATTGATACTTTTGAACTGTGTTGAAGAAGACTCTTGAGAGTCCCTGGACTGCAAGGGGATGCAACCAGTCAATCCTAAAGGAAATCAGTCCTGAATATTCATTGGAAGGACTAATGCTGAAGCTGAAACTCCAGTACTTTGACCACCTGGTGTGAAGAACTGACTCACTGGAAAAGACCCTGATACTGGGAAAGACTGAAGATAGGAAGAGAAGGGGACAACAGAAGATAAGATGAGATGATTGGATGGCATCACCAACTCGATAAACATGAGTTTGAGCAATCTCTGGGAGTTGGTGATGGACAGGGAGGCCGGGTGTGCTGCAGTCCATGGGGTCGCAAAGAGTCAGGCACAACTGAGTAACTGAACTGTACTGAAATACTGATACCTACTACATGATTCATTTTTAAATCTGGTCAGTTGTCTTAATAACACCCTGTGTGACAACCTTTACCAGGATCAATCTCAGGGTCACACATTGTAATCAGTTATCACATCCCCTTAAACTTTTCAGACTCACTTAATCTTCACTCTTCCTTTTATTTTCTTCACCTTTCACAACTTTAGCCAGTAATTTTTAGACCAATCTTCAATCTGGTCTTCAATTTCATTATGATTAGATTTAGATGTTATAGTATTAGTGGGAATGCTACATTTTATTTATTTTTCAATCAATTTTGGTAAATTATATTTCTCAAGGAGTTTTCTTTTATCTCAATATATTGATTTATTGGTCTTAGATGAATTCAGAATAATTCTGAGAATTCTTAAAAAAATTTTCAGAATAATTATAATGAAGATGATCCAGGATCTCGGAAAAAGAATAGTGGGCAAAGATTGAGAAGATGAAATAAATGTTTACCAAAAGCCTAGAAAAACAAAAGAACAAACAAACAGAAATGAACAATACAATAGAACGAATTAATAGCAGAATAACTGAGGCAAAAGAATGGATTAGTGACCTGGAAGATAGAATGGTGGAAATCACTGCTGCAAAACAGAATGTAGAAAAAAGAATGAAAAGAAATGAAGACAGCCTAAGAGACCTCTGGGATCATACATATTGCCTTAATAATTGCCTTAAATGTAAATGGATTAAAGACACCAACCAAAAGACATAGACTGGCTGGGTAGATACAGAAATAAGACCCATAGATGTGTTGTCTACACGAGACCCACCACAGACTTACAGACTGAATGTAAGGGGATGGGAGAAGGTATTCCACACACAGCGAATTCATAAGAAAGCTGGAGTAACAATACTTACATCAGACAAAATAGACTTTAAAGCAAACAATGTTCTAAGAGACAAATAAGGACACATGATAATGATCAAGTGTTCAATCCAAGAAAAAGATATAAATTATAAGTATATATGCACCCAACATAGGAGTACCTCAATATGTAAGGCAAATACTAACAAATATAAACAGAGAAATCAACATAAGAGAATAATAGTGGGGAACTTTAAAACCCCACTTTCTCTAGACAGAAAATTAATAAGGAGCACGGACCTTAAATGACAGTTTAAATCAGTTGGATTTAATTGATATTTATAGAGTGTTTCACCCCAAAGTGGCAGACTTTACATTCTTCTCAAGTGCACATGGAACACTCTCCAGGATTGACCACATGCTGGGCCACAAGACAAGTCTTGGTAAATTTACAAAATCGAAATTATATCATTTTTTCTGTCACAAAGCTCTGTGATTAGAAATAAATCACAAGAAAATACTCTTAAAAACATAAATACGTAGCAGCTAAACAATATGCTACTCAGAAACTATTGGATCACTGAAAAACTCAGAGGAAATTAAAAAAAAACTTAGAGACAAATGAAAATGAAAGCACAATGGTCGAAAACTTATGGGATGCAGCAAAAGCTGTTCTAAGTGGAAAGTTTATGGCAATATGCAGTTGCCTCAAGAAACAAGAAAAACCTCAAACAACCTAACGTTATACTTAAAACAATTAGAGAAAGAAGGAAAAGCAAACCTATGGTTAACAGAAGAAAGGAAATCATAAAAATTAGAGCAGAAATGAATGAAATAGAGACAAAGAAAAATCTCAAAGATCAATGAAACTAAAAGTTTGTTCTTTGAAAAGATAAGCAAAATTGATAAACCTTTAGCCAGAAACCAAGAAAAAAAAAGGGAGGGAGGATTCAAATCAATTAAATTAGAAATGAAAAAGGAGAAGTTACAACTGACTCCATAGAAATATCAAGGATCATAAGAGACTACTATGAACAATTGTATGCCAATGAAATGGACAATCTAGAGGACATGCACAAGTTCTTAGAAAGGTACAGTCTCCTTAGACTGAACCAAGATGAAATAGAAAACATGAACAGACCAGTCTCAAGCACTGAAATGGAAACTGTTTTAAAAAACCTCCCAACAAACAAAAGTCCAGGCCCTGACAGCTTCACAGGTAAATTTTATCAAATGTTTATAGAAGAGTTAACACCTCTCCTTCTGAAACTGTTCTAAAAAATCACAGAGGAAGGAAAACTCCCCAGCTCATTTTATGAGGCCACCATCACTCTGAAACCAAAACCAAAGATACCACACACACACACACACACACACACATTATAATCCAGTATCACTGATGAACATAGATGCAAAAATCCTCAACAAAATACTAGCAATCTGTATCCCACAGTACATTGAAAAGATCTTACACTATGATCAAGTGGGATTCATCCCAGTGATACAAGCATTTTTCAACATCCACAAATCAATCAAGGTAATATACCACATCAACAAATTGAAGAATAAAAACTATATGATCATTTCAGTAGATGCTAGAAAAGCTTTTGATGAAATTCAGCACCCATTTATGATTAAAAAAAAAACACACTCCAGAAAGTGGGCATAGAGGGTACATAAATCAACAAAATAAAGACCATATTCTACAAACCTACAGCTAGCATCATACTCAATAGTGAAAAACTGACAGCATCCCCTCTAAGATCAGAAATAAGACCAGAATGTCCACTCTCGCCTCTTTTATTCAACATAGTTTTGGAAGTCCTAGCTATAGTAATCAGAGAAGAAAAAGTAAGGGGAATCTAAATTGGAAAAGAAGAAGTTAAACTATCAGTATTTGCAGATGACATGATACTATACATAGATCCTAAAAATGCTACCAGAAAACTACTTAAACTCATCAATGAATTTGGTAAATTTGCAGGTTACAAAATTAATACACAGAAATCTGTTGCATTTCCCTACACTAACAATGAAAAATCAGAAATTCAGGAAGCAATTCCATTTACCATTGCATCAAAAAGAATAAAATACCTGGGGATAAATCTACCTAAGGATACAAAAAGCCTGTACTCTGAAAACTGTGAGATACTGATGGAAGAAATCAAAGAAGACATAAACAGATGGGAAGATACACCATATTTTTGGATTGCAAGAATCAATATTGTCAAAATGACTATAGTACCCAAGGCAATCTACAGATTCAACACAATCCCTATCAAGTTACCAATAGCATTTTTCACAGAACTAGAACAAAAAAAAAATCTCAAAATTTGTATGGAGGCACAAAAGATCCCAAATAGCCAAAGCAAGCTTAAAAAATGGAGCTGGAGAAATCAGGCTCCCTGGCTATACTACAAAGTTGCAGTCATCAAAACAGTATGGTACTGGCACAAAACTAGAAATATAGATCAATGGAACAGGATAGAAAATGCAGAAATAACCCCATTCACCTGTGGTCAGTTAATTGATGATGAAGTATGTTGGAAAGACAGTCTCTTCAACAAATGGTGCTGGGAAAATTGGACAATACATATTTTAAAAAATGAAGTTAGATCATTTTGTGTATGTATAGAACATATACAAAGATAATCTCAAAATGGATTAAAGACCTAAATGTGAGATCAGACACTGTAAAACTCCTAGAGGAAAGCATAGGCAGAACATACTCTGGCATAAATCACAGCAGTATCTTTTTCAGTCCATTTCCCAGAATAATGGGAATAAAAACAAATGGGACCTACTTAAACTCAAAAGCTTTTGCACAGCAAAGGAAACAATAAACAAAATGAAAAGACAACCCATAAATTGGGAGAAAATATTTGCAAATGATGTGACAGATAATCACGATGGTGTGATCACTCACCTAGAGCCAGACATCCTGGAATGTGAAGTCAAGTGGGACTTAGGAAGCATCACTACGAACAAAGCTAGTGGAGGTGATCGAATTCCAGTGGAGCTATTTCAAATCCTGAAAGATGACCCTTTGAAAGTGTTGCACTCAATATGCCAGCAAGTATGGAAAACTCAGCAGTGGCCACAGAACTGGAAAAGGTCAGTTTTCATTCCAATCCCAAAGAAAGGCAATGCCAAGGAATGCTCAAACTACCGCACAATTGTACTCATCTCACACGCTAGTAAAGTAATGCTCAAAATTCTCCAAGCCAGGCTGCAGCAATACATGAATCGTGAACTTCCAGATGTTCAAGCTGGTTTTAGAAAAGGCAGAGGAACCAGAGATCAAATCGCCAACATCTGATGGATCATTGAAAAAGCAAGAGAGTTCCAGAAAAACATCTATTTCTGCTTTATTGACTATGCCAAAGCCTTTGACTGTGTGGATCACAATAAACTGGAAAATTCTGAAAGAGATGAGTATACCAGACCACTTGACCTGCCTCTTGAGAAACCTGTATGCAGGTCAGGAAGCAATAGTTAGAACTGGACATGGAATAACAGACTGGTTCCAAATAGGAAAAGGAGTACATCAAGACTGTATATTGTTACCCTGCTTATTTAACTTCTGTGCAGAGTACATCATGAGAAACGCTGGGCTGGAGGAAGCACAAGCTGGAACCAAGATTGCTGGGAGAAATATCAATAACCTCAGATATGCAGATGACACCACCCTTATGACAGAAAGTGAAGAACTAAAGAGCCTCTTGATGAAAATGAAAGAGGAGAGTGAAAAAGTTGACTTAAAGCTCAACATTCAGAAAACGAAGATCATGGCATCCAGTCCCATCACTTCATAGGAAATAGATGGGGAACAGTGGAAACAGTGGCTGACTTTATTTTTCTGGGCTCCAAAATCACTGCAGATGGTGATTGCAGCCATGAAATTAAAAGACTCTTACTCCTTGGAAGGAAAGTTATGAACAACCTAGACAGCATATTAAAAAGCAGAGACATTACTTTGCCAACCAAGGTCCATCTAGTCAAGGCTATGGTTTTTCCTGTGGTCATGTATGGATGTGAGAGTTGGACTATAAAGAAAGCTGAGCGCCGAAGAATTGATGCTTTTGAACTGTGGTGTTGGAGAAGACTCTTGAGAGTCCCTTGGACTGCAAGGAGATCCAACCAGTCCATTCTAAAGGAGATCAGTCCTGGGTGTTTATTGGAAGGACTGATGCTGGGAGGGATTGGGGGCAGGAGGAGAAGGGGACGACTGAGGATGAGATGGCTGGATGGCATCACCAACTCAACGGATGTGAGTTTGGGTGTACTCCAGGGGTTGGTAATGGACAGGGTGGCCTGGTGTGCTGCGGTTCATAGGGTCGCAAAGAGTCGGACACGACTGAGCGACTGAACTGAACTGAACTGAACTGATAAGGGATTAATCTCCAGATTTACAAAGTTTGTGATGCTTAACAGCATCAAAACCAACAGAACACTCAAAAAATGGACAGAAGACCTGAATAGATATTTCTCCAAAGAGGACATATAGATGGCCAGCAGACTCATGAAGAGATGTTCAACGCTGCTGGTTATTAAGGAAATGCCAGTCAAAGCTGCAGTGAGATACCACCTCACACTGGTCAGAATGGCTATCATCAAAAAACTGACAAAAAATAAATGCTGGGGAGGGCATGGAGAGTAGGGAACCCTCTTACACTGTTGGTGGGAATGTAAATTGGTATAGCCACTATGGAGAACAGTATGAAGTTTCCTTAAAAAACTAAATATAGAGCTACTATTGGAAAAGACTCTGATGCTGGGAGAGATTGGGGACAGGAGGAAAAGGGGACGACAGAGGATGAGATGGCTGGATGGCATCACTGACTCAATGGACGTGAGTTTGAGTGAACTCAGGCAGATGATGATGGACAGGGAGGACTGGCGTGCTGTGATTCATGGGGTCGCAAAGAGTCGGACATGACTGAGCAACTGAACTGAAATATAGAACTACCGTATGACCCTGCAGTCCCACTCCTCCTCAACATGTATCAGGAGCAAAACATGATTTGAAATGATATATGCACTCCAGTGTTCATTGCAGCACTGTTTACAATAGCCAAGACATGGAAGCAACCTAAATGTCCATTGACAGAGGAATGGACAAAGAAGATGTGGTGTTGCTGGGCATACACACTGAGAAAACCAGAATTGAAAGAAACACATGTACCCCAGTGTTCATTGCAGCACTGTTTACAATAGCTAGGACATGGAAACAACCTAGATGTCTATCAGCAGACGAATGGATAAGAAAGCTGTGTTACATCTACACAATGGACTATTACTCAGCTATAAAAAGAACATATTTGAATCAGTTCTAATGAGGTGGACCAAACTGGAGCCTATTACACCGAGTGAAGTAAGTCAGAAAAACACCAATACAGTATATTAATGCATATATATGGAATTTAGAAAGATGGTAACGATGACCCTATATATGAGACAGCAAAAGAAACACAGATACAAAGAACAGACTTTTGAACTCTGTGGGAGAATGCGAGGGTGGGATGATTTGAGAGAATAGCTTTGAAACATATATATTATCATATGTGAAATAGATCCCCAGTCCAAGTTCGATGCATGAAACGGTACTCAAGGTCGGTGCACTGGGATGACCCTGAGGGATGGAATGGGGAGGGAGGTGGCAGGGGGGTTCAGGATCGGGGACACATGTACAGCCATGGCTGATTCATGTCAATGTATGGCAAAACCCACCACAATATTGTAAAGTAATTAGCCTCCAATTAAAATAAATTAATTTTTTAAAAAAGATGTGGTATGTATATACAATGAAATATTATTCCATTAAAAAGAATGAAATAAGGCCATTTGCAGCAACATGGGTGAACCTAGACAGTGTCATACTGAGTGAAGTAAGTCAGACAGAGAAGGATAAATATCATATGGCATCCCTTATATGTGGAATCTAAAAATAAATGATACAAATGAACTTACTTACAAAACAGAAAGAGACTCGCAGATTTAGAAAACGAATTTATGGTTGCCTAGAGGAAGGGATAGTTAGGGAGTTGGGAAGGTCATGAACACACTGCTATATTTAAAATGGGTAACCAACAAGGACATGGAAATCTCAACATTATATGCCAGTCTGGTTGGGAGGGAGGTTTGGGGGAGAGTGGGTTCATGTGTATAGATGGCTGATTCCCTTCTCTGTTCACCTGAAACTGCTGCTCCTAAGTCGCTTCAGTCGTGTCTGACTCTGTGCGACCCCATAGACGGCAGCCCACCAGGCCACCAGGCTCCACCGTCCCTGGGATTCTCCAGGCAAGAACACTGGAGTTCTAGGAGGTCTTCTAGGTCTTCATAGAACTGATCAACCTTCAGTTTCTTCAGCATCAGTGGTGGCGGCAGAGACTTGAATTACTGTGATGTTGAATGGTTTGCCTTGGAAACAAACAGACATCATTCTGTTGTTTTTGAGATTGCACCCAAGTGCTGCATTTCAAACTCTTTTGTTGATTATGAGGGTTACTCCATTACTTCTATGGGATTCTTGCCCACAGTAGTAGATATAATGGTCATCTGACTTAAAGTCACCCATTTCTGTCCATTTTAGTTCACTGATTCCTAAGATCTCAGTGTTTATTTACTCTTGTCATCTCCTACTTGACCACGTCCAATTTCCCTTGATTCTTGGACCTAACTTTCCAGGTTCCTATACAATGCTGTTCTTTACAGCATCGGATTCTACTTTCATCAGCAGGCACATTCACAGCTGAGTGTTGTTCCCACTTTGGCCCTGCTGCTTCGTTCTTTCTGGAGCTATCAGTAGGTGTCCTCTGCTCTTTCTCAGTAGCACATTGGACAGCTTCAGACCTAGGGGACTCATCTTCTGGTGTCATATCTTTTTGCCATTTTGTACAGTTCATGGGGTTTTCACGGCAGGTATACTGGGGTGGTTTACCATTCCCTCCTCCGGTGTATCACATTTTGTCAGAACCCTCCACTGTGACCCGTCCATCTTCGGTGGCCATGCTTGGCATGCCTCATATCGTCACTGAGTTACACAAGCCTCTTCACCATGACAAGGCAGTGATCCATGAAGGGGTTTCAGGAAATAAGTCTAACCAAAAGTGAACTTTGTTTTTATCCAATATGTACTTTTTAAAGGGCTAATTTTTTCTTAAATTATTTCTGAACATTTTACATGGAAACTTTGTAATGTGCCTCATGGTTCCCTACCTTCTGAAGTAGAGTGTACGGAACCTAAGTTAGCCTTTTGAAAATGAGTTAGTTATCATTATGCATCTTGTGTAGGGAGGCATTTTTGTTTCAGCATCAAGTTTCTTTTAGCTCATATACTTACATACACTTAATGCCTCTGTACACAATCTATATTCTGTAACTCTCCTTTTCCCTTGGTTCATTTGCTCTTTTAATGTACTGTGGAATGAGAAACCAGGTAACTTAAATCACTTAAAATTGTATCTAATAGTAAGCATAAATCAATTTTGTATAAAAAGTGGACTCTAAAGTATCCTACTGTGAGCATAATGCAAGAATGCAAAGAATATTGTTCAGTAAACATTTGTGAGATGTGTTTTTTCTTCAGGGCAACATAAATAATACATCACATATTTAGACTCTACACTAATAGTTAGACTCTAACTTGGATGTGGATGTATAAGATTATTTTTAATAATATGTTTTAATAATAATGTATATTAAAATATTTTGATATAAAATTATGTAAATGTTATATTTAATACAATAATATTACATTTATGTTAATAAACATTCTATTTAATAATGTTTTAATAATTTAAAATTAGTGAAATATATTTAATAATATATTTAATAAAATATAAGCATTATATTTAATAATTTAATATTATATTGACAATAAAGTATATTTTAATAATTATTTGCTAAATAGTTATTGAATAATTAAATTCTGTTTAATAAGATATTATATTTAATAAATATTCAATTATTTATTGAATGATATTTAATAAAATAATTTACTTTATAATTAATTTTAATAACTGTAATAAACATAGTTACACTGATAAATACTGGTTAAAATTGTCATAATAAACATTATTTAGCACTATAAGCAACATATTAGGATGAACACAGATAAACATTTAATTCTGTAAAGCACTGTAAACACCCATTTTGAACCCTTGAAGGCTTTTTTTTTTTTTTTAACTTCCTGGTTAAATTTTGACTAGTTGATGTTTCCAAATGAGTAGATTCTTCAGGGTACATACTCAAAACTTCTTTTACAATCATGTATGCATGCTAAGTCACTTTAGTCGTGTCCGACTCTTTGTGACCCCATGGACTGTAGCCCACCAGGCTCCTCTGCCCATGGGATTCTCCAGGCAAGAATACTGAAGTGGGTTGCCATGCCTTCCTTCAGGGGATCTTCCTGACCCAGGGATCAAACCTGCATCTCTAATGTCTCCCACATTGGCAGGTGGGTTCTTTACCACTAGGGCCACCTGGGATGCCCACAACTATGTATACCAGAGTATTAATATCTATTACTCATATCCTGAGTTTGAATTTGTAAATTTAACATTTTTTCTATAATGCCTTTTGCCCAGAACTAAGCTGTGTTGCCGTCAGGTGGCAGTGATGCCTTAGTCATGGCCTCGGTATAGTCACCAGCCTTATTCATCACGTGTTGCCACTGCATGATAATCAGGGCAAGAGGAAGTTTAGACCAGAACTTCCATCTGGGCTCAGAGAGGAAAGGGAAGAAAAGACTTGCTGGCAATAGGGAGTCTTAATGCAGAAGGGAAGAGCTCAGTGGTTGGAGCACAAGACAACACTTTCTCTCGAGCCCTTATTTGAAAACCCAGGTGTGTCACGGGCCAGCTCTGTTGTCTTGGCCAAGTAATTAACTTCTTTCTGCCTATTTTCTCAGTTGTTAAATGAAAATATGTTCACTTCATAGGGTTTTCATATGGTTTAAATCAAAGAACGAGGGTGGCTGCTGTCCAGAAATGATGGCTCTTATCGTAGCAGTCTGAGAAGGCAGGCCCAGCTGCAGCCGCAGATCACTTCAGGCTGGATTTCTTCACACTTTATAGCCCTCAGGAAAACCTCTCTGACAGACAGGCAAATGGTTTTCCTTATCTCTCCGCTAGTGTTGGAGAGCAAGAAGTGGCAGTTGCAGCATTTGAAGTGAAGACACAGTTACATCCTTCCCTCACAGACGCCTCCCCTTGTCCCTCTGAAGATCCTGTCTCACCAACTCAGGGAGATAGGCTGAGGAAATCAGAAACTTAACTGGCTGTATCTTGATGACGAACAAAACATTTCTCCAATTCATTGTGTATTTAAAACCAAAGAACCTCAAGTCTTCTTTCCCTTTAGAAAAAAGTTTCAATGTAATGTAATTCCTAGCTATAATCTGATTTCTCTCTCTTCCACGTACCCTTCAAACAAAATATATTTTCCGTGCCCTTACTGGTGCTTCAGTTGCTGTCCATAGCTGACAAAGCCTTTGAGTAATTAGAAATGAAAAGGTCAAAATACGACTATGATGGAAGAAATACTCAACTAGATTTGACGAGTATTTACGAAGCGCTTGCTTTTATAACATACCAAGATATATTTTAGATAGATAGCAAAGATCATCCCAAACATAGCTCCTACTCTAAAGAATATCACACATTAAGAGGGGAGACAATTCACATAAACAATTATTTTAAGGAAAAATGTGGTGAATGCTACAATGGTAATTGTCATAGCTTATATTTACATATACCTTCCAGTTTAAAAAAGAAATATCAAACATGTAATTATGCTTACTCTTCACAATAACCCTGTATGTAGACTAAGTATTAAGTGTAATTGAAAGCAAGTCATCGAGGCTCCTAACGTGAAATGCCTGAGGTCACAGTGTCAGTGAGTCCACCTGTCAGCTCACCTGACGTGTCCTGGGCTGCCTGGCACACAGCATGGAGCAGGAGCTAGGTGGTCCTACTGTTTTTTCGTGTGCTGGGCACTCTTCTTGGTGTGAGGGACAGAATCCCCATCTTCAAGGAGGATGAATGGTGAATCCATAATGTAAGCCGAAGTTTCTTACTCTGCATTCTGTTCTTTAACTCATGCAGTAAGTACCAACATACAGAGGTTTGGCAACACTGAGGAGAGAGGTTAATCATGGGGGTGGTTATGGGGGCCCTTGAGGAGGGTGTTTTTCTTCCTATCACCTAAAACCTCATGACTTGTTAGATGCTTCGTGTTATTCATACTCCCTTTTGGAATTTTTCAGGTGCGCAGGTTTTCTGAGGCCTTCTTTTGTTTTGAACATCCAAGAGAAGCTGCCATTGCATACCAGGAACTTCAGTGAGTAGCACAAATCCAAAGTTTAAATGATTTTGTCTCCTTTTATATAAGATATCATCTCAGAATTTATCATGACGGAATATACAATATTTACAGCAAAAGAAATGAGAATTTGAAGTTCAGAAACCTCCTGTTTAGTCAGATGTGTTTAATCTTGTGAATTGCTTCACGAAAGACCCCTGCCTTCCGTAAAGGATCACATTGCACTATTATCCCATCCCACACATGAGATCTACCCATCCCACAAGGCCCTGGCTCCAGCCTTCCATTTGGTCATCTAGTTGTATCTCTATTTTCACAGGTCAGAATCTCTTACATTTACGATTATGTATTGCAGGTTCTCAAAAGTAGTCTGACTGGCACTTCTTGCCGTTATGTAAAAGATTTATAATTCAAATATCCAGAGTAGATGCCTTCCTTTTTCCCTACTGAGTATTTTTAGATCTGGTTTTCTTTGGCTTTAAAGAATATTTTGAGGACATTATGCTGAGTGAAAAGAAGTGAGACATAAAAGAATAAATTATATATGATTCTGTTTATATGAAGTTCTGGAACACATAAAACTAAGGTGAAGTAAAGTCAGGACAGTGCTTGTCTTGGTGTTGACTTGGGCTGAGAGTTTGCCTGGGATGACAGAATACTCTAGACAGGTGGAAATGTTCTGATTGTGTGTCCACTTATCAGAACCATACAGCTAAGGTGTATTTGTTTCAGTGCCTGTGAACTGTACCACAAAAGAGAACTGTAAATAATCATAGGGTGTGTGAGTGGAGGTCCAGACAAAGCAAGAGGGAAAATCCTCATTGTTGAAGCTGATGGGATTATTATGCTATTCTGTGTACTTTGATTTGTTTAGGAAATTTTTCATAAGAAAAAGTTTTTTAAAAAAACTTTTATATTAGAAAAATATATACCTTTTAAAAAATAGCTGTTGTGTTTATCAGTATATGTTAAGTAAGCAGTAGGAACGGAACACTTTTTTTCAACATTATCATCAAATCATTAGTAGGCATTTGAGCTTTTGGTCTTTCTCTTCTATGATGTTCTCAGCTAATTAGGAAGTGCATATATATTAAGTACAGATAAAGCACTTTGAAATAACATTTGTCAGTAAACCATAATTTTTATAAGTCAATAATTTTCATTGTAGCAGTTTTTATCTCTGAGCAAGGAACTCCTTTGTCAGGTGCTTATGTCTTGAGTGGTGGGGAGCACACGACTGATGAGGGGATGGTGCCTGGGGGACTATGAGGTGGAGCTGGTGTGATTATCTCGGTTGCAGTCTGACGTGAGACATGTTTTTCAGTGCTCAGAGTCATCTCCAGATGTGCACCGCTATCAAAAACACTTCCTTCTGCAGCTCTCTCCCACCCCTGCCTATTGAATGTAGTGAATTAGATGGAGATCTCAATTCGTTACCTATTATCTTTGAAGATAGGTATTTAGATTCAGTTACTGAAGGTAAGTGTAATCTAACTATAATATGTAAGCTATGTGTCATTGGCAGTATATTCTACCTACTATACATAAAGCCATTCCTTAATGTGGGACTTTTTTCCACCTCCAGTTTTATTTATTTTTGAGGATATTAGAAAGTTATAGTCAGAAAAAGTAGTCTTAATCATATAAGTTCTTACACCTTGTTTTAAATCTGAATTTCTTTTTCTTTGGATAAAAGACTTAGATGCACCCTGGATGGGAATTCAGAGTCTTCAGAGATCAGAGTCCAGTAGAATGGATAAATGTGAGACTGAAGAAAGCGCTCTAGCTGGACTTTCCAGCCCAGAGTTGAAAGTCAGACCTGCTGGGACCTCCAGTTTTTGGTCTACAGAAGGTGAAAAGCAGCTAACAAAGTCTCTAAAAGGAAAGAATGAAGAATCAAATAAATCCAAGGTTAAGGTTACTAAGCTCATGAAAACAATGAAACCTGAAAACACAAAAAAATTAATAAAACAGAACTCTAAGGATTTGGTGGTTTTGGTAGGCTACAAATGCTTGAAAAATACAGCATCAAATGATCTCTTTAAAAGCTTTGAAGGCAACCCTACACATAGTCAGAAGGAAGGTCTGGACCCCACAATATATGGATATAATTTTGATCCAAAGACCTACATCAGACAGACAAGTCAAAAGGAAGCTAGCTATTTGCCAGCTAATACAGAAAGAACTGAACAAAAGTCTCCAGATATTGAAAATATGCAACCAGACCTGTTTGATCCTTTGAACTCTGGCAGCCTAAATGTTTGTGCAAATTTGTCCATTTCAGGTAAACTTGGTATCTCCCAGGATGATAGTGAAATTGCACAAGTGGAACACAGTGTGGCATCCAGAAGCTCATCAGACGATTGCCATGATCGTCAGTCTGCCCCCACTTCAGGAGTTAGGACAATTGAAGTTAAGCCGTGTAATAAAGACTATTTCAGTGGAGAGAAAGTAACTATTAAAATAGGACCTTGGACAGAGCTTCAACAAGATGAAATATTTGTGGATAATTTACAACTGCCCAACTTTGAGTCCTTAGACTCTAACAGTAAATCTAGACCTATGGAAATAACACTTGAAAAGGAAGCTTTGCAGGAAGCTAAGTGTCGTTCTGTTGGAGAATCGTTAGCTAAGTTAAGAAATAATCAACCTACTTCTACAAGAGAATACCACCTTGTAGTGAGTGGAGATGCCATTAAGTTACCAGACATTAGTGCCACGTGTGCCTCATCTCGGTTCTCAGACTCAGGTGTGGAAAGTGAACCAAGTTCTGTTGCAGCGCATCCAAACCCTGACATAGTCTTTGAAACTGTACCAGGGCAGGGTCTTTACATCAGTGAGAGGTTGTTTCCTCAGCTTTTGATGAAGCCTGACTGTAATGTAAAGTTTTCACTAGGCAGTCACTGTACTGAGAGCACAAGTGCTTTCAGTGAGATCCAGTCGTCCTTAACCTCCATAAATTCTCTGCCTTCTGATGACGAGCTGTCACCTGATGAAAATCCTAAGAAATCTGCTGTATCTGAATGTCACCTAAGTGATAGCAAAACTGTGTTAAATCTAGGAACAACTGATGTGCCAAAATGTGACGATAGGAAAAAGTCAAGTATTATTTTGCAGCAGCAGAGTGTCATATTTTCAGGGCATTCGGACAGTGAAACTATAGAAATACATTCCTTAAATTCAAGCATTAAAGACCCTTTACAATTTGCTTTTTCAGATGAAGATACTTCCAGTGATGTGAAAAATAGTTGCAGCTCCAAACCTAACTTGGACACTGTGTGTAAAGACTCCCAGAGTCCTGATAAATCCAGTGACTCTGTAGGAACCACAGTTCCATTAAGTTTAGAACTGGCTTGTTCAGGCACCCCTTGTGTCATTTCAGGTTCCGTTTCCACCAGGGCAGATAGCAGTGGAGATAGAACTGTGAAAAGAAAAAACAGCGATGCATTAAATCCCAAACAAATGTGTTCAGAAGCCCCTGCAGTTAAAGATGAAACTTACCTGAGTACAGGTGATGCTTTTTCAGCCAGTCCTGATATGGTAAAGCAAGGGCTTGTGGAAAATTATTTTGGCTGTCAAAGCAGTACGGATGTTTCTGACATGTGCGCTATTAGCTACAGCCATTCAGTTAGCCCTCAGAAAGAAACTTCTGGAAAAGAAATGAGTAGTCCTCAGCGGGATCAGGGTAAAGATGAGGAAGAGGAAGAGCAGGATCAACAAATGGTTCAAAATGGGTATTATGAAGAGGCAGATTACTCCGCTCTGGAGGCTGCAGGAGATGCCCACTGTGCAGACGGAGCTGCCCTGGGAGAAGAAAGACTTGCCAAGCCTGAAAGACTGGCCGGCGACTATCTGAGGGATGGCATCGCCGTGCCTACTGTCTGTACTTCTGGCTGTCTGTCCTTCCCGTCTGCACCACGAGAGTCCCCTTGTGGCGTTAAGTACTCTTCTAAGAGTAAGTGTGACGCTGTTACCAAGCAGCCGAGCAGCGCCTCCCACAGCTGCACCTCGTCGCTGTCCTGGTACGAAAACTCGCCAAAGCCTCAGATACAAGCGTAAGTAGTGGAGCGCGACGGCACGTGCTGCCAGAGAGGGAACATGTGTATATCTTTCTCTGGAAACATGCATATTTCACGTTCTCTGACTTCTGTAATACAGAAAGTATTTCTTTGATTAGCTGTCCAAAATGGAGAAGTGAACTCAGTATGCTGCCTGAGACAGACCTATAGGTTCCTGTATGATTGTCCTGTTCTGTAGGCTACACATCCCTGATATAAGTTTTCATCGGTAGTTGTGTGGTAAAAGTGTGGAATAGTTGAGCTTAAAACCCTTTTTTCCCCATCATTTCTCCCCCATTTACTCCCAGACAGAAGTTAGGTTTTATAAGGACATCTAGCAATTAAGGACAATATTAGATAATTACTAGAAACTTCGTCAGCCTACCAGACTCAGATTGCCTCAGCTAAGTCAGTGGTTCCAGAATTGAGATTTAATGGTCCAGTTAAAAAAAAAATCCAGAAAAATTTGAAGATGGCATAGATTTACTAGTATGGCACAGTTGTCTACTACCGTACTCCAAATGGAATTGTAATCCCTAGAGTAAAATGTCTAGGTTTGTCTACTGTAGTTTTTTAAGTTCCCAGATTATTCTGATATGTGCACATAAGTGAGATCCATGGCGCCTATAGCTAGTGAACCCACTAAGATGAGAATTTATTGTTATTCAGTCAGTCAGCCATGTCCAACTCTTTGTGACCCCACAGACTACACCACGCCAGGCTTCCCTGTCCTTCGTGATCTTCCAGAGTTTGCTCAAACTCATGTCCATTGAGTTGGTGATGCCATCCAACCATCTCGTCCTCTGTCGTCCCCTTCTCTTGCCTTCAATCTTTCCCAGCTTCAGGTTATTTTCCAGTGAGTTGGCTCTTTGCATCAAGTGGCCTCAGTATCAGAGCTTCAGCTTCAACATTAGTCCTCCAAGGAATATTCAGGATTGATTTCCTTTAGGATTGATTGATTTCACCTCTTGGAAGGAACTCTCAAGAATCTTTTCCAGCACTACAGTTGGAAAGCATCAGTTCTTCAGTGCTCAGCCTTCTTTATGGTCCAATTCTCACAGCCATATATGACTTTACAGACCTTAGTCGGCAAAGTGATGTCTTTGCTTCTTAATATTGCTGTCTAGATTTGTCATAGTTTTTCTTCCAAGGAGCAAGCATCTTTTAATTTCATGGCTGCAGTCACCATCTGCAGTGATTTTGGAGCCCAATAAAATAAAGTCTGTCACTGTTTTCATTGTTTCCCCATCTGTTTGCCTTGAAGTGATAGGACTGGATACCATGATCTTAGTTTTTTGAATGTTGAGTTTTAAGTCAGTTTTTTCACTCTCTTTTGCCTTCATCAAGAGGCTTTTTAGTTCCTCTTCACTTTATGCTGTAAGGGTGATGTCATCGGCATATCTGAGGATATGGATATTTTCCCAGCGATCTTAATTCCAGCTTGTCCTTCATCCAGCCTGGCATTTTGCATGTTGTACTCGGCATAGAAGCTAAATAAGCAGGGTGACAATATATAGCCTTAACATACGTCATTCCCAATTTTGAACCAGGTGAGAAGAGTCTACTGAATTATAATGTGCTAGGAGGGGGCTTCCCTGGTAGCTCAGCAATGAAGAGTCCACTTACCAATGCAGGAGACACGGGTTCAATCCTCGGGTCCAGAAGATCCCCTGGAGAAGGAAATGGCAAACCACTCCAGTATTCCCTGAGGAATCTCATGGACAGAGGAACCTGGCAGGCTATAGTCCATGGGTTTACAAAGAACTGGACACAAAGTGACTAAACAAGGACAGATGTGCTAGGAAGTTAAAGGTTGTTCCACCTCCTGGCAGCTCAGTCTCTTTCTGAATCAAACATGAAAGCAGTATTCTTCACCCAGTGTGTCCCCCTCAGTTTAGTGTTCAGCAGCTTACTTGAGTTTTACTTTCATCAGCCCAAATGATATAATATTAAAATAGTTCATAATTTTTCATGTTCTCAATCCCCAAGTTGAATAGATATGTTTGTGCCAATTTTATTTAATCACATCCCCCCTTAGTTCTATTCCTTTTTACTGATATTTTTAGAGAAAAATACAAATAAATCTACTAAATATAATATCTGCCGTTCTCACCAGTACACTGTGTAGAATAGTGCCTTTTTTCCCATTTATGTAAGATTAAAAAGGAGCAAGGGACTTCCCAGGTAGCTCAGCTGGTAAAGAATTTGCCTGCAATGCAGGAGACCCTGGTTCAAAACTTGGGTCGAGAAGTTCCCCTGGAGGAGAGCATGGCAACCCACTCCACTATTCTTGCCTGGAGAGTCCTCATGGACAGAGGAGTCTGGCAGGCTATAGTCCATAGGGTCGCAAAGATTCGGACATGACTGAGTGACTAAGCACGTATAGCACAAAAAGGAGCAAGGAGGGTAAGATTTGGTCACAGGATCAGCATCAGACTGTTACTCTTTGTGGTACTTCTCCCAGCTTTTCTATGCATACAATATAAAGTTCTGTAAAAAGCATAACTCCATTCCTAATATTTTCTAGTGGATTTCAAATTTAAAAAAATATTTTTAAGTGATGTCAGGGTGTAATTACTCATTGTATTTAATCAGAGTATGTACTAAAAAACAGGGATTGAACCCAGGTCTCCTGCATTGCAGGCAGATTCTTTATGAGCTGAGCCACCAGGGAAGCCCTAGTAAAGAAAATCACTGTGTAATTTCTAAATCATTTAGGTGATCCCACATATTTTTGTATTTTAAAATCAAGTATTTCTGGGTTTCCTTTTCTGTAGTTCTCTAAATTCAGCAGATTATCTTTTTGGTTCTAAAAACTGAATGTAATTCTTAGTAAAGAATATCTTTTATAACATTTTGCTCTAGCTTCCTTCAGGCAAAAGATGAATTGAAGCAACTTAAACTCCCCGGGTTCATGTACAGCGATGTTCCTCTGCTGGCATCTTCAGTCCCTTATTTTTGCGTGGAGGAGGAGGAGGAGGACCATTGTGAAAATGGAGTGCATCTCATTGTCTGTGTGCACGGCCTAGACGGTGTGTAACATCTGTGGATATAACCCGTACCAACTCAATATCTTCTTTTCCTAGTAGATCTCATTTGGTTCTATTTAATCATTGACCTGAAGAAAGATTTCTAAATTGCTGATATTAATTACTATCTTAAATACATTCTAAAGCAGAGGTATGTTTAATTTTGCTGAGTATAATATTAGACTTTTTTAAAGCAAATTTTCCTTGGAATTGATATCCACATGCCGACATTTTGCTTATATTAACTTGGGGTTTTCTGTCTGCTCTCTTACTGTTATTTGCATTAGCTGTCACTCATGGCAATCATTTTGTCTCCCTTTGGTTGTCTTTCTGCTAATGTCTAACTTGGTGCTTTAAACTTTATGGATAAGAAAAATCAATACCTAAGAATAAAAGATTCACTGATTAATTAGGGTATAATTTAAATTCTTAATACCCGTTTTTACTTGCTCTAATTTTAAGACAGCTATTTTGGTTATTCAGCAGCCTATTTTCCTTGGTTAGGAACTGCGTTGGAAGATACCAGATATCTCTAGACTAGCAGAGTCAAGTCAAGTGAGGTCGCTCAGTCGTATCCGACTGTTTGCGACCCCATGGACTGTAGCCTGCCAGGCTCCTCTGTCCATGGGATTTTCCAGGCAAGAATACTGGAGCGGGCTCTGTTATAATGTGGTTCTGTAATAGCAAAGTAACAAAAGATTTTATGGATTATAAAAATGCTCAAGTGAAGTCTCCCAGTCGTGTCCAATTCTTTGCGACTCCACAGACTCCGTAGACTCCTGCCAGGCTCCTCTGTCCATGGGATTTTCCAGGCCAGAATACTGGAGTGGGTTGCCATTTCCTTCTCCAGGGGATCTTCCCAACACAGGGATCCAACTCCAGTTTCCCTCACTGCAGGCAGACTCTTTACTGTCTGAGCCACCACAGGTCTAAACTAGTAAATTCTCATTAAATTGGATATTTTTAATAAAAAAAAAAACTGCAACCCAAGAAATAAAATGCCTCAAATACTAACCTCTTTCCTTTCCCTGATAAAATTTGCAAAGAATTATCCTCCAAGAAAAGTTTCTTGGCTTAATAGAGTCTCTGATATAGTCCTCTTTGAAATTTCCAAGAAACACTATCCCATGTTATAGAAATTGGTCCAGAATAATAGGAAAAAAGATGGAATGGAGCCTATTTTATTCCTTGAAGTTAACCTAACCTTGTTATTAAATCTGAAAAAGATGTAACACTGACACTCCAAAAAAAAGTGGAGTAATCTAACATATATATACTTAATAAGACTCTAGTAACATTGTAGAAAAATGAATTCATTAATTGATTAAATGTCTCCCAAAACCCTCCAGCAAATGAATCAATATATTAAAGTAGCTACAGCAAATAGAATTTAATTCCCAGAATGCAAAGATAGGTAAATATAAAGAAATTTGTTAATAAAATATACTATATTAGTAAATCAAGTAATATAAAATTCAATATTCATTTCCAGTTACGACAAGTAAGCATCAAACTTTAAACCTTAAATAGCACTAGTCTAATTCATTAATGTAATTAAGCATATATACTTACAGCTCATGGGAAACATATACCTAGTAGTGAGATGCTAGAGACATTTCTTTTAAAAATCAGGAATAAAACAGTTAATTCTGTCTGTTCATGACATAGCTAAAAAGAGGGCTAAAGTAAAAATTCAGCAATTGATAGTATGTGTATATTCCTGAGTAAGCCAAAAGAATTAACTGAAAAGCCACTAAACTAATTTTTAAAGGCACTAATTATTTATATTTATGTATTATATATGTATATACTAATTATTTATATTTATGTATGATAGCTATTATAAATATTTTATATTTATATCTATCTTTTAAGTTAGTAATTAAACTACTTTTGATTATTTAAATGGATTTTTATTTCTGCTTGTCTGACCTAGTACTGCCAAAGAAAAAGTCAACAGATTAAATCGAAAATGCACTCAAGTTTGGTTAAATGCTCATGCGGAGAGTGATGGTGATGAGTTGGTCAGTTGGTCACTCACAGCCGCCATTGCCAGTGGTCAGCACAGCATGTGCTGACCGTGGGACAGACACAGGGGAAGCCGGAGTGGGCATGAGGGGTTAATAGCATCGTACATCCAGACCTCTGAAGACACAGGCTGTTGGCGGACATTGTCTGCGGATGGTGCTCAGCCGTGACGTGAACACAGTGGGTTCTGTCTGGGGCACAGGGCCTTGTCTCTTCACAGCTGACTTAGGCCCTCCTCTTATCCTCAGAATGGTTAGCAACCTGTGAGGGTGTGTGCTGCACCTTTTGCTTTATCTTGTCCTTTAGACAGAATTTTCGTTTTCTGTTTTCTAGGTAACAGTGCAGATCTCCGATTAGTAAAAACTTACATTGAACTTGGGCTGCCTGGGGAAAGAATTGATTTTCTTATGTCTGAAAGAAATCAGGTACAGTATGGCTGTGTTTTCAGTGAAAGCATACATGTTTCTACCAGTTTCTACCTAAGTATTGCTTACTGCAAAATGTCTGTAGTAGTAGAAATAATTTTTCTGATTTCTATAAAATTTAACATTCATGCATATCTTAAGGAATTTGAAATGATTTATAACTCAGTTTTTGAGCTCTTTACATATGCAAAATTTCTAGTATTTCATATTTCTATGCAAATAATTCACTAATTAAACCATTTAAAATAACCTTATGTTCAGTTCTATTAGTGGGCTAAACAGTCTAAACAAAGTATTAATGAGAAAACTGAGCCTTTTTTCCTGGAAATTCACTGCTTGTTCATTTTAGTATAATGAATATTATATTCACTAACTTCTCTAAAAAAAGCTGGTGTTTAACATATTTTCAGTACCCAAATTAAAGGTAATGTTTATATTCAGTTTTTCCTGTGTATATAATGTGTATGTTTTGCTTTTGTTTAGAATGATACTTTTGCTGATTTTGATAGCATGACTGATCGCCTTCTGGATGAGATAATACAATATATTCAGATATATAGTCTAACAGTCTCAAAAATAAGGTAACTTTTCTAATTTACGTAACTTACTTTTATGCCTTTATGAATTATAGAAAAATTACACAGACAGTCTGGAAATTTTTTGTCCTATTCTAAAATATAGTAGACAGCAATTCAAATTAATATAAAGAGAAAGAAATTAAAAGATTTTAGGGAAATAACTACATATTGTGTAGTTCTGTTTATGTGAATTGGCCAGAATTGGCAGCATTATAGAGAGAGAAGTAGATTAGTGATTACTTAGGACTGAGGGAGAAGGAGATGGGGGCTGATGATAAGCAAAGAATGTAGGGTTTCCTTTAAATGTCCTAAAATTTTTTATAGTGATGCTGCACTACTCTGTAAATACACTAAAAACCATTGAACTGTACACTTTCAGTGGGTGAATTGTACAGTGTATGAATTTTATCTCAATAAAACTGCTCCCAAAAAGAAAAGTTGTAGGGAGATATATGTAAAGAAATGAAACTGTAAGAATATTTTCAGTGTCATGACTATACTTTGAGAGTACCCAAGCAAGAGATGATGATGAAACCAGTATGTCTCATTCTTTAATCACATGTTGTGAGTAGAAATGAGAGAGAGAAAAGTGATTGTTTCTTCTATTCCAGTAAGAAATAAAGAAAAAACTAAAAGTAATCCTCTTGACTCAAAAGAGTAGCTAAAGCTGATGGTTGTCATATCCCAGGTAGGTGAGAGGAGGAGGCTAGCTCTTTATACTATAGGCCTTTGTTCAGTCCATTTGCAGTTAGTATAGAGTAGGGACAAAGAGCAGAGAGAAGCAGGCTTTTATCTGAAGTCATTTTAAAAAAATGTTTCTGTTAGAACATGGTGGGAATTGTGAGTATGTTGTCGGGGGTGGGGGAGAAGAGATTTTTTTCTAATTTTGTCATTTATGGATTTTCATTTGTTTGCTAAATTTTCTGTAGTCATCTTGTATTCCTTTTATTAATTTGTTATTTTATGATGCGAAAGTAAGTCTGTTTTTTCACTTTTTTTAATTCATCCACAAGAGTATGCCTCTTTTAGATTAGATTGTCAGTTATAGTGAGCCATAAAATCCAGAAGCTTGATCTAGCTGATTGACAACCATTTGATATCAGACTTGCCTTCCCAGCTTCAGGAAATTTGTCAGCTCCTCCCTAGTCATTGTCTACAACCTGTTGCTGAGACAGCTCTCAGGCTCTCTTCTTTCACTGTTAATTGTCCCCAGGGATTCATTTCTATTGTAAAATAATGGGAAGCAGAAAAGGCTGTTTTGATTTAAGCTATTCCTTAGTAAAGATGGAAGTCCTCTGTATTAGTTATAATTTTGGTATAATCTTATATGTAAGTAGGAAAATGCATGTATATTTCATGTGTCTTGAAATGCATTCAGTCAAAGAACTCCCCCAATGTGGAGTGTGGACCAAAAATAAGAGAAATGGAGATGTAATGTCTCCTAAATCATCCTCACTGATACGATTTCATTATTTTGTTTTAAATCATGACTTCAGTTCAGTTGCTCAGTCGTGTCCGACTCTTTGCGACCCCATGAATTGCAGCACGCCAGGCCTCCCTGTCCATCACCAACTCCCGGAGTCCACCCAAACTCATGTCCATTGAGTCAGTGATGCCATCCAACGATCTTATCCTCTGTCATCCCCTTCTCCTACCCTCAATCTTTCCCAGCATCAGGGTCTTTTCCAATGAGTCAACTGTTCGCATCAGGTGGCCAAAGTATTGGAGTTTCAGCTTCAGCATCAGTCCTTCCAATGAACACCCAGGACTGATCTCCTTTAGAATGGACTGGTTGGATCTTCTTGCAGTCCAAGGGACTCTCAAGAGTCTTCTCTAACATCACAGTTAAAAAGCATCAATTCTTCTGCACTCAGCTTTCTTTATAGTCCAACTCTCACATCCATACATGACCACTGGAAAAACCATAGCCTTGACCAGATGGACCTTTGTTGACAAAGTAACGTCTCTGCTTTTTAATATGCTGTCTAGGTTGGTCATAACTTTCCTTCCAAGGAGTAAGCGTCTTTTAATTTCATGGCTGCAGCCACCATCTGCAGTGATTTTGGAGCCCCCCCCCCCAAAATAAAGTCTGACACTGTTTCCACTGTTTCCCCATCTATTTCCCATGAAGTGATGGGACCGGATGCCATGATCTTAGTGTTCTGAATGTTGAGCTTTAAGCCAGCTTTTTCACTCCTCTTTCACTTTCATCAAGAGGCTCTTTAGTTCTTCACTTTCTGCTATAAGGGTGGTATCATCTGCATATCTGAGGTTATTGATATTTCTCCTGGCAATCTTGATTCCAGCTTGTGCTTCCTCCAGCCCAGCGTTTCCCATGATGTACTCTGCACATAAGTTAAATAAACAGGGTGACGATTACAGCCTTGGTGTACTCCTTTTCCTATTTGGAACCAGTCTGTTGTTCCATGTCCAGTTCTAACTGTTGCTTCCTGACCTGCACATAGGTTTCTCAAGAGGCAGGTCAGGTGGTCTGGTATTCCCATCTCTTTCAGAATTTTCCAGTTTATTGTAATTGCTGTGTATACTTAGAAAGGAAAATTTATCATGTAGTCAATGTATTATTACTTTTTAAATATATTTCTAAGCAGTTGCAAACTAGGAGTAAAAATTTTCTGGTAAGTAATATCTTTTTTCTATATATTAAATATATAAATTATATAATCATAGGAATCTTCTGCTTCATTCTCACATTTTTTTCCTATAAAATGTAGTTACATCATTTCAGAATATCAAATCATAGTTTTAAAACGTATTAAAAAATTTTATATTCTTAGTATTTCACATCTTTGTATAGTGATAGCAGCTTTGACTTTTGTTTTTAAAACTAATACTATGGGAGAAATGTCATTTTTTTTCTCTTATAGCTTTATTGGACATTCGTTGGGCAATTTAATAATCCGTTCAGTGCTTACACGACCACGGTTTAAATATTACCTCAGCAGGCTTCATACCTTTCTTTCACTTTCTGGACCTCACCTTGGTACACTCTACAATAGCAGTGCTCTTGTTAATACAGGTAACAACTTTTATTGTTCAGTATAAAAAATATGGCCTGGGGAGATTTAAATCCAAATTTAATATTTTCTGGTGTTTATTTTAGAGCCAGTTTGTCACATACTTAGAATTTCATAAAACAAAAGATGCAGCTATTTTTCTATTTTATCATGCATAAGAAATAAGCTGATAAAACTCATTTCAGAAAATGACATTCTATTGAGATATTTGTCAAGCCATAGGAGCATTTTTTTCTCTTGTTTTCATTGCACATTTATTTTCAGTAAATGTTAGTATTATAAACAGATTATTCTGTTATTCTATTAGTTGAACAGATAACAAATATCTATAATTAACATATTATAAAGTTATAAAATATTTTATATAGAATGTTAACTCTGATTTTGACTTGATAACAGTAAAGGAATGTTATGAGAAAATAAATTATAAACTTTTTAAAATAAAAATTTTAAGACCTCAAATTTAATTAGAATAAATATTCTCATTAAAAAGATCTTGTACTTGATTTACGCTTATTTGGCTTTGTTTTTCCCTTAGAATTTTTAAATGGCTTTTCTAGTATAGTCAGTTGATTCTCATTGAAAGAATATATTAGGTTTCATCCTGACTTTCTTTCCTCAAGCCTTGAGACTCTTATTTCTATTTTCTCCTCTACTTCTTTCATTGACAAATAAACCACAACATTTTCATTTGAATCTTATTTTGAAGGGTGGTTTTCAAAATCTGGCTTGTTCTAGATTTTTACAGTTTCAAAAGAGGGCAAGAGAAAAAAAAATGAAACATATAAATAATATAAAGTAGAATCCAGCATGAATAAGATGCAGTACTTTAAATTTATTTCCTTTAAATTTATTCCTTCACTAAAATTTTCCCCAGATAGGATTGTAGTTAGCAGCTTTAATCAATTAAAAGGTTTTTTCCTCTTTTCCTTGTTCACCTCAGTAATGTTAGAATCAACAAAAGTACAAATGAATAGTCTGTAGTCTTAAAAACCAGCTCCAGGGTGATTGAGGTTTTACTTAAGGGGAAGATGCACTTAAATACAGGAAATCGGACTTCCGTGATGGTCTGGTGGTTAAGAGTCTGCCTGCCAATGCATGGCACACCTGTTCGATCCCTGGTCCAGGAAGATCCCACATGCCACAGAGCAACTAAACCCATGTGCCACAGCTACTGAGCCCATGCTGTAGTGCCTGCATGCCTCAACAAAAAGTACCCCTCACCAGCCACAACAATAGAGAGCCCGTTCACAGCAACGAAGACCCAGCACAACCAAAAATAAATAAATACATAAATATTTTAAAATAAATATAGGAAACTGATAATATAAAGAAATATAATTAAATATGAAAATTTAATTATAATCTGTGTTATTAGAAAACATCATCTAATTGCTGATCCCAGGGACTGAGCTGTGGTTGCTGTAAAGCGTCGTTGCTCAGGCATGTGGCGCTACGACTGTGTTTGAAGTTTTACACCCCTTCACTTCATCTTAATTTGAACGAGTATATCTAAAGGTGTAATATCCCCAAATTTGTTCTACAGAGACCATTACCTGTCTAATTACTAAATGAGATAGAAATAGCAAGCCTTCTGTCAACCATTAAAGCCTTCTGTCAACCATTAACCCATTGTTAACCTCAGTGTGTTTGTGTTTGTTTATTATTAGAAAAAGGAAATATTTTGCAAATACATTTTTTATTCACCAACAAAATGCTAATTCTAGGAATATCATTTTAAAGTGAAATATGTATATTAAAATTAACCTTGTTATATGGTACTATATTTTCCAGTTTATAACTCTCAAATATCTCATACCATTAATAACTTTCTAGGTCTGTGGTTTATGCAGAAATGGAAAAAATCAGGTTCTCTTTTACAATTGACATGTCGTGATCATTCAGACCCTCGCCAAACTTTCTTATACAAGCTTAGTAATAAAGCAGGTAAGTATATAGTAACAGTTTTAAAAATATGCACTTGAAAACCTGTTTTAAGATAAACCTTTAGCAAATAAGTTAACGTGTTTCTGGTGATTAAAAAACCATCAATTGGTTGTAATTTCTTAATGAAATCAACTCACAAAAGCAAATAATTGATAGCATGATTTAATTTTTATATGATTGTATTTATTTCTTGTGCATTGCACAGCTAGTCTGAGATTATCCTAAAAATTTTAGCATTTATAATTCATACCATGAGTTAGTTTTTGAACTAGGTTCATGTGCTTCTAGGTGCCCCCAACCCCAATCTTCAGCCCTTGTTTTAAACTGCCACATATTTTTTTACTTTATTATTGTAAGTATTTCTGGAAAATGTGAGAAACTGATGGCTACTCACTCCAGTGTTCTCGGGTCTTCCCCAGTGGCTCGGATGGTAAAGAATCTGCCTGCAATGCATGAGACCTGGGTTTGATCTCTGGGTCAGGTAGATCCCCTGGAGAAGGGAATGGCAACTCATTCCAGTATTCTTGCCTGGAGTATTCCATGGATAGAGGCTACAGTCTGTGGGGTCACAAAGAGTCAGACACGAGTACTCAACTGTTAACAGTTTCACTTTCAAACTATTAGTAGTTATTCCTTCTGCAAATTCTGGCCACTGGATGAATCTGGTTAGTCATCTCTCATTAAGTGAAAGAAAGTGAAAGTCGCTCAGTTGTATCAACTCTTTGTGATTCCATGGACTATACATTCCATGGAATTTTCCAGGCCAGAATACTGGAGTGGGTAGCCTTTTCCTTCTCCAGGGGATCTTCCCAACCCAGGGATTGAACTCAGGTCTCCCACATTGCAAGTGGATTCTTTACCAGCTGAGCCATAAGGGAAGCCCAAGAATACTGGAGTGGTCCCTTCTTCAGTGGATCTTCCTAACCCAGGAATCAAACCAGGGTCTCCTGCATTGCAGGCAGATTCTTTACCAACTGAGCTATCAGGGGGCATTAACGAGTTATTAAATATGTTCCCTATCTTGCATGAATATTCTAAACTTTTACTCCTAGAAGTCCCCAGCTGGTCTCTCCCCATCCAGTCTCACTCTCTCTAAGTGACCTCACCTCTGACCTTTCGTCTCTCCCTGGCTTATCCTCGTACTCGTGTGTTCCTGGCATGCTCTTTCCACTGTGTCCTTTGAAATCTCCACTTGCGGAGAACAGACTGCATTCATCTGTGTCTTCTGCACAGACCTTGATCTCTGCTTCCTGCAGAAAGTTCCCCAGCCTGCAGTCCCCAGCTCCCTGCTCCCCCTGGTGACCGAGCAGAGGAGTGGCGCACTTTTTTGCTGAAAGGCTGGACAGTACACATTTTGGCTTGTAGTCCGTGGGGTCTCAGTTGCAATGACTCAACATAGCGTTGTAGCACAAAAACAGCTATAGCCACCACATGAGCTGATGAGTGTGGCTACATTTCAAACAAATTTTGTTTATGAAGAAAGTAAAAAGGCAGCAGTCCTGATCACACAGGCCACACTGTACCACCTTTGTTGTAGAAGCAGCTGGACTTCTGATTTCTTGTTACTGAGGCCCACCTGGACGGGGAGCGTGTCCTCTTGCTCTCCATCCCAGCACAGCAGTTATTCCTCCACCGTCACATGAAACTGCTTCCTGTGAGGCTTATCCCACCCAGGCTCCGCTGCCTTCTTAAGTTATGATGACCTCCTGCCTGGTCCCTCCTTGCGTGGTCATTGAGAACTTTGATAGGAGTTCATTGACAAATATTTACTGCACAGTTATGCTTTAGGAAAATATATTTTCGGGATCTTAATATGCTTAATCCTGGCATCAATTTGGTAATTCCACAAGCAGCTCTTTAAATGGTTTATCAAGCATCAAAGAGCCTTTCTCAACTCTAGTAACGTTCCATTCCACTCCACTGTGAAACCACACGTGGCTACACTCTACCCTGAAATTTCAACCAGTTTTTCGTTCTGTCGCTGTAATACCCTGTCTTCTTTGAACACACTCTTCCTTTGCTGTAGTCACGTCATACATGTTTGTGCTTCCCACGTTCCCTGCTTTTTCTACCACCATTCCTCACTGTGACTGCACATCTTTGCAGAACTAATCGTCTTCATTCTCTGAAATTATACTCCACACCATCACCTATCCAGAGCTTTCCATTGATGCCTTGTCTGATTTAATGTTCCTTCCCTGGTGGCTCACATGGTGAAGAATTGGTCAGCAATGCAGGAGACCCAGGTTCAATCCCTGGATTAGGAAAATCCCCTGGAGAAGGGAATGGCAACCCATTCCAGTATTCTTGCTTTGAGAATTCCATGGACAGAGGAGCTTGGTGGCCTAAAGTCTATGGAGTCACAGAGAGTCACGCACAACTAGTACCCAGTATATACCTTCATATCCTGAGTCTTCTGTCTCTGGACAGCCCTCATTCCAGTCCTCATTTACCTGATAGATGTCTGTGCTTACATTTCAAACTAAATGTGTCTGAAATTGAACGTGTTTTCTTCTGCTGCTTCCTCTTCTTTCAACCTTTTCTAAATGGTGCTTGTCCTCTGGATGACTTGGTGTGAAACATCTCAGTGTCATCTGTGGTGGATCCTACTTCTTTGTGTTTACCACATCCCGAATTGTGAGTGTCATCTGTGAGCTGCTCTAATGTTACATATGTACCGCTTTTATTATACTCATTACACCTTATCTCATGTCAGTCATCTTTATGTCTCTTGGCCTTTTTTCCCTGAGTAGGATCTGTCATGACAACCCTTTCCCACCCACTCCCCTACATGTGCCCTCAATACTACTTACAGTACCCTCAAGAAACACTTAGCATAGTTCTTCCCAGTAGGGTGTTGGCTACAAAGCCATTAAATCAGTGATCTTTTCAATGTTATGTTCAGTATCCAAAAGCAGGTCAAATGTTGTATGGTAAGCTGAAAATCAAACCCATGTTTCTTAAGTAAGTTAAACTAGTAAACTTAAGCCTTAGCCTTTTAAATCTATTTTTCATCTTCATCCCTATCACCATGTCCTCCTCCTGCTCTTGAAACATCTGATATGAACACCAGGCAGATTTAGTCATTGAATACAGCCCACTTCGAGTCTTATTTTATCCTTTTCAGGATTCTGCCTTAAATACTGTTATGAATATGAGGAAGATAATTGGAAATGGTTATTTCATGTGTTATTGGTTATTAGAATCCGTGAAAGAAAAGATTCTTTTTTCGGTGAAGTTTTATGATTTTGTTTCTAAGGGTACAAAGTAATGAGTTATTCACAGTGTACAGAAATATATGCTTGATTCACAAAATCACAAGATATTCTTACAAGATCACATAGTTCTCATGTGGAAAAACTTAGACTGACTAGAACCGTTGTGTGTAGCTATGGAGTTTGTCCTACTGCTGCTGACAAGGTTTGTTGTTCAGTCACTAAGCCGTGTCTGACTCTTTGTGATCCCATGGACTGCAGCATGCCAGGCTCCTCTGTCCTCCACTGTCTCCTGAGGTGTTTGCTCAAATTCATGTCCATTGAGACAGTTGTTCTCTCTACCCATCTCATCCTCTCCTGCCCACTTCCCCTTTGACCTTCGATCTTTCCTACCATCAGAGTCTTTTCCAATGAGTTGGCTCAGGTGGCCAAAGTATTGGAACTTGAGCTTCAGCATCAGTCCTTCTAGTGAATGTTCAGAGTTGATTGACTGGTTTGATCTCCTTGCTATCCAAGGGACTCTCAAGAGTTTTCTCCAGCACTGCAGTTCAAAAGTATCAATTCTTTGGCACTCAGCCTTCTTTATGGTCCGGCTCTCACATCAGTACATGACTACTGGAAAAACCATAGCTTTAACTGTATGGACCTTTATTGGCAAAGGGATGTCTCTGCTTTTTAATACACTGTCTAGGTTTGTCATAGTTTTCCTTCCAAGGAGCAAGAGTCTTAATTTCATGGCTGCAGTCACCACCCACAGTGATTTTTGAGCCCAAGAAAATAGTCTATCACTGCTTCTGCTTTTTCCCCTTCTATTTGTCGTGAAGTGATGGAACAGGGTAGGAAATATATGAAAGGCAAAACTGAATATAAATGTCCCTGGGGTCTGTGTATTTATACTGCATTTTACAAAGTAACATGTAATTAGCAATAGTAATAATAGCAGGGCTTCCCCTGTGGCTCAGCAGTAAAAAATCTGGCTACAGTGCAGGAGATGCAAGTACAATCCCTGTGTTGGGAAGATCCCCTCAAGAAGAAAATGGCAACCCACTCTAGTGTTTTTGCCTGAGAAATCCCATAGATAGAAGAGCCTGATGGCCTCGGTCCATGGGGTTGCAAAAGAGTTGGACACAACTTAGTGAAAACAAGAACAATAATAGCAACATAAGAAAAACACAAGAGAGAATATAACTGTAAAATATTACTTTAAACATTCTGTAACCTATAGCATTCCCCTCTGAAAAGATATTTACATTGCTTCATAATTATTTGTAGATCTGAATAGATCTTTTGCACTTGAATTCTTTTCTAAGAATTAGTTATAATTTTGCTTACAAGTTACTAATTTATTATTTGCCTTATAATGTGTGACAGGACTTTCATCTCCCCTCTGGTTGTACCAGCACTGTTTAGGAGCCAAACTTTGAAAGCACACGTAGATTCTAATTTTAGCAGAAACACTGACAAGTTTACTTAATCTAAATAACACTCAGTTTTTCTAGTTGTACAATGGGAATAATACTGTCGTTCTCACAACACTGTTAAAGGTTAAACAAGATAATTCATGTAAAATAATCAGCATTCTGAATAATACAAAACTCAGTAAATATTAATTAGTAAAAACACCTCTACATTAAGAGGTGCCTGAACTAAAATAGTATTATGGATTGATAAATCTGTTTGGGGAGTTTTTTTAGCAGAACTGTCAACATTGCTAGCTATAAAATTATTCAAATGCCTTATAAAGTACTAGCATGTCATACCTGTGAATGTGTTTAACTTTGTGATGTAGGAGCCCCGTTGCCCCCTTTGCAGCTGAGACACAGACACGAGAAGTGGCCTAGCACCTGCCGCTGCACACCACCCAGTAGCAGCCCACATGGCCGGAGCAGGCATGCTAAGCCAGGAATGTGTGCTTTCAAGAGTTTGAGAAGGTTTTTCTAATTTTAGTTTTAAATATCAACAAATATTCATTAATTGATTTTAACTTATAATATTGTCATAGGAGTTGGAGCAAGTCTCTCCGAGCTATGTTCCCCCCCCCCCATTTTTTTTTTATCATCTCAATGAAATATGAGTAGTCAATTCCTAGGAAACCTCTACACCTGTATATGTACATATAATTCTTTATTCACAAGATAGAAATAGATGGGTTCACGTCAGAAACTTTAGGTAAATATTAATAAAACAGGAAAACATAGAGCAGCATGTACTTAACTGATTTACTTAGCCAGTATGCCGTTCTCAGGTATTTCTAAACAGGATCCCTGGTGATAACTGTTCTGTTATATTTACTTTGCTAAAGCTAAATACAAAGTCTTGGATGCCTTGGTCTGATTATTGCTTCTGTTTCTTCTGAATGGCCAGTTTCCTGTTCTTTTGAGAAAGCCTAAAATCACCTGTCTAAAGCAAAATCAGACTCCTACCCTCTTCCCTTTTTTATTTAAGCAAGGCCTCCCCCGTGGGTCTTAATTTTGAAACACTTTTTATCTCTGCAACATATCATTGAGTAATAACTTCCCTTAATCAAAAGCTAGAACTAGAGCAATGTGGAAGGTAAACTGTAGATTAGGTGACAGTGGTACTGAATGGTCAGCATCACAGAGAAAGAAGAGTCCGGATGGTCCCAGCATTCCATGATGAGGCCTCAAAAATAGCCAAAGAACAAGCCAGCCATGTTAGAATTTCAGAAACAAAATATCCTTATTTTAAGATCTTCCTAAATACATCTGCTTAGACTCTCTTTACCAGCTGTTGAATTCTGACAAATAAAATGTAACAATTAAAGAAGTCTCTTGCAGTACCACTTTGGCACAAAATAATTTTTTCTTACAGCAGATTACAGAGACGTTTAATAATAGGTATGATTTGATTTGTAATTAACATTAGTATTTTGTTTCTGAAAGTATAGGAAAGCATCAGTATCAACTCACATTTTAAGAAGCGAATTCTTTCAAATATGTTTAAAATAAATGAGTAAAAATAAGAACAGTTTAATATTGTGTAGAATATGTCCCTTTAGAAAGCATAGGATTTCTCAACCTCTCAGCACTTCGGGTATTCTGGGCGGAATGTTCTTTGTTGTCAGTCTGTCCTGTGCATTGTAGGACGTTTAGCAGCATCCCTGGTCTCTGCCCAATAAATAGTGCACACATACCTTAGCCCCTCATGTCCTAGCCCCTGCTTGTGAGAAACAGCATTGTCTCTGGACACTACTAAATGTTCCGTGAGGTGCAAAACCACCAGTTCAAAACAGCTATTTTTGTCAGTTCCAGAAAATAAACAGAGATGAGTCAATATGAATTGCTTTGTGCATGAGTGCTAAGTCGCTTCAGTTGTATCTGACTATGACCCTATGGACTATAGCCCACCAGGCTCCTCTATCCATGGGATTCTCCAGTGAATTGCTTTAAAGCTCATTAAATTTTTCAGGAAAAACAAATGAGCAGTCAAAAGTATCAGGAAGACTAAAATAATGAAGATGAAATTTACTATTACAATGTTCATTCATACATAAGTCATGTAATTATACAGTCCAGAAAAATTTTGAACATTTACTTTTTATCTTTTTCATGGCATTCCTGAAAAGCAGCTAAAATATTTAGAAACTCTTCTAGTTAAACTGTCTCATTCTACAGATGGGAAAAGAGTATTACTTTACCAAGTTAGAGGTAACTTTTCAACCAAGAATTAGTCACCTTGAGCTGAGTGAAGGTCAGTGGACAAGGCTGTCTTTGAGCAGGTAGAGTTGGTGCAGGTGCACAGAAGATGAACCTACAGTACAAGGCTCCCCAAACACAGCCCTGAGATGTGTCCATCAGCTGGACTTTGCTCAGATGAAGTGCTGCCGTAATTCCCACCAGCACTGCACCTTGGGGACCAGCACGTTTCTCTTTGAGCTTCTGCCCTCTCCAGCCAACACTGCTACACAGGAATGGAAACAGAAGACTCAAAAAAGGGGCCAAAGTCTGTTTCACTTGGCTAATGCAAAAAGCAGGCCTTCCATATAGGATGCTCATTATCAGTAAAAAATACATTGTTGTTGAAAACATGTTATTGAAATAATTCAATTTAAAATGCATTTTTAAAGTACAGTGCCTTTTTAAAGTACAGTGCTATCTTGGAAATCACATTTTAAAATACAACAGTATTGTGTATCTATATCAGTGTTGGTGTCTTTGATTGTATTTGTTTTATCATCATGGAATCAAAGAGCGTAAGGGTTTCTTGAACACCCCCTCTTCTTTTCTTGGTTTGCATACTTCCACTCCACTGAGCTGCCTGAACCTAGGAGACACCAGAGCTCCTCTCAAGGATCTAAATCATCTAAAGCAGTGATTCTGAGCCCAAATGCCATTATTTCTGTAGAAACACAGCAGAATCTCTGCAAAGAGTGACTATATGGGAAAATATATTTAAATTTTAATTTAATTACTATAATTTTTATAATATAAACTATAGAAATACAGTGCCAGTAAATGGGGTGGTAATTGGAAGGGAGCATAAAGTCCAAGGACAGATTTGTTGAGTGAGTGACTCTTTTTAACATGAGAGATATGTAATATTTTACATACTGGTAAAAATTTAAAAGATGCTGGTGTTTTAAGAAAAAGTACAGAAATGACCGTTATTGAGCAAGGCTGCCACAGGCTGTGCAGCATCATTCCTGTCAATGTGATGGGAGTGATGCCCCCGGAGCTGTGCAGTGTGGTTGCCTTTACAGAGGACACACATGTTAGGTAATAGAAAAAGCCAACTGTGCTATTACATGGCTGGTTTCATGCAGCTCAGGATAAAGTTTCAGTTCAGAGCGTCAGATTTAGGAAGCACAGCACCTAACTGGGTTAGAAGTGAAAAGATGTGCCATGGGATGGTGGCTTTCACATTTTTTGGCTTGTTGACCCCTTAAAAGAATTTTGAAACAGTTTGTATCCCCTTGTATATATTTATAGTGATACCTACAACTATTTTCTATAATTTTAAATAGTTGCAAGGGATTTATTTTCTGGCATGTGAGGTAGTATACATTTACTATAATTGTATTTTCATAAAAATGTAAAGATTTAGAGCTATAAATTTAGCTCATTTAATTTGTGGGAAATATGTGCCATGACATCTAATTGACACAGTCATTTCTTAACTGTCAAACAATCGATCAAACTTTTTGTAAGAGAAAATAAGACTTCATTCATTTTTGGCTTGATTCTCCCTGGATGTACCATGAGAAGATCTGCAATAGATTGCAGAAATATCTTTCTCTCATAAGGTAGGAGAAGGAAAAATCATTTTTAGAAAAGTGCTCATATGGAAGCTGGGATCTAGAAACCAGTTTTCTTAAAGATGTAAATGTTCATCTGCCCCATGGAGTCTTAAATTACCCCAAAGGGTAAGTGTATGCCAGCTCGAAGACCTCTGCTTAGTTCACACAGATGATTCCCAGAGTTGTGCCAGTGAAGACACTGGTTTCAAATAATGTCAGAGGGAAATGCATTTGTCTCATGAAATGTGAGAATGAAGGGGAACATGTTTTCTTAATCTTTCTAAAATATAATTTTTAAAATGTTTATGCAACTGAGTTAATTCCTATTATAGCCATTCTGTTATTTCACTTACATTCCTAGAATTTTATATATTCAAGTGGCCACAAAGTAGTATCTTCTCATAGACAAAAGAAGGGATGATGACCTGACATTTGGCACAGAAGGTATATACCATTTCACGTGGCTATGTGTCAGTCTAAACTCTTCTCATCATTAGGGTCCTTAAATTCCAGGGAAGACAGGGAGCTTCTATGAAGGCTTTTTTATTCTGGATCCACAGTAGTCCCCACAATATGACTGTCTCTAAGAATCTGAATTTCAGGGCACAAAAAGTATCAAAATTTTATTCTGGAACATTCCAAAACAAAATTTTATGTACAAAATAACCAATTATAATGTGTTACTAATATCTATTTGTACCTTATTTAATTAATCACATAAAATTTGATTTTGTATTTACTGATCTGAGCCAGATAGTAAAATTAGAACATCACTAGTACTAAAGTGGTCAGGAATGTAGTTTCAGTATTTAAATGAGTTATTTAGCAAAGCATCCCAAGGACAAAAGCCCTAAATTCTCCTAGTTTACTGAAAAATTAAAAGATTTAAATAGACCTAATTAAAAAGTCTATTGAATGGATCATAAAATTTTTTATTAAAAATTCAAACTATTTATCATTTTGACATCATGCTTAAATAAGGAGAAAATATAAGTAATATTGGGCAAGGGTCAAATGCAAACTTAAAGTAAAAAATCAGCTTTAAATGATTTCGTACAGAGTGTTTTGTTTTTATGGAAGAGTGTACTTTTGTTACCTTGGGAAATAATTCTGAATATTGATGAATATCCTTTGGAAATAAGATTATGAAATAAGAACACTATGGTAAAATTTCAGTCCACCTATCTAGTTTCTCCCTCACCTCCATACCACAACCCTTGCCCTCTCTCAGTGCTGACATGCTGTTCTCATATCAGCACATAAACTACGTAAATGAAACTGGCGGTTTTGGTAGAGAATACCTAGAAATTTGGAGAAGGAATTCATCACGTACTTAAAAAGGCATAAACTTAATACTACTAAGAAAGTACATTTATGGTCACTTCATGTGATACTAGTAAGTTACTTAAAATCTGGTTAATTATTGCACTGTAACTCAGTATTTTTTTCTTCACAGGGCTTCACTACTTCAGAAATGTTGTACTAGTGGGATCTCTGCAAGATCGCTATGTTCCTTATCATTCTGCCCGCATTGAAATGTGCAAGACAGCTTTGAAGGACAAACAGTCAGGTAATGAAGTAAATTAGAAATATTTAAGAGAGTTCTATCTACATATGAGTCTCTCCCAAATTTTTCTTGCATTCATGTTCTCTCTCCTTTCTCTCGTCCTTGCTTTCCTCTGACTTCCTTTTCCACCTGCTGATAGTAACAGCTATCCTTTCTCCATTTTCTTTCATTTGTTTTCTTCTGCCATGTAAGATATTTTGGCCAGTGAAACAGTAGTTGTTCTTTTGAAATCCCTTTTTCATATAATTACAAATGCTTCTCCATTTTACTGCTTCAGAAGTAATTTGTGCTTCAGTTTCCTCTGGTTTCTTGGGATTGGTGGTTGCAGTAAAGGTCATGCTGCCTGTTTGGCAATACTTTACTTTTAGTCAAAGAGTAAAGTAACTATACTCGTTGGCAGCAAGCAGACAAGTCAAGAAAAAAAGAGAGGACCAAATAAAATGAAAAATGAAAGCAGAATAGTTACAACATCTGACACCACAAAAATACAAAGATCCTAAGAGACTGTGAACAGTCATACACCAATAAAATGGACAACCTAAAAGAAATTGATACATTTCTAGAAATGTAAATCTCCACAGACTGAAACAGGAAGAAATAGAAAATATGAACATAATTACGAGCAGTGGAATTTAATCAGAAAAAAAAACCCTCCCAACAAATAAAAATACAGGATCACACAGATTCATTGGTAAATTCTACCAAAAGTTTGAGTAGAGGTAATAGCTATCCTCAAACTATTCTAAAAATTGAATGTGAAGAAAGATTTACATTATTCTACAAAGCCAGCATCACCCTGATACCAAAACTGGACAAAGGCACCACAAAAAAGGAAAATTACAAGCCAGTATCATTGATGAACATAGAAGCAAAAATCTTCAACAAAATATTAGCAAACCAAATTCAGCAATGTATTAAAGGGATCACAAATCAAAAGTGGGACTTATCCTAGGGATGCAAGGATAGTTCATTATCTGCAAATCAATTGATGTGATACATCACATTAACAAATGATAAAAAAACACATGATCATCTCAGTTGATGCTGAAAAAGTGTGACAAAATTCACCATCCATTCATGATGAAAACTTGTCACAGTGAGTATAAAGAGAATATATCAACATAATGAAGACCATTTATGGGAAACAAAACCCAAAGCTAACTTCATATTCAATGGTGAAAGCTAAAAGCATTTCCTCTCAGAGGAATAAATCCACTCTTGCCACTTTTATTCAGATAGTATTGAAAGGCCAGAAAACTAAGATCATGGCCTCTGGTCCCATCACTTCATGGCAGATAGATGGGGAAACAGTGGAAACACTGACAGACTTTATTTTCTTGGGCTTCCAAATCACTACAGCCAGGAAATTAAAAGATGCTTGCTCCTTGGAAGAAAAGCTATGATGCACCTAGACAGCACATTTAAAAGCAGAAATATTACTTTACCGACAAAGAGTCGGACATGACTGAGTGACTGAAAAACAACAACTCATAGCAATCAGACAGAAAAAGAAGTAAAAGTCATCCAGACTAGAAGAAAAGAAGTAAAACTGTTATTGTTTGCAGATGTCATGATACTGTTTGCTTTTCTATACACTGATAATGAACTGTAAGAAAGAGAAAGCAAGAAAACAGTCCTGTTTGAAACTGCATCCAAAACAAAATCCCTAGGAATAAACTTAACCAATCAGATGAAAGGCTCCTGTAGTCAAAGCTATGATTTTTCCAGTAGTCATGTATGCATGTGAGAGTTGGACCATAAAGAAGGCTGAGTGCTGAAGAATTGATGCTTTTGAACTGTGGGGTTGGAGATGATTCTTGAGAGTCCCTTGGAGTGCAAGGAGATCAAACCAGTCAATGCTAAAGGACAACAATCCTGAATATTCATTGTAGGGACTGATGTTGAGGCTGAAGCTCCAAGACTTTGGCCACCTGATGCAAAGAGCCAACTCACTGGGAAAAACCCTGATGCTGGTAAAGATTGAAGGCAGAGAAGGGGATGACAGAGGACAAAATGGTTGGATGGCATTACCAACTCAATGAACATGAGTTTGAGAAAGCTCCAGGAGATGATAAAGGACAGAGAAGCCTGGCAAGGTGCAGTGCACGGAGTCACAAAGAGTCGGACATGACTGAGGGACTAAAAAGTAAAACTCATAGCAATCAGACAGAAAAAAAATTGAAAGTCATCCAAACTAGAAGAGAAGAAGTAAAACTGCAGATGTCCTGATACTATTTGCTTTTCTATACACTGATAATGAACTGTAAGAAAGAGAAAGCAACAGTCCTGTTTGAAATTGCATCAAAAACAAAATCCCTACAAATAAACTTAACCAATGAGATGAAAGACCTATACTCTGAAAACTATGAAACGCTGATGAAGGAAGTTGAAGATGATAGAAAGAAATGGAAAGATATCTGTGGATTGGAGGAATTAACACTGTTAAAATGTCTATTTTATTGCCCCCAGGCAATTTACAGGTTCAAAATGATCCTCATCAACATACCAGTGGCATTTTTCACAGAACTAGAACGAATAATCCTAAAACGTATACGGAACCAAAAAAGATCCCAGATAAACAAAGCAATCTTGAGGAAAAAATAAAAGAGCCAAGCTGGAAAGTCACACTCCCTGACTTCAGACTATGCTATAAAACTACAGTACTCAAAACACCATGGTGCTGGCAAAAAACAGCCACAGAGATCAACAGAACAGAATAGAGTCCCCAGACATAAACCCACACACCTATGGTCAGTTAATCTGTGACAAAAAAGGCAAAGACATACAATGGGGAAAAGATCATCTCTTCAATAAGTGGTACTGGAAAAACTAAGCAGCTACATGTAAAAAGATGAAAATAGAACATTTTCTCACAACATATACAAAATTAAACTCAAAATGGATTAAAGATATAAATACAAGATCAGAAACCATAAAAGTCCTATAAGAAAACATAGGCAAAAAAAAAAAAAAAAACACTATTTGACACAAGTCATAGCAGTATTTGCATCTGTCTCCTCTCAATGGGCTTCCCAAGTGGCATTAGTGGTAAAGAAGCCACAAAAGCAAAAATAAACAAATGAGACCTAAATAAAACTTTCATTGTTAACGCTCATGCACAGCAAAGGAAACCATCAAAAAAACAAAAAGACCACCTGCTGAATGGGAGAAAATACTTGCAAATGATGTGACCAGTAAACCAAATTATATAAACAGCTCATACAACTCAACATCAAAAACAAAAACAAACTGATTATAAAATAGGCAGAACACCTGAACAGACATTTCTCCAAAGAAAACATACAGATGGCCAACAGGTACATGAAAAGCCACTCACCACTGCTAATCATCAGGGAAATGCAAATCAAGATCACAATAACAAATGTTGGTGAGAATGTGGAGAAAAGGGAACCCTTATATATTTGTAGTGGGAATGTAAACTGGTTCAGCCATTTTGGCAAACAATATGAAGTTTCTTCAAAAAATTAAAAATAGAACTACCATATGATCCAGTAATTCCGCTTCTGGGTATATTGCCAAAGAGAAAGAAAACACTAATTCCAAAAGATATATGCACCCAATAGTCATAGCAGCATTGTTTATAGTAGTCAAGATATGGAAGCAACCTGTGTCCATTAACAGATGAATCGATGAAGATGTGATACATATATACAGTGGAATATTACTCAGCCATTTAAAAGAATGGAATATTGCCATTGTAACAACATGGATGGACCTAGAAGTATTATGCTTAGTGAAATAAGTCAGAGAAAGATATACAACGTGTTATCACTTATTTGTGGAATCTAAAAAATAAAGCAAATGACTAAATATAACAAGAAACAAATTCACAGCTACAAAGAACAAACTAGTGATTACCACTGGGGAGAAGGATGGGGGAGGGGCAAGACATGCGTAGATACAAACTACTATGTGTAAAACAAACTATAAGAATATACATGCATGCTAAGTCGCTTCAGTTGTGTCTAACTCTTTGCGACCCTATGGACTCTAGCCCACCAGGCTCCTCTGTCCATGGGATTCTCCAGGCAAGAATACTGGAGTGGGTAGCCATACCCTCCTCCAGGGGATCTTCCTGACTCAGGGATCGAACCCATGTATCTTATGTCTCCTGGATTGGCAGGGGGCTTCTTGACCACTGATACTACCTGAGTAGACATAATAATATACAGTACAGGGAATGTAGCCAATATTTTATAGTAACTTTAAATGGAGTATAAGCTGTGAAAATATAGAATCAATGTATACTTGAAACTAATATAATACTGTAAATCAACTATACTTCAATTTTAAAAAGAAATTTTTAAACCTTTTTTGTAAATCTGTATGATATCAATCCCTCTTTTAAACACTTCTCTCTCTTCTTTCTCCAAATATACTTCTGTATACTATTCCCTTCTCATCATTCCTCCAGACTACATCCTTCCTCTTCTCTGAAATTTAATACCTTCATCCCTAAAATTCATGTTTGATGGATATATGTTAGCACTCATCTGTTAATAATGAAGTAATGTATGAGCATTAAAAACGGTCTTGCCCCTTTTAAGGCAGTTTCTGCTTTTATGTGTATATGTATGTAAACTATTATTTATGCTTTGCATGCTCTCAATAAATCCATTGTAAGAATTAACCAGAAAGAGAGAAAGGAACACAACTTTGAAATTAAAACCAAAATCAAGCATTAAATAAACCTGCAGGCCAAAAAATAAAAAGAATTCTGTTTGATCTCTGAGCTAACTCACTTTGTTCTTCTGATTATGGAAAGTTACTATTCTTTCTCAAAATAATTTGGAAATATATGGAATAATGTTAACTGCTGTGGGAACTTTTTTAAAGTATTTGCTCTAGACTCAGGTTTTAAATTTAGTCTTGTCAGAATGTCTCATCATGGCTGCTCTACAGTTGTTAAGAGACTTCATGTTGAAGAAAACTATTTGCTCTATTACATTCATTATTTTTAATTAATATCAAGTTGACAAAAACAGTGTATAATAAATTTGTTATTTTAGTTGGCTAAAATGTGATCATTTATATTTTCTCTACAATAGTCTCAAAAGTTATATTCAAGCAAAAAATCCTTTTAAAAGACATTTTTCTGCTTTAAATGGAAATAATGTAACTAAATGTTTTAAATTATATAAAAGTTGGAGAAGAATTTTTTTCAGTTCTTTTTGTGAACTGATTTTCCTTTTTTATATTTGTCCCATAGGACAGATCTATTCAGAAATGATCCACAACTTACTTCGCCCAGTTCTGCAAAGCAAGGACTGTAACTTGGTTCGATATAATGTCATCAATGCATTGCCCAATACAGCTGATTCACTCATTGGCAGAGCTGCACATATAGCTGTTCTGGATTCAGAAATATTTTTAGAGAAATTCTTTCTGGTTGCTGCCCTCAAATATTTCCAATAGAATTAAAAACATTGGTAGAGACTTGACAATTACCTCATTCAACAATGATTTAGATAATCTATTATAATAAACTATAGATGCTGATAAGTTCTAAGAAATATTTATACCTTTTTATATGGAAGATAATTTATATCATCCATCTTTAGAGCTTTTTAAACATCAACTTTACTTTCTAGGTAATGTGCCTGTGCAATATTTTTTAATTTCATCTTTTTACTTTTCTATTACTTTTTCATATATTTTGCTACATAAGTATTTCAGTGAAACTTTAAGCCCATACGTATGTGTGATTGTTTTATTATTGGCTTTCCACAATCTTTACATCAGAGACGTCATATTAAAGGCCATTATTGCTGGAATCACTCCAAAATCACTGCAGATGGTGACTGCAGCCATGTAAAAGACGCTTGCACCTTGGAAGAAAAGCTATAACCAATCTAGACAGCATATTAAAAAAGCAGAGACATTACTTTGCTGACAAAGGTCCATCTAGTCAAAGCTATGGTTTTTCCAGTAGTCACGTATGGATGTGAGAGTTGGACAATAAAGAAAGCTGAGCACCGAAGAATTGATGCTTTTGAACTGTGGTGTTGGAGAAGACTCTTGAGAGCCCCTTGGACTGCAAGGAGATCCAGCCAGTCCATCCTAAAGGAGATCAGTCCTGGGTGTTCATTGGAAGGACTGATGTTGAAGCTGAAACTCCAGTATTTTGGCCACCTCATGCGAAGAGCTGACTCCTTGGAAAAGACCCTGATGCTAGGAAAATTGAAGGGAGGAGGAGAAGGGGGCGACAGAGGATGAGATGGTTGGATGGCATCACTGACTCAACGTGCTAGACAGGGAAGCCCTGGGAGTTGGTGATAGACAGGGAAGACTGGTATGCCGCAGTGCATTGGGTCACAAAGAGGCAGACACAACTGAGTGACTGAACTGAACTGAATTGCTAGAATAGCATGGGATTTTAAATTTTCTACTATGGGGGTATTATTTAGTTAGTCATAAATTTTACTTTTAACATTTTACTATGTTTAACTGGAAATAAAGTTATGGCTGCTAAAATATATTTTTTGAAATCAACTATTTTGCCCTCTCAAACCGGGTAGTTCATATATGACAATGTTATAAAAGTTTTCTATAAAAAGTTATTATTACTGTGGCTAGTAAACATCTGTCATGCCTATTAAAATATATTTTCTACAGGTGATTTCAACATTATTTCTCATATTGACTTTTATTACTGGAACTTTTCATGTTCATGTTAGCAGCATCTAGAGATTTTTTGAATGTTTGAATGCCCTCTGACTTGATTTGGTTGGAATTTTGCTAAATTTGGTAATGTTGCTTGAACTTTCTGAGTACATTTCTTTAAATTTTTCATGGACTTCCTTGTATGTACATAATAATTAAATGTTGAAATTTATGAAATACTTTTATGAATTTAGATAATTTTTAAATATTGCTAAAATTTGTTGAACTAAAGAATAATGTAAATATAATAATTCATGGAACAAAATAATTAACTTTACATGTTTGGTGACACAGATGCAAATGTTTTGATATATGGAGATGTTAAGTCTCTTGACTTTACTCAAGGTGCTGAATAGCATTAAATTCACTATTTTCCTTTCCTGTTTTACTTGTGAAAATAATAATGCACTAAGGATAGATAGATAGGTCTATTTGCATTTACCAGTTGTGATAGAAGGCTTTTGTAAATATGTATTATAAAATTGATGCATGTTTATTTTTAGCATTGTGTTATTGCCTCTGCTGCTAATAAATGAACAAATGACTATCTAGAGGAACAGCTAAAACAGTTGCTTATTTTCAGAATACTAGAGGTATATTTTTATTTATAATTGGACAGACTATGTTAGTTAACTTTATAGGACAGTGTGATTGTGTAACTTATACCTTTGTGAACTATTTTTATAATTTAAATCATTTGCATATGTTAAAACATATTTCATTATGCTCCATAATTGTTTTTTAAAAAAACATATGAAAATTTTTGAATTGAATAAGCAATAATATACCAAGTACATTATAACTGGAAAATGTAAATGCATTATTCACCCTGTATTTTTGCTACACACATTTTTTCATCTTCACATTCCTCGGTTCTAAGTTTAAAATACCATACTTTTTTCTTGTATTTCTTTCCATTTCTTACTTTTAACTAAAAGAAGTTTCACTTATAAGTTTGAATAATCTTCTGGGTTTATCAAAGTATTCATTCTTATTCATAATCATACTATTGTTTTTAAGGGAAAATTGCTCTTATGATCATGGTTTGTTGATTAGATGTTTGTTGTTTTAATACAGTTTTAAAAACATATCAGTGATCATGGTTTCCAGTCCAATAGATTTAACTTCTGATTTACCAGAGAAACTGTTATACACCATTCACCTTCAAATTCAGAGTGCAGGGGTGGGGCAATGATCATCCGAAACAGTGTAGTTGACTCTTAGAGAATGCATGTCATTAAAGTGTATATCAGTTAGAATTCTGGGTTGTAATCAACCAAAAAGAATTTATTGAAAAATGTAGGTAGTTCACAAAATTGACAGAAAGACTGGAAAACCACTCTTAGATAACAGGTAGAAACCAAGGAAGTGAGGTGACCAAAATTATAGCCAAGTTCCCACTCCAGAGGAGCTAGAGGTTTGTGTATATTTCTGCTGGCAGGGATTCCTCTGAAAACTGGATTACATCTGCTTCTTTGCATCACTCATTCCAGATTCAAAGTCTCATAAACGTGTGATTGACAGGCTGTCCTGTACCAGCACTCAAGCTGCCAGGCACCCACCCAGGTGAGTACATCAGGCTTTCTCAGCTTCCCCAGCAGAAGATGGGACCATTTCTTCTGCCAGAATTCAGGAATGGGTGTGATGACTGAGCCCAAATAGAAAAACACCACGTCCACTATAGTCCACCTCTTTGCCTTTCCAGCATCACAAATATTGTACTCACACATTTTTACAAATACTTCCTCCTAACCTAATACTGTTAACACCCCCATCCAGTTTCAGATCCAGGATCTTGGTGTTCTGTCCATTTCTCCACTGGTTCTGTAATAATCTTGCCTCAGTAATGTGCAGCCACAGAGAAAACTATGACTTCATCACCACCCCCCAATGTACAATGAGAGAAAAGAAGTTATTTACAGTATAAGCACATGCATGAGTCAGTGAGGAAAAAATTTCAACTAGAGCAGTGCTTTGCAAGTTTCCTTGGTGAATTCCATGGGGGCTCCACAACAGACCAGCTGAAGCATAATCTCCAGGGCAGGATTTGAGGAGCAGCATGTTTTATGTCCCAAAGCTCTCCAATTTCAAAGCAAAACCATGGTAAAACAGCCCTCATTTCTGCCACTGGTCATGAGGCTAGATGGTTATGAGCTATCACTACTGCCTCTTATTCCCTGTTTGCTTTCTGTTCAGCCAGCACCTCAACTGGTAAGATTTCTTTACCCAAAGATCTGAGACTTGGGTGATCTTGCCTCTACATGCTTGCAGTAGTCTACTTAATGTTTACAGTTCAACATGATATTGTGAACAGGTACTCCAGGAGATGAGGTCCTCCAAGTTCTAGACAGTCCCTACTCTCTTCTCTCCTGTGGTCATAGGGGCCATCACTACAGCTAGCACCTTAACCACTTCTAACCCCTTACGCAGTTGATCAGTCACTGAGTCATGTCAGACTTTGTGTCCCCATGGACTGCAGCATGCCAGGCTTCCCTGTCCACTATCTCCCAGAAGTTTGCTCAGACTCACTTCCTTTGAGTCAGTGATGCCATCCAACCATCTCCATCCTCTGTCATCCCCTTCTCTTCCTGCCCTCAATCTTTCCCCAGCATCAGGGTCTTGTCCAGTGAGTCAGCTCTTTGCATCAGATGGCTGAAATGCTGGAGCTTCAACTTCAGCATCAGTCCTTCCAATGAATATTCAGGGTTGATTTCCTTTAGGAGTGACTGGTTTGATATCCTTGCAGTCCAAGGAATTCTCAAGAATCTTCTCCAGCATCATCGTTTGAAAGCATCAAATTTTTCAGCACTCAGCCTTCTTTATGATCCAGTTCTCACATCCGTACATGACTACTGGAAAACCATAGCTTTGACTATATGGACCTTTGTGGGCAAAGGGACGTCTCTGCTTTTTAATATGCTGTCTAGGTTTGTCATAGCTTTCCTTCCAAGGAACAAGTGTCCTTTAATTTCATGGCTGAAGTCACCATCTGCAGTGATTTTGGAGCCAAGAAAATAAAATATGCCACTGTTTCCATTTTTTCCCATCTATTTGCCATGATGAGCTAAGAATGACCAGTTGGCAATCCCAACTTCCAGCTCAGAGAAAACACTGTATCCCCTTATACTCCACACTGGGCACAAAAACTGGCCCACCAGCAGAACCTGGAATCATGGAGATGGATGATGAGCAGTGAGGGTCTGAGACTGTGCTTGTCTTATTTGCCATCTCGCTTGCTGCAGTTCCATGGATGCTTGAAGGCAGGAGACTCCTGAGTCAGAGACAAGAAACTTGATTACAGCAAAGTCATGGCCAAAGTGTCAGCACATTCACAGCAGTTCCTAGAACCTCAGTTCCCACAGCGATGTGGAGGGCCAGGTGGCACATGTACACCCAGTGCAGGTCCAGGACCAAGCATTTTGGGTTGCATTAAGGGAGAAGAATCCAGGGCTGAGACCCAAGCCATTTAAAAAACAACAAAAAAACTTTTTATTGGAGTTGATACACAATGTTGTATTAGTTTTATGTGTATAGCAAAGTTAATCAGTTATAGACTCTTTTTTATTTTGTTAGATTCTATTCCCATATAGGCCATTATATTGAGTAGACGTCACTGTGCATTGTATTGTTCTTTTCATGTTTGAGCAGTATTCCATTGTATGCACACCATTTCTCCTTTATGCATTCTTCTGTTGATGGACATTTACGCTGCTTCCACATCCTGTCTACTGTAAATAGTGCTGCAGTGAACATTGGGGGTGCACCTATCATTTCCAATTATGGTTTTTTCTGGATATATGTCCAGGAGTGGGATTGCTGGGTCACATGGTAATTCTGTTTTTTAGGGAATCTCCATACAGTTCTTCATAGTGGATGTACCAATTTATGTTCCCACTATCACTGTAGGATTGTTCCCTTTTCTCCACATTCTCTCCAGTATTGTCAATTGTTTTATGATGGCCATTCTGATCAGTGTGAGGTGATATCTCATTGTAGTTTTGATTTTCACTTATGATTTTTATGGAAACACAGAAGACCCTGAATAGCCAAACCAATCTTGAGAAAGAAAAATGGAGCTGGAGGACTCAGACTCCCTGGTTTCAGACTATACTACAAAGCTACAGTAATCAACACAGTATGGTACTGACACAAAAACAAACACATAGATCAATGAAATAGATTTGAAAGTCCAAAGATAAACCCATGTACCTATCTATTACAAAGGAGGCAAGAATATGCAATGAAGAAAAGGCAGTCTCTTCAATTAGTGGTGCTAGGAAAACTGGACAGTTACATATAAAACTAGAACCACACCATACACAAAAACAAATTTAAATGCATTAAAACCTGAATGTAAGGCCAGACAATACAAAACTCTTAGAAAAAAACACAGGCAGAACACTCTGACAAATCGCAGGAGGATCTTGGACCCACCTACTTGAGTAATGAAAATAAAAACAAAAACAATGGTATCTAATTAAAAACTTCTGCACAGCAGAGGAAACCATAAACAAAAATACAACCCTCAGAATTGAAAATATTTGCAAATCAAGGAACTGACATTAATATCCAAAAATACAAACACCTCCCTCATGCAGCTTAATAAAAAACCAAACAAAAACAACCCAACCAAAACATAGGCACAAAATCTAAATAGACACTTCTCCAAAGAAGACACATAGATGGACCAAAACAGCACATGAAAAGATGTTGAACATCACTAATTATTAGAGAAAAGCAACCCAGGGCTATTTTTTACCTAGCAGCACACAATCCATTTCTTTGCCCCAGGAGAGGAGCAGTTAAATGGTAGTAATGCTGTGGTTGCCTTGACCTACTTAGATGCCCATGTGACCATCTACAGAAAGTGCCCTGCCAGGCAATGAAGCTGCAGTTGGCATACTCAGCAGTAATACGCAGGAATGCTTGACCCATGGAAGTCTGTCTTCCCACAATTGTCAGGTGTCACAGCAAGGTTAACAATCTCTCTGCTACTCCATGGACACTGTTACTCTGTCAACATGAGAGCTGTCACTGAACACTGTTAATTCATTTGAAGCATATGCCAGATCCTTTAGGACAGGATCCCAAAGTGTATTTTTCTCACATGGGGCTGCCCTACAAGACCAGTTGCTTCTGGGCTGATGGGATATGTGATGAACCTGCTTTATCCCACAGGCCCCTGTACCCACAGTCATCAGTGAGTTCTTTGGTGAGAAACAGTGTTGTAAGGGAGGCTACATAAAGTGTATGGAATGTAAGATATTCAGTAAGTCCACAGGTGACGTGAAGTGCATAAAAGAAGCACAAGTCAGGCATAACAATCCAAACCCAGAATAATTGTTTATTCCTATACAGCAAATTGCTACCTCCTCCATTATAGATGTAGGAGACCTGGGTTCAATCCCTGGGTTGGGAAGATTCCCTGGAGAAGGGAAAGGCTACCCACACCAGTATTCTGGCCTGGAGAATTCCATGGACTATATAGTCCATGGAATCGCAAAGAGTCTGACACAACTGAGTAACTTTCACTTCACTCATTATAGTGGAGTCACTTGTAATCAGAGCCACCACTTAGGCTGTTCCATACTATATCAGGATTGGGTTGGTCTCTGCAGCCCGTCAGACTTGGCCAGGGTGAAACTATGTTAACACTACAGGCATGTCTCCATGCCGCTGTGGCTGCCTTGTCAGGGATGCCTCTGTGGTGAGGGGCAGAGACTGACTGATGCCTACAGAGTTGTGGAGGTAACCAGCCTCTAAAAAAGCCCTTCAGTGATCTCCACCTGCTGGCATTCTCCCCTTGGGTAATCCCCTCTCTCTGACATAGGCTGGGTTTGCTGGTTCACTGCTAATCAAGAATTCAGCAAAAGTGATAAGTTGTCACTTCTGAGGTGAGATTACAAAGGGACTGTGCCTTCCATCTCCAGCAGTCTCTGCTGTTCTCCTGCTTGTTCACGGACACTCAGCTGCCATGTTGTAAGATGACTTCTGGGGAAGCCTATAGCACAGAACTGAGAAAGGTCTTCAGTCCAAAAGCCACAAAGAACTAATACCTGCCAACAATCAGGTGGGTGAGCTTGGGAGCCGATCCTCCCCTAGTCAAGCCTCCATATGATACACGAACGCAGCTCACAGCTTGACTGCAATCTCATTTAATACCTAGAGCCAGAGGCACCCTGGATCCTGGATTTAGGAGGCACAAAAGGGATGAGAGAATAGATGTTTATTGTCTTAAGCCACAAAATGTTGGTATGTTAGGCAGCAATAGATAACCTACAGTAACCTTGTTTTGTATTCAAAGCTTTGGTTTTTCCAGCAGTCATGTATGGATGTGAGAGTTGGACCATAAAGAAAGCTGAGCACTGAAGAATTGATGCTTCTGAACTGTGGTGTCAGAGAAGACTCTTGAGAGTCCCTTGGACTGCAAGGAGATCAAACCAGTCAACTCTAAAGGAGGTCAGTCCTGAGTGTTCATTGGAAGGACTGATGCTGACGCTCCAATACTTTGACTACCTGATGTGAAGAACCGACTCCTTGAAAAAGACTCTGATGCTGGGAAAGATTGAAGGTGGAAGAAGGGGACGACAGAAGATGAGATGGTGGGATGGCATCACAGACTGTATGGACCTGAGTTTGAGGAAGCTCCAGGGTTGGTGATGGACACGGAAGCCTGGCAAAGAATTGGACATGACTGAGCAACTGAACTGAATCTTGTTCTAATTAAAAGCCCTTTTGCGACAGTACCTTTCTTTTGAGCATTCAGTGGGACCCAAATGTTATGCTTTGACGTCATTTGGAGATGTCCTAATTCCAAAAAAGTATCACAAAACCTTTACATTTTCCCAGTCCCTCTTGATTTCAGTGCCCATGAAATGATCTATATCTTTATCTCAAGTTCTGTCTCCTTCCAGGCAGAGTATAAGATAAAATCCTTCCTTCTGGGAAGATTTATTTTTATTTGTTTTGTCTGTGCTATTCCTCAAGGCACCTGTAAAATGCTCAAAATAACAAAGCAGTCTTTTGCCAGCTGGTCAGTATATTGAGCAAAGGCCTCTGTAATCTAGCTTCGAGTTTTTTTCCTTGATCAAGTTGGTCACACGCAACTCATCATCAAGCTGTAAATATGAACTAAGGGTGAAAAGGTGTGTGTGCAACCTACCAAGCTACTTGTTAAAACTGCTGCGGTTTTGGCTTTGGGCCTTTCTAAAAATACCACTTCCTCCTGGTGAAAAGAGTCCTTACCTAGGAGAAACATATCTCGGGTTCAGAGAACTCAGATTCTGCAGCCATGTGAATGACTTGGTCAGACATTACCAGGGCCCAGTTCGGTTCAGTTCAGTCACTCAGTCGTGTCCAACTCTTTGCAACCGCATGGACTGCAGCATGCCAGGCCTCCCTGTCCATCACCAACTCCCGGAGCTTACTCAAACTTAGGTCCATTGAATCCATGATGCCATCCAACCATCTCATCCTCTGTCGTCCCCTTTTCTTCCTGCCTTCAATCTTTCCCAGCATCAGGGTCTTTTCAAATGAGTCTGTTCCTCACATCAGGTGGCCAAAGTGTTGGAGTTTCAGCTCCAGCATCAGTCCTTCCAATGAATATTCAGGACTGATTTCCTTTAGGATGGACTGGTTGGATCGTCTTGCAGTCCAAAGGACTCTCAAGAACACCAAAGTTCAAAAGTATCAATTCTCTGGCGCTTAGCTTTGTTTATAGTCCAACTCTCACATCCATACCTGACTACCAGAAAAAACATAGCCTTGACTAGACGGACCTTTGTTGGCAAAGTAATGGGCCCAAGAGCAAGCCAAAATCTTTGCTAAAAAAAAAAATCAAAGGGACTCCACTGTGATTCTGTGTAGACTTCCACAGGTCCCATGAAGCCTCCTACCCTGCCATACGTTCTGCGAACGTCACTGGAGCTGCTGGACTAGGAACGCAGATGCACAGCTCTACCTCCCTGCAGCTGGACCAGATGAGAGCCTTCTGCTCGGTGTTGCACTCAAACTGCATCTTCTAGTCCACGCGGTAAGTGGGTGCAAGTTCACTAAACAAGCAGACATGTAAAAAAGAGAGAGAACTGAGGGGAAAGAAACTTATTGCACGAGTAAGAGTAGCAGTTGCCCAATCTTTGTGGCCTGAAACAGCGAACTCCCAAGAGGCCTTCACCTTCAAGTTGAGGCGCAGCAGACGGATTAAGATGAACAAACGAAGGCATGCCCTCCGTTTGGGGGGATCCACCTTCACCCATGATTTGAGGTTTTCATCAACATGGGGGTCAGGATAGTTTGGGTTGTTCTTCAAGAGAAGGCTGAGCTGTTCCACTTTTTCTTGCAGACGGCCCAGGGACGGAGAGCGGATTTCTGGGGTGGCGTCCGGGCGGGCGCGCCTGGCCCCACGTTAGCTTTTGGAGAAGGGAATAGCAATCCACTCCAGTATTCTTGCCTGGAGAATTCCATGGACGGAGAAGCCTGGCCTTCTACAGTTCAAGCGGTCGCAAAGAGTCGGTCACGACTGAGTGACTAACAGTCCGGACCTCAGAGACTAGCTCCGCGCCGGAGAGAGCCCCGCCCCCACAGGCCCCGCCCCCGGTCGCACGCAGCCCCGCCCCAGGCGCGGGGCGTGCCGGGACGATGCGACCCGCTAACACCTCAGGGAAGGCTGTTGCGGACGCCGCGGGAGCGGAAGCCATGGCTGCGTTAGGCCTCGCTTCGTTGCTGGGCCGCGTCCCGACTACAGCGTGGAGAGCGGCAAGTAAGGCACCCGGGCCTGGGGCCGAGGTCGCGGGCAGGGTCGCGAAGGCCCAAGCGCCGAGAGAAACGCGTCCGGCCGGGCGGCAGTGTGCTGCCGTCTCGGGGGCCCCCGGGGCCGCGGAGCCTCCCTGTCCATCGGACTCGTGCACGGACAGGTCCTTCCCGCCCGGGGTCAGGTGGAACCCGAGCGGCACGGTCACAGGGCTCGCCCGGCCTTACGCCTGCTTTCCGCCGGCCGCGGCACTGGCCACCAAGGGGGAGCGGAAGTTCCGGGTCCTGGAGGGCGCGCGGCGCGCTAGTGCGCGTGCACAGTGCCGAAAAAGGCCCTGAGGCAGTGCAGGCGTCTTGTACTTAGGGTATTTACATCGGAAAGGATTTATGGCAGTTTGCAGTACAAAATATGGAAAAAGCACTGAATTTTGGCAAAGTAGGCCAAGGCAAATAAGTATAATAAAAATTAGATGAAGCCAGGAGAGTATTAAAGTATGCATGCTCTCAGTAAAAAACAGACTTTTTTTTTTTAAGCCCTTTTTGGTGGACATTTATCTCGATATATGTTACAGCCTTAACTCACAGACTATTCTAAGCATAGTTTTAGTTTAGGACATCCTGGAGAAATTGAAAGTTGATAACAGTTCCAGCCGGCATCCTAATGGGCCCAAGATGTTTGTTTTCATACATAAACACATATAGTTTGTTTTCATTTATATATTTATATATATATAGCTTGTTTTCATTTCTATCATTTCTCTTCCAGACATACTGCTTTTTGTTTTGTATTTTTTTCAGACTTTAAACTTTTTACTCTGTATTGGTGTATAGCGGATTAACAATGCTGTGGTAGTGTCAGGTGAGCAGGAAAGGGAGCCAGCCATACATGTACATGTATCCATTCTCTCCAGCCACCCCCTCCTGCCCCATCCAGGCTAGCACATAACATTAAGTACAGTTCGATGGGCTATACAGTGGGTCTTTGGTTATCCATTTTTAATATAACAATGTGTACATGACCCAGACAGACCACTTGTTGATTGTAAAAATTGTAAATGGTCCGGAAATGAATAATATGTAAAGTAAAATCCCCCTTGCTATCCAAACCTCAAAGTAATAACTGTATACAATTTTGCTCTGTGTTTATTCAACATCCCTTTTTTACTGAGGTTAAATGCTCAACAATGAAATGTTTCCTACCAAAAACTTATACAACATATATGAGTTAAGCAAAGCCAACATTTATGAACCCATTCTCCAGTTTAAGAAATAGAATGTTTCCATTGCCAAGCTGTGTGCTGCTTCCTGATGCAGTTGTGTAACTGTATAGAAATTACTTCATGCCTTTTGTATTTGTTTTACCTGATTTTTTCAACCAGCATTGTTTTGAAATCCATCCATATTGTTATGAGATGTTGTAATTAGTAAATGGTTAGAATGTATCATACCTCTAGGGGGTTTCCCAGGTGGCTCAGTGGTAAAGAATCTGCCTGCCAAGCAGATGTGGGTTCCATCCTTGGGTGAGGGAAATCCCCAGGAGAAGTAAATGGCAACCCATTCTAGTATTCTTGCCTGGGAGATCCCATAGACAGAGGCACCTGGCAGTCCCTGGGGTCACAAGAGAATCGGACACAACTTAGCAATTAAACATACACACATTATACTTTTTTCCTTTCCCCCTCTCAGGGGACATTGTGTAATTCAGGAAGCATCAGATTTGGCTGCTACACATCAGGTGTATATGTGGGTGCACTTGCACAAGAGGTTGAATTCCTGGAATATATGGTAAAGACCTGTTCAGTTTTACAATGTGATGCCAAATCGTAAAGGCATTTTTCATTCCTACTGGCAGTTTATACTTCTGCCGGCAGTATATCAGAGTTCCTATTGCTCCAAATACTTGCCAACATCTGATAACATCAGAAAATTTAATTTTTGTGTGTGTGTAGCATGTTGAAATAGTGTTTCATTATGATTTTGCATTTCTCCGGTTAGAGAAATGAAACATCTTTTCAAAAGTTTTTTAATTTTTCTGGTGAAATATATCTTCATTTTCTTATTGGATTGTTTGTCTTGCTTATCTACATTCTTTACATATGTTTGACCACTATGCCTTTTTTAACTTGCAAAAGTGTGGCAAATAGCTCTGTTTGAGGATGGCAGGAATGACAAATGCTTACTGAACTGAGAAGGCATCTTGAGACTGAAAAAGCGAGGCAGGGAGGTTCGTATAATCGGTGGGTCAGTTTATCATAAGGTGACTTACAGGCTGGGATCAGACAGACAGCCATCAGGAAGCATTAGCGGCTGTACTTCACACTGCCAAGGGGCCACTGGGACAGTTTTATAGTTAACCTAGAGTGTGAAGGTATGTGGGCTTCCCTGGTAGCTCAGCTGGTAAAGAACCCGCCTGCAATGCAGGGGACCCTGGTTCAATTCGTGGGTTGGGAAATTTCCCTGGAAAAGGGATAGGCTACCCACTCGAGTATTCTTGGGCCTCCCTGGTGGCTCAGACAGTGAAGAATCTGCCCACAATGCTGGAGACCTGGGTTTGATCCCTGGATTGGGAAGATCTCCTGAAGAAGGGGATGGCTACCCACTCCAGTAGTCTTGCCAGGAGAATCCCTATGGACAGAGGAGCCTGGTGGGCTTCAGTCCATGGGGTCACAAAGAGGACACAACTGAGCAATTAAGCACAGCACAGCAGCATATGAAGGTAGAAGGTATGTGTGTAAAAGCAGGAAATGCGTCTTCCTAAGTCAAGATTTATGAATGGCTAATTGGTCTTGTGGTGGCTGGGACTGTGTCAGCTGAGGTTTTCATCCTTGTTTAAGGGGACTAACAGTTTAGGGGTCATCTGATCCTACTGATTATTAAACAGTATCTATTAACTGCTGAGCCCTTGACAACAGAGAGCGATTTACCCCATACAGTCCTGGGTAGGGTCGGCAGAAAGACTGGAGGAACTATGTAGGCCCAAGATGATGTCACTTAAGATATCAGCTGTACAAGCTAGGTTGTGAGCTGTTTTTGTCACTCTTATTGTGTCTTTCTGAAAAAATTATCTTCAGAGCTTCCCTGGTGGCTCAGTGGTAAAGAATTCGCCTGCAAGTGCAGGAGACACAGGTTCAGTCCCTGATCCAGGAAGATCCCAAATGCTGTAGAGCAGCTAAGCCTGTGCACCACAGCTTTTGAGCCTGTGCCCAAGAGCCGGTGAACTCAACCACTGAGCCTGTGTGCCACAATTGTTGAAGCGCATGCACCCTGTGCTCAGCAACAGGAGAAGACTCTGCAGTGACATGCCTCTGGACCACAACTAGAAAGTAGCCCCTACTTGATGCAACTAGAGAAAAGCCCAAATAGCAAGAAGACCCAGCGCAGCCTAAAATAAAATTATCTTCAGCAGCAGACACAATAAAATTATGAATCCAACTGTACAATTACAGAACTTCAAAGGAAAGGTATCTTTTGGCAAACAAATTTGTAATGTTATCTTGTCTTGATACTTTTGTTTATTATCAGTGCTTTTTAGTCTTCTGTAAGAAAGCCTTCCCAACCCTAAGGTCATAAAAATATTCTCTCTCCTATATTTTCTCCTTAAAGATCTATAGTTTGGCTTTTTTGTATTTAAGTCTTTATTCCAAGAACTTTTTTCCATGCATGGCGTGAGGCAGGAAACTGATTTCACTTTTTTCCCATGTCAGTAACCAGTTGTCCCATGTCCATATGTTGGACTTCCCCCCACCCCCCAATGAAATGCAGCTATCTTACATATGCATGGACACCTCGGTTTATTTCTTGGCTCTCTTTTCCATTTCATTGATCTGTTTGTCTGTTCCTGTGATGTAATACCTATCTTAACAACCATACTTTTGTAACAACTCTTAATATTTAGTAGGGTAAGTCCTTTCATGTTGTTTTTCAGAAGTGTCTTGGCTATTCTTGGATATCTGCTTCCATATAAAATTCTTTTAAAAAAGTTTCTGCTGGAATTTGGTTACAACTGCTCAGTATTTTCTAAGATTATTATTTTCTAGTTGCTGCTTATGTATGGAAACACAGTTGACTTGTTTATTGATTTTGTATCTGGTAACCTGGGTAAATTACTTTATTAATTTCAATAATTTATTTGTAGATTTTGGTGGGGGTGGTGCTGGGTAGACACAAATATTGCCTGCAAATAATGAAAATCTTTTTCTCCCTTTCCAATCTTTATATCTTTTTATTTTCTCTTGTTTCTCTGTTCTTGGTCAGGTTTTTCAGTACATACAGTGCTGACGAGAAGTGGTGATAGGCATACTTATTTTGTTCATAATTATAAAGGGAATATGTTCATATTTCAACATGCAGTATTAGCTGTAGATATGCCCTTTATTTTGTTAATGAAGTTCCTTGCCATTTCTAGAAGGATGGGGTTTTGTTTATTTGTTTATGTAGTTATCTGTTTTTTTAAGACAAAAAGAAATCTTGAAAAATTCATTTTTCTTCATCTTGTTTTTAATTCATTTTTCTTCTTTAATACAGTGGGTTGGTGATTACAGATTTTTCTGTGCTAATTAACTCAGATTCCTAGAAAATATTCAGATGTATCGGGATGATTATGTTGTTATAATATTGGTTGTGGTATGCTGATACTTTGTTTAAAAACTGCCCTGTAGTTTTCCTCTCTTGCAATTTCCTTTTCTGGTTTTGAAATTAAAGTTATTCTAGCCTCTTACAATGAATTTAAGAGTCTTTTAGTCCTTTTCTTTAAGATTGAAATAAGTCATTCCTTGAGTATTTGTTACAATTTACATGCAAAACTATCTAGACCTGCCCTTTGATGTGAGGTAAGATTTTAAATCTGGAAAAAACTCTGATGCTGGGAGGGATTGGGGACAGGAGGAGAAGGGGACAACAGAGGATGAGATGGTTGGATGGCATCACCGACTCCATGGACATGAGTTTGGGTGAACTCCGGGAGTTGATGATGGACAAGGAGGCCTGGCGTGCTGCAATTCATGGGGTCGCAAAGAGTTGGTTACGACTGAGCGACTGAACTGAACTGAAGATTTTAAATTACTAGTTTAATTTCTGTAATGATTATTGTGGTATTTATCAGATTTTCTCTTCTTAATTAAGTTTTGATGAATTTTTCTGGAAAATTGTTCATTTTATATACTTTAAATATATAGGCATAAAGTTCTAATTTTTGCTCTCTGTATAGCTATGTGGGCTTCCCAGGTGGTGCTTTTGGTAAACAATTTTGTAATGTTATTTTCTTGTCTTGATCCTTCTGTTTATTATCAGTGCTTTGTAGTCTTCTGTAAGAAAGCCTTCCCAACCCTAAGGTCATAAAGATACTCTCCTATATTTTCTCCTTAAAGTCGATAGTTTGGCTTTTTTGTATTTAAGTCTTTATTCTACCAGGAATAAAGTCGCCTGCAGTGCAGGAGACTTCAGAGACTCAAGTTTGATTCCTGGGTTGGGAAGATCTCTTGGAGAAGGGCATGGCAACTCACACTGGTATTCTTGCCTGGAATATCCAACAGGTAACACTGGAACCATGATAATTCTCTTATATATAAACAGCATAAGACTAGATTTTGGTGAATTTTTATTTTGAAGTCTGATAGTATATACCTTTTAACTGGAGAGGTCAATCCATTTGCAATCACAGTAAGTCACCTACATCTAAATCTTTAGGTTGTGAACTTTCAAAGATGTAAACATCAACGTCAGGTGAGATTGAAATTGTAGCTTGCACCACATCTGTTGCTGATGAGTCTTCAGCGCTACCATCTCCCACCTCCTCTCCTTCCTCCAGTCAGTAACTCTTGCCTATTCACTTGATGCCAGCCCTTGTATGACAGTTGTTGAGCTGTCATACTGTACTTTTCAAGGTACTGCACCATAAGATTAAAAATGTTTTATTTTTGTTTTTGTTTTTTATGTATTATTTTTGTGAGAAGTTTTAAAAACTTATAGTACAGTCCTATATAGGCCACTGTGATAGTTGGGTGAAAACTGAAAGTGAGAGTTGCTTGGTTGTGTCCAACTCTTTGCGACCCCATGGACTATACAAACCCATGAAATTCTCCAGTGGGTAGGTAGCCTTTCTCTTCTCCAGGGGATCTTCCCAACCCAGCGATTGAACCCAGGTCTCCCGCATTGCAGGCAGATTCTTTACCAGCTGGGCCACAGGGGAAGCCCAAGAATACTGGAGTGGGTAGCCTATTATCCCTTCTTCAAGGGATGTTCCCGACCCAGGAATCAAACCGGGGTCTCCTGCATTATAGGTGGATTCTTTACCAACTGAGCTACCTTTAACAAGGGAAGACTAATTCTGTTGGACTTATAAACAAGTAGGACTTAACAAACGCTCTCGGACTGGAACTTTGGTAAGTAGGGGACTTACTGTATGTTGTGCTTAGTCAGTCAGTCATGGTCAGTTGTGTCCAACTCTTTGCAACCTCATGGGCTAGCCCACCAGGCTCCTCTGTCCATGGGGATTCCTCAGACAAGAATACTGGAGTAGGTTGCCATGCCCTCCTCCAGGAGATCTTCCCACCCCAGGGGTTGAACCCAGGTCTCCCACACTGTGAGTGGATTCTTTACCATCTGAGCCACCTGGGAGGCCCAAGAATACTAGAGTGGGTAGCCTATCCCTTCTCTAGGGGATCTTCCCAACCCAGGAATCGTCTGTTGCATTGCAGGTGGATTCTTTACCAGCTGATCTCTGTTGGACTTATGAACAAGTAGGACTTACAGACACTCTCAAACTGGAACTCTTTTATATATAGGGGACTTACTGTATATTAACTGATAAAATTGACCTTATTTCTGCCATCTCATTTTTTGTTACCTTCTATTTGTCATACTTTCAATTAAATGTTTTCTTCCATTTTTTTCCTCTGTGATTTCAAAGATACACATTGGTTTTTATTGGTTAGTCTTGAAATCTGAATGCATGCTTGAGGAAGTTGAAGTTAATTAACATCTTCAGTTCAGTTCAGTCGCTCAGTCGTGTCCGACTCTTTGCGACCCCATGAATTGCAGCACGCCAGGACTCCCTGTCCATCACCAACTCCCGGAGTTCACTCAAGACTCATGTCCTTCGAGTCAGTGATGCCATCCAGTCATCTCATCCTCTGTCGTCCCCTTCTCCTCCTGCCTTCAAGCCCTCCCAGCATCAGAGTCTTTTCCAATGAGTCAACTCTTCGCATGAGGTGGCCAAAGTACTGGAGTTTCAGCTTTAGCATCATTCCTTCCAAAGAAATCCCAGGGCTGATCTCCTTCAGAGTGGACTGGTTGGATATCCTTGCAGTCCAAGGGACTCTCAAGACTCTTCTCCAACACCACAGTTCAAAAACATCAATTCTTCAGCACTCAGCCTTCTTCACAGTCTAACTCTCACATCCATACATAACCACAGGAAAAACCATAGCCTTGATTAGACGGACCTTTGTTGGCAAAGTAATGTCTCTGCTTTTGAATGTGCTATCTAGGTTGGTCATAACTTTTCTTCCAAGGAGTAAGCGTCTTTTAATTTCATGGCTGCAATCACCATCTGCAGTGATTTTTGAGCCCCCCAAAATTAATATTTTCATGTTCCTCCTAAACAGTACAAACCTTAAAAATGCTTTGAATTCATTCACCCTCCTACTCTGTTGTTCAGCCTTTTAGGGTTGTGTGTGTGTGTGTATGTTTTCTTGTGTATATGTTAGGGTGGAATTATGTAGTAACACAAATCAACATATTACATTTTTATATAGTCAATGTTTAAAACTTCCATTTTTCTCTTTTTATTTCACACTTTTACTTCTTGAATCAGTTTCTTACAGTACATTGTTTAGATGTTCCCTTTGGTGATGGTCTTGTGATAAAGTTTCTCAGTGCTTTTTTTTTTTTAAACATGTATTTTATTTTTAATCTGAAAATATGGTTTATTTCTCTTATTCTTGGAAGGTAGTTTCAATAAACGTATCATTGTCTCACAACTCTCTCTCTTCTGGCTTTCTTTATAGCTATTGGGAGGTCTTCTGTCTAATGTTTGTTCCTTCATTAGTAATCTCTCCTTTACCTAGCTACTTTTTATGTCTTCCTTTGATGTTGGCTTCTTCATTGTACTTTGTGTCTAGATGTGCTTTTCTTATTTAATTTTCTGTTTTTTGACTTGAGGCTGTTTCCTACATCTGAACATTCCTGTCTGTTGGGCGTCTCCTGGTCTTTTCATTATTTCCTTCTGGAACTGTGATGAAACAAACATTTGTTAGCCCTCATTTTATCCTCCAAATATTTTAACATTGCTTTTATTATTTTTATCTCCTTTTTGCTATGCTTTTTTCTGTATAATTTCTTCAGAACTTTACTTGGGCCACTAATTCTTTTCAGCTATATCTATTCTGCTATTTAGGGCTTTTATTGAGCTTTAAATTTAAATTTGTGGTTGTTGGGGGTTGGGTTTTTTTGGTTTTTTTTTTTTTTTTTAATTATTGGCCTAGTGAATTTTCAGTCTCTTACTCATTTGTCTCTTTGGCTTCGTTTTTATTTCCTTAAACATATTAGTTATTTTAATTTTGATTTCAGTATATAGATCTTTATGGTCCTAGCTCTGTTGTTTGTCCATCTTGCATATGATAGCTTGTTTCCTTGAATGTTTTATTGGTATTCCCTCTTTGAGACTTCCAGAAGACATGAGTTGAAAAACTTTGTCCTCAGAGGATTTGCTTCTGCCATGTGTCTGAAAGCACTTCAGCTTCAGACTTTAATCCACTTTATAGAAAGATGCTCCCCTGAGGGTCTTTGAACCCTGCACATAGTGTGTAATCTGACGTAAACACAGATATGGTCAACCAGTGGCTTCAAAATATCAAGAAGGGCTTCCTTTTTAACATCGTTACACAGAACAAAGGTGTTCATTAACTAGAGTTTGTCTTTCAGTCCCTTGCTCTTTGGACCAGCAACGGGAGCTTCACCTTGGAACTTGTTAAAATGCAGAATCTTAGGTCATACCAAACCTATTAAGAATCTGCATTTTAATAAGATCTTCCCCAAGTAGTTATATGCACGTTTAAAAATCTTCCAAATCACTCTCTTTACTCAGTGCATGACCCTTCCTGGGTTCTGGCCTCTAGTAGCTATTTGTTTTCCTTGGGTTCAAAAGACTGCTCTCCCTGCTGTCCTGAGACCTCTGTACACTAAACTCTAGGTGAGAAAGACCCAGGTTATATACCAGCTTAACTGTTTATCTTACAGGAATGCTTTGATACTCTTATCATTATTTCCTTTCTTAACATTTCTTTCTCTGATTTAGAAAGGGTGTGTGTGTGTGTGTGTGTGTGTGTGTGTGTGTGTGTGTGTATTTTTTTTTACCTTTTTGGATGAGTTTGGCTGTAGAGCTTGGGCATCTCTATCAAACAGAAATTTTGAAAAGTTATTTTTGTTTTTTTAGTGACAGTTTACTCTTCTTCCTTTGCTTTTATTAGTTCTCTTAGAAAGTCATTCTTCTTGCCTGTAATGTTCTAATAGACACAATTGTATATAGGCTTTGGAAAAGGCCAAAGCATCCCTTGAAAAAGAAGATGTGAGCTTTATGGTGAATTTCCTCTTTTCTGTAAAGGAGCCCAGTGTCCTGTCTAATCATGTATTGTGCAAAAATGAGAAAAATTCTTTTCCTCCGCATTTTGTCACACATCTACCTGATACAAAAATAGTTCTATTTATGGTTCTGTGGTCTCAGAGCACCTTGAGAAATCTGATCTTTTGGCTTTTCCTTGTAACCCTTACAGGCGGGTCACTGCACTGTCCACATTACAATCTCAGGGAATGGAAAAAGAAATCCAGGGCAATTGATTTGTTGGGAAATTGAGGTGGCCTAAAATTTGCATATGTTTTTCCTAACCCAGCCCACTGGCCACAACTTGGACATGTGGCTGCTTGGCTTCAGGGAAGACTGGGATATGTGATCCCTAAGGGAGTGGCCTGTTGCTCAGCTTGATCACAGACAGTGGGAGTGGGCGTTCTGGAACTCACTGGAAGAGGGGAAAGCAGCTCAGCTGCTGGACACACTGCGCAGTCTCTACCACATCTGCCCAGTGTCACTTTTCCAGAAAATGATCACGTTCATGCTAAACAGAATTATTATAATTCACAATTATACTCATAAAAATAAGTTGACATTTTTTCCAGCTCCTAACACAGTGCCTGGCACATTGGCACCTAATACATAATATTACTTTTATTATTTACTGTCATATATTTGCGTCATTTAAGAAGCAAAATTTTAGCTTCAGATTTTGTCTATGTTATACCTGATAGCCAGGGATTTTGTGCCATTTTTATTTTGCATAAATGCTTATGAATTTCTAGAAAATTTGAAACATACCATACACTTACCAAAAACAAGACCTGGAGCTGACTGTGGTTCAGTTCATGAGCTCCTTATTGCAAAGTGTGTTAAGTCACTCAGTTGTGTCCAAATCTTTGTGACCCCATGGACTGTAGTACACCAGGCTCTTCTGTCCATGGAATTCTCCAGACAAAAATATTGGAGTGGGTTGCCATTTCCTTCCCTACCTTAATGCAAAATTCAGGCTTTAATTGAAGAAAGTAGGGAAAACCACTAGACCATTCAGATGACCTAAATAAAATCCCTTATGCTTATACAGTGGAGGTGACAATTAGGCTCAAGAGATTAGATCTTGAGGTAGACCCATTGCCTTCAGAACTGTGAACAGAGGTTTGTAACATTGTACAAGAGGCAGTGAACAAAACCATCCCAAGAAAAAGAAATGCAGGAATGCAAAGTGGTTGTCTGAGGAGGCTTTACAAATAGCTGCAGAAAGGAGAAGTGAAAGGCAAGGGAAAGATACATCCAATTGAATGCACAGTTCCAGAGAATAGCAAGGATAATGCAAATAGAGGAAAACCATAGAATAGGAAAGACTAGAGATCTATTCAGGAAAATTAGAGATACCAAGGGAACATTTCTTACATAGATGGAAGTGATGAAAGAAATGGTAAAGAACTATTAATAACAGAAGCAGAAGAGATTAAGAAGTGATGGAGAGAATACACAGAAGAGCTATATAAGAAAGGTATTAATGACCCAGATAACAATATGGTAGAGTCACTCACCTAGAGCCAGGCATTCTGGAGTGTGAAATCAAGTGGCCCTTAGGAAGCATCACTACAAACAAGCTAATGGAGGTGACACAATTCCAGCTGAGCTATTTAAAATCCTAGAAGATGATGCTGTAAACGTGCTGCACTCAATATCCCAGCAAATTTGGAAAACTCAGCAGTGGCTACAGGACTGGAAAAGGTCAGTTTTCATTCCAATCCCAAAGAAGGGCAATGCCAAAGAATGCTCAAACTACCATATGATTGCACTGATTTTACATGCTAGCAAGGTAATGCTCAAAATCCTTCAAGGTAGGCTTCAGCAGTACATAAACCAAGAAACTCCAGATGTAAAAGCTGAGTTTTGAAGAAGCAGAGGAACAACAGATCAAATTGCCAACATTTGTTAAATCATGGAAAAAGCAAGGGAGTTCCAGAAAAAACATCTACTTATGCTTCATTGACTACACTAAAGCCTGTGACTGTGGATCACAACAAACTGTGAGGAATTCTTAAAGAATTCCTAGTAATACCAGACTGAAAACCACAATCACAGAAAACTAACCAATCTAATCATGTGGACCACAGCCTTGTCTAACTCAGTGAAACTATGGCCATGCCGTGTAGGGCCACCCAGGACAGACGGGTCATGGTGGAGAGTTCTGACAAAATGTGGTCCACTGGACAAGAGAATGGCAGACCACTTCAGTATTTTTGCCTTGAGAATCCCATCCATGAACAGAATGGAAAGGAAAAAAGATAGGACACTGAAAGATGAACTCCCCAGGTTGGTAGGTGCCCAATATGCTATGGGAGATCAGTGGAGAGGTAACTCCAGAAAGAATGACGAGATGGAGCCAAAGCAAAGACAATACCCAGTTGTGGATGTCACTGGTGATGGAAACAAGGTCTGATGCTGTAAAGATTAATATTGCATAGGAACCTGGAATGTTAGGTCCGTGAATCAAGGCAAATTGGAAGTGGTCAAACAGGAGATGGCAAGAGTGAACATTAACATTTTAGGAATCAGTGGACTAAAATGGGCTGGAATGGGTGAATTTAACTCAGATGACCTGAGTTAAATTATATCTACTACTGTGGGCAAGAATCCCTTAGAAGAAATGGAGTAGCCATCATAGTCAACAAAAGAGTCCAAAATGCAGTACTTGGACACAGTCTCAAAAATGACAGAATGACCTTGGTTCTTTTCCAAGGCACACCATTCAGTATCACGGTAATCCAAGTCTATGCCCCAACGAGTAACACTGAAGAAGCTGAAGTTGAACAGTTCTATAAGGACCTACAAGACCTACTAGAACTAACACCCATAAAAGATGACCTTTTCATTATAGGGGACTGGAATGCAAAAGTAGGAAGTCAAGAAACACCTGGAGTAACAGGCAACTTTGGCCTTGGAGTACAGAGTGAAGCAGGGCAAAGGCTAATAGAGTTTTGCCCAAAAAATGCACTGGTCATAGCAAACACCCTCTTCCAACAACACAAGAGAAGACTGTACACATGGACATCACCAGATGGTCAACACCAAAATCAGATTAATTATATTTTTTGCAGCCAAAGGTGGAGAAGCTCTATACAGTCAGCAAAAACACGACCGGGAGCTGACTGTAACTCAGATCGTGAACTCCTTATTGCCAACATCAGACTGAAATTGAAGAAAGTGGGGGAAACCACTAGACCATTCAGGTATGACCTAAATCAAATCCCTTATGATTATACAGTGGAAGTAAGAAATAGATTTAAGGGACTAGATCTGACAGACACAGTGCCTGATGAACTGTGGATGGAGGTTCATGACATTGTACAGGAGACAAGGATCAAGACCATCACCAAGAAAAAGAAATGCAAAAAAGCAAAATGGCTGTCTGAGGAGGCCTTACAAATAGCTGTGAAAAGAAGAGAAGCCAAAAGCAAAGGAGAAAAGGAAAGACATGCCCATCTGAATGCAGAGTTCCAAAGAATAGCAAGGAGAGATAAGAAAGCCTTCCTCAGTGATCAATGCAAAGAAATAGAGGAAAACAACAGATTAGGAAAGACTAGAGATCTCTTCAAGAAAATTAGAGATACCAAGGGAACATTTCATGCAAAGATGGGCTCAATAAAGGACAGAAATGGTCTGGACCTAACAGAAGCAGAAGATATTAAGAAGAAGTAAGAAGAAGTTGCAAGAATACACAGAAGAACTATACAAAAAAGATCTTCATGACTCAATTAATCATGATGGTGTGATCACTCACCTAGAGCCAGACATCCTGGAACACGAAGTCAAGTGGGCCTTAGGAAGCATCACTATGAACAAAGCTGGTGGAGGTGAAGGAATTCCAGTTGAGCTAATTCAAATCCTAAAAGATGATGCTGTGGAAGTGCTACACTCAATATGCCAGCAAATTTGGAAAACTCAGCAGTGGCCACAGGACTGGAAAAGGTCAGTTTTCATTCCAATCCCAAATAAAGGAAATGCCAAAGAATGCTCAAACTACTGTACAGTTTCACTCATCTCACATGCTAGTAAAGTAATGCTCAAAATTCTCCAAGCCAGGCTTCAGGAATACGTGAACCGTAAACTTCCAGATGTTCAAGCTGGTTTTAGAAAAGGCAGAGGAACCAGAGATCAAATTGCCAACATCCATTGGATCATCAAAAAAGAGAGTTCCAGAACACTTCTGCTTTATTGACTGTTCCAATGCCTTTGACTGTGTGGATCACAATAAACTGTGGAAAATTCTGAAAGAGATGGGAATACCAGACCACCTGACCTGCCTCTTGAGAAATCTGTATGCAGGTCAGGCAGCAACAGTTAAAACTGGAGCTAGAAAGCAGACTGGTTCCAAATAGGAAAAGGAGTACCTCAGAGCTGTATATTGTCAACCTGCTTATTTAACTTCTCTGCAGAGTACATCATGAGAAACGCTGGGCTGGATGAAACAAGCTGGAATCAAGATTGCTGGGAGAAATATCAATAACTTCAGATATGCAGATGACACCACCCTTACGGCAGAAAGTGAGGAACTAAAGAGCCTCTTGATGAAAGAGGAAAAGGGAAAAGTTGGCTTAAAGCTCAACATTCAGAAAACTAAGATCACAGCATCTAGTCTATCATTCATGGGAAATAGATGGGGAAACAGTAGCAGACTTTATTTTGGGGAGCTCCAATATCACTGCATATGGTCACTGCAGCCATGAAATTAAAAGACACTTAACTCCTTTAAAGAAAAGTTATGACCAATCTAGACAGCATATTAAAAAGTAGAGACATTACTTTGCCAACAAATGTCCATCTAGTCAAGGCTATGGTTTTTCCAGTAGTCATGTATGGATGTGAGAGTTGGACTATAAAGAAAACTGAGCGCTGAAGAATTGATGCTTTTGAACTGTTGTGTTGGAGAAGACTCTTGAGAGCCCTTTGGACTGCATGGAGAGCCAACCAGTCCATTCTAGAGGAAATCAGTTCTTAATATTCATCAGAAGGACTGATGCTGAAGCTGAAACTCCAATATTTTGTCCACCTGATGTGAAGAGCTGATTCATTTGAAAAGACCATGATGCTGGGAAAGACTGAAGGCAGGAGGAGAAGGGTATAACAGAGGATGAGGTGGTTGGATAGCATCACCAACTCAATGGACATGAGTTTGAGTAAATACCGGGAGTTGGTGATGGACAGGGAGGCTTGGCCTTCTGCAGTCCGTGGGGTTGTAAAGAGTCAGACAAGACTCCATCATAACTGTCTCCTCAGAGAGCAATATGCAGGTAAAGAAGCAATAGTTAGGACCAGACATGCAACAATGGACTAGTTCAAAATCAGGAATGAAGTACGTCAAGGCTATATATTGTCACTCTGCTTATTTAACTTACATGCCGATTACATCATGTGAAATGCTGGATTGACTAACAAGTCATAAGCTGGAATCAAGGTTGCTGGGAGAAATGTAAACAACCTCAGATATGCAGATAATGCCATTCTAATGGTAGAAAACGAAGAGAAACCTAAGAGCCTCTTGATGAGGGTGGAAGAGGAGAGTGAAAAAGCTGGCTTAAAACTCAACATTGAAAAAAATAAGATCATGGCATCCAGTCCCATCATTTCATAGCAAATAAATGAAGAAAAAGTGCAAACAGTGACAGATTTTAGTTTCTTGGCTTCCACGATCACTGCACACACAAAATTAAAGGCACTTGCTCCTTGGAAGAAAAGCTATGACAAACCTGGACAGCGTATTAAAAAGTGGGAACATCACTTTGCCAACAGAGGCGTGTATAGTCAGAGTTACAGTTTTCCATTAGTCATGTATGGATGTGAGAGTTGGACCATAAAGAAGGCTGAGCTCCAAAGAATTAGTGCTTGCAAATCGTGGTGCTGGAGGACTCTTGAGAGTTCCTTGCCCTGCAAGAAGATCAAACCAGTCCATCCTAAAAGAAATCAACCCTGAATACTCATTGGAAGGACTTCTATGTCTGAAGGTGTATTCCTGATGTTTCCACAGATAGAGATATATTCCACGTCCACCTACCCCTCCACCATCTTATTCTCACTATATTTATTTTCTTACTCATTGAATTTTATGGGCCCTCTCATTTTAATTTTAATTTGCATTACAGTTGGTCATTCAAAGAGTCAGCAATGTTGTCAGTCACTGAGATCCATGGAGTGGATGTGCAGAGTATATTATTTTGAAATTGTTAATGTAGTTTGTTATGTTAACTTTTTGTAATCTTACAAACAAGTCATGTAAATTCCAAATTGGCTGTGGAAGGTATATATGTATACACAAACACACACACACACATACATACATACATACAGGTACTTGTATGTGTTTATATTTGTGTGTGTGTGTGTATATATATGTATATAATTTTTTAAAGCAGGGGTAGGATGATGTAGTGTTTTTTAGAAAATGAATAAAATGTGTAATGAAAGAAAATTCTAATTATATGTAATACTACCAGGAGCTTCTAGATAATTCTATAATAATAATAAATACAATTTGTCACTATGCTAGGTGCTTTGAATGAATTGCCCTATTTAGTCATCTCATGAGATAGGTACTATTATCTTCAATTTAGAGAGGGAAGAGATGGATTTTAAAAGGGAAAATAACTTGACAAGGATCAAACAACTAGTAAGCAGTTGTTTTAGTTTCATATTACTGGTATAATGAAATACCACACACTCAGTGGCTTAAAAACCCTTACAGTTCTGGAGGTGAGGAATCTGAAATGACCCTCTCTGTGTGGAAACCAAGGTGATAGTGTTGTGTTTTTTCTGGAGGCTCCTGGGGAAAATCCGTTTCCTCCCTCTTGCAACTCCCAGAGGCTGCCCAATTGCCTTGTCTTGATGGCCCTTTCCTCCCATCATTGGAGTCAGCAACATCGTCAGGTCTGTCTCCCACTGCCCCCTCTCTGGTTCTCTTTTCTAATTCTCTCTTCCCCTTTTAAGGACCCTTGTGATTAAAATAGACCCACTCAGATCATTCAGGACAGTCTCTCTAGATCAGGGTCATCTGATTAGCAACCTCAGTTCCATCTGCTACTTAATTCTCTTCCACCATCTGACCTAACCCACACAAAGATTCTGAATATTAGATTCTCACCCTATTTCAGGGCCATTAAAATGCTGCCACAGCGGTGTGACTGGAACTAGTACCCACCTCTGTTTCTAAACCCATTCCTTCACATACTTGAACCGCCCCCCCATTCCCAGAGGTTGTTTTCCAGAGTGGTTTTGCCTTTATTGAACATTATCTCAGTAAGGGTTGGATAACTTTCATAATACTGAAAAATTTGTTGCTGTGGGTCAGTCGCTCAGTCATGTCCATCTCTTTACAATCTATGGACTACAGCATGCCAGGCCTCCCTGTCCATTACCAACTCCCGGAGTTTACTCAAACTCATGTCCATTGAGTTGGTGATGCCATCCAACCATCTCATCCTCTGTCGTCCCTTATCCTCCCGCCTTCAGTCTTTCCCAGCATCAGGGTCTTTTCCAGTGCTTCAGTTCCTCCCATCAGGTGGCCAAACTATTGGACTTTCAGCTTCAGCATCAGTCCTTCCAATGAATATTCTGAAAACTTACCTTTCTCTCATTGTAACATAGAAAGTGATCACACTTATACATTGCAGGTGCCCAGTGGGCTTTCCTGGTTGCTCAGTGGTAAACAATCTACCTGCCAATGCAGGAGACATGGGTTTGATCCCTGAGCTGGGAAGATCCTCTGGAGAAGGGAATGGCAACCCACTCCAGTATTCTTGCCTGGAGAATCCCATGGACATAGGAGCCTAGCAGGCTGCACTCTATGGGTCCCAAAAGAGTCAGAGATGACTTAATGACTAAAGCAACAGCAACAACAGGTGCCTGGTACATTTAAAAATGTTTAATTGACAGAAAAAGAGGACCGGTATTAGAATTTAAGAGTCCTAAATACAATTCCTTGTGATGTCTTGAAATTTAAATACTAAGTATTATCATTTAAAAGTTCCTACTACTTAGTTACTCTTAGTGACCTGAATCTTGGTATTTGGGGCATTGTTTCAAATTATTTTATATATGTTTTTACAGTTTTGATAATGATTAGTTTATTTCACAGCTCTTCTTTTCAAATTGATAGCATTGGTTGCCTCCAAAGAAGGGAACTGGCTGTCTGAAAGATAGGGGCAAAAGGAAGAATTATCACTATATTTCCTTTTATACTTTTAAATTTTGATAAATGTGAATGTATAAGGTTAAAACAAGTAATTAAAAGTATTAAATTTTGGAGTAGAATAAATGAACAGCTTCTGTTTTTTCACTCTCTTCACTCTGCCAGGATCACCCCTTCTGTATAATTCTTTGAGGAAAGTAAGTTCTCAAGGAGGAAAACCTGAACCTAGCAAACAACCTCTTAAGAAGCCAAAGTTACCAGAAGGTCGTTTTGATGCACCAGAAGATTCCAGTTTAGAGAAGGAACCACTGACAAGTGAGTATAGTTAAACTCCTCTCTTAATTTTTGAGGTCTCAAAGAAAGTGTTTCTGTTACTGAGAAAAAAAGATGCATATTATTGTTTATAATTCTTCATTAACAGTAATAAAGAATATTTCAACAATGAATAAAGTTGCTATATTGACCATCAATATGTATCGGCTTTAAAAACAGTTTTACAGGCCCTTGGCAGTGATTATGTTTGCTCATATATTCAATTGAATTATTCACATGAAAAACTATGTAAGTTAAGACCTACTTTGATGCAAATAACAGAAACCTACTTAAACAGCCTTAACAGAAGATAGGGTGTGTTGTTAGTAAGGTGCAGGGAACACGTTAGGCTCAAGGGCAGTAGTGCTGCTGGCCATTGGAGGAAGACTGGGACCTCAGGACTAAGCACTATGGAAACCAGATAGTCTCCCTCCTTCTCTTGTCTCTGGTCGGTACTGAGCTGTTTTCTGTCTCCATACTCCCTTCTGAGTCCACTGGGCAGAAGGTAATTGCTCCCAGCAGCTACTCAGTTCAAAAGAATAACCAAACTGAGAATACAGTTTCTTAGTTTCAGATTTCTTAAGAAAGCTCACTGGCCCAGCTTGCATCTGGTGTCCACAGCTAAGTCAGCCAGTGGCCAAGGGGCCTAAGTCACAGGTGAAAGAGGTTGTTCTCACTGTAACCGTGTGATTTGGGGAAAGAAGGGGAAGTTTGGAGAATAAAGAGGTTTTCTGGAGAGGAAGGATGATAGACCAAACATTATTTTGTATTCAGTATGTACAAATTTTGGCTCATGTCTTAAAGCTCTGGTTTTTTTAAAGTACGGCTTTGTTTTCATGCTGTACCCTTTTGTATCTTTGAATTGTGGGAAATGTGCAAATATTAGCTATTCAAAAAGTAGTATTTCATACAGCATAAATGTAAACATGCCACTTTTTAACTTTGGCAAGGTTGCCCTCCTTGTGTGATTTTTCCAGTTTCATGAGTGGTAACCCATCTATACAGTGAAGCATCCTAGGTGAGAATATACCAATAGAGGATACAGGGACCTGTGTCTGGAATTCTTTCTAGAATATAAAACTTCGGGGTTTTGCTCACTCATGAAATATTTCAGTTATGTCACTGTATCAAGCCCAGTCTAATAAGCAGATCAACCAGCCAAGATGATGGAGACTTCTAAAAGTTGTTATAATCGAGGTAAAATATTCCTTTGAAGGTTTTAGCTAAGCACAAAAATCTGAGAGGAAAGATTTCCTTATAGTGTGTCACACAAAAGCAGCAGTCTCAGAAATAGACCCTCACATATATGCTTAAGTAATTCTTGACAAGTGTGCTGAGACCATTCAGTGGGGAAAAGAACAGTCTTTTCAACAAGCGGTACTTTGAAAACTGAATATCCACATGCAAAAGAATGAAATTGGACCCCTTACCTTATACTATATTCAGAATAACTGTAAGTACATTAAAGACCTAAACTTAAGAGGCAAAACTGTAAACTCTTGGAAGAAAATTGGAGAAAATCTTTATGTCCTTGGATTTGACAATGATTTCGTGCATGTGATAACAGAAGCACAACCAACAAACATAAAAATACATGAATAAGACATCAAAAGTAAGAAATTTTGTTTATCCAAGAACATCATCAAGAAAGTGAAAAAAATAACCTATGGAATGGGGGAAAATATTTGTAAATCATATATCTGAAAAGAATTAATTAATATCCAGAATACAAAAAAATTACAACTCAACAACAGAAACAACCCAATTCAAAAATGGGCAAACAACTTGAATAGACATTTCTTTTCTTTTTTTTTTTTAAATTTTTATTTTTACTTTATTTTACTTTACAATACTGTATTGGGTTTGCCATACGTTGACATGAATCCACCACGGGTGTACATGCGTTCCCAAACATGAACCCCCCTCCCACCTCCCTCCCCATAACATCCCTCTGGGTCATCCCCATGCACCAGCCCCAAGCATGCTGTATCCTGCATCAGACATAGACTGGCGATTCGTTTCTTACATGATAGTATACATGTTTCAATGCCATTCTCCCAAATCATCCCACCCTCTCCCTCTTCCTCTTGAGTCCAAAAGTCCACTATACACATCTGTGTCTTTTTTGCTGTCTTGCATACAGGGTCATCATTGCCATCTTTCTAAATTCCATATATATGTGTTAGTATACTATATTGGTGTTTTTCTTTCTGGCTTACTTCACTCTGTATAATCGGCTCCAGTTTCATCCATCTCATCAGAACTGATTCAAATGTATTCTTTTTAACGGCTGAGTAATACTCCATTGTGTATATGTACCACAGCTTTCTTATCCATTCATCTGCTGATGGACATCTAGGTTGTTTCCATGTCCTGGCTATTATAAACAGTGCTGTGATGAACATTGGGGTACATGTGTCTCTTTCAATCGAATAGACATTTCTTCAAAGAAGATATACAAATGACCGACATAGGTTTGAAAAGATGCTCAATGTCACTAAACGTTAAGGAAATACAAATCAAAACCACAACGACACACCATTTCACACCATCTCTGTAGTTTAAGAAAAACTGGAAAATAGTAACTGATGGTGATAGTGTGGAGAAATTGGAACCACACGTTTCTGGTAGGAATGTAAAGTGATACAACTGCTATGGAAAACAGTTTTGCAACTTCCCGAAAAGTATAATACAGAACTACCATGTGACCTTGCAGTTTTACTCCTAGATATAAATCCAAAATAATTAAAAACAGAGACTTAAACAGATATCTGCATCCATGCTGTATTCACAATAGCCAAAAGATAGAAACGGCTTCGACGTCCATCAATGAATAGATGAACAAAGTGTGTTCTGTACATGTAGTGAAGTACTGTTCAGTCCTAAAAAGGAACGGCATTTTGATATAAGCCACAACATGGGTGGACCTTGAAACATTATGCTTAGTGAAACAAGACAGACATGGAAGGACAAATATTATATGATTTCACCTATACTAGGTACCCAGAGTATGCAAATTCATAAATTCAGAAGGTAGATTAGAAGTCATCAAGGTCTAGAGAGAAGGGGGAAGGGAAAGTTTATTTAGTGGGTACATAGTTTATACTGGGTATGATGAAAAGTTTGGACCATGGTGTTATGGTTATACAGCATTGTGAATATTTAATATCACTAAATTGTATCCTTATTAATGGTTAAATGTATAATAGATACAAAGAAGAAAGCGTATTTCAACAGTTAATCATCTGTCTGACATTGCTAGACGTTCATCTTAATTTTTGAGTTACTGAAGTTTATGTTGAAAATACATTACCAAATCCAGTAGATGCTTTGCAGTCTTCATTTTATCTGAACTGTTTACAGCCTTTGACAATAGCAACTACTACTTATGGAAGTCTTCTGTTTTGGTTTCAGTTATGCTGTCTTTAGTTTCTTATTCTACTTCTTTAAACATTTCTTCCTGGTCTCTTTTAAACTCCTATGTATCTGCTCAACTCCCAAATGTATGTATTTGCCAGATCTTGGTCCTGAGCCCTCTAAACATTCCTAGAAGAGCTCATATCTTCCTGAGATTATCTGAAGTATCATGTGTGTTGATGATTACACATTTATACCTTTAGTCACACCTCTCTCCTGAGCTGCTTTGTTTGCATATTCCAGATATATTTCAAATTAATACATCTAAAACTGAACTCATACTCTTCTCAGTGTTCCCTTCCACCAGTCCTGCTCCAGTCCTCTTCCTTCTGGATTCCCAGTATACCCCATCAACCCAGTCACCCAGCCCTGAAATCTGGGGATAATCCTTCACTCCTGCCTCTTCCTGTGGCCTGGATCCAATCACTAACCAAGTCTTTTTGGTTCTACTTTCTTAACATCTCTTAAATTCACCTCCTCTTTTCCATTCTCTTTTTCATTCATTCCCAAGTCATGTCCAAGTTTTTGCAACGCCATGGACTGAAGCATGCCACACATCCCTGTCCTTCACTATCTCCCAGAGTTTGCTCAGTTTCATGTCCATCGAGTCCGTGATGCTATCTGAACATCTCATCCTCTGTCACCCTTCTCTTTGTGCCATCAGTCTTTCCCACCATCAGGGTCTTTTCCAGTGAATCAGCTTTTCTCATCGGGTGGCTGAAGTATTGGAGCTTCAGCTTCAGCATCAGTCCTTCCAATGAATATTCAGGGTTGGTTTCTTTTAGGATTGACTGGTTTTATCTCCTTGGAGTCCAAGGAGTCCATCCTGTTAATAAAGCCTAAATTCTGGCTGTCTCTACTTCTTTTGGTCTCCTAACAGTCTGTCGTCTTCCTTGTTGTCTTCTTTCTAATCTAGTCTCACAGCCTCTAGTACATACTTTGTGGCTAGCCACCCTGTCCGATGCAAAGGTGAATAAGGAAAGGAAAATGAAATATGTAGATTACTATGAACAGGACACTGTGTGGTAACCGACATGAGAGATACACAGAAAAAGGTCAGAGAGAAGTAGACAAAAGAGAGAACATTTGAGCTGTGGTTTAAAGGAACAGTGAAACTGTGATAAGTATATGGAAGTTGTGGGGGAGTGTTTCCAATAAAGAGAAAAAGGAATGATCAGAAAGAAAGGACTGGGAACATGACACTTGAAAGAGGTAGCCAGTGCATAAACTGTGTGTAGTGGATTAATAGAAAATAAAGCTGGAAAAGTAGATTCGGTTCAAATCAGAGAGTACTTAAAGTACATGGGCTTTTTGCAGTTGACAGTGAGGAATACACTGAATGTTACTGGATGGAGATTGTTTTAATCATCTTCTTATAGTATAATCTGCATATAATAATATTTACCCATTTTAAGTGAAACAGTTCATTAAATTTTAACATGATTACAGTTGTGTAACCAACACAAAGAATAACACAGTTCCACCCTTCAAAGACTCCTATGCCTGTTTATACTCAGTCTCATTCTCACATCCCCCTGGCAACCTTTGATCTATGTCACTATAGTTTTGCCTCCTTTTTTTTTAGAATTTTAGCCAAATCATACAGTAGATAGTCTTTTGTGACTGCCTTCTTTCATTTAATATGATTGGGGGTGGTATTCTGTTTTTGAAATACTAATTCAGCTTTCTGTGCAGATTAGGCTGGAGCCATGAGAGTTAGTAACAGAGATGAGTTAAAAATCTATTGTATTCATCTAGAATGAGACTCAGAACATGATTTGGAGTTGATTTCAGACACCTAGCCTCCAGAACTGTAAGAAAATTAATTTCTGGTTTTTTTAACCACCCAGTTTCTGATATTTTGTTATGGCAGCCCAGGCTGCACTAAGGCACCAGTGAGTCCCAGAGATACGAGAGAGGAAAAGCTTCCACTCGAGAGGCTTTCAAAGGAAGTCAAAGCAAGGAGTTCTTTTAGAAAACAGAATAATGACGGGGAAGGACAGTTTATTCACAGTGGAGATAGAATTTTAAAATGAATGAATATTTGAAAATTTTCAAGGTAAATTCTGTATCTCCTTTCTTTTGCTTAGAGAGGGACTACAGGATTTGGGTAATGATTCAGTTTTCTAAAGAGACGTAGTTTGGGGAGGTTGAGTGAGATGATGGCATAAAAGAACATAGAGCTCAACTTCCCTCACGAACACATCAAAAATACAACTACATATGGCATAGTTTTCACTGGAAACTGGCAGAAAGACTGGTATAATCAAGGCTGTAAGAAAGAGCCACACACAATTAGGTTGAAAGGAAAGAACAGTGATGAGCTCAGGACCCATGCCCTTGGGAGAGGACTCAGAGGAAATGGGAGAGTACATGACGGAGACATACTCAAGAGACTGAGCTGTGAGAACCACAGATTGGGTGCTCCTGTCCTGGCATCTTACACAGTGGAGGCAAGCCCCCTTGGCTGGTTTGATGGTTACTGGGACTAACAGGAAGGCTTATGAGGAGGACATATACAGGCTTAACCCAGAGGCAGGACAGAGAGAAGCCTGCTCCAGCAGCTGCTAGCTTTCCTGTGACTACCTCAGCATGCACCTCAACCCAAGACAAGCCAACTCTCTGGCCCCATTCGAACCATGCCATGGTGTGGCCCTGAATATGGCAGCCACAACCAGAAAGAAGATTCAACCATAGGATGTAGAGGTGATCCAGTCCCAATGTGGCTGCATGAGAACCTGGGCAGACCCCATTTGCTTTGACACTTCCCATTCTGGGGCAAGGAGAGAGAAGAAGACATACTTAAAGGGAACAGAACCAACTCATGCCTGACCTCTGAGCTTCAGCTTCAGCAACCTGGGGTCATACGTCACCCCCAGTAGGGCAGTGACAGCCACCTAGCTGTGGCAAGGGGAGTCCCATCCCACACCTGGCTCCAGCTCTAGCCCCTCTACCACCAGGCCCACCTTCTGCCAAGGAGATTGCTATCCACACAGCCAGAGGAAAGACATGACCTGAATCCATGTCAGATTCAGCTCTCCCACCAAAGGCATTCAACACACACAGTTTGTATAGGGACACTCCTGCATAAGAGCACCACTTTGGACAAAATGTTTGATCTAAATTCCTCAAGATGGAGAAAGTTAAGCAAAATGAAAAGGCAGAGGAATTTCTCTCAGTAGAGCATTAGGAAGCCCCTGAAAAAACAACTAGTGAAATAAATGACTAGATAAAAAGTTCAAAGCATTTGTTACAAAAATGTTAACTGTATTAGGGGAAAGAATATATCTGCGTAGCAATATTTTTAATAAGGAACTAGAGAATATTTTTAAAAAAACTCCAATCAGAAATGAAGAATTCTTTGGCTGAAGTAAAAAAAACACACTGAAAGGAGTGAGTAGCTGGCTAAGTGACACAGAAGAATGCATCTGTGATCTGGAAGATAGAATAATGGACATCACCAATCAGAAGAGCAAAAAGGCAAATTTTAAAAAATGAAAACAATCCAGGAAATATTTGTGATAACATATTGGGGCAGGGGGGATGGTTAGGAGGAGAAGAGAGAACGAGGAAATGGAAAATGTATTTGAGAAAATTATGACTGAAAAATTTCACAGTCTGAAGAAGAAAACAGCTACTGGAAGAGAGTCCCAAGAAGACGAATCCAAACAAATGTTCTCTGAGACATACCATAATTAAAATGGCAAATGTTGAAGAGGGAATTCTGAAGGATGCAAAGGAAGAATTATCATATACAAGGAAATCCCTATAAATCTACACCTGATTTCTCTGCAGAAACTTTACAGACCAGAAGGGAGCAGCAGATACATTCAAAATCCCAAAAGGGAAAACCCATAACCCATGATACTCTTCCCAGCAAGATTATCATTAAAATAGGAGTAATGAAGAGCATCTCAGATAAACAAAAACAGAATTCATCATTACTAAATTTACCCTAAAAGAAATGTTGAAAGGACTTCTCTAAATGGAAAAGCAGTAAAGTATAGGGCAGGGGAAATCCTGCTATAAAAGGCAAATTATAAAAGTCAGGACTAAGGATCATCACTTAAGTACATGTGCACACACTAAATCTTCTCCAATTCTTTGTGAACCCATAGACTGTAGCCCACCAAGATCCTCTGTTCATGGGATTTTTTTTTCAGGCAAGAATACTGAAGTGGATTGCGATTTCTTTCTCCAAGGGATCTTCCTGACCCAGGGATCAAACCTTCATCTCCTGCCTTAGCAGCTGGATGGATTCTTTACCACTGAACCACTGGGGAAGCCTCATACCTATGAATAATTACTTTAAATGTCAAAGGACTAAATAAAGACATAGGTGGCTAATTTGATTAAAAACAAGGTTCTTCTATATGCTGCCTACAAGAGACTCACTTCACAACTAAAGACAGAGACTTAAAGTGAAGGAATAGAAACAGTTATTTCATGCAAATAAAAATGATAAGAAAGCAGGAGTAGCAATACTCAGATAAAGTAGACTTTAAACAAAGACTGTAACAGCAGATGAGGGCATTATAATAATGATAAAGGGGTCAGTTTAATAAGAGAATATTATCATTAACATATTTACTGCCGATACAGGAACACCTAAATATATAAAGCAAATATTAACAGAAAAAAAGGGAGAAATTGATAACACAATAATAGTAGGGTACTTTAACACCGTACTTACATTAATGGGCAAATTATCCAGACAAAATTAGTATGGAAACATTGGTCTTAAATAATACAATAGACCTCTTGGACTTAATGAATATGTATAGGACATTACACAAAAACAAAAGAATACACATTCTTTTTAAGTGCACATGAAACATTCTCCAGGATAGAACACATGCTACACCACAAAAGAAGTCCCAGCAAATATGAGAGTATAGGAATTATATCAAACATTTTTTTCTGACCATAGCAGTACAAAACTAAAAATTCATTACAGAAAAAAAAAAAAAATGGGTAAAGAGCAAATACTTAGACACTAAACAGCATGCTATTAAAAAACCAATGGGTCAATGAAGAAATCAAAAAGGAAATGAGAAAATACCTCAAAACCAAAGAAAATGAAAATATAACACTCAAAATCTATGGGGTACAGAAAAAGCAGTTCTAAGAAGGAAGTTTATGGCAATACGGGCTTTCCTCAAGAAAGAAGAAAACAACCTAACCTACCATCTAAAAGAATTAGTAAAAGAAGAACAAACAAAGCCCAAAGTCAGCAACAGGGAGAAAGTAAAGATTCAGTTCAGTTCAGTCGCTCAGTCGTATCAGCCTCTTTGCGACCCCATGAATCGCAGCACGCCAGGCCTCCCTGTCCATCACCAACTCCCGGAGTCCACTCAGACTCACATCCATCGAGTCAGTGATGCCATCCAGCCATCGCATCCTCTGTCGTCCCCTTCTCCTCCTGCCCCCAATCCCTCCCAGCATCAGAGTCTTTTCCAGTGAGTCAACTTTTCTCATGAGGTGGCCAAAGTACTGGAGTTTCAGCTTTAGCATCATTCCTTCCAAAGAACACCCAGAACCAATCTCCTTTAGAATGGACTTGTTGGATCTCCTTGCAGTCCAGGGGACTCTCAAGAGTCTTCTCCAACACCACAGTTCCAAAGCATCAATTCTTCGGCGCTCAGCCTTCTTCACAGTCCAACTCTCACATCCATACATGACCACTGGAAAAACCATAGCCTTGACTAGATGGACCTTGGTTGGCAAAGTAATGTCTCTGCTTTTTAATATGCTATCTAGGTTGGTCATAAATTTCCTTCCAAGGAGTAAGCGTCTTTTAATTTCATGGCTTCAGTCACCATCTGCAGTTATTTTGGAGCCCCCCAAAATAAAATCTGACACTGTTTCCACTGTTTCCCCATCTATTTGCCATGAAGTGATGGGACCAGATGCCATGATCTTCGTTTTCTGAATGTTGAGCTTTAAGCCAACCTTTCACTCTCCTCTTTTACTTTCATCAAGAGGCTTTTTAGTTCCTCTTCACTTTCTGCCACAAGGGTGGTGTCATCTGCATACCTGAGGTTATTGATATTTCTCCCAGCAATTTTGATTCCAGCTTGTGCTGCTTCCAGTCCAGTGTTTCTCATGATGTACTCTGCATATAAGTTAAATAAGCAGGGTGACAATATACAGCCTTGACATACTCCTTTTCCTATTTGGAACCAGTCTGTTGTTCTATGTCCAGTTCTAACTGTTGCTTCCTGACCTGCACATAGGTTTCTCAAGAGGCAGGTCAGGTGGTCTGGTATTCCCATCTCTTTCAGGATTTTCCACAGTTTATTGTGATCCACACAGTCAAAGGCTTTGGCATAGTCAATAAAGCAGAAATAGATGTTTTTCTGGAACTCTCTTGCTTTTTCCATGATCCAGCAGATGTTGGCAATTTGATCTCTGGTTCCTCTGCCTTTTCTAAAACCAGCTTGAACATCTGGAAGTTCACAGTTCACGTATTGCTGAAGCCTGGCTTGGAGAATTTTGAGCATTATTTTACTAGCATGTGAGATGAGTGCAATTGTGCGGTAGTTTGAGCATTCTTTGGCATTGCCTTTCTTTGTAATTGGAATGAAAACTGACCTTTTCCAGACCTGAAGCCACTGCTGAGTTTTCCAGATTTGCTGGCATATTGAGTACAGCACTGTCAGAGCATCATCTTTCAGGATTTGAAATAGCTCTACTGGAATTCCATCACCCCCACTAGCTTTGTTCATAGTGATGCTTTCTAAGGCCCACTTGACTTCACATTCCAGGATGTCTGGCTCTAGGTGAGTGATCATACCATCAAAATTATCTTGGTCGTGAAGATCTATTTTGTACAGTTCTTCTGTGTATTCTTGCCACCTCTTCTTAATATCTTCTGCTTCCGTTATATCCATACCATTTCTGTCCTTTATCGAGCCGATCTTTGTATGAAATGTTCCCTTGGTATCTCTAATTTTCTTGAAGAGATCTCTAGTCTTTCCCATTCTATTGTTTTCCTCTATTTCTTTGCATTGATCACTGAGGAAGGCTTTCTTATCCTTCTTGCTATTCTTTGGAACTCTGCATTCAGATTCTTATAGCTTTCCTTTTTTCCTTGACTTTTCGTTTCTCTTCTTTTCACAGCTATTTGTAAGCCCTCCTCAAACAGCCATTTTGCTTTTTTGCATTTCTTTTCCATGGGGATGGTCTTGATCCCTGTCTCCTGTACAATCTCACAAACCTCTGTCCATAGTTCATCAGGCACTCTATCAGATCTAGGCCCTTAAATCTATTTCTCACTTCCACTGTATAATCATAAGGGATTTTATTTAGGTCATACCTGAATGGTCTAGTGGTTTCCCTTCTTTCTTCAATTTAAGTCTAAATTTGCCAATAAGGATTAGAGGGAAATAAATAGAGAGCAACAATAACAATAGAAAAGATCAGTGAAACCAAGAGCTGGCTCTTTGGCAAAATGAACAAAACTGGTAAAGTTTAGTCAGGATCACCAAGAAAAAAAGAAGACCCAAATAAATGAAAGAAAAAATAACAATGAAAATAACAGAAACACAAAAGAATCAGAAATAGTTATATGCCAACGAATTGGACAACCTAGAAGAAATAAATTTCTAGAAACATACAACCTGTCAAGTCTGAAACAAGAAGACCTACACAACTTGGACAGACCAATCAGTAGTAGTAAAATTGAATCTGTAATTCTAAAACTCCCCGCTAACAAAAATCCAGGACTGGCCAGTTTCAAAGGGAAATTCTACCAAACGTGTAAATAACAGCTAACACCTAACATTCTCAAAGTAGTCCAGAAAAGTGAAGTTGTCAGAACACTCTCAAATTCATTCTACAAGACCACCAGTAATGACCCTGGTATCAAAACCACGCAGAGACACTACAACAAAAGAAAATTACAGGTCAGAATCTTTGATATAGATTCTAAAATCCTCAACAAAATATTAGCAAACTGAATCCAAAAGTAAAAGGATTATATACAATGATCAATTTGAATTTATTTCAGAGACACAAGGTTTGTTCAGTATTTACAAATCAATTAATGTGATAGAGTACATTAACAAAAGGAAGAATAAAAACCACCTGATTATCTCAATAGATTCAGAAAAATCTTTGAAAAAAATTATTACTCATTATAAAACTCTTCATCTAAATGGGTATATAGAGGGAACATATCTCAACATTATAAAGGCCACTTATGACAAATCCAAAGCTAACATCATATTCAGCAGTAAAAACTGAAAGCCTTTCTTCTAATTCAGGGACAAGACAGGGATGCCCACTCATGCCACCTATTTAGCATCATATTGAAAGTTCTAGCCACAGCAGTAGAACAAGGAAGATAAATATGTATGCAAATGTGAAAGAAAAAAATAAAAGTGTCACTGTTTGCAGATGCATGATGCTGTATATAAGAAACCCTAAAGTCTCAACCCAAAGACTACTAGAACTAATAAATTCTGTAAAATTACAGAATATGATTAATATACAGAAATGTTTTACATACACAAAGAGCTATCATAAAGATACACATAATAAACTATCACATAATAAATATACACATAATAAACTATCATAAAGTTAAAAAAAATTCTTTAAAATCACATCAAAAAGAATAAAACACCTAGGAATAAACTTAAAGGTGAAAAACGTCTGCTCTGAAAACTGAGAGAGTGATGAAGGAAATTGAAGATGATGGAAGAAGTGGGAGGTTATCCTGTGCTCTTGAATTGAAAGAATTAATACTGTTAAATGGTCATACTACCCAGAGCAATCTGCAGATTAAAGGCAATCCCTATCAAAATAGCCATGCCATTTTTCAAAGAACTAGAATAAATAATCCAGACGTTCATATAGAACCACAAATGGCCCCCAAATTGCCAAAATAATCCAGAGGAAGAACAGATCTGGAAAGATCAAGCTCCCAGACTTCAGACTGTACTACAAAACCGCAGTAATGAAAACAGCCTAGTACTGGCACAAAAACAGACACATAGATTAATGAAACAGAATAGAGATCCCAGAAATGAACTCATGCACCTGTGGTCAATTAGTCTACATCAAAAGAGGCACTGGAAAAAGAAAGTTGTGTTGGGAAAACTGGACAGCTTCATAAGAAAGATTGGAACGTTTCCTCACACTATATACAGAAATACTCAGAGGATTAAGTATATACATGTAAGACCTGAAACCATAAAGAGAACATAGACATAACACTCTGTGACATAAATTGTCGCAATATTTTTTTGAATCTGTCTCCTAACCAGAAGAGATAAAAGCAGACATAAACAGATGGGACCTAATTAAACTTAAAAACTTTTGGATAGCGAAGGAAACCATGGATAAACGAAAAGACAACCGTGAAATAAGAGAAAATACTTGCAAACAATTTGACCACACAGGGTTAATATCCAAATATATAAACAGCTCGTACAACTCCATATAAAAAAAAAAATAACCCAATCAAAAAATGGGCAGAAGATGGGAATAGACATTTTTCCAAAGAAGATATAGAGGTGGGCAGTAGGCACATGGAAAAAAATGCTCAACATCACTAATTATTAGAGAAAGGCAAATCAAAACTACAATGAGGTATCAGCTCACAGTGGTCAGAATGACCATCATCAAAAAGTCAACAAATAATAAATACTTGAGAAGATGTGGAGAAAAGGAAACTTTAATATACTGTTGGTGGGAATGTAAATTGGTTCATACAGTATGGAAAACATTATAGAGTTTCCTCAAAAAAACTGGAAATAGAACTGCCATATGACCCAGTGATTCTACTGGCATGTATATATCCAAAGAAAATGAAAGCACTAATTTGAAGGCACAGATTGCACCCCAGTGTTCATAGCATTACTTACAATAGCCACACACACACACACACACACACACACACACACACACACACACACACACACACACACACACACACACACACACACACACACACACACACACACACACACACACACACACACACACACACACACACACACACACACACACACACACACACACACACACACACACACACACACACACACACACACACACACACACACACACACTGGAATATTACCAAGCCATTAAAAAGAATGAAATCTGCCATTTGCAACAATGGAAATGGACCTCAAGAATATTCTGCTTAGTGAAAAAAGAGAAAGAGAAATATTTGCTTTTCATCTCTTATATATGGAGCCTAAAAAATAAGAACAGGGTATATAGCAAAACAGTAACAGACTAACAGGTATAGGAAACTAAACTAGTGGGTACTACTGGGGAGAGGGAAGTGGGGAAGCCAATATAGGGGTATGGGATTAAGAGATATAGACTACTGTCTTTAGGACTTCCCTGGTTGTACAATGGTTAAGAATTTTCCTGCCAATGCAGGGGACAGGAGTTTCATCCCTGGTCTGGGAAGATTCCAGATACCACAGGGCAACTTAAGCCAGTGCAAGGACACGATTACTGCACCTGCATTCCACAACTACTGAAGCCTACATGTTCCAGAGTCAGACTCATTTCCTGAGCCCACAAGCTGCAACTCTCAAAGCCCTCACACTCTGGAGCCCATGTGCCACAATTAGAGAGTCCATGCACCTCAACGAAAGATCCCCTGTGACACAGGGAAGATCCTGTGTGCCCCAGCTAAGACCCAATGCAGTCAAATAAATAAATATTCATTATATAAATACCTTTGGAAAAAGAACTGGGTGGTTCTAGTGCCTGGTTCCTCTCCTGTTCTCCCCATGTACAGTCAGTACAGTGTGTGTGCCAAGAGCAAGATTGCAACCAGAATGTGTGAATTCAAACTCACTTTTACCACTTAGTAGCTGTGTAACCTTGAGCTCCTCATCTGTAGAATGGAGATAATAATTGTTCCTGTCCCAAAGGATTATTACAAGCATTAGTTAATATGTATAGAGTCTTCAGAATTGAGCATACACTCAAAATGAACATTCCTATTATGAACACCTAGTATTAGCAGTAATAGCAGCTGTTAGGCGCATGCAAGAGACCTGTGTTTGATCCCTGGGTTGGGAAGATCCCCTGAAGGAGGGCATGGCAACCCACTCAAGAATTCTTGACTGGAGAATCCCATGGACAGAGAAGCCTGTTAGGCTGTGGTCCATGGGGTCACAAAGAGTCAGACATGACTGAGTGACTAAGCGCATGCACATACATGGCAGTTTCAGGTAATCAGTTGCTGAAGCCAAAACCGTGTGATGAGGAAAATTAATACTCATAGCTAGAATTAATTGAGCATTCTTATGTACCTGGCACTGTGCCAGACCCCTTTACATGCATTTCTTTTTTTATTTCTCAGGGCAGGTATGATTGTCCCCAGTTCACTCATAAGAAAAAATAAGACATTGAGTCTAAGTAATATTCAAAGTAATCTTGTTTCACAGCCTTTCAAACCCTGTGGATTTGAAGTCTGTATTCTCTGTACCCCTTTCCTCCTGTTCTAATCCAGCCAGTCCGCAGATGAGAGCCTGAGAGGGGTCTGAGAATTCTAAGTCATTAATGCAAGTAATAAAGTTGATTGAATATGAAGATTGTATCCTAAAGTGATCTCTCATGCTGGGAAGAACTACGTTTAGAGTGTGTTTAAGGACTGCATAGTAGTAGCTTCATCAGTAGCATCCATCCTCGTTAACTGTCAGCTCAGCACCCTCATCTGCAGAATTGATGATAATGCTTTTCCCACCTCCATTGACTGCTTTTTTTAAACTTATTATTTCTTCAGAATTTCCAGATGATATTAATCCTGTTACAAAAGAGAAAGGTGGACCCAGAGGCCCAGAACCTACCCGATATGGAGATTGGGAACGAAAAGGACGCTGTATTGATTTTTAAGCCACATGTTTTACTGTAGTATCTTTTTCTGATAGTGTACATCTGAATTAACTTTTTTTTTATTGTTGTTTTTCTGTACATCATTTATGTTTCCTAATTTCTATAATGTGTTTTAAAATATATGTGATAGCTTTGGAAGAAAACATGCTGCTATATATTAGGAAAGAGGAAATATTTTTATATTAGCACATTAATTTTAATTTAAATCTTTTGGGGTATTTAAGGGATGATTAGAGCTGCAAACTTTCATTTCATCATGTTTCAATTTAAGTTAGTTGTTTATAAGATACAAGTGTAAATAAAACTTTAAAAAAATTATTTTGTTGCCATGTTCTAAATAATTGTGACTCTTTCAATGTGAGTTAAGTAGTGCATTACAATTTGGTAAGGTCACAGTAACAATAGAAACTCTTTAACTCTGGAGCCAGTTACTTGGGCTCAAATCCCAGCTCTACTGCTTACTAGCTTATGTAACTTTGGGTAAGTTATTTAACTTTTCTGTGCTTTAACTTTAATGTGCTTCGGAATCCTTATGTGTCAATTGGAGATAATACTAGTTCCACCTAGTAGGACAGTTGCACTTAAATGAGTGAGTACGTGTGAACCACTTGGAGCAGTGCACAGCACATACCTCTCAGTGAGTGAGTGATCCTTATATCATAAATGTATTTTCTCATTTCTCTAGGCTTCTTGAGGGGAAAGATTTAAAAACTGACATTTGGATCACCATATAGAAGATGGCAGAGTAATAGGACGGGGCGACCACTTTCTCCCCCACAAATTCATCAAAAGAACATTTAAATGCTGAGTAAATTCCACAAAAAAACTTCTGAATGCTGGCAGAGGACATCAGCCACCCAGAAAAGCAGCCCATTGTCTTCGAAAAGCAGTAGGAAAAAATATAAAAGACAAAAAAAGAGACAAAAGAGGTAGGGACGGAGCTCTGTCCTGGGAAGGGAGTCTTAAAAAGAAGTTTCCAAACACCAGGAAACACTCTCACTGCCAAGTCTGTGGTGAGCCTTGGAAGCACAGGGGGCAACATAACAGAAAGGAAAGATAAATACATAATTAAAACCCACAGATTATGAGCCCAACGGTAACTCCCCCAGCGGAGAAGCAGTTCAGGTGCCTGCATCCACCACTAGCAAGCAGGGGCTGGGCAGGGAGGCGCGGGCTGCGTTGCTTAGAGTAAGGATCAGGCCTGAATTCCCCAAGGGGTGATCAGAGCAAACTAACTTGGGCTAGCAAACCAAACTGTGCGATAGCTACCACGTGAAAAGCTTTAACCTAAGACACTGCCAGGCCTGTGCACAGAACAAAGGACTGAACAGAATTAGCTGGCTGCAGACCATCCCCCTCCAGTGACAGACAGCCAGAGCCAGAAGGGGGCAATCGCAGCCCCAGAGAGACATTACCTACCAAACTGCAAGCAGGCTTCTTTGCTAACTAAGACTTCTTGGGGTTCTGGACGGTCACCATCCGCCTGAGAAGGGGCGCCGGTTGTACACCCAGAAAACTGGGCAGCAGGGATGGGAGAGGCGACACGTTGCAGTGAAAACGCTCTCCAAACACCTCATCACCTGAGCTGCTCGGACCTGGGAAGGGCACAAAACGCAGGCCCAGTGGAGTCTGCACCTCTGAGGACTACTCGAGTGCCTGAACCTGAGCAGCTTAGACCTGGGAGGTGCATGCAGCCCAGGGCCAGCCTTGGACGGTTCCTGGCAGAACAGCCTAGAGCTTGGGCTGTGTGGGCAGGGAGAGCACACACGCACAGAGCGAGGGTAGGCCCAGTGTGGCTGAGACACTGCGAGCACACACGAGTGTTATTTGTTTGCAGCGTCCCTCCCTCCCCACAGCATGACTGAACAAGTGAGCCTAAAAGAAGTGTCCACCACCGCCCCCTTTGTGTCAGGGCAGAAATCAGACACTGAAGAGACAGCAAACTGAAGAAGCTAAAACAGAGGGAACCGCCTTGGAAGTGACAGGTGCAATAGATTAAAACCCTGTAGTTAGTACCAACTACATAGGAAGGGGCCTATAGATCTTGAGAAACATAAGCTGGACCAAGGAACTATCCAAAAATGAACTGACCCCACACTGCCCACAACACCAGAGAAAGTACTAGATATATTTTTATGATCATCATTCGTTTTTTAACTTTAAAAAAAAATTTTAAGTCCTCTAAGTTCAGTTCAGTTCAGTCCCTCAGTCATGTCCCACTGTTTGCGACCCCATGAATTGCAGCACGCCAGGCCTCCCTGTCCGTTATCAACTCCCAGAGTTCACTCAGACTCACATCCATAGAGTCAGTGATGCCATCCAACCATCACATCCTCTGTCGGTCCCCTTCTCCTTCTGCCCCCAATCCCTCTCAGCATCAGAGTCTTTTCCAATGAGTCAACTCTTCGCATGAGGTGGCCAAAGTACTGGAGTTTCAGCTTTAGCATCATTCTTCCAAAGAAATCCCAGGGTTGATCTCCTTCAGGATGGACTGGTTGGATCTCCTTGCAGTCCAAGGGACTCTCAAGAGTCTTCTCCAACACCACAGTTCAAAAGCATCAATTCTTCGGCACTCAGCCTTCTTCACAATCCAACTCTCACATCCATACATGACCACTGGAAAAATCATAGCCTTGACTAGATGGACCTTAGTCGGCAAAGTAATGTCTCTGCTTTTGAATAAACTATCTAGGTTGGTCATAACTTTTCTTCCAAGGAGTAAGCGTCTTTTAATTTTATGGCTGCAGTCACCATCTGCAGTGATTTTGGAGCCCCCCAAAATAAAATCGGACACTGTTTCCACTATTTCCCCATCTATTTCCCGTGAAGTGATGGGACTGGATGCCATGATCTTCGTTTTCTGAATGTTGGGCTTTAAGCCAACTTTTTCACTCTCCTCTTTCACTTTCATCAAGAGGCACTTTAGTTCCTCTTCACTTTCTGCCATAAGGATGGTATCATCTACATATCTGAGGTTATTGATATTTCTCCTGGCAGTCTTGATTCCAGCTTGTGTTTCTTCCAGTCCAGTGTTTCTCATGATGTCCTCTGCATAGAAGTTAAATAAGCAGGGTGACAATATACAGCCTTGATGTACTCCTTTTCCTATTTGGAACCAGTCTGTTGTTCCATGTCCAGTTCTAACTGTTGCTTCCTGACCTGCATACAGATTTCTCAAGAGGCAGGTAAGGTGGTCTCTATTACTCCTTTAATTTTCATTTTTATAACCTGCTATTTTTAAAAAAAAAAACCCTATTTTTGAAAGCAAACTTCATATATATATTTTTTTTAATAATTTTGTGATTTTGTTTTTTATTTTCTTTCTTCTTTTCTTTATTCTTCTTTAATATTGTATTTTAGAAAATCCAACCTCTACGCTAGATTTTTAATCTTTGCTTTTTGATATTTGTTATCACTTTTGTACCTTTAGAAACCCAATCTTCAGTAGCCATTTTTACTTGGGACCAAGATTACTGGCTTGACTGCTGTCTTCTCCTTTGGACTCTCCTTTTTCTCAACCAGGTCGCCTCTGTCTCCCCCCTCCCCCTTCTCTTCTCTACCCAACTCTGTGAATCTTGGTGTGTTCCAGACGGTGGAGAACACTTAGGGAACTGATTACTGGCTGGCTCTGTCTCCTTTTCATTCCCCCCTTTTATCCTCCTGGCCACCTCTGTCTCCTTCCTCCCTTTTCTCTGTATAACTCTGTGAACATCTCTGAGCGGTCCAGACTGTGGAGTGATTACTGGCTAGCTTGCTCTCTCCTCTTTTGATTCCACCTCATCTCATTCGGGTCACCTCTAACTCCCTCCTCCCTCTTCTCTTCTCCATATAACTCTGTTAACCTCTCTGGGTGTCCCTCAGTGTGGAGAAACTGTTCATCTCTAACCTACATGTTTTATCAATGGTACTGTATAGAAGGAGAAGTCTTGAGACTACTGTAAAAATAAGACTGAAAACCAGGAGCAGGAGGCTTAAGTCCAAATCCTGAGAACATCAGAGAACTCCTGACTCCAGGGAACATTAATTGATAGGAGCTCATCAAACGCCTCCCTACCTACATTGAAACCAACCACCACCCAAGTGCCAACAAGTTCCAGAGCAAGGCATACCACGCAAATTCTCCAGCAACACAGGAACACAGCCCTGAGCTTCAATATACAGGCTGCCCAAAGTTACTCCAAAACCATTGACATAACTCATTATTGGACACTTCATTGCACTCTAGAGAGAAGAAATCCAGCTCCACCCACCAGAACACTGACATAAGCTTCCCTAACCAAGAAACCTTGACAAGACACTGATAGAACCCCACCCACAGCGAGGAAATTCCACAATAAAGAGAACTCCACAAACTGCCAGAATACAGAAAGGCCACCCCAAATGCAGCAATATGACAAAGATGAAGAGATAGATGAATACCCAGCATGTAAAGGAACAGGATAAATGCCCACCAAACCAAACAAAAGAGGAAGAGAAGGAAATCTACCTGATAAAGAATTCCAAATAATAATAGTGAAAATGATCCAAAATCTTGAAAACAAAATGAAATCACAGATAAATAGCCTGGAGACAAGGATTGAGAAGATGCAAGCAAGGTTTAACAAGGACCTAGAAGAAATAAAAAGAGTCAATATATAATGAATAATGCAATAAATGAGATCAAAAACACTCTGGAGGCAACAAATAGTAGAATAATGGAGGCAGAAGATAGGATTAGTGAAGTAGAAGATAGAATGGTAGAAATAAATGAATCAGAGAGGAAAAAAGAAAAACGAATTGAAAGAAATGAGGACAATCTCAGAGACCTCCAGGACAATATTAAACATTCCAACATTCAAATTATAGGAGTCCCAAAAGAAGAAGACAAAAAGAAAGACAATGAGAAAATACTTGAGGAGATAATAATTGAAAACTTCCCTAAAATGGGGAAGGAAATAGTCACCCAAGTCTAAGAAACCCAAAGAGTCCCAAACAGAATAAACCCAAGGCAAAACACCCCAAGACACATATTAATCAAATTAACATAGATCAAACACAAAGAACAAATATTAAAAGCAGCAAGGGAAAAACAACAAATAACACACAAGGGGATTCACATAAGGATAACAGCTGACCTTTCAAGAGACACTCTGCAGGCCATGAAGGAATGGCAAAACATACTTAAAGTGATGAAAGACAATAACCTACAGCCCAGATTACTGTACCCAGCAAGGATCTCATTCATATATGAAGGACAAATCAAAAGCTTTACAGACAAGCAAAGCAAAAGCCGAGAGAACTCAGCACCACCAAACCAGCTCTCCAACAGATGCTAAAGGATATTCTCTAGACAGGAAACACAAAAAGGGTGTATAAACCCGAAACCAAAACAATAAAGTAAATGGCAATGAGATCATACTTATCAATAACCTTAAATATAAATGGGTTGAATGCCCCAACCAAAAGACAAAGACTGAATGGATACAAAAACAAGACCCCTATATATGTTGTCTACAAGAGACCCACCTCAAAACAAGGGACAAATACAGACTGAAAGTGAAGGGCTGGAAAAAGATATTCCATGCAAATAGAGACCAAAAGAAAGCAGGAGTAGCAATACTCATATCAGATAAAATAGACCTTAAAACAAAGGCTGTGAAAAGAGACAAAGAAGGCCACTACATAATGATCAAAGGATCAATCCAAGAAGAACATATAACAATTATAAATATATATGCACCCAACATAGGAACACCGCAATAGTAAGACGAATGCTGATAAGTATGAAAGGGGAAATAATAACAATAATAGTGGGAGACTTTAATACCCCACTCACAACTATCTATGGCTAGATCAACTAAACAGAAAATTAACAAAGAAACACAAACTTTAAATGATACAATAGACCAGTTAGACCTAATTGATATCTATAGGACATTTCGCCCCAAAACAATGAATTTCACCTTTTTCTCAACTGCACACAGAACCTTCTCCAGGACAGTTCACTTCCTGGGCCATATATATAGCCTTGGCAAATTCAAAAAAATTAAAATCATTCCAAGCATCTTTTCTGACCATAATGCAGTAAGATTAGATCTCAATTACAGGAGAAAAACTATTAAAAATTCCAACATATGGAGGCTGAACAACACGCTTCTGAATAACCAACAAATCACAGAAGAAATCAAAAAAGAAATCAAAATATGCATAGAAACGAATGAAAATGAAAACACAACAACCCAAAACCTGTGGGACACTATAAAAGCAGTGCTAAGGGGAAAGTTCGTAGAAATACAGGAATACCTCAAGAAACAAGAAAAAAGTCAAATAAATAACCTAACTCTACACCTAAAGCAACTAGAAAAGGAAGAAATGGAGAACCCCAGGGTTAGTAGAAGGAAAGAAATCTTAAAAATTAGGGCAGAAATAAATGCAAAAGAAACAAAGGAGACCATAGCAAAAATCAACCCAGCCAAAAGCTGGTTCTTTGAAAGGATAAATAAAATTGACAAACCATTAGCCAGACTCATCAAGAAACAAAGAGAGGAAAATCAAATCAATACAATTAGAAATGAAAATGGAGAGATCACAACAGACAACACAGAAATACAAAGGATCAAAAGAGACTACTATCAGCAATTATATGCCAATAAAATGGACAACGTGGAAGAAATGGACAAATTCTTAGAAAAGTACAACTTTCCAAAACTGAACCAGGAAGAAATAGAAAATCTTAACAGACCTTTCACAAGCACGGAAATTGAAACTGTAATCAGAAATCTTCCAGCAAACAAAAGCCCAGGTCCAGATGGCTTCACAGCTGAATTCTACAAAAAATTTCGAGAAGAGCTAACATCTATCCTACTCAAACTCTTCCAGAAAATTGCAGAGGAAGGTAAACTTCCAAACTCATTCTATGAGGCCACCATCACCCTAATACCAAAACCTGACAAAGATGCCACAAAAAAAGAAAACTACAGACCAATATCACTGATAAACATAGATGCAAAAATCCTTAACAAAAGTCTAGCAATCAGAATCCAGCAACACATTAAAAAGATCATACACCATGACCAAGTGGGCATCCCAGGGATGCAAGGATTCTTCAAGCATCCCAGGGATGCAAGGATTCTTCAATATCTGCAAATCAATCAATGTAATATGCCACATTAACAAATTGAAAAATAAAAGCCATATGATTATCTCAATAGATGCAGAAAAAGCCTTTGACAAAATTCAACATCACTTTATGATAAAAACTCTCCAGAAAGCAGGGATAGAAGAAACATACCTCAACATAATAAAAGCTATATATGACAGACCCACAGCAAACATTATCTTCAATGGTGAAGAATTGAAAGCATTTCCCCTAAAGTCAGGAACAAGACAAGGGTGCCCACTTTCACCGCTACTATTCAACATAGTTTTGGAAGATTGGGCCACAGGAATCAGAGCAGAAAAAGAAATAAAAGGAATCCAAATTGGTAAAGAAGAAGTAAAACTCTCACTGTTTGCAGATGACATAATCCTCTACATAGAAAACCCTAAAGACTCCACCAGAAAATTACTAGAGCTAATCAATGAATATAGTAAAGTTTCAGGATATAAAACCAACACACAGAAATCCCTTGCATTCCTATACACTAATAATGAGAAAATAGAAAAAGAAATTAAGGAAACAATTCCATTCACCATTGCAACAAAAAGAATAAAATACTTAGGAATATACCTACTGAAAGAAACTAAATACCTATATATGGAAAACTATAAAACATTGGTGAAAGAAATCAAAGAGAACACTAATAGATGGGGAAATATACCATGTTCATGGATCGGAAGAATCAATATAGTGAAAATGAGTATACTACCCAAAGCAATCTATAGATTCAATGCAATCCCTATCAAGCTACCAGTGGTATTTTTCACAGAGCTAGAACAAAGAATTTCACAATTTATATGGAAATACAAAAAACCTCGAATAGCCAAAGAAATCTTGAGAAAGAAGACTGGAACTGGACGAATCAACCTGCCTGACTTCAGGCTCTACTACAAAGCCACAGTCAACAAGACAGTATGGTACTGGCACAAAGACAGAAAGATAGATCAATGGAACAAAATAGAAAGTCCAGAGATAAATCCACACACCTATGGACACCTTATCTTTGACAAAGGAGGCAAGAATGTACAATGGATTAAAGACAATCTCTTTAACAAGTGGTGCTGGGAAAACTGGACAACCACTTGTAAAAGAATACAACCAGAACACTTTCTAACACCACACACAAAAATAAACTCAAAATGGATTAAAGATCTAAACATAAGACCAGAAACTGTAAAACTCCTAGTGGAGAACACAGGCAAAACACTCTCCAACATAAATCACAGCAGGATCCTCTATGACCCACCTCCCAGAATACTGGAAATAAAAGCAAAAATAAACAAATAGGACCTAATTACAATTAAAAGCTTCTGCTCAACAAAGGAAACTATAAGCAAGGTGAAATGACAGCCTTCTGAATGGGAGAAAATAATAGCAAATGAAGCAACTGACAACTAATCTCAAAAATATATAAGCAAACCCTGCAGCTCAATTCCAGAAAAAAAATGACCCGATCAAAAAATGGGCCAAAGAACTAAATAGACATTTCTCCAAAGAAGACATACAGATGGCTAACAAACACATAAAAAATGCTCAACATCACTCATTATCAGAGAAATGCAAATCAAAATCACAATGAGGTACCGTTTCACACCAGTCAGTCAGAATGGCTGCGATACAAAAGTCTACAAGCAATAAATGCTGGAGAGGGTGTGGAGAAAAGGGAACCCTCTTACACTGTTGGTAGGAATGCAAACTAGTACAGCCACTATGGAGAACAGTGTGGAGATTCCTTAAAAAACTGGATATAGAAAACTGCCTTGTGACCCAGCAATCCCACAGCTGGGCATACACACTGAGGAAACCAGAATTGAAAGAGACACGTGTACCCCAGTGTTCATCACAGCACTGTTTATAATAGCCAGGACATGGAAGAAACCTAGATGTCCGTCAGCAGATGAATGGATAAGAAAGCTGTGGTACACAGCTTGATAGGGATTGCATTGAATCTATAGATTGCTTTGGGTAGTATACTCATTTTCACTATATTGATTCTTCCAATCTATGAACATGGTATATTTCTCCATCTATTAGTGTCCTCTTTGATTTCTTTCACCAGTGTTTTAATACACAATGGAGTATTACTCAGCCATTTAAAAGAATACATTTGAATCAGTTCTAATGAGGTGGATGAACCTGGAGCCTATTATACAGAGTGAAGTAAGTCAGAAAGAAAAACACCAATACAGTATACTAACGCATATATATGGAATTTAGAAAGATGGTAATGATAACCCTGTATGCGAGACAGCAAAAGAGACACAGATGTGTAGAACAGTCTTTTGGACTCTGTGGGAGAGGGAGAGGATGGGATGGTTTGGGAGAATGGCACTGAAACATGTATAATATCATGTAAGAAACGAATCGCCAGTCTAGGTTTGATGCAGGATACAGGATACTTGGGGCTGGTGCACTGGGATGACCCAGAGGGATGGTTACAGGGAGGGAGGTGGGAGGGGATTCAAGATTGGGAACACGTGTACACCCGTGGTGGATTCATGTTGATGTATGGCAAAATCAACACAATATTGTAAAGTAATTAGCCTCCAATTAAATAAATTTAAATTTAAAAATAATAAAAACTGACATTTGAAATACTTGAGTTGAAATTGTTTTTCATGGATATAACATAAAAAACCATTAGTTAGATATTAGTGCATGGATGAACTGAGCTGAAATGTAGTTTATGTTAAACATAAAGTTCAGGCTAATATGAAAAAAGCCAGGGATGAAACAGGCCAGCTTAGTTAATCAGTTGTGAGCATTCAAATGCTCCTACCCTGTGGCCTTTGGATAACTAGGTCGGGAAAAGTCAAGTCCCGACCTGGGCTGAAGGAAGATTGGGAACTGCTGAGCACCTGTAAGGTGTCCTTTGCTCTCCTCTGGCCTCACTCAGCCACCAGATTGGACCTTCAGCCCCAAGTCTACATTTAAATAAGTTGGGGAGGAAGGTTTGCAGAGCATGTAGAATGCAGTAGGCTGGTGATTATGTGATATGAGTTATAAGTGCATTATCACCTGAGAAGATTGTAGGAAGGCTTATTTAAGAGAATAAACTTTTTTTTTTTCTTTTGAAAAAAAAAATAAACTTTTTAAAAAGGGTATCCTATTTCAAACCAACCAGTGTGGTAACTGGGATTAGTTATTCAGTCTTTGTATCAGTTATCTCTCTCAGTCAGCATTTGTTCTTATTACAGTTACTGTGTCTGCTGCGAAGTAGTAACCACGTTTCTTTAAAAATATTCTATAATTTAGTCAACCTCCAGTGAATTTTTGCTAATTTTAACAGTCCAGAAATATCATATTAGTCAACCTCCAGTGAATTTTTGCTAATTTTAACATTACAGAAATATCATATTCAATTAGTTCATTAATATTAACTGTTACTTTGTACCATATAATTTTGCTTGTGTTCCACACTAATCATCATATGTGATACACAAAAGACAATTCATATACTTCAAAAACAAATGTAAAATATGTTGCAATGAAGTGTATTAAAATAATGGAATCCTTAACGTCCATTATGGGCTTCCCTGGTGGCTCAGAGGGTAAAGTGTCTGCCTGCAATGCAGGAGACCTGGGTTTGATCCCTGGGTCAGGAAGATCCCCTGGAGAAGGAAATGGCAACCCACTCCAGTACTCTTGCCTGGAAAATCCCATGGACAGAGAAACTTGGTAGACTACAGTCCATGGTATCGCAAAGAGTCGGACATGACTGAGCAACTTCACTTTCACTTTCACTTAACCTCCATTAACAGTAGCATATTCCAGGATAGTTATCATATATTAGAGGTAAAATCTGATGGCATAAAAACATTTATAGTCTTTATGTCCATCAAACATTCATGAAAGAACCTGAAGATTCACAGAAGATGATATGATGGCAATGGAAGAGTGTTACTCAGGTCTCCTGCAGGAAGCAGAGTTGATGGAGGACCCCAGGTGCTGCCCCCTGGACCCACCAATGTGTTCCTGATGAAGCCACACGTCCCCCACCAGTGAGTGAGTGTGGTGGGGCTGCGGTGAATGAGTGTGTCAGCCTGGCCCCCAAAGACTCCCCACAAGCCTTGCAGATTTTTCTTACGGCTGTGCTGCTGCATGAGACTCTTCCCTCCCAACCCATCTTTCCCTCTCTCTCCCCTTCACAGGTGTCAGACTCAGCCTCCTCCTTCCATTTATAACTCACTAATGTCACCCCAGTAAATCTCTTTCATGTTTAATCCCATCTTAGCATCTGTTTCTCAGAGAACTCAAACTAAACATGGATAATTATAAAAGAACAACTTACAGACAGGTTTCAGAAAATGTCATGTAAAGTTTATGGCTTTTTCTAGTATAATTTGAACACTAATTTTACATTGGAGATTTCAGGGAAATTATAGGTTGAGCATTGGTGTACAAAGCTCCTTGTTTGAGTCGTACCTAGTAGGTGTTTTGGTGGAATTTAATCATGTCCAGCATTTTTTTCTTACTTCAATGTCAGATGTTATAACCCACCATAAGCCAAAATACAATATTATCAGCTATTAAACTATTAAACCTACTATTACCTCTTCCAATAATACAAAAGACGACTCTACACATGGAAATCACCAAATGGCCAGTACCAAAATCAAATCCATTATATTCTTTGCAGCTGAAGATGGAGAAGCTCTATACAGTCAGCAAAAACAAGACCTGGTGCTGACTATGGCTCAGATCATGAGCCCCTTATTGCCAAATTCAGACCTAAATTGAAAAAAGTAGGGAAAACCACCAGACCATTCACATATGACCTAAATCAAATCCTTTATTACACAGTGGAGGTGATGAATAAATTCAAGGGATTAGATCTGGTAGACAGAGTGTCTAAAGAAGGACAAAGTTTTGTAACATTGTACAGGAGGAGGAGACTAAAATCATCCCCAAGAAAAGAAATGCAAGAAGGCAAAGTGCTTGTCTGAGGAGGCCTTATGAAATAGCTGAGAAAAGAAGTGGAAGGCAAAGAAGAAAGGGAAGGATACACCCAACTGAATGCAGAGTTCTAGAAAATAGCAAGGAGAGGTACGAAAGCCTTCTTAAGTGAACAATGTACAGATGAAGGCAATAATAGAATAGGAAAGACTATAGAGATATCTTCAAGGAAATGAGAGATACCAAGGGAACATTTTAGGCAAAGATGGTCTCGATAAAGGACAGAAATGGTATGGACCTAACAGAAGTGGAAGAAATTAAGAAGAGGTAGCAAGAATACACAAAAGAACTGTTAAAAAAAAAAAAAATGGTCGTAATGACCCAGGTAACCATGATGGTGTGATCACTCACCTAGAGCCAGACATCCCTGGAGTGTGAAGTCAAGTGGGCTTCAGGAAGCATTACTACAAATAAAGCTAGTGAGGTGATAGAATTCCAGCTGAGCTATTTAAAATCCTAAAAGATGATGCTGTGAAAGTGCTGCACTCAATATGCCAGCAAATTTGGAAAACTCAGCAGTGGCCACAGGACTGGAAAATGTCAGTTTTCATTCCAATCCTAAAGAAGGGCAATGCCAAAGAATGTTCAAACTACTGCAATTGTACTTATTGTATAAACTGTACAGTTATGTGTATTTGACATGCTAGCAAGATAATGCTCAAAATCCTTCAAGCTAAGATTCAACAGTATCTGAACTGAGAACTTCCAGATGTACAAGCTGGAGTTAGAAAAAGCAGAGGAGCCAGATATCAAATTGCCAGTATCTGATGGATCATAGAAGAAGCAAGGGAATTCCAAAAACTATCTGCTTCATTGACTACACTAAAGCCTTTGACTGTGTGGATCACAACAAACTGGAAAATAGGAATACCAGATAGGAATACCAGACCACCTTACCTGTCTCCTGAGAAAGTTGTATGCAGGTCAAGAAGCAACAGAACCAGACATGGAACAATGGACTGGCTCCAAATTGGGAAAGGAGTATGTCAAGGCTGTATATTGTCACCCTGCTTATTCAACTTATATGCAGAGTACATCATGTGAAATGCTGGGCTGGATGAATCACAAGCTGGAATCAAGATTGCTGGGAGAAATATCAACAACCTCAGATATGCAGATGATATCACTCTAATGGCAGAAAGTGAAGAGGAACTAAAGTGCCTCTTGATGAGAGTGAAAGAGGAGAGTGAAAAGCCTGGCTTAAAATTCAGCATTCAAAAAACTAAGATCATAGCATCCAGTTCCACCACTTCATTGAAAATAGATGAGGAAAAAGTGGAAACAGCAGATTTTATTTTCTTTGGCTGCAAAATCACTTAAGGACAGTGACTGCAGCCACAAAATTAAAAGATGCTTACTCTTTGGAAGAAAAGCTGTGACAAGCCTAGACAGTGTATTAAAAATCAGGGACGTCACTTTGCCAACAAAGGTCTGTATAGTCAAACCTGTGGTTTTCCTAGTAATCATGTATGGATGTGAGAGTTGGACCATAAAGAATCTGAGTGGTGAAGAATATATCCTTTTGAACTGTGGCTGGGAAGACTCTTGAGAGTCCCTTGGACAGGAGGGAGATCAAACCAGTCAATCCTAAAGGAAATCCACCCTGAATATTCATTGGAAAGTCTGATGCTGAAACTCCAATACTTTGGCTACGGATGCAAAGAACTGACCCATTGGAAAAGACCCTGATGCTGGGAAAGACTGAAGGAGGGAGAAGAAGACAATGACAGAGGATGAGATGGTTAGATGGCATCACCCACTCAATGGACATGAGGTTGAGTAAACTCAGGGAGTTGGTGATGGACAGGGAAGCCTGGAGTGCTGCAGTCCATGGGGCTGCAAAGAGTCAGACACTACTGAGCGACTGAACAACAACAAAAAGACATGCATAGTGTCCTCAAGCCATCCCTGGCCCAAGAAGAGCTTTCTTGGTGGGCATCCCTCTTAGAGCCACTGGACCCAAAGCTGCCAGGGCTGGCTGCTGAGTGAACTGTAAGAATTATTGAATGACCTGTGAATATTAAGTATTTGTGATTTGTGTTTGATATCAGTTCTGGTCCTCTGGGCACTTTGTTCTGCATGTCCCTCCTCAGATACTTCAGTTGTAAGATCTCTTTCTGACACTCCATCTGCCTCTGGGGCTTGGTTCTCACAGATGCTGTTTGTGCCTCTCCCCGTCCTGCTCCTTCTCCCTGCTGGGAGAGCAATACCATAGATTCTCTCTAAGCTAACCTCTTGCAAGGAGATCCAACCAGTCCATTCTGAAGGAGATCAGCCCTGGGATTTCTTTGGAAGGAATGATGCTGAAGCTGAAACTCCAGTACTTTAGCCAGCTCATGCGAAGAGTTGACTCATTGGAAAAGACTCTGATGCTGGGAGGGATTGGGGGCAGGAGAAGGGGATGACAGAGGATGAGATGGCTGGATGGCATCACTGACTCGATGGACGTGAGTCTGAGTGAACTCTGGGAGTTGGTGATGGACAGGGAGTCCTGGCATGCTGCGATTCATGGGGTCGCAAAGAGTCGGACACGACTGAGCGACTGAACTGAACTAAACTGAAGCTAACGTCTCTCTGTGATCACCCGGAATCTGGGGAAAGAATTTAAAATGTAGGCTTCTTTACTCTTGGAGCTTCCCTCATAGCTCAGTTGGTAAAGAATCCGCCTGCAATGCAGGAGACCCTGATTCAATTCCTGGGTGGGGAAGATCATCTGGAGAAGGAATAGGCTACCCACTCCAGTATTCTCGGGCTTCCCTTGTGGCTCAGCTGGTAAAGAATCCACCTGCAATGCGGGAGACCTGGGTTCAATCCCTGGGTCTCTACTATTGAGGGGTTTTAGATAAAGATGATAGAATCTACTCTATGTCAGTGGTTATTAACCATTTCTGTTTTAAGGCCCTTTTATACTCTAAAATCTTTTACAGTCTGTAAATGGTGTTGGACACCGATGAACTTTTGTTTATGTGTGTTATATCTGTCAATATGTGCTATATTAGGAATGAAAGATGAGTAATCTTTAAAATATTTAATTCATTTTAAAATAACCTAATAATAAGCCCATCACAAGTAAACATAAAATAACATCTTTTTGAAAAGCAACTAAAGTAAAATAACTTCCTGAAAAAAAAATTAAGTGATATTGTGTTCTATGTTTATTGTTCTCTTCAATGTCTAATAAAAGGCAGCTGTATCATCTCATAACATCTGTTGGGATAATGTTTTAATTGTGGTGTAAGGAAGAAAATATGCCTTTATACAGACATGTAAATAGAAAAGAGAGTGTCCTACAGACCCCCTGAAAGGGTCTCAGGGTCCCCCAGGGTCCTTGGACCACACACTTCCAAGAACTGCTGAGCTGACGTGCATTAAAAGTGTGTTAGTTGCTTAGTCATGTCTGATTCTTTGCCACCCCATGGACTGTAGCCCCCTGGTTGCTCTGTCCATGGAATTCTCCAGGCAAGGATACTGGAGTGGGTGGCCATTCCCTTCTCCAGGGGTCCTTCCCGACCCAGGGATCAAACCTGGGTCTCCTGCATTGCAGGCAGATTCTTTACTGTCCGAGCCACTCACCAGGGAAGCCAGACTTAAGTCACAGGGGAAGTACCAAATACACGCTCCTTAGAAAGGCGAGCAGAACATGTGGAGCCTCCAAGACCAAATCTCAGAGCTCCAGAGAGCGCTGACACGCAGGGAGCTGCAGCCTGAAATGCTGCCGCCCATCACCACCACCGGCCCCAGGACCCCTGAGGCTGCCGCCCATCACGCCAGCAAAATGAAGTCCAGGGCCATTCTTTCTCCTCCTCTCCTCTCTCCTGAAGGCGGAGGTCTGCACCCTGGGGCGGGGGGCGGGCCCTGTACAATTCAGGGTGAGTAAGGCAGGCTGCACTCTGGGGAGCCATCTGTGGATGGCTCCAGAGGATTTTGACAAACACAAACGCTACCTGTCCACTACTGGCATCAGAGAAAGCTATCTGAAAAGCAGTTTCACTGGGGCATACGACGTGTAAGTGTAACATATATGAAATATATAGGCATGTAGAAGGTTTAGTAATCCCTGAAACATGGCTTCCCAGGTGGCGCTAGCAGTAAAGAACCTGCTTGGTAGTGCAGGAGACCTAAGAGATGTGGGTTTGATCCCTGGGTGGGGAAGATCCCCTGGAGGAGGAAATGGCAACCCACTGCAGTACTTGCCTGGAGAATCCCATTGACAGAGGAGCCTACAGCCCATAGGGTCGCAAAGGACACGCCTGAAGTGACTTAGCACACATACAAACATGTTAGTGCTCAATTCCTGCTCAATTGAGGAATGTTTCCATAAGAGCAGTGTAAAAATAAAGTTTAAATAATCCCTGCTGCTAAGTCGCTTCAGTCGTGTCTGACTCTGTGTAACCCCATAGACGGCAGCCCACCAGGCTCCCCCATTCCTGGGATTCTCTAGGTAAAATAATCCCTAAAACGTGTTAAATGTCTGTTCCTGCTAATTTGAAGAGTCCTTCCGTAAAGATTGGACATTGGAGCCTATGATTTATTTGCATGCCTTTTACACAGCCTTAGTTATAATGAATATGAAAAATTAGTTACATGATAACTGGTTAAAATTTAGCAGCCTATATTCTTTTAAAATACCACTTAGGTATTTTTAGGCCCTGTGCTTCTAACCTAGTTGTAGGAAGTAAAATCTTGTCTGAAGGCTTGAGTCTGCAGTCCTGTTAGCAGTTGCTGGTGGAAGGAGTCAAGGACACATTGAGAAGCAGTTTGCTATTGGTGCAGGTGTGGGAAGAACATGGACATCAAAGGAGCATTTTAGAAGCAAATTACAAGGGAATATTGGAGACTGAAAATAGGCACAGGGGAAAACCAGGGAAGTGTCTTTGCAGGCTTCCCTTTAAGTAGCCCCTTTGGGAAACCTGAATTTATAAACTGACATGGTAAAGCCTGTAGACTGTAACCACTGTCTTAAACCACTGTGTGTTCCCTAGCACAGGGGGTCTCTGTGTTCAAACTGGCATCTACAACTTCAAAGTTATATAACATTTGGATTCTGTGGTTTACCAGAAGAGGTTTATATTTTGTTTCATTCCTAAGTCAATGACTCAGGTAAATCCTTTTATTTTTAAAAAAGCTTACATAAGATTTTATTTTTGACATTTTCTAATTTGCATTCTGCTGGTCAGAAGTCTCAGAACTTTTGAGTGGGTGGCTTCATATCAAGTCTGTGCCCTTGATTATATAAGTCACGGCCCTGCCATAGCTACATTCTGAATGCTCCAGCAGGGCAAAACATCCGAATCTTGTTATTTCACAGTTTGTGTTGATAAGCTCATGCTGACTAGAACGCCCCCTATCTTCCTCTACCATCGTGTCTCATCCTTCTCTTGTCCTTTGTAGAATGAGGCTAGGCATAAATGAATTGTGAAATGCCCGTCTCTACTACGAAAACCTGTCAGACCCTAATGCTTCCCCAGCTCATTAGCCCTGACAGCCTGTGACTCTGCCAGCAGCTCCTGGCCGCAGAGCCCTGCCCTCACACACACACGTGCTGTGCTGCTTCTGGTGACTTGGCCCTGGTCCGCCAGGCCAGGGTTCTGGGGAGTTTTTCTGTTCTGTAGGGGTTGTCGTTCAGTTGCTCAATTCTGTCTGACTCTGCTACCCGATGGACGCCAGGCTTCCTTGTCCTTCACTATCCTGGAATTTGCTCAAACTTGCATACATTGAGTCGATTATGCCATCCAACCATCTCATCCTCTGTCACCTCCTTTTCCTCCTTTCCTCAGCCTTTCCCAGCATTAGGGTCTTTTCCAGTGAATCAGCTCTTTGCATCAGGTGGCCAAAATATTGGAGCTTCAGCTTCGGTATCAGTCCTTCCAAAGACTATTCAGGGTTGATTGCCTTTAGGATGGGCTGGTTTAATCTCCTTACTGTCCAAGGGATTCTCACATCTTCTCCAACACCAGAGTTTGAAAGCATCAATTTTTCGGTGCTCAGCCTTCCTTATGATCCAGCTGCAACGTCCGTACATGACCACTGGAAAACTCTGTAGGGGTTAGAATTCCCCAAACTGCGTTTTTAGTGAGGGTTCTGAGTGCAGGTTAAGTTCTGCCATTTAGGTGCTCTTAGTGGGATTTGAAAGGGGATATGTGGAGGCTGTGGTCCTGCTTGACTGTTGTGGCCCCTGGCACAGGCAGAGACTGGCTCTGCCCATGGCGCAGGTCAGCATCCAGTCACCAGCCCTGCGGGGCCCAGAGGCACTGCCATGGTGACACCCGAGGGGCTGGGCTGCGGCTGTGGTCCTGACCAGTTTGGATAGAGAAGTGAGTTCCACTTCCCTCACTGCAATGGGGTGAGTGTCGCCCCTGCCAGAAGCCACTCTAGAGAACTTTTCCTTGAAGTTATTCCTAGAAGCTTAGTCTAGTCACTGCCCATCCAGCCCTTCCAGAAATGCAGTCGGCACTTGAATAGTTTTCTGTTTAGAATAGCTGGAGAGATCAGTTTTCCGTGATGGACCTTGAGTGTCCAGTATTTATCTACACGGAGACCGTCGTGTCAGCTTTGTTCCTAGACTCTCTGCCCCTTTTCTCTGTGTAGTCTGCAGCTCTCTCCAGATACTTGATACATGCAGTCCTTCCACAGCTGACTAACAAGATTTCCAGAAAGACAGAAAGAGAAACAGAGAAGAGGAAGAGAGAAACAGAGGAGAGGAAATTATTAAAGGATCAATACAAGACTATTTAGCAGAATCAGAGGATACGTTGCCAGACTAAAGAAGCCCACCAGCAGTGATTCCATGAAATTACAGACAATCAAGAATAAAGAGAACATCAGAAACCTTCCAAAACAGAGACATTTTTAAATATCACATAGAAAAAAGACAAATGGGTACCGAGCTTTTCAATAGAACACAGGAAAATAGTAAAGCAATCTGATACAAATTTTGAGGGTAAATTTTTTCTTTAATTTAGAATTAAATGCAGCCAATATAGCTTGCCAATCGAGTGTAAGCATAGAATATACAAAATCAAGTAGAGGAATAGAATAACAATATTTTCACACAGTAAATCTTAGGGAAAAAGAAACAACTTTAGTCCCATGTACTTCATCTTAGAAAACTACTGATACCTGTGCCTTAGCAGAAAAAGGGTGTAACTGAAACAAACAAAACAACAACAAGAAAACATGGATCCGGGAAGCAAGAGCTTCAACACAAGGGAAGTTCCAGGACTTGCTCCAGAGGAAAGTGAAGTGGGAAGCATGTGGAAGGGGACACAAGACAGGGAGGTGAAAGTGGTAGTCTGTCATTTAACATGCTTGAGCATTCAGCCAGTTCAGCTCAGTTGTGTCTGACTCTTTGTGACCCCATGGACTGCACCATGCCAGGCCTCCCTGTCCATCATGAACTCCCGGAGTTTACTCAAACTCATGTCCACTGAGTCGGTGATGCCATCCAACCGCCTCACCCTCTGTTGTCCCCTTCTACTCCCGCCTTCAATCTTTCCCAGCATCAGGGTCTTTTCAAATGAGTCAGTTCTTCACATCAGGTGGCCAAAGTAATGGAGTTTCAACTTCAGCATCAGTGCTTCCAATGAATAGTCAGGACTGATCTGCTTTAGGATGGACTGGTTGGAACTCCTTGCAATTCAAGGGGCTCTCAAGAGTCTTCTCCAAAACCACAGTGCAAAAGCACTGATTCTTCAGAACTCAGCTTTCTTTATAGTCCAACTCTCACATCCATAGCATATTAAAAAGCAGAGACATTACTTTGCCAACAAAGGTCTGTCTAGTCGAGGCTATGGTTTTTCCAGTGGTCATGTATGGATGTGAGAGTTGGACTGTGAAGAAAGCTGAGTTCTGAAGAATCAATGCTTTTGCACTGTGGTGTTCGAGAAGACTCTTGAGAGTCCCTTGGACTGCAAAGAGATCCAACCAGTCCCTTCTAAAGGAGATCAGTCCTGGGTGTTCATTGGAAGGACTGATGCTAAAGCTGAAACTCCAATACTTTGGCCACCTCATGCGAAGAGTTGACATATTGGAAAAGACTCTGATGCTGGGAAGGATTGGGGGCAGGAGGAGAAGGGGACGACAGAGGATGAGATGGTTGGATGGCATCACCGACTCGATGGACATGAGTTTGAGTAAACTCCGGGAGTTGGTGATGGACAGGGAGGCCTGGCGTGCTGCGATTCATGGGGTCTCAAAGAGTCAGACACGACTGAGCAACTGAACTAAACTTACATCCATACATGACTACTGGAAAAACCATAGCTTTGACTAGACAGACATTTGTTGGCTTTGTTGGCTTGAACATTAGAAAACTTATTTGAAACATCTGACAAATATTGGAGAATTAGGAAACATTAACAGGTACCAAGAAAACTATTGAATTAAAAAATGAGATAGTTATTAAATTATTAACTCCAGGAACAACAAAACTTTTTGTACAAGAAAGGATATGTAGCTTCAGTGCACTATTTGGCTCAGAGGTATGTGATTATCACACAATCCTAACAAATCCTTACTTGTATGGAGCGGAGGGGGAGGAAGTGGGCAGAGGATGATACGTTGACCGTATTATAGGAAGTCAAGAGATATTTGATGAAACTGATGAATCTGAGGATGACAGTGTATGCATATTATTTAGAAATCTGGCAGTAGATACCCGGAGAATCAAACAGAAGAACTAAAAGTAGTTTCATTCATTTCTTAAATGAAAATATTAGGTACTATTTTAAGAATTTATACATATTAACACATATATATGGAATCTTGGAAAATGGTACTGATGTACCTATTTGCAGGGCAGGAACAGAGGTACAGACAGAGAGAAGGATTTGTAGACACAGCAGGATAAGGAGAGGGTGGAATGAATTAGAGTAACATTTGAAATATATACACTGCTGCTGCTGCTAAGTTGCATCAGTTGTGTCTGACTCTGTGGAACCCATAGACGGCAGCCCTGATCAGGCTCCCCCATCCCTGGGATTCTCCAGGCAAGAACACTGGAGTGAGTTGCCATTTCCTTCTCCAGTGCATGAAAGTGGAAAGTGAAAGTGAAGTCGCTCAGTTGTGTCCAACTCTTTGTGACCCCATGGACTGTAAGCCTATCCGGCTCCTCCATCCATGGGATTTCCCAGCCAAGAGTACTGGAGTGGGTTGCCATTGCCTTCTCCAATATATACACATCCATGTGTAAAATAGCTAGCTGATAGAAAGCTGCTGTATAACACGGGGAACTCAGCTGGGTGCTCTGTGATGACCTGGAGGGGTGGGACTGGGGTGGCAGGAGGGAGGCTCCACTGGGAGGGGATACGTGTGAATCATAGGGCTGATTCACATTGTTGTGCAGCAGAAGCCAACACAACATTGTACAGCAGTTGCACTGCAATTAAAATTAAAAAAAGTAATAATTTACACAGGTTCGTTGTGGAAATTTAGAAAACACAGTATAAAGAAGAAAACAAAAATCATCCATAAAACCTCTGTACTCACTCAACCTTTGATGTTCTTCAATAATGTAAGTATGTATACATGCTTTTTATATCTGTTATCCTAACAATTTCATAGTGAAAATGATGTTTCACTGTTTTAATCTTCACTTTTTTAGTCGCAAGTGATATTAAACACTCTTCTCTAATCAGCTTTTGTAGTCTTCTGTTAATTACTTTTTCTTGTCTCTTGCTCATTCCCTGTTGGTTATTGGTCTTTCGTTATCAATTTGTACGAAACTTTTGCTTTTCCCTTGTGGTCTTTGTGTTGAAGTTTTTCTTATTTTTGTGGGGTTAGATTTTTTTTTTCTCTTTGTATAACTTGGCCTCTGTGACCTTAATTACTGGATCCCTTCCCAAGTTCCTTGGTGGTTCCTGCCCATGATGAAGTCTTAAGTTCTGCGTCCTTCCTGCTCTGGCCGTTGACATCTGTTGAGGCCCTTCCTTCCCAGTCAAGCCCCACACACAGGCTTTTCAGCACCTCTACAAGAAAGCAGATCAACAATCTTCCACCCGAAGTGCCCTCTTCTTCACTGTCTGCCCAGAGAGCACCTAGTGAGCTATGCCTTACGTCCTAGACTCTTTCCTGTGTTATTTCCACAGTCAACTACTACAAACATACTAAATTGTTTTAGAGTTAATTTTAATTCTTTGTGTTCCATTAGTCTGTGGACTCCCTCTCTGTCTCGTACCCTGGTTTATTTTGTTGTACCCCCATTTGCAGCATGGTGCTGGTCATTTAGTAAACACTCAGCAAATGTTGGCTCAGTGTTGACCCCTTCATTATTCGTAGTGGGCAGAACTCCAGTGGCCCCCAAGACTCCTTCTCCTGGGTGTCCATAAGTAAGATAAGAAAGCCGTTCCTTTGATTAGGCTATATTATATGGCAACGATGATGGAATAGTCCTTCTGGAGGTCAAGTTACCTTTGTAAGAATCCACTGCAGCCAGCCAGGGGAGGAGTCTCCTGCTGGCTTTGAGGTAAGACCCTCTGTTGTGACAGTGCCGTTGGCTGGGCCCCGAAGGCAGCTTTCAAGAGGTGAGCATGGTCCCCAGTCCTACAACCACAAGGCTCTGAATCCCACAGACCACCTGAATGAAGTTGGAAGCAGGTTCTGAGCCTCAGATGAAATCCCAGCTCCAGCTGACGGATTTTAGCATGGTGAGACCCCGAGCAGAGGACCCAACTCCCCAGAACCCAGACTCTGGACCCAGGGAAGCTGTAGATTATGTTTGCTGTTTAGCAGCAACAGGAAGCTGGTTACAGTGTTCAAGCTGGTATTACTAGGGCATCGGCCCCGAACCTCAGCACCAAGGACTCGGCTGGTTTTAAGACATTGTATTTTGGGTAATTGGATCCTTGTTTTCATTAGTTGTACAACAGAATTGCTCTCAGACCTACTCTGCCACGTTGTTGCTCCGTCTCAGAAGAAACGCAGCCCTGCTACCTGCAGGCCTTCTTCCCTAGGAGGCTTCCCCAGGGACCGACAGCTAAGCTTAGTTCCTGCTCTGAGGCTCCTTCCTGCTGTGTTCCGTCAGCCTGTGATGCCGCTCTGGTTACCTCACAGTGAGCCTGCTCCCCAGGACGGATCCTGTGAGTGAGCTCTACGTCCTCTTTATTGTGACATTTTTGTGTGCGGTGTTGTCCTGCTGCACTGAGCTTCCTGCAGCAGCCTGCAGCCTGGTCTCACTGACTGCCCAGAAGATAAGACTGTTCCTTCTCACAGTGTTCCCTGTAATAGGTTTCCTAGCCCGGGATGGTTTTCTAGAATTGGGCCAGTTGCCTCCCTCAGGCGAGATACAATAGTTAATCCTAAATCAACTTTATTTATTTATTTATTTTTTTAAGATTTAAAATGTTTTATTTATTTATTTATTTTTTAATTTTAAAATCTTTAATTCTTACATGCGTTCCCAAACATGAACACCCCTCCCACCTCCCTCCCCATAACATCTCTCTGGGTCATCCCCATGCACCAGCTCCAAGCATGCTGTATGCTGCGTCAGACATAGACTGGCGATTCGATTCTTACATGATAGTATACATGTTACAATGCCATTCTCCCAAATCATCCCACCCTCTCCCTCTCCCTCTGAGAATGCAAACTAGTACAGCCACTATGGAGAACAGTGTGGAGATTCCTTAAAAAATTGCAAATAGAACTACCTTATGACCCAGCAATCCCACTGCTGGGCATACACACCGAGGAAACCAGAATTGAAAGAGACACATGTACCCCAATGTTCATCACAGCACTGTTTATAATAGCTAGAACATGGAAACAACCTAGATGTCCATCAGCAGATGAATGGATAAGAAAGCTGTGGTACATATACACAATGGAGTATTACTCAGCCGTTAAAAAGAATTCATTTGAATCAGTTCTGATGAGATGGATGAAACTGAAGCCGATTATACAGAGTGAAGTAAGCCAGAAAGAAAAACACCAATACAGTATACTAACACATATATATGGAATTTAGGAAGATGGCAATGACGACCCTGTATGCAAGACAGGGAAAGAGACACAGATGTGTATAAGGGACTTTTGGACTCAGAGGGAGAGGGAGAGGGTGGGATGATTTGGGAGAATGGCATTGTAACATGTATACTAAATCAACTTTAAATTGCTATAAAGATACCCCCCAAATTCTTTTAGGAATTTATTTATTAAAGAGTAATGCATTTTTTTCTTGAAAACATCCAAAAATACTGAAAGGCTGGGAATTTTCTCAGGTTTCTAACGAGACAGGTTAGCAAAAGTTTCCGCTTGAGTCACAAGGCGTGGGATGAGAACAGGTGCATGGCAGTTAAGGAAGGCGAAGGGGGCAGGCAGGGCCTGTGTACAGCTCGAGGAGAGAGGGAGGACTGGGAGGGTTTGGCCCAGAGACAAGCTTGGTCTCAGCGCCTCTGAGGCCCATCCTGGCCTGAGGGCAGTTGCTCTAAGGATGCACACTGCGCCTCAGCACTGCCCACGTTCTCAGCAAATGAACCACGACCCTCAGGCTGTGTAAGGCCTCAGGCCCTTACATAGGCCCACTGTTAAAAACCATTAAACTCACCCCAATTTTTAGAACAATTACATTCACTTAAACTACCAGTGTTATTTGCGTTTAACCTTTATTGAGGAAACCTAAAAAGAATGACTAGAAATGGGAGTCTGCTAAGTCGCATCAGTCGTGTCCGACTCTGTGGGACCCCATAGATGTCAGCCCACCAGGCTCCCCCATCCCTGGGACTCTCCAGGCAAGAACACTGGAGTGGGTTGCCATTTCCTTCTCCAATGCATGAAAGCAAAAAGTCAAAGTGAAGTCGCTCAGTCGTATCTGACTCAGCGACTCCATGGACTGCAGCCCACCAGGCTCCTCCATCCATGGGATTTTCCAGGCAAGAGTACTGCAGTGGGGTGCCATTGCCTTCTCCGAAACGGGAGTCAGCTCCAGCCAAATTACAGAGCTCTTTACCATATTCAGATGCTCTCCAAAATTTAGAGTACCTGAAAAGTGAGAGGCAAGGATGGTTTCAGAAAAGAATCCTGCTGACTTCTCAGATGCTGTGCTGAAGCAAAGCTCCACCTCTGGCCGCAAGCAGCCCAGCTCAGCTGAGGGCCAGTGCAGGGCTGAGGTGCCCCAGATGGGCTGCCAGGCCCTCCACCCACCCGCTTCCCAACCACAGGCCGGCAGGCAGGGTTTGTCACCCCTCTCGGGTTGGGTCACTAAGAAGATGCTTAGATGTGAAATGTCATATCTATTTCAGTCAGTGAGATATAAGACAGTTCCCATTTTTCTTCAAAATTAGAGTTGCAGATAAATCTTGCAGGACACACTCAGAACTATTTCAAGACCTCCATATCATGGTTTAAGTCCTCTGCAAAAACTTTCTTTTCCCCGCACTTTCCCCACACTTTCCCCACTATGCTCTCTGACACTCCTCACATCAGTCACCTCCCAAAGGCCCTCCAGATCCTCACTTGTTTTAAGTTACAGGTGTTGCTCATTAGAAGGCATTAATGACCTTTGACACATCCTTTGCCGCTGGGCATTAAGCAGTGCCCTATGGAAAGAGACCAGACTTATCATCTTTATCACTGCTGTTTACACTCTTATTATGGAAAGTTGCAAAATTCACAAAAAGTAGAAAGAGTAACACAATGTGTCCTCCATGTAGCAATCACCCAAGTTTAACAGTTGTTGGTATTCATCTGAGTTATTAATTTTGTTTCATTACCCCCTAACACGTTTCCTCCCCTCTAAGATACTCTACAGCCAACAACTTCAGACTGAATGTCTCATTTTCAGATAGAGGAGATGAGCAAGTTTCAGAGGATTTCAGAGAATGGCCCCCGGCTGAGCGGCCAGTCTAGTGGGGGTGCGACACTTGGGGGTGTCCGCATGAAGGAGGCACTAGCCCAGAGCTAGGATGTGGAAGTCAAGGGATTTGTAAAATACATCTTTTCTGAGAAAGAACTGATCTTGACTGCAAACCAAAAAGGTTTCACCTGAAGTATAAGAAAATTGTGCCTATGTTCACTTCAAGGTATTTATTTTAGATGTAAAATACTCATAATGACATTGGGTTAAACATCCTGTTGCAAGTATGATAACAGCCTATTGGGTCTCTGTTCTTCAGTTCTATCGCTTGCTCTTAGAGACCAGGAATGGGGATTTCACAAATTTTAGAAAATACATTGAAAAGTTTAATCATCTTTCACATTAAGGAAAATTATTATTGATTCCATTCTCTTTGATTACATAGTATGTTTCCATTTCTTTTCCTTTGAGAAAGTGGCACTTAGACTCATGGCAGCTGTTTTATTCCTTAAGTGAATCCCTATTTCCAAATATTCAATACCTCAGACAGCCCCCTGTGTACCTTTCCATGTAAATGTAACCCAGGTGAAGGCCTCCTTCTTGCCCTGGTGTGTTTGGGAAAGGGGGTGTGTCCCTTTGTCTGTGTGATAGTCCTCAGTGCAGCGGGGTCCTCCCTGCTGTGGCTCACAGCCCTTCTATGCCTCCTTCCCCACCGCCTCTGGTGGGCTGCTGAAGACACAGCCAGGCTCGAGGAGGGCGGCTGGAAAGACCATGATTCCTGCAGGGCAGAGTCCCTTCCCTCTGGGGCTCACGCATCCCCTCCTGAGGGTGCAGGGCAGCCGGCGTTTGGGGGCAGCATACAGCAGGTAGCAGCTGCACACTAACATGATAGTTGTTCAGGAAAAAGCCACTGCTTTTTAGGTTCTTAGGTTCTTAGGTTCAGTTCAGTTCAGTCGCTCAGTCGTGTCCGACTCTTTGCGACCCCATGCACTGTAGCATGACAGGCCTCCCTGTCCATCACCAACTCCTGGAGCTTGCTCAAACTCATGTCCATCAAGTCGGTGATGCCATCCAACTGTCTCATCCTCTGCCGTCCCCTTCTCCTCCAGTCCTCAATCTTTCCCAGCATCAGGGTCTTTTCCAATAAGTCAATTTTTCACATCAGGTGGCCAAAGTATTAGAGTTTCAACTTCAGCATCAGTCCTTAGGTTAGTGGTTTCCTTTAATTATGATGGCCTCACCAGTCTAGTAAGGAGAGGCAAATATTGTACGCTCCCAGGGAAGTAAGTAGCTGTTACAATGCAGGCTCTCGGAGGGGCACTAACCCAGACTGCCTCTGAAGGAGATGGGAAGAGGGTCAGGCTACGGCTTCAGCTTTCCCCTACTCCAAATAGCAGCCAGTGGAAACACCCCCGGTGGAGGGCGGGGGGTGGGGGATGGAGTGATGATACTTGGGGCTAAAGGCCAAGTCCACAGCCTCCAAAACTGCACTTGTTTCCTGGGGCCACCACAACAAAGCGGCACAAACCAGCTTAAGCAATAGGAGTGTGTGCTCTCATAGCTCTGGGTGCTGAAAGCCTAAAGTCCAGGAGTCCCTCCAAGACCCACAGGGGACACGCCAGCTTTGTCTCTCCCTGGCTTTTGAAGGGACACTGGCCATCCTTGGTGGCCCATCCTCTGCAGGTTCACCACTCCAGTGTCTCCCGCCATAGTCACAGAGCTTTCTCACTGTGTGTCTCAGGGTTCACATGGCCATCTTCTTATGACACCAGTCACGCTGGATTAGGGGCCCACCCTCCTCTTCTTAACAAATTATGCTTTTTCCAAATAAGGTCACATTCTGAGGTTCCAGGGGTTACAGCCTCAACATATCATCGTTTCCGGGGAAACACATCTCACCCTGTAACAGGGTACAAGAGACCTTTACCGAGCCTGGTGTGAAGGAGGCCACCACCAGCCTTTGAATAGACCCAGGGAGCTTTTGGAATGCTAAGGGCTCTCAGCATCGGCCAACCAGCAGCCAGAGGCTCTCCCCCGTCTCGAGACTCTAAGTACTTGCAGACACTTGAAAGCGCAGTCCTGCTGCTTGGGGGTGGGTGCAGGGGAAGGAGCCTGCCCACTGCACCCACCCCCAAGCAGCAGGACTGCGCTTTCATTTCCCTGGGCGGGAGGCAGACACAGGGACTCAGCCCCTGAGTGCGGGGCCGGGTGGAGGACCACTCCTGCCCTCTGTGTTCTCAGCACTCCCTTGGCTGTCCCCTCCTCCCGCCTCCTGCCTTTTCTCTCCAGGTGCCTCATTTTTTTCACTCACCCTCCACAGATGCTGGTGTTTTACTTTAGGATACTCTCCTTTCATTCTGCCATTCTACACACATGGGCAAAAAAAAAAGTCAAAACTGCCACCTCCTCCTGGTCAACAGGCTTAGTAACAAAATGTTGCAGTGACAATTTTTCTTTACTACATCCTATATAAAATGTGTAGGAATAACCCATTCCCCTACCAGACCCTATAGGCAGCAGGGAAGGGATGGAAAAACATGCATCTCCTCAGAGTCAGTCCCCAAGGGCCAAGAATATGGGAGCCTGAATTTTTTTCTTCCAGTTATATAAACAAAGAAATGCTCCCTTTCTGCCCAAATTCATTTGAGATATCACCACCCTGATTTCTCCTTAGTTTAAAAACTAAAATCCATCTGCAGTTTTTAACAATCACGTAAATAGCCACCTCCCACTCAGAGAGAAAATGGAAACCTCTGTGCACTCTTCTGTAATCAGAGCATCTTCACCGAGTCACACAGAGGGGGGATATATGAGAAATAAAGTACAACAGGCAAACTATATTTATAAAATCATAAAAAATTATGTAAAAGCATTTGTTAAATTTGATAATACAACTAATTATCAATTAAAATTGCTAAACCCTTGATTTATTGGATAACTTTCAAAAATTCTCCTTTAAGACAATGAGAAGGTAGGTCTGCAGGAAACTGTCCTGTACCCTCCCTTAGTAGAAAATCATTAAGGTGGTTTTAGCCATGTGAATGCAGGATCATGTTACAAAGAGGAAGTCAATTTATTTTATATTATAAAATTTTATATAAATAAAGTGACTCATTCCCCTGAAGCTTTATCAGCCACAACCTACAGAAAATGTAAGGATGTGGAGAAGAAAATGGCAACCCACTCCAGTATCCTTGCCTGGAGAGGAGCCTGGTGGGCTGGAGTCTATGGGGTCGCACAGAGTCTGACGCTGCTGCTTGGGGAGTAAGTTACAGGGCTGAGGCCCGCCACCAAAAGCGGGCAGTAACACAGAGGGTGTTGCAGACTCGGTCGGAGAAGGCGATGGCACCCCACTACAGTACTCTTGCCTAGAAAATCCCACAGACGGAGGAGCCTGGTGGGCTGCAGTCCATGGGGTCGCTAAGAGTCGGGCATGACTGAGCAACTTCACTTTCACTTTTCGCTTTCATGCAGTGGAGAAGAAAATGGCAACCTACTCCAGTATTCTTGCCTGGAGAATCCCAGGGACAGAGGAGCCTAGTGGGCTGCCATCTATGGGGTCGCACAGAGTCGGACACGACTGAAGCGACTTAGCAGCGGCAGCAGCAGAGGCAGCAGCAGACTTGGTCACCTCCCTCCCTTAGTAAAGAACTCTTTCTCTTTAGTCAGTAAAGAATTGTATCGTATCCAATTAGTCATCAAACAAATGAAACCCTCTCATCTCTTCCTGTCCCTTCCCATGGATTATTGCAGTCATTTTCTTTATTTTATTTTTCTCTATTTCTTTATCCATCTTTCATTGTCTTTCCTTTTAGAGTCACAGACTCCCTGCTCAAAATCTCTCTTCCTTGCTCCGCTCAATACTTAAAAATTCGTCTCCACTGTCTTCTACACGGCACTGCCCATTAACCTTCCAAAATCCGCTTTTGTGAGGCCACTCACTTGGTATCGTTTCTCTGTTGCCAAAGGATAAAGGCCACACTTACTTGCCTCAACCATGGAGCTCCACCCAACCTCTCAACCTCACCTCTACTTACTTGTAACGGTCTGCGCTTCTGCTACCTGCATCCCTGACCCTGGGACTTCCGTGCAGCAGCCTGTCACTCTCTCTCTCGGCCCATCCGCGTCCTCCCTATCCTGCCCCCAGAATGATCTGCTCTGGTAGGGTGTTCATCACAGCTTCCACAAGCTGCTTACAATTGCCGGTTATCCTAAAGTGAGAGGATGTCTTTGTCTTTGGATTGTAAGCTTCTCAAGGGCCGGGACCCTGACTGTGTTTCCGTGCCTCTCTTCATAGGACCTGAAACAATGCTTTGTCCGGAATGTCAAAACCAATAAACATTCGTGGATTGAAAAAAGCGACGTAAAGATGGAAAGAGGCAAGTGAGAACAGGCCAGCGCCTGGATCGTGTTCTTGCAGAGCTGAGAGCAGCGCCTTGTGTCCAGGGTCAAAGGGAGAGCCAGGATGGGGCAGATGGCACCTCTGAGGGATGGGACTGCGGGTTTGGGGAAGGATGCAGGTGAATGCAAGTGCTTGCCTTGGAGTCGGGGCTGAGGTCCTGACCGCAGGCTGTAGATCTGCAAAGAGCTTGATGATCTCCAGGTGCAGCCGCGTCGCAGAGGGGCGGAGCCCAGGGAGGACCGGGCTGACCTGCCGCTCAGAACCTCCTCCCACCGCGCCCCATGGCCACTCTTCAAACTGTCAGCTGTGTCTAGCTTAGAAAGGCCGGTTTCCAGTCTGAATTTGCTTTACTGGAGGAGTCTGTGGTAAATGTTCACGTAATACTTTCCTCCACACTCAGACTTTTCAGAGACTAACATCGGCTGTAGAGGAAACTGATAGTCGAGCCCATAGACCTCTTCTTAACTTAGAAGCGAGTTGCTGCCTCCACGTCAAGATTCTCAGGAAGCCTGTTTGCCTTCTTAACTTCTTGGGGGGAAAAATGAAAGTATTAGTTGCTCAGTTGTGTCCGACCCCATGGACTGTAGCCCGCCAGGCTCCTCTGTCCATGGGATTCTCCAGGCAAGAATACTGGAGTGGGTGGCCATTCCCTTCTCCAGGGGATCTTCCTGACCCAAGGGATCAAACCCAGGCCTCCTGCACTGCAGACAGATTCTTTACCATGAGCCACTGGGGAAGCCCCTTACAATCATAAAGTGTGTGTGTGAAAGTCGTTCAGTCGTGTCCGACTCTTTGTGACCCCATGGACTATAAAGTCCATGGAATTCTCCAGGCCAGAATACTAGGGTGGGTAGCCTTTCCCTTCTCCAGGGGATCTTCCCAACCCAGGGACTGAACCCAGGTCTCCCGCATTGCAGGCGGATTCTTTACCAGCTGGGTCACCAGGGAAGTCCTACAATCATGAAAGAGCCCCCTAAAAATGTATGCACATTGGTCCAGCAATTCCTTTATTTAAGCTGTACTTAAGATTAGGATTACAGTATTGTTATAATAGCAAGACTAAATATAATCGCCCACCCCCAGTCATCATCAGGACTGATGAGCTGGCTGTAGTGCAGAACACTGCGGCCCTGGAAGACGAGGCCCTGCGGAGTGACAGCCTTCAGGGTATGTTGTTCAGTGAAAGGCGCAGGACGCAGGACAGCACAGGCAGCTCCCTCCCCCGTCTGTGCCTGTGTTTGGGGAGAGGCGGTCTGTCATTTTGCTCAAAGGGACGACATGTTAAAAATATCTTTTTTCAAGTGTTGACATAGGGTAAGAAAATTAAAATAGGCTAAGAAGGTATATAGGTATACCCATGTATAAGAAGGCATAGACCTTCTTACCCTATTTCAATTTTCCCTATATGCATGTATTACCTTTTCAATTAAAAAGAGCTCATTTTAAAAGGCTCAAAAGATGAAAATCCCTTCCGGAACCAAAATTGTATTATATCATTATCATGCACTACACTGTTCGGTAGAGAAACCTCAAGAATCCGCTATGAATTGAGGCATGAACGGAAAATGATTGTTCATGTGTTTGGAGACTTAGGTGCTGCTGCGTATTTTGATTTTGTCACCAGAGGTTTGCATCAGAATGTGCCACAGAGTAAGTCTGCTGATTTCTTTCCAGGATGAAGTGAATAGTCTACAGAGGCTGGCTCCTTGAAGCCTGTGGGTGAGTTTTAGAGGCACGCCCCTCTCCAATGCAGAGAAGGCGTCAGTCGGGGCGGAGTAGAAAGTCCCTTGCTGTTTGCGCCAGGCTTTCAGCTTCCTTTCCCTGTTACCTTGAGCAAATCAGGCCTCCTGCAATCTAACTTTCTTCCTCCTTAGAGGGGAGTTACTTCTGCCACACTGGTTTCCAGGTGGGTCACAGGGAGCCAGTGAGGGATGGAAATAGAGAGGCTGACCACATCTAAGGGACTGTTTATCATTTCACTACTCAGCATGTACAAGTCACATTGAAAACATCCCCCAGAAGAGTAGCCTGACACTCAGCCATCAGCTTTCTGGAGTTTTCTGAGAAGACAGCCACCGTGGACCCACTGGCTCAGAACACACAGGGACAGCTCTGCTCACTAATATGTGTAAACTGAAACCTCACTGACATGTGGTGACTTCAGAATGAAAGGGAAGTGAAAGTGAAACAAAAGTGAAAGTGTTAGTCACTCAGTTGTGCCCAGCTGTTTGCAACCCCATGGACTGTAGCCCCCCCCCTCCCCGGCTCCTCCATCCATGGGACTCTCCAGGCAAGACTGTGAAGCGGCCGGGGGGGGGGGGTTCCATTCCCTTCTCCAGGGGATCTTCCCAACCCAGAGATGGAACCTGGGTCTCCCATATTGCAGGCAGGTTTGTTAACTGTCTGAGCCTCCAGGGAAGCTGACTTCAGTATGGTGGGGCAGAAACACTAAGACTGGGGGAAACAAAATACTCAGAACCAAAATCCCAGAGACTCAGTCCTGGCAGCAAACTTCCCACAGCATCTTGCTTTGGGGAAACTGTCATCTCAAAGGTGGGTAAAGATAAAAACTGATGAAAAGACAGTTTTAATAACTCAGAACCCAGATTAACAGTTGGGAAGGCCCTTTCCACATTTGAGCCCAAAGGAAAGGAATGAAGGGAATTTTTCCTCCATCAGGTAAAGAATGCAGGTGGATAGGGGCCTCACTCAGAGGTAGGAAGGGACACGTGTGTACCTTCTGGGCAATTTGCAGGTGCACTCACGCACGCTTGAGCCTCCAAACATGAGCCAAAGCTATTATGCATTATAGAGGTGTTAGTATGGCAAAACGTATTGCTTAATAATTCAGCACATGCATTAAGAAGGGTTTAAAAGTCATTTATTGGAAAGAAAAATTTATAGTCAATCCACTTTCTATCAGCAATTCTATTACATTTTAATAAATAAATAAAAATTTATTTTGTAAATTTTCAGGACTTCAAACATTCAGTTCAGTTCAGTCGCTCAGTCGTGTCCGAATCTTTGCAACCCCATAAATCGCAGCACGCCAGTCCTCCCTGCCCATCACCAGCTCCCGGAGTTCACTCAGACTCATGTCCATTGAGTCGGTGATGCCATCCAGCCATCTTATCCTCTGTTGTCCCCTTCTCCTCCTGCCCCCAATCCCTCCCAGCATCAGAGTCTTTTCCAATGAATCAACTCTTCACATCAGGTGGCCAAAGTTTTGGAGTTTCAGCTTTAGCATCAGTCCTTCCAAAGGACACCCAGAACTGATCTCATTAAATGTAAATGAATGTAAATTTATTACATTTAATAAATGATAGCCAAAGGTTATCATTTATCTTTTTAATATTTTCTTTTATATCCAGTTTAATATTTTTATGAGGCAACTTGCATCATAAATCATAAGACATTTCTTAATTATTTCTTACCTCTGTGACTTTTCTCATTACTCTGCTGTTCCCATAATAGATTTTCCTCAGCAACAAGAAATTAGGGGTTTAAAAAGAAATGTTACTTGTGTGATGCAGGCTCAGGAAGACTTATTAGAAAACAAACTTGTGTTAAGGAGAAAGTGGGGCCGGGATATTATTGGCTGATGAGCTTAATATTCACTGCAGGATGATACATGCTTAAAAAACCAAAAGGAAAAATAAAGCCTCCATTTATGGAAATAAAGCGCTTGGCGCACAGGAAAGCAGTAATTCTATTTTCTGCAGATCAAACCACAACTGAGATAGAATTCAATCTGCAGAAGCACAAACAGTGAGGGATACAAGAGTGGACCCCCGACCCCAGAACAGGAGTCTGTGAACAGCCTTGGGAGGAAGCGCTGGAGGCACTGGGCTGACTGGCCTGGGGCAGAGACACAAGAGGATGCAGGACACTGGGCAGAGAGTGTCAGGTGAGGGAGGTGTGAACGCGGGTTACGTCTATCCACAGAACTAGGGTCCCTTTCCAGAAATCGGAGAGAGGCACGTGATGGAATGGATTATCTAAAACTAGGTTCCAGCAAACAGAACTCTCTGAACCCGGAGATTCAGGATGAATGGCATTGATAGGGGCTTGGAGCAACACTGTCTGGTGGAACCTCCTGCAGTATGGCAATGTCGCCTTAAATACCAGTCACAGCCTGAAAGCTGAGAGTTAACGTTTCACCTCGTGGGAATGTAGGACTGTGTAGGACTTCAGGCCCGGGAAACAGCATCTCAGGTAACCCTTAGAGAACTGCTCCTAGGAGGCAAAGGGAGGAGCCAGGTTACATAGAAGTTTTTCAACAAAGGACAGGTAGTCTGAACACCAAAAGATTATTGTTAATTTAAGAAAGCCAGGTGTCTCAAGATAAGAAATTCAACACTTTCCTACTTATCGGAAGAGGTAAGAGTCTGGGCTTACTGTAATCATTGCTTTCAAGTGCATCTCAGCCATCCTGGGCCAGTATCCTGTGTTTTTCCCATCCAGAGCTTCCTTGGGCTCCCCGTGAGTGTGGCTGTCATCTGATGGCTGTCAGATCAGGTGTGTTCTCCTTCCTGAGTGTCTGTAGGACTTGTCGGCTCACACTGGAGGGCTGGGATCACTGACAACCATGACATCCTTGTTTACTGATCTGGTGGGAAATGCTCCATTTCTCAGAAATGTCCTCGATCCATCCTGCTGTGACTGGTGCCACTGCCAAGTGGGAAGAGAGCTCTTGAAATCACACTGGTGTGATTGAGAAACCGAGTTATTTTAATATGAACAGTCCTATAAGGGTAGAGGTGACCATACTGGAAAATGCAGACAGAAAGCCTAGAAGTCCCTGCACTGAGCCAGAGTGTGAACTAAACCACCCTTAACAGCTCTGTTCTCACCTCCTGATGCCCCTCCCTCACCCCTGCCCTCCACTAACACTAAGCTGCCAGTGTGTCCTTGACCCCATGGTGCTAGGTCACATTTGAAGGTTTTCCCTGCAGGATGCCCTCGTCCAGCGAGTTTCATTTTCCTCACCCTCTCTCACATTCTCAATGATTCTTCTTCTGGAAAACTTTCCCCCCATACCCCCAACACCATGTTTTTGTGTCTGGGACATGTGTCTCTCAGTGACAGCCTCATTCTGTATTCCAGCTGGTTGTTGCCACCTCCGCTGACCCCCTTGCTAGAGACACTTAAGCGAAGGGTGGCACCTTGGGCTTCCATAGTGGGGCCACTGAGCAGAGATGCTGCGTGAATGTGTCTGATAATCTACCTAAGCACGTATGTATAAAATGATGCCCAGAAATCTCCATATAAGGGAGGATGTTGCAACTTATCAATTACAGGTTAGGATGAAAAAGTCAAGGTTTTGAAATAATTTGTCCAGTAAAGAACAGACTGGTGATTGCCAAGGGGAGGGAATTGGAAGAGGGATGGAGTGGGAAGTTGAGATTAGCGGCTGCAAACTACTGTATATAGAGTAGATACATGACACCTTCCTGTTGTATAGCCCAGGGAAGCATAGTCAATATCCTGTAATAAACCACAGCAGAAAAGAATATTTTTAAAAGAATATATATATATATGTATCTATATACATGTATATTTATATATGTGAGTGAGTGATAGTCACCCAGTTGTGTCTGACTATTTGTGACCCCATGGACTGTATTTGGGACCCCACGCTCCTCCTCTGTCCATTGAATTCTCCAGGCAAGAATACTAGAGTGGGTTGCCATTTCCTTCTCCATATGTGTATATATATATATATATATATACATATATATATAACCAAATCACTTTGCTGTATAGCAGAAGTTAACACAACATTGTAAATCAACTACACTTCAAAAAATACTGATAAAATAATTTGTCCAATATCATGCAAAAAAATTGGCACTTGATCTTTTTTCAAATATGTATCTATTTAAATTGATTGGTGATTGCTTTACAGTGTTGGTTTGATTTCCGTCACACATTGGCATGAATTAACCACAGGTGCACACGTCTCCTCATGATCATGTTTTAGCGCTCATCTCACTGCCTCATTCCTGAACCTCACTATGTCAGATTAAATACAGTTGCTTTGAAAGAATTTTAATTAAAGTTCTCAGAGCCACAGGGGATCTCAAGACAGTTCTTGCCTTTTAGCAGTGAGACCCAAAAAGGCTAAATACATTTCTCAAGTTTATTCAACTATGAAGTGTCATAGTTGGCCCTATAACCAGATCTCCTATTTATTAAGAATGCATGTCTTGGGACTTCCCTGGTGGCCCAGTGGCTAAGACTCTGAGCTCCTAATGCAGAAGCCCTGCGTTCAATCCCTGATCAGGGAACTAGATCCCATATGCAGCAACTGGGACACAGTGCAGCCAAATAAATTTAAAAAATAAAAAATTTAAAGGAAAGAATGCATGTCTCTGATGTATCAATGTTAGCTGTTATTTAAAAATTAAATGTGTTCACATTTTCCTGATTCCAAAATAGTATGTGTTTTTTATAGGAACATTGGAAAATACAGAAAAAATAGAAAAGAGAATGATGATCATCCATAATTTCCAAATGCAAAGATTCAATTATTCATCCATTCCATCAATGCCCGCTAGCAAGGACCCCGGGAACACAGTTGAAGCTGAAATAAATTGAACTTATCTCTCATTGTAGTGAGGAGGGATGAACACCAGGGAGACTCACAGAGTCTCTCAATAAGAGAGTGTTAGAATTATTATCGAGTTTGTGCCTTGGTTGAGTGATGGAGGGAAGGTTTAAGGAAGAGGAAAAGAAGTTTTTCTCTAGATTGGTTCCTGTCAGAAAACAAAACAGTTCAGTGACTGGGAATCTCAAGTCTTATCTTTAAGGAGGGCAGACAAGGAGGATGAAGCTGTCACTTATAAAGAAGCAGTCACTCATTTTGTGCAAGACAGGAGGTGCTTTGGGGTAACCCACTGGCCTTGCTTTTGTCTGTCCTTAGACAAAACTATAAATTGGCCTTACCCCATTTTATCGTGGTCTCAGACTTACCTTGCCTGAGGCCAGTGTTCTCTGAGATGTTTTGTGTTTCATTAGAATATAACATGGCCCAGCTGTGTCAGGCATTCAAAAAATGAGGATCATGGCGTCCAGTCCCATCACTTCATGGCAAATAGCTGGGGAAAAAGTTGAAACAGTGACAGGCTTTATTTTCTTGGACTCCAAAATCACTATAGATGGTGACTGCAGCCACAAAATAAAGACGCTTGCAGAGGCGGTCCTAGGATGGCAGAGGAATAGGATGGGGAGACCACTTTCTCCCTCACAAATTCATCAAAAGAACATTTCAATGCTGAGTAAATTTCACAAAACAACTTCTGAATGCTGGCAGAGAACATCAGGCACCCAGAAAAGCAGATCATTGTTCTCAAAAACAGGTAGGAAAAAATATAAAAGACGAAAAAAGAGACAAAAGAGGTAGGAACAGAGCTCCGTTCCAGGAAGGGAGTCTTAAAAAGAGAGAACTTTCCAAACACCAGGAAACACTCTTGCTGCTGAGTCTGTGGCGAGCCTTGGAAGCACAGAGGGCAACATAACAGGGAGAAAAATAAATAAATAATTAAAACCCACAGATTCTGAGCCCAGCGGTAACTCCCCCAGCGGAGAAGCAGCGCAGACACCTGCATCCGCCACTAGCAAGAGGGGGCTGGGCAGGGAGGCGCGGGCTGCAGTGCTTTTTAAGAATTGGGCCGGAATGCCCCGAGTGTAACCAGAGCGAACTAACTTGGGCTAGCAAACCAGACTGTGGGATAGCTACCGCATGAAAAGCTCTAACATAAGACACCACCAGGACCATGCACAGAACAAAGGATGGAACAGAATTAGCCGGCGGCAGACCATCCCCCTCCAGTGACAGGCAGCCAGAGCCGGAAGGGCTGGAAGGGGGCAATCGCAGCCCCAGAGAGACATTACCTACCAAACTGCAAGCAGGCTTCTTTGCTAACTAAGACTTCTTGGGGTTCTGGACGGTCACCATCCGCCTGAGAAGGGGCGCCGGTTGTACACCCAGAAAACTGGGCAGCAGGGACAGGAAAGGCGATAAGTACAGCGACCGCGCTCGCCAAACACCCGAGCTGCTCGGACCTGGGAAGGGCACAAAACTCAGGCCAAACCAAGCCTGCACCTCTGAGGACTCCCTGAGGGCCTGAGCCTGAGCGGCTTAGGCTGGGGAGGCGCACGCAGCCCAGGGCCAGCCTCAGCCGGTTCCCGGCAGAGCAACCTAGAGCCTGAGCGGTGTGTGCGGTAAGCAGGGGCAGGCCCAGCGTGGCTGAGACACTGCGAGCACACGCCAGTGTTATTTGTTTGCAGCACCCCTCCCTCCCCACAGTGCAACTGAACAAGTGAGCCTAAAAAAAGAGAAAAGGGCCCACCACCATCCCCCTGTGTCAGGGCAGAAGACAGACAATGAAGAGACCAGCAAACTGCAGAAGCTAAAACGGAGGGAACCGCCTTGGAAGTGACAGGTGCAATAGATTAAAACCCTGTAGTTAGTACTGACTACATAGGAAGGGGCCTATAGACCTTGCCGGACCAAGGAACTATCCAAAAATGAACTGACCACACACTGCCCACAAAAACACCAGAGAAAGTCCCAGATATACCTTTACAATTTTTATGATCATTTTTTTGTTTGTTTGTTCTTCTTTTCTTTTTCTTCTTTTTTTTAACATTTTTTTAAATTTTTAAGTCCTCTATTTCTCTTTTAATTTTTATTTTTATAACCTACTATTAATTTTCAAAAAATAAAAGACCCTATTTTTAAAGCAAATGCCATATATATTTTTTGTTGCGGTTGTTGTTGTTTTTTAATAATTCTTGTGACTTTTTTTCTTCTTTTCTTTATTCTTCTTCTTTTCTTTAATATTATATTTTTGAAAATCCAACCTCTACTCTAGATTTTTAATCTTTGCTTTTTGGTATTTGTTATCAATTTTGTACCTTTAAAACCCCAATCTTCAGTACCCATTTTTACTTGAGAGCAAGATTACTGGCTTGACCACTCTCTGCTCCTTTGGACTCTCCTTTGTCTCCACCAGGTTGCCTCTGTCTCCCCCCTCCCCTTCTCTTCTCTACCCAACTCTGTGAACCTGTGTGTGTTCCAGACGGTGGCGAACACTTAGGGAACCGGTTACTGGCTGGATCTGTCTCTCTCCTTTTCATTTCTCTCTTTTATCCTCCTGGCCACCTCTGTCTCCTTCCTCCCTCTCCTCTTCTCTGTATAACTCCATGAACATCTCTGAGTGATCCAGACAGTGGAGTGCACATAAGGAAGTGATTACTGGCTAACTTGATCTCTCCTCTTTTTGATCCAACCTCATCTCATTCCAGTCACCTCTAACTCCCCCCTCCCTCTTCTCTTCTCCATATAACTCAGTGTACCTCTCTGGGTGTCCCTCAATGTGGAGAAACTTTTCATCTTTAACCTAGATGTTTTATCATTGGTGCTGTATAGATGGAGAAGTCTTGAGGCTACTGTAAAAATAAGACTGAAAACCAGAAGCAGGAGGCTTAAGTCCAAATCCTGAGAACACCAGAGAACTCTTGACTCCAGGGAATGTTAATCGATAGGAGCTCATCAAATGCCTCCAATACCTACACTGAAACCAAGCACCACCCAAGGGCCAACAAGTTCCAGAGCAAGACATACCACGCAAATTCTCCAGCAACACAGGAACACAGCCCTGAGCTCCAATATACAGGCAGCTCAAAGTTACTCCAAAACCATAGACATCTCATAACTCATTACTGGACACTTCACTGCACTCCAGAGAGAAGAAATCCAGCTCCACCCACCAGAACTCCGACACAAGCTTCCCTAACCAAGAAACCTTGACAAGACACTGATACAACCCCACCCAAAGTGAGGAAACTCCATGATAAAGAGAACTCCACAAACTGCCAGAATACAGAAAGGCCATCCCAAAAGCAACAATATAACCAACATGAAGAGACAGAGGAATACCCAGCAGGTAAAGGAACAGGATAAATGCCCACCAAACCAAACAAAAGAGGAAGAGATAGGGAATCTACCTGAGAAAGAATTCCAAATAATGATAGTGAAAATGATCCAAAATCTTGAAAACAAAATGGAATCACAGATAAATAGCCTGGAGACAAGGATTAAGAAAATGCAAGAAATGTTTAACAAGGACCTAGAAGAAATAAAAAAGAGTCAATATATAATGAATAATGCAATAAATGAGATAAAAAAACACTCTGGAGGCAACAATAGTAGAATAACGGAGGCAGAAGATAGGATTAATGAAGTAGAAGATAGAATGGTAGAAATAAATGAATCAGAGAGGAAAAAAGAAAAACGAATTAAAAGAAATGAGGACAATCTCAGAGACCTCCAGGACAATATTAAACATTCCAACATTCAAATTATAGGAGTCCCAGAAGAAGAAGACAAAAAGAAAAGACAATGAGAAAATACTTGAGGATAATATTTGAAAAATTCCCTAAAATGGAGAAGGAAATAATCACCCAAGTCCAAGAAACCCAGAGAGTCCCAAACAGGATAACCCCAAGGCAAAACACCCCAAGACACATATTAATCAAATCAACAAAGATCAAACACAAAGAATAAATATTAAAAGCAGCAAGGGAAAAACAACACACAAGGGGATTCCCATAAGGATAACAGCTGATCTTTCAATAGAAACTCTTCAGGCCAGGAGGGAATGGCAAGACATACTTAAAGTGATGAAAGACAATAACCTACAGCCCAGATTACTGTACCCAGCAAGGATCTCATTCAAATATGAAGGAGAAATCAAAAGCCTTACAGACAAGCAAAAGCTGAGAGAATTCAGCACCACCAAGCCAGCTCTCCAACAAATTCTAAAGGATATTCTCTAGACAGGAAACACAAAAAGGGTGTATAAACCTGAACCCAAAACAATAAATAAATGGCAATGAGATCATACTTATCAATAATTACCTTAAATATAAATGGGTTGAATGCCCCAACCAAAAGACAAAGATTAGCTGAATGGATACAAAAACAAGACCCCTATATATGTTGTCTACAAGAGACCCACCTCAAAACAAGGGACACATACAGACTGAAAGTGAAGGGCTGGAAAAAGATATTCCATGCAAATAGAGACCAAAAGAAAGCAGGAGTAGCAATACTCATATCAGATAAAATAGACCTTAAAACAAAGGCTGTGAAAAGAGACAAAGAAGGCCACTACATAATGATCAAAGGATCAATCCAAGAAGAACATATAACAATTATAAATATATATGCACCCAACATAGGAACACTGCAATATGTAAGACAAATGCTAACAAGTATGAAAGGGGAAATTAACAATAATGCTATAATAGTGGGAGACTTTAATACCCCACTCACACCTATGGACAGATCAACTAAACAGAAAATTAACAAAGAAACACAAACTTTAAATGATACAATAGACCAGTTAGACCTAATTGATATCTATAGGACATTTCACCCCAAAACAATGAATTTCACGTTTTTCTCAAGTGCTCACGGAACCTTCCCCAGGATAGATCGCATCCTGGGTCATAAATCTAGCCTTGATAAATTCAAAAAAATCGAAATCATTCCAAGCATCTTTTCTGACCATAATGCAATAAGATTAGATCTCAATTACAGGAGAAAAACTATTAAAAATTCCAACATATGGAGGCTGAACAACACGCTTCTGAATAACCAACAAATCACAGAAGAAATCAAAATATGCATAGAAACTAATGAAAATGAAAACACAACAACCCAAAACCTGTGGGACACTATAAAAGCAGTGCTAAGGGAAAGTTCGTAGAAATACAGGCATACCTCAAGAAACAAGAAAAAAGTCAAATGAATAACCTAACTCTACACCTAAAGCAACTAGAAAAGGAAGAAATGGAGAACCCCAGGGTTAGTAGAAGGAAAGAAATCTTAAAAATTAGGGCAGAAATAAATGCAAAAGAAACAAAAGTGACCATAGCAAAAATCAACCCAGCCAAAAGCTGGTTCTTTGAAAGGATAAATAAAGTTGACAAACCATTGGCCAGACTCATCAAGAACCAAAGGGAGAAAAATCAAATCAATACAATTAGAAATGAAAATGGAGAGATCACTACAGACAGCACAGAAATACAAAGGATCATAAGAGACTACTATCAGCAATTATATGCCAATAAAATGGACAACGTGGAAGAAATGAACAAATTCTTAGAAAAGTACAACTTTCCAAAACTGAACCAGGAAGAAATAGAAAATCTTAACAGACCTTTCACAAGCACGGAAATTAAAACTGTAATCAGAAATCTTCCAGCAAACAAAAGCCCAGGTCCAGATGGCTTCACAGCTGAATTCTACCAGAAATTTTGAGAAGAGCTATCACCTATCCTACTCAACCTCTTCCAGAAAATTGCAGAGGAAGGGAAACTTCCAAACTCATTCTATGAGGCCACCATCACCCTAATACCAAAACCTGACAAAGATGCCACACAAAAAAAGAAAACTACAAGCCAGTATCACTGATGAACATAGATGCAAAAATTCTTAATAAAATTCTAGCAATCAGAATCCAGCAACACATTAAAAAGATCATACACCATGACCAAGTGGGCTTTATCCCAGGGATGCAAGGATTCTTTAATATCCATAAATCAATCAATGTAATTCACCACATTAACAAATTGAAAAATAAAAGCCATATGATTATCTCAATAGATGCAGAAAAAGCCTTTGACAAAATTCAACATCCATTTATGATAAAAACTCTCCAGAAAGCAGGGATAGAAGGAACATACCTCAACATAATAAAAGCTATATATGACAAACTCACAGCAAACAGTATCCTCAATGGTGAAAAATTGAAAGCATTTCCCCTAAAGTCAGGAACAAGACAAGGGGGCCCACTTTCACCACTACTATTCAACATAGTTCTGGAAGTTTGGGTCACAGGAATCAGAGCAGAAAAAGAAATAAAAGGAATCCAAATTGGAAAAGAAGAAGTAAAACTCTCACCGTTTGCAGATGACATGATCCTCTACATAGAAAACCCTAGAGACTCCACCAGAAAATTACTAGAGCTAATCAATGAATGTAGAAAAGATGTGGGATATAAAATCAACACACAGAAATCCCTTGCATTCCTATACACTAATAATCAGAAAGTAGAAAAAGAAATTAAGGAAACAATTCCATTCACCATTGCAATAAAAAGAATAAAATACTTAGGAATATACCTACCTAAAGAAACTAAAGACCTGTATATAGAAAACTATAAAACACTGGTGAAAGAAATCAAAGAGGACACTAATAGATGGAGAAATATACCATGTTCATGGATCGGAAGAATCAATATAGTGAAAATGAGTATACTAACCAAAGCAATCTACAGATTTGATGCAATCCCTATCAAGCTACCAGGGGTATTTTTCACAGAGCTAGAACAAATAATTTCACAATTTATATGGAAATACAAAAAACCTCGAATAGCCAAAGAAATCTTGAGAAAGAAGAATGGAACTGGAGGAATCAACTTGCCTGACTTCAGGCTCTACTACAAAGTCACAGTCATCAAGACAGTATGGTACTGGCACAAAGACAGAACTACAGATCAATGGAACAAAATAGAAAGCCCAGAGATAAATCCACACACCTATGAACACCTTATCTTTGACAAAGGAGTTAAGAATATACAATGAATTAAAGACAAACTCTTAACAAGTGGTGCTGGGAAAACTGGTCAACCACTTGTAAAAGAATGCAACTAGAACACTTTCTAACACCATACACAAAAATAAACTCAAAATGGATTAAAGATCTAAACATAAGACCAGAAACTATAAAACTCCTAGTGGAGAACATAGGCAAAACACTCTCCAACATAAATCACAGCAGGATCCTCTATGATCCACCTCCCAGAATGCTGGAAATAAAAGCAAAAATAAACAAATAGGACCTAATTAAAATTAAAAGATTCTGCACAACAAAGGAAACTATAAGCAAGGTGAAATGACAGCCTTCTGAATGGGAGAAAATAATAGCAAATGAAGCAACTGACAAACAACTATTCTCAAAAATATACAAGCAACTCTTGCAGCTCAATTCCAGAAAAATAAATGACCCAATCAAAAAATGGGCCAAAGAACTAAATAGACATTTCTCCAAAGAAGACATAGAGATGGCTAACAAACACATGAAAAGATGCTCAACATCACCCATTATCAGAGAAATGCAAATCAAAACCACAATGAGGTACCGTTTCACGCCAGTCAGTCAGAATGGCTGCGATCCAAAAGTCTACAAGCAATAAATGCTGGAGAGGGTGTGGAGAAAAGGGAACCCTCTTATACTCTTGGTGGGAATGCAAACTAGTACAGCCACTATGGAGAACAGTGTGGAGATTCCTTAAAAAACTGGAAATACAACTGCCTTATGACCCAGAAATCCCACTGCTGGGCATAGACACCAAGGAAACCAGAATTGAAAGAGACACATGTACCCCAATGTTCATCGCAGCACTGTTTATAATAGCCAGGACATGAAAACAACCTAGATGTCCATCAGCAGACGAATGGGTAAAAAAGCTGTGGTACATATATACACAATGGAGTATTACTCAGCCATTAAAAAGAATACATTTGAATCAGTTCTAATGAGGTGGATGAAACTGGAGCTGATTATACAGAGTGAAGTAAGCCAGAAAGAAAAACACCAATACAGTATACTAACACATATATATGGAATTTAGAATGATGGTAATGATAACCCTTTATGCGAGACAGCAAAAGAGACACAGATGTATAGAACAGACTTTTGGACTCTGTAGGAGAGGGAGAGGGTGGGATGATTTGGGAGAATGGCATTGAAACATGCATACTATCATGTAAGAAACAAATCGCCAGTCTAGGTTCAATACAGGATACAGAATGCTTGGGGCTGGTGCACTGGGATGACCCAGAGAGATGATATGGGGAGGGTGGTGGGAGGCGGGTTCAGGATTGGGAACTCATGTACACCCGTGTTGGATTCATGTCAGTGTATGGCAAAACCAATACAGTATTGTAAAGTCAAAAATAAATAAATAAATAAAGAGCAAAAAAATAAAGAAAAAGAAAGACACTTGCTCCTTGGAAGAAAACTATGACAAACCTAGACAGTAAAGATATCACTTTGCCAACATAGGTTCATATAATCAAAGCTAAAGTTTTTCAACCAGTTATGTATGGATGTGAGAGTTGGGCTATAAAGAAGGCTGAGTGCCAAAGAATTGTTGTTTTCAAATTGTGGTGCTGGAGAAGATTCTTGAGATTCCCTTGGACTGCAAGAAAATCAAACCAGTCAGTCCTAAAGGAAATCAACCCTGAATATTCACTGAAGGATTGATGCTGAAATTGAAGCTCCAAATTTTGTGTCCACCTGATGCGAAGTGCTAACCCATTGGAAAAGATCGTGATGCTGGGAAAGAAGGAGGCAACAGAGGATGAGATGGTTGGATGACATCACTGACTCAATGGACATGAGTTTGAGCAGAATCCAGGAGATGGTGAAGGACAGGAGGCCTGGTGTGTTGCAGTCCTTGGGGTCACAAAGAGGTCGGACACAACTTAGCGACTGAACAGCAACAAGAGCCATAGTCAGGCAAGCTCTGAATGTCAGAGCCTGCTTCCTGTCTTTCTTTCTCAATTCAGTTCTTCACTCAGTAAATACTGACTGAACACTTAGCTATAACCCAGGCAAACAAGTCAGCACATAGAGAATAGAGGCTGGTGGATGTTCTCCTGGGGTTTATATTCTAACAGGGGATTTAACCAAGCAAATAAAACAAATGTCAAAGCAAGGCAAGTCGTGCTGACATTCAGGGTCAAATGTTAGGAAGAAACCTGCAGCCCAGGAAGAAGGCCCTGTGGCAGAGGTTCTGTTTGCAAAGAAGCCCGCTTTTGAGCAGCTCCGAGCAGAAATCTGAATGAAGTGAGGAAGCAAACCCTGAAAGGTCTGAGCCAAGAGTATTCCAAGCATTCAAACAGCAAGAGAATGTCCCCACTGGGGAGAGTAGGCTTGGTACATTTGAAGAACAGCCAGGGGACCCGTGGGATGGCAGAGGGATGAGTCTGTCATGGGAAGAAGGTCCCAGTGAGGGGCTGAGAAGGTCAGATCATGTGGGCCTTTGTAAGCAAGGACCAGCTCTTGGATGATATTCTAAGTGTGATGACTCACTGGAAAGCTCTGAACAGGCCATGGATGTGACCTTGCTCACATGTTTAAAGGGTCATTCTTGTTGCTGATAAGGAAGACTATCCATGGATGGGTAGTGAGGGTGGGGCATGATGTCAGCTAGGAGACCCTTAGCCAATAAAATACAACCACCAGGTCCCGGTGGGTGGTGACACACCCATACCAAGAGGCATGTGTTACACATAGCAGCTGAGCACCTGAACTGTGGCTCAGGTGGGCTTTAAGAGTAAAATACACGTGGGATCTAGAAGACAGCTGAAACATGTTGCAAAATTATGTTTTACATGTTTTATAATTTTCATAGTTATTACACACTGAAATGATAAAAATTTGCATATATGTGGTTAAAATACATCATTGTAATTGGTTTCACTTTTTATTGTGTTAATATGTATTACAAAATTACAAAAAGTTTCCTATTTTGTGTTTTTATTTTTTATCTTTTAAATTTTTATTGGAGTATAGTTGATTTGCAATGTTGTGTTAGTCTGCTGTACAGCAAAGAGAAACATTATATAATACATACCCATATATCCACTCATTTTAAGATTCTTTCCCATATAGATCATTACAGAGTATTGGGTAGAGTTCCCTGTGCTATACAGTAAGTCCTTGTTGTTTATTTTATGTATAGCAGCACCTGTATATCAATCCCAATCTCCCAATTTATCCCTCTCCCCTTTCTCCCCACCCCAAAACCATAAGACTGTTTTTCTGCATTGTTGATCACTTGCTTCTTTTAATCTGACTGCTAGAAGATTGAGAAATATGCCTGTGGCTTGCATTATCTTTCTGTTGGACAGCATTGGTCTAGAGTGAGTGGGTGAAGATGTTGAGGTGATGGTGGGTGAAGGTCTGACAGGTGATGTATTCCCAAGGTGGTGTTGGCATTGTTTGCTGATGGATCTGAAAGAAAGGAATCAAGGATGATTCCAATGTTTGACCTGGAGCATCTGGGTGCCCGGAGGTGCCATTTACCCAGTGAGGGACTGTTGGAGCAGGCGCAGGTTTGATCAGACCGTTGTCAGGTCCTGGAGGGTATGAGTCTGGGCTGGAGTGAGTGCAAAGAAAGGCTGAGAGGTGAGGAGGAGGGGGCAGTGATGAAAGGATGCCCTTGAGCTCTCAGCGGAGAAGTCCGAGGCAGCTGTGGGAGTGGGGAAACTGAGAGGCTGGGATCTGGAGCCCCGTTGGGAGGCTGCTTAGATGCCTGGCCCTTCTGCTGGCAGCGGGGCGGGCAAAGGTCACTGCGTGTTGTAGGTGTGCAGGGAGCTGGCGGGGTGCGGGCATCTGCAAGTTCCCTCCAGACGGATTTCATGTTGTCTGTGAAATGGGAAACAAGCCATCTGCTGAGAGCTAACCTGGGAGATGGCACTGAAAGCATGAGAAGCAGTCACCTCAGAGCGGGAGAGAGGTAGTCTGAGGTTCCAGCTCCCGATCACTGTCACCCTGTCCAGAACTAGTCCCTCCACAAAGTGCAGAGGTCCCAGCACCCTCCCAAGACCCTGGCCACTGGGGTCCTTGCTCTCCTCTCTCCAGTGGTCTTTTCCTCCACCTACCCCGTGATACCCCAGACCCTAGAGACTCTGGATCACTGTGTAAATGAGGACTGCACTGCCACAGTTTCCGCCTGAAGCCCCTTGCTTTCCAGCCGCCACCTTCCAACTTCAGCTTATTAACTCCTTTAGCCCCAGCCCAGCCGCTGCCACCCTGGCCCCACAGCCCTCTCACTGGCCCCACCCCACTCCTGTGTCAGGCCCCACCTTTCACTTAATTTCTCTTCTTTTCTTTCATTGTACAATACAAGATGCAATTTCTCACATATTGATAAACATCACTTTTATCCTTCTACTACAACATTTCCTCTCTTTCCCTGTGCAGGAAAACAAAACAAAACAAAACAAACTTAAAAGAACTGCCTGTGTTCACTGTGGCCAAGTCATTTGGTCCCATTTTTCTCTGGACGCTTCTCTACTCAGCCTTCCCTCACCACCCACTCTAACTCCACACTGCATCCTCTAATGATTTATTCTTCACTCTACCAGGGGTTTCATCTCATTTCATCCTTTTCTTTCCTTGACTTCCAAGACATTCGGGTTTTCTGCTTCTCTTCTCTCACTGGCTGCTCCTTCTGAACATCAAAGACTTCAGACCTTGAACTTCCCTTTTTAACTTCCACTCACTCCCTCAGTGACAGGATTCAGCCTCGTGGCATTAAATGCTTCTGACTCCCAGACTTCGTCTTTGACCCAGGTCTGTCTCCCGAAAGCAAGCTTCTGTATAACTTCCCATTCCACATCCCAACTGAGGTGTCTAATTTCATGTCAGACCTGGCGTGTCCCGGTCTTCTGGGGCGTCGGCAGCTCCGTCTTCCCAGTTGTTCAAGCCAGAAGCCCGAACAACCTGGAAGTCATCCTTGAGTGCTGGCAGCCTCATGCCTCGCATCCAGCGTGAGACCTGCCCATCCCTCCCGCCGCGGGCCACCCCCAGGTCTTCCCTGACCGCTCTAGACCACATGCTCTTTCATACCTCGTGCCCTGCCGGTCTGTGATAAGCCCTCGGCGTGTGGGGGAGAACAGGGGTGTAAGAGAACACGGAGAAGCTTTCTGAACAACAGGAAATAAAAGTGGGAAAGAGGAACGCGACCTCTGTGGAGGACTGCTAGGAGCCTGGCCCGGCTGTAGCCCAGGAGGAGGCTGGAGAAGTGCCCAGGGGCCAGATCCCCAGAGGCTTTCCCTACTAACAAGGCAGCGTGAACTGCATCTTGCTGGCAACCAGGGTCCTCAAAAAGTCGTCAGTAGGGGAAACAGAAGCAGATGCGTGATGGAAAGACTGCCCTGAAGGCACGATGGGAGATAAGGACACAGCCCTGGAAGACAGGGGTGGGTGCAAAGCAGAACCATTGCCAAGCTGAGGAGCGGGAAGAGCTGGATGGGAAGAAGACGGGACCTGCGGAGCAGAGACAGGGAAGACCAAGGCAGGAATCGGGAAAGCGCAGCGCCTCTCCCGTCTGGGGCAGCGCGGACCCTGGAGAAGGGGAGGCGAGGGCAGTTTGGCTCCTGCCATGGGGGTGTTTGGATGGTGGACAGGGCAGGAGCAGAAAGTGCAGAGGAGGAACGTGGAGTTTCTGCTGGGCAGACTGCTCCAGGTCCAGGGACTCTCGGGTGAAGACAGCCAGGATGCTGGGCATCTGGAGTCAGCACAGACCTGGGCTGAGATGTGAGCTGAGGAGTCATTTGGACACACACCCTTTTGTCCTGGAACTGCTCAGCAGTAGTTCCTGAGGGAGAAGAAGAAACATCACTCCCCAGGGGATGGCGGGGGTTGGGGGGGCACTTGTGGATGAAAGGAGCCCTGAGGGGGTTAGAAGGGCTGGGGGGAAGATGAGAGCAAAGGGAGGCTGGTACCCCGGAAACTAGGGAAGGGCTCTCCAGAAGGGGAGTGGTCATAAAGCAAGGCAAGAGTTGTCTCCACCAGCCCAGCTGCGTAACAAACACCACGGACTTGGGACTTTAACAGCAGACAGTTGGTTCCCACAGTGCTGGAGGCTGCAAAGGCCAAGATCAAGGTGCTGGCAGACTCAGTTCCCAGGGACAGACCTCTCACTCTCCTGTAAGTAAGACCTCTTACTTCCAGACCTTCTTGATCCATCCTCACATGGCAGAGATGGAGACAGAAACACAAAGGGAGCCCAGGTGAGATCTGGTATCTCTTCAGCTTCTTTTTTCTTAAAAAAAAATTTTTTTTTTGGCTGCACTGGCTCTTGGTTGCAGCATGTGATGGTGCGGTCTGTGTGGGGGTTGGAAAAGAATTTCCAGACAGAGTATTTCAGAAAGGAGTGAATTTATTAAGAACAAAGAGCAGAGGTAGTGTGAGTGCTGCACGCACAGTGGCTGACCTCCTGGGGACCAGGGAGAGTTGATGGTGCGCTGGGAGAGCAGCAGGCTGACTCGAGTGCCTTGTTCCAAGGCCATGGATGTGAAACCTGGCACCTGAGGCCCTGGTCTGGGACTTCACATGTGGAGTCCAGTTTCCTGACCACTAGACCACCGGGGAATCCTCTCTCCCTGCTCTGCTCTTCTATTTATCAATTTATTCGCTCACAGGCTGATTTTTGGCTGCACCGGGCCTTCGTTGCTGCATTGCTCTGGTCGCCACGAGTGGGGACTATCCTCCAGCTGTGGTGTGTGGCCTCCTCACTGCGGGGGCTTCTCTTCTTGCAGAGCACAAGCTCCAGAGCACGGGTTTCAGTAGCTGTGGCTCTCAGGCTTAGTCACCCTGTGGCATGTGGGATCTTCCCAGACCAGGGATCAAACCTGTGTCCGCTGCCCTGGCAGGCAGATTCTTAACCACTGGACCACCAGGGAAGTCCTATCTTCTGCTTCCACTAATCCCATCATCGCAACCCAATTACCTCCCAAAGGGCCCACCTCTGAACATTGTTCCACTGGAGGTTCCAATTCAAACATATGAATTTGGGGGAGACAACGTTCAGTCCCTCAGAAGAGTTAAAGGGGTTTTCAGAAGTCGGGACGTGTTGGTGGCCTTGGTCGGAACAAACTTTGGTGAAATTGTGAGTGCAGAAATCTGATGGCAGAGCAAGGGAAACATCAGAAAGTGCAAGACCGCAATCTCAGTCCAGCGCTCCAGAATCTGCTGCGAGAGAAGGAAAAAGATGGGCATGCTTTTCTCTAGATGGACAGGTCTGAGCTGCTCACGGGCATCTAGAAGGTGTCAGTAAAGAATAATGTGGTCACTTACAAGTTCTGGAGAGAAAGGAGACTAGTGGAGCAAGGTCCTTTGGGTAGCAGGAGAGGGTGCACCCAGACAGAGGAAGAAGATCTAGCTGGGCAAAAAGCAAGGTTGCCTCTGCTGGAGTTAGAGGGTGGGAAGAAGGCGGGGCAAGGGACGCTAAACCCCTAGATCTGAGCAGGGCCAGCTCTGGGTGTGTGACTGTGCCCGAGCCGCGCTCAGCCTCACCAGGGGTCTAGGCTTGCCGACTTCCACATTCTTGATAACGTTCTGTATGAACTTTTCTGTTTATCTGTTTTATCTCGTATGTGGAGTCCAACAGAACCAAGAAGCATGCCCATGAACAAGAAACATACCTGACGGTCATGTGCTCACACTCAACTTCAAGCCCACAGACACGACAGGCAATGGGGAGCCCACAGCTATGCATGAAAACATATCAGGGAGCTGTGAGAATATTTCAAAGAGTTCAGAATTTCCGGGTTTGAAAACCGCTGTGACCCTACCAGGCAAATGTCTATTAAATTTCCATGGTTTATATTTACATTTAAAATTAAACTCAGACAGCACAGAACTGATTTGTAACAAGAGTTAAAACTTTTTAGAAAAATTGTTCCACAAAAATCACCAGCTCTAGATGTAGTAAAATTTATATTTCAAAATAATTTGTCAGACATATATCTCAATGTTGTCATAGTCTATAAAATACTCTTAAGAGCTAATAGTTGCATCAGCAGAAAGATTCTTCTCAAAGTGAAAAAATACCAAAAACTATTTGTAATTTTGCTTTCGAAAAGAGCAACAGATGTTACTTTCAATTAATATAATTGAAAATAAAGTTGTTGAAAGTAAATATTGTGTCAGCCTAATTAAAGAACTTGTAGATAAGTGAGCCAAAATAATCTTGTGATTAGAATGTCACATTAGCAAAATACTGTAATATTGTATTATATACAATTATGATACCAAAGATATAATTTTTTGCAATTTTTAAGTTTATGTTCTATTCGTGCTTGCTCAGTTGCTCATTTATGTTCAACTCTTTGCAACCCCACGGCTATAGCCCAGCAGACCCCTCCGTCCATGGGATTTCCCAGGCAAGAATCAGTTCAGTTCAGTTCAGTCACTCAGTCATGTCTGACACTTGGCGACCCCATGAATCGCAGCACACCAGGCCTCCCTGTCCATCACCATCTCCCGGAGTTCACTCAGACTCACATCCATCGAGTCTGTGATGCCATCCAGCCATCTCATCCTGCGTCGTCCCTTTCTCCTCCTGCCCCCAATCTCTCTCAGCATCAGAGTCTTTTCCAATGAGTCAACTCTTCACATGAGGTGTCCAAGGTACTGGAGCTTCAGCTTTAGCATCATTCCTTCCAAAGAAATCCCAGGGTTGATCTCCTTCAGAATGGACTGGTTGGATCTCCTTGCAGTCCAAGATACCCTCAAGAGTCTTCTCCAACACCACAGTTCAACACATCAATTCTTTGGCACTCAGCCTTCTTCACAGTCCAACCCTCACATCCATACATGACCACATGAAAAAACATAGCCTTGACTAGATGGACCTTAGTTGGCAAAGTAATGTCTCTGCTTTTGAACAGAATGGGAAAGACTAGAGATCTCTTCAAGAAAATTAGAGATACCAAGGGAACATTTCATGCAAAGATGGGCTCGATAAAGGACAGAAATGGTCTGGACCTAACAGAAGCAGAAGATATTAAGAAGAGGTGGCAAGAATACACGGAAGAACTGTACAAAAAAGATCTTCACGACGCAGATAATCATGATGATGTGATCACTAATCTAGAGCCAGACATCTTGGATTGTGAAGTCAAGTGGGCTTTAGAAAGCATCACTATGAACAAAGCTAGTGGAGGTGATGGCATTCCAGTTGAGCTGTTTCAAATCCTGAAAGATGATGCTGTGAAAGTGCCGCACTCAATATGCCAGCAAATTTGGAAAACTCAGCAGTGGCTACAGGACTGGAAAAGGTCAGTTTTCATTCTAATCCCAAAGAAAGGCAATGCCAAAGAATGCTCAAACTACTGCACAATTGCACTCATCTCACACGCTAGTAAAGTAATGCTCAAAATTCTCCAAGCCAGGCTTCAGCAATATGTGAACCGTGAACTCCCTGATGTTCAAGCTGGTTTTAGAAAAGGCAGAGGAACCAGAGATCAAATCGCCAACATCTGCTGGATCATGGAAAAAGCAAGAGAGTTCCAGAAAAACATCTATTTCTGCTTCATTGACTATGCCAAAGCCTTTGACTGTGTGGATCACAATAAACTGTGGAAAATTCTTCAAGAGATAGGAATACCAAGACCACCTAACCTGCCTCTTGAGAAATCTGTATGCAGGTCAGGAAGCAACAGTTAGAACTGGACATGGAACAACAGACTGGTTCCAAATAGGAAAAGGAGTATGTCAAGGCTGTATATTGTCACCCTGATTACTTAACTTCTATGCAGAGTACATCATGAGAAACGCTGGACTGGAAGAAGCACAAGCTGGAATCAAGATTCCCGGGAGAAATATCAATAACCTCAGATATGCAGATGACACCACCCTTATGGAAGAAAGTGAAGAGGAGCTAAAGAGCCTCTTGATGAAAGTGAAAGAGGAGAGTGAAAACATTGGCTTAAAGCTCAACATTCAGAAAACGAAGATCACGGCATCTGGTCCCATTACTTCATGGGAAATAGATGAGGAACCAGTGGAAACAGTGTCAAACTTTATTGTTTGGGCTCCAAAATCACTGCAGATGGTGACTGCAGCCATGAAATTAAAAGATGCTTACTCCTTGGAAGAAAAGTTATGACCATCCTACATAGTATATTCAAAAGCAGAGACATTACTTTGCCAACTAAGGTCCAGGCAAGAATACTGGAGTAGTTTGCCATTTCCAACTCCAGGGGATCTTCTCTACCAGGGAATTGAACTCACGGCTCCTGCATTGGCAGGTGGATTCATTACCACTGTGCCACCTGGGAAGCCATGGGAAGTTTTATTCACCTGTCACTATTGCTCCTCATATATGTTGTTAATATACAGTATTTTTATTTTAATATACACTTGTTAATATACAATTACTACAATCTTTTTGAAGGAAAAAGCTTTATGTTTTAGTCCCTGTAGCTGCATTTCTTTTTTTAATTCTAGAATGAGGGTCCCTGCATCTTCATTTTGCATTGAACCCTGCAAAACATGTGAACCTGAACCTAGCTATAAAGATGGGATGATGAGGTGTCCAGGCCTCATACACTCAGCTTCTCCTCTTCTTCCTGAAAAGTTGGAGGCAAGGAAAATGGGGGTTGTAGGGAGTGGACACAAGGTGGCATCTGAGTGTGTTACCCCAGGGGAGTTTTAAAGGTTTAAATTGTCATATGTGGGATCAGTAAGGGAATGGAGCACTTTGTCCAGGGGCTTGAAAATACTTTCAATGTGGTGACTTCTATAGGCTTTCTTTCTCTTTTTATTACTAAACTATAATATTTACTTTATGACCAGCCATAAAGAAAATTGCATTTGGGAATTATCTATTTCTGCCAAAATATTTGCTAGGCTTAATACTATGCGATCAAAGTGGAATACAGTTTGCTTGACTGAGTATGAAAATCAGTGGTGTGCTGAAGTCTCAGCTGCTGTGGATGAAAGAATCAACGTGAAAGACTGGTGTAAACTGTAAAGCCTTCCAGGTGCTACAGTCATTACATTTAATTTTAGTAAACAATCTCAGTTCAGTCGCTCAGTCCTGTCCGACTCTTTGTGACCTCATGAATTGCAGCATGCCAGGCCTCCCTGTCCATCATCAACCCCCAGAGATTACTCAAACTCGTGTCCATCGAGTTGGTGATGTCATCCAGCCATCTCATCCTCTGTTGTCCCCTTCTCCTCCTGCCCCCAATCCTTCCCAGCATCAGGGTCTTTTCCAATGAGTCAACTCTTCCCATGAGGTGGCCAGAGTTTCAGCTTTAGCATCAGTCCTTCCAGTGAACGCCCAAGACTGATCTCCTTTAGAATGGACTGGTTGGATCTCCTTGCAGTCCAAGGGACTCTCAAGAGTTTTCTCCAACACCACAGTTCAAAAGCATCAATTTTTCAGTGCTCAGCTTTCTTCACAGTCCAACTCTCACATCCATACATGACCACTGGAAAAACCATAGCCTTGACTAGATGGACCTTTGTTGGCAAAGTAATGTCTCTGCTTTTGAATATGCTGTCTAGGTTGGTCATAACTTTTCTTCCAAGGAGTAAGCGTCTTTTAATTTCATGGCTGCAGTCACTATCTGCAGTGATTTTGGAGCCCCAGAAAATAAAGTCTGACACTATTTCCACTGGTTCCCCATCTATTTCCCATGAAGTGATGGGACCAGATGCCATGATCTTCGTTTTCTAAATGTTGAGCTTTAAGCCAACTTTTTCACTCTCTTATTTAACTTTCATCAAGAAGCTCTTTAGTTCCTCTTCACTTTCTGCTATAAGGGTGTTGTCATCTGCATATCTGAGGTTATTGATATTTCTTCTAGTGTAACAGAAATAAAAACAAAAGTAAACAATTGGACCTGATTAAACTTAAGAGATTTTGCACAGGAAAGGAAACAATAAGCAAGGTGAAAAGACAACCCTTGGAATGACAGAAAATAATAGCAAATGAAACAACTGAATAAGAGTTAATTTTCAAAATATACAAGCAGCTCATACAACTCAGTACCACAAAAAAAAAAAAAAAACAACCCGATCAAAAAGTGGAGAAAAGACCAAAACAGACATCTCTCCAAAGAAGACATACAGATGGCTAACAAGCACATGAAAAGATGCTCAACACCTCTCATTATTAGAGAAAGCAAATCAAAACTACAATAAGATATCATCTCACACCAGTCAGAATGGCCATCATCAAATAGTCTATAAACAATAGATGCTGGAGAGGGTGTGGAGAGAAGGGAATTCTCTTACACTGTTGGTGGGAGTGTAAATTGATACAGCCACTATGGAAGACGGTATGTAGAATCATTAAAAACTAGGAATAAAACCACCATATGACCCAGCAATCCCACTCCTAGGCATATATCTTGAGGAAACCAAAATTGAAAGAGACACATGTATCCCATTGTTCATTGAAGCACTATTTACAATACCTAGAGCATGGAAGCAACCTAGATGTCCATTGAAGATGGATGGTTAAAGAAGTTTTGGTACATATACACAGTGGAATATTACTCAGTCACAAAATGAAATGCCTTTGAGTCAGTTCTAATGAGATGGATGAAGCTAGAGCCTATTATACAGTGTGAAGTGAGTCAGAAACAGAGAGATAAATATCATATTCTAATGCATATATAGGGAATCTAGAAAAATGGTACTGCAGAATTTATTTATAGGGCAGCAGTGGAGAAATAGACATAGAGAATAGACTTATGGACATGGGGAGAGGGGAGGAGAGGGTGAGATGTATGGAAAGAGTACCATGGTAACTTACACTACCATATGTAAAATAGATAGCCAATAGGAATTTTCTGTATGGCTCAGGAAACTAAACAGGGGCTCTGTATCAACCTAGAGGGGTGAGATGGGGTGGGAGATGGGAGGGAGGTTTAAGAGGGAGGAGATATATGTATACCTCTGGCTGAATCATGCTGAGGTTTGACAGGAAGCAGCAAAATTCTGTAAAGCAATTATCCTTCAATTAAAAAATGAATAATTTTTAAAAAAATGTCAACATTCAAAACATGAAGATCATGGCATCCGGTCCCCTCCCTTCATGGCAAATAGATGGGGAAACAATGGAAACAGTGACAGACTTTATTTTCTGGGCTCCAAAATCACTGCAGATGGTGACTGTGGCCATGAAATTAAAAGACACTTGCTCCTTGGAAGAAAAGCTATGACCAAACTAAACAGCATATTAGAAAGCAGAGACATTATTTTGCCAACAAAGGTCTGTCTATACAAAGTTATCGTTTTTCCAGTAGTTCTGTGTGGATGTGAGAGTTGGGCTATAAAGAAGGCTGAGCGGTGAAGAATTGATGCTTTTGAGCTGAGTTGTTCAGAAGACTCTTGAGAGTCCCTTGGACTGCAAGGAGATCCAACCAGTCCATCCTAAAGGAAATCAGTCCTGAATATTCATTGGAAGGACTGATGCTGAAGTTGAAAACTCCAGTACTCTGGCCACCTGATGTCAAGAGCTGACTCATTTGAAAAGACCCTGATGCTGGCAGAGATTGAGGGCAGGAGGAGAAGGGGACGACACACGATGAGATGGTTGGATGACATCACCGACAAGATGGACATGAGTTTGAGCAAGCTCCAGGAGTTGGTGATGGACAGGGAAGCCTGGTGTGCTGCAGTCCATGGGGTCAAAGAGTCAGACACGACTGAGCGACTGAACTGAACTGAATCTGAAGATTCCTCACTGAATTTCATTCCAGTTAAAATGTTTCTAAAATTATCTAAATATAATCATTTTCCATTTCTCTGCTTTTTCCTCCATTCCCCCCACTTTCTAACAAACGAACCAAAAGTGAGTCACTGACCTATTTGAATCTTTGTTACTAAGACCACTGTGCATAAAATATATATATATTATTAGAAGGTGAAAAAATACAAAGACCAGCCTCACAGGAAATTACCTTTATGAACTTATTTTCTGTTAAACAGCCTCACAATAGAAATGCCTGAGAATTTCTTAGCAGGGAAGAAAGGTGAAGTTTCAGGTATTGCATGAGGGATGAATTAATCACTGCAGGAGAGAACACAAGCTGGAAATGGGTTGAGGATCCCTGACTCTCTGTCACCTCCAAATTATTTAAGTGTAAATAGGTCATCTGAAAGCACATTTAGATTTTCCCAAATAACCACTGTAACTCAGAATGTTTTGCTCCCTCTCTATTCAATTCAATCTTAACCATATTGGTTGTTCCAGAATATGTTTCTGAGGTCAGGAGTCTTGTAAGAGTTAAGCCCTTGGCAGATGCTTTGCTTGCATTTGGGATTCATTTACTCCCAGAACAGGATCTGGCTGATTAGAGCCTCAGATATGTCTGAAGAAAATTCTATGTTACGTGCATCACTGAGATGCCTGTTGCCTCTCTAGGAGGCCATGTGAAAATAGCTTGTGAAGTAATATTATGTTTGTCTTTTTGTTACCATGAGTTTTCCACAACAGCTGGCCTTTTCTAAAATGAGGCTGACTAACCATTTACAGGACTAATTGGTATTGTAGGTTGATTGGAATAGTATCTATTTTTATTTTAAAAAGCAGATACCGAGAAGCACTTGTTTGGTGGCTTGCTTGTCAAATGACTTCTCCCCACCACGGTGCTCTGTGGGAGTGTGATTCTTTATCACTGCTGGAGATGGGTCCATTGTAACCAGCATCACTCAAGTATATAACCCGACACAACTTTACAAGTTAGGGCAAGAGAGGACAGGACCCCTGAACCTGAAACTGCCACAGATGACCTCTGTACCCTGCCACTGGTGTAAATCTCCAAGACAGAGTTTTGGGTGAAGTAGAAAAGAAAAGCTTTATTGCTTTGCCAAGCAAAGGGGAACACACTGGGCTAATGTTCTCAAAACTGTGTGTCCCCCACCTGGAGGGGGTTAGTGAGGAGTTCAGAGAGGGCGCGATCAGCTCGTGGATGTTCTTCTGATGGCTGGTGGTGAGGTAGGTGGGAGTCAACATCAGCAGCCTTTTGGTTCCAACTAGCCTGAGGTCTGCAAGCTTTGGGCAGCATGCCTCGTTAATTGTGGACTTCTCCCACCCGGAGGGGTTTTCAGTATCTGCAAAACATCTCAAAGATGTTGCTGTGTGTGGCCTTTGATAGAGACCCGGGACCCTGCCCTAGGCTGCACTGCTGTTTCCTACTGTTTCTCCCTTGTCTCCTTATCCCCTCCCTTCACTGATTAACAACTGATTGAATCTGCCCACTGGAAGTCAGGGAAGGTTCTGGAGGCTGAAGGAAGGCTGTTTCCTGTGATTACAGGACTGGGGCCTCAGAAGGGCCTTGTGCCGAGGGCCCTGCTTGGTAGCAACCCTGACCTCTTGTTCTCACACATGTGTCTTCATTACTTTCTCAAGTTAGAGGCTAGGACTAAAACCCATTCGCAAGGCCTTTCCTTTGAGGGGTGAGCACCATGAAGGCCAAAGTCATCTAAGGAGGCTTCATGGGGAAACTGGGATTAGAATTAGATGTGGCTATTGTTGTAGGACTGTTGTGGGGATGGGAGGGAATAAAACGAACAAACCTGTGACAATTGGGATGAGCCTGAAAGGTGGGTGGAGTCAGCCAGACGAGAAGCCTGGGACGTGGAGAAGGAGCCTCCAGCAGAGGCTGCAGCGAGAGTCTTCACTTCACCGGTGGAGAACCAGCCTGACTAGAGAGGAGAGTAAGTAGTATCCTTGGGTGAGAACTCCTGGAGCCGTGGTGGGAAGGTCGTCATCCTTGTAGGCACGCTCCTCAGCTGAGAATCACTGGCAGGCTGTGACCCCTGTTGATCCCCACAGGACCCTCCCCAGCACCTGTGCTTTCAGGTAGACACCGATTTCCTCCCATCTCTTCTCCTACCTTGACTCGAGTTTGCACATGGAATTTGATTTGGTCAATACGATATCAGCCAACGTGACCTTAGTGTATTGGGATTTGTTCTTCGGAATTCTGCCTTTGCCATGTGACAGAGAAAACCGGTGAGGAGAGAGCCCTGACTGGCCCAGTCATCCCGGCCACCCTGAAGGAGGAAACAGACAGAACAGACTCCATCGTAAAAGCAGGACTCCATCTTGGGCTGGACTGTGGACCTTGAGCTCTATGCCCAGTATCTATGGAAACGACATACCAACTGGAAAACCAGGCCCCTGGTAAAGATTATCCTAATTATCTGTGTAACCGAATAGAATCATACATTCTGCTTATCGGGGTATGACCACAGGCCTATTGATAATTGCCCACTGCCAACTGCCTAGGCTTAAGGCATATGAATCACAGGTTCTTTTCCTTTGTTCACACTAGTTTCAGGGAATTTGGGGAGGTGGGTTTGGGCACGTACGCTTAGGGTATATGAGGTTTTCACAAAAACTGGTCAGGGTCCTTGGCTAAGAGGAGACTGCCTTGGGCCCGCCGGTGTGATAAACTGCACTCCACTATCTGCATTGTCCTTCTGAGTGAGTTTGTTTCCTGGAACACGTGGCTACAACCCCAGCCGAGCCACCAGATGGGTCAGCGAGGCCAGCCTGCACCAGCCACCCAAGCTGGGGCATTCTGGATGGCCACAGGGGTATGGGGGAACGGACGTGACACCATGCAACCAGCCAGCCAAGAGCAGGTGGGTGCTGGCCCACAGGCTTGTGAGCAGTCAGGTGGCGGCTGTTCTAAGGTACTAAATCTGGGGGTGACTTCTTATACAAAATGTTAGGTGAATAAGGTGAAAGATTATGTCTCTGGCTGCTCTTTCTTAGTCACCTGTGTGGGTTCATCATGCTTGGTTGGTTGGTTGGTTTTAGTCACTAAGTCGTGTCTGACTCTTGCGACCCCATGGACTATAGCCTGCCAGGCTCCTCTGTCCATGGGGATTCTCCAGGCAAGAATACTGGAGTGGGTTGCCATTCCCTTCTCCATGCTCAGCTTTTTTAAAAAAATAGATTTATCTGTTCATTTGGCTGTGCCAAGCCTTAACTGAGGCATGTGGAATCTGCAGTCTTTGCCGCGGGTTCTTTCAGTTGAGGCACGGGGGCTGTTTAGTCGCTGTGTTGAACCCGTAGCTGCAGTGTGTGGGGTCTAGTTCCCTGGCCTCCTGCGCTGCGAGTGTGGAGTCTTAGCCACCGGGCCGCCAGGGAAGTCCCCATAATCATGCTTGTTGCTGTTGTCTTAGTTCCTAAGTCATGTCTGACTCTCTACGACCCCATGCACTGTAGCCCACCAGGCCTCTCTGTCCATGGGATTCTCCAGGCAAGAATGCTGGAGTGGGCTGCCATTTCTCCCTCCAGGGGATCTTCCCCACCCAGGGATGGATCCTACGTCTGCTGCACCGGTAGGAGGATGCTTGACCTCTGAGCCACCAGGGAATCGAGCTTAGCTTGATGGTCAATAACTACTGATGATCTTTAAGTCTCAGTCCCAGGTCCTCTTTGTTTTCAGTCAGCTCTCCCTCATCACTGATTTCATCCAGGTCCACAGCTTTTTAAATGCAGAACTGAGCCATGAGTCTGTACCTCCAGCTCAGCCCTCCCCCACCAAGCTCCTGGCTCAGATGTCCACCTCCTGCCTGGCACCTCCAATTGGATATTTCACAGGCTCTCAGGCTCAGGATTACCTAAACATACTCCTGCTTTGGTGTTCGCTCAATGAATACCATGAGTGCAGCTACACAAGGCCGAAATCTCACTCATGGTTCCTCCTCGCCCCAGCTTTGAGATAGAACTGATAATTTAAAGTTGTATATATTTACGGGTCCAATTACATGATTTGCTATGTATATACGTGCATGCATACCTTGTGAAACGTGTACCATAATCTAGCTAACTACCATATCCATCACCTCACAAAGTCCCAATTTCTTTCCTCCTTTATTTCTTTTTGTGCTGATAGCATTTAAGATTTATCCTCTTAGCAAATTCCAAATAGACAACACAATATTGTTAGCTGGAATTTCACTGTTGCATGTTACATCCCCAGAATATAACTTCAGGGTCGTCCCTGACCCCTCCTTCTCCCCCCTTGCCCCTGTTGTCCATTACTCAGTCTTGTTGCTTTCACCTTCTCAGCACGTCTCAAGCCCACCCACTTGTGACCATCTCCACAGCCACCACTCCAGTCCAGTCTTCATTATCCCACTCAGACCCCCACTAAGGATGCCTGACTGCCCTCCCTGCGTCCAGTCTGTTCCCTGCCCTGCTGCCAGGAATGGCTGTTTCTCAGACATAAATCTGATCATGTCAGTCCTGAGTTTGAAGCACTCCACTAACTTCCTGTAACTCTTGGGATAGAGATCAAAGTAACAGTTGTGGCTGGAAAGGTTGTATAAGTTCGAGACCCTCCTGAGAGGGCCAGTGATGAGTAATCTGTCTGCTAATGCAGGAGACATGGTTTGATCCTTGAGCCAAGAAGATCCCACCTGCCGTGGAGCCACTAAGTCTGTGTGCCACGACTATTGAGCCTGTGCCCTGGAGCCCAGGTGCCACGACTTTGGAGCCCACATCTCACAACTACTGAAGCCTGCATGTCTTACAGCCCGAGCTCCACAGCAAGAGAAGCCTCCACAATGAGAAGCCTGTGCCCCACAAGAGAGGAACCCCCACTCGTCACAGCCAGGCTTCCCTTGGTACAGTAAGGAAGACCTGGCACAGCCAGATAAATAAATAAAAATAAAATATTCTTTAAAAAATGGCTATAATATCTCATATTCTGCCCAGCTATAGAGTATTACTTGCTTCACAACCTACTTAATACTTGGTATGATGAAGACTTGGTGATGTTGAAGACTTTTTCATGTGCTTATTGGTCATTCATGTATCTTCTTTTTGACATGTCTCAAGTCTTTCGCCATTTTCAGTGGGTCGTTTGTCTTTTTATTATTGATTGCAGGCGTTCCTTATATATTCTCTCAATAAGTTCTATTTATGGTGCCTTACAAATATTTTCTCCAAATCTACTGCTTGCCTCTTTATCTTCTTTTTTAAAATATATTTTCCAGGGAATTTTCTGGAGGTCCAGTAGTTAGGACTTTGCACTCTCACTGCTGAGGCCCTGGCTTAAATCCCTAATCGGGGACCTAAGATCCTGCAAGTGCTTCAACACAACCAAAAACATATGTATATGTATATATTCATATACATTAGTATATATGTTTCAAATTTTACATTTCCCCAGCCAGCTTTTTTGAAATATAACTTGACATGCAATGTTTCCTTTAAACATTGTATAAATTTAACATGTACAGTGCCTTTTCACTTTCTTAATGGTATCTTTTGAAGAGCAGAACTTCTAAATTTTAATAAACTCAGATTTTCAATCTTTTTTCTTTTATGGCCAGTGCATCTCATGTCCTAAGAAATCTCTGCCTATCCTAAGGTGCTAAAGGATAAATAATATTTTAAAGACAATTAAAAATAAACCTATGGCTATTTCCTTCCCCTTTGTCCTAAAAAATGATGCTACTTCTTGTTTAAAATTACTGAGATAATACGAACCATTTTGGGAAAAAGGTCAAGAATGAGAACGACAGAAAATTTCATGTATAAAATGTTTCATCCCACCAAGGTTACCCAGCTCAGAGGACTGGAAGAAAAGGAATAGGCTCCTCTGAAGAGGCTGAGTTCTTCAAGGACACACCCCCTCCATTTCCACCAAATGGTACACAGCTCATTATCAATAATTTTGGTGTTCCATATAAATCAATTCTAGTTTGATTTTTATATCTAAGATGAAACCAGTCAATCCTAAAGGAAATCAACCCTGAATATTCACTGGAAGGACTGATGCTGAAGCTGAATCTCTAATACTTTGGCCACCTGATGGGAAGAACTGACTCCTTGGAAAATACCCTGATGCTGGGAAAGATTGAAGGCAGGAGGAGAAGGGGGCGGCAGAGGATGAGGCAGTTAGATAGCATCACCAACTCAATGGACGTGGATCTGTGCAAAGTCCAGGAGAGAGTGAAGGACGAAGAAGCCTGGCATGCTGCAGTCCATGGGGTCACAAAGAGTCAGACACAGCTGAGCAACTGAACAACAACAATGAAAACAAAACAGGAATGAATTCGCAGTCTTTTTGGGGCAGGCAAGGAACCCACAGGAAGGTTACAGAGTCAGTCTCCAGAAAGGACAGGTATTCAGCTGTGAGGATGCAGGGAGCAGGATCAAATAGGTACACAGAAATCTACAGGGATGAGCCATCTCCAGCTGTCTCTGTTTTGGGGTTGCTCCTCTCACACTCAACTTCCAAGAGGACAGTGTCTGAATGACCTAATTCAGTCACATGCCCCCAGAGGTACAGGGACCTTGGGTGACAGCCTCTCCTTCATAACTGGATTCAACAGATGAAGGGGGTGATTGCCCCAAGGATAATCTAGGGTGTTTCTCCTGGCAGAGGCAGGGCTGGATTCTGGGAGGACAAAGTCAATAAATGCCCAGTATACTTGAAAAATGGCAGAACAAACAGCCTTTGGCTTGTGTCTGTGTCTCCTACTTATGGTGACATAGCCTTTAGTCAATTATCTTTGAGTCTTTCCTCAAATAACTGGCCTGACTGAGTTGTATCACATCACTGCCCAGGCTACCTGTGTGAAAGCAGAAAATCTGACTACAGATGAGCTTCACTGTTGTGATTGTTTCAAGTCTTGAAATTGACCATGCATTTCTGATTACTCAAGATTTTTGTAAGTTGTCGTTCAGTCGCTCAGTCATGTCCAACTCTTTGCGGCCCCATGGACTGCAGCACATCAGGCTTCCTTATCCTTCATCATCTCCCAGAGTTTGCTTAAAATTATGTCCACTGAGTCGATGCTGCCATCCAACCATCTCATCCTCTTTTCCTGCTGCCTTCAATCTTTCCCAGCATCAGGGTCTTTTCCAATGTACCAGCTCTACACATTAGGTGGCCAAAGTATTGGAGCTTCGGCTTCAGCATCAGTCTTTCCAATGAATATTCAGGGTTAATTTCCTGTAGGATGGACTGGTTTGATCTCCTTGCAGTCCAAGGGACTCTCAATGAAGAGTCTTTTCCAGTACCACAATTTGAAAGCATCAATTCTTCAGCGCTCAGCCTTCTTTATGGTCCAACTCTCACATCCATACATGGCCACTGGAAAAACCATAGCTTTGACTATACAGACCTTTGTTGGTAAAATAATGTCTCTGCTTTTTAATATGCTGTCTAGGTTGGTCATAGTTTTTCTTCCAAGGAGCAAGTATCTTTTAATTTCGTGGCTGCAGTCACTATCTGCAGTGATTCTGGAGTCCAGAAAAATAAAGTCTGTCACTGTTTCCATTGTTTCTCCATCTATTTGCCATGAAGTGATGGGACCAGATGTCATGATCTTAGTTTTTTGAATGTTGAGTTTTTAAGCCAGCTTTTTGACTCTCCTCTTTCACTTTGATCAAGATGCTCTTCACTTTCTGCCATAAGGGTGGTGTCATCTGCATATCTGAGGTTATTGATATTTCTCTCAGCAATCTTGATTCCAGCTTGTGGCATTTCACATAATGTACTCTGCTAGAAGTTAAATAAGCAGGGTGACAAGATACAGCCTTGACATACTCCTTTCCCAGTTTTGAATCAGTCCATTGTTTCACGTCCAGTTCTAAGTTGACAAGCAGAAACTCTGCAAAACGTAATGTTAAGTGGGGAAAGGGTAAAAGACTCAATAGAATATAACATGATCCAGACCAGAAGTGAATTAGGGCAAATACAGACATATTTTTGTATATTAGATTCCCCTTTTTTACTTTATTTTTTGAAATTTATATTTAAAATTTTTATTTTATTAATATATTAGAGTGTAACTGGTTAACAATGTTGTTTCAGTTTCAGGTGCTCAGCAAAGTGATTCAGTTATACATGCATCTATTCTTCTTCAAATTCTTTTCCCATTTAGGTTGTCACATAATATTGAGCAGTGTTCCCTGCGCTCTGTAGTAGGTCCTCATTACTTATCCATTTAAAATATGGAACTGTGTACTGTCATTCTCAAGCTCTCTAGCTAGCCCTACCCCAGATTCTTATCTTTCAAAGTTACTTAAAAAGTTATGTTTCTCCACCTTCTGGTTCCCAAAGGAGAAAATTAGAAGGGATAAATTAGGAGTTTGGGGTTAACATATACAAACTATCATATATAAAATAGATAACCAACAAGGATCTACTGTATAGCACAGGAAACTATACTCAGTATCCTATAATAACCTATAAGGGAAAAGAATTTGAAGAAGAATATGCATATGACTGAATCACTTTGCTATACACCTGAAAGTAATGCAACATTGAAAATCAACTATACTTCAATTTTAAAGAAAGACTTTAGAAATTTATATTTCCCTACATTGAAGAGTGTGATGTTGTGGGCTCTTGAGAAACTTACTCAAACCCACACATTCAGGAGGCAGGTTGGGGGCAAGCATCTGGAATTCACACGCCTGCAACACAGAGAACATGCTGCTCACCGTCGAGTCCACGTGTCCCTGATCGTCAGTGCAGAGTGCCCCACACCAGGTTGGCTGGTTACAGGAAGCACACAGACGCTGATGGAACGCGTGTAAGGCTGAAAACAAAACAAAAATAAAATCTGGGTTTCTGCTCTTTGTGGTGGTTTGTCTTGTGAATGTTTATTGCTGAGTATGTGTGTGTGCGCCTCTGGCTTCAGCGCTCCTGGCTTCTCTTTATTTTTTGTTATTGCTGGATCTAACTTGTTCTATACGGTTTTCCATCCTGAGCAGGTAGCACAGCTTATGAAAAGAGCAGGGCCTGGATGCCAAAAAATGTACCACAAATGTCAGTTATGCTGCTAAATATCTAGACAACTTTCAACAAAGTACTCCACATCTCTGACCCCTGGTTTCTGGAATGGGCAGCAAGAATTTCAATTGTCCTTCTAGGTACACAGTCGACTTGCACTGCTGGTCCCCCTGGTGTTAGGAGGGGTCATGCACTTGCTCTGGCCAGTGGGTTGAGACTGGGAGCAGGTGTGCATCCCTAGGGAGAAGCCTTAAGACAGCTGTTGTTGTCGTTGTTTAGTCGCTCAGTTGCATCTGACTCTGCAACCCCATGGACTGTCGCCCAGCAGGCAACTCTATCCATAGGATTTTCCAGGCAAGAATGGGTTGCCATTTCCTTCTCCAGGAGATCTTCCCAGCCCAGGGATCAAACTCTAATCTCCTACATTGGCAGGCAGATTCTTTACTGCTGAGCCACCAGGGAAGCCCTATGGCAGTTGTCGTCTTGCCTTTCCCTGAAAGATGACAGAGTCATCTGGTCCTTGAGTGTGGAGCAGAGTCCCTACCAAGCCAATGCACATGCCTATAGCATCACCATGCTGTTTGACATCATTACGATTTAGGGGTTGTTTGTTACTCAGCATGAATTAGCCCATCCTGGCTGCTATTTTCTGACATGAATAGTGAGTTCAGTAGAATTTGCCTCTGAGCTTGTTGTAGGGACTGTCAACACCCAACGGTTCCATCTGCTCTTACCCTTGTTTTCACAGCTCTCAGCAGACATGCCACCTCCACCCTCAAGCTCCCTCTTGTCCACGTCGCTCCTCCCAGACTCACTTCCCCACCCTCCCACTGTCTCTCTTTTACGGTGTCCTCTGTGGAACACTGGCTCCATTGTGTTCAAATTCTCTAAACTGTTTCTCATCTTTTTCTCCCCAACTGGAAACAGAATTTCAGAGCCTAAAGGGACCTCCCTTCTCTAAGAATCTGCAGAAACAAACCTTCAACCTCACTTCCAGCCACGAGCATCTATAGACACCATGACATCCTAGACTCATCAGTACCAGTTCCTGCCCCTCCTTGGGAGCTGCCATCAGACCCGTCTTCTTTAGCTGTCAGCATCCATTTCCTAAGGACTCCTGATTGCCTCTGTTCCTGGGGAGCCTGTGGTCACTGGGCTGCTCTACCTGGCCTCTCCCAAGCAGCTCAGACACCTCCCTCCCTGTCCTCCCCTCTCCTGCCCATGCTTCACGTAAGCTCTGCTTCCTACCCATGAACCTACATCATCTTTTTCTTCTAACCACCTCCACCTCTCCCTCAACATTTTATCTAAATCACAATCACAGGCCCTGGGGCACCTCAGCAGATGATTCCTCTTCCCTTGTTCCTGGCTAGGGGCCAGTCATGCAGGAAAACAGTGCACAGTACGGACCCGTGACTACATGCTGTGTGTGTTGCCTAAAACTAAATGACTTTTCCAGAACAGCCAGCATTGCTGTTCACTCTTCTAGTCCATGGAGTTGCAAAGAGTTGGATACAACTGAGCAACTGATTATGCATGCTTACTTCTCAGAAACCCCTCCTTGAAAGGTCTCTGTTCTCTTCCTGGCCACATGTCACCTTTCTCTGTCCACTCATTTAGCTGGCAACCCCCAGAGTTTTGTCTTTGGGATTGTCTACATGTTTTCCTCCAGGGAATCTCACCCACCCTATGGCTCCTATGACCATTTAAATGCAGAGGACTCCCAGTGACCAGCACCAGATTCCCTCTAGACAAGAGCTCTAGGAGTAGCTATGTGATGTCCCATTAGACCTGGGGACACCTTATACTGAACACGCCCTCAAACAAACACCGTTTCTCCTCTGACCCCAAATCTGTGCTGTCCCTTCTATTTTGATCTGGCTTAATGGCATCACCGTTTACCTGTCTCCCAATTTGGAAACCTCCCTGTTGTTCTCACCTCCTTCCTCTCAACCCCTGCATACAGTCAGCTGCTAAATCTTGCTGCTTCTAATTTTAAAACATCATTTGATTCTGTCTCTCCCAAACCCTATGCTACTGGCTTAAAATAGGCTCTCAACATATCTTCTCTGGACTGTTTTTACAAGCTGTCTGTAGTCTGTTCTCACGATAAATTTTCCCCCATCCCCTTCTCCAGCTTGCTGCTGTAGATACAGAAAACAAAGCTAATCAGGTCTTTTCTCCATGTAAAGGTTTCTGGCGGCTCTCTATGCCCAAAGGGAAAAATTCCAACTATGTAGTTTGGCTACAAAGCTTTTAGCCTCCTGGTCCTTCTTCTTCATCTTGTTTCCTCTGCTCTGTTCATCTTCTTCATGCACATGCTGGTTCCTGTCCCTCCCAGGCCCACTGCTTCCAGCACAGACCATGCATTTTGAGAAGTATGTACATATTTTGTTTCAAACTGTTCTTTCTGCGCCTCTCTTACCCTATTCACTTGAAAGCTTCTGACATCTGTTATAACCAAGTTTAAGCATCACGTACTTGGTGAAGCCTTCCCCAGTTCTCCAATTCTTATATTGCTGTTCTGTTCCTTTGGCTCCCAGAGCACTTTGTATTTGCTGCAGACTTTACAGTGTGTCTCTTCATCTTTCTATTAATATGTTTGTCTCTCAAGCTGGATAGACCGTAAGTTTCACATTATTGGAGAACTGAATAGAAAGTTGTTGAATACACGTTGAAGAGTAAACACAAAATATTGTTTTTGGTACCAGTCTCTTCTGTTCTTCTTACTACATCTGTAATAGACAATCAACTTGAACTTAGGTTCTTAATGCCTCCAGGCTGACCAGGTGGACCCAGGCTATTCAGTCGTGTAGCCACAAGTGGCCACTGAACCCTCGAAGTTCTGCTAGTACAAGGTGAAAGAAGCTGTAAGCATAGAATATACACTGGATTTTAAAGACAATATGAAAGAGAGAATGTAAAAATATCTCACTAATAACTTTTAAAATTATTCACGTTGAAATAACATTTTGGATACACTGGATTAAATCAAATGTACTATTAAAATTAATTTCACCTGTTCTTTTTATTTTTAAATGTGGCTACTATATTTAAAAGTACACATGTGGCATACATTATATTAAATATAGACGTTGCTTTGACCCTTCAACCCATTACGTAGATGGTCTCTTGGCGGTGAGCCTGTGTTTTTCTTTTTTTCTTTCTGAATCCTTGCAGTGGAAGAATCTTTTCTGGCGGGGATAGGGAGACACTAAAAGATGATATTTGCTAACTGATTACTGCTGGACCAACTTTCCCAAAGCATCCCCTTACACTTGTTCCCCGTGCTACTCTCCTAGTGAAGAATCTACAGGTTTTCTATCATCAGCTACTACATCGAGGTCAGATTGTTTTGTCTGGTGTCACCAGCCTTCTTCAGTCCTGTTACACTTGACTTATCCAGCCTCATCTCTCACTTGTCCTAAGTAGCACTCCTGTCCTGCTGTCTGTTTTCCAAGCTACTTGAAGTCTGTTTCTATGCCTGCTGCTCTTGCTTAGAATCCCCCTCCCTGGCCCCTCTAAATCAAGCCAGCCTTCAAGATAATGGCTCCTAGTTCTGTCTCCCACATGACTTTTTTTTCCAGCTTATTAGCACTTACTTTAATGTCCTCCTAGTTATTAGTAAGAATCACACAGTTTAAGCTGTAATTATTTCATTTACTCAACATCTGCACTGCCATCACCATTCAATTTAATTCCAAAAACATTTTCTTCTGTGGCAATAATGGGGCTAGGTGAGCCTGGGGTTGGGGGTCACCTCTCTGCAGGGCTTGGGCTAGGAACTGGCCCCATAACGCACAGATTCCTGCCCAGTGCCTTTCTCAGCATTCGTCCACCACAGGCCTGGACCATATCTGTTCTGATTCCTTAGGTCCCATGTTAGAAATTGCTAGTATGCCACACCACACCAAAACATTGACTCTTCACCCAGGGTTCAAAATCCACGGGTCTAGATTGGGAAGCTCTGGGCTCTGAGAAAATGTCTTCTTTCCCTATTCTTCTTGCATTAAAAGTGATTGTGATACAGCTTCTCCTTAAAGCGACCTGGCCTAGGGCCCTTGTTCCTGGGCCCCAGTCCTTCTCACCCTTACGGGAGGGAGGGCTTACTGCTCTGGGACTGAATCTCAGCTCCTGCATGGAGCAGTGGGGCCAAGTCCTCTCACTCCTACAGGCCACATGGCCCTCTTCTGTAGGATATGTGTGTCAGCTGCTCAGTCGTGTCCGACTCCTTGAGACCCCATGGACTGTAGCCCGCCAGGCTCCTCTGTCCACGGAATTCTCCTGGCAAGAAGACTGGAGTGGGTAGCCTTTCCCTTCTCCAAGGGATCTTCCCAGCCCAGGGACCAAACCTGCGTCTCTTGCATTGCAAGAAGATTCTTTACCGTCTTAGCCACCTGGGAAACTAGGATGTCCCCATGTGTAGGATGCGGACACTATTCACGGCTGTGTTAAGGACTGGATGACTTAATAGCTCAAGGCGCACAGTGGCCACCAACCGACGTCGGCCTTCAATAACACATGTCACATCCCCTACAATAGAAGAGGCAGTTTTGCCTATTTGGTCCCATACGGGCCTCCAGCTTCAAGCTCAGTGTCTGTTTCCAAAGTGCCGGAGAAGAAACGTTGAATGAATGACAGAATCCGCTCAGTTACGATTACTTCTGCCTTTCCAATGTCGTGCCGCAGGTGCAAAGGCAAAGAAGCACACGGAAAGGTCGTCCTTTACGGGGTCAGACTTGAGGTCCCCAGCGACGACAGCGTCTGCAGAGAGCGCGGAAGTCCACACGCGCGTAAGGCGCGGCACCTTCCCGGAACCACCTGTGCGCCAGGCCGGAGCGGAAGCGCCCCGCGGGCTGGGCTCGCGGGAGACCCAGCGCATGCGCGGCGCGTCAGCGCCCGTTCCTTCCGGCGGCGCCGCCCGGAAGCCTTGGCCCCGGCCCCTCCCCCTCGCCGGCTCGGCGGTGCGTGCGGGGCCGGCCCGGCGAGGAGGCGGGACACGTCGGCGCTGCCGCCTCCGCCGCCGCCGCCGCCGCCCCTCCTCCTTCTCCAGCCGGCGCGGCCGCCGCTTCCCGGCCGAGTACGAGCGGCCCCGGCGGCCCCCGGCGCGTCCAGCTGCGCGGCCCCCCGCCCGTCCCGCCCGGCTGCTGCCCGCGTCCACCCCGCCGCGATGGCGACGCGCTCATGCCGGGAGAAGGCGCAGAAGCTGAACGAGCAGCACCAGCTCATCCTGTCCAAGCTGCTGAGGGAAGAGGACAACAAGTACTGCGCCGACTGCGAGGCCAAAGGTAGCGCGGCGCGACCCTCGGGCCGGGGCTCCGGGGTCCCCTGCTCCCGCCGGGCCGGCGCGGGCCGCCCGGCAGGTGCCGCGGCGGGTGGGGCGGCCGGGCGGGCCGCGTCCTCCGTCCGGGCGCTGCGGGGCTGGGCGGCCGCGGCAGCCCCTGGCCGGCGGCCGGTCCTCGGGGCAGCCCTCGGGGCAGCCCTCGGGTGGTCCTCCCGGCGGTCCTCCCAGCACTCCTCGCCCGGGGCGCGCTCAGCGAGGCAGCTGGGGAAGGGCTTGAAGCTGGGCGTTCGTGCTGTGTTCCAGCCTGGATTTTGGCCCGAATGAGAAGCGGTTTCGTTAACGTGAGTCTTCTTGGACGCGGGGCTTCTGTGTTGCTGAAGGTTTTAATTCGATTCTCTCCGACCGGCTAGTCCGCGGGAGTCTATATGTGGACCCTGGTCTTTGTGTCTCTTGAACGTCGAAGGGGTGTTCTTCAGATCCAGACATGAGAGGAACCTAATTTTAGTTTGTTCAGTTGGAGGGCTTCTGCCTCAGCCTTTGAAATAGACACTCTATTTTTAGCCTATATGTTTCGGCTTTGGAGAACTGATGTATATTTAATGTCTTATAAGTAATCTCACGGGAAACACGTTTCAGAGTTTTTTTTTTTTTTTTTAAACCCTCATACGGGTAGAAAATGAAACCCGGCGTATTTGTGAATTCGTGAGAGACCAGTGGTTCTCCGGAGCCGCAGTCAGTCTCTGGGAAGGTAATTGAAGAGTTCTGCATTGTTTGACCTCGACTTTTCCTGAAGCTTTCCCGTTCTTTAACGCTGTGTAAATGAGTCAAGTCTCAGTGGGCAGGTGATGCTTGACAAGACTCAGCCACACGCCATTGGCAGGTTCCTTTACTACCGTGACGGTCCCCGGCTACTGGGAGGTCATGTGACTGGACTGGAACCGGACCGTTGATGAAGCACTTTTCAATATCATAGTAAAGTCACTTGGGGCCAACCTTTCAGGCAGAGTTGCACACGCCCGATTATTGCACTAGTATTTGTTTACCTGATACGGGTTACGTGTGTGGTTTTTGGAGAATGAATTCCTTTCTGTATTGAGGCTCTATTACTCATCACTGCACTAGTGAAATACTGGAAAATGGGCCTTTAAAAGGCCAGTATATAAGTTTAATTGTATGCATTTTGAGTAATTAATCATATAGTTAGAGATGCTAGTATTAGATCTCTTCATTAAAGATTGAATAACAGTTTTAGCAGTTCCCTTTCTTTCTTTATAGAAACCATTCAAAAATAATTTTTGTTCAGATTTCTTTCTGCCGAAAGGTACTTTGTAAAGTCAGATTTTCACTAATGCTTCTTAAAATAATTTATAGGTTTAGAGAAAGCCATTGTTTACAACATGTTGACATTTGTGTTCATGGCTTTTGAGGTGGGAGAAGGATATAATCAGGTTCTTCGCACATTAGGACAAAACGTTTACTTTTTCTGACGTGAGAAATAGGGAGTAGTAGTATTCCTCACATGTTGGATTGCTGCTGAGGTCAGTAGATATGTATTGAATAGATGTCTTTTTTATTTTGGTTTTGTTTGGTCCTGTGTGTGTGGTTTTGTTTTTGAGAAGTGGAGGAAGTGGGACAGAAGAGAGTACCGAGAGCTCAAGGATGTGGTTGGTGTGAAGGGCATGAGCCGCAGTCAGGATTTAGAAAGGTCAGCTCTTTTTCCTGATGCTACTGAATCTAGGATCGTGTTAAGATGATCTTCTAAATTATTTCATTGTTTCATCTTGGTCCTTCAAGGGGAAAACAAAGCAAATAGTTCAAAGCACTTATTGGTTGAATGAAACAATTTCATAGTTGTAATAATTGAAAAAAATTGAGATGGTGAGGCAGTTGCTATGATTAAATATATTTTGTAAAGTTTTTGAGTCTTTGGTATGATCTAAGGGGCTCTCTTAGTAGAAATCTTGGTTTATTTCTTGATATTGGATTTATTATGTATACCAGATGACAGGGCTTCTCACGTGGCTCTAGTGGTAAAGAACTATTCTGCCAGTGTAGGGAGACATAAGAGACCTGGGTTCGATTCCTGGGTCAGAAGGATCCCCCTGGAGGAGGGCTTGGCAGCCCCTTCCAGTATTCTTGTCTGGAGAAGCCCATGGACAGAGATGCTTGGCGGGCTACAGTCCATAGGGTTGCAAAGAGTCAGACACGACTGAAGCGACTTGGCACGCACGCGCACGTGCCAGTTGACGTAGTAAATGTAGGTAGTGAAATTCTGATTGTACTTTTTAAAAAAATTCGAGGATAAAATTGTTTTATTTAACTGCTATTGTTGCTAAGTTGTGTCCACTTCTTTTCTAGTCCCATGGACTGTAGTCCGCCAGGCTCCTCTCTCCATGGGGTTTCCCAGGCGAGAATACTGGGGTGGGTTGCCATTTCCTTCTGCAGGGCATCTTCCCAACCGTGGGATGGAACCCATGTCTCCTGCAATGGCAGGCAGATTCTTTACCACTGAGCCGCCAGGGAAGCCCCTGGAGGATAATTGCTTTACAGTTAAATGTGCTTTTGAAAGACATGCTAAGGGTCTTATTTTTACAGCTCAGTTATTGTAAGTGGTTCCATACTGTATATGTGTATTGATGTTTTTTTTTTTTCTTCACCGCCTAACAAACTGCATCAAACTTTTCATGTATTTTGAAGCTATTTCCTAGTTAACTTAATTTTCATTCTTAAAAAGTATGCTCCCCCCGTGGGTCTTTGTACCAGAACTAGACTTTAGGGCTAGAGATTTCCCTGTTCTGTTGCCTTATACCAACTGGCAGAAGTTTGTCCCTTGGATTTTGACATTTTCTTACTGGGTCACCAGTGTGTGCTTCCTGATTTGATAGTATTTGGGAAGGGAGGAAGGAGCAAAGGATGGCATAGGTGCCAGTTTCCTGCTCTTGGTCCTACTCTTAGCGAGTCTGTTGAGCGACCGGAGAGTAAGAGCAAGCAGATGGTGCCGCCCTTCCTCCCTGAGGCCTCAGTGGGCTCTCCACGGGACTTTGAAAGCAGTTCTGTCGGTGACTAGTTGGCGACACTTCATGGAGCAGGGAGGATTTAGAGCCCCTTGCTGACTTAAAGTGTACTCTTCACTGTTTGAAGTATTTATCATCTGCGCTAAATACTAGCTGTCAGTCTGAGCATGTATAGGTCGGCATGAAAAATGCATCTCTTGCCTTGTAAGTTTTGGGGTGGTTGGAAGCAGAAGATGCTTGAACCCTAGAGACTGCCTGGTATGGAGAGGTTACACTCTTGGCCCAGATCAAACACGCATTTCTTCACTCCACAGTCTTGACTCGAGGACACACCACTAAGCGCTGTATCAGATTAGCGCTCTAAACGTGCTGCAAGACCCTAAGGGAGCTTGCTTGGTGGGCGCTGCATTTCTGCGCGCGAGCCCTCTCAGCACACGCGCCGCTTCAGAACCGCGTGCTCAGTGCACTGGAGCAGTGCGGTGAGCAGCGCCGCCCTGGCCGCTTGCGGCGGGCTGCCGCTCTCCGCGCACCCAGCTTGTGTCCCTCGGCGGTCTTCACAGCTCCTAGAGCGCTGTCCAGGGCCTTGGCATATGCGCTTTTCTTTTGCCCAGGAAGCTGACAGTTTTTTATCTGGTCAGTTGACCTGTCTTCCAGGTTCTGCTTAAGTGTCTCTTCAAGGGAATTGATTCTCTCTGATCTTCCCAGGTTAGATTAGGCTTCCATTTATGCATGTGAGAGGCACCTTGAGTTTTTTATTACACTCACCACAGTTGTAATTAAACATTATTTGGGTAATTATTGGGAAATCGGGGATTGGATTGCAGCTCTGAGACAGAAGGGGCCTTGTCTGCCTTGTTTTGCCTTGTAGCCCCAGTCCTGGGCACAGCAGGTGAGATGCAGCTCAGCAAATACCTTTGAAAGGGTGGATGTGAAAGCACAGAGCTGAGGACAGGCGGCAGATATGGGGATGAGTGTACCCCTTTCGGCCTGCGGGTAAACTTTGTTGGCAGAGTAATATCTCTGCTTTTGAATATGCTGTCTTAAAGCACAATCAGACTTGGCAGTGACTGGTCAGAAGACGGACTGGAGTGGCGAGAGGTAGCCACCTGGTCACTTGGTTATAACAGTGGTCCCGGCCAGAATGTAAGAGGACGCAAACTGTCTTAAGGTGAATGTCAGCGGATAGGAAACGGAACCACTAGGGCCGTCATAAGATCTGTTCAGAAGTAGACCCCTTACAACATTGTCGAAAGGGCTGGAGGAGCCGAAGTCAGGGAGCCTCTCCTGGCCTTCTGATTTCAAGGCCACACACGACTGCCTCTGCCACCACTGCCGCGGCGGCATCTCTCCCTTCAGCTGATTGGAGAACCAGGCTGCTGTGGCCCGTCAGTGCCTGTTGGACGTATTTGTCGGCTGTCCTAACTCTGGAAAGATGGCAGCTGCCAAGCCTGTGCCATCCACGTGCCCGACACTACAGACCTAACTTAGGTCCAGGCCTCTCGCAACAAGGGAGCCTAGGCTTTCTGACCTCTTCACAAATTAGAAGAGTGAAATGGAGTTGTGAGACCCAGTCCTAGAGGCCACTACAGGCAGCTGAGGCTGGTGGACATTTTTCATTAACTGTTACTCTAAAATAGGTTTATATAGGAACCCTGAAATAGCAAAGTAATTCTTACTAAAAAGTACAATTCACCTATAGGAACTGGTGTTTATCATGATGTTAATACTTGCAGGATAAATTTAGGTAAGCAGAAGTCTGTGATTATAATTTCTCTAAGTTCAGGTCAGTTCAGTCGTGTCTGACTCTTTGCGACCCCATGGACTGCAGCACACCAGGTCTCCCTGTCCATCACCAACTCCCGGAGTTTACTCAGACTCATGTTCATTGAGTTGGTGATGCCATCCAGCCATCTCACACTCTGCCGTCCCCTTCTCTTCCCACCTTCACTCTTTCCCAGCATCAGGGTCTTTTCCAGTGAGTTAGTTCTTTGCATCAGGTGGCCAAAGTACTGGAGTTTCAGCTTCAGCATCAGTCCTTCCAATGAATATTCAGGGTTGATTTCCTTTAGGATTGGCTGGTTGGATCTCCTTGCAGTCCAAGGGACCCTCAAGAGTCTTCTCCAACACCACAGTTCAAAAGCAGCAATTCTTCCGTGCTCAGCTTTCTTTATAGTCCAGCTCTCACATCCATACATGACTACTGGAAAAACCAAAGCTTTGACTAGACGGACCTTTGTTGGCAAAGTAATATCTCTGCTTTTTAACATGCTGTCTAGGTTGGTCATAGCTTTTCTTCCAAGAAGCAAGCCGTCTTAATTTCATGGCTGCAGTCACCATCTGTAGTGATTTTGGAGCCCCCAAAATAAAGTCTGTCACAGTCCTTATTGTTTCCCCATCTATTTCCCATGAAGTGATGGGACCGGATGCCATGATCTTAGTTTTTTGAATGTTGAGTTTTAAGCCAACTTTTTCACTCTCCTCTTTCACTTTCATCAAGAGGCTTTTTAGTTCCTCTTCATTTTCTACCATAAAGGTGGTGTCATCTGCATATCTGAGGTTATTGATATTTCTCCCAGCGATCTTGATTGTAGCTTGTGCTTCATCCAGCCCGGCATGTCTCATGATGTACTCTGCATATAAGTTAAATAAGCAGGGTGACAGTATACAGCCTTGACACACTCCTTTTCCTATTTGGAACCAGTCAGTTGTTCGATGTCCAGTTCTAACTGTTGCTTCCTGACCTGCATACAGATTTCTCAGGAGGCAGATCAGGTGATCTGGTATTCCTATCTCTTGAAGAATTTTCCGCAGTTTATTGTGATCCACACAGTCAAAGTCTTGCTTAGTCAGTAAAGCAGAAATAGATGTTTTTCTGGAACTCTCTTGCTTTTTTGATGATCCAGCGGATGTTGGCAATTTGACCTCTGGTTCCTCTGCCTTTTATAAATCTAGCTTGAACATCATGGTTCACGTACTAGCTTGGAGAATTTTGAGCATTACTTTGCTAGTGTGTGGGATGAGTGCAATTACTGGTCGGGGCCTAGACTTGGATTACCATGATATTGAATGGTTTGCCTTAGAAATGAACAGAGATCATTCTGTCATTTTTGAGATTGCATCCAACTACTGCATTTTGGACTCTTGACTATGATGGCTACTCCATTTCTTCTAAGGGATTCCTGCCCGCAGTAGTAGATATAATGGTTATCTGAGTTAAATTCACCCATTCCAGTCCATTTTAGTTCGCTGATTCCTAAAATATCGACGTTCACTCTTGCCATCTCCTGTTTGACCACTTCCGATTTGCCTTGATTCATGGACCTAACATTGCATGTTCCTATGCAGTATTGCTCTTTACAGCATCAGGCTTTGCTTCCATCACCAGTCACATCCACAGCTGGGTGGTGTTTTTGCTTTTGCTCCATCCCTTCCTTCTTTCTGGAGTTACTTCTCCACTCTTCTCCATGTTGGAGAAGTAGCACATTGGGCTCCTACCGACCTGGGGAGTGCATCTCTCAGTCTCCTATCTTTCTGCCTTTTCATACTGTTCATGGGGTTCTCTAGGCAAGAATACTGAAGTGGTTTGCCATTCCCTTCTCCAGTGGACCATGTTTTGTCAGAACTCTCCACCATGACCGGTCCGTCTTGGGGGGCCCTACATGGCATGGCTTATAGTTTCATTGAGTTAGATGAGGCTCCGGTCCGTGTGATCAGATTTGGGTAGTTTTCTGTGATTGTGGTTTTCAGTCTGTCTGCCCTCTGATGGAGAAGGATAAGAGGCTTATGGAAGCTTCCTGATGGGAGAGACTGACTGAGGGGGAGTCTGGGTCTAATGGGCGGGGCCATGCTCAGTAAATCTTTAATCCCATTTTCTGTTGATGGGTGGGGCTGTGTTCCCTCCCTGATATTTGACCTGAGGCCAGTAATGGTGCAGGTAATGAGGATAGCAGTAGAAACAGTGTCAGACTTTTATTTTTTTGGGCTCCAAAATCACTGGAGATGGTGATTGCAGCCATGAAATTAAAAGATGCTTACTCCTTGGAAGAAAAGTTATGACCAACCTGCATAGCATATTGAAAAGCAAAGAGATGACTCTGCCAACAAAGGTCCGTCTAGTCAAGGCTATAGTTTTTCCAGTGGTCATGTATGGATGTGAGAGTTGGACTGTGAAGAAAGCTGAGCACCGAAGAATTGATGCTTTTGAACCGTGGTGTTGGAGAAAACTCTTGAGAGTCCCTTGGACTGCAAGGAGATCCAACCAGTCCATTCTAAAGGAGATCAGTCCTGGGTGTTCTTTGGAAGGAATGATGCCAAAGCTGAAACTCCAGTACTTTGGGCACCTCATGTGAAGAGTTGACTCATTGGAAAAGACTTTGATGCTGGGAGGGATTGGGGGCAGGAGGAAAAGGGGACGACAGAGGATGAGATGGCTGGATGGCATCACCGAGTCGATGGATGTGAGTTTGAGTGAACTCTGGGAGTTGGTGATGGACAGGGAAGCCTGGCGTGCTGCGATTCATGGGGTCGCAAAGAGTCGGACACCACTGATCGACCTAACTGAACTGAACTGAATGAGGATAATGGGGACCTCTTTCAGAAGGGGGTCTGCTGCACTCAGTGCCCCCGACCCTGCAGCAGGACACCGCCCACCCATGCGTCTGCCAGTCTCCTGTGGGGTCACTGCTCCTTTCTCCTGAGTCCTGGTGGACAAGGTTCTGTTTGTTTCTTCCAAGAGTCTGTTTCCCAGTCCTGTGTAAGCTCTGGTGGTTCTATGGTGGGGTTAATGGCGACCTCCTCCAGGCGGGGTTATGCCATACCCAGGTCTCTGCACCCAGAGAAGAGACCTATCAATCTAAAATTTCTCTCAGAATGTTAAACTTCAGTCTGATGCTCTGTTCCCAGAATTCTGTGGATTCTCAGGTTTCCCTTTTTGATTATGTGTAAGTTCTGATATTGGAGCTGGTATGGAAACCATGGGTCTCTCTGACTCATCAGTTTATAACTTTGGCTGCTTTTCTCCCAGTTCATCGTCTTTGTCTTCCTTTTTTTAAATATTGAAATGTTCATCCTGCTGCTGCTGCTAAGTCACTTCCGTCGTGTCCAACTCTGTGTGACTCTATAGACGGCAGCCCACCAGGCTCCCCCGTCCCTGGGATTCTCCAGGCAAGAACACTGGAGTGGGTTGCCATTTCCTTCTCCAATGCATGAAAGTGAAAAGTAAAAGTGAAGTTGCTCGGTCGTGTCTGACTCTTAGCGACCCCATGGGCTGCAGCCCACCAGGCTCCTCTGTCCATGGGATTTGCCAGGCAAGAGTACTGGAGTGGGGTGCCATAAAACCATAATTCAAAAAGATGCATATATCCCGGTGTTCATTGTAGCACTGTTTACAGCCAGGACATGAAGGCAACCTATCCATCAACAGATGAATGGATAAAGAAATTGGGGTACATATACACAATGGAATATTACTCGGGCATAAAAAGAAACAAATTTGAGTCTGTTGAATTGAGGTGGATGAACCTAGAGCCTGTTATACAGTATAAAGTAAGTCAGAAAGAGAAAAACAAATATCGTAAATTAATGCACATACATGGAATCTAGAAAAATGGTACTGATCAACCTATATCCAGGGCAAGAATAGAGACACAGATGTAGAGAAGTGGCCTGTCAACGTGGGGGAGAAGGAGAGGGTGGGGTGGGCCGAGAGAGCAGCGTTGACATGTGCGCTGCCACCTGTGAAGGAGATCGCCCGTGGGGAGCTGCTGCGCGCCGCAGGGAGCTCAGAGGGGTGGGCCGCCGGGAAGGAGGCTCAGGAGGGAGGGGATATATGTAATCTTAGGCTGATTCACGTTGCTCTGTGGTGGAAACAAACACAGCTTTGTAAAGCAATTATCCGATTAAAAAGAACTGGTTCGCTTATAAACAAGTGAAATATGTTAGGAACAATACATCATTTATGGTGAATGAGTATCTAAACATCAGCATTTTGTAGCCTCAAAAATAAATCAATGATTAAAAAGTAGTTACTATAAAGTATAGGCTTTCATGTTTGATTTCAGTACCTAAGTGAATTTGTATCTTAATTCTTGCTGTACAAGATGTATATATAGCCCTTACTGACCTTTATAGACTCCAGCCCGTTCTCTCTGTAAGGCAAAGTCAAATAGTTAACATTGTAATTCTATACATTATAAACTCCAGCCTTTTCCTTGCTGCTGCTGCCATTACCGGTCTTTTCCCTGGATAGAATCAATTCATTTTTCTCTTCTCAATAGAGGAAGATCAAAGAAACTTGGAAGCCATTTTGTTTAAGTTGCAGTTATTATCAAAAGTGTTGACTGTGTTACATTCTGACCACTGTAAAAAGTTGATTTAACAAACATATAATTTTTGTTGGTAAGTCAGTATTTTCTGGGCACTGCAAAGGTCAAGTATCATGTCAGGTACTGTCAAATGTGCTAAAAAAGTTCTGGATGTGGTCCATAAAGTGGTTAGGGAGCTCAGTAGGTATGAAACAATGATCAGGTAATTCTAATCTATGTGTAGATTATAGATTCATTAGAAATTTAGTATTGGGAGAATTCATTGTGACTTGGAGAAGGTAAAACTGTAAAGTTGAAAGTTCAAACAAACAAAAAAATACGGTTATAGATACACAAATTATATAGTGCTTCATTCTTGCCAGCCACTGGTGTAATCAAATATTTATCAAATATTTTACACATATGAATTGACATATAATTAGTCCTCAGTATAATCTTTTGAAGTTGGTAATACAAGTGAGGAAACTGAGGCACACAGAACTTAAGTAACTTTCCCAATGATACCCAGCTAGGACATGGTAGAGCCAGGAATTTTTTCATGAAAAAATTTTTTGATGGCTACCATATATTTCAAGTACTTTTCTGGGAGCTGGGAATGAATCGAGGAACAGGTAGGTGAGGTCCACATTAAAGGATTTGCTGGTCTGTTGGAAGCAGGATTGATTCCAGAGTTGGCCCCTGACTGGCATCCAGGAGCTTGGATGTGGAAGGGTCTCATCACCCTAAGTGATGTCGGTCACTGCGCCTAAACTCATTAGGCAAATAGTATGGTTTCTGCTGGACACCTGCTTTTCTTCTGGGAGTCTGGAGATTGCATGTGGGCTAGGCAAGCTCCCAGGTAAAAGCCCTAGGCACGGAATCTCTGATGAGCTTCCCTGGCTGGCAGCCTTTCACATCCACTGTCAGAACTCACTGCTGAGAAGTATTTTGAGTGCAGCCCCGCCGGAAGAGGACTTCTGCACACCTGTGCCTGATTCTCCCGCATTTCGCTTTTTGTACCCTTTCCTTTTGCCAGTATGCTTGGTATCCTTCTGCTGTAAGAAATCGTAGCCATGAGTACACGTGTACGTTGAGTCCTGTGAGTCCTCTTGGTGAAGTAGCGCACTTGCGGGTAGACTTGGGGACCTTACAACATTATTGATAGTGTGTATTTTCCTCCAGTATATTGGCAGACGCGACTTCCCAGGTGGCTCAGTGGTTAAGAATCCCCCTGACAAGCAGGAGATTCAGGTTCACTCCCCGAGTCAGGAAGATTCCTCTGAAGGAGGATAAGGCAACCCACTCTAGTGTTCTTGCCTGCGAAATCCCGTGGACAGAGGAACCTGGGGGGCTACAGTCCATGGGGTCGCAGAGGGTCAGACACAGCAACAAAACGACGACAGTATCAGCAGACAGTGTCAGCAGAGCACGTCAGTGTTTCAGCATATCTCAGCTATCTCTAGAACCCAGCCTAGGGGTATCGGCCAGAGGAGCAGGTATAAGCATTAGAGGAAATTCCCAGCTTTACTGGATGAGATGGAGTTGGGAACCTGGACCATAGAGTCAAGATTTTGAACCTGGTAGATTTAGCTCCAGAGTGTGTGTTGCTAGCTGCATGTTACATGCTTGAAAGAAAACATATGCTTTTGTAGTTGAAATTTGTGATAGAAGAGATTATTTTGCGGGAAGAGATTATCACCTTCAAGCTGACTTAGGGGCTTCCCTGGTGGCTCAGTTGCAGTGCAGGAGACTCTGGTTCAATCCCTAGTTTGGGAAGATCCTCTGGAGAAGGAAATGGCAACCCACTCCATTAGCCTGGGAAGTTCCATGGACAGAGGAGCGGGCTACAGTCCATAGGTTTGCAAACAGCCTATGAACACAACTTAGCAACTAAAGCACCACCACCAAACATAAGGTCTTCGTCAGAGAGGTTATTGCTAAATGTATTCAATTGTGGACAGTCTTTATTTTACTTTATCTCTTTGCATTTAATAGCATAACCAGCCTGACTTCAAAATACCAATTTCAACAAAATAGAATTTTTTTTTTCTGATCACTAAACTTTATTCTATGAATTGATCGAATCGATAGAGAAGTCCTTTAGTGTTTTTGTTTCGAAGGGGGGTCTTCCACATAACTTCTTTGTTTTCTGTTTCTGCAGTTACATCCTTAGGTCAGGTACTGATTATCTCCCTGTACCATAGAATTAGCATGGTAGAATTGGAAAGCAGTGTCCTTGGGTAAGTTAGTAAAGCCAGGTGTGAGTCTAAGCTTTGCTTCTAGACTCTGCTAGAAGGGACAAGCAGGGACAACTGCTTGGTGACCAGTTGTCCCTGTCCTTGTTGAGCCTTACTGCAAAGATTTATTTCATCTCCCTCATGGTCTGTGCTGGTTCCTAAATTCCCTGCCTCTTGTTACTTCTATGCTAGTATTTACTATTATTGTTAATTAAAAACTTGTTATTGAGGGTCTGTAATTATTACTGAGGGTATAAAATATTTGGGGGACTTACTGAACTTTGAATCATGATCAGACTTTTATACTTTCTAAAGACTTTTCACTGATGACTTAGGTCTTGCTGAGCAAATTTACGTGTTACTATTTTTAATTAGCTTCAAGGCATATCATGTAGCTAACAGGAATATTCTTTACTGGTTGAGAAGTCCTTTTATGTGGAACCTTTTCATTTTACTGCTTTCTTGGAGTAGAGTAAAATCAAAGCAATCCCCACCTCTTCCAGTCAACTACTAAAGGCAAGGTATGCTTTCAGTCATCATTTTAAAGAAGAGACCTGTAGGTGCGTTTTCAGTAAGTCATGTACATTTGGTAGTGTCAGTGTTTTTTGCCTAAGATGTTACATGGAGTTTTGTTAACTGTGAATGGCATTTACCCATAATATCATATAGAAATGACTTTTTGAAAGTATTTTGCTTAAAACAAAATAGGAGCTTACATGAGATGCTGTTGGAAATATGTGCTGATTTCATGTTCACATGCATTTCGAGTGGTAAATGTAAGGACTTTGAGGGTACAAAGGGGAGATAATTATAATCTGGCTAGTAGTCCTCCATTCTTTTCACTCCCTGATCCACAACTTTTGTTCTTCATTTTATGAGATCCAAGTGATTGCTTCTAAGAGTGATTGATGACAGATCCTCAGATGTTTCCCACTGATCTTTTTTAAAGCGTGCATTTCAAGTGATCAGCTTGAATGCAAACTTAAAAAGAAAATCAAAGGAATTTTTAAAATTTTGTAACAATTCATATTTAGGATAGCTTTATCTTCCAATGTAAGAAAATTTACAAAAAATTATGATTTATTCTGGACTTTAAAAAAATTGAAGTATAGTTGGTTTATAATGTGTTTCAGGTGTGCAGCATAGTGATTAAAACTAGCAGAAGTATATTTACTGAAGTGGAATGATCATCACTAGTATATTAATTTCCTATTGCTGATACTAAAAATCATCACAAACTTAGTGACTTAAAACAACACAAATGTATCATGTTATGTTGGAGGTTGGTGTCCAAAATGAGTCTTACTGAGCTAAAATCAAATGTGTTCCTTTTGGAGACTCTAGGGAGAAACTTTTCCAGCTTATAGAGGTCACCTGGGATCCTTGCTTCTTGGCCACTTCCTCCATCTTCATGGTGCTGTCTTCAGATCTCTCACTCTCTGCTTACGTCACTGCCATGATTATGTTGAGTTTACCTAGATAATTCAAAAGAACACCATCTCAATGCCCTTAATTATATCTGCAAAGTTTCTTTTGCCATGGAAGGTAACATATTTACAGATCTAGATACTGGATGTCTTTGGGGTCATTGTTCTGCTTATTACATACAAGTGGATTTGTGATAAAAACTTATACATTGAACCTAGATTTTTATAATAGGTACTGCTTGGGATACACTTAAGAGGGCATAAGATGGTGAAAGTGAACGTTGCTCAGTCGTGTCCAACTCTTTGGGACCCCATGGAATTCTCTTGGCCAGAATACTGGAGTGGGTAGCCTTTCCCTTCTTCATGGGATTGTCCCAACCCAGGAATCGAACCCAGGTCTCCCACACTGCAGGTGGATTCCTTACCAGCTGAGCTACAAGGGAACCCCATAGGAAGGTGAAGTGAATACAGTTTAAGTTAGACATTCTTGCAGAAATTATTGTTAAAATCTCTGAAGCACTTGAGTAGTTTAACAGTTGCAACATGACCATTTAAGTAGAAAATCCTTAGGAATTTATTTTTAAAAAGTATTAGAACCAGTAATTGAATATATCAAGATGATTATAGAAAAATTATCCCTATATACCATCAACAAACAGTTGGGAAGTAGAAATTGAAATTACCATTTGCAATTTATAAAATCTGAAAATGTAGTGATAAATGTAACAAAATAAATGCAAGACTTGTATCCTGAAAACTGCCGAAGACTGGGAGAAATTAAAGAATACCTAAAGAAATGGAGAGATACACCATGTTCATGGATTAGAAGACACAGTCTTTTTAAGATGTCAGCTCTCTCCAAATTAACCTGTAGATTCAACATGATTGCAGTTAAAATCTCAGAAGGCTTTTTCTGGTGGAAATTGACAAGTTGACTCTAAAAGTTATAAAGAAATGCAGATGAGACTCCCAAATCTGAATAATTTTGAAGAACGTTCAGTTTTTTATATAAACTGACTTCAACAGTTAATATAAAGCTACTGTAATCAAGACAGTGTGGTATTGGTCTAAGGACAGACATAGATTGATGGAACACATAATTTAAATAAATAGACTTACATATACAGGTCAGCTGTTTTTAACAGAAGTGCCAAGGTAATTCAGTAGGGAAAGGGTAGTCTTTTAAACAACAACAGAATGTACCTCGAACTTTATATTTAACTCACACTAGGCATGAAAATGTATTTGAAAGGAATAATAAAATTAAACCAGCTAAAACTATAAAAAACTGATCTTTTCCAGTCCTCTGACCACTGCTCAAAATTCTCAAAGCCAAGCTTCAGCAATACGTGAAGCGTGAACTTCCAGATGTTCAAGCTGGTTTTTGAAAAGGCGGAGGAACCAGAGATCAAATTGCCAACATCTGCTGCATCATGGAAAAAGCAAGAGAGTTCCAGAAAAACATCTATTCGTGCTTTCTTGACTATGACAAAGCCTTTGACTGTGTGGATCACAATAAACTGTGGAAAAGTCTGAAAGAGATGGGAATACCAGACCACCTGACCTGCCTCTTGAGAAACCTATATGGAGGTCAGGAAGCAACAGTTAGAACTGGACATGGAACAACAGACTGGTTCCAAATAGGAAAAGGAGTACGTCAAGGCTGTATATTGTCACCCTGCTTATTTAACTTCTATGCAGAGTACATCATGGTAAATGCCGGGCTAGATGAAGCACAAGCTGGAACCAAGATTGCCGGGAGAAATATCAGTAATCTCAGATACACAGATGACACCATCCTTATGGCAGAAAGCGAAGAACTAAAGTGCCTCTTGATGATAGTGAAAGAGGAGAGTGAAAAAGCTGGCTTAAAACTCAACATTCAAAAAACTAAGATCATGGCATCACTTCATGGCAAATAGGTTGGGAAACAATGGAAACATTAACAGATTTTATTTTCTTGGGCTTCAAAATCACTGTGGATGGTGACTGCAGCCGTGAAATTCAAAGACACTTGCTCCTTTGGAAAAAAGCTATGACAAACCTAGACAGCATATTAAGAAGCGGAGGTATCACTTTGCTGACAAAGATCTGTGTAGTCAAAGCTATGGTTTTTCCAGGAGTCATGTAGGGATGTGAGAGCTGGACCGTGCCAAAGAATTGACGCATTCCAATTGTGATGCTGGCAAATGCTCTTCAGAGTCCCTTGGATTGCAGGGAGATCAAACCAGTCAATCCTAAAGCAAATCAACCCTGAATATTCATTGGAAGGACTATTGCTGAAGCTCCAACACTTCTGCCACCTGATGCAAAGAGCTGACTTCTTAGAAAAGACCCTGATGCTGGGAAAGATTGAGGGCAGGAGGAGAAGCAGGAGACTGAAGTCAAGTCGCTCAGTTGTGTCCGACTCTTTGTGACCCCATGGACCGTAGCCTACCACGCTCCTCCATCCATGGGATTTTCCAGGCAAGAGTACTGGAGTGGGTTGCCATTTACTTCTCCAGAGGATCTTCCCAACCCAGGGATCGAACCTGGGTCTCCTGCATTGTAGGCAGACGCTTTACCATCTGAGGAAGCAGGAGGCTGAGGATAGGATTATTGGGTAGCATCACTGACTCAATGGACATGAGTTGGAGCAAACTCTGGGAGATAGCAAAAGACAGGGGAACCTGGTGTGCTGCAGTTCATGGAGTTGCAGAGTTGGACAGGTCTTAGCAACTGAACAGCAATGTTGAGCAAGAAATTAAGAATATAAACAATCAAGAAACAGAATTTGGCCCCGGGTAGCTGAGGTGCGTATGAAAGGAACGAATTCAGTGAGCCCGGAGGTTTGCATCTTCCATACACAGAAGAATGCTACATTCCTTAGCTTGATATCTGGTTTTCCTTACTTATCAGTAATCTTTGATATTCAGACTGCCTACCCGCTTTGTTTCAAACTTGTGTATACTATAGCCTTGTGTACACAGAAACTGTATACACAACTGGATAGCGAGTGTATACAGAAACTGTTTCCAGGAGGCAGGAGAGGGAGTCAGGCTGTAGCTTCCTCGGAACAGTTTCTCAGGGCTACTGAGATGTTGTCTCCTGGGCTCAGAGTCCTTGACGTTCCCACCAAATAAAATAAATCTCTACTTTCAGGTTGTCATTAATTTTTTTAGTTGATGGTGACATGGATTTCTTTTCTGTTTTAATTAAATTACTATTTTTATATGCAAAGGTCACTAATCTATTGCTGCTATTCTTTACCCAATATTATCAGTTTAAAATAAATATTTTTATCCCTGTGAAATGGTGCTCAACTCTTGTACAGAAGCAGTTTTCCCTCATTAATTAATGAAAATTAGTTGTTATTTGGAATTTGTTTTTTAGTGGAGACAGTGATTTCACTTCCATAGATAAGACAAGGCTATCAGGTGTTTGCCTTTCTTTGGGCCTTTATCTCTTATCTCCCTGATTTTGACTGTTCTTAACTGATTTGTTAAAATATGCCTGAAAGCAACAGGAATCTGGTTTTTACCTAAAATAAATAGAGGACTTCCAGATTGTGGTCTGGCTGCAAGATTGAAAGGAGCTTCAGGTCTCCACTCCATCTAAACAAGAAGAAAAAGCTGAGCAAGCTGAACAATCAACAGTTTTTATTAGATCTGTCAGAGAAGTGAGGTCATAGGGCAAACTGCAGTCCCCCAAATTGCAGGGATAGATGAATATAGAGAATCACAACTTCCATCACAATTCTGGGAATCAGAACTGTACTGCTGCTGCCGCTGCTAAGTCGCTTCAGTCGTATCCGACTCTGTGCGACCCCATAGACGGCAGCCCACCAGGCTCCTCCGTCCCTGGGATTCTCCAGGCAAGAATACTAGAGTGGGTTGCCATTTCCTTCTCTAGTGCATGAAAGTGAAAAGTCAAAGTGAAGTCGCTCAGTCATGTCTGACTCTTAGCGACCCCATGGACTGCAGCCTACCAGGCTCCTCCATCCATGGGATTTTCCAGGCAGGAGTACTGAAGTGGGGTGCCATTGCCTTCTCCGAAAATCCAAACTGTAATTGATGAATTGCTGGAGGACTCCAGGGGGACTCAATAAATAGGGAGGGTCATATATGTTTGTGAGTTCTACCTCTAGAAGCTCAACACAGTAAATATGGGAGAAAAGCTCCTAGTGCTTCTGGCTGAAGAAGAGGAGGGACTGTTTAGAAATACACCAGAGTGCTCTGTTTTTTACTGCAAGGTAGACCCTGGGGAAAAACTATTTAAATACAGCTTAACTGACCTGGGGGAAAAGAGGCGCCTCTCAGAGCCAGGCCCCAGACCGCGTGATGACAGGACCGGGAGGAGATGAGAGATTTGGGGCTAAAGTAGGGCTCCAAGGGGCTTCCCTCGTGGCTCAGACAGTAAAGATGGAACCTGGGTTCCATCTCCGGGTTGGGATGATCCCCTGGAGGAGAGCATGGCAACCCACTCCAGTTTTCTTGCTGGGAAGTCCTATGGACAGAGACGCCTTGGTGGGCTACAATCCATGGGGTCACAAAGAGTCTGACACGACTGAGTGACTAAGCACAGACCTGGGCGACAGAAATTCCTAACTCTAGCCATCTCTGGAAATCCCAGTGCCTGCCTAGTCTAGCTAGCCGTCCTGTCCCCCTGAAGGAAGGGTGGCAGAGACTGAAAGTATTGGTGAAGTTCCCAATACAGAGGCAGAGACTCCTTGGAGAACTGAAACCTAATCACAGAGCTATGGAATGCCCCCTTCCCCAGCCGTTTCTTTTACCCAGCACAGCATCAAGAAAAAATTGCAAGGCACATCAACAGGCAAAAAATATCACTGAAGTTCTTAATTTTCATAGTGAAACTGTTACCAGATATTTGAGGCACAGTGATAGTCTGCAGCCCATAGCCTGTGAGAGATAAATGTAATTGGAAAAATATGTAAAAATAGCATCATACGTTTAAATGAATGTGTGGAACATATGTGTATATATTAGTGAGTATATAACAACTGAGAAGGAAATGGCAACCCACTCCAGTACTCTTGCCTGGAGAATCCCATGGAGGGAGGAGCCTGGCAGACTACAGATCATGGGGTCACAAAAAGTCGGACACGACTGAGCGACTTCACTTTCACTTTCATATAACAGCTGAAGTTACTATATGTTCAAATTGAATAAAGCAAATCACATCAGATTGTTTCAGTTTGAGTGTAGAGGGAGGGTATCAGTCCCAAACAGTGCTTACTGTTACGTCACAGCTAAGAAACAGATCTTCAGGCTAGTACCACTCAGCTGAGCTTTAATCTTTGGTGAAAGTCCCTCAGTTGTGTCCGACTCTTGTGACCCCATGATCTGTAGTCTGCCAGGCTCCTCTCTGTCCATGGGATTTTCCAGGCAAGAATACTGGAGTGGTTGCCATTTCCTGCCGCGGGGGATCTTCCTCACCCAGGGATTGAAGCTGCATCTCCTGTCTCCTGCATTGGCAGGTGGCTTCTTTACCAGCGGAGCCGCCTGGGAAGCCTAATCTTTATGGTCGACCTTGAGCATTCATATTCAAGTTACTTTTAGAATTCACATGAAGTGAGGAGCATTATGCTGATTAGAGACATTTCATACTTGTATGTGTCCCCTGAAAACATTTAAAGTGGAGAGTGTAATTATTCTTTATGTTAAGCCTGGGTTTAGTATCTCTTTACTAAGTTTAATGAGGAAAAATTTGGGAGGAGGGCTCTTCTAAGTTAAAAGGCACGTCAGAGACATAACTGAACACAGTGAATGGTCCTTGAGAGGATGCTTTTTTTGAAAAAGTCCTTAAAAAATTTTTGTTTTTTGGAAGCATGGTTGTGGGAAGTAAAATAGGTAGCATTAGATGACGTTGAGAACTTACTGTTAATTTGGTAGGTGTTGGTAATTGTGATTATGGAGGGAAAATTCATATTTTTTAAAGCTTCATTCTGAAGTTTTTAGGAGTGATGTCTTTGCCTGAAATTACTCTTAAGACACTTCAGCACACAAAAGATAAAAATATAGCAAAAAACTACCAATTGTTGAATCTGGGCATTGGGTATGCGGGTATTCATTGTGCTACTCTCTGTATTTAGAAAACTTTGATAATGAAAGTTAGGAAAAAAATTCTAGTTTTTGTATCTAAGAAGTAAATAAGCTGTCAGCAAATAAGGAGGATTGTTCTGGACTTAAAAAATGTTTAGTTCACTTTGATCTGCATTTTTCCCCCCTTCAGTTAGAAGACTATACTGTTAACTAGTCTTGACTGACAATATGTATCTGGACATTTATGTAATCGCGTACTGAATGCATATTTTTCAACATATATCATCTGTTCTGAACATACTCAGAGGATATGTAAACATACCAGGAGAACAAAAGAAGTTAAAAAAAAAAACTTCAAATAAATTATTATTACAAAGACAGAGTGATTAAGGAATAAGTAAGTTAGCCGTTGGCTCTTTATGGTAGACCCTAGTCATTTTTGGATGCTGGATCAGAAAAAGGATTTATCATGCAGCTGTTTAAGTACTGACTAGCTGTTTTTAAAAAGCATCTGAAAAAGTAGTAATGAGTGTGGTACTAATTTTACTTCTTCCTCATCCTATTTTTTTTTAAGAACATGGTGAAAAGAACTGTGGCAAACCTTGAAAGTGCACCAGAACCTCTGATGCTGCTTCCTAAGTTGTATTTTATGCAAGGGTACCTGAAGAAGTATTCCTGTCACATGTGTTCTAAGCACCTGTTGTGTGTTAGGTACAGTTGCTAGTTGTCATACAGATTGAAGTTGTATAAGGCACTATGAATCCTGACTCAGGGCTTTCTGTATTTAAGACTTTCCATAGTAGGGGATAGAAAAAGAACTAGCGTTAATTTAAGCAAAATAGCATTTTTTTTTTTTTTTTTAATCAGAAGAGGTGGGAGGCTTGCACAGCCAGTTCTTGAATCTGCCGCGGGACTCAGTTCTTGAACCTCTTCACTTCTGTTCGTGTTTACGCCTTTGCCAATCTCATCCAGTCCCCTGCTGCAGTTATTGACTGTAAGTGGTGACTCCCCCTGGCACATCCCTTCAGACAGAAAGCCCCCAGCCCAGAACTCCACACGGGTCTGTCCCCCTGCATGTGCTGTTCATTCAGGGCCTCCAAGTTGACACGTCTTAACTTAATTCATCTTTCTCCTCCCCAGGCCTGCTCTTTGAACAGTCTTCCCCATCTTGCTGTGCCCTTGTGCTCAGTCCCAGAACTTTGGAGTTGTCCCCTGCAATAGCTAAAATAATCTTCCAGCTTTATTCTTGCCTCTGTGGTCTGTTCTAACCCAGCTGCCAGAATGATCTATTTAAAAAGTCAAGTTTAGGTAGGTAGATCCTGTCATTGCTATACTTGAAACCCTCCATTGTTTTTGCCTGTCAGAGTAAAAACCAAAGCACTCTCGGTAGTCCACGCCGCCCACTCAGCCTCTGAATATACTAACCAGCTTCTTCCCTGGTGCCTTTTTCTCTCTGTTTGGAATGTTCTTCCTCCAGGTGTGCATGTGGGCCTGGCCTCCACACCTTGGTTAGATTAGGTCTTCATTCAGTATGTACTTATTTTGTTTAATAGTTGTCTTCCTTTCTAGAATGTAGATGTCAGGCATTTTTTGTCTTTCTTATTCACTGCCTAGTATACTTCCTGGCGCATAAGTGCTTGGTAAATATTTGTTGAGTGAGTAAGATGAGGCGCGTGCTCGGCTTGAGAATGCTGTATGCTGCTAGTTTAAGACATTATTTATGAAATGATACAAGCAGCATCTGCAAAGCTAATTTGTCTCAGTGGTCTTGGAAGTATTTCATGCAGTATCTTAAGTGTTTGATGAAGATCACTGTGATTTTGGTGATTCTTTTTATGGAAAATAAGGCCTCACCCAATATTTGTCTTTCTTTTTCTTTTTTTAGCTTATGTAAAACTTTGTTTAGTTAGGTTTGTAAAAGCCACTGGCATTGAATACTGGAATCACATATTATTTTCGTATGTTTGAGGTTGTTTTAGTAGAGCTTCAGCACTGCAAATAGAATGCTCTAGGTGTGTTGGCAGAAGTGCTTTCATACAGGAAATTAGGTCCTTGTGAAAAGCCTGGGAGGGGCAGGAAAGTCAGTCCCAGATCACAGCAGAACTGATGCATCAGGGAGCTTCACGCCCAAAGGCTGTCCTTGGGATGTTGAGTGTCAGAAAACAACAAGCTAGCTGTGATCCTGGGATTAGAAAGCTGCAGCTGCCCTCCTACACATACCAGCTGGTACTGAAGTGTGGGGTCTTCCTGCCATCCATGAAAACTGGTCCTTCTCACCCAGGACTTGATTGGATATCAGACATTCTACCATCTGGTTTTCTTGCAGAAAAACAGTGAGAAAGGCAGGAAGATAGTCTCCACCTCACTTTGGCTTTCAGGTATTGATTGCATAAGTGAAAGTTGGTCAGTGGTCTGACTCTTTGTGACCCCATGGACTATACAGTCCATGGAATTCTCCAGGCCAGAATACTGGAGTGGGTAACCTTTCCCTTCTCCAGGGGATCTTCCCAACCAAGGGATCAAACCCAGGTCTCCCGCATTGCAGGTGGATTCTTTACCATCTGAGCCACCAAGAAAGCCCAAGAACACTGGAGTGCGTAACCTGTTCCTTCTCCAGCGGATCTTCCTGACCCAGGAATCGAACGAGGGTCTCCTGCAATGCAGGCGGAGTCTTTACCAAGTCAGCTGTTGATTGCATGAGTGCATCTAATTGGTAGAAAGAAACTCATTCTCATTCAAAAGTCTGACTGCAAAGGAATATGAGAAATAAAGCTTTTTTAGCTCTCTGTCCTCTGGCACACCAGAAGTTGGGTCGAGTGGCCGTGGTGTAAGCAAATCAATACTGTCTCCATGGCTTCTGTCTCAGCTGGTCTCAGAGTGAGCAGCGCACCCACAGCCTGACCTGGGAAAACGAGCCCAGCCTGGCAGACAGCTTAGCGCCTTGCCTTTGCTCTCTGTGTCCCTGGGCCTGGGGCCTGGCTCTCCTCACACGCTCTCCCCTCTTCCCCACTCTGCTCACTGATCCATCGGCCTGCGCCTCGGCAGCTCGCGGGCTGTGTGACCTGCTGTCTGGCTTCCTGAAGGTGGAGTCTCTGCATCATCATCCAGGAGTCCGGGGCCGTGTCCCCCTGTGGGGGTTTAGTCCTGGAGGCAGCAGGCTGTGGGGCCAGCAGTGGGCTCTTCTCCACGGCCAGGAGGGGGCAGGCTCACCAGGAGGGAAGTATGGCGTGTGTGGGTGATATTTTTTAACGCACGACCGAGGGGAGCATTAGATAGCCGACCGAGGAGGTGGTTCGCTGTGGACAGGAGAAGAGTCAGGAAGACTGTGGAGCAGTTGATGAGGAGGGAGACTGAAAGGGTCTGAAGTGGGAGCGACAACAGGTGAAGTCTTTGGCCAAGAGTGAGGACAGCGGGGTACTGAGGGAGGTTGAAGAGTGTTCTCTGCACAGCCTACTGGCTAATGGTACTTTATAGTAATTTAAAACGTGTGTTAAACTGAGCTGGCTCCTCACTGATGAGTGTTTGCTTTCTAACTCTCCTGGTTTCAGTCTCGCTGTCAGAGCTCTGTGCGCGCACTCTTACTTGCTGAGGGGGGATCTCAGTGGAAGGTGTCCTTGAGTGCCGCTGGGTGGGCAGGTGGGCGAGGCCGGCTTGCCTCCCCCCGTGGGCACCCAGCCTGTCCCTGAGGAGCCTGTTCATGAAAAGTTTCATTAAATGCAAGTGGTGCAAATCTATCGCACTTTCCTCCTGCGTTTTTCCACGCTCACTAAATTGAACATGTTAAATATGCTGTTGGTCGTTACTAGGCTTTCTCGAGTTGCTCCTTCCTTTGGGGGCGGGATTGTCGGTCACTGTCACGTGTTTCTGATGACCAGTTGTTGAGTCGTTCCAGGCAGTCTTTATTCCTCAGAGTTCGGTGCAAGCCACACCGTTCACCCCTAGATGCTCTAAGTCCATGGGTAAGTGATAGTTAAGCACTTGGCACAGATTTTCAGTCTCTCATCTACATTTTTTTGTAACTGAAATTATAGAAAGTTTAGAGATAGAAGAGTCCTTTCAGATAGCTGGTCTAATCTTCTATTAGAGATTAATTAATTAATTAATAGATTAAATGCTTTGCATCAAGCTGTTAACAGGGAGAGGATATGACAGTGAACCACAGTTTCTACTTTGTGAGGCTGGAGTAGCAGATGGTCTTTTGGACATCTGGAATGTGTTACTTACCCTTGACGTTTACATAAGGTATCACGCAGATTTTCAGCTTTTCATTCTCTTTAAATTCAGCTGTTGTACATAATGAGAAGGGAAATGAATTCTGGGTTTTTATGCTTAGACAAACTATATCCGTGTAATGGCAGAATATTGAGAAAAAAATAATAAAATGAGGAATGATTACATATTATATATTTACTCAACCAGTTTATTTGAACATAGATTTGGCAATAGCAGTAATACAGGCTTCCTTTAAAACTGGGAGTGCTGCTTGTTGTATTAAAAGCACATGTTATCTCATGGAATCTGTCAAGAATAGTTTAAAAGGGAGGTAGTTGTAAATATTGAATCTCTTTCTGCTTGAGAGAAATTCTGCACAGAGAAACTACTAGAATATTTATAAAAACATAAACAAAAGAGGACTTCTCTGGTGGAACAGTGGATAAGAATCCCCCTGCGAATGCAGGGGACACAGTTTGATCCCTGGTCCGGGAAGATTCCACAGGCCGCAGAGCAGCTGAGCCCTTAGGCCGCAGCTCCTGAGCCCACGGTCTAGAGCCCTCGAACCGCACTCAAGGAGCCCATGTGCCGCAGCTGCTGAAGCCTGGGGCCTGGGACCTGTGCTCACAACAGGAGAGGCCCCTGCTCTGCACCACCAGAGGACGCCTGCATGCAGCGACGAAGACCTAGCCCAGCCAACAATAGATAAAAAAAATTAAGGGAAGCGGTACCACGCTTGCTCAAACTTCTGAACTTCTAAGCTGAGTTTCTGAATGATGCTCAACCACCTGAACAAAGTGAGAAATAGGGTTGACAAGGCTTAAACTTTAGGACAGTCTGATGAAGCAAGGATCTAAACTTAAGCTTTATTTCATTTTCTCCTTTTATCTTACACTGTCCTGATGGCCAGTGGAGCCTTAAATGACTATCACAGTTTAACTTTTTTGTCAGAGTACATCAGCATTTGAAAAACATCATGGGAATGCTGTATTGGTAGATTTTTTAGTTCTCTAAGAATCTTTTTAGTTTTTTAGTGTCTATGATATTTGAGTGTATTTACATATTTATTCTTCTAAGGGATTCTTGCCTACAGTAGTAGATATAATGGTCATCTGAGTTAAATTCACCCATTCCAGTCCATTTTTGTTCACTGATTCCTAAAATGTCGACGTTCACTCTTGCCATCTCCTGTTTGACCACTTCCAATTTGCCTTGATTCATGCACCTAACATTCCAGGTTCCTATGCAGTATTGCTCTTTACAGCATCAGACTTTGCTTCCATCACCAGTCACATCCGCAGCTGGGTGTTGTTTTTGCTTTTGCTCCATCCCTTCATTCTTTCTGGAGTTATTTCTTCACTGATCTCTAGTAGCATATTGGGCACCTACCGACCTGGGGAATTCATCTTTCAGTGTCCTATCTTTTTGCCTTTTCATACTGCTTATGGGGTTCTCTAGGCAAGAATACTGAGGTGGTTTGCCATTCCCTCTCCAGTGGACCAAGTTTTGTCAGAATTTTCCACCATGACCTGTCTGTCTTAGGTGGCCCTACACGGCATGGCTCATAGTTTAATTGAGTTAGACAAGGCTGTGGTCCATGTGAGCAGATTGGTTAGTTTCTGTGATAGAGGTTTTCAGTCTGTCTCCCCTCGGAGAAGGATAAGAGGCTTATGGAAGCTTCCTAAAGGGAGACACTGACTGAGGGGGAAACTGGTCTTGGGCCAGGCTTGGTAAATCTTTAATCCAATTTTCGGTTGATGGGTGGGGCTGTGTTCCCTCCCTGTTGTTTGACCTGAGACCAAACTGTGGTGGAGTTAATGACAATAATGGTGATCTTCTTCACAAGGTCCCATGCACGCACTGGGGCACTCAGTGCCCCCAACCCTGCAGCAGGCCACTGCCAACCCACACCTCTGCCAGAGACTCCTGGACACTGACAGGCAAGCCTGGCTCAGCTCTTGAGGGGTCACTGCTCCTTGCTCCTGGGTCCTGGTGTGCACACAGTGTTTTGTTTGTGCCCTCCAAGAATCCGTTTCCCTAGTCCTGTGTAAGTTCTGTAATCAGATCCCACTGGCCTCCAAAGTCAAACTCCCTGGGGCTTCTCAGTCCCTTTGCCAGATCCCCAGGTTGGGAAATCTGTTGTGGGTCCTAGAAATTTCTTAACAGTGCGAGAATTGCTTTGGTATAATTGTTCTGGGGCGTTTGTGGGGCGTCTGCTCGGTGGGTTATTGGTGACCTACTTCAAGAGGGCTAAGCCACAAGCTGTGTGACCTAGGTCTGCTGCACCCAGAGCCCCTGGCCCTGCGGCAGGCCACTTCTGACCCATACCTCCACAGTGTGAAATGCAGTAGTTGGATGCAATATCAAAAATGACAGAAAGATCTCTGTTGGTTTCCAAGGCAAACCATTCAGTATCACAGTAATCCAAGTTTATGCTTCAACAAGTAATTCTGAAGAAGCTGAAATGGAACGCTACTCTTGCCTTGAAAATCCCATGGACGGGGGAGCCTGGTGGGCTGTAGTCCATGGGGTCGCTGAGTCGGACATGACTGAGCGACTTCACTTTCACTTTTCACTTTCATGCATTGGAGAAGGAAATGGCAACCCACTCCAGTGTTCTTGCCTGGAGAATCCCAGGGACGGGGGAGCCTGGTGGGCTGCCGTCTCTGGGGTTGCGCAGAGTCAGACACGACTGAAGCGACTTAGCAGTAGCAGCAGCATGAAAACATTTAAGGCTTTCTAGAACTAATACCCCCAAAAGATGTCCTTTTCATCATAGGGGACTGGAATGCAAAAGTAGGAAGTTAACAGATACCTGAAGTAACAGGCAAGTTTGGCCTTGAAGTACAAAATGAAGCAGGGCAAAGGCTAACAGAGTTTTGCCAAGAGAACGCACTGGTCATAGCAAACACCCTCTTCCAACAACACAAGAGAAGACTTTACACATGGACATCACCAGATGGTCAACACCGAAATCAGATTGATTATATTCTTTGCAGCCAAAGATGGAGACGCTCTATACAGTCAGCAAAAACAAGACTGGGAGCGGACTGTGGCTCAGATTATGATCTCCTTATTGCCAAAATCAGACTGAAATTGAAGTAGGAAAAACCACTAGACCATTCAAGTATGACCTAAATCAAATCCCTTATGATTATACAGTGGAAGTGAGAAATAGATTCAAGGGATTAGATCTGATAGACAGAGAGCCTGGAGAACTGTGGTCAGAGGTTCGTGACACTGCACAGAAGACGATGATCAAGACCACCAAGAAAGAGAAATGTAAGAGGCAAAATGGTTTTCTGAGGAGGCCTTACAAATAGCTGAGAAAAGTAGAGAAGCTAAAAGCGAAGGAGAAAAGGAAAGATATATCTATTTGAATGCAGAGTTCTAAAGAATACCAAGGAGAGATAAGAAAGCCTTCCTCAGAGATCAGGGTAAAGAAATAGAGGAAAACAATGGGATAGGAAAGACTAGAAATTTCTTCAAGAAAGTTAGAGATACCAAGGGAACATTTCATGCAAAGATGGGCATAATAAAGGACAGAAATGGGATGCACCTAACAGAAGCAGAAGAGATTAAGAAGAGGTGACAAGAATACACAGAACTATTTTAAAAAGATCTTAATGACCTAGATTACCATGATGGTGTGATCACTCACCTAGAGCCAGACATCCAGGAATGCAAAGTCCATTGGGATTTAGGAAGCATCACTACAAACAAAGCTAGTGGATGTGATGGAATTCCAGTTGAGTTATTTCAAATCCTAAAAGATGATACTGTAAAACTGCTGCACTCAATATGCCAGCAAATTTGGAAAACTCAGCAGTGGCCACAGAACTGGAAAAGGTCAGTTTTCATTCCAATCCCAAAGAAAGGCAATGCCAAAGAAGGTTCAAACTACCACACAATTATACTAATCTCACATGCTAGCAGAGTAATACTCAAAATTGTCCAAGCCAGGCTTTAACAGTATGTGAACCGTGAACTTCCAGATGTTCAAGTTGGATTTAGATAAGGCAGAGGAACCAGAGATCACATTGCCAACATCTGTTGGATCATCAAAAAGGCAAGAGAGTTGCAGAAAAACATCTGCTACTGCTTTATTGATTATGCTAAAGCTTTTAACTGTGTAGATCACAACAAACTGTGGAAAATTCTTCAAGAGATGGGAATACCAGACCACCTGACCTGCTTCCTGAGAAATCTGTATGCAGGTCAAGAAGCAACGGTCAGAACCTGGGCATGGAACAACAGACTGGTTCCAAATTGACAAAGGAGTAGGTCAAGGCTGTATATTGTCACCCTGCTTATTTAACTTCTATGCAGAGTACATCATGCAAAATTCTGGGCTGGATGAAGTGCAAGCTGGAATCAGGATTGCCAGGAGAAATATTAATAACCTCAGATATGTAGAAATTACCACCCTTATGGCAGAAAGTGAAAAGGAACTAAAGAGCCTCTTGATGAAAGTGAAAGAGGAGAATGAAAAAGTTGACTTAAAGCTCAGCGTTCAGAAAACTAAGATCATGGCATCTGGTCCCATTACTCATGGCAAATAGATGGGGAAACAATGGAAACAGTGACAGACTTTCATTTCTTGGACTCCAAAATCACTGCAGATGATGACTGTAGCCATGAAATTAAGACACTTGCTCCTTGGAAGAAAAGCTATGATGGCATATTAAAAAGCAGAGACATTACTTTGCTGTCAAAGGTATATCTAGTCAAAGCTGTGATTTTTTCCAGTACGCATGTATGGATGTGAGAGTTGGACTATAAAGAAAGCTGAGTGCCGAAGAATTGATGCTTTTGAACTGTGGTGTTAGAGAAGACTCTTCAGAGTCCCTTGGCCTGTAAGGAGATCCAGCCAGTCCATCCTAAAGGAGATCAGTCCTGAATATTCATTGGAAGGACTGATGTTGAAGCTGAAACTCCACTACTTTGGCCACCTGATGTGAAGAACTGACTTACTGGAAAAGACCCTGATTTGGGAAAGATTGAAGGCGCGAGGAGAAGGGGCCAACAGAAGACGAGATGATTGAATGACATCATCAACTCAGTGGACATGAGTTTGAGTAAGCTCTGGATTTAGTGATGGACAGGGAAGCCTGGCGTGCTGTAGTCCATGGGATCACAGACGGTTGGATATGATTGAGCAACTGAACTGAACATATTTATTCCCTTTTCCTAAGTGTAATATAAATATAATAAAAATAATGTAGTTATGTATTTCCTAACTTTTGGTCTGCCTAACTTTTGGGCTCTCCATTGAAATCAGGTCTCTCGTTGTTGTCTCTGGGGTTTCTTTTCTTTTCCTTCCTTCTTCCCTCTCTCCCTCCCTTCCCTCCCCGCTCCCCCGTTTCTTCCTTGTGGTGGGAGTGTTTAAACTTTTAAGCCTCAGTGTCACCACATATCGGATGGTGATGCCTGAGTCAGGGAGTTGTGAGGATTAAGTGAGCTTGTGAAGTCTCCTGCACAGAGTAAGGACTTGAAAATTATGTCAGGTCTTTTTGTTTTTTAGCACTCAGTCATTTTTACGACTTTGAAGGAAGCATTTGTGAATTGTGTTTTATCTGGTAAACAGTGAAACTGAGCAGAGCCTGGGACTACAACCACTCAAGAATACTTTTGGAAGACTCAGGAAAAGAAGGTAGTGATGTAAGTTTTTACCCTTTGTCTGCTGGTCTCCTAGAGCAGGCGTAGGTCAGGAGCTCTCCACGCCCCGTCTTGCAGGAGCCTCCACTCTAAGGGGATTGGCAGACCCTGAGCACAGAGAGTCCCTTGGACTGCAAGGAGATCCAGCCAGTCCATCCTAAAGGAAACCAACACCGAGTGTTCACTGGAAGGACTGATGTTGAAACTGAAGCTCCAGTACTTTGGCCACCTGATGCGAAGAGCTGACTCACTGGAAAAGACCCTGATGCTGGGAAAGATTGAAGGTGGGAGGAAGGGGGACGACAGAAGTTGAGATGGTTGGATGGCATCACCAACTCAATGGACATGAGTTTGGGTAAATTCTGGGCATGCTGCGGTCCATGGGGCACAGACATTTGGACACAGCTTAGCGACTGATCAGTAGCAAGAAGCAGCACAGAGTGCAGGGCCTGCCTCAGGGAGCCAGGAAGGGAGAGCAGAGCAGAGCCCGGAGGGGAGCGCTGTCAGTCTGGGGAGGGAGGGGCGTCTAGGGAGGGGGTTGGGGTCGGGGTCGCAGGGGTGCTGATGCTCTGGGCCTCATCTGCCCCAGGAGGCCTGCCCTGTGGGGGTGCCTGAGGCCGCGGCACTGGCCAGCGGGCTCAGGGTTGAGGTGGGGACTCGGAGGAGGTGGGGCGGGAAGCCCCAGAGGGGCTTCCGGAGGGCAGTGGCCGCGGCACTGGGGCCGCCCGGGGCTGCACAGGGCGTTTGGACCTGGGGCGGGAAGGCTGTTCCTCCAGCTCTGGGAGAGAGTCTGAAGCCCACCCTGCTGCCCTGTGGGCCTCGCCGTCCGCAGCTGCCTGGGCCGTTCTCAGCGCCTTTGCTGAGTCCGTTGCTGGTTTCGTGTTTTGTGTCAGGTTTGCTTTCGAATCAAATGCTTTGTTTTCATATGGATTCTGACAACTTTGGGAGGAGAATTATTTGCAACTTATTTTGCAACCCGTGGGATAGTGTTAATACACGTGTAAATGGCCTTGAAGCTAAGGCTTGGTTGCCATTTTATTTGCCAGGGTTATTTCGTTAGGTTTGAGGAGTTTTAGTTAACTGATAAGCTGATGACATTGACAGAAACTTTTCTGGAGAGACCTGTTTATTTTTGAAAAATATACATTTCTTTTAACGCATTTTTACTCTTACGCCTGGGCTTCCCTCGTGGCTCAGAGGTTAAAACATCTGCTTCTAATGCGGGAGACCCGGTTTCGATCCCTGGGTTGGGGAAGATCCCCTGGAGAAGGAAATGGTAACCCGCTTAAGTATTCCTGCCTGGAGAATCCCATGGACAGAGGAGCCTGGCGGGCTTCAGTCTACAGGGTTGCAAAGAGTTGGACACGACTGAGCAACTTCACTTCACTTCACTCTTACTCCAAGGAATACTGTTCCTTCTGTGGCAGTGAATATACCAAGTGTCTTTGAGTTCAATACATGTGGACATTGAAATTGGCATTGTGTGGTATTTGTGGCATCTCTCTGCCCTCTGCTGGTGAAAATGTACTGTTGTGCCGAACTCTGTGGCCTCAGTCACATTATTATTTATTTCTTTGAATGAAATAATACCCTATATCAAGAGTGGCCAGAAAAAACTCACATTTGGGGACAGACATCTTTATTGTTTGGAGGGACCCTGTTCTCCTTATGGAAGTCGGGTACAATGAATTATTCTGCCTCAAAGGCCTGTAGTGCCATGGGTGAGAAATAGACCTCCTCTATCCACAGTACTGATGATTATGCTTTTTGTCATTTAATTGCTTTCTTTTGGCTGTGCTGGGTCTTCACTGCTGTTCGGGCTTTCCCCTGTTGTTGCGAGCGGGGGCTGCTCTAGGTGTGGTGCGGGCCTCTCAGTGCAGAGCACAGGGGCCTGGCCCAGCTCCGTGGTCGTGGGGCACGGGCTCAGGGGTCGTGCGGCGCGGGCTCAGTGGTATGGCATGTGGGATCTTCTCAGACCAGGGACTGAACTGATGTCTCCTGTGCTGGCAGGCAGATTCTTTCCTGCTGAGCCGACAGGGAAGCTCTGATGATTATTTTTATAGTGCTTGTGTTTGTATTCTTTTCTGAACTTTTCTGCAAGCTCCAGATCTGCTTTGTCCAGTGTGGTGGCCACTAGCCATATGCTATTTAACTGAACTTAAATATTCAGCTCCTTAGTCTTGCTGATTGCATCTCAAGGCCCTAAAGCCACATGTAATGCTGATAGCTACTATGTTGGACAGTGAAGATTAAAGAATGTTTTTGTATCACAGAAAGTTCAATTGACAGTGCTGTTCTTATTTTTAAATTTTAAACAACAAGGATTATCATTTTCATGAAGTCTTTGTTCTTAAATTTACAATGAATTTCTTTCCTTGGGATGTACCCTTTTCGCATGAAAACAGTTTATCAGGGAAGAATCCCAGTTAACTGAGGGAATATGTTTAGTAGGATTTTAGTTTATTAATTTTTTGTTGTTGTTGTTGTACCCTGTAGTTACTGCACTTTTGTTACCAAATGATTACTGTGCAGTTTCCTCAGTGTAGAACATTGAGCATTTCTAGTGTTTTGTCTGTTTTAAAGATTAAAATTAGGTTACAAATACTGGTCATATTTTCTCTGTGCCATTTAATTCAGATGATAGCTTCTTTTCCCATAGAAAGCTGTAAATCAGAGCATATGTAGAGAAACTAAGACTTTGTGACAGTGTGAATCATGCTTAATATATGTTTTATTAAGGAATGGAGTTTCATGGTGTGTGTGTCCCATAGTTTGTATAATCAGTCACACTTTGAAAGGACCTTTAGGCTGTTTCTAGTTTTGACTCTTACAGATCATGCTGTACATTTGTGTAAGTTTTCATTTCCCTGGCGAGTGCTCAGTAGTGCAGTTGGTGAGTTGTATGGTTGTTGCATGTTTGACTCATTGTGGAACTGGCAGACTTGTCCGAAATGGCTGTTATGTAACACTCGCACCAGCAGTGTGAGTGGTCTGCGTCTCCACCTCTTCGTCAGCATGTGGCGTTGCTGCTTTTTGTTTTTTCAGTCTTAGCTGTTCTGTTCTCTGTTCGGGGTGTAGCGATGGTGACAGTGGTCCTGGTTTGCGTTTCCCTCATGGCTAATGATGTTGAACAGCTTTTCACTTGCTTATTTGCCACTTGTGTATCCTCTTTTCAGTGAATTATCTGTTCATGTCTTTCATTTTCTAATTTAAATTTTTTTTTTTTACTGTTGACTTTTAAAAAACAGACTTTTTAGAATAGTTTTAGGTTCACAGCAAAACTGAGTAGGAGATGAAGATTTTTCCGTGTGCTTGAAGAAGTGGTTGCCAAGAGGTCAGGTGAATGTGCAGATGAGGCACAACTTCGTAGCCCAACTTGTTCAACTTTTGAAGTGTCGGTTGTTTTGAACGTCATCATGGAGGAGAATTGGGCCCATTCTGTTGACCAATGCCGGCTGCAGACTTCACAGTTTTCAGTGTATCTCATTGGTTTGCTGAGCATGCTTCTGAGATGTAATGATTTCTCTGGGATTCAGAAAGCTATGGTGTATCAGACGGGCAGCAATCCCCCAGACAGTGGCCGTGACCTTTCTTTGGTGCAAGTTTGGCTTCGAGAAGTGCACTGGAGCTTTGTCTCAGTCCAACCACTGAGCTCGTTGTCGTCGGTTGTTGTATAAAATCCACTTTTTGTCGCCCGTCACAGTCTGATCAAGAAATGGTTCATTGTTGTTGCATAAAATAAGAGAAGAGGACACTTCGGAACAATGCTTTTTTGGGTTTGTGGTCAGCGTGTTGAGGCACCCGCTTAATGAGGTTTTTCACCTTTACAATTTACTTCAAAAGCTGAATGACCGTAGAATGGCAGGCATCGAGTTCTTCGGCAGCTTCTTGTGTGGTTGTGAGAGAATCAGCTTCGGTAAGCTTGTCAGTTGGTTGTTGTCAGCTTTCGATGAGCGGCCGCTGCGCCCATCTTCAAGGCTCTCGTCTCCTTTACAAAACTTGAACCATCACTGCTCTGTACGTTCTTTAGCAGTTCCTGGGCCAGATGCATTGTTGAAGTTGCTAGTTGTCTCTGATGCTTCACAACCCATTTTGAACTCGAATAAGAAAATCACTTGAATTTATTTATTGACTAACATTATTTCCCTAAGTCTAAAATAAATATAAAATACACAGTAAGTAATAAGTCATTAGCAAAAAACATAAAGGGATAAATGTGCATTAAAATGTATACAACATAATACATTTATTTAAGAATATATTCCAATATCAAGTGACAAAGTTCAGCAGTGAAAAACCTCAATTACTTTTGCACAACCTAATAAATATTTCTAAAATTTCAATTTCTGATTGTTGCTGGAATGTAGAAATAAAATAGTTTTTTTCCCCCATATTTATCTTATATCCCACATCCTTGCTAAACCTCACATACTTGTTTTAGTAGCTTTTTATAGGTTCTGTTAGATCTCCTATCTAGATGATTGTCATCCTCAAGTAAAGACAGTTTTTACTTCCTCTATAATTTTGTTGCCTTAATTTTCCTTTTCTTATTTCACTAGCTGGAACCTTCAGTATAATAGAAATGGAGAGAATGGACTTGCTTGTCTTGTTCATGATGTTACATTAAATGTGAGAGTGTTCAGACTTTCACCCCTAAGTATGATAGTAGCTTTTCATTTTTCATAGATGTTTTTAATCAAGTTGAGGAAATTTCCTTCTTGCCTAGTTTGCTGAAGCTTTTAAAAAAATCAGAAATGGATGTTAGATTTTATCATGTGTTTTTTCTGCACTTACTGTGATCATAATAATTTTTTCTATTTATTTAACAGAATTATATTGATTTTTACTATAATTATAGCAAACTATAAACTAGTAAATTATAAATCATTGATTTTACATGTTAACCTAACCTTATATTTCTGGGCCCCATCCCTTTTGATCTTGATCTGTTATCTTTTTCATATATTCCAGAATTTTAATTGATAAAGTTTTGTTGAGAATTTTTGCAAATATTCATGCAGAGTGTTTATCTGCAAGTTTCATTTATTCTGATGCCCTGCGGTGTTGCTGTGAGGGTTATGTTGGCTTCATAGAATCAGTTGGAAAATAGTACCCCTTCACCCCCTTTTCCCCAGTTTCCTGAAGAGTTTACATAGGATTTGTATCATTCTGTAACTATTTGGTAGATTTCCCCAGTGAAGCTCTCTGGTTCTGGAACTTTTTGCCGTTGTGGTTGCTGTTGGAAGATTTTCAACTGTTGATCAGTTTCCTTGATAAGTAGAGCTATTCGAATTATCTTTTCCTAGAGAAAGAGCTCGTTTATGTCTTTCAAGGAATTGGTGAACTTAGTAGCATAAAGTTGCTCATAATAGACCTTTGTTTCTAATATCTGTAAGATCTGTAATAACATCACCTCCCTCATTCCTGATATTGGTCATTAGTGTTTTCTCTTATTTCTAATCAGTTTCTCTAGAGGTTTATTAATTTTACTAATATCCTCAAATAATCATCTTTGCTTTCATTGCTTTTCTTTGTTGTTTTCTATTTTCCATTTCACTGTTTTCTGTCCTAATCTTTATGTCACTTTTGTTTTTGAAAGATATTTAGCTGGGTGAACAGTTGTGGGAAGTATTTTACTTGCAGTACTTTTAAGAGGTTTCACTGTCCTCTAGTTTGCATCGCCTCAGGTTAGAAATCTGTCCTCATTGTATTTGTTTCTTTGTACATAATGTATTTTTTTTTCCCTCCTCTGGTTTTAAGATTTTTCTTTTCTTTCCTAGTAGAGCAATTATACTATGATGTACCTTTGAGTGACTTTAAGTTTCTTGTGTTCGGGGTTCTTCGAGGTTCTTGGTTCTGCACATTTATAGTTTTCACAAAATTAGAGCGTATTTCTTCAGTCATTTCTTTAACCTTTTTTATTTTCCCTGTTAGCTTCCTTTCTTAATTCAGGAATTCTGATTTAATTAGTGGCACTGCCCTGGTGGTCCAGTTGTTAACAATCTGCCTTGCGGTGCAGGGGACACAGGTTTGATCCCTGGTTGGGGAACTAAGATCCCATGTGCCCCAGAGCAGCTAAGCCTGTACCACAGTTACTGAGCATGCGCGCCACAGCTGGTGAGTCTGGGTGCTGCAAGAGAAGATCCCCCATGATGCAGTGAAGGTCCATTGTGCCACAATTAAGATGTGAGGCAACCAAATAAATAAATATTAAAAAAAAAGTTAATTAGGCTGTTGAAATTGTTGCATAGCCCATAATGTGGGTTTCTTTTTCTATCTTTTAGTTTCATTTTGGATAGTTACTATTGCTTTATCTTCAGATTTTTTAGTTTTTATTTTTCTTTGCTGTCTAATTTCTTAATTCCAGTGTATTTTTTAATCTCAGGGATTAAAGTTTGCAACTGTAGCTGTGTGCGTGTATGTACATGAGTATATATTTCTCTCCCTATCCGATTCCATGCCTCTGCTTAATTTGTTCATTGTTTTCTGTAACTTCTTGGATGTATGGAAATCATGGGTAATAATAATGTTTCTAATGTCTTTGCCTACTAATCCTATCATTATGTAATTTGGGGGTCAGTTTCAACTGATTGACTTTTCTCCTGTCTGTAGATAGTATTTTCCTGCTTCTTAGCCTGCCTAATAATTTTTTATTGGATGTTAGATTCTGTGAATTTTGCTTCTTGATTTTGGATTCAGTTATCTGGAAATAGTCAATCCTTTCAGATCTTGCTTTTTTAGGAGAAGCTAGAGTAGCATTTACTCTAGAGTTAGTTTTTCCAATGGATAAGGCAAGATTCTTCTGAAATCCGCGTCTGATGCTCCATGAGTGTTGAGGTCTTTGGTCTGGTGGCTGGGCACAGACCTGATTCCTGTTTGGAGCTTTCTGGTTATTCCCCCTGCCTTGTTGCTTCTAGTTGTTCTGGGGTGTTCTTTCTCTGCCCTCTGGTTTCCTCACGTTTGTACGTTAATAGTGCTTGGCTGCCTACTTGAAGGTGGCCTTTACAGACCTAGGGTGTCCTCTGTGCATCCCTCCTCTTCTGTTCTCTGCTGTGGAAAGTCTAGTAACCGTGGTCTCTGGCTTCCTAGCTCCACCATCCCCATAGGGAGACCCCCCGGGCGGCTCCTGGGTTTGCTTTCCGTCCGCCATCGCGCGGCGGGGACTCTCCCCAGGGGGGACTCATGGTCTTCATTCTCTCGGTTCCCAGTCTCTTCAGGAATGTTGTCTTACGTAGTTTGTCTGGTTTTTTAAGGGTTTTTAAAAATCGGGGTAAATTCAGCGGCCATTCCTTCATGCTGGCTAGAAACGGAACTCAGTATAGTACTTTATTAGAAAAGGGGCAGGGAAAGAAAATTACTTTTAAAACTTTAGTTTCTTTTTACTTAAACTTTCCCTAGGCTTCTTAGAGAGGATAGTTGTACTGAGTTTGTTTTCATGTAGGACTTAGAGCTACTGGCACAGCACAGGAGGAGATGGCAGAGCTGCTGTCGCAGCTGCCCTGCAGCCCAGGGCCCGTTGCAGGCCAGCCTTGCTGACTGGCGATGCCACAGAGCCATCCACCCAGCCAGTCCTTGTCCCCTGCAGGCTGACTGAATGTGTAGAGGAAGTCCCCTATGATGAGCTCTCAGATATAAATTTGGTGTTACGTTGCTGACTGCTGATATCACAGATTTTTGTCAAATCAAATTAAAACGTGATTATACTCTACAGCATCTTATTAAATATTTCATATTTCAGAGACCATCTCATTCTATTTTGTACTATTGAAAACATCTGTGTATGTAATTAGAGCATGCAGTTCTCAGACGGGTACAGACTTTGGCTTAGTCTTTGCATTGATCCTTCATGCTAAAAATGCAGACAAGACTAATATGTTCCACAGTGATATTTGTTGAAACCTTGATACATCAGTATTTCATTGGTTTATTACTGATACCAAAGACATTAAGCGGGCTTAATCAGCCATCTGCATTATTTGTGAACTTGAAAGACAAGAAAGTAGGTGAACTTCATAGCGAACTCTGAACATCATGTTAGCCAACAGTTTCTGCTTTCCCCATATCAAGGCTTTTTGTTTAATATGTAAAATATATATGTGAAAAATATAAAGACACTATTAAAATTCATTTTTACACTTAATGTTGAAAGTTTGTGTTAATTGAGCTGGTATCAGAAGGTGAAGAAAAAGCAAGTTATTTTTTGTCCCTGTGTAGTTAACAGGTAATAATAGCAAACTGAATAATTGAGTATTCATTATGCCTCTTCTTAAGCTGTGATTTCATTCATTTCACTGGCCTGTTCATAACTGTGCCGTGAGTCCTTGTTGCTCGCAGTGTGGCATCACATGTAGGAGCCCAGACGCTGCAGTGCCTTCAGCCTGTATTTTCGCTGTTGCTCTCACCCTTTGTGTTTTGTTAGATGCTGTTGACCAAAGCTCCTGTGTGGCTTCACTCTACTTGCGTGTGGTTTTTAATCCTGTTGGAATTGTGCCAGGGCCTTTGTGCTTTATATTTTCTCCATCCAGAACGCTTTTTGCCAGGTATCTGCTTGTCTCCTTGTCTTGGGGCTCTGCTGAAATGCCACCTCATCAGTGTTGTGTTCCCTAGTGCTTGTATTGAAAATAGTATCCTGTCTTTTTTCTAAGCGCTTGGTGTTCTCTGTTCTTGCTTAATTTTTTATTTCTTCATAACCTTTATCATGGAGAAGGAAATGGCAACCCACTCCAATGTTCTTGCCTGGAGAATCCCAGGGACGGGGGAGCCTGGCGGGCTGCCATCTATGGGGTCACACAGAGTCAGACACGACTGAAGCGACTTAGCAGCAGCAGCAGCAAGCTTTATCATAAGCCGACATCCTAAACATTTTCTGACTTGTTTGTGTCTCTCTCATGCTCCACTGGAACACGCGGTGTATGAAGGGAGGGACTTTCATCTGTTCTATTTTCCTACTGGATTCCCACCATCTAGAAAGTTTTGGGCACGTAATAAGCATTCCACACATTTTTGATGACAGTGAGTTAACGAGTGAGTGACTGAACGATTAACCGTCTGAGTCTCATCCATCTTCCCAGGTCCACTCCAGGTTACACTCATGGCACATTCATGAAGCTGCCTCCAACTGTTTTTGCTCATCTGATCTTTTACTCCTTTGAACTTGTGGCATTTTCATATTAGTATAAGAGAGAATTTTGTAATAGATATAAACGCGTGTGATTGGTGTAGGCTCTAGGGTGGTAAGATTTGATCACTTGAAATGTTTAAGGAGTGACAAGACGGCCTTGTCCGTAAAGGGGGCTGAAGTTGACATGTGCCAGGTGCTGTAATTTCAGGGGACCCTAAAGGGTGTGGGTGAAATTGCCCTGTGCAGTAGTTTTGGAAACTGGCGCTTGCAGGGGCCGTCTTACTTGCCTGTAGCTCTGTACCTTACTGTCCTGGCAGTTCAGACGCAGCTCTTTGTGCAGCAGAGCCGTGAGGCTGCCTCAGTGACTGTCCCGTGACCCTGGCCCACTGCAGTGGCGTGCGGTGTGGCAGTTTGGCCTGTTTACCAAGGAATGAAGGCCGGGATGGCAAGGAGCGGCAGCGCTCGGTTAGGGCGAGAAAAAACTTTAGAAGTTTTGGATAATGGTGCAGTTAGAAACACCCAAAGGGAAACAGAGGCACTGAGATTCTGATTCTGTTCAGATCTTGGCCTGGTGTTAGGTCAAGATTTTGGCAACAGTGTTGGTGGATCTTATTTTGATTTCTTTTAAGAAACGTTTGTTGTTGGGGTTTATTGCTTTAGTTTTTGTCTTAATATGATTCAGGTGATCTTACTTTAAAATTAAAATGAAAAATCTTAACCTTTAGGCCAGTCTTCAATACCTAGCCTGTTTAATTGGGTTATAAGTTAATGAAGAATTAATGCTTACCAGGATCTGACTGTGTGTCAGATACTGTGTTTCACGCAGATACTGTGTTTCACGCAGATGATCTCACTTGATGTTTCCTGCCTATGACTGTTCACCATGTATTTTCAGCACCTTGTCCCTGACAGGGCAGCCAAAGCAGTGGACTGCTACTTTGCTTGCTTTCTGTACACTTAAGTATTTTCATAATTAAAATTAAAAAATTGTATAACCCTGTTTTATTTAATGCTTTTGTATTAATAGACAAAGGGGAAAAGTTTGCTATACTGCCAGATGGCGCCCACTGTTAGTTAAGATTAAGATGCCCACACCGTCCTCTGAATTATTTTATGTTGGGAGTATTGTTAGAATTTTGGCATGAATGAATAATAATAATGGACTGTAGATTTCAGGAATGAGAGAAGAAGTGGAATAGTTGAGTTGCTAATGTATAGGTGTAGGCTGTATTCAGCAGATCAGGGTTCAATATGGGCTTCCCTGGTGGCTCAGACAGTAACGAATCTACCTGCAAAAAAAAAAAAAAAAGAATCTGCCTGCAATATGGGAGACCTGAGTTTGGTGCCTGGGTTGCGAAGATCCCCTGGAGAAGAAGGGAATGGCAACCCTCTCCAGTGTTGTTGCTTGGAGAATTCCACGGACAGAGCAGCCTGCAGTTCATGGGGTCACAAAGAGTTGGACACAACTGAGCAACTGAGTGAAGTGAATGGTCAGTATAGTTTCTAGAGTTTAATCATTGGGAATTAGAATAATATTAGAATAAAACTGATGATTAGGAATCTAACTGTGTATTTTACCAGATATATTTGTCTTTCCTTGTTCTGGGTTTTCCTGTGATCTTAGCAGTAGTTGGCTTTTATCAGCTGCTTTTGACATTAATAATTTCTTTTGTTATTAAGTTTTGATAACAGTAAATTTAGTTGTACTGGAATTTAGATTTATTAGATTTTGTTACATTTTTATCACATAAACGTGCAACATTTTGAGCTTGATTTTAATTTGACAAAATGAGTAAACTTCATCTCTGAATGTGTCCATTTTTAGCCATTCTCTAGAATTTTTTGAAATTATCTATGGCAGAGCATATGATTTATTATTTTGATAACAAAAGGATGTTGAACTTGAATTAGTAATACCAAATAAAAATTTATATTAAACATTTTTAAGTTAAAGGAATGATAGTGAGTTTTTTTCCTGGTTTTATTGTGAAACAGTTGGCATACACTGCTGTGAGTGTAAGTTGTGCAGCATGGTGATTTGCCTTACGGACACTGAGGCGTGATTACCGCAGTGAGTTTTGTTAACATCCGTCATCTCATACAGAAAAAGTAAATGTGCGTGGAGGTGTGCTTGCTTTGCCTTGTGGTGAGAACTCCGAATCTACTCTTCCGCAGCGCTCCCGTCATACAGCACTGTTAAGTATTGTCATCATGCTGTACATTACACCCGTAGTGCTTTCTGTCTTACAGCTAAACGCTTCAGCCTTTTGACCACCTTCATCTGTTTGTGTTGTATATTGGGAAAAAGAAGCCATATGACTTGCCACTTGCTGATTTTCACAGAGCAGATTTTGTAAGAGAAATGACTAAAGCAGAGTATTTTATTATTGCTCCCTCCTCTCCACAAACTCTCTTTCTAGTATTTCTGCTTTTTTCTTGGTCAGTGCTACTAGGGAAAATCAATATATACAGTCTTCTCCTATTTCAGTTTAAATTTCTTTGTTTAGTGATAAGCTGGGGTTAGTGTGGCTCAGATGGTAAAGAGTTTGCCTGCAATGCAGAAGACCCCGCTTAAATCCCTGGGTTGGAAGATCCCCAGGAGAAGAGAGTGGCAACCCACTCCAGTATTCTTGCCTGGAGAATTCCATGGACAGAGGAGCCTGGTGGGCAATAGTCCTTGGGGTCACAGAGAGTCAGACACGACTGAAAGACTAACACTTTCAGCCTTACTTCACTTTTAAACTTGTAGGGAAGTTGCCCATACACCCAGATTAACCTTGTATTTCTGATGAGTCTGATCCATTTTTCTTAATGATTTGTTCTTTCACAAGGCTTTTGAGTTAGAGAATTTTTAAAATTTTGTCTCTGCTGTGGAATATGTATCTAAATCTTTTTGAGGTTTTCAGAGAGTTTATGCTGGTAACTTAACCAGAAGCTAAAACCCAAAATGTAATAATTAAGTGGTTAGGAGAAATCTTAAAAATATTTTGTTGTTAATGGAAATGAATCTAGCAAAAGATGGGGCTAGGGAAATAGGTGAAGCTGAAGTGCCTTGCTAGGTAATGTTTAGGGGAATTAAACTTCGTCTGCCGGGTTCATAAATCTGAGAGGCAATGTTTGGGGTTAGGAAGCTGCTTCTGAGGACGTTATACAATGGAGCCCTCTGGGTGGTGCTTGGTGAGTTCCTGAACAGGGGCAGAGGTCCGGCTGGGATGAGGTTAAAGTCGCGGATTTGAAAAATAACTGTGGGGAGTTCCCTGGTGCCTTAGTGGCTAGGATTCTGGGCTTTCACTGCTGTGGCCTGAGTTTAGTCCTGGTCGGGAAAAATCCTGCAAGTTGTGCAGCGCAGCCAAAAAAAAAAAAACTGCAGCGACAGAAAAACTAAAATGATTAAAACTTTTGTTTGATTGAATGGTTATGGAGGCTGAAAGCGAGGAGTAAGAATGACCTGTTTCTGAAGTCATCAGGTGGATAGTGTTGCTGCCAGCTGAATTGGTGGAGTCAGGAGGAGCTGAGGGACAGGGGCCAGACGTGGGAGAGGGGGGCTCGATGGAGAGATGAACTCCGTCTTGGACATGGCACTCTGGTAGCCAGGTTGGTTATTAAGAATCTGATGCTTAGAGAAGAGACTGGTGTTAGAGATACACCACATTTCTTCCTTTATAAAAAGGACTTTCTTGTGTTTCTCGTCTTGAGAAGTGTCTAATAATTAATGTGTACCTTTAATGTGCTATTTCTCCTTAAATAGATTATTTTGTATCATATAGTCATTGAAATAGCATGATTTAAGGAAATTGAAGATTGTGAAGCCAAAATCATGGCCTGTATCAGTAGTAAATAAAATGACCCAGGAAGGGTGTTTGTAGTGATCATTTGAATATGGGATATGGTGGTATTTTTATTTTCAGAGAAAGAAACTTATGTTCAGAGAAGTCATTTAAATACAGGGATAAATTTTTTCTAAATTTTTTTTTCTACAGTTGTCTATTGAGTGGTCATGCATAAATTTCTGTTTCATTTATTCATTTCTGCAAGTGAAAGCATGTAATGAAACGAAGGCAACTGTTGATGTAGTACTCTCCATCATCTTTTATCTGTTCTGCGTATGTTAACATTTTACCACATTTGCTCCTTTGTTTCCTACATAAACAGACATGTTATTTTCTTTTATGAACTATGTGAGACTAAGTTATAGACAAAGTGCTCCTATACCCCTAGCTTCAGTGTTTACTTTCTAAAAATAAGGAATTTTTTAAAGTCATAAATTATCAAAATCAGGAAATTACTATTGATATAATTGTATTACCTATCGCATAGACCTTACTCAGATCTCATCAATTGTCCCAGTAATATCAGGGATAAATTTTCCATTTGTCAGGATTGACAGATACAAATACAGGAAAATGTCACATAATTAAGGAAACCTTTGGGTTGAAATCGGAGTGTTTGCAAACACAGCCAGCTTTCTTAAGATAATGAGCCTCTCTGGGTATGTTTGTATCCTGCAGTTAGACTTGAAATTTTGGAAAGAGTGGGGGGTAGATTACCATTTTTTTTTTGCCTTGTAACTACCCCTTCCAGTGCCTGATGGAAAAACAGTGCATTTCTAAAACATTCTTTGGTGGAATCGTTTCGTTAATTTTGTTACCTAGCTTTATCTTTTTCTGTCTTGTCTCTCATACTTACTAGGCATGTGCTGGGCACTGCAATAAAATGCTAGATATAAATACACACACACACTCACACACACTGATTGTGCTTGATTCATTCTTAGAGACTATGTTGTTGTTCAGTTGCTCAGTTGGGTCTGACTCTTTGTGACCCCATGGACTGCAGCATGCCAGGTTTCCCTGCCCTTCACCATCTCCCAGACTTTGTTCAAACATGTCCATTGACTCCCTGATGCCATCCAACCATCTCATCCTCTGTCATCCCGTTCTCCCACCTTCAGTCTTTCCCAGCATCAGAGTTTTCCAATGAATCAGCTCTTTGCATCAGGTGGCCAAAGCACTGGAGCTTCAGCTTCAGCATCAGTCCTTGCAGTGAATATTCAGGACTGATCTCCTTTGGAATGGACTGGTTTCATCTCCTTGCAGTCCAAGGGACTCTGAAGAGTCTTCTCCAACACCACAGTTCAAAAACATCAATTCTTCAGTGCTCAGCCTTCTTTATGGTCCAGCTCTCACATCCCTACCTGCCTACTGGAAAAACCATAACCTTCATTACATGGACCTTTGTTGGCAAAGTGATGTCTCTGCTTTTAACCATTTGCAAATATTTCATAGTACATGTTTTATTACTGTATTTGATGTAGGGATGTAAAAGTGGCCCTTCATAGACAGTGTTAAAAACAAGCAGAAAAGCCTCCTTGGCGTTTCTTAGGCATGCCTTCAGCACTTTTGAAATGTGCATCAGGGTGGGCCTTAACCTGGGGGAGCATGCCCCCTCCTCAATCCTGGGGCCAGCAGCCCCCTCTCTGCCATCACGGGCCCAGGTGTCTGCAGGGTTTGCTCCCCTGCCTCCTTCCGGTCTCTGATCAAACGTACCTCCTGCCCAGGTGAGAGCGACGTGCCCGGCATTTCCGCCCATCCTCCCTGTCCTCTCTGCTCTGTTTTTCTGTCCGATGTCTGCTGCCGCTGCCACTGTCCTCTCACATGTTAGTTTGCTGTGTACCGCTTTCCACTGGCGTGTCGACTCCAAGAGGCAGGAGTTCGCCTGCTCTGTTCACCACTGACTCCTCAGAGCCTTGCGCAGCAGCGCCTTGAGACGGGCAGCACTCAACAAACGCTTGTTGGATGAACGCGTGTGCTGCTGTTCTGAGTGTAAGAGACTTAGAAAAAGTCTGAGGGAATTATTTAAATATTACAACTTAAGTTCCATCTTTCTGAGTAGAAAAGTTTTAGAATTTCTTTATTCTAGAGATTTTCTTTCAAAAGCTTTGTTTTCTGTTATGTTGTTGATTTGGGTCTATATAAGAGTCTTACCAAGTTAACATTCTGAACAATGATGACTGCAGTGTGTTAAAGATCAGTTATTTTTTTGAAAAATAAAACTATGCACCCCCCACTTTTTTTTTTTTAACTATTTACTGTCAGTCTTATTTCAGACAAATTTTAGGAGAAAAAATAAATTACCTAAGATAGAATATTGCTGTGTGTTCATTTTTAAGTGACTACAATTTCTTGGCATGTATTAATGCTTTATATTCTAGTCTCCTGGAAATGATTGATTAAAATACCACACAGAACCTTTTTTCTAATCAGCATTGTAATGACTCTTTGAATTTTGGAAAGTTGTGCAGAAATTCTGTCAGATGTTATCACTGCCTGTCATGTTGTAACATTCCTGATGCCACTTTGCAGAGAAATGTAAATGTGAGGTGGATCAACTGTAGAAAAGTAGGTCGTACCAAAGAATGTTACTTTCATATTAAAAAACAAGGATATTAAAAAAAAAAACATTTTATTTCCTTACTAGTAAAACATTGTTATTTTGTATTTTAAAAAATAAACTACAAAGGAAAACCTAGAGCAGAATGTTCTTTGACATAAATCACAGCAGTAGTTTTTAGATCTCTTTCCTAAAGTAAAGGAAATAAAAGCAAAAACAAATGAGACCTAATTAAACTTAAAAGCTTTTGCACAGCAGAGGAAACCATCAACAAAATGAAAAGACAGCCTACAGAATGGCAAAAGATATTTGCAAATGATACAGCCGATAAAATATTAATATCCAACATATGTAAACAGTTCATACAACTCAACATCAGAAAAACAACCCAATTAAACTGAATAGACATTTTTCTAAAGAAGAAATGCAGATGGCCAACAGGCACGTGAAAAAATGCTCAACATCGCTAATCATCAGAGAAACATATCAAAACCACAGTGAGATATCACCTCACACCTGTCAGAATGGTCATCATCAAAAAGAACACAAATAACAAATGTTGGCAAGGATGTTGAGAAAAGGAAACCCTTGCACGCTGTTGGTGGGATGTAAATGGGTACAGCCCCTCTGGAAAACTACAAAATGAAAGTATGGCTGCCGTGTGACCCAGCAATTCTCCTCTTGGGTTGTGCGTGCTTAGTCAGTTTAGTCATGTCCAGCTCTATGCGACCCTGTGGACCATGGCCTGCCAGGCTCCTCCACCCATGAGATTCTCCAGGGACTCTTGGGTTATATATATCTAAAAAGACGAAACCACTAATTCGAAACCCTGATGTCATAGCAACATTATTTACATTTGCAAAGCTGTGGAAGCAACCTGAGTGCCCAGTAACAGTTGATTGGATAAAGATGATGTGGTATATTTATACAAAGGAACATTACTCAGACATAAAAAAGAATAAGATAACGCCACTTGCAGCAGGATGGATGATTTGGAGGGTATTATGCTAAGTGACACTCCAGTACTCTTGCCTGGAAAATCCTGTGGACGGCGGAGCCTGGTGGGCTGCAGTCCATGGGGTCGCTAAGAGTCGGAGACGACTGAGCTACTTCCCTTTCACTTTTCACTTTCGTGCATTGGAGAAGGAAGTGGCAACCCACTCCAGTGTCCTTGCCTGGAGAATCCCAGGGACGGGGGAGCCTCGTGGGCTGCTGTCTATAGGGTCGCACAGAGTTAGACACGACTGAAGTGACTTCGTAGCAGCAGCAGCAGTGTGCTAAGTGAAAGAGGTCTGACAGAGAAAGACAAATACTGTATGATGTCACTTACATGTAGAATCTAAGAAATATAACAAACTAGTGAGTATAATAAAGAAGCAGACTTACAGGTAAAGAGAGCAAGCTGGTGTTTCCTGGTGGAAATGGGGAGAGGCACAATAGGGGAAGGGGAATTGGAGTCAAAACTATTAGGTATGAGATGCACTACAAGGAGATAGTGGAAGACAGAGGAGCCTGGCGAGCTGCAGTCCATGGGGTCACAAAGAGTCAGGCACGACTTAGCGACTGAAGGACAAACAAAAGAGCTTCGAGTATGTATTGTACAGCATGGGGAATATAGCCAGCATTTTGTAATAACCGTAAATGGAGTGTAGCCTTTGAAAATTATATAAAGATAATTTTTTAAAAAGTGAACTAAATGTTTTGTTGAGTGCGTTTGCTGGAAGAAACTGGCACTTTGAAATAACTGCTGTTGAAATAGTGATAATGGAGCATCTGTGTACACTTCTGGGCTTAATTATGAAACCGTGTAAACGGGAGCTGTGCCCATGTCTTCTCGGCCAGCGTTTCTGTGCCTCTGACACGACTCCACATCATCCACTCCACAGCCACTGAGATCATCCTCTAGCACTTCGCCGTTTCAGCTCACTAGTTCTGCTACTGGCTGTCATGCTTTCTTTTCTGGTAAAGAAAAAGCAGTAAAAGGAACACATGATATTTCACTCTCATATTTAAAGAAACGTATAAAAAATTTTCAGGCCGCTTTGGTGAGATGTAATTTACGTGCTGTAAAGGTCATTTATTCTAAGCCTGTAATTCAGGGATTCTTAATGTGTTGGCAGAGTTTTGCACCTGTCACTGCCATAGCATTTCAGGACGCTTCTTTCATTCCAGAAAGACCCCTCATGCCTATTTGAAGTCCCCCTGGCCCCTTACTTGTTGTTTTGCAAGTTAGTAGTTTGGTTTTACTGTGGAAAACGTGTCTTCGTGGACTGTTGCCCGTCGTCTTGGTTGCCGTCAAGCAGACCTCGCCCGTAGCCTAGTCTGCTGCAAGCAGGGACAGGTAGTCGCTGCTCTGGTTCACGTGGTGCGGGAGAAGCCGCTCTGTGCTCGCTTCAGTTTGGTCCGGGCTGTGTTTGGTGCGAGTGCCTGCTCTCGGGGCCCCTTTACTGCTGGCCGTTTTCCTCTTCCCCAGGAGCCCGCTGCCGTGGTGATGCCCTGTGAGCCACCCTCCCCCTCGCCTCTGCTCCCCCTTGGTCAAAATTCTCTGTCCATTGCAGTTTCCTTCTTCAGCAAATAAAACCAAACCAAATCCAGTTCTTCCTGCCTGTAAGCTTAGGTATAATGAGGAAAGAAATGAGCTTATAATAATGTGGGAAGGATTGCTACTTCTGGAGAGGTGACGAGATTATTTGCATCTTTAAATCTGTATTACTAGCTTCAACAGTAAATGACTTAGCATTTCAAATGGTGACAGTGCAGAGTAAAACCAGTCATCCAGTGGAAAGGAATTTTGTTTCGAAGGATGGAATTATCGTGGTAGGAGATGCAGAGTATTCACAAGTGTGTTCTGGAATCTGTTCATGGAATAGTCTTAGCTCTCTGTTTTCTCTGATTGCTAGTTTTTTATTTTTTTTTTAATTCTACATTTCTCAGTCCCCAAAATACAGTGTGGGAATATTATCTACTTCCTATGGCATCTGGTCCCATCACTTCAAGGCAAATAGATGGGGAAAAAATGAAACAGTGACAGACTTTATTTTCTTGGGCTCCAGAATCACTGTGGACACTGCAGCCATGAAATTAAAAGATCTTGCTTCTTGCAAGAAAACCTAGACAGTGTATTAGCAGAGAAATTGCTTTACTGACAAAGGTCCATCTAGACAAAACTATGGTTTTTCCAGTAGTCATGTACGGATGTGGGAGTTGGACCATAAAGAAGGCTGAGCACTGAAGAATTGATGCTTTCTAACTGTGGTGCTGAAGAAAACTCTTGAAAGTCCCTTGGGCAGCAAGGAGATCCAACCAGTCAATCCTAAAGAAAATCAACCTTGAATATTCATTGAAAGGACTGTTGCTGAAGGTGAAACTCCAGTACTTTGGCCACCTGATGCAGAGTTGACTCATTGGAGAAGACCTTGATGCTGGGAAATATTGAAGGCAACGGGAGAAGGGTTGAGATGAGACGGTTGGATGGCATCACTGACTTGATGGACATGAGTTTGAGCAAGCTCTGGGAGATAGTGAAGGACAGGGAAGCCTGGTGGGTACGAAGGAAGCGTGGGGTTGCAAAGAGTTGAACATGACTGAGAGACTGAACGACAGCAACATTTATTAGGATTAAATCAGGCAGTGTTTCTGGAATACGATGAATAATGTTTCGCATATTCAGTAACATGCTAGTTTCCTGTTAAATACTTCCTTGTGTGTTTGGTGGCAGTAACTCAGGTGACTCAAATTCTTAGGTGTCATTTGTAAGCTGGAGACTGTCTGCAGTTTTGTAGCACACAAAGATCAATAAAATGAAGTCCCTATGCTCAAAGAGATCACTGTGTCACAGAAGAGATAGCTGAAGCAATTAACTGCAAATCACTGTGATAAATGTTATTAAAAAAGTGTTGGGGGAATTGGAGGAGGCTTTATGGAAGGATTAAGTCTTGAAAGAAATTTTTTATTTATAAGAAGATTCAAAGAGATTTTTCTGTTCGATAGTCTGTCATGGTAAGCAGAAACTTGAGAAGTTTCTTTTCAGAAGAGCGTATGATTTCATTTTATTTCTCAAATACTATGAGATCTACAAGGCAAGTATAATGAATTTTCAGTAAAATTACTATTCTTTTTAAAAATATATATATGTTTTTACATTATTTGAATACCTACTGATTTATCATTCAACAAACCTCATTTTTTCCAGTTTCTACAGAGTTTCTTTCTTAACACTGTATTTAATATCTGTTTGAAAGCTAGTAGTCACTTCTGTCATACAAATGTTAGGTGCATATGTATTACACCTGAAAAAATTAAATCCATAGTTAAATAAAGACACTTAGCAGTAATCAGGTGCTGCGGTATTGTATTTGTTGGCTGTAGCTTTACAGCGTAGGTGAAACTCTTGAAGGTGGATGAGGCACAGTGCATTTTACCAGAATGTACCTTGTCTTTATACCTTGTCCAGACCATACCTGCTGTAATTGGACTTCTGTTTCAGTGACCACCTCAGATGCCGCTGTCTCTGCAAAGCTTTTGCTGATATACCTGGCCTTTGTTCACCTTTTCTTCTTCCCTTTTCCTACATCATTTGCCCATACACCTGAACTGTTGAATGACTTACCAAAGTGCCAGCTCTTTGATGGAAGAATCTGTGTTTTGTTTCCTTCATTCAATGCCTTGGTAAAAGTAGACACTTAGTACATATTTGGTGATTTAAATTGAATCTAGAAAACTAAGATTCCATCAAAATGTACTTTATTAAACACCTGTTATACAGTATTGGCTCTGAAATAAGGAATAAATCTTTAGTATGTTCTGATTCCTGCTGCCAACATGCACATAAAACGTGCACATTGGAGTAGATAGATTGCAGGCTTAGCTGCTGTAACTGTCAGTCAGTTCAGTCGCTCAGTCGTGTCCGACTCTTTGCGACCCCATGGACGGCAGCACGCCAGGCCTCCCTGTCCATCACCAACTCCTGGAGTTCACCCAAACTCACGTCCATAGAGTCAGTGATGCCACCCAGTCACCTCATCCTCTGTTGTGAACAGCCTTGAAGAGGCTGTAACTGAAAGACCCTCAGGCACTCTACTTCAGCAGGATAGAAGTTTGTTTCCTCACGTTAGTATGGAGATGAACTAGTATTGATGGTTTTGTCCTCTTCACCATGAAGTTTGCGTACCTGGATCCAAGGCAACAGCTTCCCTTCTCATTTTCTCAGCTCATGGGAAAGGGGAAGAGGCCAGAGACACACAGGCCCAGGCTGGGCCAGTTTTCCCATGGTTAATGGCAAAACACATCGTCTCACTTCGCGTTACATTGGCCGTACTTGCTGCAGAGGAGACTGAGAAGTGTATTCTCTATCAGTGTAGCCTTCTTTGTAGCTAAAACTTAGGGGCTTTTTCTTTTTTTTTTAAAGGAAGAATGGCAGAAGGATATTAAAAAGAACAGTCTCTGCCTCACAGGTTTTGCTTTTGTTCCTACTTTTAAATAAATCACGGGTCACTTCAGGTATTAAAGGACTTGTGTTTGCCCAAGTCACCAGACTTAGCAGATCTTTCATGTGTTGCCTGCTTGCTTACTCTGCTGCTCCCTTACTCCAGGTGATGCAGGCCACACACTGCCTTCCTGGTGAGAACTGTGCCAGTCACTTCAGTAGATGTCACTAGTTACAAATGGAGAAACAGCGGGTATCCGTTGTGGTATCTTGTCTGAGACAAGCTGTCGTGGGCTATAGACATTTATAAGAAGAAGAATGGAGGTGTGGGATCGTAAGGAAAGGCTTCATGGAGAATATGGGTCTCTGGTTCAGTTCAGTGCTCAGTCGTGTCTGATTCTTTGCAACCCCGTGAATCGCAGCACGCCAGGCCTCCCTGTCCATCACCAACTCCCGGAGTTTACCCAAACTCATGTCCATTGAGTCGGTGATGCCATCCAGCCATCTCATCCTCTGGCGTCCCCTTCTCCTCCTGCCCCCGATTCCTCCCAGCATCAGCGTCTTTTCCAATGAGTCAGCTCTTCACATGAGGTGGCCAAAGTATTGGAGTTTCAGCTTCAGCATCAGTCCTTCCAGTGAACACCCAGGACTGATCTCCTTTAGGATGGACTGATTGGATCTCCTTGCAGTCCAAGGGACTCTCAAGAGTCTTCTCCAACACTGCAGTTCAAAAGCATCAGTTCTTCGGCACTCAGCTTTCTTCACATCCAACTCTCACACATCCATACATGACCACTGGAAAAACCATAGCCTTGACTAGACTGACCTTTTTTGGCAAAGTAATATCTCTGCTTTTCAATATGCTATGCAGGTTGGTCATAACTTTCCTTCTAAGGAGTAAGCGTCTTTTAATTTCATGGCTGCAGTCACCATTTGCAGTGATTTTGGAGCCCCAAAAAATAAAGTCTGACACTGTTTCCCCTGTTTCCCCATCTATTTCCCACGAAGTGATGGGACCGGATGCCATGGTCTTCGTTTTCTGAATGTTGAGTTTTTAAGCCAGCTTTTTCGCTCTCCTCTTTCACTTTCATCAAGAGGCTTTTTAGTTCCTCTTCACTTTCTGCCATAAGGGTGGTGTCATCTGCATATCTGAGGTTATTGATATTTCTCCCAGCAATCTTGATTCCAGCTTGTGCTTCTTCCAGCCCAGTGTTTCTCATGATGTACTCTGCCTATAAGTTAAATAAACAGGACTCTGGTTAATCCTTGAAGATGAGGTAGGACTTGTGTGGTCACAAGCAGAACATTCTAGGCAAGAGAGGTGGTGTGCAGGAAAGTTTCAAGACTGGGTAACTGAGTTGTATTCAAGGGAAAGCACTGAGTCTCTTCTGCTTTCTGACTAACCGATTGGCTTCCTGAATGTAAGTAAGTTGGAGTAGTGCAAAATAAAGTTGCATCAAGATTACAGACATGTTAAAGATGTGGAGTTGGGGACTGAAAGGGAGAAAGGGTTTAACAGGGTAATAGAATGAAAAATGGGTCAATGCCGCCCCTCCCCCACCCCCAGCCTGGTAATGGAATTCAGGAGGAAGGAATTCTTCCTCTTTCCCTGCCTTCCAGCCATGAGGTTACCTGTGCCTTCTCAGTTAACACATCTGCCCTAGCCCTGTTCTTCTTCACTTCTCGGAAAGTTTTGACATGTTGACTATCTTTTTTTTTTTTTTAAACTCAGTCCTTCTCTGGTTTTTCACTGCTTTTCTTTTTAAAAAATTCTTATTGGAGTATAGTTAATTTGCTGTGTTGTGTTAGTTTCAGGTAGAGTAAAATGAGTCTGTTACAGTCACTAAGTTGTGTCTGGCTCCTTGTGACCCCATGCGCTGTAGCACGCCAGGCTTCCCTGTCCTTCACTATCTCCTGGGATTTGCTCATGTCCGTTGATTTGGTGATGCCATCTAACCAATACATATATCCACTTTTTTTTAGAGTATTTTCCTGTGTAGGTCATCACGGAGTAGTGATCAGTGTTCCCTATGCTATGTAGTAGGTCCTTGTTTATCTGTGTTATGTATGGTAGCGTGTATATGTCAAGTTGCCACCCCCGCCCCGTAAGTTTGTTTTCTACATCCGTGACTCTACTTTGTTTCGTAAATAAGTTCATTTTATTATTTTTCTACATTCTGCAAAAGTGGTATCATATATTTGTCTTTCTCTGACTCCTATATGTCCATGCATGTTGCTGCAAATGACATGATTTGATTCTTTTTATGGCTAAGTAATATTCCTCTGTGTAAATGTAACACATCTTTTTTATCCATTCCTCTGTGGATGGATATTTAGGTGGCTTCCTTCTCCCAGCTGTTGTAAGTAGTGCTGCAGTGAACACTGGGGTATCTCTTTGAATTATTGTTTTCTTTGGATATGCCCAGGAGTGGGATTGCTGGGTCATACGGTAGTTCTATTTTTATCAATTTTTAGTTTCTTAAGGAACCTCCATACTGCTCTTTATAATGGTTGTACCAATTTTACATTCCCACCAGCAATGTAGGAGGGTGCTCTTTTCTCCACACCCTCTGCAGCATTTATTCTTTGTAGACTTTTTGATGATAACCATTCCGACTGGTGTGAAGTGGTATCTCATTGTAGTTTTGATTAGTATTTCTCTAATAATGAGCAATGTTGAGCATCTTTTCATGTGTTTGTTAGCCATCTGTATGTCTCAAAGAAAGACTTTTAAAGCAGCCAAGGAGAAAAGGATGGTTGCCTGCAAAGAAACCCTCACTTGTTCAGTTGCTTAGTCGTGTCTGACTCTGTGATCCCCTGGATTGCAGCATGCCAGGCTTCCCTTTCCGTCACCGTCTCCTGGAGTTTGACCAAACCAACTCTGTAGACCAGGAGAGTGGAATGACATTCTCAGAACACTGAAAGAGAAAAACTGTCAGTCAGGACTACTCTCCCCAGGAAAGGTACCCTTCAAATATGAAGGAGAAATAAAAGCTTTCCCAGACAGGGAGAAGCTGAGGGAGTTTATGACCAGCAGACCTGCCTTATAAGAGATGTTGGAGGGAATTCTTCTACCTGAAATGGAAATGCAGATGTACACAAAACTTTGAGTAAGGTGGCAAATATAAATTTGTGACTATATCAGAATAGTTTGTCAAACCATTATAGCATGCTGCTACTGCTAAGTTGCTTCAATCGTGTCCAACTCTGTGCGGCCTCAGAGACAGCAGCCCACCAGGCTCCCCCGTCCCTGGGATTCTCCAGGCAAGAACACTGGAGTGGGTTGCCGTTTCCTTCTCCAGTGCATGCAAGTGAAAAGTGAAAGTGAAGTCGCTCAGTTGTGTCCGACTCTTAGCGACCCCATGGTCTGCAGCCCACCAGGCTCCTCCGTCCATGGGATTTGCCAGGCAAGAGTACTGGAGTGGGTTGCCATTGCCTTCTCTGATTATAGCATAAAGGTTAAAGGAAAAGAAAGCAGTAAAAATAACTGTAGCTGCTTCAGTTTGGTAACAGAATCACAACATGAAAAGAAACAAGAAAACGCATAAAATGGGAAGAAGAAAAGGACAGAACACATACGAGCAAATGCAGATAGATGCTCTCAGCAAGAAAAAGGACTGTTTTATCTGTGAGGCATTTTATACACAAAGTAGTCTGGGTCTTGCTGTTGTCCCTGTGGCCTGTGAATGGCAGCACTGGTGTCTCGGGTAGCTTGTCAGGTTGCAGAGTCTCAGGCACTGTCTGGGGCCGCCAGATTTCATCGTGTCCCCCACTACATGCATGCGCCTTAGAGTTGGAGAGACACTGATCTGAAACTGATGCAGTTCTTTAACTTTTCTTGTTTTGAAACTTAGCTGCTGAAATAATTAGACCCTCCAGCTGTTCATCTATTTGTGTTTGCCTGTATCTGTCTTTTTGTTTACTTTAGATTTTTACGTAGACTTCAGAGGAGACTGTCCTGTTATGAGTGATGGAGCGTAGCTGGGGGAGGCAGCTGTGGCTGGAGGGGTCAGCAAAGTTGCCCAGAGCAGGTGGCATGTGACGGAGCGAGCCTGGCACCTCACGGCCTGCAGGAAGCATTGGGGCAGAGGGAGCAACATGTGCAAAAGCAGGGAAGGCCAGGTCCACTTGGACGAGGACTAAGGTCTTCTCCGTGGGGGCCAGGGTCGGCCCCTCCGTTGCCGCGTGAGGCCTTTATTACATGGCTCCCCTGTCAGCTCCTGAAAGGTCCCCAGTTCTCTGACGCCCTGCCCTCTGCTCTGCCAGACTCCCCTGATCACCCTCACCTTATTCAGCCTTTGCTGAGATGTGTCCTGGTGTACTCTGTGTCAGTGGCTCCGGCCAGCGTGTAAGCTTCGTTTCAAGATTGGCGTCCTCTGTGAGACCTGCTTGCCTTCCCATGGGCTTGTCTCCTTGCCCCTGATGAATGCCGGAGCGTGTAGCCCCTTCTCCAGGGGATCTTCCCGACCCAGGGATCGAACCTGGGTTTCCTGCGTTGCCGGCAGATTCTTTACCATCTGAGCCACCAGGGAAGCCTTTATATATATCACCCTGTGCTAAAATGTCCCATTTAACCAGGCTGATGTGTGCAGGCTGTTCATTTTCATTGTTGTATAGTTTTCTGTGGTGTGGAGATAATCGTACTGGTGAACATTGAAGTTGTCAATCTTTTTACAAATCATGCCACTGTAAATATTCTGGTTACACAGCTTCTTGAGTATATTTATGAGTTTCTTTGTAGTGTTTTTCAGCCTTGCTTGACTCTGACCCAGAGAAACAGCATTTTATAATATGACCTGATTTTTGTGTGTATGTGTGTCTGTACATATATATGTATATTACTGATATTTTAAAAGTTTTAACAAAGTTATATTTATTCTTCGTCTGATGCACTTATACCATTTTCCTTCTAAAAATAAATTCTGGTTGAGATTAAATTAATGAGTTGTGACCTACTGTTTAAAATGTTGCTGACGGGTGTGTTGTGTATGTGTGAATGTGTGTGCATAGACATGTCATATTGTTTAAGATAAACATACGCATAAACTGAGAAACGTGTAAGCACATGTGTATGTGTTTTGTGTGTGTACGAGTAGAGTAGATTGTTGGTGGAAGGGTTTATTCTCTAGAACTGGACTAGATTTCACCAATTTTTTAAAAAATGGTTGCATCTGTTTAAATTGGTATTGTCTCTTGAGTGTGAGAACTTAGCCTTTTATCATTGTGTCAGTAGTCTTATAAAGCATTTAGTTGGCACAGAATTGGTAAGTACTCAATGAATTTATTGTTGTTCAGTCGATAAGTTGTGTCCGACTCTTTGTGACCCAGTGGACTGTAGCCCTCCAGGCACCTCTGTCCATGAGGATTTCCAGGCAAAAATACTGGAGTGGGTTGCCATTTCCTTCTCTGGGGGTATCTTCCCAACCCAGGGATTGAACCTGCACCTCCAGCATTGGCAGGTGGATTCTTCACCACTAAGCCACCAGGGAAGCCTGTTTGGGGAATGAAAAGAAGGGTTTCATATTGATAATTGAATGACTGCCATGTTAAGCAACCACTATTTTATCAAGGCAATTTTAGGTAGATTTACAGGGCTGATTTTATAGAGTGCATGTTCCATTTGTAACTTTGGTTAGACTTTTAAAGTATTTTTAGTTCTTGATTATATTGTTCAGTTATGATAGTTTATGTTCTAAAGAAAGATACATTGACAGAATTACATTATTATTTCAATATATAAAAAATGATTGGGGCTAAAGTTTCCCATAAATGATAACCAAGGTTTTTTTTTTTTTATTTCTTGTAGGAATCAATAAAATGACTTTTATAGCCTTAATAAGATTTAAATACCATTTAACATTTAATTATATCTAGCTTTTGCTCAGTAGTAATATAGCCTTTTTTTCATATTGCTGCTAGCATTATCCTTGCATAAGGCTTTTATGCCTTTCAATCCCTTTCTTATCTTTCGTTGTTATAAAAATGCACCACTGTATTGGGTACTGCAGTTTTGTGCCCGCGTGGAGAGTTGCATTGCATTATGCAAGTTCTTTCAGTCATAGCATCCACATTAGGAAGTCGTGTAAAGGTTTCCATTTGTTTTTGGCTGAAGTTCTGGCAGATTATTTCCAGGGAAATCATTCTATTTTCACAAAAATGAAGCCCTTCTTGGAGTGTGTTGAAGATTGCTGTTTTCTCATCATGCTCTGGACCCACTGCCTTTATAGGAGTTACTTTGAGGAAAGTTAAGATACAGTTGTTTTACAGACCAATATAGGAACTTCTCTAGAGGAAAAAGTGTTATATTTTGATGATCAGAATTTCTTAACATGGCAGTAACTCACGTTAAGTAGTGCTTTAAAACTTTAAAAATATTTTCTGTAAACATCTCACCTAAGTATTGAGGACAGCCATTCTAACTCCTTTGAACAAATGAGAAACTTAAGCTCTATTACTAGGTCCAGTGTAATTTATGCAGCTCAGAAGTGGCTCAGTACATGAACAGCAGTGGTCTTTTGACCGCTAACTCATTTTGACACGGTTGGTAGTCAAATAGAGTCTTAAATAGAGCATGTCCCAGATGTTTGTCTGTTTTACATAACCTCTCTCCTAAGGAATTTTTGGAGAATGTGTTTAGTGTTAACTACATTGAAATTTTTAGCCTCGATGTTATTTTGTAGATTCTCATCTTTAGATAAAAAGTATGTACTTAAACAGAAAAAAACCTAAATTTAAAAAAAAACTTGATTTTTATTAATCTCTTACTGTATTTTTCATAATCAAGTCATTTAGAGAAATCTTATATATGAGCTTCTGAATATTTGATATAATTTCCAGATATTACTTTTATTTTCCATTTTACTTTAATTGTATGAGCAGTATGTGAAGATAATCATAAGAATTAAAATTATCAAGAAATAGTACAGTCAAAGGTACGAAGAATAGTACAGCTAGGTACTTACATAGTTAGGTGAGTTTCTCTATGGTGTTTGAATCAGTTTTTTGACCCAAAGAATTAACATTTTGTAACACACCTCAGTTCATCTGTAACTTCTTAATCTCAGGGTTATATCTGAGATTTATTCATGTTGATAAAAGGCTTCTTGAGGCAGTCCTTTTTTAGTCTTATAATTATTAATGGTATTAATTGATAAAAATGTTCCCCTCCTCAAGGTGTTGATTGCAAAGTAGAAGTTATTATATAGTTTTAAAGGGCATTTTCCCTCAGTTACCAGTGAGAGAGTACATATTTTTATGCGTTTGTTGGCCATACATTTCTTATTCTGTAGATTACCCATTTGTATCTTTTTTGTCCATTTTTCTATTTAGGTTCATTGTCTGTTTTTTTAGTAATTTCTGTTTCATTTTAAAAAACCTCTTTGATTTTTACTTGTTCGTAGTCTTTTTAAACAATACCCTACACATTTAATAAAGGTCTTAACTTTACTGTGGGCTGTTACTACGCCTGAATCAAATATGCTAGTGAAAAAACTGTTCACATAAAGTAGTTTTAAATTCTTAGATTTTAGGGGAAGTTCCTAGGAAGGCAAAATTAGCAAACTGATTAAAGTTCTTGAAGGTTGATTTATAGCCTTTTAACACAACCAAGACAAGTCTTCTTAGCAAGCTGCTGCTGTGCCATTTGAAAATTTGAGCCTGTGAATTCTGTAACCCTACATTATGATTGTATAAAAACCAGAATGCTTCTTATATGCTGTTATGATATTTTTTTAGTTAATGCTAGCTTTTCTTTGTTTCTTCTCTGCAATCAGGTCCTCGATGGGCTTCCTGGAATATTGGTGTGTTTATTTGCATCAGATGTGCTGGCATCCATAGGAATCTTGGGGTTCATATATCCAGGGTCAAGTCAGTCAACCTAGACCAGTGGACACCAGAACAGATCCAGGTAAACAGTCCCCTTCAGAGAAATTATTTAAAATGGATTTAAGAGCTTTAATCCTTTTTGCATCTAAGGATTAACATCGTAAAGTAGTATAATGAAACATGGTATATGCCACATACAAAATTTGAGCGTTAACTTGAACTGTCAGTTCACAGATGTTTATTTTTTCTTGGTTCTGTAGTAAAGTCAATTTTTAATGTAGTTTTATCTAAAATGTTGCTTTTGAAGTATTTAAAAAATAAATTCTTTTCCTGTGCTGATGAGATTTGCGGGTATAATTCCGTAGTCTGTTTTGCTTTGCAGTCAGTAGAGGGCGCCTGAGTAAAGACGAAGAGCAAACCGCCTCTGTCTGCAGCGCTGACGGGAAGGAAGGGCTTCCTTCCGTGCGGGAGTGGGCGTTCTCCACGCTCAGACAAGCCATAGGAGCTGGGAGACAGCCCTTTAGCCAGTGTTCTTCTCGTGACTGGACTTGTTTGGAGCGGTTTAGTTTTTTAGAGATAAATTTACACTTTTAAGGGCTTGCCATTTTTCTAGTGACAGTATTAAATTTTCAGAATCATACTTTCTAATCCTTAAGGTTAATTGCTAATGTAAAAATGATTATTTCTACTGGTTATATTTATAGTTCACAGTGAAATTTCATGTCTTTTTCTTATACCCTTTTCAAATTACTTATAGTCAGCATGAAATCTAACTTTACAAGAGTATGTAGTTGAACCTCAGTGATATACACATATAGCTCACAATCATAAAACAAATATAACACACAAATTGACATGGATATGTGAAGTAAGCGTAGAAATTACAGAATAGAATGCTGGGAGAGAGTGATCATTTAAAAAGGTACATAGACTTGGTTAAAGAAAGTACAGCTTCTATACTGAAGACATTTATACCAAAGTAAATACTAGATGTAGCAAAAATTTTAATATTAAAAAACTAAACCTCAAAAATACTCAAAGGAAAAAAATAGGATAGAGATCTTCAGGCCATAAAGTCAAGCATAATTAATTAGTTTAGTCTTAGGTTAGTTTTTTAACTTTTTGTTGGCTAGAATTTAAAAGGAAATATGCAGCTGTCTTTTCGAGATCCTTGAGAAAATTTACTTAAGGAAGCAGAGCTTTTTGAACATTTTGTTTTAAGGCAGTGTTCTTAGTAACATCTCTGTAGTAACTATGGTAACAGATTTTCATGAGATTGTTTCTTAAGTTGTCATCAAGAGAACATGAAGTGTAGCTTGAAAATGTCACTTGAGTTTGTAATGGTTGTGAAGATACAGAACACTCAAGACCAAATGTGTTGCCTTTTTAATGGTTCATTTCAAATCAAGGAGAAAACATGGAATCCCCAGACAATTAAATTCTCCAGAAATATTATTTTTCTCAACTAGGCTGTTGAAAGGAGCTGAGTAGCAGGTTCTTTGAGGTGGACAGCTGTTCTTTTCTAGTAGTTTAGGGCATAACTTCCCAATCAGAGCACTATAGTTTACTGGTTTTCTGGGGGATCGGTTGTAAAGCAAGATACTGTTTATTAAATATGTAAGGATCTCGAAAGCAATTACTAAGTAGTGTACAGTCTTTGAAGTTGTGTTTGAACACTTATTTGTATGTCAGCTTCTTCAAATAAGAATTACTATTTTTGAATGCCAGACTTTTGACGAGTACTTCTCATAGGGATGTGCTGTGTGTCTTCATAAGCCTCAGGGTGCCTCCTGCAGTTGAGGAGAGTGAGGTTAGAGTGCGTGCCTGCGAAATCAAGTTGAGAAGACAGTGAGGCTCACTTTAAAGAAAAGGAGGGTGGGTCAGCCTAGTCACAGGGACAGGTGAGCCCGCCGGTGTTCTTGTGTGGGCCATGTCAGTGCCTGCAGGCAGAGCCAGAGTTGTTCTTTAAAATCAGTTCTGGACTGCTGTGTACTGAAAAAGAGACAGTGGTTGGCAAAGACCCCGAGGCTCCATACTGAGGAGCACAAGCTTTGTTTGGGCAGCTGGTTCCCGAGAGGCAGTGGAACAGGGTGGCTGAGGAAGCTGTCTGTGGAGTCGGCCTCCGGGGTAGCGGGCGGTCCTGGCAGGGCGCCTTGCCTCGGGTGCCGCGGTGCCCGTGTCTGAGGGGCAGCAGTCCCAGTGCCCTCCGGCGCGGCTGTGCGGTAACACGGGTAATACGGGCACAGCGTTCTAACACTAGTGGGCTCACTGGGTGTTGAAGTACAGTTGATTTACGGTATGGTGCTCTTTTCAGACCGGCACATCTTGAACACTCCGTCTCGCTGGCTTGTCAGTTCCTAGGGGATTGGTCTGTTTTGTTCGCTGTGCAGGAGCCTCAGGATTGCTGCTTTGAGGATCTTCCCAGTCTCTTTTTTTCCTTTGGCCGCTGCCCTGTGGCCTATGGGATCTTAATCCAACTTTGGCTTTTATATTTTACTTAAAAAAAAATAAAGTGTATTAAAAATGAGGTGTAATTACAGAGCAAATACAGGTAAAACTGTACCTTGGGAAAGGTCTATACAGTTGTTTACCCGTGTCCTTGGGGAACTGGTCCAGACCCCTTCACATGCTGAAATCTGTGGATTCTCGAGCCCTTCACCTAAAATGGTGGAGTTTGAGGCTATGATATTGTATACGCACCACATATATAGTGTCTGGGTGTCAGTTTTTAGGTCATCTGTCAGAGCTGTGTTAGAATTGCTGTCTGCTTCCTTTTAAAAGAAAATAATAAATCTACCAAAGCTTATTAGTATGGAAATAGAGTTATTCACCTTAAATTATAATAAAAATTTGTTTTGAATGGTGGTTCATAGATGAAATGTCTTTGATCTTGGGTTTATTGTTGGGTACTTCTCAAATTTTTGGAAAGGATCAATGTGTTACAAAATAAAAGCCATCGTATTTATAAAAGTATTATTTTTAGTTTTGTACTGGTTCATTAATCCTAAGTCTTGATTACCTTTTCCCCTCACTGTTTAAAAATTCTTCATTCATTTTTCATTGTCTGTATTGAAGGAATTAAAATGAAGAATACACTAAACAGCAAGGCCCTAGTGTAACACTATACTCAATATCCTATAAGAAACCACAGTGGAAAAGAATATGAAAAATAGTATATATATGTGTGTATGTGTATAACAATCACTCACTTTGCCGTGTACCAGAAAATAACATTGTAAATCAGCTGTACTTTCATTAAAAAATACAATTAAAAAAAAGAAATGAGGATTAGAAAAGAATAAAGTTTCTTGGCTCACTTTGTAGAGAATTGTGTAAATTGTGCTGCCTAATAAAACATCCTAGTGAGACTTTGTCCACATTGGAAAGTATACTTCATGCATTTGGTGTTTTTATTGGTAACTTTAGACCACTTTCCATGGTCACTTTGGGACCACTTTTCGTGGTAACTTTTGGTAACATTTTTCATACTCTATAATCTGTAAATGTTTTAGTAATATTTTCTCACATGATCTTTGTTTAGGACTTCCTGGTGACATTTGTTGATAAGGTGTCAATACTTGGCATTTTGCAGGGTGGAGCACCAAGCACACACGACTGCAGTGTATTCATTCCAGTCTCCTTAGGCACGGTACGCCTGCCTTCAGCGCTCTGTAGGCACTTTCCTTCCATGTCTTTATACCTTGCCCCTTTGTACTGTGGCTTTGACCACACTTTGGCCCAGAGGGAGAAGTCTTTGAACTGAGCTCTCCTCACATCATTGTTTGCTCTTGCATCAGAAGAACAGAGGCTTTCCTCACTCTCGCTTTCTGTCCACCCTCCTCCGAGCATCTCTGCTCTGACTTGAAGGAGCTGGCTCTCTTGTTCTAGGGACAGAGTGGGAGAAGGTGGTGGTGCTGGTTTCTCAGCCTTTGTTTCCATTCTCAGCTTCCTTTCTGCTTTTCTACCGAATTAAAGAAGTTATATTCATTTGGAGGCATCTTTAAACGCTTTCTTCCTCTTTGAAACCTGCTGTCTTGCCCCCTGCCTCCACAAAAATTTGCCTTGTAGCCTTTGACCCGCGAAAGACAGCCCTCAACCCCGCGATGCCGGTTCACTCACTTGTTCACCAGCGAGCGTTCACCGACTGTTCACAGTGCCAGCCGCTGTCCTCCAGGGGCTCGCCCTGACCTTCTTGCAGCAGCTGGATTTCTTGAGCAGGGTCTCTCCCTGCTGTCTCACTCCTCTACCCGACTGGCCTCCGCTGACTCACCTTTACTCTGCCGCTCTGCTGGGTCTGTGCTCACAAAGAGCGCAGTTAACGCTTGTGGCCATGTCCATGCCACACAAGTGGTCCCTGCTTCCCTGACACGCCTCACTGCCTTCTTGAAGCTTTTTCTGTGTAAGAGAATCTAAAATTACTATCCCTCATCCTCTGCTTTGTTTCATTATTTAGTCGCTGTGTTTTTTTTTCTTTTTTTTTAAACTTTTTTTTCTGCTTTTCCCTGTGCAGTTTTGCCTTTAGCCTTTTTGCTCATTTGTCTTGCTCCAAGGGAAAACTCAGTTACTCTCATGGATTCAGTTGTTATTTTTCTGTGCAGATGATTTTCCCCTCTTTCTAGTAGTGACCTGTTTAAAGTATCAGTTCTTTAAAATTTTCTATTTGAAACCTTTGGCATTCATGAATTTATCACACCTTAAGAAATGTGCCTCTTGAGAAACCTATATACAGGTCAGGAAGCAACAGTTAGAACTGGACATGGAACAACAGACTGGTTCCAAATCGGAAAGGAGTACATCAAGGCTGTATATTGTCACCCTGCTTATTTAACTTATATGCAGAGTACATCACGAGAAACACTGAACTGGAAGAAGCACAAACTGGAATCAAGATTGCCAGGAGAAATACCAGTAACCTCAGATACACAGATGACACCACCCTTATGGCAGAAAGTGAAGAGGAACTAAAAAAAAGCCTCTTGATAAAAATGAAAGAGGAGAGTGAAAAAGTTGGCTTAAAGCTCAGCATTCAGAAAACGAAGATCATGGCATCTGGTCCCATCACTTCATGGGAAATAGATGGGGAAACAGTGGAAACACTGTCAGACTTTATGTTTTGGGCTCCAAAATCACTGCAGATGGTGACTGCAGCCATGAAATTAAAAGATGCTTGCTCCTTGGAAGAAAAGTTATGCCAACCTAGATAGCATATTGAAAAGCAGAGACATTACTTTGCCAACTAAGGGCTGTCTAGTCAAGGCTATGGTTTTTCCTTTGGTCATGTATGGATGTGAGAGTTGGACTGTGAAGAAAGCTGAGTGCTGAAGAATTGATGCTTTTGAACTGCGGTGTTGGAGAAGACTCTTGAGAGTCCCTTGGACTGCAAGGAGATCCAACCAGTCCATTCTGAAGGAGATCAACCCTGGGATTTCTTTGGAAGGAACGATGCTAAAGCTGAAACTCCAGTAATTTGGCCACCTCATGCGAAGAGTTGACTCATTGGAAAAGACTCTAATGTTGGGAGGGATTGGGGGCAGGAGGAGAAGGGGACGACCGAGGATGAGATGGCTGGATGGCGTCACTGACTCAATGGACATGAGTTTGAGCAGACTCCGGGAGTTGGTGATGGACCGGGAGGCCTGGCGTGCTGCGAATCATGGGGTCGCAAAGAGTCGGACATGACTGAGCGATTGAACTGAACTGAACTGAACTGAAGAAACCTTGGATATCCTTCAGTTTAGCTTCAGTTCAGTCGCTCAGTCGTGTCCCACTCTTTGCGACCCCATCGACTGCAGCACACCAGGCCTCCCTGTCCATCACCAACTCCCAGAGCCTGCTCAAACTCATGTCCATTGAGTCAATGATGCCATCTAGCTGTCTCTGCCTCTGTCATCCCCTTCTCCTGCCTTCAGTCTATCCCAGCATCAGAATCTTTTCCAATGTGAATATCCTTAGCATGGTAATTGGTAATTTTCCCAAGTATGTTCTGTGAGGCTGGAGTTAGCCCTGTCAGTTGATTCCATGACACTGGAATTTCAGCATGGGCGTACATTATCTATTCATATTTGTGTTTCAAGAACTCTTGTGAAAGAATAAAAAATCTTGTTGCTTTGTGAAAAATGCTTTTCATAAAACAAAGAAAGCCAACTGCTAATACTATGATAGACTTTAAGAGAAAGGAATAGATACAACTAGGTACGCAGTTTTTTTTTGCTAGATAACATGATACATTTGAGTAGAATAAAGAGCAGAATATCGTTAACTGTTGTTGTTTAACAGTATCAGTGAAGCCTAGGTGTTTTATACAGAAACAGGAAAAAAGGATTTATTAAACTGTTTCAGTGTTTCAATATGGGAAACTTTGGCCACAGTCATAGGAATTAATGTGTGTACTTAGAAATGTTGAGATTGGTAGGTGTCTGTTTACCTGTTGCTGATACATCTAAAATTTAAACAGTCATCTGGTTGTCACAGGCTTGCTTTCCTGTGCGTTTTTTTCCCATCAGTTCTTAATTTTTTCATTGCTTCTGTTGCTTTCCATTTTTTGTCCTTTTCTCCCTGTGTTCCTTTATACTTGTAAAGTTCCAAAAGTATAGCCGCCATAGGAAGTCTGACTTAAGCTAGTGTGTATGGATGTTCCAAGGTAATATGTGCTGAAACTAGAAAGCAGTACTTTTCATTGTTGAGACTGTTCCAAACTGAAATGAATTGCCTTTGGAGAACAGTGAGTTTGCCATCACTGTGATGGTGTGTGCAGAGGCTGGACATGCACCTGGAGATGCAGGTGGGGTTCAAGCCTTGGATGGCAGGTGAGGAGCAGTCTCAGTGACTAAATTCTCTTCCATTTTTGAGATTCTTGGGTGGTATGCTCAAATCTTATTTGGTTGCCACAGAAGTTCAAAAATCATTTTCATTGTATGCATTAGAATAAAAACGACATACCACAATTACAGATGTGATTCAAATTTTTCCAAGAAATTCAAATTTTTCCAAGAGTCAAATTCTACCCCAAAGGATAAGACTTTTCTGATCTCTCCAATAATTCAAAAGAATGTGACAAGATTCTTGGGTTAAATCAGAAAGACAGGTTCTAAAAGTGTTTTGGATAAACTTTTTTGCTCTTCTTATTTTCTTTCATAAGGAGAAAATCACCAGCTAAATGCATAGAGATTTCTCTGATAACCTTGTCATTCCCAAAGAAACCTACAGTAAGGTAACTTGGTGCAGCCTTTAGTTTAATTTATGTCATAACATTAACCTGTTTGTCTTCATTTAAATTTTTGGTTTCTCTTAGAAAAGTATTTTCTCTAAGGAAGCGAAAATCATGGGTTTCTGTTGATCTTCATCAGTAAGCCTTACTGAGTTCTGTCAGCTCAGCTTGAATTCCTGATCTGGCCCAATCAGAAAGAGTAGGCAAAAGGGGACTTGATAGTTACTTTCCCTACTTCTTTGTAGCTGGAAAAGCAACTGAAATGACAGGCACTTTTCATGCTGTGGTCATGTTGTGTGCATCTGCAGTGGTAAAATAGGTGTGTAAAAGACTTCAGAGGTGGGAGGTGATAGTGGCCAGGGGTCAAAGTGGCTAAGCACACTGAAGAGGTTTTCTCTTCCTTGACTTTCTGACATAGTATGTTTTGGATGAAGTTATAATAAATTTTATTCCTGAAAGTGTATTGATTTTGTGAAATAAAATGACTTGCAGTTGATGAAACCAGTCTGCTCTGAGCTCCCTCTTCATTCTTTAATAAAATGGAAACCTGGAACTAGAGTATTGTGGACAGCTGAACCTTAAGTTTTACTTGAATCATGAGGTTGTACAGGTTGGTTTTACTGGGACAGAATCCAAGAATGTATCAGATCGATCCTTTCTCTGGGCCTGGTCTTAGCTGTTAGTGAGTAATTAAATTGTCAATGCATTGCAAAAAAAATGACATTATGACACCATTTTAAGTCTTTAGATGCAGGTGAAATCAGTTATTACGTTTTCCTGAGAGCTCTGCAGGGGAGAAAGATGCATTAAATAAGACATTATTAACACTAATTGTACCTGTGTTTTTTTTTTGTTTTTGTTTTTTTTTAGTAAGGCTATCAGAAAATGTAAAACCCTGCCCTGTAACTGCCTCATTTTCTGTTTCACAGTGGTGATTAGATGTGTTGTTTGCCTGGAGCCACTGCAGCTCTCTTTTGCTAGATGGTTGTGTGATCTGTCTTTTTTAGTACTTTTATGTTTGACCTGTCTCTTTCTTGAAACATAGGAGGGTTTTTTAGACAGGAAATGCCTGTATGTGGTATGTTCTTTTAACATGTAGTTTCAAAATTTTTATTTCAGTGACATTCAAAAAAATTTTTTTATTCCAGTGACTTTTTAAAAATGAAGTTTTTAGTATCCTGTTTCCTTGTTTGAGTTTCCTGTTTCATTGACCCTCTTACCTGGATTTGGGTCTTCATTGCCTGACACTAATATTTGTCACTTTCTCTTAGATACTTTTCATTACTTTTTTTTCCCTTTAAGTTTCTTTTCTTCTTCTTTTGCCTGTCCAGAGTTCTACCATTTGCCGTGTTTATTTGTTCTGATCTATTTAATTTTGTATCCACTTTGGAATTTTAAAAAAACTTCTAATTCTTTCCTGAGTTTTTCTTTTAATTCTGTGTATTTCTGATTTCTGATTTAGTTGCTCTTTAATAACATCGTGTGTCGTTGGACTCATTTATATATTCTTTGTTAATTTGTATTTGTGGCTTTCAGTTTGTTCTGATTAGTAGTCTGTGGTTTTGACCTGTTTTCAGGGCATGTTTGTTCTTATGTGGCTTCACTGTTAGAGACATTGTTCCACATCTTATTCTCCTCTTCTGACAACTTTGTATGACATTTGACCTTGACTATTTTCTGTTGATCATTTTTATGTGACATTGGTTTTTCATTACCTTTAAAAGGAATTAATATTCAAAATAGCTTTTCTAACCACACAGACCTGTCTCTTCAGTTGTTTTCATGTGTTTAAAACATAAAGCCACTTGTTTTCTCCCACTTTTATCGGAACCTTCTCCTCCTTTATCTCCATGATTCCTGTCCTGCTCCATTTTGAATCATTTCCCAGGAGTTTCTGTTCAGTGTAGGGCCCTTTCCTGACAGGGAGATTTGGTGGTTCTTGTGGGGTCTCTCCCAGTTCGCAGCTTCTTGCACTTCCTTGCTGCTGGGGTGGGTGAAATCCCTCTCAGCTTCATGTGCCATCTTCCTCTCGGTTCACAGTAATTTCCAGTTTATATGTCTCCACTGTCTTAGTCTTCTGTTCTCAGACCCACTCAACACCTCATTCGGTGTTGCCGGCACATCTGCTGGTCATTATGCCTCACCCCTACCTAATGGCATCTAGGGATTTGTGGGTTTCTTCCATTACTGCCATGCCAAAGAATGCCAAAGAATGCTCAGACTACCACACAGTTGCACTCATCTCACATGCTAGTAAAGTAATGCTCAAAATTCTCCAAGCCAGGCTTCAGCAATACGTGAACCGTGAACTCTTGATGTTCAAGCTGGTTTTATAAAAGGCAGAGGAACCAGAGATCAAATTGCCAACATCTGCTGGATCATGGAAAAAGCAAGAGAGTTCCAGAAAAACATCTATTTCTGCTTTATTGACTATGCCAAAGCCTTTGACTGTGTGGATCACAATAAACTGTGGAAAATTCTGAAAGAGATGGGCATACCAGACCACCTCACCTGTCCCTTGAGAAACCTATATGCAGGTCAGGAAGCAACAGTTAGAACTGGACATGGAACACCAGACTGGTTCCAAATAGGAAAAGGAGTAGGTCAAAGCTGTATATTGTCACTCTGCTTATTTAACTCATGCAGAGTATATCATGAGAAACACTGAGCTGGAAGAAGCACAAGCTAGAATCAAGATTGCCAGGAGAAATATCAGTAATGTCAGATATGCAGGTGATACCACCCTTATGACAGAAAGTGAAGAGGAACCAAAAAGCCTCTTGATGAAAGTGAAAGAGGAGAGTGAAAAAGTTGGCTTAAAGCTCAACATTCAGAAAACGAAGATCATGGCATCCGGTCCCATCACTTCATGGGAAATAGATGGGGAAACAGTGGAAACTGGCTGACTTTATTTTTTTGGGCTCCAAAATCACTGCACATGGTGAATGCAGCCATGAAATTAAAAAATGCTTACTCCTTGGAAGGCAAGTTATGACCAACCTAGACACTGAAGTGAAGAAGAAGAAGTGAAGTCGCTCAGTCGTGTCCGACTCTTTGTGACCCCATGGACACCAGGCTCCTCCGTCTGTGGGATTTTCTAGGCAAGAGTGCTGAAGTGGGTTGCCATTTCCTTCTCCAGGGAATCTTCCCGACCCAGGGATCGAACCTAGCTCTCCTGCATTGTAGACAGACGCTTTACTGTCTGAGCCACCAGGGAAGTCCACCTAGACACTAGGCAGCATATTAAAAAGCAGAGACATTACTTTGCCAACAAAGGTCCATCTAATCAAGGCTGTGGTTTTTCCAGTGGTCATGTATGGATGTGAGAGTTGGACTATGAAGAAAGCTGAGCACCAAAGAATTGATGCTTTTGACCTGTGGTGTTGGAGAAGACTCTTGAGAGTCCCTTGGACTACAAGGAGATCCAACCAGTTCATTCTAAAGGAGATCAGTCCTGCGTGTTCATTGGAAGGACTGATGTTGAAGCTGAAGCTCCAATACTTTAGCCACCTCATGCGAAGAGCTGACTCATTTGAAAAGACCCTGATGCTGGGAAAGATTGAGGGCAGGAGGAGAAGGGGACGACAGAGAATGAGATGGTTGTATGGCATCACTGACTCGATGGACATGGGTTTCGGTGGACTCTGGGAGTTGGTGATGGACAGGGAGGCCTGGCGTGCTGCGGTTCATGGGGTCGCAAAGAGTCGGACACGACTGAGCTACTGAACCGAACTGAACTCCATTACTACATTTTACTGTAAATATTGTGTATGGGTTTTGGTTTCTTTAATCTAGTACTTCTTTCTGTGTTTTTTGGTAAGGAGCTTCTCTGAACTTCAAAAACCATCAGTGCTGTTACAACATTCCCATGACAAGCAATATTTAATAGAGCAAAATTGCCATTAAAACAGTTAATTTGAAGCACTCCATGATTTAACCACATTTCACCTGTGTGTGTTAGAACATTGTTTAACCTCTCAAAATTTTGTGTTTTGCTGTGCTTAGTTGCTCAGTTGTGTCTTGACTCTTTGCGACCCTGTAGATAGTAGCCTGCCAGGCTCCTTTGTCCATGGGATTCTCCAGTCAAGAATACTAGAGTGGGTTGCTATGCCCTCTTCTAGGGGATCTTCCCAACCAGGGATTGAACCCAAGTCTCCTGTATTTCAGGCAGATTCTTTACCATCTGAGCTGTAGAGAATCCCAAGAACATTGGAGTAAGTATCTATCCCTTCTCCAGGAGATCTTTCTGACCGAGGAATTGAACCAGGGTCTCCTGCATTGCAGGCAGATTCTTTACCAGCCGAGCTACCAGGGAAGCCCCTCAAGGTTTTGACCCTTAGATAAATTTCCATAGTGTCATATCGAATCAGACACATAAGAAGCTTTCAGTACACAATTCTTGGTACACAATTCCTGGGGTCTTGACCCCAGGTCAAGCAACTTTTTTTCTTATTTAATGGGAGGAGTGCTCGTTATAGTTCCATCAAGCTGATGAAATTTCTGAAACTGTGGCTTCATGTATATACTGAACTTTGTAAGTTGACTGAGATTCAACTTATACTGACTCCTTGCCGGGGTCATGATATGTGTCTGTGTCCTCAGAAGCAGAGGGAGGTGGCAGCACATTGCTGGGGTGTCTTTTACCTGCAGGTGCAGAGGGGAATAAATTAGGCACTGTCTATAACAACATGTAATCTGTGAGATTCAGTGGAGGGTTTGCATTTTAAACAATCCATTGGAGGAAATTAAAAAAAAAATCCTTTTTTTGAATTTCAATGTGCAAGATTGTGATTTTTCTGTTGATTTTCTTAATTGTTTTTGAGGTTAAACTTTCAACAATATCAGTAATAGAATTTCCTTTTCCTGGTGACTGGCTGTAGTTCTTGGATCAAAGCAGTGAGCAAAGTGGTGAGATGTTACTTAGTGGAAGTCACTCCTTAATCCTGTTAATTCCATTTTGACTAGTCTAGGTGGACTGAGAGGATAGCCAAAGGAATCACAAGCCTCTTGAAGATCAGGACGTATATCCCGGAGTGGGTGCTTACGTAGGGCAGGAACTTGTTGGGTGGCAGTGAATGACTTCCTGGGGAGTGGATCATCTGCGAACACGATTATTTTGTTTGTTGCATCACGCACAGCAGTTTGAGTCCTGCTTGGTGTGACTGGAGAGTGACTGAGAACAGCAGGTGTGGTGGAAATTCTGGCCTGGTACTCTGTAGGCTTGGGCTCGGGGATAGGCTTGATGGCTCGGAGATCTTCAGAGCACAGAGCATCTTCAGCACGTTCCTTAGGAGTGGCTCCTTTTTTCCCTTTAAAAAAAATATTACCAGTATCCAGTGACATTGCAAGTTCTAAACATGTCTTTTAAATGTCTCATTACTATTTTTGACATTGACCTTTGTTTATCAGTTTCTAAAAGCATACAACAGTGTGCAGAGAGACTTCTAGGCAGGAAGACAGAAAAAGTATGTTGTGTTTGAGAAAGTGAAGTAGAAGAGACTGGTGCGGTTATAGGGGCAGAGGTGAGAGCTGCAGGCTGGGGCTGGTTTGGCCTTGGTCCTGTGAGGGGTGGCTTATGGAGGGACAGCCTCGGGAGCTTGTAATGAGGTCTAAGTTGAAGAGCAGTGTCTAATATCATGTTCTTCTAAGAACATAAGTCCAACGGGCCTGTTCCTGCAGTGGCCTGGGCAGTGGGTGACTGAATCTTGAGCTAAAGCAGTGGTGACAAGGTTGATTCCGGGTAAACCTGCACAGATATGAAAGTGAGAGTCCCTGAGTCTTCTGATAGAAGAGGCAAGAGTCCAGATGCCGCCTGCTGGGCCTGAACACCTAGGACAGGAGCAGTGTTACTCCTAGACTTCAGACCGTGTGAATTGCAGAGTAAACTGCGATGATAAAAGGCTGTCATATGAAACTTTTCCAGTTTTGTCACAACAGCGTTTAATTTTATTGCTTAAAAGAAAAGGAATCCATTCTCTGAATTTGTTACTAGCCATCCAGTGCTGCAACATATGAATTGTGATCTGAGAATATCTAGAAATTGTGAAAAATAAGAAAACTGGTACCTCTGATTCCACATCATCATTTAACAATTTTAAGTTTTAAATATGTGTGGTTTACTTTGTTCTTAAAAACAAAGAGACAGAAAGAGATCAGCTCTCCATAAATACAATTTCATGAAAACTGAAGGAATGGACTCTGTATTAAGTATTTCCAAAGAGTTCCTGAGACCAAAACTGGTGGCCCTTCTTTTCCAGCAGCTGGAACCCCAAAGATCTTGAAACCAGTCCTGAAAAGCTTGCTTCTATGCAGGAAATCCTGGTGGCTTTTGAGAGGAAGATAGAAAACTATTCTGGAAAATTGCAAGTGGTAGCAGAGGTGAGTCACTGACATGAAGAATAACCAGGGACTACAAGGGCTCACTTTCTTTGTTTAATTATGAGATTAAAAAATATATATATATATATATGTTCAGCTAGGGAAATTTGAAATTTTTATTCTTTGTGTTCTAAATATGAATAGAAAATAATAGAGCAAGTAATGTTCCCTCTCCCACACAGAACCAAACACGTTGAAATCCTAAGCAAAAACAAGTAATTTGAAATTTCACTGTTAACCATCTGTAAAAGCAACAGTCATGAAAGTATTGATCCTGGGAAAACATGTGGTAAATAAATGCTGTATTTATGTTCTGATTGTACTTTGAGTGTCAGATGTTCTTGGGTCGGGTTTTTAAACCGTGTTAATTGTACTCGGTCTGAACGCCTGTGATGGCCTGTTCTCTTGGTGGAGGTGGAACGCCCCGGTGAGGGCGAGCGCCTTGCCCTGCGGGTGCCCTGGCTGAGCGCCCTCCGGATAGGACCTTATCTAGGGGCAGTGCAGGACTGCTGCGGCCCTCATGGTTTGCTGTGTTGGGGAGCGGCGAGCAGATGGGCCCGAAGGTCTGAGGCACACACGTGTGAGTGAGCGTTCCCTCCTCACTGCTCCCTCCGTCGTCTGCTTTCCGTCTGTCAATTCAGTTCAGCTCAGTCGCTCCGCCGTGTCCGACTCTGCGACCCAATGGACTGCCGAACGCCGGGCTGTTTCCCTCTATAGGAAGAACCTTATTTTTCAGTTTCTTGTATATTCTTCCTGAAATATTTTATATCTTTTTTTTTTAACCTTTTTACTTCCGGATTTAACATAGATATGTAGCATCCTTCCATTACACAGTAATGTTTAAGATTCTGTTGATTATTTTAATGTTTTGCATTTGTGCCATTGGGAATTTGGAAGATCTAATTGCCACGTTGTAAACTAATCATTTGCAACAAAGCTGTTAGTAATTTCAGTCCTTTATTTTGTTGCTGTTATTCTTTTTTCCACTTACTCCATTTTAAAAAAATAGCCAGTAAACCCCAAAGGGCAAGTCAGTACGCACTTAAAACTTACGCAGACTGCACAGAAAGCTTCCTGAGTGGACTTCGACTATAAATGGTTGTTGCCTGGGTCCTTCTCAGTATCTGAGGGAGAAAATGCAGGGAACATTCCAGGGGCAGATAAGGAAAAGGGAGCACGCACAGGATGAAGGAGAGGGGAGGCCGACAAGCTGTAGCTCTTAAACACAGACCCTGGTCCTGGACTGGACAGGGCGGGTCTTCCCCACCCCGGAATCAAACCTGGGTCTGCTGCGTTGCAAGCATATTCTTGACCAGCTGAGCTATCAGGGAAGCCCCTAGCTTTAGGGCTTGGACAAATAGGAGCCATGTCCTGGAGTAGTCACATCCCTTAGTTGAATTCCACAAAGAGCTCTGCTTTCCAGGATTTTGAAAGACTGAAGGAAAGAAAAAATTTGACAAGTTTTATTCTCAGGAGAATGTGTCATTGAGTTGGAACTTTAGGTGGCCTGTTATTTGTCTTGCCTTTTATGTTTATTTCCTGATATTGACCATGACAATGTAAAGTTGGGCACACTTTGTTCCTGTTGCCTTTTATCTTAGCATTTATTTCACAGCCCCATTTTCAGTAAAAGTGTTTTTGTGTGCTACTTCATTACCGTATTTTTCCACTGGAGATGCTCCATTGATGTAAAAGGCACTGAAGTGCCTTTTTAAGAAGAACATATACAGTAGTGTTACACAAAAATAAAAATTTCCTACTACGTTGGTGTGCTTACTTATTGATACTGTCTTTTAAGAAATCTATTCCCACTTTTTTTGTTGTTTTTTGTGTATGTTTACTAAATTACACAAATCCAAGAAAATGCCAATTAAAACTTGACAACCTAAGTTTTCTTTAGTCTCTGTAAAATGTTGAAAATATCTTTTAGAATATAAGTTTTATTGTTTTTTATACTGCAGAAACTAAGGCTGGGTGATATAATATGGTCCACTTAGAAAGTTTCAGGAGTAGAAATACATCATCTTCGTTAGATTATCTTGATGGTATGTTAGCCTATAGATAGGATGCTTTTCGGCATTTTGATTCAAATAGTATTTTAAAAAATTGAATCTCAAATGATATGTGAGCCTTTGGTCAGATGTTCTAGTATGTATTGGATTGTGTGGATAAGCTAAAATCACACAGATTATAGATTGATGAAAAATACTTTTAATAGTGGGTTTTGCTATTCTTAAGTGAGTTTTGTTATATCATTTCCAGGTGAAGCCTTCCTCTGCAATTATAATGGTAGTAATTATGATCATTTTGGATGAAGGTGGTTTATCGAAAAGTACAGTATAAAGTTTGTCTTTCTAGGACCATGTGCTATGTAAAAGGAGGACAGATTGAGTCTAACTGGCATAGTAAATAACATTAATCTTCAAATATGCCCCTGCCTCAATGGTGTTTATCGTAACTACAGAGCATCCATTTCACTTACCCTTCAGGACAATATGTCTTCTTACAGTAAAAATGAATGTTGACTTTGTATTTCATATAGTCTTACAACGATTTCTTTGTCAAGAGTATCAATACATTTCTGGTTACTGGATGCTTGACTTGTTTTTTTAAAATCTGATTTTGAGATGAGCTGTCGTTTGCTCTTTAAATATCTATTTTAAAATGTTTTTAAAACTCTGTAACTGATTCCTTGAATTACGCAGTAGGAAACCTCTTTGGGCTTGTTCTTCATCTGTAAAATGAAAACTGAGCCTCTAAAGCAGAGAGTCTGGTATTCTTCAGCCTTGCCTGATGTAGTTCCCTGTTCCACTGGCTGCAGCCTGGGGTGTCTGCACGGCTGATGGCTGATGTGGGTTCTGTCAGAAGTTAAATGCTCCTGGAAAGACTTAGACCTGTCACTTAACATTTTGCAGTTTCAGTTTCCTTTCCTGCCAAATTAGGGGAATAATATCTAGATCAGGATTTTTAAAAATTTTGAATGGCATATATATAAGCAATTTATATATTGTAATATGTATTCAATTTATATATTACATAGTATGTATAATTTATAATAATACATATATATGTTAATAAGGTATTGAAGCTAATGCTTGTTACTGTAGCTGTTACGCTGTTTCATTATTTTCTTCTGATTACCAGAGTTTATTCTTTAAGGCCAGTGGAATAAATTTTTATGTGTACAGTAAGGCCCTAACCCATAGTGTCTTGAAACTTTGAGGACAGCTAGTTTGTACTGCCTTCTCATCACCTCCCCAGATTGCCTCCTGTCTTTAACCATCTCCAGTGACTAAACCAGTTTCATCTCCACTAATCCTTTCATTGCAGACTTTACTCCCACCCTACTCTGTTCTACTTTTCAGAAACTTAGAAATTATCTGAGCTTGCTAGTGCCTTCCTTCGTCTTTCACAGTGATCTCTCTATATCTGTGATGTTATTGAATCCTTATTTCCCCCAAGCCCAGCTAATACACACACACATGGCATGCCCGCACGCATGGACACCAGCATCAAGTCACTTTTCAGCAGTGGTCTCCTCTAGAAATGGCTCTTTATATTCATATCACTCTCCCTTTCAGATTTTTATAACTCTTTTTTTCCTTCCTGTCTAATTGTGATGGATAGCATCCCTAGAACAAAATTAAATAATTTGGTATAACATACACTCATGCTGTGTGCTGTGTGCTTAGTTGCTCAGTTGTGTCCGACTCTTTGCGGCCACATGGATTGTAGCCTGCCAGACTCCTCTGTCCACGGGATTCTCCAGGCAGGAATACTGGAGTGGGTTGCCATGCCCTCCTCCAGGGGATCTTACCAACCCAGGGATTAAACCCAGGTCTCCCTCAGTGCTGGAGAACTGTTTACCATCTGAGCCACCAGAGAAGCCCAAGAGTACTGGAGTGGATATCCTATCCCTTCTCCAGCGAATCTTACTGACCCAGGAGTTGAACCCAGAAGGTGGGTTCTTTGCCAGCTGAGGTACCCGGGAAGCCCAATGTAAACTTATGTCTTGTGCTCCATCACTTTGGTTGTGTCCGACTCTTTGTGACCCCATGGACTATAACCTGCCAGGCTCTTCTGTCCATAGGATTCTCCAGACAGGAATACTAGAGTGGGCTGCCATGCCCTTCTCCAGGGCGTCTTCCTGACCTAGGGATGGAACCTGCCTCTTTTGTGTCTCCTGCATTGGCAGGCGGGTTCTTTACCACTAGCACCACCTGGGAAGTCCCACACTTATACCTATTCCTAATTATTTTTTTATTTTACCAAAATAAAATGTCAATGACTTATATTAGATAAAGAGAATATTTATAATGTTTGTGTAAAATGTATAGAGTCATATTTATTGAAGGTAAGATTATATCACTGGTTGTAAGAAGCACCTACGTTTTATAGACTAATTAGGAAAAATAGGTTAACAAGACTAGGTCAATTGTAAGATACATTTTTACTCCATGAGTACTATAATATGAAGAAAAATGTAATTTTGGATCAATGAGATATGACATGTATAGCAGATACTGTTTTTAGTCTTACTAAATCTTGTGTTAAAATTTTTATGTACTCTTGTTCCCATGTTAAAAACTTTGTTTTCTTATTTTTGTGGTTTCTGTGAGCTGTGTCTTTTTGTTTCATTGCAGATATTATGCAACCTTTTCTTGGTCTACTTCTTTCCAAATGTTTTACATCGCCATATGTAAAATAGGTCGCCAGTGGGAATTTGCTGTATGACTGCAGGGAGCTCAAGCTGGTGCTCTGTTATAACCTAGGGGAGTGGGATGGGGTGGGAGGAGGGAGGGAGGTTCAGAAGGGAGGGGACATATGTATACCTATGGCTGATTCATGTTGATGTATGGCAGAAACCGTCACAATATTGCAAAGTAATTATCCTCCAATTAAAAATAAATACATTTAAAAAGTACATTGCAAAATAAAGAAAATAATCATTTCAACCAGTTTAATTATCATATGTCTCCTTAGCAGTGGTTCTTGCTCTTGGGATTGATAAGATTTTTTAGGGAAGAGTCCTATGAGCTCATGAACTTGTATGTGAAATTTAGCCATTAGGCAGTTTTTTTTGGTAGGGAGAGGAGAATCCAAAGCTTTTAGCAGAATCTTCGAGAAGCTAATAACCCTTAAAGAAGTTACTAATCTTAAAAGAAGTGAATCCACTTCTGTAGAGTTCCAGGACACCAGCATTTCTCTTGCTGCTCTCCATGTGGTCTGGAATGTAAATTATGAAAACTTTAGAGTATTTTGAAGCTCAAGACAAAGAAAATTTGACGTTGAATTTTTGGCCTTAGAAATGGCAGCGTTGTTCAAGTGATAACATTTAAAACATCAATCATACCATAAACTGCCAGGGAACCCGCTTAAAGGAAGTATAAGTATAAAAAAGGTGGTATTGTAGTCATGGAAAAAGGCGTTAGAGAACTGTGGATCTACATAGATTAAAGAAATATGAAAGGACAAAACTGTGCTTCTGTTTTGAACTTGAGTAATTTCATGGTTATGATTTAAATTATTTTTCTAAAGAAAAGAATATATGTCGGAAATGATAAATATCTGGTGTTTGTATATATGTGTATGTGTATAGGAATTACTTTTTAATGTTGATATGAGTAATGAAAATATTTGATTTTTTTATTACAGTGCATGCAAGATATGGGAAATACTAAAGCAAGACTACTATATGAAGCCAATCTTCCAGAGAACTTTCGAAGACCACAGACAGATCAGTATCCTTTAACATTTCTTTATTTTGGGTTTTAAAAGAATCAGCTCATTTTTTTTTTTCGTTTTTATAGTTTATATTTTAACTTTGTATTTAGGAACATGTGAATTTTATCATACTGTTGTTCATAAAAAATAGAGATTGATTTGCCCTGACCTGTGCTTTATACGTGGTAAGCTTTTAACGCTGTTGCTGCTGTGCTGTGCTCAGTCATGTCCGACACTTTGTGACCCCATGGACTGTAGCCCGCCAGGCTCCTCTGTCCGTGGGAGTCTCCAGGCAAGAGTACTGGAGTGGGTTGCCATGCTCTCCTCCAGGGGATCTTCCTGACTCAGGGGTTGAACCTGTGTCTCTGATGTCTCCTACATTACCAGGTGGGTTCTTTACCACCTCGCCACCTGGTTTTTAATAGGAATCTAGTAATATGATTTACATAGTATTTTTATATAATTAAGTATAAAATATTATATCCAATTCTTGGTTGATCTCCAACTCTTGATTGGAACATATAGGTTATCACTGCTAAGCTGCTAAGTCACTTCAGTCGTGACCGACTCTGTGCGACCCCAGAGACGGCAGCCCACCAGGCTCCCCCGTCCCTGGGATTCTCCAGGCAAGAACACTGGAGTGGGTTGCCATTTCCTTCTCCAATGCATGAAAATAAAAATTGAAAGTGAAGTTGCTCAGTCATGTCCGACTCTTCGAGACCCCATGGACCGCAGCCTACCAGGCTCTTCCATCCATGGGATTTTCCAGGCAAGAGTACTGGAGTGGGGTGCCATTACCTTCTCTAGAAATAGGTTATCACTTTAGACTGGTATTAGAGATTTGATTCATGAACATCTGGAGTATTTTTGTTGAAGTAAATCATTTCCAGAGGGGTTTCCTGAGATCACCTTCATGTGAAGGAGTGGACGAGACGAGTCTCATACTGAATAGAAGTGGGTGGTGACAAGGGTGTGGGTTCGGGTCCCTGACGACCTTCTCTGGGTCACAGGCTGCATGCACAGCTCTGTCTGCATCGACATCTTCCCTCACAGACGAGGGGGTATTTCCTCACGGCATTTTAGTCAGAGTATTTTCACATGCTAAAGAGAAATCATTTGCTTTTATAGGATTTCTCAGACTCATATTGAAGTCTGAGAAAGAGATCATCAGAGTAAGACTATCTAATAAGACTATCCGCCTGAGATGCAGAAGACCTGGGTTTGATCCCTGGGTTGGGAAGATCCCCTGGAGAAGGGAATGGCTACCCACTCCAGTATCCTTGCCTGGAGAGTTCCGTGAACAGAGGAGCCTGGCAGGCTACAGTCCATGAGATCTCAGAGTTGGACACAACTGAGCCCACACATACACACACGTAATTTTATCCTAAGATGATTTTTGTGATTTTGGCAATATAATGTAGTTTCTTAAAGACAGCTGTGTGCTCCCCATGTGTGTACTAGAACAGTTTGTGTGATTGTACAATGAAAAAAGTTCTTTTCTCACAGGGATACAGGCCATTATATATCTATATATATGTATATATTTTTTCATATTTGTGTAGAAACCTGTTGAGGTATATTCCAGAAGTTAGTGTTTGGCCTTTTCTGTTTCTGCTTCTCCCAGCTCCTTCCCACACATTTAGCAGTCTGATATCCCAGGCTATTTTTGTTATAACAAGATCCTAGGGTAAGAGTGGGTGGTGTATTTCAGGCATAAAAATTGTGTGAGCAGAAGTATGAAGGTGTGAGGACACATGACATTTTAAAGTTTTGATGTGATAACATCTAAGTTTTGTTGGGCAAGTGGCAAAAGCAGCTCATAATTATTCCAGATTGTGAAAGGTTTTCAATGACATCTAGAACCGCCTGTAGATGGAATATAGAGCAGTGCCCCATTTAATTGACCCAAAGGCTTGTAATGACCCAAAGGCATTTAATTGACCGGGGCTTGTAATGCTGTGAGGCAGGGGAAACATTAGAAACGTCACCTTCCATCATGTGGAAGAGGGGTTGTGGAGTCAGAGAGGTCATACAGAATCCTAGTGTGTCCCTGAGATGAGCAGTGATGAAGGTACCACTTATGTAGTGGGACTCAGAGTGGGCAGGAGGGAGCTGGGGAGACTGGAAAGGAACTGGGGAGGCAGGGACGTTTGGAATGGGTTAACACTGGCTTGCCTTCTGTGGAAGACACTGAGATGACCCCACATTTTCTAGCTTGGCTAAGGTTCTGTGAGTGAGGAGACTTACTCATCGGGGGAAGGAATTCAGTATCAGATGAAGGTTCAAAGGTTACAGGTGGAAGGCGGTGAGACACTGCTTGGGCAGGATGAGGTGTCTGTGGGACATGCGTGGAGATGCCCGTCTGGAAGCTGAGACGGGAGTCTGGACCCTGGAAGAGCAGAGGGTGCAGTGTAGATTGGAGAGCCCCTTGGTTTGTAGGTGATGGACGAATGCTTGGGTAAGCTATGTTACCTAGGGCAGTGCCTCTGCTCTTTTTTGAGGATTTTATTCAGAATCCCGGAAATGCTTTTTCCTTTTCCTCTGGAAGTGAGGGCATGGGACTGAACCCTGAGGAAGAGTGTGTGGTGGAAGGAGAATCCCACAGAGCAGACAGTCTGTGTTCCATGTGGTGGTTACCACTGCTTGTTAGTCGTATTAATTTATTCCTTTTTCTGCTGTTCACCCCCGAGTCTAAGTTGACATATAAAATCCCTCAAATTGAAGAAACTCCCTTTTCTGGATGGAAGTTTTAGAGTGTGTGTGTGTGTGTGTGTGTGTGTGTGTTGGGCAGTGGGGAAGGGGAGATTGGCTTGGTTTAAATTTGGTTTTTTGGACTTCTCTTGAATTCCAGGTGATAATTACTTGACAGTCTTGAAATTTGGAGTAGTACCCTTTATGTGGTATTTGGTGGATGAATGTAGCGTCAAGGTATCTCACTGATCACCATAATTGATAAAGGCCTGAAGGTGTGCAGGCAAGGACGGGACTCTGGCATCCGCTTACACTGCCCCCTTCTGGGCACCATGTGGTACATGTTGGTAGGGATACTGTTTCTGAAGTAATTACCATCCATTTTATGGTGAGCCTAATAGAAGGAAAGAATCAATGGGATGGTGCTTCCCCAGTGGCTCAGTCAGTAAAGAGTCTGCCTGCAGTGCAGGAGACCTCCTGCAGTGCAGGAGACCTGCGCTAGATCCCTGGATTGAGAAGCTCCCCTGGAGAAGGGCGTGGCAACCCTCTCCAGTTTTCTTGCCTGAAGAATCCCACAGACAGGAGCCTGGCGGGCTACAGTCCCCAGTCTCAAGAGTTGGACATGACTTAGTAGCTACACTACCACCACAGTGAGACGGTGAATTTTTTTTTCTGGTATTTTTTGTTGATATGCCCTTAGATATTTGATCCTTACCTAAACATTTCAGGAGAGAGTTTTATCATGGATTGATCAGTATCTGACACTAGGAAGCCCTTGACCTTCAGCACAGTGAAGGTCCAGTTTTGGAAACAACAACTGCAGTAGCTTTCCTGCTCAGTGAGGGTTTGCTGTGGGCCAAGCCCTGAGTTTGGCACTTTATAGACGGTAGCTTTTTTAATTTTGGAAACAACTCAGAACATATTTTTATTCTTGATAAGTGAGCGGGTGGGATGCTCAAAGAGCTGTTTATAAAACCTTGCAAAGCCTCTAGACTTTCCCTCCTGTGTAAGGACACTTGAATATTACTTAATGATGCTGGTCTGAGTAAAACCACTGTTGTCACATTTGAGTTGGCTTTTAAAAATAGGCTTGTAGTTTGGGATTCTTTGCAACTAAGATCATAAGGTCTAGGTGAAGATTGCAACTTTTGAGTACCTGGTATGATTCAGGTCAGGCTCTTGGATTGTTTTTCTTTGCTATTGTTAGTTCAAGCACGTGTATTTGATTTTTCAAGCTAAATATTACTTGTAAAATGTTTGGAGATTATGGTCATATTCATATGAGGTGATTACCTCTTGCTGTTTCAGTTCAGTTCAGTCGCTTTGCAACCCCATGGAAGGCAAGACACCAGGCGTCCCTGTCCATCACGAACTCCCAGAGTCTACTCAAACTCATGTCCATTGAGTCGGTGATGCCATCCAACCACCTCATCCTCTTGTCATCTCCTTCTCCTCCCACCTTCAATCTTTCCCAGCATCAGGGTCTTTTCCAGTGAGTCAGTTCTTCACATCAGGTGGCCAAAGTATTGGAGCTCCAGCATCAGTCCTTCCAATGAATATTCAGGGTTGATTTCCTTTAGGATGGACTGGTTTGATCTCCTTTCAGTCCAAGGGACTCTCAAGAGTCTTCTCCAACACCACAGTTGAGAAACATCAATTCTTTGGCACTCAGCTTTCTTTAAGGCCCAACTCTCACATCCAGACATGACTACTGGAAAAACCATAGCCTTGACTAGATGGACCTTTGTTGTTGGCAAAATCTTGCTGTTTACAAAAAGATGAGCTAAGGTTGTCAGAAGCTTAAAGAGGGATTTTGTATAGACAAGCTTGAGATAGATGATTCCAAACGATGACACCATAAGATGGCATCTCTTGGATCATGAGACCAGCTTTTGTATCTAATGTGATACTGTAGTCTTGAAAAAAATTTTTTTTTTCTGCACTTACTACAACTACATTGCTTTTATCCCTTCTTTTAATTATGAAACACTGTGATTTGGAGCTTGTAATATGGAAACTAGTTAAAGAAAACAAGTCCCCTTTTCTCTATTTCGTGGATCATTCTAAAGCTCATTGCTGTTTGAAAAGCCTAACATCTTTGCAATTTTACTGATTTAAATTTAGTTGTCTCAAGGAATTAATCTCAAAAATATACAAGCAGACCATGCAGCTCAATACCAGAAAAATAAATGACCCAATCAAAAAATGGGCCAAAGAACTAAACAGACATTTCTCCAAAGAAGACATACAGATGGCTAACAGACACATGAAAAGATGCTCAACATCGCTTATTATCAGAGAAATGCAAATCAGAACCACAATGAGGTACCATCTCATGCTGGTCAGAATGGCTGCTATCAAAAATTCTACAAACAATAAATGCTGGAGAGGGTGTGGAGAAAAGGGAACCCTCTTAAACTGTTGGTGGGAATGCAAACTAGTACAGCCACTATGAAGAACAGTATGGAGATTCCTTAAAAAAACTAGAAATAGAACTGCCATACAACCCAGAAATCCCACTGCTGGGCATACACACCAAGGAAACCAGAGTTGAAAGAGAAACATGTACCCGAATGTTCATTGTAGCACTGTTTATAATAGCCAGGACATGGAAGCAACCATGTCCATCAGCAGATGAATGGATTAGAAAGCTGTGGTACATATACACAATGGAGTATTACTCAGCCATTAAAAAGAATGCATTTGAGTCAGTTCTAGTGAGGTGGTTGAAACTGGAGCCTATTATACAAAGTGAGGTGAGTTAGAAAGAAAAACACCAATACAGTATATTAACACATGTATATGGAATTTAGAAAGATAGTAACAATGACCCTATACACGAGACAGCAAAAGAGACACAGATATAAAGAACAGACTTTTGGACTCTGTGGGAGAAGGCGAGGGTGGGATGATTTGAGAGAATAGCATTGAAACATGTATATTATCATATGTGAAACAGATCGCCAGAGCAGGTTTGATGCAAGAAACCAGTGCACTGGGACGACCTGGAGGGATGGGATGGGGGTGGGGAGAGGGGTTTGGGATGGGAGACACGTGTACACCCGTGGCTGATTCATGTCAGTGGATGGCAAAAAACCACCACAATAGTGTAATTAGTCTCCAATTAATTGAAATTTGCTGGGCTCCTGCCCTGGCTTGGATCCAGGGTATCCGAAGTGTGACAGCGATGTAGAGAGAGAAAAGGAAAGAATGTTGTAGATAAGAAAATAGAGGAGAGAAAGAGGCTGATATTCCTTGGTTTACATAGAAAGCCAATAAAACTCCAAGACAAGGAGTTTGCCCTGTTCACGGAAGCCGCAGGTGCCCTCCCGGTTTCCCGAGAGAGTGAAGACGCAGAATGTCTTCCCGTTCAGGTCTTAGAAACCCAGGCAGGTAAGTGAACGCAGGGAGCCTCCATGCCCCAAGGGATCAGCCTGAAAAAGAAAGTAAGAGAGAGAAAAAAAGACAAGGGGTGACCAAGCTTCTTTGAGCGAGGCCCATTTTTTTTTTAAATTTTCTAAAAGGACTTTTATACCTCAACTTATACATAGAGGGAAATGAAAGATGCAAGGTCATACAGAGTCAGCCAAAACACTTCAGCAGTTTTGCCCTTATCGAAACCAGGATTTTTTCTGCAAACCTTTCCCACAAATGATGTTGTGTCCATTATCTTCTGGCCTTGGAGGCCTGTGAACACTTTATGATCCTCTTTTGATAAAGGCTGCTCAACCAGAAAACTTATTTTCCCTCAAAATGTTTTTTCTTTATATTTTTAATCTATGTCAGCCTCAGAAAATGCCAAACAGAGTTGCATTTCACAGAGTAAAGGTGCAGTGAGTTACAAGAAAGAACCAGTTAGCTCAAAAGTCTGATATGGTTAAATTCAAGGTTACTGTTTTTCTTACATTCCGACTATGTTAACTAATGCACTCCCAGGTGCACAGTGGATAAGAGATATGGGACCTTAGCAACAAGCATGGGCCCAATAATGAAATCCTACACCAGCACTACTCTAATAACTTTTAACTCTTTGAAAGGCTCTATGTTTTAGGCTTCCCGTGCCTCTCACAGTTGGGAGGCTGTGAACAATCACATGCGTAGCTGCAAGAGTCTAGATAAACCTGCCAAGCAAGCTTGAATGCTAACAGAGGGCGTTTGATTTGAAATATTCCTCTCATGTCCAGACTTATTAGCTAGAGCCCTAAGTTGATTTTCTCCAGAGAAAGGTGGTTGGGGATAGCCCCCTGTTAATGTCAGAGGAGTTGGTGAAAGTCATGAAATAGTAAAACAGACAGATTCTGATTTTGGGATAGATGCTCGAGCAGGTCTAGGGAGCCCCTTGAGGCCTGAAGCCTTGCTTAACAGTTCTCTTCCACATGACCTTGTCATGGGTGGGATCTCCCGTGCTGGCTCCTGGCAGAAATTAATTAAAAAAATAAAATTTAGAATTAAGAAAAATATAGTTGTCTCATCCCTAGAGGCAAGTAGAACCAAACTGAGTAAAACTGACATAGTAGGGGACCTCACTGTGTTCATAACAAGATTTATCACTGTAAGCTTTACAATTTACAAAAGTTAGGCAGGAGCTGCTGTGAAAGTATAATTTCTCATGTGGCATGTGGTTAGTTCTAGGTGGCGTGTGCAGGTGCATGACAAGCGATAAAATTTTACATTAAGCTTTTTGTTATTAGGATATTTTGTCTTACCTAAAAACTTTAATTACCTCAGTTCCATGAGATCCAGTTTGCACCAGAGCTAATCAGCAGTGTGTCTCCTTGGAGCTTTTGGAAATTTTGCTGCTGTCAGTGGTGTGTGTCTGAAACTGGATGATTTTGTTCTTGGGAATAGATATTAATTTAATTGTCTTTTAAATAGCATCTTTAAAGAAAGGAAGAAATCTTAAGATACAAATAAATACATGTGAAAAGATAAAGCACATAGTGATGTGACCATTTTTCTGGACTTGACTGGTGCTGTCTGTCAGTGTTGAGGATTTTGACAGTGAAGTCTGCTATGCTAAATAGTTTGTGACTGTGGCAAGGAGGATCTTCTGGGGCGTTTTGTTGTTTGTTTACTGAATCCCAGATCAGCCCCCTAGACTTACATTGTCGATAATAATATTGCTTACCTTGACCTACTGAAAGTACTAGTGTTTGGTTTCTTTTTGTGGGCGAAAGAGGTGTTGTCCTCTTGGTCTCTGTCAGGTTAAGTAAGTCCTTTTGTCTCAGATGGCACCTGGAGGCTGGAAAATGAAGATCACTACTCCCCAGTCTCCAGATTTACTGGTTCTTTAGTTGCTACTTCTCATTCGCTCGTCTCTTTAAAGCTGATGATAGGCAAGCCCTCCTAGTATTGATGACGCGACAGTTGTCTGTTTCCTCCTCGCCCTGGGCCTTGTGTTTAAAGACCTGTCAGAGCACGGTGACGGATAATAAGAGCTGCGCGTCGGACAGCAGTCACTCTGTGCCATGCCCTGTCCTGAGGTCTTCCCACACCTGAGCATGTTTAATTCTTACTGTGATCTTGGGAGGTGAGTCTTGGTATCATCTCTATTTTAAAGATGAGGAAGCTGAGACAAGTTACACAAGAATACAGGCTAACTTCACTTATTGCATGCTTACTGTTTGTTAGGTACTCTGCTGGGTGCTTTATATATATTATCCTCAATACTGTCAACAACTTTGTGAGATGGAAAATTCTTGCCTTTTTCACTTAGCTCGGTATGAAGAGATCAAGCTTCAAGGTCACAATAACTGCCAGTTAAGTAGCAAGTACTGCTGGTACAAGAAATGAGGAAGTATGTTGGAGACCATCCTCTTTGAGAGTTAGTACTATAGTCTGCATATAATGCAAAATTATTCTCAGATTTCTCTTGAAAATCCCTCACCTTTGCTACAGTGCCAGTTTGCAGACCCGGAGACCTTGTGTAAATCCAGTTAAGGTGTCCTTGGCCCACTAGCATTGGAAAAGAGTTTGAGAATCCGTGACTGCAGGCCCAGGAGCCAATTCCTAACTCTGTAAATAAAGTTTTATTAGAACAGGGCCTTACCTATTCATTTATCAGTTTTCTGTGGCTACACTGGAACTAAAAATGCAGAAGTGAGTAATCGCAGCATAGAACAGCTGTCCCACGAAACCTAAAATATGTGCTATTTGGCCCTTTAAGAAAAAGTTTGCTGACACCTGGAATAAATCACTACTACTTTAGGTGAATGAACAGTTAAGGGTTGGGTTGCTTTTGAGACCTTGTACAAAAATACACGAGAGCCACGTGATACATTCTTGGTCTAAGAGGCATGCAGGACCTGAGAGCCCCTGAGGATGTGGCGTGTTCCCTAAACCGCAGTGCTTACTCAGGTGACTCCCGTGGAGTTTCGAAAGTTCACTTGGTGGCGTGCTTTGTTTGCTTTTTATGAAATAGTGTTTTCTGTTTAATTGTGAGGACTAGCCTAGTGCTTTGTCCTGCCTTAATGATTTAATTTTTATTTTTTTATGTCCTTGACAAACAGATCAAAACTACATCTGATGTTGTTTTTTAAAATCGCTTACTGCTTAGAAAATTTCAGAGAGGTTTTTTTTAATCATAACAGAAGTGAAACTCAGCTATATTTGAATTACTTACTTAAAATACACTAAGTATAAATTAAGATTTCATGTATATCTGTTATTTCTGAAAATTCATATATTTCATCAGATATTAGTATTGTTTTTTACTCTAAAAGATTATATACTTAAAAGTTTGACTGTTTCAAATTCAACATTTCTAAAACTATTATAGTTTTCAATTAATTTTAGTTTTACAATGGTGGTTAAATTATTTTCGATACTGTTCTTAATGAATTTTCTCTCTAATATTAGGTTTTCTTTGGTCATAAACAGTGATCTTTCCTTTGTCATAAACATTTCATAAATGAGAGTATTATAATCTTTTCAAGCTTTAATATGTAGTATATTTTAAATAATATCCAAAATAGACTGCTATTTCTGTCATTAAGGAGGAAAAACATCAGTGTTACTCTCCTCCCTTTAAACATAAAAATTATACTTTAAGAATTCAGATTTTAGTTGAGAAAAGCTGTAGACATACTATGTAATATTTATATCTGGAAGTAACTATAATTGCTGTTTTAAAAATATTACAGAATTTTTAAAAACAATAAACATATTTCACCTGGCTTCCCAGGTGGCATGAGTGGTAAAGAACCCACTTGTCAGTGTAGGAGGCATAAGAGATGACACAGCTTCCATCTCTGGGTCGGGAAGATTCCTTGGAGGCAGGTATGACAACCCACTCCACTACTCTTGCCTGGAGAGCCCCATGGACAGAAGAGCCTGGTGCGCTACAGTCCATGGGGTCGCAAAAGGTTGGACATGACTGAGCGACTAAGCCTTAAGAACGTTAACTTGCCTGTTTTGCAGCCTGGCGGGCTACGGTCCATGGGGTCGCAAAGAGTCGGAAACAACTGAAGTGACTTAGCATGCACTCTGCCCAAACGTATTTCATTTCATCCACTGTGAAAATGACATCAATCTAAGTAAATTCTTCTTCTCTCTCCTGTTGTGGCAGTAAATAGTTGTTTCGACAGTAAAAGTTGGTCATATATCCACATTCATCCAAACGGCTGGCTTTTTGGATTGTTTTCATTGTATCCTCTTAGAAAAACAGAAAAATGTAATATTGAACATGGATTTAAAATCATGTGCGAACTTAGCATTTAGTTTATTTACGTGTGAAATAGTTGGAATAAAGCAGCGTTGTTATGTTTTATGAAAATCTTGGGGTGTTATGGTAATTTTTTGGTATTGACAGCCAAAATGTTCACATATCTAACTAATGAGCCTTCTGACAGCTCTGGGGCCTTTGACTTGAAAGGGTTTTCAAGGCTACCTTGAAAATAAAAGTGTCCTCCACCTTTGACCTTCTCTAGATAAAATGGCATTTATTATCATTAGCAGGAATTAAATGACTAATTCACAAATGAATTTGTGGTGACCAGTAGCATCTGAAAAGGTGGATGCTAGACGTGCCTGGTTTCCAGTCATCACAATACTCCCTCCCTTTTACTGTAGAATACCAGAGAACTCCTTAAACTCTTCGTGCCTAGCTTTAGTTACAAATGTAAAAGAGCTCTTTATAGGTTAAGAGGAGAAAAAGAGGTAATGTGAAGTGCCTCTCATATACACAATGTATAGAGAGCTGTCTTTAAGAATGGCTTTCAGTTATTCAGCTTGCTTGATAAATTGAGCATTTAATTTTCCTGTCTTACTTGCCTTCCCTGGCCCCTTTGAAAGCTGTCTCTCAATGCCCACTGTATAGTGGTCTGTCAATTCTTGCTACTACCTGTGGCCTCAGCTGTCAGGTTAAAGAGCTCTTATTAACTTCCAATAAGGAACAATTAACTGAAAATGTACTGTTTTACTGCTTCAGGTTGCTTTTCTTTTAATAGAAGGCTGTGTTAACCTGGGGATCCACTGAGAGACTGTATTTCAGTGTAATTCGTTTCCTTTGTAGTTCTGTGTATTTTATTTTATGCATTTAAAAGCACTGTCTCAGGAAGGAGTCCACAGGCTTTATTTGACTATCAAAGGGGGTTCATGGTACTAAAAAATAAAAAAGTTCAGAATCCTTGATGGAAGAAGTCCCATTTTAGTGGAATATGGTAAAACAGTGGTCGGTTGACTGGTTAAGAGAAGTCATCTGTATCAGCTGATCCAAAGCTCTTGAATCCCACTAGAAGTGATTCACCCATCAACAGATAAGGCTGGTCCAGTCAACTTCAGAAAATTAAATAGTACTGACATTGGTTTTAGCTTCTTGACTTTTCCATTTCTAGAAAGCTTTGCAGGAAAAAATTGGTCGCCCTTCTTCTAATATACAGTGGATCCTCACTGATCCAGTCAGAGGCAGCCATGTGTGGCGGGAAAGGACATAAGTACTGAAGTCACAGTTGTCTTCTCTTTCCGAGTTGCTGATTCTTCCTCTGTGGTGTGGAAATTATAATATGCACACGACTGCATGGAGGAAAGAGTAAAGGAGAACTGTGGATGCCGCACCAGTATGGCATCTGGTATGCTGTGGCTACCACATGAGCGTTAGTGTCTTCATTTAAACTGAGAATCCAAAATGAGCCTTAATTTAGTGTTGTTGGGGGGGTGGGGTGGATAAAAGGCTGTGGATTGTGGTGGAACTGAGAAATACGATGCCTTTTCTGTTTAGAATTCGGCTGAGTGGTTTTGTTGAATGGGGAAGATTTCCTGAACGAGATAGATTCTTTGGCAGAAAGAAAAGTAGGTTACAGAATTTAGTTGCGGAAATAGTGTGTGAGGAAAGTACAGACTGGGGAGTAGGAGTATTAAATTCCCTTTGTGAAGTGAATAAAGGGGAGTGTACATGTCACTGAACTCATGCTTTTCCTTAAGTTATCTGTTTTCAGAGCAGTGGAATTTTTCATCAGAGATAAATACGAAAAGAAGAAATACTACGATAAAAATGCTATATCTATTACAAATGTAAGTAAAATCTTCATCTCTATCACCAGTTGATGTTTGGTGAATATTTTGAAATTTTAACATGTGATATGGCTTGATTTATTTATTGTAAAAGTTTAAAAATTTGAATATTGGGAGTTTTGGTCACATAGTGAGCTTTCACAAAGCAGAACTCTTGATTCAGAAAGGAGCATGTTTTTAAGTAAGCATCTAATAACTACTTAAATGGCATTTAAGTTAATTTATGAAATCTGCATAAAGATACTAACTGAAAAATTGAGGAGAGAAAATTATTTTGTTGGTTTGTGGAAATGAATGGAAAAGGCAAATCTGTCTTCTTCTAAGGGTGTTGGTGGATCTGACCAGATATGTTTATTAAAACACAGCATTTTTTTTTTTCCCCTGAACTGCTTTATCTTACTTTGGTCCAAAATAGAAAACACAATTGTTTGCACTGTATTTGCAAACAGTCAGCAAGGAAGTCTTGCATTAATTATTCTAATGAAATCATGGTGCTGCTCCTATTTATCTGTGTTTATCACAGCACCTTCCCAGGTGGTGCTAGTGGTCAGGAAGCTGCCTGCTGTGCTGGAGGCATAAGTGATGCAGGATCTCTGGGTGGGGAAGATCCCCTGGAGAGGGGCATGACCATGCATTCTAGTGTTCTTGCCTAGAGAGTCCCCGTGGACAGAATAGCCTGGTGGGCCACAGTCGGTAGTTGCAAATAGTCGGACAGTACTGAAGTGACTTAGCATGTGTGAATTGCAGCGCCAGATGGTCTTCCTGGGAAAGTGCTTTGAAGCTTCAGTGCCTGAGAAGCAGGCGCTAATAGATAAATGCCTCTTTAACATGAGGTGTTCAGTATTAGACAAGCTTTTGTTGACCTTGTTCCTGCACAAAATGAGTCTGAAAACGTAACCTTTTGATTGGTTATTATCAAGCATTTGTTCCCTAATAGTTGAGACCTTGCTGTAGTGATCAAATATGTTTTATTACTGTTTCTTTATAAGTTTCTTTTTCTGATAAATTTTCTTACCCCAGTTAAATACCATTTAAGGCTAGTTTTCTCTATTGTTGCAGTCCTTTTTTGGGGGGAGGGGGTCTTTGATTCCTAGATTAATAATAAAGTTATAAGCCATTAATTTTGTGGGTAAGTCATCTGTCAGGCAATTTAGAGACAGTAATTTCATCTCATTTTGCAAATAAGCTGGTTTTCCTTTTTGGTACATGTGGAGAAGCAGTATACTAAAAAATTCGATTAAATATGTGTATTTTGGAGCAGAGGTACCCTTGATAGAGTTTGGGCTGCATTTCTTTTGGATATAGAAAAGGAATCTTTTGAAAGATAGGTAAAAATGGACAAAATAGAGATGTTGATAATGTCCATGAAATTAACTTTACCTGTAGCATTGTGGGGGAAACAAAGGACAAACTCTAAAATGTAAGTAATATATTTTCATTTGAAGTTTTAAGAACTCATTTCAGAATCCAGGGTATGTAGGGGTTTTGGTGGCTGTCTTAGAGTTCTCCCACAGGTATGCAGAGTAAGCCTGCCCTCCCTGGTGCTCTTTCATGGGTGAGTGATAGGGGACATTGGAAGAACTCTTGAGTACAGACAATTGTCTTGGGCACTTCCCTGGCGGTCCAGTTGTTGAGATTCTTTGTTCCCAGTGCAGTGGGCACAGATTTGATCCCAAGTTGGTGACCTGAGATTCTACATGCCACACATGGCCTGGCTGAAGCCATACATAATAAAGATAACAGTTGAAAAGAAAAAGAAACCTGTCCTGTCGTCTGCCCTTCACTCCCCGTAACCAGTGGTGTGTCACAGCTGGCAATATTGATGAGTTCTTAGGCAATTTAGGGTTTGTTTTTTTTTGAGTAACAGGGTTTTTAAAGATTTTTTTTTAGACCATTTGTTATGTAGGCCATTTTTAAAATCTTTGTTGAATTTATTACAGTACTGCTTCTGTTTTATGTTCTGTTTGTTTGGTGGTTTTTTTTTTTTTTTTGGCCCTGAGGTGTTCGGGACCTTAACTCCCTGACCTAGGATCAAACTTGAACCCTCTGCATTGGAAAGCAAAGTCTTAATCTCTGGATCAGCAGGGAAATCCCTTTAGTAAGTCTTGAGTAGATGAGGTTGAGTCTTCCCATATTGTTTGCTCTTTTCCAGCAGCAGCTCTTTTAATTTTGTGGCTGCAGTGATTTCGGAGCCCTAGAAATTAAAATCCACTTTTCTCCTTCTATTTGCCATGAAGTGATGCCATAAGCTTTGTTTTTTAAATGTTGAGTTTTAAGCCAGCTTTTTCACACTCCTCTTTCACCTTCATCAAGAGGCTCTTTAGTTCCTCTTCACTTTCTGTCATTAGAGTGGTGTTATCTGCATATCTGAGGTGGTTATTTCTCCCGGCAATCTTGATTCCAGGTTGTAACTCATCCAGCTTGGCATTTTACATGATGTACTCTGCATATCAGTTAAATAAGCAGGGTGATAACATACAGCCTTGTCATACTCCTTTCTCAACTTTGAACCAGTCAGTTGTTCATATAAGGTTCTAACTATTGCTTCTTGACCCACATACAGGTTTCTCAGGAGACAGGTAAGATGATCTGGTATTCCCATCTCTTTAAGAATTTTCTACAGTTTATTATGGTCCATACAGTCAAAGGCTTTAATGCAGTCAGTGAAACAGAAGTAAATGTTTTTCTGGAATTCCCTTGCTTTCTCTATGACCCACCAGATATTGGCAATTTGGTCTCTGGTTCCTCTGCCTTTTCTAAACCCAGCCTGTATATCTAGAAGTTTTGGATTCAAGTACTGCTGAAGCCTAGCTTGAAGGATCTTGAGCATAACCTTACTGGAATGGGAAGCGAGCGGAGTTGTCTAGTAGTTTGAACATTGTTTGGCACTGCCCTTCTTTGGGCATGCAGACTGACTTTTCCAGTCCTATGGTCACTGCTGGGTTTTTCAAATGTATTGACATATTGACTGCAGTACTTCAACAACATCATCTTTTAGGATTTGAAATAGCTCAGCTGCAATTCCATCACCTTCACTAGCTTTGTTGGTAGTAACGCTTCCTAAGGCCCCTTTGACTTCATACTCGGGGATGTCTGGCTCTAGGTGAGTGACCCCCCCTCTCTGGTTGTCTGGGTCATTAAGACTTTTTTTTGTACAGTTCTCTATGTATTCTTGCTACCTCTTCTTTATCTCTTTTGCCTCTGTTAGGTCTTTCCATTTCTCTCCTTTATCATGGCCCATCCTTACATGAAATGTTCCTTTGATATCTCCAATTTTCTTGAAGAGATCTCTAGTCTTTCCCATTCAATTGTTTTTCTCTATTTCTTTGTATTGTTCATTGAAGAAGGGTTATCTCTCCTTGCTGTTCTCTGGAACTCTGCATTCAGTTGGGTGTATCTTACCCTTTCTCCCTTGCTTTTTGCTTCTCTTCTTTCCTCAGTTATTTGTAAAACCTCCTCAGACAACTACTTTGCCTTCTTGAGTTTGAAGTATTGAAATTGAGTATTATATAAGTTTAAAAACAGCAAAATTCTAACTTACTTTGTTAAATGTATATATATGTGTTTACACACATGTATGTATGAAGACTAGAATTTAGTGCAATGAAAGTGAAATTAATCCATTATTTCAACTTAGAAATTGTTGTGGGAATAATGTTTCTGAATTGTGCTATAATAAAAACGAGTTAGCACTTTTAATTTTATTAAACTCTGACTCATTGGAAAAGACTCTATTGCTGGGAAAGATTGAGGGCAGGAGGAGAAGAGGACGACAGAGGATGAGATGGTTGGATGGCATCACCGACTCAATGGACATGAGTTTGAGCAAGCTCCAGGAGATGGTGAAGGACAGGGAAGCCTGGTGTGCTGCAGTCCATGGGGTCGCAGTTAGACCTGACTTAGCCACTGAGCAGCAACCACTGTTTACAATTAACTGATGATTATACAGTTTATTAAGATAAATGAACAATAATTTTTAAACTGTATGAATTGCAAACCAGTTTAGATACCCTTTCAGATAGGAATGAAAAACTTAGATGATAAATTATCTAGTGGTGACTTAAGATTAATGTTAGATACACAGGTTCAAGTTGGAGTTGTTGCTGCTTCTTTTTGTTACAGTTTTAGTTTCTTCTGTGTGTGGTGTCTGCTTTTTATGGTATTCTTAGGAGAGTTAAACAAGGTGTTCCTGTGGTGTTTTCCGTAGAGGTCTGTATTACTGACTGCTTTATATGTAGGAGCTGCCGCAAGGCTGCTGTTGTGGGGAGGAGGAGACCTGCAGGAGCAGAGAGTCCAGGCGCAGTGGTTTCAGCACGCGGGCACAGTGTTTGAGGTCTGTTGGGTTAATATCGCCACATTTTAGTCAGCCCTTTGAAGTTATGGGCTTCCAGGTGACTGATGTAGCTATTAATGGATTTCTGTTTGAAATTTCTCCAGAATTCTGCATTTCTTAGTGCCTTATCCAGTGATTTTAAAGTTAGTAAAAGTTGAGGCTTCTTCTGTGTATTTGGTGACTCTGGGGGCTTAAGTTTATCAGTCTGTTAACTCCCCTACTGACGAGTTTAATTGGTGATTTCTTTTGTATGATTTATTTATTAGTTCAGTAAATGTATTTTATATCTGACACAGGCCATGGAAGGTAATTTACTTTGGAAGCTATATTTTTTAGATGATTTCTCAACTCCTGAAGAACCTAAGCCTCACAGGATACTGAAAGATCACGAGACAGTCATTTGAGAACTGCTGTGATTAAGATCTCCACTTAAAATATATAGTCAAAAATCTCTAAACCTGGTTTAAGGCAAGTATTACAGTCAATCCATAAGGTCCTTGTCAGTTGTTTTGGAGCAGCAGATTTTCATTTAGATTGAAGGCAGGAGGAGGCAGGGGATGACAGAGGATGAAATAGATAGCATCACTGAGTCAGTGGACTTGAATTTGAGCAACTGTGGGAGATGGTGGAGGACAGAGGAGATTGGCATGCTGCCGTCCACAAGGTCACAGAGAGCCGGACGTGACTTTGGACTGAGCAACGGTGACAGCAGCGACAACAAAATCATCAAGAAAATAACATGATCTTTTCTTGGAAACATAAAATGAGCAATTTGCCTGACGACCGTCAAATAATCATGCTGGTATTTTTATAATACTCAGTATCTTTTCAGTGTGTATTTGTTCACCTTATGCTGGAACATGGCAATTGGAAGCCTATTTTCCAACTGCCCCATCGATTTTCCTTTTGTAGTAGGTGGGTTTGTACACATGGATTGCTCCGGGAGTTTCTTTGCATACAGTTGACTTTGGTGGTGGCCTTGAGAATACCTTCTGGGCTTAAGAATAGTTGAAGGAAGGGTGATAGCTTATTTATTCCTGCAGGAGGTCATAGATGGGGTAGAGAGAAGGGTGGGAAATAGAGGGACAGTCAAACACGACAGCCACATTTCCTAACGCCGATTCCCAGTGCCATTTTCTAGGTCAGAGTCTTGTCTTCTCTCTGTAAAAGTACTGGAATGTAGTGAAATGAAATTATCATCTAGTTACAAAATAAATTCTGAATTTCACAGTGAGTGTAGATAACTTGCATGAGAGTTCAGAGAAGATAGTGAGTCAGAGCCCTTTCTGAGGACAGTGGCAGCTACTGACATAAGCCTCCTTCTGTGTCTGTCTCTGAGACGCTCTTGTCCTGTTTTCTTCAACTAAAAGATTTATTGAGACCTGTTGAATGCCAGATGTTGAAGATGGTCAACAAAGTAGGAACAACGTCCGTCTCAGAGAACTTCAGTTGCACAAAGAATACCCATAAGTAACGGCATCTGCACTGGACACATGCGCCAGTGTTTGCAGGAGCGCAGTGTCCTGGCGTGTGCAAACAGGAGGACCAGGGCGCGTCCAGGAAGGGGGCAGGGCGGGGGTTTCCAGCAGAGGAAGCAGTGCAGCAGCGATCCCTGCGGCCCAAGCAGCAGACTGGAGAGCCGGCTCCCAGGGAGTCAAGTGCGCCTAGACAGGTGGTGCCCGGGTCGGGGGAGGGAGCGGGCAGGGGACCTTGCGGTCTAGTTAAGGGGTTTGGACTCTGGCCTGTAGAACATGTGTGAATGCATGGTTTATGGATGAGCGGGACTGGAGGACTAATCCTGATGGCAGGTGGTGGTATTCTGCTCGGGTGCTTAGTGGAGGGGGTGGGCAGTGGTCCTGAGAGTTTGGGAAAGAACATGAGAGCACTTAGTTTTTCTTGCCTCTGTATTTTTTTCTTTCTTCCTCCTGCCTGCCCTTTGGATTCTCCCCCATCCATCTCTCTGTCTATTGTGTCTCTTGCTTCTAGCTGTAGACTCTAGGTCTTCATTCCTTGCTTGCATAATGGAGCTTACCCTGCTCATCACTCATTGCTCCTGTGTGGCCGCAGCCACCGTTGGCATGTAGACCCTTCCCCTCCCCGCATGAGGTGCCTTGTGCCCCCTTGCCTCCCGCGCTTGTCCCAGGTAGCCCTTGGTCTGCTCTTTGTCACTGTAGACTATATTCGTCGCTGCTGAAGTTTTGTGTAAATGGTATCATACATTGTTTATTCTTGGATGTCTGGCCTCTCTCAGCATGTTTTTGAGACTTATCCCTGTTTTCATGTGTCCTGTTAGACTGTCCCTTTCTTATTGGCAGATGGTAGTTTGATTTATGGGTACACAACTGTTCACATTCACCTGTGAATTTTCCTATTGACTTTTCAGATGTCTTTCCTGTTGAACGAGGATCTCCGTGTTTTCTCCTAGCTGGAACATAGTATTAATGCTTTACTTTAGTATTAACATGCTCTGTTAAAAGACTGATATTTACTAAATAGTTATATATTGCTCCCTCTGACTTTTCAGTTCAGTTCAGTGTCAGTCGCTCAGTCGTGTCCGACTCCTTGCGACCCCATGGACTGCAGCACGCCAGGCCTCCCTGTCCACCACCAGTTCTCGGAGCTTGCTGAAACTCACGTCCATCGAGTTGGTGATGCCATCCAACCATCTCATCCTCTGTTGTCCCCTTCACCTCTTGCCTTCAATCTTTCCCAACATCAGGGTCTTCTCCAATGAGTCAGTTCTTCGCATCAGGTGGCCAAAGTATTGGAGTTTCAGCTTTAGCATCAGTCCTTCCAATGAATATTTGGGGTTGATTTCCTTTAGGATTGACTGGTTTGACCTCCTTGCAGTCCAAGGGACTCTCAGGAGTCTTCTCCAACACTACAGTTCAAAAGCATCAATTCTTTGGCGCTCAGCTTTCTTTATGGTCCAACTTGCACATCCATATGAGACTACTGGAAAAACCATAGCTTTGACTAGACGGACCTTTGTCGGCAAAGGGATAGCTCTGCTTTTTAATACGCTGTCTAGGTTGATCATAGTGTTTAGTTCCTCTTTGCTTTCTGTCTATTTCTCCTGGCAATCTTGATTCCAGTTTGAATCAAGATTCTGTGAACCGTGAGCATCTGAATTTTAAAAGTGGTGAAATCAGTTTATCATCCTCTTAGGAGGAGAAAAAATACTTCTACAGTGAATTATCTTGAATTAGTAACACTCCACATATTAAATGCCCTTATTTCTTTGTTATATTTTTATGTTCAGCTTTTACATAAATTTGGGCCAAAAGGCCTTTATGATACAGGTTACCATCTTAAGTGATTTTATGTGCTTTTTCTAATCTCTTGTTTTCTCCATGTATCTAGCAGGGAAATGTCCAGTGGAATAAATTAGTTTCGCAGCTGGTCTTTAAGGCACAGTTTGTCTTGTTAAATATTTTCTTCTGTGTGTAATTTCAGTTAGTTGTCATTGAATGGCTAGTTTGTATACTTTTAACAGAGCTAACAGTGTGCCAGTGAAGACCTGCTAAAGATTATGGGCTTGGGTTGTGACTCAGAATTGCAGCCATAACTAACTCAGTAACAAGCAGATTGAATGAGAACTACCATCTCACATTGTTATTTTGACATTGCATAAAGACCTTTCTGTAATAGCACCTTTCATTTTTAAAGATTCCTCATAGGCACTATTGATATGATAGAGCAATATAGAGATGTCAGTTTAACAGCTCCAAAGATCTACTACACATTTGGTAAACGTATTCAGTTATATTTTGGCAGTAAAGAGAGCAGGAAGATAATGCTTCCATTAAAGTGATCAACTATTCTTGTAGGAATTGGGTAAGATGAGTGAAAAGGCTTTTAGATGAAATTATCTCTGTATAAATTGCTTTTGCATATGTAACTGCCTTTGCATATGTAACTGTCTCCCAGAGCTTTGGGGCAATTCAGCCGGTGCAGCCCTGGGGGTGGGGTTTGTGGACATGGAGCTCCAAGAAGGAAGTGTGCGCATGGCTTTTCACTAAGCCTGCTGCTTAGCTGTTACACTGCGTTAATTCACTCTTTTCGCTCCCAGCCTTCTTTCTGTTTTCTTACACAGTTGATTAAAACTTTTGTTACCTTTTACTGTTTCAGCTCTGTGTTATTTTCCATTCTTAAAGCAGTTATGGTCAGTGGGAACAAGATTTCAATTTGTGCTGTCCAGCCATTTGGAACAGTGTGTCAGAGCGTGAGCACTCCAGCAGTAACACTGATGGAAAGAGAGCCGCCAGACACGGTCATTTGTTTCTCAGATACTTTGGGCATGATTTTGTCTGAGTGCATTTTAAATTTTATGTTAGAGTGAAATGCATTTTAAATTGTACACTTTTCTGTAATAAATGCTTTTACCTACAGAAATTCCACATGGAAGTACTTGAAAAACAACACTCTTCTTGGTGCATTATTTTCCTTTAACATATTTCTAAGTGCTTCTGTAGCTCAGAAATGCATGAGTGTTTGTTTCTTTCCTGTGCCTATAATTCTGATTACTTTCTTTTTGTTTTTTCCTCCTGACTTCCCACCTGCATTCCACAGGTTGCCTCCTCTGATGCTCCTCTTCAGCCTTTGGTATCCTCTCCTTCTCTACAAGCTGCTGTTGAGAAAAACAAATTGGAGGTATGGTGGTGTTCTAACCAGCTGTGTCCATACGCTTGGTGTGAACGTGCCATCATTTGGGATGCTGTGATAGTTGTTTATGCTTTGAATTGTCTCCAGTATTAAATACATTAAATACAACAATTTTAAGACCACTTTTCCTATGCTGGAGGTAGGATTAAAGAGCTTTAATCTGTATTTTGTTTCAGAATGACTAATTTATCGGTACCATAGATATGTCTCAGCAGTTAATAAGCAATTAGTTTTTGGCTGTTGTTTCCATTACCACCTTAGGCTTAAAGGAACTTTGCTGTAATTGCTCTTGAATTCTTTGATTTACTAGGAAGAGTTTTTGGTTAAAAATTTTCTTTCTCTGATTCTGTTGTTATAAACTCTTGAAGGTTAATGTCATTTTGATTTTTAAGCTGTAGTAATCATCATATAGATACATTGTATGGGTAGAGTCATCATTGTTGTAGAGAGTGATAATTGTTGAGATGTGTTTGGGGTAGGAGTGATTAGGGAGGATGGTGCTATACCATTATGGACTTTTAAAGTCATCCCTATAAATAGTTGAAGGTTTTAATTTTTTTGACTCTTTTAATTTTTTTGGTATAATGACCATAGTGAATTTGAGACATCCTTTATCTCACACTTTTTCTGTGTCTCCTCATTGCTAAAGGGTGTACTTGACATGTGGGGTACAAAGACAGATAAGGTGTATCCTCTGCCTTGGAGATACTTCCATCTAACAGAGGAAGATGGGGAACCTTAGGGGGGTTTCTCACGCAGCCGAGTGGGGGCCATGATTGCTGTGCCCTCACAGTGCCGCTCTGGCCCAGGGCCCTCGCTCTGACCCGGCTTACACTCTTCCTGGACGTGCCCTGTGAAGACTGGGGTGCAGTCCAGACAGAGAAAGTGTCCTGTGAAGAAAGCCTGCGGGCAGAGCAGGGTGAGTGGGGTTTGTGGCAGAAGGCGGGGGTGTGGCTGGGGGAAAGCGGAGGGGTGTCTTCCTGGGAGGCTGTTGGCGCGTCTGGGCTCTGACCCGAGGCCCTGGCTCCGCAGTGCCTTCTTCGGGCAGAAGGAGCATCCGGAACCGATTTTCACCTCCGGACTGTCAGTGCCACCGTCTCCAGAAGGTGAACTTTGTGCTGCTGGATGTAGAAGAGGCTTGAGGACCTGTTGCTGTGGCTCAGGGATGAAATGATGGGAGCGTGTGCTGGACTGGAGGCAGAGGGAGTGGAAGGGAGAGTGGTCGTCAAAGACCCAGAGAAGGTCAGGTCCGTGAGGTGTATGATGAGTGAGTCGTGGAGGCGCTCTGGGGGCCTTGCTGACTCCTGGCTGCAGGCCTGAGCATCTCAGCAGATGATGCGCTCTCCAGGGAGAAGGGACCCAGGTTGAGGAGGAGGAGCAGCTTTGAGGTGAGTGTAGGGAGGGGGCGGACTTAAGAGTTGGGTGTGTTGAGTGTGAGGTGACTGAACAACTGTGAGGGGTCTGGTGGAAGGTTGGAGACACAGGTCTGGAGGCCGAGGAGAGCTCCCAGGTGGAGGAGTGCGGAGGCAGCCCGTGTACACTGTGTTGAGTAGTGGCACGAGAGCAGAGAGCCGGGCACCCTTGGACCTCACAGCACAGCAGGGGCCCCACGGAGACAGTGAAGGGTGGTGTGGAGCATGAAGGGCATGGTTGGAGCTGGAGAGACTTGGGTGGTCAGAGAATTGTAGGGGTCAGGGGTCAGGAGTTAGGGACAAAGCCCTGCAGGAGGCATAGATGGCCTTGAGGGCGTGGAAGAGTGGCTGTGGTGCCTGTTCAGAGGGTGGAAACCCGCAGGTCATGTGTCTGCTGTGCAGGGCTGGCCGCCCGGTCCTGGAAAGCGGGGTCTTATCCCCCCGAGTGGCATCATCTTGCCTGACAGCATTTGGACACCAGGGAGTCCTTTAGGGCAGTCTAGAAGGTTTATTCATGCTTTTTTTTTCTTACCCTTTTAAAATTTCTAGTTTTACGTATGTTTTATAATGTGTATAATAGAGTACTATATGTGCTTTACTAATAAATGCGTACATATATTGAGTATGTATGCTCACAACATTTTGAGACAGAAGTGCATAATAAAAAGTTTCAGAGACCATATCTTTAATGAACCCAAGATCTACTTTTCTTTGACTTTAGGACTTAAACATTTTTTCCTGTTCTCTTTTGCAGAAGGTCTTGTATTTCACTATATCATTTGGCTATGTAATAACCAAATTTCAGGAATTACTGTTTTGAAATATTAAACACTGCTGTGTTTTATTCTTGCTGAGAAAATAGTTTAAAACAACTTAGGTTCTCACAGTACTCTTTGGTCTTTCAGCAGCTTTTCTAAAGATGGGTATTATCTGTAGGTCAAACTATATGATCTGCGTTTAGAGCCCCCCCCCTTTTTTTTTGAGAAAACATAGAAAATGAAAGTTTAATAATGCTCACTAAAAGTTAGGGTCCTAGAAAGGTCTGCCACTGGTGCATCTTAGCTTATTTATAAGATTTTGAATATTGCTTGTTTCATAGAGTGGTTGAAACTAATCTCTTCAGACTGAATTTATCTACATTTTCTAGCAGCTCTGGTTTTGAGGCATTCCCTGGAGAGAGAGAAGGGGAGAGAGAGAGATTTGTCTCCCAGAAAGAACTTACAGAAATTTTTGAGATTTCTGTTCAGCCTACTACGAGCCAAAGAAGAAATCAGAAGCATTGATACTAAAGACATATTTCCTCCAACCTAAAAAAATATATATATTTCACCATTCCCTTAGGAAACTTGTATCTTAAATAGATCAGTCACCTGATGAGTTGCCTAGCTCTAAGTTTCTTATTTTTATCTCCTTCTTTATTATTAAAAAAATTTTTTTTGTATTTATACTTTTTATTTTGCATTGAGGTATACCCTGTTAACAGACAGTGTTGTGATAGTTCTAGGTGAACAGAGAAGGGCCTCAGCTGTGCATATACGATGCGTATCCATTCTCCCCCATACTGCCTTCTCATCCAGGCTGCAGCATAGCATGGGGCAGAGTTCCCTGCGCTATATGTGGGGCCCTATTGGTTGTCCATTTTAGATGCAGCAGTGAGTACACGTCCATCCCAGATTCCCTAACTATCCCTTCCCCATCCTCCCTCTGCCAGCAACCATGAGTTTGTTCTCGAGGCTGTAAGTCTGTTTCTGTTTTATAAGCTCATTTGTGTCATTTCTTTTTAGATGCCCCATGTAAAGGACGTCATATAATGTTTTTCCTTCTCTGACTTCCTTCACTCAGGATGACACTCTCTGGGTCTGTCCATGTTGCTGCAAATGGCTGTTTCATTCTTTTTAACGGCTGAGTAACATTCCACTGTATGTACATCCCACGTCGTCTGTATCCATTCCTCTGTTGGTGGACATTAAGGTTGCCTCCATGTCTTGGCTGTTTTAAACAGTGCTGCGATGAACATTGGGGCACATGTATCTTTTCGGATCTTGTTTTTCTCTGCATATATACTGAGAAGCAGGATTGCAGGGTCATATGGTCGCTCTAGTTTTAGTATTTTAAGGAATCTCCACACTGTTCTCTATAGTGACTGTACCAGTTTCCATCCTCATCAACAGTATAGGATTCCCTTCTCTCCACACCCTCTCCAGCTTTTATTGTTTGTGGGTATTTTGATGATGGCCATTTTGGCTAGAACCCATGTTTTTAATGTGACTTCAAGGCTCATGTCATAAAATTGTTGCTTATAGCCATAGTTTGACAACTGAAATTCCAGTGTTCAAGACATCAAATTGTGCTCTCCCTTGGTTAAACACAGCCAGCTGGTTTAATTTGGGCTTCCCTTGTGGCTCAGCTGATAAAGAATCCACCTGCAATGCGGGAGATCTTGGTTCAGTCCCTGGGTTGGAGATACCCTGGAGAAGGGAAAGGCTAGGGAAAGATTTACTGAGCATGGCCCTGCTCATCAGAACAAGACCCAGTTTCCCCCACAGTCAGTCTCTCCCATCAAGAAGCTTCCACAAGCCTTTTATCCTTAACCTCTCAGAGGGCAGACCAGATGAAAACCAGTCACAGGAAACTAATGAAACTGATCGCGTGGGCCACAGCCACATGAGCCACGCCGTGTTCTGACAGAACGTGGTCCACTGGAGAGGGGATGGCAGACCACTGTGGTGGTCTTGCCTTGAGAAGCCCATGAACAGTGTGAAAAGACAAAACCTTACAGGAAACCAGTCCTGAATATTCATTAGAAGGGCTGATGCTGAAGCTGAAACTCCAGTACTTTGGCCACCAGATGTGAAGAACTGACTCATTTGAAAAGACCCTGATGCTGGGAAAGGTGGAAGGCAGGAGGAGAAGGGGACGACAGAGGAAGAGATGGTTGGATGGCATCACTGACTCAATGGACATGGGTTTGAGTAAGCTCCAGGAGTTGGTGATGAACAGGGAGGCCTGGTGTGCTGTAGTCCATGGGGTCATAAAGAGTCGAATACAACTGAGCGACTGAACTGAACTGGTTTAATTTATTTTTGGTGATTAGTGATTAGAAAGCCAGGCTTCTTCCCCATCTCATGACAGTGACATCCTTGAGAAATAACTAAGAGCTTTGAGAGGCTGCAGGACCATCCACCTCCAGCATATTAGTGAGGATGTCCAGTTATGTTGCTTTCTTCCCTAAACTTGACTGGGGTCTGGAAAACATTTCATGACACCTGAAGGACTTTTGCACATCCTGTTTATTTTTCACTTACGCAGTGGCAGTGATATTCCTTATCTCAGAAGGCTCTTGTGCGGGTCTCAGTGAGTCACACGGTGTGTAGCCCTTGAGAAGGGCTTGGGAGGTGCCCACTGTCCCCGTGGGGAGGACAGTGTGGGAAGCAGAGCCCACTGGACAGCAGCGAGCATGGAGGCTTTGCAGCCCTCAGCCCTGCTGCGATCGGCTTTGAGTGTCTTTCCTGAGAGTTTGTTTCTGCATTTGTAAAATGACAATGATGACTTTCTTCCGACATCATTATAAACATTGACTTAGACAGTAAGGTGCTTATCACAGTGCCTGGCCAATAGGAGCTTTAATTTTATCTCTACCATTTTGGCTTAGGAATTGCTGGTGTTGACTTTCCCAATTTACACATAGTAAAGATTCTTCTCTTGAGAGGTGGTGTCAAGCACTATTTTTAAAGGCCTAGGTGCAGATACAACATTTAGGCATTTTCACCAAGTTTCATGTGTTTATTATCCTGCCTTTTCGAGGTTTAGCAGTTTATCCTCTCATCTTTGCTGCCAGGGAACTAAGGTCTAGATCAGCACTCAGTTGCATTATCACCAGATTGTAAATTTCTAGGCATCTCTTCCCTCCATATGCCTTACAAATGCTTATTGTTTAATCTACTTCATTTTCCTTTTCCCACCTGTTTATAACCCTTAAGTACTTATTATTATATCTTATTTCATCCTTCTTGAAAATTCAAATTGTGAACTTTATAGTATCATTATAGTTTACTTTGACTGGGTTGTATCATATATGCAAACCAGTCAGCTCATTCTGGTCCCCAAACACTATCTTCAACGTTATTTTCATGAGAAAATAATTGTATTTGCCCTTTAAAAATATCACAACACTATGGTGATTGAAAAAAAAATTAAAGTGATTTTACACTTTTCTTCTCATGTTTACATGTTGTAATCTGCCTTCATCTGGTTGATAAAGAATTCTCTTCTATGAGTTAGTTTTTGTTTTCTTTATATTCAAATTTCAACTTTATGGTTGCTGTTAGGAAACCTAACTTTATGTAAAGATGCAATGAGAATTTATTGAATAGAAATTGCATTTGTTTTAAACAAATTTTGAAATATCAAAGAAGTTCTAAATTGTCTCACTTCTGTCTTAATTTTTTAAGGAAAGTTATTCTTTATTGTGTTATTAACATACTTGATGACAGTATGAATTTGCTATGTTTTCTTTCATATCTCAGTACCACTGAATATTGTCATCATTGAAATTTGTACTCTCTTCAAATGATGACTCCAACTAATAAAATAAAAATGTATGAAGAGCTGACATTTTTTAAAAAGTGAACTTATCAAAACTTTCGGCTGTGTTTTAGAAAGAAAAGGAAAAAAAAAAGGAAGAGAAAAAGAAAGAAAAGGAACCAGAAAAGCCTACAAAACCTCTTACAACTGAAAAGGTAAAATCTCTTCCTGTTTTTTAATCCACGCAGGTTACAACCTTATCTGTATAGTTATATATGGATGATTTGGAGATATTCATGATATGCAGTAATCATTCCTTCAACCAGTATTTGCGGAGTGTGTCCTATATCTGTCTTGTCCTGTATGACTTGTAATCAGGTACATATGTGTGGGTGTAGATTCCTGTGAGTTCCTCGAGGGCAAGTATTATTCCTGATGTAAAGAGTGGTGGTTTTGGCTTTCTTGCACAGTCTGGCGTCACAATCAGCAAAGTTGAGAGAGTGCAGAGGGCCCTGCAGAGGCCTTCAGAAGACACTCTACACTGAGTGTAGCACTTGAGTGGGCTGACATGTAGGTAGGACGGAGGTTGTGAGGTAGGAGCGTGTCCTGTGCAGAGGACACCTTGAGGACAGAACCGAAAGTAAAGACAGGGTTTAGTTAGAAAAAGAGTGAGCAGTAGAGTGAAGAAAGATCTGTGTCTGTGTATAGAAAGTCGTGGGAAAGAGACCAGAATGGCAGATTGAGCTCAAATTGTAGAGGACTTTAAGGTCCACATTGATTCTTTTTGAAGGAAAAGCTGTGGATTCTTTTGAAAGGTTCTTTTGCAGTGATGAGCAGAAGAGATGTGATCAGGCCTACTATCTTGCTACCCTACTGTAGCAAGATAACGATGGATGTCTGTAGGACTTGGTTAAATAGTCATGGCGGCTTGGCTCTCAGTGCATTTCCTCACACAATAATGGAAGCGTGGAAAGAGAATTATTACTAAAGAGAGCGTGTCCTTAATTTTAATTGTTGCAGTGTGGATAGTCGACTTTATGAAGGCATAAATTACACAGTATAGACTGCTTCCATTTGAAGCGTACAAGTCAGTATTCACTGGCTCTGTTTCCATCACGTTTATTAGAATAGCCTATACTTTCAGAAAGTTATAAGCTTGCCTTCAGCTTTAAGACGTGCTGCTAAGAGTCCCAAGGCTGGTCAGAACTTTATGTGGCGCCCACACCTGCCCACCATCTGCACCTTCACCTCCCTCCTGGTGTGTGTCCTCTTAACCCCTGGCCCCACCAGTACCAGACCCCTGAACACACTTCCCATCTCTCTTCCCTGAACTGCCTGGCCAGGCTGTCCTTTGCTCACCCCCAACTTACCTAGGCCTCCTCCTTGTCCATGAAGGCCCTCTAACTGCCCCAAGTAGATACACATTCTCCCTTCCTCAGAATTCCGGGGACATTGTCATACATTTGATTGTATTATTTCCTCCCTAATATGATTCTTTAATTATATTGTTAGATCAGTTTCTTTGCCCAACACAGGATGCATCTAGGTTTTGTTTTAGTCAGATGTTAAATATTATAAAACTTTTTATAAGGAGTGATAAAGTTAGTGATTATAACCCCAGTTACTTAAATTGCTTCAGTTCTCCTCTGGAAACTTTTCTCTTCAGCGTGCATCAGTAAGAAACTTTTAGTGAAATCTCTAACAGTTTTCTTTTTGATTACAAAGGAATTTAAAAATCACTAGAAGGTTTTATCTTTTGTTTTCAAAAGTTGGAAATATCAAAGAGTTTATATAATGCCTTATTGTTGTACTTGGCAAGACTTAAAATTTAACCTCTTTTAAAACATACATTTTTTTCCTCTTTAAAAAAATTTTGCCCTGAGAATACAGTGAGCATTTGATGTCATGACCTCATGTATTTCACTGCCTTGCGTGTAAGTGCTTGCCTTCCGTTGCCTGCTGAGGGAAGGGGCCGCCAGTGACCTGTGAGCGGTCTCTGGATTGCGCGTGTGGGCAGAGCACTTCAGGGGTGGGCACGGGGCGGAGCGGCACTTTTCTGTTACCATTTCCCTTCAGTGTTTGGTTTTACTAAACCCAGTTCACACCTGTCTGTTCCTCTTGCTCACCCTGCAGAGTTCAGGACTCCTGCTACTGCTGGTGGGAACCTTGCTGATGGAATAATCAGTCACCCGCAGGGGGAAACCTCAGCTCCTGTCAAGCTTTCGTGGTCAGGATAGTACAAGCTGCATGAGAAGGGAGAGACCAGTGCATTTAACAGTCTGCACAGTGGGGAGACAGCAGTGGCGCCACTGAGCTCTCCTCCTTTCACACTAGCTGTTCTCTGTGCCTTCTCTCTGAGCTGAGATCGTCAGGGAGCTTTATAATCTTGTTGTTCAGTCACTAAGTCGTGTCCGACTCTGCGACGCCATGGACTGTAGCTCACCAGGCTCCTCTGCCCATGGGATTTCCCAGGCCAAGAATACTAGAGTGGGTTGCCATTTTCTTCTCTGGGTGACCTTCCCAACCTAGGGATCGAACCCACGTCTCCTGCATTGGCAGGTGGATTCTTTACCACTGAGCCCCCGTGGGAGCCCCCATGTATAATCTACAGAGGAGAAATTAGTAGTAATAGCAGTGAAAATTATATCAGTAGTAGTCAGAATATCATCCTCATTAATAAGAAGGGATTGGCTTTACTGGCTATCTATCTGTTATCTGCCAGGAACTAATGGCACCCCACTCCAGTACTCTTGCCTGGAAAATCCCATGGACGGAGGAGCCTGGTGGGCTGCAGTCCATGGGGTCGCTGAGAGTTGGACACGACTCAGTGACTTCACTTTCACTTTTCACTTTCCTGCATTGGAGAAGGAAATGGCAACCCACTCCAGTGTTCTTGCCTGGAGAATCCCAGGGACGGGGGAGCCTGGTGGGCTGCTGTCTCTGGGGTCACACAGAGTCGAACACGACTGAAGCGACTTAGCAGCAGTAGCAGCAGCAGGGCTAGTGTACAGTTTGCGTGTACACTTGTGCGTGTGCACTTACAAGTGTGAAGTGACCAGCCTTGTATTCACCGCCTGGTCAGGAAACAGAACGTGGCCAGCTCCCCAGAAGCTGCTGCCGTAACATCTCCCAGTTGAATCACTTCTCTTCTCCCCAGGGATAATTTCCTTGCATTTTAGGAATAGATTTATCTTCTCTGAGTGTGTATGTAAATAAAAGAAATCATATTTAGAAAATACTGTTTTTCTGTATTTTTTGAACATACAAATGAAATGATACCACGAATATTCTTTTGTTTTCTTTATTTTTCCAGCCAGCATTTTTTTGGTATATAGTTGTCTGCTTCCTTAGTTAGTTGTTGTGTAATGTATTTCATCATGTTTCTGTTTCTTACTTTATCCATTCAATTGGTAAACATTGGGATTATATCCAGGCTTTAGCCCTTAATAAGTAGTGCTGCTGTGAGCGCTTTTGTACATGCCTCTAAGCGTGTATTTCTTCAGGATGTGTTTAGGAGTGGACTTGTTTGGTCATAAAGTATGAACACTGTTGTGCATACCCAGTTGATGAGCTGTGTCACGCAACCCTACATCGTGTATACCAAATGCCAAGTGTATTCTGGTGACTCTGCGTTCTTTCAACATGTGGTATTATCAGAAATATTATTGTTTAAAGTCTGATGAGTGTATAGTGATATCTCATTGTATTTTAAGTGTTCATTTTGTATATTACGAAAAAGGCTCAGGGCCTTTTCACATGTTCATTGCCCATTTGGAGCCCCTCTTTGGAGCTCTGATTCAGATCTTTCACCTCTTTTTAAATTGGATTGCTTACTTTTCCCTTGTTGACTTTTTCTTTTTCTAAATACAGTTTCTCTTTATTTTTTTAAAATTGCCTATTTTTTCTTTTTTAATTTAATTGAAGGCTAATTACAATATTGTGGTTTTAACAGTCAACACACACGCACGCACACACACACACACACACACACACACACACACACACATGTCGAAGAAACTGGTCCTTTTCCAGTTACATGAATGTCTTATTTCTGTGGTTTCATTGCTCTTTTTATTTCTGGTTTGTGAATCAGTGATAGAAGGCATCCTTATCTTATTCCTAACCTCAGAGGGAAGGTTTCAGCTCTTCACCCGTGTGTGTTCTCTTTACTCCTTACAAAGACCAGTTATTGTTGGAGGTAGAGAAATCAAGAATCAGAGAGAATATATGAATTGGCTAATGTAATCTAGTTTAGTTATAATTTATGGAGCTTGGAAAAATAGGATTTCATTTCTTTTATAAGGCAGAGCAGACTAAGCGCCATCTTGTACATCTTCATGCATTTGAAAGATTGATGCTTGATAGGGTTAATTTTTCCAGAATACCTCTTCTAAGTCCACTTATTTCTACACATAATTAAAGCCATTAACTTGGACTTGACATGCAGCCGTGAGTTAATAAACGGTTATTTGGAAGTATGCTAATTGGGGGATTAGAAGGAACTTTGCTACCTAGTCCAAATCTCTTATTTTGTAAAGGAGTAGACTAAAGCCTAGAAGGATATCGAGTCACTGAAAAGTGGCTTGCTCAGTGCTAACAGTTGTTGGCAGGTGAGGGGTTCGAGCCCAGGTTTTCTTCTGATTGAAGCCCCAGGTCGGGTATGTGTGTGTGTGCACACTTGGATTTGACATATACGCCCTCAGGTGCTGCAATTTTTTGTTCTGTTGTACATTCTGCATCGTTTTATAATGAACAGTCCAGGGTTCTCTAAAAAAGAATCGTGTTTATATATAGCCCCATCCCATATTGTCTTTAACTAGTGGATTCATAATTTTTATTGATTTCCTACCTTAGGGACTTCTTCCTTCCATAAATACATTTGTTTTCCCTGAGCAGCCTACTACTTTTGTTTAAATCATATTTTGTACTTAGGTCTCCCTGAGGTTTATGTTACTGTGTTGTATAAGCATCTATTACTAATGGGTTAGCTGGAGCCAGCTCACTTTATTTTCTGGGAAGAGGAAGGTAAAACCTAAACATTTACCAAATCAAGTGATTAATAGGGCAGATGTTTTTGACATTTAAATAGATGTCTGTCTGTTGTGCTTTAGATATTCTGCTGGAAAATAGTGTATATATTTGACTTTTTCTAAAATATTCTGTCCTATGTTTGACATTTCTAATTCAGCTTGTTTAGATTTATCTGCTAGACTGGCTCCCAAGTAGCTGGTGATCTATAAATATGTTTATGTAGATGAGAAGTACTCTGTTAAAGGAATGTACATGAATTCTCTTTCAGCTTAAATAAGCAGATCTTGATTTCTCCTTTGGGAGGTTCTAAGTTTTATAGTGTTTCTTAAAGATGTACATATCAAAACATGGAAAATGGACAGACAGTCAGTTCTTGGGATGGGGGAATTAAATCCTCCTAAGGTAGTTAGGTGGTTCTGGTTTCATTGCTGTTTATTATAATGTAGTTTATTATTGATAGAATTTATGTGTTAAGTTCTGAAGCTTTTACAGTGTATGTTAAGAAAACTTTAGGGATCAGCAAATGTTTTCCTGTAGAGAATCAGGTACTAAATCTTTTAGGCCATAAGGTATCTTTCACAAATATTCAACTCTTCCTTTGTAGCACACAGGCAGTATATGTGAGTGTGTTCCAGGAAATGTCATTTATAGAAGCAGTTGGCCATGTTTGTTGAGACTTGATTGCCACAGAAGAAGCAGGGTCAGGAGGAGAGCCAGGTTCAAGCCCGTGGTCTGGGTTCAGTCAGTTAACTGGGCAGAGTCAGTTAACTGCCTAGATCTGCTTTTTCCTCATTTATTAATAAACTTTGCCTTGATGATCTCTAGTGATCCCTTTGGTAATTAACAGTTCTAAATTTAGAATTACTTATTAAATCTATTGAACATAGGGACAGGTTCCTAAAATCATCTTGACTATATCCTTAAAGATGGCTTTCACAGCTCCAGAGTTGGTTTTTAGTCAGTGAATTCTCTTTATTATTTCAAACTGATTTCTCATCCGCATTAGTTGCTATTCTGTTTCAATGAGCTATTCTTCCTGTTAAATGACAAAGCCTAATTTAGGAAAAAAGTGTTCAGTTCTTCCTAATGCTAGCTACTTCTGTATTTGTGTAGAGCGTGTATTTGTGTGTGTATGTATGTGTGTGTATATCTGTGTGTGTCTGAATATATTTCAGAAAACATGGCTTACTTTAAAGTGTTAGGTATTTCTGTTTAGATGCCTGTTCTACAAGTGTAAATGCATCATTGATTTTGTATGCAATGAGTATCTTAACAGAAAACTTTAGATTATGAAATCAAAGTAAAGAATTTTATATTTTCGTAGACTTAAGGTCTTTCTGAGATAAATACAGTGAGTTTAGTACATAATTATTCACCTATCTTGGAATATTTTTATGTTTTATGAATTAAAAATTTTAATATTCAAAAATTATTTATTAAATATTATATATTCTGTGTAGAAAAAAATATATAAATAAGCAAAACATTAAAAAGGTACATAACTTCTCATAATCCCTCTACATAGTGATAAGTGTCTTAAACCTTTTGTAGCATAGCTTTCTCTGCTTGTGTGCATCTTAAGCATTTTAAAATTTAATTTTTTTGGAGTATAGTTGCTTTACAGTGTTGTGTTAGTTTCTGCTGAACAGCAAAGTGAATCAGCTATGTGTATACATATATGCCCTCTTGTTTGGATTTCCTTCTTCCCATTTAGGTCAGCACAGAACATTGAGTAGAATTCCTGCGCTGCACAGTAGATGCTCATTAGTTGTCTGTATTACAGATAATAGGGTATATATGTCCACCTAATGTGTGTGTACTGTCACCAGTCTCTTGGATGTGTCTTGGTGAAATACTTTAAAGCGATTGCTGTGACTGGCCTGTGGTCCCCCAAGCATGTGTTGTAATTTTTAATGAAAAATTTAAAAAGTTTTTTTTTTTTGCATGTGTGCAGATTTTTGCCACTAACTTCTTGAAGTTGATGAGAGAAAATCAACTTACCACATATATTAATGTTAATTAGTATTTGAATCTTTTAAGAAGATGATGTAGATGAGTCAGTTCAGTTCAGTCGCTCAGTTGTGTCCGACTCTTTGCGAACCCATGATCGCAGCACGCCAGGCTTCCCTCTCCATCACCAACCCCTGGAGTTCACTCAGACTCACGTCCATCGAGTCCGTGATGCCATCCAGCCATCTCATCCTCTGTTGTCCCATTCTCCTCCTGCCCCCAATCCCTCCCAGCATCAGAGTCTTTTCCAGTGAGTCAACTCTTCTCATGAGGTGGCCAAAGTACTGGAGTTTCAGCTTCAGCATCATTCCCTCCAAAGAAATCCCAGGGCTGATCTCCTTCAGAATGCACTGGTTGGATCTCCTTGCAGTCCAAGGGACTCTCAAGAGTCTTCTCCTACACCACAGTTCAAGAGCATCAGTTTCTTCGGCGTTCAGCCTTCTTCACAGTCCAACTCTCACATCCACACATGACTACAGGAAAAACCATAGCCTTGACTAGACAGACCTTAGTCTGCAAAGTAATATCTCTGCTTTTGAATATGCTGTCTAGCATATTGGTCATAAATTTTCTTCCAAGGAGTAAGCGTCTTTTAATTTCATGGCCACAGTCACCATCTGCAGTGATTTTGGAGCCCCAAAAAATAAAGTCTGACACTGTTTCCCCATCTATTTCCCATGAAGTGATGGGACCAGATGCCATGATCTTCATTGTCTGAATATAGAGCTTTAAGCCAACATTTTCACTCTCGTCTTTCACTTTCATCAAGAGGCTTTTTACTTCTTCTTCACTTTCTGCCATAAAGGTGGTGTCATCTGCATATCTGAGGTTATTGATATTTCTCCTGGCAATCTTGATTCCAGCTTGTGTTTCTTCCAGTCCAGTGTTTCTCATGATGTACTCTGCATATAAGTTAAATAAGCAGGTGACAATATACAGCCTTGACGTACTCCTTTTCCTATTTGGAACCAGGCTGTTGTTCCATGTCCAGTTCTAACTGTTGCTTCCTGACCTGCATACAGATTTCTCAAGAGGCAGGTCAGGTAGTCTGGTATTCCCATCTCTCTCAGAATTTTCCAGTTTCTTGTGATCCACACAGTCAAAGGCTTTGGCATAGTCAATAAAGCAGAAATAGATGTTTTTCTGGAACTCTCTGGCTTTTTCCATGATCCAGCGGATGTTGGCAATTTGATCTCTGGTTCCTCTGCCTTTTCTAAAACCAGCTTGAACATCAGGAAGTTCACAGTTCATGTATTGCTGAAGCCTGGCTTGGAGAATTTTGAGCATTGTTTTACTAGCCTCTGAGATGAAGTGCAATTTTCCGGTAGTTTGAGCATTCTGTGGCATTGCCTTTCTTTGGGATTGAAATGAAAACTGACCTTTTCTAGTCCTGTGACCACTGCTGAGCTTTCTAAATTTGCTGGCATATCGAGTGCAGCACTTTCACAGCATCACTTTTCAGGATTTGATATAGCTCAACTGGAATTCCATCACTTCCACTAGCTTTGTTCATAGTGATGCTTCCTAAGGCCCACTTGACTTCACATTCCAGGATGTCTGGCTCTAGATGACTGATCACACCATCGTGATTATCCGGGTCGTGAAGATCTTTTTTGTACAGTTCTTCTGTGTATTCTTGCCACCTCTTCTTAATATCGTCTGCTTCTTTAGGTCCAGACCATTTCTGTTCTTTATCGAGCCCATCTTTGCATGAAATGTTCCCTTGGTATCTCTAATTTTCTTGAAGAGATCTCTAGTCTTTCCCATTCTGTTGTTTTGCTCTATTTCTTCGCATTGATAACTGAAGACGGCTTTCTTATCTCTTCTTACTATTCTTTGGAACTCTGCATTCAGATGCTTATATCTTTCCTTTTCTCCTTTGCTTTCACTTCTCTTCACAGCCATTTGTAAGGCCTCCCCAGACAGCCATTTTGCTTTTTTGCATTTCTCTTCCATGGCGATGGTCTTGATCCCTGTCTCCTGTACAGTGTCACAAACCTCATTCCATAGTTCATCAGGCACTCTATCTGTCGGATCTAGGCCCTTAAATCTACTTCTCACTTTCACTGTATTATCATAAGGGATTTGATTTAAGTCATACCTGAATGGTCTAGCGGTTTTCCCTACTTTCTTCAATTTCAATCTGAATTTGGTAATAAGGAGTTCATGATCTGAGCCACAGTCAGGTCCCGATCTTATTTTTGTTGACTGTATAGAGCTTCTCCATCTTTGGCTGCAAGAATATAATCAGTCTGATTTTGGTGTTGACCATCTGGTGATGTCCATGTGTAGAGTCTTGTGTTGTTGGAAGAGGGTGTTTGCTATGACCAGTGCATTTTCTTGGCAAAACTCCATTAGTCTTTGCCCTGCTTTCATTCTGCATTCCAAGGCCAAATCTGCCTGTTACTCCAGGTGTTTCTTGACTTCCTACTTTTGCATTCCAGTCCCCTATAATGAAAAGGACATCTTTTTGGGGTGTTAGTTCTAAAAAGTCTTGTAGGTCTTCATAAAACCGTTCAACTTCAGCTTCTTCAGCATTACTGGTTGGAGGATAGACTTGGATTACCGTGATATTGAATGGTTTGCCTTGGAAATGAACAGAGATCATTCTGTCGTTTTTGAGATTGCATCCAAGTACTGCATTTCAGACGCTTTTGTTGACCATGATGGCTACTTCATTTCTTCTGAGGGATTCCTGCATGCAGTAGTAGATATAATGGTCATCTGAGTTAAATTCACCCATTCCAGTCCATTTTAGTTCGCTGATTCCTAGAATGTCGACGTTCACTCTTTCCATCTCTTGTTTGACCAGTTCCAATTTGCCTTGATTCATGGACCTGACATTCCAGGTTCCTAGGCAATATTGCTCTTTACAGCATTGGACCTTACTTCTATCACCAATCACATCCACAGCTGGGTATTGTTTTTGCTTTGGCTCCATCGCTTCATTCTTTCTGGAGTTATTTCTCCACTGATCTCTAGTAGCATATTGGGCACCTACTGACCTGGGGAGTTCCTCTTTTGGTATCCTATCATTTTGCCCTTTCATACTGTTCATGGGGTTCTCAAGCAAGGATACTGAAGTGGTTTGCCATTCGCTTCGCCAGTGGACCACATTCTGTCAGACCTCTCCACCATGACCCGCCTGTCTTGGGTTGCCCCGTGGGCATGGTTTAGTTTCATTGAGTTAGAGAAGGCTGTGGTCCTAGTGTGATTAGATTGACTAGATTTCTGTGAGTATGGTTTCAGTGTGTCTGCCCTCTGATGCCCTCTTGCAACACCTACCATCTTACTTGGGTTTCTCTTACCTTGGGCATGGGATATCTCTTCACGGCTGCTCCAGCAAAGCACAGCCACTGCTCCTTACCTTGGATGAGAGGTATCTCCTCACCGCCGCCCTTCCTGACCTTCAATGTGGGATGGCTCCTCTAGGCCCTCCTGCGCCCGCGTAGCCACTGCTCCTTGGACGTGGGGTGGCTCCTTCCAGCTGCCGCCTCTGGCCTCCAGTGCAGGGTGGCTCCTCCTAGCTGCTGTCCCTGGCCTCAGAAGTGGGGTGAATAGTGATTTTTTTACATAGTTGGGGAAAAAACAGAAACAACCAGCAGTGTTGTCTTTATGAAGAAACTTTTATGTTAATAAAACTTAAAAAATACAATAAGTGCTCTGACCTTTCAATATAAGTAGAAAGTAAAATTGCAAAGCTCCTGCACTTGAGATTTCAGTACAGCCATGTAAAAGTAAGCAATGAGTCGTATGTCAGTCAGATTGCTCTTAGTAAACCATTAAAGTGAAATTCAGTGGCTCATTGCCAGATGCTGTGTTAATAGGCTCTGCTGGTTAACAGTCTGACAGAGACGCTTACACAGCCACCAGGTTCTCAGTGTCATTTAAGCTAGATAAACATTGCACATAATGTGTGTGTGCATTTGAGAGTCAGATATTTCCAATAGTTAATGCTTTTGTGGAAGTGGAGACATATGGTCTAGGTAGTAATAAGTAAGCATGGCAGATGTCTTAACAGTGCATTTTTTTTTTAAGTGGAATTGGAAGGTTCTTTGTATTTTCCACAAATCATTCATTTCCAGCTTAAAATCTGATATTGGAGATTAGTTTGATAGCAATCTTTTGTTTGTAGATTAAAAAAAATAGATTCAGCATAACTGTGCATTGGGCTTAGAAAGCATTTTGGTCCTGCTTTTCTGTGGTCCAGGTTTTACTCGAGTCTATATTGTTAGTTGCTGTTGACAACTTTCTTTCTTTAGCTATTAGGTTTCTCTTTTTTTAGTAAATTTTTTCTCTCTGAAAAAGAAAAGATCACTACTGCTACTCCTAAGTCAAAAGAAATCATATTCCTGTCCAGTAAATTTATAGCGTTTTTCATTCTTTAACCAAGAGACAGGATAGATAGAAACTTTATGGATTTTAGTAGCATCTCCCTTCTACCTCCACATAGTCGCCAAACCATGTCTGCTTTTAAGAAGTTAGAAAATATGCGTAAGCAAAAAGAAAAAGTAATATTGTCACAGATTTAACCACTTAGAAAAATTATCACTAGCATTTTGATGTTCATCCTTCCATATTGTTTCCCACGGAAATGTGTGCATCCACATGGGATCGGACTACCTGCTCCTCTGTCCTATAACAGTATGTCTTGAGTACCCTTTCTTGTTGGTAAATATGTGTACGCTTTTCTATCTTTAGTAACATTCCTGTGAGTGGAAATGGAGCACTCTGACTATAGAAAGATTTGTTTTAAAATTTATCTCTTGAATAATGAAAATATGCACACATAATCGGTGCACAACTGTGTGATAGTTTATTAGGGTGCGTTTGTAAAACTGGATTTGTTAAGTCAAAGGATACAGACTTTTAAAAAGCCTTTTGAAAAACATTAAACTACTAGAAGGTAAAGAAGGTAGAGCCTGGGCTTAAGCAGACTTGACTTCCATTTTCTGCTGTTTACTAAATACCTGATCACTCTGAACCTCAGTTCCCTCATATGTAAATCTGTCAGTTTAATGGGCATTTTTTCTACCTACCGTGTGGCAAGCATCACCTTAAACGCTGGGAATCATGTGGTAGAGGCACGTCTGTGTCTTGCAGGATGTCTGGCAGCATCCTGCCAGTCCTGGCAATCAGAAATGTCTTCAGGTGTTGCTGCATGTCCTGGAGGACAAGACTGCTCATCACTAGAGGATCACTGATTCAAATTCCAGGTCCATGAAACTGGTCTCAGTGGAAGAAAGAAAGCAGTCTGGTGCACACTTCGAGGGAGAGTGTGAGTGAGATCAAGGCGGCTTTTGGATATAGACACAAATCATTTTCTTAGCAGTTTTACTCAGATGCTGGAAGGAAGTAATACGGTTATATATATGAAAGAAAAAGTTTATAATAATGCCATTGAGTGGGAGGTAGACATAAGATGATTTGAAACCCAAATCAGCATTTTCTTAACTCGAAGTTTCCCAGAGTTGAGTTTATCTTTTAAAATCACGCATCTTTCCATCTAATTCGCATATGATTTGAATCATTTGCATTTTGGGTAGAGTGGACAAATTAGTGGATGAGGGGCAGTATGGGGGTGGGGAGTGGGAGGTGCAGATTGTTGGTGTTAAGACAGGCGCAAGGTGCTTATTGTACAACACAAAATATATTACAAACAAAGTTATAAAGAAACATGTATAGTTACAACACATTTTGTAATAAATATTGTAAATGGAAAGTAACCTTTAAAATTTTTCGAAATTGAAAAAAGAATCACCTTCATTTTGGAGGTTACAAACAGAACAGGTTGTTAGGATAAAAATTGGATTAGATACATGGTCTTGGGCCCCTGACAGCATTTAGCCCTGTAGCCATAAGCCTTGTTGTTACTCCCCTTCTGGAGTATCACTTTTGTGGTACTTATAATTATTTGTCTAGATTACTGCATTTATTTCTGAGCATTGCTGTGCCAGAAAGACTGGGTGCCAAGAACAAAGATTCCAACTTCTTCAGAGTTTCGTGGAGGCCTGACCATTGGGAAAAGTTGAGCGAGAACCAGGCATTGCTGCTTGCAGACCACAGGACAGGTGCCTCAGCCCAGGTACCTGTGTGCCTGGTACCGAGGTGTGCTGCCGTCTGTGCCCACGTTCCGTCTCAGGCAGCCCCTCCCCAAGCCATACACACGTTCCAGGGGAGCCCGGCAGGTGCTGGCCTCTGAGCGTGCCGGGCTTGTTCTCCCCTCGGCCCTGACTTCTTCTGCACCTGTGCAGTGACCAGGTCCACGCCTCCTCTTAAGTCTTTTATCATTGTGATAAGAATATCAGCCTCATTTTTAAAATAGCCATTTCCCCCCTATTATAAAAACCATGGAAAATACAAGGAAAAATAAGACAAAGGAAAACCTGTTGTCTCACTATACAGAGTCTCACCACTTTTAACATTTTAATTTTTACTTTCAGTTCTTTTGAAAATTTTTATAGGATTTTAAAAGGGTACTTTAAGTACTTTATATCTCACACTCATTAGGATAACTGCTGTCAAAAAAATTGCCAGAAAATAGCAAGTGGTTGTGGAGAAACTGGAAACCTGTGCACTGTTGGTGGGAATGTAAAATAGTGTGGCCATAGTGAAGAGCCGTGTGGTAATTCTTCAAAGAAACATGGAATTACCATTTGATCCAGCAGTTCTACTTCCAGGTATATACCCAAAAGAATTGAAAACAAGGACTCAAACAGAATTCATACATCCATGTTCATAGCAACGTTATTCATAATAGCCAAAAGTAGAAACCACTTAAATGTCCATTAGTGGATAAATGGATAAACAAAATGTGATGTGTATGTGCAGTGGAATGTTATTCAGCCTATAAAGGAAGAAACTTCTGATCCCAGCTACAGCATGGGTGCTCCTTGAGGACATTAGACGAAGTAAAGTGAAGACGGAAGGGCAGATACTGCACCATGCTGCTCGTAGGTGCCTCCCGCGAGTCAGACTCACAGAGACGGAAGGTGGAGTGCTGGTTGCCGGGGTCGGAGGGCGCGTGAGGGCAGTGGTGGTTTCGTGCGCAGAGTGTCAGTTGTGCAGGATAAAAAGAGCTCCGGAGGAGGATGGCTGTGGCGGTTACAGAGCAGTGTGAATGCACTTAATGCCGTTGAACCCTGTGCTTATTACCGCAGCTTAAGAGCTCACAAGCGAAACTCCAAAGGGACTTTGTGAATATATACAGCTTTACCTTTATAACCCAATTTTAATGATTCTGTAGTGAATTTTATATTGTCATATTTTTCTTTTGAATACGTAATCAGATTCATCAGTTGTGGTGTTTATTTTGGCTACCTTTTAGATTCACATACCTTTTAGATAACTAGTACGTGAACCGAGAACTTCCAGATGTTCAAGCTAGATTTAGAAAATTCAGAGGAACGAGATCAAATTGCCAAAATCTGTTGGATCATAGAGAATTCCAGAAAACATCGACTTCTGCTTCATTGCCTATGCTAAAGTCTTTAACTGTGTGGATCACAACAAACTGTGGGAAATACTTAGAGATGGGAATGCCAGACCACCTGACCTGCCTCCTGAGAAACTTGTATTCAGGTCATGAAGCAACAGTTAGAACCAGACATGAAGCAACAGACTGGTTCCAAATTGGAAAAGAAGTATGTCAAGGCTGTACATTATCTTATTAAACTTAATGCAGAGTATATCATGCGAAATGCTGGGCTGGATGAAGCATAAGGTGGAATCAAGATTGCCAGGAGAAATATCAGTAACCTCAGATATGCAGATGATACCACTCTTATTCCAAAAGTGAAGAGGAACCAAAAAGCCTCTTGGTGAAAGTGAAAGAGGAGAGTGAAGAAGCTGGCTTAAAACTCAACATCCAAAAAAATAAGATCATGGGATCTGGTCCCATCACTTTGGCAAATAGATGGGAAACAATGGAAAGAGTGACAGAGTGTATTTTCTTGGGCTCCAAAATCACTGCAGATGGTGAGTGCCGCCATAAAATTAAAAGATGCTTGCTCTTTGGAAGAAAAGCTATGATCAACCTAGACAGCATATTAAAAAAGCAGAGACATTACTTTGCCCGCAAAGGTCCATGTAGTCAGAGCTATGGTTTTCCCAGTAGTCATGTATGGATATGAGAGTTGGACTATAAAGAAAGCTGAGCACAGAAGAACTGATGCTTTTGCACTGTGTTGTTGGAGAAGACTCTTAAAAGTCTCTTGGACTGCAAGGAGATCCAACCAGTCCATCCTAAAGGAGATCAGTTCTGAATGTTCATTGGAAGGACTGATGCTGAAGCTGAAACTCCAATACTTCGCCCTCCTTATACAAAGAGTTGACTCTTTTTTAGAAAAGAGTCTGATGCTGAGAAAGATTGAAGGCAGGAGGAGAAGGGGATGACAGAGAATGAGATGGTTGGATGGCATCACCGACTCAAGGGACATAAGTTTGAGCAAGCTCTGGGAGGTGGTGATGGACAGGGAGGCCTGGCATGCTGCAGTCCATGGGGTCAAAAAGAGTTGGATATGAGTGAGCGACTGAGCAACAACATATGTAGAGTTATAACTTTTTCCTTTGTAATCACGGTGTTCCAAAAATTGTTTTCAAATGTGGTCTTTCCACTGTGACAGCAAGGTGCAGCTGCTGTCCCTGTGTGGCATTGCGCCTCCCTATGTGTGTGCAGAGGGTGGCAAGGCACCCAGAGCATCCAGGGACAGGTCCACCCGTCCACCAGGCAGCGACCACCCGCCTGTCACTAGACACGAACAAGGGCACGTCTCCATCCCGTGGCCGGTCATCTGTACCAGTTAGAGTAATGGTAGACTGAAAGTAAGCCAGGCTTAGGCTGCACAGGTGTACTGTAGCCTGTGTTGTTGAAATGAATACGTCTAGTGCTCCCAGTGGCTTCACCCCAGCAACCGTTCGTAATGCTGTAACAGATCGCTCAGAAGGACTAAAGCTTCATGTTATGTTTCCTTCATCAAATTTCTAAACATAAAAATTTGATAGATCATTTTTTACCTTTTATTTTCCTATTACATCTCCTACCTACCTCCCACCGCCACCCCCGCCCCCAAAAGAATAAACTGGTGGGGAAGGACTCACTCCTGTCTTAAACTTACAGTGCCCTGGATATGTGAACACATGCTTTCCCTAGTAATTACTTGCTTTCTAAGAATTTTTTTCTGAATACACAGAAACTCCAAGAAAAGTTTCATGAGCAGAAAATTAAAAATGCACAGTGCTGCGAGGACAGGGTGCCCCTCACTCACGCGCATGTGTGGAGGCTGACTCAGCCCCCAGAGGATCCAGGGAAGTCCGTCTGTCCTCCAGGCAGCGGCCTCCCGCCTGTCAAGAGGTGGCATCCGTGCTCTGTTTCTGTTGAGTTCCCGGCTATGTGCTGCAGATGCAGCTCTGGCCCGGTGAGTTGCGTGGTTCTCTCTGCTTCGCCGCCTCCTGCAGCGGGCTGCCCGCTGTCTTTCCAAGGCCTCTTGCCTGGGCTTGCAGCCTCCTGCTGCCATCCTGGCTGTATTATTAGCTACTGCTGCATTTCACATTCTTAGCTGTGAATTTTAGAAATACACAGGCACTGTCTTTTCTGATAGCCATGTAAGCAGTCTTGAGGCATTGCTGCAGAAGTATCCAGAAGAGTTTGTGTGTGGATCATGACAGCAAGTTTCATCACTGACCAGTGGGTGTGGACATCCCTGGAGTTCATGTGCTGAACTAAAATGTCTTTAACTAAAGCATTACATCCCTTTGTGTGCTGCAGACACGCAAAGCCGAGAATGAAGAGCGTCAGTGAGACCGCCGTGCAGCCTCCATGCTAGGACTCCCCAGGCCTTTCATTCTGGACGCTTTTCCTCTGAGCTTCAGAGACTGCACAGCTTTGCTTGGATGTTGTTACAGTCTTCCCCCTGTATCTTAACATCTGTGGCCTCAGCTCCCCTGAATGCAGCTCCGAGTATATGACCTGACTTCTGAACCCCCAGCAACACGCAGCCCTCCTCTCTCGACTGCGTAAAGTGCGCTGTAGAACCAGTGGGCGTTGCTGTGTCAGTTACTGTGATATTCTCTGTGATTTAAGTGTAAGGCCGGTAACAGTGACCTTAAGAGGAATTTGGCCTGATAGTTTGGTTGCCTTTGAGTAGATTAAATGGTACAACTGTTCTGTATCTAAGGGAGAGATGCATCAAAAGATTTTTGGGAGGAAATATTTGGATTGAATGTAGCAACTTTTAGGATGCTCCTGAAGGATTGGAAGGAACATAAAAATGATGGAGACAGAGCATACCTTCCAGAATCTTAAAATTCAGAAAGAGCAAAACGGGGATTAAAAAGGGGATGTATGAAAAAAAATCATGTTAGCATAGGCTGATACAAGACAGCTGGAGAGATGCAGAGGACGGAGACTTAGGGAAGTGGGAGAGCACGTGGGGGTTATGAAGAGAGAATTCATGGAGGTGCTTACCTTTGGCGGGAGCTTTGAAGATGTCAGGGAGCCCTGGATGCCGGAAGACACTGGGGGGGCATGGTTTGGCAGTAACGCCCAGTGCAGTTTACCTGGAGTGTAACACAGGGAAGGGCTCCTACAGCAGAAACTGTATCGAGAGAACCGGAAGTTTCCTGATAAGCCCTGGATAGCTAGTTTCGGTCCAGGAAGTAACACTGTTGTGAGCACTGGTTTAGTAAGATGAGCCCTGGGTGCAGGAGGAGGAGGGAAGGGGAGGCTGTAACCCGTGGACCAGCCCCGGACAGTGGAGCCCTGACGTAGCCTGCTGGCTGGAGAGTATTGTTACCTGCTTCCTGAGGAAAGACTATTTAAAGACGTTTTAGTTTTAATACATTTTGCTTTGCTTTTTAACAGTTAGCCTTGTCAGACTCCAAGGGGCTCTTGTCTCAAGACGATTCACTCATTTATTCACTAAGCAGGTATTTATTATGCAATCGCTGTATACACAGTACCAGGGATACAATAGTAAAACAGAAACTCCTGCCTTCCTGTGAGAATTATTTCGTATATAGAATTTTTCTAATAAAATGTCTCGGTGTGCTGTTTGTGCTGCATTTGAGGTTTATGTTAGCTGAAAGCTTAAAGTGACATTATGATGCCAAATCTGTTTTGTCTCCTAAAAGATATTTAAACTGATCATTAGACTTTAAACTTATTGCACTGGTAAAGAGTTTAACATCTTAGTTGTTTGATTTTAATGATGAACATGCATCTGTTTATTTTTCAAGGAATTTTAACAAATATCTCATTCAGATATTTGTCTGATACTTTACAGACATTACATTGACTATAACAGATCCAGTTCCATCTCTCCCTCCAGTGAATAGATGGGTGTTAGTAACGATCCCAGAAGCAGGGGTTCTAACGCGGTGTGTGAGACGCCCTCCACCGTAGTCGCTGAGACTCAGGAGACCCAGGGTGGCCCCACGTGCTGTGTGTTAGCACACAGACCATGACGGAGGTGGACTGCAGCAGCAGGGTGTGGCATTCTGCTGAAGACAAACTTCTGTGACTCTGCTGAGTGGAGACTAGTCGAGGGTCCCTTCTTTTTCTTGCTGATGGATAGAAGGGGAAGCTGTCCTTTCTTCATAACTGATTTGAAAGCATCTAGGGGAAAATCCACGTTTTCCCCAAAGTGGTTTCTGCTGGTGTTCTGATCTCTGGAGTCATATCAGGGGCCCAAGGCGCAGAAAGCCGCACTGACAGCAGAGTAGGGGTTTGTTCAGGTGCCAAGCTGGGGAGCGGGGGGCAAGCCTCAGGGCCTCTCCTGCTTGGCTTTTTAGTCGGAGGTGTTTGTAAAGAGGGCGGAACAGGGAGGCTGGGATTAACCATCATCGTGTCACTTCCTTGAAACCCAGTGATCCCTTATTCTTATCAAATATCCTATAAAGGATTCATCTCTGCAGTTACACATCATACGCTATTGTTTCCCCCGCCTCACACTGCAGATCAGATTGGTATATTCAGGTTCCTAGTCTGGCAAGTCCTCTTTCACCTCTGTTTTTCTTGTGATTTACGTGTGGGAGAAATGGGGTCTTTTCCCCCTCTTGGTGCGTTTGCTGATCAGCCTCCATCCTCTGCCAGCCCTTTGGCATTTCTTATATATGTGGGTAGTTCTGATTAGCTGGTAATTCATGAAGGAGAGGTGACTTAATTTTTTCCTTTAGTTTACCGGTTTTCAGGATAGTGAGTTGACTCATTAGCATCCTCTGGTTGTGTCCAGTTAGGGTTGTGGGGGTTAGGGGGGTGGTCCTCACAATATATTCGTGAATTTAAACATATATATTGGGTTATCCCGAAAGGCCATTTGGGTTTTTTTGTAACATCTTATGGACAAATCTGAATGAACTTTTTAGCCAGGCCAAGTAGTATGTTTCTGTCGTTGCAGTTTGATGGAAAAACTCTTCCAGTTGGTCCCTGTGTCTTTTCTGTGATACAACTCTAGTCGTATGTAATTTCCTTGAGACTTGGGCTGGTGGTTGTTTTACGCTCCTCTTATACATTGCCTGCCCCAGACCTGTGTCCGTTTTACTAGGGAGCCCTGGTGCCTTTTAATGGAAAAGGGTATTTTACTACAGTATAGGTTACAGGGGTACTCGGTGTCATTCCATATGTTACATATAGTTTCTCAGGTTTGAACTGTCTACTCTCTGTACCTGTCATTTTATAGAAAAAGTTGTTGCTAGTGATGGCAAATCAAGAACGTATTGTGGGTTTGAATTTAGAACTCTTCCGTTTACTGTTTTTCTTAGTTGGAAAAAATGTATCTCTGTCCTCCCTCAACTGAATGGCCAGTGGTGATCTGGCTGGGCCGTGTCCCTCCTGCTCAAGAGCAGTGCCGCAGGCGCTTCTCTGTTCTCCACATCCCATTTCCCCATGGTTTCACCACCGCCCCGCCCCCCCCCTTGCTAAATCCTGTTTTTAAGTATTGTTGTTGTTTAGTTGCCAAGTCATGTCTGACTCTTGCGACCACATGGACTGTAGCCTGCCAGGCTCCTCTGTCCCTGGGATTTCCCAGGTAAGAGTACTGGAGTGGGTTGCCATTTCCTTTGCCAGGGATTCTTCCCAACACAGGGATTGAACCTGTGTCTCCTGCATTGGCAGGTGGATTCTTTACCACTGAGCCACCTGGGAAGCCCACTTTTACATATGCTAGTACATAAAAAATGGAGAGGGTTCACGCAGATCACATTTACAGTGAAAGTCTGTTGCTGTGGCTTTCACAGTATCACTTTTGATTTGTGAACAAAGCAATGGGGAGGTTATAATAGGGGCTCCTTCTAGGACTTGGTGTCCAGAGCATGGTCTTGGCAGTGGGGGTAGTATTCTGAGGGGGAGTCTTAGCCCTGCTTTCCTCAGTCGTCTTTCCTCTTTCCTGTTTTCCTAACCTCCTTTCAGAGGAGGAGGAGGAGGAGGTGGGCTGGAGGACACGGATCTGTAGTCATAGAGAACTGTCCCGGAGGTGTTGGCATCCTCAGACTGCAGTGGAATGTTTACCAATATGTATAATCATGGTAGTCTTTTTATTCCAGTTTGTGGGAAAACCATGCCAATATTTTCCAGTTGTTAAATTTTTTAAATAACAGCTTTATTGAGATACAATTCACATATTGTAAAGTTCACCCATTAACATGTACGGTCCAGAGGTTTTTAGTGTATGTTTAGAGTTGTACAATCATCACCAGTGTCATTTTAGAACATTTTCATCTTGCTCAAAAGAAACCCCATAGGCATTAGGAGTCCCCCATGGCAACCTCTGGTCTTTCTGTCTATGAATTTGCCTGCTCTTGCCGCGTATTATCGATGGTAGCTTACAGTGCACTGTTTTGTGGATGGCTGCTTTCACTTAGCATAATGGCTCTGAGATTCACCCATATTATATACCTTATTCTTTCCTTGCAGTATGTTTTTGTTGTTGTTGCAGTTATAGAGCAAGGAAATAGTCATTCTGTCATTAACAAAATTATGATTTGTCAGAATTTTAAGTTTCATGTTTTAATGATGCAAGAGTAAGAAGAACCAGAAGCAGCCATTAACTGGGGAGGTATTTTAAATCGGGAGTCAGTATATACAAACTAAATATGTTCTCTGTTCACACATATTTCATTCAGAGAATGTTGTCTGGTTCAGGTCTGTGTACTATCAAAACCAGAAACATATGGAATATAATTTTGAGTTTTTTATTTCAATGCATTTTGAAAATTTTAATGTAGTTTCTTACTCTCCCTTTATTCTTCTTGACTGTAAGCATAAAATGACTTGAAAATATAAAAAAATTGAAAAGAGTTGTTTAGACCCAGGTGGTAAGTAGTGAGAACTCTTTATCCTGATAAAGTGTTAAGCGAAAGTGTTAGTATCCTGATAAACTGAGGGTTAAATTGACTGCTGATGGGAGTGTTTGTGATGCAGTTTTTATTGGAACAGAATGTGTTGAAGCTGTATCAGAACAATATTAATATTTCTAAGGTTTTGAACCAGGGGACCATATGCATTGTTATTGTTGTTCAGTTGCCAAGTCGTGTGTGACTCTTTGCTGCCCTGTGGACCACGGCACGGCAGGCCTCCCTGTCCCTCACCATCTCCCGGGGTTTGCCCAAGTCCATGGTCCACTGCATCGGTGATGCCATCCAGCCATCTGTCACCCTCTTCTCCTTCTGCCTTCGATCTTTCAAACAGCGTACACTGTTCCTTAAGACTAAATTCTCAGAAAGGTGTGCCCTGCTGAGCTGGCCGTCGCATGCCTCTGTGAGAGGTGGTTTGGGAAGGCTTGGCCCCGTTCAGGCAGTGGACTGGAGTCAGAAGCCTCATGGATCTGTGTTCCTCCCACCGGGCTCTGCGGAGCAGTGGCATCACCTTCTCTCTCTGCTTTACCTTTCTGTTTGGCTTCTCTCCACAAAGAAGTTTAGTTCAGTACTGGGCCTGACTAATCTTAAGGTTTTCAGATTTAATGTTTTATCATATATTTGAAGCTGATAGGATGTGATGGGGGACTGAATGTTACGATATGAGTAGAAACATAAAAACTGATTTTAGGAATATCTTACTGTCACTAAGGGAGTTTGAGCTAAAATACACACCAAATAGTAATTTATCAAAAATAAGCAATATCTATTGGATTTATCGACATATTTATAGATTTTCATATCATGTTTCTATATAGTAAAATGTATAGAAATAATCATGGTTGGTCTGAGGCTTTGTAAAGAGGAGGAAAGGAGGAAAAACTGTGGATTTAATGGTGAAAAGTATGATATGTCTTGGGCCAGAGACCAGAGAAAAATTGGGAAAAGTTTTATATTTTTTAAGATAATTTTGAGCCAGTGAGAGAATTTCCACCTAGGACAGTCTAACAGATATTTGTGTGTGTGTGTATGTGTTTCAAATTAATTATACAGAGTGAGTTAGTTTACTTTCTTATAAATAAGTATTATTTAGAAGCCTGCTCTTCACCACTATGGAAGAATCCTTAAATAGTATTTAAGGATTAAATACTATTCCTTAAATAGTATTTAAGGAGTCTCCAGATTCCTCTTCATTTTAAATAGGCTGAACAGTCACACGCAGGTGAGCTAATCAATACAGCCAGTTACTGTAGTTTAAGGGAGTGGTTAAGTTCTCAGGTGGTGGTGGTGTTCAGTCGCTCAGTTGTGGCTGACTCTTTGCGACCCCATGGACTGCAGTACTCCAGGCTTCCCTGTCCATCACCAATGCCTGGAATTTCCTTAAACTCATGTCCACTGAGTCAGTGATGCCATCCAACCATCTCATCCTCTGTCGCCCCCTTTTCTTCCTGCCCTCTTCCTGCCCAGCATCAGGATCTTTCTCAGTGAGTTAGCTCTTTGCATCAGGTGGCTGAAGTAGTACTTGTAAAGTATCCACCTGTCAGAGCAGAAGATGGGGGTTTGATCCCTAGGTCAGGAAGATCCCTGGAGGAGGAAGTGGCAACCCACTGCAATGTTCTTGCCTGGAGAATCCCATGGACAGAGGAGACTGGCAGGCTCTAGTCCGTGGGGTCTGAGTTGGACATGAGTGAGCACGCATGCATGTTCTAAGGATGTGACTACTAGATGCTGAATTGAATTCTCAGAGAAGCTCAGTTCGGCTTGTCCATCTTGTCCTCAGTACAGCCCAGTGTCACAGAGCATCACTCCAGGCAACCCTGGAATGGCTGTCGGCACTCTCTCCCCATCTTTTTCACGATGTACAGTTTCTTAAAGGGACAGTTTAACCGAATTTGAGAAAAAGCTTTTGAAGTTATATTGAGTATATATCTATCTGAAAGCAATACTTTGTAATTTCTTCAAGTTTTCATTTTAAAAGTTAGATCTTTAATTTCTGAACCCTTTTACTGAAGTATCACCTAGAGATCTTAAGCTTATAGCTTAGTGAGTGAGTGCAAGTTTGTCTGCTGTGCAGATCGCGGACAGACCCCTGTGGCATCTCTGCACTCTCCCGGCCCTCTCACCAGCCCCTTCTGCAGATAATCACTGCACAGATTTCTGTCATTTCAGATAAGTTTTGCTTGCTTTCGAATTTCATGTGAATGAAATCAGATACTCCTTCCAGATCTGGTTTTGTTGCCAAAGCAAACTTGGGTCCACTTGCCCACACGCAGTTCAGACCAATCAGGATGTGGTGAAGGAAAGTGCAGCATTTATTGCAAGCCCCAAGGAGGGAGTCCGGGGCAACTGTTGCTCCCAAGCCCTGGACTCCTGATGGGTTTCAGGGACGCACTTCTAAAGGCCAGGTGAGGGAGGTGGTTGCAGGTCTGTGATCTGTGCTCAGCTCATGCACAGTTCTCTGGTTGCTTGATGGTGAGGTAACAGGGTGGTGTCACAGGGGTTAACGTCATCGCGCTTCAGACTCTAGTAAGTCTGCGGGCTACGTGCTCATGGTCATCAAGTTAATGTATCTGTCAGTTATCATTTCCTGAGCCGGGCTTTTGTGACTCAGGGAAGGCCTGGGAGACCTCAGCTTTTCCATGCACAAGGAGCAGGCAGGGCACATAGGGGAAGGGGTCTGTCTCAGGAAGGCCTCATAAGGTCCTGCTTTGCTACAGTTTATTGCTTGTCGTTGTGTCTGTGAGAGTGGTCCGTGTTGTTGAGTGTTCTTATTTCTAGGAATTATTCTGTTGTCCATGTGCCAGATTTAGGTTTTCCATTCTGCTGATGGAGGGGGTGACGTGAGTAGTTTTTAATTTAGGACTTTGATGAATGAAGCTGCTGTGAACATTCTTGTGCATTCCTTTTCATAAACATAGACATAGTTGATTGGGTATATACCAAAGGGGAAATGCTGGGTCCGAGGCTATGTGTATGTTCAGCTTTAGTCTTTGTGCCAAAGAGTTTTCCAAAGTGATTGTACCAGTTTATAATCTCTTCAGTATTGCATGATAGTTACAGTTGCTTTATGTTTTTCACCAAAACTTAGTAGTATCACTTAAAAAGAAGAGTCTGGTACGTGTATGGAAGCTAGTATTTTTGTTGGTTGGTGCTAATTAACTGTCTAGAATGTCCTGGCAGTTGAGAGGTTACCATTAAAAGAGTAAATAATTTAATCAGCTTGAAACAATTTTGAGTACTGCATGAAAGTTCTTTCAGCCAAGGTGGTTTGTGCTCGTCTTACTGTTTTACCTAGTTTAAAAAAGAAAGAATTGAGCAACTGCAATAAGAATTATTGACTTACAGAAAGCAATAGCAAGATGATAGTAACCTTATTTGGTTAGTTAAATAACTATATGCTAAAAGACCCTCAGTCCTAGAAGAAAAAGGAACCAGCCAGGGCTGTAATGGCTTCTCAATTCTTACTTATTGTTAAAGTAACTGGGATGATCTAGAGTGTGTAAGTTGAGGCATAAAACCAGATTTCAGGTTCAGTTATTGGCTTACAGTAAATTGGAAACTTTTTTTTTCTTCATGAAATTTCTAACATGTTTTTGCAATCGTTTAAACCTTTATTACAAGTGAGGCAATAAAAAGGGAAGAAATCCAATTACTTTGTGTGCAGAGCTTTCATTTCCTAGTTAATGAAAGAAAGGAAAACTGGTCAGTAAGAGCATGTATGCGTTACAGTCCCTCACAGTAAATTAAAATTTCCTTAAATAGGAAATAGGAGAAATATTTCCTCAATAAATGCTTTGATGAAAGGTAGTCTTCCTGGGTTAAAGCCTGTGCTTAAGAACGTTGCAGCCAAATGGAAGGATCGACAGTTAGATTTGATGGGTAATTGCGGGTAATAGAAACGGTCCATGGTTTCTGGTGCTTAACTCTGCAGGGCATTGCTCTGAGCCTTCAGCATGCATTATTTTATTTCATAGTCCTCACAGCAGCTCTGTGAGCTCAACACCCTGCTTGTCCTCATTTACTGCTGAGAGCCTGGAGACGCACCTCTGGTGACTTATTCCTGGTCACACAGCTATTGAGTAGTCAAGCTGATCTCTGAGTCTGAACTTCCTGCCTTCAGAGTGTTTGCTCTTAACGGGGGCCTCTCAGTGTGTTACTTTTACAGCGGAAAGTGGAGGAAGAAGGGGGAGAAAGGTCAGGGGATTCACTGAGTGTCTGCTAAGTGCAGCACTTTATGGGTGCCGGATAATTGTCACAGAAACCCTGCATTGTCATCATACGGTCGTTACACTAGGAGAAACAAAAGATTCAGAGAGTGAAATTCACCTAGAGTCCCGCAGCAGTCAAGCAGGTCTTTCTAAAAAGGAGGTCACTGATAGGGGGTTACTGCCTTCTACTGAACGTGTGCTATGAATTAACTGAAACAACTGCTAATACCCATCAGGAGATAGCAAGTTGTTTGTGTCTTAAGTCCACAGTTTCTAATACAAGTGTTTCTGGTATGAGTTAGCATTCCATCTCTGCTAAGTAATAGCAACATGATACCTACCCTGAAAAGAACATGGACTTTGGTGTCAGAAAGACCTCAGTGTTTATGATTAAAATTTAATTTTAAAATAGTAGCTAAAAAAGTTTATAAGCATATTTGGATGGGCCGCTTACCTGTCCAATCATGAGGAGAGACTCAAATTATTCAGCAGATGCGTAAGGAATGCCTGCTCTGTAACAGACATGGGTGTAGGGTCTTGGGGTTGGCAGTGAACAACTCAGACAGAAATCTCTGTCCTTTAGAGCTGACAGTCTAGTCCTTTAGAGCTGACAGTGTTTAGTCATGATTTGCTCTTGGGAAACTGATCGTCTTGATACGGTCTTCTTGTTCTTGTTCTGGCAGCCCCGTAGGTCAGGGGCCAGTCTACCCGAGAGAGGTCGTTTCCATCAGCTTCCAGGGACAAGGCATTAGGTTCCGTTTGTGCTGGCTTTCTCCAGAACTGTCAATCCATATCTGTCTTTGCACAGGTGTGCTAGTGCATTGCATATTTATTGAACATCTGGTATGTGATGAACCCTGTTCTAGCACTGGGGGTGTAAAGATGACATCAGAAAGAAGCAAGTACCCACTGGGAGCTTGTAGTCTGGAGGAGGAGGAGGAGCAGAGGGAGAAGAGAGGAGGAAACCTTCGGTCCCTGCTGGGGGCGTCTCCCCGAGCCTGCCCTCTGCTCTCTGCTTCCCTGGAAGCTAGTCATACCCTACAGGCAGGGGCGTGAGGCTCCCTGTGCAAGTCCTTAACTTCTGTCCTTCTCTTTTCCTGACCCTTGCTGATCCTCAAGTCTTCCTGGGAGGGAGGGTAGGGGGAAGATGTATGTGTGTGTGTCTGGCTCATCTGCTTTAGATTCACTTGATCTTTTCATGCTGCTTCCCCATCATCTCGCCTTTCTGGTAGGTTTTATTTTATTTTATTTTTTGCCTTGCATACTAGCCATTGTATATAGGAGGTTCTTAGGGAAAAATCTTCACTCTCTGGTCACTGCAGTTGAGCACCCATAATATGAAAGGATTCCGTGCAGATAACGTAGTTGGAAAACGGCTCTCATCATATGCAGGTCACGGTCGTACAAGGATTTGATCAGGGAAAGCCAGATACAGTCAAAGGGGAGACCATTCCCGAAGATGGGCCCCAGGATGGAAAGCTGCATGGTGTGCCCCAACTCAGCTGCTCGGTCCTGGACTATCCACGTGCCCCGCGCCCTGCTCAGCCTGGCCCGCGGGGCCGACCCCGGCCGGCCACCCTGACCCGCACCCTCCGCTGAGCAGCCTCTGCCTGCCACCTGCTCTCGCGTCCAGGTCGTGACTGCCAGTCTCAGTGGGCCTTGATGTTGCCTACCGTCCAGCTGCTCTTCCCCCCTTCCTGGCCTGTTCGTGTTCTGGTTTTCCAGAGTTATTTCACGTTTTCTCTCCCCTGTAAACGGACTCCGTGCCCCACTTCAGTGGTGTCTCTGTTTCCCGTGGACTGAGGAGCAGGTGGTCTTCGCGTTCCCCCTTGGCCCAGAACGCCCAGCCTGCCCTCCTCTCCTGAGGGGAAGGCTGCTCCGTGGACCGGGACCCGTGGCTGCTGCAGGGACGCTTTCCTTCTTGGGGTCCTGCTGCCTCATCCCCCACCCGGCTTCCCTGGTTTTTCCCTCTCTACTGTATCTTATTATCTCCAACTATGATCACCTCCAGCTACCACTTTTTTTGAAAGGTTCATCTGATCCTTTTTACTAATTTCTCTTTTGAGGTTTCCCCCTCACTGCATTCGACTCACATTTCCGTCTGCACCTCTGTCCTGACAGTCTCCCCGGATCCAGGTTGCCAGTTACCTCCTTGTCACTGGGTCCCGTGGAGTTTTCTGCTTGCTGAGTTCTCATCAGTTTTCTGTACAGATGACCACTAGCTCTTCCTGACCACATGCTCTTGTCTTGGTGTCCACGAGCCCCTTTCTCCTGGTTGTAGTCTCACTTCTTTCCTGTTCTTTCTCAGTATCCTCTGTTGGCCCCAGTTCATCTCCCAGATCCCGAGAAGTGAGTCCCCAGGTACCTCCTGGCTCCCCTCCTCTGTTCTCTCTGCCAGCCCTGCAGCTTTCCCCATGCCGTGTGCACAGACAGGCTCCTCGGGCCGTATCTGGGCTTGACCAGGGTTCTCTGTTCTCTGTTCCCCTTGTCACGGCTGGGTGCAAGAGGTGTGGCTCCTCCCCTGCCTGCTGCTTCCCCCATGTCAAGATGCCACCTTACTGGTAGGCTCACTGAGTTGCTTAAGGCAAAAGTCAGAGTCGACCCCTGCACCTTTGACTCTTCCTTCCACCAGTCAATCCCAGCAGCTGCCTCTGTCCATCCTTGCTTTTCCCTCCCATGTTGGCCCCCACTTTCTGTCCCCAGGGCTCTGAAGTAGCCTCTAAATGTGCCCCCTTTTCCTCCGAGTGTGCCCCCTTTCCCTCCGAGTGCCCTCCCTTTTCCTCTGAGCTGTCTTTTTGAAGATATGTGGGATCATGTCCCATGTCTTCCTGTTGGGCACAGAATGGCATCAGCTCCTTGGGCCTTGTCCTCTGAGGTCCCCACGCACGTCTTACATCCGATCTCCCCTCCTGTCCTCACTCTGCCTCAGCCACCCCTGTGCTGTGTCCCCGGAATGGCCTGTCTCCGCCTTCCCCTGCCTGGGATGCTTTCCCGCATCTTCTCCTGGGTGCTGCCTTCTGGTTGTTCAGTTTGCTTTAAACAGCACCTTAGACACAGGCCTTCCCTGAGCACCTAATTCAAAGTACTCAGAGGTCTCTAGTCATTCTTGACTGTGATGCCCTATTTTAACTTACCCCCTGACACCTATGCAAGAGAATTCCAGAGGAACATCTACTTCTGCTTCATTGACTACGCTGAAGCTTTTGACTGTGTGGATCACAACAAACTGTGGAAAATTTTTAAAGAGATGGGAATAACAGACTACCTTACCTGTTTCTTAAGGAACTTGTATGCAGGTCAAGAAGCAACAGTTAGAACTGGATGTGGAACAATAGACTGGTTGCAAATTGTGAAAGGAGTACATCAAGGCTTATTGTCATCCTGCTTATTTAACTTCTGTGCAGAATACATCATGTGAAATGCTGGGCTGGATGAAGCACAAGCTGGAATCAAGATTGCTGGGAGAAATGTCAACAACCTCAGACATGCACATGATACCAGTGTAACGGCAGAAAGCAAAGAGGAACTAAAACTTGATGAGAGTGAAAAAGGAGAGTGAAAAAGCTGGCTTAAAACTCAACATTCTAAAATGAGGATCGTGATATCTGGTCCCATCACTTCATGGCAGATAGATGGGGAAAAGTGAGAAAAATAGCAGATTTTATTTGCTGGGCTCCAAAATCACTGTGGCTGGTGACTGCAGCCTCGAAATTAAGAGACTCTTGCTCCTTGGAAGAAAAGCTGTGACCAATCTAGACAGCATGTTAAAATGCAGAAAAATCCCTTTGCCAACAAAGGTCCATCGAGTCAGAGCTATGATTTTTCCAGTAGTCATGTACTGATGTGAGAGTTGGACTATAAAGAAAGCTGAGTGCCAAAGAATTGATGCTTTTGAACTGTGGTGTTGGAGAAGATGCTTGAGAGTTCCTTGGATTGCAAGGAGATCCAACCAGTCCATCCGAAAGGAAATCAGTCCTGAATATTCATTGGAAGGACTGATGCTGAAGCTGAAGCTCCAGTACTTTGGCCACCTGATGGGAAGGACTGACTAATTGGAAAAGACCCTGATGCTGGGAGGGAGTGAAGGCGGAAGGAGAAGGGGACGACAGAGGATGAGATGGTTGGATGGCATCACCAACTCAATGAACATGAGTTTGAGCGAGCTCTGGGAGTTGGTGATGGACTGGGAGGTCTGGTGTGCTGTGGTCCTTGGGGTCACAAAGAGTCGGACACAGCTTAGTGACTGAGCAACAGCAGTGGCCCTGAACACTGTCTGCTGCTTCATTTGTGGGTGTTTATTTGTTTCTCTCCTCTGTACCTGTTCCACACATCCCCACAATGCAGACTGTAGAATATCATAGCCTCAGACGTTGCTGAGCACCTATGTTGAGGCTTAATTATTGAGTAGATGACTGTTGGTAGAGCCAGCATTTGTTGTGGAAAATGATGATGTAGAAATGGCCCTCTTAATGATGGGCTGGCAGGGAGGCTGTGTGGGAAGTGGACATGGTGGTTCAGGAGAGTAGGGGGAGCTGAGAGAAGAAGGGCATTGGGCCTTCAGACGAGAGCCGAGTTGTACTCTCCACTGTCGACCTTGCTTGTGGTGCAGACAGCTCCTTGTCACATCACTTGACTGCCCAGTGAGTGTTGGATGGACCAAGGCCTCAGAGGTGGTTAAACACATAACTGACCAGTGGGCCTGCGGGGAGCATGTAAACACTGTCATGTTCAGGATGCTTTTTCCTCCAACTAATAACTTTTAATTACCCACCATGGGGCACTCCTTGGGGTCGCAAAAAGTCACACATGACTGAGTGACTGAAGTGAACTGATACTTTTAATTACCCACCGTGGGGCAGTCTTTTTAAAAATAAGGGAAAAAGGTAAAACCACCTTTGTAATACTGGAAAGTATTTAGCCAGACTATAGAAGATATTTTTAAAAAGCAGTATCTGTAGCTATTATATTGAAGAGTTGCTAGTGAATGAATTGTTAATAAATTGCAGTGCTAAGAGGGTTAGTTAATATGGTGCTAATAGCTAAACTAATTTGTCTTTAATAATCGTAGAATATGTACAGGGGCTTTGTCACTTTAAAAGAAGTTTTCCTGCACTGAGATGCTGGTGCATTACGGGTAAGCTGTATGGAAATGTTTCACGAGGCCTTAGGGACACCCAGCTGTACATACACCCATCCAGGCGTTCTATAGAGACGAGAAATTTAGGAGCCATGTTCGATTTTATTTCCCTGAGGCTGGTAAGGACATAAGCACCGGGGGACCTAGTGTGATGAGACAGTCGGGAAGCGATGCCAGCGCTCCTGGCCTGGTGTTCTGCCGGCGGTGAGGTGCCATTGGTCACGGGGACCTGGAATGCACGGGGGCCATGCACGTGTAGCAGTGTAGGCAGTCGTTTCTGTCGGTTACCCAGACCTGCTGGGGATCCTTTGCAGCTTTCGTTTTGGTCTCTCCCTTTGGAACTGGAGCAGTAATTTTTTGTACCTAATAATCTTTCATCATTTGTTGGTAAAATACCTGATAAATTATATGGTGTGTTTAGTTGCTTTGAAAGTTTTTCCTCGCATCCCTCCCAGTGTAGTGGCACTAAACCGAGGGCCCACATTTCTCTGGCAGAACCATGAGATAGGAGATTGGGGTTATCTATCTTTGCTCTGGTTTAATAAGCTGGAAGTGAAGTGTTCAAAGACAAGCATTGTGTTATTCTGAAGTACCCACAGCCAGGTGCCAAAGAGAGAGGATTTGTGTCATCTCAGTGTTCTTGCCTGGAGAATCCGAGGGACAGGGGAGCCTGGTGGGCTGCCGTCTATAAGGTTGCACAGAGTCAGACACGACTGAAGTGACTGAGCAGCAGCAGCAGCAGCAGCAGGAGAAAAGGAGACAGGCCAGCTTGGGTTGGCAGGTGGGTGTGGGGACCAGAGGGGAAAACTCATTATAGCAGTGTTTGTAGTAGGGCAGGATGACCTTAGTCATTTTAGCAGTGCTGTAGTAGGGGCGGGGATAAAGTTATTAATTGTAGCAGTGTTGTAGTAGGGCAGGATGACCTTAGTCATTGTCAGTTCAGTCGCTCAGTCGTGTCCAACTCTTTGCGACCCCATGAGTCGCAGCACACCAGGCCTCCCTGTCCATCACCAACCCCTGGAGTTCACTCAGACTCAGGCCCATCGAGTCCGTGATGCCATCCAGCCATCTCATCCTTTGTTGTCTCCTTCTCCTCCTGCCCCCAATCCCTCCCAGCATCAGAGTCTTTTCCAATGAGTCAACTCTTCGCATGAGGTGGCCAAAGTACTGGAGTTTCAGCTTCAGCATCATTCCCTCCAAAGAAATCCCAGGGCTGATCTCCTTCAGAATGGACTGGTTGGATCTCCTTGCAGTCCAAGGGACTCTCAAGAGTCTTCTCCAACACCACAGTTCAAAAGCATCAATTCTTTGGGGCTCAGCCTTCTTGAACACAGTCCAACTCTCACATCCATACATGACCACTGGGAAAACCATAGCCTTGACTAGATGGACCTTAGTCGGCAAAGTAATGTCTCTGCTTTTGAATATACTGTCTAGGTTGGTCATAACTTTTCTTCCAAGGAGTAAGCGTCTTTTAATTGCATGGCTGCAGTCACCATCTGCAGTGATTTTGGAGCCCCCCAAAATAAAGTCTGACACTGTTTCCACTGTTTCCCCATCTATTTCCCATGAAGTGATGGGACCGGATACCATGATCTTCGTTTTCTGAATGTTGAGCTTTAGGCCAACTTTTTCTCTCTCCACTTTCACTTTCATCAAGAGGCTTTTGAGTTCCTCTTCACTTTCTGCCATAAGGGTGGTGTCATCTGCATATCTGAGGTTATTGGTATTTCTCCCGGCAATCTTGATTCCAGCTTGTGTTTCTTCCAGTCCAGTGTTTCTCATCATGTACTCTGCATAGAAGTTAAATAAGCAGGGTGACAATATACAGCCTTGACGTACTCCTTTTCCTGTTTGGAACCAGTCTGTTGTTCCATGTCCAGTTCTAACTGCTGCTTCCTGACCTGCGTACAGATTCTCAAGAGGCAGGTCAGGTGGTGTGGTATTCCCATCTCTTGAAGAATTTTCCACAGTTTATTGTGATCCACACAGTCAAAGGCTTTGGCATAGTCAATAAAGCAGAAACAGATGTTTTTCTAGAACTCTCTTGCTTTTTCCATGATCCAGTGGATGTTGGCTATTTAATCTCTGGTTCCTCTGCCTTTTCTAAAACCAGCTTGAACAATAGGAAGTTCATGGTTCACATATTCCTGAAGCCTGTCTTGGAGAATTTTGACCATTACTTTACTAGCATGTGAGATGAGTGCAATTGTGCAGTAGTTTGAGCATTCTTTGGCATTGCCTTTCCTTGGAATTGGAATGAAAACTGACCTTTTTCAGTCCTGTGGCCACTGCTGAGTTTTCCAAATTTACTGGCATATTGAATGCAGGACTTTCACAGCTTCATCTTTCAGGATTTGAAACAGCTCAGCTGGAATGCCATCACCTCCACTAGCTTTGTTCGTAGTGATACTTTCTAAGGCCCACTTGACTTCACATTCCAGGATGTCTGGCTCTACATGAGTTATCAAACCATCGTGATTATGTGGGTCGTGAAGATCTTTTTTGTACAGTTCTTCTGTGTATTTTTGCCACCTCTTCTTAATATCTTCTGCTTCTGTTAGGTCCATACCATTTATGTCCTTTATTAAGCCCATCTTTGCATGAAATGTTCCCTTGGTATCTCTTAATTTTCTTGAAGAGATCTCTAGTCTTTCCCATTCTGTTCTTTTCCTCTATTTCTTTGCATTGATTGCTGAAAAAGGCTTTCTTATCTCTTCTTGCTCTTCTCTGGAACTCTGCATTCAGATGCTTATATCTTTCCTTTTCTCCTTTGCTTTTCGCCTCTCTTCTTTTCACAGCTATTTGTAAGATGAAAGTGAAAGTGAAGTCGCTCAGTCATGTCCGACCCCATGGAATGTAGCCTACCAGGCTCCTCCCTACATGAGATTCTCTAGGCAAGAGTACTGGAGTGAGTTGCCATTTGGTAGCAGTGTGGTAGTAGGGCGGGATGATGTTAGTCATTGTGGCAGTGTTGTAGTAGGGCAGGATGACCTTAGTCATTGTAGCAGTGTGTAGTAGGGGGGATGATGTTAGTCATTGTAGCAGTGTGTAGTAGGGCTGGATGAGGATACTCATTGTAGCAATGTGTAGTAGGGTGGGATGGTGTTAGTCATTGTTACAGTGTGTAGTATGGGCGGGGATAACGTTATTAATTGTAGCAGTATTGTAGTAGGGTGGGATGACCTTAATCAGTGTAGCAGTTGGTAATAGGGCTGGATGAGGTTAGTCATTGTAGCAGTGTTGTAGCAATATTTTAGTAGGGCCGGGATGACCTTAGTCATTGTAGCAGTATGTAGGGGTGGGGGATGATACCTTAGTCATTGTAGTAGTGTTTGTAGTAGGACTGGATGACCTTAGTCATTGTAGCAGTGTGTAGTGGGGGCGGGATGACGTTAGTAACATAGTGGCAAGAAAGTAGCCAGGCTTACTATGTTTTGTCCCAAAGAGAAGTCTCTGAACCCTTAGGTGCAAAGGGGACTCTAATATCTTATCACTAACTAATAAAATAAAAAAAATTAGAACATGGGTTTACTGCATGTGAACTTAATAATTACCAGTTGTTAGTTGTGGTTGTGTTGGCTGTAGTAATGTAAAACTGTGTCTTTGGTTGGATTTCTTACCAGATTACTAGAATACTTTAACAAGAATTTGACATATTAACTATCAGATAATGTTATCTTGCTAATAATACATAAAGTATCATTCCGAAAGTATCTTACAGAATATCCATTCTGTTCTTTGCTAACAGTGATTTAATTTTATTAACGGGTATTTTAGTTTACTGAAACCAAGAACCTTCAATGGAGAAACACCACATGTGTGTTTGAGAACTGAGTGAATGGTTTCTGATGCTGAATTTCTGTTTCTGCTGTAGACTGAATGTATCATCTTAATGCAAAGAGTGAAAGGATGCAAACCTCTAGGCTTCCTGTGAGTTAGTAATAAGTTGCTGTAATTTCTAGAGAGCTCACAATCTGCCTGTGAAGGAGATCTTGAGACAATACATGGTATCTGATAAAGGAGGCTATGTTAGTCTCGTTCCACTGGAGCGTGTGTGGTGATCCTGTGTTCCCGCCTAGTACCTGGTGACATGAAGATGCATAAGCCAGCAAGGAAAGAGTCAGAAGAGTCAAGTTACGATTGTACCATTTAAATCTCAAATGTTTCTAGTGTATTTTTATTTTAAAGTTCACAAGGCAGTGCTGTAATAATTATCCTAGTTTATCCCCTCTTGTTCATCCTGATCTTCTCTCTTTCTTTATGTAGTTCTGAGTTTCTGATCTACATCATTTTCATTCATTCTAGAGAATTTCTTCTATCATTTCTTGCATGGCAAGTCTGCTGGCAACACATCCCTCTATCCTTGTTTGTCTCAGAAAGTCTTTACTTTTCAAGGATAATTTCACAGGATAAAGAGTTATAAGTTTATGGGGTTTTTTCTTCCAACAGTTTAAATATTTGATATTTGAGTTGGGTGTCTTTCTTGCTTGCAAGGTTCCTAGGGAGCAGTTAGATGTAATTCTTCTCTTTGTTCTTTTATAATAGGTTTCGTTTCCCCCCTCTGGCTTCTTTGAGGAGTATTTCTTTGTGTTTGATTTTCTGTGTTTTGAAAAGGACGTGCCTCGGCGTAGTTGTTTTTAGCGTGTATCTTGCTCGGTGTTCCCTGGCCTTCCTGGATCTGCAGTTGGAAATCCAGCATTAATCTGGGGAAATTCTGTCAGTGTGGCTTCAGGTGCCTCTCCTGCTCCTGTTTCCCTCTTTCTTTTCCTTCTGGTGGTCCCGTTTGTGCAGACTGCATCTTTTATAGTCGTCCCACTTAGATGTAGTCCCCTCCCCGCCCCAGTCTTTTTCATGTTGGAGGTTTCTGTTGATGTACGCTTAAGCTCAGAGGTCCTTTCTTCAGCCGTGTTCAGTCTGCTGCTGCTAAGCCCATTAAAGGCATTCTTTATTTCTGTTACATGTTTTCAATCTGTGCTTTTTTTGAGTTCTTAAAATTTCCATTTGTCTGCTTACATTACCTGTCTGTTCTTGGCATGCCATCTACTTTTTCCGTTAGAGCCCTTAGCATAGTAAATATAGTTGTTTTAAATTCAGTCTGATAATTCCTGCATCCCTGCTGTATCTGAGTCTGGGTCTGATGCTTAGTGTATCTTTTCAGACTGTGTTTTTTGCCTCTTCGTAGGCCTCATTTTTTCTGAGGGTGAGTGCAGTGTGATGTACTGGCCAAGGAACCCCAGTCAGCGGGCCCGTGGTAACAGCGAGGGGGGCTGTGGGGCGGGCAGCGTTCTGGAGACTGTGGTTAGGTCTCGTCTTTGGGCGAGGCTGCGTCCCTGGGCTGTGTGCTGTGCAAGTGCCTCGGGTTCCCCGTTGTAGGTGGGACGGGATGGCCAAGGGCACTGAAGTGGGGTGTTTCCCATCCCCGGGTATCAAAGTGTGTTCATGCAGCTTTCTCTCCCTCAGTTAGGGAGGAGACCTGCACACGGGAGACTCATTTCCTGCTTTCCGGTGCACAGCGGAGGATCAGAGGGGTCAGGATTTTTTATTCTTTCCCCCCTCACCCCCCCACTGCTATTTCTCACGCAGCATTGATTTAGAATAATCAGTATGTCATTGAGGCATATTTTGGGGTAGCCTGTCCTGGGCCCCAGCTCTACCCTGGTGCTGGTTTCAGCTCTCGTGAGTTACTATTCTCTGTATTCTCCGATCTCTCCAGTTTGGGTGAGGGTTGGGGAGACCCTGTGGTCTGCCCTGTGACTTGCTTTTAGTTCTTATAGTCCCGTGTGCTGTTGGAGTAGACCCATGTTCGGGGGCTGGAACGGTGGCACAGGGTCCCGAGTCGCAGCCTGTTGGGAACAGTGCACAGAAGCGGTTGTGAGGTTCTTGCTTCCCTTCTGATATGTGCATATTCTGTGAGGAGACGGGGGGGGGGGGGGGGGGGAACCATGGGAGGTCCTTGGCAGAGGTGAGAAAGGAGTTCTGGGCCTTTCTTGTGTCTAGAATCACGCCCTTGCCACCGTGTGCTTTGAGAGGAGACATCACGACCCCGGGGTGTCAGGCCCGCCTCTCTGTGTGCCTTGTACTCATCCCACGAGGGGGCCTGGGGTGCCATTCTGTGCCCAGGTGAGACAGGGCTGCGAGGAGCCACCCGAGGGGCTGCACACGGCCTCTCTCGAGATCAGCCTGTATTCTCTTGTCCCCTTGTGTTTGCAGAGTCACATTCAAAGAGAACATGGTGAATTTCCAGATACAGCATCTGAATGTTAAGCCTCGTTTGGGCTCTTGGGGGGCTGTGCAGGCTGTAGCTGCTCAGAGATGTTAGTGACCCGTTGACTGTTCCCACACAGCTGGAAAGTGTCCATACTGGGTTTGAGATGTGGGTGTTGGCTAATGCTTTCCTTTCCGTCCCTCCTTTCCTTCCAAACCCTGGTGTCAAGGGCTGACATTCAGCAGGTCACGGTGAGGGTAACCCAGTCCAGAAGCAGGGAGCTGGAGGCTTTGGCAGCAGGCCCCCCAGACATTCTGTGCACAGACGTGATGGCTGAGGGCTGGCCCCTTTCAGTGGGGCCCCATTTAATTGTCCTTTCTTTACTACTTTTGCTGTAATCAGTAAGTGGTGAATTACGAAAAAAACCTACCCTCTTTTCCCGTCCCTTCAAACCTCCAAACTGCTGTGCATACAGGGATAAGAAATTGGTGTGGGTATTCCAAACTGGGTCCTTTTATGGGTGGAAGCTGACCTTGGACTCCCAGGCACTGAGTGAGGGTGTCCCAGGCAGCCGGGCCATGGGCCCGCCCGTCGCAGGGTGGTGCTCAGACATGGCTGAGCCCTGTGCTGTGCGCCCCCCACCAAGCTCTTCTCCATCACCACGCTGGGCCACACCGAACTACAGTTAGGTCTGTAGCTGTTTGCTCCACTAGAATGAATTCTTTTGAAGGTTGCTGCTGCTGCTGCTGCTAAGTCGCTTCAGTCGTGTCCGACTCTGTGATCCCATAGTAGGAATCACATTTCACTCATTTTTGGGTCCCTAATACTTACGATTCTGGCAGGGAGTTCTAAAAGGTAGCCCCACAGCCACCACCAGCTGCCAGTTTTGAAGCACCTATTATGTACCAGCTCTGTGGAAAAGACTATATGTTATTTTAATCCTCACAAATACTCCTGCACAGTATTTTAAGGGAACTTATTTGCGCAGGTACTGGGTGTTTGTGCGGGGCAATGAGAGCCTTGGCGGGCCTGACGTGTGAAGCATGTAGGCCGCTCTCTGAGATGCTGTCCAAACTGAGACCTAAGACAGGAGACAGGAGTTTAGAGAGAGGCAGATGCCCAGAACTTCAGAAGGAAAATGTAAGTGGGTCATGAGTGCGTGTACCATTGAGCTTGGCGTGAATTCTGTGCAGAATGTAGATGGAGTTTTCTTTTTCATTTCCTCCTTTCTTCAGAGTGTTAGCCACATTCACTAGTTACCTTAGGTTACCTGAGAACAGTCTGTGTCAGCCTAAGCTTAGTGGTCGCAATTTTCAGGTCTCCTGGTCCAAATGTAGGCAGTGGGGCCTGGTGGACTGTGCGCTGGGGGGACAGCTGTGCCCAGAGGAGTCCAGAGAGAGAAGTGAAGTCAGTGTCGATGGAGCGTGCTTGATTCTGCAGTCTCAGTCTTGGGCTTCATTCTATTTACCGTTTTTATTAACTGCATTTATCACTGTCTTATTGTTCACATTTTCAAACGACAGGGCAACAAAGATTAGTTAGTTAAACTATTATGTGACAGAATCAATTCCTCTGGAAATCTTAAACACAGAATACCAGCAGATTAGGTAATAATCAGTTCAGTTCAGTCACTCAGTCGTGTCCATCTCTTTGTGACCCCATGGACTGCAGCACGCCAGCCTCCCTGTCCATCACCAACACCCAGACCTTGCTCAAACCCATGTCCATCGAGTTGGTGATGCCATCCAAACATCTCATCCTCTGTTGTCCCTTTCTGCTCCCACCTTCAATCTTTCCCAGCATCAGGGTCTTTTCCAATGAATCAGTTCTTCGCATTAGGTGGCCAAAGTATTGGAGTTTCAGCTTCAGCATCAGTCCTTCCAGTAAATATTCAGGACTGATTTTCTTTAGGATGGACTGGTTGGATCTCCTTGCAATCCAAGGGACTCTCAAGAGTCTTCTCCAACACCACAGTTCAAAAGCATCAGCTCTTCAGCACTCAGCTTTCTTTATGGTCCAACTCTCAACATCCATATGTGACTACTGGAAAAACCATAGCTTTGACTAGATGGACCTTTGTTGGCAAAGTAATGTCTCTGCTTTTTAATATTCTGTCTAGGTTGGTCATAGCTTTTCTTTCAAGGAGTAAGCGTCTTTTAATTTCATGGCTGCAGTCACCATCTGCAGTGATTTTGGAGCCCGCCAAAATAAAGTCTCTCACTGTTTCCCCATCTATTTCCCATGAAGTGATGGAACCAGGTGCCATGATCTTGGTTTTTTGAATGTTGAGTTTTAAGCCAGCTTTTCCACTCTTTTTGACTTCCATCAAGAGTATACTGCAGTCAGTATTGCTGACTAATGCTTGTATCAGCACCTATGACACCACCAGCAGAGCTTCAGCAGTTTTATGTTTAGTTTGATTTCTCCAGACAGAACTTTTCCACATCATTGAAACTAATTGAGATGCTATTATTATACACATAGCAAATGTTGCTATGTTACTGAAAACCATGCACTGTCCACAATACCAGTCCTTACAAAAGTGGAACTGTCTGTAGTCTTGGGTTTAAAGGAGTGGCAACATTTCAGGACTTCTTGGGTAGAAGAACATTGGCAGAGAGAAAGTCCACAACCAGGCATGGTGGTGAGTTCTGACAAAACATTGTCCACCGGAGAGGGCAGTGGTAAACCACGTCAGTATTCTTGCTTGATGGCGGAGCAGAAGGACATGTGCTCCTCTCCAGCGAAAACTCCAGAGTTACAACTCGTTGCTGAGCAGCCGTCGACAGGAGAATGTTGGATCCCACCAAAAAAAGATACCCCACATCCAGGGGCAAAGGAGAAGCCCCAACAAGACAGTAGGAGGGGCAAAATCGCATTTAGCATCCAACCCCGTACTGGCCAGAGATGCCTGGAGAGCTCAAGCAAAACCTTGTGTGCACCAGGAGAATGCTCAGAGACTGAGCCAGACCTGCCTTTGAGTGTTGGGAGTGTCTCCTGTGGAGGTACGGGTCAGCAGTGGCCTGCCGCAGGGGCTCTGGGTGCAGCAGACCTGGGTATGGCATAAGCCCTCCTGGAGGAGGTCGCCATTAACCCCACCGTAGAGCCGCCAGAGCTTACACAGGGCTGGGAAACAGAGTCTTGGAGGGCACAGACAGAACCTTGTGCACACCTAGGACCCAGGAGAAAGGAGCAGTGACCCCACAGGTGACTGACCCAGACTTGGAGAACAATACAGTTCTGAAGTAAATGAGCTGGACCCGAAAGTGCCCTGAATATAACGGCACAAAAGACAACCTCAGAGGATTTTAGGTGGCAGAGAGCTGGGTGGGAAAAAGTGGTCTGCCGGTGCTGCTGAGGGGTGTTCACTCTTCATTCCTCTGCTGAGTGGCAGTGTTGAGAACAGGGATAAGTGAGTAGATGGGACAGGCTGCCTGAAGAGAACCTTTCTAATGTTTAGATTTTCTGCATGTAAAATATGCTGTACCATCGTGTCCACTGAATCCACAGTACCGGGATTTTTACCAAGAGCCGCCCCATAGGTGAGATGTCCCAGCGATGCCTCCTGTGTCACCTAGTGACTGGAGTAAATGTTGTCTCTGTCTTGTTTTGAAATTTATATAAATTTTTGCTACTTTCCAGCCCAGGGAAATATTTTTTGAGATTGTATTGTAGTATCCCTAGGCATGAGAGCCATTTACTAAAAGATGTCCATATGAGTGGGGAAACACAATCAAATATAGATTACAGTTCTAAATTGAATCTAAAAATAAGGTTTAAGAAAGAATATAAAATTCAGAAGCGGAGTACACTAAGTAATGACAGCCTTAATGTGAAAAAAATCTGTAAAGAATGATAAAGAAAAAAGAAACTTTAACAAGATTTTAAATAATAAAACAGTAAGATTGGGGTAATAATAATAAGCAGGAGTCATGTGCAAGATTAATTCTCAGGTTGCATGTAATTTGCTTGTGAAAGCACACACATGCAAACTTATGGTTATTATATCTATCAGAATATAGTAGGAATGTCAAAGAGTGACTTGTATTAATTACTGATACCATGCCACTGAGGCGCTTTAATGTGTGAACAACATGGATGACCCAGTCTGAATTCTGTTTCTGCTTTGGAGTATATGATGTCATACAATCCGACAGCTTGGAGTAGCTTATTATTCATAGGTTTTTACTAAAAATTGAAGTAAAGCTTAAATCCTGCTCTTGGGATTTTGTAAGGCTCCAAGATGAGAGAGTATTCTGGGAACGGTGTGTTGTTGAGCAGCTTGTTAGGGAGTGTTCCCGTTTCGGGCTGTGGGGAGGTGGCAGGTTCGGGGCTGTCTTCCCGGGCATTGGTCTGTCTGTGTCTTAGCCACACAGCCCTTGGCCAAGGTGGTGGTGGTCGCCTTCTCCTTTAGCAGGGCCGTTCTTGTGCCTGGCGCACCACCCCAGGAGTAGCTTTGCTTTTGCAACTCACCTTGAAAATTCATCTAGTTCCTAGCTCTTGTGGGCTGTTCAGGTCCTTGCACAGTGTGGCCCCGCTTTTTCAGTTTCGCCTTTTGTTGCCTCCGTACACTTGGCCTCTGGATTAGGCGGGTAGGCCCGCTGACTTTCCCACACTTGAGCTTTTCGTCCTCGGGTGCTTCTCAGTTGCTACTTGTCATACGCCTCCCTGTCTTCCCTGCAGACCGCAAGGTAAACACCACTGCCTGAGTATCACTTGAAAATGAGAGCGTTAAACAGTGTGTGTTGTCTCATCTACCTGTGTGAGTCTGTGGATGTGAAAGGACACTGATTATAGACAGACTAGCTAAGGCTGATTGGAGATAATAATTTTTAAAGAAAAATTCTAATAATTACATCTAGACGTTAAAAAGTCGTATAGCTTCCCTATTCTTACGTATTAACACTGTTATTTACGTTAGTTGGTCAGCTGAGCAGAGTGAGTCGCCTTCCAGAGGCTGAGCTCTTGCTTCTATCGTGTCCTGGAGTAGGAATGGCGGTGAATGTAGGCGCTGGAGGCCACGTGGCTTTGGCTCAGTTCCCTTCTGAGGGGTGGCTTTATAAGCTACAGAAGATCAGCCTGGTGAGGGCTTTGCGAATACAGATTCCTCTGCTAATACAGATTTTAATCATTTGAATGAGACATTTGCTCAGTATGAATCTAAGGAAATTACATTTTATAAAATTGCTTTGTCTAAGTAAACCTGTGTTCTTGTTTATTAGGAAAGTTTGTTTAATGAATTATAGATGGCCTAATTTTATTCTTTGACAGCCAGCTTCATTCTTCATTTATTAAAAGGCAAATTCCATACGTGATATGCAGGAGAATTCAAAGTGGAGCGCTTCTGTACATACTGCTTGACATGTTTAAGCTGAGTGTGGAATATCAACAGGGAGAAAGTTCATGAGGAAGCATGTGTTTGTCAAGCTCTTGACTTACTATTCTCATACTGTGTTCTTTGCCAGCCCCAGATTCTAACAAGACAATAGCATTTTCCTTCTTAGGTCTTCTAAAATTTGGCTTTAAGAAACTATACTTTATATGGTAGCTGTATTTCACATATCTCAGTTTTATATCCCTGATGGTTTAGCAGGTAAAGAATCTGCCTCTAGTGCAGGAAACAAAGGAAACATGGGTTCAGTCCCTGGGGGAAAGATCCCCTGGAGGAGGAAATGGCAACCCACTCCAGTGTCCTTGCCTGAAAAGTGTTGGGCAGAGGAGCCTGGCAGGCTTCCGTCCATGGGGTTGCAAAGACAGACACGACTTGGTGACTAAACACTAACAGCAAACGTGATGCTTTTGTAGGTGTAATACCCAGAGCATCACAGCCAGGGCTGTAACCAGGGAAGACGTGTCCCAGGAGGACTAGACGTCTGGGTGCTTGTGGCTGCTTAGTCCCCAGTTCCCTTATGGACTGAAGCGTTTGTAGTAACACAGGTTGTCCAGTTAAAGAAACAGAGGCAGAGAAGGAAGGTGTAGCAGTTTAAGTATTCAGTTGAAAAGAATTGCTTATTTTGTTATTGTAGACTGTGCTTTCTTTGAAATTATTTTGCTAATAAGCAGGGTATGTCTCAAACCTGTGTTGAATGTTGAAAAAGAGAATGTGAAATGGATTATGTTAAATTTCTGAGAATTAAATACAGTTACAGGCTGATAATTATGTGTTTGAGAAGGTTATTAAAGAATCAATAGTTATTATGGTAGGCTAGTTAGTAAAAAAAAATATTCTGAGACAGACGGTAGTGACCAAAAACAAGTAAAGGGAGATATATGTTCTTAGGGAGTTATATATTTGTATAGCTATCAAAAAACGAACTCATGTAACAACTAAGCTGTGAATTCTTTAGGTAGTTGAAGAAATGATCTTGTAGGAGGGGTTTGAGAAATGAATGAGTGATAGAATGAATGTTGTCTTTTCTTGGCTTAAGAGAGGTAGGTGGTATATTCAATGGAATATTATTCAGCCATAAAAAGGAAGGAAGTGTCGCCGTTTATAGCGATATGGACGGACTGTGAGGGTATTATGTTCAGTAACGTTAAGTCAGAGAAAGACAGGTACATATAGCCTCACTTGTGTGTGGAAACTAAACAAGGAAGCTCGTGGACACAGAGGACAGATTGGAGGTTGCCAAAGGCAAGGACGGGGGTGAGAGTGGATGAAGTGTGCTGGGGCAGGGGGCTTACAAAGTATCAGCTTGTAGTTAGAAATATGACTCCAAGTTTTAAAAATTCTACTGCGGGTAAAATACCATGAAACAGCCATCATATGCCACAGAGAAGTTGTTTGTGAAAGGAAGAGTCAGTAGGTGTGGCAGAGTTCATCACTGTCTTATTTTAAGAAATTGCCACAACCACTCCAGCTTTCAACAGCCGCCACTCGGGACAGGCAGCAGTCAGCGGCGTGGAGGCGAGACCCTCCGCCTGCAGTAAGATGACGACATGCTCAAGTTCCGTCAGCACAGTTTGTCAACTAGGTTTATGTCACATTCTACATCCTCTGTTGTCATTCACTGATGTTCGCAGCATCCTCACCAGAAGCAAATTCCATCCCAAGAAACGGCTTTCTTTGCTCATCCGTAAGAAGCAGCTCCTCCTCGGTGAGGGTTCACCCTGGGGTTGTAGCGATGCGGCTCCCTCTTCAGGCGCCACTTCTAGCTTCAGTTCTCGTGCAGTTCCCGTCGCATCTGCAGTTCCTCCCTTTATAAGGTCTTGAGCCCTCCAAACTCATCCATGGGGATTGGAACCAGCTTCTTCCAGACTCCTGTTAATGTTGATATTTGGGCCTCTTCTTACAAATCACGAATGTTCTTAATGGCATCTAGAATGGCAAATCCTTTTCAAGTGGCTTTCAGATTCAGCAGAGGGATCACCATCTATGAGATATTCTGTCATGCAGCTCATTTGTTCCACTTACAGGGCTCAGGCAGCATAGATTGAGCATAATTTAAGGGCTCCAGGAGTTTTGAATGGTAAACGGGCATTCAGCTTTTAAGCCAACAGCTATATTAGCTCCTAACAGGAGCATCAGCCTGTCGTTTGAAGCTTTCCAGCCAGGCAGTGACTTCTCGTCTCTAGCTATGAAAGTCCTAGATGCGTCTTCTGATTGAAGATCGTCTGATCTGCGTTAAAGTCTGTTGTTCAGGGTAGCCAGCTTCATGTGTTGTCTTTGCTAGCTCTTGGGTAACTTGCGGTAGCTGCCACATCAGCACTTGCTGCTTCACCTCACACTTCTACATTATGGAGGCAACCTCTGTCCTCAACACCTCACGGACCAGCCTCTGCTGGCTTCAGAGGTTTCTTCTGCGGCTTCTCTACCTTTGTCAGCTTTCTAAGCTTGAAGGGAGGTTAAGCTCTGCTCTGATTAGACTCTGGGTTAAAGGAATGGTGTAGCTGGTTTGATCTTCTGTCCAGGCCACTAAAGCTTTCTCTGTGTCAGCACTAAGACTGTGTCTGTTTTCTTAGCATGTACGTGTTCACTGGAATAACACTTTTTTACATTCACGACTTGGCTGTTGGGTACAGACGCCCTACTCTTGACCTGTCTTGGCTTTTAACGTTCCTTCCTCACTGAGCTTAATCATTTCTAGCTTTTAATTTAAAGTGAGGGACATGGGACTGTTCCTTTCCTTGAGCACTTGGATACCCCGTAGGGTTACTAATTGGCCTGGTTTCAGCCTTGCTGTGTTTCAGGGAACAGGGTGGCCCGAGGCAAGGGAGGGAATGGGGAGCCATCGATTTGTGGAGCAGTCAGGACACACGTTTATTGATTGGTGCCTTATGTGGGTGTGGTTCACAGCACCCCAAAACAGTTCCAGGGTAGCATCAAAGGTCACTGATCACGGAGCACCATAACAGATATAATAGTGATGAAATATTTGCAACCCAGAGACACAGAGTGAACAGATGCAGGAAAAGTGCTCCACGCTGGCTGCTGCAGACTTTTGGTTTGTGAGCAGCGGCATGTCTGCAGGGCTCAGTAGAGCGAGCGCTGGCCGCGCGTCAGCTGGGTTCCGGCAGGACCAGGGGTGCCCGCCTGTGCTGGCAGCCTGGGGAGAGAGATGTGCTTTGCGCTCAGGCTCTGGGGCCCGCCCGGCGGCACAGGGAGCAGGTGCTGCTGCGAAGTGTGCAACGTTCACCTAAAGGGTTTAGATGCTTAAGAACAAGTACATTAAGATTAAAGTTCTGTGTTTACCATCTTGGGGTCCTGATATGTCCAGTTTATCATTTCAGGGTGAGTGATTGTGTTAGCCAGTGTATGATAATAAACACTCCAGGGTTATCATCCTCTGCTTCATATGCTGCATTGTGTTAACTTCATCAAAAGTATGCCTGATTGAGGCCTAACAGCCTTGTTCAATTTATTTGAAAAAAAATAATAAATCTGATTATTTACTTTAAAGCTGCAGAAGAAAGAAGATCAGCAATTGGAACCTAAAAAAAGTACCAGCCCTAAAAAAGCTGCAGAGCCCACTGTTGATCTTTTAGGACTTGGTAAGTAAAAAAAAAAAACACGTCACCTTTAGAGCTACAAAACAGTTGAAACCCTGACTTGCATTGACTAGAATGGCTTTATCGTCATTGTGCCAAAGGGACCTGTTAACTGAATTTGGACACGGTGTGGTTAGTTTGCTGTGTTCCCACAAAAAAGGAAATCTTCATAAGGGAGCTGGCGTCTGTCAGCAGTGCTTTCGCAGAAATGCGGCTGCTGAGTTCCTAGAGAGAGGGGAGCTGCCAGAGCAGTCTCCAAGGCTTGGGGGGCCATGCTGCCTCAGCACTGAAACGAGGAGTAGATTGCGTTTTCTCCCACCCCTCTTCTCTTTATTTAGCTTTTTGCGGGGTTGGAGGGGATCCCTTAGCAAAATAATTCTGGCATAGCCTTATTGTAAGGTGCTGTCTTAAAGAAAGCTTTTATTTTGGTTACCTGAAGCAACACGCCTTATACTTCGAACTAGTAGCTAGGTCCACGTTATGTGTGTGATGACAGTAAGAAGTGCTCAGTTTAATGTCATTTTTGTTCTCGGGGCTGACAGATGGATGCTGTCTGCCTGGCAGGTAAACAAGCTTCCGTTCAAAGAGTGCTTGTATTGTCCTTATCTGCAAATGTCAGCTCTTCTTAAGTGCTTCTCCTCTTTGTTCTAAAGTAGCTTGATAAATAGTTATTTTTATCTGAGCCTTCTGCAGTAATTAATTTAGAAAAAAATCTGTCTAGTTTAGAGAAAGATTAATGGCTAAAGGAAAACAGTAAAAGATAGTTGAAGGATGGAGCTGAATTTCATAAAATTTTCTAAAAATTGATCTTCTTATTAAGATTGTTTTCTGTTTTCAGAATTACAATTGAATGTTTTAGTCATTTCTTCGAAGTTGGTGTATCATGCAAATATACTCCCTATCGATAAAAATCTTCTGTAGTGGTGAAATTAGGAGGTATATATTAGAAATAGAACAAAATAAGTATGATTTTATGAGCCCTGAAAATAGGGCTCAGTCCAGGCACACTAAATAGAATTATGTTGAATACAAGTTCTCTTAATTTATGTATTTTGCTTCCTTTCCTCTAAATGAGAGAGAGGGGAAAAAAGACTCATCACCAAAGTGAGAATAGATCCTACTAAGACTGCATGCATCTTTGTCTTCACGGCAGCATCTCCTCTCCAGTCTAGTGCCTTGCTTACCAGTTCATGCCTTAGAAATGTTAGATCAAACCCAGGCCTGACTCTTGCCCTTACAGACTCACTGACCCACAGCTCTTCACAAAGTGTCTGCTGGTATCCAGGCACCTAGACGCTAAGCAGAGAGCTGTGAAGGAGAGCAGGTGAAAATGACTGGCCTCTGGGAGCTTTCATTCTCTCTGAGGAAGCAGTGATAAAATAGTGAACTGTGGTATGGGTCGTGTTTGGTAAGTGCTGTAGCTAAAACAAAAAGGAGTGGTGGTGATTTTAAATAGGGCTGGGGGTGCTGGGGGCTCCCTGAGATCCCACTGGAGTGAGGACCTCAGGAAGTCAGGGCTCCCTGCCCGTAGGGGTGAGACAGGTGGGTGTGGTGGCCCCGTGGCAGCCTTGCCACCACATGAATGGGGCCAGGGTGCGTGAGACCCGGAGGGTGTGGGGCGACAGGGAGGTCCACTGCGATAGGACTTTGGCATCTGCTTGCAGTGTCCTGGAAGTGCATTGCAGGGATTCGAGCAAAGAAGCACCTCCTCTGACTTGAGTTTTTCAGGACTTCTTACAGCTGCTGTGTTAAGAGTCGGGTGTGGTGAGGCGAGGCTGCATAGGGGCAGGGGGACCAGTAACACAGCTAAGAGGCGGTGGCTGAGGGGGGTGGTGGTGTGGGGAGTTGTAAGAAGTAGCTGGCTCTGGACCTGTTTTAAAGAGGAGCCAATAGCGTTCGCTGACCAGTGAGCAGTGTAGGATGTTTCCCTTTGGGAGTGACTGTAGAACAGGCAGCCTGCTCCCTTGGGACAAGCAGAGTTGCTCTCGTGAGGTCTCCAGTGGCCAAGTATGGTGGTGTGGAGGTGATCTGGGAGACAGGTGGCGGGACTGGCCCCAGGTGCCCAGCTGTTGCCACAGTGATGCTGCGTGGTCCTGTCTCCTGGCACTTGACCTCTGACCTCAGAAACACTGAGCCGTCTGTGGAGCATCACTTGCTGTGCTTCCTGCTTTCCAGCTGGTCACAGTCGCAGAGCGTGTCTCCTCTCAATGTGTCCCTGGCCTCTACCGCCTGGTCTCACAGTCCCTGGGTCGTGGGGATTTCAGACTGCGGCTCCCCTCTTCTGGTGTCAGGCTCTGTGATGTCAGCCATGGCTGGGTCTCACTGGGGCTCTGTGAGCCTGTTTCAGCGGTGGGAGAGCTTCAGGAAACTGTGTCCTGAGGGGAGAGCCAAGGTTTGCTCTCGGTAGGAGGGTGTGGGAGTGCTCAAAGGAGAGGGTAAGGACATATCCAGGGGGTTTGCTGCTGCCTGACGATTCTAGCTGTGTGCTAGAAGAGTTCTGGCGGTGGCTGGGCAGGTGACGGGGTCAGAAGGAGGGCTTAGGGGTCTTGCTGATGAAGTCGCAGCAGTGGGAAGGCTGGCGCCTCAACCAGAGCATGCACAGCTCTGCTCCTGCCGGTTACCAGTCACCTAAGTTCCAGAAGAGACTGTCTGGCTTTGAGAGAGCAGTGCTCCTGAATGAGGACAGACCAGCAGCCTCTCGTGGGTAAGCGTGGCGCTCTGGTTCCCTGCAGGTGGCGGTGTGCTGGGGCAGGGGCAGTAGGCGTGTGCAGTCTGCTTTATGGCCGCGTGCAAAGGCAGGCACATGTGGGTGAGAGCAGAGACGGACTTCACGTTACACGTTTGCAGGAAAGACAGAGAAAGGCCCCACAGAGTTAGTGCAGTTACCCAGCCCCAGAGGGCCAGGATTCGGGGTCACATTTTAGTAGTCTCGCACAGGATGATAGTCAAGGCAATTTTTCAGAAATGTGAACTTCCCATTTAACTGGCCCTTTAGCGAACCTTTTTGTTTCAGCCCAGTGGCTTGAGATAAACCTGTTTTCCTCAGCTCTCCTTTCTTGATCTACTCCCATCCCAAAGTCATAAAATACTCTGTGTGCCTTTTAGCAAGAGTCAGCAATGCTTTTCTGAAAGGGAATAACTGTTTTTGGCTTTGCAGGCCTTACAGCCTCTGTGGCAGCTGCTGCGCTCGCCCCTGTGGCGGGCACGTCGCCGTTGGCAAGAGTGTGGATGGGGAGGGGGCTGGGCTCTGCTGGGCGTTAAAGATAGTTGGGAGGGGCCTTTATGCTCCTGGCTGTGCCTGCAAGAACGACTTCATGTTCAGGTGTTAATTTGCACTGGAAGCTTGTGGAAGCACAGTTTACTCTGCCTCACTGTCTGGTGTTAGAAGTGGGGTCCATACTTGGTTGTTACCTGCCCTCTGCTCTTGGAAATGGCCAGGTCTTCGGGCCCCTCTTGGCGAGGGCCAGCCCGGCCGCTGGACTAGACCGCGCCCCTGCCGTCTGAGAGCAGAGCTGACCCCAGCTCCCGCCGCCGCCGGGGTGCCGCTTGTCTGTGCCCTGCAGGCGAGCCTCTCCCAGGATGGGAGCCGCGCGGTGCGCGGCTTCATGGCCAGCCTCTGCTGGTGACGACCTGGCCTCCGTGGGACAAAAGCTGACAGACTGCTTAGCAACTGGTTAGTATGGCCTCAGACTTCTTTTTCTAGAAGGTCCCGTCTGAGAGCAGTCTTCAGGGTGAGCACCCGCTCCAGCCGTGAGGCGTGGCAGACCTGTGGCTGTGGGGTGAAGCATGGCCTGCTGGCTTCAGCTTGGCCTTCCTGCAGACCCCGCTCCGGGGCCAGAGGCTTCACCGCAGGCTGTTGGGCACGTGGGTGCATGGGACTGTCGGGGACAGATGCCTGGGGAGAGCTCACAGAGAGGCGGGCTGGAGCTTAGTGATGAAAGCGTGGTTCAGGGTGTCTGTACTGCTTACATGGGTGTATCCTTCTGCTTGTTCACATTCATCTAGGGACATTTCTGCCTGAACGTTTCATCAGCTTTGAGTTATTTTAAATATTGAACTACACAGAGATGTATTTAGATAATGGGTTCCTCAGTTTTTTCTTAATTGAAAAGCTCAGAGGAACATACAGCTTTAGGCAAGTTTTAAAGTCTTCTCCTTCATGCCTGTTTCAAGAAATAAAAGCATTTACTTGTCACAATAGCCAAGATCAGATGGGTTGACAATGCTAGTTAAACATAGTTTTTACTATTATATATAACCTGCTTAATTATCTAGTAATATATGTCCCAGTTTTATATAATGAGGGAGGTGAATACACTACCTTTTTTTCTGTAAATTTTTTTGTGTTTGTAAGATTTCTGGACAGAAACTAAAGAATAAAATACTTTCAGAAAGCACTCTAATTACCTTTAAAGCAGTAAATTCCTACGGAGAGGTTTCTGTTTTTCAAAGGCCATACACTGAAAAGTACCACAAGTTTGTGACTGGGTGGACTGGGCCACGGCTGAGCCCTGGCCTGAGGAATTGCGGGTTGGGGGTTAGTTGTGTGCGTACTGCTGCTGTCCGGGCAGGGAGGAAGAGAGGAGGCTCTGTCTAGCGCACGTGCCTGAAGTAATTTTATAGTCTGTTACAGTTCTGTGGAAAGCTCTTAGAGAGATGGGAATACCAGACCATCTTACCTGTCTCCTGAGAAACCTATATGCGGGTCAGGAAGCAACAGTTAGAACCCTGTATGGCACACCTGACTGGCTCAAGATCGAGGAAGGAGTATGACAGGGCTGTCTGCTGTCACCCCGTTTGTTTAATCCATACACTGAGCACATCATGAGAAATGTGGGGCTGGATGAGTTACAGGCTGGAATCAAGACAGGCGGGAGAAACCTCAACAACGTCAGGTGTGCAGATGGTACCACAGAAAGCGAAGAGGAACTAAAGAGCCTCTTGATGAGGGTGAAGGAGGAGAGTGAAAGAAAGACTGGCTTAAGACTGAATGGTAAAGAAACTTAAGATCATGGCATCCTCCCCCTGCTGCTGCTGCTAAGTCGCGTCAGTCGTGTCCGACTCTGTGCGACCCCAGAGACGGCAGCCCACCAGGCTCCTCCGTCCATGGGATTTTCCAGGCAAGAGTACTGGAGTGGGGTGCCACTGCCTTCTCCAACTGCCTGGCAAACAGAAGGGAAAAGGTGGAAACAGTGATGGGTTTCCTCTTCTTGGACTCCAAAATCACTGCAGATGGTGACTGCAGCCATGAAATCTGACAACGATTGCTTCTTGGCAGGAAAGCGATGACAAACCTAAGCACTGTGTTGAAAAGCAGAGACATCACTCTGCCAACAAAGGTCTATATAGTCAAGGCTGTGGTCTTCCTGACGGTCACGTACGGTTGGTTGTGAGAGCTGGACTGTAAAGAAGGCAGAACACCAGAGAATTGGTGCCTTTGAACCGTGGTGCTGGAGAAGACTCCTGAAAGTCCCTTAGACAGCAAGGAGATCAAGCCAGTCAGCCTTAAGGGAGATCAACGCCAAATATTCACTGGAGAAACTGATGCTGAAGCTCCATTATTTTGGTCAAATGATGCACACAGACGACTCATTGGAAAAGTCCCTGACGCTGGGAAAGATTGAGGGCAGAAGGAGAAGAGGATGAGACGGCTGGATGGCATCACTGACGCAGTGCACGTGAACTTGGGTAAACTCCAGGAGATGGTGAGGGACAGGGAGGCCTGGCATGCTTCAGTCCATGGGATTGCAAAGAGTCGGACACGACTGAGCAGCTGAACAACAACAACAGTGGTTCTCAGATATAGTTAGAAATTAATAAAATCTTGTGTTGTTTCTGCTCAGAAGAGTATGTTCAGTGAATGATTAAAGACTATTTCAGCCTTTCAAAAAGGGGGCCTTGACTGTCTGAGTGTGATTACACCTGTGGAGGAGGAGCAGACAGGTGTGTGCCTGTTTGCTGGGAGAGACCAGCTGTGGGCAGTTGCCACCCGCAGTCCTGAGTCTGAGGGGAGGCCACAGAGGGTGGCGAGTGGGCCTGTGGGAGATCCAGCAGCAGAGCCCAGGGGGAGGGTGTCACGTCCTCCAGACCCGGGCCCCAGGGACTGTGAGGCACGTGATGGCGGGGGTGATGTCCAGGTGTTAATGGTGTGAACGCTGCCTGTAGGCAAGGCACCTTCCAGTTGTTGGGCATCGAGGGCCTGATCGTGGCTGCAGGGAGACTTTTGATGAGTGTTGCATGAGCGAGCAGTTTGGGGTCAGGAGTTGGCGCCCCCTCCTGCTTCCTGAGCCGTCACCCTTGGGCTCTGCCTGGTGGTCAGCAGGTGGACAGTGAAGACCCCAGCCCCTGGCCTCAAGGCCACATCCAGACGGTGGCTTCTCAGGAGTGAAAGCTGCTCCCAGAAAATGCCCCCGGCGGAGTTCTCGGAGTCCCCTGGGCAGGTTGGGTCCTGGGGCCTCTCTCAATGCAGGTGAGGCTGGGCAACAGTGCAGGCCAGTTCGTTAGCGTGTCAGCCTCTGCAGCCCTTCAGAGGGGGGACGTGTCTCACACATACGCACGCACACACACACACCTCTGACAGCCCTTCAGAGTGGGGAGTATGTCACACACAGACACACACCTTGCCCTTTTCTTTTTGTTTTAAAACATACAAGGACACCAAAGCTGACTGAAGTTGGCTTCCAAGGCCCAGCTTCTGGATGACAACTAGGTTCAAACCCAGGTCTCCCTGACTTCAGAGTCCGGTCTCAGCTTATAGATGAACTGAAGCTAGATGCTTTTACTCCAGTGGTTAGATTGCCATCTCATTACTTTAAGAAACATGGAGATGGTGCCTGCTGTGTGCCAGGCACTGCTTTGAGTGTTTACAGATGGTGAATCCTTGTATCTTCACAGAAGCTCTGAGGTTGGTGAGCTACTATTGGTTTAACTTCACCAGTGAAGAAACTGAGGCACAGAGGTTAAGTAAGTTGCTCAAAGGCAAGCAGTTGGTAGATTACAAAGCCAGACCGATGTTCTTAACAGTTATAGTGTGTGGAGCTCTGATAGGAAGTGAGATTCTGAGACTGCCAGGGGACCGTGTGATACAAGACAGACGTGAGACCCACTTGTCCAGGAGACAGATGCAACGTGTCACAGGGGGCCCTGGAGTTAGAGGTGGTGCTGGGACTGTGTGTAGGCTCTGGGGCCTACAACCAGAAAGGGAACGCAAGCACCACTGCGTGGTCGTCGTCCAGAGCGTGACTGAGTGGGCAGTGTGGCACGCACCACAGTGATGTGCCTGGGGCAGGACGAGCGTGTCTGGGGCCTCGGGGGATGCCACCGCGCCAGGCGGATGCTGGGCAGAGCGCCGGCCGCAGGGCGAGCTGACCTGATTTGCAGGAAGCGGAGCTCGGAACGGGAGGGGCAGACGGAGCAGGAGGGTTCCCACCAGCTGTGAGGCCTCTCAGTCAGTTGAGTGGGTTAGCCTAGAGGCCACCTCGTTAGCAGTGTGTGCATGCTAAGTCAGTTCAGTCGTGTCTGACTCTTAGCGACCCCATGGTCTCCAGCCCGCCAGTCTCCTCTGTCCATGGGATTCTCCAGGCAAGAAGACTGGAGTGGGTTGCCATGCCCTCCCCCAGAGGATCTTCTCAATCCAGGGATTGAGCCTGCATCTTTCATGTCTCCTGCATTGGCAGATGGTTCTTACCCCCAGTGCCACCTGGGAAACTCTACTTAGCAGTAAAAAGTTAACTGAAGATTAAAAATAAACAGCTTCACTTAACTCTCAGTCATCTTTCCTTAAGCTTTTGGGAACAATTTGAAGCCTGAAAATTAATATGCTTCAAATGAACGTTTATGACTTGAGTTTACAAAGTAACACACATGGGAGTTTATTTCATTTTCTAAAGCCAAGTGTGTTTAAATCCAGAGGAATTCCAAGTAACATTTTTTATAAAGGAAAAAGCTTTAAATGGTTTCTTGCATAGAAAATAAAAGGGTTCTTTGAGTAATATGGAGATTTATAAAGCTTTAAGGAGTTTTGCCACTAAGGAGAGTGTTTCACCATACCTCATGGAAGCAGCCTTCTTTAATCCGTTTCCACTTAGACTTACTTCTCCCTAGGGTGATACCTCAGTAGTTACCAGTGAAGAATTAGAGTTGGCAGTTTTCGGTGTCCAAGGGTGTGCTCAAGACTAAGTGTTCACACTCAGTCAGGAACAGTAATGAAAAACATAGCATCACTTACTTATCATGTTTTTATCTGCCTATGCTAGATTAGTAATATAAGGAATCTCACATTACTCTGTCAGAGAAGGCAATGGCAACCCACTCCAGTACTCTTTCCTGGAAAATCCCATGGACAGAGGAGCCTGGTGGGCTGCAGTCCATGGGGTCACCAAGAGTCGGACACGACTGAGCGACTTCACTTTCACGCATTGGAGAAGGAAATGTCAACTCACTCCAGTGTTCTTGCCTGGAGAATCCTGTGGACAGAGGAGCCTGGTGGGCTGCTGTCTATGGGGTCTCACAGAGTCGGACCTGACTGAAGCGACTTAGCATGCATGCATGCGTTGGAGATGGAAATGGCAACTCACTCCAATATTCTTGCTTGGAGAATCCCAGGGACAGAGGAGCCTGGTGGGCTGCCGTCTATGGGGTCGCACAGAGTTGGACCCGACTGAAGCGACTTAGCAGCAGCAGCAGCATATAACTCTGTGACTTTTTTTTCATTATTTGTGCAAATAGATTATGACCTGCTAATGCCACTGACATTCAGGTAAAGGATGAATTCAGTTAATATTTATTGAGCACAGGCGAGTTCATGGAACTCTGGTAAATTCCAGAGAAAGTGGCTCTGTGTGTGTCTAGTAGTACAAGTTGGGGGTGTGTGTGCATACACATGCAGTCTAGACATGAGAAGACAGAACTGTTGCTTAGGGAAATGTAGGACTGTGGAAGAGACTGGCTGTGAAAGTGCAGTGTGAAACCTGGCATAATGCTGTAGTTCGCAATTTCCATGTTATTTTCCTCAATTCAGGCCTTACTTCTTTTGCTGGTCAGAGGCAGATGAGTTTTTCTTGCTGTGCAAAGTGATGTCAGGCAAAAGCTCCTGTGTTCTGGGGTTGTGTTTAGAGTGAGTGGCAGCTGGGAAAGACCAGCAACCCCCAGACAACCGGGTCCTTGGGCCTCCCCTTTACAAAGTGTCCTGTGATTTAAACCCCACCTGCATCCTTCTCAGAGGCCCCCTCAGGGAGGTGCTCGGAGCAGAGCTGTGGGAGAGGGGAGTGGAGTCCGTGAGGAGGCTGCCTGAGATGTGAGCAGGCGTGTGGGGGTGTGTGCGTGTGCGTGTGCGTGTGCGTGTGCGCGTGCTCAGAACTGTGACTGCAGCAGTGCTCTGGGCCATGGGCAGAGTGTCGCTCGAGGACGCAGTTCTGATTTAGAGGGACAACTGTGACCTCACTGCCACGGGGCTTAGAGAGGGGAAGCCAGGGAGGGGTTTCAGCAGGGTGCAGGCGCTGCGTGGAAGCCCGTGGGGTGTGGGGCTGCGGCAGGGGTCTCCATCACGGGCTGCAGGGTCTTCCGGGAAGATGTGGACTCAGAGGAGGTTTCCAGGGAGGAAGGACCAGCCAGGGTCAAACATGGCATGGTTGAGTAGGATGGGGACCGAGAGGGGTTTGTAACCATACTGCCGGGACTTTTCACACTCCGAGTCATTGTTTCCTTTTTCTCCCAACAGAAGTAGGATCACCTTCCTGCCTGTCGTTGCAGGAAGGGGGACCCCTTCCAGGGCCCCGAAATTGGGCTCTTGTCTAACACTTGGAAATGAATTGTCTGAGGAGACATGTGCTGAAAAAGCAAGAGATTTTATTGGAAAAGGGCACCCAGGTGGAGAGCAGGAGGGTAAGGGAACCCAGGAGAACTGCTCTGTCACATGGCTTGCAGTATTGGGTTTTGTGGTGCTGGGATTAGTCTCCGGGTTGTCTTTAGCTGATCATTCTGACTCAGTCCTTCCTGGTGGTGCAGGTCTTGTTCAGCCAAGATGGACACCAGAGAGGAGGATTCTGGGAGGTGGTCAGACAGGTGGTGTCTCCTTTTGACCTTTCCCGAACTCTTCCTGTTGGTGGAGGCTTATTAGTTCCGTGTTCCTTGCCGGGACTTCCTGTCATAAAACAGCTCATGCGAATGGTTACTATGGTGGCCGTGGTGGGTGGTTTTAGTCTCTGTGCTTCCCCTAAGAGTTTTACCCCATGGCGCCACTGTCACCAAGAAGCGTTCTCCTGACATGTGTCTCCTGACGTGTGCGTCTGCTTTGTGCCGGGCATCTGTTGAGGAGGCAGCCCCCGTCTCTCTGAGAGGGCAGAGGGTGGACGGGGGTGCTCGACTGTGGGCACGGTGCCGGGAGAGCGTGCTCAGCATGTTCAGATGCCGGCACAGACTGAACGCCGCGTCAGGAAGGTGCCTGCACCGGGGAGGAGTCCGGGGTCTGTCTGGCCGGCCAGCCGGGGTGGAGTGGCTGCGGGGGTGGGGTGGGGAGAGGGCCTCGATCTTGTGGGCTCAGCAGGAAGCTGGGACTGTGCCCAGCTGGGCAGCGAGGCCAGCCTCACCCTTGGTGCCCTCTTCTTGGGAGGCGGGACAGCTGCCCCGAGAGCTGGTTTAACCTGGGACAAGTGAGGGGCACTGCTTCTGTTTGGGGGCACCAGCAGAAGCTGCTTGGAAGGGTGAGAATAGTGGAGTTTTCCAGCTGTACCAGCAGAGGTGTGTCGAAATCCCAGTCTTAACTGTGTAAAACTCGCTGGAGGTGATGTGAGGATCTAACTCAGACACTTCATATAAAGTGTGATCGGAGTACCTGGCAATAGAACTTAAAAATGTTAGTGTTTAAAATGTCATTAAAATCCAAAGTGTTACATTCTTATTTCCTTTTAGTTTATACACAATATCATTCAAAGGCACTTGGAATAGACCAAGAAGAAGGCACTAAAGACTGTTTTAAGTGCTTTGCTTACTGTTACTCACTTGGATTTTCGGTGTCAGATAGATGAGTTCTGATATACCCAAGGCTAATAATAGACAGCTGCCCTGAGGGTTTCTCGTCGGTAGAATGGCCTTCACAAGGTTGTCATATTTGCGTGCTGGGCAGACCTTCTGTTCATGTGGGCTGCAGCACTGATATTTAACAGCTTGCTTTCTTTAGCTCAAAACATTTAACCTTTCTTTTGAATTTCTGGAATGTGTGCAGTATAAACCGTCATCTACCAACATTAGTCTGGAATCTTAAGGTAAAGGAGAAAGAACAGTTACCCACAAGCAGCTGGTTGTAGACTTGATGCTGTGCCATTGAGACTGGAATGTCTTCTCTTTAGCACGTTGTCCTGATTTCTTCTGTTTGCTCATTGCCTCTTCAGGGGGTCCTTCGTGCTTCATTATCATTCTTTATGATGTTGTCCCACCTAAGTTTCTTCCATTTGCCTTGGGCTTTCCTTGTACTCCGCGCTCCCATTACACGTCTTGTCCACCAGCTGCTATTTCTGCCTGTTGATGGAGCAGCATTGTTCCTCCCCCAGCAGGGACCCCAGTCCTGACACGCTGTTTGCACAGACGGCTTCTACACACACCCGTGCACACACACACAGATGGCTTCTACACACGCGGTTTCTACACACATGTGCACACACACAGACGACTTCTACACACATACACACACAGCTTCTACACACTCAAGGCTTCTACACACATACACACACGGCTTCTACACACACATGGCTTCTATATACACACATACACTGTGTTTGGCCCCCTTCTCCCTGGAAGGGGAGAGTTTTTCATTTATCTGGGTGTGTGTGCACATATTTGTACAAACCAAATGTAACCGATGTGAATTTAATTATTTTTCTTAAATTATACCGATATACAGTATTTAAACCATTTAATTTGAATTAGACTCGTTCTTTCTAAATTTTAAAATATTTATCTGAAAAGCTTTTTTAACACCTTGATGTTCTGTGGCTTTTGTGGTCTCTGAGCTTTCCCTTAACCAGCAGAGCCTGTGCTGCTGGTGGGCACTTGGGAAAGAGGCCGTGCTGGGCAGCAGGGCCGGTGGTGGAGCTGCCCGTGTCCGCCCGCAGCCCAGCGCCCGCTGTGGCCACGCTGTCTGTTCCCGTGCTGTGCGCTGGGGAGGCGCCGGGTTCAGCAGAGGACGCCACAGGGAGAGATGGCTCTGAGGCTGTGATGTGCAGCGGTTTCCAAGCTGGTCACCTCACTGCTTCTCTTAACAGCGCAAATAATTAACAGCTAAAACCTGGTTCCTAATTTTCAGAGTTTTAGATGGTTTATTTGTAGTTATATACAGTTGTAACTACATGACTTTTGTGAAATGCAGCTTAAAGAAAAGAGCCTCACTAGTCTTAGGGTCGAAGACTTGGCTCTAGTCCAAGTTTTGCTGCTTTAGTAGAGAATTGACTCCAAGTCATTAATCTCTGGGCCCTGCGTTTCTGAAACTGGAGGTAATGAAGGGGAGCCCTTCCCATGCTTTATACAGACAGAAGTGATAGCATGTGAATATTCTTTTAAAAAGTTTAGGGAACAGGTCATGTTTATAATGATGGTAATATAGTCTTCAGTTGTCCTATTTAAATCCTGAACATAAAAAATAGATGTGTTTTTTAAAGGTTGAGCATGAAGTTTTAATCTTGAACATTTTCTCCAGTCTTCAAATTCTTAACATGAAAAGGAATGATAAACTTCAATTTTATCATTACCCTCTTGCCATATAACAACCTTTTCTTACAAAATCTCCATCTGCTGTGGCTGAGAAACCAACAGAAAACCCATACATTATATTATCTAAGTGATCTATTAACAGATGAAATTTTAACCAGCTTTATATCAGGAAACTGTTAACAGAGGTACTTCAATCACATAACTTAAAATATGGAGAAAAAGCAGGTAAAAAACAAGATCTTATCCTACAGTAAAAAATAAGTTTTGAGGTGATTTGAGAATTCTTTGTAGAGAATGTGTTTAGCGAGCCAAACATGGTAAGTCAAATTAACTATCATTGAAATCCAGTGGGGAGATATGCTGGGATTTTGTTTACTGATTTTCCAAGGTTGAGAAGTTTTCATTTAAGTTAAAAGGCTTTGTTTTTCAACAGTTCTGTTTCTTGGCTTTTTAGTGACAAGGAGAATCGAGGGGGGTTTTACTCCATCATGTTAGAGGATCCTGTGGAGAGGAGACTTTGGGGGAGAAAGGAGAGGACAGGTGTGTTCCATGCTGTCTGTGAGGTGGGACATGGGCCTGGGAGAGTTCTTCACCTTAGGCTTGTGGAGCCCAGAGAAGATCTTCCCCAGTCACTCAACACAGATATCAGTGTTGGCATAGAGACCATGGTCCCTAAGCAGACGCTTCCACCGCCTCATTCTGAAGGATCCCAAAGTCCCTTGGGCTCGTGTAAGTTGACTTTCATGGCAGCTTCACTCGCTGCCGGAGGTGATTACCAAGAAAGCCCCACTTTGATTTTTGTCTGGAGTGCCTTTCTGAGATTTCCAAAGGCCAGTTTGTATCTAAAGGCTTCCCTGGTGGCTCAGTGGTAAAGAAGCTGCGTGCAGCACAGGAGACACAGGCTCCATTCCTGGGTCGGGAAGATCCCCGGAGGAGGAGATGGCAGCCCATTCTGTATTCTGGCCTGGGCAGTCCTCTGGACAGAGGGTCACAAAAGAGTCGGGCATGCCTGAGGACTGAGCACACACACGTACTTAATGGAAGGAGAAGATACAGCTGTTCTCCAGTGCAGCGGTGGGAGCAGCAGGCCTGTTGATGACTGTAGAGGGAGCGAGCCCTGCCCGCGTTAGGGTCAGGCCCGTGCGTGGTGCTGCTCTGGGTCTATAAGGGCTCTGGTCTGGAAGCCACCTCCATGCCAGTGGTGGAGGATTGAAGCTGCCAGTGCCCGTAGGTCCATGCAGTGTCATCAGATGCAGTCTGTCTGCTCCACCCATGCATACATAGCACAATTTCATTTAAGAGAACTCTCATCGTATATACATTATTGTAAGCAGATTGTTACTCTTGCTTGCTGCTGCTGCTAAGTCGCCTCAGTCGTGTCCCGACCCCATATATGGCAGCCCACCATATATGGCAGGCTCCCCCATCCCTGGGATTCTCCAGGCAAGAACACTGGAGTGGGTTGCCATTTCCTTCTCCAATGCATAAAAGTGAAAAGTCAAAGTGAAGTCGCTCAGTCGTGTCCGACTCTTAGTGACCCCCTTGGACTGCAGCCTGCCAGGCTCCTCTGTCCATGGGATTTGCCAGGCAAGAGAATTGGAGTGGGGTGCCATTGCCTTCTCCTTACTCATGCTTATAAGCATACAAAATGAATGATAGGGATTTTCTTATTGGGTAAAATGCACATTAAAATTTACCCCTTTAATCAGTTTTAAGTTTTCATGGCATTAAGTTCTTTCACATTTTTGTGTAGCCATCACTATCACACGTGGCAGGGAACTTTTATTTTTGTGTGGTTTGCATCTTTGGCAGGAATGTGTCACTTTTATAGTAAAAACTGTTTAAGATTACAGTCTGAGACTTTGTTGTATCTCTGTGATCCTGGACAAGTTTAACTTATTTTGCCATCTGTAAATGAGGGTAGTTTCAGTACCTCTTTTATGGGTTTCCCTGGTGGCTCAGAGGTTAAAGCGTCTGCCTCCAAAGCAGGAGACCCAGGTTTGATCCCTGGTTCGGAAAGATCCCCAGGTGAAGGCAATGGCACCCCACTCCAGTATTTTTGCCTGGAGAATCCCATGGACGGAGAAGCCTGGTAGGCTCCATGGGGTTGCAAAGAGTCGGATACGACTGAGCGACTTCACTTTCTTTCCTTCTTTCACATCACAGCATTATAATAAAGACCAAACAAGTGTATGTGTGTGTATTTGTATTTTTTCAGGCTTGGCACAAAGCAAACACTATACTGAGTGCTGGCTCTTTTATTAGTCACTTATGTGACCCTAAGGCTGTAAAAGGTGAAATAAGACTTTGAAAACCAAATAAAGTGCCCCATGTCATTTTACAGATTAGGTAATGTATTACTGAGTACTGATCAGGGTTTAGACTTCAAAGTATAAATAAGTTAGTATCCTTAGTGGCATATAACATACTGCTTCAAACAGATTTAAAATTTATGAAGGATATACAGTTCATAAAAGAAGGAAAGTCAATTATTTGCCTGTAGTAGATGAATGTCTTTGTTCTCACATATCACATCCTGAGCTTACTGGTGCTGTGTAAGTCAACTGACATGTTCTGTGGCAAAAAATCAGTTGACAGCATTTCTCCCGCCCGATTCACCGAAAATAATAATAGTAATAATGTTAATAGTATTTTCTTACACTTAAGATTTTTTGAAATATAAATTTGTCCTGATTGTTAGTGTTTGCTGTTACATAAAACAGCAACAAATTTTAACTGAAAAACTGAGAGTAGTTACTTAGGCTCAGCTTGTCGGGTTTTTCTTTTTTTCCTTTTCTTCCTCTTGGTCATGGTTTGTTTTGGAGGGCATGTGCTTCTGTTGGTGAGGGTCAGTTGCGTGGGATGTGGTCGTGTCTCCTGCTATGGCAGTGCTCCCTTGTTCGTGTGATAGAGGGAGCAAGTCTGATGAGGTGGTTTCCCTGTCCCCCGCTCTGCAGCTTAGGAGTGCAAGCACCACTGGCACATGCCGGTGTTACCGTCTGAGTTCCGTTCCTGAGTTGTGGATGCCACCGCAGAGAACATATTCTTTTGTTTGTGTTTTTAACCTAGGAAACCCTGTCCTTCTAAAATACGTTACTTCTGGTTCATTTACTGCTCTGTCTGAGGTGTACTGTCTGATGTGCTGTGCTGGTAATGGACTGAAAAACATACAGTAGCTCTTTAAAGAGGTCTAATTTCAAAGTGAGTGTTGCTGGTTTGAATGAGCTAGAAATGGGAAATACACTTTCATGTGTAAATCATGTTTGAATTCCATGTCATGGTTGTGTGTTAGCTTAAAGTCCTGTATGTTATAAATTAGTAGTAATCTGTGCATTGTTTTATTGCTTGACCTTTAAATCGTCCATAGTGCTTGATAGAGATCTAACGTGTAACATGTGTGCACGGAATATTTCTTTCTTATTGTTCTGATACTGTGTTAATGATTGAGAAATATTTGCAGTTGGTCTCTTCCAAACTAACCTTTCATGGTTTTCACACACAGTTTTACAAATTAAGTAGTGAAGATTATTGTGACCCTTTATTCCTTGAAATTAATGATGAGTTGTTTCCCTGAAGCTTAAACAAGGAAATAAAAGATACTAATTTCCATAGTTACACTTCAAGAAAGAGAAGAAATCTATGAGTTCCTGTGGGTTGTGATAGAAATACCTGGTATGTGGTACATCTTCCATTAAATTTGCCAGATATTTAAAGTCCTACTCTATGCAAGATGTCCATCCACCTTATTTTGAAGAGGTTTTAGAAGATACCTGTGTGCCTTTCAGACATGTATGGTTCATCAGAGAGATCAAATGAGATTGTTGTTGTTGCTGTTCAGATGCTCAGTTGTGTCCAACTCATTGTGACCCCATTGACTGAAGTACACAAGGCTTCCCTGGCCTTCACCATCTCCTGGAGCTTACTCAAATTCAAGTCCATCGAGTCGGTGATGCCATCCAACTGTCTCATCCTCCGTCATCCCCTTCTCCTCCTGCCTTCAGTCTTTCCCAGCATCAGGGTCTTTTCCAAGGGGTCAGTTCTTTGCATCAGGTGGCCAAAGTATTGGAGTTTCAGCTTCAGCATCAGTCCTTCCAATGAATATTCAGGACTGATTTCCATTAGGATTGACTGGATGTATCTCCTTGCTGTCCAAGGGCCTCTCCACAGTCTTCTCCAACACCACAGTTCAAAAGCATCAATTCTGCTGCACTCAGCTTTCTTTAGAGTCCAACTCTCACATCTGTACATGAATACTGGAAAAACCATAGCTTTGACTAGACCTACCTTTGTTGGCAAACTAATGTCTCTGCTTTTTAATATCCTGTCTAGGTTGGTCATAACTTTCCTTCCAAGAAGCAAGCATCTTTTAATTTTATGGCTGCAGTCACCATCTGCAGTGATTTTAAAGCCCAAGAAAATAAAGTCCATCACTGTTTGTGTTATCTCCCCATCTATTGCCATGAAGTGATGGGACCAGATGCCATGATCTTAGTTTTTTGAATGTTGAGTTTTAAGCCAACTTTTCCGCTCTCCTCTTTCACCTTCATCAAGAGGCTCTTTAGCTCCTCTTTATTTTCTGCCATAAGGGTGGTGTCATCTCTGTATTTGAGGTTATTGATATTTCTCCTGGCAGTCTTGATTCCAGCTTGTGCTTCATCCAGCCCACCATTTCTTATTATGTACCCTGCATAGAAGTTAAATAAGCAGGCATACTGACCATCAAGGCGGTATACAGCCTTGATGTACTCCTTTCTCAATTTGGAAGCAGTCTGCTGTTCCATGTCCAATTCTAACTGCTGCTTCTTGACCTGCATACAGATTTCACAGGAGGCAGGTAAGGTGGTCTGGTATTCCCATCTCTTTAAGAATTTTCCACAACTTGTTGTGATCCACACAAAGGCTTTAGCATAGTCAGTGAAGCAGAAGTAGATGTTTTTCTGGAACTCTGTTGCTTTTTCTATGATCCAGTGGATGTTGGCAGTTTGATCTCTGGTTTCTCTGCCTTTTCTAAATCGAGCTTGAACATCTGGAAGTTCTCGATTCATGTACTGTTGAAGCCTGGCTTGGAGAATTTTGAGCATTACTTTACTTGCTTGTGAAATGAGTGCAATTGCACAGTAGTTTGAACATTCTTTGGCATTGCCTTTCTTTGCGATTAAAATGAAAACTGACCTTTTCTAGTCCTGTGGCCATTACTGAGTTTTCCACATTTGCTGGCATATTGAGTGCAGCACTTCAGCAGCAGCATCTCTTAGGATTTGAAATAGCTCAGGTGGAGTTCCATCACCTCCACTAGCTTTGTTTGTAGTGATGTTTCCAAAGGCCCACTTGGCTTTGCACTGTAGGATGTCTGGCTCTAGGTGAGGGATCACACCATCATGGTTATCTGGGTCATTAAGATCTTTTTTTATAGTTCTATGATTTCTTGCCACCTCTTCTTTTGTTTCTGTTAGGTCCATATCATTTCTGTCCTTTATTGTACTCATCTTTGCTTGAAATGTTTCCTTGATATCTCTCATTTTCTTGAAGAGATCTCTAGTCTTTCCCATTCTGTTGTTCCTCTATCTCTGCGTTGTTCACTTAAGAAGCCTTTCTTATCTCTCCTTGCTGTTCAGTGGATCTCTGCATTCAGATGGGTATATCTTTCTTTTTCTCCTTTGCCTTTCACTTCTCTTCTTTTCTTAGCTATTTGTAAGGCCTTCTCAGCCAGCCATTTTGCCTTTTTTCATTTCTTTTTCTTGGCCATTGTTTTGATTACCACCTCCTGTATAATATCATGAAACTCCATCCATAATTCTTCAGGCACTCAATCAGATCTAATCCCTTGACGACTGTATGATCATAAGGGATTTGATTTAGGTCATATGTTAATGGCCTGGTGTTTTCCCCCAATTTCTTCAATTCCAGTCTGAATTTGGCAATAAGGAGCTCATGATCTGAGCCACAGTCAGCTCCCGGTCTTGTTTTTGCTGACTATAGTATAGAGCTTTTCCACTTTTGACCTCAAAGAATATAATCAATCTGATTTTGGTGTTGACCATCTCTGGTGATGTCCATGTGTAGATGCGTCTCTTGTGTTGCTGGAAGAGGGTGTTTGCTATGACCACTGCGTTCTCTTGGCAAAACTCTGTTAGCCTTTGCCCTGCTTCATTTTGCACTCCAAGGCCAAATTTGCCTTTTACTCCCAAGTATCTCTTGACTTTCTACTTTTGCATTCCAATCGCCTCTGATGGAAAGGACTTCTTTTCCAAAATGAGACTGGAAGCTGTTAAAATAGAAGCTTATTGGGGTGTAAGTCCCCGGGGATGGAGTTGTGATGTTCTCACTGTTCCTCAAGATTGTGCCCACAGAGGACTGAGCTGTGGCCGGGCCCCGTTCCCTGAAACCCTGGTCTCACAGCTCTCTGCCCTGCATCCTACCCGAGCCCCCACTTCACACCGTGTGAGTTCTGGGCTGCCATGAGGAGCGGATATGAGAGCTGTGAGGGTGAGCAGGGGGCTGATCTGGGGCCATTGCTGAAGGTCACCATGTCCGAATAAAGAAAGGATTTATTTCAGTGTTTTGTGATACTTCCTACAGAATCAGTATGTAGGGTTCATTTGTTTTCTTTCTATCCCTTATATAACTTTTAACATTTCAGGAATTTAAAGTCATTAATATTTACTTCCAAAGTTAAGTAAACATGATATGAAGTACTATTGGAAACACACACGTGTGCCTTTATGAAGAGGCAGCATTTGTAGAAACATGGTGTCAAATCCCAGCTTAGCTGGTTCCCTCAAAAGTGGGTCTGTCTCATCCCATCCCCATACGGTTATGGGGATTAGATGAATTAATATATGTAAAGTACTCAGAACAGCACCTTACATGTAAGGAAGCATCAGGACACAGAATAGTGTGAATAGTGTAGTACCCCTGGTGAAAAGGGGTTTGCATACATACCTAGAAACCAGTGGGTAAAGACTGTTTCTTTGAAAACAAACAAAACCAAAAGTGGTTTCTTTGGGAAAGAGGGTAAGAGGTGGGCATATATATATATATATTTTGTTTGTTTTTTAAAGGAGGGCATATATATTTTGTTGTTAACATTCTGAACTTTTAACCATATGTCAAGTTTTAGAATAATGCCATGTTCCAGGTACTTTTAAGAGGTTCTAGAACCTTTACGACGAGACTCTCTGCTCTTTTCAGATGGGCCTGCCGAGGCGCCGGTGACCAATGGGAGCGCAGTCCTGGGGCCAGCCCTGAACGATGACCTGGACATCTTTGGACCGATGATCTCTAACCCCTTACCTGCAACTGTCATGCCCCCGGCTCAGGTATTGTGTGAGAGTGTGCTTTTACAGGATCGCTGTGTATTTCCTTTTTGGAAAGTTTCCATTTTAAATTGTCTCTGATTTGAAAGCCTCCTGATCTTTAGGCCAGGAGTTGACAAGCTAAGCCTGCAGCTTGTTTTGCAGACAAAGTGTGATTGGAGCACAGCCACTGCTTTTACCTACGCGTTGTTTGTGGCTGCTTTCCACGGCAGAAGCCAAGTTGAGAATTTGCAGCTAGGTAGTAGTAGATACTCTGTGACCCACAAAGCCTAAGTAGTCACCGTCTGAAGTTTGTTGATGCTTATTTTTCAGACAGACAGAGTTTAGAATGAGTAAGTGGGGAAAGTCGAACTGTTTCAGCCTTGCCTGTGATCCACAGGGTACTTCCATAAGAGGTTTTCAAACTGTGGGCACGTGAACATGTACTAGAAGCCAGTTGCTTTTTTCTTGTGCTCCTGTCGGTCCAGCCCTGGACAGTGTTTCCTTCTGTTTTGTAAATAAGTTCATTTGTGTTCATTGGTGCAGGAAAATCCAGAACAAGAAATTCTAGCAAACTCAATACTCATATTCTTTTTTTAATGAAGACAAATACATGATTTTTTAGCAAACATTCCTTACTTTTTAATTTTGATGATTTTTTAAAAATTATTTAGAAGACAATATTAGTGATCAAGATTTTTTAAAAGTATCAATGATTAAGAAATTTTGACTTACCTTCTTAATATTACATGGAATTTCATGTTTTTTTCTTTTTTTTCTTTTTGCCTTTATTCTTTTTTTAAAAAAATTATAGTTGATTTACAATGCCGTGTTAGTTTCAGGTTTATGGCAGAGTGATTCAGTTATGCATTTATGTTCTTTTTCAGATTCCTTTTCCTTACAGGTTATTATAAAATATTGAGTATAGTTCCCCATGCTATACAGTAGGTCCTAGATGTTTGTCTGTTTTATACATAGCAGTGTGTGTATGTTAATCCCAAACTCCTAATTTATTCTTCACCCTCTCTTTCCCTTTTGGTGACCGTAACTTTGTTTTCTATGTCTGTGAGCCTGTATTTCTGTTTTGTAAATAAGTTTCTGTTTTGTAAATGAACTTCTTTCTTATAAGTTCATGTGGAATGAACTTATTCCACATATAAGTGGTATCATATGGTACTTGTCTTTCTCTGTCTGACTTGCTTCACCAGTGGCATTATTTCATTCTTTTTAAAGGCTGAGTAATATTCCATTGGGCCTCCCTGGTGGCTTGATGGTAAAGAATCCACCTGCCAATGAATGAGACATGGGTTTGATCCCTGGGTCAGGAAGCTCCCCTGGAGAAGGAAATGGCAACCCACTCCAGTATTCTTGCCTGAGAAACCCCATGGACAGAGGAGCCTGGTGAGCCATAGCCCATGGGGTTGCCGAAGAGTTGAACAGCACTCAGCAACTAAACAGCAGCAAGTACTCCACTGTGCATGCGCACCACATCTTTACCCATTCATCTGTTGAGGGACATGTAAGTTGCGTCCATGTGCTGGCTATTGTGAATAGTGCTGCATGGAACATAGGGCTGCATGGATGTTTTCTAATTATGGTTTTCTCTGGATATATGCACAGGAGCAGGATTGCTGGATCATGTGGTAGTTCTATGTTTAGTTTTTAAAGAAGCCTCCATACTGTTCTCCATAGTGGCTGCAGTTTACATTGCTATTAACTGTGCAGATGGTGGTGGTGGTTTAGTCACTAAGTCGTGTCCAACTCTTTGCGACCCTGTGGACTGTAGCTCGCCAGGCTCCTCTGTCCATAGGATTTCTCAGGCTAGAAACTGGAGTGAGTTGCCATTTCCTTCTGCAGGGGTCTTCCCAGCCTAGAGGCTGAACCCGCCTCTCCTGCTCGTCAGGCAGATTCTTTACCCCTGAGCCACCTGGGAAACCCCAGCAGTGTAGGAGGCTCCCTTTTCTTTGCACCCTCTCCAGCGCATATTGTTTGTAGGCTTTTTGGTGATGACCATTTTGACTGGAGTGAGGTGATACTTCATTGTAGTTTTGATTTGCATGTCTCTTAATTAGTCATGTCGAGCATTTTTTTCATGTGCTTTTTAGCCATCTGTATGTCGTCTTTGTAGAAATGCCTATTTAGATCTTCTACCCATTTTTTTTTAATTGGGTTTTTTAAATATATTGAGAAGTTTGTATACTTTGAAGATTTAATTCGTCAGTCACATCTTTTTTTAGAATTATAAATTGTTAAATACTTTAAATGTTTTTTTCATCTTTATTGAAATGTAATTGAAAAGATTCCTACCACCAACTTAACTCATCCATCATCTTACAAATTTAATTTTGTTGAAAATCCCTAAAATCTACTCTCATCAAATTTCATTTATTCAATACAGTATAATCAACTATAGCTATGTTATGCATTAGATCCTCAGGCCTCATTGACCTTACAACTATAAATTTGTTCCCTTGTATTTCCTTTCCTCCCGTGCCCCTGGCAACCACCATTCTTCTGTGTTCCTATGGGTTTGCCTTTCTTTTTTATTTTAAAGACTCCACATATAAGTGATAACATGCAGTGTTGTCTTTAAGGTGAAATATGTAAACTTTCAGGAACATGGGTTACTTTTAAGTGTACAACTTGAGATTTAAAAGTTACAAATAAGCAACTAGCTTGTTTTCGTACAGCATAATTTTTGAGGTAAAATATTTCCCTTTCTCTAGAAAACCTGACCAAATGGGAATTAGACGGAAAGTTTTACCAAGGAAGAACTCATGTCTTATTAAGACTAAAGACATGTTTTTGTTACACATATTATCATTGTGATAGTCATTGTATAATTAACACTAGAATTGAGCAAATAGATTTCTTAGGAATCATTAGTTTAAGTGCAGCATTACTGTTTATTTTCAGAAACAATAGCTTTATTTTATGGCTTTGTCCTGTCTCCTCCCTCCCTTCTCTAGCAGAGGAACTGAGTGTTGCTAGTATTGTTTCAGTTAACGTTAATGACCTTGTGAATGTGTGCAGGCCGGGTATGTGTGTGGCAGTGAAAAATCGTCTAGCTGTAGAAAGACATACTTGGGATATGTGACAATGCAAGCGTGAAAAGTAGTTTCTTTTGGTCTAGCGTGCTCGGCGGGTTGAGAGCTGCCTTGCCCCTCCCAGCCGAGGCCCTGTCCAGAGTCAGAGCTGGTGCGGGCTGGAGCAGGCTCCGTCGGCGGTGTGAGCCCAGCTGTGGGCACCGCTCCCCTCTGCCCAGGGTGGGTGGTGTGAGCCCGGCTGTGGGCGCCGCTCCCCTCTGCCCAGGGTGGGTGGTGTGAGCCCGGCTGTGGGCACCACTCCCCTCTGCCCGGGGTGGGTGGTGTGAGCCCGGCTGTGGGCGCCGCTCCCCTCTGCCCGGGGTGGGCCGCGTGAGCCCGGCTGTGATGCAGCTCCTCTGTGCCCAGGGTGGGCGGCATGAGTCCTGGCCTTCAGGCTCAGGCTGTTTGCCTCTGTAGCTGGAGGAAACGGAGTGGGTTGTTAAAGCCACACCTAATTCTTTTTCTGGAATACTGTTTATGGACCAAAGTTATGTCCGTTTTATTGAGTCATCTAAAATAATTTGATACACAGGATCATCTTCCGTCCAAACTACATGTGCAGACTAATCCAGACATGGTTTCAAAATGATGTCTTTAAAAATCTGGGGAGGGAGGGGTGAGTTCAAGCACATGTTTTATGCATACACTATACATAGACTCCTAATTTGGTGGGTTCTGAACCCCATCTTTTTTCAGTCCCGATTTTCCGAGTGTGGTATGAATTCTAGTCAGTTTCCCTTCTGTGAGTATGCACTGGGCTGGATTCCTGTCAGCTCTCCATCTGGCTGTGGGGTCTTCCCCGAGGAGCTGGGAGCCCTCAGCTGACCCGAGAGTCCACGTGTATTGCAGGTTGAGGGGAGTCATTCCAGTGTCCCTAGAGGAGACATGGGGAAGCCGCCCCTCAGGACAGACAGCTGTCCTGTCTGTAATATACACGTCCCCACAGCATCTAGACCCAGGCACCGTGGTTTGGCTTGGCCTCAGATCCAAAGAGCCTCCAGGTCCTGCGGCCTCCAGAAGTGCATGCTGATGGTCAGCCTTGTCCTCCTTTACCTTGGTGTGGTCATGCCAGCTCATGGAGCCCCTCAAGCAAACAGCAGTGGGAACACTTACTAGCCAGGCTGCTTGGTGCGGCTATGCTTAGCCTGTGTCCACACGGAAGCAGGCGTTCATCAGAAGAAACATCTGTGCCTGGAGCAGGCGGCTGCTCTAACGTGAGACGCAGTTGTGGCCTCCCCAGCACTTTGGGTGTTCTCATACCTGTGTACCCTCCTTGGGGAATAGACTTCAGGGTTTGGGGCAGGTTCTCAGATTGAACAGAAACTAAGATGGAAGATCTAGTGGATTGGATTAGATTCATAAAAATACCATGATGTTGCTTTTGAAAAACAAAACCCCCCTGGCCCAAAGACAACAAAATCGGTCATTGTGGGACCATCTTGCAATCTGCTGTAGCTGCAGAAACGTTCTTTATTCTAAGGGATGCCCATTCTTTTGAAGCAGAAACAGAAACTAACAGAAACTAGGATGGAAGATCACTCAGGGAGGTGGTTGCTCTGTTATCTAGCAATGTGAACGGTAGACGCCACCATGGTGCAGAGCATGCCTTGTGGTCCCCAGATTCAGCTGTGAGGCCGCTCCTCTCCCCAGGCCCCAGGGAAAGTGTGGGAAGGCGGAGTGATAGTCTAGGGCCTGCGGGAGCCGTGAGGCCCCTCTCAACCCTGCCTTCTGCTGCTGCATTGGGGCTGCAGATGTATTTGATTCAAGCCCACTGCTACATTTGAATCCCATCATGTCTGATTTCTTACACATTTCAGATCTTTTGCAAAGATATATGGCTTTTTTTCCTATCTTAAAACTCTTGCTTAATTTGTTAATAATATATTGAAAATACTGTTCTCCTTAAGTTAGCTTGTGAGCATGGATGGTAGTTTATTGGAAGGTTTTTTATCAAAGACATTAAATGTTTGATTTTTTAAAAAATTCAAGCCAAATCATAGATATGATTTAACTTCTATTTGCTGCTCACCTTATTTTATAATTTGAGAAGATGTATCCAGTTTTTACTAGCCTTCATATATTTCTTTGAAACTCTTTGTATCTAAGTCAATTCCTTATATACAAATGTGATTAAGTATTTAATGACTATATAGATCATTAAAATGAGGTATCAGTTGTGGCTGTGTAATACCGTGTGTGTGCAAGCTATAGGAGATTAAGTGAAAATTTTTGTTTTGTGTTAAATGTCCACATGTTTATTTGTATTTATTTGTACTTACCCCTGTCCATAGCAAGACTTCCCTGGCGGCTCAGACGGTAAAGCGTCTGCCTACAGTGCGGGAGACCTGGATTCAATCCCTGGGTTGGGAAGATCTTCTGGAGAAGGAAGTGGCAACCCACTCCAGTACTCTTGCCATGGACAGAGAAGCTACAGTCCATGGGGTCAAAAAGAGTCAGACACAACTGAGCGACTCCACTTCACTTCTGTCCATAGCAGAATGCAAAGTGTCAGGGAGAGTGTAGGTGGTTGCACATTTGCTGTTCCTCTTATCTGGGTAGTCTGGAAACACTCTAATGTTGTGGTTAAAATGGGTTAGATTAGGTTCATAAAAATGCAGTCTGCTATAGCTATAGAAATGTTCTTTATTCTAAGGGATAGCCATTCCTTTGAAGCAGTAATTGCTGCAGGAGGTGCCCAAACGTCTCCCAGGAATCCTGGTCCTCGGGCCACACCATGTGCCTATTGTTGAAGCCACTGTGGTCAGGATGTGGTGGGCAAAGTTCTGCATCAGAGGTTCTGTCTGCTTCATTTACATTTACCGAGTCAAAACCGGAAATGTCATCCCTTTATCCTGCTTGTTGGTCTTGTGTGGGCTTGGGAGTGATTCTCCTCAGTGTCACCATTTTACCCTCTACGCTTGTTTAGTTTCTAATTTCACAGCTTCATTTGGATTCCAAGGAATGGGTGAGCTCTGATTTGTGATGTGGAATTCGACAGCCTGTTTTGGTATCTGTCTCAGGGGCCGTCCTCTGCACCAGCAGCTGCCACTCTGTCTGCAGTGACGTCTGGGGATCTGGATCTGTTCACTGAGCAAGCGGCAAAGTCAGAAGAGGTGGCCAAGAAGCAGCTCTCCAAAGACTCCATCTTGTCTCTGTATGGCACCGGGGCCATCCAGCAGCAGGGTGCTCCTGGTAATTCATCAGAAACCTGCCTTCAGTGCAGCCCTTGCGGTTTTAGAATGTCAATGATATTTCTTCCCTGTTTTCCTGTGTGATGAGTGCTTCTGTTGTTGCGGTTTGCACAACTACAAAACTGCCATGAAAGAAGCACTAGGAAATAGAAAGCGTATACAGGATGCACAAAACTTGATTCATTTGGGGTTAACAGCTTGCTGTCATATTACTTAGTATTGTTTCACAAGCCTTACAGAAAATGGATTATCTTTGAAGAATTATTTAAGCTTGATTTGCATGAAGCTTATAACTGTACAGTGTGGTATTTTTTCTGTAAGTTAAGCAGTAAGTCTGAGATAACACAAAAGAACTCTGAGATTTGTTTTTAATATAATTACAAAGAAACACTAGCATGGTAAGATTTACTGTTTGCAGTTTTAATCTGTCATTTCCTCTGGAATAACGGGCTGCATTTCACATGTGAACTGAAATTATATGACGTCCCAGCTGCTGCCATTAAAACCAGATGCTGCAGCTCTAACTGTTTATCTGGTCATGAGAGATGAGCGTGCAGAGCAGCAGCAGCCCCTGCCGTGTCGTCTGGTCTTCACAGTGGGCATGTTATGTGGCTGCTGCACAAAATTCATCCACTCTAATTTGCTCAGGCTCACAGCTGATTTGTCTGCTTTCTGGAAGTAACCGGCTCTGAGGGTGTAGGTGTGAGCTGGCCTGAGCTGTAGGAGCAGCCAGACTGGAATTAAAGTTTTTGCCATGGGCAGTTTAGAGGTGGTCATCCTTTGTCTGTGCTCAGTGGGGGCAGCAGTGTGCAATATCTCTGCAGTCTCATGCGCTCTCTTTGCTTGGTTCTTCTGCTGCAGGTGTGTTTATGGGACCCGCGAATCTGCCGTTCACCTCGCAAGCAGCGGCTGCGTTTCCAGGCTTCCCGTCCGTGGGCGTGCCTGCGCCCGCGGCTCCCGGCCTGGTGGGCAGCTCGCCGGGGCCGGGCGCGGGCATGCTGGTGGGCGTGCCAGTGCCCAGCGGCTTCATGGGCAGCGCACAGGCTGCTGTGATGCCGCTGGCGCAGGGCGTGGTCGGGCCCCCAGGGCTGGTCGCTCGCTTGGGCGCAGCCCAGGGGAGATTTGGCCTGCAGCCAGCCCCGCAGAGCCCGTGGAACCTCCCCCAGGTAGGCACCTACCCCTCAGCCTCTCCAGTGTCAGACCAGGTCTGTCTGCTCAATGGGTTTGTTTGTTTTTAACTCATAACAATCTGGCAGAAAGAATTGAGTAGGGATAATGTTGGGCTTCCCTGGTGGATCAGAGGTTAAAGTGTCTGCCTGCCATGCGGGAGACCTGGGTTCGATCCCTGGGTTGGAAAGATCCCCTGGAGAAGGAAATGGCAACCCACTCCAATATTCTTGCCTGGAGAATCCCATTGAGGGAGGAGCCTGGTAGGCTACAGTCCACGGGGTTGCAAAGAGTCGGACATGACTGAGCTACTTTACTTCTAATGTTATAAAAGGTCAAAACTATCTCATCAGATAGACAAATGAGCTGCCATTGCTCCTGTATTTAGAACATTCTGTGGAGAATGTTGCGTAGTTTTTCATTTCCGATTCCAGCACAGCTGTAACTGTTGAGTGTCCATATTTATTTGTGTAACAGCTAGATGTTATCTTGGGCATTTTTTGAAATTAGTATGCCGAGCCTTAACCCAGCTCCCTGAGAGGGGGTTTATGTCAACAACTTAGACCAATCTATTTTCACTAATAATTTCAAGGGTTCTTAGTAACTCTCACAAATTAGAGGGGAAAAAAAAAAAAAAACCCAGCCTTGCATTCTCACAGCACTATTTCTGAGAGGTCTAGGCTGTTCTCCGTGGCTACTGCACATGGATGTATAAGGAATCTTTTTCTTCAAATATATTTGTAGAGTTTTATTTCTTACATTATAATCACATTTATGTTTAAAAAGAATACCTACTAGTTTAGGAATTCCTGTAAGATACGAGCAAGTCCTTATCTGTGTCCTACGTCTCACATTACGAGATCCCATTTCTGCCTGTTAGTTCAGAGCCGGGAGGTGGCATTTTAGTGTTTCCTCTTTCAAATCCATTCTGACTTCTCTCTGGCTCCATAGACAGAGACCTCAGATGTAGGTTCATCTCCCACCCTTCTTTGTATGCTTCCTGTTTGATATTCCTCTGGTATTTGGCTGCCCTTAATTTCTGTTCTCGGCAGCATTCAGAGAATAGGACTGTATATAGTGATTTTTAATTAACATTAGCAGAATCACTGTATACCCATGAATGTTCCAAGTAATTTTTACTATCACTGTTTAAAGGAGTGTTTATATGACATTGATCTCTGCTGTCTGGGCATTTCAAAACTGTAAGTACCAAATGTCAGTAAGAGCCTTTGTGTGGCCAGAATGTTGGCACAGACCTTGCTCAGGTTAGGGTGGACGCTGTACCCAGGCAGCGAGCATGGGAGGCTTACCTGCCTTATTTCTGGGCGTGCCAAAGGAGATGTTCTGCTCCAGCGCTCCCTGATGGGGTCTGTGGGCCATGACAGGGGGGTTAAAACATCATTTAGCAACTGCCAAGAAGTGACCTACCCCTCCGCGATGCCTCATTGGTGACATGGTTAATATTACTGTCTTTGAGGAACTGTAGACAAATGAACTTTATTTATCAATACAGTTCAACCCTGAGCACAGGTTTTGAATCTAGTTCAGTTGAATCCAGTTCAGTTGAATTCAGTTCAGTTCAGTCACTCAGTCGTGTCCGACTCTTTGCGACCCCATGAATTGCAGCACACCAGGCCTCCCTGTCCATCACCAACTCCCGGAGTTCACTCAGACTCACGTCCATAAAGTCGGTGATGCTGTCCAGCCATCTCACTTTCTGGTAAATTTCCTTGCCGTTCCTTCACTCTGCCTCAGTCTTAGAAGTGAGAAGGGGAAGGCTCAGGAGGCTTGAGCTGCCCTGGTGGTCCTGGTGGTAAAGAATCTCCCTGCCAGTGCAGGAGACGGAGGTCCAGTTCCTGGGCCGGGAAGATCCTTAGGAGCAGGGCATGGCAGCCCACTCCAGCATTCTTGCCTGGAGAACCCTAGGGAGAGAGGAGTCTGGTGGGCTACCGTCCATGGGGCCGCAGAGAGTCAGACGCGACTGAGCACAGGAGGCTCATCATGCACACATGCAACTCCAGTCTGGAAGAAAGTACATGTAGTCCTACACCTTTTGTCATGAAAATCAATCTTGGATGTTTGTGTAGTTGGCTGAGCAGAAGAAATGTTTCATGACTTTTTAGTATTGAGAAAGTATGTTGAGGTATTTAAGACTTGAGTAACAGGAGAACAGTTGCCATCATATACAATTCATAATTTTGGAGTATTTTACTTTTAAACCTTCTCTTAGTCTTTAGAAGCTAAAGCACTCTATTCTAGTATAGTTGAAAGTTGGAGTAGTGTATCCAGATATGAATTCAAAGATTGCCTTGGTACTGTTTTCACTTGTGGTTTTGTCACTTTTTTCACTTTGGCGGATGAGAAATTGAGTCCAGAAATTGAATAAATATAAACTGATTTGAGATTACTTGATGGCCAGGAACACGTGGAAGGAAATGAGGCCAAGAGAAAGCATTGTGTGGTCGTCTGCTTTCACCCCAGGGCTCGGATTGCTTTTCACATGGATGAAAAGTACTTAGAACGGTTATTACACTTCTGATTCTGACTGTGTCAGCTTCAGGTAAAGGCTGCCTCTGGTGAAACAGGCTGGCCGTGAACAGTGTGCAGCGGCGGCTGAAGAAACGAGGACTGAAGTGAAGGTGCTTTTCTGTGTTTGCAGGTGAACCAGCAGATGGCTGGCCTGAGCCTGGGTGGCGCAGCCTCAGCGGCGGGCTTCGGGCAGCCGCCCAGCACCTCAGCGGGGGCCGCGGGCTGGTCCGGGGGCTCGTCGGGGCAGACGCTCAGCACGCAGCTGTGGAAGTGACCCCCCGCTGGCATTCCTGCTCAGACACACCCAGTTCCCCTGTCCATTCATGTACATACATGTTTTTTTCTTTTCCCCCATTTGTTCATATTAAGAGTTACCTGATTGACCGTGTTGGTCTTTACTGATTGAATTTGCTGTGGTGAAAAGCAGGTTGAGAAACCGTTCCATGTCGAGGGCAGCTTTGCTCACAATTCCCAGGATTTCGCAGACACAGTCTCTGGGAAGCTGCTCAGTCAACGTGCATAATCAGTTTCCCTCTCGATGAAATTATAGCTCTCATGTTTGCATATAAGGGAAGTAGTTATCATGTTAGTAATACCTCTAACAGTATGAGCCCCACCCCCAGATTAGCCAGTAATCCTGTAGGAAGGTACTGTATGATCAAATGTTTAATCATATAAATAGAATGTCAGTGTATCACCAAGCACTGTTTTCTAGTGTATCCAGACTCTTTTATGTCACATTCACCTCACTGTGCTGTTGTTATGATGTGCTTACCAGGGAACGTGGTTAGTGAAAGGAAGATAAACCTGGATTTATGACACAACTTAGTTTAACACATGTTTGAAGAGTCAGATTTTACCTGCCTTCCTTGGAATTGGGATCTTTTCCTATGTATACATAGTGCTAGCAAGAGACATTTCTCCGCACTAGACGCAGACAGGGTAACTACACAAGCCACTCAGTCCTCGAAGGCGTATCCAGGTTTATGACAGTAATTGTGTTTACATTTTATGGTGCCTAGTACTGACAGATGTCATATCCCTGTATTAAACAGATGAATCCATAGACCTTTTTTTGTGGGTTTTATTTCCTGTGACGTATACTGCCACCAACCTGACAAAAATTACTTCACGTTGCAAAGTCACGAATTGGGAACATATTGTTGACAAAATACTTGTCATCTGTTTCAAAAACCTGTTCAGTTCTAACGAATTATAAGGTCAAACAGGGGGAATAAAAGTAAGATTCTCAGAGTGGTACCCTGCGTGCCCTCAGCTGTACCGTGCAGAGACTGTCCAGGACATAGGGGAACATGCAGAACAAAGGGAGACAGGAGCCGAGCCTGCGCCCACCGCCTCCCGCGCCCGAGGCGCAGGGCAGCCCCGTCACACCTCGATCGTCACGGTGTCCAGGTGGTACTTGGGCTCGTTGGCGAGGTTCACCTTCTCCGTCCGAGTGTGCCACACGAGGACCTGGGGAGGAGACCTGGTGGGTAGGCATGCTCAGGCGGGCACACAGCAAGGGCAGGGGCGGGGGATGGTGGCACAAGTGAAGGGAGTACCTTGGTGCAGTTATTTGCTTTTGGTTCCAGTTCTTCAACGGTCGTGATCTGCCTCAAAAAGTCAGATTCCTGCATCCCAGGCTGGGACCCACGGCGCTTGAATACAGCTTTGGGGTTGGACAAGATGACCTGAAGGCTTACAGCAAATCCTTTGTAAGAAAAGTTAAAAAAAAAGTTTAAGATCTTGGTGTACTTTAAAAAAATATATATTATATATATAAGATTCTGGTCACGTCAGAGCTTGTGTTTTCAGTACCTGTTTTGAGCCAAGTCTTGGTTCACAGAGTTGAACCAGAGCATTACCTGTGTGACAGTCTCAGAAGGACAGCCTGCCATCGCGCCAGAGTCTGCTGCCCCTATCAGGGTCTGTGCCGGGGTTGGGGAGGGCCAACTATAAAGTATGAAGTCTGGTCTGTTGATAAGATAGAGGGTACAATTCATAGAGGTCGTCATACCTCCACTTTTACCCTGTGGGAATGACTGAGGCCTGAACGCAGCTGAAAACCACACAGATTGCCTGTCCCTGGGGGAGTCCCTAATCTGTGTGACCTCTGATACCTCCCTGTGTCCCTACCAAAGCCAGCACTGCTTTGATGGCCCTTGCGATCAGAAGACTGAGCAACATAATCAAGTCAGTTAGCTGGGAAATAGATATTCTATATTAGTCATTTCCATCTGAAGGGGGTCGGGGCTGTAAGTCAGTTCAGGAGATATCAGGCCATTGATAAATTTGGTTTCTGTATTTCATTTTTCAGGGAAACAAATTGGTGTCAATTTCCTTAAGTGGTTTGGCTTTAATGAAGAGTCATTACTATCTAATCTGTAGTTTAACAAACTCAGTATTAAAACCTCAGCCATTAAGTGTGCCACAAGGCATGTCTGCAAGCAGCCGTCACAGACATGATTGTTAGATGTCTGACGCCTGACCTCTGCTCCTCATGCCTGAGCTGTCTGTAAAGCCAGGCACCTTCTACAGTTCGGAGGACCAATCCCCAGGAACGTTTTCTTAGCAAGTTTTTGCCCTTCCTTACACGAACTGAATTGATTTATGCTGCCTTTTGCAAAAGGATAGTTAGCCAAGTATGGGATGACTGCAGTCAGCTATGGGGGAGCTGTGAGAACACCCAGAGGCATCCTCTTAACCTCTGCAGGTGCCGGCCTGGCCCGACCTGTGCTTCTAACCCCGCTGCCTTTTGGGGAGACACCACTGTGCCACCTACAGACTCAGGCGGGTACAGAGGGCCTGAGGGGCAGAACAAGGAGTTGATTGCAAACTATAGTCATCCCAGGACCGGCCCAGTGTATCCACCAGTCCCGCAGGGACAGCGTGTCCTGGGAGAATGCAGTCAGCAGCCTCCATTTCCTGTGGGTCCTTGTGGCTGAGAACTGGCCCAGCCACTCAGCCTTTCTCGATTCTGAAACTCGCCCATTTCCTCATCCACGAGAGGTGTGACACCCTCTCCCCTCATGTCTGATGTGAAATTAGGGAACAGAAAGACCCCACTAACTGCACAGTCCGTTCAAAGGACCCTAGAACAGGTAAATGTAAATTCCATTGTAAACATTATTAATATGATGAGAGGAGATGGCATAGGCCACCTGCGTTTCACCCCACCTTGCTAACAAGTCTGAAGCCTTCCTTAGATGTAACTCCAACAGCCATGGGTCCCCCAAAAGCCAAAGGTTCAAAGTAACACAATAGAGTGATTTCTACTCGGTCAACTCAAGAGTAAGAGTTAAAAGGTTTCTGGTTTTCTAAATGTCTTTTCAATAAGCTTCATCCTCTTTTCCTAATTCAGCATCTGCTCTTCTCAAGCAGGCTGAAGCTCCTGGTGTATTTCTCACATGGCTTCAAGGTACTGATTTTATTTCCTCATTCTCATTAAAAAAAAAAAAAAAAACAGGATCCCAATTGTACTGAAGTCATTATATGATGCCACTTTGATCTGTTCCCCTTCATTTTCGCTTACTAACACATTCATCATCGTGACCACTGGAGGATTCAGTGTTTTCTCGATTTCCTTAGCTTGGGAATATCCTGCAGGCTCTTAACAGCAGTTACGAGGCAGAGCCCACCACTCAGGCAGAGGTCGGCCAGAGGAAAACTACACACTGCTTTGCTGCAAGGCCCAGTCCTGACCCCACTGGAGTGTGGGGTGTGGGTTGGGGGGCAGTTCAGGCCCCTCCCCCCTTTGCCAGGCCTTGCTCGGTGAGCTCTCCAAAGGAAGTAATCACAGCAGCAACAGGAACAACTCGGTGATCAGGCCAAGCCCTGGGCATCGTCTCAACCTGCTGTGAACGTCAGAGTGAGGACCCACCCTCTGAAAGTAGAGCAAGCATCCTAAACATTGCTTCCAACAGTTTTCTTCATTTCCAAGTATTTATGCCTCAAGTATGTACCCTTCCTTTTTGTCAGTGAAATTGAAATAAGTTAGCTTTAAAAATGTTTTTCAGAAGCTTCTGAGGCTCTAGGAGCCTTATAAAAATCACGGGAGTAGAACTCTCTATTCTGATTGGTTGGGTAAAAAATGAAGTGCAAATGAACGCTGGTTGTACCCTTTCACAGAGCAGGATCTTCTGGTTTCCACAGATGGAATAGGGCAGGGGGTCTAGTCCCTCCCAGTCAGAAGCACCGGCTGGCCCAGTGTGTGTTCACCACCTACAGACATACGGCTAAAGCCACGAGGGCTGGGTTTTCTCTGTTGCCATAAAAACCAGACAAAACGTTTGAAAAAGTAGTTTCCAGACATTGGAAAAGAGGTGCACAGGACAGATCTCCAAGAAGAGAGACAATTGTGAGCCCCAGATTCTTGCTTGAAGCGTGTTTCAAGGCTACAGGCCGGGGAGGGATGCACACAGCTCTGCTGCCTCTGAGCTGAGGAACAGAGCTGAGAATTCGGGGAGGACAAGACACTTGGAAGTCATGGGGCATCACCCTGGGGAGCAGGAGCGTGGCTGTCTGCAGAGTGCTTGCTGCCGATCCCACTGGGTCTGCTCAGCAGATGCTGCTGAGACGCCCTGAGGCCAGGACAGCAACCACTGGAAAGAGGCGGGTCAGTCCGTGGAGGCCTCCGGGGCTGGCCTGGCCACATGCCCCACAGCCAGGGTGCAGCGGGCAACAGCGGGGCACCCAGGAGAGTGCTTGCACAGCTGCTCGTCCACCGTGAGGCCAAACAAGTGCTAAAAGGAAGCCTGGGCTGGTTTTGTGTACATACCTCAAAGTAAGCCTGGAAAAGAGACAATGTCTAAGTAACTTAATTGTATCCCAGAAAAAAAGCTAATAGTGAATTACTTATATAACCTATAAACACATAATTATATACACACCCATGTGTGTATAGTTACATATGGGTGTGTATTTTTTTTGTGTGTGTGTGTGTGAAGTTGCTCGGTCATGTCTGACTCTTTGCCATTATGTGGACTGTATCCTACCAGACTCCTCCGTCCATCGAATTTTCCAGGTGAGAATACTGGAGTGAGGTGTCATTTCTTGACCCAGGGTATCTTCCTGACCGAGGGATTGAACCCAAGTCTCAGGCATTGCAGGCAGATGCTTTATTGCCTGAGCCACCAGGGAAGCCCATGTGTGTGTATATATGTATGTAAAATATTTACATATACATTTATTTTACATACATGTGTGTATGTATGTAAAAGTATATATAAATACAATCTATTATAAATAACTGAACATATTTTTTTCTAGTACCTAGCAACCGACTTTTAAATGCCTCAGATACAAAAATGACCAGATGAGCAAAGAAGCAGGAAATCATAATCCCATACTCAGTCAGCAGAAATGGCACAGATGATAGAAGTATAGAACAAGGATACTAAAACATAAAGACAGGTAAGATGTTCAAAAAGGTAGGGGAAAGGTTAAACATGCCAAGTAGAACAAAGTGAGCTCACTCTGATGAAATACAATGTCTGTGATGAAAAATACACTAGGTGAGATTAAGACACTGCAGAATAAAAGATAAATAAATAATAGAAACCTCCCAAAGGAAACAAAAGGAAAAACACCAATGCGCACACACACGCACACACACACACGAGTCATGGAAACAGAATGAAATGTGGGAGCAGGGGATAGAAGAAAAGATATTTGAAGAAATAGCAACTGAAATGTTTCTAAATTTGAAAAAGGAAAGAATATTTAAGACTTAACACTGTCAACCAACTTGACCTTTTATTTGTTAGTTAGTAAATTCTGCTTGGTCTGTTAGTCGTGTCTGACTCTTTGCGACCCCAGGGGATCTTCCCAACCCAGGGATCAAACCCAGGTCTCCCGCGTTTCAGGTGGATTTTTTGCCAGCTGAGCCACCAGGGAAGCTCAAGAATACTGGAGTGGGCAGCCTATCCCTTCTTCAGGGGGACTTCCCCACCCAGGAATCAAACCAAGGTCTCCTTCATTGCAGGCGGATTCTTTACCAGCTGAGCCACCCACCCAACACAGCAGAATACACTTTGTTTTCAAGTGCACATGGGATATTATTAAAATAGGCCTTCAGTTCAGTCGCTCAGTCGTGTCCGACTCTTTGCGACCCCATGAATCGCAGCACGCCAGGCCTCCCTGTCCATCATCAACTCTTGGGGTTCACCCAGACTCAGCGTCCATCGAGTCAGTGATAGCATCCAGCCATCTCATCCTCTGTCTCCCCTTCTCCTGCCCCCAATCCCTCCCAGCATCAAAGTCTTTTCCAATGAGTCAGCTCTTCGCATGAGGTGGCCAAAGTACTGGAGTTTCAGCTTTAGCATCATTCCTTCCAAAGAAATCCCAGGGCTGATCTCCTTCAGAATGAACTGGTTGGATCTCCTTGCAGTCCAAGGGACTCTCAAGAGTCTTCTCCAACACCACAGTTCAAAAGCATCAATTCTTCGGCGCTCAGCCTTCGTCACAGTCCAACTCTCACATTCATACATGACCACAGGAAAAACCATAGCCTTGACTAGACGGACCTTAGTTGGCAAAGTAATGTCTCTGCTTTTGAATATGCCATTTAGGTTGGTCATAACTTTTCTTGCAAGGAGTAAGCATCTTTTAATTTCATGGCCACAGTCACCATCTGCAGTGATTTTGGAGCCTCCAAAATAAAGTCTGACACTGTTTCCACTATTTCCCCATCTGTTTCCCATGAAGTAATGGGACCGGATGCTGTGATCTTCATTTTCTGAATGTTGAGCTTTAAGCCAACTTTTTGACTCTCCTCTTTCACTTTCATCAAGAGGCTTTTGAGTTCCTCTTCACTTTCTGCCATAAGGGTGGTATCATCTGCATATCTGAGGTTATTAATATTTCTCCAAGCAATCTTGATTTCAGCTTGTGTTTCTTCCAGTCCAGCATTTCTCATGATGTACCCTGCGTATAAGTTAAGCAGGGTGACAATATACAGCCTTGACGTACTTAGTCTGGGCCATAAGTCAAGTCTTAATTTAAAAGAATGCAAATTGCCCCAAATATTTCCCTAACCACAGTGAAATCAAAATAGAAATCAATATATACAGATATCTGGAAAATCTAAATATCTGGAAACTAAACCACATAATTCTAAGTACAAATCAAAAGAAAAAAGAATGAAAAAAAAGGTAAACTGAAAATAAAAACATCAAAATTTGTGAGATGCATCTAAAGCAGTACGTAGATAAAAAATTGTTTTAAAAGCACTTGAGACTCCCCTAGTGGTCTAGTGGCTAAGAATCTGCCTTGCGATGCAGAGGATGCAGCAGGTTCAGTCCTTGGTAGGGGAACTAAGATCCCACATGCTAAGAAGCACCTAAGCCCGTGCACTACAACTAAAGAATCGTGCACCTCCACAAAAGACCCTGCATGGTGCAACAAAGATTTCACAGGCCAAGATGAAGATTCTGCATGCTGCAGCCACGACTCAAACAGCCAAATAAGTAGTTATTTTAAAGCACTAAACATTTGTAAAATCTTTGTATTGAGGTAACATTGGTTTATGATGTTATGTTACCATAAGATCCAGCAATCCCACTCATGAGCATATACCTGGAGAAAACTATAATTTGAGAATATATATGCCTCCCCCCGACCCCATTGTTTCTGTTCTTGCTTAGTTGCTCAGTTGCGTCCGATTCTGTGACCCCAGTGTTCAGAGCAGCACTATTTATAATAGCCAAGGCATGGAAGCAACCTCAATGTCCATCAACAGAGGAATGGATAAAGAAGGCGTGGTACATATATATAATGGCGTATTAGTCATAAAGAGGAGGAGATAATGCCTTTTTCTGCACATGGATGGACCTAGAGATTATCAGACTAAGTCAAGCCAGACAGAGAAAGACAAATAGCATGATATCACCTCTATGTGGAATCAAAATATGATATAAATGAACTTATTTACAAAATGAGAATCTGACTCATGGGCATAGAAAACCAACTTATGGTTACCAAAGGGGAAAGAGGGAAGATAAATTAGGAGTTTGGGATTAACATATATGTACTCTTCCCTGGTGGCTCAGAGGGTAAAGCGTCTGCCTGCAGTGCAGGAGACCCAGGTTCAATCCCTGCATCGGGAAGATCCCCTGGAGAAGGAAATGACAACCACTCCAGTACTCTTGCCTGGAAAATTCCATGGACAGAGGAGCCTGGTAGGATATAGTCCATGGGGTCTCGAAGAGTCGGACATGACTGAGCGACTTCACTTTCACTTTCTTCACTCCTATATATATAATACATAACTAACAAGGACCTACTGTATGGTGCAGGGAACTGTACTCAATATTTTATAACTTATCTGGAAGAGAACGTAGAATGAAAATATATATGTATAAAATGGAATCACTAAAAACGTGTTTCATGTGTACAACATTATATTTCAACTTCTGTATACACTACAGTGTGACCATTACAAAAAGCTGACCCTCTTTACCCATTTGGCCTTCTCTCTGTCTACCTTCCTCTCTGGAACCACTACTCTGTTCTCTATATCTGTGTGTTTCTTTCATTTGGTTCATTTGTGTATTTTTAGATTCCACACTCACGAGTGAAATCATACCATATTAAATGTCTTTACCTGACATACTTCACTTAATAACCCTCAAAGTCTATCCCATGTTGTCACAAATGGCAGGATTTCATCTTTTAAAAAAGTTTTTAAATAGCGGAGTCTATTGTGTGTGTGTACCACGTCGTCTTTATCCATTCATTCACTGAGGGGCACTTGGGCTATTTCTATATCTTGGCTATTGTAAATAATACTGCCGTGAACACAGGGTTGTGTATGTTTCTTTGGTGTTTTTGTGTTCCTTGGATAAATATCCAGAAGTAGAATAGGTAGAAGTTAATTATTCTTAATTGTTTTTAGGAATTCCCATTCTATTTTACATACCATAGGTGCTTTGGTAGCTGTGCCAATTTACATTCCCACAGTGTGGGTGTGTACCCTTTTCTCCATATCCTTTCCAACACTTGTTTTTCTTGCCCTTTTGGTGATAGCCATTCTAACGGGTGTGAGATGGTATCCCATTGTGCTTTTGATTTGCATTTCCCTAATAATTAGTGATGTTTAACATCTTTTTGTGTACCTGTTGGTCACCTGTGTGTCTCCTTTGGAAAAGTATTCAGATCTTCTGCCCAGTTTTTAATCAGGATTTTGTTGTTGTTGTTCTTGAGCTGTATGAGTTCTTCACATAGTTTGGATATTAGTGCCTTATCAGATATATGATTTACAGATATCATCTCCCATTTGGTAGGTTGTCTTTTCATTTTGTTAATGACTTCTTTTGCTGTGCAGAAGCTTTCTAGTTGGATGTAGTCCCAGTTGTTTATTTTTGCCTTTGTTTTCCTTACCAGAGGAAACACATCCAGTAAGATATTGCTAAGATCTATATAGAAAATGTACTGCTAAGGTTTCACCTAAGAGCCTTGTAGTTTCAGACCTACATTCATGTCTTTAATCCATTCTAGGTTAATTTTGTATATGATGTAAGATAATGGTCAAGTTTCACTCTTTTGCATGTCACTGTTTAGTTTTCCCAAAATCATTTATTAAAGAAACTGCCCTTTCTCCATTTTCTGTTCCTTGTTTCTTTGTTATGTGTTAATTGTCCATATACATGTGGATTTATTCCTGGGGCCTCAGTTCCATTCCATTTATCTATGTGTCTATTTTTCTGCCAATACTGTGTTATTTTGATTACTGTAGATTTATAGTATAATTTGAAATCAGGGAGCATGATACCTCCAGCTTCATTCTTTGTCATTATTTATGTATTTATTTTGGCTATTTGGGGGTCTCTTGTGGATCCATATAAATTTTAGAATTTTTTGTTCTATCCATTTTCTGTGGAAAATGTCATTGAGATTTTGATAGGGATTGCGTTGAATCTATAGATTGTTCCATATGATTTTAACAATGTTAATTTTTCCAACCCATAAGCATACATTAACTCCACTTCTTTGCATCTTCTTCAGTTTCTTTCATCAGTGTCTTATAGCTTTCAGTATGCAGGTCTTTTACCTCCTTGGTTAAATTTATTCCAAGGTATTCTTTAAAATTATAAGTGGCATTTCTTAATTTCTCCTTCTGATAATTCATTGTTAGTGTATAGAAACACAACCGATTTCTGTATACTAATTTTGTACCCTGAAACTTTATTCATTTATTACTTCTAATAGTTTTTTTTTTTTTTGATGGAGACTTTAGGGTTTTGTATATATAGCTATCATATCATCTGTAAGTAGTGACCGTTTTACTTTTTCTATATCTTTTTCTTGACAGCTCTGGCTAGGACTTCTAATACTATATTATGTTACTTATGTTCCTTCTATACCCATTTCATTGGGAGTTTTTCTATGGGTGTTGAATTTAGTCAAATGCTTTTTTTGCATCTATTGATTATATATATATATCTTTCATTTTGTTAAGGTGGTGTATCATGCTGATTGATTTGCAGATTTTGAACCATTCTTGTATCCTTAGAATAAATCCCACTTGATCATGATTTATGATCCTTTTGATATAGTTAGTTTGCTAATATTTTGTTGAGATTTTTTTGCATCTATGCTCATAAGATACTGGTCTATAATTTTCGTTTTTGTTTGTTTCTCTTTTTGGTTTTGGGAACAGGATAATGTTGACTTCATTATTATTAGTATTAAGCTATGCAGCATTCCTTCCTCTTCAAGTTTCTTGGGAAAAATTTGAGAAGCACAGGTATTAAATCTTCTTTGAATTTTTGGTAGAATTCTCCCGTGAAGCCATTTGGTTCTGGAGTTTTGTTTTCTTGATGACTGGTTCAATCTCCTTCCTAGTGATTGGCCGACTCATAGTTTCTGTTTCTTCATGATCCAGTCTTGGAAGGTTATATGGTTCCAAGAATTCATCCGTCTCTCCTAGGTTATCCAATGTGTTGACATACAGCTATTCATAGTATTTGCTTATAATACTTTATATTTCTGTTGTGTTCTTTGCAGTTTCTTCTCTTTCATTCTTGAGTTTATTTATCTGAGCCTTTTCTCTTTTTTCTTAGTGAGTCTAGCTAAAGTTTGCTTTTTTTTACATTTTCAAAGAATCAGCTCTTAGTTTCCTTGATCTCGTCTATTGTCTTTAAAGTCTGTATTTCATTTATTTCCACTATGATCTTCACTGTCTCCTTATTTCTGCTCACTCTGGACTTTATCTGTTCTTTTTCTAGTTCACTTAGGTATAAGGTAAATTGTTTGAATTTTTCTTGTTTCTTGAGCCAGGTTTATATTGCTATAAAATTCCTTCCTGGTACTATCTTACTGCATCCCATAGACTTTGGTACTTTCGTCTTCATTTGTCTTCAGGTATTTTAAAATTTCTCCCTTGCTTTCCTCATTGACCCAAGAGTTATTCAGTAGCATGTTCTGAAATCTCCACATATTTGTCCTTTTTCCAGCTTTCTGCTTATAGTTGACTTCTAGTTTCATACCATTCTGATCAGAAAAGATACTTGTTATGATTTCAGTATTCTTAATTGAGACTTGTTTCATGTCCAAACATATGATCTCTCCTTGAGAATGTTCCATGTGCACTCAAGAAGAGTGTGCATTCTGCTACATTTGGATGGAATAGTGTGTATAAGTTTATAAAGTTCATCTGGTCTAATAGGTCACTTAAGGCCGCTCTTTCCTTGTTGACTTTTTGTCTGGATGATCTACCCACTGATGTAAGTGGAGAGTTAAAGCCTCCTACTGTTATTGTGTTGCTGTCAGCAACACAATAATTTTTAGGTTTGTTAATTATATTTTCTGGTGCTTTTATGTTAGGATACACACACACACACACACACACACACACCCACACCCATTATGTTTTCTTGATGAATTGTTTCTTTTATCATTATATACTGTCCATCTTTGTCTCTTCTTGCCACTTTTGGCTTGAAGACTAGTTTTGCTGATGGGAGTATGGCTACACCTGGTTTCTTTTGACTGATTTTGCTTTGAGTATTATCTTTCATTCCTTCACTTTGAGCCTGTGTTTGTCTTTAGAGCTGAGGTGAGTCTCTTGGAGGCAGTATATACTTGGGTCTTATTTTTAATCCATCCAACCACTGTGTCTTTTGACTGGTGAATTCACTTCATTTACATATAGGGTAATTAATAAATGAGGACTTAGTACTGCCATTTTAATCTTTTGTTTCTAATTGCTCTATATCTCCATGTTGCTTTCTCTTTATAGTTGTCTGCCAGTTTAGTTCGGTGGTTATCTAGGATGTTTTTCTGAGTTCCTCCTTTTTTGTGTTTGTTTCTGCTCTACAGTTATGTTCTGTGGTTACAATGAAAATTGTATGAAATGTCTCAAATGTAAAGTAGTCCCTTTTCTTCTATTTGTGTCCTGTCTTCATTTGCCTGTACCATTCCATTCCATCCTTTTTCTCTATCCTGTGTTCATTTGCCTGTACTGTTCCATTCTCTTTCTCTATCTGCGTCCTGTCTTCATTTGCCTGTACCATTTCATCCTTTTCCTCTATCTGCGTCCTGTCTTCATTTGCCTGTACCATTTCATCCTTTTTCTCTATCTGCGTCCTGTCTTCATTTGCCTGTACCATTCCATTCTCTTTCTCTATTTGCATCCTGTCTTCATTTGCCTGTACTGTTCCATCATTTTCCTCTATCTGCGTCCTGTCTTCATTTGCCTGTACCATTCCATCCTTTTTCTCTGTTTGCATCCTGTCTTCATTTGCCTGTACCGTTCCATCCTTTTCCTCTATCTGCATCCTGTCCTCATTTGCCTGTACCATTCCATTCTCTTTCTCTATCTGCGTCCTGTCTTCATTTGCCTGTACCGTTCCATCCTTTTCCTCTATCTGCATCCTGTCCTCATTTGCCTGTACCATTCCATTCTCTTTCTCTATCTGCGTCCTGTCTTCATTTGCCTGTACCATTCCATGCTTTTTCTCTGTTTGCATCCTGTCTTCATTTGCCTGTACTGTTCCATCCTTTTCCTCTATCTGCGTCCTGTCTTCATTTGCCTGTACCATTCCATTCTCTTTCTCTATTTGCATCCTGTCTTCATTTGCCTGTACTGTTCCATCATTTTCCTCTATCTGCGTCCTGTCTTCATTTGCCTGTACCATTCCATCCTTTTTCTCTGTTTGCATCCTGTCTTCATTTGCCTGTACCATTCCATCCCTTTCCTCTATCTGCATCCTGTCTTCATTTGCCTGTACCATACCATTCCATGCTTTTTCTCTGTTTGCATCCTGTCTTCATTTGCCTGTGCTGTTCCATCCTTTTCCTCTATCTGCGTCCTGTCTTCATTTGCCTGTACTGTTCCATCCTTTTCCTCTATCTGCGTCCTGTCTCCATTTGCCTGTACCATTCCATGCTTTTTCTCTGTTTGCGTCCTGCCTTCATTCGCCTGTACCGTTCTGTCCTTTTTCTCTTCCTCTTTTATGTTTTTGTTGTCTTAAACTGTGTGTGTGTTCACTTGATGAGTCATGTCCGACTCTTTGCAACCCCAGGGACTGCAGCATACCAGACTTCCCTGTCCTTCCCTGTCTCCTGGGGTTTGTTCAAATTCATGTCCATTGAATCCGTGATGTTATTTAACCAACTCATCTTCTACTTGCCCCCTTCTTTGGCCTTCAGTCTTTCCCAATATCAGGATCTTTTCCAGTGAGTTGGCACTTCACATCAGGTGGCCAAAGTATTAGAACTTCAGCATTAACAGCAGTCCTTCCAATGAATATTTAGGGTTGATTTCCATTAGGATTGACTGGTTTGATCTCCTTGCTTTCCAAGGGACTCTCAAGAGTCTTGTCCATCATCATAGTTTGAAAGTATCAATTATTTGGTGCTCAGCCTTCTTGATGGTTCAACTGTCACATCTATACATGACTACTAGGAAAACCATAGCTTTGACTATAGAGACCTTTGTCAGCAAAGTGATGTCTCTGCTTTTTAATATGCTGTCTAGGTTGGTCATAACTTTGCTTGCAAGGAGCATCTTTTTAAATTTCATGGCTGCAGTCACCTTCCACAGTGGTTTTGGAGCCCCCAGAAAGAAACTCTGTCACTGTTTCCACCTTTTCCCCTTTAATGACCATGAAGTGGTGGGAACAAATGCCATGATCTTAGTTTTTTGAATGTTGAGTTTCAAGGCAACTCTTTCACTCTCCTCTTTCACTTTCATCAAGAGGCTCTTTAGTTACTCTTCACTTTATGCCATTAGAGTGGAGTCATCTGCATATCTAAGGTTCTTGATATTCCTGGCAATCTTGATTCCAGCTTGTGATTCAGCCTGGCATTTCATATGATGTACTCTGCATACAAGTTAAATAAACAGGGTGACAGTATACAGTCTTGTCATATTCCTTTCCCTATTCAGAACCAGTCAGTTGTTCCACATAAGGTTCTAACTGTTGCTTCTTGACCTGTGTACAGGTTTCTTAGGAGGCAGCTAATGAGCTGTGGTATTGCCACCTCTTTAAGAATTTTAACAGTTTGTTGTGGTCCACACAGTGAAAGGCTTTAACATAGTCAATGAAGCAGAAGTAGATGTTTTTCTGGAATTCCCTTGCTTTCTCTGATCCAATTGTTATTGGCAATTTGATCTCTGGCTCCTCTGCCTTTCTAAATCCAGCTTGTACATCTGGAAGTTCTCGACTTAAGTACTGCTGAAACCTGGCTTGAAGGAATTTGAGCATAAACTTACAATCATGCAAAATGAGTGCAATTGTACAGTAGTTTGAACATTCTTTGGCATTGCCCTTCTTTGGAATCGGGATGAAACTGACCTTTTCCAGTCCTGTGGCCACTGCTGAGTTTTCCAAATTTGCTGACATATTGAGTCCAACACTTTAAAAGCATCATCTTTTAGGATTTGAAATAGCTGAGCTGGAATTCCATCACCAACCCTAGCTTTACTGGTAGTAATGCTTCTTAAGGCCCCCTTGACTTCACACTCTAGGATGTCTGGCTCTAGGTGAGTGACCACACCGTTGTCGTTATCTGGGTCATTAAGACTTTTTTTGTACAGTTCTGTGTTTTCTTGCTGCCTCTTCTTAATCTCTTCTGCCTCTGTTAGGTCCTTGCCGTTTCTGTCCTTTATTGCGCCCCTCTTTGCATGAAATGTTCCCTTGGTATCTCCAATTTTCTTAAAAAGATCTCTAGTCTTTGCCATTCTATTGTTTTGCTCTGGTTCTTTGCATTGTTCATTGAAGAAGGTCTTCAATTCTCCTTGCTATTCTCTGGAACTTTGCATTCAGTTAGGTGTATCTTTCCCTTTCTCCCTTGCTTTTTTCTTTTGTTCTTTCCTCATTGATTTGTAAAAGCTCGTCATAAAACCACTTTGCCTTCTTGCATTTCTTTTTCTTTGGTATGGTTTTGGTCACTGTCTCCTATACAGTGTTATGAACCTCTATCCATAGTTCTTCAGGCAGTCTGTCTATCAGATCTAATCCCAAAGGCCAAAGAATCTGAAGTTGAACGATTCTATGAAGAATGCCACGGCAAAACTTGCCTGTTTCTCACTTCTGCTGTATAATAATAAGAGATTTTATTTAGGCCATACCTGAATGGTCTAGTGGTTTTTCCTACTCTCTTCAATTTAAGTCTGAATTTTGCAATAAGGAGCTTAAGCTCTGAGCCACAGTCAGTTCTAGGTCTTGTTTTTGCTTACTGTATAGAGCTTCTCTGTTTTCAGCTGCAAAGAATATAATCAATCTGAATTCGGTATTGACCATTTGGTGATATGCATGTGTGGAGTCATCTCTTGTGGTGTTGGAGGAGGGTGTTTCCTATGACCAGTGTGTTCTCTTGGCAAAACTTTGTTAGCCTTTGCCCTGCTTCATTTTGTACACCAAGGCCAAACTTGCCTGTTACTCCAGGTATCTCCTGACTTCCTACTTTTGCACCCCAACACCCTATGATGTAAAGGATGTCTTCTTTTGGTGTTAGTTCTCAAAGGTCTTGTATGTCTTCATAGAACCGTTCAACTTCAGATTCTTTGGTATCAGTGGTTGGGGCACAGACTTGGATTACTATGTTGCTAAATGGTTTGCCTTGGAAATGAAATGAGATCATTCTGTCGTTTTGAGACAGCACCCAAGTACTGCATTTCAAACTCTTGTTGACTATGTGGGCTACTCCACTTCTTTTAAGGGATTCTTGCCCACAGTAGTATATATAGCAGTTATCTGAATTTAATTTACCCATTCTCGTCCATTTTAGTTCACTGATTCCTAAGATGTTGATGTTCACTCTTGCCATCTCCTGCTTGACCACGTCCAACTTATCTTGATTTATGGACCTAACATTCTAGGTTTTTATGCAATATTGTTCTTTACAGCATCAGACTTTACTTTCACCACCAGACACATCCACAACTGAGCATCATTTCTGCTTTGGTCCACCAGCTTCATTCTTTCTGGGGCTATTAGTAATTGCCCTCCACTCTTCCCCAGTAGCATACTGGATACCTGTCAACCTGGGGGACACGTCTTCCAATGTCATATCTTTTTCCCTTTTCATACTGTTCATGGGGTTCTCCTGGCAAGAATAATGGAATGATTTTCCATTTCCTCCTCCAGTGGACCATGTTTCTCCAGAACTCTCTGCTATGACCTATCCATCTTGGGTGGCCCCATGGCATGGCTCATAGCTTCATTGAGTTATGCAAGCCCCTTCGCCAGGACAAGGCTGTGATCCATGAACGGGTGTCCCAAATTATTCCTCTTAATAACGTGAGTCCCTTTCCACTGAGATAGTTACAGTTATTTTACAGTTTCTCCTCTTTAATCTTTATGCTATATATTTTTAACAACCTATCCTGATACAGAAGTTGCGATTTTCTGATTCTGTTTATTGCCATAGTCAAAAAGCTCCTTTTCAGCATTTCTTATAAGGCATATCTAGTTGGCATGAAGTCTCTCAGGTTTTTGTTTCTCCGGGAATGTCTTTACTTCCCCTTTGCTGGATAGAATTGGCTGCCAGTTTTACTATCTTTCAATATTTTGAGTATGCCGTTCCACTCTGTCTGCCTTGTGGCTTCTCCTGAGAAATCTGCTGGTAACCTACTGAGGGTTCCTTTGTAGGTGACCATCCTTTTTCCCCTGGCTGCCTTTAAAATTTCTTTTTGTCACTGACTTTGCACAGTTTTAATATAATGTGTCTCGGAGACAGTCTTTTTGCATTGAAGTAACTAAGTGTTCTCTTAGCTTCATAGACTTGTATACCCTGTTCCTTCTGAGGTTTGGGACATTCTCAGCTATTTTTCCCTTAAAAATCTCTCTGCTCCCTTCTCCCTCTGGGATACCCATCACCATAACATTGCCCTTCCTAAAAGTGTAGGACAGGTCTCAGGGAATCTCTCCAGTTTTTTCTTTTCAGATCTGTTTCTCTCTCCTCTTCTCCTTGCATCGTCTCTGCTTTCGTGTCTCCGGGCTCACTAACTCTCTCTTCCATGCAGTCTGCTGTACTTCCAGTTCCTTCTGATGTGTTCTTCATCTCCTTTATTGAGTTCTTCAACTCCAGAATTTTCATTTAGTTCTTTTTTTTAGTTTCAGTCTCTCTGGTGAAGTGTTCTTCTGTGTGTGAACTTTATTCCTTAGCTCAGTAAACTGCCTTTCTGAGTGTTTCTGGCAGCTTGCAGAATCTCTTCATGAAAACTATTTCGAATTCTCAATCCATTAGACTGCAATATTTCATGATTTTAATTTTGGTTTCTGGAGATCTGTTGTTTTCTTTTTGTGAGGTTGTTACCATGCTTCTTAATGGTACCTGATAAGTTGTTCGTTTGTTGGCGCATTTAAACTAGTGAACACCTTTCTTATTTAGGTAAAGCTTTTCAAAACTTGATTCTAACAATCTGACAGGTTAGAAATGAGAGGCCTTTCTTTGGTTTTTAGTAGGTGGCACTGCTGTAGCCCAAGTTTCTGGCCTCTCTCACCTTGGACTCCTCTGTATTTGAGAGTCAGCACTTCGCACCCCCGTTGCCTCTGCCAGAGCTGTCCCCAGACCCTTGTTGCTGCGGTGTCTCTGGGGTTGCTGGTTTCATGCTGTTGCCTTCATTGCTGCTGTCCCTTGCATCACAACTTGGGACACTGATAAACCAGCAACGTGATGCTGCCTCCACTGCATCCGGGTTGCCTGGGCCGCAGGCTCTACAGCAGCGGGTGGGGGGAGTTGGGGCTGCGGGTGCCTTTGCCACGTACGGGGTGGTTAGGGAGGTGCAGCTGCAGGCAGGGGACTAGAGTCACAGATGCTGTGGAGGGGTGGGGTCGCAGCCTCTGCTGCCACTCCTGCGTGGTTTCCTGCAGCCAAGGGCCCTGCAGTACCAGGACTCCAGATTCGTGTGCTCTGACGTCCCTGCTGCTACTGGTTCTCTGGGGATGAAGGCTCACCTGCAATGGCCAAAGGGTCAGGATTGTAGGCTCTGCCTCTGCTGTGTGTTCCAATCCACCTACTTTTGGATACACAAGTGTATGGGACTCTTTGGCATCCTGGTATGTTGGGCAGAGGAAACCTTGTTGAGTTATGGATGTTTTATTGGTTGTAGACTGAGGGAGAGAAAGGGAGTGTCTCACACTGCCATGATGCTGACACCAGGCACTAAAGATTTTTATTAGACAAGAAGGTCTCAACTCAGTAACCTGACCACTGGTCTTTATGCACTAGAAAGAGAAGAGGAAGTAAAATCCAAAGTGAATAGAAAAAAGGTACTAATAAACATGATCTGAAATTACTAAAATACAAGTATAAAACAACAAAGAAAATCAGTGAAATCAGAACCATGTCCTTTGAGAGGGGAACTCAGTAAAACTGATTAATATCTATTTTTACTTATCAAGAAAAAATAAGACACAAATTATTAATGCCAAGAATGAGAGAGGAGTATCAATACAGATTCTACAAACATTAAAATGATACTGAGGGTATTATGAACAACTTTATGGAAGTAAATTTCACAGCTTAGATAAAAATGGACAAATTCCTTGAAAGGCACAAGCCTTCAAGCTCAGTCATGGAAAATAATCTGAATAGTCCTGAATCAATGAAAGAAGTTAAGTTTATAGTTAAAATCTTCTCGCCAAAACAAAAAAAGTAAAAAAGACCTTCCAGGCCCAGACAACTTCATTGGTGATGTTTAAGTAAGAAATAATATAAGTTTCCCAGAGAATGGAAAGGTGACAGTACTTTTCAAATTCCTGATGCCAGAGTCAAACAGAAACATTACAAGAAAACTACAGACTAGCAACCCTCATGAACACAGACAGAAAAATTCTTAAAAGTTCTAACAGATTGAATCCAAAAATTTAAAAGATAAACAGTCAGTTTACATTCCAATCCCAAAGAAAGGCAATGCCAAAGAATGTTCAAACTATCATACAAATGCGCTCATTTCACATGCCAGTAAATGCTCAAAATCTTTCAAGCTAGACTTCAACAGTACATGAACCAAGAATTTCCAGATGTACAAGCTGGATTTAGAAAAGGCAGAGGAACCAGAGATCCAATTGCCAATATTCGCTGGATCATGGAGAAAGCAGGGGAGTTCTGGAAAAACATCTACTTCTGCTTCATTGACTATGCAAAAGCCTTTGACTTTGTGGATCACAACAAATTGGAAATTTTTTACCTGTCTCCTGAGAAACTTGTATGCAGGTCAAAATTTAACAGAACTGGACATGAAACAACAGGCTAGTTCAAAATTGGGAAAGGAGCAAGACAGTATGACAAGGAGTATGACTGTATATTGTCATCCTGCTTATTTAACTTAAATTCAGAGTACATCATGTGAAATGCTGGACTGGTTGACTCACAAGTTGGAATCAAGATTGCCAGGAGAAATATCAACAGGCTCAGATATGCAGGTGATACCACTATAATGGCAGAAAGTGAAGAGGAACTAAAAAGCTTTTTGATGAGGGTAAAAAAGGAGAGTGAAAGAGCTAGCTTGAAGCCTAATATTAAAAAAACTAAGATCATGGCATACAGTCCCGTCACTTCATGGCAAATAGAAGAGGACAAAGCAGAAGTAGTGACATATTTTCTTAGGCCCCAAAATTACTGTGGATGGTGACTATAGGCATGAAATTAAAAGACACTTCTCCTTGAAAGAAAAGCCTAGACAGCATATTAAAAAGCAGAGACCTCACTTTGCCAATGAAGGACTGTGTAGCCAAAGCTATGGTTTTTCTGGTAGTCATGTACGGATATGAGAGTTGGACCATAAAGAAGGCTGAGTGCCAAAGAATTTTATGCTTTCTAATTATGGTGCTGGAGAAGACTCTTGAGAGACCCCTGGACTGCAGGGAGATCAAACCAGTTAATCTTAAAGGAAATCAGCCCTAGATACTCATCAGAAGGACTGTTACTGAAGCTGAAGCTCCAATACTTTGACCACTTGATACAAAGAGCCAAATCACCGGAAATGACTCTGATGCAAGGAAAGATCAAAGATCAAAGGAGAAAGGAGTGGCAGAGGATGAGATAGTTAGATAGCATCACCAAATCAGTGGACATGAATTTGAACAATTCCTAGGAGATAATGGAGGACAGTGGAGCCTGGAGTGCTACAGTCCATGAAATCACAGAGTCCAACATGACTTAGCAATTGAACAACAACAAATCATGACCAGATGAGGCTTATTTCAAGACTGCAATGTTAGTTTAACCTTACATGGTATCAATCAATGTAACTCATCAAATTAAGAGACTAAAAAAGAAAAAAAAAGACATCTGATTATCTCGATAGGTGAAAAAAAATGCACTTGACAAAATCTAACCTCTAATCATGATTTTAGAAAAGTCTCTCAGCAAAATAAAAATAGAAATGAACTTCCTCAACTTGATAAAGGGCATCTACAAAAAAAAACCTACCACCAACATTATACCCAGTGGTGAAAGATTGGGTGTTAATTAAACCACTGAAGGCTGAATGAAGCAAGATGTCTGTTCTTGACCTTTATTCAACAGTATCCTGAAGGTTCTAGTCTTTGCAATAAAGGAAAGAAAGAAAGAAGGTAGGAAAGAAGAGAGGAAGGAAAGGGCAGATAAACCGGAAAGGAAAAAGCAAATTCCAGCAAACGTCTTCTTCCCCACTCAGCCATCGTTAATAGCATCAGTTGTGTTTATCAGCTCCTTCTATTGTGTATGGACCCCCAGCATATACTTGTCTCACCAGCACATTCTCTGTTTTCTAACTAAACATAATCTAATTTCAGCAGGGTTCCTACAAAATAAAACTGTTTTCAGTTCCCGAAAGATTGTTTTTGGCAACAATTTCTCTATTGTCTAGTCACAAGGTAGATACTACAAGTTTTTTTTTTTTTTTTTCTTGAACAGTTGCAGTGGTCAGTTGTCCTAGAACACTGGGCTTTTGGTACCCTTCTGCTGTTGCCAGTAGGTATCAGGTACTTTCAAACGTCTCTCTCTCCCACTTTAAACAATGATAAGAAGAAAAGATTCTAAGTTCTCACTTAGACTGAACACACACGAGTCTCAGAAAAATTGCCCAAGAAACATAGATACATCTGTCAACTCTTCTATCTGAGGTGGCTCACTCTTATCATAGATCTTCCCAGCAAATCTCACGCTGCCTTCCACAGTGCTGTGTGTGTGTGTGTATGTGAGAAAATCTTCCCTACCCTCCCTTTATTGAGATACAATTCATATACTGAAAGTGACCTTTTTAAAGGATACAAATTCAGTGGCTTTGGTATATTTATAACTCTGGGCACTTTTTTTTTGGTAAAGACTTTTCATAGTGTTTTTAAATCAGGAAGTGTAAATCTTCCAACTTTGATCTTTTTCAAGATTACTTTGGTACTTGAGTCCCTTGCTTTCCCATATAAATTTTAAGATCACCATGTAAGTTTCTGCAAAACACTGGCAGCCAATATTTTGAGAGGAACTGCATTGACTGTATGAACTTTGGGAATAATGCCATTTTGGTAATATTAATAAATCTTCCCCATAACATTGTCTTCTAAATCCATGAACATAACATGTCTCTCCATTTAGTTTTTCATTAATTTCTCTTCTTGGTGTTTTACAGTTTCCAGTATACAAAACTAATACTTCATTTGTTAAATTATTATTAAGTGTTTTATTACTTCTGACACTTTTGTGAATGAAGTTGTTTTTAAATTTCATTTTCAGATTGTACAGTTGTACAGAAATAAAACTGATACACATATATTGATCTTACATCCTGCAAAGTTGATAAATTCATTTTAGACTATTGGTTGTGTGTGTGCATATGTGTGTATGCATGCACATGTGTGTATTTCTGAGGATTTACTGTGTAAGAGATTGTTTTATTAAAAGATCTTCCTTTTTCACTTGGATGCCTTTTATTAATTTTTCTCACCTAATTTTCCTGTAATTTATAGTTCAGTGGTGTCAAGAGGGGTCATCCTTGTCCTGCTCTTGAACTGAGATGAAAGACTTTCATTTTTCAATTCTTGAGTTGAATTTTTTTATAAACACTATTTATCAACTTGAGAAAGTTCCTTTCCATTCCTCAGTTATTGACCTTCTTCTAGTGTTTTGATAATGAGAAAATGTTGAACTTTGTCAGATGATTTTCCTGCATTTATTGATTTATGTGGCTTTTGTGCCTTATTCTATTGACATAGTATATTACATTTATTGGCTTTTGCACATGAACTAATCTTACACTCCAAGGATAAATTCCACCTGGTCATGGTGTACAATTCTTTTTATATGTTGTTGAATTAACTCTACTAGTACTTTGTTTAGGGATTTTGCATCCATATTCATAAAGGATATCAGTCTACAAGTTTTTTCCTTTGTGCTGCATGATTTTTGAATCAGGGTAACACTGGCCTGATAGAATGACTTCAAATGTGTTCCTGCATTGTTTTTTTTTTTTTTTTTCTGAAGTGTTTGTGTAGGGTTTTTCTTAACTATTCTTTAAATGTTTGGTAGAATTTACCAGTGAAGCTATCTAGAACTGAGGGTGGTTGTTTTTTTTCTGTGAGAAGTTCTTATTGCTAATTTGATGTATGTCTTACAGACTTACTCAGATTTTCTATTTTGAGTCAGATTTAATAGTCTTTTGGTGAATTTGCTCATATCATTGAGGTTATCTAATTTGTTGACATACAACTTTTCATAGTTTTCTCTTATAATAAAAATAAAATCTGTAAGATTGGTAGTCATGTCCCTGTTTTCATCCCTGATTCTTGTAATACAACATTTCTCTCCTATTTTCTGGGGTAGTCTAACTAAATATTTGTCAATTCTGTTGATGCTTTTAAAGAACAAACTTTTGATTTTGTTGATATGCTCAATTGCTTTTCTAGTCTCTATATGTTATTCTTTTCTCTAATTCTGTTTCCTTCCTGTTGCTTATTTGGGTTTTTCTTTGCACTTCTGTTTATAGTTTCTTATGGTAAATGATTAAGCAGTTGATGTGAGATCTTCTTTTTAATAGAGGCATTTGCATCTATAAGTTTCTTCTAAGCACTGCTTGAGCTGCCATAGATTTCAGTATGTTTTCATTTTCATTCATCTCACAGTACTTTCCAAATTCCCTTGTGATTTCTTGGTTATTTTTGTAAATAACCAAGTGTGCTGTTTAATTTCTACATACTTGTGAATTCTATAGACTCCTTCCTAGTATCAATTTCTAATTTCATTCCAGCGTGGCCCAAGAAAATACTTTGTATACTTTCAATTATTTTAAATTTATTAAGACTTATTTTGTGGCCTAAACTAATACTTATTTTAGGGTCTATCCTAGAGAATGTCCAATTGCACATTTGAGAAGAATCCTGCAGTTGAGTGAAGTGTTCTCTAGATGTCGTAGGTCTCACTGGATTATAGTGCTTATCAAGCATTCTATCCAACTGACCTTCTACCTAGTTGTTTTATTACTGAAAGTGGGATATTGATGTTTACAACTATTACCTTTAAGTCTATTTCTCCCTTCATTTCTGTTGTTTTTGCTTTATGTATTTTGGATCTCCATTTTAAGATGTGTACATGTTTATAACTGCTTTATCTTCTTGATAGCTTCACACTTTTATCATTATAAAACAACCTTTTTGTGTCTGGTAGCAACTTCTTTCTTAATGTCTGTCTTGCCTGGTAGCCACTCCAGCTTTCTCTCTCTCTCTCTTTTGGTTTCTATTTAGATATGTCTTTGCTTTCAACCTATTTGTACCTTTGAATCTAAAATGCTTGCCTTGTATATAGCATTTAGTTATCATTTAAAAATATCAAATATATCATATTTTTCTATTTATTCTGCCCACCTGTTTTTTGATCGGATTGTTTAATCCATTCACATGCAATATTATGACTGATAGATTAAGGCTTATATCTTTAAGTCTGCAGTTCGTCTCCTACATGTCTAATGCACTTTTACACCTCGATTTTCCATTGCCGTCTTCTTCTGCATTAAACTGGTGCTTTCCAGTGTAATATTTTGCTGTCGTTCTTCTGCAATAGTTTTCGGAGACGTTACCTTAGGAATTGGCCTGGGGATTGCAATTAGCATCTTAACCTCTAACAATTTAGTTCAGATGAATATAAACAATGTCATTAGTATGCAAAAATTTTACTCCTACATATTTCCATTATGTTTCCTCCTCCAACTGCATTCTTTTCCCTCCTCCTTTGAACTGTTATTGTCACACAAATTACATCCATGAACATTGTGTGCCTCTCAACTCAGATTTCTAATTATCATTTTATACAGTATTTTAAGTCAGAGAAGGAAAAGAAGAGTTACAGTTAAAAGTTAGAGTGACTTATACTGGTGCTTTTACTTGTTCACATGGATTAGAGTTCAGCCGAGTGTCCTTTCATTTTGGCCTAAAGAGTTCTTTTTAGTATTTCTTGCAGGACATATTTGCTAGCAGTATTTTTTCTCTTTTTTGATATTTATGTGTTGCTGCTACTGCTGCTGCTAAGTCGCTTCAGTTGTGTCTGACTCTGTGCCACCCCATAGATGGCAGCCCACCAGGCTCCGCCGTCCCTGGGATTCTCCAGGCAAGAACACGAGTGGGCTGCCATTTCCTTCTCCAATACATGAAAGAGAAAAGTGAAAGTGAAGTCGCTCAGTTGTGTCCAACTCTTAGCGACTCCATGGACTGCAGTCTACCAGGCACCTCCGTCCATGGGATTTTCCAGGCAAGAGTACTGGAGTGGGGTGCCATTGCCTTCTGTGATTTATGTGTTGGGAATATCTTAATTTCTCTTTCATTTTTGAGGGGTAATTTTGGCAGGTATAGATTTCTTGTTTAACAGTTTTTTTACACCAATATTTTGAATATGTCAAACTACTGCCTTCCTGCTTCCATGGTTCCTGTGAGAAAACAGCTGTTAATCTTACTGAAGATCACTTATACATGATAGGTTACTTCTCTTTTGTTGCTCTCAAGATTCTCTTCATCATTGTCTTTCAATTGTTTGATTATTGTATCTAGGTGTGGATCTCTTTGAGTTAGTCCTACTAGGAGTCTATTAAGGCTTCTTGGATATGTATATTAATGCTTTTCATACAAATTTGAGGAGACCATTTTTCTTCAAATGTTCCATGTAGTCCTTTCATTCTCTTTTTCTGGGACTCACAGTATGTGTACAGTTTTACTTTTGATCCATAAGTCTCCTAGGCTCTCTGTTCATCTGTGTTCATCTCTTCTGTTCCTCAATCATCTCAATTAACATATCTTTAGAGTACACTGGTTCTTTGGTCTGTTCAAATCTTCTTTGACCTTCCTTAGGAATTTTTCATTGCGGTTTTTGAACTTTTCAACTTAGCATTTCTACTTGGTTCCTTTCCATTTTTTAAATTTAATTAATTTTATTACCTCTTTATATCCCATATTTGATGAGGCAGCATTTTCATATTTTCCTTTAGTTATTCAGACATGGTTTCCCTTGGTTAACTGGATATATTTAAAACAGCTGTGAGAAAGTCCCTGTCTAGTAAGTTCAGTGTCTGGACTTTGTCAAGGACAGTTTTTTTTTTTTTTTTTTAACTTGCATATTGGCTATGCTTGTTTCTTTGCATGTCTTGTAATTGCTAGTTTAAAATTGAACATCTTAAACAATAGAATGTGACAGCTCTGGACATCAGATATCCTCACCTCTCTAAAATATGTTGTTTCTCTTTGTTGATGTTACTGTTTGTGACTTTCTTCAACTAACTCCATAAAGTTTGTGTTCTTTGCTGTATGTGGCCACTGAAATCTCTGCTTAATCAGCTTAGAGGCTAGTTAAATATTGGACATATGTGTCCTTAAATTACTGGAACCAAAGAGTCTCTTAGTCTGCCAAGGGGCTCTGTGTGCAGATTGGGTCTGTGTTCAACACTTAGCCAAGCAGTTTATAACTCTGCCTTATCCTTCACCACTTCCTGCTTGCTCAGAGGTCTGATCAGCTGGAGAGGAGAACTCAAGGCCTTGAAATGTTTTTCTTAAGCAGATGCACAGCTCTGGAAATGCATACGGATTTATGCATACACATGGCCTTCTAGAATTCCAGTACTATGGAAGAGATTTTTAAAGCCTCTTATGGAATAAAATATTCCTCTAACATGTTATTTTAAATGTTTTGTATAGGTTAGTTCTTGCCCCAGGGAGCTGTGATGATTAACAATCAATATTTTAATTTCTGTTTTAGTTTATTTTGCTTTGGTTTTGGTTTTGTTATTGGGAACTTTTGCATTTGTTTTTTTGATTTTTTTGGTTTTGATTTTGTTTTATTTTTTAATATAAATTTATTTTGATTTTGAAAAAAAAAAATGCTCCTGAAGAAACGGCCATTTGCCATGGGTGAGCTCTGAGTGAGGTCAGAGGAAGACAAATTTTATGAAAGGAATTTTTTAGAGAACTATAATAGGAGAAGGCAATGGCACCCCACTCCAGTGCTCTTGCCTGGAAAACCCCATGGACAGAGGAGCCTGGTGGGCTGCAGTCCATGGGGTCGCTAGGAGTCGGACACGTCTGAGTGACTTCACTTTCACTTTTCACTCATGCATTGGAGAAGGAAATGGAAACCCACTCCACTGTTCTTGCCTGGAGAATCCCAGGGATGGAGGAGCCTGGTGGGCTGCCGTCTGTGGGGTCACACGGAGTTGGACGTGACTGAAGCGACTTAGCAGCAGCAGCAGCAGCATGTCAAATAATGGCAATTCTCTTGGAGCAGAGCTTTGAATGTGTTCTTGTTTGTTCCTCCTAGGGAATGCTGGGATCAGGAGCTATTGATTTTTACCTTTACTGTGGAGCTATTGACTTTTCAAGGCTATCGTGGCACTGGGGAGAAAGGGTAGGAACAGGGAAAATTGAAACAATGCAATACTCAGTGTTCTTACAAAGATAATAGCCATTTTTCTTGAATAAATACTTTCCAGATTAATGCACACCTTCGATTAATTTCCATATTACTAAAAAAGTTTATTTTGACAATGGTTGCAGTATTCTCATTGCTTCTATATAGGACAGGCTATTCAAAGATCTTTACTCTACCAATACCAAATATGTCACTGCCTTTCTTTTTTCAAACCCCAAGTCCCATTATAATCCTTTGATGTGAATAAGCATGGAAGAAGAAGCTACAGTAACATGGAACATGAAGGCTAAAAACAAACAACTCCTGAGAAATAAAAAAATACCTTAGACAAATGAAAATACAACATAACAAAACTTATGAGATGCAGCAAAAAATGTTCTAAGAGGAAAGTTCACAGATATAAATGCCTACCTCAAGAAATAAAAAGATCTCAATCTAACTTTATACCTCAAGAGAATTAAAAAAGAACATATAATGCCAAAAGTTAGCAGATAAATGGAAATAACAAAGATCAAAGCAAAATCAATGAAATAGAGACTTTAAAGAAACCCCAGAAGAGACAAACTAAGATCTGGTTTTTTGAAAAGATAAAAAATAGACAAACCTTTACAGTTAGACTCATTAAGGGAAAAAAAAAGAGAAAGGACTCAATAAATAAAATCAGAAACGAAAGAGGAGATACTGTAAGTGATACCACAGAAATACAAAGGATCATAAGAGACTACCACAAATAAATATACAACAACAAATTGGACAACCTAGAAGAAATGGGTAAATTCCTAAAAACATACAATCTACTACAACTGAATTATGAATAAATAGAAAACCTGAACAGACCAGTTGCTAGTAGAAGATTGAATAGTAAACAAACCTCCCAACAAACAAAAGTCCAGGACCAGACAATTTCACTGGTGACTTTGAGCAAACATCTTTGAGGATTAATACCAATCCTTCTCACACTCTTTCAAAAAATAGAAGAGGGACCACTTCCAAACTTATTTTATGAGGGTTATGAGGCCAGGATTACCCTGATGGGCTTCCCAGGTGGCACAGTGGTAAAGAATCTGCCTGCCAATACAGGAAATACAAGAGATTCAGGTTCCCTGGGTTGGGAAGATCCCTGGAGTAAGATATGGCAACCTGCTCCAGTATTCTTGCCTGGAAAATTCCATGGACAGAGGAGCCTGGAGGGTTATAGTCCATAGGTTCACAGAGAGACATGATTGAGCATGCGTGCGCGAGCACGCGTGTGTGCGCGTGCACACGCGCGTGCACACACACACACACATACATTACCCTGATACTATAACCAGACAAGGATACCACAAGGCAAGAAAATTATATATAAATATTCCTGATGAATGTAGATGCAAAAATCCTCAACAAAATATTAGCAAATTGAATTCAACAATACATTAAAAAGTTTATACACCATATCAAGTGGGATTTATTCCAAGGATGCAAGGATGTTTCAACATCTGAAAATCAATTAATAAAGTGAAAGATAGAGGAGCAGTCCCAAAATGGTGGAAGAATAGGACTGGGAGACCACTTTTCCCCCCACAAGCTCATCAAAAGATCATTTGAATGCTGAGAAACTTCCACAAAACAACTTCGGAACTCTGGCAGAGGACACCAGGGACCCAGAAAGGCAGGCCATTCTCTTCAAAATGAGGTAGGACAAAATATAAAAGACAAAAAGAGAGACAAAAGAGTTAGGGATGGAGACCCATCCTGGGGAGGGAGTCGTGAAGGAAGAGAAGTTTCCAGACACCAGGAAACCTTCCCACCGGTGGGTCTGTGGGGAGTTTTAGAGTCTCAGAGGGCAACATAACTGGGAGGAAAAAGGAAAAAACCCACAGAATACGCGCCTAACCACAACTCCCAGCGGATAAGTAGCTCAGACACTCACATCCACCACCAGCGAGCAGGGACTGGACAGGGAGGCGTGGGCTGCATCATTGGTCCTTAGGGTAAGAAGGTACCAGGTATTCAAGTACCAGGCCTGAATGCCCTGAGGGCAAACTGAGGGCGCTAACATGAGATAGCAACCCAAGTTGTGGGATAGCCAGAGAGAAAGAAAATAAAAGCACTTTCCTAGCAAAGGCGCTAAAAGCATTTTCCTGGCAAAGGCGCTAACGCGCAGCCTGGCCTGCTCACAGAACGAAGGACTAAGCGAATACCAAAGGAGAGCTAGCTGGTGGCAGACCAGCCCATCCCTACACCAGAGGCAGGGAGGCTGGTGGGTGACAGCCAGAGCCAGAAGGTAAGGGGCAATCTCAGCCCCAGAGACAGCATCCTCCACCAAACTGTGAGCAGGCTCCCAGTTCCTAACCATGTCTTCCTGGGATCCTGGACAGTTGACATCTGTGAGTGTCACAGGCTGAGACGGTGCTCTCATGGCACACCTGGGAAACTGAGTGGCTGAGACTGGGGAGGTGACTAAGATACACAGCCCACCTGGAAGAGTGCGCTTGCCAAGCACCTGGTAGCCTGAGCTGCTCAGACTTGGGAAGGGCACAAAGTGCACACCCAACCGAGTCTGTGCCTTTGTGGAGTACCTGAGAACTTGAACCTGAGTGGCTTAGTCCTGGGAAGTGCACGAAAGGTAGGGCCCGCCTTGGACAGTACCCCCACAGAGCAACCTGGAGCCTAAGCAGTGTACACTGGGAAAGTACACGCACTGTGAGTTGGGGCAAACCCAGTGTGGTCCATACACTGCAAGCACTCCCCACACATGTCAGTGATATTTGTTTGCAGTGTTCCTCCCTCCCCACAGCACAAGTGAACAAGACTAAATAAGTGACCACCTTCGTCCCCTTGTGTCAGGGCAGAAATTAGACACTGAGGAGACTTGCAAACAGAGGAAGCCGAAATAAATAAAGAAGAGGAAACCACTCTGGAAGTGATGGATGCAACAGATTAAAACCCTGCAGTTAACATTGACTAAGCATTGTAGGGGCCTATAGACCTTGGGAACAAGTGCAAGCCAGAACAAGGAACTATCGGAAACTGAACTGACCCCACACTGCCCTCAACAACTCCAGAGAAATGCCTACATATATTCTTAATATTACCATTTTTAATTTTTTTTAATTTTAAGTTCTTTATTACTCCTTTAATTTTCATTTTTATAACCTACTATTACCTTGCAAGTTCAGTTCAGTCGCTCAGTCGTGTCTGACTCTTTGTGACCCCATGAATTGCAGCACACCAGGCCTCCCTGTCCATCACCAACTCCCGGAGTTCACTCAAACTCATGTCCATCAAGTCGGTGATGCCATCCAGCCATCTCATCCTCTGTTGTCCCCTTCTCCTCCTGCCCCCAATCCCTCCCAGCATCAGTCTTTTCCAATGAGTCAACTCTTCACATGAGGTGGCCAAAGTATTGGAGCTTCAGCTTTAGCATCAGTCTTTCCAAAGAACACCCAGGACTGATCTCCTTTAGAATGGACTGGTTGGATCCCCTTGCAGTCCAAGGGACTCTCAAGAGTCTTCTCCAACACCACAGTTCAAAAACATAAATTCTTTAGCGCTCAGCTTTCTTCACAGTCCAACTCTCACATCCATACATGACTACTGGAAAAACCATAGCCTTGACTAGACGGATCTTTGTTGGCAAAGTAATGTCTCTGCTTTTGAATACGCTAAATTATCTTGCAAAAAAAGACCCTATTTTTAATGCAAATTTCATATATATGTTTATAATTTTTGTGATTGATTTTGTTTTGTGTTTTTAATATTGTATTTTTGAGAGTCTAACCTCTAGATTTTTTATCTTTGTTTTTTGGTATTTGTTATCAATTTTGTACCTTTAAGAATCTAATCGTCAATACCAATTTTCACTTAGGGGTATGATTACTGACGTAATTGGTCTCTCCCCTTCGGACTCCCCCTCTTCTCCTGGTCATCTCTGTCTCCCTCCTCCCTCTTCTCTTCTCCCTGTAACTCTGTGAACCTCTCTGGGTGTCCCTCGCTGTGAAGAATGTTTTCACCATTAACCTAGATGTTTTATCATCTGTACTATATGTATGGAGAAGTCTTGAGGCTATTGTTAGAATGAGACTGAAAACCAGAGGCAGGAGGCTTAAATCCAAAACTTGAGAACCCCAGAAAACTCCTGACTCCAGGGAACATTAATAGAAAAGAGCTCATCCAAAAGCCTCCATACCTACACTGAAACTAAGCTCCACCAAAGAGCCAATAAGTTCCAGTGCAAGACGTACCACGCTAATTCTCCAGCAAAGCAGAAACACAACCCTGAGCATTAAAATATAGGCTGCCCAAAGCCATGCCAAACCCACAGACACCCCAAAACTCACTACTGGACACTTCATTGCTCTCCAGAGAGAAGAGATCCAGCTCCACCCATCAAAACACAGACACAAGCTCCCCTAACCAGGAAACCTTGACAAGCCACTAGTCCAACCCCAACCACAGGGAGCAGGCTCCACAATAAAGAGGAACAACAAACTTCCAGCCTGCAGAAAGGACACCCCAAACACAGCAATCTAAACAAAATGAAAAGGCAGAGAAATATTCAGCAGGTAAAAGAATATGATAAATGCCCACCAAACCAAACAAAAGAGGAGGAGATAGGGAATCTACCTGAAAAGGAATTCAGAATAATGATAGTAAAGATGGTCCAAAATCTTGAAAACAAAATGGAGTTACAGGTAAATAGACTAGAGACAAGGATTGAGAAGATGCAAGAAATGGTTAACGAGGACCTAGAAGAAATAAAAGAGTCCATCAATAATGAACAAATCAATAACTGAGATCAAAAATACTCTGGAGGGAACCAACAGTAGAATAACTGAGGCAGAAGATAGGATAAGTGAGGTGGAAGATAGAATGGTGGAAATAAATGAAGCAGAGAGGAAAAAAAGAAGAATTAAAAGAAATGAGGACAACCTCAGAGACCTCTGGGACAATGTCAAATGCCCCAACCTTCAAATCATAGGAGTCCCAGAAGAAGAAGACAAAAAGAAAGAGCATGAGAAAATACTTGAGGAGATAATAGTTGAAAACCTTCTTAAAATGGGGGAGGAAATAGCCATCCAAGTCCAAGAAACCCAGAGGGTCCCAAACAGGATAAACCCAGTGTGAAACACCCCAAGACACATATTAATCAAATTAATGAAGGTCAAACACAAAGAGCAAATATAAAAAGCAGCCAGGGAAAAGCAAATAACACACAAGGGGATCCCCATAAGGGTAACAGCTGATCTTTCAATAGAAACTCTTCAGGCCAGGAGGGAATGGCAGGACATACTTAAAGTGATGAAAGAGAAAAATGCACAACCCACATTACTATACCCAGCAAGGATCTCATTCAAATATGAAGGAGAAATCTAAACATTACAGACAAGCAAAAGCTGAGAGAATTCAGCACCACCAAACCAGCTCTTCAACAAATGCTAACAGATCTTCTCTAGACAGGAAACACAGAAAAGAAAAGGTTTATAAACTTGAACCCAAAACAACAAAGTAAATGGCAACGGGATCATACTTATCAATAGTTACTTTAAATGTAAATGGGTTAAATGCCCCAACCAAAAGACAAAGACTGGCTGAATGGGTACAAAAACAAGACCCCTATATATATTGTCTACAAGAGACCCACTTCAAACCAAGGGACACATACAGACTCAAAGTGAAGGGCTGGAAAAAGATATTTCATACAAATGGAGACCAAAAGAAAGCAGGAGTAGCAGTACTCATATCAGATAAAATAGACCTTGAAACAAAGCCTGTGAAAAGAGACAAAGAAGGACACTGCATAATGATCAAAGGATCAATCCAAGAAGAAGATATAACAATTATAAATATATATGCACCCAACATAGGGGCATTGCAATATGTAAGGCAAATGCTAACAAGTATGAAAGGGGAAATTAACAGTAACAATAATAATGGGATACTTTAATACCCCACTCACACCTATGGATAGATCAACCAAACAGAAAATTAGCAAGGAAACACAAACTTTAAAAGAGACAATTTATTTAACAAGTGGTACAGACACGACTGAACGACTGAACTGAACTGTGAAAACTGGTCAACCACTTGTAAAAGAATGAAACTAGAACACTTTCTAACACCATACACAAAAATAAAATTAAATAAAATGAAATGAAACTATAAAACTCCTAGAGGAAAACATAGGCAAAACACTCTCTGACATAAATCACAGCAGTATCCTCTATGACCCCCTTACCAGGGTAATGGAAATAAAAGCAAAAATAAACAAACGGGACCTAATTAAACTTAAAAGCCTTTGCACAACGAAGGAAACTATAAGCAAGGTGAAAAGACAGCCTTTGGAATGGGAGAAAATAATAGTAAATGAAGCAACTGACAAAGAATTAATCTCAAAAATACACAAGCAGCTCCTGCAGCTCAATTCCAGAAAAATAAACGACCCAATCAAAAAATGGGCCAAAGAACTAACAGACATTTCTCCAAAGAAGACATAGAGATGGCTAACAAACACATGAAAAGATGCTCAACATCACTCATTATCAGAGAAATGCAAATCAAAACCACAATGAGGTACCATCTCACACTGATCAGAATGGCTGCTATCAAAAAGTCTACAAACAATAAATGCTGGAGAGGGTGCAGAGAAAAGGGAACTGTCTTATACTATTAGTGGGAATGCAAACTAGTACAGCCACTATGGAAAACAGTGTGGAGATTCCTTAAAAAACTGGAAATAGAACTGTCATCTGCTCCTGCTGCTGCTGCCTGACTCTGTGTGACCCCATAGATAGCAGCCCACCAGGCTCCCACATCCCTGGGATTCTCCAGACAAGAACACTGGAGTGGGTTGCCATTTCCTTCTCCAATGCAGGAAAGTGAAAAGTGAAAGTGAAGTCGCTCAGTCATGTCCGACTCTTAGCGACCCCATGGACTGCAGCCTACCAAGCTCCTCTGTCCATGATATTTTCCAGGCAAGAGTACTGGAGTGGGTTGCCAGTGCCTTCTCCATATGACCCAGCAATCCCACTGCTGGGCGTACACACTGAGGAAACCAGAATTGAAAGAGACACGTGTACCCCAATGTTCATCGCAGCACTGTTTACAATAGCCAGAACATGGAAGCAACCTAGATGTCCATCGGCAGATGAATGGATAAGAAAGCTGTGGCACATATACACAAAGGAATATTACTCAGCTATTAAAAAATGCATTTAAATCAGTTGTAATGAGGTGGATGAAACTGGAGCCTATTATACAAAATGAGGTGAGTCAGAAAGAAAAACACCAATACAGTATATTAATGCATATATTTAGAAAAATGGTAATGATGAACCTATATGCAAGACAGCGAAAGAGACACAGATGTAAAGAAGAGACTTCTGGACTCTGTGGGAGAAGGTGAGGGTGGGATGATTTGAGAGAATAGCATTGAAACATGTATATTACCATATGTGAAACAGATCACCAGTCCAAGGTTGATGCATGAGACAGGGTGCTCAGAACAGGTGTACTGGGATGACCCTGAGGGACGGGATGGGAAGGGAGGTGGGAGGATGGTTTCAGGATGGGGAACACATGTACACCCATGGCTGATTCATGTCCATGTATGGCAAAAATCACTACAATATTATAAAATAATTAGCCTCCAATTAAAATAAATAATTAAAAAATTTTAATTTGATACTTAAGTGGAAAACTAAAGAGAATAAACAATTTCAAATGACTATATTTTTAAAATATAAACATACAATGAAAGGTAAAAATCATGATCACCTCAATAAATGCAGGGAAAAGCTTTTTAAACAAAAATTCAACATCCATTCATGATAAAAAAAAAAAAAACCTCTCAACAAAGTATACATAGAGAGAATGTACCTCAGCATAATAAAGGGTATATATGACCAACCCAGACAGCATATTAAAAAGCAGAGACATTACTTTGCCAACAAAGGTCCATCTAGTCAAGGCTATGGTTTTTCCAGTGGTCATGTATGGATGTGAGAATTGGACTATAAAGAAAGCTGAGCACTCAAGAATTGATGCTTTTGAACTGTGGTGTTGGAGAAGACTCTTGAGAGTCCCTTGGACTGCAAGGAGGTCAAACCAGTCCATCCTAAAGGAGATCAGTCCTGGGTGTTCATTGGTAGGACTAGTTTTGAAGCTGAAACTCCAATACTTTGGCCACCTGATGGGAAGAGCTGACTCATTTGAAAAGACCCTGATGCTGGGAAAGATTGAGGGCAGGAGGAGAAGGGGACAACAGAGGATGAGATGGTTGGAGGTCATCACCGACTCAATGGACATGGGTTTGGGTGGATTCTGGAAGTTGGTGATGGACAGGGAGGCCTGGCGTGCTGTGGTTCATGGGGACACAGAGTCAGACCCGACTGAGCGACTGAACTGAACTGAACTGAACTGATGACAGGCTCACAGCTAATATCATACTCAATGGTAAAAAGCTGAAAGTTTTCTCTAAGATCAGGAATAAGAAGGATACCACTTTATTCAGTACAGTATTAGAAGTCCTCGTCAGATAAATCAGGCAAGGAAAAGAAAGAAGTCGTGCAAATGGCAAAGGAAGAAGTAAAACAGTCACTATTTGCAGATGATATGATATTATGCATTGAATCCCTAAAGACACCACCAAAAATTGTTAGAATAAACAAATTCAATAAATCAATGGATACAAAATCAATACTCATAAATCTGTTGCATTTCTATATGTTAACAACAAACTATCATAAATAGAAATTAAAAAGACAATACCAGTTACAATTGCATCAAAAAGAATAAAATATCTAGGGAGAAATTTAACCAAGGAGGTAGAGGGAGAGGAATAGATTAGGAGTTTGGGGTTAACATATACACACTGCTATGTGTAAAATAATCAACAAAGACCTATTGTACAGCATAAGGACCAATACTCAATATTTTATAATAACCTATAAAAGAAAAGAATCTGAAAAATAGATGTATATGCATGTATAACTGAATCACTCTGCTGTACACCTGAAACTAACACAACACTGTAAATTGTATCACAACACTGTATTTAAATTAAAAAAAGAAACTTAGCCAAGAAGGTTAAATACCTGTATACTGAAAACTATGAGACATTGATGAAAGAAATGAGAACACAAATGGAAAGATATTCCATGCTTGTGAATCAGAAGCACTAACACTGTTAAATTCCCATTCTACTCAAAGCAATCTACAGTCAACACAATCCCTATCAAAATCCTAAAGGCATTTTCCTCAAAAACAGGAAAACAACCCTAAAATTTGTACAAGACCACACAAGACCCCAAGTAGCCAAGACAATCTTGAGAAAGAAGAACAAAGCAGGAGGCATTACAATCCCTGACTTCAAACTATATTATAAAGCTATAGTAATCAAAACAGTATGATATTGGCATAAGCACAGACACACAAATTGTTGAAATAGAAAAGAGAGCCCTCAAATAAATTCATATATATATATGAATTATATATATAATATATAATATATAGTATATATAGTATATATAATATAGTATATATTATATATAATATATATAAATTTCATATATATATATATGAATTCAATTAATTTATGACAAGGAGCCAAGAATACACAAGGAGAAAAGGACAGTTTCTTAAATTAATTTTGCTGGAAAAATGGACAGCCACATGCAAAAGAATGAAACTGGACCATTCTCTTATACATAAAAACTTAAGTCAAAATGGATTAAAGATTTTAAAATGAGGCCTGAAACCATAAAACCCCTCAATGAAACTTTCCACAGAGGGGGAAAGCTATCTGACATCAGTCTTGGCAGTGATAGTTTGCATCTGATACCAAAAGCCAAGGCAACAGAAGCAAAAAATAAACAAGTGGGATGACATCAAACCAAGAACCTTCTACACAGTAAAAGAAATAATCAGCAAAATGAAAATGCAAAGCATATATTCTATACAGGGTTAATATGCAAAATATATAAAGAATCATAAAACTGAAAGCAAAAAACAAACAATTTCGTTTTAAAAATATGCAGAGGATCTGAGTAGACATTTTTTCCAAAGAAGATATGCAATAAAGAACAGGTACATGAAAAGGTGCTCAAATCACTCAACATCAGGGAAATGAAGATCAAAACCACAATGAGATACCACCTTATACCTGTTAGAATTTCTATTATCAGAAAGAAAAGAAATAACAAGTGATTGATGAGGATGTGGAGAAAAGGGAGTTATTGTGCACTGCTGCTGGGAATGTGAATGCTGCTGCAACCAGTATGGAAAATGTTATGAAGGTTCCTTAAAATTTTTAAAACAGCAGCTCTACTTCTTGGTATTTATCACAAGAAAATGTAAGCATTAAGTCAAAAAGATTCATGCATCCCAATGTTCATAGCAGCACTATTTACAGCATTGAAGACATGGAAGACACCTAAGTGTTCGCTGACAGATGAGTGGAAAAACAAGATGTGGTATAAGTACATACATATAATGGAATGTCATCCAACCATTAAAAAGGAGGAAACCTGCTTTTTGCATCAACATGGATGGACTTTAAGGACATCATGCTTAATGTAATAAGTCTGGGAAAGACAACATATGACCCTGTAATTCTCATATATGTGAATTATAAAAAACAAAACCCAAAATCAAACTCATAGAAATGGGAACAGATTGTTGGTTCAGAGGTGGAGGGTGGAGGGTGAGCTTGATGGGTAAAGGTGGTCAAAAGGTATAAAATTCCAGTTACAAAATAAGTCTTGAGGATGTAATGTACAATGTGATGACTATAGTTAATACTGTATCATATATTTGAAAACTGCTAACAAAGTAGCAGCTTAATCTTAAAAGTCCTCATCACAGAAGAAAAAAAAACTATCTATATGTGGTGATAGATGTTAACTAGACTTATTCTTGTGGTCATTTTGCAATATATACAAATATTGAATCATTATGTTGTACACCTGATGGTAATATAATGTCATATGTCAATCACATCTCTATTAAAAATGGAAAACTCTTACATTTAGATCTTTAATCCATTTTGAGTTTATTTTTGTGTACAGTGTTAGAAAGTGATCTAGTTTCATTCTTTTACAAGTGGTTGACCAGTTTTCCCAGCACCACTTGTTAAAGAGATTGTCTTTACTCCATTGTATATTCTTGTCTCCTTTGTCAAAGATAAGGTGTCCATATGTGTGTGGATTTATCTCTGGGCTTTCTATTTTGTTCCATTGATCTATATGTCTGTCTTTGTGCCAGTACCATACTGTCTTGATGACTGTGGCTTTGTAGTAGAGCCTGAAGTCAGGCAAGTTGATTCCTCCAGTTCCATTCTTCTTTCTCAAGATTGCTTTGGCTATTCGAGGTTTTTTGTATTTCCATACAAATCTTGAAATTATTTGTTCTAGTTCTGTGAAAAATGTGGCTGGTAGCTTGACAGGGATTGCATTGAATTTGTAAATTGCTTTGGGTAGTATACTCATTTTCACTATATTGATTCTTCCGATCCATGAACATGGTATATTTCTCCATCTATTAGTGTCCTCTCCTAGAGGAGAACATAGGCAAAACACTCTCAGACATAAATCACAGCAGGATCCTCTATGATCCACCTCCCAGAATACTGGAAATAAAAGCAAAAATAAACAAATGGGATCTAATTAAAATTAAAAGCTTCTGCACAACAAAGGAAAATATAAGCAAGGTGAAAAGACAGCCTTCTGAATGGGAGAAAATAATAGCAAATGAAGCAACTGACAAACAACTAATCTCAAAAATATACAAGCAACTCCTGCAGCTCAATTCCAGAAAAATAAACGACCCAATCAAAAAATGGGCCAAAGAACTAAATAGACATTTCTCCAAAGAAGACATACAGATGGCTAACAAACACATGAAAAGATGCTCAACATCACTCATTATTAGAGAAATGCAAATCAAAACCACAATGAGGTACCACTTCACAACAGTCAGAATGGCTGCAATCCAAAAATCTGCAAGCAATAAATGCTGGAGAGGGTGTGGAGAAAAGGGAACCCTCCTACACTGTTGGTGGGAATGCAAACTAGTACAGCCACTATGGAGAACAGTGTGGAGATTCCTTAAAAAATTGCAAATAGAGCTACCTTATGACCCAGCAATCCCACTGCTGGGCATACACACTGAGGAAACCAGAATTGAAAGAGACACATGGACCCCAATGTTCATTGCAGCACTGTTTATAATAGCCAGGACATGGAAACAACCTAGATGTCCATCAGCAGATGAATGGATAAGAAAGCTTTGGTACATATACACAATGGAGTATTACTCAGCCGTTAAAAAGAATTCATTTGAATCAGTTCTGATGAGATGGATGAAACTGGAGCCAATTATACAGAGTGAAGTAAGCCAGAAAGAAAAACACCAATACAGTATACTAACACATATATATGGAATTTAGGAAGATGGCAATGACGACCCTGTATGCAAGACAGGAAAAAAGACACAGATGTGTATAACGGACTTTTGGACTCAGAGGGAGAGGGAGAGGGTGGGATGATTTGGGAGAATGGGAATTCTAACATGTATACTGTCATGTAAGAATTGAATCGCCAGTCCATGTCTGACGTAGGGTGCAGCATGCTTGGGGCTGGTGCATGGGGATGACCCAGAGAGATGTTATGGGGAGGGAGGTGGGAGGGGGGTTCATGTTTGGGAACGCATGTAAGAATTAAAGATTTTAAAATTTTAAAAATAAAAAAATAAATAAAATTAATAAAAAAAATTAAAAAAAAGAAAAAAAATGGAAAACTCTTACTTAAGTACTTTCTTTCATAATCTTATTCCTTCTAGTCTTGGCATCTTCAAACATTCAACTGAAAAGCAAATATGTTAACAATAGTGTTTCAAGAATCATTTTCACTGGACTTAAATCAGATTCAGAAAGCAAGAAGGACTGTCCAACAGGAATGTGTCCTTTATCTATTTACTATCATCTCTAAATTGCCACTGTTTCATGCAAATGTTCAACTACAGATTTTCATGGTTCTAAGACTGAATGCATGCATGGCTGTGCTCTTTAATGACCATGATAAAGATGCCTGCTTCTTAACAGGCAGACAGAACTATGATTTCCACATTTACTTCCAATTATACTTTAGGATGATTTTCTTCTAGCACAGAACAGGAATGAAAAAGCATGGCCTGCCTGTTAAATAGGTCTGTTAATCTGCTCCAGAATACTGACTGAAATTTAAGATTGCTTCAGGATAAACCATTTTTATTATTATTACTGTGTAGTTTTTAAAACTCCTCAAAATCCTTTTAGCAGCCATTGTTCTTTGCAAAAAAAAAATCAGACATGCTATATTTCTAAGAAGTATTCTTTATTTAATCTATAAACAATTAATTTAAATCTCTACTCTGAAAACAGTAAACTGTCATAGAAAACTAAATCTTCTGAGGAGGCAATCAGGATATGGAATAAGGATGGAAACCTTGATCCTCAGAGTAAAAGATAAATTCAGGAGGTTTAATGAACTGAATACTAAAAATATCCAGGAATGATTTTCTAGTAAGTTGGTGGCAAGGAATTAAGGCATACTAACATAAAATATTAAAGTAAGGCAAATAACATCAAATAGTAAAATAATGCTCAAAATTCTACAAGCCAGGCTTCAGCAATACGTGAACCGTGAACTTCCTGATGTTCAAGCTGGTTTTAGAAAAGGCAGAGGAACCAGAGATCAAATTGCCAACATCCACTGGATCATGGAAAAAGCAAGAGACTTCCAGAAAAACATCTATTTCTGCTTTATTGACTATGCCAAAGCCTTTGACTGTGTGGATCACAAGAAACTGGAAAATTCTTAAAGAGATGGGAATACCAGACCACCCAACCTGCCTTTTGAGAAATCTGTGTGCAGGTCAGGAGGCAACAGTTAGAACTGGACATGGAACAACAGACTGGTTCCATATAGGAAAAGGAGTATGTCAAGGCTGTATATTGTCACCCTGCTTATTTAACTCATATGCAGAGTACATCATGAAACGCTGAGCTGGAAGAAGCACAAGCTGGAATCAAGATTGCCGGGAGAAATATCAATAACCTCAGATATGCAGATGACATCACCCTTATGGCAGAAAGTGAAGAGGAACTAGAAAGCCTCTTGATGAAAGTGAAAGAGGAGAGTGAAAAAGTTGGCTTAAAGCTCAACATTCAGAAAACGAAGATTGTGGCATCTGGTCCCATCACTTCATGGGAAATAGATGGGGAAACAGTGGAAACAGTGTCAGACTTTATTTTTTGGGGCTCCAAAATCACTGCAGATGGTGACTGCAGCCATGTAATTAAAAGAAGCTTACTCCTTGGAAGAAAATTTATGACCAACCTAGATAGCATATTCAAAAGCAGAGACATTACTCTGCCAACTAAGGGCTGTCTAGTCAAGGCTATGGTTTTTCCAGTAGTCATGTGTGGATGTGAGAGTTGGAGTGTGAAGAAGGCTGAGCACTGAAGAATTGATGCTTTTGAATTATGGTGTTGGAGAAGACTCTTGAGAGTCTCTTGGACTGCAAGGAGATCCAACCAGCCCATTCTGAAGGAGATCAGCCCTGGGATTTCTTTGGAAGGAATGATGCTAAAGCTGAAACTCCAGGACTTTGGTCACCTCATGCGAAGAGTTGACTCATTGGAAAAGACTCTGACACTGGGAGGGATTGAGGGCAGGAGGAGATGGGGACGACCGAGGATGAGATGGCTGGATGGCATCACTGACACAATGGGCGTGAGTCTGAGTGAACTCCGAGAGTTGGTGATGGACAGGGAGGCCTGGTGTGCTGCGATTCATGGGGTCACAAAGAGTCGGACACGACTGAGTGACTGAACTGAACTGAACATCAAATATGTGTAGAGGAGAAAGTGGTTCTAGTCATTCAACAAAGGACAAGCAATGTATAAGACAACTTATATGAGAAACCTAGAGATACGAAAGGAGAGCGGTGATTATCAGGGACTGGGGAGGGGAGTGAGTGGGAGGAGTTATTTAACATGTGGACAAAAAAAATGTCACATGCCATTTCAGTAAACAACAATTGCTTCAGCCATCAAGCCATCAGCTACTACAGCTGCCCTGATGACATGCACCCTGAGGGAGAAAAATAGGATACTAACCCAAACAGGGGCCCTAGACAGTTAAGGTGCATATCAAAGGAATGATTTCATTGAGACAGACTTCTGCACCTTCCTGTGTAGAAAAGCATTAAATTCATTAAGTTGTATTGTGACTAGCAGTAATCTTTTTTTTTTTAAACTAAGGTCTTTTATTTATTTTGGTAGTGCTGCATGGCATATGGGATCTTTGTTCTTTACCCAGGGATTGAACCCATGTCTCCTACAATAGAAGCATGGAGTCCTAACCACTGGACCACCAGGGAATTCCTAGCAGCATCTTTTGATGCTTGTTGTTGTTGTTCAGTCATTCAGTTGTGTCTGACTCTGCAATACCATGGACTGCAGCACACCATCACCAACTCCCAGAGGTTGCTCAAACCCATGTCCATTGAGTTGGTGAGGCCATCCAACCATCTCATCCTCTGCTGTACCCTTCTCCTCCCACCTTCAGTCTTTCCCAGCATCAGGATCTTTTCCAGTAAGTCCACCTCACATCAGGTGGCCAAAGCATTGGAGCTTCAGCATCAGTCCTTCCAATGAACATTCAGGACTGATTTCCTTTAGGATTGGCTGGTTTGACCTCCTTGCAGTCCAAAGGACTCTCAAGAGTCTTCTCCAGCACCACAATTTGAAGGCATCAATTTTTTGGCACTCAGCCTTTTTTATTGTCCAGCTCTCACATCCATACATGACTACTGGAAAAACCACAGTTTTGACTACATGGACCTTTGCAGGTAAAGTAATGTCTCTGCTTCTTGATATGCTGCCTAGTTTCATCATTGCAATTCTTCCAAGGAGCACACATCTTTTAGTTTTATGGCTGCAATCATCGTCGACAGTGATTTTGGAGCCCAAGAAAATAAAGTCTGTCACTATTTCCATTGTTTCCCCATCTATTTGCCATGAAGTGATGGGACCAGATGCATGGTCTTTGTTTTTTGAATGTTGAGTTTTAAGCTAGCTTTTTCACTCTTCTTTTTCACTTTCATCAAGAGGCTGTTTCACGCCCCTTCACTTTCTGCCATAAGGGTAGTGTCATCTGCATATCTGAGGTTATCTGCATATTTGATGTTTGACTATGGGATTTTTTGTTTGTTTCCGGCATTTTCAAAACTGCCAGCGTATCCTAGCTCCTCTCTGACCTCTCTGGGACAGTCCCTCGGAGCTGTCTGAGAGGCTTTGGGCCAAAATCCTTGGCAATATCTTCAAATAAACCATAATTCTCAACTTTTAGGGTTTCTTTTTTTCTAGTCATCAAATGGGTCCAGAGTTGCAGCTTGTGAGAATAAGAAATTCTGGAGATGCACAATGGTGGACACTGCACAACAGTGTGAATGTACTTGACCCCTCTGTACACTTAAACATAGTTAAAATGGTAAATTATATATGTATTATACCACAGTTGGAAAAGCAGATTAAACTTGCATTTCCAGTGAATATAGGCAGTCTTTATATTGTTAGTGATGCTTTTCAGTTGTCAAAATTTTAAGAATGATTCTCCTGTGCTCAAAGTCTCTTCTTGCTTGGCCATTGGAAGTGTTTTCCATTTTATTAAGTGTTCTCAAACCTTAGTATGGTCATTTAAGTCAGCCCAGTGATAAAGAATCCGCCTGCCAATGCAGGAAGTGCAAGAAATACAGGCTCAATACCTGGGTCGGGAAGATCCTCTGGAGTAGAAAATTGGGACCTACTCCAGAATTCTTGCCTTGAAAATTCCATGGACAGAGGAGCCTGGTGGGCTACAGTCCATGGGGTCGCAGAGTCAGACACAACTGAGCGGGCAGCACGCAGCAGCAAACCTTTAGTAGCATGGGATTGTTGTTGAGTTGCCCAGTTGTCTGATTTTCTGCGACCTCATGGACTACAGCACACCAGGCCTCCCTGTCCCTCACCATCTCCCGAAGTTTGCCCAAGTTCATGTCCATTGCATCGGTGATGTCTTCCAGCCATCTCATCCTCTGAGGCCCTCTTCTGCCCTCATTCTTTCCCAGCATCAGGAGCTTTTCCAATGAGTCAGCCTTTCGCATCAGAAACCCAAAATACTGGAGTTTCAACGTCGGCATCAGTCCTTCCAATGAGTATTCAGGGTTGATTACCCTCAATATTGACTGGTTTGATCTCCTTGCTGTCCAAGGGACTCTGAGGAGTCTGCTCCAGCATCGCAGTTTTAAAACAGCAATTCTTCGGCACTCCACCTTCTTTATGATCCAGCTTTCACAAATGTACATGACCACCGGCAAGACCATAGCCTTGACTATATGGACCTTTGTTAGCAGAGTAATGTCTCTGCTTTTCAACACACTGTCTAGACTTGTCATAGCTTTCCCGCCATGAAGTAATTGTCTTCTGATTTCATGGCTGTAGTCACCATCCACAGTGATTTTAGAGCCCAGCAAGAAATCTGTTGCTACTTCCACCTTTCCCCCTTCTATTTGCCATGAAGTAATGGGGCCAAATGCCATGATCTTAGTTTAATATTTAGTTTTAAACCAGCTCTTTCACTCTCCTCCTGTAACTCATCCAGCCTGGTATTTCTCATGATGTGCTCAGTGTAGAGGTTAAACAAAATAGGGTGACAGCAGACAGTCCTGTCACATTCCTTTCTCAATCTTGACTCAATCAGTTGTTCCTGCAGGATTCTAACTGCTGTTTCTTGACCCTCACACAGGTTTCTCAGGAGACAAGTAAGATAGTCTTGTATTCCCATCTCTTTAAATGCTTTCCACAGCTTATGATGATCCACACAGTCAGAGGCATTGACATAGTTGCTGAAACAGAGGTAGATGTTTTTCTGGAATTCCCTTGCTTTTTCTTTGATCCAGCAAATGTTGGCAATTTGATCTCTGGTTTCTCTTCCTTTTCTAAACGCAGCTTGGACATCTGGAAGTTCCTGGTTCATGTAATGCTGAACCCTAGCATGCAAGATTTTAAGCGCAAGCTTACTAGCATGGGAGATGGGTGCAATTGTCTGATGGTTAGCACATTCTTTAGTACTACCCTTGGGAATTGGGATGAGGATTAACCTTTTCCAGTCCTGTGGTCACTGCTGGGTCTTCCAGATTTGCTGACATATTGAGTGCAACACTTTAAAAGCATTATCTTTTAGGATCTGAAATAGCTCAGCTGGAATTGCATCATCTCCACTAGCTTTACTGGTAGTAATACTTCCTAAGGCCCACTTGACTGGACTGGATGCCATGGTCTTAGATCTAATCCCTTGAATCTACTTTTCACTTCCACTGTATAATCATAAGGGATTTGATTTAGGTCATACCTGAATGGTCTAGTGGTTTTCCCACTTTCCTCAATTTAAGTCTGAATTTTGCAATAAGGTGCTCATGATCTGAGCCACAGTCAGCTCCAGGTCTTGTTTATGCTGACTGTATAGAGATTCTTCATCTTTGGCTACAAAGAATGCATTCAATTTGATTTTGTTATTGACCATTTGGTGATGTCCATGTGTAAAGTTGTTTCTTGTGTTGTTGAAAAGGGTATTTGCTATGACCAGTGCATTCTCTTGGCAGAATTCAGTTGGCCTTTGCCCTGTTTGGAGGGCATTTTGTTGCTTGGAGAATTTTGTTCTCCAAGGTCAAACTTGCCTGTTACTCCAGGTATCTCTTGACTTCCTACTTTTGCATTCTAATCCTCTATGATGAATAGGACATCTTTTTTTGATATTAGTTGTAGGAGGTCTTCTTGATCTTCATAGAACTGGTCAGCTTCTTCAGCATTGGTGGTAGGGGCACAGACTTGAATTACTGTGATGTTGAATGGCTTGCCTTGGAAACAAACCGAGATCATGCTGTCATTTTTGAGACTGCACTCAAGTACTTCATTTTGGACTCTTGTTGACTATGAGGGCTACCCACTTCTAAGGGATTCTTGCCCACAGTAGTAGATATATAATGTAGTGTGATGTAGTGTAGTAGATATATAATATAATGTAATGTAGTGTATATAATTCAGATGAACATTGTACATATAATAATCATCTGAATTAAATTTGCCCATTCCCATCCATTTTAGTTCACTGATTACTAAGATTTTGATGTTTTCTCTTACCGTCTCCTGCTTGACCATGTCCAATTTACCTTGATTCATGGAGCTAACATTCCAGGTGCCTATGCAGTATTGTTCTTTGCAGTACTGGATTTTACTTTCATCACCAGGCACATCCACAACTGAGCGTTGTTTCCATCTTTGGCACAGATGCTTCATTCTTTCTGGGGCTATTAGTAGTTCTCTGCTTTTTCCCAGTAGCATATTGGACAGCTTAAGACTTGGGAGTCATATCTTTTTGTTCTTTTATCCAGTTTATGAGGGTCTGACAGCAAGTACACTGGGGTGGTTTGCCATTCCCTCCTCCAGTGGATCACGTTTTGTCAGAACTCTCCGCTATGACTCATCCGTCTGGGTTGGCCCTACACAGCATGGCTCATAGCTTCATTGAGTTATGCAAGCCCCTTCTGCACAAGAAAGCAGTGGTAGTGAAGATAACCAAAGCATGGGGTTGTCTTGCCTGAAGCTCCTAGAGTGACTCAACAGGTGGCACCGGAGGGGCCCAGCCTACAGACTGGGCTAGAATGAACCAGAGGAGGGAATCGGAAGCTTCTGACCGCTGACACCAGCTGTTCTGGTCTCTGGCTGTAGTTTATAATCACCTCAAGACCTAAAATAAATATATACACACCCCAACACCAGGCCCTTATCCAGAGGTTTAATTGATCAGTGATGGAACCTGTTTCTGGGTATTTTTCCAAAGCTCTGTAGGTCATTTTTGATGTGTAGCCAGGCTGAGAACCACTAAGCAAGACTTTCCTTAAGGACCTCTCTGTGGGTGCAGCTCAGTATCCCCTCTTTAAAAAAAATCTCACAAGAGATAATGGTGATATGGTCTCAGAAGGAATAAGAAGCTATAAAACTTATAATTTTGATAATCCTTAAACTAGAAAAGAAAGACAAGTTAATATTCATGACTTCGGCAGACATTGCAGCTATGACTGTCAGCAACAGCCCCTGGAGAGGCAGGGGCAAACCTGTGTCCCTGGGGCCCTCTCCCCTGGCAAAGGGGGCAGGGCGACGGGAGCCCCACTGGAGCGCCACCGTGGGGACCAGCGCCGGGCAGAGGGGCCGGGACAGCGGGAGTCCCACTGGAGCGCCACCGTGAGGACAAGCATGGAAGGGCAGGGCTCTGGGGAGCGTGTGGGACGTGCACCTGCTAAGGAAGGAAAATATGGACAAACTTCTCCGGGAGAAAGTAATGCGGGGAGAAGACATGAGAAGACGGTGACATCCGGTATTCTGCTCTGCATGGTGTTACTAGCTTAGGCAATGCCGGGCGAATTTGCACCAATGTGAGATTAGTGCAGACAGTCTAGGGTGGAGGGAAAACCCAGCTGACCTTACCGCTTGAAGCCAGATTCAGCGAGTAGCCCCGGGTTAGCTGGGCAGAGCGCCAGCCCTTAATTCTCATCATTCCCCCCAACGAACTGTTTTCCTCTTTAATAGATTCCATACGAAAATCACTTCTCCGGATGTCTCCCTGGGGTGCTCCAGGGAAAGTCAAAGTAGTAAATTGGACATTTCTGCCCCTCCTCCTGTAGCCTGGTTAGAAAATCTTAACCTTCCCCAGGAGCCATGGTATTTGTACAGAAAACAGACGCTCCCTCTTTGCAGCGGTGGGGGAGGAGGGGCAGCCACACAAAACACCCTGCAAATCTACACGTTACAACTGGCATTTGCTTTTGAAAGCGCAACTGCATTTTTGTTTAGTTTCTTCAGCGGGGAAACCGCAAAAGTGAGGGTGTATCTGCTCCTGAATTCTTAACTGATCCTTTTTAGGTTTGTTTTTCTCCTGTTGGCCATTCTCTCTGACGGGTATTTTCTCTAAAGTTGGGGCCAATGTTTATCTCCACATGCCATCCTGCCCGCTGAGCCAGTTCGCTGAATGAAGAGGAGGGAGGTCCACCAGTCAGGGGGAGGAAAAAGGTCCATCAAGACCCCCCCAGCAAGGGCTTTGCATGGACTTCAGTATTGACCTTTCAGGTGGATGGACCTGAAGCAGACAGGGGTACAGACTCAAATGTTCACAGAACAGCAGGCACTCTGCAAGTGTCTCTTCTCCTTTCAGCCTCAGCATTGCTCCCAAGGCAGGTGGTCTGATCCCTAATCCACAGGTGAGGAAACCAAGAAACACAGCCTGCTATGCTCAAGGAGGGGCTGGAGTCAGCGCCTCACCCCTACGGTTACTCCCAGGGATGTGACCCCCACCGTGGATGGTCCCACACCCACCCGTTGAGTGCATCCTCTTCCTGGTTACCAGTCATCTGAGTAAGTGGGTGTCTAAAGTTCTATATCCCATGCTCTGTGTGTGAGGTCTGACTCTGGGAAGAACCCCACAGACTCTGATTTGTGGATGAGGAAGACAGGCCAAGTCCATCCCTTGGCTGTAGGTTAGTGGGATGGGATTCAAAGCCCAGCATCAGGACCATCTCTGGACCTGAGTTTGAACCCTGGTTCCACCATCTAATCACTGCAGCTTTTGACAAGTTACTCAGTCTGTCTGGGCCTCCACTTCCTAATATTTCTTCTCTATGTGACTCCATAGATGGCAGCCCACTCGGCTCCCCCGTCCCTGGGATTCTCCAGGCAAGAACACTGAAGTGCGTTACTATTTCCTTCTCCAGTGCATGAAAGTGAAAAGTGAAAGTGAAGTCACTCAGTCGTGTCCAACTCTTTGCGAACCCATGGACTGTAGCCTACCCGGCTTCTCCATCCACAGGATTTCCCAGGCAAGAGTACTGGAGTCAGTTGCCAGTTCCTTCTCCACCCTAATATTTAAATGAGGATAATAATACAAGCCTCATGGGTCAAAGATTCAATGAGAAATCACACAGAGCTCCTGAGGACACCTGCTGCCCATAAATGCTCAGCAAACTAATTACTAAGTCTGAGGACTTCCCTGTTATCAGGGAAAACATGGTTTTCAAAAGTCTTAGTCCTAAATGAAAGCTTGAGGGAAATCTTCAACTGAAATCTATAATCATCAACTGAACTCTTGAGGGAAGCTATAATCTATAAATGCAGAACTGCTCTATTTGAAGTGGGATGGGCCTTGAAAACACTCTGCCCTCTTTCCTGCAGCCCCCTACCTCACTCCTCCCTCTTGCCCACCCCTCCCCACTGCCCAGCCACAACGTGGATATCCCACCCCCAGCTACACCCAGGAAGGGACCCTGGTTATGGCACACAGCTGCTCCTCACCCTGCTTGCCCACCTCACCCAGAGTGGTCAGGCTGCATGTGAAAAGTGCTGAACAAGCCCCCAGAGTCAGCAAATGTCTGAGGGTTTCTGGAATATACACCTAATTCTGGAAATCTCCAGCCACCATCCCTGTGGTTCTGCCTGAGGTCAGGACTGGCCACTGCCAGGTCAGCCACGCTGCACTGACTCAGGGGCAGAGTCCCACGTCAGTCCCCAGATCCTGTACTGAAAGGTACTATGGAACACATCAAGCTATTCTATGGAGAACATTCATTCAATAACTTTATCTGTCTCATAAAAATCACTCAGACTGAAAACCAAACACATATTACATATGGCTCCAAAGTGACAAGAAGGTCACTCTCCCCATTTTCTTGCAGAGTTTTTATTCACGGAGCAAAGAAAACCTTCATCCACTGTGGCTCAGCTCGTTTGGCTTTGATGATCATCTGATCTGGGCTGATACTACTGCATGTATGTGTGCTAAGACTCTTCAGTCATGTCTGACTCTTTGCAACCCTATGGACCGCAGCCTCCCAGGCTCATTTGCCAGTGGGATTCTCCAGGCAAGAATACTGGAGTGGGTTGCTATGCCCTCCTCCGAGGGATCTTCCTGACCCTGGGACTGAACCTGTGTCTCTTACATCTGCCTGCACTGGCAGGAGGGTTACCACCAGAGCCACCTGGGAAGCCCTGATATTACTGCCTTATCTACTAAAAAAGGGTCTGCCAAGTAAATTAACCCAGACCAGAGTCCTCGTCAACAGGTGTCAAGAAAAAGAAGGCGCTGTTCAACAGTTGCCTCCACTGAGCCCCCTGAAAGAGCTTCGATGGGTCCACCTGTCATTCCCCATTCATTGTCAAGTGAACAGTCATCATTTATAATCACTTTTTTTTAAAGGTCTGCCTGCTGAGCTGGCCATGGAGCAGAGACTCTGGAGGGGAACAGTGGTTCTTACGACACCTCACTGGTAGTAGCCAGAGTGAGTCAGTCAGTTGAAAGTAACTCCCTGACTTAAAAACAGAGCTAAAAACATTGTGAGGATAGCCCTGCTTTTAGATACTAAGAACTAGCCAGTGGCCAGATGCCTGAGGGGTGCGAATGAAAGCCTGAGGCACAAACCAGGAGAAGTAATCCCAGGTCTTGCTGGCTTGGCAGAGCCGGGTGGCCACTGACCAGCTGCTAAAGCCCACTACCAGCCTCCCATGCCATCCTTTGGGTGAGTATCTTGGTTCTTGTGTCAGTAGTAATTGTTAGGTAGTTAGAAGAGGAAAAAGGAGTCCAAAATGGTGGTGGCTTAAAGACAAAGAAAAGGAAAAGCCGGCAAAAATGGAACAAAACAAAACTTGCTGACTGAAGTGAGAACTTCAGGGGAAACAAACACTCTCTCTTCTTGGCTAGCCTAATTTGCATAGGGCAGGCTCAGCATGGAGGAGACAAATGGATAAAAGAAGGAAGCCAAGAAGATTGAGGCTTCTCCTTTGGGGTTGGCCTGCCCTCCCACCTCGAGGGTGTACTTTCCTTTGCTTGCTGAATAAAACGCTGAGCTGTAACCAAGCTGTAACACTGGTCCACCGTTTCACATCTTTGCTGCGGCAAGACAGAACCACTCCCTCAACATATCTGAGGCCGTGACTCAGATGTAACCTGGCCAAAACAACCTTGGCTTGGCCCCCTGCGAGGCGGAGGTCAGGCACAGCAGAAGCCCAACTTGGTGAAAGCTCATGTGGTGGAAAGTGAAAGTGAAGTCGCTCAGTCTTTGGGAGCCTCTCAGGCTCCTCCGTCCATGGGATTTTCCAGGCAAGAGTGCTCGAGTGGATTGCCATTTCCTTCTCCAGGGGATCTTCCCGACCCAGGAATAGAACCTGGGTCTCCCACATTGCAGGAAGTTGCTTTACCGTCTGAGCCACCAGGAAGATCTGGTCATGTGGTGGAAGCTGAGTGTAAAGGAAACCCAGTGCAGTGGAAGCGACAAGAAGTCCATCATGCTGGAAGCCAAGACAGCAAAAACAAACTCAGCAGAAAGCTCACACAGCTCAGTCTCAGCTTCCAGAAGACCTCTGGTTAAGGTAGGAGGTCCTCTCCACTTTGGCTGGAAGGACGTACAGCTAACAAAATCTTAATTCCAATATGATCTCTCATTTCTTGTTTCCTCGAACCCCTTGTAAACAGGCAAGCAGCCGTGTGTGCAACTGAGGGACTCTGGCAGGGGCCACTCCCCAGAGTGTCCCAAAGGCTCCACTACCTGCTGCACCCTAGTAGCTATTGCCCAAGTGGGTGACAGTTCTTCTGTCTTTAACCTCTTTTGTGCTAAAGAGCCAATGAAAACTGTAGGCACAGCTCAGGCATTTAGCAGTTTTTCTGGCAAGTTATGAAAGGGGTTCCTTGGCACATTCTTCCCACTGCTTTTTCCTCCCATCCTTCAGCTCCTCTCTCCATCTGTGCCACTGTTTGATTGGGCAGGTTGTCATCTTTCCATTTGTGAAAGTTGTGTTTGAAACAATTCACCTAAGATTGGGACTCAAACCCACATGGCAGGGACTCTGTGCTATGCTTAGTCACTCTGTCATGTCCAACTGGAACTTGAGCCCGGCCAAAAACCATGGTGCCTGGTTTCAGGACCTAATAAAGCTCAGGTTCTTGATGTCTCATTGCAAAAAAATTAGTGAAAGACACAGCAATAGGTAAGAGTAGATCTGTGAGGACTCAGAGAGAAGCACAGTCCAGAGTGTGTCCCACCATAGAGGATGAATGTGGCAGCTATGAAATGTGTGGTTAGTTTTTGTGAGCTGGGTGATTCCATATGCTAATGAGTAGGAGGGTCATTCTAACAGTTGGGGAACCACCCACTCCTTGCTCTTGTGATAGTGCCTTGGAACTGTCATGGCGCCTCTCGGTGTGTCTTTTAGCTTGCAGATTGAGGATCAAGGTTTAGTTGAATTTGACTTGTCTGTCATCTTCAGTTAAGTTCAGTTCAGTTGCTCAGTCATGTCTGACTCTTTGCGACCCCATGAATCGCAGCACGCCAGGCCTCCCTGTCCATCACCAACTCCCGGAGTTCACTCAGACTCACGTCCATCGAGTCCGTGATGCCATCCAGCCATCTCATTCTCTGTCATCCCCTTCTCCTCCTGCCCCCAATCCCTCACAGCATCAGAGTCTTTTCCAATGAGTCAACTCTTGACATGAGGTGGCCAAAGTACTGGAGTGTCAGCTTTAGCATCATTCCTTCCAAAGAAATCCCAGGGCTGATCTCCTTCAGAATGGAGTGGTTGGATCTCCTTGCAGTCCAAGGGACTCTCAAGAGCCTTCTCTAACACCACAGTTCAGAAGCATCAGTTCTTCAGCGCTCAGCTTTCTTCACAGTCCAACTCTCACATCCATACATGACCACAGGAAAAACCATAGCCTTGACCTTAGTCGGCACCTAAGTTGGACCTTAGTCGGCAAAGTAATGTCTCTGCTTTTGAATACACTATCTAATTCGGTCATAACTTTTCTTCCAAGGAGTGAGTGTCTTTTAATTGCATGGCTGCAGTCACCATCTGCAGTGATTTTGGAGCCCCCCCCAAAATAAAGTCTGACACTGTTTCCACTGTTTCCCCATCTATTTCCCATGAAATGATGGGACCAGATGCCACAATCTTCGTTTTCTGAATGTTGAGCTTTAAGCCAACTTTTTCACTCTCCTCTTTCACTTTCATCAAGAGGCTTTTTAGTTCCTCTTCACTTTCTGCCAAGGGTGGTGTCATCTACATATCTGAGGTTATTGATATTTCTCCCGGCAATCTTGATTCCAGCTTGTGTTTCTTCCAGTCCAGCATTTCTCATGATGTACTCTGCATAGAAGTTAAATAGGCAGGGTGACAATATACAGCCTTGACGTACTCCTTTTCCTATTTGGAACCAGTCTGTTCCATGTCCAGTTCTAACTGTTGCTTCCTGACCTGCATACAGATTTCTCAAGAGGCAGGTCAGGTGGTCTGGTATTCTCATCTCTTTCAGAATTTTCCACAGTTTCTTGTGATCCACACAGTCAAAGGCTTTGAAACAGTCAATAAAGCAGAAATAGATGTTTTTCTGGAACTCTCTTGCTTTTTCCATGATCCGGCAGATGTTAGCAATTTGATCTCTGGTTCCTCTGCCTTTTCTAAAACCAGCTTGAACATCAGGAAGTTCATGTTTCATGTATTGCTGAAGCCTGGCTTGGAGAATTTTGAGCATTACTTTACTAGGGTGTGAGATGAGTGCAATTGTTCGGTAGTTTGAGCATTCTTTGGCATTGCCTTTCTTTGGGACTGGAATGAAAACTGACCTTTTCCAGTTCTGTGGCCACTGTTGAGTTTTCCAAATTTGCTGGCATATTGAGTGTAGCACTTTCACAGCATCATCTTTCAGGATTTGAAATAGCTCAACTGGAATTCCATCACCTCCACTAGCTTTGTTCGTAGTGATGCTTTCTAAGGCCCACTTGACTTCACATTCCAGGATGTCTGGCTCACAACATCGTGATTATCTGGGTCGTGAAGATCTTTTTTGTACAGTTCTTCCGTGTATTCTTGCCACCTCTTCTTAATATCTTCTGCTTCTGTTAGGTCCAGACCATTTCTGTCCTTTATCGAGCCCATCTTTGCATGAAATGTTCCCTTGGTATCTCTAATTTTCTTGAAGAGATCTGCCAGGAGCCAGTGGGAGGAATCCTGCCTGTGGCAAAGGTCATGAGGAAGGAAGCCCAACAAAATGCAAAGGTGTGATCTGGCTTCAGGGGTTCCCCCTGGGTTTTCCTGAACATCTACCCCCCAAAACCAGAGTCTGCTTGCTTTATTGTACTGTGCTATCCACTCTTCTGACATTCTCTGGAAAAAAGTTAACTCAGGGCTTCAGTCTCCTGAATATGAAAGGAATGTTTCAGCTCAAACCCCTTTGATGGCTCTCTAACTTGCCTGACAGGTTCCCCCGGACTTTTACAATTTGTGAATTGCTTACCACCCCGCAACTGTGAGAGGCACAAAGCTTAAAGCATCTTAAAGATACAGAGCCTTTTCTAAAGAGTTAAAAATTATATTGGTGAAATTATATATGGGTTTCACTGTTGAGTCAATGACTGCTGCCAGGCCTCCATATTCTTTATCTTTTTAGGCACCTGAAGGATATTAATCAATGTAATTGGGATATAGAAAAGGGGATATAGTAGTTTTGATGTTAGGAACACTAGACTTTTGAGTTAATTACTTTTCTCTTTGTTATAAATCACCAAACTTCTTTCATTGTTATAAATTGTTGTGTCTTTGCTATGTAAGAATGCAAGTTTATTTAGTGCTTTCTGAGAGTGGCACCAGACTTTGGGAAGAATAACACTTTTAAGACAAACAAGTCTTCTGGTTGACAAACCCTTATCAGAAAAGGGCCGTAAAATGTTAATTAGCCTTCTGGCCAGAAGATGACGTAAATCACCTAAGGCTTGTGTATACGACTAAGTATGCAGAGAGAAAGCCTGGTCTTGATAAGAGTCAGGGCTTCTGACGCTGCATAATTTTATATTATCCATTGATCTCTATGTACAAAAAAAGAGGTATAAAAAGCCTTTACAACAATAGAGGATGGGCCAGTCACTGGACTGGTTTCCCCCGTGTCTTTTCTTACTCTATTTTCTGGCTGAATTCCCATCTGGGGCATGGAGGCTCGCCATGTCTACTTACTTGCCTCGGCTTCTAAGACCTACGAGAGAGGGAGCCCAAGGTGGGGCACCCCCCGCTATTCAAGAGGACGCTGGTGGCCTAACGTAGATGGTGCAAGTTCCTTATCTTGGAACTTTATTGGTTTTCCACATAAACCAAGTTATTCAGCACCTTTTCTCCACTAAATTTCCTACTACACTATTTCTTCCTAATCTCTCTTTATATTTCTTAATAAATAAGTTTTTCCTCACCACGCCATCCTCACTTCGAATTACCCTGGATCCACCAGGGCAGGACCCCGGCAGAGATCTCTAGTCTTTCCCATTCTGTTGTTTTCCTCTTTTTCTTTGCATTGATCGCTGAAGAAGGCTTTCTTATCTCTTCTTGCTATTCTTTGGAACTCTGCATTCAGATGCTTATATCTTTCCTTTTCTCCTTTGCTTTTTGCTTCTCTTCTTTTCAAAGCTATTTGTAAGGCCTCCACAGACAGCCATTTTGCTTGTTTGCATTTCTTTTCCATGGGGACGGTCTTGATCTATGTCTCCTGTACAATGTCATGAACCTCCATCCATAGTTCATCAGGCACTCTCTCAGATCTAGCCCCTTAAATCTATTTCTCACTTCCACGGTATAATCATCAGTTCAGTTCAGTCGCTCAGTCATGTCTGACTCTTTGCGACCCCATGAATTGCAGCACGCCAGGCCTCCCTGTCCATCATCAACTCCCGGAGTTCACTCAGATTCACGTCCATTGAGTCAGTGATGCCATCCAGACATCTCATCCTCTGTCGTCCCCTTCTCCTCCTGTCCCCAATCCCTCCCAGCATCAGAGTCTTTTCCAATGAGTCAACTCTTTGCATGAGGTGGCCAAAGTACTGGAGTTTTAGCTTTAGCACCATTCCTTCCAAAGAAATCCCAGGGCTGATCTCCTTCAGAATGGATTGGTTGGATCTCCTTGCAGTCCAGGGGACTCTCAAGAGTCTTCTCCATCTTTTGAAGATGCTTCTTCAAAAGCATCAATTCTTCGGTGCTCAGCTTTCTTCATAGTCCAACTCTCACATCCATACATGACCACTTGAAAAACCATAGCCCTGACTAGATGGACCTTTGTTGGCATAGTAATGTCTCTGCTTTTCAATATGCTATCTAGGTTGGTCATAACTTTTCTTCTAAGGAGTAAGCATAAGGGATTTGATTTAGGTCATACCTGAATGGTCTAGTGGTTTTCTCTGCTTTCTTCAATTTAACTCTGAATTTTGCAATAAGGAGGTCATGATTTGAGCCACAGTCATCTCCCGGTCTTGTTTTTGCTGACTGTATAGGGCTTCTCCATCTTTGGCTGCAAAGAATATAATCAGTCTGATTTCAGTGTTGACCATCTGGTGATGTCCATGTGTAGAGTCTTCTCTTGTGTTGTTGGAAGAGGGTGTTTGCTACGAGCAGTGTGTTCTCTTGGCAAAACTCTGTTAGCCTTTGCCCTGCTTCATTCCGCATTCCAAGGCCAAATTTGCCTGTTACTCCAGGTGTTTCTTGACTTCCTACTTTTGCATTCTAGTCCCCTATAATGAAAAGGACATCTTTTTTGGGTGTTAGTTCTAAAAGGTCTTGTAGGTCTTCATAGAACCGTTCAACTTCAGCTTCTTCAGCGTTACTGGTTGGGGCATAGACCTAGACAATAGTACCTCTTAATTCCCTTCACCTATTTTGCCCACTTCTTACCCTCTCCCTTTTGGTAACTACCTCTATGTTCTCTGTATCTATCAGGCTGTTATATTTTGTTCTGTTTTGTTTTGTTTAGATTCTACACATAAGTGAGATTCTACATAAAAGTGAGATCATACGGTGTTTATCTTTCTCTTAAGTATTTCACTCAGCATGAGACCCTCTATATTTATTCATGTTGTCACAAAGGCAAGATTTCATTTTTGTTTTTATGGATGAGTAATATTCCATTGTTGTAATATATTTGTTTGTGTATACACCTATATGTGTGTGTATATATATATATGTATATACACACACACGTATATCTACATATACTTATATAAATACACACACACACCACATTTTCTTTATCCATTCATCTGTTGATGGACACTTTGGTTGCTTCCATACTTGGGCAATTGTAAATAATGCTGCAATGAACATTGAGGGCATGTATTTTTTCAAATTAGTGTTTCCTTCAGATAAATATCCAGAAGTAAAATTTTTGGATTACATGGTAGCTCTATTTTTAATTTTCTGTGAAATCTCCATGGTGTTTTCCATAGTGGCTATACTAATTTGCATACCCACCAAGAGTGTACAGGATCTCCTTTTTTCCACATCATCACCAGTGCTTGTTACTTGCCTTGTCACTGTCAGCCACCCTGACGGGTGTAACGGGACATCTCTTTGCCGTTTGGCTTTCATTTCCCTGATGGTTAGTGATGTTGAGCACCTTTTCACATACTTAATGGCCATCGGTATGTCTTCTTTGGAAAAATGTCTATTTAGGTCCTCTGCCTAATTTTAGGTCAGTGTGTTTGTTTTGTGATGTTGAGTTATAAGAGTTCATTGTATATTCTGGATATTACCTCCTTATCTTTGGCAAATATCTTCACCCTTTCAGTAGACTGCCTTTTCATTTTCTTGATGTTTCTCTTCACTGTGCAAAAGCTCTTTAGTTTGATGAAGTCCCATTTGTTTATTTTTTCTTTTGTTTCCCTTGCCAGAGATGACAAGATCCAAAAACATATTGTTAAGGCTGATGTCAAAGAGCACACTGCCTCTGTTTTCTTCTAGTTTATGGTCTCAGGCCTTACGTTTACATCTAATCCACTTTGAGTTTATTTTTGTATATGGTGTGAGAAAGTAGTCCAGTGTCTTTTACCATGTAGCTGTCTGGTTTTCCCAATATCTTGTATTGAAAAGGTTGTCTTCTCCCCATTGTACATTCTTGCCTCCTTTGTTATGCATTAATTAACTATATTAGTATGGGTTTATTTCTGGGCTTTCCATTATGTTTCATCGATCTACACATCTGTTTTTGTGCTAGTACCATACTAGTTTGATGTCTATGGCTTTGTAGTTTAGTAAGAAATCAGGGAGCATGATACCTCCAGCTTTGTTCTTCTTTCTAATGATTGCTTTGCCTATTTGGGGTCTTTTACGGTTCCAAATAAAGTTTAGAATTATTCTCCTGTGAAAAATGCTGTTGGTTTTTTTCATAGGGATTACACTAAATCTGTAGATTGTCTTGGGTAGTTTAGTCATTTTAACATTAATTCCTCCGATCCATGAACACAATATACGTTTCTATTTGTTTGTGTTGTCTTCAACTTCTATCATCAGTGTCTTATAGTTTTCAGAGTACAGCTTTTTACCTCTTGAGTTAGATTTATTCCTATGCATTTTATTCTTTTTGATGCACTTGTAAATGGTATTATTTTCCTAATTTCTCTTTCTGGCAGTTTATTGTAAACAGGTAGGAAGGTAACAGATGTTAATTTTGTATACTGAAACTTTACTAAATTCAACGATTATTTCTAATAGTTTTTTGATGGCATCTTTAGGATTTTTAAAATATAGTATCATGTCATCATCAAATAGTGATAGTTCTACATCTTCCTTTCCAATTTGGATTTTTTTTTTCTTGTGTAAGTGCTGTGGCTAGGAGTTGGCTCCTACATTGATAAGTGTGGCTATCTTGTCTTACTCCTGATCTTAGAGGAAATTCTTTAAACTTTTCACTGTTGGCTGTATTTTTGTTGTTTATGGGCTTCATTATATTGAGGTATGTTCCCTCTATACCAACTTTTTATGAGTTATCATAAATGAATGTTGAACTTGTCAAAAGCTTTTTCTGCATCTATTGAGATGATATGATTTTTATTCTTCAGCTTGTTAATGTGGTGTATTACATTGCTTGATTTGTGGATAGTGAGCCATCCTTGCATCCTTTGAATAAATCCCATCTGATCATGGTGTATTTTAATGTTTTATTGAATTCAGTTTGCTAATATTTTGTTGAGGACTTTTACATCTATGTCTGTTAGTAATAATGTCCTATAAATTTATTTTTGCTTTCTTTCCCTTACTTTTTTCTGTTGTGTCTGTGATGTGTCTGGTAGCAAAATGATGCTGGCCTCATAAAATGAGTTTGGGAGCATTCCTTTCTCTTTGTAATTTTGGAATAGTTTGAGAAGAATAGGCATTAACTCCTGTTTACCTTTTGATAAAAATCACCTATGATGCTGTTTGGTCCTGGACTTTTAGTTGTTAAGAGTTTTTAACTTACTGATTCCAGTTTATTAGTGGTAATGGGGTCTGCTCGTATTTTCTATTTCTTCCTGATTCAGTCTTGAGAGATTATATATTTGTATGAATTTATTCATTTCTTCTATAATATATTGTCCATTTTATTGGAAACTTTTATAGTAATGTCTTATAATCCTTTGTATTTCTGTGGTGTTGGTTGTAATGTCTCCTCTTCAGTTCTGATTTTATTTATTTGGATCCCTTCTTTTCCTCTTGCTGAGTCTGGCTAAAGCTTTATCAATACATCTTTTCAAAGTACCATCCTTAGTTTCACTGATCTCTTCTTTTGTTTTTCTTACTCTCTGTTTCATTAATTAGTGTCCTGATCTTTGTGATTCATTCCTTTGACTACCTTCTGGTTTTGTTTTTCTTTTTCTAGTTCTTTTAGGTGTAATGTTAGATTGTTTATGTGAGATTTTTTTCATGTCTCCTGAGGTGGTCCTTTATGCCTCTAATTTCCCTCTAAGAACTGCTTTTGCTGTGTACCATAGATTTTGTTACTTTATGCTTCCATTTTCATTTGTCTCTGGGTATTTTTTAAAATTTCCTCTGTGACTTCTTCAAGACTCATCGGTTGTTTAGTAGTATGTTGTTTAGTCTCCAAATATTTGGTTTTTTTTTGCATTATTTTTCCTGTATTTGATTTCTGTTTCCATACTGTTATGATCAGAAAATACATTTGATATAATTTCAACTTTCTTACATTTGTTGAAACTTTTTCTGTGTGATCTATCCTGGAAAATGTTCTATGTGCACTTGAAAAGAGTATATATTTTGGTGTTTTTTAATGAAAGGTTCCGAATCTATTAATTTCATCTGCTCTAATGTGTCATTTAAAGCCAACTTTCCTTATTGATTTTCTATCTAGATGATCTGTCCACTGATATAAGTAGGGCATTGAAGTCCCTATTGTTAATATTGTAATGTATTATATTATTTTCTCCCTTTGTGTTTGTTAATATTTGCTTTATGCATTTAGGTACTCCTATAATGGGTGCATCGGAGAAGGCAATGGCACCCAACTCCAGTACTCTTGCCTGGAAAATCCCATGGATGGAGGAGCCTGGTAGGCTGCAGTCCATGGGGTTGCTAAGAGTCGGACACGACTGAGTGACTTCACTTTCACTTTTCATTTTCACGCATTGGAGAAGGAAATGGCAACCCACTCCAGTGTTCTTGCCTGGAGAATCCCAGGGACGGGGGAGCCTGGTGGGCTGCCATCTATGGGGTCACACAGAGTCGGACACAACTGAAGCCACTTAGCAGCATAATGGGTGCATATACATTAACAATTGTTATATCTTCTTGATAAATCCTTTTATCATTACATAATATTCTTGTCTATTTCTTCTTTGTTTTAAAGTCTTTCATCTGATTTAAGTATTGCTATTCCCTGCTTTTCAATTCCATTTATGTGGAATACCTTTTTCCATGACATCACATTCAGTCTTCATGTGTCTTTAGAGATGAGGTGAATTTCTTGTAGGTAGCATATACATGGATTTTGTTTTTTATTCATTCAGCTCCTCTATGTCCTTTGATTGGAATATTTAGTCTATTTAGTGTAATTATTTTGCATCTTTTTGCTTGTGTATTTCTTAACTACTTCTTATTGTGGATACAGATGATTTTTATACTTTTAACCTTCCTTCTAGCTTTTAAAGCAGCTGATCTATTGCTTTTACTATATATTTGTTTTTACCAGTGAGATTTTTTTTCCTTCTCTAATTTTCATATTTTTAGTTGTGGTATTTTCTCTTTAAACTAGCCTCTTTAACATATTTTGCAAAGCTGGTTGAAACTGAAAGAAAGTGAAAGTGGCTCAGTCGTGTCTGACTCTTTGTGACCCCATGGACTGTAGCCTACCAGGCTCCTCCATCCATGGGATTTTCCAGGCAAGAGTACTGGAGTTGGGTGCCATCACCTTCTCCGATGCACCCATTATAGGAGTACCTAAATGCATAAAGCAAATATTAACAAACACAAAGGGAGAAAATAATATAATTCTCTAGGCCAGAATACTGGAGTGGGTAGCCTTTCCCTTCTCCAGGGGAGCTTCCCAACCCAGGGATCAAAGCCAGGTCTCTTGCATTGCAAGTGGATTCTTTACCAGCTGAGCCACCAGGGAAGCCCAGTGGTACTGAATTCCTTTAACTTTTGCTAACCTTTAAAATCCTTTCTCCTCAAATCTGAATGCTAACCTTGCTAGGCAGAGTATTCCTTTTTTTTTTTTTCCCCTTTCATCACTTTGAATATATCATGCTACTCTCTTCTGGCTGGCAAGATTCCTGCCAAAAAGAAAGCTGATTGTCACATGGAAGTTCCCTTGTATGTGACTAGTTGCTTTTCTTTTGGTGCTTTTAAGAGTCTCTCTTTAATAATTGCCACTTTAATTATAAGGTCTTGGTGTAGACCTCATTGAGTTCATCTTTTTGGGGACACTCTGTGCTTCTTGGACCTGGATGTCGGTATCCTTTCCCAGGTTAAGAAAGTTTTTGGCTACTTTTTTCTCCAAATAAGTTACCTACCTCTTTCTCTCTCTCTTCTCCTTCTGGGACCCCTCTAATGTGGATGTTAGTTTACTTGATGTTGTCCCAGGAGTCTCTTAAACTACCATCATTGAAAAATTTTTTTCCTGTTCAGCTTGATTGCCACTACTCTGTCTTCCAGATCACTGACCTGTTCCTCTATATTATGTAATCTACTGTCAAATCCTTCTAGTGTATTTTTTATTTCATTTATTGTATTCCTAAATTGTGCTTCATTCTTCCTTATATTTTCTAGCTCTTTGTTGAAATTCTCACCATGTTCATTCATTCTTCTGAGTTTGATGAGCTTGTTTATAATTATCACCTTGAACTCTTTATCAGGTAAATTCATTTTCTCCACTTTGTTTAGTTCTCTTTCTGAGGTTGTCCTGTTCTTTCATTTAGAACATATTCTTCCATCTCCTTATTTTGCCCAATTTTGTTTATTCCTCTGTGTTAGGTGGGCTGGTTACGTTTCTTGATCTTGGAGAAGTAGCCTCATGTAGGAGACGTCCTATGGGGCCCTGCAACCTACTCTTCCCTGGTCTCCAGAGCTATATGCTCTAGGGGTGCCCCCTCTGTGGGCTGTGTGCCTTCTTCTTCTGTGGCTGGGCTGGCTACTATGAGTGTGATGGTGGGAGCCTGGACCCTGGCCTGGCTGGCTACAGGGATGTTCCTCTCATGGGGCTGTGGGGCTGAAGGTGGGTGGGGTAACAATCTCACATGGCTGGCTCCACAATCCACGTGGGCCTTCAGGCTGGTGCTGGCCCAAGGAGCCAGGACCCCATGCAGCTGTCAGTTGCATTTTCATCAGTTTGTGGCAATCCAAGCGAGGCCCAGGCTCCAATGCAGGCCCCCAAGGCAACCATCACAACCTTTTTCAAAGCAGTGCTTCTCAGGCTTTCCTGGGTACAGCAGGGAAGTGGGTTTTCTGCTTCCTTCTCTCTAGAGATAGTGACTGTGTGTGTCTGTCCCTTGAAAATGAGGTGGGAAGTATCATTTGTACAAGAACATCTAAAAGATCTTCCTCTTGTCCCACTAAGAATAAATGGATTATATGTAATCTAAACAAAGCTGTGGAATTCCAAGTTTTAGAATGAGAACAAACTGCCTCAAAGTCAGATCTTTATCTTAATCAACCAAATCACTGTCATGTAAAGATGTCCAAAAATATCAATAATTTGCTGAAAACTAATTTCCAAAGAAAATTCATGTGTGAATAAAATAATTTAGTGTTTCAAAAGTTGTTTTCTTTGAGACAGAAATTTTATTCCTATGTTAAAATAAGGGTAATTAATTAAAAAATAAGCAAATCATTCATTTTTTTCTGATAGCTCTTATGCTTTGAAATATAATAAGGGGCTTAGAAAAATCCAACTATAAGCCATGTCATGGAGAAAAGTTTCCCAGAGACTTTGACAGTGAAAGAGCATCAAATATCTTATCAGTAGCCAGCCTAAATCACAAAACCCATGTGCCTTTCTTGAATTTTGGATATATCTATTTGTATCCAAATTCTGGAGGAAGCAATGCAAAACACTCAATGGGCTTACTGTTTACTGAATACTTGATCATCTGCATAAAGTTCTTACAGCAAAATCCAGAAAGATGTATCCATGTTATTTTCACCTTGAAGTTACCTTGCAGGGTGATCGGCAGAGATGCTCCTGGGAAGTTCAGGCAAGGCTCTGGGGACAATTAGGACCAGCTGTCTGCCAGTTGGCTGTGTTAGCAGTCACACCCTCACTTAGAATCCAGGGACCTGGACTTTTCTTTGGACTTCCAAGGTAGGAAGCCAGGGAAAGGAGGAATTCATTAGGGAAGACCTGACTGGCCACTCACTCCCTCATTCTGCATGAGGAGGCCAAGTCCCAGAGAAGCACAAGATTTTTCCTAATAGTACCCAAGTCTTCTGCTCAAAGGGACACTTCTGAACAGAAAAAAAACCAATAACCTTGATTCTCAAAGACACGTTATAGGTTATAGTCAGTCATACTTTCAGGGCCACAAACTCAGACTGGATTGAGGAGATAACTCTTTTGAGAATCCTTGGGACCTTCCAAATATGGCTGACCTGCCTCTCTGTCTGCCTTCAGGAAGATGCTTTGGTTGAGACGTCAGCTCGGCTCTGGGGCTGTAAGAACTGAGGGATGAGGAGTAAGGCTTGGATTGGAAGAGCAATGGAGAGGTCAGGATGCAGGGAAAGGGTTTGGGAGAGGAGGATCAGGGGAGGGTCACAGACCATGACACATGGCCCCCAAATGTGTGCACTCGGGAAATGTGGAGTTAGGGTGTCCTAGCTTGTCTTCTCCCATGATGCAGGGCAGTGGAGCAGCCATCCACAAGGCTTTCCCCAGCAGTTTTATCCCTAGTCCTCTTCATGGCCTCACTCCCTCAAATTTATAGTACTGTCATAATTGAAGTGATGAAGCCAGTCAGAACATAGCTTCCATCCCATCAGAATTCTGAACGTAGTGATTCTGACGACAGCTGGGAAATAACACACACAATATTGACCAAGCGCAGGCTGACAGACAGAGCTCTGTTTCAGACCTGAAGATGGATGAGATCAATTTTGAAGCAACTCTGCCTTCATTTTCTAGGTTATAGATGTCAGTGAAGTTTTTTTTTTTTTTTTTTTGGCCTCCAAGCCTCATGTTTCAAACTGCATCCTTCTAGAGTAATCACAGGCATCATTTTATATAACCCCTAGAAAATGAGTCACTTTGTGATGAAGCAGCATTTTAGAATTTGTGGGCTACTGTAGGTTTTATTCAATTTAGTTGGTTGGTTTTCAACCAACGTCAAAAACAGTTTCATTTCAAAAACTTCAGAAGGCAGTTATATTTAATGTTAATCCATGTTTGAACAACAAGTCATCCAATTTTATATTTTAGTTACTAAATATATCAATAAGCCCTAAATGTATCAATAATCATTAAAATGATGAGCTTGCCTATACCATATGCCTGTTCCATTTACCAGTACACGGGATATATTATACATGGGATATATTATAACACATGTGATTATATTATAACCAGTACACATGTGATATGTTATAACCAGCTGGACTTGCAGACAAAGCAGAGAGCTACAGCCTGCAGAGCCCATGAAGCCTGGGCCACGTCTGGTCCCCACCAGCTCCCTCCCGCCAACCCACCCCCCTGGAAAAGGGATGGCTGTATGGACAGGTGACAAAGTGGAATGAGCGTTTTTTAATCACTCCCAAAATTGATTTCTCCTTGAATTACCCCCAAAGCATGCTTTGAGGGTTTAAATAGTTCATCGGCTGAACGTAATACAGCCTAGAGTAGAACCGAAGCAGTCTTTCAAAGCATCCTTCCTCCAGTGCAGTTGCACGATAGAGAGGTGGCGGGAACAGTCCTGCAGGAGCAAACCCCGCCATCCACGCGCCTCACCTGCCATGTCGATGGCGAAAGGCCTGTCTGCTCTCCAGCCGGTGTACCAGCCCACGACTTTGCCGTTCTCCACCAGCGGACGTTCATAGCGCCGCCCACCGACCAGGCCCACCGGCCAGACTGAGACCTTGCGTGTCGTTCGCATCTACAAAAGCGGAAAGAGATGTGGTTGAGGGCTCCTTAGGGGAAAGACCTTGAAAGGAGGAAAGGAATGTGAGCCACAGAAGAGACAGGGGCAAGGGAGAGTGGAGATGTTCAAAAGGCGCGGGTTTCTGAACAGAGCCCTCCTGCTGGTAGACGGCTCCCCGATTCCCTGCTGGGGACCACTGTCCTGCGCCGCGTGAACTCAGTCAGGGGCTCAGGGCTGAGAGATAAAGTGCGTCAGTGTCTGAACATTGCTCACCTCCTTGGAAGCTAAGTCGTGGCCATCAGATATTGTCCACTTGTCTCAAAGCTGAATCTGCAACAATACTCGGTACCTCCAGAAGTGAGGAGGCTGGCTGACCCCCAGGGAACCGCACGTCCAGTAACAGCAGGAGCTCCACTCAGAGAAGTCACAGGGCTTGGCTGGCTCTGATTTTGGATTGTGACAGACACAGAGACATCTTGTCTGGGAACACGCATAATGGGATCCAGATCCAGAATGGACACCAGGCACGCTCCGGACTGACAGAAAGAAAAATGTACCCTAAATTCGCCTGCCTTTCAAAGGCAGTTTGGCCAAATTAGAGAGGAATGCCCCATGCCAGTGACTGGAATCTCTGGTCCTCTCCAGGTACACACTCTTGTGCTTGGTGGAGCTCTGGTCAAAGACAGCCCTCAACCAGAAGTTATCTCCTAGATTTCCTTAAAGGGAAAGACGCAAAGTTCACAAAAATACAGTCCTCTTCTCAGTTCACTCCACCTTCAGACCCATCTCCTTGCACACTGCAGAAAATGGAAACATTTCCATTTTTTTTGTTTGAACCAAATTAAATCTAATACATATTTTTCTTACAGTGACAAAATGGCCTTGTGGCTAACAAGGCACGGAAATAGTGCTGTGTCCTTTTTTTGATATTTCCTTAAAATGCCTGTGATTTTTCAGCTCCTAAACTGCTTTTTCCTGGAGCACTAAATGTTGAAATGTGGAAAGCTGGTAGGCAGACCCCATCTCTCCTGACAACGCATAGGCTGTGCCTGGATACAGCAAAGGCCGAAACATTCTTGATAAGGATGTAAGCACCACGTGATACCTGATATGTGAGTCATGGGTAGCAAGAGATCAGGATGAGCTGTGCTGTGAAGAGGTACCTCACGGGCAAAGAGGCAGACAGACAGGAAAAGAATGGAAGGAGACAGGAAACAGGAAAAGAGAAATTTCCTTAAAGAGTAGAACACACGTAACTGGGAACACTCCTACAGGGGCTAGCAAACACAGCCAGACAGGTTCAATGGCTGGCTTTTCACTTTAAACAGGGCCATGAAAAACGTGAAGGATTTTGCCCACAGATTCCAGAATGGCCTAGGGTTCTGGGTAACGAGATGAAACAGAAGTGATTCTTCACACTTCTGTGCCAGTTTCATGACAGAACCTGCAGGGTCTGTTTGCATGCTCCAAATTCCTGAGAGTAGCTCAGACCAAACATCTGTTCATGTTTTATTTTTTCAGAGGATCGGATGCTAAAGGAGAAGCAATGACTATTGAACACAGGTGATGTGGCAGGATTATATTTCCAAGCATGCTAAATTTTAAAATGTCAGTCATTTAAATACAGGCAGCACATCATATTCACAGCTGGTTGAGCCCACAGATGCTGAACCTGTGGATATGGACGGTCCAGGTTGGCACTTGAGCATCCTCAGATTTTGGTACCTGCAGTGGGTCCTGGAGCCGATCTCCCATGGGTACCTAGGGATGCCTGTAGTCTACAACTTCAGAAAGATCCAGATGCTTTTGCCATGTATGCACGCCTCTGAGATTCAGTGTGGAATCCTGCATCGCACAGCCTGGCAGTACAGGACCTGGCAGTACAGTGCAGCCTTGCATTACAGAGTGTGCCAGGCATTTTACAGGAAAATAGCAGAGCTATTTACAGAGCATCTGCACGTCACCCCAGGGACCCGTCTTGTTCAGCGTCCTTTTCATTCCATCACTGCTCCTTAAGGAGTCCTTGGCAGCTACATTCTTTTCTGAGGAGAGGGGGATGTAATGATGACTGTTCCTATTATAAATAAAATTTTCCTATAACTAAAATAACTCCCAATATTTAAAAGCTTTCCCACTTTCTTAGCACAAAGCAGCAGCTATGTCATGGCACCATTCCAGGTACCTGGTGTGAGCTCCAGTTTGAAATCGAGGAGTAAAGTGCTGGATGTTAAGACAGTGAGGAAGCACCTTGCCTATTAATAAGATTCACAACTTTAAGACCAGGTCTGGCCCCCAAAGGCATTTTCGTCCTCTGTATTCAACACCAGAGCCATACTCTATCACTGACTCCTCCCGCTGTGACTCCCAGTTAAATGGACAGGACTCCCAAGCAACCAGCCCAAATCACGAGCACACCCAATGGCTGAAGGACCACAAGATGTGTTAGGTACATCTCCACACTCCTCCAGTCTAAACGCCTTCAAACTCCCCAGGGCAGGGGGTGCCGGTTTGTCTGCACCTCCTCCAGCAGGGAGACAAGGAACTGCCCTGCACTCCATGTCTGGCGACTCTTACCAGCAACCAGCCCCTGTTTCTTTAAGCCAACTTCGTTCCTGCAGCTTTAAGCTACAAGGCTTTGGTCCCGGTCTGGGAGACAGCTAGTGGCCAGTGCAGGACTGGAGCACTTCAGATCACACGTCCGTCATCATCAGAATGCCCTTATAGTGAAACAGAAAGTTAAACAAGTGTCTTTAGCTTCCTTTAAGACCTACTGGTAAGTGAAAGTTGTATTTATTTTTTCCAAAGGGAAATGAGCAAAATCCTTGATCTTATGAAGCATGAAATGTTATAGGCAACCTCAAGGAGTAGAATTACAATAAAGAATTTTACATCCCATATCCTTCTTTTTAAACTAATAATTTCAGTGGCAAAAATGCCACCCCAAATCCACAATAAAAAAAAGCACCTTCAATGTGCCAGAATCCATGTTTAGAACTAAAGACAGACAGGAAAGAGAGCTGCAAATATGATGAAGACGCAGTGAGTGTGCACCTGGAGCCCCGGGTCCTTTCCAATATTGAGCATAAACACCCGGTATTTTCCAACAGAGAAGCTACGTTTATATGATCCAACACATCCATAAATTTTCTTTGGAACAAGTCTGAAAAATTAGCATCATGTCTGTTTTCTCTGTTGCATCTGATTCACCATCCATTTCCTTCAACTAACAGTTCCTTGGCTCAGCGCTATTCACTCTACTCTGTGTCCTTCACATAACTGGATATTGCTTTCCGGGATCTTTTCTCTTTTTTCCCAGATAATTTTGATTTCCATACACAACCATTTACAGAGCATGAACTTCTAAGAGGCAGAAGCTAATTACTTAAAGGAGCTAAGAATTCTAGAAGCAGAAATGCCTCTAATGTTATATACTCAACCCTTCTCTTGTGTCACTGGGTAGAAGGTCTAGAAGACCACACCTCACATCTCTTCACATCTCCTGTATCTTTCCACTAAATGTCAGTCACATACCTAATATGCATCCAGTGCCAGCCCCTGAGCAAGGTGGATGAGGTCCGTGCCTATGAAGCCAATGTTCCGGGAAAGAAGAATCAGTAACACAATCAACTGCAAAACAAGCTACTTAGATCTGATGCTGATAATGGCTCTAAGGGGAGCAGACGGTGCTGTGAGGTACATTTCCGAGACTCGGATCTGGGCTGGGACCCGCTGAGGCTTGAGCTAAGCCCACAGCACGAGAAGACAGGCCACCGTGGACACGAAGACCCAGGACTTTCCCGGAAGAAGGCCACTCAAGTGCTTCACGCCGCGGACGGCAACATTCCCCTGCCTTCCTTAATAAAACAGATTCATTTTGGACAGTGGCTGCTGGGAGCCGGGTTTCTCACTGCTGGAGTGAGAACTTACAGATGGGGAAAGATAAGAGCAGCATGACCCAGGTGGCTGTGGATGAGAGCTGGAGACGGCAGTGTGCACTCATGTTCAGCTTCCTATAGAGAGGATTATAGATGGTTAGAGCTTACTATAGAGATGGTTATAGACAGGGCTTCCCAGGTGGCTCAGTGGTGAAGAGTCCACCTGCCAAGCAGGATCCATGGCTCTGGAAGATCTGGAGAAGGAAATGGCAAGCCACTCCAGTATTCTTGGCTGGGAAATCCTACGGACATAGGAGCCTGGGGGGGCTACTGTCCATGGAATTGCAAAGGCGTCCGACCCAGTTTAGAGACTAAACAACAGCTATAGATAGACACGTGTGTACACTGGTTAGTACACACACAGTTCCTTGCTCTGTCAGCTGAGGGGCCTGGAAGCAGTGACCTCCTCGGCAGCATCGAGCTCACCTGGCTCCAGATCACGGTTCCTAACACCATGCTCTAATAAAGGGAACCAGAGCTACTCAGAGAAGCAGCTGACTCCAGGGCTGGGGCAGAAATGTACAAGATGATCCTGGGCATCTTCAGAGCCAGGAAGCAAGGGAGCATTCAAAAAGACAAAAACAAACAAAGCACACATTGATGGGGGCATATAAAAGGCCCACAGGAGTCTACCAAATGGCCAAAGGTGGAACAATTTGATCAACAAAATTAGATTACAAACTACAAAACAAACACTAAACACAAATACAACCGAAGTATATAAACAAATGTTTGAATAAATCAGCACATGGGGAATAGACCACTTCCCACGCAGAAGAATTGCAAATTCTGTATGTAGGTGGCCCTCCTCCCAGCCAAGGAGGTAGAGCTGACTCCCAACTCCTTTGGGGCGGGCTGCATAGTAACTTCCTTTTAGAGGGATCAGTGTGGAAGGAAGTTCACAATGGAGAAACCCCAAGGATACCGTCCACAGTTTTCAGTCCTGTGCCCTTGATATGCTGCAAATGACACTGTCCCTCCATGGGCTTTTCTAACCTCTGGGGATCTTTCTAATAAGAGAAACCAGAGCTCCTTGGAGAAATGGCCAATGCCAGCACAGAGATGGGAGATACACAAGATGAGCCTAAATCATTCTGCAGTGCCAGAAAGTAAGGACGGGTTTAAAAGGCAAAGATCCCACACGGACCCACATCAGTGAGGGTCTCTCTGAAGAACACAGCCAGCTGAAAGAGCGTCAGTGACTAGAGAAGAAACAACGCAAAATAATGAGCTATACAAAAGTGTAGATAGTATGTACCCTTAACCTGATATGATGAAAAGGGCACTTTCCTTCCCTCATCCATAACCATATTCTAATCATGAGGAAAACCTCAGAAAAACTTCAATGGAGTGGCATGCTACAATATACCTGACCAGCACTCCTCTAAAGTGTCAAACTCATCAAAAACACGGCTTCCCTGGTGGCTGAGGTGGTAAAGAATCTGCCTGTGGTGTAGGTTCAATGTGCAGTGCAGACACAGGTTCAATCCTTGGCTTGGGATGAACTCCTGGAGAAATGAATGGCTACCCACTCCAGTAATCCTGCCTCGAGAACTGCAGGGACAGAGCAGCCTAGAGGGCTACAGTCTGTCTGGTTGGACAAAGTTGGACAGGACTGAGCGACTAACACTTTCAGTTACACTCCTCCAAACTGTCAAGGTCATCAAAACCAAGGAAAATGAGAGAAACTATCACAGCCAAAGAGGAACCTACAGAGACATGACTGAATGTAATGTGCCCAGAAAAGTCTCCTGGCACAGAAAAAGGATACCTGGTAAATACTAAGGATATCTGAATAAAGAACAGACTGTAGTGAATTTGATTCATTCATTACAACACACATAACACACGTAACATACCGCAAAAGAGACACAGACGTATAGAACAGTCTTTTGGACTCTGTGGGAGAGGGAGACCGTGGGATGATTTGGGAGAATGGCATTGAAATATGTATAATATCATATATGAAATGAATCGCCAGTCCAGGTTCGATGCAGGATACAGGATGCTTGGGGCTGGTGCACTTGTATGACCCAGAGGGATGGTACGGGGTAGGAGGAGGGAGGGGGGTTCAGGACGGGGAACACATGTACACCCACAGTGGATTCATGTTGATGTATAGGAAAACCAATACAATATTGTAAAGCATTAGCCTCCAATTAAAATAAATGAATTTAAATTAAAAATTTTTTTTATTTCCACAGCACCTGGAGTGACTACTCCTTCTCTGTCCAGCCCTGATGGGTAGGGTATGATGCAGACTTATTCTCTAGCCTAGGGTCAAGTTCTCACTCACTTTCTCTGCCTTCAGTTACCACGTAGACAGAGATCACAGCGGAGCACTTGGCCATACGTGGCCTGAGAGGGGAGTCTGGACTGGCCTGTACAGTGGTTTTTTGTTTTAAATGGAGACGTAGTAAAGCCCCAGGCTGTCCGGCCTCCTTGCCGATCTGGTGCACTGGGCTGGAGTCCTTTATGGTGACAGCAGCTGGATTGCAGCAGCAGCAGGCCAGCCCTCCCTGCTCCCTCCAGTCCCCTCAGCCTCCAAAGCTGAACCTATGTGTGATTCTTTACCAGTCTCTGCTCTCATGGGAGACAGTCCTCCCTGCAAAGTGGGCACCTGGAAAACAGACCAGATGAGCCACAAGTACAGTAAGTCCCTACATAAGAATGAGTTCCATTCTGAGAGCATGTTCATAAGTCCAATTTGTTCCTCAGCTCAGTTCAGTTCAGTCGCTCAGTCGTGTCCGACTTTCTGCAACCCCATGAACCACAGCACGCCAGGCCTCCCTGTCCCTCACCAACTCCTGGAGTTCACTCAGACTCATGTCCATCAAGTCAGTGATGCCATCCAGCCATCTCATCCTCTGTAGTCCCCCTCTCCTCTTGCCCCCAATCCCTCCCAACATCAAGGTCTTTTTCAATGAGTCAACTCTTCACATGAGGTGGCCAAAGTATTGGAGTTTCAGCCTCAGCATCAGTCCTTCCAATGAACACTCCTTAAGGATGGATTGGTTGGATCTCCTTGCAGTCCAAGGGAGTCTCAAGAGTCTTCTCCAATGCTACAGTTCAAAAGCATCAATTCAACGGCAACCCACTCCAGTAATCTTGCCTGGAAAATCCCATGGATGGAGGAGCCTGGTAGGCTGCAGTCCATGGGGTCACGAAGTCGGACACGACTGAGCGACTTTACTTTCACTTTTCACTTTCATGCATTGGAGAAGGAAATGGCAACCCACTCCAGTGTTCTTGCCTGGAGAATCCCAGGGACGGGGGACCCTGGTGGGCTGCTGTCTATGGGGTCGCACAGAGTCAGACACGACTAAAGTGACTTAGCAGTAGCAGCAGCTTTCTTCAAGTCCAACTCTCACATCCATATATGACCACTGGAAAAACCATAGCCTTGACTAGATGGACCTTTGTTGGCAAAGTAATGTCTCTGCTTTTCAATGTGCTATCTAGGTTGGTCATAACTTTTCTTCCAAGGAGTAAGCGTCATTTAATTTCATGGCTGCAATCACCATCTGCAGTGATTTTGGAGCCCCCCAAAATAAAGTCTGACACTGTTTCCATTGTTTCCCGATCTATTTCCCATGAAATGATGGGACTAGATGCCATGATCTTTGTTTTCTGAATGTTGAGCTTTAAGCCAACTTTTTCACTCTCCTCTTTCACTTTCATCAAGAGGCTTTCTAGTTCCTCTTCACTTTCTGCCATAAGGGTGTTGTCATCTGCATATCTGAGGTTATTGATATTTCTTCCAGCAATCTTGATTCCAGCTTGTGCTTCCTCCAGCCCAGCATTTCTCATGATGTACTCTGCATAGAAGTTAAATAGGCAGGGTGACAATATACAGCTTTGACCTACTCCTTTTCCTATTTGGAACCAGTCTGTTGTTCCATGTCCAGTTCTGACTGTTGCTTCCTGACCTGCATATAGGTTTCTCAAGAGGCAGGTCAGATGGTCTGGCATTCCCATCTCTTTCAGAATTGTCCACAGTTTCTTGTGATCCACACAGTCAAAGGCTTTGACATAGTCAAGAAAGCAGAAATAGATGTTTTTCTGGAACTCTCTTGCTTTTTCAATGATCCAGTGGATGTTGGCAATTTGATCTCTGGTTCCTCTGCCTTTTCTAAAACCAGCTTGAACACCTGGAAGTTCACGGTTCATATATTGCTGAAGCCTGGCTTGGAGAATTTTGAGCATTACACTACTAGCATGTGAGATGAGTTCCTAAGTCCAACAAAGTTAGCCATGTTATTCAACTAATAATCCTGTATATAATACTGTACTTTAGGAGACATATAATACTTTTTATACAAACAGATGCAAAAAATAAAACACCTTTACAGTACAGTGCCTTGAAAAGTATAGGGCATGCAGGTGCTGGCATCAAGTGGACAGGTAAGAAGAGTGACTGACTGGAGGAGAGAGAGGAGGTGGGGGATAGTAGAGCTGAAGGGTCATCAGCGATAGGAGATGGAGGGCAAGCTGCGATTTCACTCATGCCTGACACTGATGGCACAGGTTCCTTACTTGATTCAATTCTATCTACCCTCTTGAAAAAATGGTCCAGTTACCTCTGGGTAGTAGCTCCTTTTCTTCTCTTCATAGGTGACATCCTGAGCTTGAAATAAAGACACTGTACAATTTCAATGATGTGAACCTGCATTTGCATGTCACATCACACAACTAAGTTCATGTGTCTGGTGTACGTTGTCATGTATGTGCATCCTGTAGAAGTGGTTTTGCTTTTGTGTGCTTTCCTCTGCAGTACTATCTAGAGTACAGTAGTACTCTAGAAGTACTAGAGTACTTCTAATAGTATAAGTACTACTAGTAGTACTTCTACTAGTACTCTACAAGTACATCTACTTTGTCATGTGTGTGCATCTTCTACAAGTGGTTTGCTTTTGTGTGCTTTACTGTGCAGTACTACCTAGGCTACAGTAGCACTCTAGAAATACTAGAGTACTGCTAGTACTGTTAGTACTTCTACTAGTACTCTACAAGTACATCCACTTGTAGAGGATGCACACACATGACAATGTGCACCAGACACATGAACTTACTTGTGTGATTGGACATGCAAATGCAGTTTCACATAATTGAAATTCACAACTGGAAGGTTTGTATGTAGGGGATTTACTGTACACAGGGAGGCAACACTGTTGCACAGACAAGAATGAGGGCTGTTCCTGTATATTTAATATGCAAAACAGTGTTATCAGTCCATTAGTTCAGTTGCTCAGTTGTGTCTGACTCTGCGACCCCATGGAGTGCAGCACACCAGGCCTCCCTGTCCATCACCAACTCCCAGAGCCTGCTCAAACTCATGTCCATTGAGTCAGTGATGTCATCCAACCATCTCATCCTCTGTCGTCTGCAGGAACCAACACTGGAGATCCCACCCATGACAAGGTCATGAGGAAGAGCCTGGCAGGCAAGGCAGGATCAGGACTTGAGGGACTCCCTGATCCCACCCATGACAAGGTCATGCGGAAGAACCTGATGGGCAAGGCAGATCAGGACTCAAAGGGATCCCCTAGATCTGCTTGAGCATCTACCCCAAAACCAAAATCTGTCTGTTTACGGTTTGCTATACTATACTCTTCTGACATTAACGGGGGCCTATCCCCGACCACCTTTCTTTGGAAAATTAACCTAGAGCTCCAGTTAATGCATATAAAAGGAGTGTCTCAGCTCAAACCCCTCTGATGGCTCTCTAACTTGCCTGACAGGTTTACCCAGACTTTTACAACTACGCATGTGATTGTTCACAGCCTCCCAACCGCAAGAGGCATGGGAAGCTTAAAACATCTTAAAGATATAGAGCCTTTTAAAGAGCTAAGAATTATATTGGTGAAGGGTTTCATTGTTCAGTTAATGATTGCCACCAGGCCTCCATATCCTTTATCTTTTAGGCACCTGGAGGATATTAATCAATGTAATTGGGATGCAGAAATAGGAATATAGTAGTTTTGATATTAGCAATACTAGACTTTTGAGTTAATGAATTCTCCCTTTGTTATAAATCATTGTACTCCTTTTTATATAGAAATGTAACTTTATCATTTTCCAAAGACAAAGCAGATTTCAGAAAAACATCTTAAGGGAAAACAAGTTTTCTGGTTAACTAACCTTTATCAAGAAAGATGGGGCCATAAAATGTTAACAAGGCCTCCTGGCTGGAAGATGATGTAAATTACCTAAGACCCGTGTATACAGATAGGTATGCAAAGAGAAAGCCTGCTCTTGATAAGGGTCAGAGCTGCTGACCCTGCATGACTCTGTTTTTTACATTTATCTCTATGTACACCCCAAAGTATAAAAGCTTCCCTGAAAAATAAAGTGATGGACCAGTTCCATGAAAGCCTGGTTCCCCCGTGTCATTCTTTCTTTCTTTCTCTTACTCTCTTTTTCAGGCTGATCCCTTGGAGCACAGGGGTCCTCCGTGTTCACTTATTTGCCTGGGCTTCTAAGACCTAAACGGGAAGGCATTCTGCATCTTCACTCCCTCAGGAGACTGGGAGGGTGCCTGCAGCCTACGTGAACGGTGCAAGTCCCTTGTCTTGGGGCTTTATTGGCTTTCTGTGTAAACCAAGAAATATCAGCCTCTTCCTCTCTTCTATTTCCTTAACTGCAATATTCTTTCTTATCTCTCTATATATCTCTAAATAAATCTCAGTTGCCAATGCCGTTCCACCTGAGGGAATCCCTGGATCCAACTGGGGCTGGACCCTGGTAGTTGTCCCCTTCTCCTCCCACCTTCAATCCTTCCCAGCATCAGGGTCTTTTCCAAAGAGTTAGTTCTTCGCATCAGGTGGCCAAAGTATTGGAGTTTCAGCTGCAGCATCAGTCCTTCTAATGAATATTCAGGACTGATTTCCTTTAGGATTGACTGGTTGGATCTTCTTGCTGTCCAAGGGATTCACAAGAGTCTTCTCCAACATCACAGTTCAAAAGCATCAATTGCTCAGCATTCAGCTTTCTTTATGGACCAACTCTCACATCCACACGTGACTACTGGAAAAACCATAGCTTTGACTAGATGGACCTTTGTTGGCAAAGTAATGTCTCTGCTTTTTAACATGCTGTATATGTTGGTCATAACTTTTCTTCCAAGGAGCAAGCATCTTTTAAGTTCATGGTTGCAGTCACTGTCTGCAGTGATTTTGGAGCCCAGAAAATAAAGTCTGTCATTGTTTCCATTGTTTCCCCATTTACTTCCCATGAAATGATGGGACCTGATGCCACGATTTTCATTTTTTGAATATTGAGCTTTAAACCAACTTTTTCACTCTCCTCTGTCACTTTCATCAAGAGGGTCTTTAGTTCTTCTTCACTTTCTGCCATAAGGGTGATGTCATCTGCATATCTGAGATTATTGATGTTTCTCCCAGCAATCTTGATTCCAGCTTATGCTTCATCCAATCAAGCGTTTCTCATGATGTACTCTGCATAGAAGTTAAATAAGCAGTTAAATAACAATATACAGCCTTGATGTACTCCTTTCCTGACTTGGAACCAGTCCATTGCTCCATGTCCAGCTCTAACTGTTCCATCTTGACTTGCATACAGATTTCTCAGGAGGCAGATGAGGTGTTCTGGTATTCCCATCTCTTTGAGAATTTTCTGGAGTTTGTTGTGATCCACACTGTCAAAGGCTTTGGTGAAGTCAGTAAAGCAGAAGCAGATGTTTTTATGGAATTCCCTTGCTTTTTCTATGATCTAACAGATGTTGGCAATTTGATCTGTGGTTCCTCTGCCTTTTCTAAATCCAGATTGAACATCTGGAAATTTGTGGTTCATGTACTGTTGAAACTTCACTTGGAGAATTTTGAGCAATACTTTGCTAGCATGTGAGATGAGTGCAATTGTGCAGTAGTTTGAACATTCTCTGGCATTGCCTTTCCTTGGGATTGGAATGAAAACTGACCTTTTCCAGTCCTGTGGCTACTGCTGAGTTTTCAAAATTTGCTGACATATTGAGTGTAGCACTTTTACAGCATCATCTTTTAGGATTTGAAATAGGTCAAATGCAATTCCATCACCTCCACTAGCTTTGTTCATAATGATGCTTCATAAGACTCGCTTGACCTCGCATTCCAAGATGTCTGGCTCTAGGTGAGTGATTACACCATCGTGGTTATCTGGGTCATGAAGATCTTTTTTGTATAGTTCTTCTGTGTATTCTTGCCACTTCTTCATAATATCTTCTGGCTTCCGTTAGGTCCATACCATTTCTGTCTTTTATTGTACCCATCTTTGCATGAAATGTTCCCTTGGTGTCTCTCATTTTCTTGAAGAGATCTCTATAGTTTCCCATTCTATTGTTTTCCCCTATTTTTTTTGCATTGATCACTTAGGAAGGCATATATATATATATACATAAATATATATAAAACCCCATTAGAAACAATAACAACTATGAGAAATATATGGTAAGGGATGTAATTAAAAGCATTAGTAAATGAATATAAATCAGGCTGAAGTTTTAGTCCTTTAGTTTTAATACCAAAAAAAAAAAAAAAAAAAAGAATACTGCTCTACACACAGCCAGCTACACTTAATTATGTCACTTGCTTGAGGGCACTTAACTGTGAGTCCTGGGAGGAGCTGGCTGAGCTCTGCTTATCACATATGAAGACACCGTGGAGTCAGTGTAAAGACAGACATGGACATAAATGGAAGAGATGACAGAATTCAGAAATAGCTCTTCCCACATATGCCTGGCTGACTTTTTTCCCCTAAGATGCCAAGACGACTCAGTGGGGAAAAGGATAGTCTTTAACACACTGTGCTGGAACAAAAGGACCTTCATGGGTGAGGGAAGGGAGGGAATCATCTCCACCCCTGTATCTCACAATATTCATAAGGATTAACTCAATGGAGTCATGGACATAAACACGAAAACTTAAGCTATAGAACTTGTAGAGAAAATAGAAAAGAAACCCTTTGTGGAGGGGCAGAGTAAGGATGGATTTGGAGTTTGGGATTAGAAGATACAAATTAGTGTTTATACAACAAGATCCTACTGCCTAGCACAGGGAACTGTATTCCATATCCTGTGATAAGCCATAATGGAAAATAACATATATGTATGTATACATATATATATGCATAACGGAATCCCTTTGCTGTACAGCAGAAAGTAATATAACATTGCAAATCAACTATACTTCAATAATACTAATTTTTTTAAAAAGAAACTCTTTGTGGAGGGGTGGGGGAAGGATGGATTGGGAATTTGGGATTACCAGATGCAAACTATTATATATATAGGCGAAGATTCCTCAGAAAGGTCTTACAAATATGAACCCTAAACAGTTCACAAATTGGACTTAATCAAAATTAAAATTCTTAACTCTCCAAAAGATATTGTTAACCAAATTTTAAAGTAAGTCACCAACTGGGAGAAAATATCCCAATACATATGTGTGACAGAAGACTTGTGTTGAAAACACACAGAATTCTCACAGCTCAATAAAAAAGCCTAAAGTATAGCCACTACAGACAGTTTAAAAACTGGCCAAAGATTTGAACAGACATTTCATCCAAGAAACATGAATGATCAGTTAGCATACACCCTAGTCATTACAGAAATAAAAGCTGCAGTCACTAAGCGCGGGCAGCTGCGACCGGTGCACTCAGCACAGCCGAGAGGAGCTACCCCACGTCCAAGGTCAGGGGCAGTGACCGAGAGTGCCAGGCTGCGACGGCACAGGAACAGCTGAGAGGACTTACCCCGTGTCCAAGGCCAGGGATGGCGGCCGGGAGGAGCCACCCCAGGTCCGAGGTCAGGGGCAGCGGCCGAGAGGAACCACCCCGCACCAGAGGCCAGGGGTGGCGGCCGGGAGGAGCAACCGCAAGCCTGACACCAGGGGCGGCGGCCAGGAGGAGCAACCTCATGTCCAAGGCGTGGTTCCTGCGTGGGTGCAGGAGGGCCTAGAGGAGCCATCCAACGTTGAAGGTCAGAAGGGTGGCGGTGAGGAGATACCCCTCATCCAAGGTAAGGAGCAGCAGCTGTGCTTTGCTGGAGCAGCTGTGAAGAGATACCCCACACCCAAGGTAAGAGAAACCCAAGTAAGATGGTAGGTGTTGCAAGAGGGCATCAGACGTCAGACACACTGAAAACATACTCACAGAAAACTAGTCAATCTAATCACACTAGGACCACAGCCTTGTCTAACTCAATGAAACTAAGCCATGCCCACGGGGCAACCCAAGATGGGCGGGTCATGGTGGAGAGGTCTGACAGAATGTGGTCCACTGGAGAAGGGAATGGCAAACCACTTCAGTATTCTTGCCTTGACAACCGCATGAACAGTATGAAAAGGCAAAATGATAGGATACTGAAAGAGAAACTCCCCAGGTCAGTAGGTGTCCAATATGCTACTGGAGATCAGTGGAGAAATAACCCCAGAAAGAATGAAGGGATGGAGCCAAAGCAAAAACAATACCCAGCTGTGGATGTGACTGGTGATACAAGCAAGGTCCGATGCTTTAAAGAGCAATATAGCATAGGAACCTGGAATGTCAGGTCTATGAATCAAGGCAAATTGGAAGTGGTCAAACAGGAGATGGCAAGAGTGAACACTGACATTCTAGGAATCAGTGAACTAAAATGGACTGGAAAGGGTGAATTTAACTCAGATGACCATTATATCTACTACTGCGGGCAGGAATCCCTCAGAAGAAACGGAGTAGCCATCATGGTCAACAAAAGATTCCGAAATGCAGTACTTGGATGCAATCTCAAAAATGACAGAATGATCTCTGTTCATTTCCAAGGCAAACCATTCAATATCATGGTAATCCAAGTCTATGCCCCAACCAGTAACACTGAAGAAGCTGAAGTTGAATGGTTCTATGAAGACCTACAAGGCCTTTTAGAACTAACACCCAAAAAAGATGTCCTTTTCATTATAGGGGACTGGAATGCAAACATAGCAAGTCAAGAAACACCTGGAGTAACAGGCAAATTGGGCCTTGGAATGCGGAATGAAGCAGGGCAAAGACTAATAGAGTTTTGCCAAGATAATGCACTGGTCTTAGCAAACACCCTCTTCCAACAACACAAGAGAAGACTCTACACATGGACATCACCAGATGGTCAACACCAAAATCAGATTGATTATATTCTTTGCAGCCAAAGATGGAGAAGCTCTATACAGTCAAAAAACAAACAAACAAACAAACAAACAACAAAAAAAAAACAAAACAAAAAACAAGACGAGGAGCTGACTGTAGCTCAGATCATGAACTCCTTATTACCAAATTTAGACTTAAATTGAAGAAAGTAGGGAAAACCGCTAGACCATTCAGGTATGACCTAAATCAAATCCCTTATGATTATACAGTGGAAGTGACAAATAGATTTAAGGGCCTACATCTGATAGAGAGAGTGCCTGATGAACTACGGAATGAGGTTCGTGACACTGTACCGGAGACAGGGATCAAGACCATCCCCATGGAAAAGAAATGCAAATAAGCAATGGCTGTCTGTGGAGGCCTTACAAATAGCTTTGAAAAGAAGAGAAGTGAAAAGCAAAGGAGAAAAGGAAAGATATAAGCTTCTGAATGCAGAGTTCCAAAGAATAGCAAGAAGTGATAAGAAAGCCTTCCTCAGCGATCAATGCAAAGAAATAGAGGAAAACAGCAGAATGGGAAAGACTAGAGATCTCTTCAAGATAATTAGAGATACCAAGGGAACATTTCATTGAAAGACGGGCTCAATAAAGGACAGAAATGGTATGGACCTAACAGAAGCAGAAGATATGAAGAAGAGGTGGCAAGAATACACAGAAGAACTGTACAAAAAAGATCTTCATGACCCAGATAATCACGATGGTGTGATCACTCACCTAGAGCCAGACATCCTGGAATGTGAAGTCAAGTGGGCCTTAGAAAGCATCACTACGAACAAAGCTAGTGGAGGTGATGGAATTCCAGTAGAGCTATTTCAAATCCTGAAAGATGATGCTGTGAAAGTGCTGCACTCAATATGCCAGCAAATCTGGAAAACTCAGCAGTGGCTTCAGGCCTGGAAAAGGTCAGTTTTCATTCCAATTACAAAGAAAGGCAATGCCAAAGAATGCTCAAACTACCGCACAATTGCACTCATCTCACAGGCTAGTAAAATAATGCTCAAAATTCTCCAAGCCAGGCTTCAGCAATATGTGAACTGTGAACTTCCTTATGTTCAATCTGGTTTTAGAAAAGGCAGAGGAACCAGAGATCAAATTGCCAACATCTGCAGGATCATGGAAAAATCAAGAGAGTTCCAGAAAAACATCTATTTCTGTTTTATTGACTATGCCAAAGCCTTTGACTGTGTGGATCACAAGAAACTGTGGAAAATTCTTCAAGAAATGGGAATACCAGACCACCTGACCTGCCTCTTGAGAAATCTGTATGCAGGTCAGGAAGCAACAGTTAGAACTGGGCATGGAACAACAGACTGGTTCCAAATAGGAAAAGGAGTAGGTCAAGGTTGTATATTGTCACCCTGCCTACTTAACTTATATGCAGAGTACATCATGAGAAACGCTGGACTGGAGGAAACACAGGCTGGAATCAAGATTGTTGGGAGAAATATCAATAACCTCAGATATGTAGATGACACCACCCTTATGGCAGAAAGTAAAGAGGAACTAGAAAGCCTCTTGATGAAAGTGAAAGAGGAGAGTGAAAAAGTTGGCTTAAAGCTCAACATTCAGAAAACGAAGATCATGGCATCCGGTCCCATCACTTCATGGGAAATAGATGGGGAAACAGTGGAAACAGTGTCAGACTTTATTTATTTGGGCTCCAAAATCACTGCAGATGGTGACTGCGGCTATGAAATTAAAAGCAGCTTACTCCTTGGAAGGAAAGTTATGAGCAACCTAGATAGCATATTCAAAAGCACAGACATTACTTTGTCGACTAAGGTCCGTCTAGTCAAGGCTATGGTTTTTCCTGTGGTCATGTATGGATGTGAGAGTTGGACTGTGAAGAAGGCTGAGTTATGAAGAATTGATGCTTTTGAACTGTGGTGTTGGAGAAGATTCTTGAGAGTCCATTAGACTGCAAGGAGATCCAACCAATCCATACTGAAGGAGATCAACCCTGGGATTTCTTTGGAAGGAATGATGCTAAAGCTGAAACTCCAGTACTTTGGCCACCTCATGGGAAGAGTTGACTCATTGGAAAAGACTCTGATGCTGGGAGGGATCGGGGGCAGGAGGAGAAGGGGACGACAGAGGATGAGATGGCTGGATGGCATCACTGACTCGATGGACGTGAATCTGAGTGAACTCCGGGAGTTGGTGATGGACAGGGAGGCCTGGCGTGCTGCGATTCATGGGGTCGCAAAGAGTCAGACACGACTGAGTGACTGAACTGAACTGAACATACTATTTGACCTCACTAGCATGGCAAAAATTAAAAGATTGCCAAAACCAAGCATCAGTGCAAATATGGGGAATCATTCCCTCAGTTCAGTTCAGTTCAGTCGCTCAGTTGTGTCCAACTGTGTGACCCCATGAATCCCAGCACGCCAGGCCTCCCTGTCCATCACCAACACCCGGAGTTCACTCACACTGATGTCCATTGAGTCATTGATGCCATCCAGCCATCTCATCCTCTGTCGTCCCCTTCTCTTCCTGCCCCCAATCCCTCCCAACATCAGAGTCTTTTCCAATGAGTCAACTCTTCGCATGAGGTGGCCAAAGTACTGGAGTTTCAGCTTTAGCATCATTCCTTCCAAAGATATCCCAGGGCTGATCTCCTTCAGAATGGATTGGTTGGATCTCCTTGCAATCCAAGGGACTCTGAAGAGTCTTCTAGCAACATTACAGGAATGTAAAAACGGTTTGGGAGACCCCTGGGCAGTTTCTTACCAACTTAACAAATATCTTGATTTACTTATTCTATTTCTATGTATTTACCCAAGGGAAATGAAAGCACCTGTCCACACAAAACTTGTACATTAATATCCACAGCAGTTTTACTCATAACAGCCATAAGCTGGAAATGGCCCCAAGACAGCTTTTAAACAGAAAAACAGATCATGATGTATCCATACAATGGATTACTACTCAGCAATGAAAGGCAATGAGCTAGTGATACTCATAACAACATGAATGAATCATGAAAATACAATGGTGAGTGAAAGAAAGCAGACGAAGGCTGCATACTGTATCCTTCCTCATCTATGAAGCTTTAGAATAGGCGGACTCATCTGCAGAGACGGAAAGCAGATTAGACCACCACACACAGCTGCCTGCAAACAGGTATGTCTGGTGGTGTGCACCAGCCTGTGGAGGGGGTTAAAATGTACCAAACTCTCCTCTTAAAATGAGTGCATTTTATTGTCGGTAAACTGCACCTCAATGAAGCTGGGGTTTTACAAACAAAATCCATTTGGAAGTTTTAATACAAACTCATGATTAAAAGTCCTATAACTATTAACACCCCCGTAGCAATAAACACACCTAACACCAAGATCTTGGTTTGTAAATACCATTCTACACTAAAGGGGACTAGGGCTCCTTGGAGACGTGGCTGATTCCAGGTCCAGCACAGGGACAAAGTGTGACTTTAGGATGTTTTGCATCAAAGAGGCAAAGGAACTGCTCAACATCAGACGATAGACAGGCTGCTGGCCAAGCTGTAAACAACTTGAGCATCAGAATGAATGACGCTGACAGATTAAAACACACTGGGTGGGGGGTGGAATGGTTGTAGGTTGGGGGGCTGGTTAGAGACAAGCTGTCCTTTAAGGATACCAGTGAACAAGTGCAGAAGGACACAAAGAGAAATCTCTACTGGGTGCCCCCAAAGCGTGGCAATAACTAATTCAAGCAAGAATCATCACTGGATGCTCACACTCTTGGGTAAAAGTTTTCTGGAAAGAAGATACTCGCACCACTTCAGAGTGTCCATCTATGGGGTACTTACAAATTATAAAAGAAAAATGTGCCTCTACCACGGAGAGACTTGGTGGTCACCCCCTTGACCCAGTGGTCCAGTTTGGCCCCAGCATCCATAAGATGACCTGACCGCTGGTGCCACATCACTGGACACAGGAGAGGAGGGAATGCCGTATCTGTGGTACCCTTGCTAAACAGGTTTAGCCTGAATGTACTTATGAGGGAACAGATGAGTGTCAGCGAGACCAACCAGTCACAGGGAAGTTTTTTTTGTCCATGTGGACTTGTCATAGCCAAATCTATGACTGTTTAAATGTCCGTTTTCCTCCGGGCTTCTAGAAACCTTCACAGGTGGTGCCAGAGGTAAAGAACCTGCCTGTCAATGCAGGTAGGTGTAAGAGAGTACCCTCACATCTCTTATGTAAGGGTTCAATCCCTGAGTGTGGAAGACCCCCTGGGGAAGGAAGTGGCAACCCACTCCAGTATTTTTGCCTGGAGAATCCCATGGACAGAAGAGCCTGGTGGGCTGCAGTCCACAGGGCCACAAAGACTCAGTCTCAACTGAAGCTACTTAGTCCATATGCATGCTGGGCTTCTAGGAACAGAGGCACTGGTGCAGAAGAGAAATCCAGCCTCAGGGTAGAATGCTACTGTGACAGCAGCGGACAAGAGCACAGGGCTCTCCTCTGGAGGCACATGCCCCCACCACCTGAGCCATCCCCTCTCCCGCCAGCAAGGCTAAGATGTGTTCCTTCTAAAACTCAAAATAAACCTCATCGATTCCAGTACTCCTTATATAGACCTACATACTTCAGTAAAATTGGATGCTCACTGAAAATATAAATATAATTAATTAATTGCCAATAACCCTGCTAATCCTTATTTGGATATCAAAAAGGAAAAGTTTATATAAAATCAAATGTATAAGATGTGGAAGCAACCTAAGTGCCCACCAACAGATGACTGGATAAAGATGTGGTACAGAAACACAATGGAATACTACTCAACCAGAAAAAGAGGGAAAACTCGCCATTTGCAGCAACATGGATGGACTTGGAGGATACTGTACTAAGTGAAAGAAGCCAGATGGAGGAAGACAAATACTGTATGTATGACATCACTGAAATGTGGAATCTAAGAAATACAACAAACTAACAGAAACAGAAGCAGACCCACAGATACAGAGAACGATCTAGCGGCTCCCAGTGGGGCGGGGGAGACGGGGGCAGGATAGAGGTGAGGGGGTGGGAGGGTCTACAGCATGGAGAATACAGCTGTTTTGTCATACCTGTAAATGGAGTACATTTACAGTTTTGTAAATGCACTTTAAAAATTGTAATACAAGTTTTTTTAAAGGCAATAGTAACTGAAAAATGAAAAACTCAAATATATCGTTAGGTTTACAGAAAACTTTCACAAATCAGCATGCTAACATATGTCAATGTATGAAGCGGTTTCTCCCTTTAAAATCTGCTCTTTTTGCTCGCATTTCAAGAGTCCTGAGGTCTTTAATGCAGACAGCACCTCACTTGCCTCTTCACTGTACATCCAGTCTATATAGTAAGTGTTTGTCCAGCTGCACAGCTCACTTAGTTCGGGCACCTGGAGCTCCAACTCACACCTGGTGGCTACTCTCAGCAGCCCACCAGCCTTGGCCTGTAACAGACAGACTTTGATACAAAGAAGCTAACCCACACTCAGGAAAAAGTTATAAACGAATACTGCTGAACTGAAGGCATTAAAGAAATGAATACAGACTCAGAATACATCTTACGGTTCTGTGTGTGTGTGTGCATGCGTGTGCACACGTGCGCGCGTGTGTGTAGGGTGGGGATTCTGGGGGCCATATACTGGATTTTTAAATCCCTTCCATCAGTCACTGCATGGGTGTCGCAGAGTTCCCTACGGCTGTGCTCAACCTATTTTCCTGAATGAGCACTGACCCTAAAGACCACTATTCTGGTTTCCTCAGTACTATGAGTATGTGAGGAAATTAAAATTCTTTCATTTGTTTCTTAATTTTTCTATATAAAAACCAACTACCCATCTCCTATTCTTCTCAGAGAGAATAGTAGGGAAAAGAGGTCCCCCAAACACTCAGATATTCTTAAAAGATGTTAATGGCAACCCACTCCAGTATTCTTGCCTGGAGAATCCTGTGGACAGAGGAGCCGGAGGGCTGCTGTCCATAGGGTAGCACAAAGTCGGACATGAATGAAGTGACTTAGCACGCATGCATGCATTGGAGAAGGAAATGGCAACCCACTCCAGTGTTCTTGCCTGGAAAATCCCAGGATTGGAGGAGCCTGGTGAGCTGCCGTCTATGGGGTCACACAGAGTCGGACACGACTGAAGCGACTTAGCAGCAGCAGCACCCACTAGCCCTCCATCTGGACTTCCCGATATGGACTTACACATTGGATGTGTAAGTCAGTTCCTTCTCTGGTCCTTACAAACAACTGGGGAAATCCACCATGCGTGACTTTGAGCAGCGGAGGGCCACAGTGTCGGGGACATCCTCCCTGGGGAGTTAGTGCCAGGAGCTGGAGGTGCTGGTCATCACTGTGCAAGATTCATATTCACTGGGACATAATTCACCAGGAAGTGGGAACTTTACCATGCTTTTGGTAAAGTCTTTGACAAAATGGTCTCTGAGCAGCAGGTTTGGGATTATATCTTTTTTTCACCAATTAACAAGGCTCTAGAGTGCTACGATGATCAATATAGCAAAGTACCTCATGACAAATTCTAATTTCCCAAATAAATAGAGTATTTATGAGAATTTCAATTAAAAAAAAAAACTTCACACTTAGAAGCAGTGGATTAGAGATGCATATAGGAATTCCAGTTGAGCTATTTCAAATCCTGAAAGATGATGCTGTGAACGTGCTGCACTCAATATGTCAGCAAATTAGGAAAACTCAGCAGTGGCCACAGGACTGGAAAAGGTCAGTTTTCATTCCAATCCCAAAGAAAGGCAATACCAAAGAATGCTCAAACTACTGCACAATTGCACTCATCTCACCCGCTAGTACTCTTGCCTGGAAAATCCCATGGATGGAGGAGCCTGGTAGACTGCAGTCCATGAGGTCGCTAACAGTCGGACACAACTGAGCGACTTCACTTTCACTTTTCACTTTCATGCATTGGAGAAGGAAATGGCAACCCACTCCAGTATTCTTGCCTGGAGAATCCCAGGGACAGGGGAGCCTGGTGGGCTGCTGTCTATGGGGTCGCACAGAGTCGGACACAACTGAAGCGACTGAGCAGCAGCAGCAGCACCCACTAGTAAAGTAATGCTCAATATTCTCCAAGCCAGGCTTCAGCAATACGTGAACTGTGAACTTCCAGATGTTCAAGCTGGTTTTAGAAAAGGCAGAGGAACCAGAGATCAAATTGCCAACATCTGCTGGATCATGGAAAAAGCAAGAGAGTTCCAGAGAAACATCTATTTCTGCTTTATTGACTATGCCAAAGCCTTTAACTGTGTGGATCACAAGAAACTGTGGAAAATTCTGAAAGAGATGGGAATACCAGGCCACCTGATCTGCCTTTTGAGAAATCTGGGTGCAGGTCAGGAAGCAACAGTTAGAACTGGACATGGAACAACAGACTGGTTCCAAATAGGAAAAGGAGTACGCCAAGGCTGTATATTGTCACCCTGCCTATTTAACTTATATGCAGAGTACATCATGAAACGCTGAGCTGGAAGAAGCACAATCTGGAATCAAGACTGCCGGGAGAAATATCAAGAACCTCAGATATGCAGATGACACCACCCTTATGGCAGAAAGTGAAGAGGAGCTCAAAAGCCTCTTGATGAAAGTGAAAGAGGAGAGTGAAAAAGTTGGCTTAAAGCTCAACATTCAGAAAACGAAGATCATGGCATCCGGTCCCATCATTTCATGGGAAATAGATGGGGAAACAGTGGAAATAGTGTCAGACTTTATTTTGGGGGGTTCCCAAATCACTGCAGATGGTGATTGCAGCCATGAAATTAAAAGAAGCTTACTCCTTGGAAGAAAAGTTATGACCAACCTTGATAGCATATTGAAAAGCAGAGACATTACTTTGCTAACAAAGGTCCATCTAGTCAAAGCTATGGTTTTTCCAGTGGTCATATATGGATGTGAGAGTTGGACTGTGAAGAAAGCTGAGTGCCGAAGAATTGATGCTTTCGAACTGTGGTGTTGGAGAAGACTGTTGAGAGTCCCTTGGACTGCAAGGAGATCCAACCAGTCCATCCTAAAGGAGATCAGTCCTGGGTGTTCTTTGGAAGGAATGATGCTAAAGCTGAAACTCCAGTACTTTGGCCACCTCATGTGAAGAGTTGACTCATTGGAAAAGACTCTGATGCTGGGAGGGATTGGGGGCAGGAGGAGAAGGGGACGACAGAGGATGAGATGGCTGGATGGCATCACTGATTCAATGGACGTGAGTTTGAGCGAACTCTGGGAGTTAGTGATGGACAGGGAGGCCTGGCATGCTGCAATTCATGGGTCGCAAAGAGTCGGACATGACTGAGCAACTGAACTGAACTGATAGCAATTGAAACTACATCTTTTTCTGTGTTACAACACAGAAAAATAGAAAAAATATATTCCATAATACCATTTATATACATTTAAAATGTTGCACACAAAGCACTTTATATAAAGACACACACAGAGGAGATGATCCACAGTATGTATGCTAGAATAGATGCCTGGAGATAAGGATAAAAGGAAACACACAGCAGAGCAGGGAGACATGTAGGACGATGCTGACAGCAGGTTAGAGCTGAGAAGTGAGATCAGCTCTACCTCTGTGCCTGGAATCTAAGGAAAATAAAAAACTACTGATTCTCTTGGTGGAAAGCATATTCAGAGTATGTGACAAATAAATAAAAGAGAAACAAGGAGGGAAGTCTATAAGGTTACGGAAGCAATTAAGGACTCCCAGAAAATATTTACTTTATTTATTTGGCTATGTGGGATTTCTAGCTGAAGCATGTGAACTCAGTTGCAGCATGTAGGAGCAAGTTCCTGGACCAGGGATTGAACCTGAGCCCCCTGAACTAGGAACACAGAGTCTCAGCCACTGGACCACCAGAGAAGGTCCCCAGAAAATATTAAAAAGGAAGATTATGATAAGACCTTCCCTAGAATAGTAAGTCGGAGAAGGCAATGGCACCCCACTCCAATACTCTTGCCTTGAAAATCCCATGGATGGAGGAGCCTAGAAGGCTGCAGTCCATGGGATCGCTGAGGGTCGGACACGAATGAGCGACTTCACTTTCACTTTTCACTTTCATGCATTGGAGAAGGAAATGGCAACCCACTCCAGTGTTCTTGCCTGGAGAATCCCAGGGACAGGGGAGCCTGGTGGGCTGCGGTCTCTGGGGTAGCACAGAGTCGGACACGACTGAAGTGACTTAGCAGAATAGTAAGTAGACTCTTTGTAGCCTCAGTAAAAGGTTATTTTACAAAGTTATCATGACCAATCTTTACTTTGGTGGAAAGTAAAAATATAGGTGAGTCTTGAAAGGTAACCTAATTCAGAAAGTCTAAAACTCAACAAAATACAGAGGCTGTTAACTCACACAAGATTCACAGCAGGGGTTATTTAAATAGGGCTTTGTTTACTGACTGTTAAGCCTTTAACTTGAGAGAAGAGTATCAGAAAAGCAAAATGGATAAAGAAACAAGAAGCAACATTATGCTATTTACTGATACACTTTAAACATAAGAAGAGAGCCAGGATGAAATTGAAGGATGGAAGAAGGAATATCATGCAAACAGTCTGTCTGCATATGATAGCTATTGTGGCTATACTAGTATCAGATAAAATAGCTTTCAAGACAAAGAGATTACCAGCAATAATGAGGGACCATTTCATAATGATGAAAGGGTCAGTTCATCAAGAAAAAAATAAATCTGAAGTTGTGGGCATCAAATAACATAGCTTCAAAATAGATGAAAGAAAAATAAATTTAAAAGGAGAAAGGAAAATTCACTATGAAAATCAGAAATGTTAACAAGCACATTAACTCAGGCAAGAACACTGGAGTGGGTTGCCATTTCCTTCTCCAGTGCATGAAAGTGAAAAGTGAAAGTGAAGTTGCTTAGTCATGTCCGACTCCTAGTGACCCCATGGATTGCAGCCCACCAGGCTCCTCCGTCCATGGGATTTGCCAGGCAAGAGTACTGGAGTGGGGTGCCATTGCCTTCTCCAATGAGTAGGGATACAGAGAATTTAAACAGCGCTTGACAAGTTGACGTGTTAAAACTCTATGCCCAGCAACATCAGAGTAAACATTCTTTTCAGGCACACGTGGAACAGGCACTGAAAACAGCTATATGCTCGAAAACAAAGCAAATCTCAATAAATTTCAGTTGAGTAAAACGAGACTACACTTTCAGACCACAAAGAATTGAACCAGAAATCAGAACCAAAGATTATAACAAACCTAAGTATTCAGAAATTAAGTAACATGCTTTGACTTATTTGTAAAATTATAGAAAATATATGAAAAAATAAATCAATGGAAACTAGAAAATATTTGAAATGAACAATATGAAAGCACAGCATCAAAATTTCTGGGATGCGGCCCTTAGAGTGACATGTATAACTTTATGCAGACATTAGAAAAGAAGATGGAAAAATTAAAGATCTAAGTTTTCATTTCAATACATTTTTTTAAAGAAGAAAAATAAAATCAAAAGCAACGGAAGGAAGGAAATAAGAGAGCAAAATGAAATAAAACCAACAAAAAACTGAACTAGAGAGATAGGCAAAGGAGAAAAAGCAGAGTGAAAAAGTGAATCCATGAAACCTCCTCTCATCATTCAAATCTCAGTTTCAGCACGAGTTAGCCGTGTGGCCTCAGGCCCTAGGTAAGGCTCTCCGTGCTTCTCTCCACCCATGTAAATGGATATGGTAACATTTTAGTGGTATCTCGTAGGGCTCTGACTCTGGAGCACAGGTAAGCACAGGATGGGGGGCAGCTATCACCATGCTGCTCAGGGACAGAGTTACCAGCCTTAGCCTGGACACTGGGACCCATCAACAAAGAAAGCCTTTGCTTACATGTTTAAGAAGCAAAAGACATTTAGTTTCTAGGAAAAACTGTACCAAGTAATTTTCACAAATCCAGGCCTGGAATAAGGGGTGCCCTTCCTTCTGTGTTTCAGGACAAGTTTCATCTCTGATGATGTTTGAGGTCAGCCTTGGATGTGAACATGAACAAGAATCAAGGCATTTAAAATCCCATCTAGACGGACCTGGAGAAGCAACCAGTCCAATACTGGACTGTCAGCCCTGTCCAGTATTCTTGCCTGGAAAATCCCATGGATAGAGGAGCCTGGCAGGCAACAATTCATGGAGTCACAGAGAGTCAGACACCACTTAGAGACAGCACCCACGGACCAGACAGGCCTCACCAGAAACCACTCTTCCATGGAACACAACTCAGAAGACCCTGAATTATTTTATCTGTGTGTATCCTCATGAAATGTGTAATACTTTGTGTGCTGTTTTTAAACATACATGAATGGCGTTACAGAATAGATTTTTTCCATCATTTTCTCTATTTTTAAGATCTAGTTATGCTTCTCTGTGCACCTGAAGCGTCTCTCAGTCCTGGATTTTTTAGTTCTGCTAGTAGCATACGATAATATTTTTCAGAGATGGGACAGAAACCCAAACTAACTTTTTAAAACCCCTAACAGGTAACATCAAAAAGAATAAAATTATTAAGAAAAACCTAACCAAGGAAGCAAAATATTTATGAAATATTTATGAAAACCATAAAACTATGCTGAAAGAAATTAGAGAAGACATTAAAAAATGAAATGATATTCTGTGTTCATGGGTTCAAAGACAATATTGTCAAGATACCAACACTACCCAAAGAATATGCAAATTCAACAACATCCCTATCAAAACTTCAACGGTTTTTGTAGAAATAGAAAGATCCATCCTAAAATTCACATGGAATCTTAAGGGAACTCAAACAGTCCAAAAAAACCTTGAAAAAGGAAGTTGAAGGACCCACACTTCCTGATTTTAAAACTTGCTAGAAATCAACAATAACTGAAACAGAATAGAACTGGCAAAAGACAAACATACCGACTAGCTGAATAGAACAAAGAGCCTAGAAATAAATGGCTACATATATATGGTCAAATGACCTTAAACAAGGGTGTCAGGACCATCAGCGAGGAAACAACAGTCCTTTCAGCAATGGTGCTGGGGAAAGCTAGATATCCACATGCAAAAGATAGTATATAATACTGTGTACAAAAATTAAGGACGTTTGTTTCTTGGCAGGAAAGCTATGACAAGCCTAGACAGCATGTTGAAAAGCAGAGACATCACTCTGCTAACAAAGGTCTATATAGTCAACGCTATGGTCTTCCCAGTAGTCATGTATGGATGTGAGAGCTGGACTATAAAGAAAGCTGAGTGCTGAAGAATTGATGCCTTTGAGCTGTGGTGTTGGAGAAGACTCCTGAGAGTCCCTTGGACAGCAAGGAGATCAAATGAGTCAATCTTGAGGGAAATCAATCCTGAATACTGATTGGAAGGACTGATGCTGAAGTTGAAACTCCAGTATTTGATCATCTGATGCAAACAGCTGACTCACTGAAAAGTCCTTGATGCTGGGAAAGACTGAGGGCAGAAGAAAAAGAGGGCATGAGAGGATGAGATGGCTGGATGGCATCAACAACGCAATGGACATGAACTTGGGCGAACTTCAGGAGGTGGTGAGGGACAGATTGGCCAGGCATGCTGCAGTCCATGGAGTCGCAAAGAGTTGGGACACGACTGGGCAATTGAACAACAACAGCAAAATCAACATTAATTACCTAAACAAATCAGCTGAAATTATGCTACTGTTAGGAGAAAACATAGGAGAAAATCTTCATGACATTGAATTTGGCAACAATCTCTTGAACATGACACCAAAATTACAGGCAACAAAAGAAAAAATAGATAAACTGAACTTAATCAAAATTTGAAACTTTAGAGCATCAAAGGACACTATCAATGAAATTTTAAAAAGCACTCTTCATGCTCAGGGCTGGTGCACTGGGATGACCTTGAGGGATGGGATGGGGAGGGAGGTGGGAGGGGGCTTCAGGATGGGGGACACATATACACCCATGGCTGATTCATGTCAATGTATGGCAAAACCGACTACAATATTGTAAAGTAATTAGCCTCCAATTAAAATAAATTAATTAAAAATAAAAAAGCACCTGTCAAAATGGGAGAACGTATTTGCAAATCACATATCTGATACAGAATACAATCCAGAATATATAAAGAGCTTCTAAAACTCAACGAAAACAAACAAAACAAAACAAAACAACCTAATTGAAAAATGGGCAAAGGACATGAACAGGCAGTTCTTCAAAAAAAGTATACAAATAGTATAAGCATAAGAAAAAATGGTCAGCATCACTAATTACTGCTGCTGCTGCTGCTGCTGCTAAGTCGCTTCAGTCACGTCCGACTCTGTGTGACCCCATGGATGGCAGCCCACCAGGCTCCCCCATCCCTGGGATGCTCCAGGCAAGAACACTGGAGTGGGCTGCCATTTCCTTCTCCAGTTGGAAATGCAAACCAAAACCACAAAGAGATACCGCCTCACAACCCTTAGATGGTTATTATAAAAAATAAACAACAATAGCTGGAAAAACAGTCTGGCAGCTTCTCAGAATTTTAAACACAGAAATACCATGTGATCCAGCAATTCCACTTCTGTATATGTATGCATCAAAGAGCTGAAAGCAGACACTCAAGCATACATTTGCATACCAACACTCAAAGCAGATTCACAGCAGCCAAAAGGAGGAGACAGCCCAGGATCCACTGGTGGCGGAATGGACAAACAAGATACTGTCTATGCATACAACGGAAGAGTTTTCAATCTTAAAGAAGAATGGAATTTTGATACAATGTAGGAGCCTGGCAGGCTGCAGTCCATGGTGTCGCTAAGAGTCGGACAGAACTGAGCGACTTTCCTTTCGCTTTTCACTTTCATGCACTGGAGAGGGAAATGGCAACCCACTCCAGTGTTCTTGCCTGAGAATCCCAGGGACGGGGGAGCCTGGTGGGCTGCTATCTATGGGGTCACACAGAGGAGTCGGACATGACTGAAGCGACTTAGCAGCAGCAGCAGCAGATCAGCTTTGGAGATATTAAGTGAAGGAAGTGAGATAGAAAAGAACAAATAGTGTATAATTCTGCCTTATACTAGGCACCTGAAATAGTGTAACTCATAGGGACAGAGAGTAGATTATAGGTTATGAGGGACTGGAGGAGGGAACATGGGAAGTCACTGTTTAAAGGGTACAGAGTTTCAGCCTGGATGAAGACAAAGTTCTGGAGATGGAGAGGGAGACTGTTGCACAGCAGAGTGGATACACTTAAATGCCCCTGAACTGTACACTTAAAAATGGTTAAAATGGTAAATTTCATGGAATATATATTTTACCAGAATACAAATTACAATAAGAATACTCAATTTTTGTTTCTCTCCCACAGCCCTTCACAAAGAGGGGAGAAAGACCTAACAAGAAGCAGAGAAGAGGCATTTATTTTTAAATCTCACTGGAATTTAACCCAAAGACAACGGGTTTTCAGAGGAAAACTGGACTGCGATAAAACCCCATATCATCACCTGCAGAAACCACAAACGTTGTCAATCTGACTTTATCTTTTTTGTGGATGTTTTTAAAATTAGTTTTTGTTGGAGTATAGTTGATTTACATGCTGCGCTAGTTACTGCTGTACAGCAAAGGGGATCAGTTGTACAGTTGTAGGTAAACCCACTGTTTAGATTCTATTCCCGTATAGGCATGACTGAGCACTGAATAGAGTTCCCTGTGCTATACAGTAGGTTCTCATTATGTTTTTGTTTTAAAATCTTTTTTTAAAAACCCCCAAACAGAGGGGAAAAGGCAAGGCGGGAACAGGTTTAAAAAAAATCACAAACCCTGTCTTTTCAGTATGTACAGCAGGGGTCACGGGCACGAAGCCAAGGGTCAGGGGATGAGGCCCAGCCCCAGCTCTGAGGACTAGGGTGGGTGTGGGGGTGGGGGGATGCCTGAGCATCCCAGCAAAGCAAGGCTGAAGCTCCCCGCAGAGAGACGTCCCAAGGACGCCCTGAGCACGGTCACCAGTGAGAACAGATGCCGTGGAAGAACTTTCTAGTGTTACAAAAATATCCTCAAACTGCCGCCTGACCTTTAAAAATGACACTGGCATTTTAGTCTTGCAATGCCGAGTTTATCTAGATTATCGCGTGTCCACACGTGGATCCTGGAGGCCGACCGCTGGGACCACGCAGCGGGGATAGCCAGGGGCCTGGTGGATCTCGTCTTCTGCCCCCTCTCCCCGCCCCTGCGGCCAGACGCCCAGGAGAGCAGGTGTGCAGCCGCGCAGGGAAGCTGCCCTTCTGACCCACAGGCATCTCCCTCACCGAATCCTCTCACTTGGACGCATCACCCTCAGGCCCACCATACAGCTGACCCTCGTTTGTAAAAAGGGCGTTGTGGTTCCTAACTTCAGACACGTGATGAGAAAGAACCATCTCGACACCGAGAGGGGGCGCCTAGAACACAGCTAAGGATGAAGACCCCTGCGAGGTTATGGCTGGAGGGCTTGGGCTCCGCTGGGTCTGGAGCCCACAGTTTCCAGTTCCTAACTTCATGCTCCTCTCACCAAAACAACCGTTTTCAGACCGGGGGTGCCTGGGCCCTGGACGTCTATAAAGATTCTCATGGACAATGTGAGCGCAGACAGCTTTAAGAGGACATATCCCAGCCCCTGGGCAGCTCCCCCAAAGCTCCCCCGAAGCTGACCTCTTGGATGCAGTGGTCAGTCTTGCCTTTCATCTTGCTTTGTCCCAACTGCCCTGCTCCAGCCTCAGTAGCTTCAGTCGTGTCGGACTCTTTGCGACCCCTTAGACTGTAGCCCGCTAGGCTCCTCTGTCCATGCGATTCTCCAGGCAAGAATACTGGAGTGGGTTTCCATGCCCTCCTCCAGGGGATCTTCCAGACCTAGGGATCGAACCCACTTCTCTTACATCTGCATTGGCAGGCGGGTTCTTTACCACCAGTGCCACCTGGGAAACTCCATATCCATCCCAGATCGTATTAAATATATTGTCTCACTGTGATCAAACCTCCAAGACCAAACACAGACAATCAGAAATACTGCTGTCTTTATTAAGAAAGTTCCTCTCTCTAATGAATGGGTAACCTCATCCTTTTAGAAGACAGAACATTTCTAATTGGCTTTTTCAACAAAATTGAAGAACTAATGTTATCAATAGATTATTAAAATCATTTCTGCTAAGCTCAAAATTCTCCAAGCCAGGCTTCAGCAATACGTGAATCGTGAACTCCCTGATGTTCAAGCTGGTTTTAGAAAAGGCAGAGGAACCAGAGATCAAATTGCCAACATCTGCTGGATCATGGAAAAAGCAAGAGAGTTCCAGAAAAACATCTATTTCTGCTTTATTGACTATGCCAAAGCCTTTGACTGTGTGGATCACAAGAAACTGTGGAAAATTCTTCAAGAAATGGGAATACCAGACCACCTGACCTGCCTCTTGAGAAATCTGTATGCAGGTCAGGAAGCAACAGTTAGAACTGGACATGGAACAACAGGCTGGTTCCAGGTAGGAAAAGCAGTACGTCAAGGCTGTATATTGTCACCCTGCTTATTTAACTTCTATGCAGAGTACATCATGAGAAACACTGGGCTGGAAGAAACACAAGCTGGAATCAAGATTGCTGGGAGAAATATCAATAACCTCAGATATGCAGATGACACCACCCTTATGGCAGAAAGTGAAGAGGAGCTAAAAAGCCTCTTGATGAAAGTGAAAGAGGAGAGCGAAAAAGTTGGCTTAAAGCTCAACATTCAGAAAATGAAGATCATGGCATCCGGTCCCATTACTTCATGGGAAATAGATGGGGAAACAGTGGAAACAGTGTCAGACTTTATTTTTCTGGGCTCCAAAATCACTGCAGATGGTGACTGCAGCCATGAAATTAAAAGCAGCTTACTCCTTGGAAGAAAAGTTATGAGCAACCTAGATAGTATATTGAAAAGCAGAGACATTACTCTGCCGACTAAGGTCTGTCTAGTCAAGGCTATGGTTTTTCCAGTGGTCATGTATGGATGTGAGAGTTGGACTGTGAAGAAGGCTGAGCACCGAAGAATTGATGCTTTTGAACTGTGGTGTTGGAGAAGACTCTTGAGAGTCCCTTGGACTGCAAAGAGATCCAACCAGTCCATTCTGAAGGAGATCAGCCCTGGGATTTCTTTGGAAGGAATGATGCTAAAGCTGAAGTTCCAGTACTTTGGCCACCTCAAGTGGAGAGTTGACTCATTGGAAAAGACTCTGATGCTGGGAGGGATTGGGGGCAGGAGGAGAAGGGGACGACTGAGGATGAGATGGCTGGATGGCATCACGGACTCGATGAACGTGAGTCTGGGTGAACCCCGAGAGATGGTGATGGACAGGGAGGCCTGGCATGCTGCGATTCATGGGGTCGCAGAGAGTCGGACACGACTGAGCGACTGAACTGAACTGAAGAGATCAACATAGTGTCTTTGGCTTAGAGCTCGGGGGTTCAAAACACTGGAGAACACTGAGGGAAGAAAATGCTTTCCATCATAGTTATTTTATGGAAACAATTGTGACCTAAAGGGAAACAAACTTACGCTAAACTCCATCTCTTTCCAGCAAAAAGTAATACTCTCGATGACACAGAGTATGCATCATTAGCAACAAAATGCTTCATCTATGTCTGTAAGAAATCAAGTTCCAAGAAATGTAGCTTTTATACTTAATAATTAATTATCCAACTTTGCAACATTTATATTGTTTTTATAACTTGATTACTGCTACTAAATATACCATTGAAAGTGAAAGTGTTAGTTGCTCAGTCGTGTCCAACTCTTTGTGACCCCATGGACTATAGCCCGCCAGGCTCCTCTGTCCATGGAATTCTCCAGGCAAGAATACTGGAGTGGGTAGCCAGTCACTTCTCCAGGGGCTCTTCCCAACCCAGGGATCAAACCCGGGTCTCCCACATTACAGGCAGATTCTTTACTGTCTGAACCATCAGGGAAGCATACTGTTAATTCAATCATAAAAGTGTTTTTTAATTTAAGTATAGTTGATTTGCAATATTATACTAGTTTCAGGTGCATAGTGATTCAATATGAAAATTGATTCAATATGGAAATCACATGCTTTGCAACAATTTTATATGATTTTTAAAATGTTATCAACTTGAAAATATCCTAGAAGATATGCAATTTTATCAAATTCTTTTGGGCATTATATGAACAGAAAATGCCAAGGGCCCCTAGGAGTGGCCACATTTCCGACCAGAGACTGGCGGGGCAGTTCAGGGTCTGCGGAAAAAGAACAGAGAGAAGAAGGAACCATGTGCATCCGCACAGCCCAGGGGCCTGCGGATGGAAGGGCACACACACACGTGCTTTCTCTCCCCAGCTACTACATCTTCCTCAGGATGGCAGGAAATGGGCTTTAAAATCCTTTTATTTATGAAAATGCAATGGCAACCCACTCCAGTACTCTTGCTTGGAAAATCCCATGGATGGAGGAGCCTGGTAAGCTGCAGTCCACGGGGTCGCAAAGAATCGGACACGACTGAAGAGACTTAGCAGCAGCAAGCAGTATTTTTAAAACAAGAAGGCGGCTCAGGGTGGACCTCCCAGTCGGTGCCAGGCAGCAGACGCCCCAGTGATCCAGTCTAGACTGGAGGGCCGGGCACGGGAGAGTCTGTCAGACTGGAGCCTCCCTGCCGCCTCAGTCAACTGGTGTGGGAGAGACCCATACACTGAACCTTCCCATCCAACAAGCAACCTTAAAAATCAAGCGATTGCTTCTAATCATGTGCTTTAACAGAGAAAACCATAATTCCAAAAGATACACACATCTGTGTTCACAACAGCACTATTTACAACAGCCAAGACATGGAAACAACCAGGCCGTCCATAGACAGAGGAATGGATAGCAAAGCTGTGGTCCAGATACACAGCAGGGTGCTACTCAGCCACAGAAAGGGACACAGTGGCGCCATCTGAAGATCTGTGGACAGACCTCGAGACTGTCATACAGAGTGAAGTAGACCAGAAAGAGAAAAATATGTCATATATTAATTCATATATGTGGAATCTAGGAAAATGGTTCAGAAGAGCCCACGTGCAAAGCAGAAATTGAGACACAGACATACAGAACAAACATATGGACAATAAAGGGGGGAGGGGGTGGGATGAACTGGGAGATTGGGCTAGGTATATATACACTGCTATTTGTAAAACAGATAACTAACAAGGACCTGCTCAGTGCTCTGTGGTGACCTAAATGGGAAGGAAATCAGTAAAGGGGGTTGTGGTATTTGTATAACTGATTCCCTTTGCTGTACAGCAGAAATTCACACAACGTGGTAAAGCAGCTATATCCCGGTAAAACATTTTTTAAAAATAGATTCATTTCATTCCTACTAAGCTGCCCTCTCCTTTGTAACAGACTGTCTTCTTGATTCATTTATTGATGCCAGAAAGAATCTATTATGCGATGCATCTCAGGTCCACGCCAGGGGCAACAGCTGCGAAGGTTACTGACAGGCACACCCAAGAGCTGCAGGAAGTTGCATGTATGTCCTCCTCTGAGACCCATGCACCCAACCTGCAAGCTCTCACCCAGTCCCTAACCAGCTCCACACCCACGAAGAACACTGTGGTACCTTCTTCTAGCCTAAAACCTCCTTAAGATGCTTTTTACTCACTCACATCTTGCTTCCTCCAGGACTCCTTATAGATAAGCCCTGTTTAACGCGTGTCTTTCTCATCATTGTCCTAACCCAGTGGTGCAATTCAAATCGCCAATCTACCGGTTCCTCCTGGCACGGACTAATTTGGGAAAGTCCTGTACCTTTGCCCATCCTCCTCTCCAGGCTTCCAGAAGCACAGTCTAGGTTTCAGGAGCAGAGGACTCAGAGGCATCTCCCCAAGTGAGACAGAGTGGCTCCCTGGGGGACCCATCACCTGGGCAGTCACCAGTAGAGAAGCAGGGAAAAGAACATTTATAACTGTCCTCTGTTCAGTATTTCTTGGAGCCATTGGAGGAGGCAGGCAACCCTCTCGGATGTCCCATGACCACCAGGTGATGAGACTGGACTTGAACCTGGGGCTGTTTAAGCCCCAAGCTCCCACCTGAGCCCCCCACCAGCCTCCCACCTCTCACGTGTGGGAAGTGGGTCAAACACCCTGTGGGCTCGCAGTCACTCCCACACCCTCTCCTTGCTCTCAAGCAACCACAGGGATGCCTGGCTACAGACTAAGGTTCGTGGTCTCTCTCCCCATCTCTCCTTAGCACTTGAAAGCTCTCAGAGTCAGAGCAGGAGCCAATTTTTCTTCCAGTTACTACTTAGAGGGCTCAGCATAACCCTAGTCACACGAACAAACTTCAAGGCGGTGGTCCGACAATCTCTGAAATAGCTTCCTTTGGGGATGGACCCCTTTAGCTCCAACGTTTCCTACAATCCACTCCTTCATTCAGTAGGTATTGAATGAGCACTTAGAATATGCTGGACACTAGAGACACAGCAGTGAACAGAAGAAACTACCTACCTTGACGGAGTTTAAATTCTAGTAGGAGAGCAGTGAACTTCAATACTGATGTCAGCTGCTAAGACGCATCACGACCGTCTACATGAATGATTCCTTGGTACAACCAGATGTGCATTATATATCTACAATTTTTCTGTTGATCTAGTATCTACCTTACCCAAGCTCTTCTTAAAAAATTAGAGATTAAAGATTTGCCTGCAGGGGGATCTGAAAAGCACACGTGAATAAGTGAAGGCATGCCGTTCACACTGCTGTGTAACACGTTCCAAATTCACAGACTGGTTCAAACGCGGCTCCTTCTGCCCCCTCCCCCGCCAGACCCCCTCCATCCTTTAGATGTCAGCTCAAATGTCGCTTCCTCCACAACCACAATTACAACTCACGACTGCATCGGGGCTTCTGCTGTACACGCCCAGGCACCTGCGTTTTTCTCAGTAGGCTCTGATCTTAGCATACAGCTTAGGTCTAGAGGCTTAAAAGAAGAGGGCAGGGACACTCTGTGTTCACAGAAGGGCTCTATCCCGCTGTAAGTAACACAGAGTCTGGCACATAGGAGGTGTGCAACTAATACTTGTTAAGTAGGGGAGAAGGATACTGATTTGTTCCTTTCAAACATCTTCTAAATATGGTCATGTTTAAGCTCAGCTGGGCACAAGGAAGCTGGTGGGGTGATACACTACTGAGGATAATTTAGATCAGGGAGATCTCAGTGGAGAACGTTCAGTGTCTAGCATGCGCAGCTTTCACTGGTCAGATAAAGATCAATTGACAAATACCTACCATGCAGACTGCAGAAAGGACAGTCTTAGATACTGAAAGTAACGTGTTGCTGTTTGTTGTTTAGTCACCAAGTTGGGTCCGATTTTTTTTTGCAACCCCATGGACTGTAGCCCACCAGGCTCCTCTGTCCATGGGATTCCCCAGGCAAGAATACTGGAGTGGGTTGCCATTTCCTTCTCCAGGGGATCTTTCCAACTCAGGGATCAAACCCACATCTCCTGCATTAGCAGGCAGATTCTTTACCACTGAGCCACCAGGTACTGTTTAACATTCTCTGTCCACTGACAGAGGAGATGGATAGAGGGAGAAAAAAAAACTACTGAGTTTTCAGTTATTTGGGGGAAAAGACCATATAATCTGACTTGGGGTAAGGAGCATGTTCACCCTTCCCTTAGCTCAGCCATCCTCAAGATTTTCCTAGCATGCAGAAACTCAAGATTTACTAATTTTGCGTTTAATCCAGAGAAATTTCTAGGCCCAAAAGAACCAAACAGGCCAATCAACAAACCTCCCACCCACAAGGGAGGAGGCAGGCGAGCCGGGCGGTGTGGCCAGCAGTGGCCAGCATAAGCAGACCAACGGCTCCGACTAGCTCGTCCCGTGCTCCGGGGCAGCTGCCCCAGCACCCCTCTGCCCGCCGCCCATGTCAGCGTCAGCTCAGGTTCGCTGAGGTCCCCAGCCCCTCTCCTCCACCCCGATGGTAAGGCACCCAGCCCACCGGAAGCAATCCAGTGTCACCCCCATTTCCATTCCATCCTGAAATGTATTCTTCCCTTCACTCTGTCCACTCTGACAAGCTCAGCAGATCACCATTGCTGACGTTTGTACATCAATCGAGGAAAAAAGTTAATGCTGTATTTTCTTGCAGAAATTAATTATTTAAAAATTTATTATTGTTATTTTATTCTCGGTTGTTCCCCACAGCTTGTGGGATCTTAGTTCCCTGACCAAGAATCAAGCCCACGCCCCCTGCATTGGAAGCACAGAGTCTTACTCACTGGACCACGAGGGAAGTTTCCCAGAAGTTAATTCTTACTTGTTCCCAGGAATAGACAGTTCAAAAACATAAAAGGCTTCAGGTTACTCTGCTTATTTAGCAGTTTTCAGCTGACTTGAAAAAAGAGTCTAAAAGTCAAACGGTCCCTTAGTGAGATAGGGAGGAGATGACGTTATCATAAATCCAAGTTACATCAGGAAGAAAAGGGCAAGAGAGAAAATCACAAGTTGATGCAGCCAGGAAGACAGACCTGTACGTATAACTGAACCACTCTCCTGCACACCTGACAGGAGCACAACACTGTAAACCAACTGTGCCTAAATAAAGAATCCATTTAATAAAAGGAAGACAGATCTGCCCGAGTTCAAGCATAGCAGCAGCTGGAACAGTATGAGAGACTTCTGCCGGTCAGATGGTTTACTCATAGCGGTGGATGACAGGCGCCCATCGGCCGGCACAGTTTAGTGAGATGGGCTGCACGGGACCCAGAGGTCAGGCTCCAGACCTGGTCAGGAGATCTTGTCTCAGACAGCTGCCTGACCCTCTAAGTGACTTCCTGCTACGGCAGCTCACCTATAAAACGGAGATACTGATTACACTGATCAGGGTTATGACCACGTTAGATTCAGGTTGCATTTTTTAAAAATCCCTGTATTCATCAAAGAACTGTGTTCACACTTAAATATCAGCATTGTAATGGGGGCAACTGGGGGCCATACTAGAATCTACCCAGCAGCTGTCAGTCATGCTGATCAAATGAGAGAATCACGTAACACCCTAAATGTGGCCCCTGGGCCATAGTAAGTACTCATTTTGCTTGTATCCATGATAAGGAGTATTTTACATGTTTATTTCCAAGTTGTACACAAAAATTACCTGGTAGGAACAATGGAGTATTTCAATGTATTTCTATGAATTGGAAATCTATTGTAAACCTACCTACTTACCAGCCTACCTACTTACCCGCCTACCTACTTGCCCATGGATTGGTATGACAATTTTGTGTTTCAGGGGGAAAACTTGAGAACGACGTAAAACCTAAACTGCATGCTTCAACAGCACTACAAATCAAATATAAATAATGTTATCTCAATTTATGCCGACCAAGCAAATAGTTCATCAGAGTCCAGAAGGCCTGAGTAAACATATCTGAATATTATTAAATTCTGTCCTGAAAAAACCCACTATTAGAGTAGCACCTGGAATAGTTGATGAATAAGGCTGTCGACTTTGGTTCCCCTAGTCTGCTTTTGCAGCATGCCTTCAAAGCAATTACTATTCCATTACTGTTCACACAAGAGAAAATTTACTAGCCTGCAATTTAGAGGTAAGTGGGGTAGACAGAAGAAAATGGAGTCACCCACCAGGATCCAAGAAGCTGCAGACAACAGTCTAAATGCTTAAAAGATACACATTCGTCACCACACACAATAACCCGGTCTTGTCTTCATGTCTATTCATGAGAAAGAATAATCAGTGGAAAGCAGGCTGGAGGGAGAAGGAAGATGGAAAAAAGACAACAGGAAGAGACAGAAGGGAGAAGGCCTTTGAAACCCGAGGAGTTATTCCTGATCCGTTAAAATATCAAGATCCAGACGAAAACTGCTGGTGTCCAAAGAAAACGCTGTCAAAAATGAGCCACAGCTCAAGGACCAAACATCCAGGGAAAGTAAAGAAAATGTACAGATGTAACACTGTTAGACTAGGAAAGCTGTCCGTCCTTCTAGACACCCATTTCGAAAAATTCTCACATTTGATCAGACTCACAGCGTGACTAACATGCTCTTAGGAGGGAAGAAATAACACGTGAGGGGCGTGTTTCAGGTCAAATCATCTTTGGATAGTGCTCGCTAAAAGCATCTTAGAGGTTTCTTCACTTCGAAAAGATAATCACTCTACACTAAGTAACTGTGTCAAGGGGATACGGAAAGGGAGCTCTCCTGTCTCCTTCCGGGAAATACATTCATAATCTATTATTTAGGGGGGAAAGTGCCAAACACTGTAAATCTCAATTTATGGCTCCAATGAGCTGCACGTAAAGGGTTGAACATGTAACTAAATTATCAGAAAAGGGCAGGGTGAACTCGCCCCTCATCTCCCCCACTCCCAGCCCCTGCCCAGCACACAAACAGCTTGACTGCACCCAGCACAACATCCAAAGGGCCTCTCTAGTTCACTAGTTGCCAGAAACATCTTCCAAATGCAATCTCATTAACTGAGACCTTTCCTGAGCCTGTAACCGTTTTCGAAGTCAGCTTGTCTTCCAGCCTCACCTCGTTAAACTGAGGTGAGTTAAACTTTTAAAAGTTAACTTTAAAGTTAAACTTTTAAAAGTTCTTTCCTTGCTTGGAAAGTGATATTTTTTAACCTTTCGGTTCTACCGGTTTCCCCAAGGTGAAAGCAAGTTCACCTGAAAAGCGGCCTCTTTAAACTCAAGAAACCCTGGAAGGTTTTCTAGCAGAGGACAGAAATCTGATCAATAGTGTTATTGAAAAAATGTGACCAGCTACAGACCCATTTGTCTGTGGCTGTTGCTTGTGTGAAAGCCAGGCAAATCTTTTGCAAATAAGCTTTTCCGGAGAGCTAGATGGATGGAGTGTGCAGGCCGCAGGCAGCCAGGATTACCTGAGAGCCACAGTGCAAACTCCCATCAAGGCCACAAGAAGAGGCCGCTGGGAACCTGATAACTCCAAGCACCTCCATCTCTGATAGGCAGCTTAGCTTCCACCACAATTCACACAGCTTCCTTTGCAAATGGATTTGGCTGTTAAATGTAGGGTTGTTTGATGCAAATATTTATTTTCTGGCCACACAGCTCAGTTGAAAGGGGAGCCTGAAAATTGGCTGGCTGGCTAGCTGGATGGGAGAAGAAAGCTCAATTCCAGCTAAGCTACCACGGAGGATTAATTGCACCAGAGTGCCTGTTGTGCCTTAAATTTAATTTGGAAAACTTTCATCTTTTACTTTCCTTCATTGGCAGCCAATGCTTAGAGAGCTAATTTGTACCTGGTTCATTTTCCTCCTTTTATCTTATCTACGTTAACATCAACCATGGAAATGAGAAGCACCATGAATAAAAGATGAAGCTTGCCTTGGGACATTCTTTCCTGAGGTACTGTGAATTACTTAAAAACTAATTTGTGTGTGCACCATAGAAAGGGCTGAGATATATGCCGGGCCCTCCAGCATCCCTGATCAGCATCTTCCCTTCCCCCAGGGAGCTATAGTGTTTAGATGTCTTAGCTGGTCCTACCTTTTCGCCAAGAGAGCAGTGTCTAGACCGCAATCCATGTGGCATCATTAATCTAGTGGTGGAGGGTAGAACATCCCATTAATATACAAGACTAAGGATGCATAATTTCCCCTAATCTGACTTCTTAGAGAGGTCAATCTTGCTTGCCATGCAAATAAAAGAATGTGCTGTAATTAAGAAAACTTAATGTCTCAACATACATGCCTGGGGAACAGAGAGATGCCTTTTTTGGTTCAAAACACTATGTTGGGGGAGGGGTGGTGGGCAAGAAAGGGATTAGTACTAAAATCCCTGCCTGGGAGGAACCCCGAGAAGCTACAGGACTTAAATTCTAAGTGTGTCATGCATATTATGCTTAAAAAAAAATCCCTTCTGTTGTGTATTTAGCATACTTGGCACCTCTCCATAAATAAGAGACACACATGTTTGTAAGTTTATTTTGAATATTTCATTACTTCCAACCATACAAAACATTAGTATCTTAAAAGTTTAGCTTTTTTTCCCCCATATAGTTTCCTCTCAGCTGACACTTTTTTTTTTTGGTCCCCATCCTCTTCTCTTTATCTTCTCTCTTTCTTTTCCCCTACGGAGCAATGAAAAAACCTCTTGCTGCTTCATATCCACCACGAACAAGACGTCTTTCAGCTTGGGAAGCATCAAAGAAAGACTGTGTTCTGGGCGGTTTCTCTGGCGCTCTGTGCCAACTCCTCCCTTCAGCCCAATGCCTCACGCCAGCGGGCTGGAAGTGGGGAGCAACTGAGACTCACTGCCCTTCACAGCCCATTCCCCTAAAAGGTTAATTAATAAAAATGTGCACTGTTTTGCTTACCCAAGACTACACATTTTCACAAGCAGAACAACTTCCAAGTTGTATAAGAAGAAAACAGACTTTGGGGGTTGAAATGATGGTGTTCTGAAATATAAGGGTCTTGGCTTCAGAATACTAGCCATGTCTTTTGGGGGCAAGAATATGCAGGCAGAATCACGATAAAACCCAGCTTAAAAAAACCAGCTGATATTTTGAATCTTGGTTATAATGAAGACCATACCATACAATGGCAAGCTAACTGATTTCTTCAGAAGAAATACAGGAAGAAAGCCCTCCATCATGAAAGCATGGAAGAGAGGAGAGGAGAGCAATTACTGGTCCTTTTAGTCAAGAAGCAAGAGAGGATGAACAGAAATGAAGGCAACAATTGACCCCAAGAAATGGATTTTTAAAGCTACACAGGCAGAAAAATGAAGCTGGAGAGACACAGAATAGCTCTATCCTGAGGTTATGAAAGCCAAATGGAGATATTAGGATGAAAGCATGGGACATTGGTGATTTCTGTGAAGAGTGTGCTAATTTGCTTCAGTCCTGTCTGACTCCGTGCGATCCTGTGGACTGTAACCCTCCAGGTTCCTCTGTCCATGGGATGCTCCAGGCAAAAATACTGGAGTGGGTTGCCATGCCCTCCTCCAGGGGATATTCCTGACCCAGAGATCAAACCTGCCTCTCTTATCCCTCCATCATTGGCAGGCGGGCTTGTTATCACTAGCACCACCGGGGTGGAGGGTGGGGGGATGTCTAGACATACAGATAGCCCAGTTTACTTAGGGGAAGGGAAGGGATGATGGAGTCTCAGAGTCAGGATGTCTGGGATTTGGGGAAGAGGCAGGCAACAGTCCCAAGGCATGTCAAAAAGTCCAAGGTCTTTTCCCGCTATATTTGTGGAGGAGGAACAAGAAAACAACACCACAGTTCAAACGCATCAATTGATGCGTTTGAACTGTGGTGTTGGAGAAGACTCTTGAGGGTCCCTTGGACTGCAAGGAGATCCAACCAGTCCATTCTGAAGGAGATCAACCCTGGGATTTCTTTGGAAGCAATGATGCTAAAGCTGAAGCTCCAGTACTTTGGCCACCTCATGCGAAGAGTTGACTCATTGGAAAAGACTCTGATGCTGGGAGAGATTGGGGGCAGGAGGAGAAGGGGACGACCTAGGATGAGATGGCTGGATGGCATCACGGACTCGATGGACGTGAGTCTGAGTGAACTCCGGGAGATGGTGATGAACAGGGAGGCCTGGCGTGCTGCGATTCATGGGGTCGCAAAAAGTCGGACAGGACTGAGTGACTGAACTAACTAACAAGAAAACTGTCAAAACCAGGCAACCCAGCCTCATTCGCAGAACGCACACGCATGCGCACACACTCAGGCTGCAAAGCACCAGCCTCAGGGACAAACACCTGTTCCAACCCGGTGCCTGCTGGCTTTGTGCAACTGTGAGCTCCAAGGGACACTGCCATCTCAGCACCAGCGGGCCAGGCTGTGCTGGGGACCTCACGGCGAGAACCAAGCAGCAATGGCCGGTGGAAAAGTGGCCAAAGAGGGGCCTCGAAAAGGGTCAGGAGAAGGAACCCGGCAGTCCTGCTGATAACCTCGTGCTGTGAAAAAACAGAACCACAGGGCAGGAAGGGCAGTCCCACACTCAGTTGCCAGAGGGATTCCTCGAAAAGGAGGTCATCTTTAGAGTCAAGAAGGGCCTTTGTGGGGTACAGGGAGAGATGGTGGGGAAGAACTCCCTAGAAGTCAGTGTTTTCACTAGTGACCATTTCCAGCCCAGCAAACTGTAACAGGGAAATGGGTGTCTGGCTGATTCTTAGTCACCATCTTCAGCGTCCTCCTGATACGGCTCTAGACTCGGAATCACATCTGCGTGCACTGAAAAGGCCGTCAGAGACCACCTAGCCTGCCCCCAGGGCGCAGAACCCCTCTCCTTGCAGCCTAGCTTCTCGGGGCTCCATCCTCAGGCCGGCCAGAGCCCAGTTTCTAGAAATCCTACAGGAGCCTCACAGCTGCACCACCGCTTCAGCCCAATCGCGGGGCCGGTGAGTGTGTGTGTGTCTCTGTGTGTGTGTTGGGGTGGGGGGGAAGGGGGGAAGCAAAGCCCCCGCCAGACTCTCTTCAGAAGTCCCGGAGGTCCTCCCACCCTCCTCCAACCCCGGGGGATCAGCGCAAGCCGCGGCGCTGCGCCTGGAGTCCCGAGTGGGCGCGCGGGGAAGGGCAGCCGTGGCGGGACCAGCACAATGGGGTGTCCTCCCGCCCGCCCTGGCTTGCCGCTACCTCCTGAAAGAGCTCCAGACTGTAGGTGTTGTCGTCGTCGGCGAAGAAGAGCACGCCGGGCTGCGCGCGCTGGTGCCCGTGCCTCTGGCGCAGCCAGGCGAGGCCGGCGTTGCGCTGCTCGGTAGCGCGCGGCAGCCCGGGCCGCTTGTAGCGCCGGGGCGTGGGGACGTGCAGGTGAGTGCTGGGCAGCCCCGCGCGCGCCAGGAAGCGGCTCACCAGCTCGCTGCGCGCCGCCGCGTCCTCCACCAGGATCCAGTGCAGCTGCGCCACCTGGCGGAATGTGTTGGCCAGGCGGGTCAGCTCGGCCTTCTGCACCGGGCGGCTGTAAGTGGGCGTGATGGCATAGATGGTGGGCAGCGGCGGCTCCGGCGGCGGCGGCCGCGGCCGCGGCCACGATTCGTTGTGCGGCTCGCGGCCGCGCCCCGGGCCGCCCCGGCGGAGCGGGAGCCGGGCGCCCCCGCGGCCCCCGGGATAGGGCGCGAAGTAGGGGCGCGAGGTGAGCGGGGGCGCGGGCCTGCGCGTGTCCACGTCGAGCATGATGATGACGATCAGGATCCAGGGCAGGAGGATGAAGAAGCGGCTGAACAGCACAGACTTCATGGTGCGCTCTCCCCCGACCTCACCAACGCCCCGAGCGGGGCTGAGCCGGGGCTCCCCAGCGCGCAGTTTGGACAGCGCTGGCGTCCGCGCTCAGGAAGCCGCGGCCCGCGCGCACTCCATGGGGCGGCAGGGCGCTGCGGGGGCGCGGAGCCGGGCGTGCGGGGTCCGCAAAGGTGGCGGGGAGCTGCGGCTTACAGGGCGTGCAGGCAGGCGGGCTGGCCGGGAGGTCCCTACTCCGGGGAGTCTACGGCAAGCGCGACTTGGTCCAGCCGCGCGCGCCGCCGGCGCCGGAGTTGTGCGGGGCGCGGGGAAGGTGGTGATCCTACCGCGCTCTTTCCGAAGCTTGGGAACTGGGAGCCGTCCCGCCGCTCCGCAAGCAAAGGGACTCCAGCCGTGGGTCCCTGGTGCGCTCTCGGCGTGAGGAGACAGGCGTGGGAGACAGGCGACGAGCGCTCTCCTTCGTTACATCCCAGCCGAGGTGGAGAGGACCGGAAGCGAAGCTTGGGATGTCTTGCGCCCAGCTCGGTTCACGCGCCGCCGCGGAAGCCTGTGCCCGGGTCTCTTCGCTCAGCGCCGCTCTCGATAGAACCTCTCCGGCAGCAAGATCCCAAAGCCTGGAAAGAAAGAAAAAGCGAGGGGGCGGGGGCGCTGCAGACTCCAGCGTCCCCCCCCAGCTCCCAGTCCTCCTGTGGGGAGACAGCAGCGCTGCTACTGGCGGCTTGGGGCTGCGCGGGGAGGCGGGAAGGCGGCCGGGCACCGCCGAATGGGAGCGGGAGGAGGGTCCCCGTCGGGCGCCGCGGCCGCGGGGAGGGGCTGGATGCTTGCTCCTTCGCTCGCTTCCCCGACCTCCGCGCTCTTAGCTTTCTGAAATGCGGCAAGGTCTTTGGAGACCAGCCGGGAAAACACAGGCACGTGCCGAGAACGCGGGAGACTTCGCGTCGGGAGTGAGAGGAGAGGGGCGGCGGGAGAGGGCGTAGGATACCTCCTCTGGCGCCCGGCGCGGGGTTTGTGTGCTGGGGGTGGACCGCACCGCGCAGACAAGAAGCGCTTTCCCCGAAAGGCAGAGATCACGGACACCCCCGAGAAACGGAGGGGTGCCCCTATGGGTGTTTGACTAGAGAGATGGCCCAGAAGAAAGGATCTATCCGAACCTTTGCTGCGTGGCTGCAGTTAGATCATTGCGGGAAAATTCCTAAAACTCCAGCTGAGTTAGCAGGTTTAACTTATTTTCCTTCTGTACTCTGGGTCACAGTTCTTCACAGTTGGCTGCCACCGGAATGATTTCGTTTGACCCTCTCAGCGATCCTTGCGATGAGGCCTGGGAAGTAGAATCACCTTCATTTTTTGGATGAGGAAGCTGGGACTCAGAGTTGGCAATGATCTCGCCGAGGTCAGTGGCGATGGCCCAGCGGAAACGAGACGTAGGTGCCCGGAGTCTAGCCGGTGGCTTCGGCCTGCAAAAGCCACTCCCGGCACAGCCCCCCGGGCGGGCGGCCGTCCTGGCGGTAAACATGGTGCATTCGGAACCAAACGGAGCGCTCGGTGACATGTGGAACCATGATAGTGCCTGGAAGATGCGAGGCTCTTGGTTTGGATGTTTGCTATCTAGCGGACCCGCTGGCTGAGCCTCTGGCTGCTTGCAATGGGACAGATGAAAGCAGGATCGCGCTCCCTGGGCACGTGCAAGGGAGGTGCTCGCAGAGCGGCAGCAAAGATTTTCCCCAGCCTGTGATAAATAATTTCTGAGCCCATCTTCCCTCACTGTCTTCCTCAGTCGTCTTCACAGATAAACCCTGGCGATCGCGCTCTGAGTGTGCGCACGGGGAATGAATACTCCGGGACGGATGCTCGCATGTCCAGCGGCTCCGAGGCTCCTGGTTTTTCAGCTCTGTCCTGGCTGCTTCCCCCTGTCGTCCGGTCTTGGCGCGTCCTGAATTTCCCTAATTTACAGCCCAGAGTCTGAAGCCCGAGAGTGAAATGTATAATAACCCCACGCGCCGCCCTCACTAGGGATCACCTCTTCCATCTTCCAGTAACAGCTGCTAGCTCATAGTTTAAATCGCACTTTAGATCAGTGCCTCCAAGCATAGGAAACAATGAATCCATCAGACTCCTTCCCATGGTCTCTGATAGCTTAGTGGGCCTCTGAAAATAACACAGCCTCGAGAAAAGTCAGGCCTCTGGGTGCGCCTGGGGAAGTTAGGGGCTGCATTTTGGCGGAGGCAAGGGAGGACGGTTGGGGAGGGAATTTGGTGGAGGCGTTTCTCAAAGCAGCACACACACCTGCCCACCCTACAAAGATGACTGAAGTCTGTTTCATCCTGTTGGAATTTTTACATGTAGTTGATGAGAAATGCCTCATGTGTTACCTGAGTAAAACTGAAGTGGTCACAGAATTGAACTTAAAAGCATCACCAAACTTCATGAGTAGGGACCCTCTGAACCTTGAAATCTATTTCCTGACTGCTTCTTTTGCAGCAACCAGGACTGCTCAGAGAGGAAACACTTGCAAAATCATCAACTTTTGGAATTTATTCTGAGATTTTGACTGGGGTCCAGGATTCACAGATGTCATACAACACAACCCTTAACCAGCACACAGGAGGTCTGTGGCTCTTTTCTGTTATCCTTAGTCAGCATTCCCCCCAGGTGTACATCACCCACTCATCTGCTGGGAACATGATGGTTCTTGGGGTAGACCTGGGTTTTGTCCCCAGCTGGGTTGGTTGGGCAACTTTAGAACGTCAATGAGCTTTTCAGAGTCTGTGTCCTCATCTGGAAAAAATGGACTTAATAGAACACACTCCATCAAAATCTTCTAAGGATTAAATAGGATATGTTAGGTAAAGTATTTTGCAGAGCAGCTGACAACATATAAGTAAATGGTGTTTAAATCCAGGTTAACACTTTCTCAAAGGAATGTCTTATACCAGGGGATCTACGTGATCATCCTAACAATGCCTCAAAACAGGGCCCCTCCTAAGGATATACTAGTGTGTGTGGTAGAGCCTTCTCCAGTTGGGGTAGAGAGAGGAAGAAAGAGGAAGTCAACTCCCAGTACACGGTGGGCCTGTCACACAATAAGGATGACATGACTCCAAGTGACATTTATTTCAAGTGACTGAATATGCCATTCAATGACTCAAAAATGTGGGCCTACATCTTTCATGATCAAATGTTGGCAAAGATACAAAGATATAAAAATTAAGAATGTCCATTTGAAGCCAAAAACCAGGATAAAATACTACTAAGTGCAAAAATGTATTATGCTTTAAAAATATTGAGAGAATTTATCAGGGCACCAGAATGGAAACAGCTTCTTTAAATGGAAGCATGAACAAAATATTTTTCTGAAGCATAATCACTGATAGCTATAGTACGTTCCCATAATGTTTATGGCACTCTTACATAAAACGGTTTAAACGTGATCTGTGGCTGCTAATGAAGGTTGGTAAAGTCACTAGAGTAATGAAAATAATTACCCAACTCCAGAGCTTCTGTACAACCTCTTGGTGTTTATTTTCATCTAATCTCTCTAATTATTTGTGTAACAAAGTGAGCATTGCTTCATCTGTACTAATGAAGCCTTGGATTGTCAGCATCAGCTACTGTGTTTCAGCATTCAGCTGTTGTTCTCAAGTAAACAAACAAAGGTTAAAAAAAAAACACCTCATCTGGGGAGTTAACAAAAAACATATTGCAGAATCACTAAACGTTTACATTTTGCTTTGATGAGTAATATGCAACGGTTACTTTGGCAGCAGAAAGACTGCAACCTGATTAGAGCTCTGTATGGAGCTGATCCCATTTGACTTTTGAGCCTGCGGTACTGCTACTGTGAAAAATTAACCTCCATAAGAGTATTTGGGTACATCCTTGATATTCATAAGTGGGAAGGAGATCAAGAAAAAAAATCTATGCACAATTAAATATTTGTCAATATCTGTATGATAATATAGGTATGCAAAGCCGATTGTAAAAGGAATCAACTAACTCATGTGGGAGGAATAATGTAATGGGAATGTATTGGTAATCAATACCCCACCTCATGTGAACATAAATATTTTCTGTTATGATATCAGATACAATTATGTGGAAGAACAATGTCAAAATAAATAGATAGTCCTAAATTCCAGGGATGCATGACAATTTCATTGATAACTGTCAGAAAAATGACATCCAAACCACAAATTAAATGGCTCATTTGTTTTATTTTCATGTATCTGGATCCTTTCCAACCATCAGTTTTGTCCTAGAATTGTTCTAAATTTTAATGCCTCCTCAAAATTTTAGATATTTGCAGCTATCATATACAAAATGTGACATTAGAGGAGTTTGACAGTAAAACTCTATTTTTATAGGATGGTTTGGGATCAAGGTTATTCAGTAAAAGTTTTCTTGAAAATTAGAAATTGGCAATTGAGCCTAACAATTTTATTGAAAATAATTTTATTTAGTTTGAATAATAACTGATGATAAAACATGACAGTGTTCCTCCTTTTCTCTTTATTAGTGAATTAGGATGCACACACACACACACAAATGCATAAAGGCATATTATCATCCTTTATATCTTTTCCCCTCATATCTTAAGCATTGGCATTTACATTAAAATATTAACTTGTTAGAGAAAGGATTTTCCTGTAAAACTACGTAATCTACATTTCATAGTTTTCATGAGAATCAAAGGAAATAATGTTGATGAAAGTGTTTTGAACACTGTAAAGTCATTTATAGGTGTAAAATGGAAGAGAAATGTGAAGCAAGATTGGCCATGAGTTGATGGTGAAACTGGGATATTACACATGGGAGCTACTAATATTATTGGACCTACTTATACATGTTCCAGATTCTCCATAATTAAAGGTTAAACTGCATTAGTGACTGTACACTACCATTTGTTTACCAAAATGGGACTGTTGGACCAGAAGCTGGGTGGGTAGTTTATTCTATATCACATGAATCAGCCTCTTAGTCCTGAGATTGGTCAGTCAGTTAAACAGTTATGTCCTATTTCAGGAGGCAATGGTGTGGGTGGACATTGTGGGGTGGGGACATCTAAATTAGGCCTTTACATAATGTGGGTAACAGTCATCTAATAATGGACATTTCTATGGAAACAAACAAAGGTTGATGATTAGAATAAACTCAATGTTTGAGTATATCAAAGGACTCAGGGCAGTCAGTTGAGAACTTTTGAAATGTTGGGCTTGAAGCATCTTTATTTTACTTAAAAAAAGAGATGTATTTATGTATTTAGGCTCTGGTGGGTCTTCACGGATGAGTAGGGCTGTCTCTAGTTGTCTATAGCAGGGCTATTCTTGGTCGCAGTGTGCGGGCCTTCACTGTGGTAGTTTCTCTTGTTGGGGAGCAGAGGCTCCAGGCTCGCAGGCTTCAGTCATGGTGGCTTCCAGGCTCCAGCGCATGGGCTCAGGAGCTGTGTTGCACGTGCTTAGTTGTTCTGTGACATGTGGGACCAGGGATTGAACTGGCCTCCCTTGCATTGCAAGACGGATTCTTAGCCACTGGATCACCAGGGAAGCCCCTGAAGCATCTTTAGATGGTAGAATGAGAATAGGGAAGGGCAATCTGAAAAAATTTTTTTTGTAGGTTGACCATCTCTGGTGACAGAGAAGGCAATGGCACCCCATTCCAGTACTCTTGCCTGGAAAATCCCATGGACGGGGGAGCCTGGATGGCTGCAGTCCATGAGATTGCTGAGGGTAGGACATGACTGAGCGACTTCACTTTCACTTTTCACTTTCATGCATTGGAGAAGGAAATGGCAACCCACTCCAGTGTTCTTGCCTGGAGAATCCCAGGGACCGGGGAGCCTGGTAGGCTGCCGTCTATGGGGTTGCACAGAGTCAGACATGACTGAAGTGACTTAGCAGCAGCAGCAGCATCTCTGGTGATGGCATCAGGTGATATCATGGTGAAATTTCTGAGTGGCCTACAGCAGGCATGAAAGCTGTATTCAATACATGATCAGTTTGGGTGATTTCTTTGAAATTTATATCAAATCGTTCAGCTTCAGCTTGCAGGCCGATAAAGGGCAATTTTAGTTTACAGTGATGTCAAGTTGAGAAGGTGGGAGAAAACTTAGAAATATTGATGACGAAATGCACAAAATGACAGGAGCCAGAAACATAGAGGAGAGAAGGCCCAGTTAGTGAAAATGGCACTGTTCAACCAAGAAAGTGTGTTACAGCTTTTATTGAAACATAATTTTCCCCAGGAAATTGCCCCCGTTTTTACCAAAGATAATTGAAGGAAGATGAATTCATTTGTAAAACAAGTCTACTCTAGTGAATCTTGGCTTCATCACGTGCCAAAAGAATAGTGATTTATCATATAGGCTCTTTTAAAGTCTGTTTTGCTGTAACTTTTAAAAAGGAATCTCAAAAAAGTGGCCAAGAGGGCTGAAGAAAAAGACCCTGAGCTCCTCTGAGGAGCTCAACAGAATTACAGCTGTCTACAGAACAACTGTCAGTGAAAAGCACTGAGACACAGAAAAGACGCGCTACAACTAAAGATGGAAAGAAGGAACTACGGTGAGATAGGCAGGAGGGGCAGACTCACTACGATCAAGTCCCACACCCCCAGGCGGGTAACCCCAAACTGCAGAATAATTGCATTGCAGAGGCTCTCCCTCAGGAATGAGAGTTCTGAGCCCCAGGTGGGGCTCTCCAACCAGAGGTTCAGCAGAAAGGGGGATCCACAGAGCATTTGGCTTTGAAGACCAGTAGAGCTTAGTTTTGGAAGACCCACAGGACTGGAGGAATTCGACTTCACTCTTAAATGCCATGCACAGCATCTCACTGACACCAGAACCCAGGATAAAAGAAGTAATTATTCAATAAGAGCCTGGGCCATACCTACCTGATGGTTCTGCAGAATATCCTGAAGAGGTGGGGTGGTGGTGGGGGGGCAGCTGTGGCTCACCCTAGGGACAAAGACATTGGTGGCAGACATATTGGAAACAGGCATACTATTGCAAGAACACTGCTGCTGGTGGCTGCCATCTTGGCTCATTATCGTCAAGGCTAAGTCCTGATCAAAAGCCTGTTAGCTCCAGGGCTGGGAGGCTTCAGGGAAACAACTCTCTGGGCGGGGACACAGCTCCACCGATTAGCAGACAGGCTGCTTAAAGACTTCTTGAGCTCACAGCCCCTAGACATGGCTCTGCCCACCAGAGAGCTAGCACTCAGCTCTAAACACCAGAGGGCAGGCACCAGCCCCTGCTACCAGGAAGCCTGCATAATTTCTAGAACAGTTGCATAACCCAAATCTGTTGTTCAGTTGTTAAGTCATGTCTGACTCTGCCATCCTATGAATTATAGCATGTCAGTCTTCCCTGCCCTTCACTATCTCCCAGAGCTTCTCAAACTCATGTCCATTGAGTCGGTGATGCCATCCAACCATCTCATCCTCTGTCGTCCCCTTCTCCTCCTGCCTTCAGTCTTTCCCAGCATCAGGGTCTTTTCCAATGAGTCAGTTCTTCGCATTAGGTGGCCAAAGTATTGAGAGTTTCAGTTTCAGGATCAGTCCTTCCACTGAACATTCAGGACTGATTTCCTGTAGGATGGACTGGTTGGATCTCCTTGCTGTCCAGGGGACTCTCAAGAGTCTTCACCAGCACCACAGTTCAAATGCATCAATTCTTCAGCACTCAGTCTTCTTTGTTGTCCAGCTCTCACATCTATACATGACTACTGGAAAAACCATAGCTTTGACTATACAGATATTTGTTGGCAAAGTGATGTTTCTGCTTTTTAATATGCTGTCTGGGTTTGTCATAGCTTTTCTTCTGAGGAGCAAGCCTCTTTCATGGCTGCAGTCACCATCTGCAGTTATTCTGGAGTCCAAAAAAATAGAGTCCATCACTGTTTCCATTGTTTCCCCAGCTATTTGCCATGACAGGATGGGACCAGATGCCATGATCTTCGTTTTCTGAATGTTGAGTTTTAAGCAACTTTTTCAATCTCCTCTTTCATTTTAATCAAGAGGCTCTTTAGTTCTTCTTCACTTCTACCATAAGGGTGATGTCATCTGCATATTGGAAGTTATTGATATTTCTCACAGCAATCTTGATTTTAGCTTGTGCTTCACCCAGCCCAGCATTGTGCGTGATGTATTCTGCATGGAAGTTAAATAAGCAGGATGACAATATACAGCCTTTACGTACTCCTTTGCCAATTTGGAACCAGTCTGTTGTTCCATGTCTGGTTCTAACTGTTGCTTCTTGACCTGCATATGGATTTTCAAGAGGCAGGTCAGGTGGTCTGGTATTCTCATCTCTTTCAGAATTTTCCACAGTTTGTTGTGATCCACACAGTCAAAGGCTTTGGCATAGTCAATAAAGCAGAAGTAGATGTTTCTGTGGAACTCTCTTGCTTTATTGACGATCCAACAGAGATGGCAATTTGACCTCCAATTCGTCTGCCTTTTCTAAAACCAGCTTGCACATCTGGATTCATTGTTCATGTACTGTTGAAGCCTGACTTGGAGAATTTTGAGCCTTACTTTACTAGCACGTGAGATGATGTTATGCCCAAGTCGTGAAATCTCCCAATGACCACCAGGGAGCTGACATCCGATGCAAAAGCAAGAGAGTCTTTATTACCAAGCTCAAGCTGGGGCTCCCACCGTTACCAACGTAGCGGCTATAGGGAGGAGCCCCGGGTTTTGGATTACATTGCTTATATAGGGAGTGTTCATGAAAAAAAAAAAAGAATGTCTAGGTAGGGGGACGTCTGATTGGTCACTTTCTTTTGAAGGGTTTTGTGTTGGTTTTTGATTGATCCCTATTACCTAGGTAGACCACAAGATCCTGACCGTTAAGTCAGGAGATTCTGGTCTGGGGTCCGATTGGCTCGTGGGTGAGGTAGACCACAAGTTCCTGAACGTTAAGCCGGGAGATTCTGGTCTGGGGTCCGATTGGCTCATGGGTGGTGGGGTGAGGTCGGGGGATTTCCAAAGGCTCTTTTCCCGGAACCTTACAAAATGGAGATTTTCTGTTAACAAAATGGAGTAGCTTAGATTCTTCATTCCCCCCTTCTCTAGGATCCAAGACAGACCCAATCATGGATCTGGGGTCAGCTCTATATTGTCTCCCTCTAAGGGGACCATTGGCAAGGCCGTATATTGGGATCTGAGTACCATGAGCTGCACCGTGTTGATGCGGCTTTTAATGAAGGCCACCAGTTTGTTTAGTAAGCATGGCCTGAAGGTGAGGAGCAGTAACAAGATAATCAGGGGCCCCACCAAGGAAGATATGAGAGTTGTGAACCAGGGGGATGAGTTGAACCAGGATTCAAACCAATTTTGAGACATTTTTCTTTCTCTTTTTTTCTGACTCAGCCCTTCTCTTATCTTGGCCAGGGACTCCCTGACTACCCCCAAGTGATCCACATAAAAACAACATTCTTCTCCTAACGCAGTACATAGGTCCCCCTGTTGGAGAAAAACCAAATCCAATCCCCTTTTATTCTGCAGTATCACTTCCGCCAGAGAACTCAGTGACTCTTGGAGGTGGCTGATTGAGCTTTCTAGTCTTTCAATATCAAGATCAATGGCTGCTCTTAGGCTAGAATAGTGTTGATTCTGCACTATCAAGGAGGATATCCCAGTTCCTGCCCCAGCCGCCCTCAACCCCAACAAAAAAACTGTAAGGGTTAAGGCTGAGACTGGCTCTCTCTTGGACTAGGACAAGGCTTTTTCTAGTTTTAGGAGGAGTTCATCATTGGAGCGATAGAACAGTCGGGGGACCAATAGCACCAATACACAAAAATCTTTGCAGTCATTTAGCACCTGCCTGTGAATACAAGGTGCTAAGCCTGTGGAGTAGGCCCAGCAATTTTCTTGGGGAGGTACCAGGTAGTTGGTTGTTTTTATAGAGTCCGTGGAATTGCAAAGGTGCTGATAGGTTTGGGGAACATTTCCTATGCAAAGGCCCTGTCCGGTTACTCGCTGAAGAGTTAATCTGGTGTCTCCTTTTTGCTGCCCTCAGCAGGCTCTGTGGTCTCTTGTTTGAATGTAATTTCCCAGGACAGCTATGCCCTCATAATAGGGGGGGTTTGATGTCATAACATAACTAGCAACTGCTAGTCAGGTCCGGGCGAGTGGAATTTAGGACCCGATAGGTGTTGATTATCATATCAAATAACAGGTCCTGATCGTCTTTAATATTAGGTCTCTTAAGGCTAACCCGAGGGGAGCTGTTTGTGCTAGTAATGTTGTGCTAGTAATGTTTGGGTAAGCTCTTGAACGGGGGTGTGGGCAGGCCGAATGGGGGCGTGGGTAGGCTCTCGTGGCACTAAGACTGAATTGGGCCCTATGCCCTGAATTGGGCCAATCTGTACGGGTCCTACTTTGAACCTAACAGTAAATAGCAACCCATTATCATATCCTGACTGATATAGCTGGAGGCCCCAGGATTGTCTGGCTTCCCAACCAGGGAACTTTTTTCCTTCAGTTGAGAATTTAAGTCTCACTGGATTGCAAAGAAAGTTCATTCAAGGCCCAGTTATGAGGGACTCCCTTCCATGTCCCCCAGTTGACCCAGTGGGCCCTGGAATGTGACCCAAGGTAATCAAGTCACCACGAATAGGGGGCTCCCAATCGACCGTCCCCATTGACGTGCATCCCCAAGCGGCGCAGTAAAACTTGTCAGCCCCCCCGCAGTTATTGATGGTCGCCCGGTTCTGTCTCCCTCCGGGGCACACATAGAAGGGTGTTTGCCCGTTGAATGTAGTGGCTGCATCCAGGTCCTGAGTTAGTGGGGGGCTGAGTATTGCACCTATTAGTGCCAGCCCCACATTTGGGCTTGCTGGGCATCTTTACCTCCCATTCGCTGATGTCCCAAGATCCCACGGCCAGAAGACAGAGGTAGACTTCCAAGTCTGGCCACCAGGTGTTTTTGGGATGAATGGCCGAGGTGGAGTTAATTACTTCTCCCGTAGTTGCGCTTAGAATCATCCAAGTCAGGTTCATCGGTTGATGAGGGTTAGCGGCAGCAGTAAGCCATAGGGACAACAGCATAAACAGTACTTTTATCGCCTTTGTAGCTTGAGTTTGAGTGGATTTGTTTTGTCCAGCTTGGTCTTCCATTGGGGGAGGAATTCTTCCCTTAGGGCGAACAGGTCCGCAGGCCGTATGTGGGTGTAGTGAACCCAGGTGGATATGTTGTCAACCTTGAGAGCAGTGGGTGCCGTCAAGACAGCTAGGAAGGGCCCTTTCCACCTGGGCTCTAGGGTCTCTTGACGATGGTGGCGCACATACACCCAGTCTCCTGGCCGGTAGCGGTGGGGTTCAGGTGGTGGGCCTGATTCATGTAATGCCTTGAGCCTCTTCCACGTGTCCCTGTTGTAAGGACTGGAGACAAAAGAGTAATCTTTGATCATCTATCTCTTTTAGCACCTCTATTTTTAGGTTAGGAATTATTGGGGGAGGTATCCCATACATAATTTCAAAGGGGGTAAGTCCCAGTTGGTAGGGAGAATTTCACACCTGGTATAGGGCAAAGGGGAGGAGAGCCATGCAGTCCCCGCCAGTCTCAGCAACTAGTTTTGTTAATGTTTCTTTGAGTGTCCCATTCATCCTTTCTACTTGTCCTGAGCTCTGGGGCCTATAAGCGCAATGTAACTTCCACCTACCCCCAAAGCCCGGGCTACCCCTTGGCTTACCTGAGATACAAAGGCTGGCCCATTGTCCGACCCCACCTGTGCTGGAAACCCAAACCGCAGCAAGATGTCTTCAATCAGCTTTTTGGCCACCACCTGTGTTGTTTCTCTCTTGGTGGGGAAAGCTTCTTCCCACCCTGAGAAGGCATCTATGAATACCAGTAGATATTTGTATCCATATTTAGCCGGTTTTACCTCAGTGAAGTCCACCTCCCAGTATGCTCCTGGTTGACTCCCGCGTTCTCTAGACCCATGGTTGGCTGGGTGACGGGCAGCGTTGGTGAGCTGGCAGGCCTTGCAGGTTGATAGGATATTTTCTATCATTGATCTGACGTCTCTCATGGTAATCTTGGCATGTCTAATCAGGTCCTGCATCTTGCGGGTTCCCAGGTGAGTGGCGTGATGCATCCTCAGTAACACCTGCTTTCCTAGTTCCTCCGGGAGTATCAGGGAGCTGTCTGCTGCCTTCCACCACCCGGCCAGTTGTTGGGTCATAGGTAAACTTTTTATCCAGTCTAAGTCTCTGGGTGAGCAGTTGGGTACAGCTGGCAGAACAGGGCTCCCGGGGTCAGGCAATTGAAGGGTGGCTTCTATCACGGTGCTCTGGGCTGCATCGCGGGCTGCCCTATCTGCCAAATTGTCTCCCTTTGAGGTCAGGGTGTCTGACTTTTGGTGTCCTGGGAAGTGTATTATGGCTAGTTTTTTAGGAAGCCATAATGCCGAGAGGAGGGCTTTTATTTCTTCTTTATTTTTGATTGTTTTACCCTTGGCTGTGAGGAGTCCTCTCTCTCTGTAGACGGCTCCGTGTATATGGGCAGTAGCAAAGGCATATCGGCTATTGGTAATGATGTTAAGTTTTTTGTCCTTCCCCAACTGGAGGGCTTTCGTTAGGGCGATTAGTTCAGCCCTTTGAGCCGAAGTGCCCGAGGTAGTGCTTCTGCCCACACGATTTGGGTTTCCATGGTTATGGCTGCCCCTGCATACCTGAGCCCATCTCTGATGAAACTGCTTCCACCCGTATACCAGGTAACTTCAGCATCCGCTAGAGGGCGATCTTGCAAGTCCTCTCGCGTCCCATGTACCTGGGCTAGTATGTCGCTGCATTTATGGATTGGGGCTTCCAAATCCGGGTTAGGAAGCAGTGTAGCCGGATTGAGAGCAGTAGGCTGCAGAAAGATGATTCTGGAGGGGTTTAGCAGTAGTCCCTGGTAGTGGGTCAGCCGAGCGTTGCTGATCCACCTATCTGGGGGTTGTTTTAGGACGCCCTCAATGGCATGGGGGGCGGTGATCTGCAACTCTTGCCCCAGTGTCAGTTTATCTGCATCCTTGACCATTAGGGCCACTGCTGCAATCATGCGGAGGCATGGGGGCCAGCCTGACGCCATGGGGTCTAGGCGTTTAGACAAGTAAGCCACCGGCCGCTTCCAAGGTCCCAGATGCTGCATCAGTACCCCTTTGGCCACTCCTTGTTTTTCATCTACGTTCAGGAGAAAGGGTTTTGTAACGTCAGGCAACCCTAGGGCAGGGGCTGACAGCAGGGCCATTTTAATAGTCTTGAAAGCGGTCTCCATCTGCTCCATCCAACTGAAAGGGGTGGTACTTTTTGTGGCTTCACATAAGGGTTTAGCCAGTTCTGCATAATTTGGGATCCAAAGACGGCAGAAACCAGCGGACCCCAGAAATTCTCTCACCCTTCGAGGTGAATCTGGGGTAGGAATTTTGAGTACCGTCTCCTTTCGTGCCTCTGACAACCATCTCTGTCCTTCCTTTAATACATACCCTAAGTAGGTGACCTCTGATTGGCATATCTGAGCCTTTTAGGCTGAGGCTCAGTACCCTAATTTTCCAAGGGTCCGCAATAGTTCTCGGGTGCCCATAAGGCAAGTCTGTTGGTCCTTTGCTGCAATTAAGAGGTCATCTACATATTGTAACAAGGTTAGTTGGGGGTGTTGTCTGAACTCACCCAGGTCCTCATGGAGGGCCTCACTGAAGATGGGAGAATTCTTAAATCCCTGTGGCAGCCGGGTCCAGGTCAGCTGGCCATTGATTCCTTCTTCAGGGTCAGACCATTCAAAGGCAAAAAGCTCCGGGCTTCTGGGCACCAGGGGAAGGCTAAAGAAAGCGTCTTTAAAATTTAGGACCATATACCGGTGATGGTCTTGTGAGAGTGAGCTCAGGAGGTTGTATGGGATCGGCACAGTAGGATGAATATCTAAAACTCAGCAGTTGACTTCTCGTAAATCCTGTACTGGCTGATAGTCATGAGAATTTGTTTTTTTGACAGGGAGCAGGGGGGTGTTCCAGGCCGACTGGCAGGGTCTCAAGATTTTCTGGGCTAGGAGCTTGTGGATATGGGGGTGATCCCAGGGTCATGGGGTATTGTCGGACCTGGACGGGGTTGGCCCCTGGCTTGAGATCTATATATATAGGAGGATGGTGTCCGGCCAAACCAGTTCCCCCTGTCTCGGCCCACGCATCAGGGAATTTTTAGCCATTTTTGAATGTCCGCTTGGGGGAGCGTCGGTTTCTGGTGCAGCTGATATTCATCTTCTAATTGAATTATCAGTACTTGAATTGGTCTGCCCAACTGGTCAGGTATTTTAGTATCCCCCGGGAGGAAGTGAATCTGGGCCCCCATTTTGGTCAACAGGTCTCTTCCCAACAGTGGGAAGGGGCATTCCGGAATGACCATGAAAGAGTGGGATACCCGGCCCGCACCCAAGTCCACTGGTCTCTGGGTAGTCCATTGGTATTGTTTCATTCCAGTAGCCCCCTGCACCCAAGAGGTCTTTCTGGCCAGTTTTCCCTGGGGCTCTAGCAAAACCGCATATTGAGCCCCCGTATCGACAAGAAAGTCAGTTGGGGTCCCCTCCACTCATAGGGTTACCCTGGGTTTGGGGAGGGGCGCCGAACCCCGTCCTCCCTAATCGCTCAGTTCTTCGACGGCCAGGATGGGGGTCTTTCACGGTCGCTTCTTTTTCTTAGGGCATCCCTTGGCCCAATGTCCTTCCTCTTTACAATATGCACATTGGTTCTTTCCTAATGCTGGTCGCGTAGGCGGACAGCTCTTACCTTCAGCAGCCAGGCGGCACAACTGGCGCTCCCTCTCCCCCGAGTCGGGAACTGTTGCAGCCAGCATGATGCGTGCCGTGTTATGGGTCTGGCGATCTGCCGCTTTGGCTTGCTTTTCCTCGGGGGTTTCTTGGGTGTTGTAGACTCTTTCTGCTACTGTTATTAAATCCTGGATACTCTTTTCACCCAGGCGTTCTAGTTTTTGTAACTTCTCCCTAATGTTGGGAGCTGCTTGGTTACAAAATGCATTATCAAAGCAGTCTGAGTGCCTTCTGCTTCTGGATCCATGGGGGTGTATTGTCTAAAGGCCTCCATCAGCCTTTCCAGGAAGGCAGCTGGACTCTCGGTGGGGCCCTGCTGAACATCTCCGACTCTAGCTAGTTTAGTAGGTTTCCGTGCATCTGCCTTAAGCCCTCCCAAAAGAGTCTGGCAGTAGACCCGGAGCCTTTCTTCACCTTGTGCCATATTGTAATCCCAGTCAGGTCGCGATAAAGGAAAAGAGGTGTTAATTTCATCTATATTAGTGGTGGGCTCTCCATTTGCCCCTGGGACCCTTTTACAGGCCTCATTCTGTATTCTCTCTCTCTCTTCTGTGGTGAAGAGAATCTGGAGCAGCTGTTGGCAGTCGTCTCAGGTGGGCTGATGAGTAAAAAGCATGGTCTCTGGAAGGTTAGTTAGATCTCTAGGGTTGTCTGAGAACTTAGCATTCTGGGATCTCCAGTTATATAGGTCACTGGTAGAGAAGGGCCAATATTAATGAGGTTGGTTTCCTTCCTCAATGGGGGGTGGGGGGGTGCTGGCCACTCGTAAGGGGAGGGCAACGGTTGAGTCTGCTGGCCCCTCTGGGGACATGGCTCGCCTATGGTGAGTATTTTGTGTGGGCCCCTCTTTCTGTGTTTTGGCCCTGGGTGGAGGGATGGCAAGGGCCTGCGGTTGTTCAGGGGCTTGGTAAGGGAGAGGGAAGAGGAGTTCTTCTGTTCCCCCCTGCAAGATGGAGTATAGTGGCGCCATTGGTTCAGGCTCCTTGGGATTCTTCAGGTTCTTTCCTACACGTGTCACCAACACCTGAGAGGTAGAAAATCCCTGTTGAGGCAAAAAAGGTTTTACCCAAGGAGGGGGGTGCAATATGATATTTTCTCATACTATGATATAGGGAACTTGGCCAGGGTGTCCAATCCGCGGTCGGAAGATGATATTCTGGACTCGGTGTACAGTTCCCAAGTCAAAGGTGCCTTCTGAGGGCCAGCCTACATGGAAGGTCAGCCATTCTGTGCTGCAAAAAGTGATTAATATATTCCTTTTAATTTCTACACTGAGGTCGTGAGCGTGTATCTTTACCTCCTTAAAATGGTCAGTGATCAGAGATAGAGGAGTAGGGTTAGATTGACGTTGCCCCATCGTTCCTGGATCAGTCAGATGTTGGTAAATTAACACAGACAATACGACAATATGGACAGCCACACAGACAGAGAAACAGGAGAAATAGACCTCCGGGAGTCCGGAGGCAAAACTGAAAGTAAGACGACAGCCTCTGGCCATTCAGCAGGAGCAACCCGCTATCGTCTACAGAGAACAGAGGCACTCTGTCCCCTCCAAGGGGGTTGGGGACGTCTCCCAACAACCCACACCGGTCGGCGCGTCCGCCTGAGTCATATACCGGTCTCAGAAAATAGGCCCTGTCAGAAACGAAAAGAAAGAAAGAAAAAAAGCTTACCGGCTGTAGTTGACTCTCCGGGTTGGTCTTCCTGTGGAGCCGGTGGGAGATCCCGGACGAGCCCCCAAATGTTATGCCCAAGTCACGAAATCTCCCAATGACCACCAGGGAGCTGACATCTGATGCAAAAGCAAGAGAGTCTTTATTACCAAGCTCGAGCTGGGCCTCCCACCGTTACCAACGCAGCGGCTATAGGGAAGAGCCCCGGATTTTGGATTACATTGCTTATATAGGGAGTGTTCATGAAAGAAAAAAAGAAAAAGGGGACGTCTGATTGGTCACTTTCTTTTGAAGGGTTGTGTGTTGATTTTTGATTGGTCCCTGTTACCTAGGTAGACCACAAGTTCCTGATCGTTAAGTCAGGAGATTCTGGTCTGGGGCCCGATTGGCTCCTGGGTGGTGGGGTGAGGTCAGGGGATTTCCAAAGGCTTTTTTCCCAGAACCTGACAAAATGGAGATTTGCTGTTAACAAAATGGAGTAGCTTAGATTCTTCAATGAGTGTGGTAGTTTGAATATTCTTTGGCATTGCCTTTCTTTGGGATTGGAATGAAAACTGACCTTTTCCAGGCCTGCGGCCACTGCTGAGTTTTTCAAATTTGCTGGCATATTGAGCATAGCACTTGCACAGCATCATCTTTTAGGGTTTGAAATAGCTCAACTGGAATTCCATCACTCCACTAGCTTTTTTCATAGTGATGCTTCCTAAGGCTCACTTCACATTCCAGGATGTCTGGCTCTAGGTGAGTGATCACGGCATCATGATTATCTGGATTGTGAGGATCTTTTTTGTATAGTTCTTCTGTGTATTCTTGCCACCTTTCCTTAATATCTTCTTCTTCTGTTAGATCCATACCATTTCTGTTCATTATTGAGCCCATCTTTGCATGAAATGTTCTCTTGGTATCTATAATTTTCCTGAAGAGATCTCTAGTCTTTCCTATTCTATCGTTTTCCTCTATTCCTTTGCATTGATTGCCGAGGAAGGCTTTATTATCTCTCCTTGCTATTCTTTGAAACTCTGCATTCAAATGGATATACCTTTCCTTTTCTCCTTTGCCTTAAGCTTCTCGGCTTTTCTCAGCTTTTTGTAAGGCCTCCTCAGACAACCATTTTGCCTTTTCACATTTCTATTTTTGGGGGATGGTCTTGATCACTGCCTCCTGTACAATGGACGAACCTCTGCCCATAGTTCATCAGGCACTCTGTCTATCAGATCTAATCCTTTAAATCTATTTCTCACTTCCACTGTATGATCATAAGGGATTCGTCATACCCAAATGGTCTAGTGGTTTTCCCGACTTTCTTCAATTTAAGTCTGAATTTTGTAATAAGGAGTTCATGATCTGAGCCACAGTCAACTCCAGGTCTTGTTTTTGCTGCCTGTATAGAGCTTCTCCATCTTCGGCTGCAAAGAATATAATCCATCTAATTTTGGTATAGACCATCTGGTGACGTCCACGTGTAGAGTGTTCTCTTTTGTTGTTGGAAGAGGGTGTTTGCTATGACCAGTGTGTTCTCTTGGAAAAGCCCTGTTAGCCTTTGCCCTGCTTCATTTTGTACTCCAAGGCCAAATTTGCCTGTTATTCCAGGTATCTCTTAATTTCCTACTTTTGCATTCCAATCCCCTGTTGTGAAAAGGATATTTTTTTGGGGGGTACTAGTTCTAGAAGGTCTTGTAGGTCTTCATAGAGTTGTTCAACTTCATCTTCTTCAGCATTACTGGTCAGGGCATAGATTTGGATTACTGTGATATTGAATGATTTGCCTTGGAAACGAACAGAGATCATTTTGTCATTTTTGAGGTTGCATCCAAGTACTGCATTTCAGACTCTTGTTTACTATGATGGCTATTCTGTCTCCACAGTAGTAGATATAATGGTCATCTGAGTGAAATTCACCCATTCTAGTCCATTTTAGTTCACTGATTCCTAAAATGTTGACATTCACTCTTGCCAACTCCTGTTTGACTACTCCCAATTTACCTTGATTCATGGACCTAACATTCCAGGTTCCTGTGTAATATTACTCTTTACAGCATTGGACTTTACTTTCATCACCAGCCACATCCACAACTGGGTGTTGTTTTTGCTTTTGCTCCATCTCTTCGTTCTTTCAGGAGTTATTTCTCCACTGATCTCCCATAGTATATTGGGCACCTTCTGGCCTGGGGAGTTCATCTTTCAGTGTCATATCTTTTTGCCCTTTCATACTGTTCATAGGGTTCTTAACGCAAGAATACTGAAGTGGTTTGCCATTCCCTCTCCAGTGGACCATGTTTTGTCAGAATTCTCCACCATGACCCGTCCATCTTGGGTGGCCCAATATGGAATGGCTCATAGTTTCATTGAGTTAGACAAGGCTGTGGTCCGTGTGATCAGATTGGTTAGTTTTCTGTGATTGTGGTTTTCATTCTCTCTGCCCTCTGATGGATAGATAAGAGGCATATGGAAGCTTCCTGATGGGAGAGACTGCCTGAGGGGGAAACTGGGTCTTGTTCTGATGGGCGGGGCCATGCTCAGTAAATCTTTAATCCAATTTTCTATTGATGGGTGGGGCTGTGTTCCCTCCCTGTTGTTTGACCTGAGGCAAAACTATGGTGAAGGTAGTGAAGATAATGGGGACCTCCTTCAAAAGGTCCCATGCACGCACTCAATAAAGGACAGAAATGGTATGGACCTAACAGAAGCAGAAGATATTAAGAAGAGGTGGCAAGAATACACAGAAGAACTGTACAAAAAAGATCTTCACAACCCAGATTATCATGAGGATGTGATCACTAATCTAGAGCCAGACATCTTGGAAAATGAAGTCAAGTGGGCCTTAGAAAGCATCACCACGAGCAAAGCTAGTGGAGGTGACGGAATTCCAGTTGAGCTGTTTCAAATCCTGAAAGTGATGCTGTGAAAGTGCTGCACTCAATATGCCAGCAAATTTGGAAAACTCAGCAGTGGCCACAGGACTGGAAAAAGTCAGTTTTCATTCCAATTCCAAAGAAAGGCAATGCCAAAGAATGCTCAAAGTACCGCACAATTGCACTCATCTCACACACTAGTAAAGTAATGCTCAAAATTCTCCAAGCCAGGCTTCAGCAATACGTGAACCGTGAACTCCCTGATGTACCAGCTGGTTTTAGAAAAGGCAGAGGAACCAGAGATCAAATTGCCAACATCTGCTGGATCATGGAAAAGCAAGAGAGTTCCAGAAAAACATCTATTTCTGCTTTATTGACTACGCCAAAATCTTTGACTGTGTGGATCACAATAAACTGTGGAAAATTCTGAAAGAGATGGGAATACCAGACCACCTGACCTGCCTCTTGAGAAATCTGTATGCAGGTCAGGAAGCAACAGTTAGAACTGGACATGGAACAACAGACTGGTTCCAAATAGGAAAAGGAGTACGTCAAGGTTGCATATTGTCACCCTGCTTAACGCTGGACTGGAAGAAACACAAGCTGGAATCAAGATTGCTGGGAGAAATATCAATAACCTCAGATATGCAGATTGCACCACCCTTATGGCAGAAAGTGAAGAGGAGCTAAAAAGCCTGTTGATGAACGTGCAAGAGGAGAGTGAAAAAGTTGGCTTAAAGCTCAACATTCAGAAAACGAAGATCATGACATCCGGTCCCATCGCTTCATAGGAAGTAGATGGGGAAACAGTGGAAACAATGTCAGACTCTATTTTTCTGGGCTCCAAAATCACTGCAGATGGTGACTGCAGCCATGAAATTAAAAGACACTCACTCCTTGGAAGAAAAGTTATGAGCAACCTAGATAGTATATTCAAAAGCAGAGACATTACTCTGCCGACTAAGGTCTGTCTAGTCAAGGCTATGGTTTTTCCTGTGGTCATGTATGGATGTGAGAGTTGGACTGTGTTCAAGAAGGCTGAGCCCCAAAGAATTGATGCTTTTGAACTGTGGTGTTGGAGAAGACTCTTGAGAGTCCCTTGGACTGCAAGGAGATCCAACCAGTCCATTCTGAAGGAGATCAACCCTGGGATTTCTTTGGAAGGAATGATGCTAAAGCTGAAACTCCGGTACTTTGGCCAGAAGAGTTGACTCATTGGCAAAGACTCTGATGCTGGGAGGGATAGGGGGCAGGAGGAGAAGGGACGACAGAGGATCAGATGGCTGGATGGCATCACGGACTTGATGGACATGAGTCTGAGTGAACACCGGGCGATGGTGATGGACAGGGAGGCCTGGTGTGCTGCGATTCATGGGGTCACAAAGAGTCGGACATGACTGAGCGACTGAACTGAAACTGAAATTTCACGCACTGCAGCACTCAGTGCCCCCGACCCTGCAGCAGGCCACCGTCGACCCCCGCCTCCTTTGGAGACTCCTGGACACTCACAGGCAAGTCTGAGTCAGTCTCTTGTTGGGTCACTGCTCCTTTCTTCTGGGTCCTGGTGCACACAAGTTTCTCTTTTTGCCCTTCAAGAATCTGTTTCTGCAGTCCTGTGTAAGTTCTGTCAGCTCTATGGTGGGGTTAATGGCAACTTCCTCAAAGAGGCTTATGCTATGCCCAGGTCTGCTGCATCCAGAGTCCCTGCCCCTGCGGCTGGCCACTGCTGACCCATACCTTCACAGGAGACACTCAAACACAGTTCTGGCTCAGTCTCTGTGGGGTTTCTGGGTCCTGGTTGGCACAAGGTTTGTTTGAGCCCTCTGAGCATCTCTGGAAGGTAAGAGGTTTGATTCTAAAAGCCATTTCACCCCTCCTACCATCTTGCTGGGGCTTCTTCTTTGCCCTTTGATGTGGGGTATCTTTTTTGGTGGGATCCAACATTCTGCAGTCAATGGTTGTTCAGCAGTGAGTTGTAGTTTTGGATTTCTCACAGGAGAAGATGAGCTCATGTCCTTCTACTCCGATATCTTTCTGGGATAATAGAATAGTGGAAATCACTGCTGCTTAACAGAAAAATGAATGAAAAGAAATGAGGACAGTTTAAGAGACAACTCCCACCCCCACCCCCAGCCTGGGGACAAGATCAGGCACACAATATATTTATTACAGAGATCCCAAGAGGAGGTTGAGAGAGAGAGAGAGGGCCTGAAAAAGTAATTGAAGAGATAGTAGCTGAAAACTTCACTAATCTAAGAAAGGAAGATTAACAAGATTAACCTGCAGAGGAACACACGAAGACACATTGTAATCAAAATGACAAAAATTAAAAATAAAGAAGGACTATTAAAATGCAGCAAGGAAACACAACAAATATACAAGAGAACTCCCACAAAGATATCAGCTGATTTTTTAGCAGAAACACTGTGGACCAGAAGGGATTGACATGATAAGTTTAAGGTGAAAGGGGAAAAAAAATACAAACAAGATTACTCTACCTAGCAAGGATCTCATTCAGATTCATCAGAGAAATCAAAAGGTTTACAGACAAGCAAAAGCTAAGAGTCCTGCACTACCACATGTTAAAGGAGCTTCTCTAGACAAAAAGAAAAAGCCACAACCAGGATCTACAAAACTGGAAAAGCTCACAGTAAAGGCAAACACACAGAAGGTAGGAAATCTCCAAATACAAAGCTAGTAGGGAGGTTAAATGACAAAAGTTGTAAAAGCAACTTATCTACAATAAGCAGTTAAGGGATACCCACAAAATTAATATGTAAAATATGATATCAAAACAGTAATATTGAGGGGATGAGAGTACAACATAGGTTTTTTTCTTTAATGCATTTGAAATGAACTGATTGGCAACTTAAAATATCAAGTATAGATAGACAGATGGATGGTGATATAAAAATCTCATAGTAATACAAACCAAAAATCTATAACTGATATATAGACAAAATGTAAAAGGAATACAAACATAACATTAAAGACAATCATCAAATCACAAAAGGGAGAGGACAAAAGAAGAATAAAGGGAGGGGAAAGACCTGCAAAGAAAGTCCAAAAATATTAATAAAATGGCAATTAGAAAGTACATATTGATAATTACCTTAAATGTAAATGGGTTAAATATATCAACCAAAAGACATATAGTGTCTGGGTGGGTACTATATTTCAATAAAATGAAGAACCTAGAAAAAATAAACCAATTTTTAGAAAGGTACAATCTCTGAAGACTGGATCAATAAGAAACAGAAAACACAAACAGACCAATCACAAGTAATGAAAGTGAATCAGTGATTTTAAAAAACCCAACAACAGAAGTCCGGAACAAGATAGCCTCACTGGCAAATTCTATCAAACATTTAAATAAGAGTAGTTAACACCTATCTTTGGAAACTATTCTAACAATTGCAGAGGAAGGAACACTTTAGAACTCATTCTGTAGGGCCACCATCACCCTGATAACAACAAGAGAGAAAATAACTGTCAAAAAGAGAAAATCACACACCATTATTACTGTTGAAGTTAGACACAAATATCCTCAACAAAATACTAGCAAATAGATTAGAAAGATCATATACAATGATCAAATGTTATTTATCCCAGGGATGCAAGGAGTTTTCAGTATCTGCGAATCAACTAGTGTGATACATCACATTAACAAATTGAAGAATAAAAACCAACGATCATCTCAATAGATATGAAGAAAGCTTTTGATAAAACTCAACATCCATTTATGATGAAAACTCTCCAGAAAAAGGGCATAGAGGGAGGCTGTGCTGTGCTGTTCCTAGTCACTCATTGTGTCCAACTCTTTGTGACCCCATGGACTGCACACCACCAGGATCCTCTGTCCAGGCAAGAATACTGGAGTGGGTTCCATGCCCTTCTCCAGGGAATCTTCCCAACCCAGGGATCAAACCCAGGTCTCCAGCATTGCAGGCAGATTCTTTACCAACTGGGCCACCAAGGAAGCCCAAGAATACTTGAGTGGGTAGTCTATTCCTTCTCTAGGGGATCTTCCTGACCAGGAATCAAACCAGGTCTCCTGTTAGCTGAGCTAACAGGGAAACCCAGAGGTAGCCTACCTCAACACAGTAAAGGCCATATATGACAAGCCCGCAGCTAATATCATACTTGATCGTGAAAAGCTGAAAGCATTTGCTCTAAGATCAGGAGCAAGACAGGAGTGTACACTTTCACCAGTTTTATTCAATGACGTTTCAGCAGTCTTAGCCACAGTGATCAGAGAAGAAAAAAGAAAAGAAAGTCACATAGGAAAAGAAGGAAAAGAAGTAAAATCATCACTGTTTGCAGATGATGTGATACTATACATAGAAAATCCTAAAAAGGCAAACTTGGAAGAAAAGCTATGATAAACCTAGAGAGAGTATTAAAAAGCAGAGACATCACTGCTGACAAAGATCCGTATAGTAAAAGCTATGGTTTTCCCAGTTTAGTCATCTATAGATGTGAGACTCAGACCGTAAAGAAGGTTGAATGCTGCAGAATTGATGCTTTTGAACTGTGATGCTGGAGAAGATCTTGAGAGTCCCTTGGACTACTAGGAGATCAAACCAGTCAATCCTAAAGGAAATCAGCTTTGAATATTCATTTGAAGGACTGATGCTGATGCTGAAGCTCCAGTACTTTGGCCACCTGATGCAAAAGCCAACTCATTGGAAAAGACCCTGATGCTGGGAAAGATTTAGGGTTGGAGGAGAAGGGGATGACAGAGGATGAGATGGTTGGATGGCATCACTGACTCAATGGACATGAGTTTGAGCAAACTCCTGAAGATAATGCAGGACAGGGAAGCCTAATGTGCTGCAGCTCATGGGGTTGCAAAGAGTCAGACATGACTGAGCAATTGAACAACAACAAAGTTGCAACCAGAAAACTATTAGAGCTTGTTAATGAATTTAGTAAATTTGCAAAATTAATACATAGAAATTAGTTGTATTTCTATACACTGACCATGAGAACAGAAATTATAGAAAAAATCCCACTTAGTATCTCATCAAGAAGAATTTAATACCTAGGAATAAACCTACCTGAGGAGGCAAAAGACCTGTACTCTGAAAATAATAAGACACTGATGAAAGCAGCTGAAGATGACACAAATGGATGCAAAGATGTGCTATGTCATTGGATGGGAAGAGTCCATGTTGTCTTCAGTAAAGATGTACTAAGTCATTGGATGGGAAGAGTCAATATTGTCAAAGTTACTATACTCCCCAAAGAAATATACAGATACAATGCAGTCACTATCAATTAACCCATTTTATTTTTCACAGAGCTAGAAAAGATAATTTTACAGTTTGTATGGGAACACAAAAGATGCAGAATAGCCAAAGCAATCTTGAGAAAGAAAAACGGAACCAGAGGAATCAGGCTCTTTAACGTCAGACTACACTATAGAGCTAGAATAATCATAACAGTATGCTACTGGCACAAAAACAGAAATGCAGATCAATGGAAGAGGATAGAAAGCCCAGAAATACACCCATGCATCTATGGGTCAATTAATCTATGACAAAGAATGCAAGAATATACAATGGAGAAAAGACAGCCTCTTCAATAAGTGGTGCTGGGAAAACTGGACAACTAGTTATAAAAGAATGAAATTAGAACTCTCTCTAACACGTATGTAAAAATAAACACAAAATGGATTAAAGACCTAAATGTAAGACTAGATTCTTTAAAACTCATACAGGAAAACATAAGACTGTCTTTGACATAGATTTTTGGCTCCTTCTCCTATAGTAATGGACATAAAAGCCAAAATAAGTGAATGGGACCTAATTAAACTTAACAGCTTTGTGCTGAAAAGGAAACCATATACAGGATGAAAAGACAACCCTCAGAATGGGAGAAAATACTTGCAAATGAAGCAACTGACAAAGGATTAATCTCCAAAATATATAAAACAGTTCATACAGTTCATTGTCAAAAAACAAACAAACAAACAAAGAACCTAATCAAAAAGAAGACATACAGATGGTCAAAAGACACATGAAAATACGTTCAACATTGATAATTATGAGAGAAATGCAAACCAAAACTACAATAAAGTGTCACCTTACACCAGTCAGAATGGCCATCATCAAAACAACCTGCAAATAATAAATGCTGGACAGCATGTGGCGAAAAGGAAATCCTCTGACTCTGTTGGTGGGAATGCAAATTTGTACAGCCACTGTGGAGAATAGTATGCAATTTGCTTTAAAAACTAAAAATAGAGCTACCAGAAATTTGCAATCCCACTCCTTGGCATATATATACACAGAAAACCATAATTAAAAAAATACATGCACTCCAATGTTCACTGCAGCACTGTTCACAATAGCCAATACATGGGAGAAACCCAAGTGTCCATCAATAGAGGAATGGACAAAGATGTGGTACACATATACAATGGAATATTTCTCAACCTTCTATAAGAATAAAATAATGCAATTTCCCACAACATAGACCTAGAAATTATCATACTAAGTGAAGTAAGATAGAGAAAAATGAATCTCATGTGATAACACATATGTAGAATCTGAAAAAATGATACAAATGAACTTATTTACAGAACAGAAACTCACAGATATGAAAAAAGAACTTATCTTTACCAAAGGGGACAGGGATGTGGGGGAAGGGATAAATTAGGAGTTTGGGATTAGCAGATAAAGAATACTATATATAAAAATAGATGACTGCTCCTGCACACACTGCACACAATGAGGTGTCACTTGCTTCAGGACCTTGCTTCAGACAGAGATGAAGCCCTGAGCCTTTGGAGTGGGAGCACTCACTTCAAGACCTTAGACCACCAGAGAACTCCTAACCCTAGGGAGTATCAAATAGTGAGAATTCCCACATAGGGAGCCACTTGAATACAAGACCTGGCATCACCCAATCACCAGTAGCACCCTGTGCAGGATGCCTCATTCGAACAACAAACAAGGCAAAAATACAAACCCAATCACCAGCAGAATGGATTATCACCTCACTCAGCCCTGCCCATCAGAGGTAAAAAACAAAACAAAACAAAACTCAGCACATATCTCACCCTATATGAAACTCACACAAACCCCTGGACCAACATTACAAGGGCAGAAACCAAAAGGAAGAAAGAATCAACCTTGAAGCCTGGGAAAAGGAGACCTCAAACACAATAAGTTTAGGAAAAAACTATGAAAAGGCAGAGAAGTACTGCACAAATGAAGGAACAAGCTAGAAACACACAAGTGTAAATAAATGAAGAGGAAATAGGCAAACCACCTGAAAAAGAATTTAGAATAATGATAGTAAAGATGATAAAAAGCCTTAAAAACAGAATGGAGAAAATGCACGAATCAACAAAGACCTAGAAGAATTAAAGAATAAACATACAGAGAAAAACAACATAATTAGTGAAATTAAAAATACTCTATAAGGAATCAATAGCAGAATATATGAATCAGAACAGATCAGTGAGCTGGAAGGTACATGGCAGAAATCACTGCTGAAGAGCAGAATAAATTAAAAAGAGTAAAAAAACTGAGGATAGTTTCAGAGACCTCTGGGACAATATCAAATGCACCAAAATTTGAATCATAGGGGTCCTAGAAGAAGAAAAGAAAAATAAAATTTTTTAATTATGAAAAAATTTTTGAAGAGATTATAGTTGAAACTTTCCCTAATATGGAAAAGGAAATAGTCAATAAAGTCCAAGAGGTATGAAGAGTCCCATACAGGATAAACTCAAGGAGAAACACACCAGGACACCTACTAATAAAACTAAAAAAGATTAAACAGAAAAAAAGAATATTAAAAGCAGCAAGGGAAAAGAAACAAGTAACATACAAGGGAAACACCCTACGTTTAACAGCTGATCTTTCAGCAGAAACTCTGAAGGCCAGAAGAGAATGGCAGAATATTTTTAAGCATTGAAAGGGAGAAATCTACAACCAAGATTACTCTACCTGGCAAGGATCACATTCAAAACTGATGGAGAAATCAAAAGCTTTTCAGACAAGCAAAAGTTAAGTGAATTCAGTACCACCAAATCAGCTGTACAACAAATGTTAAAGGGACTTATATAGTTAGGAGATACAAGAGAAGATAAAGATCTACATAAACAAACCCCAAACAATTAAGAAAATGGCAATAGGAACATATATATCAACAATTACTTTAAATGTAAATGGATTAAATGCTCCAACCAAAAGACACAGACTGGCTGAATGGACATAAAAATAAGACCCATATATATGCTGTCTACAAGAAACCCACTTCAGACCTAAAGACACATATAGACTGAAAGTGAGAAAATTAATCTTTTCTGACCATAAGGCTATGAGATTAGATATCAATTACAAGAAAAAAAAGACTGTAAAAAACACAAACACATGGAGATTAAACAATACATTTCTAAATAATGAACAGGTTACTGAAGAAATCCAAAGGGAAATTTAAAAAATCCTAGAAACAAATGACAATGAAAACACGACAACCCAAAACCTATGGGATACAGCAAAAGGAGTTCTAAGAGGGAAGTTTATAGCAATACAATCCTACCTCAAGAAACAAGAAAAACACTGAACAGACAACCTAACTTTACACCTAAAACAACTGGAAAAAAAACAAAAAAACCCCCAAAAATTAGTAGAAGGAAAAAAAGTCATAAAGATCCTAGCAGAAATAAATGAAATAGAAATGAAAGAAACAATAGTAAAGATTACTAAAACTAAAATCTGGTTCTTTGAAAAGATAAACAAAATCAACAAGTCTTTAGCCAGACTCATCAAGTAAAAAAGAGAAGAATCAAATCAACAAAATTAGAAATGAAAAAGAAGTTACAACAGACAATGCAGAAATACAAAGGATTATAAGAGACCATCATGAACAACTATGTGACAATATAATGGATAACCTGGAAGCAATGGACAGATTCTTAGAAAAGTTCAATCTTCCAAGACTGAACCAGGAAGAAATAGAAATTATGAACAACCCAATTACAAGCACTGAAATCGAAGCTGTGATCAAAAATCTCCCGAAAAACAAAAGCCCAGGACCAGATGGCTTCACAGGTGAATTCTACCAAACATTTAGAGAAGAGCTAATGCCTATCCTTTTAAAATGCTTTCAAAAAATTACAGAAGAAGGCACATTTCCAAACTCATTCTATGATGCCACCATCACCCTAATATCAAAACCAGACAAAGATGACACACAAAAAAGAAAACTACAGGCCAATATCACTGATGAACATAGACGCAAAAATCCTCAACAAAATTTTAGCAAGCAAAATTCAGCAACACATCAAAAAGCCCATACAGCATGATCAAGTTGGGTTTATTCCAGGGATGCAAGGATTCTTCAATATAGACAAATCAATCAATATGATACACCATATTAACAAATTGAAGGATAAAACCATATGATAATCTCAGATGGAGAAAAAAACTTTGACAAAATTAAGCACTGGTTTATGGTTAAAATTATTCAAAAAATGGGCATAGAAGGAATCTACCTCAACACAGTAAAGGCCATATATGATAAGCCCACAGCAAACATTCTCAATGGTGAAAAAAATAAATTCCCTATAAGATCAGGAACAAGACAAGGGTCCACTTTCACCACTATTATTCAACATAGTTTTGGAAGTCCTAGCTATAGCAATCAGAGAAGAAAAAGAAATAAAAGAAATGCAGATTGGAAAAGAAGTAAAGGTCTCACTATTTGCAGATGACATGAAATAGCTGTCGGTGGAGGCCTTCCAAATAGTCGTGAAAAGAAGAGAAGTGAAAGGCAATGGAGAAAAGGAAATATACCAAATTGAATGCAGAGTTCCAAAGAATAGAAAGGAGAGATAAGAAAGCCTTCCTCCGTGATCAATGCAAAGAATAGAGGAAACAATAGAATAGGAAAGACTAGAAATCTCTTCAAGAAAATCAGAGATACCAAGGGAATATTTCATGCAAAGATGGGCTTAATACAGGAGAGAAATGGCATGGACCTAAGAGAAGAAGAAGGTATTAAGAAGAGGTGGCAAGAATACACAGAAAAGATCTTCACGATCCAGATAATCATGATGGTGTGATCACTCACCTAGAGCCAGACATCCTGGAATGTGAAGTCAAGCGGGCCATAGGAAGTATCACTACAAACAATGCTCGTGGAGGTGATGGAATTCCAGTTGAGCTGTTTCAAATCCTAAAAGATGATGCTGTGAAAGTGCTGCATTTAATATGTCAGTAAATTTAAAAAACTCAGCAGTGGCCACAGGCCTGGAAAAGGTCAGTTTTCATTCCAGTCCCAAAGAAAGGCAATGCCAAGGAATGCTCAAACTACTGCACAATTGCACTCATCTCACATGCTAGTAAAGTAATGCTCAAAATTCTCCAAGCCAGGCTTCAGCAATATGTGAACTGTGAACTTCCAAATGTTCAAACTGGTTTTAGAAAAGGCAGAGGAACCAGAGATCAAATTGCCAACATTTGGTGCGTCATTGAAAAAGCAAGAGAGTTCCAGAAAAACATCTGTTTCTGCTTTATTGACTATGTCAAAGTCTTTGACTGTGTGGATCACAATAAACTGTGGAAAAATCTGAAAGAAATGGGAATACCAGACCACCTAACCTGCCTCTTGAGAAATCTGTATGCAGGTCAGGAAGCAACAGTTATAACTGGACATGGAACAACAGACTGGTTCCAAATTGGCAAAGGAGTACATTCAGTTCAGTTCAGTTGCTCAGTCATGTTAAACTCTTTGCGACCCCATGAATTACAGCATGCCAGGCCTCCCTGTCCATGACCAACTCCCAGAGTTCACTTAAACTCACGTCCATTGAGTTGGTGATGCCATCCAGCCATCTCATCCTCTGTCGTCCCTTTCTCCTCCTGCCCTCAATCCCTCTCAGCATCCGAGTCTTTTCCAATGAGTCAACTCTTCACATGAGGTGGCCAAAGTATCGGAGTTTCAGCTTTTGCATCTTTCCTTCCAAAGAACACCCAGGACCGATCTCCTTCAGAATGGACTGGTTGGATCTCCTTGAAGTCCAAGGGACTCTCAAGAGTCTTCTCCAACACCACAGTTCAAAAGCATCAATTCTTCAGCACTCAGCTTTCTTCACAGTCCAACTCTCACATCCATATATGAACACTGGGAAATATTAGCTATGTAAAGGCTATATATTGCCATCCTACTTACTTTACTTCTGTGCAGAATACATCATGCAACATGCTGGGCTGTATGAAGCATAAGCTGGAATCAAGATTGCCGGCAGAAATATCAATAACCTGATATGCAGATGACACCACCCTTATGGTAGAGAGTGAAGAGGAACTCAAAAGCCTCTTGATGAAAGTGAAAGAGGAGAGTGAAAAAGTTGGCTTAAAGCTCAACATTCAGAAAACGAAGATGATGGCATCCGGTCCCATTCTGTCATGACAAATAGATGGGGAAACAGTGGAAACAGTGGCTTACTTTAGTTTTCTGGGCTCCAAAATCACTGCCAATGGTGATTGCAGCCATGAAATTAAAGGACGCTTACTCCTTGGAAGGAAAATTATGATGAACCTAGACAGCATATTAAAAAGCAGAGACATTTGTCAATAAAGGTCCATCTAGTCAAGGCTATGGTTTTTCCAGTAGTCATGAATGGATGTAAAAGTTCGACTATAAAGAAAGCTGAGTGCTGAAGAATTGATGCTTTTGAACTGTGGTGTTGGAGAAGACTCTTGAGATTCCCTTGGACTGCAAGGAGATCCCACCAGTCCAACCTAAAGGAGACCAGTCCTGGGTGTTCATTGGAAGGACTGATGCTGAAGCTTAAATTCCAATACTTTGGCTAGCTCATGCGAAGAGCTGACTCATTTGAAAAGACCTTGATGTTGGGAAGGATTGAAGGTAGGAGGAGAGGGGGACCACAGAGGATGAGATGGTTGGATGGCATCACTGACTCAATGGACATGAGTTTGAGTAAACTCCAGGAGTTGGTGATGGACAGGGAGGGCTTGGTGTGCTGTGGTTCATGGGGTCGCAAAAACCTGGACACGACTGACTGACTGAACGGAACTGATACTACATATATAAAATCCTAAAGATAGTATCAGAAAATTACTAGAGCTAATAAGTGAATTTAGGAAAGTTGCAGGATACAAAATAATTACACAGAAATCACTTGCATTTCTATATGCTAACAATGAAAAATCAGAAAGAGAAATTAAGTAATCAATCCTATTCACCATTGGAACAAAAATAATTACGTATCTAGTAATAAACCTACCTAAGGAGACAAAGAACTGTATTTAGAAAATTAGAAGACAAGGATGAAAGAAATCAAAGATGGCATAAACATATGGAGAGAAATTCCATATTCCTGGGTAGGAAGAATCAATATTATGAAAATAACTATACTACCAAATGCAGTCTACAGATTCAATATGATCCTTATCAAATTACCAATGGTATTTTTCAAAGAACTAGAACCAAAAGCCTCACAGTTCATATGGAAACACAAAAGACCTTGAATAGCCAAAGTAGCCTTGATAAAGAAGAATGGAGCTGGAGGAATCAATCTTCCTGACTTCAGATTATACTACAAAACTACAGTCATCAAGACACTATGGTACTGGCACAAAAACAGAAATATAGACCAATGGAACAAGATAGAAAGCCCAGAAAGAGACCCATGCACCTATGGTTACCTTATTTTTGACAAAGGAGGCAAGAATATACAATGGGGAAAAGATAGCCTCTTCAGTAAGTGGTGCTTGGGAAACTGGATAGCCACATGTAAAAGACTGAAATTAGAACACTTCCTAACACCATACACAAAGATAACCTTGAAATTGATTAAAAACCTAAATGTAAGACCAAAAATTGTCTCACTGTTATAGGAAAACAGGCAGAACATTCAATAACATAAATCAAAGCAGATCCTCTATGACCCATCTCTTAGAGTAACGGAAATAAAAACAAAAGTAAACAAGTGGGATCTGATTAAACTTAAAAGCTTTTGCACAACAAAAGAAACTATAGGCAAGGTGAAAAGACAGCCCTCAGAATGGGAGAAAATAATAGCAAATGAAACAACTGACAAAGGATTAGTTTCCAAAATATACAGGCAGCTCATACAATTCAATACCAGAAAAACAAACAACCCAGTCAAAAAGTGGAAAAAAGAGCTAAACAGATATTTCTCCAAAGAAGACACACAGATGCCTAGCAAGCACATGAAAATATGCTCAACATCCCTCATTATTAGAGAAATGCAAATCAAAACTACAATGAGATATCATCTCAAACCAGTCAGAATGGCCATCATCAAAAAGTCTACAAACAATAAATGCTGGAGAGGGTGTGGAGAGAAGGAAACCCTCTTACACTGTTGGTGGGAGTGTAAATTGACCCAGCCATTGTGGAAGGCTGTATGGAAATCCTTAAAAAACTTGGAATAAAACCACCGTATGACCCAGCAACACCACTTCTAGGCATATACCCTGAGGAAACCAATATTGAAAAATACACACATATCCCAATGTTCATTGCAGCACTATTTACAATAGCTAGAACATGGAAGCAACCTGGATGTGCATTGACAGATGAATGGATAAAGAAGTTATGGTACATATACATAATGGAATATTACTCAGCCATAAAAAGGAAGCATTTGCATAAGTTCTAACGAGGTGGATGAACCTAGAATCTATTATACAGAGTGAAATAAGTCAGACACAGAAAGATAAATATCATAGTCTAATGCATATATAAGGAATCTAGAAAAATGGTACCAAAGAATTTATTTACAGGGCATTAATGGAGCAGTCATGAAGAGATACCCCAGGTCCAAGGTAAGAGAAACTCAAGTAAGATGGTAGGTGTTGTGAGAGGGCATCAGAGGGAAGACACACTGAAACCACAATCACAGAAAACTAGCCAATCTGATCACATGGACCACAGCCTTGTCTAATTCAATGAAACTAAGCCATGCTTTGTGAGGACACCCAGGATGGACGGGTCATGGTGGAGAGGGCTGACAGAATGTGGTCCACTGGAGAAGGGAATGGCAAACCACTTCAGTATTCTTGCCTTGACAACCCCATGAACAGTATGAAAAGGCAAAATGATAGGATACTGAAAGAGGAACTCTCCAGGTTAGTAAGTGATCAATATGCTACTGGAGATAAGTGGAGAAATAACTTCAGAAAGAATGAAGGGATGGAGCCAAAGCAAAAACAATACCCAGCTGTGGATGTGACTGGTGATAGAAACAAGGTCCGATGTTGTAAAGAGCAATATAGCATAAGAACCTGGAATGTCAGGTGCATGAATCAAGGCAAAATCAGTTCAGTTCAGTTCAGTTCAGTTGCTCAGTCGTGTCCGACTATTTGCGACCCCATGAATCGCAGCACGCCAGGCCTCCCTGTCCATCACCATCTCCCGGAGTTCACTTAGACTCACGTCCATCGAGTCCGTGATGCCATACAGCCATCTCATCCCCTGTCGTCCCCTTCTCCTACTGTCCCCAATCCCTCCCAGCATCAGAGTCTTTTCCAATGAGTCAACTCTTCCCATGAGCTAGCCAAAGTACTGGAGTTTCAGCATTAACATCATTCCCTCCAAAGAAATCCCAGGGCTGATCTCCTTCAGAATGGACTGGTTGGCTCTCCTTGCAGTCCAAGGGACTCTCAAGAGTCTTCTCCAACACCACAGTTCAAAAGCATCAATTCTTCAGCGCTTAGCCTTCTTCACAGTCCAACTCTCACATCCATACATGACCACTGGAAAAACCATAGCCTTGACTAGACGGACCTTAGTCGGCAGAGTAATGTCTCTGCTTTTGAATATGCTATCTAGGTTGGTCATAACTTTCCTTCCAAGGAGTAAGCGTCTTTTAATTTCGTGGCTTCAATCACTATCTGCAGTGATTTTGGAGCCCCCAAAAATAAAGTCTGACACTGTTTCCACTGTTTCCCCATCTATTTCCCATGAAGTGATGGGACCGGATGCCATGATCTTTGTTTTCTGAATGTTGAGCTTTAAGCCAACTTTTTTCACTCTCCTCTTTCACTTTCATCAAGAGGCTTTCTAGTTCCTCTTCACTTTCTGCCATAAGGGTGGTGTCATCTGCATATCTGAGGTTATTGATATTTCTCCCGGCAATCTTGATTCCAGCTTGTATTTCTTCCAGTCCAACATTTCTCATGATGTACTCTGTATCTAAGTTAAATAAGCAGGGTGACAATATACAGCCTTGACATACTCTTTTTCCTATTTGGAACCAGTCTGTTGTTCCATGTCCAGTTCTAACTGTTGCTTCCTGACCTGCATACAGATTTCTCAAGAGGCAGGTTAGGTGGTCTGGTATTCCTATCTCTCCCAGAATTTTCCACAGTTTATTGTGATCCATACAGTCAGAGGCTTTGGCATAATCAATAAAGCACAAATGGATGTTTTTCTGGAACTCTCTTTTTTTTTCGATGATCCACCGAATGTTGGCAATTTGATCCCTGGTTCCTCTGCCTTTTCTAAAACCAGCTTGAACATCTGGAAGTTCACAGTTCACGTATTGCTGAAGCCTGGCTTGGAGAATTTTGAGCATTACTTTACTAGCATGTGAGATGAGTGCAATTGTGCAGTAGTTTGAGCATTCCTTGGCATTGCCTTTCTTTGGGACTGGAATGAAAACTGACCTTTTCCAGGCCTGTAGCCACTGCTGAGTTTCCCAAATGTGCTGGCATATTGAATGCAGCACGTTCACAGCATCATCTTTCAAGATTTTAAATAGCTCTACTGGAATTCCATCACCTCCACTAGCTTTGTTCTTAGTGATGCTTTCTAAGGCCCGCTTGACTTCACATTCCAGGATGTCTTGCTCTAGATGAGTGATCACACCATCGTGATTATCTGGGTCATGAAGATATTTTTTGTACAGTTCTTCTGTGTATTCTTGCTACCTCTTCTTAATATCTTCTGCTTCTGTTAGGTCCATACCATTTCTGTCCTTTATCGAGCCCATCTTTGCATGAAATGTTCCCTTGGTATCTCTAATTTTCTTGAAGAGATCTCTAGTCTTTCCCATTCTGTTGTTTTCCTCTATTTCTTTGCATTGATTGCTGAAGAAGGCTTTCTTATCTCTTCTTGCTATTCTTTGGAACTCTGCCTTCAGATGCTTATATCTCTCCTTTTCTCTTTTGCTTTTCACTTCTGTTCTTTTCACAGCTATTTGTAAGGCCTCCTCAGACAGCCATTTTGCTTATTTGCATTTCTTTTCCATGGGGATGGTCTTGATCCCTGTCTCCTGTACAATGTCACGAACCTCATTCCTTAGTTCATCAGGCACTCTGTCTATCAGATCTAGGCCCTTAAATCTATTTCTCACTTCCACTGTATAATCATAAGGGATTTGATTTAGGTCCTACCTGAATGGTCTAGTGGTTTTTCCTACTTTCTTCAATTTCAGTATGAATTTGGTAATAAGGAGTTCATGATCTGAGCCACAGTCAGCTCCTGGTCTTGTTTTTGTTGACTGCATAGAGCTTCTCCATCTTTTGCTGCAAAGAATATAATCAATCTGATTTCAGTGTTGACATCTGGTGATGTCCATGTGTAGAGTCTTCTCTTGTGTTGTTGGAAGAGGGTGTTTGCTATGACCAGCACATTTTCTTGGCAAAACTCTATTAGTCTTTGCCCTGCTTCATTCCACATTCCAAGGCCAAATTTTCCTATTACTCCAGGTATTTCTTGACTTCCTACTTTTGCATTCCAGTCCCCTAGAATGAAAAGGACATCTTTTTTCAGAGTTAGTTCTAAAAGGTCTTATAGGTCTTCATAGAACCGTTCAACTTCAGCTTCTTCAGCGTTACTGGTTGGGGCATAGACTTGGATTACCATGATATTGAATGGTTTGCCTTGGAAACGAACAGAGATCATTCTGTCATTTTTGAGATTGCATCCAAGAACTGCATCGGACTCTTCTGTTGACCATGATGGCTACTCCATTTCTTCTGAGGGATTCCTGCCCGCAGTCGTAGATATAATGGTCATCTGAGTTAAATTCACCCATTCCAGTCCATTTTAGTTCGCTGATTCCTAGAATGTCGACGTTCACTCTTGCCATCTCTTGTTTGACCACTTCCAATTTACCTTGATTCATGGACCTGACATTCCAGGTTCCTATGCTATATTGCTCTTTACAGCATTGGACCTTGCTTGTATCACCAGTCACATCCACAGCTGGGTATTGTTTTTGCTTTGGCTCCATCCCTTCATTCTTTCTGGAGTTATTTCTTCACTGTTCTCCAGTAGCATATTGGGCACCTACTGACCTGGGGAGTTCCTCTTTCAGTATCCTATCATTTTGCCTTTTCATACTGTTCATGGGGTTGTCAAGGCAAGAATACTGAAGTGGTTTGCCATTCCCTTCTCCAGTGGACCACATTCTGTCAGACCTCTCCATCATGACCCACCCATCTTGGGTTGCCCCATGGGCATGGCTTAGTTTCATTGAGTTAGACAAGGCTGTGGTCCTAGTGTGATTAGAATGACTAGTTTTCTGTGAGTATGGTTTCATTGTGTCTGCCCTCTGATGCCCTCTTGCAACACCTGCCATCTTACTTGGGTTTCTCTTACCTTGGGTGTGGGGTATCTCTTCACAGCTGCTCCAGCAAAGCGCAGCTGCTGCTCCTCACCTTGGATGAGAGGTATCTCCTCACCACCACCCTTCTGACCTTCAATGCGGGATAGCTCCTTTAGGCCCTCCTGTGCCCACGCAGCCACCGCACCATGACATGGGGTTGCTCCTCTGGGCAGCCGCCCCTGGCCTTGGGCACCGGGTGGCTCCTCTCGGCCACCACCCCTGGCCTCGGATGCGGGTTAGCTCCTCTCAGCCATTCCTGCGCCATCGCAGTTTGGCCCTCTCGGCCGCTCCTCCTGACTTCGGACATGGGGTAGCTCCTCTCAGCCGCACCTAATGTGCCGGTCGCAGCTGCCTGCACTTAGTGCGCTGATCACAGCTGCCATAGGAGATGGCAAGAGTGAACGTCAGCATTCTAGGAATCAGCGAACTAAAAAGGACTGGAATGGGTGAATTTAATTCAGATGACCATTATATGTACTACTGTGGGCAGGAATCCCTTAGAAGAAATGGAGTAGCTGTCACAGTCAACAAGAGAGTCTGAAATGCAGTACTTGGATGCAACCTCAAAAATGACAGAATGATTTCTGTTCGTTTCCAAGGCAAACCATTCAATATCATGGTAATCCAAGTCTATGCCCCAACCAGTAATGCTGAAGAAGCTGAAGTTGAACGGTTCTACGAAGACCTACATGACCTTTTAGGACTAACTCTGAAAAAAGATGTCCTTTTCATTCTAGGGGACTGGAATGCAAAAGTAGGAAGTCAAGAAACACCTGGAGTAACATGCAAATTTGGACTTGGAGTACAGAATGAAGCAGGGCAAAGACTAATAGAGTTTTGCCAAGAGAACGCACTGGTCATAGCAGACACCCTCTTCCAACAATATAGGAGAAGACTCTACACATGGACATCACCAGATGTCAACACTGAAATCAGATTGATTATATTCTTTGCAGCCAAAGATGGAGAAGCTGTATACAGTCAGCAAAAACAAGACTGGGAGCTGACTGTGGCTGAGATCAGGAACTCCTTATTGCCAAAGTCAGATTTAAATTGAAGAAAGTAGGGAAAACCACTAGACCATTCAGGTAGGACCTAAATCAAATCCCTTATGATTATACAGTGGAAGTGAGAAATAGATTTAAGGGCCTAGATCTGATAGACAGAGTGCCTGATGAACTAAGGAATGAGGTTCGTGACATTGTACCGGAGACAGGGATCAAGACCATCCCCATGGAAAAGAAATCCAAAAGAGCAAAATGGCTGTCTGAGGAGGCCTTACAAATAGCTGTGAAAAGAACAGAAGTGAAAAGCAAAAGAGAAAAGGAGAGATATAAGCATCTGAAGGCAGAGTTCCAAAGAATAGCAAGAAGAGATAAGAAAGCCTTCTTCAGCAATCAATGCAAAGAAATAGAGGAAAACAACAGAATGGGAAAGACTAGAGATCTCTTCAAGAAAATTAGAGATACCAAGGGAACATTTCATGCAAAGATGGGCTCGATAAAGGACAGAAATGGTATGGACCTAACAGAAGCAGGAGATATTAAGAAGTGGTGGCAAGAATACACAGAAGAACTGTACAAAATAGATCTTCATGACCCAGATAATCACGATGATGTGATCACTCATCTAGAGCAAGACATTCTGGAATGTGAAGTCAAGTGGGCCTTAGAAAGCATCACTATGAACAAAGCTAGTGGAGGTGATGGAATTCCAGTTGAGCTGATTCAAATCCTGAAAGATGATGCTGTGAACGTGCTGCATTCAATATGCCAGCACATTTGGGAAACTCAGCAGTGGCCACAGGCCTGGAAAAGGTCAGTTTTCATTCCAGTCCCAAAGAAAGGCAATGCCAAAGAATGCTCAAACTACCGCACAATTGCACTCATCTCACATGCTAGTAAAGTAATGCTCAAAATTCTCCAAGCCAGGCTTCAGCAATACGTGAACTGTGAACTTCCAGATGTTCAAGCTGGTTTTAGAAAAGGCAGAGAAACCAGGGATCAAATTGCCAACATTCGGTGGATCATCGAAAAAGCAAGAGAGTTCCAGAAAAACAACTGTTTCTGCTTTATTGATTATGCCAAAGCCTTTGACTGTGTGGATCACAATAAACTGCGGAAAATTCTGAGAGAGATGGGAATACCAGACCACCTGACCTGCCTCTTGAGAAATCTGTATGCAGGTGAAGAAGCAACAGTTAGAACTGGACATGGAACAACAGACTGGTTCCAAATAGGAAAAGGAGTACGTCGAGGCTGTATATTGTCACCCTGCTTATTTAACTTATCTTCTGAGTACATCATGAGAAACGCTGGGTCTGGAAGAAGCACAAGCTGGAATCAAGTTTACCGGAAGAAATATCAATAACCTCAGATATTCAGATGACACCACCCTTATGGCAGAAAGTGAAGAGGAACTAAAAAGCCTGTTGAAGAACGTGTAAGAGGAGAGTGGAAAAGTTGGCTTAAAGCTCAACATTCAGAAAACAAAGATTACGGCATCTGGTCCTATCACTTCATGGGAAATAGATGGGGAAACAGTGGAAACAGTATCAGACTTTTTTGGTGGGGGGCTCCAAAATCACGGCATATAATGATTGCCGTGAAGAAATTAAAAGATGCTTACTCCTTGGAAGGAAAGTTATGACCAACCTAGATAGTGTATTCAAAAGCAGAGACATAACTTTGCCAACAAAGGTCTGTTTAGTCAAGGCTTTGGGTTTTCCAATGGTCATGAATGGATGTGAGCGTTGGAATGTGAAGAAAGCTGAGCACTGAAGAACTGATGCTTTTGAACTGTGGTGTTGGAGAAGACTCTTGAGATCCCTTGGACTGCAAGGACCTCCCACCGGTCCATCCTAAAGGAGACCAGTGCTGGGTGTTCCTTGGAAGGACTGATGCTGAAGCTGAACTCTAATACTTTGGCCACTTCACGCGAAGAGTTGACTCACTGGAAAAGACCCTGATGCTGGGAGGGATTGGGGGAAGGAGGAGAAGATGACAACAGAGGATGAGATGGTTGGATGGCATCACCGACTCGATGGACATGAGTTTGAGTGATCTCCGGGAGTTGGTGATGGATGGGGAGGCTTGGTGTGCTGCAATACATGGGGTTGCAAAGAGTCAGACATGACTGAGTGCCCGAACTGAATGGAATGTAGAAACAGACATAGAGAATAGACATATGGAAATGGGGAGAGGGAAAGAGAGGGTGAGATGTATGGAAGGAGTAACATGGAAATTTACATTACCATATGTAAAATAGATAGCCAATGAGAATTTTCTGTATGTCTCAGGAAACTCAAACAGGGGCTCTGTATCAACCTAGAGGGGTGGGATGGGGAGGGAGATGGGAGGGAGTTTCAAACGGGAGGGGATATATGTACACCTATGGCTGATTCATGTTGTGTTCGACAGAAAACAACATAATTCTGTAAAGTAATTATCCTTCAATTAAAAAATAAATAAATTATAAAAATAGATGGACAACAAGAACCTACTGTATAGCCCAAGTATAGTCAATATTTTGAATAACCTAAAAGGGAAAATAATCTAAAAATAATCTATATCTATCTATCTATTTATCTATATGTTCTTTTTAGATTCTTTTATATGAAATATTTTATATTATAAAATATTTTATATTATATATATGACAAAATTACTGTGATGTCTACTTGAAACTAATTCAACATTAGTTTCAACATATCTATCCATCTACATATATATATGTAAATCTCTGTGCTATATATCTGAAAATAACACAATATTATAAATCAACCATATTTCAGTTACAAATAAAATGAGGAATTTTCTAGTTGTCCAATGGTTCAGACCCCCATCGTCCAGTGCAGTGGGTGTAGGTTCAATTTCTGGTCAGGGAACAAAGATAGCTGCATACTGTGCATGACAGCCAAAAAAATTAAAAAGGAAAAACAAAATAAGAAACAAAAGGAAATAATAGCTGGTGCTATCATGGTTGAATGCGATCCCCAAAATGGTTGCTGCCAGCATCTCATTTCTGAGCGGGACCCCGCATGCTTCCGGCCTCTGCAGGACTGTCTCCAAGATCAGTAAATGAGAGTGACCCGGGCTCCTGGCAAACCCTTGCGTCTGTGGTGGGACTTGGCGCATGTGAGATTTTGCACACGCCCTTTAAGGGCACAGCCTGTTGCCTACTGTCCTTCTGCTCCCCCAACCCCAAATCGGGACTTTCTGGGGGCTCATTCTGTATGTTGGGAGCCTTAGGCTCCTCACTCTCGATGAGGATGTTGACGGTTGTGGTTTCCCTCCGCTGGTGGGTTGCTGACCAAAAAACCGTACCTGCGCTCCTCCTGCCCGTCTTCCGGCTCCTCTGCGTCTTTTCTCCTAGACGTGTGTTCAGGGAATGGACCGTTGCTCTGTAAGGAGGTGCAGTTTTGGTGCTACCATGGAAAACTACCAGGGTCTTCCTACCCCATTGTCTTGATCCCCCACCAAGCAGAGTTGCAACTTTTTCGTTTTAACTGAGAGCAAATGAGATACTAGCTTTTTATCAGTATATTATTGAGCTTATTTAGAAAACTCATAAATAAATCCATTTTATCTGAGTCATCTTTGACCTTACAACATAAAAAACTTCTCCCGCATAGATCTTCTACAAATTCCTAAATATATCTATTTAGATTTTGTGCTAATCATTTTCATTTCTTGTTTCTCGGGCCTGGAACAATGAGTCACTTTATTTTAGGAAAAAATTTGTCTTTTTTTCCCCCTTAACAGAAACAAGTCATTCATCTCTCATGCCTTCCCCCACCCCACATGTTTTATTTAAAAATACATGCTACCTTCCTTTCACCTTTCTAGTTTCTAGTAGTTTCCTTTATATTTATTTATTTATTTTATTTTTTTTTAATTTTTATTTTTACTTTATTTTACTTTACAATACTGTATTGGTTTTGCCATACATTGACATGAATCCACCACGGTCCTTTATATTTATTTATTGCCTATCATAATACTAGCATTCTACAGCAAATGAATACACGTTATGAATATATGATTTCATACTTTGTAGGTACATATTTTTCATAATACACATTTTCTATGTGACAAAAGAAATATATATATCAGCAGATTCAAAGATCCTTTGGCTCTGTAAAACTTAAGAAGTCAAGAATAGATAAACTTAGGTTTAGAAATTTCAGTATTTTCTGATATTTGGAAAAGGCCTTGATAGTTTATGAATATCCATCATTTAACTTAAGTTAGTATAACTTTAAGGTTTTAAGATACCAAAAAAGGTTTTGAAATTATTTTTAACATATTTTATAAAACAATTGTTATTGAGAAAGTTCATTTATATACTTTTATCCCATTTACACCCATTTAATTCATTTGTCTTTTAGCAAACTGAGCTTGAATTGCTCATCAAAATTTCATGAGACATTAAGGAAAGCTATCCATCATCTTGAGTTACTTTTCTTGTAGACAAATCAGAAAAGTATGAAAAAACCCACACACAGAAGCAAAGAATCTAAAAGTTGGAACATATGGCTCTTTTTAAAGTTTTTTTTATTGCCTTGCTTGAAATACCTTCATAATTTATTTTTTATTTTATGTTTTAAGTCTTACATTGAATTTATAATTTTACAATCTTCAACATCTAATAGAGATAACATAAGCTTGTTTGACTAGTAACCCTAGGTAGAAAAATTTGCATGACTGCAGTATGTTTAATGAGGACAGCTTTGAAGTCATGCCTATTTTTATTAAGCCAACAAACTTAAGCTGGCCTTTTAAAAAAATTTTATTGGAGTATAGTTGATTTAAAATGTTTTGTTAGTATCAGGTGTATAGCAAAGTGAATCAGTTATATGTACATATACTACTCTTTTTTTTTTTTTAAGATTCTTTTCCCATATAGACTATTACGAAGTATTGAGTAGAGTTCTCTGTGCTTTACAGTAGGTTCTCTATGCTCCCAATTTATCCCTACCTCCCTTATTCCCTGGTAAAGATGTTTGTTTTCTACATCTGTGACTCTACTTCTGTCTTGTAAATAAGTTCATTTGTACCATTTTCTTTAAGATTCAACAGATGAGATATCATATGATATTTATCTTTTGGTGTCTGACTGACTTCAATATGACAATCTTTGGTTCATCCATGTTGCTGCAAATGGCATTATTTGTTCTTTTTTATGGCTGAGTAATATTCCATTGTGTAAACACACACACATATGTATCACATCTTGTTTATTCTTTCTTCTCTTGATGGACATTGAGGTTGCTTCCATGTCTTGGCTATTGTAAGTAGTGCTGCAATGAACATTGGGGTATATGTATCTTTTTGAATTATGGTTTTCTCAAGATGTATGCCCAGTAGTGGGATTGCTAGGTCACATGATTATTCTATTTTTAGCTTTTGAAAGAAATTCCACACTATTCTCCATAGTGGATGTACCAGTTTACATTTCCACCAACAGTGTAGGAGGGTACCCTTTTCTCTACACCCTCTCCAGCATGTATTGTTTATGGATTTTTTTGATGATGGTCATTTTGACTGGTGTGAGTTGGTACCTCATTATAATTTTGACTTGCATTTCTCTAATAATTAGTGATGTTGAGCATTGTTTCATGTGTTTGTTGGCCATCTGCATGTCTTCACTGGAGAAATGTCTATTTGGACATTTTTTCTTAAGTTTGTTTGTTTTTTGATGTTGAGCTGCATGAGTTGTTTGTATATTTTGGAGATTAATCTTGTCAGTAGTTTTGTTTGCAAATATTTTCTTCCATTCTGAGGACTGTCTTTTTATTTTGTTTATAGTTTCCTTTGCTTGCAAAAGCTTTTAAGTTTAATTTGATCCTATTTGTTTATTCTTGTTTTTATCTTCATTACTCTAGAATATGGTTCAGAAAAGATCTCACTATGATTTCTAAGGAGTGTTCTGCTTATGTTTTCCTGAAAGAGTTTCATAGTGTTCATTCTTACCTTTAGGGCTTTATTCCATTTTGAGTTTATTTTTGACTAGGGTGAATCAACATGGTACATCTCTCCATCTGTTTATGTTGTCTTTGATTCCTTTCATCAGTATCTTTTAGCTTTCTGAGTACAGGTCTTTTGCCTCCATAGGTAGATTTATTCCTAGGTATTTTATTCTTTTTGTCGCGATGGTAAATGGGATTGTTCCTTTAATTTCTCTTTCTGATCTTTTGTTTTTAGTGTATAAGAATGCAAGAGATTTCTGTGTATTAATTTTGTATCCTATAATTTTTACCAAATTCATCAATAAGCTCTAGTAGTTTTCAGTAGCATATTTAGGGTTTTCCGTGTATAGTATCATGTCATCTGCAAACAGTGATAGTTTTACTTCCTCTTTTACAATTTGTATTACTTTAATTTTTTTCTCTGATTTCTGTGCCTAGGACTTCCAAAACTATATTGAATAATAGTGGTGAGAGTGTACATCTTTGTCTTATTACTGATTTTAGAGGAAATGCTTTCAGTTTTTCACCATTGAAAATGATGTTTGCTGTGGGTTTGTCATATGTGGCCTCTATCATGTTGAAGTATGTTCCCTGTATGCCCACTTTCTGGAGAACTTTTATCATAACAGTGTGTTGAATTTTGTCAAAGGTTTTTCTGTATCTGTTGAGATGATCATATGGGTTTTTCCCCCTCAGTTTCATAATATGGTGTATCACATTGATTTATTTGTATATATTTAAGAATCCTTGCATCCCTGGGATAAACCCTACTTGATGATGGTGTATAATCCTCTTGATGTACTGTTGGATTCTGTTTGCTAGGATTTTGTTGAGAATTTTTGCACCTAAGTTCAACAGTAATAATGGCCTGTAATTTTTTTTGAAGTGAAGTTGCTCAGTCGTGTCCGACTCTTTGCAACACCATGGACTGTAGCCTATCAGGCTTCTCCATCCATAGGATTTTCCAGGCAGGAGTACTGGAGTGGGTTGCTATTTCCTTCTCCAGTGGATCTTCCTGACCCAGGGATCAAACACAGGTCTTCTGCATTGCAGGCAGACGCTTTACCCTCTGAGCCACCAGGGAACCCCAATCTGGTGTATCACATTGATTTATTTGTATATATTGAAGAATCCTCGCATCCCTGGGATAAACCCTACTTGATCATGGTGTATAATCCTCTTGATGTACTGTTGGATTCTGTTTGCTAGGATTTTGTTGAGAATTTTTGCATCCAAGTTCAACAGTAATAATGGCCTGTAATTTTTTTTTTTTTTGGTGGATATTTTTGTCTAGTTTTGGTATCAGGGTGATGGTGGATTCACACAATAAGCTTGAGAGTGTTCTTTCTGAAATCTTTTGGAAGAATTTGCCAAGAATGAGTGTTAATCCTTATCTAAATGTTTGATAGAATTTGCCTGTGAAGCCATCTTTTCTAGGACTTTTGTTTGTTGGATGATTATCAGTCACAGTTTCAATTTCATTGCTTTTGATCGGTCTTTTAATATTTTCTATTTCTTCCTAGTTCAGTTTAGAGAAGATTGTATCTTTCTAAGAATTTGGCCATTGCTTCCATGTTGTCCATTTTATTAAGATACAGTTGCTTGTAGTATTCTCTTATGATCCTTTACACTTCTGTGGTGTCAGTTTTAACTTCTCCTTTTTCATTTCTAATTTTATTTATTTGAGTCCTCTTTTTTTCCTCAATGAATCTGGCGAAAGGCTTATCAAATTTATCTTCTCAGAGAATGAGCTTTTAGTTTCATTGATCTTTGTTATCATTTCTTTGTTTCTTTTTCATTTATTTCTGCTCTGACTTTATGATTTCTTTCCTTCTACTAAATTTGGGCTCTGTTCTTCTTTCTCTTGTTGCTTTACACATAAGGTTGGGTTGTCTGAGATTTTCCTTAATTCTTGAGGTAAGATTATATTGATATAAACTTTCCTCATAGAACTATTTTTTGAATTATGACCAACCTAGATAGCATATTGAAAAGCAGAGACATTACTTTGCCAACAAAGGTCTGTCTAGTCAAGGCTATGGTTTTTCCAGTGATCATGTATGGATGTGAGAGTTGGACTGTGAAGAAAGCTGAGCGCCAAAGAATTGATGCTTTTGAACTGTGGTGCTGGAGAAGACTCTTGAGAGTCCCTTGGACTGCAAGGAGATCCAACCAGTCCATTCTGAAGGAGATCAGCCCTGGGATTTCTTTGGAGGGAATGATGCTAAAGCTGAAACTCCAGTACTTTGGCTACCTCATGTGAAGAGTTGACTCGTTGGAAAGGACTCTGATGCTGGGAGGGAATGGGGGCAGGAGGAGTAGGGGATGACAGAGGATGAGATGGCTGGATGGCATCACTGACTCGATGGACGTGAGTCTGGGTGAACTCCGGGAGTTGGTGATGGACAGGGAGGCCTGGCGTGCTGCGATTCATGGGGTTGCAAAGAGTTGGATGCGACTGAGCGACTGAACTGAACTGATAGGTTTTGGGTCGTTGCATTTTCATTCTCATTTGTCTCTAGGTGTTTCTTTATTTCCTCTTTCATTTCTTCTGTGACCCATTGGTACTTAGTAGTATATTGTTTAGCTTCCATGTTTCTATGTTACTTTCAGTTTTCCCTTGTAATTGATTACTAATCTCATCGTGTTGTGGTCAGAAAAGATGCTGGATTATGATATCAATTTTCTTAAATTTATTAAGACTTGATCTATGACCCAAGATGTGATCTATCCCCCAAGATGTGATCTATCCTGGAGAATGTTCCATGTTGCACTTGAGTAGAAAATTTATTCTCCTGCTTTTGCATAGATTGTCCTATAAATATTAAAGTCTATATGGTCTAATGTGTCATTTAAAGCTTGTATTTTCTTATTAAGGTTCTGTTTGGGTGATTTGTCCATTGGTGTCAGTGGAGTGTTAAAGTGCTCCACTATTATTTTGTTACTGTTGATTTCCCCTTGTATGGCTGTTAGCATTTATCTTTTGTATTGTTGCTGCTGCTTCTAAGTCACTTCAGTCATGTCCGACTCTGTGTGACCCCATAGATGGCAGCCCACCAAGCTCCCTGGGTTTCTTCAGGCAAGAATACTGGAATGGGTTGCCATTTCCTCCTCCAATTCATAAAAGTGAAAAGTGAAAATGAAGTCGCTCAGTTGTGTCTGACTCTTCGTGACCCTATGGACTGCAGCCTACCAGGCTCCTCCACCCCTGGGATTTTCCAGGCAAGAGTACTGGAGTGGGGTGCCATTGCCTTCTCCGATCTTTTGTATTGAGGTGTTTCTATGTTGGGTGCATAAATAATTCAATTGTTATATTTTCTTCATTGATTGATCCCTTAATCATTATGTAGTGTCCTTCCTTGTCTCTTGTAACAGTCTGTATTTTAAAGACTATTTTGTCTGATATGAGTATTACTACTCCAACTTCCTTTTGATTTCTATTTACATGAAATATCTTTCTCCATCCCCTCACTTTCAGTCTGTGTGTGTTTCTAGTTCTGAAGTGGGTCTCTTGCAGACAGCACCTATAGGGGACTTGTTTTTGTATCCACTCAGCCAACCTATGTGTTTTGGTTGGAGTATTTAATCCATTTACATTTAAGGTATTATTGGTATATATGTTCCTATTCCCATTTTCTTAATTGTTTTGGGAAGTCTGTTTTCTTCCCTTCCTCTCTTGTTCTCTTTTGTTTCTTGCCTGGAGAAGTTACTTTAGCAATTGTTATAAAGGTGAGTTGGTGTTGCTAAATTCTCTTAGCTTTTGCTTGTCTGAAGCTTTTGATTTCTCTGTGGAATCTGGGCAGAAGCCTCACTGGGTATTCTTGGTTGTAGATTTTTCCCTTTCGTCACTTTAAATATATCCTGCCACTCCCTTCTGGCCTGCAGAACTCCTGTTGAAAAATCAGCTGATAGCCTTATAAAGATTTCCTTGTATGTTATTTATTGCTTTTCTCTTGTTGCATTTATTTATTTATTTTACTTATTATTTTTACGAACCTTGTTGCTTTTAATATTTTGTCTTTGTAGTTAATTTTTGTTAATTTGATTAATATTTATTTCAGCATTTTCTTCCTTGGTTTATCCTGTATGGAAATATCTACACTTCCTGGACCTGGTTGATCATTTCTTTTCCCATATTTGAGAAGTTTCTAACTATGATCTACTTAAGTATTTTCTCAGGCCCTTTCTCTTTTTCTTCTTCTTCTTCTGGGATCCCTATAATTCAAATGTTGGTGCATCTCATGTTGTCCCAGAGGTCTCTGAGAATGTCCTCATTTCTTTTCATTATTTTTCCTTTATTCTTTTCCATGCAGAGGTTTCCACCATTCTGTCTTCCAAGTCATTTATCCATTCTTCTGCCTCAATTATTTTGCTATTGGTTCCTTCTTTGCTATTGATTCCTTCTATCTTTTGCTGTTCACAAACCAGTTGCTGCTCTCCCTCTTAGACTCTGAGCTCCCCCTCTGTCCAGTCCAATTTCAACACTGGAAAGGGGCCTTCCCAGGGAGTGGGTATCATTCCTTTTTTATAGCTCCCTCCCCAGGGCACAGGCCCTATCCTGACTCCTTCTTTTTCTTTTCCCTTTTGTCCTATTTAGTTACATAGAGGTTTGCTGGGAGCCAGCGTGAGGAACTCCGCTCATGGCAAAGGTCATGAGGAAGGAGGCTTCAGCATACGCAAAGGCGGGATCGAGCCTCAGGAAACCCCCTGTTCCCGAGCATCTACCCCCAAAACCAGAGTCTGCCTACCTAACTGCTTTATGCTGTCACCTACACCTCTGACTTTACGGGGGGCTGTTCTCCACCTCTCTCGGAGAAGGAGTTAACCTACAGCTCCAGTTAATAAAAATTCCTGGGCGTGACTAGGGTGTCTCAGGTCAAACCTCTTTGCTGGCAGACTAGCTTGTGTGACAGGATTATCCACACTCTTGCTACTATGTACATGATTGTTTACAACTTCTCAACCCTAAACAGCATAGAGAGTTTGGAGTATTTTGAAAGTCTTAGTTAGTATTAGGTTTTTCTAAAGATAAAAATCATGTCGGTGAAGGGTTTTTCATTTATTGGGCCAATGTTTGCTGCTAAATCCCCTGCCCTTATACATGTTAATGAATATATAACCAGCATATAGGAGAAATAAGTATTAACCTTTAAGATTAATCCTGTTAGACCTTAGGCTAAGTAAATCCCTTTCTTAATTGTAACCCACTACAACCTCACCCTATAGGAATGCAACTTTATCTGGTACCTTTGGAGGGTGGTGCCTGGTTTAAGAAAAATCACCCCTGGAAAATAAGTTTCTGGTTGACTGACCATTATCAGAAAAGAAAGGATCATAAAATGTCAGCAGGCCTCATGGCCAGAAGATGATGTAAAACCCCTAAGACCTTTTTGTATACATTTATATGAAGCACCTGATTTTGATAAAGGTCAGGACTGCTGACCCCACGTGACTTTGAAATTTCCATTTGTCTCTATGTGTAACAAAAGGTATATAAGCAAACCTGAAAATAAAGAAAATGGATCAGCTTCTGGAAAGACTGATTCCCCCATGTCGTTCTTTCTTGTTCTCCGTTTTTCTGGCTGAATTCCCATCTGGAGCATGGGTGCTCACCAAGCCTGCTAATTTTGCCCTGGCTTTTAAGATCCATGTGAGAGGGAGCCCAAGGAGGGGCACCCTCTGCTATTCAAGTGGGCACCGGTGGCCTACGTAGGTGGTGCAAGCTTCTTGTCTCAAAGCTTTATTGGTATCCCTCGTAAACCAAGTTATTTAGCCTCTTTTTCTCCACTAATTTTCCTACTACACTATTCCTTTCTAATCTCTCTTTATACTTTTAATTAAATAGCTTTTTCCTAGGACGCCAACTCCATCTGTGCTTCGAATTACCCTGGATCCACCGGGGCTGTACCCCGGCAGAGGTTTTCTTGTCTTTTTATACATCCGAGGTCTTCTGTCAGCATTCAGTAGCTGTTCCGTGTAAACCACTCCATTGTAGATGTATTTTTAATGTTTCTGTGGAGGAAGGTGAGCTCTGCTTCCTACTCCTTTGGCATCTTGATCCCAACATAAACTAGCCTTTATATATTGAAAATTATCCCAGACCACATGAACCTGAAAAACATTGGGATCTATTTCTATGTTTCTGAGATTTATATGAATATTTAATTTCTATGGCTCTTACTTTTCTTAGGACTTCTCAGGTGGCTCAGTGCTAAAGAATCCACCTGCCAGGGCAGGAGCTACAGGAGATGTGGGGTCTATCCCTGGGTTGGGAAGATCTCCCAGAGGAGGAAATGGGAACCCGCTGCAGTAGTTTTGCTGGGATAATCCCCTGGAGAGAGAAGCCTGGCAAGCTATAGTCTATGGGGTTGCAAAGAGTTGGACAAGCCTGAGTGGCTGAACATGAACTCATGAGTTAGGTATAAACAGAGAAACACATTTATTAATTTATATAAGAGTTGATCCTCATCTTTGCCTTATTTTTTTCCCTTTCAGTCTGATCTTCCCATAAGTAACAATAGGACATTTGTTTAGGATGTGCGTGCTGTGTCACCCTGTGGACTGTAGCCCACCAGCCTCCTCTGTCCATGGGATTCTTCAGGCAAGAATAGTGGAGTGGGTTGCCCATGCCCTCCTCTAGGGGATCTTCTGGACCCAGGGATTGAACAGGTGTCTTTTGTTTCCTGCATTGGCATTCAGGTTCTTTACCACTAGCGCCACCTGAGAAGCCCCTTGTTTAGGATGGCAGACCTCTAAAAAGTTGTTTGAGATATAAAAGTCCAAATCTTGCAAGATATATCTATTTCAATGTGACTCCAGGCCAGGAAACCTTTTTATGGCTTAAAACCAATAAGACTTTCAATGGCTACCCTATGGTCCCATGAGCCAACCCCAAAGATGATGCAAAAAATGCAGCCCTCTCAAGGTTCAGAGCTACTTCCACTGGCAGCCAAAACAAAGACTTTGGCAAAGCTCCCAGAGAACTCCCAACTGCAGTAGGATGCCAGTGGCCAGTGGAGTCCAGCCGCATTCTGCCCTGCCCATTCTCGGGGCCTCCACTCTGACCATTGGCAAGTGCAAAGCCCATCAAGCTTTCAGTACATAAAACACACATAGAGGAAAATGTCCCTGAGAGGGAAAGGATCAGGCATCTCTGGGCACCCAAAACAAACTCACAAGAGTTGCAATACAGAGAATTAATTATTTTTACAAATGTTTTTCTCCTGCCAATTTGGCCATGGAACAGAAAGGACAATAAGAAAATTCTTCCCTCTTGATCAGTGCTAGAGACTCGGGAGAGCTGACTTTTTAAGAATTTTTACATTCTGCCAGCTTTTTGTCAGTTCTCCCAGGACCCCTCCCCACAGTCCCTTGAGAAAGTAAACAGGGGCATCCCAGGCTCTGAAGGTAACACCCTCATTGTCCAGAAACTGTGGGGAAGGCAAAATGTAGGGTCTCTGGCTGACCCTGAGAATTAAATAGGCATAAAACTTATTGGAAAGAAACAAAGTTAACAGGAAAAGAGGGAAAAAACAAAGTTAATGCGTAAGTTTTATGTGACAAGGCAGCCCATGATGATAACAAAGAAGTGGCAAAATGAAGCTTTTATACTGGCTTGAACAGAGAGGCTTATATGTGGGGATGATAATGGAAGATCCCCATTATTTTCTCAAGGTCTGTTTGTACAGATTTCCTCAACCTCAGCTCCTCATCTCTAGTAATAAGAATGTCTCCTTTCTACTAGTATAGGGAATACATCTTTCACAAGGGAGAGTTATCTCCTTCTTTCAGGAAGAAGGGGGGCAGATTAGAGGGTCTCCCTTCTACCTGCCGGCTTTCAAGTGCCTTTAGCTTGAAATAATCCTTATGTCAAAGTGATATATTTTTAGGTGGCATATTCTGCCATCCTTTAGACTACTACACCAAAGTAACCAATAGTGGGTGATTTAAATAATAAAATTTATTTGTCATGATTCTGAAGGCTGGTGCCAGTAGATTTGGTGTTTGGTGAGAGCCCTTTTCTGGGTTGCTGACTTCTGACTTCTCATTGTATCCTTGTAGGGCAGAAAGAGAGTGGGAGAGCTCTCTGGGGTCCCTTTTACGATGGTACTAATTCCACACTTTTTTTTCAGTTGAGGTATGATTGACATATACATTATATGTTTCAGATATACAACATAATGATTCAATATATGCATATATTGTGCAATGATAATGACAATAAGTTTAGTTAACATCACCATATAAGTTACATTTTTTTGTGTGTATGTGATGAGATCTTCTAAGATTTAAACTAATCCTGTTTTTCAGATGTCTACTCTTATGACCTGATTTCCCCCCAAAGATCTCACTACTGAATACCATCACATTGGGAGGCTGGATTTCATCATATAAGTTTTAGAGGGACACAAACATTTAGTACACTGCACAAGGTTAAAGAGGATTTGTAGTATCTTCTTAAATAAGAAAATATCTCCTGTATGTTTTAAAGGTAAATTTTGTTCCTGTAGGTAAAAACATGTTATATAAGCATACTGCCTCCAAAATACAAGACTTAAAATAATGGAACATTGTCAATGTTTCAAGTACAATTTCTTCTAAATATGGTGGCCCATTAGCTTGAATTAGTTGCCTCTATTTTCTTAAAAAAAATGAATTTATGAGCCTGCAGTTGGACACTTGAAATGTCTACATTAGTCTCTGTTTCTGAAGTGCCAAAAATAACATGACTTGCCTTGGATGTGTATTCAGGGAATGAAATATGAATCCCTTAAACACAATGAACAGGGGGTTTGTGCTTTTATTCCTCTGCTCATCAGAAGTTTATAGCCTCAATCTAGGAGCTTACCCACACAGATTTAGTCAGAAAAGAAGCTCATTAAAAGCTCCTGATTCTGAAGCAGAAATAGAATTAAGGGCTGCAAAGTTGAGTCCATTATTTTTCAAGGAAAGTGCTTAGAATTCTGTTTAAATAGAATCCAATTAAGCCTGTGCAATTATTGTTCCCAAGCTATCATATAGTTGCTTAGAGTCTCTCTTTAACTAACTAAAAACAAATACCTCAAATTCCAAATGAAATCCCCATCCTGATATAATCTTCAATCACCTATGTGTCAGGGCTGTCGCGGTCAAGGTACTGTCACTCTGTAGCACTTGATTATTCAGAAAGTGGCAGTAATTAAACACAGAAACTTAAGTGTGGAGCTGCTGTCTGCCAGCCCTCCTGGCTACAGAGGTTAGAAGTTACCTGAAACCCAGGTCAACGTTGCCAAGTGGGTGGCACATGGCACTCAGGATGAAGAACCACTTCAGAGCAAGGGCTTCCCTGATAGCTCAGTTGGAAAGAATCCGCCTGCAATGCAGGAAACCCTGGTTCGATTCCTGGGTCGGGAAGATCCCCTGGAGAAGGGATAGGCTACCCACTCCAGTATTCCTGGGCTTCCCTTGTGGCTCAGCTGGTAAAGGATCCACCCGCAATGCAGGAGACCTGGGTTTGATCCCTGGGTTGGGAAGATCCCCTGGAGAAGGGAAAGGCTACCCACTCCAGTATTCTGGCCTGGAGAATTCCATGGACTATACAGTGGATGGAGTCGCAAAGAGTCAGACACAACTGAGCACCTTTCACTTCATTTCACTTCACTTCAGAGTAAGAAGACTTGGGTTGACATCCTGGATACCCACTCACTGGTTACCTATATGATGAATTTGACACCATCACTCACCTTCTGCTGTTGCTCCTAAAACTAAGAGATGCTATGTAGGGATTATCACAAGCCAGGTTCTGTTTAGTGCACTAAACATTCTCCACACAACAACCCTACAAGGTCAGAACAGAGAGTGAGAAACTTTTTGGAAGTCATACAGCCAATAAGTATAGACTGAATTTTTATCCAATTCCTTTTTTTTTTAATTCCACAGCTAACACTCTTTCTTATATAGCTGTTCTCCACAGATATAAAAAGGGTTGAATGGATAATGAATCTGTAAGTGTAAGTTATTTTAACATTTAAAGTCTTTGTGATTGAGTTGATAGGTGTCAAACCCTTAGAACGATAACATAGTAACTGTTCTGTAAGTGTGGCTGCAGCTATGATATTGCTGATAATAATCATGTAGGGTGCACTCCTGGCTTCTGAATATGCGGTGTCAGGGACAGTTAGATAGAATTGAATACACATATTTTTAAAAATCAGTAATCAAGTGGTCATTGTTATACGAAAGCACACATTGGAGAGAGAAAGAGACCTGGGTTTGAGGTCAGATGATAAATCTGAGGTCAGATGATCAGGGTCCCAGTTTTGACCTCTTGCATTTTGTCACTCAAAACAAGAACTACCTGGGGGTCTTCATGAGGATTTTCAACTACATGTGAGATTCTATTTGTAATTGGCACAGCAACTTAACAATGCTGGTCAATGTTTAGAAAAAGTAATCTCTTTGGGGCCTAAGGGTTTATTGATACTGCTTTCTCTTTGTTGCTGCCAGCAGAAGAAGGGGTATTTACACACTGTCTGTAACTCATGTGATGTGGCATACAAGGCTTGGGTTTAAAAACATTAATTCCTTTTTTCCAGTTTAACAAGGGCCTTTAACTATTAGTGGACAACCTCTAGTAATACATATTTAAAAATTTGTTTAGCAGGTTGTTTGTTGATATGGTGGAGTTCTTAAATAATGCTTGTGCTTGATAAGAGCTGTGTGCTAGCTAGTGTTATTCATGCTACTTTTAGAGAAACTGACCAGGAGGGATGCTTTACACTGTTTTTGTCCTCCTTCAAAGACATATGTTGAAGCTAATCCCCAGCATGATACTATTTGGAGGTGGGACTTCGGGGAAGTGATTCAATTTGGATGACACATTAGGGGTAGAACCCTCATGATGGGATGGTGCCCTTACCAGGGGATGAAGAGCTAAGAGTTTGTTTCAACATGTGAGGATACAAGGAGAAGCCAGCTGTTCACAACCTGAAGAGAACTCAACCCTGACCATGCTGCACTTGATCTTAGACATTGAATCTCCATGACTGGGAGAAATAAGTGTCTGTGGTTGGTAAGCCACTCATTTTACAGTATTTTGTTAAAGCAGTTCAAATGGACCAAGACAGAAGCAAATAGTCCCAGCCAGCTCTGCCTGCTCCAGAGACTCTTGTGACGGTGACGCTTGTGAATATGCGAGACCCATCTCACACGGTGATGGGCAATGAGCAACTTTTCATTTTGGACACAAGTAATGAGAACAATGCCTTTGTAGAAGTTTTGAGCACTATGGACAGATGTTTATAAGTTATACAAGAGAAGCAGCCACAGTAGAGAGACAGTTTGGGTGTTGAAGAAAGGAGAAAACTGGAGAAAGAGTGGCCAAGGCTGTGCGTCCAGCAGGGTAGCCAGTGGCCAGCACACATGGCTGCTGAGCGCCTGTAATGCCCTCGTTTGGACGGAGACCTGCTGTCAGTGTGAAATGACACATAGATTCACAGTCTTAGAGCAAAATCAGAATGTGAAATATGTCATTAATTATCTTGATGGTGGGTTGAAGTGATCATATTTTGGATGGACTGGAGTTAAAATAAAATACATTTTTAAAGTTAGTTTTACTTGTTCCTTTCTACTTTTTTAATTTTTTAGGAAATTTGAAATACATCCAGGGTCCTAGAGATGATCATACTCGGTGAAGTAAGTCAGACGGTAAAGGACAAATATCATATGATATCATTTGTATGTGGAATCTTAACAAATGAACTTATTTACAGAACAGAAGTAGACCAACAGATATAGGAAACAAACTTATGTTTACCACAGGGGAAAGGAGAGGAGGAATAAACTAGGAATTTGAGATTATTGGATACACACTGTAAATAGAAAAGAGAAACAACAAGGACCTACTGTATAGCACAGGGAATGATACTCAATATTTTGTAATAACCTTTATGAGAAAAGAGCCTGGAAAAGTATATATATACACACACACATATACATACATATATACTTATACATAACAATCACTGCTGTACACCCAAAACTAATACAATATACACACACATATACATACATATATACTTATATATAACAATCACTGCTGTACACCCAAAACTAACACAATATACACACACATATACATACATATATACTTATATATAACAATCACTGCTGTACACCCAAAACTAACACAATATACACAGACATATACATACATATATACTTTTATATACTTATATATAACAATCACTGCTGTACACCCAAAACTAACATAATATATACACACATATACATACATATATACTTATATATACTTATACATAACAATCACTGCTGTACACCCAAAACTAACACAATATACACACACATATACATACATATATACTTATATATAACAATCACTGCTGTACACCCAAAACTAACACAATATACACACACATATACATACATATATACTTTTATATACTTATATATAACAATCACTGCTGTACACCCAAAACTAACATAATATATACACACATATACATACATATATACTTATATATACTTATACATAACAATCACTGCTGTACACCCAAAACTAACACAATATATACACACATATACATACATATATACTTATATATAACAATCACTGCTGTACACCCAAAACTAACACAATATACACACAAATATACATACATATATACTTTTATATACTTATATATAACAATCACTGCTGTACACCCAAAACTAACATAATATATACACACATATACATACATATATACTTATATATACTTATACATAACAATCACTGCTGTACACCCAAAACTAACACAATATATACACACATATACATACATATATACTTATATATAACAATCACTGCTGTACACCCAAAACTAACACAATATATACACACATATACATACATATATACTTTTATATACTTATATATAACAATCACTGCTGTACACCCAAAACTAATACAACATTCTAAATCAACTCTACTTCAATAAAAAGTAAACATCCACTGCTCACATTATGCTGTTATGGAGTTGGTGGGGGGCAGCACTGGGCTAAAGGAAAGGGAATGTGGAAAGGGCACATGAACAGACATGGGGGAGGGGATGGAGTCACAGTCACAGTCCTGGACACACACGCGTCCCAGGATCCACACAGAGCCAGGTGTCCAGGTCTTAGGACAGTGCTTCCTTCTTGCACCGCTGGTGCAGGCACCAAGCGGACTGCTGCCAACCTGCCTGGAGCTGGCTGAAGTGAAATCAGGTCATCAGCTCTGGCACATGAGTCAGAAGTGCTGAATAATTCTTGAAATTTGAAATTAAATTCTTACATTTGTCTCTCATTAACACCCCCTCTCCAACCACCCCCTTGCCCAAGGACTCTGTGAATCATACTATATCCACTCAAAATAGTTTTGAAAAGTCCCTCTAATAGCACAGGGCACTTGACTCAATACTCTGTAATGTCCTATATGGGAAAAGAATCTTTAAAAAAAAAAGGAAAAAGTGGATATACGTATAACTGGGGCTTTCCAGATAGCTCAGATAGTTGGTAAAGAGTCCACCTGAAATGCAGGAGGCCTGGGTTTTGATTCCTGGGTCAGGAAGATCCCCTGGAGAATGGATAGGCTACCCACTCCAGTATTCTTGGCTTCCCTGGTGGCTCAGCTGGTAAAGAATCTGCCTGCAATGCGGGAGACCTGGGTTTAGTCCCTGGGTTGGGAAGATCCCCTGGAGAAGGGAAAGGCTATCCACTCCAGTATTCCGGCCTGGAGAATTCCAGGGACTGTAAAGTCCATGGGGTTGCAAAGAGTCAGACACGACCGGGCGACTTTCACTTTCGTGGATAGCTGACTCGCTTGGCTGTACACCTGGAACTAGCGCAACACTGTAAATCAACTGTACTTCAGTGAATTTTTTTAAAAAAAAGCCCCTGTCCCCATGACCCAGCACTGTGATGGCAATTAGCATGCCTGCTATGTATTTTTGTAGGTGGCCCTTAAATGCCTGTTGAATGCTTGAATGAATATTTGGAAACCCTGAAACAATGAACTCAGCCAGCATATCAAGGCATTCTGTGAGTATTAGTAATGAAAGCCTTAAGTCCAAGCACTCATGAATGACCCAAGTTCCCAGGAGCATGGTTGACCAGCCCCTGCTGCTTTGACTCCTGGCCTGCGAGGTTTCACAGAGGTTTACTGAAGGTGGTGGGGCTTCCTCCATAGCGGGTATCCCTCCTGTCTTCCCCTAAAAAGGGGCTAATCGCTGATGTTAGGCTTATGGGTGAAATTTTGTCCATGTTATGGCAAGGGACCCCCAAAATCTTGACCCCTGCCTACCTCAGTGATTACCAAGGGAACCCCACACACAGAAGCAACAGAATGAAAACACATGTCTACTGCTGTCTGGACAACCACTGGTACTCCAGAGCTGGGCTCTGATTCACAGCTGCGTTGGGAGTTTTGAAAATGGGCCTTCGCCTCATCCGTGTAAACCTGGGGACCTTCAGGATAGGCATGGCCAAAGGGCACACGGGGGGGAAAGGAGACCAGCTGTCTGTATTCCTAGAAAGCACGGTCACTTCCATCCTATATGCGCGCCCAAGAGAGGTAAGCTGATGGCTTACCTGACCTGCCTGGCTGCCTGGCCACCTGGATCCTTTCTGGGGGCAGGAAGAGAACCAGGAGAGGTGGGTGCAGTGCCTCAGGGTGCCCCTGAGGTTACAGGAGCCCTGCAAAGCTTGGGTCTCAGACCAATCAAATCAGAGATGCTCAGCCAGTGTCGGCTGGCACAAGTGTGGATGAAGTTTCTCTTCTGGAACAAGTCAGGAGGCAAAACACAGCCGAAGGGATGTTGGTTGCCTCCCCAGGGTGCTTGGAAAAGAGCCTGGATCCAGCCCAGCCGCAGGAGGCAGGCACCAGAAGCCAGCTCCTCCCAAGACTCCATGAGGGTCACAATCACTCGGTTCCACTGGGTTTAACTGTTTCCTCACTTTTCCGTGTGTCTTTCTCTCTCCCCATCTCCCTGCTGCTTTTTACTTGTTTCCTCACAAATACACCTTCCTATACCTCAGAATTTACTGTGGCTTAGTGATGCCATGGGCGGAGGAGCCTGGTGGGCTGCAGTCCATGGGGTCGCTAAGAGTCAGACACGACTGAGCGACTTCACTTTCACTTTTCACTTTCATGCATTGGAGAAGGAAATGGCAACCCACTCCAGTGTTCTTGCCTGGAGAATCCTAGGGACGGGGGAGCTTGGTGGCTGCCGTCTATGGGGTCGCACAGAGTCGGACGTGACTGAAGTGACTTAGCAGCAGTAGCAGCAGCAGTGATGCCATAGTTTTAGTGACAGATTTTTATTTCTAATTTAAAAAAAAACAAGGTTAATAAATAAAACGTCCTTAAGCCTCAGTTTTATTTTTTGAAAAATAAACTGGTAGACTAAATTTTAAGCACCTATGGGGCTGCAAAATTCTATTTTTCCTTTAAAAGTATGTATGTGGGCTATGAAAATCACATTTTTATGTATGCATTCAGAGGTGCTGCCACTGCTGCTGCTGCTAAGTCGCTTCAGTCGTGTCTGACTCTGTGCAACCGCATAGATGGCAGCCCACGAGGCTCCCCCGTCCTTGGGATTCTCCAGGCAAGAACACTGGAGTGGGTTACCATTTCCTTCTCCAATGCATGAAAGTGAAAAGTGAAAGTGAAGTCGCTCAGCCGTGTCTGACTCTTAGCGACCCCATAGACTGCAGCCTTCCAGGCTCCTCTGTCCACGGGATTTTCCAGGCAAGAGAACTGGAGTGGGGTGCCATTGCCTTCTCTGGCATTCAGAGGTAGATGTATGTATATTTTCTTTAGGAGTGGAACATAAATTCCTGGTCCTTTGTGAATGTTTAAAAATTGATCTTTTGACAACATTTTTAGGCTTCTTGTAAATAAACTATTCTTTAGCAACCAAAAAAAAAAAAAAAAAAGGAAAGAAAAAAAGAGAGAGAGAGAACCAGTTTGATTGAGTAGTTATTATGTATCAGTCACTGTGGTAAGCACCTTAAAAGTGTCTTATGTCATTGAAGGGGCTTCCCAGATGGTACAGTGGTAAAGAAGCTGCTTGCCATTGTAAGAAATGCAAGAGACACTAGTTTGACCCCTTGGGTTGGGAAGATCCCCTGGAGTAGGAGATGGCAACCCACTCCAGTATTCTTGCCTGGAAACGTCCATGGACAGAGGATGCATAGTTTAGGGGGTTGCAAAGAGCTGGGCACAGCTGAGAGACTGAGCACCCATGCACACATCACTAATTCTCAGAGCGACCCCACCCACTTTACAGATAGGGAAACTGAGGCCCTGAGAGGCCATGTCACTGCAGATGGTGGAGCGGCCGCATGAGCACAGCCCGCCTGAATCCTGCACGTGATTTGAAACTCCTGCCGCGCTGCCTGTGTCTCTCCAGTTCACGCTTCCTGCATCCGCATTGTCTTTCCAGTTCAGTTTAGTCACTAGATTGTGTCTGACACTTTGTGACCCCATGGACTGCAGCACGCCAGGCCTCCCTGTCTGTCGCTAACTCCTGGAGTTTACTCAAACTCATGTCCATAGGGTTGGTGATGTCATCCAACCATCTCATCCTCTGTTGTCCCCTTCTCCTCCTGCCTTCAGGCTTTCCCAGCATCAGGGCTTTTTCAATGAGTCAGTTCTTTGCATCAGGTGGCCAAAGCATTGTCTAATTTTATGTTCTTCTTAAAAAGTTTGCTCCTTTTCTGTTCTCCTTCCTTCCTTTTGTCTTCAATTCTTTGCTTATTCCTCTGCTAAATTTACCTTCTCTTTGTTGTCTTGTTTAACATGTTTCCTTCCTCCCACACTGTTGCTCTTCTTGCTTGTTTAAAGCAGCTTTTAATGGTCAGTGGGATAAACACAGAAGAGGTGACACAGGTGAAGCCGTGCACCCCCCCGCCCCCGGTCTCCAGCAGTGGCCTCTCCTTCCCTCCACGGGGATGGTGCCCAGATGTGAGCATGCCTCAGAAACAGCCCTGGAGCACAGTGTCCAGAGCCCCCATGTCCAGAGCTCCTGATCCAGCAGGTCTGCTGTGGGGATTTGTGTTTCTCGGTAGTTCCCAAGTGATACAGCCACTGATCCAGGGTCCATGGTTCAGGTAGCATCGCTCCATGGGGTTCCCATCATGCTCAGAGAGTGCATGCTCCGTCGCTTCAGTCGTGTCTGATTCTTTGCCCACCAGGCTTCTCTGTCCATAGGATTCTCCAGGCAAGCATATTGGAGCGGGTTGCCATGCCCTCCTCCAGCAAATCTTTCTAAGTCAGGGGTTGAACTTGTGTATCTTGTGTCTTCTGTATTGGAGGTGGATTCTTTACTGCTGAGCCATCAGGGAAGCCCCATGCTCAGAGAAATTTCTCTAAAATACCTCCAGCAAGTCTCACAAGACCCACAGGTGTTAATCTTTATTTTTATTTATTTTTCTTTCTTATTTATTTATTTTAATTGGAGGCTAATTACTTTACAGTATTGTGGTGGTTTTTGCCTACAGTCACATGAATCAGTACATGGGTGAGGTGTTAATGCATGGGTTTCATTCTTAGATGATGGCTCCTGAAAGTCATCTTAGATGTGTGTCTTAGAACCCCTGATCTCTAGTACCTAAACTCTTTGGTATCTGGACAAATTGGGCCCACGATGGCGTGAGCCCGAATGCAAAGTCACATGGGCAGGGGAGAGGTCAAACTTCCATGCACAGGCTGTGGTCTGACCTCAATGACCAGTTGGTTCTGGACCCAGAAGATATGGCAGGGAGTCAGCTCAGGAGTTACGATAGTGTTCCTGCCTCTTGGTGGCCTGGTTCTATGTTGGCCACTCTCTCCAATGCCAGAACCATCATAGATAGTCTTGGTATATGGCTCCCTCATAGGAAACTGGCTTAAGCAAATGTTAAATCTGAATAACTAGCTTTGTTCTGCCTATGCTGGGTGGTTTTCTTAACTAACTAGGATTTAGTTCTGGGCCTCTGCAAACCTCAGAAGACCCAGGTATAAATAAAAGGACAGGAAGCTCTAATTCCAGGGCTCTGGCACTGGTAGGGAAGGTATGCAGGTTCCCAGAGGCATCTGAGTCTGGGTTTTTCCAACCTTTTGGCAGCCTGCTGAAGGGTACAGCCCCTGAAGGTTGGACCAAGTCTCCAACTTGGGCATTTTCTCCTGGTGGGTATGTGGATCTTTTCCCAAGACCCTCATGATGGTGGGCTGTGTCTGACTGCATTCTGTTTGACCTGGTTGTTAAACCTCCCACCCAGCCTCAGGAAACCCCATCAACTGTGGCTGAGGAACTGCTCCTAGGTTCACATGAGTCCACTACCTCCTCCTATTTTATTTTCTCTACGATCCTTGATAACATCTGCTGTTACTGTTCAAGAAGGTTATAGGATTCCCTGTGGTTGCCACATTAGAAGGATCTCAGTCCACAAAACTGCCCCCACTTCCCACATCGGTTGCAAACTTGGGAGTCCAAGACCATCCTTAGATCCGATACTTCATAAGAAGGACCCATAGAACTCACTAAAAGACTCATGGTCCTGGTTTATTAGATCTAAAGGATACAGATAAAAATCAGCCAGAGAAGAAGCTCTTGGGGCAGAGTTTGGAAAGATCCAAGTTCAGAGTGTCCAACTGTGTCTCCTCATGGACAGCATCACTTTTCCTGGCGTTAGTGAGGAACACAGACGTAGCGAACTTCCCACTAGGAAGCTCACCAAAGTCTTTGTGTCCAGAGTCCTTACAGGGGCTCAGTTGTGTAAAGCTGGCTGTTCACCCACAAGGCTGACCTCAGCCTCTAGACCACTGGAAGGTTGAGCTGATATCACTGACAAAAGGCCCCTGCCCTCTAAATCACATTGCAGGGGTGACTCAGAGCTCCCTGGTAAACACAGTTTCATGAGGCAGGACATTCCAAGGGTTTAGAGATTACCTCCAAGGTCCAAGGGCAAAGGCCAAACATCTCCTTGTGTACTTAGTCAATTAGTCGTGATGACTCTTTGTGACTCCATGGACTGTAGCCCACCAGGCTCCTCTTCCTTGGAATTCTCCAGGCAAGAGTACTAGAGTAGGTTGCCATTCCCTTCTCCAGGGGATCTTCCTGACCCAGGGATTGAATCCGGGTCTCCTGCACTGCCGATTCTTTACCCTCTGAGCCACCAGGGGAAGCCAAAAACATCTCCATGGACAAGGATAAATCCTTTATTGACATAACTTCTGAGACCACTCTGGTTGTGGTGTGCCACCCAGAGTGGCAGCATTTGGAGGGGCAGGTTGCATAGTTGGCACTCCACCCCATCCCATTCAAACCTCTGGAAGAAGGTGTATTAGTAAAATCCATCCCCACTAAGTCTCTGAACTTAACTGGCAGCATAGAGATACCACCTTTCAAGGGGTATAACCTCAGACTTTCTATGAATCAACAGTTCTGCTGAGAGAAAGGATGTTTATGGCGATGGCCAAATGGATGCAGAGTTCACACAACCCATGAAGCAAGCAGGTCACCTCCATAGCTTTGCCTGGGTGGGAATCTCACTCAGGCACGCTTCTAGCTCAGTCACATGAGCGCACACATTCTAATCTACACATGAGGACAGAGTCTTGCTGTCTTGTAGGAAGAGACCTAATCTTTCAGATTTGTGCCACTAGCCATTGCCAGCTACTTAGAACAAATAAACACTGCATGTGCCATTTAAAATCGAAAATGAACTCAACGTCGTGTCACTGGAAGTGCTTGTTTGGGAAGATACACGACAGATTGAGGTCCTGACTAATTGGAACTCCAGGGAGTCCGGCCAATCAGAAGCCACAATGCCCTGATTATGCCTTGGTCATCACACAGATGGAAGCTCTCAGAATTCAGTCACTAAAGGACAGTGGTGATGGATGTAGTGCTAGATAAGCAACATGGGTCAACTAAAATGTGACTTAAACTAAAAAGTGCCTCTGGTTAGGACGAACACACAAAAATAAGATTGTATACGTCCCCAAATATCTGTATTTGGGAAAGAACTTGACAAGGAAAAAATATATTATTAATATAAGGCTTGTTAAAATAACCAAAGAGAGAGAGAGACATATTTAGAAGACTATAAATTTCTCATATAAGATGCAAAGCCTCATTAACTCTTAAGTCTTTTCTTTTTTTTAAGTAAGGACATGGTTAGGGTCAAATTTTCAAACAGAATGAAGAGTAGGAAATACATTTTCTTTGTTAAGATTTTTTTTTATTTTGATGCAGACCATTAAAAAAAAGTCTTCACTGAATTTGCTACAATATTGTTTACTTTTTAGTATTTGTGTTTGTGTTTTGGCCCCAAGGCATGTTGGATCTTAAGCCCTGCACTGGAAGCGGAAGGCTTAACCACCAGAGCATCAGGGAAGTCCCAAAGGCTCCTTGTTCCGCTTTCACATGACCTCTCTGGCCACCAGCCTGTCCTCCCCTCTGTGCTGAGTCCTGGCCCCTCTGGTACTAGCATCCTTGAGTGTCATTTAAGTGCATACTTTCCCCACTGTGACCTGTCTTTACAGCAGGCTGGGCCATCGGAGAGCTAGAGATGTGAACTGCATTGATGCTTCCTTCTTGTATTTGCTTTGGCCACACTGCCCTTTGCCCTGATGCAATCAGCCTAATAATCAGAGAATTATTATAAGGTGAGACCTTGCCCATTTTCACCATCCGAACATCACTGAGAACCTAGTTCCTTGCCTCCCTGTTCTCTCTCAGTGAAGACACATGAGAGAAATTTGTCTCTAGTCTCAGAGCTGGGAATGGTTGAGCTTCTCCGGATTCATTTTCCTCTAAAGGGCTGTGGCAGTGGCGATGCCCACATAAGACATTACTCTCAAGCTCAGTGGTGTAAAATGATCATTTATGATGCTCAGGAAGTTTGTGGGCCAGGAAATCCGCCAGGGCACGGCGGGGTATCTTGTCTCCACTCACCATGTCTGGGGTCTCAGCTGGGTGTTGGAATCTTCTGTGAGCTCATCCCTTTGATGCTGGCTTTGGCTGCGACCTTGGTTGGTGCTGTCAGCTGAAACCCTTGTATGTGGCTTCTCCCTGTGGCCTGGGATTCTGCACACGTGGTGGCTGGGTCCTTAGTGTGAGAGAATCCCTAGGGAGAGAAAGAGATTGCTGGAGGGGATGTATCAGCTTTAATGATCTAGCCACAGACACCACATAGCATCACTTCTATTGTCTTACACGTGCTGGGGGAGCTGGCTAGAGAGTCATTCCCAGGCTCAAGGGGAGGGGAAGAGAGCCCGCTTCCTGACTGGGAGCAAGGAAATGCTGCTGTGACCATTTTGGGAAAGTTTGATGGGCCACGAGGACTCTGACGTGTGGTCCACTCTCCTTATTAAACTACTCAGAAGCTAAAGAGGCAAATCTGTGGACAGGACATCATGTCTGCCTCATACACAGCCCCTCACTACTGTCCATGAGAAATTCATCAGTGGATCTAAAAAAGAAACGGAAAAATTCATTTGCGCCAAATTGAGGAGTACAACCCGGGTTGGGGGGTGGGCAGGGAGCCTGTCAAAAGCTCTGAGAACCGCTGCGCCTGTTAGAAGTCAAGACATGGTTAGACAAGTTTGTGAGACTAAATGATGTATTACTGACAGTTTACCCAATGCAGAGCTAAATATCATCATGGCCCCTCACAAGGTCAAGAAAGGACATTATCTATTAAAGGAGTTGTCTTGTTGATGTTAGGAGAATATTGCTTTTTATGGTTGATCAGTTATTCCTGGGGGCTTCCCTGGTAGCTCAGCTGGTAAAGAATCTGCCTGCAATGTAGGAGAGCCTGGTTTGATTCCTGGGTCAGGAAGATCTCCAGGAGAAGGGATAGGCTACCCACTTCAGTATTCTTGGGTTTCCCTGGTGGCTCAGACAGTGAAGAATATGCCTGCAATGTGGGAGTCCTGGGTTTGATCTCTGGGTTGGGAAGATCCCCTGGAGCGGGGCATGGTAACCCACTCCAGTGTTCTTGTCTGGAGATTCCCATGGACAGAGGAGTCTGGTAGGCTACAGTCCATGGAGTTGCAAAGAGTCGGACACAACTGAGTGACTAAGCACAGCACATAGGTATTCCTGATGATAAGGAAGTTTGATAGAGGCATAATGCATATATATGATGCATGGTTAGGGGGAGAGGCGGCCACAGGGCAGTGAAGAATTTTTTATGTTTATATATTTCTTGTGTTGACATAAAATATAATTTTTTATTTCACACTGCTTTCCTCTCCTTGTTTTCCTTTCCTCCTCATCAACTTTTATCTTGCAACATTTTATGCATCTTTCTGAATCACTGCAAATAATTTAGGGGGAAGACTAAGATACAAATGAGCCAAAATGGACTTCCAGAGGGGGGGAAATTTTTTTCTCAGTACCACATTAACTCGAAAATAAGAGCATGAAATTCGGGAATCAAATCCCAACAAATATTCTCTGTTATCTAAGCTTTAACTTTAACTTATATTGTTTTAGGATGGAAGCCCAGGAGAGTAATTCAACTTTTTCAATTTCTTAAACCCTACAGTGGAATGATTTTGGTTTGTCACACTGGGAAATTATGTTAAATAGGTGAATTCATTTCCTAATTGTTCTGCAGTTTGGAAATATGAATCTCAAATGGTTCTGCGATGCTTATATCATCTACTTAAAATGCTTTGCATTGCACCACTTAAAAATCAAACATTTTTTTCCTGAAAAGTTAAGCTAAGAATTTATTAAGATTCCTGGTGTTACTTTTTACAAAGAAGATAACACTATTTAATTTTCCAATGAAGCAATTATGTAGTCTTCCTATCTTTTCCACTAATGATGAGATACTGTATAATTCTCCTGTGGTACAATTAACATTTTATTTGATGCATCTATATTAGCAGTTCCTTATCTATGAAGAGCCATGAGTTTTATTAAATATGTCATCTACCATATCAGTTTTGTTATAATCACGTTTCATTCTGCTTCATTTGCTTACTGCACTACTTCTGGGCTGCAAAACCAATTTTCTCCTCTGTATATAAATTGATTATTTCAGCGAAGAGGTAGCCACTGTAACTATTAAATGCAAAATGTACCATAACAGATGCTGCAATTGCCAATTTGGACACACCTAAACTGGGAAGCTAACATGAGACTCTTCTGTGAAAGGGATTAATTTAACAGCTTCGTGATTGTTTCTCATGGACATTCTTCAAGGTATCTGGAAATTTGCCACACCAGAATGCTGCAAAATGGGCAAGTTAATGTTCTCAGTGCTTAGTTGCTCAGTCGTGTCCAACTCTTTGTGACCCCGTGGACTGTAGCCCACCAGGCTCCTCTGTTCATGGGATTCTCCAGGCAAGAATACTGGAGTGGGTTGCCATGCCCTCCACCAGGGGATCTTCCCAACCCAGAGACTGAACCCAAGTCTCCCACGTTGCAGGCAGATTCTTTACTGTCTGAGCCACCAGGGAAGCCCAATAAGAGAGTCTCAGGTGGTGTGTAAACAAAACACCACTCTACCTTCCCCCAGAGTGGGGGAAAGGTTACCTCGAACCAGCCCATGAAAATTTTTATGTGAAGCACTGAATCTTTCATGGCCTTAGCATAAGAATTAGAATTAACTACTTAAGGTTTTACTGACCTTTTGGGGTAAGTTGCAAGACAATTAAGTCTTTTACAAGCAAAATCCGACAGCAGTCACGTGACTATAATAACCAGGAGGACACATTCAGCCACTGTTCTCACCACAGACTTCCCACTCACTTTCCTGCCTTGTCGAGTCTGCCCCTGCCGCCTTGAGAAGCCCTCCTCTGCCACCTTGCGCCCTCCTGTTGGAGTCCTAATCCGGGTTCCGCGGCTGGATCCTGCGTGGACAATCGAGGGCTCGTCTCTGCTTCCGGTGTGGCAATCTCTCCTCCTGGGCACTCTTTGGCGACAGCGTACATTGGCATGTTCTGCTCAGTACTTTATATGTGTTTGCCATTTTCCTGCAAACCCAGCCGAACTCCCCAACTTCCGTGAGTCACCGGGGGCATGTTTGTGTATGTTCGTCACCCCCAGCACTGAGGCTGAGGCTCTGCATGTAGAAGGCGGTCAAAATTGTTGGCTGGATTATCCATGGCGGTTTGTGCGACGTTCAGGTTGACAGGAAAACGTGTAACAGCAAACCAGCACGCGATGATGGCTAGATTAGCATTACTGCGCTCGGGCGACTGGATCCGAGTTTGGTTCTGTAACATCGTCTGTGAGCCCACTGGATCTGGCTGAATGTGAGTGCGTGCATGCATGTGTGTGTGAGACACACACACACACACACAGACACCATTAGGTAGCATGTGGAGCTTCTTAACACGCATACTTGCTTGCTCCTTCTAACTGCTCTTGTTTGGTCCATATCAGTGGCCTTGAGAGTGGAGAGACTGCAGTGCGAAGGGTCCTCTCCTGCCTTCCAGGACTCTGCGTCTTCCCTCCCCTCCTTGTACCTCCCCTCCTTGTACCTGGGTACTCCCCTCCCCTGCCTTGCACCATTTAGGGTCTGAAAGGGACTTCAGACTCTGCCAGGATTCCCTCTGTCACTCTCCAGAGCTCAACACTTCTTTAGCAGGAAGGGGATCTCAACATTTATGATATTCTAAGTAATGGGATATTATAATTTTTCCTTCCCCTGACGCTGGGAAAGATTGAGGGCAGAAGGAGAAGAGGGTGTCAGAGGATGAGATGGCTGGATGGCATCACTGATGCAGTGGACATAAACTTGGGCAAACCCCGGGAGATGGTGAGGGACAGGGAAGCCTGGCTTGATGCATTTCATGGGGCCACAAAGAGTTGGACATGACTGGGTGGCTGAACAACAACAACAAAGTAATAGGAATGGGATTCATTATTTGGAATTAATAATATTACTTTCTCAATATTCATAATATTCTTTGAAAAACTGCTGAAGTGGATTTCCATACGTGGGTCTTATTATTTTTCACTTTGTACTGGTTGAGTTTCTGCTGGTTGTTAGGTTTTTACCTTTGAGGCTCAGTTTAGACTGTATGAAAGCGAACAAAATAGAATCTTCTCAATGAGAGCGTTTCACAGTGACAGAGGAAGGAGAAAGTTTGCCCAGTGGGCAGTCAGGCGCAGGGGCCTCTTTCTGGGCTGTCTGATTTGCTAAGACTGGTGTCTCTGTGGGTTGGAATTGACTGGATTCAGGAGACACAAATCTCCTCTGTGAGACCCCACCCCCCCCACCCCTCACACTATGCTTCTGGGGCATGTTAATCTGTAAAGACTGTAGGAAAGTTTTGTCCTGTTTAATTTTCCTGTTGGAATCTCAAAGGCTGGTTTTTAGCTAGTTTTTATGGGTGCTTGCTACATTGAGCTCTATTTGGTTTTCTATGAAACTGAAGAATTCTAGAGCAAATACTTGGTTTCTAAAGGGTTGAAGACAAAATTATAGTTTATACATCCAAATGTGAAGGTTTTATAGCCCAACTTTTTGTGCATACCTCACTTCTGGCTTCAGTTTAACTTTTTTTTACTTTTATTATATCTATGCCTTGGTTTTTTAAAACCTATCTGAATGTATTTTACTTGGTTGTATTACTTAAATTTTGTAAGTAGTCAAGTCTTCTCTGCTACAAGATGGTTATCATAAACAAATTTCAGAGAGCACATATATAATAGGTTTGACATTTGAAGAACCACATGAAAATATTTTCAAGAGAGAATAAACTGATGATAAGACTTTGATTGATTCAAACTTGATAAAGAGTAATTCTGGTCAAATGTACCCTAAGACTAAGTCAGAGGAAATCAGAAGACCCTTGTGATTCAACTATTGTTAAGAAACTTCTTGAAGTTACCATGCTGCTCTTTGACCCTAGTCAGTGGAAAGTATTGAACATAATTGATTTTTTCCTAGGTGACTAAGGCTCTCACAGTGGATGTCACTGTGAATATCCATTTGAACTGGGCCACAATTGGAGACTGTGGCCATTATCTTCATTACCCCTTCCACAGTTTGGTCTCAGGTCAAACAGGAGGGAACATAGCCCCACCCATCAACAGAGAATTGGATTAAAGATTTACTGAGCACCCATCAGAACAAGACCCAGTTTCCCTCACCATCAGTCTCTCCCATCAGGAAGCTTCCATAAGCCAGAGGGCAGACAGAATGGAAACCACAATCACAGAAAATTAATCAAACTGATCATATGGACCACAGCCTTGTCTAACAATGAAACTATGAGCCATGCCATGTAGGGCCACCCAAGACAGACAGATCATGGTGGAGAGTTCTGACAAAATGGTCCACTGGAGAACGACAAACCACTTTAGTATTCTTGTCTCGAGAATCCCATGAACAGCAAGAAAAGGCAAAAAGATATGACATTGAAAGATGAACTCCCCAGATCAGTAGGTGCCCAATATGCTACTGGAGATCAATGGAGAAATAACTCCAGAGAGAATGAAAAGACGGAGCCAAAGCAAAAACAACACCCAGTTCTAGATGTGACTGATGATGGAAGTAAAGTCTGGGGCTGCAAAGAGCAATACTGGATAGGAACCTGGACTGTTAGGTCCATGAATCAAGGCAAATTGGAAGTGGTCAAACAGGAGATGGCAAGAGTGAACATCGACATTTAGGGATCAGTGAACTAAAATGGACTGGAATGGGTGAATTTAATTCAGATGACCATTCTATCTACTACTGAGGACAGGAATCTCTTAGAAGAAATGAAGTAGCCCTCATAGTTGAGAAAAGAGTGTGAAATGCTGTACTTGGGTGCAATCTCAAAAATGACAGAATGATCTCTGTTCGTTTCCAAGGCAGACCATTCAATATCATGGTAATCCAAGTCTGTGCCCCAACCAGTAATGCTGAAGAAGCTGAAGTTGAATAGTTCTATGACAACCTACAAGACCTTCTAAAACTAGCACCCAAAAAAGATGTCCTTTTCATCATAGGGGACTGGAGTGCAAAAATAGGAAGTCAAGAGATACCTGGAGTAACAGGCAAACTTGGCCTTGGAGTACAGAATGAAGCAGGGCAAAGGCTAACAGAGTTTTGCCAAGAGAACGCACTGGTCATAGCAAACACCCTCTTCCAACAACACAAGAGAAGACTCCACACATGGACATAACCAGATGGTCAACACCGAAATCAGATTGATTATATTCTTTGCAGCTGAAGATGGAGAAGCTCTATACAGTCAGCACAAACAAGACTGGGAGCTGACTGTGGCTCAGACCATGAACTCTTTATTATAAGATTCAGACTTTAATTGAAGAAAGTACTGAAAACCACTAGACCATTCAATTCAGTTCAGTCGCTCAGTCATGTCTGACTTTTTGTGACCCCATGAATCACAGCACGCCAGGCCTCCCTGTCCATCACCAACTCCCAGATTTCATTCAGACTCACGTCCATCGAGTCAGTGATGTCATCCAGCCATCTCATCCTCTGTCGTCCCCTTCTCCTCCTGCCCCCAATCCCTCCCAGCATCAGAGTCTTTTCCAATGAGTCAACTCTTTGCATGAGGTGGCCAAAGTACTGGAGTTTCAGCTTCAGCATCATTCCCTCCAAAGAAATCCTAGGGCTGATCTCCTTCAGAATGGGCTGGTTGGATCTCCTTGCAGTCCAAGGGACTCTCAAGAGTCTTCTCCAATATCACAGTTCAAAAGCATCAATTCTTCGGCACTCAGTCTTCTTCACAGTCCAACTCTCACATCCACACATGACCACTGGAAAAACCATAGCCTTGACTAGATGGACCTTTGTTGGCAGAGTAACATCTCTGCTTTTCAATATGCTATCTAGGTTGGTCATAGCTTTTCCTCCAAGGAGACCATTCAGGTATGACCTAAATCAGATCCCTTAAGATTACACAGTGGAAGTGAGAAGTAGATTCAAGGGATTAGATCTGATAGACAGAGCACCTCAAGAACTATGGACAAAGGTTCATGACATTGTACAGGAGGCAGTGATCAAGACCATCCCCAAGAAAAGAAAATGCAGAAAGGCAAAATGGTTGTTTGACAAGGCCTTACAAATAGCTGAGAAAAGAAAAGATGTGAAAGGCAAAGGAGAAAGGAAAGATATACCAATTTGAATGCAGAGTTCTAAAGAATAGCAAGGAGAGATAAAAAGCCTTCCTAAATAATCAATGCAAGGAAATAGAGGAAAACAATAGAATGGGAAAGACTAGAGATCTCCTCAAGAAAATTAGAGATACCAAGGAAAATTTCATGCAGAGATGGGCACAATAAAGGACAGAAGTGGTATGGACCTAACAGAAGCAGAAGATATTAAAAAGAGGTGGCAAGAATACACAGAAGAACTATACAAAGAAGATCTTCATAACCCAGATAACCATGATGGTGTAATCACTCACCTAGAGCCAGATATCTTGGAATGTGAAGTCAAGTGGGCTTTAGGAAGCATTACTAAGAACAAGCTAGTGGAGGTGATGGAATTGCAGTTGAGCTATTTCAGATCCTGAAAGATGATGCTGTGAAAGTGCTGCACTCAATGTACCAGCAAATTTGGAAAACTCACCAGTGCCCACAGGGCTGGAAAAGGTCAGTTTGCATTCCAATCCCAAAGAAAGGCAATGCCAAAGAATGATCAAACTACCACACAACTGCACTCATCTCACATGCTAGTAAAGTAATGCTCAAAATTCTCCAAGCCAGGCTTCAATAGTATGTGAACCGAGAATTTCCAAATGTTCAAGCTGGATTTAGCAGAGGCAGAGGAACCAGAGATCAAATTGCCAAAATCCGTTGGATCATAGAAAAAGCAAGAGTTCCAGAAAAACATCTACTTCTGCTTTATTGAGTACAGAAAAGCCTTTGACTGTGTGTATCACATCACAACAAACTCTGGAAAATTCTCAAAGAGATGGGAATACCAGACCACCTGACTTGCCTCCTGAGAAATCTGTATACAGGTCAAGAAGCAACAGTTAGAACTGGACATGGAACAGCAGACTAGTTCCAAATTGGCAAAGGAGTATATCAAGGCTGCATATTGTCACCCTGCTTATTTAACTTATATGCAGAGTACATCATGGGAAATGCTGGGCTGGATGAAGCACAAGCTGGAATCAAGACTGTGGGAGAAACATCTATAACCTCAGATATGCAGATGACATTGCCCTTATGGTAGAAAGTGAAGAAGAACTAAAGAGCTTCTTGATGAAAGCGACAGAGGAGAGTGAAAAAGTTGGCTTAAAACTGAACATTCAACAAACTAGTATCATGGCGTCGGATCCTATCACTTCATGGTAAATAGATGGGGAAACAATGGATACAGTGACAGAAGTCAACTTCAGATGGTGACTGCAGCCTTGAAATTAAAAGATGCTTGCTCCTTGGAAGAAAAGTTATGACCAACCTAGACAGCATATTAAAAAGCAGAGACATTACATCTAGTTAAAGCTATGATTTTTCCAGTAGTCATGTGTGGATGCGAAAGTTGGACCATAAAGAAAGCTGAGTGCTGAAGAATTGATGCTTTTGGACCTTGGTGTTGGAGAAGGCTCTTGAGAGTCCCTTGGACTGCAAGGAGATCCAACCAGTCCATCCTAAAGGAAATCAGTCCTGAATGTTCACTGGAAGGACTGAAGCTGAAACTTCACTACTTTGGCCACCTGATGTGAAAAACTGACTCATTGAAAAAGACCCTGATGCTGGGGAAGATTGAAGGTGGAGGAGAAGGGTATGATAGAGGAGAAAATCATTGGATGGCATCACTGGCTCGATGGACATGAGTTTGAGCAAGCTCTGGGGGTTGGTGATAGACAGGGAAGCCTGGTGTGCCACAGTACATGGGGTCACAAAGAGTTGGATACAACTGAGTGATTGAACTAACTGACAATCAGAGCTGTCTACATGTTAAAAGATGAGGCTGAATTTCTAGTGACCCCAGGACACATCATAAGTTGATTAAAAAAACTTAAATTTCTTCTTTCAGTTTGGTTATTAGCCACTCATTTCTTTTTCCTCATAGTGATTGATAGCAAATCAAATCCCTTCACCCCTCCGTTGCAAGGAAACACAGATACTTAATTAAATACTTCCTTGTTGAGGTCACTTTGTTTGATTCATTGGTTATTTTGATTGAGACTATTATTCACTGGTTTGGGGCTGTTGGCGGTACCATCGGGGATGAGATCATGCCTTCCTAAAGTGGAATGGAAAACTTGGAACAGCTCTCTTATACTCAATTTGTGGTAACTCGGTAAAATATTGCTTGGGAATTTTTAAATTAAGCAAATCATGTATTTTTGTGCAAAAGAGAATTTTTTTTTTTTTTAGTAAAAGGACTCTTGTTGGCCAATGAACAGGATAATTAGATCCCAGTGAGGACAGTTGGTCTCTAATAAGGAAGGATACTTCAACTCAATTCCTGGATGGAGATAAAAAGTCATCTCTGTCAGGTGGTGGGTATCTGACACTTGAATGATGTTCTGTTCCCCCACACGTTGCAGTTTAAGTAGGAAGGTCTTCTGAGAGCTGAGGATGTTCTACAAGGGGATTGGAACCCATCTCAGAATGCACTCTGAACTATCTTAAGACGTGATTTAGCAAGTTTTAGTGTTTGGTTCCTCAGCCTTTTGGTGAGGCAGTTTTGGTATCTCAGCCTTTCTTCAGCACTTCCTAGGGTTCAGAGAGCAGACCATTAGATGGAGTGAGGGAGAGAGAGACAGAGAGAGATGATGCGTCTTTCATGTGAATGTGAGATTTCGTGAGTGCACGACGCCTGGGGTTGAGCATTCCGAGGAGTGGGCACCATAGTGACAGACAGAAAAATGGGATCTCCAATTATACAAATACCCTCGCTTAGGGAATTTTACATACGTCTGTTATCAGCACTTGTCTGTAGTTTTACAGTGAGGTGGTCGGTCAGTGTGGCCACAGGAGCAGGGGAACAGAGCTCAGGAGAACCGAGGTCTTGAGGCAGGAGGCACGCATGTCTCGGGCCAAGTGGCAGAGACACTGGGTGGTCAGGAGGCGGATGACCGGGGTCAGGAGGGGCATTATGCTGGGACCTTTACCAAGGTTTCCTGAGGAAAGGCAAGGCAGGCAGAAAAAATAGGTTAGGAATGGCTAGCTTATTCAAACTTTGGTGGCTTTGGGCTATCGGGGTGTGTCTAGTTGCTTGGTACCTGCCCTGGGATGATGGAGACACAGCACTATTGCCTCCTGGGGCTCCTAGGGACATGGGCTTTGGATTGCTTACTTTGCTTCTCAGAGGCCTGCTCCCAGCTGTACCCTTTCCTGTCTCTTAATGCTGGCCGCCCTGAGAGGGCAGACTCTCCCCAGCCACAGGGGTTCTTTAAGATGCAAAGACATCCTAATACACAGAAAGCTAAGAATAATGCTATACAGTATGGTAGGTCACTGCTGGGAGTTCAGTTCAGTTGCCCAGTTGTGTCTGACTTTTTGTGCCCCCATGGACTGTAGCACGCCAGGCTTCCCTGTCCATCACCAACTCCCAGAGCTTGCTCAAACTCATGTCCATTGAGTCAGTGATGTCATCCAACCATCTCATCCTCTGTCTTCCCCTTCTCCTCCTACCTTCAATCTTCCCCAGCATCAGGGTCTTTTTCAATGAGTCAGTTCTTCACATCAGGTGGCCAAAGTAGTGCAGTTTCAGCTTCAGCATCAGTCCTTCCAATGAATATTCAGGACTGATATCCTTTAGAATACACTGGCTGGGTCTCCTTGCAGTCCAAGAGACTCTGAAGAGTCTTCTCCAACACTACAGTTCAAAAGCATCAATTCTTCCACACTCAGCTTTCTTTATGGTTCAACTCTCACATCCATACATGACTACTGGAAAAACCCTAGCCTTGACTAGATGGACCTTTGTCAGCAAAGTAATGTCTCTGTTTTTTAATATGCTGTCTGGGTTGGTCATAGCTTTTCTTCCAAGAAGCAAGCATCTTTTAATTTCATGGCTGCAGTCACCATCTGTAGTGATTTTGGAGCCCAATAAAATAAACTCTGTCACTTTTTCCATTGTTTCCCCATCTATTTGCCATGAAGTGATGGGACCAGATGCCATGACCTTAGTTTTCTGAATATTGAGTTTCAAGCCAACGTTCTCACTCTTCTCTTTCACCTTCATCAAGAGGCTCTTTAGTTCTTCTCTTTCTGCCGTAAGGGTGGTATCATCTGCATATCTGAGGTTATTGATATTTCTCCCAGCAATCTTGATTTCAGCTTGTGCTTCATCCAGCCCGGCATTTCCCATGATGTACTCTGCATATAAGGTAAATAAGCAGGGTGACAATATACAGCCTCGATGTACTCCCTTCCTGATTTGGAACCTGTCTATTGTTCCATGTCCAGTTCTAACTGTTGCTTCTTGACCTGCATACAGATTTCTCAGGAGGTAGGTAAGGTGGTCTGGTATTCCCATCTCTTAAAGAATTTTCCACAGTTTGTTGTGATCAACATAGTCAATGGCTTTGGTGTATTCAATAAAGCAGAAGTAGATGTTTTTCTGGAACTCTTGTTATTTCTATGATCCAGTGGATGTTGTTGATTTGATCTCTGGCACTGCTGGGAAACACAGCAATATAAGGAAAGCAAAGTCTATAAGGACATCAAGCATAGATTCCCCAAAGCAGAGATCTGCACATGTATTGGGTGGATATCTTTCTTATTTATTCATTTTTAAATGTTTCATAACTTTTTACTGTATCATTCACATTTAAAGCAAAATTCCTCTTGGTTGAGGTTGATGGCTTAGTAATAATTGCTTTCTTTCTTTTAAAAAATTTTTGTTGGGTTATATTTGATTTACAATGTTGTGTTAATTTCAGCTGTATAGTAAGGTGATTTAGAGTCTTTTCTTTTATAAGTTATTACCAAATATTATTTTCTTGGTTTCCAAAATCACTGCAGATGGTGATTGTAGCCATGAAATTAAAAGACACTTGCTCCTTGGAAGAAAAGCTATGACAAACCTAGGCAGCATATTAAAAAGCAGAGACATTACTTTGCCAACAAAGGTCCATTTAGTCAAGGCTATGGTTTTTCCAGTGGTCATGTATGGATGTGAGAGTTGGACTGTGAAGAAAGCTGAGCACCAAAGAATTGATGCTTTTGGACTGTGGTGTTGGAGAAGACTCTTGAGAGTCCCTTGGACTGCAAATAGGTCAAACCAATCAATCCAAAAGGAAATCAATCCTGAATACTCATTGGAAGGACTGATGCTGAAACTCCAATACTTTGGCCACCTGATGTGAAGAACTGACTCTTTGGAAAAGACCCTGATGCTGGGAAAGACTGAAGGTGGGAGAAGGGGATGACAGAGGATGAGATGGTTGGATGGCATCATTAACTCAATGGGTTTGAGTTTGAGCAAGCTCTGGGAAATGAAGGACAGGGAAGCCTGTTGTGTTGTAGTCCATGGTGTCTCAAAGATCAGATATGACTGAGTGACTGAACAAAATATAGTAGGTCCTTGATGATTATCTGTTTTATATATAGTTCAGCTCAGTTCAGTTCAGTCGCTCAGTCGTGTCCTACTCTTTGCGACCCCATGAATTGCAGCACGCCAGGCCTCCCTGTCCACCACCAACTCCCGGAGTTCACTCAGACTCACGTCCATCGAGTCAGTGATGCCATCCAGCCATCTCATCCTCTGTCGTCCCCTTCTCCTCCTGCCCCCAATCCCTCCCAGCATCAGAGTCTTTTCCAGTGAGTCAACTCTTTGCATGAGGTGGCCAAAGTACTGCAGTTTCAGCTTTAGCATCATTCCTTCCAAAGAAATCCCAGGGCTGATCTCCTTCAGAATGGACTGGTTGGATCTCCTTGCAGTCCAAGGGACTCTCAAGAGTCTTCTCCAACACATAGTAGTGTGTATAATTTAATTCCAAATTCCCAATTTACCCCCTTCCCTCACTTTCCCCTTTGGTAACAATAAGTTTGTTTTCCATGTCTGTGAGTCTCTTTCTGTTTTGTAAATAAGTTCAATTCTATCATATTTTAGATTCCACATATAAGTGATATCATATGGTATTTGTCTTTCTCTGTCTGACTTCACTTAGCATGACGAGATGTAGGTCCATCCATGTTATTGGAAAGGGAATTATTTCATCTTTTTTAGGCCGAGTAATATTCCACTGTGTATATGCACCACGTTTTCTCTATCCATTCATCTGTTGATGGACACTTAGGTCGCTTCCACATCATGGCTTCTGTAAACAGTGCTGCAGTAAACATGGGTGAGCGTGTATCTTTTCAGCTTAGCGTTTCCTCTGGATAGATGTGCAGATCTCTTTCTAGGGTGAGTTTGCCTGCCTGTGCTGTGTGTGTCCTTAAGTCTCATCACCTCAGCTATAGTCTTCATTTCCATAAAATGTTATTTATCCAAACATAACATCCCTACTGATAATAAACACATTATTCATATAGTTTTCAAGATAAATGGTACATATGTTGTAAGGGTATTATTGTTTCCTGCCTTTATGGAAAAATTAGGTTTGCTATACCTGAGGTGAGGTCTCTGAAAAGAAGGTTTATTACTGTTCTAATGTTTAAGGAAGAAGAAAATCTGCATGAAAATATGCCTAAACATTGTGTAAATTTTATACCTGAGCACCTCTGTGTCTGTGTTTGCAGCAAATTATTGAACCAGGCCAGAGTTTTTTTCATAGCTTCCCTCCAAAAGGCGCTGCAGTGTTCACATCCTGCCTGGACAGTAACGCGAGTAAGTGAACACTGAGAAAAGCACTGACCGATGCCTGGCACAATTTAATATTTTATTTTAGACCTTCACCTCCATATAAAAAACGGATGTCATCTTTAGACAATGTTTCTTTTCACTCGTTTCCAGGTGTGTCATTTGAAAGGCCTTTGTGGGGGTTAATGACAGACTTGCGCTGAGCTGGTGAATAATGTGTGTTTAATCAGAATGCATTCTTTGTTCACCAAATCCTCTGCCTTTGTTAAAGTTCTTTCTTCTGCCTGATAAGCTGTGTGCCCTACTTCCTTTTGTAAAAGCAACTACTCTATCCAATCTGTTTGACATTTTCGTTTTAGGTAATGAGACATTAACAATACCAAAAAAAAAAAAAAAAAGGATCAGGTTCTCCCTTTTTCTTCACCCATTGGGAAAACCTAATGGGATCAATGTACTATGGCAACTTAGGAGATAGAGAAACTGGAGTTAGTTGACTCTGCTCAGATTTGGAGGTGGTTTTGGACAGCTTGCATTTTTTATGACAAACATCACTTGGATCGCTGACTTGCTTTGGGTCTTCCTGTTAGCTAATTCAGATGAAAGGAGAGAAATAACACTGTGTAAGCCACACAAAATAAATGGAAACCAAGAAAGTATTGTGAAAAGAAATGACGTTGAACTCTATACATACCAAAGTCCTCATAAAAAATGAGGTCGCTGAGATATGTTATGATTATAAAGGAATTCAATTTGTTTAAAAAATGTGTAGTATCAACACTTAGACCTCTATCCAGACAAGACAGACAGATGGTCAGAAGACACATGAAAATATGCTCAACATCACTAATGATTAGAGAAATGCAAATCAAAACTACACAGAGGTATCACCTCATACTTGTCAGAATGCTCATCATCAAAAAGTCTACAAACAACAAATTCTGGAGAAAGAATGGAGAAAAGGGCACTCTCCTACACTGCTGGTGGGAACGTAAATGGGTGAAGCCACTATGAAGTATGGAGGGTCCTTAAAAAGCTACAAATAGAGCCAACATATGATCCAGCAATACCACTCCCAGGTATATATCCAGAGAAAACCATAATTCAAAATGAAACATGCATTCCAGTGTTCGCTGCACTGATATTCACAATAGTCGAGACATGGAGACAACCTAAATAATAATTGACAGGTGAATGGATGAAGAAGGTGTGATACACACACACACACACACCCACACACCCACACACCCACATACTCATGCAATATTAGCCATAAAAAAAAGAATGAAATAATGCCATTTGTAGCAACATGGATGAAGTAGAGATTATAATACTAAGTGATATAAGCCAGATAGAGAAAGACAAATATCATTCCATATGCTTATATGTGGAATCTAAAAAAATGATACACTGAATCTATGCAAAACAGAAATAGACCCACAAACATAGAAAATAAACATATGGTTACCAAAGAGGAAAGGAAAGAGGCATAAATTAGGAGTCTGGAATTAACAGACAGACACACATTACTATCTATAAAACAGATAACCAGCAATACTATACACCACAGGGATCTATACTCAGTGTTTTAAAATAGCCTATAAGGGAAAAGATATATATGTATTCAGAACCTATATAAGTTCAGTTCAGTCACTCAGTTGTGTCTGACTCTTTGCAACCCCATGAATTGCAGCGCGCCAGGCCTCCCTGTCCATCACCAACTCCCGGAGTTCACTTAGACTCACGTCCATCGAGTCCGTGATGCCATCCAGACATCTCATCCTCTGTCGTCCCCTTCTCCTCCTGCCCCCAATCCCTCCCAGCATCAGAGTCTTTTCCAGTGAGTCAACTCTTCGCATGAGGTGGCCAAAGTACTGCAGTTTCAGCTTTAGCATCATTACTTCCAAAGAAATCCCAGGGCTGATATCATTCAGAATGGACTGGTTGGATCTCCTTGCAGTCCAAGGGACTCTCAAGAGTCTTCTCCAACACCACAGTTCAAAAGCATCAATTCTTTGGCACTCAGCCTTCTTCACAGTCCAACTCTCACATCCATACATGACCACTGGAAAAACCATAGCCTTGACTAGACAGACCTTAGTCGGCAAAGTAATGTCTCTGCTTTTGAATATGCTATCTAGGTTGATCATAGCTTTCCTTCCAAGGAGTAAGCATCTTTTAATTTCATGGCTGCAGTCATCATCTGCAGTGATTTTGGAGCCCAAAAACATAAAGTCTGACTTTATGTTTCCCCATCTATTTCCCATGAAGTGATGGGACCGGATGCCATGATCTTCGTTGTCTGAATGTTGAGCTTTAAGCCAACTTTTTCACTCTCCTCTTTCACTTTCATCAAGAGACTTTTTACTTTCTCTTCACTTTCTGCCATAAGGCTGCTGTCATCTGCATATCTGAGGTTATTGATATTTCTCCTGGCAATCTTGATTCCAGCTTGTGTTTCTTCCAGTCCAGCATTTCTCATGATGTACTCTGCATAGAAGCTAAATAAGCAGGGTGACAATATACAGCCTTGACGTACTCCTTTTCCTATTTGGAACCAGTCTGCTGTTCCATGTCCAGTTCTAACTGCTTCTTCCTGACCTGCATACAGATTTCTCAAGAGGCAGGTCAGGTGGTCTGGTATTCCCATCTCTTTCAGAATTGTCCACAGTTTATTGTGATCCACACAGTCAAAGGCTTTGGTATAGTCAATAAAGCAGAAATAGATGTTTTCTGGGACTCTCTTGCTTTTTCCATGATCCAGCGGATGTTGGCAATTTGATCTCTGGTTCCTCTGCCTTTTCTACAACCAGCTTGAACATCAGGAAGTTCACGGTTCACGTATTCCTGAAGCCTGGCTTGGAGAATTTTGAGCATTACTTTACTAGCATGTGAGATGAGTACAATTGTGCAGTAGTTTGAGCATTCCTTGGCATTGCCTTTCTTTGGGATTGGAATGAAAATTGACCTTTTCCAGTCCTGTGGCCACTGCTGAGTTTTCCAAATGTGCTGGCATATTGAGTGCAACACATTCACAGCATCATCTTTCAGGATTTGAAATAGCTCTACTGGAATTCCATCACCTCCACTAGCTTTGTTCATAGTGATGCTTTCTAAGGCCCACTTGACTTCACATTCCAGGATGTCTGGCTCTAGATGACTGATCACACCATCGTGATTATCCGGGTTGTGAAGATCTATTTTGTACAGTTCTTCTGTGTATTCTTGCCACCTCTTCTTAATATCTTCTGCTTCTGTTAGGTCCAGACCATTTCTGTCCTTTATCGAGCCCATCTTTGCATGAAATGTTCCCTTGGTATCTATAATTTTCTTGAAGACATCTCTAGTCTTTCCCATTCTGTTGTTTTCCTCTATTTCTTTGCACTGATCGCTGAAGAAGGCTTTCTTATCTCTTCTTGCTATTCTTTATAACTCTGCATTCAGATGCTTATATTTTTCCTTTTCTCCTTTGCTTTTCACTTCTCTTCTTTTCACAGCTATTTGTAAGGCCTCCCCAGACAGCCATTTTGCTTGTTTGCCTTTCTTTTCCATGGGGATGGTCTTGATCCCTGTCCCCTGTACAATGTCACAAACCTCATTCCATAGTTCATCAGGCACTCTATCTATCAGATCTAGGCCTTTAAATCTATTTCTCACTTCCACTGTATAATCATAAGGGATTTGATTTAGGTCATACCTGAATGGTCTAGTGGTTTTCCCTACTTTCTTCAATTTAAGTCTGAATTTGGCAATAAGGAGTTCATGATCTGAGCCACAGTCAGCTCCTGGTCTTCTTTTTGTTGACTGCATAGTGCTTCTCTATCTTTGTCTGCATAGAATATAATCAATCTGATTTCAGTGTTGACCTTCTGGTGATGTCCATGTGTAGAGTCTTCTCTTGTGTTGTTGGAAGAGGGTGTTTGCTATGACCAGTGCATTTTCTTGGCAAAACTCTATTAGTCTTTGCCCTGCTTCATTCCGCATTCCAAGGCCAAATTTGCCTGTTACTCCAGGTGTTTCTTGACTTGCTACGTTTGCATTCCAGTTCCCTATAATGAAAAGGACATCTTGTTTGGGTGTTAGTTCTAAAAGGTCTTGTAGGTCTTCATAGAACCATTCAACTTCAGCTTCTTCAGTGTTACTGGTTGAGGCATAGACTTAGATTACCGTGATATTGAATGGTTTGCCTTGTTACAAACAGAGATCATTCTGTCATTTTTGAGATTGCATCCAAGTACTGCATTTTGGACTCTTTTGTTGACCATGATGGTTACTGCATTTCTTCAGAGGGATTCCTGTCCTCAGTAGTAGATATAATGGCCTTCATATATATTCTTTTTCTGAATACATATATAAAAATAAATGTATTCATGCATATACATATATGTGTAAAAAAATTATGCCTCCAAAGTTGACTTTCCCACCCTACAAGCAGCTCATTATTCTGGCTCCCCATGCGCCCCCCCAGGCCTCAGTGTCCTCAGGCGTCAGTGATCAGGCTCCTTCTCGGGCACCAAGGATCCAGTGACTATGCTCCAATGGCCACAAACATTAGCTCTCTGCTCCTCTTCTGCCTGAGGTGGGATGGGTCAAAGTGTGACAGCCAGAGCAGGAGAGAACTTGTTAACCGTCTCCTAGTCCGTCTCCCATTTACCTCACTTGACCATGTGGTGGCGCTAGTGGTCAAGAACCCGCCTGCCAATGCAGGAGACATGAGATGAGCGTTCAATCCTTGGGTGGAGAAGATCCCCGGCGGAGGGCACTCCAGCATTCTTGCCTGAAACAGGATAGAGTGGATAGAGGAGCCTGGCATGATAGAGTCCATGGGTCGCAAAGAGTCGGACACGACTGGGTGACTTAGGACACAGCACCGACTGAAAACGGTTCTCTTTGAATATCGCACATTACTTTTTTTTTTTTTGAACTTTTTATTTTATATTGGTGTATATACTTTAAAGTATGGGTTTGAGTGTTCAGTACTTCCAGAATCAGAGTCACTTCTTGTGAATACAGTGATCAAGCTTGGGTCACAGTGTTTTGATGACATCACACACACACACTTTCTTTCTCTCACACACACACTCACACACGGGCACGTGTGAGCCCACACTCCTTTGACGCACCGATTGACGGCAATGAGACAGATCCCTGTCTTAACACATTTTGTCCGAAGGCTCTTCCATGAATGTTTGAGCCCCGACAGCACCTCCCGTCTCCCCAGGGTGAGCAGGCCCCGGGGCCAGGGTTCACCAGCACAACCCAGGGAAGCACAACAGTGGCTTCTGGAAACAGACTCCTCTGTGGGCCACGCGGACACTTGCACCTTGCTGGCCTGCCCCAGAAGCTTACATGCGAGTCCCAAGAGAGAATCAGTAAGTTCATAGAAAGTGCCCCGATGCTGTAGACTGGCGAGGAGTGGACTGAGGAGGGCTTCTGAAGGCTCAGCTCCCCGCTGTAAACAGAGAGTGAGCCCCAGAAAAGGGTCAGGGATACCAGGGCAGTTGCCACGCTGACGACGGGAACACAGCCTTCACACTTGCTCTTTCCCAGCTGGAGCGGCCATGGTCCAGCGAGGGTCGGCGAGGGTGGGTCTCCCTGGCTCATACACAGGTGTTCTCAAAGATGCTGTCACTAAATTTACTTATAAACAAGTAGTATGTATGCTAAGTTGCTTCACTTGGGTCCAGCTCTTTGCGACCCTGTGGACTTTAGCCCACCAGCCTCCTCTGTCCATGGGATTCTCCAGGTAAGAATACTGGAGGGGGTTGCCATTTCCTCCTCCAGGGGAGCTCCTGACCCAGGGATTGAACCCATGTCTCTTGTGTCTCCTGCATTGGCAGGCGGGTTCTTTATCACTAATGCCACCTGGGAAGACCCTATAAACAAATAGAATAGCCCTTAATAAAAAAAAAAATTAGACCATAGTCTTAAATAAGAATATTGCCATGATCTTCTTACCTTCAGGGTCTCCGTGCAATTCTTTGTTTTTGTGTTCTCAATAAATGCCCTCCCTTAGATTTACTGAGGTATAATTGGTACATAAATGCTGCACATAATATAATTTGGTGAGTCTGGATGTATGTAGACCTCATATTACCATCACACAGATGATAATCAAGTAATAAACGTATCCATCACCTTCCAAAAATTTTTTTGTCTCCCTACCTTTTTGTAGTAAGAGCACCACATCTGCAGCGCACGGCGTCCATTTTTCTCCGTGCAGGGCCCGCAAGGCTCTTTGATCGATGCCTCCAGCCCAGCTCTGAGGCGCTTCCTGAGGTCGTCATCACACTTCTGCTCCGGTGGAACGCAGGCGTGGCTGTTACCGTCTCGAGACAGGTCGCATTTCCTTACATGGGCTTCACGGATTTGGACTAGTTGGGCTCTTCACTAAGTTACATCTTCAAATTCATTCCACACCTTTGTCTTGGCTGCCCTTCCCCGTGAGTTCTTCTGTTTATACCACCTTTCTTTTCTGTGGCATGGAAGTCGGCAAACACATTCGCCATGGATAATGGTAAAATGTCACAATAGTGAAGAAGCTTGCATAAACGGAAAACTGATGGACGCAGCAGCATGTTTTGTGATTAAATCAGAGCCAACTCAAGGCTGCCTAGCAATCCCACCTGATTAACTGTTTTCCAGATCCTGATATGGTGCAAAGTAATCGACAATGACAGGGACAAGGGGGGGGAAACAGAGGCAGAGTTTGGTGTATCACTGGCAGATTGTTAACAAAACAAATTGCCTGTGTCTTCCAGAGTTTCCAGAGTTCTGGGAATAACTGTTTCTCTGGCCAAACTTACTTTTACAGACAATAAAATAGTTTTCAGTATCCAGAGGCTGGAAAAACATTAAGCTGTTAGTAAGAGCCAATCAGCCAATCTGGACCACATGTCAGGATGAAAGGCCAGTTTCTCATATTCTGTACAGTTGCACCTACTAAAATCACCATCATGAGCTCACAGATTATTCTAGGATTGTATTAATTCCATAGTTTTCAATGATAATGATGTTGATGTTAATAAAAATAAATCAAAATAGCTGATAGAAGGTAGTATTTATTAGGTGCCAATAAATCTAACAGGCATTCTTTTATATCTGTTAGATTTCTAATCCTCCCACTTGTATCCAGTAGAAATTACCTCCATTTTACATACAAGAAAGCAGGGAACTTCCCTGGTGGTCCAGTGGTTGAGAATCTGCCTTGCAATTCAGGGGACATGAGTTCGATCCTTGGTCAGGGAACTAAGACCCCACATGCTGTCCACATGCAGCAAGTAGAGAAGCCTCCACTCACAGCAGCCAGAGAAAAGCCCGCGCACCACAATGAAGACCCAGCACAACCAAAATAAATACATTTATTTAAAACAGAGAAAGCATTCTCGGGTTGCTGAATACTTTGCACATAGCGGTAAGGCTTGGCACAGGTTTGTCAGATCCTAAATCTCATGTTATTAATATTTCCACTCTGCTATGATCCCATTTTATTCTTGTGGCATCTCCATAGATTTGTGAGCTATAAATATTTTTGCAGCAATTTTGAAATTTATTTCCAATATTATTCCAACACAGTCAGGTAATGAACTCAGCACTGGTAAGCCAGTGAATTTCTTTTTTAAAACAGAGGCAGGAAAAAAAAAATACAGGCTTTAGACTCCAAAGACCTGGCCCTGCCACTGATCTGCCCCAAACTTGAGTTAAGTCACTAATTCCACAGAATCCCAGTTTTTGTGATTTTTTAAAAGTAAAGTGTTATCAACTGAGTTTGCAATGATTAAATGAGTAACAGGAACCAAGGAGTTTTTGCAAAGTTAAAAACCTTCTACAAACGTGCATTATTAGTATTAACCAGAAGACTGTTCAGTAGGTCAGAGCAAATCGTTAATAAGATTGATCATGTCCTTTGGGAGCCTAGGAGATGCTTCTAGCTGAGAGGAAAAGACACGGTTTAACACTCATTACCCTCTTGTTCTCACTCCTAAGACATGGACGCACTTGTTCTTTTAAACATCTTCAGCAGTTTCATCAGTGCCACCTGTAAAGCCTCTAGAGACCCTTCCCTGAGACAAAGGGCGTCATGGAGTGAAGTCACGCTGGAGGGTGGGGACCCAGTTCAGCAGGGTGAGTCTGGGAAAGGTGGGTAGCCTGGGACTGTGCGTGCGCAGTGGCTGGGGGTGCAGGGGCCCGAGAGTCCTGCACAATTGGTGCTGCTCATCCACTGATCCTGGTGGACAGAACTCTTGGAAACAGAAACAGAGGTGCTTCTGGAGCCCGGGCCCCGGGACGGGGGGATTCAGGGAGACCCAGCAAAAATACCCAGAGGAGCCGAGCAAAGGTAGTGAGTTCAGGTGCCCAGGATGGACAACACTTTGGTCAAACGACAGCTTTTTTTTTTCTTTATAGAAAGCTGTTTCTAATCACATTCAGAGGCACTGTTTTGGAGAAGGAGGAATAAAAACATTAGGTGGCGTGATCAGAGTTTTCTACGGAGTTGTTGATTCATATGACTCCAAAGACAGCTGAAACACAGAGCAAGGAACGGATTGCTTCAACCATACTCATGAACCCGACACTCGCCTTGCGCATCTTTGCACCAAGGCCTTCGGCCGGCCCTCAGGTGCTTGGGTCTCCCCTCAGGTGTGTCAGTCTGAACAGGCTTTCCTCCTCTCACTGATCCCGCAGAGGAAGGTGGGGTGCAAGGGGGACTTCTCTTCAGCTACACAATCAATGGCCCTGTAGCTGTTTCCATTTGTCAGGGTGACATGCCAACGGGCTGCTGAATTACTGATACTCCTTTCCAAAGCGAGTTAACCAGACAGTTCAAAACGGGTGAGAAGGGAGTGGTCCGTCTCAAATGAGGTTAACCCCGTCCATCCTGTGGACGGGAAGTTGGTGGCTGCCCCCCAGCCAAGCCCAGCGTATTGATGTTGCTGCAGAGATAGGCTCTCAGGCCCCCAAAGGAAAGCACACAACGGAACCACACGATTCTCCTTTTTACAGAAGACGCAGATTGCTCTCCAAATAAGCCGCATTTACTGGCCAATCTCCCCCTCCTCCCCCCAGCAAAATGTGAGAAGCAATAGTCAGAGGGGGAGTGCCATCACAGTCTAAGAAATGCCAGGATAGCCCTGAATTACTTGGATTTTGACATGAATTTGCCCTTCAGTCCTAAGGAGAAGGTGATCACTGGGAACACAGAGGCTCACCTCTGACTAAGTTCCTACTAAATTTTTCTGCTGGATGTTAGGATGCTAAGAGTGAATGTGAGGTCTGACAATGGGTTGATTTTACTGAGCAGTGTCTTGGGACATCACAGACTGTCTTCCATATTCAGTGTCAGAAATTATGCTCTTTAGGGGGTACATTTATTGTTATGCACCGTGTAAACAGCTGCTTTATTTTATACACAGAAGTGCCAGGAGGTACTTGTTTGGAAGCCATGGGTGCTCAGGTTGGCAATGTCATAAATAAATGGGCATGTTGTATATTTCCATTCATTTGGATGGACCTTTTGTTCAAGGGCCGGCCAAGACTCATGCAAGGCCAGGATGGTGAAAGGATTGACTTTCATAAATTTTCAGCATTCCACATCGTTCTGCCTGTTACTTTTCACTCTTCAAGCCCAGAGAACTGCTACAAATACGGGTCTCCAGCGCCATCTAGTGGACAGGAAGTGGGGGGTGGTGGCGCCCAGACACCAGGTTCTAAAGTGTGAAAGCGGGGTTCTGGGTGTGGCCCAATTTTCCTATTCCTTTTGGAATGTCTCGGCCATCCTCCGAGTAGGATGAAACCTGAGAAGGATGGCAGGAACCCCTGCTGCAGCTTGGCTCCTTGGAAGGCCCGGGAGGTGGGGCGGTGCATTGATCTGTGAGCTTGATCAGTGGAGAAATCAGTTATTAATCAACAAAGAACTATTGATTTCCCAGCCAGGAAGCAGTGCATCCGCTGTTCCTATTAACAGCCAGTGTGCTGGGAAGTTGCCCAAGAGCTTCTGTGCCCCAGGCTTCGGTCAGCAGATCATTAAGGGGGAGTTTCCAGAGTGATGACTGGGGGAGGCTGAGGAATTCTAAACAAAACACAGAACGAATCTGCGTTCTGTAGTTCAAATGGGGCTGGTTATTCATTCTCTTTACATAAAAAAGGAAAGTGAAAACTGGATATTTATGGCATGTGGGTTCTCTTAGCTAAAAATGGAGTTACTCGAATGAAGGGTAAGAAAACCAGTCATCAGCAGATATTTATCGAGTGCCTACCCTGGTCTGGATACTCCTGTAGGGAACAGAGGATACCATCCCCGCCCTTTCTTATTGACTAGTGTTTAGTACTCTGGGTCGTGTGATATAGACACCAGGCTGCCACCACTGTTTTCAGTGTTTCTCTCATTTCGTATAAACACGTTTCAAAGTTATATTAAAATAGCATTGTGGTGTGAGATATGTGTCTCTAAAGAGAAACAATAGCCAAGCACATTCAGTTTTGCTATCTTGTTTTCCCCCTGCGTCAACCTTTCATGAGATTATCCTTACTGAGAATATGAAATGTTTGGGCCTGAAGGTTTCCTTGTGACAATTATCCTCTGAAACCAGTCTGGGACCAATTATAGATAAATGATTATCTAGTCCTCAAGCTGTTGGACAAAGGCCAGTTCCCTAAACACTTGCTCACTAAGCCCATCGCCAAGGAAAAGAAGTTGGTCCTCAGGCTGCCTGGCTAGGTGAGCAGGATTTCACAGTCTGTTCTTTGGATACAAAAGCAGTTGTCCACCCAACCTTCTCAGGGTTGACATCCATGTAGTATCTGGCAATTAAGGGAGGGCTGGATGAACAGTGTCAGGAGGAAAGCTATGGTGGTCTTTTGAAAACTAATGTCATGAATAGATGTATAAAAAGTCAGGAATATGACTTACTTCTTGCTGAATTTGCAGAAGAGGTTGATAGACTTTTGTGCTCTGGACACTGAGGAAATAAGGATGAGATTCCCTGCATGTGAGGCTCTCCTTGTCAAGCAATGAGGAGGAGGAGCCATAGGTAGTTACAACGAGATGTGAGGTAGGCTGGTGGCATGACCGTGGTACTTTGAATGTGAACTTGGATATATATCTGAATCAGCTTGTTAAACTACAGATTGTTTTGCTCTGTGGCCAGAGGTTCTGCCTCAGAAGGTCTGTGGTAGGTTCTGAGAATTTGCATTTCCAACAAATTTCCTGGTGATGCAATCCTGTCTGGGGACCACTATTTAAGAGGCGGAGAAGCAGGAAATGCTTCACATTGTGGCACCTCTGCTGGGATGTGCGATCGGTGTGGGAAGTTTGGTTGATGGGGACGGTTCTGAGCAGCCAAGGCAGAGATGGTGTGAGAAGGCACACCGGGGGTGGTCAACAGTTCTGGGTCTCTAGGGCACTAGGTACATGGCGAGTGGTTAGGAGTGAGGCCCAGGAGGCAGGCTGGCCAGTTCTGAAGGGTCTCGGGTGCTGGGTACAGAGCCTGGACTCTGAGCAGTGGAGCCATTATCGGGTTTTCAGGAAAGTGGCACGGTTAGACTTGTTTCTTAGAAAAGAAATTGTCTACCATTTGAAGAGAGAACCAGAGGCAGGAGAAGCAACTAGAAAGGTGCTTCAGTGGTCTAGGAGATGGACAGTAAGGGCCTTCACTGAGGTCATGACTATTGGGGTGAAAAGGTAGCAGCAAATGGGAAAGGTCTGTGGGGCGGGACAGAACCCATCATGATTAGAAACAGTGCTGCATTTAAGAGGTGGAGAAAGAGGAGCTGGGGATGGTTTGTAAGGCACCACTGGGGACCAGGTGTGGAAAAGCTTGGTGTGAGTGGAGATGCTGTAAGATAAAGAGCAGTATTTGAAGGAAAACGTTTTAATCCAATTTTGGAAAGATTAAACTCGAAGCACTGCCAATAGAAGAGAAAGAAAGAAAATAAAAATGAATGAGTCTAACATAGTACCTGTGTTCAACTGAATGAAACTAATGCTTGGTGGCAAGACTGATATTTATATGCATGCTTTACATATTAAGCCATTGACATAACCCTCCCAAACTTCAGACTATACTACAAAGCTACACTAATCAAAACAGCATGATATTGGCACAAAAACAGACATAGGGGCCAATGGAATGGAATAGAGAGCCCAGAGATAAATCACACATCCATTGTCAATTAATCTTTGATAAAGTAGGCAAGAATATGCAGTGGAGAAAGATAGTCTCCTCAGCAAGTGGTGTTCGGAAAGCTGGACAACTGCATATCAATCAATAAAGTTAGAATGCACCCTTACATCATGTATAAAAATAAAGTCAAAATGGCTTAAAGACTTAAATATAAAACAAGACACCATAACATTCCTAAAAGAGAACATAGGCAAAGCATTCTCTGCCATAAATTGTACCAATATTTTCTTAGAGCAGTCTTCCAAGACAATAGAAATATAAGCAAAAATGAACAAATGGGGCAAAATCAGGCTTACAAGCTTTTGTATAGCAAAAGAAACCATAAATAAAACAAAAAGACAAACTACAGACTGGGAGAAAATATTTTGCTAACATGCAGTCAACAAGGGCTTAATTTCCAAAATACAAAAATAGCTTCTACAAGTCAATGACAAAAAACAACCCAATCAAAAAATGGACAGAAGACCTACTAAACAGATATTTCTCCAAAGAAGACAGGCAGATGGCCAAAAAGCACATGAGAAGTTGCTCAACATTACTGATTATTAGAGAAATGTAAAACAGAACTACAATGAGGTGTTACCTCATACCAGTCAGAATGGTCATCATCAAAGATTCTACAAATAGTAAATAGTAACTCCTACACTGTTCCTGGGAGTGCAAGTTGGTGCAGCCACTACGGAGAACCATATGGAGCTTCCTTAAAAAAAAACAACCTAAAAGCAGAGCTACCATATGACCCGGCAAGCCTATCCTGGGCACGTGGGGATTATCATACTAAGTGAAGTAACTCAGAAAGAGAAAGACAAATGACATCACTTACATGTAGAATCTAAAGCTACACCAATGAACATGCTTATAAAACAAAAACAGACTCACAATATAGAGATCAGACTTGTGGTTGCCGAGGGGGAGAGGAGCGGATGAGAGCTGGATTGGGAGTCTGGGATTAGTAGATGCAAGGTATTATAAACAGGATGGATAAACAACAAAGCTGTGCTGTATAGCACAGGGGACAGGATAAACTATATTTATCCTGTGAGACATCATGATGGAAAAGAGTTTGAAAAAGAATGCATATATATATATATACGTATATATGTATAACTGAATCACTTTGTTGTGTGGCAGAAATCAACACCACCTTGTAAATCAACTATACTTATTAAAAAGAAGAAGCTAATATTAAACCAAAGAAGATGGATTCCTGCTTTCCTTTTCCCTTTTATTTCAACAGAGCTAGTGGAGGTCGGAAGTTCATGTAATCAGGGCTTCTTTAAAAAATGACTCATCTTACTACTCACAGACTTACTACTTACAATATGCTTAAAATATGATTGGGGGGAATAGGCGAGGGCTCTTGAAATGATAATAAAGTTAGACTTTACCTACATATCCAATGAGTGATTTAGATAAAGGGGAGATTTCTAATTGAAATATTCATAGAAACTGCAAAATCTCCTCCTCCTGCTCCTTTATTCTCTGACACTCAACAGTCAGCTATTTTACACCCTCCTTTGCTCTTGTCCTTTGGCTTGCGTGTCTGAGCAGAAAATATCATTGGGACATAACTCAACTGTGTTTAGAGGCCCAGAACATTCTAAGCAGCTAGAAGCTGGAGGTCAGGTTGATGAGAGCAGAGCCTCTCCGTTCAAAGTGCACAGGAATCACCGGGGCATCTTGTTAAAATGCAGATTCTGATTCTCCCTAGGGCCAGGACCCTGCGTCTCTCGTGATGCTTCAGGGCTGCTGGTCTGTAGACCACACTGCCAGCAAGCGCTACGGCACTGTCAGGCTGGGGTAAATGACTGGCTTTAGACTGAGATAGGCTTGAGGTGGAATATCGGGCCTGTCAGTTATTAGGGAGTTGATCTTGGATGGTCAGCCCCACCAGGGTTTCCCAGATAGCTCAGTGGGAAAGAATCTGCCTGCAATGCAGGAGACACAGGCAGACACGAGTTCGATTCCCAGGTCGGGAAGATCCCCTAGAGAAGGGCATGGCAATCCATTCCAGTATTCTTGCCTGCAGAATCCCATGGACAGAGAATCTGATGGGCCACAGTCCATGAGGTCGCGTGAAGTCACGACTGAAGCAACTTAGCATGCATGCCTGACCTTGGATAAGTTATTTAACCTCAGTTAAGGTTTCTTCTGTAGCAGTAGCATCTTACTTCAGGGTTGCCATTGTCCACGTGTTTGCTGGCATCTTTGAGGATGGCTTTTATATACAAGTAAGAGTTTTCAGGAACCATTTGGTATTACAAACTAATATTTAAGTTAATTAGAGTTGTGAATTCAGAAGTTTAGGAGCTTGGACCCAGGAGGCAGAGGCTGTGCTTTGAGTCTGAGCTATACCACTTAGTAGCTCCATCCTTGGACTACTGACTTGTCCTCATAGATAGCAACTCATTATTTGGTTACTACCACAACCCTGTGTAGATGATATTATCACCCCAGCCGGGTCTCAGTTTCCACACCTCTAAACTGGAATACTAACGAGGTGGTTGTGAGTTCATGTGTGAAAAGCACCCAGAGAATTCCTGACATGTGAGAAAGCTTGTACGAGCTCTGTTCCTTAAGCCCTTGGGTTCAACTCAGAAGTCTTAGCTTTCTGTTTATAAGCCCAGAAATTTTAACAAGCATTTGTCAAATACCTAAATGTGGTGTTGTGCATGGATTAGGAGTTTCTCCCTTACCCCTGAGCCATGCTTCTACACCGGCAGGTGTCCAATGATTCACTCAGTTCTGACACTATCTCCCTGGAGGTACCATCACATCTCACAGGTTAAGGGTTCAGTTTCACAGGATTGCTCAGCCCCTTCAGATGCTAGTCAGAAGTCTGAGTTATCACCTTCTGACTAATAGATCAGAGATTCCTATGAGCCCCTCCTTGGGTTTGATTAATTTGCTAGAGGAGCTCACAGAACTAAGAGAAATGTTTTACTTCCTAGATCACCAGTGTAGTATAAAAGGATACAACTCAAGAACAGCCTGGGGCTTCCGTGGTAGCTCACATGGTAAAGAATCTGCCTGCAGTGTGGGAGACTCTGCTTCATTCCCTGGATCAGGAAGATCTCCTGGAGGAGGGCATGGCAACCCACTCTGGTATTCTTGCCTGGAGAATCCCCATGGACAGAGGAGCCTGAAGGGCTACAATCCATGGGGTTGCAAAGAATCGGACACAACTGAGCGACTAATCAAGAATAGCTGGATGGAGGAGAAGCACAGAAGAGGCACTGGTTTCCATGCCCTCTCCAAGAGAGCCACTCTTCACATGCTCACCAACCTGGTAGCTCTCCAAACCTCATCCTCCAGTGTTTTATGGAGGCTTTGTGACAGTAATGCATGGGTGCCCAGTTGTGTCTGACTCTTTGTGACCCTGTGGACTGTAGCCCGCCAGGCTCCTCTTACCGTGGGTTTTCCCAGGCAAGAATACTGGAGTGGGTTGCCATTTCCTTCTCCAGGGGATCTTCCCAACTCAGGGATTGAACCCATATCTCCTGCATTGGCAGGCGGATTCTTTACCACTGAGCTACCTAGAAAGCCAATGTTAAACAGGCAGGATTCATCAAATCATTCATGAGTAGGGAAATTGCTCAGTCATGTGTGACTCTTTGCGATCCCATGGACTGTAGCCCACCAGGCTCCTCCATGGAATTTTCCAGACAAGAGTACTGGAGTGGGTTGCCATTTCCTTCTCCAGGGGATCTTGCTGACCAGGGACTAAACCTGGGTCTCCTGCATTGCAGGTGGATGATTTACCCTCTGAGCCATGGAATGGCGGGGGTGGGGGTGGGTTGGGGTGGGGGTGGGGAGGAAGGCCATGTGCTAATTGAATTCAAGCACCTCTTTCCTGTGGCTTCCCAGCTGGCGCTAGTGGTAAAGAACCTAACTGCCAGTGCAAGAGACATAAGAGATGCAGGTTTGATCCCTGGGTTGGGAAGATCCAGAGGAGGGCATGGCAACCCATTCCAGTATTCTTGCCTGGAGAAGTCTGTGGCTAGAGGAGGACTACAGTCCATGGGATCGCAAAGAGTCAGACACGATTGAAGCAACTTAGGATGCTTGCATGCCCCTTTCCTGGGAGGTCAAGTTCAGTTCAGTTCAGTTCAGTCGCTCAGTCGTGTCCAACTCTTTGCGACCCCATGGACCACAGCACTCAAGGCCTCCCTGTCCATCACCAACTCCTGGAGTTCACTCCGACTCACGTCCATTGAGTCAGTGATGCCATCCAGCCATCTCATCCTCTGTCATCCCCTTCTCCTCCTACCCCCAATCCCTCCCAGCATCAGAGTCTTTTCCAGTGAGTCAACTCTGCATGAGGTGGCCAAAGTACTGGAGTTTCAGCTTTAGCATCATTCCTTCCAAAGAAATCTCCGGGCTGATCTCCTTCAGAATGGACTTGTTGGATCTCCCTGTAGTCCAAGGGACTCTCAAGAGTCTTCTCCAACACCACAGTTCAAAAGCATCAATTCTTTGGAGCTCAGCCTTCTTCACAGTTCAACTCTCACACCATACATGACCACTGGAAAAACCATAGCCTTGACTAGACGGACCTCACTCAGTAAAGTAATGTCTCTGCTTTTGAATATGCTATCTAGGTTGGTCATAACTTTTCTTCCAAGGAGTAAGCTTCTTTTAATTTCATGGCTGCAATCACCATCTGCAGTGATTTTGGAGCCCCAGAAAATAAAGTCTGACACTGTTTCCACTGTTTCCCCATCTATTTCCCATGAAGTGATGGGACCGGATGCCATGATCTTCGTTTTCTGCATGTTGAGCTTTAAGCCAATTTTTTCACTCTCCTCTTTCACTTTCATCAAGAGGCTTTTTACTTCCTCTTCACTTTCTGCCATAAGGGTGGTGTCATCTGCATATCTGAGGTTATTGATATTTCTCCCAGCAATATTGATTCCAGCTTGTGTTTCTTCCAGTCCAGGGTTTCTCATGATGTACTCTGAATCTAAGTTAAATAAGCAGAGTGACAATATACAGCCTTGACGTACTCCTTTTCCTATTTGGCACCAGTCTGCTGTTCCATGTCCAGTTCTCACGGTTGCTTCCTGGCCTGCATACAGATTTCTCAAGAGGCAGGTCAGGTGGTCTGGTATTCCCATCTCTTTCAAAATTTTCCACAGTTTCTTGTGATACACACAGTCAAAGATTTTGGCATAGTCAATAAAGCAGAAATAGATGTTTTTCTGGAACTCTCTTGCTTTTTCCATGATTCAGCGGATGTTGGCAATTTGATCTCTGGTTCCTCTGTCTTTTTTAAAACCAGCTTGAACATTAGGAAGTTCATGGTTCATGTATTGCTGAAGCCTGGCTTGGAGAATTTTGAATATTACTTTACTAGCATGTGAGATGAGTGCAATTGTGCGGTAGTTTGAGCATTCTTTGGCATTGCCTTTCTTTGAGACTGGAATGAAGACTGACCTTTTCCAGTCCTGTGGCCACTGCTGAGTTTTCCAAATTTGCTGGCATATTGAGTGCAGCACTTTCACAGCATCATCTTTCAGGATTTGAAATAGCTCTATTGGAATTTCATCACCTCCACTGGCTTTGTTCGTAGTGATGCTTTCTAAGGCCCACTTGACTTCACATTCCAGGATGTCTGGTTCTAGATGAGTGATCACACCATCGTGATTATCCAGGTCATGAAGATCTATTTTGTACAGTTCTTCTGTGTATTCTTGCCACCTCTTCTTAATATCTTCTGCTTCTGTTAGGTCCAGACCATTTCTGTCCTTTATCGAGCCCATCTTTGCATGAAATGTTCCCTTGGTATCTATAATTTTCTTGAAGACATCTCTAGTCTTTCCCATTCTGTTCTCTTCCTCTATTTCTTTGCATTGATTGCTGAAGAAGGCTTTCTTATCTCTTCTTGCTATTCTTTGGAACTCTGCCTTCAGATGCTTATATCTTTCCTTTTCTCCTTTGCTTTTCACTTTTCTTCTTTTCACAGCTATTTGTAAGGCCTCCCCAGACAGCCATTTTGCTTATTTGCATTTCTTTTCCATGGGGATGGTCTTGATCCCTGTCTCCTGTACAATGTCATGAACCTCATTCCATAGTTCATCAGGCACTCTATCTATCTGATCTAGGCCTTTAAATCTATTTCTCACTTCCACTGTATAATCATAAGGGATTTGATTTAGGTCCTACCTGAATAGTCTAGTGGATTTCCCTGCTTTCTTCAATTTAAGTCTGAATTTGGTAATAAGGAGTTCATGATCTGAGCCACAGTCAGCTCCTGGTCTTGTTTTTGTTGACTGCATAGAGCTTCTCCATCTTTTGCTGCAGAGAATATAATCAATCTGATTTCGGTGTTGACCATCTGGTGATGTCCACATGTAGAGTCTTGTCTTGTGTTGTTGGAAGAGGGTGTTTGCTATGACCGGTGCATTATCTTGGCAAAACTCTTTTAGTCTTTGCCCTGCTTCATTCCGCATTCCAAGGCCAAATTTGCCTGTTAACCCAGGTGTTTCTTGACTTCCTACTTTTGCATTCCAGTCCCCTAGCATGTAAAGGACATCTTTTTTGGGTGTTAGTTCTAAAAGGCCTTGTAGGTCTTCATAGAACTGTTCAACTTCAGCTTCTTCAGTGTTACTGGTTGGGGCATAAACTTGGATTACTGTGATACTGAATGGTTTGCCTTGGAAACAAACAGAGATCATCCTGTCGTTTTTGAGATTGCATCCAAGAACTGCCTTTTAGACTCTTCTGTTGACCATGATGGCTACTCCATTTCTTCTGAGGGACTCCTGCTCGCAGTAGTAGATATAATGGTCATCTGAGTTAAATTCACCCATTCCAGTCCATTTTAGTTCGCTGATTCCTAGAATGTCAACGTTCACTCTTGCCATCTCCTGTTTGACCACTTCCAATTTGCCTTGATTTACCTGACATTCCAGGTTCCTATGCAATATTGCTCTTTACAGCATTGGACCTTGCTTGTATCACCAGTCACATCCACAGCTGGGTATTGTTTTTGCTTTGGCTCCAGCCCTTCATTCTTTCTGGATTTATTTCTCCAGTGACCTCCAGTAGCATACTGGGCACCTACTGACCTGGGGAATACCTCTTTCAGTATCCTATCATTTTGTCTTTTCATACTGTTCATGGGGTTCTCAAGCAAGAATACTGAAGTGGTGTGCCATTCCCTTCTCCAGTGGACCACATTCTGTCAGATCTCTCCACCATGACCCGCCTGTCTTGGGTTACCCCGTGGGCATGGCTTAGGTTCATTGAGTTAGACAAGTCTGTGGTCCTAGTGTGATTAGATTGACTACATTTCTATATGGTTTCAGTGTGTCTGCCCTCTGATGCCCTGTTGAAACACCTACCATTTTACTTGGGTTTCTCTTACCTTGGGCGTGGGGTATCTCTTCACGACTGCTCCAGCAAATCACAGCTGCTGCTCCTTACCTTGGATGAGGGATATCTCCTCCCGCCACCCTTCCTGACCTTCAGCATGGGAGGAGGTCAAATGTAGAATTAAAAATTTAAACCCTCTGATCACACGGTTGGCTCCTCTGTTGACCAACCCCAACCTTAGGAGACCTATGGACATTCCAAAAGTCACCTCATTAACATGAAAGATGATGCGTTTATAGTATGCTTCACTTAGGAAATTCCAAACTTAGAAATGAGGGCCAGATCAAATATATATGCTTCTTATTATAAACCTCAGCATCACAACAGCTTTATTTACTGTATATGCTCTCAACTGCATTTCTAAATCCAGAATTCCACATTTTCTTTAAGGAATTCATTTATCTATACAACAAACCATATCAAGCACCTAAATACATCTCATAAATCTAAAACATTAAGCTTATAAATATGGAGAGAGTTAAGCAGTAGTGTAGCTATGGGGGCTAGTAAGTGTAGTCTGCTCTGGGTACAGACAACAAAGAGGTGCACCATCCATACAGAATTAAAAACAATCATAAAACCAATAAAATGTTTATTAGTCTTCTTTTTATTACCCTTGTGTACCGACATGCTCACAGTAACTGTGATGAAACACCCCTCTGTGCTGGGCTGGACCAAACCTACTATCTGTGCCTCTTGGTATATCTATCCTCATCTTAATTTCTCTCTAGTGTTCCCAAACTACTTAAAATCTTAGACAAATTCTCTTTTGCTTTTCAATGGGAAATAAATATAGTTTCCTTAGGCTTATGTATTGATTACTATGCCATTAAATATTATAAATAATTAAAATATCAGATATTCAGTAACTTTCCCCCAAACATCACTAAGAGTATTAATACCATAGGTCTGATTTATATCACCATTTATACAGTTACTTACAAAATTTCCCAGGATCTTATAAGGCTGACACGATAGTGAAACACGTCATAGTAACAGAACAGTGTAGTGAGTTATGATTATAAAATCTTGGTGCAGACTGCCTGGCTTTGAAGTTTGGCTCTGCTGCTTATTAGCTGTGTGACCCTGGGCTGGTTATATAACCTCTCTGTTTTATCTGTTATCAAACGGCGATACCAATAGCAAGTAGTTATGGGCTTTGCTGGTAGCTCAGCTGGTAAAGAATCCGCCTGCAATGCAGGAGACTCCAGCTTGATTCCTGGGTTGGGAAGATATCCTGGAGAAGGGATAGGCTACCCCTAGTATTCTTGGGCTTCCCGTGTGGCTCAGCTACTAAAGAATCTGCCTGCAGTGTGGGAGACCTGGGTTAGATCCCTGGGTCCGGAAGATCCCCTGGAGAAAGAAAAGGCTACCCACTCCAGTGTTCTTGGACACCACTGAGTGACTTTCACTTTCACTGTAAACTTGTTAGTATATGTTAAAAATTAACTGATCTTTTAAATATGAGTCTATTTTTTGAATTCTCTTTTCATTTTATTGATTTATCTATTTTTAGACCAATACCATCCTGCCTGGATTTTTGTAACTTTATGTTAAGTCTTGAAATCAGGTTGTATGAATTCTCCAGTGACCTTTTTTGAAGCTGTTTTGGCTGTTCTTCATTAGTGAAGCTATCTGCACCTGATGTTTTCATTGTAGGAAGGCTTTTGATTTTAAATTCAATTTCTCTAACAGATATTGGGCTATTTATGTTTTTTAAGAATGTTCTTATTGGGTCAGTTTTGGTAATTTGAGTCTTTCTAATAATTTTTCCACTAAATATGGGTTGTCACATTTATTGTCATAAAACTTTTTATAACAATTCTCAACATCCTTTTGAAAAACATAGTTTTTGTAGTGTTGACCTGAAATAGACTGCCAGATGGGTCTCCAGTGAAGGTGCATTTATCCAGCAGAGAATTGCAATTTGGGGTCTGCAACCATGTGAGCAGCCTGCAAGTCTCCCCTCACTTCCTCCACCCCCACTGCCAGTAAGGGAAGGAGATCTTTACAGAGGGGAAATGAAGCTGGGGGGGGGGGGGTGCTGAAAACCAAAAGTCCCCTGGCTTTTCACAGCCAAGTTCTTGCCAGGAAAGACAAGAGTCTTTCTCCTTCCTGCTGGGCTCTGGCACCATCATCAGTTCAGTTCAGTTCAGTTCAGTTGCTCAGTCGTGTCCGACTCTTTGTGACCCCATGGACTGCAGCACGCCAAGCCTCCCTGTCCATCGCCAACTCCCGGAGTTTACTCAAACTCATGTCCATTGAGTAGGTGATGCCATCCAACCATCTCATCCTCTGTCATCCCCTTCTCCTCCCAACTTCAATCTTTCCCAGCATCAGGGTCTTTTCAAATGAGTCAGTTGTTTGCCTCAGGTGGCCAAAGTGTTACAGTCTCAGCGTCAGCATCAGTCCTTCCAGTGAACACCCAGGACTAGTCTCCTTTAGGATGGACTGGTTGGATCTCCTTGCAGTCTAAGGGTCTCTCAAGAGTCTTCTCCAACACACAATTCAAAAGCATCAATTCTGCGGTGCTCAGTTCAATTCAGTCACTCAGTTGTGTCCAACTCTTTGTGACCCCATGAACTGCAGCACGCCAGGCCTCCTCGTCCATCACCAACTCCGCTCAGCTTTCTTTCAACTCTCACATCCATACATGACTACTGGAAAAACCATAGCTTTGACTAGATGGACCTTTGTTGACAAAGTAATGTCTCTGCTTTTTAATATGCTGTCTAGGTTGGTCATAACTTTTCTCTCAAGGAACAAACATCTTTGAATTTCATGACTGCAGTCACCATCCTCAGTGATTTTGGAGCCCCCGAAAATAATGTCTGTCATTGTTTCCCCATCTATTTGCCATGAAGTGATGGGAGTGGGTGCCATGATCTTTGTTTTCTGAATGTTGAGCTTTAGGCCAACTTTTTCACTCTCCCCTTTCACTTTCATCAAGGGGCTCTTTAGTTCTTCTTTGCTTTCTGCCGTCAGGGTAGTGTCAGCTGCATATCTGAGGTTATTGTTATTTCTCCCAGCAGTCTTGATTCCCGCTTGTGCTCCATCCAGCCCAGCGTTTCTCATGATGTACTAGGCATAGAAGTTAAGCAGGGTGACGATGCTTTCCCGACTTGGAACAAGAGCTCCCCCTGCTGGTTTCCCAGCTCTGTTTGTGTGTGCTCAGTCCCACTCTATTACCCCGTGGACAATAGTCCGTCAGGTTCCTCTGTCCACGGAATTTTCCAGGCAAGAATATTGGAGTGGTTGCCGTTTCTTTCTCCAGGGAATCTTCCCGACCCAGGGATCGAATATGTGTCTCTCATGTCACCTACATTGGTAGGCAAGCTCTTTACCGTAAACTAATATAGCAACCCACTTCAGTACTCTTTCCTGGAAAATCCCGTGGATGGAGGAGCCTGGAAGGCTGCAGTCCATGGGGTCGCTAAGTCGGACACGACTGAGCGACTTCACTTTCTTTTTTCACCTTCATGCATTGGAGAAGGAAATGGCAACCCACTCCAGTGTTCTTGCCTGGAGGATCCCAGGGACGGGGGAGCCTGGTGGGCTGCGGTCTATGGGGTCACACAGAGTCGGACACGACTGAAGTGACTTAGCAATAGCAGTGGCAACCCACTCCAGTATTCATGCCTGGAAAGTCCCATGGACCAAGGAGCCTGGTGGGTTACAGTCCATGGGGTCTCAAAGAGTCGGACACGACTGAGTGACTTCACTTCACTTCAGTGCCACCTGGGATTCTATTTGAGGCTTGTATTACAATTTTTTTTTTAAATAGTAGTTAAGCTCCATTCTGAGTATTGGTAATTTGTGTTTTGTGTTTTCTTCTTCTTGACTGACCTCACTAGGAATTTACAAATCTTGCTATCTTAAAAACAAACAAACAAACAAACAAAAACAATAAAACAAGGAACTCTGGGCTTCCCAAGTAGTGCTAGTGGTAGAGTCTGCCTGTCAATGCAGGAGAAGCAAGAGATGCAGATTTGATCCCTGGATCAGGAAGATCCTCTGGAGTAGGAAATGATAGCCCCCATTGCAGTATTCTTGCCTGGGAAATTCCATGGGCAGAGGAGCCTGGCGGACTCCAGTCCATGGGATCACGGAGAGCTGGACATGACTGAGTGACTGAGCACACACAAGTTGAAAGGGAATCTGAAAACCAGTGGATATATGTGTATATATAGCTCATTCAGTTTGCTGTAGAGCAGAAACCAACACAACGGTGTAAAGCAAATATACTCCAACAAAAATTAGAAAGAGGACCAAGTTCCCCTTTGTTGATTTTCCCTATTACTTATCTATTGGTGTAGTAATGTCTATTTTATCTTTATTAATTTCCTTCCTTTTATTTGCTTTGGGCTTACCGTGCCTTTCTTTTCCTAGGTGTTTAAGTTGCAAGTTGAAATCATTGACTTTTAGGCACTTTGTGTTTCAAGTATAAGCAAATTAAGCTATAAATTTCCCTCTCAGAACTGTTTTAGCTGCATTTCACACATTTTCATACGTTTTGTTTTAGTTTTTGTTCAGTTCAAAGCATTTCCTAATATGTATTGTGATTTCTTGGATCTGGGGGTCATTTAATAGCCTGTTTTCTGATTCTTGTGTTTCCTGGGGGCTCCTACCTTTCCTTTCTGGGCAGTCTCCCTGCTTATTGTACTTGCAGTTACTTCTGCTTATATAAGATGAGTAGCGATGAGTGGGGGAAAGGGATGTAGGTGGTGAAAAAATACAGCCTTCCAGTTATGAAATGATTAAGTCCTGGGATGTAGTTCACAGCATGATGACTAGTTAATGATATTGTATTTCATATGTGAAAGTGGCTAGGAGAGTGAATCTTGAAAGTGCTCATCAGAAGAAAAAGAGTTTTGTAACTACATATAGTGACAGCTGTTAATTGGATTTATTATGGTGATAATTTTGCAATATACACAAATATCAAGTAGGAAAAGAACTCTATTGAACCCTAAAAATAAAAGAAGATGAGGGAAGGCTGTTGCTTTGAGGATAATTAGTAAACTGATTAGTCAGTCCAAGTGAAGTGTTGTTGGCTAGATGTTTCTCTGTGATCTTCCTTACCATAAACTTCTGGGGCTAGCCTCCCAGTTAGAGGTAGAGAGTATGTTCTTGGAGCCGCGACTGTAAATGTTTCTGGTTTCTAGGGCTGAAGACACCCGCATCTTTCTCTGAGAAGCTATTTCTGTGGTCCATATTGTTGGCACACTGTTGGTCTCTGGTGTTATTTTTACTATGTGGTGAGACATGTTCTAATATGTTGAGGGCCCAAGTCTTTACCTTCGTTTCCTCAAGGGACAGAAGTTCTGATCCGAGTCAAAGACAAAGGAGAGTCTCCAGGGCCCCCTGGGACCACCAGGGGGAGAGTGAGCTTCTGGGTCCGGCTGTGGACCCAGGGGCCAGAGGGCAGGATGCTCAGCCTCTGTGTCATCTGCGCCTTCTGAGAAGTCCAGGAAACAGTTCTCTGAGGGTGGTAGACTTGCTGGAGGGTTCTGCTATAAACACTTGTGAGAATTTCAACAGGGTAGGAGCGGTGGGCAGCTGGAGAGGCGCCCGTGGGTCTCTGTCACTGTCTCTTCCCCTGCATGAATGACACGAGAGGCTACCAACAACAGCCAAGAATGAGAGCTAGCAGTCACAAGCACTTTCTATGCACAGGGGCTGGGCTAAGTCTTCCGTATCTTAGTTAAATCGCACATAGCCCATAACTAAATACTGTTGTTATCAGTCTCTTTACACAGAAATTTAGTGACTTGCCTCAGGTCACTTATAAGGATCCTTTCAACAGACATGGGGCTTTCCATGTGCTGGGATAATCCCATGGACAGAGGAACCTGGTGGGCTACAGTCCATGGGTTCACAAAGGGGTGGACATGGCTGAGGGACTGAGCATGCACTTACACACACATTGCAGATATGTTTGCATCCAATTTGTTTGTCTGTTCAGTTGCCAAGTTGTGTTCAACTCTTTGTGACACCATGGACTGGAGTATGCCAGGCCCCACTGTCCCTCACCATCTCCCAGAGTTTGCCCAAGTTCTTGTTCATTGAATTGGTGATGCCGTCCAACCATCTCATCCTCTGTCATCCCCTTCTCCTTCTACCTTCAATCTTTCCCAGCATCAGGGTCTTTTCTAATGAGCTGGCTCTTCGCATTGGGTAGCCACAGTATTGGAGCTTCAGCTTCAGCTTCAGCATGAGTCCTTCCAATGAATATTCAGGACTGATTTCCTTTAGGATGGACTGGTTGGATCTCCTTGCAGTTCAAGGGACTCTCAAGAGTCTTCTCCAGCACCACAGTTCAAAAGCATCAATTCTTTGGCACTCAGTCTTCCTTATGGTCCAGCTCTCACATCTGTACCTGACTACTGGAAAGACCATAGCATACATAATTTGCATCCAATACAGTTCATTAAAAGGAAGAGACTTTCCTCTCCTTCCTGGGCATCTGGTCACTTTCTGTAATACAGCCAACATTGGTTCTGGGGCAATTGGAACTCAAAATATTTTGAAAATATAGAATATTCAATGGAATAAGCATCATGATGATTGAAGAATCTTCTTCAGCTTGTGTGGCCTCAGTTGCATTGCAAAATACAGGATGCAGAGAAACCCAGGGTTTTCCCCACCAGCTGCCAATTGATGGATAAAGAGCAGGCATATCTCCAAACTCGCTGCATGCTAATCTCAGAGTCCATCAGTTTGAATTTATTCCCCGAAGAGTAACTTCAGGCTTAAGAATTCATTCTTATTCTGGAGGGAAAATTTCCATATCCTGCATTAATAATCATAGAAATTCAGTAGCAGTGTCACTAAGAACCCTCAGAAGATTATTCTGTTCTCTCATATAGAGACAGGTCAATAATGAAGTGAAAAATAGGACCTTGGAAAATAAAAATTTGCAGCATAAATTATGTCATTCAAACATTTTTGATATGATGACTCTAATGATGTATCTCCTAAACATTTATTATGATATTAAATAGACAAGAGAGATGCTGGTGAGGAAGAGCCTGTCTTTGTATTTCAGTTTCTCATTTAACAGCAGACTCCAGAATGGAGGGCTGGCTTCACAGTGCCAGCGATCGCATCAGGCCTCAAACGTCAATGGTCCCCAAACTTTAATGTTCTGCTGTCATCATCAGGAAACTCTTAATACTTTTATCCCTGAGCTTGTTTTTTGTCAGATGGTGGGTCTGGGCCCACCCACATGCAGTGTTGATGATGCCCAGGAACATGGGATTCCAGGGAGCATGGAATTCAAGTACATGGGGCGTTGGGAGTTGGAAGAGTACCTGGATTGCACAAGGCTGAGCACATGGAGATGCTGCCCATATGGAGATAGAGAGGCTGCATTTCCATGTGAACCAGAACTTGCTTCAAGCCCGGAAAGGAGGTGCTAGCATTCTAAATGTTACCGTCCAGGGTTCTTGGCCTTCCCCAACCAACAGAAATTGATTAGAGGCCAGACAAGAAATTCAGGCAAGGTTCTTTTGGGACCTCTGCTACAGCAGGGAGGAGCAAGAACAAGCAACAGATTCCATTGCTTCCTTGCTCCCTTAGGTGGGGCAAGCTTGTTCCTTGCATGGGGTGAGGGTAGGGAGGTGTCCAGAGGTTGGGCCGGAGCGGTGGCTTCCGTGTTTTGCCCACCCCGTAGGTGGTGTTGTGTCCAGGGGGCATGCTCAGTATGCTGCTTTTGTTCCTGACACCCTGCGTTTGCTCCAGGCTCCTTGAAAGTGGCAGGTGGCTTTTTTGGTTTCTTTGTAGCTATTGTCCAGAATTTGCCCTAACTGCACATGCATGCAGTTGCTTTTGGTCCCATACAATTTCTTTTGCATTTTGTTTCTCAGGAAGAGGTGTGTCCAGGTGCAAGCACTGAGCAGGAGATCCCAAGGCCCAGGCCCATCTCATAAGTGCACGGATGACCAATAAACCCAAGCACATCCTTTTTCCCTCATGTCACTTCCTTATGTTAGCCAACCACTCACGGTGATATCAGTGACATAACGGAAAGGGAAAGACTGGGCAACCCACAGTTCCTTTCCTTTTGGTGTCCTTACTCAACAGCCAGCTAAAGGTAGAGAGTGTTGGCAGAATATATGCATATTAAGAAGTGAAACAACACTGTTAAGTTAAATTTTGTGTAGCATTTCCACCGTTCTGGTAAGAACAAAATACATATGCATGCATGAGCTACAAAATATGAGTTGTGTACTTTTAGTGATTCAGCATTTGAGTTAAATGCTTTTCTATTTGCATTTGAAAGGGCATCACATGGTATAAAGATAAATAGCAAAACATATGCCAGTAATTTTAAAAAACTTAATTTTCTTTACTTACAATGACATTTCACAGCTTATATAAAACACCATGAAAAATCAAGAGAACATGCAAGAGGGAAAAGCTTTACATTTTAGTACATTTCATGACACGTTATCCATGCTTTTTGAACAAGGGACCCTTATTTTCATTTTGCACTGGGCCCTGCCTGAATGAGCTGTCTCTGCAGCCTTCGGAAAATGGCCAGTTTCCTGTCCAGCTGGCCATTTCTACCTTTCTCCACTAGCTGGTCCCTGGCTCTCTACAGGTGGAGACTTGCACTGTGGCACTGGAAACATATGAAAGTCTAATCACAAAGAACGAATCTGACTCCATATTGAATCTGTTTCTTTCTCTTTAACTTTTGCCTTTTATTGCTTTTGCTACAAGTTAAGAATATTGCCTACAGTCTGAAATATTCAGGATGGCCTATTCTGAAGGCTCTGACCCTTAAAAGTATAACACTTTCTCATTCATATAGAGATACAAATTTGCAGGACAGAGGATAACATTTGTCTTGGAAGTTTACAGAAACATCCTGAGCCAATCTATGTGGCCAGTTGTAAGAACAAAGGATTCCTGGGCCAAGAAGTTTGCAACAACCAGCCAGACTCCTCCCTCACCTGACCCTTGAAAATGCTTTGCTGAAAAAGCGACTCTCAGAGTGTCCCAGAGTTGGGGTTTTAGGGGGCAGAGTCTCTTGGACTGCAAGGAGATTCAACCAGTCCATCCTAAAGCAGATCAGTCCTGAGTGTTCATTGGAAGGACTGTGTTGAAGCTGAAACTCCACTACTTTGGCCACCTGATGCAAAGAGCTGACTCATTTGAAAAGACCCTGATGCTGGGAAAGATTGAAGACAGGAGGAGAAGGGGATGACAGAGGATGAGATGGTTGGATGGCATCACTGACTCAATGGACGTGAGTTTGAGTAACCTCCAGAAGGTGATGGACAGGGAGGCCTGGCATGCTGCAGTCCATGGGGACTTAACCACTGACCCTCTATGGAAGTCCCAGCATCTCTTGTTCTTAATTCCCCAAACAACGTTTTTAGCATTTCAGGATAAAGTATACTTTCTATGTTTCTTTCTCTATATACACGTTTAATGAGAGAAGTTCCTTTCTATTCCTAGTTTGGAAAAGGAGTTTATTTTTCATCTTTCATTTTTATCTTGTGAGAAATGAAATAACTGTATTTCCATCTTCTCCATTCTTTTTTTTTCTTTTGCTCCACTACCCTTTATGTGATGATATGTCTGCCTTTATATAAAACACACATGCATTTTCCTATAGGACTTATGTCATTAATTGCTATTTTTATCCAATTCTGTAAAAGATGAGGAGTTCAATGTACCACTTTATCTCTCGCTGTTCAGTTCTCTTCTTCCTAAATGTTATCAATTACATCATGGTCATATTGTCTATACCACTTAGATTCTGTTCTTCAACTATAATTCCTAAGTTTGTTGTCGTTTGATTCCTAGAGTTAGAGTCAGGATTCACTGCTCTTCTGTCCTTTGTAGTTTTATTATCCTCTTTTGCTTGGCTAAAAGATGTCCTCTAAAAATTTCTTCAAGAGATGTTCATGGCAGCAATATTCTCTGGGATATTGTTCAGTTTATACTTGAATAAAATTTGCTGGGTATAAATTCTTAGGCATATATTCTTTCCTTAGGTCATACATCCTTTTCTTAGGTCCATATATTCTTTCTTTTTGGACTTGGGACTATGGTACTATTTTTTAGGGTCCCAGGTCAAAGGATTGTTTTTCCTTTGGTAGATGAATGTTTTGCCTCGAGGTCCACATAACTCTTTCATTATTTCTGAAGTTCAATCACATTTTCAGGAAATGTCTCAGTGTTAATGGGTTTGTTTCATTTTTTCAATTCAAGGAATATGGCACATAGTTTCAGGTGCAGGTTCAAATCTAGCTTTTGTTTTTGAAAAATGTCTTGAATTATATCTTTCCTTTTCTATTGTGTGTAGGCATGCTAAGTTGCTTCACTTGTGTCTGACCCTTTTCAATCCCGTGGACTGTAGCCCACCAGGCTTCTCTGTCCATGGGATTCTCCAGGGGATCTTCCCCACCCAGGGATGGAACATGCGTCTTTTACCTCTCCCAACAAGGTGGGTTGTTTACCACTTGCAACACCTAAGCCCCCTGTTCTATTATTTCAGTTAAATTTTTGTTTTGATGGTGGTGGGCAAGAGATAACTATGTTAGATCTCCTTTTAAAATCTTTATCCCTGGTAGCTCAGACAGTAAAGAACACACCTGCAATGAGGGGGACCCCGGTTTTACTCTTTATCAAATGGTGATACTAATAGCAAGTAGTTTCCTTATAAGGTGACTAAATAAATTATGGGCTTCCCTGGTAGCTCAGCTGGTAAAGAATCTACCTGCAATGCAGGAGACCCTGGTTTGATTCCTGGGTTGGGAAGATCCCCTGGAGAAGGGATAGGCTACCCATTCCAGTATTCTTGGGATTCCCTGGGTGGCTCAGCTGGTAAAGAATCCCCGTGCAATGCAGGGGACCTGGGTTCGATCCTTGGGTTGGGAAGATTTGCTGGAGAAGGGAAAGGCTACCCACTCCAGTATCCTGGCCTGGAGAATTCCATGGACTGTATAGTCCATGGGGTTACAAAGAGTCAGACATGACTGAGCAACTGTCACTTCATGTTTATTATTTTAGCTATGATTATTTTTGGCTCTTTACTATCATTTTATTTGTTGTATTTCTCAGTCCTGTCTTCTGTGTCCCTTTCGCTGATTTTCCTGGTGTCTGTTATCTTTGGGACTGCTCTTACTGTGGCCTTCACTTTGGTAATGATTTTGTTTTTCTCTTCTTTCCCAGATGCTGCTACTCCTGGTGTTGTGTTTCCAGGCTTCATTGGAGTCCTGCCTCTACTCTGAGCTTTACTTTTATCCTGGCAGCTGCTTCTCAATACGTTTATGAATTCATGTTGATATATTGGCTCACAACCTCATCTGTCTCGTGGCAACATTTTCATGGTGCCATGTCTTGGGAGTTCTCCTTATGTTACAGCTTTATAAGTTTGAATTATTTTGATTTTGATTTCTCTCTTCCTGATTGATACTGGCAGCTGCAATCTCCTCTGCTGGGGTGTCACACCCCTGTCCTGTCTCACTGACTTGCAATGTCTTACATTTGCAGACCATTTATATGAGTGTTTACTCATTCCTGCCTTTTCTAATTTTCCTTTGTGCCGAATCAGGTCCAGGGAAACTCCCGCCACTCACACACACACCCTTCCTGCTGACACTGCCCATCAGATGGTACCACTTGACAGAACCATGCTTTCTGCTTGGCTTTAAGCTCTTGTGGCCATGGCTCTCCTCTCTCAGCATCCTCCAGAACCTATCCTGACTCTAATGCATCTGACTGCTCTTCAATACTAGAGTTTCCGTGAAGATTGAATTTACATTTCTGACTTAGAGAACAAACTTATGATTGCCGGGGGTGGGGAAGGGTGGAGAGAAAGGAGAGTTAAGGAGTTTGAGATCTGTGTGTATTTAAAATGTTATATTTAAAATGGATAACCAACTAGGTCTTATTATGCAACATAGGGAACTCTGGCCAATATTGTGTGGCAGCCTGGATGGGAGGGGAGTTTGGGGGAGAACAGGTACGTGTACATGTATGGCTGAGTCCCCCTGCTATCCATCTGAAACTATCACAGCATTGTTAACCGGCTATACCCCAGTGCGTGTGTGTGCTTAGTCGCTCAGTGGTGTCCGACTCTTTCGACCATAGACTGTAGCCTGCCAGGCTCCACTGTTCATGGGATTCTCCTGGTGGGAATACTGGAGTGGGTTGCCATTTCCTTCTCCGGGGATCTTCCTGACCTAGGACTTGAACTCGGGTCTTCTGCACTGCAAGCAGACTTTTACTGACTGAGTTACGAGGCAAATCTTATACTCCAACACAAAATAAAAAGTTTAAAAAAGAATGTGTGTTTCTGTCTCTTATCCTCATTGCTTCTTCTTGATATTTTAGAGAAGCACTGCTACCTTGACTTGGCTGTTTAAAACTGTTTTATAGGCTTCTTATTTTGCTATTTTGCTGGATGGTCTCATCCTGGGCCTGTCTCCCACTCCACCCCACCTTCCAGGCTGGCCTCCATTGTTGTGGTTCAGGAAAGACACATGCTCAGCCCCTTGCCACCTGGGTACCCGATAGTGCTTGCTGGATGAGGCTCTGAAGAATGCCTGCGAGTATTAATCACTAATGATGGGCGGAACTTTGCCCTTTAAAAGAAAGGAAAATGTATTGGTACTTTTAGTCACTCTTGAGAAATCTAATTAGATCTTGAACTAGTCCTATGGGATCTGAAAGCTCTGTATTTTTATATTAACAACAGAAGAGTTTGCCACTTTCTCCCTGAGAAACAGCAAATCGATGTTCAGTTCTAGGCTCACTTCATCTAGAAGCTCTTCAGGCATTTCCTGCTCTCAGGTATGACATTCTGGCTGCAAGACTCATAATGGTTCTTCAGTAATTTTCTTATGTGAATGCATAGCAGTGGTTTCCTAAACTGAGACTAATACAATCAAGATTATAGTTTTACTCTTTCTGTATATAACCAAAGTCTAAGTGAAAAAAGAAAGAAAAGGAGTGTTGCACAGGGGTGCTGTCAGCTCAGTGCTGTGGGAGGGATGTTGCCAGGCTGATAGGACTGTAGTCCCTGTTTCTTTGTGCCTTGGTGGTCTGCATGTGTCAGAGGAGACAGGACAGGCAGGAGCCAGGGTGCCTCTTGCACATGGAGAAGGGCACAATGCAGCGATCTTAGGCACTGGGGTCAGGATGCCTGGCTTCTAGCCCTGACACAGGCAGCAATAAAAGTGTGATTTGGGAGCAAGTTCTTAATTCTTCTGTGGAGTAGAAATGGCAACCCGCTCCAATATTCTTGCCTGGAAAATTCCATGGGTGGAGGAGCCTGGTGGGCTGCTGTCCGTGGGATTGCAAAGAGTCGGACCACGACTGAGCGACTGAGCACGCACACACTCTTAACTCTTCTGTAGCTTGCTTTCTTCTTCTGCAAAAAGGGGAATAAAGATGGTAATAATACTACTTCATCAGGTGTTAGGAGTAAAGTAGGTAATGTACAAAAAGTGTCTGTCAAGTAATATGTAGTGCATACACAGTGTTAATCTATTACGGAGCAGGATGTTAGCTTTTTAATGAAACCCCAGTGAGAAGGGTCAGTGCCGGGAGCCAGCATGAGGAGTCCCGCCCGTGGCAAAGGTCATAACGTTAAGGGGCTCGACAGGCAAAGGCGAGTCAGGCCTTAAGGGAGCCTCACTGGATCTGCTCGTGCATCTGCCCCAAAACCAGAGTCTGCCTGCCTTACTGCATTATGCTTTTCGCTTACGCTTCTGACATTAACAGGGACTGTCCCCCACCACCTTCCTCTAAAAGGAATTAACTTCGAGCTCTAGTCAATAAGTCTCCTGGGAGTAAAAAGTATGTCTCGGCTTAAACCCGTCTGATAGCTTTCTAACTTACCTGACCCGTCTGTCCGGATTTTTACAACCGTGCATGTGAATTGTTTACAGCCTCCAAACCGCAAGAGGCACTGAAAGCTTAAGAAATTCTAGGAAAAATCATTAGAATAAAACTGACTAAGAGTTTCATTGTTGAAGCAATACTTGCTGCCAAGTTTTCATATCTTTTAATGTAACTTTATTTAGTACTTTGAAGGTGATGCAGATTAAAGAAAAACATTTCAGGAAAAATGAAATTAACATTCATTAAGGAAGAGAGCCATAAAATGTTAACAGGCCTTTTGGCCAGAAGATAATGTAAATCACCTGAGACCTTTTGTATACAGAAAGATTTGCAGAAAAGAAAGCCTGGTCTTGATAAGGGTCAGGGCTGCTGACCCTGCATAACTTTATATTATCCATTTGATCTCTATGTACAACCAAAAGCATAAAAAGCTTTCCTGAAAAATAAAGGATGGACCAGTTTCTCAGACCAGTTTCTCGAACTAGTTTCTTGGAAATCTGGCTCCCCCGTGTCGACTCTCTCTCTCTCTTTTCTCCCTCTCCCACCCTCTCTTTTTCAGGCTGATCCCTTGGAACGCAGAAGCTCTCCATGTCTACTTATTTGCCCGGGCTTCTAAGACCCATGCGAGAGGGAGCCCAAGGCAGGGCACCCTCCGCTATTCAAGACGGCACCTGTGGCCTAACGTAGATGGTACAAGATTCTTGTCTTGAGACTTTATTAGCTTTCCGTGTAAACCAAGGAATATCAGCCTCTTTCTCTTCTATTTGTTCACTACATTATTCTTCTCTAATCTCCCTTTAAATTTCTAATAAGTCTCTTCTAGCCGACTCCGTCCCTGCTTCGAATTACCCTGGAGCCACCGGGGCTGGACCCTGGCAGGTCAGGTCTTGCTTGTGGCACATGGGCTCTCTAGTTGTGCTGCGTGCGTTCAGTAGCTGTAGCACATGGGCTTAGTTGCCTCATGGCATGTGGGATCCCAGCTTCCCGACCAGAGATCCAACCCACATCCCCTGAATTGTATGGCAGATTCTTAGCCACTGGACCACCAGGGAAGTCCCCAGAAGGGTCCGATTCTTGGTACTGAGACCCCAGAGCTGACTGCGGGTGAGAGGACTTTCAGGGGCAGGCCCCACAGCTGCAGGTCATGTCCCTGGCCGTGGTCAGGGCTCATCTCTCTATGCTGGCCAGTGTCTGGGGGCTCAGGCAGCTACCACCCCAGCAATGAACAATGCGGCTGCACCACCACTGGCATGACTCTCGTAGTTTATGCAGCACTTTGATGTGCGCTTTCCTCTTTGCCCCTTTAACAACCCTGTGAGGACAGGTTGTCATTCCCGCTTCACGAGTGAGACCTCAGCTAAATGACTCACCTGCTGTTATACCCCTGCAGAGATGCAGAAGCCATACTCAGACCCAAGTCTTGGCCGTGGAGATATCTGGAGATTGGCCACAACAGTCTCTAAAACAGAATTTCCAGCAAGCTCCTCAAATCTCAGGCTCCAAAAAGACCTTCAACATGTGGATTCCTAGACCCATAGCTGGAGGTCTGAGGTCAGGAAGGGGCCTGAGAGCTTGCCAGCCTCTTAGAGTGAGGGATCCATCAGCATCTTCCAGGCCCCATCTGAACTGAATCACATTTGGCTACCACTCCTTTAAGATGGGGTGAGTAAGACAGTCACAGTCAGTGCCCTTGGGGGACAATCCCCTGCTGCAGCATCACCAGGCTGGCACGTTCATCTGGAGCAGAGTGTGTGCCATCCCCATCCTGCCCCTTCTGTGGTTTTGCTTGCATGCAGCTTGTACATAACCCCTTATTTATCATCAGCACAGTCTGGGGAGATATCTGATTTTGTGCTTAGGAAAGTTCCGTGTTCGACTGTGGACGTCTCTGTGTTGGTTGCTTGGTCGTGTCTGACTCTTTGCAACACCATAGACTGTGGCCCACCAGGCTCCTCTATCCATGGGATTCTCCAGGCAAGAATACTGGGGTGGATTGCTGGTCCCTTCTCCAGGGGATCTTCCTGACCCAGGGATTGAACCTGGGTCTCCTGCATTGCAGGCAGATTGTTTACTGTCTGAGCCACCAGGGAAGCCCCTGTGTTCAACTGACCCAATGTTTAAATTGCATCAAAATCCTGTGGACTTAAAACAGGCCCAAATGTGCTCACTTGTGACACTTGCCCTGCACAGCACCATCCTTTCTTCCCAGGCACAGCTGGGAGTATCTCCCCACAGCATCTTGGGTGACGAATGCCATGACCGTATGTTCAGTCCGTGACTTATTTCTTATCAAATGCTTCTGCTTATCTGTATCACTGGATTCTCAGATCGATCTGGTGAAGTCGAGAGAAGGATTAGTCATTTGTTTATAGAGAGGAGGCAGGGGCTGAGGGAAGCTTGACTGCTATTACCCAGCCAGTCCATGGAGGAGCAGGAATAGGAGGCCTTTCCCTCTGGCTCCTGATGCAGGGCTATTGTGGGGACATCAGTTCCAAAACAGACCAGGGAGCACCCAGCAAAGTTGCAGAGACGAGAGCCTGCTGGACCTGAACTGGCTCCACACCATCAGCGTGCCGCTTCTGTCTCCTTTCTGTAGTGGTACCAGTGGATAACCACTCGGCCCAGTCCCCAGAGCTGTGTTCTGAATATGGATGGTGGCAAGCTGAGCGGATTGTAAGGTGAGAGCAGCAGGTTTGCCAAGCCCATTTAGCCTTGAGGAAATGAGCACCTTTAAATTTGTCTATGGGATGGGCCTCACAGGGAGACACATGCATGTATGAAAAGTTACCCAGCCTGGCAGCTGAACACCTTTGAAGTCCACCAAGAAAACTCATCTCGAGAAGGACTAGGGCTTCTAGCAGAGAGAGATGAAACATCAGGGTCTGTTCCTAATGTTCCCTTCCTTAGCAGTTTTGACCTTCCTTTCCCAAAATAACAGTTAATAACTACCTGTGGTGCTCTGAAAGTAAGTTAATTCCTTCTTGCCTCCACTTGATTATTTTTATTGGTGCACCTTTGTTTGAACACATAAAGGCTGTGTGAATTGGTTAGGAACACACAGTTGTGAATGGGTAGATTCATAAGGGATTTGAAAGATTCAGTCCCAGGGCAAATGATGTCCAGAGCTAGGGGGAAGTCTTGTTCGAATATTTATTTTACCCACGCCCTCAACAACAGCTGGGGATGGAGGGCATGTAAATCATCAGCTTCAGATGTGGCTTCACAGAGAACAAAGAAGTTTTATGAAAATCAATAGAGTGACTACAATTACCAAGTACATTACTTGAAAGATATTAGGAACCATAAATCAAACATGTCAGCTAGAAAATAATGATTGTGTTCTGTGCAAATAAGAAAGCACAATATCAGTTGAGGAAGTGGCCAGGTTCTCATTCTAAGGTTTCTTAGGAAAATATTAATAAAGTAGTTGCTGTTTGCATGGTTTTTTTTTTTTTTTTTTTTTGCATTACTTTTGAAGCAGTTTGTCACAGTCTAACAAAATATGCAATTCTGTAATCACTGACAGACAGTTGGAAAGGAGAAGAAATCCAGTCATGCTGAAAGGTTTGGCTGGAATTGTCTCCACTCGGGTAGCAGAGATGGGTCTGGCTGGGCAGGCTTACTCAACGCTGAGGGCACCCCGGCAGCTTGACAGAGGGCAGGCTGGGCCAGAGCTGCTGCAGAGCAAGTGCCTGATGTGCTCATTAACTTGGCTCTGGGGGTGGCAGGGTTGCAGAGTCTGTAGGAAACCTCCAGTCTGAGCGTCCTCATGATGAGTGTCCACAGCCCTCCTGCTTCTCCCAGGGACACCCCCACCCTCAGGCCCTCGAGTCCTGCTTTCCCTTCCCTGTCTGACTGGTAGGAATTTCTGGCTTGTGGTTGAGCCCCATTGCAACCATATGTCAGAGTCTCAAGAATTTGAAGGTCGTCTTCTTTGAGGTGAGTGTCCTTAGGTTCTCCAGCTGTTTGTAAGCTTTCACGGTTTCAATCCCCCTGGCAGCCATGTGTGAAATATTGTCGTCAGCCTGACTTGTACAGAGTCCCGTGGGACTAGCACCTTTCTCATTCCTGGTATTTCATTTTGTGTGGATAATGAACAACTTCAGGGTCTAAAGCTATCTTATAATAACCTACAATAGAAATGAATCTGAAAAAGAAGGTATTTGTCTATCTCACTTTGCTCTACAGCCGCAATTAACACATCATTGCAAAGCAACTATATTTTGGTCCTACTGTACAGCACAGGGAACCGTATTAAATATCCTGGGATAAACTGTAATGAAAACAATATAAAAAGAAGGTATATATGTGTATAACTGAGTCACTTTTCTATACAGTAGAAGTTAACACAGCATTGCAAATCAATTATTCTTCAATAAAGAAAGAAATTAAGAAAAAGAATTACAATGGAACTCTTGTCAAAAACAAGGAAGCAAGAAAAGCTTGGAGTGGGATCTTTAAATGTTAAAAGAAAAAAAAATCTTGCTAACCTAGATTTACATAGTGAGCAGAATTTCCCTTTAAAAGTGAAAAGGGTAATTTAAAATTACCCTTTGAAAGATATTTTTTCAAATAAAAAATAAGACAATAACTATATTTCAATAAAAATTAAAAAGCAAAGCCTACAGGTGATGACTGATGACACGACCCTGATTTTCTCAGTATTTATTGAGGTTTCATGTGTGTCAGGCGCAGTGCTGGGCACACATGCATCTGCCTGGCGGAATTCTGTGTTATGAGAGAGCAGATGACACTAAACGCAGCTCGTTGGGAATTGGCACGAGAGCTCATGTGGCAGAGGGAATCCAGGGCTGGATTCAGACACAGGAGTGGCGCCTCCCCCTGCGGTGGCAGTGGTGATGGGGGTGATGGGCTGGAGGAGGACAGCGGGGTGGCTTCAGGGAGGGCAGAGCGAGTCTGGCTGCTGGTGGGTAGTGGGAGGCAGGGGACTAGCAGGCAGGACAGAAAAGTGAACACCTCCGAGCACCTGGGTGTCGGGCATCAGGAGTCTGGTGATGGAGGTGGAAGGAGGGGGCTGAGGGGAGTCTGATGCCATCCTTGTCAGGGGCTTTGGGTTTTACTCTGAACACAAAGGGAAAGATCTGGGCACTCTGCTGAGCAGGTGTGGGAACCTCCCGGGAGCGGGGACAGAGACCTGTCAGACCCCAGCACTGGCATGGTGGGGACCACAGGATGCCAAAGGCAGACCTGGGCCCGAGTGAGTGGCTCCCGGGGAACCTCTACACAGCTCTACATATACAGGTTGCTTTGGGCGCTGAGTCCTCCGGGCACGTGAAAGGGTGTGACTGTCTCTAGGTCCATCCATGGTGTCTGCAAATGGTACAATTTCATTCCTTCTTTTTGGTCAGAGTTGTATTCCAGGGCTTCCCTGATGGCTCAGCAGTAAAGAACCCACCTGCCAATGCAGGAGATGCTGGATCAATACCTGGGTTGATCCCTGGGGTCAGGAAGATCCCCTCAGGGAAGGGAATGCCAGCCCATTCCAGTATTCTTGCCTGGGAAACCCCATGGACAGAGGAGCCTGGTGGGCTACAGTCCATGGGGTCACAAAGAGATGAACACGTTTTCTCTTCTCAACAACAACGACATTCCATTGTATTTGTGTACCATATTGTCTTTATTCATTCATCTGTTGATGGACACTTAGGCTGGACCTACAGAATGTCACACAGAGTGAAGCCAGAAAGAGAAAAACAAATATTGTACATGAATGCATATATGTGGAGTTTAGAAAAATGGTACAGATGAACCTATTTGCAAGGCAGGAATAGAGACACAGATGTAGAGAACAAATATATGGATGCTAAGGGGGAAGTGGAGGTGGACTCCCAGGAAGGACTGGGAGGTCGGGATTGACATATATATACAGTGCTTGGCATGAAACAGATAACCAGTGAGAGCATATTGTACAGCACAGGGAACTCTGCTCAGTGATCTTGGTGACAAAGAAGGGTATACGTGCATGTGTAGCTGATTCACTTTGCCGTACAACAGAAACTAACACAACGTTGTAAAGCAACTAAACTCCAATGAAAAAAATGGGGGACATGGGCCCACAGCTCTGTGATCCTGGAGTCCTGTGGTTTTCTCCTTACAAGAGCTGCTAAGATGTGATACTTCTGGTCTGCCTCCACCAGATAAAAGGCAAGTGGTAGAGACTGTGTCCACCCACTTTCAAGGGACACCATCTGTACTGTTTGCCTTGCTTGGTGAAATAAATCAAAGGAGACGTAAGTAATTTCGACCTGAATCCAAGTCCTCATCCTTGCCTGTTTACAGGCCTGACTTGACTCTCTAGTGTAGCTTAATGCAGAAGGGAGGTGACACCTGAATTTCCCGGGCTGGAGGCTGGGAATTGGCAGTGGCGTCTCTCCAGGAGAGTGTGTTATTGTCCAGCAGCAAGCAGTGGCCCAAGTGTAGGTGGGAAGAATGTCAAGGGTTTCTGGATGGCAGAGAAGGATCAGGGGAGCAAAGGAGTAGAGAATATTGGCAAATGTGTGTGCTCAATCAGTCATGTTTGACTCTGCAGCTCATGGACTATTGCCCACCAGGCTCCTCTGTCCATGGGGATTCTCCAGGCAAGAATACTGGAGTGGGTTGCCGTACTCTCCTCCAGGGGATCTTCCTAACCCAGAGATTGAACTCAGGTCTCCCACACTGCAGGTGGATTCTTTACCATCTAAGCCACTAGGGAAGCCCAAGAATACTGGAGTGGGTAGCCTATCCCTTCTCCAGGTGAAATTCCTGACCCAGGAATTGAACCAGGGTCTCTTGCATTGCAGGTGGATTCCTTACCAGCTGAGCTACTCAGGAAGCCCAAAGCAAAGGTAGTGGTCTGAAAAACACCAGCTCTGTAAAGACCTACTCACTTCCCAACCCCTGAAACTCATGAATATTCCTGTATATGTTAAAAGGTGTGGTTACATTAATGGCTTTGAAAGGAGATGCTTATCCTGGCTTATCCAGGTGGGCCCTGAGTGTCTTCATGCATATCCTTTTAAGAGATGGGTTGAGGAGACCTGAAACACACAGAGGGAGAAGGCAGTGTGGAGATGGAGGCTGAGACTGGAGTGATGTGACCACAAGCCAAGGAGGCTTGGCGCATCCTGACCATCAGCAAGGGGCTCTGAGTCATTCTGTCTCAGGTCCCTCAGGGGGGTGTGGCCCTGGGGTGCCTTGATTCAGACTGTTGCTTCCAGACCCATGAGAGAATAAGTTTCTATCCTTAGTGTCCATCCTGTGGTACTTTGTTACAGCGGCAACAGGAATCTGATACCGTGAGACAGTGGTTAAAGTAGGGAGAATGAAGCCTGGTGAGGTAGAGGGGATGGTACAGACAAGGAGACGTGCTGTAGTGGAGAAGATGGAGGTCTTAGTGGGCCCTGGGGTGAGGGGTGAGAGAGAAATCTGGGCAGAGAGATGGTTGTGGTCAAGAAGCATCTACATTTCAGAGAGGGAGCCCTGCAGCCTCGTGCTGGCAGTCCCTGCGGTCCTGTTAGTGGAAGATGCTCCGAGATGCATGGGAGAAGGTGGAGGAAGTGAGTCCAGGTTCTGACTGGGCGCTCACGCTCCCTGCAGTAACTCAGGGCAATAGCAGGGTGTGAAGAAGGTGGAAGACAGTATCAGGCTCCAAAGTCCTCAGGGAATCAAGAAGCAGTGAAGGGAGGTAGCAGGTCAGGGTGGGAGAATGCAGAGTTCCGGGTGGTAGAGCAGAAAGGCAGGCCCCTCAGAGGAAGCTCTGAAGAACTGTATTCAAGAGAGAAGAATCGTGGTCTTGGGGAGAGGCTGGAGCAAAGAAAATGCCACCTGTGTTCTGAGCACAGGCATGTGGGATGCTGGAAAGAGAGCAGTTTGTACTCAAGGGAGCTCCTGGGGCAGGCGACTGGACATAAATGTGTAAAGGGCACATTCCTGGGTTGCTAAGCCTGTTTCTTCTTTTTCTGTCTTTCTGCCCATTACCTGCCCCCTCGCCCACCATCTAGATTCATCCACCCTCCCTCTGGGAACTCCTTACTCACATACAAGATTTGTCCCCTGTCTTCTTTCCTCCTTCGTCTAGTGACCCACTCTGCACAGGAATATGATTAGCCCATCAATACTCATTCTTACTGAGAATCTATACTGGTTCTCAGGATCCTGGAGTCTTTTCCTCAACCCTCCCAAACCTTCCTTTTGAGAATTATTAATCTGAGAATCTAGTTGCAGTTTATCAGATGAATGTCTATGGTTTATAGAATTTCTAGTTTTGACAACAATAAGAACAGTTTTTGCCCATCTTCAGGGAATGAGCTCAGGCAGGGGGGCAGGGACCTCTGTGGGTCTTTCCATGTTTGGGACATATTTATCAAGACTCAAGATTTAAGCCCACTGAGAGAAGCTAGGAGCTGTCTAATAGTCTCCATGCCTTTGTCAGGACCCCAACTCCCATTAACAATGTCCTATCTTATTAGCAAAGGATAACTCCCATTGACAGAGAAGACAAGAGCAGAGAGTTTTGGGAGCTGACATTTGGTGTCCAGTAGCAACACTCCATCACCCCAAGTCAATAATTTCCACTTTCCCCCTGGAGCCTGGGTAATTAAATCTTTTAGTTTACAGTTGAAGTAAGCAATAGGAACTAAAACTAAAACCCAGATTCCCCCCTTCTAGTCTATACACTTGCTATTTTTGAGTTAAATTTTGCTAACGTGTTCTTTAATTGAATATATGTCAAACACACTACAAGCATTAAGAACTTTGGGTCTTCAAAGGATTTTCCAATTCTTTCTTATTTAAGGGAATTTATTTAGGGACATCTTACCAATTTATCTCATGCTATGTAGAAAGAGCAAACGGTGATATTCAAAGATTGTGGAGAATAGTAAAGATGGTGTGTTGGTATAGATTTTGGCATCACTGGCATCTTGACTAGATGGGGACAATGGTACCAATATTTGAACTTACAAAATACATTATTAGGATAGCCCCTTGGAACCCATTCTTTGAAATTCAGCTTGAAATAAAAAACCCAAGTAAATACAGACATAATAATTTGTAATTTTATTCTGAAACCATGCACTTTTGGCAAGACAGTCATCCGCAGAACACTTCCATCAGCAAGTGGGAGTGAGAATAACTCCGTCAGCAGATGTGTCCTGGGACTGATATAAAACGTGGACCAGTGACGAGTGATGGGGGCTGACAGAGATCCCAACACAGGTGTTTCCTTGCTGCCTTTCACAGGGGGAGCCTCAGGTTCATCTGAGGCTGCTCCTTGTAGAGAGTCTGGAGATATAGGTTCAGGAAGGTCAGATCCTGCCGGATGTTGTACATGGTTAGGTGGTGACTGCAGAATGGGAGAAGAAGAGCGTCTTCCCACCCACACGTAGGCTCAAATCCATCCCTTTTTTTCATCTATGGATAAAAAGTTCCATTATCATGGAATTTCATTCATTAATATTTATCTGTTCTTCAAATAAAGGAAGACAACAGTGGATTAGGTTATGAAACAAGCTGTGTTGGAAGTTCCCAAGCAGTCCAGTGGCAAAGACTCTATGCTGCTAATGCAGGGGTCCCTGGTTTGATCCCTGGTTGGGGAACTAGAACCTGCATGCTGCAACTAAAGATCCCTCATGCTTCAGTTAAGTTCAAAAATCTTGAGTGCCTCAACTAAGACACAGAGCAGCCAAATAAGTAAGCAAATGTGTGTGTGTGTGTGTGTATGTGTGTGTGTGTGTGTGTGTGTGTGTGCTGTGATTTCCATGGCAAGTGGAATTCCTGCAAGGGGTGAGCTCTGTTGTGGGGAAGGAGGAGGCATGTGGCAAGGAGCTGAGGGCATCCTCCTGGAGCTGAAGGCACTCCTGGGTCGACAGTCAACAAGACAAGGGCACCTCAGTCCCACAACCACTAGGACTTCAGTTCTGCCACTAATCTGAGGGAAATTGGCAGAAAATTTTACAAGTGTAGGTTCTAGATTATATGCCTAGCTGAAATCTTGATTTCAGCCTTAGGAGACCCTAAGCAGGGGACCCAACTAAATGGTTCCAGACTACTGACCCCTGGGAATGGCGAGATAATGTGCCTGTGTTGTTGCAAGCAGCTGAATTTGTGGTAACTTACTACACAGCAATAGAAAAGGAATACAACTGTGCTCCAGGCATTCTCTGAAATCAATTGGGCTTTCCTTAGGTCCATTTAACAGTACTCTGAGACCACTAGATGGATGGGGTAGCCTCAAAGCAGGGCTCATCAACAGTGAGAAGCCAATGGGCCACTGAAAATTGGTGTGAAAAACCTAGAAAACCTTTAGCTGTCTTCCCTGGTGGCTCAGATAGTAAAGACTCTGCCTGCAGTGCGGGACACCTGGGTTCCATCTCTCGGTTGGCAAGATCCCGTGGAAGAGGGCATGAACACCCCCTCCAGTATTCTTGCCTGGAGAATCCTTATGGACAGAGGGGCCTGTCACGGGGTCGCAAAGAGGGCTACTGTCATGGGGTCGCTACTGTCGGACATGACTGGGCGACTAAACACACAGCATAGAATAAACATAGTGATCATGCGCAAGGACATTGGAGTCTGGACTCCCTCATTCTGCTATTTATCTGTGGGATGTTGGTTAAGTTACTAAAGCCCTGGTCTAAATCGGGATACAAATATTTACCTTGTACACTTGTGTAGTTTTAGAGCAATGCAGTGTTTAGCACAGCACCAGCACATAGTAAATATTTAGTACTGGTCACTAATATTATTGTTCTAATTGAGGAGGAAAAGTGGTGGGGATTGTTAAAGGACTGTGCCAGCAAAAAGGACGAAAAAAAGCAAAGCACATCCAGGGCAAAATGCATCTATCTGCCAGCCTTCGCTGTGGGTCACCAGCTCTCACAGGTACTCAGCAACCAGATTTTATTCATGGGAAAACCTTCAAAGAGCCTGGAGATAGAGCGAGTGAAAATAGATTGCATCCCCGGATTACGTGTCAGCTGCCCGAGGTCTATTCAGATTCTGTTCCTGTTTTGAATTTAATGTTCTGTCTATCTGGCTAAACCCCAGGCCACTCAAAAGTGAAGCTGAAACTACCAGTGATGAGGAAATGCAGGGCACGGAAGGACAGGGATGCGAGTCACAAGACGTGGCTTTCCAACCTGACCCCGCTGGCGGAGGAGGGGGAAGAGCTTTGTTTCAGAGGCTCTGGGCATCACCTCTAACAGTGAGAGCCTGTCTCTCTATTCATACAGGAGTTCAGAAATGCAAGAGGAGAAGAGGAAGCAAAGACTTGGTACCTAAAAATATTTTTCCCCCCAAATTTAATAAGCCCAGTATACTCTGCTTTCCAAACACTGGTACAGGGAACAACAGGGTGAAGTCAAACACATTAATATTTGATGGCCATGTATTTCTCATAGAATTGGTTATAAATTGGAAGATACTTGAATGTTTATGAATTTAGTGTTAATTTTAGCACTAAATTCACAAGCATATATGATATATGAATTTAACATGAAATCATTTGCATATAAAAATGTGTACAAACAGAATGTGTACAACTTTTTTTTTTAATTGAAGTGTAGTTGACTGACAATGTTATGTTACTTTCAGATGTATGGTAATGTGATTCAGTTATCTCTCTCTCTCTCTCTCTCTCTCTCTCTCTCTATATATATATATATATATATATATGTACCTTTTCAGATCCTTTTCCTATATATATATATATGTACCTTTTCAGATCCTTTTCCATTCTAGGCTATTACAACATATTGAGTATAGTTCCCTATGTGATACAAAGGGTCTCTTTTATTTATCTATTTTATATATAGGAGTATGCATACGGGGCTTTTCTGGTAGCTCAGATGGTAAAGAATTTGCCTGCCATGTGGGAGACCCGGGTTTGACCCCTGGGTTGGGAAGATCCCCTGAAGGAAGGCATGGCAACTGACTCCAGTATCCTTGCCTGGAGAATCTCATGAACAGAGGAGCCTAGAGGGCTACAGCCCATGGGGTCGCAAAGAGTCAGACGTGACTGAGCAGCTAAGCATTGCACAGCACAGTATGCATACGTTAATCGCAAATTTCTAGTTTATCCCTCCCTCTTTTCCCCTTTGGTAATGATAAGTTTGCTTCCTATGTCTGTGGGTGCATTTCTGTTTTGTAAACAAGTTCATTTGTGTCATATTTTAGATTCCACATCTGAGTGGCATCATGCGGTCCTTGTCTTTCTCTGTCTGACTACTTCATCAGTATGATCATCTCTGCTGCTGCTGCTGCTAAGTTGCTTCAGTCGTGTCCGGCTCTGTGTGACCCCATAGACGGCAGCCCACCAGGCTCCCCCATCCCTGGGATTCTCCAGGCAAGAACACTGGAGTGGGTTGCCATTGCCTTCTCCAATGCATGAAAGTGAAAAGTGAAAGTGAAGTTGCTCAGTCGTGCCTGACTCTTAGTGACCCCATGGACTGCAGCCCACCAGGCTCCTCTGCCCATGGGATTTTTCAGGCAAGAGTACTGGAGTGGGGTGCCATTGCCTTCTCCAATGATCATCTCTAGGTCCACCCATATTGCTGCAAATGTACAATGTTATTTTTTTTTCTAATTTCCAAAAACTCTCTAAGATGCTGTCAACTTATTCTTTTCTAGCTTTCAGACATTCATCTTGTTTCAAGAGTGCCTACACTGTTGGTGGTATCTATATGAATATTAAATGTTAGTTTTCTCTAACATCACCAAACAGGAAAAAATATAATGTTTTTGTGGAAGATTTTCATCTTCCACAAAATCTTTATTACTTAGTGTCTCTCCTTAAAAACAAAACCATTAAGAATTGATCAACCCTTGAAGACTAGTTCTTATCCTATTCTTTTCTTATCTTGCCCATGTCCTTCACTACGGCCACACAGTACTGACTACTAAGTGTCTGTGGAAAGAATGAAATATTTCAGATTTTGTTGCCCAAAGAGGAGGGTGGACTGAGATGCAAAGTCCAGTGGCCAACTTCATGGGGTTTTGGCAAAGTCATGGCACCCAGGCTGTGGTTTCCTGGCCAGGTGTCTTGAAAAACAAGATGGCAGACCTGTTCCCTTCCAGCTCTGACATGCAGGGATTAATGAAGCTAGGAAAATTCCCCAAAGTAGGACAACCATACCTTTCTTGATTATGCAAGAAAATAAACACCATACAACAAGTAGGGCTTGTGGAGTGTGTGTGTATGTAGAGTGGGGCTTTCAGGTTGACCCTTGTATTTTTGACAACATCTGCCTCAGAGGTGCCAAAGAGCTTTGAAAAATGCTCTATTTAAAAAAAAAAAGGCTCTTTTCTTCTCCTTGAAAAAGTGACCTGTGATCTACTGGTCACTGATTTCATGACTTCAGAGGACATTCCTTGGAGGTCACAGGCATTTGTAGGAGAATGTGTTTGTGCATGCTTGCCTGCCATCACATCCACATTTGTGTTGTTATAATTATGATCAAGGGAATCATCTCCATCAAATTCCTGCAGCAACAATTCACTCATAGAGCCTTCCCCCCACCGCTACTTCCCCCCTGTTTTATGTCTGCTTTGTCCTCAGGTATCAAGCGTAACAGGTTTCAAGAGCAAAGGAGGAATGTGAAGGGTGACAGTGAAAGGAATCACTCTTTGAAAACTAATGTCAAGTGATAAAAATAAGCTCCTAAAAGACAGAGAACCTTTTGATACAGAGCAAGCTTTGATTCCGACAGTGCTGGCTCTTGCTGCAACCAGCAGAGAGAAATGAAAGCCTTGGCTATTTCAATCCTTAGCCACTTACCCCAGAAAATGCTACTGGAACAAATTACCAGCCATATGACAGATTTCTGCCATTGATTCTGCTGAAGACGCCATCTGCTCAGAGAGACCCAGCTCTGATCTGTTGGCTTCCTGACCCACACAGGTCTGGGTAGGATGCAGCTCCTAATATAGCCAGTTTTCCCCAAAACCTCAGGCTCCAAGTTAGTCACACAAAGAGCTTAGATAGCTAATGGGTGAGCCGGACTGCAGTGCATCCAGAAAATGAGGTCATGTGAGCCACCAGCCCTCCAGTTTCTCTTGGGTAATGAGCTACTGGGAAATGCATTGAAACGGTCCACCTTTAAGAAGACATTGACAAATACATAATCTTTTTTTAACCACTGTGGCTTGTACCTGACTGTGGAAAAAGCTTTCCAAGTGAAAAATTATAAACCATGATGCAGTGAAACAGAACTGTCATTCTCGTGTTATGTGGAATCAGGTCACTGAGGAGACAGCCCAAGTTACTGCTCAGGCAAATGGTCTGAGTGTGAAAGGGACTCAGAACTTTGAATGTTCCAGTCTCCGATCTTTGCCCACTGGATACATGGATGATTTGGGAGCTTTTTGTTTGCTGAGGGAGGGAGATGAGAATGATCTTGAGAAACTCTGCCATGGAGAAGCGGGGTGAAAGCATTTGGGGAACGGGAACAGGAGACTTGGATGGGCCTTTTGTTCAACTCATCACCAACGCTGCCTCTTACTGGTTTCTTAACCTTTGTGCATCTCAGCATCCTTACCTGTAAAACAAAGGTGAAAATCCTTCTAATCCATCTCATAGAGTTATAAAAATTGAAAAGATCATACATATGTATAAAAGTCTTTGAACACCCTTCCCTACAACCCTAAAGAGTAACAAGACAAATAGTGATACTATTAATACCGTAAAGTCATTTGTGCATGATCACATTTTTGTATTGCTCAGCAAAAGATTCTTAAAAGATCATATCCAGATGCTGAAATCAGCACTCAGAGATACTGTGTTGACATTAATAAATGCTCAGATTGAACCAAAACTTTTCCTTGCCTTATTCCAAACTTCCAGGTGACTGAGTCTCCTTGTGGGGCATTCTCTACATTCAGTACTACTCAGGGCACATTCAAGCTTCTCTTTCATGTGTCCAGATTTTGGGCACTGAGTTTGGAGATTTAGCAGGCAAATGTTCTCTTCAATCCGGGTTAATAAGTTAGTAGAAACTTGTTTCTGGCTTCTTAGGATTTCTCAGGATCCTAATAATTGTTCTTTATCTATAATATCTGGTCTCACAAATCTTGTTTTCATTTTCCAAATTACATATTTCCAAGGTCTAATTTGGAACATTATACAAAAAATATAGTTTTGGAAGCAGCAGCCTAAAATATGATGCATTTTATTTTAATACACTCTTGAGCCTGGGAACCTTTGCAACATGCTTAGATCTCTGCAACCTAAGTTAAATTTCCTATGCTCCTGTTTTAGCAACTAAGTGTGGGAATTATGACTTGGAACATTGGATAAAATAAAAGTCCTGGCCATATTTTGAGAAGATTAAGATTTGGATGATAGAAAACAAAACTACAACCATTTCAGAGGAAGGAAATTTACCATCTTTTTAAGATAATTCTCTTGAAGCCTGAATTTTATTTTTTCTTGCTAATAACTGAATGCAGGTCTTATTATTTAAGAATAGAAAATAAGCACGTACCATACCTATGCCTCCCTCATGGATCACAGCCTAGTTGTGGCAAAGGGGCTTGTGTAACTCGATGAAGCCATGAGCCTTGCCATGCAGGGCCACCCAAGATGGATGAGTCATAGTGAAGAGTTCCCCTAGAAGAGGGAATGGCAAACCACTCCAGTATTCTTGCCACAAGAACCCCATGGACAGTATGAAAGGAAAGAAATATATGAAACTGGAAGATGAGCACCCTCAGCTTGGACACCCACAGCTTGGGTGTGGCGTCCAATATGCCACAGCAGAAGAGCAGAGGGCAGTTACTAACAGCTCCAGTAAGAACAAAGCTGCTGGGCCAAGAAGAAACAGTGCCTAGTGGTGGATGCATCTGGTGGTGAAAGTAGAGTCTGACACTGTAAAGAACAATATTGCATAGAAACCTGGAATCTAGGTCCACGAATCAAGGTAAATTGGATGCGGTCAGGCAGGAGATGGCAAGACTGAATGTCGACATCTTAGGAATCGATGAACTAAAATGGATGTGAATGGGTGAATTTAATTCAGAAGACCATTATATCTAGTACTGTGGGCAAGAATTCCTTAGAAGAAATGGAGTAGCTCTCATAGGCAACAAAAGAATCTGGGTTTTGAGATTGGGTGCAGTCTCAAGAATGACAGACTGATCTGTTTGTTTCCAAGGCAAACTACTCACTATCACAGTAATCCAAATCTATGCCCTAACTGTGACGCCAGAGAAGCTGAAGTTGACTGCTTCTATGATGACCTACAACACCTTTTAGAACTAATACCAAAAAAGATGTCTTTTTCATCACAGCGTATGGAATGCAAAAGTAGAAAGTCAAGACATAACTGGATTAACAGACAAGTTTGGCCTTGGAGTACAAAATGAAGCAGAACGAAGGCTGACAGTTTTGTTAAGAGAACATGCTGATCGCAGCAAACACCATTTTACAACCCAAGAGATGATTCTACAATGGACATCACCAGACAGTCAATACTAAAATCAGATTGATTATATTCTTTGCAGCTGAAGATGGAGAAGCTCTATACTGTCAGCAAAAACAAGACCTGAAACTCGCTGCAGCTCAGATCTTGAGTTCCTTATTGCAAAATTCAGGCTTAAATTGAAGAAAGTAGGGAAAACCACTGGGCCATTCATGTATGACCTAAGTCAAAGCCCTTATGGTTATACAGTGGGTGACAAATAAATTCAAGGGATTAAATCTGATAGAGTGTGAACCAGGGATGGAGGTTCATAACATGGCACAGGAAGTGCTGACCAAAACCATCCCCCAAGAAAAAGACATGCAAGAAGGCAAAGTGGTTGTCTGAGGAGGCCTTACAAACAGCTGAGTAAAGACGAGAAGTGAAAGGCAAAGAAAAAAGGGAAAGATATACCCAAATGAATGCAGAGTTCCAGAGAAGAGCAGGGAGAGATAAGAAGGCCTTCTTAAGTGAAGAATGCAAAGAAATAGAGAAAAACAAAGAGTGGGAAAGACTAGAGATCTCTTCAAGAAAATTGAAAATATCAAGGGAAAATTTCATGCAAGGATGGGCATGATATAGGATAGAAATTGTAAGGACTTAACAGAAAAAAAAAAAGAGATTGAGAAGAGGTGGCAAGAATACACAGAACTATACAAAAAAGGTGGTCACTCACCTAGAGCCAGATATTTTGGAGTGTGAAATCAACTGGGCCTTAGGAATCATTACTACAAACAAAGCTAGTGAAGGTGATCGAATTCCAGCTGAACCATTTAAAATCCTAAAAGATCATGCTGTGAAAGTGTTGCACTCAATATGCCAACAAATTTGGAAAGCTCAGCAGTGATCACAGTACTGGAAAATGTTAGTTTTCATTCCAATTCCAAAGAAGGGCAATGTCAAAGAATGTTCAAACTACCATACAATTGTGGTCATTTCACAGGATAAAGAGGTTATGCTCAAAATCCTTCAAGCTAGGCTTCAGCAGTATATGAACTGAGAACTTCCAGATGTACAAGCTGGGTTTCGAAGAGGCAGAGGAATCAGAGATCAAATTTCAGCATTTGTTGGATCATGGAGAAAGCAAGAGAATTCCAGAAAAACATCTACTTTTGCTTCTTTGACTATGCTAAAGGCTTTGATGGTGTGGATGACAACAAACTGGAAAATTCTTGGAGACGGAAATACCAGACCGCCTTACCTGCCTCCTGAGAAACTTGTATACAGGTCAAGAAACAACAGTTAGAACTGGACATGAAACAAGAACTGGTTCAAAATTGTAAAAGGAGTATGTCAAGGCTGTATATTGTCACCCTACTTATTTAACTTATATGCAGAGTACATCAAGTGAAATGCTGGACTGGATGAATCACAAGCTGGAATCAAGACTGCCCAGAGAAATATCAGTAACCTCAGATATGCAGATGATAACCACTCTAATAGCAGGAAGTGAAGAGGAACTTAAAAGTCTTTTGATGAGTGTGAAAGAAAGAGTGAAAATGCTGGCTTAAAACTCAACATTCAAAAGACTAGGATCATGTCATCCAGTCCCATTACTTCATGGCAAATAGAGGGGAAGAACACTGACAGATTTCATTTTCTTGGGCTCCCAAATCACTGTGGATAGTGACTGCAGTCATGAAATTAAAAGATGCTTGCTCCTTGGAAAGAAAGCTCTGACAAACTAGACAGCATCTTAAAAAGCAGAGACATCACTTTACCAACAAAGTCTGTATAGTCAGTTAGTTTTTCCAGTAGTCATGTATGGAGGTAAGAGTTGGACCATACAGAAGGCTGAGTGCCAAAGAACTGATGCTTTTGAATTGTGGCACTGAAGAAGACTCTGAGAGTCTCTTGGACAGCAAGGAGATCAAACCAGTCAATCCTAAAGGAAATCAACCCTGAATATTCATTGGAAGGACTGATGCTGAAGTTGAAACTCCAATAATTTTACCACCTCAGAGGAAGAGCTGACTCATTGGAAAAGACTCTGAGGTGGGAAAGTTTGAAGGCAAAAGCAAAAGGGTGTGGCAGAGGATGAGATGGTTAGACAGTATCACTGACTCAACATATATAAATTTGAGCAAATTCCAGGAGGTAGTGGAGGCCAAAGGAGCCTGGTATGCTGCAGTCCATGGGGTTGAAAGAGCTGGACACAAGTTAGTGACTGAACAACAACAACCAAAATACCTATGTCACAAGCTTGAAAATAGATACCAGGAAAAAAAGTTGTTTCTGTTTTATTATAGATTCTTACATTGGGTGTAATCAACATTCATTTTATTGACACTTTAGAAATTTAATTACTTGCTGTAGTCACTCTCCAAAGAATAAGTGATTGGCCTCCTGTATTATTAAAATAGCTAATCCACATCCCAGCTTTTTCATCCTTTCCTTCCAATATGCTTGACAACATCGCTCCCAAAAGGCTCATTTGCATACTTGTGGTGTGTAAAATAAGGGGACTGGCAGAGAGAGCTATAATTGAGGGAAAATATTACTTTGCCCCCTCCTTTGGAAGGGCCTCATTTGAGTGTAACTTGCATTATTCTCTGGAATTATCCCCCACCACCCTCTGTGCCAGCTGGAATGTAGGAAGCCCTGCTTCCCAATACGTGCACTGATGAATGCAGGTTTTGGAAAAGATCACAGCCTCAGATAATTAAAGGGGGTCCTTTGTCGGCCCCTGTGCTCATCTAGAAAGCAGAGCTCAGTTGTAACTGCCAGGACCCAAATGGCTCCTTATGACACTCATGAGCAGGTGCTACCTAGTCCCCAGGTCAAGAGCCCAGCTGAGTGTCAAATGAGAAATCTGAGTTAGGAGAGGATTTAGACCTTTTAGGACTGTGCTAAGGATGAAATAGATCTAGAATTAGAACCACAGAACTGGAGGGAGGCTTACAGATTATAAAGTCCTCATTTTAAACAAAAGCATCTAAGGCTCTAAGAAGTTAGGTGGCCTGTTCAAGGTCACAGAGAGGATGTCTACTGTTGGTGACTTTTTTTTTTTCGTGTAAGGATTAACATTTCCTATTAGTATACTTAACTGACAAGTTTCTGTGAAGGACAAAAAAGGTTCTATTTAAAATCCATCCAACCAACCAACCAACCAACCAACTGATCAACCAACAAACCAACCAACCTGCCTGAAGCCCCCTGTTTCTGTGTGTATGTACGCTCTGTATATGGCTCCGTGTTCTCTTGTGTGCTTGCAGAGATAGGTTGGCAGTACAAAGCGGGAGGGGCTATGTCTAGGAATTTTCATGTGTATCATCAGCATCATATAGGTTGCTGAATTTCCTGCCAAGAGCACTAATTACGTCTTGAGGATTAATGAACAACATGTAGGCATAGATAGCCAGCAAAATAACTCTTCAAATGATTTTTAGAACTTGTTCTGCAACTTCTGTTCATAGCTTTCATTCATGTGTAGGTATTATTCCCAATATTGCTAATATTATAGAGATATTATATAAACAAATCCAAAATGTTATCTGGATTTCTACAGCTCAGCAGTGTCTTAGGAGATAATGTTAACAGATCAGCATTTAAAGTAATGATAACAATAATTGAATAAAGTCAGTAAAAAGTATACATCTGTACATATGATGCCTCATGATATCATGATTTTTCATTTTTTCACATTTTGAGTTGTGTCCTGAAGCAACATGAAACACATATAAATTTTCTTTTCATGGATATATTCTTTTTTGCCCCAACTCCTCAGACCCCAAATGATCACAAAATATAATAATCGACTTTTCCTGGAGTGTGCTCATTCGCTCAGTCATGTCTGACTCTTTGTGGCCCCATGGACTGTAGCTCACTAAGCTCCTCTGTACATGAAATTTTCTAAGAAAGAATACTGCAGTGGGTTGCCATTTCCTTCTCCAGGGCATCTTTCAGACCCAGGGACTGAACCCACGTCTTTTGCATTCCTGCATTTTTGGATTGGATTGGATTCTTTACCACTAACACCACCTGGGAAGCCGTTTCTGGGGGAGCAGTTTTTAAAGATGTGTTAGTGTCCACATAGGCACCATAACGGCAACAGCAGCCTACCCCTGTCCACCCCAGCTCTCTCACACAAGGGGTATAGCTTCCTGCACTTGCTGCTTCCCAAGGGCATCCGGTTCCTCTACACTGGTGCCAGCTTGCTTGTTTTGGAGCCTTTATTTTTGTAACTCTAACAAACAGAATAATAATAAATTTGAATAATAAAATATCCAGTGCACAGACTGAAGAAGTAGCTGCTTAATTATTAGTCTTAAAATCATGTCCCTACTGTGAATCAATGGTGAATAAACAAATTGCACTTGTACCTTGGCTTTCAAAAATCAGCTTTAATGAGTTGCTTTCTGAAGAAGCTGTTAAATACTCTTGACTGTTTCCCAAATATATTGTCTTGTTAAGTTAAAGCTACATGCATATTTGGTGTCTCAAGTTAGAAAATCTTGAAATAGAGGTTTTTGGAGGGCGCTACATACACAAAATAATTTAGTGGAGTGTGTTTGTATGTATGTGTGCACGTGTGTGCACATACATGTATGTGTGTGTGTATTTGGGGAGTTTGATAGAGGAAAAATAAATAAGAAATGTAAAGCTGAGTGCCAAAGAATTGATGCTTTTGAACTGTGGTGTTGGAGAAGACTCTTGAGAGTCTCTTGGACTGCAAGGATATCCAACTAGTCCATCCTAAAGGAGACCAGTCCTGGGTGTTCACTGGAAGAACTGATGCTGAAGCTGAAACTCTAATATTTTGGTTACCTCATGTGAAGAGTCGACTCATTGGAAGAGACCCTGATGCTGGGAGGGAATAGGGGAAGGAGGAGAGGAGGACGACAGAGGATGAGATGGCTGGATGGCATCAACGCTCAATGGACATGAGTTTGGGTAAACTCCGGGAGTTGGTGATGGACAGGGAGGCCTGGCGTGCTGCGATTCATGGGGTCACAAAGAGTTGGACATGATTGAGTGACAGAACTGAACTGATCGTACACAAAGGCCCAAAACCTCCTTAATAAAATCATTTTAGTGAAAATGATGACTGTGAATGCTTTGGTAAATATCATTGCTTAGGCACTTTCATTATTGAGGTTTCTTAACTGATACAAAGTCATAAATAATTCATATACTATGGGTGGGAAGCCTTAGGGAGAGAGAAGAATGCTTCTCTCTGTGTGTGTGTAAGTGTGTATGTATGTATGTGTACATGTATGAGCATATGTGTATGTATGTAGGTATGTATGCATGTGATATGTGCATATATATGTACGCATATGTATGTGTGTCTTGTATACATGTGTGTATGGGTATATGTATTCATGTATGTGCACATGTGTATGTATATGTGTGTATTGTATATATGTGTGTACATGTATGTGCACATCTATATGTTATGTGTCTATGTGTATGTATGTGTGTATATGTAACTTTTGTCTTTCAGAGTAGCCTACATGGATAGGATAATTTAATCTGCTATATTCTTGTTGCAAAGTGATTAATTTATGAATAAATCAATAAATCCAAAATAGTCTGTCTTGAACAGCTGTCTGAACAGATGGAAAAAGTGAGAGAATACCCTGCTGGTAGTAGAGGGGCTGAAAGGGAGGAGAAAGAGCAGAGATGAGAGATAGGTTCCCTCTGGGTGGGATTTAAGTCTTGGAATTCTGTGATTCTTTCATCACCACCCTCTGTTTTGCCCAAATGAAAAAATACTTTAATGCTTATTTCCCTCTTTCTGAATTGATATATTTCTATGATAAAACTTCTTTTTTTACATTGTAAGTATAAAAGCATATCACAAGATAGTTTAAAGCTACCTAAGATGTAGTTATTCAAGACATAGAAAGAACACTTTGAATATTGATTCCCTCATTAGCTTCACAGTTTCTCTGTGTTAGTTTAAAGAGGAGCTGCTATTTCATGCTGCAGAGATGTCAGTGCAGGGGTGAGTTGATGATGATGAGGTATAATGTGTTGGCATACATTTCCAGTTTCTAGTTGGTGTAAATTTCCAGTTTCCAGTAAAATTGACTATGATGGGGTTGAAATTCTCAGGATGCTTAGAATCATCCGACTCCGACTTAGTCAACAAGATGAAAACAAAGGTGGCTGCTGAGGGTGGGGGAGGAAGTGCAGGGGAGCGGTAAAGCACACTTTGGTTTGAGAATTATGATGGAATATAAATTCACTTGTGGGAGTTGGATTTATCTCAACTGTCGGAAAATATTGACCCCAGCTATTAGAGAGTATAATAGCAAGTCAATTTTCCCCAACTTTATATCTTAATCTTTCCTATGACACTTTATTAAGTGAGACTTGAAAGGACTGAGTTTCTATGTCTGGTTTATTGTATATTTATTACATCTAAATAATTGGTGAAATGTATTTCCTCTCCTCAGTTGAAACCTACTAAATATTTTATGTATTCTACATCTGAAATGGAAGGTCCCACAGGAGTTCTACAAAAACAAATACTGGATCATTTCCAAAAAGTGATAAAAACAACATTATGCAATCATTATAGTCATTTGTAAATATAAATATGATAAATGCAACAGCTGCTTGAGTGAACTTAGGATGGTTCCATTTTATTAATGAGGGAAACCATTCACTGCAGCACTTGGAATAATGTAAGCTCTACTTGGTCGTGACCTGTTAATTGATCAGAAAATCTAAGTAGAGTAAATCTAAATATTATCTTTCTACACAATAATTTAAAACCCACTTACTTGCTTTCGATCTTGTCTCTGATTATTGGCCTCAATACATAACAGGATATGGACTCATGAACATGACTTTCCATTAGCATAGTGTAAAGTGCCAGGGTTCACCCCAGACGGGAGTCTCTGAAGCGTATCTGGAAGCCACAACTGCTGGAATGCACTTACAAGTGATATCCTAACTAGTTTGCAATTCTGTTTGTAACTCTATATATTGGTATGAATACATCATTATTCATTGTTAGTATCAGTTCAGTTCAGTTCAGTCGCTCAGTCGTGTCTGACTCTTTGCGACCCCATGAATGGCAGCACGCCAGGCCTCCCTGTCATCACCATCTCTCGGAGTTCACTCAAACCCACGTCCATCGAGTCCACAATGCCATCCAGCCATCTCATCCTCGGTCGTCCCCTTCTCCTCCTGCCCCCAATCCCTCCCAGCATCAGAGTCTTTTCCAGTGAGTCAGCTGTTCACATAAGGTGGCCAAAGTACTGGAGCTTCAATTTAGCATCATTCCTTCAAAGGAAATCCCAGGGTTGATCTCCTTCAGAATGGACTGGAGGGACTGGTTGGATCTCCTTGCAGTCCAAGGGACTCAAGAGTCTTCTCCAACACCACAGTTCAAAAGCATCAATTCTTCAGCGCTCAGCCTTCTTCACAGTCCAACTCTCACATCCATACATGACCACAGGAAAAACCATAGCCTTGACTAGACAGACCTTAGTTGGCAAAGTAATGTCTCTGCTTTTGAATATAATATCTAGAGTGGTCATAACTTTTCTTCCAAGGAGTAAGCGTCTTTTAATTTCATGGCTGCAGTCACCATCTGCAGTGATTTTGGAACCCCTCAAAATAAAGTCTGACACTGTTTCCACTGTTTCCCCATCTATTTCCCATGAAGTGATGGGACTGGATGCCATGATCTTCGTTGTCTGAATGTTGAGCTTTAAGCCAACTTTTTCACTCTCCTCTTTCACTTTCATCAAGAGGCTTTTTAGCTCCTCTTCACTTTCTGTCATAAGGGTGGTGTCATCTGCATATCTGAGGTTACTGATATTTCTCCCGGCAATCTTGATTCCAGCTTGTGTTTCTTCCAGTCCAGCGTTTCTCATGATGTACTCTGCATAGAAGTTAAATAAGCAGGGTGACAATATACAGCCTTGACGTACTCCTTTTCCTATTTGGAACCAGTCTGTTGTTCCATGTCCAGTTCTCACGGTTGCTTCCTGACCTGCATAAGGATTTCTCAAGAGGCAGGTTAGGTGGTCTGGTATTCCCATCTCTTTCAGAATTGTCCACAGTTTATTGTGATCCACATAGTCAAAGGCTTTGGCATAGTTGATAAAGCCGAAATAAATATTTTTCTGGAACTCTCTTGCTTTTTCCATGATCCAGCAGATGTTGGCAATTTGATCTCTGGTTCCTCTGCCTTTTCTAAAACCAACTTGAACATCTGGAAGTTCATGGTTCACATATTGCTGAAGCCTGGCTTGGAGAATTTTGAGCATTACTTTACTAGCATGTGAGATGAGTGCAATTGTGTGGTAGTTTGAGCATTCTTGGCATTGCCTATCTTTGGAATTGGAATGAAAACTGACCTTTTCCAGGCCTGTGGCCACTGCTGAGTTTTCCAAATGTGCTGGCATATTGAGTGCAGCACTTTCACAGCATCATCTTTCAGGATTTGAAACAGCTCAACTGGAATTCCATCACCTCCACTAGCTTTGTTTGTAGTGATGCTTTCTAAGGCCCACTTGACTTCACATTCCAGGATGTCTGGCTCTAGGTGAGTGATCGGGTTGTGAAGATCTTTTTTGTACAGTTGTTCTGTGTATTCTTGCCACCTCTTAATATCTTCTGCTTCTGTTAGGTCCTATCATTTCTGTCCTTTATTAAGCCCGTCTTTGCATGAAATATTCCCTTGCTATCTCTAATTATCTTGAAGAGATCTCTAGTCTTTCCCATTCTGTTGTTTTCCTCTATTTCTTTGCATTGATCACTGAAGAAGGCTTTCTTATCTCTTCTTGCTATTCTTTGGAACTCAGCATTCAGATGCTTATATCTTTCCTTTTCTCCTTTGCTTTTCGCCTCTCTTCTTTTCGCAGTTATTTGTAAGGCCTCCCCAGACAGCCATTTTGCTTGTTTGCATTTCTTTTCCATGGGGATGGTCTTGATCCCTGTCTCCTGTACAATGTCACGAACCTCATTCCATAGTTCATCAGGCACTCTATCTATCAGATCTAGGCCCTTCAATCTATTTCTCACTTCCATGGTATAATCATAAGGGATTTGATTTAGGTCATACCTGAATGGTCTAGCAGTTTTCCCTACTTTCTTCAATTTCAGTCTGAATTTGGTAATAAGGAATTCATGATCTGAGCCACAGTCAGCTTCTGGTCTTGTTTTTGTTAACTGTATAGAGCTTCTCCATCTTTGGCTGCAAAGAATATAATCAATCTGATTTCGGTGTTGACCATCTGGTGATGTCCATGTGTGGAGTCTTCTCTTATGTGGTTGGAAGAGGGTGTTTGCTATGACCAGTGCATTATCTTGGCAAAACTCTATTAGTCTTTGCCCTGCTTCATTCCGCATTCCAAGGCCAAATTTACCTGTTACTCCAGGTGTTTCCTGACTCCCTACTTTTGCATTCCAGTCCCCTAGAATGGAGAGGACATCTTTTTTGGGTGTTAGTCCTAAAAGGTCTTGTAGGTCTTCATAAAACAGTTCAACTTCAGTTTCTTCAGTGTTACTGGTTGAGGCATAGACTTGGATAACTGTGATATTGAATGGTTTGCCTTGGAAACGGACAGAGATCATTCTTTCATTTTCGAGATTGTATCCAAGTACTGCATTTCAGACTCTTTTGTTGACCATGATGGTTACTCCATTTCTTCTGAGGGATTCCTGCCCACAGTAGTAGATATAATGGTCATCTGAATTAAATTCACCTATTCCAGTCCATTTTAGTTCGCTGATTCCTAGAATGTCGATGTTCACTCTTGCCATCTCCTGTTTGACCACTTCCAATTTGCCTTGATTCAGGGACCTGACATTCCAGGTTCCTATGCAATATTGCTCTTTACAGCATCGGATCTTGCTTCTATCACCAGTCACAACCACAACTGGGTATTGTTTTTGCTTTGGCTTCATCCCTTCATTCTTTCTGGAGTTATTTCTCCACTGATCTCCAGTAGCATATTGGGCACCTAATGACCTAGGGAGTTCCTCTTTTGGTATCCTATCATTTTGCCTTTTCATACTGTTCATGGGGTTGCAGTTTTAATATAATATTTTGGCTAGATCTTTGTTATGATCCTATCTCATAATATAACTTATAGAACATTATAACAGTAAAAATTATAAATGGCATTTCAGAATAATTAAAATTAGTGGGAGGTGGTAGGCAGGATTTTGTAGGTTTTTGTTTCTTTGTTTTTTAAGCAGAGAAAATTTATTGTAGGGCCAAGCAAGAAGAATGAGGGCTCGTGCTCAAGAAACCTGAACTCAGTATTTTGTGCATTTTTGAAGACTTGAGGAAAATATGGCCTTGTGTCTATTCTCATAGAAAGCCAGCAAGCTGTATCAGTCCCCAGCCTGCAGTACTGACAACTCCGGATGCTGGTCCTTCTGAGAACCAAGTTGACAGGGCTCTCCACAGAGAAGAAGGCAGTCCGCCTGAGCATTTCCCCACTTGAGCAACTAGATTCTCTTTTTTATTCCTCTAAGTCCAAAGTACGAAGCTGTCTTAGGTTCCCCATTCAAGCTCCGTGTACTGAGGCACATGGTTGAAAAGTAGATTTGTCTTTGTTCTCTCCAGTCCAACCACGAGCAGCGGTGGCCTCTCTAGAATGGAGAAAGCCATAATGCTTTAGGAAGGGTCAATGGTTTTTCTTTGAGTGGGAAATTCTGATCATATTGAGAGAGTTAACTTAGGTTGACAAGGAGTCCAAGCCTAAAGCCCCTTTAAAGAGGAGGTGAACATTCTTTCTTTTTCACCTTCTTTTGCCTTAGACAAGTAGGCCTCATAGGCAGCAGTATCTCTTGTTCAAGGACATGCCTTTTTTTGAGCTCAGAGTGCATGTTATGGGAGAAGGTCTGGGTAAAACTTCCACAGCTTTGAGCTCTGGGTTAACCCACTCCTTCTGGTTAATCTCATGCTGATGTCATCCCAGGATGTATGTTATAGGAAGGGGTCTGGATGAAATTTTCACAACCTTGAGGTGTTTTTTTCCTATTCTCAGCAGCTAGAAGAAAAGTATATAACACCCTGCCTAAAACTAGCAAGGAGGGCAATCTTTTTACCCCCTTCTAAAGTCTACATCAGAAGTTTTTCTGTCACTATCACTTTGATAAAATTTCTACTGCAAAAAACTGTGAGTGACAGTCTGTCTTTGGTCCTGGAGTTAAATCTTCTTTGGAGACAACGAATCTCACAAAACATTGTAAATGTTCATCTATCAACAAGTAGCATTTCTTTAGGAAGTGAACAGATGCTTTCATCATTGAACACAAGCATGGTGTTCAGTTCAATTCAGTTCAGTTCAGTCACTCAGTTGTGTCCAACTGTTTGCAACCCCATGGACTGCAGCATGCTAGGCCTCCATGTTCATCACCAACTCCTAAAGTTTACTCAGACTCATGTCCTTTGAATCAGTGATGCTACCCAACGATCTCATCCTCCATTGTCCTCTTCTCCTCCTGCCTTCTGTCTTTCCAAGCATCAGGGTCTTTTCCAATGTGTCAGTTATTTGCATCAGGTGGCCAAAGTATTGGAGTTTAAGTTTCAACATCAGTCCTTCCAATGAATATTCAGGACTGATTTCCTTTAGGATGGACTGGTTGGCTCTCCTTGCAGTCCCAGGGACTCTCAAGAGTCTTTTCCAACACCACAATTCAAAATTCTTGAAGAATTTCATCAATTCTTTGGCATTCAACTTTCTTTATAGTCCAACTCTCACATCCATACATGACTACTGGAAAAACTATATCCTTGACTAGATGGACCTTTGTTGGTAAAGGAATGTCTCTGCTTTTTCATATACTGTCTCGGTTGATCTTAACTTTTCTTCCAAGGGGCAAGCGTCTTTTAATTTCATTGCTGCAGTCACCATCTGCAGTGATTTTGGAGCCCCCACCCCTTGCCAAAAAAAGTCTGTCACTGTTTCCTCATCTATTTGCCATGAAGTGTTGGGACCAGATGCCATTGTCTTAGTTTTATGAGTGTTGAAATTTTAGCCAACTTTCTTATCTTGCACTTTCATCAAGAAGCTCTTTAGTTTTTCTTCGCTTTCTGCCATAAGGGTGGTATCATCTGCATATCTGAAGTTATTGATATTTCTCCTGGCAACCTTGATTCCAGCTTGTGCTTCTTCCAGCCAGGCATGTCACATGATGTACTCTGCATATACGTTAAATAAGCAAGGGGACAATATACAACCTTGACGTATTCCTTTCCCAATTTGGAACCGGTCTGTTATTCCATGTCTTGTTCTAACTGTTGCTTCTTGATCTGCATACAGATTTCTCAGGAGGCAGGTCAGGTGGTCTGGTATTCCCATCTCTTTCAGAATTTTCCACAGTTTGTTGTGATCCACATAGTCAAAGGCTTTGGCAGAGTCAATAAAGCAGAAATAGATGTTTTTCTGGAACTCTCTTGCTTTTTTGATGATCCAGCGGATGTTGGCAATTTGATCTCTGGTTCCTCTGTCTTTGTTAAACCCAGCTTGAACATCAGGAAGTTCATGGTTCATGTACTATTGAAGCCTGGCTTGCAGAATTTTGAGCCTTACTTTACTAGCGTGTGAGATGAGTACAATTGTGCGGTAGTTTGAGCATTCTTTGGCATTGCCTTCCTATGGGATTAGAATGAAAACTGACCTTTCCCAGTCCTGTGGCCGCTGCAGTTTTCCAAATTTGGTGGCATACTGTGTACAATACTTTCACAGCATCATCTTTTCGGATTTGAAATAGCTCAACTGCAATTCCATCATCTCCACTAGCTTTGTTTGTACTGATGCCAACTTTTGGTCACAACTAAGGCCCTCTTGACTTCGCATACCAGTCTGGCTCTAGGTGAGTGATCATCCATCGTGATTATCTGGGTCGCGAAGATCTTTTTTGTATAGTTCTTCTGTGTATTCTTGCCACCTCTTCTTAATATCTTCTGGTTTTTAGGTCCATATCATTTCTGTCCTTTATCTCACCTATTCTTGCATGAAATGTTCCTTTGATGTTTCCAATTTTCCTGACGAGATCTTAGTCTTTTCCATTCTATTGTTTCCCTCTATTTTTTTGCACTGAAATAGAGGATGGTGTATGGACATTTAATTAGAACTCTGTGTCCCTTCAAGGTTGAGTTTCTTCTGCTCTAGTCATGTCAGCTCTGGACTCAGGGCTGGATTTTAATCCTGTCCTGCACAGAAACTGCTCAATGTGGCTCCCAATGTACATATTCCTTTCTGAGCCTTTTGATAAATCCTCACAGTAATGTTACGTGGTACATGCCACTGTGATCTCTGTGATACGTAAGAGGAAATTGAGGTCCAGAGAAGCAATGCAGCTTACTGAAGGTCACACAGACAGTGAGGATTCAAACCAGGTTTTGGCCCCAGGCTGTGGTCTTCCCTGCTATCTCAACTGGTAAAGAATCTGCCTGCAATGTGAGAGACCTGGATTTAATCCCTGAGTTGGGAAGATTCCCTGGAGGAAAGCATGGCAACCCGCCCCAGTATTCTTGCCTGGAGAATCCCCATGAACATAGGAGCCTGGCGGGCTACAGTCCATGGGGTTGCAAAGAATCGTACATGCTGAGTGACTAAACGCAGGACAGCACAGTCTGGCTCCCAGAGTTCAGATTGTTAATTTCTTCCCATGTCGTGCTGTTACTCAGGTTTCCCTGATAAACTGCTAAGGTTAAAAAAAAAAAAAGGCTTTAATCATGAGAAAGAACTGATGTCAACTCCACTCTGACACTAAAATTGGAGGGTTATTAAAGGATATTCAGAATGTTGCAGAATCGTTTAAAGAATGCCACACCTCTTGTTTCCAGTGGCATTGTCTACAGATGACTCACTTGTGGTCATGTGATGCCTTTCCTGACGTTCAGGGTGCTCTGACCTAAACTGCCAGCCTGAAACAGTTCTCTTCACAAGGAAATGGAGACGGGCTTCAGTGTGGTTGCAGGGGCCAGCAGTGGGGAAAGGCTGATCTCTCTGGCTCCCTCTTCCTTTCTTTTCAATTTATTTCATTCAAATACAGTTGATTTTCAAAGTTGTGTTCATTTCTGCTGTGCAACAAAGTTACTCCGTTATACATATGTTAATATGTGCATTCTTTTCATATTCTTTGCCATTATGGTTTATACAGTGGGACCTTGTTGTTTATCTATCCTCTATGTAATAGTTTGTATCTGCTAATTCCAGTCTCCCAGTCCACCCCTCTTTCCCTCGCTCCTTGGCAACCCCCAGTCTGTCCTCTGTGTCTGCAACCAGCCCCCTCTTCTGAACTTGTGTCTCTAATAAGATGACCAGCCTTGACCCAAAGAGAGTAACTGTAGTGGTTCTCTGCCTTATAGGCACTCACAGTGGACATGGGGGTCATCTTTGAATACAATTTTTGAAAAGAATGAAAGAATGTTCTGAGGGAAAAGGCTAAGGCATTTAAAGCTTTTCTTTTATTTTTAAAAAATTTTCTTTATTTGTTTACAATTCAAGTTAGCTTCTGTGGGTTAAAAAGTCAAAAAGTATGAAAGAATGTTCATTTTTTCCTCCTCTCATCCTTGCCCTGATCTGCTTTGTTCTTACCTTCTTCTGCCTAGTCACTGCTAGTAGTTGAAATATCAATTGCAACATCAATTCTTCAATATCAATTCTTTCAGAGATTTTTATCTCTGAAATTTGTTTGAAACTTCCAAGCAAATACTAACATTGGCTTGCCCATTTTTTACACAAAATGTGTCAGAGAAGACAAACTACTAAATTTCACTGTTTTTATCCAATAAATATGTAGCAGTTCTTCCCATAATGGTATGTAGAGAACTCTCCTTTTAAAAATTAGATCTGTCTATTGATACAGCATCAAATATTCTTTCTATTGTCTAGCTATACCATAATTTCTTTCCTTCATTGATCCTCTACTAATGGCCATCTGGGTTGTTTCTAATCTTCTCGTTTCTATTCAATAACAAATGAATAACGCTGTATGCACATAATTTTAGTGTTGTTCAAATATATTTGTAGGGTAAGTTCCCAAAAGCAGAGTTGCTGTGTCAAAGGCAATCCAATTTTATTTGGTAGAAACTCTTCTTCTCAATTTATCGGAGCTCTCTAGCTAGTATTCAGCAAGATTAGCTTTGTATGTTATATGATTGTTGTTCAGTCGCTAAGTCATATGTGACTCTGTAATTCCATGGACTGCAGCATGCCAGGCTTCCCTGTCCTTTGCTATCTCCAGGAGTTTGCTCAAATTCATGTCTATTGACTCGGTGATGCTATCTAACCATCTCATCCTCTGCCACCCTCTTCTGCTTTTACCTTCAATCTTTCCAAGCATCAGGGTTTTTTTCCAATGAGTAAGCTCTTCGCATTGGGTTACGAAAGTATTGGAGCTTCAGCTTCAGTATCAATCCTTCCAATGAATATACAAGGTTGATTTCCCTTAGGATGGACTGGTCTGATCTCCTTGCAGTCCAAGGGACTCTCAAGAGTCTTCTCCAACACTACAACTTGAAAGCATCAATTCTATGGTGCTCAGCCTTCTTTATGGTCCAACTTTCACATTCATACATAACTACAGGAAAAACCATAGCTTTGACTCTGCCGACCTCTGTTATATCAGTGCAAATATTTCTCTCCACTTATTTCTTTTGTTATGCAGATGGGCTCCTTTTGGTTATGTATAGTAAAATGTATCAGCCTTTTATTTCATGGCACTGTGGGCTTCTTTTAATGTAAAGTTAAAAGGTGAAAAAACACCTGTGCAGAAGATGCAGAAAAATCATGAATTTTAATGTGCTCCAATGTGTATTATATTTTCCCCAAAGAAACTGATTTCTTCACAACTTGCTTTGAAGTTGCCAAGAAGGTTAATGCCCCAGGCCCTGGCTACAAAGTAGGATTTAAGCCCTTGGAGTTAGAAAGCCAAGGGATATTTATCATGGATCTTTGGAAGGTGCTCCCATCTCCCTGGGAGCCATTCTGCCTTCTGGCTAAACTCACAGCCAAATGTTCATTTTAGGGAGCAAAAGACACAGGAGGAAAAAATTAGGCAGCTTGGAGAGGAATCTGCCAGCAGAAATGGAATCTTATTTTCTTTAACAAAAACCTTTGTGAGAGGTTTGCAGTAAACTCATTTTATTGTTGAAAAGCCAAGATGCCTCTCCAGATGATAGTAATGCTATCATTATGAAAAGTGCTTTGTATACATTGGAAGTTTAATGATCACCACAACTTTATGAGCTGGTTACCATAATAATTGTCATTCTGCAGACATATGAGACTATAAAGAAAGCTGAGCACCAAAGAATTGATGCTTTTGAACTGTGGTGTTGGAGAAGACTCTTGAGAGTTCCTTAGACTGTAAGGAGATCCAACTAGTTCATCCTAAAGGAGATCAGTCCTGGGTGTTCATTGGAAGGACTCATGCTGAGGCTGAAACTCCAAATACTTTGGCCACCTGATGCAGAGAGCTGACTCATTTGAAAAGACCCCGATGCTGGGAAAGATTGAGGGCAGGAGGAGAAGGGGATGACAGAAGATGAAATGGTTGGATGGCATCACCGACTTGACGGATATGGGTTTGGGTGGACTCCAGGAGTTGGCGACGGACAGGGAGGCATGGCATACTGTCGTTCACGGGGTTGCAAAGAGTCGGACACGACTGAGCAACTGAACTGAACTGAAGACATATGAGGCTTAAAAACATTGAGTAACTTATCCAAGTTCACAAAGGAAGTAAAGAGGGACAGAGCAGGATGTCCAAATCAAATCTCAACTGATTAAAAAAACCAGGCTCTTAAGTACAGTCTTAGCTGCTTCTTTGATCATGAAGAGCCTTCCCTAATTTTAGAAGGCCAAGTTGCCTTTAACCAGGGAGTTTAACTTTGAAGCGAAAATACGGATGATTCTGTTTCTACCACTGGTATCAAAATCCCATGAGGCTTTTTCTTTATTGGTCTTCAAAAAGTGATAAAAATCGTGCTGTGGAAGTTTCATATCCGAGTCAGAGGCACTGTAAGCTGTCATTTACTTTCTGACTTAATCTGTGGGGACAGTCACCATTGAATTTATCTTTATGTCCTTGGCATCCAGCGCCAGGGGTGGGGGGAGGTGGGGAGTGGTGTGTACAGAATGAATGTCCAAATGCATGAGTTCTCCCCTCATTATCTTCCTACTTATCTAATTATTTGGGTTTTAATTTAATTTCTTTTTACTAATTAGTACATTTGCATGGTTCAAAACCCAAAAGACACAAGAGAGCATGCAGTGTCACCCTCCCCTGTCCCCACTGCCTCCTCCTGTGTTCCTTCTACCCAGCTCCTCTCTCCACCGGCAGTCACATTATTGGTTTCTTGCATCTTCTTCCATCAATTTAACACATAGTCAAGCAAAAATCAATAGAGATCCCTTTAACAGAATCTGGTTCTTGAAAACAGCATATTCATTATAAAGATGTAAGGCTTATTAAAAATTTGAACCACATAGGAAAGTAGAAAGAAAAAACATTCTAATGGCTAAACAATTCTTTAGAAAACTTGGAGGATGTTTTCTTCCACCTGATGAAATTATTAGGTCCCCTTTAACTACTCTGTACATCTAATCCAGGTATTCACAAGGACTGGCCAGGTTCCAGTGGACTTGTTCTTCACTGTGGCCGTGGTGGTGGAAGGTGTTTCTCACAGTGACACAGAAGGAGGGGGCTTCCAGAGCTGTAGTCTCTTATTTTCTGACACAAACTGTGGCAGGAGGGAGATGTGGAAGACACCGTTAAGCATTATGCATCAGGTCTTGAGGGGGTCCTTTTGAAGTATCCATTCTCCCTGGCAGAAATCAAGTCCAGAAACATGGAGATCTGAACAGTTGTGTGCAGTTAGCCTGTCTGCTCCAATGAAAGAACACAGGGATGTATGTCTGCGTGTTGTGGAGGTGGATCCCTGGTGTGCCGTGCACAAGAGCAGAAGAAAACAATACTGACCCGATGGCATCCCTAGTGCGTTTTTGCAAGCTCAGAGGTACTGCAAGCTTGGGGCTTTGGTAGCACCCTGATGGAGGGACTGGTAAGTTCTACCTCGCTCCTAGGTGAGTATGTTTGAACAACGGATGCAGTTATTCTATGCGTGCATTTATACCCACACATACAGACTTTCAGGGCATTTAACCTTTTCTGTGACAAGTAGATTTCAATCAGTTCCCAGTCATCACATTTTTGTTTATTGTTTTTAAGACTGGGATGAAAAACCTTTTCGTGTGTGGTTCAGGTAGGTGTCGGGATCATGGGAAGGAAACCCAACTGTAGGTGATGCCAGCCCAGCATGGAGGGGCCAGGGAAGCGGCAGCCCTTAAGTTCATGTCTGAGGAGGGTGAAGTCCAGGCTGGGAACACCGCGAGTCACAGAGGCCTTCTCTGGGGTTCGGTCGGGGGAGTCTTCTCTTTCAGCTTCAGTGGATTGGGATGAATACGATTGGTGGAAAAGAGGAGAAGTGTTTTCCTTACGGCAGCTCAGAGTGGAGGAAATGCCCATGGGGTGCATCCCCAGCAGGAATATTTCAGGTGTTGTTTACACCCTCCTGACCACTGCCCCCGCTCGCCTCTGTGCCCCTTGATGGCAGTGTTTTCCTCCATCTGCCCCAGGAAACTCCCAGCAAGGGGGCTCCAGAGTCTCACCACATGTCTGGCTCACTAAATATTTCTGGAATGAATACTGGATAAATTTGCACTAAATAAGAAATAGAGCAGTGAGGACGAAGTCCCAGCGTTGCTCCAGGGACTTCACATAAATGATGGTTTTTCCAGTCCTTCCTCACTGCCCTTTATTAACTCCATGTCCTTTGGTCCTTTGGGAGGACATCCTTCTGGGGCTTCTGGATTTACTGCCTTGAATGACTTTAGACTGTTCTAATTACCTCTGGCAGATCAGTCTTTCTAAGGAACAGATTTTATCAGGTTATGCCCCTGCACAAAAGGGGGCTCTTCCCCTGGGAACCCCAGACCTTCTGTAATGTGTCAGTATCCTCCACACTGTTTGTGTGCCCACTCTATGCAAAACTCACATCCTGTAGTCTGGTTAGGCTGGACCTTCTCTATTTCCCAAGCAAATCCCACACACTCCTATGTGTATGCTGTGGCCTGCATAGTTCAGTTCAGTTCAGTCGCTGAGTCGTGTCCGACTCTTTGTGACCCCATGGACTGCAGCACACCAGGCCTCCCTGTCCATCACTAACTCCCAGGGTTTACTCAAACTCATGTGCACTGAGTAGTGATGCCATCCAATCATCTCATCCTCTGTCATCCCCTTCTCCTCCTGCCTTCAGTCTTTTCCAGCATCAGGGACTTTTTCAACGAGTCGGTTCTTTGCATCAGGTGGCCAAAGTATTGGAGTTTCAGGTTCAGCATCAGTCCTTCCAATGAATATTCAGGACTGATCTTCTTTAGGACTGAACTGCCTGCACATGCCTAGTGAAATCCTGGAGTATCTGCTGCATGAAATCTGTCAACCCGTCTGTGATGCGTCATCATAACCACCCATCCTCCAAGAAGGTGATCTTCTTCTTGTGTCTTATCTTCCTCTTTCAGACATACCTCATTCTCCCCATCCTTGAACTGGACTTTTTGCTCACTTTTCCATCCCCTATAAACTTTTCTCCAACCCCCTTGGAGATCAGAATAACATGGCTTTTTGTTAGCTGGAAATTCTGGCTCAGTATGTTTGGATTGGCCCTCCAGAACTTCTTAAAAAAATGTGTCCTGGATGATTCTTAACACCAGATGAATTTGGCAAACTTCTCTAGAGAGCTGAGCAAGACATCTCACACATATAAGCACTCAATACGTATGCATAAAGTATATTCAGTTCCCTGGGTAAGAATCCTCTGCTGGATGTAGGGGCAGGCTGGACCATATGGACAAGAAAACATTGTCAGGTTTATGCTTGACATTGAATGCCCAACAGTATTGTAGGAGAAGTTTAATGAGACCCTCAAGGAAGATGATAATCTGGATATGGGAACAATAATTCAATTTGGGGGCAAACATCCCTTTGAGTGTGTAGCATATGGGCACACTCATGAACAACCTTGCAGTTGCAAAGCATCATATTTACAATTTTAACCAGTCAGAAATGTTCAAATAAAGTCATTTACTTCCTCATGAGGAAGACTAGTGGCAGCAAGGGAAATCATGAAACTGTCTGTTTTCTAAAGGAAATTTCTGAGCTCTCCTTCACCAGCCTGTGTATATCCCACTGCTCTATGTCCTTAAACATGTAGCTTACAAAAAGAGAAGCAATTTACCACCCAGAACATCACCTAATGCTCTGTGGGGAAGAGTCAAAGAAAAGTTGAGTTAGATGACCCACTGAACATGCTATCACTCACCTTTGCTCTGTAGGGCTTCACTCATCCTTCCTTATACACCCACTTTTTTTTCCCCTTTAGGTTTTGTTTCTGTATAATAGGAGTCTGCACACTTCCTTCTATGCTGCATGTGGTCACTTCTACCTGCCCCTACCCACTGCCAGGCTTCTTTCTGGCCATTAAATTCAAATTATTGTTAGAGGGACTCTGATAGGTCCATCTAATCCCTGTTTTCTTTCTTTTCCCCTCTTTCTTTCTTCCTTGTTAATTTAGGAAGAATTTTCATACCACCCTCCTTTCTAGGTGGCTGAGCCACTTGTAGCCCAATTACCCTTTACATAGTGTCTTTATGGTCTAAACATCTTGGCCAAGATGCTGGGCTATGTGGTTTAGAATATAGTCCTACTTCTGTGTGAAGTGGCAGGACTGGTGTCCTCAGCAAGAGCCAGTGGTTGGAAACAATCAGAAGGTGAAGGAGGTGAGTAGCATTCTGAGGCTTGGCTGCTGTGGGATGTCTGCCTGCGCTAGTCATGAATAATAATTTATTCTATAGTCCTAAGTGTAATTCAAAAGGCATCTTCTTGGCAAATATATTTCTCTGCTATTAATATATACATTGCTGTTGTTTAGTCGCTAAGTTGTTTCTGACTCTTTGCGACCCCATGGACTGTAGCCCCCAGGCTCCTCTGTCCATGGGATTTTGCAGGCAAGAATACTGGAGTGGGTTGCCATTCCCTTCTCCAGGGGATCTTGCCAAACCAGGGATCAAATTCATGTCTCCTGCATTGGCAGGCAGATTCTTTACTGCTGAGCCACCAGGGAAGCCCACTATATATCATGATAGCATTTCAAAAAATTTATTTTTTAATTGGAGGAAAATTGTTTTACAATGTTGTGCTGGTTTCTGCTATACAACAGCACAAATCTGCCATAACTATACATATATCACACTGTTTTGAACCTTCCTCCCCTCCCCAATCCCACCCCTCTAGTTATGATGACATATATATATGTGTGTGTGTCTGTGTGTATAAAACCCACTCCAGTATTCTTGCCTGGAGAATCCCATGGACTGAGGAACCTGCCAGGCTGCAGTCCATACGGTCACACAGAGTCAGACACGACTGAAGCAACTTAGTTTATATATATATATATATTTCTAGAAGATGCATGAGTCTTTAAAAATATTACCTAAAAACAATGGTAACTAAATAACAGCATTCCAGGCTCGCTGGTACAGAGACAGCAGGGCAGACCTGCGGGAAGTGTGCTGGGTTTCCCTGTTTGTTTCCTCTTCTCTTCCTTGTCCTCCCTGACCTTTGCATGACAGGCAGGATGCTCTCACATTGCCCTTTGCGAGTTTCAGGCGGTAGAATGTGCAGGGTGTCAAGAAGTGCCCTTGGGCTTGGTGCTTCTCAGACAGAGGGTGGGGCTGGCTGTGCACAGTGTGGGCAGGCCTGGGCTACTGTCGCTGCCAGGGCAGCTGAGCAGGCCGGGCCGGCTCTCCTGGAGGCTGGGGGCACCTACCTCCTGGTGGTGCCCCCACCCCTCACCCCCGGTTCTGCAGAACTTGTGGGGTCTCCAAGAGCCTGCCCCAGCCTCGACTTTATTCTCTGTGATTTTCTCTGCACTCCCTCACTCCTGCAGGGCCACAGATGCTGCCTTAGTCTCGGCTACATTGGTCTGTGTGCAAAGCCCAGTCCTTTCATCATTTCTTAAAGAAGTCTCAGATTTTCAGCCACATTTTGGTAGCCCATCTGAGAGTTCAAGGGTTGCAAGGAGGAGTCGAATCCAGGAACCCTCAGCCTTTCACCATCCTCCTGGCCTACCTTCCCTTTCCTCTTTGGCACAATGGGAAAGACTTTCTCCTATGGTCTTGCATGGCCTTTCCACATCAGGCCCCCTTAAGTGGTGTATCAGTGTGTCTGCTTGTGAACTGTGGTAGTTTCACCTTAGAGGTGGAATTTGACTTCAGCTTCAACCTTCAGAGATTAATCAAAGCATTTCTTTCCAACTACGTCATCTTTAACTGATACTGAATGATAGGATAAACAAATGTTTAATAAGGATGAGGAAGAAACACAGGGGTCATGGGATGTAATAGGATATAGAAGTCAGAAAAATGGGCAAGTGAGGAAAGGCAGTACCAATGATCAAACTACTAAATGAGATAGTTGGTAATGACAGAGCGACATTAAAAATACTGGAAAGAAGGGCTGTTCCTCGTTTCATCTCTCAGTTAATTCTGCAGACTAACTTGGGTCCCTTCTCATCTTTTCAACTTTCTCTGACCCTCTCCCTTCATCTCCTTTTGAAAACTGGAGTCATTTTGCCTAGATTACAATCTAAATGTGATATATCACATAATTTCCTATATTGCAATATGGATAAACTTTTATATTTTTAAGATGTGAGTGAGTGAATATGAACTCTGAAATGGGGCACAATTCAGGTATTAAAGAAGACTTATTCAGAACTGCAAGTTGAACAAAACCAGTAACCAATACTCAGCATCAGTGAGAGGTATTAATGCATCTCTGATGGTATTAAATATGTCCCTCTTCTGTGGGGAGCAGAGGAGACGGAGATTCACAAACACTGAAACCACTTGATTGTCTGAGCACAGCCATCGTATGCGTCTGTTTGTTATGATTGCATGTGTTTTCCTCATCATTAAATGTCCTCTCAGTTGTGTTGAAACCTGATGGAAGATTATCAGCCAAAACCTAGAAATCTAGAAAATACTTGTGAGTGGGGAGACCAACTTTGTCACAGATGGTGTGATCCTCGGTAAAAGAGTAAACCAGCCTCTGGTTGCTCCAGGCTTTTCATCTGTAAATTGATGAAATTACCGCCTCCTTATCTTAGGGGCAAATGAGATGTTGGGATGGTCAAATCCTATGAACTTTTAATGTATGTTTTAAATATAATTTTAATTTTATAATGAAGTTTAGTTGATTTACAATGTTGTGTTAGTCTCAGGTGTACATCAAAGTGATTCAGTTACATATATATATATATATATATATATATTCAGTTTTTTTTAGATTCTTTTCCCATATGGATCATTACATAGCATTGAGTAGAGTTCCCTGTGCTATACAGTAGGTCTTTGTTGGTTATCTATTATATATATATATAGTGTGTGTGTGTATGGGCTTCCCTTGTGACTCACTTGATAAAGAATCCGCCTGTAATGTAGGAGATCTGGGTTCAATCCCTGGGTTGGGAAGATCCCTGGAAAAGGGAAAGGCTACCCACTCCAGTATTCTGACCTGGAGAATTCCATGAACTGTATAGTCCATGGGGTTGCAAAGAGTTGGACATGACTGAGCGACTTTCACTTTCACTTCACTTTTCACAGTGTGTGTATATGGGGTTTCCCTGGTAGCTCAGCTGGTAAACAATCTGCCTGCAAAGCAGGAGGTCCTGGTTTGATTCCTGGGTTGGGAAGTTCCCCTGGAGAAGTAATACTCCAGTATTCTTGGGCTTTCCTGGTGGCTCAGATGGCAAAGAATCTGCCTGCACTGTGGGAGACCTGGGTTTGGTCCCTGGGTTGGGAAGATCCCCTGGAGGAGGGCATGGCAACCCACACCAGTATTCTTGCCTGGAGTATCCCCATGGACAGAGGAGCCTGGTGGGCTACAGTCCATGGAGTTGCATAGAATTGGACATGACTGAACAACTAAGCACAGCACAGTGCATACATGTTAATTCCAAACTAACTTATCCCTCCCTGGGGATTTTAATTTACAAAAATTTCCCTTCAAATATGGCCATATGGATAATAAAAATTATGAAAACCTATGATATAAATGGTAAATTCCTTCAAGCAGAGGTCAATTTGTACTGCTTCAAGTTAGTATATTGGGACTTTAGTCATAAAATGTCCAAATAATTTTATGGTCATGGATTTGAGATCAAACAGGAAAGTTTTAGAAATAAGAAGAACTAGATGTTCAGATTGTTGGTGAATGTTAGTTTTTTTTTTTTTAATTTCTCAGTTATCCCTTTACTCAACTTCTGCATTTCCATATGCAGCTTTCCTAGTCTTCCAGCCCTCAAGGCGTCCTTTTTACCCTTTTAAACAATCTGAGAACAATTGACTTTGGGGGCTATAGCTTCAGTGTTAAAGGGAACTGAGATTGGTTTCCTTTTGCCTTGGTAAAACCCAAATCTCAGATTCAATATACAGAGTTATCAATATAATCATACTAAAATTCTGGTTGTTTTTAAAAATAACCCTCTGATTATCCAAATAAAACCAGAAAATTAAAAAAGAAAGTCTCAGATGTAATGTTTTCAGTGAAGAAGTTCAGAACAGAGACATTTTCACTTGGGTATAATTAACATGACACTTGCTCCTTGGAAGAAAAGCTATGACAACCTAGACAGCATATTAAAAAGCAAAGAGGGGGAGGTCCTAAGACGGCAGAGGAATAGGATGGGGAGACCAATTTCTCCCTCAAAAATTCATCAAAGGAACATTTCAATGCTGAGTAAATTCCACAAAACAACCTCTGAATGCTGGCAGAGGACATCAGGCACCCAGAAAAGCAGATCATTGTCTTCAAAAACAGGTAGGAAAAAATATAAAAGACAAAAAAAGAGACAAAGGAGGTAGGGAAGGAGCTCCATCTCAGGAAGGGAATCCCATCCCAGGAAGGGAAGCCCATCCTAGGAAGGGAATCTTAAGAAGAGAGGTTTCCAAACACCAGGAAACACTCTCGCTGCCGAGTCTGTGGCGAGCCTTGGAAGCACAGAGGGCAACATAACAGGAAGGAAAAATAAATAAATAATGAAAACCAACAGATTACAAGCCCAACAGTAACTCCCCCAGTGGAAAAGCAGCGCAGATACCTGCATCCACCACTAGCAAGTGGGGGCTGGGCAGGGAGGTGTGGGAGGCGCGGGCTGCAGTGCTTTTTAAGAATCGGGCAGGAACACCCCGCACGTAACCAGAATGAACTGACTTGGGCTAGCAAACCAGACTGTGGGATAGCTACCACGCGAAAAGCTCGAACATAAGACACCACCAGGACCGTGCACAGAACAAAGGACAGAACAGGAAGAGCCAGCTGCAGACCATCCCCCTCCGGTGACAGGCAGCCAGAGCCGTAAGGGCTGGAAGGGGGCAATCGCAGCCCAAGAGAGACATTACCTACCAAAATGCAAGTAGGCTTCTTTGCTAATGAACACTTCTGGGGGTTCTGGACGGTCATCATCTGCCTAAGAAGGGGCGCCAGTAGTACTCCTAGAAAACTGAGCAGCAGAGATGGGAAAGGTGATAAGTCGCAGCAACCGTGCTCACCGAACACCTGAGCTACTCGGACCTGGGAAGGGCACAAAATGCAGCCCCAACCGAATCTGCACCTCTGGGGGCTACCTGAGCGCTGAGCCTGAGCAGCTTAGACCATGGAGGTGCATGCAGCCCAGGGCCAGCCTCAGATGGTTCCCAGTGGAGCAACGTAGAGCCTGAGTGGTGTGTGCAGAGAGCAGGGGCAGGCCCAGTGGGGCTGAGACACTGCGAGCACATGCCAATGTTATTTATTTGCAGCATCCCTCCCTCCCCACAGCACGACTGAACAAGTGAGCCTAAAAAAAAAGAAAAAAAGAGTGTCCACCACCGCCCCCCTGTGTCAGAGCGGAAATCAGACACTAAAGAGACCAGCAAACAGAAGAAGCTAAACAGAGGGAACCACCTTGGAAGTGACCCCGCACTGCCCACAACACCAGAGAAAGGGCCAGATATATCTTTACTATTTTTACGACCATTTTTTTGTTGTTGTTGATGTTGTGTGGTTGTTTTTTTTCTTCTTCTTTTTTTTAACTTAAAAAAATTTTAAGTCCTCTATTTCTTCTTTAATTTTTATTTTTATAACCTACCATTATTTTTCAAAAAAAGATCCTATTTTTAAAGCAAATGCCGTATATAGTCTTTTTGTGGTTGTTGTTGTTTTTTAATAATTTTTGTGGCTTTGTCTTTTTTTCTTCTTCTTCTTTTCTTTAATATTGCATTTTTGAAAATCCAACCTCTACTCTAGATTTTTAATCTTTGCTTTTTGGTATTTGTTGTCAATTTTATACATTTAAAAACCCAATCTTCAGTACCCAATTTTACCTGAGAGCGAGGTTATTGGCTTGACCACTCTCTCTTCCTCTGGACTCTCCTTTTTCTCCACCAGGTAGCCTCTGTCTCTTCCCTCCCCCTTCTCTTCTCTACCCAACTCTGTGAATCTCTGTGTGTTCCAGATGGTGGAGAACACTTAGGGAACTGGTTACTGGCTGGATCTGTCTCTCTCCTTTTCATTTCCCTCTTTTATCCCCTGGCCACCTCTGTCTACTTCCTCCCTCTCCTCTTCCTTGTATAACTCCTTGAACACCTCTGAGTGGTCCAGACAGTGGAGCACACATAAAGAAGTGATTACTGGCTAGCTTGCTCTCTCCTCTTTTGATCCCACCTCATCTCATTCCAGTCACCTCTAACTACCCCCTCTCTCTTCTCTTCTCCATGTATGTAACTCAGTGAACCTCTCTGGGTGTCCCTCAATGTGGACAAACTTTTCATCTTTAACCTAGATGTTTTATCATTGTTGCTGTATAGATGGAGAAGTCTTGAGGCTACTGTAAAAATAAAACTGAGAACCAGAAGCAGGAGGCTTAAGTCCAAAGCCTGAGAACATCAGAGAACTCCTGAATCCAGGGAACATTAATCGATAGGAGCTCATCAAATGCCTCCATACCTACACTGAAACCAAGCACCACCCAAGGGCCAACAAGTTCCAGAGGAAGACATACCACGCAAATTCTCCAGCAACACAGGAACACCCCCTGAGCTTCAATATACAGGCAGCTCAAAGTTACTCCAAAACAATTGACGTCTCATAACCAATTACTGGTCACTCCACTGCACTCCAGAGAGAAGAAATCCAGCTCCCCCACCAGAACTTCAACACAAGCCTCCCTAACCACGAAACCTTGACAAGCCACTGATACAACCCCACCCACAGTGAGGAAACTCCATGACAAAGAGAACTCCACAGATTCCCAGAATATAGAAAGGCCACCTCAAATGCAGCAATATAACCAAGATGAAGAGACAGAGGAATATCCAGCAGGTAAAGGAACAGGAGAAATGCCCACCAAACCAAACAAAAGAGGAAGAGATAGGGAATCTACCTGGGAAAGAATTCCAAATATTGATAGTGAAAATGATCCAAAATCTTGAAATCAAAATGGAGTCACAGATAAATAGCCTGGAGACAAGGATTGAGAAGATGCAAGAAAGGTTTAACAAGGACCTAGAAGAAATAAAAAAGAGTCAATATATAATGAATAACGCAATAAATGAGATCAGAAACACTCTGGAGACAACAAATAGTAGAATAATGGAGGCAGAAGATAGGATTAGTGAAACAGAAGATAGAATAGTAGAAATAAATGAATCAGAGAGGGAAAAAGAAAAACGAATTAAAAGAAACGAGGACAATCTCAGAGACCTCCAGGACAATATGAAGCCCTCCAACGTTTGAATTATAGGAGTCCCAAAAGAAGAAGACAAAAAGAAAGACCATGAGGAAATCCTTGAAGAGATAATAGTTGAAAACTTCCCTAAAATGGGGAAGGAAATAATCACCCAAGTCCAGGAAACCCAGAGAGTCCCAAACAGGATAAACCCGAGGCGAAATACCCCAAGACACATATTAATCAAATTAACATAGATCAAACACAAAGAACAAATATTAAAAGCAGCAAGAGAAAAACAACCCCACCCGCAGTGAGGAAAGAGGATTTCCATCAGGTTAACAGCTGATCTTTCAATAGAAACTCTTCAGGCCAGGAGGGAATGGCAAGACATACTTAAAGTGATGAAAGTAAATAACCTACAGCCCAGATTACTGTACCCAGCAAGGATCTCATTCAGATATGAAGGAAAAATCAAAAGCTTTATAGACAAGCAAAAGCTGAGAGAATTCAGCACCACCAAATCAGCTCTGCAACAAATGCTAAAGGATATTCTCTAGATAGGAAACACAACAATGGTGTATAAACCCTAATCCAAAACAATAAAGTAAATGGTAACGGGATCATACTTATCAATAATTACCTTAAACGTAAATGGGCTGAATGCCCCAACCAAAAGGCAAAGACTGGCTGAATGGATACAAAAACAAGATTCCTATATATGCTGCCTACAAGAGACCCACCTCAAAACAAGGGACACATACAGACTGAAAGTGAAGGTCTGGAAAAAGATATTCCAGGCAAATAGAGACCAAAAGAAAGCAGGAGAAGCAATACTCATATCAGATAAAATAGACTTTAAAACAAAGCCTGTGAAAAGAGACAAAGAAGGTCACTACATAATGATCAAAGGATCAATCCAAGAAGAACATATAACAATTATAAATATATATAAACCCAACATAGGAGCACCACAATATGTAAGACAATACATAGTATGTCTTACAAGTATGAAAGGGGAAATTAACAATACACAATAATAGTGGGAGACTTTAATACCCCACTCACACCTATGGACAGGTCAACTAAACAGATAATTAACAAAGGAACACAAACTTTAAATGATACAATAGACCAGTTAGACCTAATTGATGTCTATAGGACATTTCACCCCAAAACAATGAATTTCACCTTTTTCTCAAGTGCTCACGGAACCTTCTCCTGGATAGATCACATCCTGGGCCATAAATCTAACCTTGATAAATTCAAAAAAATTGAAATCATTCCAAGCATCTTTTCTGACCGTAATGCATTAAGATTAGACCTCAATTACAGGAGAAAAACTATTAAAAATTCCAACATATGGAGGCTGAACAACATGCTTCTGAATAACCAACAAATCACAGAAGAAATCAAAAGAGAAATCAAATATGCATAGAAACGAATGAAAATGAAAACACAACAACCCAAAACCTGTGGGACACTACAAAAGCAGTGCTAAGAGGAAAGTTCATAGCAATACAGGCATACCTCAAGAAACAAGAAAAAAGTCAAGTAAATAACCTAACTCTACACCTAAAGCAACTAGAAAAGGAAGAAATGGAGAACCTCAGAGTTAGTATAAGGAAAGAAATCTTAAAAATTAGGGCAGAAATAAATGCAAAAGAAACAAAAGAGACCATAGCAAAAATCAACAAAGCCAAAAGCTGGTTCTTTGAAAGGATAATTAAAATTGGCAAACCATTAGCCAGACTCATCAAGAAACAAAGGGAGAAAAATCAAATCAATAAAATTAGAATTGAAAATGAAGAGATCACAACAGACAACACAGAAATACAAAGGATCATAAGAGACTACTATCAGCAATTACATGCCAATAAAATGGACAATGTGGAAGAAATGGACAAATTCTTAGACAAGTACAACTTTCCAAAACTGAACCAGGAAGAAATAGAAAATCTTAACAGACCCATCACAAGCACGGGAATTGAAACTGTAATCAGAAACCTTCCAGCAAACAAAAGCCCAGGTCCAGACAGCTTCAGAGCTGAGTTCTACCAAAAATTTTGAGAAGAGCTAACACCTATCCTACTCAAACTCTTCCAGAAAATTGCAGAGGAAGGTAAACTTCCAAACTCATTCTATGAGGCCACCATCACCCTAATACCAAAACCTGACAAAGATGCCACAAAAAAAGAAAACTACAGGCCAATATCACTGATGAACATAGATGCAAAAATCCTCAACAAAATTCTAGCAATCAGAATCCCACAAGACATGAAAAAGATCATACACCATGACCAAGTGGGCTTTATCCCAGGGATGCAAGGATTCTTCAATATCCGCAAATCAATCAAAGTAATGCACCACATTAACAAATTGAAAAATAAAAGCCATATGACTATCTCAATAGATGCAGAGAAGGCCTTTGACAAAATTCAACATCCATTTATGATAAAAACTCTCCAGAAAGCAGGAATAGAAGGAACATACCTCAACAGAATAAAAGCTATATATGACAAACCCACAGCAAACATTATCCTCAATGGTGAAAAACTGAAAGCATTTCCCCTAAAGTCAGGAACAAGACAAGGATGCCCACTTTCACCGCTACTATTCAACATAATTCTGGAAGTTTTGGCCACAGCAATCAGAGCAGAAAAAGAAATAAAAGGAATCCAAATTGGAAAAGAAGAAATAAAACACTCACTGTTTGCAGATGACATGAGCCTCTACATAGAAAACCCTAAAGACTCCACCAGAAAATTACTAGAGTTAATCAATGAATATAGTAAAGTTGCAGGATATAAAATCAACACACAGAAATCCCTTGCATTCCTATACACTAATAATGAGAAAGTAGAAAAAGAAATTAAGAAAAAAATTCCATTCACCATCGCAACGAAAAGAATAAAATACCTAGGAATATATCTACCTAAAGAAACTAAAGACCTATATATAGAAAACTATAAAACACTGATGAAAGAAATCAAAGAGGACACTAATAGATGGAGAAATATACCATGTTCATGGATTGGAAGAATCAATATAGTGAAAATGAGTATACTACCCAAAGACTCAATGCAATCCCTATCAAGCTACCAGCGGTATTTTTCACACAACTAGAACAAATAATTTCAAGATTTGTATGGAAATACAAAAAACCTCGAATTGCCAAAGCAATCTTGAGAAAGAAGAATGGAACTGGAGGAATCAACTTGCCTGACTTCAGGCTCTACTACAAAGCCACAGTCATCAAGACAGTATGGTACTGGCACAAAGACAGAAATATAGATCAATGGAACAAAATAGAAAGCCCAAGGATTAATCCACATACCTATGGACACCTTATCTTTGACAAAGGAGGCAAGAATATACAATGGAGTAAAGACAATCTCTTTAACAAGTGGTGCTGGGAAAACTGGTCAACCACTTGTAAAAGAATGACACTAGGTCACTTTCTAACACCACACACAAAAATAGACTCAAAGTGGATTAAAGATCTAAATGTAAGACCAGAAACTAGAAAACTCCTAGAGGAGAACATAGGCAAAACACTCTCCGACATAAATCACAGCAGGATCCTTCATGATCCACCTCCCAGAATACTGGAATAAAAGCAAAAATAAACAAATGGGATCTAATTAAAATTAAAAGCTTCTGCACAACAAAGGAAACTATAAGCAAGGTGAAAAGACAGCCTTCTGAATGTGAGAAAATAATAGCAAATGAAGCAACTGACAAACAACTAATCTCAAAAATATACAAGAAACTTATGCAGCTCAATTCCAGAAAAATAAACGACCCAATCAAAAAATGGGCCAAAGAACTAAATAGACATTTCTCCAAAGAAGACATACGGATGGCTAACAAACACATGAAAAGATGCTTAACATCACTCATTATCAGAGAAATGCAAATCAAGGCCACAATGAGGTACTATTTCACACCAGTCAGAATGGCTGCAATCCAAAAGTCTGCAAGAAATAAATGCTGGAGAGGGTGTGGAGAAAAAGGAACCCTCTTACACTGTTGATGGGAATGCAAACTAGTACAGCCACTATGGAGAACAGTGTGGAGATTCCTTAAAAAATTGCAAATAGAACTGCCTTATGACCCAGCAATCCCACTGCTGGGCATACGCACCAAGGAAACCAGAATTGAAAGAGACACATGTACCCCAATGTTCATTGCAGCACTGGTTATAATAGCCAGGACATGGAATCAACCTATATGTCCTTCAGCAGATGAATGGGTAAGAAAGCTGTGGTACATATACACAATGGAGTATTACTCAGCCGTTAAAAAGAATACATTTGAATCAGTTCTGATGAGATGGATGAAACTGGAGCCGGTTATACAGAGTGAAGTAAGCCAGAAAGAAAAACAGCAATACAGTATATTAACACATATATATGGAATTTAGGAGGATGGTAATGTTGACCCTGTATGCGAGACAGCAAAAGAGACACAGATGTGTAGAACGGACTTTTGGACTCTGAGGCAGAGTGAGAGGGTGGGGTGATTTGGGAGAATGGCATTGAAACAGGTATACTATCATGTAAGAAACGAATCGCCAGTCTATGTTCAATACAGGATACAGGATGCTTGGGGCTGGTGCACGGGGATGATCCAGAATGATGATATGGGGTGGGACGTGGGAGGGGGGTTCATGATTGGGAATTCATGTACACCCGTGTTGGATTCATGTCAATGTATGGCAAAACCAGTAGAGTATTGTAAAGTAAAATAGAGTAAAAAAAATTAAAAAAAAAAAAAAAAAGCAAAGACATTCCTTTACCAACAAAGGTCCATCTAGTCAAAACTATGGCTTTTCCAGTGGTCATGTATGGATATGAGAGTTGGACTATAAAGAAAGCTGAGCGCTGAAGAATTGATGCTTTTGCACTGTGTTGTTGGAGAAGACTCTTGAGAGTCCCTTGGACTGCAAGGAGATCCAACCAGTCCATCCTAAAGGAAATCAGTCCTGAATATCCATTGGAAGGACTGATGCTGAAGCTGAAACTTCAACACTTTGGCCACCTGATGCGAAGAGCTGACTCATTGGAAAAGACCCTGATGCTGGGAAAAGTTGAGGGCAGGAGGAGAAGGAGATGGACAACAGAGGATGAGATGGATGGATGGCATCACTGACTCAATGGACATGAGTCTGAGTAAACTCCAGAAGCTGGTGATGGACAAGGAGGCCTGGAGTGCTGCAGTCAATGGGGTTGCAAAGAGTCAGACACGACTGAGCAATTGAACTGAAATGATAATTAACATTACTGTGTAGACTAAGTAAATGGCAAAAATGATTTATTTATTTTCATTGACTGTATTTCAAGGTTTCTAAGATGGTTACTGAGTGAGAATTGTGGAATTTGCTTATGTTGAGAAAGAATGGACATAATCTACTTTTTATTATTCCAAGCTGGATATGATAGCATATCTGGAAATAAACAATAGGACCGTGACCAGATGCTGGGAGCAAAATAGCATTTCAAGTATGTAAATATTAAACCACAGATTAGAAAATGATCATGAATCTAGGTTTATTATCTTCTTATAAAAATTATGTAAAGGAATAAATTAGCATCTTATTTAAGTGGAAGCCAAAGAGTTTCTGTAATACCTACCAAGACACAAGATTACAAAGAGAGGCATTTTCACTTAAGGACTTATTAGTTTGTTCTGTGGAAAGCAGTCTTGGGTTGCCTTTCATCACAATTCAATTGGAGATATTCTTTAAACTAAAGTGAGTAACTCATTGCACTCATCTCACATGCTAGCAAAGTAATGCTCAAAATTCTCCAAGCTGGGCTTCAACAGTATCTGAACTGTGAAATTCCAGATGTTCAAGCTGGATTTAGAAAAGGCAGAGGAACCAGAGATCAAATTGCCAACATCTGTTGGATCATTGAGAAAGCAAGAGAGTTCCAGAAAAACATCTACTTCTGCTTTATTGACTACACCAAAGCCTTTTACTGTGTGGATCACAACAAACTGTGGAAAATTCTTAAACAGATGGGAATACCAGACCACCTTACCTGCCTTCTGAGAAACCTGTATGCAGGTCAAGAAGCAACAGTTAGAACAGGACATACAACAGCAGACTGGTTCCAAATCTGGAAAAGAGTACATCAAGGCTGTATATTGTTACCCTGGTTATTTAATGTATATGCAGAGTACATCATGTGACATGCCAGACTGGATGAAGCACAATCTGGAGTCAAGATTGCTGGGAGAAATATCAGTAACCTCAGATATGCAGATGCTGCTGCTGCTGCTGCTAAGTTGCTTCAGTCCTGTCTGACTCTGTGCAACCCCATAGATGGCAGCCCACCAGGCTCCCCCATCCCTGGGATTCTCCAGGCAAGAACAGTGAGTGGGTTGCCATTTCCTTCTCCAATGCATGAAAGTGAAAAGTGAAAGTGAAGTCGCTCAGTCATGTCCGATTCTTAGCGACCCCATGGACTGCAGCCCACCAGGCTCCTCTGTCCATGAGATTTTCCAGGTAAGAGTACTGGAACAGGGTGCCATTGCCTTCTCCACAGATATGCAGATGACACCACTCTTATGGCAAAAAGCAAAGAAGAGATAAAGAGCCTCTTGATGAAAGTGAAAGAGGAGGGGGAAAATGTTGGCTTAAAACTCAACATTAAGAAAACTAAGATCATGGCATCTGGTCCCATCACTTCATGGGAAATAGATGGGGAAACAACGGAAACAGTGAGAGACTTTATTTTCTTGGGCTCCAAAATCACTGCAGATGGTGACTGCCACCATGAAATTAAAAGATGCTGACTCCTTGGAAGAAAAGCTATGACCAACCTAGACAGCATATTAAAAAGCAGAGACATAACTTTGCCAACAAAGGTCCATCTAGTCAAAGCTTTGGTTTTTCCAGTAGTCATGTATGGATGTGAGAGTTAGACTGTGAAGTAAGCTGAGCACCGAAGAGTTGATGCTTTTGCATTGTGTCGTTGGAGAAGAGTCTTGAGAGTCCCTGGAACTGCAGGGAGATCAAACCAGTTGATCCTACAGGATATCAGTCCAGAATGTTCATTGGAAGGATTGATGCTGCAGTTGAAGCTCCAATAGTTTGGCCACCTGATGGGAAGAAGTGACTCATTGGAAAAGACCCTGATGCCGGGAAAGTTTGAAGGCAAGAGGAGAAGGGGACGACAGAGGATGAGATGGTTGAATGGCATCACTGACTTGATGGACATGAGTTTGAGAAAGCTTCAGGAGTTGGTTATGGACAGGGAGGCCTGGTGTGCTGCAGTCCATGGGATCGCAAAGAGTTGGACAGGATTGAGCAACTGAAGTGAACTGAAAGTGAATAAAGGAAGTATGCAGGACAGTCTAAGAGCCACTGAGAAGCATTTACAAGGTAGCATTTTATTAGGTCCTCTATGAAAATTATGAAATATTCTCACCAAAATAGAAACGTTTGGGCTCTGACCCAAATTGGGTCCTTCATTATCTAACTCTTTATGAAGAGGGTAATATATGCTCCTCAGGGCACTTCAGTTCCTCCACAAACCACACAAAAGATCAACTGTCAAATGATAGAGCAGCAGAGGAATCAGGGTGTAGGAAAACCCGAACACTATCATTAAACCCCAAAATGCTATATATTTAAGTGAATATACCATGTACTTATTAAGTGATTATTATGTTTTTCTTCCAGCTCTTAAAGAGCTGAGACAAGGAGGGCTTAATATAGCAATAGTTAGACATGGAACTTGGGACGTGTATGGGCAATTATTTTTTCTGGTGATTTTCTATATATAAATATAAGCAAGATTTCTCATGAGCAAAATACACCAGGAACACACCATCTCCTATGGGAGAAAATAATATTGCATCTGCACTATAAATTGAAGAAGAAATGGGAAATTACTTTGCTATTTCCTCAACTCACTTTCAAGGAACACATGATCCTTTTTCAGTTGGGACCACAACCGAAAGAGATGATCATTCTAAGTGAGGTCAGTCAGAGAAAGACAGATATCATATAATATCACTTGTATGTGGAGTCTAAAAGAATGATACAAATGAACTTATTTATAAAACAGAAACAGACTCACAGAGAGGGAAAACTATGGTTACCAAAGGGGAATGGGGTGGAAGGGATAAATTAGGCATTTGGAATTAACAGACACACACTGCTGCTGCTGCTGCTAAGTCGCTTCAGTCGTTTCCGATTCTGTGTGACCCCATAGACGGCAGCCCACCAGGTCCCGCTGTCCATGGGATTCTCCATGCAAGAGTACTGTAGTGGGTTGCCATTGCCTTCTCCTAATAGACACACACTACTATATATAAAATAGATGAGCACACGGAGCTCTGCTCAGTATTATGCTCCAGCCTGGATGAGAGGGTGTGTGGGACACAATGGATACACGTACATGAATGGTTGAGTCTCTTTGCTGTTCACCTGAAACTACCACAACATTGTTAATCGGCTATTCCCCAATACAAACTAAAAAGTTTAAAGTTAAAAAAATCCAAGAACCTACTGTATAGCACAGGGAACTATATTCAATATTTTGTAATAACCTCTAAAGGAGAAGTATCTGAAAAAGAGTATATACATATACACACACATATTTGTATATATAAAACTGAATCACTTAGGTGAACAACTGAAACACAGCACTGTAAATTAACTATGCTTTGACAACATTTTTGAAATATTAAATTAAAAAAAACCCTGAAAAAAGAGGAAAATAAAGCTATAAGTTTTGTTTCTATTGTGGTTGGTTGAGCACTACGAGTTAAACCTGCTTCAGTGTTTATGGGTGGAATTTCTCTGAATTATTGCTTGGATAATGATAGAGTAGAAAAGCCTTAAGATTATCCAGGGCAAAAGCCCTCTCCCCTCTTCTTCCTCATATAATTTTTTTACCAGATGAACCCACAAGGCTGAAAGGAATTAAAGGTGCTCAAGACTGCAGAGGTTGTCAGAAGCAGAACTGAGAGTGGAAGCAGGGTCTCCTCATTCTGAGGCCCCCGTTTTTGCCCCTCTGCTTCCTCCAGGTTCTGAGTGAACCACACTTGTTCATTTCCAGCCCCTCCCGGCAGGTGCAAAGCCATTTCCAGAGGAGTTGTGTTTCCTTGTCTCTGGTGTATGGTGCCAGCAGTCATGTGGGATCATTGCGGGAATTCACTGTGCAGACTTCCAGGGCTTTGCTCCTTTCTCCACCCTAACCTATGCTTCTCAAACTCTCTGGTTATTATTATTTAAAAAATTTTTTTAGGTTGATTGATGTTTATTTTATTTTATTAATTTTTTTACTTTACAGTACTGTATTGGCTTTGCCATACATCAACATGAATCCGCCACGTGTGTACATACATTCCCACTCCTGAACCCCCCTCCCGCTTCCCTCCCCATACCATCCTTCTGGGTTATCCCAGTGCACCAGCCCCAAGCATCCTGTATCCTGTATTGAACATAGACTGGCGATTCGTTTCTTACATGATAGTATACATGTTTCAATGCCATTCTCCCAAATCATCCCACCCTCTCCCTCTCCCACAGAGTCAAAAAGTCTGTTCTGTACATCTGCGTCTCTTTTGCTTTCTCGCAAACAGGGTTATCATTACCATCTTTCTAAATTCCGTATATATGTATTAGTATAGTGTATTGGTGTTTTTCTTTCTGGATTACTTCATGCTGTATAATCGGCTCCAGTTTCATCCACCTCATTAGAACTGATTCAAATGTATTCTTTCTGATGGCTGAGTAATACTCCATTGTGTATATGTACCACAGCTTTCTTATCCATTCATCTGCTGATGGACATCTAGGTTGTTTCCATGTATTGTGTTAGCTTCAAATGTACTGCAAAGTGTTCAGTTTTACATATTTATCCTCTTTTTCAGATTCTTTTCCCTTATAGGTTATTGCAAGATACTGAGTATAGTTTCCTGTGCTATACAGCAGGTCCTCATTGTTTATCAATTTTGTAATCATCATGTGTATATGTTAATCCCAAACTCTAATTTTTCTCTCCCCTCTTTTCCCTTTTGGTAACCATACCTTTGTTTTCTATGTCAGTGAGTCTATTTCTGTCTTGTAAAATGGTTACTATTTTTAAAATTGCCAGTGTTATTGCCACATTGGTGACTTCTCTGACATTTGAACTCGTTTAGGCCCTCTTTATTGTGGCAATGAACTTCTCTCATGCACTTGGCTATATAACAATGCCAACTTGCTGGAAAAGTCTCTGAATACTTACCTTCAACTTCTGTCCTTAATAAGTGCAGACCAACCCTGATGCATGGACCACACTCTGAGTACTCAGGTCTAAGAGAAGCATCTATGAATGAGATATCCTGAAATAACGCAAGCAGTGCTCAAGAATTCTCTACTCCTCCAAGTTCCTCCCCACCCCACTCCCACCCCCACCCATACTCAGACAGCATTAATTTCTCCTTGAAAATGCAAGAGCCAGCAGGCAGGGGCCTGCTCTCTCTTCACGCTGCCAATTTCATGTCTAGATAAACTAACTTCTGGTTAAATACCCTCCCTCGGGTTAAAGAACAAAATGTGCCTCCTTAAATCCAGTTTTGTAGGCTGGTTGTCCCCTTGTTTCTTCATTTATAGAGGACTTAAATCAGCACCCAGTGTGCGGTGAGTACTCAGTAGATGGTACCTGTTATAATAATAGAGACTAACACTCTCACCATTCCTCAGGGACCCAAGGCCATCAACAGTTGCCCTTTCCCCGTGACTTCAGTTGCCATGACTGCAATCTCATGTGCCTTATATCTGGTTTTCATGCTGCCCTACCCCCATCCTTTAGTTGGTACTCTTTTAGAAATATTTAGGCTTCTTCTGCTTTCCTGCCTCCCATTCATTCTTTTTTTTCTCTCACATTCTTTAAAAAAATTCTGTGTGGTGAAGGAGGTGCACTGTGCTTGTTTATGCTGAAAGTAGGTTTGGAAGGCAAGGAAGACTTTCTGGAGGAGGTGACATCTAAGTTGAGGATGAGTGGAAGTTAGCCAGGCTGAGGATAAAGAAGAATGTTCCAGACTGATGAAACAATGTGCAGTCTTCAAAGGCAGTTCTGCATGGATGAGATGTGGAGTAGAGGAATGGAGGAGCCAAGGATTGTAAGAGATGGGGCTGGACAGGCAAGAAGGGCCCTGAACAACAAAAACTGGACTTGAACCCAAGGACACTGAGCAGACAGATACTGGGAGTACTGGCACAGAGGTACATTGTATAAGTAAGATCATTTTGCTTCAAGAAGGAGCATCATGGAAAGTTTTAGGGCCAGTGAATGATTAGATTTCCCTTTTAGAAAAATCCCTGGATTAGCAGGAGCACAGGAGGGTATAAAATTGTGGAATTAGGAAGAAATTACTATTTTAAGGGAGTGTGAAGTTGACGTGTAAGTGTTAAGGAGTTATTTGGTATTGCAGTTCTACATGATCCCTGTTTGAGAAGAGGGAGATTAAAGGCCCAGAACTGAGGGGCCAGAGGGAGCCTGGGTCAAGGTGGAAGAGTGAAAATCCAGTAGTACGTCCACATCCTGAGAGCAGGGATTTTCCAGCCACTAGCACAGCTGGTAAAGAATCCTCCTCAATGCTGGAGACCTGGGTCAGGAAGATCCCAGGAGGGATAGGCTACCCACCCCAGTATTCTTAGGCTTCCCTGATGGCTCAGCTGGTAAAGAATCCACCTGCAACGTGGGAGACCTGAGTTCTGTCTCTGGGTTAGGAAGATCCCCTGGAGGAGGGCTAGGATGGCAATGCACTCCAGTATTCTTGCCTGGAGAACCCCAAGGAGAGAGGAGGCTGGCGGGCTACAGTCCATGGGGTTGCAAAGAGTTGGACATGACTGAGCAACTAAGCACACAGCATACGTGCTGGCCACTGAAAGTGGATGGTGGTGTCAAGTGTCTGGGCACCTGCCAGGGTCCCCTGGCTCTGTGGCTCAGTGTGGTACAGGAGGAGCCAGAGAAGACCCTGGAGGTTGACTCAGACTCCAGGGGGTCTAAGTCCAGGGAGAAACCAGATGTCCACAGGGTGGGGCCTCAGATGGCTCCTCTGGGATGAGGATGGGGGGTGACGTCAGGGCAATTCACAGAGGCTTCATTCAGCTTCACTCCGAACTTACCTGGGGCCATGACTTCCTGTGCAGTCAAAGAGATGTGAGGAGTGCTAACCTTTTCAGAAGACTAGACACCCGGTTTCTTGTCATCGAAGATGAGTATCAAAGCTACAAATTCCTATTGGAAATGAAGGCATTCAGGAGCAAGGGGGAAAAAGTAGCATCTGTGGAGGAGCAGAGAGAGTGAGGCTGAGGAATGAACTGGAGGCAGTGGAAATAGGCTGTTAAAAGGTGACAGGCAATTTTGAGAAATTCAGATAAAGCTGAAATGCTGAACCGGGAGGAAAAGGAATATGTAGGGAATAAGGGGATTTTAAAGTACACCATGCCAAGACTGGATACTGGGCTGTGGAGGGAAGGCGCAGGTCCAGCTTCATGTGCTCAAGAAAACCAGCATCTTCAAGGAGGTTTAGGCGTCTGGCATGATGACCTCTCAGGCATTAGCAGGAGCTTAGCTGCGTCTCCTCCCCAGCGACCCAGTGGCTGGAATGAGATGAAACCTGTTTGGAGGCAGAGGATGTTGTTGCTTTTTTCCAATAAATGGGGCTGGATTTCGGAGGTATTGATTTGTTCTCTATGGAAATCACCTTTACTTGGAGTCTTTGACCTGGAACCACCTTGAACCATTCTAGAGATGTTTCTTGGACTCACGTTTGACCGTGCAGTGTGGGCTTGATTGTCCATAGCAGCACAACCCAGAGGAGGAGAAAGGGGTCACTGTCCACCCTCTCTATTGTAAGAACAGTGGTGTGGTTGACAACAAGGAAGAGGAGATGAGGCTTATCTCAACAGAGCCCTCTGAGGCCATAAGTTACTTTTCATTGCTTTTTATTTCCCTGACCTTTCTATGGGAACATCTTCAATGGGGCTGACGAATGTCTTAGCATTTTATCTAGCGCAGGTATGCTGATGACAGATTTTCTGGTCTTCTTTGTCTGTATATATTTTAATTTTACATTCATTTGTGAAAGCTTTGCTTATGGTGTATAGAATTATGGGTTACCAGTCATTTCCTTTCAGCACTTAAATGCATTATTTCATTTGCTTCCAGCTTCTATTGCCAATTCTTACATTAAGAACCAAACTGTCACTGTAATCATTTTATCTCTCTCTCTATTTTTTCTTAAGCTAAGCAGTCTTTTCTCTCTGGCTGCTCTTAGGAATTTTCCCTTTGTCTTTGGCAGTTTTCTTATGGTGTGTTGAACTTTTTTTTTTTTTAATCCTTTTTGGAATTTGTTGGACTTCTTGAGTTTTTGGCTTGATGTTTTTAATCTGCTTTAGGACAATCTCTTAGCCATCACCTCCTCAAATACTGTTTTTAACATACTCTCTCTCTTCTCTACTGATGGGATTTGGTTTATACCTATGTTAGGACTTCTCACTGGATCCCTTATGTCTCTTCCTTCTCTTCTGTGTTTTTCATCTTTTTTAAGTTTCCATAGTTGATGCTGAACAATTTCTTCTTATTTACCCGTTACACAGATATAGGAAGAATACTAATTCCTCCTACATCTGTGTCTGATTGTCTGCTAAATACATTAATTGAATGCTTTGTTTTGGTCTTTGTATTTTTCAGGCTAGACTTCTCAATTTGTTCTTTTTTGTATAGTTTTCAGAACTCCAAAAAATTGTCTTTTATCTCTCCCTTAATGTAAAATTCTAGTTATTTTAAAGTCTATGTCTGATAACAAAAATATTTGGCTGGAGCATCATGGGTGGAATATTGTTCTTTTGCAGGGGTGGGGGTGGGGGGAAGGTAGGATGTTGATTACTTATACTCTTGTATACCTTGTTATTTTTTAAAAAAATTGACACATGCTATTCAAACAGAAAAGTCCATTTATAAGCAAATAGCATGATAAATTTCCACAAACCAAGCACATTTATGTAACTTTCACCAAAATTAAAAAAAAAATCATTACCAACACTCCAGAGGCCCTAGTTTCAAACAGGGCCTAAAAACTATCTAGTCAAAGCTATGATTTTTCCAGTGGTCATGTATGGATGTGAGAGTTGGACTGTGAAGAAAGCTGAGTGCTGAAGAATTGATGCTTTTGAACTGTGGTGTTGGAGAAGACTCTTGAGAGTCCCTTGGACTGCAAGGAGATCCAACCAGTCCATTCTGAAGGAGATCAACCCTGGGATTTCCTTGGAAGGAATAACGCTAAAGCTGAAACTCCAGTACTTTGGCCACCTCATGTGAAAAGTTGACTCATTGGAAAAGACTCTGATGCTGGGATGGATTGGGGGCAGGAGGAGAAGGGGACAACAGAGGATGAGATGTCTGGATGGCATCACTGACTTGATGGATGTGAGTTTGAGTGAACTCCGGGAGTTGGTGATGGACAGGGAGGCCTGGTGTGCTGTGATTCATGGGGTCACAAAGAGTTGGACACGACTGAGCAACTGAACTGAGCTGAAAAACTATCTCTTCCTTCTCTTCTACTCCACCCACCCAAGCAGAGACATTACCCTGTCATGTCATGGAATGCGTGAGTTTTTGCTGAATTTTGGACTTTATATCAATTGTATATAAGTTTTTCTATGTTTTGATTTTTTACTTAACATTATGTTTGTGAGCTTTATCCATACTATTTCATGTAGTAGTTGTGGCTTTTTCATTTCTATTGTTACTTAGTATTATACTGTGTTTATATCATAGTTAATTTAGCATTCTACTATTTTCAGGTTTCACTTTGAGGTTTTAACCAGCAGTGTGGCTAAGAATATCCTTGGTGAACATATGTACTGCCTAGTTATTTTTGATGGAGTGCTAGGCATTGTATTATCAAAACTGCAGAAGAATTTGACACTTAGGATGATGTTACCTTTTCCTAGAGAAAATTTAGGTTTGCTTCTGCCTAGAAAAATTTTAAGAGATTCTAGTTTTAAATATACAAGCAACTTGGTATTTTAAAAATAGCTGAGCTCAAATATGTGTTTAATTATGAAAGTCATAAAACAATAAAACAAATGAGAAGACACTTGGGAGATATTCAGACTTTGACAATGGAGCTTTGCCAGAGCTTTGTACACAGGGGATTACTCACACTGTACTAAACCCCTCAGTGTGGCGCTCCCTAGTCTCTAGTCAAAGGCTCAGACACTTCCCTTACCCTCCTGCCCACAAGCTGCATTCAAATGCATATCATCTCTTAGGAATATGTTATTCTTACTGTGCACCCCATTTGAGTCACTGACTCAATGCTGCTGCTGCTGCTAAATCACTTCAGTCATGTCTGACTCTGTGCAACCCCATAGACGGCAGCCCACCAGGCTCCCCATCCCTGGGATTCTCCAGGCAAGAACACTGGAGTGGGTTGCATTTCCTTCTCCAATGCATGAAAGTGAAAAGTGAAAGTGAAGTCACTCAGTTGTGTCCGACTCTTAGTGACCCCATGGACTGCAGCCCACCAGGCTCCATCCGTGAGATTTTCCAGGCAAGAGTACTGGAGTGGGGTGCCGTTGACTTAATGCTACGTATATTTAAAGCTTGAAAGCACCCATTTGTACATGTCTTGTAGGTCCACGCGCAGAAAGTAGCCTGTGTGTTCCGTGTTCCTCTATTTCTCCTTCTCCACATTCTTACATTGTCTGTAGCACAGTGTTCAGCATAAATCCTATGCTGTCCAATTTTGCTCTGTGATTGTTTCAGGTGCACTAACTTTGTCTCCACAACTCAAAGGTGAGCTTCCTGGGTGAAACCCGGTGCTCACCACTTTGTGCCCTGTGGTGCTGAGCACAGGCCTGGAGTGTAGTGGCACCCAGAAACTGTTTGTTGTTGGACACGATTAATACTGTATGAGAAATCAAAACCTTTAGGACTGTTGACTCTGATTCATAAGAGAAGAACAAATTTAGTCAAGCAGAAATCACCTCCTCTGCCTTCCAAAAGGCACCAATGAACATGTCTTGATCTCTTAGCAAAAGCAAGTATTACACCCAATTCTTGCTCCTAAAGAACTTGTAAATGGGGATGAGGACAGTTACTCATCAGAATAACGACTGTTGCAAAATCAGTAGCTTCCAGTGTGCTCATGATTGTAAAATGTCTTACAGTTTCCAGCTTCTTTCATGTTCATTATGAAAATGACTATATCCGGGGTGATATCACCATATACGCATTAGTGACAATATTGCATCTAAAAGATTCCTTAATTGCTAGGTTTAGTGATGTTTTATTTTGAGGATAAATACCCTCTAAATTCATACTATTATTTTAGGCATAAACCAGCATGCTGTTATGCCATCATGTTCCTGTTGTTTAGTCACTCAGTCTGACTCTTTGCGCCCCCACGGACGGTAGCCCGCCAGGCTCCTCTGTCCATGGGATCTCCCAGGCAAGAGTACTGGAGTGGGTTGCCATTTCCTGCTCCAGGGGACTGAACCCGCATCTCCTGCTTGGCAGGTGGACTCTTTACTACTGAGCCACCTGGGCACCATCGGACAGCACTCAGCCTCAGACCCTCAAGGAGACTGTGTGCCCTCCAGAGGAGGTTAACAACTTCTCATTTATCAAACTGTAAAGGGTGGGGCTCATAACATATAGCCAGACTAATAGAGCCTTAAACACATATGGGTTTATTTAATCATTATTTATTTATGATTATTATCATTTTTTTTGCTTCATGCAGCAAGTCCAGAGCAGGTGGTGGTTCTGAGACAAGTTGTATCTGAGTCCACTTTGAAGTTCTCTTCATCTCATACTTTGTGGTCCCTCAGTGGTTGCTGCGGCTCCTGTCAACACGTCCCTAACCCAGGTAAGAAGAAACAGGGGAAGGAGGCTGGGGTGGTGCCTGCATCAGGGAATCAGAGAATTGCTCAGACACTCCTGGAAATCTGCTTTTATCACTTTGACTTGAACTGTGCCCAGGATGAGATTTTTAGTGGCTTGGTAGTCAGAAAAGGTGAATTTGAACTTTGCAGCACCAATACTCAAGGAAGAAAAGGAGCTAAGGTTGAAATGAATTTGAGTGAGCCAGCCTATGTTACTTTTCACAGCAGGGTTGTTGCAGAACTTCAGTTATCCCTCCAGTGCCAAGATCTACAGCAGATACCAAACTATTGCAGGCTCTTGGCCAGAAAGATTACACCTGGACATGGTTATCTGGGGAGGGAGTTACATGCATTTTCCAGCTGACTATGAAATCTGAAAGTGAAATAAACAGCTGTGTTGGATAGCAAATAAATTTCAGGATTGACTAACTTCCATAACTGATCCTGGACTTCTGTGAGTAGAGTCACACATGCAGTCATCCATTTAAATGATCTTTGAATCTGAGAGGGGGAGGTGCTTGGCTTCACTTAGCTCCTTAATTAAGCATCCTGATACAAAGCACAGTCACTTCTGAGTGAGTCAGGCTGACCCTCAGCTGGGCATTTTCCTGTAACTTTGTAACAGAACAGGACCCTTTGGGGCCCTCCCAGCCACACCACTCCCCAGTACTCCCTGCTCTAGCTCCCCACTGAAGTACCCAGATAAAAGTATCTGATGCATGTCATTCTGAGTTGTTTCACAGATGCTGAAACTCTCACCAAATGGAAGATGTTAACTACTTCATGCCCTTGAGAATGTAGTACCCAGACCTACTGGAGCCTGAGGATGATGAAGTTAACCCCTGTGACACCATCTTCTTACCTCACCATCAACCAACCAGAGAGCTGTGCACTAGCTGATCACACACTTTGCAATCACACTCATCCACCTGGCCTTTAAAAATTCTTCCCAGAAACCCAGTGGGAGTTTGGGATTTTGAGCACTAGCTGCCCTGGACTCCTTGCTTGGTCCCTGTAATGAACACTGTGCTTTCCTTCACCACAACCCGGGGTCAGTGAGTTGACTTTACCACGTTATATTGACTCAAGTTTGGTTTAGTGACAACTTGGGGGTATCACCCCTGGGCTTAATTCTTGGGTGAAGAGGAAGATGTGGATCTCAGATTTTGGCGTATCTGGAAATGGTTTTAAAAGGGAAGAGAAAAGTAGTTAAGTGGCTCGAGGAACTGGAACAATTATAAATGCCAGGCAATGTCCTTAGAGAACAATGAAGACAGTGTGGCAGGAAAGTGATAAATTTGATCAATTAAGAAAATTGGACTTGAATGGTCAGTGAGCACAGTGACAAGTGTGCAGTGGAGACATAAGTCCCCCCACCACTCACCGTGGCCTCCTAGAAACTCCTTCACCGTAAAACAGGTAGAGTCAATAGATCCTGCAAAGGACATTTGCCAGCCAAATGCCGTTTGGACTGCAGCCTACCAGGCTCCTCCGTCCATGGGATTTTCCAGGCAAGAGTACTGGAGTGGGTTGCCATTGCCTTCTTACATTCTGAAGGATTCCTGAAATAGATGGGAGATGTGGGCCCTTCTCCGTACCTGTGGGAGCCAGCACGCCTGGCAGCAAGTATATTTTGCTGAAAAGACTTACCAGTTGCTTTGTAAGAGCACAGATGATTCCTGAGGGAGAGTCCTGAGAAGTGGAGAAAGGGGTTGAGGCAGAGCCTGGAGCCTGGGGGGTCGGTGAGCAGAGTCAGGGTGGCTGTCTGGGGAGCTGTGGGGATGGGGTCCGGCTACACCTCTCCCTACTTTGTTCCTTGCTTGCTCCTGGTTCTCTGGGCTCCTGTGGATCCTTTCCAAGTAGTGGGGTCAGTGGTGAAGCCCCCGGGCCATCAGAAAGATCTACTTCTCCTGGGTCCTGTGTTGCCTCTGCAGCAGACAGCTGACCGTGCAGGAAGGTTGCCAAATCCCTACTTCCTTTGCGCTCTGAGGATTCATACACCCTTAAGTGTTTAAAAATCCATCCCTGTGGGATGTTCATTTTTACAAGCATTTAAAAGGGCTGCTTGGGACTTTGGAGTCACTCCTTTAAAAGGCTCCTTTGGGCTGGGCCTCAGTTGGCTGGATTAACTGGTGGCAACATACAGTGATTCTTTAGAGTGCTTTGAACTATCAGAAAGCTTATCCTTGCTGCCTGTAAAGCAGTTGTTTCTTCAGGCAAAACAAAAACAAAAACAAACAAACAAAAAAACCTGAGTTCTTAAAAGTATAAAATGTGAAACTGTCTCCCTCCAGATTAGCCCCAGCTGGTGAGAATAAATCCTGTTTATTTTTTATAAACCCGAATAAGAATGAATCTTTGTACTTTTTTGTTTTTGGTATTCAATACCTGTTTTCTGATTAATTCAATCTCAGATGTATGGGAGAAGGGAAATGCACCAGGCCCAGCGCTGGCCACTTTCATGTATGCTTTTCTCAGCCCTCTCAGCAACCCTGAAAATTACACAGCATCATCTTCACTTTGTAGATGCTGACTGACATGCAGATTATCCAAAACCAAAATTAGCTCAAGGTCACCCAGCTAAGAAATAGTGGCAAAGGGATGACACACAGGTTGGTCTAATTCTAAGACCCATGTCTTTTCATTCATTTGCTCGCAGAAGTTCAGTGAGTACTTAGCCTGGGCCAGAGAGTAGCCTGAATGACAGGTCAGCATTTCTTCCCTCAAAGAGCTCCCTGACTGGTAGGGCACACAGACCCAACCACCGACACATCACACACAATCCCGTGTGGGCAATTCATGCGGGTACAGTGGGGTGGTGGGAGCCTAGAGGAGATGGCTGTCAAGGAGGGTCTCACTAATGAGTAAAGGCTACGCTGAGAAAGGAACAGACTAGGCATTGGCCAGGTGGCTTCCCTGGTGGCTCAGTGGTAAAGAATCCACCTGCAATGCAGGAGACATAAGTTTGACCCCTTGGTTGGGAAGATCCCCTGGAGAAGGAAATGATAATCCACTCCAGTATTCTTTCCTCGGAAATCCCACAGACAGAGGAGGGTGGCCAGGCTCCATGGGGTTGCAAGAGTTGGGCACAACTTAGTGACTAAACCACCACCACTATGTGGGAAGGGAGAGAGGAGGATGGATTTACCTGTCATCTATTTACTTACCACTCATCTATCTGTTTTGGACTTAATGTGTCTCCTCCCCTTTCTCTCCCTCCTCCCTCCCCTTCATAAATTGAAACCCTAACCTCACAGTGTGGCTGGATTTGCAGACAGGGCCTCTAAGACCATCATTAGGTCAAATGAGGTGATTTGTAGCTAGATTTGTAGGGCCTCATGCTGCTGCTGCTGCTAAGTTGCTTCAGTCATGTCCGACTCTGTGGGACCCTATAGACAGCAGCCCACCAGGCTCCCCCATCCCTGGGATTCTCCAGGCAAGAACACTGGAGTGGGTTGCCATTTCCTTCTCCAATGCAGGAAAGTGAAAAGTGAAAGTGAAGTCTCTCAGTCATGTCTGATTCCTAGCGACCCCATGGACTGCAGCCTACCAGGCTCGTCCGTCCATGGGATTTTCCAGGCAAGAGTACTGGAGAGGGTTGCCATTGCCTTCTCCTGCGGGGCCTCATAGATCATCTAAAAATAAAAAGATCAAATTAAGTTATCTACAAAACAGAAACACACCCATATACATAGAAATCAAACTTACGGTTACCAAAGGCGAAATGGGAGGAGGGATAAATCAGGGGTTTGGGCTAAAACACACAAACTATTATATGTAACATAGATAAACATTAAGGACCTACTGTATAGCACATGGAACTATACTCAGTATTTTGTAATAACCTATAAGGGAAAAGAATCTAAAGAATATACATAGAACCACTTTGCTGTACACTTGAAACTGACATTGAAAATCAACTATTATTCAATAAAACTAAAATTAAAACATAAGTGGTCTCCTTTTACAGATGAGTGGGGTTCCCTGATAGCTCAGTTGGTAAAGAATCCACTTGCAATGCAAGAGACCCTGGTTCGATTCCTAGGTCGGGAAGATCCCCTGGTGAAGGGATAGACTATCCAGTCAGTATTCTTGGGCTTCCCCTGTGGCTCAGCTGGCAAAGAATCCACCTGCAATGTGGGAGACCTGGGTTCGATCCCTGGGTTGGGAAGATCGCCTGGAGAAGGGAAAGGCTACCCACTCCAGTATTCTGGCCTGGAGAAGTCCATGGACAGTCCATGGGGTCGCAAAGAGTCGGACATGACTGAGCAACTCTCACTCTACTTTAACAGATGAAGAGACTGAGGCCCGAGGTGCTAAACCACTGAAGTCGCTCAGCGTTACTGACTGACAGACAACTAGAACCCACGTCTCCCTAACTCTTAACTCGGTGCTTTCCAGAACACATGTGACAAACCTTGGAAGAGAGCTTGCAGGTCCCACAATCCAAGCCACGCCTGTCTCCCCTGTAGAACGCAGCTTTCTCTCTCTGCAAAGCAGTTAGGAAGAGAAAAGATTTGATGGGGAAATGACATTCCTTATGCTGAAATGCTTATGCTGGAGGTGCTTTTACAATATATATTTTTTATGACTCTTTACTTGCTTCTGAATTTAAAATCAGGACATTTAAGTAAGGGATACTTGAGATTTTTACTTGTTTGCCTCCTATAAGTTTCTTTGCAAGCATATTTTTTTTTCAGTGTAGGCAGTTGGTTTTTCTTCAAAAGATATTACCAACGTCTCTGACTTTTCTTAGTCTCATATGTTTTAACAGTAGGAACCGCTCTTGGAAAAATTTGATTATTCATTTGCATTGCATGTGAAGTGCCATTTTATGTCAAACAGTTCTTTCAAAGAGTCTGTTTATTGCATATCTTTTAGTCCATGCGTTATTTCCTAATTAGCAAGAGAAAAAGAAAATGAATTACATTTGCTATAAAATCTGCTGAACTGACCACAAGCAACTCAATCTATAAACCTTTAATCAAAACCTCTTAACGATGCACAGGATTAGTTTAGGGGAAGGAAAAAAACATGATTGAACAATTGAAGGGAAAGGAAACTCACGTTCTAGGGATGCAATAACTACCACAGCCCCCCCTCCCCCGGCCCTCCCCCGTTTCCCGCCCCCCTCCCTCACACTGCCCACCTCTGCCGCCAACTTGTGGGTGTTGTGTGCACACATTTCCCCTCCTCTGGCCGACTGCAGCATGCCTTGGAGTCACTTCCTCCTGACAATTAGCAGCTAACACATCATGCAAAGAGGTATCATCAGGCATGACTAATTTTATAGGGATAAGTTAAGTAAATAGACATAAAGCAAATGGAAGCAAATGAAAAAGATGGTAGTTTAATAGGGAGACTGTGTGTGTGTGTGTGTGTTAATCGCTCAATCATATTTGACTCTTTGAGACACTCCCCCACCCGCCTTGAAGTAATGACCAGGGAGATAAAGCTTGCGTTCCAGAGTGAGACACATTAAGGGGTGGGCGAAGAACTTCCCTGGACCGTGCAGGACCTTTGGTTACAGCTGAATGGATCTGTCAAAGCGGAGAGGGAGAGCACTCAGGGAGGGAAAGGGACGGTTGACAAGGAAAAAGAGAGCCCACGAGCCCCTCCTGACTCCTTGCAGAGGGTGGTCCCCAGCCCAGGAGCCCACGCCGCCTGCACTTGTTCAAGGTCTCCCACACCCTCAAGTGAGCAGCAGCTATCTTCCCTGCTCCCGACTGACCGCATGATCCTGGCTGAGTGACTCAGTGGACACTGCGTCCTCAGTCTCTCCTCACCTGTAATAGGGGCATATTAAGGGAATTCACCTCAGGGCCTTCGTGTGTGCAGGATCTCAGGCCTGACGTGCACACCAAAGCCTTAAGTGTCCGCAGATGGTTAATTGAGTTTCTTTAGAAAGGAGCCTTCCATCTGCCTAGGCGTAAAACACCCCACTGTGCTCTCAGCGCTGGGGTGCTGGTGAGGGGTGGTGGGTGGGGCTCCAGATGGGAATCTAGACTCTACAGGGATTTCAGTACAGACTTTCAAAGAATCTCCCTTCCTGCTTCCTTTTGTTACTGAGTCCAACCTTGTACTGCTCGCCACACAGCAGGCCAATAAATCAAGAGACAGCTGTTGGGTCAAGGAATAGTGACTTTATTCAGAAAGGCAGCAGCTGAGAAGACAGTGGACTAGCATCCTAAAGAGCCATCTTACCCAGGCCTGGATGCTAGGATGTTCTTTGACAAAACAAAGAGGGGTGAAGTGACGAGGCAAAGTAAAAAAGGTGATAAGTTGTTGCAATTATTTCCTGGTTCCAGCCAGATTCTAGAGTTGTTGTTGTAACTGTTCAGTTGCTAAGAGGTGTCCAACTCTTTGTGACCCCATGGGCTGTAGCATGCCAGGCTTCCCTGTCCTTCACTATCTCCCGGAGTTTGCTCAAACTCATGTCTATTGAATCAGTGGTGTTATCTAACCATCTCATCCTCTGCCTCCTCTTCTCCTCCTACCCTCAATCTCTCCCAGCATTAAGGTCTTTTCCAATGAGTCAGCTCTTTGCATCACGTGGCCAAACTATCAGAGTTTCAGCTTCAGTAGCAGTCCTTCCAATGAATAGTTAGGGTTGATTTTCTTTAGGATTGACTGGTTTGCTCTCCTTGCTGTCCAAGGGATTTTCAAGAGTCTTCTCCACCAGCAAAAGCATCAATTCTTCAGCGCTCAGCCTTTTTATGATCCAGTTCTCACATCTGTACAAAACTACTGGAAAAAAAAAAAAAACAAGCCCATAGCTTTGACTATACAGACCTTTGTCAGCAAAGTGATATCTTCGTTTGCGATAGCTTTCAATACACTTTTTCATAGCTTTCAGTACACTGCTTGCCATAGCTTTCCTTCCAAGGAGTCTTTTAATTTCATGGCTGCAGTCACCGTCTGCTGTGATTTTGGAACCTAAGAAAATAAAATTTGTCACTGTTTCCACTTTTTTCCCTTTTATTTGCCATGAAGGGATGGGACCAGATGCCATGATTTCAGTGTTTTGAATGCTGAGTTTTAAGCCAGCTTTTTCACTCTCCTCTTTCACCTTCATCAAGAGACTCTTTAGTTCCTTTTCATTTTCTGCTATTAGAGTGGTAGCATCTGCATATTTGAGGTTGTTGATATTTCTCCTGGAAATCTTGATTCCAGCTTGTGAGTCTTCCAGCCCAGCATTTAACATGACGTACTCTCCACAGAAGTTAAATAACAGGGTAACAATTTACAGCCGTGTCATACTACTTTCCCAACTTAGAACCAGTCAGTTGTTCCATATAAGGTTCTAACTGTTGCTTCTTGACCTGCATACAGGTTTCTCAGGAGACAGGTAAAGTGGTCTGTCATTCCCTTCTCTTAAAGAATACTCTACAATTTGTTGTGATCCACACAGTCAAAGGCTTTAGCATAGTCAATGAAGCAGAAGTAGATGTTTTCCTGGAATTCCTTTGCTTTCTGCATGATCCAACGAATGTTGGCAACTTGATCTCTGGATCCTCTGCCTTTTCTAAACCCAGCTTGTACATCTGGAAGTTCTTGGTTCATGTACTGCTGAAGCCTAACTTGAAGGATTTTGAGCATAACTTTACTAGCATGTGAAATGAGTGCAACTGTACTGTAGTTTGAACATTCTTTGGCATTGCCGTTCTTTGGCATTGGAATGAAAATTGTCTTCCAGTCCTGTGGCCACTGCTGAAACTCTAGATGAGGTATGCCAATCTCTTACTTCCCGCAGCCATTCACAGGTGGGTCTGGTCAGAATGTTTCCTGTAGGCTAAATAAAGGTTTTTAGGTTAATACTCATTGCATGGAAGGCAGAGTTCCTGGAAGTGGGCCATTATGTTTACATTAAGCTATAGGCAACCTTTCTTTAGTGATTATCTTGTAGCAAAAACAGTAGAATACAAAAGTTAAAGTAAAAGAAATGGATGTTATGGAGTCAGAGTTGTTTTCGCCTTTTTCAGTCTCACCAGACTGTTCCCGCACCCGCCCCCCACCCCCCCCCCCCGACTCCTGTTATGCAGCAATGGAGACCAACACAGGTTCAGAGGTTTCCTTGTGGTCCAGGAAGCAATCTAACCAATGGTGAGTGATGGAATGAGGTGGAAAACAACTCCAGGTTGCTTTAGATTATGCTTACCAGCTAGGACCCTAATAGTAATCGGTGAGCTATGAGATTAGGCCAAGAAATGAGTAAGCGTGAATGTGTAAGGAAGAGGGAAGTTTCAAATTATTTTAAGTGGAAGTTTAAAGACACGAGCATAAATGATCACAATGAGGCTTCAGTTAAAAAAAAATAGATTGGGATCAACAGAGTATTACGTGGCTATGACTAACAAGCATCCTCTTCAGCTCTGGGCTGTAAGAAACACAGAGCCCACTGAGTCAGACCTTTTATTGCACAGAGAGAAAGATGAGACAGAAAGAGGTTAGGGACGCCAACCTCTGAGCCACGTCTTAATCCCAGGAAGTGCACCAGACTGTGTCGGCAGGCTGGAATGCTTTTACAGTGTCTCTGCTGCAGGCCTGCTCCTTGTTACACATCTGATTCATTTCCAAGGATGACAGTGTGAATGCACTTTCGGGATGTTGACTGCTCAATAATTTATGTAAGGCTGTAGACACATTTCAGTACATTTAGGAAACAGATTTCCCTTTATTTTCTCCTATAAAATACCCTCTAAACAATTTCTGGTCAATTGAAACCTCTTGTGGTCAATGGTCTTGTCATTCCCATCTGTCATAATTTTCAGCAAACCTATCCTAAACTGCTCTTCTCACCACGCCATCATGTCTAAGGATTAGCTTTCTATTATTTTTTCCTATATTGCAGATTCTGCCAAAGCCATTTCCTTTTGTCAACCAGAGCTCTAATATAATCTTTTCTCTTATAAAATATTGTGTCATCCATCATCATTAATGCCACCCATCTCCTCTTTATCATGTTTATGTCTTTTTTGTATACAAAGTTCTTTGCTATTTTGAATCCTCCCTGCTACCACTTCCTTATTTTAACTATGCCTCTGTAATCTCAAGAATATAGTACATTTTTTTCTTGTTTTTCTTTTAAAGAGATACCTCACAGGAATCAATCTTAATATATTGTTCCAGCTATGGCTTGTAGAATAGACATTTCATTTTCGATTTTCCTCTTATCTCAACATGACTTTTCATTTTATTCTTCCATTCTACATTTGCCTTTAGACATATTCATAGCATGTAAGTTCTGTTTTTCTTTCTTTTTTTTCGTGTCATGAATATAAATAAAGTCAACAAAGTTATTTCTTAGATTAATCATAGAATTTCAAGGTCAGAAAATGACAAATGTCATCCAGTCCAATAACCCACTGGAGGCTTAAATTTCCTCTCAAATGTTTATCAGCTGTGTTTGAATGACTGCTGTTTCCCAAGTATGCTTCCTATATAGGTATCTGAATTTTTAGAAATTTCTTCCTTACACTGGGTCAAACCTATATTGCACCAAATTATGGCCTTGCTGTTAGGTATGCGTTCTTTGATATAAATGTCTGCCCAACAGTGATGCTATTTGCACGTTTCCTTTTTCTTCCACCTCTTGTAAAGGGCTCTTTTACCATCTCAGAAGTTCTCCTACTCTCCTTCTCCTAATGAATATGGTTTTAATTTGCATCATTAAACAGTATAACATGCTACTTTTCTAATTATAAAGGTTATAAAACTTAGATAAGAACAGAACTCTTTAAGTCATATATTCCTGAAAGAAGTGATCCTATGGTGAGAACGAACTCAGGTTTGTGATGGAAGGACAGTACAGCCTCAGAAAAAGCCTAATTTTTTTCCCCAGACATTGCATTCATGTGTTTTGGCACCATTTACAAGTTAGCACAGACTTAGCAGCTTCAGCAGCATGGTTTTGTTCTAGAGTTCTGCAGGTCGGCAGTCTGCCGTGGGTCTCTCTGGACTAAAAGGCAAGACGTCCTTTCCAGAGGCTCTGGGTGGGGTCTCTGTCTTGCCTTTCTTGGTGGTCTCCACTCCTCGGCTGGCGACCCCTCCCTTCACCTTTGCAGCAGTAACTTCAGGGGCTTCCCAGGTGGCTAAAGAACCTGCATGTCAATGCAGGAGAAATAAAAGAGGCAGAGGTTCGATCCCTGGGTGGGTAAGATCCCCTGGAGGAGGGCATGCCAAGGCACTCCAGTATACTTGCCTGGAGAATCCAATGAACAGAGGAGCCTGGAAGGCTATACAGTCCATGGGGTCGCAGAGTCGGACATGACTGAAGTGACTTAGCACCCACACGTGTGTGTGATTAGCTTGACTTCAGCTGGATAATCCCGGCCAATGTCCCCATCTCAAACTGAATTGCTTTGACCAAGTCCTTCTTGCCGTGTAATGTAAGGTAGTCACAGATCCTGAAGATTAGAGCATTGGCGTCTTTGGGGGCCACTATTCTGCCTGCTACAGACTCTGAGCCTGAAGCGTGGTGGTGATTGCCACCAGGGACATCCTGTGGTGCCTTGTACCTCTTTTTAATTCACTGAATGAATGGCTATGAGAGTACTTACTCTTTAAAAGATACTACATTAAATATTATGAGAGATGCTGTGAGAAATTAAAGTCGTGCTCTATAAACCATCCCCGGTGGACACAAATCCTGCATACCTTCTCCAGTTTTCTTAATAATGCCTCTTCCTTGTCTCCTGCAGGGCTGGGCCCCACTTCTGGACTTGGGAGAGACATCACTGCAGGGAATGGGGCTGGTCATCTCCCTGGGACTGCACAGGATCTGAGCACCCATTGAGAGCTCTGGAGGGGACTGGGAAAGAGTAAGGGAGATGGGAGGGGGTGGACGAAGAATCCCTGCTCCTCTCTCCCGTGTGTGGACACCTCCCGGGGCACTCTTTCCACTCTGCCGTCCTGGAGAAGACCCATGTGCTGAGTGAGCATGCCTGTCCAGTGTCTCCTGTGTTTCTGCAGAGCCAGCTATGGGGCCATGGCAGTCCAGTCCGAGAGGGCCACTTTCCGTCACATTCTCCTTCCTTCTCCACTCACAGCCCTGGGCGGGGGCTACTCAGATAAATTGTTAGCAACATAATCCTCACCTCGGGCTCTGCCTTCTAGAAGACCAGGACTGTGACGCCAGCTAATTCAGCCTTCTCAAAATATCAGAAATTAGAGATACAAACATTTCTAAATTAACAAATTTTTTAAAAATAAAATAAAGACCTTAAAATAATGGTAAGAATTAATCATAAACTTCCCTGGAGGGCTTCCCTGATAGCTCAGCTGGTAAAGAATCCACCTGCAATGCAGGAGACCCTGGTTCAATTCCTGGGAAGGGAAGATCTGCTGGAGAAGGGATAGGCTACCCACTCCAGTATTCTGGGGCTTTCCTTGTGGCTCAGCTGGTAAAGAATCTGCCTGCAATGCAGGAGATCTGGGTTTGATTCCTGCATTGAGATCTGGATTCAATCCCTGCATTGGGAAGATCTCCTGGAGAAGGGGACGGCTAACCACTCCAGTATTCTTGCTTGGAGAATTCCATGGACAGAGGAACATGGCAGGCTACAGTCCATGGGGTCACGAAGAGTCTGACATGACTGAGAGACTAACATAACACAGGAGTTAAACAGCTTTGTGGAGTAGGAGAGGGAGGGCAAGTTTTGAAAGAAACACTGTAAACCTGCCTTTTTCCCACAGACTTTGCTACACCAGAGCAATTCATCTGTTATCAATCGCTACTTAACCCTGGCTTTTTATGGAGGATGGAATCCTTTCCTATTCCCTCCAGTTATTAAAAAAAAAGATTAAAAATTGCACTCACTTCTGCGGGTAGCATGCTTCTCTTGAGGTCCTTACTTTTGCAAACAATGAAAGAATTCTGAATTCGGAGTGAGGATTTGGGTCTTGGCTCTTTAACTTATTGGCTGGATGACATAGATGAGCTGCCTTCTGGAGAGTAAGGCAACTAGGCTCAGGGAGCATTAATGAGTGTAAGATAACACTAACATTTGGACTTTTTTGTTGCTGTTGTTGAGTTGCTAAGTCATGTCCGACTCTTTTGCAACCCTATGGACTGTAGCCCGCCAGGCTCCTCTGCCCATGGGATTCTCCAGGCAAGAATACTGGAGTGGGTTGCTATTTCCTTCCCCAGGGGATCTTCTCCCAGGGGATCCCTTCCCAGGGATCAAACCTGGTCTCTTGAATCTTCTGCATTGGCTGGAGGATTCTTTGCTACTGAGCCACCTGGGAAGTCCTTGAACTTTTTGTCTGGCATCAAACAAGCAGCTCTTATAAGGGTTCCCTTCCGAAGTCTGCCCTGGTGTCTGCAGACGCATCCACCCAGGCCTCCTTCAGCTGATGGCATCCCAGTATCTCTCTGGGCCCTCAGGTGGTCTGTAGGGGCTCCGAGCAGGTTTCTGTGGCCTTTTCTCACGGGGTCCAGCAGGGTGCCTTATGAGCAGGCATGTGGCAATGGTTGATTTCTTCCCGGACACAATGACAACAATCACTCATGTGGTAAACACTGCATCGAGCTGACGAATCTTTCAAGCCCTTGCTCTGTGTGCACACTGACCAGAGGGTGAAATCAATAAAAACTTGTTCGCTGTACCCTGACTTTGATGTTCTTCTGTTCAGTTTTGAAGGTCCCTGGACGTCACCAAATGGGGAACCATGGGGTATAACTCCAGAAAGATGCAGGTACATGGTACCTGATGGATGGTGGGCATTCTTTGTGCTTTCATGTTACACAAACTCTTCAGGGATATCCCTCTTTAACTTTACAAAAGTTGGTCTGAGAGCCTGGGGAACTGAACAGAACATGTACTTGCCATGTTTTATTTCTCAAAAATAGCAACTCAAATTATATTACTCTTGGGTGATGTTTACTTTGGTTAAAGCATGCATTGTAAAGCGGACAAATTTCTCCTCATCAAAGTGGGATTGATATAGTTTTTAAAATAGTCAGATCAGCCTATCCTGCCCATCAAGCTGTGAAAATAGAAGCCAGATCTACGCCTGACACATTCCAAAGATAGTCTTCCGTGTGATTAGCTAATACTCACAGTGTTGCAGGTCTCTTTAATATTAATGAGCCACTAATGTCAGTGTGAGAAACTGCACAAAGGGCGTGGAAGCTTTTGAATATAATCACCCAGGCAGCAGTGATTTACATCCGGGATTTTGCAGTAATTAGAGAAACCCTCATGAATAAGCATGGGCTACAGTACATCCATTTTACAGAATCCAGTGTGTGCATGTGACAAGAAGAAAGATAGATGACGTTCTAAATCAAGAGTTGTTCCTTCTCCCGGGCTCGCTCCTGGTCAGTGAGTTGAAAGCATGTCTGCTACATCACGGGGCGCCCAACAGCTTCTCTGTGTCAGGTGCCCGGATGAAGTGAAATCCTCCAACCTCGGTTCTGCATCCAGGAATGTCATTCCCAACTGTGAGGCAGAGGAAATTACTCAGAAGATGATGGTTTTGTTTTGTTTCGTTTTTTCTGCAGATGAAGCACCAGAGCACTGAAGCTTATGGGGTATCTTGGCTTCCGTCTGCAGACCCGGATCAGAAGAGCTTCCCGGCGAGCTCTTCCTCGCGGAGCCTCAGCTCCTTGAGTGTCGCCAGGAATCCCGGGGGAGATGGGGGTAGGGCTGCAGCGCGAGGCTGGCGCCTTCTGAGCAGCCCTCCCGCATGCCCTCTGTACCCTGCTGTGCTGTCCTGTCATATTTATTCATCTCTCTCTTGCTGGACTAAAATTCTCAGTTGTTGCACGTTGATGTGCACTCTTCCTGCCTGAATTTTTAGTTTCTAGAACTTTTAAATTGTCTTTCTTAGGATAATGTGTAAAGATGAAGATTACTTAAGCTCCTCTCCAGTGTTTCAAAGTGATAGGTAGGTGTATTGAGAACTTACAGGAAAAGAGAAATAACATTTGTCTAAAAATAAGGCATGGTAGCACTGCCATTGTTCCTCCAGCAAGTGGAATCCTAAATCCAATCAAGGACTTACGTTGGCTCATATGAGACCAGGTCCAGACATATCAGAATATTTACAATATTTTACTTACTTTTATCATGATTATAAGTATCCTGTTTGTAAGTTTTATAATATATTGAAATGTATTAAAAATCACCATAATCTCACCATAAGATAACTGTGCTTATTTCCTGTTCTTTCAGACTTTTTCGGTGTTATATGAGAGGATCTGTATATATACACATGTATTTTTATAAAAACATTATCTTACTTTACATATTGCTTTCAGATAATGTGTAAAACTTTGTAGAACAGTTTTTTTGTAATGTGTGAAACCAGAATTGGTGATGGACAGGGAGGCCTGGTGTGTTGCAGTCCATGGGGTCACAAAGAGGCGGACACAACTGAGTGACTGAACTGAACTGAATTGAAAACTATAATATGTAAAACATATTGCTGTCTTTTTTCTCTTAACTTACTCTTATCATCTTTCCTTGTGAATAAATGTCTGTTTGTACATCATAATTTGGCATTATTAAATAGTATTCTATCATATAGTTGTAGAATAATTATTTATTACCATATAATATATGTACTTATAAATTGATCGATTTTCTGATTATCTTAATTATAATTATACAATTTTGTGTATAAATAGTATAAAAATAAACAAATGAGACTTAATTAAACTTAGAAAGTTTTTGCACAGCAAAGGAAACAATAAACAAAGTGAAAAGACAACCTAGGGACTGGGCAGAAACATTTGTAAATGATGAAACTGACAAGGGATTAATTTCCAAAATATACAAGCAGCTCATATAACTCAATATCAAAAAATTCCAAACAACTCAGTTAAAAGTGGACAGAAGGAGCTTCCCTGGTGGTCCAGTGGTTAAGAATCCACCTGCCAATTCAGGAGACACAGATTTGATTCCTGATCAGGGAACTAAAGTTGCACATGCCGTGAAGCAACTACTGAGCCCGTGTGCTCTCGAGCCCGTGTGCCACAACCACAGAGTCCACGCGCCGTTGGCAGATACCGCATGACTCAGTGAGATCCCGTGCGCTGCAACTGAGACCCAACCCAGCCAGATAAATGAATAAATAAATATTTTAAAAAATGGGTAGACGACCTGAACAGATATGTCTCCAAAGAAGGCATACAGATGGCCAACAGGCACATGAAAAATGCTCAACATTGCTAATTATTAGAGAAATGAAAATCAAAACTACAATGAGCTATCACCTCACACCAGTCAGAAGGCCATTATAAAAAAAAATCCAGAAAAAAACAAACGCTGGAGAGGGTGTGGAGAAAAGGGAACCCTCCTACATTGTTGGTGAAAATGTAAGTTGGTACACCAACTATGGAGAACAGTACAGAGTTTCCTTAAAAAGTTAAAAATAGAGTTACCATGTGGTCTAGCAATCCCACTCCTAGGTATAACCCCAGAGAAAACCATAATTTGAAAATATACATGCACCCCAAAGTTCATGGGAGCTCTATTTATAATAGCCAGAACATGGAAGCAGCCTAAATGTCATCAACAGGTGAATGGATAAGAAAGAAGTGGTACATATATGCAATGAAATGTTACTCAGCCATAAAAAGAATGAAATAATACCATTTGCAGCGACGTGGGTGGACCTAGAGATTATCATATTAAGTGAAGTAAGTCAGACGGAGAAACATGGAAAGAGAAAGAAGCAGGTTATGATATTACTTACATGCAGAATCTAAAAAAATGATATGCATGAACTTACTTACAAAACAGAAACTGACTCACAGACATAGAAACACTTAGGGTTACCAAAGAGAGAGAAGTATCTCCCAGTTCCTGGCTCTGTGTGTTCTTCCTTTGTGGACAGAGCATTGTACCGAGGACTCTGATCTAAGATCGGTGCCACGCCATGGCTAAAGGCAGCCCATCTTTCAGAGGGTGACCTCGGAGCTGGCCCTTCAGCCTTTCCCTTCGAAAGTCATTTCTGGGCCTTTTGTGAGGCTGTGTAAGGTCACCAGGGCCAAGGGCATGTGCCCTGCTGGGCTGTGGAGGAGGAGGGGAGACTGGGGTCTCCATCACCCTCCCTCTCGGGTCTGCTTTCTGCCCTTCCAGGCCTCGCTCTGTGCCCCAGGAGGCTGACCCTTTGGGATGGCATCACAGGGTTGGATTCAGGTGCTGGGGAAGGGCAGGGTGGGCAGCAGGAGCGCAGTGTTGGAGAGAAAGTAGAGAGGATGTGCAGGACCTGCTTTTATGCTGGACTTCCTGCTTTGGGACAATAGTTATCCAGGCCTGTGTGTTTCCTCCACACAACTCACAGCTGCTGCATCAGACCCCAGCTCACTATTTCCTGGGGGCAGCAATAGCACCTCTCAGTGTCTCCTGTAAGCTTGCCCCTTGGTGTGTGCTCTGTCGTGTGGGTCCCAAACCCAAGTGGATAAGGTGTCGTGTCAGCCCCTGGAGAGGGTGTTGGCTGAGGGTCTGAGGGCAGGACAGGCAAAACCATGTGTGTAATACATGTCTACCCCGGTAAGGGGAACCACTGACCCTTTTGGGATGGGGGCGGGTGTGCAAAGCAGTCAGCTTGCCACCAAGCAGCCAGTTGTCTTCTTTGAGGGATACCATATTGGGGCTCAGATGTTGCTGGCAGGATGTGTAGTCAGAGGTGGAAGAAGGGCTGGGTGGGGTCTGTGACAGCATCCATGTGCCTCAGAGCTGGTTCCAGGGTAGCCAGTGACAAAAACTGGCCCAGTCCTTCTCTGTCTTCTCACTCACTGCCTTTTCTGTGGTGGTTCATCTCTGGTGAGTGTTACAGGAGACACAGGGATCTCCAGACCTTGTGCCCACTGCCCGATGGCTATCCCCAGGCCCCCTTCCTCAGGAAGGTAGCAAGTATGGCCCTATTGGATAAGCAGATGTTAAAGGCAATTCTACATAAGGTAGCTCAAGAGACTGTTACAAATAGAAGAATACTGGTTGGTTAGCCTGATTGAAGTTGGGATTATTTAAATTTTAGAAATCTCATACGTTTTATTCTTAGAAAACACCACCAAGCTTATGTTAAAAGGGAAAGTGATGCCAAAAGAAAGAGAAAGACACAGAGAAATATGTCCTGGGTACTTCCTAGGCCTGAGTCCCATGGGCATCCACAGGCCCAGGGAAGGACGAGACAGACCAGGTGGAAAGCCATCAGAGGGGGGTGAAGGCAGGGAGGACGGTATGGCCTGAGTCTGAAGCAAAGAACTCTCAGGAGGAGCTGCCTCCTGGAAGCAAGGAGGATTAGCTCACTGTTCTAAGCCTCTCTCTTTCCACCAGCTGGAAGAGGAGCCTTCTGGGCTTTTAGAGTAAGAAAACTGGTTTGAGGACTATACCATCAGGGACCCTCTCTAAGGGCCTGCTGAAAAGGCAAGGTTGGAGCAAACAGCCTGCTGACTGTTGAGATTTGAATTTCAAATGCAGGAACTTCTTAAAGAAAAAGTCGTGGAGCAACAGAAATGGTTTCCAAACACTCAGAGACAGCAGAAAGGGCAACAGAAGCCACACGAGGCCAAATAATTTTGAGCAATGGTTAATAAAATCTGTTCTCTTTTTCTGCACCCCTCTGTCCCCCTCCCACCCCCACCAAGTAACCAAAAGAAGCAGGAAGTTTAATTGAAACCGTGTAAGAATTTCCACGAAACTGAGAAAGGATGTATATTGAACAAGATGCTCTGACTGAATCAACAATCTCCATCAGGGAAATATCCCTTAGAGAGAAAGGAATTTGTGATGTCTTGTGAAGGCAGGCAGTCAGTAGTATATATTTAATTTGTAAGTGTGAAAGGTGTATGATGTTAGCCATCTCCTAAGCGAGTCCTAAAGGCCCCATAAGGTGCCTGCACAGCAATTAGTCACCACACCTTTTCTCATCCAGCCATCTGCTAACAGGGAGAAACTTCACTTGTGTCTGGACAAAGAACCACGGGGGCATCCATCACTCTGTACACACATCACATGGGCAGAAGCCACCAGGAGGTTAACTGTTTTCACAGACGGGAAAATGCAATTTTGTGAGCCACATCCGAGGAACCGAGTGAAATGAGATGGAGGGCAGGCTTGAGGATAAATTTGAAACACGCAGGTGGATCACGGTTTTTCCATGCCTGTTTTCTTTGCATTTAATGTATCCCTACTGGTGACCCATGTTGGATTCCTGCATTTCAGGCTGCGGACATATAATTCTAGCAGTGGGAAATAAGGTTCTCGTGGTCCTATTATGGAAAGCCAAATTGCCTCATCCCCAGAAGCCAGAGAATTTCACTAGCCAGCAGTGGGGAGCCTGCCCAAAGCTATAATTTGCAATCTGAATCTCATTTCAAATCTCATCTAAAAAAATAGAGATTAATATATTGAAGAAACTCCCTGCCTCACTATCTAGCTTCCTCCTCAACTGCTTAGAATTCATGGGTAATGGATTTCTTGAAGAAAGTTAGTCGCGCTAAATCGTCACTTCCTTCTATTTTTGCATATACTGACCGTAGTAAATAGGCTGTGCACCACCATTGTGCATATTAGGAAACAATTTGTCACATTATCCAAAGGCATGAACGCCTTTCACATTTTACCAGCTGAAGAAAACAATTTTGCCTTTTAATAAAAGTGAATAATTTGTGTGAATTCAGCCTCAAAATAGTCTGGAAGAAGAGCCCTGTACCAGTAGGAGGCTGAACATAGGGCTGTCTTTCCCAGGGATGGACAGATCAAGGATGCAGTGAAGGCCACACAGATCCAGCCTTTGGCTCTGCTTGACTGAATCCAGCCCTTCTGCAGCCAAGTAAGAAAGAGGCTGCGGTCCCTAGCTTCCCCACCATGACCAGTGTGCACGGAGGAGAAGGAAACAGACCAGGGAAATCCACAACTGAGACTTGTGCTCCAAGACTTGGAAGGCACTCGGTGGGTCAGTGGAGACAGGGAGATCGCTAGACGGACAGACACCCCTTCTACCAGGGTGTAGCTTGGAAACCAAGGTATGGGGCCACCTCTTAAAAGGAAAATAGTGAACAACATTGAAACCCTCTCTTGATTTCTGGAGCTCTTCATAAATGATAAGGATTGGCCAAGTTGTGTTTTACCTCTTACTGCTTCTTCATAGCTTCTGCTGAGAATAAAAGCTAAAAAGCTGAGAAATGATCACAAATTGGACTGAATGATGTACCAGCTGCTGTTCAGCTCTGAGTTACTAAAGCCTGAAGGACATACCCTGGGTGAGGTATGTGTGTGGGGTGCTGATATCATTTTGGGGGCAGGGTAGGTTTTTAAGGAAGAAGACGAGTTTATGAAATCAATAATAGGTGTGTAAGTGTACCATTATTCAGCATGAGAAATCACAAGGAATTATACATTTTTAAAAGTTGGGAACTATTTCCCTTCCTAAGACCTGAAATTTCTCATTTCAGATACTGCACTAATCCTTTCCTGTTTTCACTGCCACCAGAGAGATGCTGTCAGGACCAGCTACATGATTAGGAGGGCCCGGGGTAAAATGAAAAGTCTTGACTCCTTGCTTAAAAATTAAGGATTTCAAGATGGTAACAGCAGGGCATTAAACTCAGCATGGGGTGCTACTGCCTGCAGGACTCCGTGTGATCACACAGGCTGTGTGCCCTTTAAGCCCATTCTAACAACATCAGAGGATATGGGAAAATAATGCAACTTTTAAAATTAATAACAGACCTCTGTCTATGATATGATTTCCCTACATATTTTGGTGCCAAACTCTTTCACTGCCACTTCATGTCATTACTGTTCTGCAATATCATTTTTTCATTTGTTCTTTAAAATTTCTAAAAATTGAAATGACTTAAACTGTTGTTTGGTTTCAGATGTACAGCAAAGCGATATATATCAGATATTCTCCCCTTATAGGCTCTTATGAAGTATGGTCCCTGTGCTATACAGTATGTTCTTGTCGGTTATCTGTTTCACGTATAGCAGTGCTGCAGCTGCTGCTAAGTCGCATCAGTCGTGTCCGACTCTGTGCAACTCCATAGATGGCAGCCCGCTGCACTCCTCTGTCCCTGAGATTCTCTAGGCAAGAATACTATGTATATGTTAATCCCAACCCCTAACTTATCCCTCCCCTCACTTTCCCCTCTGGTAACCATACATTTGTTTTCTATGTCTGTGGGTTTATTTCTGTTTCATAAATAAAGTTCATTGCTACTCAAAGCAATATATAGATTTCAATGCAATCCCTATCAAATTTACCAATGGCATTTTTCACAGAACTGGAATGAAAAATTTTAAATTTGTATGGAGACACAAAAGATCCCAAATAGCCAAAGCACTCTTGAGGAAGAAAACCAAAGCTGGAGAAATCAGAACCCTTGACTTCAGACTGTACTACAAAGTTATAGTAATCAAAAAAGTATGGTACTGGCATGAAAACAGAAATATAGATCAATGGAACAGACTAGAAAGCCCAGAGATAAATCCACACTCCTATGGTCAATTAATCTACAACAAAGGAGGTAAGAATATTCAATGGAGAAAAGACAGTCTCTTCAATAAGTGGTGCTGGGAAGACTGCATCATTCTCTTACATCATACAGAAAAATTAACTGAAGATAAACTAAAGACCTAAAAGTAAGACTGGATATTATAAAACTCCTAAAGGAAACATAGGCAGAACTTTCCTTTATATAAATTGCATCAAGATCCTTTTGGATTTGTCTTCTTAAGTAATGGAAATAAAAACAAAAATGGGACTTAATTTAACTTAAAATCTTTTGCACAATAAAGGAAATGATAAACAAAGTGAAAAGACAACATACAGAATGGGAGAAAACATTTGCAAACTATATGACTGACAAGAGATTAATTTCCAAAATATATAAACAGCTCATGCAGCTTAAAAAAAAAGTCCCAATCAAAAAATGGGCCAAAAATTTAAACGGACATTTCTCCAAAGAAAACATACAGGTGGCCATAAAGTCATTAATGAATGATGAAAAGATGCTCAGCATCACTCCTTATTCAGTTCAGTTCAGTCGCTCAGTCGCGTCCGACTCTTTGCGACCCCATGAATCGCAGCACGCCAGGCCTCCCTGTCCATCACCAACTCCTGGAGTTCACTCAGACTCACGTCCATCAAGTCAGTGATGCCATCCAGCCATCTCATCCTCGGTCGTCCCCTTCTCCTCCTGCCCCCAATCCCTCCCAGCACCAGAGTCTTTTCCAATGGGTCAACTCTTCGCATGAGGTGGCCAAAGTACTGGAGTTTCAGCTTCAGCATCATTCCCTCCAAAGAAATCCCAGGGCTGATCTTCAGAATGGACTGGTTGGATCTCCTTGCAGTCCAAGGGACTCTCAGGAGTCTTCTCCAACACCACAGTTAAAAAGCATCAAGAGAAATACAAATCAAAACTACAATGAGGTATCACCTCACACCAGTCAGAACGACCATCATCAGAAGTCTATAAATAAATGCTGGAGAGGATGTCAAGAAAAGGGAGCTTCTGTTCTTCATCAGAACAGCTGGAAGTAAAGTGAAAGTGACATCTAAAATGGAAAGATTCCCAAACTCAAGCTCCTCTGGGCTGGATTCCAAAGATGCCCATGGCTACAAAACCAATAGGCAGAGGGACAGTGAGATTGAGTTTGGGGTCAGGGGAGCCAGAGTGGAAAGGGACACTACACAAAGTGGGTCAGTGTTAATATTTCTTAACTTTTGCAAAATTAATAATAACATGTGACGTGGAACCCTGGAGAAGGAAATGGCAATTCTCTCCAGTGTTCTTGCCTGGAAAATCCCATGGAAGGAGTAGCCTGGTGGGCTACAGTAAACGAGTAGTGACTAAGCAGCAACGGCAGCAGATGTGGAATGAACCCACGCAAAGTTCACCCTCATCAGCTTCTTAGTAAATCTACGTCTGAGAATAAACCTCACTGCATTGGCGTCTGACAGTCTACCCAGTTGGAGCCCGGTATCATGCCAGTCACACAGCAGAACTATAGAGCTGGCTGTGCCACAGGGGATAGTGGTGGCTGTTATCTTTGTTAGAGGGCAGATGACTTTGAAATCGCATGTGGCCAGGGCTGCTTTGCTTGTTGCGGGTTTAAGTGCTTGTGTCCACTTAAGTAACGAAGAAGACAGAAGGACCATACTTGTGAATAAGATGGATGGAAAGAGGTCATCCACTTATTTGACGTCAGTGGCCGCGTCTGAACAGGTCACCTTTCTACTCCTAGAAAAGTTCTTGCACAACTGTGATAAAAGCACTTCCTAGGAAACCAAGTTTCTGTTCTGAAAAGAAGTATCTCAACCACTCCTCTAAAGGACTGGGCTTATATTAAGTGAGGACTGCTCCTTGGAGAAGACCTAACTGGGCAGCGCTGGCTCTGCGTCACTCAGACGCCAGGTACCTGGCATCCCAAGGGGCTGAGGAACAGCTGAGCTTCTCAAACGTGGGTTTTACAATCCAGGTTCAGGTTACAAACAGGATCACAGCCTGTAACACAAGGGAAGTAGCAGCAATGACGCACAGCATTGTGAACTGTCTTTAGAGTCCATTTCAGTTCTCGTGACCTGGATGCCTGGGAAGTCGACAGTCTTCCCAGCTGGCCAGGCTGCAGCCCCACTTCAACCCCTCCTCCGTACCTCTCACCGCCTTTGAGACTGGGGGTCTATTCTGCTTCTTGAGCTTTCTTTGGTAGGCTCTGCCTGCTCCTAGCCCCCTACACCTCCCCACAGGGTGGTCTTCCTGCCCCTGGGGCTCTGGCACCCTCTGTCCACCTCAGGGACACTCGAAGAGGATGCTCTCAGTAGCCCACACCTGCATCCTTGTCCCCTCTCACCTGGATGACCCACTGGCTTCTAAAGCCTCAGCATGCCCAGGTCTTCCTTCTGTTATCACCATCCCAGTCCTCCTAGTCACCCTTTGCAGAAGGCCTTAGGATCACCTCTGACTCCTTGGATCTCCACTTCTGAGCTTTTCTCCCCTCTGCCCTTTGTTCCTCCGTCTCCAATCATGTCATCTTAGTTTGTGCCCTCATCGTTGCTCCACTAATGAACAGACCCCCTAACTACTCTCCCTGCTTCAACCTCCATCTTTTCAGTCTATTTATTTTCATATAAAAATAACATCAAATTACCTTAATTTTCTGAACATCTCCTCTAAGTACAATTAGAAGATCACCCTCTGCTGCTCAAGCACCTTCTGTGGCTCCCAACTGCTGGTCATCATTAGGGACAGTATGACAACATTTGGGGCTGCTATAATATGATCTCAATGCACTTTTGAGCATAACCCTTCATCATTCACCCTTTAATTTAGTGGAGAGGAAGTAAAAGGTCATGTGCAGCGCACAATCTCCATGTGGGTAGCTGAGACCTGATCACATTTAGTATTTCCTCCAAAGCAGCAACAAACATTTTGCCGAGAGATTTAATGAGACAGAACAGGTAGCTGGGTTAATGACTGAGGAATGAACAAAAGCTCTGGGCCCATAATGCACACGGGTTCTTAAATGGGACAAGTTCTTAAATGGGATACAGAGGCTGTTCTTACCCAGGAAATGTAGAAAGGAGCTCAGCTGGTGCAGGCAGACTTTGCCAGTGTGCCTCAGCATCATTCCTGGCACACCCAAACCTCATTGAAATTATTGTCAGTGGACTGACACATCCTGCCTTTGGAAATGCTGCATAATGCCTAACCTGACATGCTTTCCTTAGCTCTTCTATTATCTCTTTCTTTGCACTGATATTTCATGTCATCTTTTGTGGAAAGCTAATTTTAAGGCAGTTTTCTCCATGTTACTTTTTCTCAGAAGGAGATTTCATCATTTGAAAGGGAGTGAGGAAAATGCATTAGGCAAAACCAAGGCTAGTATATTAGGAAAAAGTGGTGCTGTGATAAAACACAGGCAAAAATCACTTTTTAAAATTGTTAAATTGTTTCTTTTTCTGTTAATTCATTGGAAGAAGAGGTACGACAAGACAATATATATTCTTAAATACCCAAGTCCTATTTTCCTTTATCTGATGTATTTATATCAATTCCACACTTTGATAGCTTCAGGTGAACAGCGAATGGACTCAGCCATACACGTACACATGTCCTTTGTCCCGCAAATTCCCCTCTCATCCAGTCTGCTGCATAACATTGAGCGGAGTTCCACATAATTGGTTATCCATTTAAAATATAGAGGTGTGTACATCTCCATCCCAAACTTCATAACTACTCTCTCTGCCCATCCTTCACCACAGCAGCTATAAGTTCATTCTCTAAATCTGTGCTTCTTTCTGTATTCCACATATAAAAGATGTTATGTGATATTTCTCCTTCTCTGACTTATTTCACCCAGTATGACAATCTGTAGGTCCATCCATGTTGCTGCAAATGGCATTATTTCATTCTTTTTAATGACTGAGTAATATTCTATTGCATATATGTACCATATCTTCTTTATTCACACCTATGTCAATGGAATTTATTATTTCCATGTCTTGGCTATTGTAAACAGTGCTGCAATGAATACTGGGGTGTATGTAGCCTTTCAGATCACGTTTTTCTCCAGATATATGCCCATGAGTGGGATTGCAGGGTCATATGGTAGCTATATTCTTACTTTTTGAAGGAACCTCCATACTGTTCTCCACAGCAGCTGCACCAATTTATAGTCTTACCAATAGTGTAGGGGAGTTCATGAACTTTACTTCTAACACACAAATGTGGAACTTACACACCTGTCCCCAGATCCCATCACACACACATACACAGGCACACAAATTCACACTATATTTGAAGGAATAAGATGAGTAAGACTGGCTTTTAAAGCTTATTTGAAATCTATTGATATATATTCTTAACTGACAAATGAATCCTTTTATCTTAATTATACTGGCTTTGAACAAAATTAAAAACAAAACAATGGATACATGTTAGAAATGAGGTGCATACAGTTTTAAATTTAGGAGAGGATATTTGGGTATAGTTTGGGCAACAGTGGAAACAGTGTCAGACTTTATTTTTTGGGGCTCCAAAATCACTACAGATGGTGATTGTAGCCATGAAATTAAAAGACGCTTACTCCTTGGAAGAAAAGTTATGACCAACCTAGATAGCATATTCAAAAGCAGAGACATTACTTTGCCGACTAAGGTCCTTCTAGTCAAGGTTATGGTTTTTCCTGTGGTCATGTATGGATGTGAGAGTTGGACTGTGAAGAAGGCTGAGCGCCGAAGAATTGATGCTTTTGAACTGTGGTGTTGGAGAAGACTCCTGAGAGTGCCTTGGACTGCAAGGAGATGCAACCAGTCCATTCTGAAGGAGATCAGCCCTGGGATTTCTTTGGAAGGAATGATGCTAAAGCTCAAACTCCAGTACTTTGGCCACCTCATGCAAAGTGTTGACCCATTGGAAAAGACTCTGGTGCTGGGAGGGATTGGGGGCAGGAGGAGAAGGGGACGACCGAGGATGAGACGTCTGGATGGCATCACGGACTCGATGGACATGAGTCTGAGTGAACTCCGGGAGTTGGTGATGGACAGGGAGGCCTGGCGTGCTGCGATTCATGGGGTCACAAAGGGTTGGACACGACTGAGCAACTGAACTGAACTGAACTGTGTTAAACTGAATGGAAGAGATTTTATCACTCTGAAAAGCCATAGATATGCTTTTAAAATTAAAATATGCTATGATTAATTGAATAAAATAAAGATAATTTTCAAAGTTTGCAGATTTAATCACTTAAACATCTTAAATACTTTCAAAGTTAAAAAGTAATACATAATTATCTAGCCTTTTTAAGCAAAAAAAAAAATTAGTTTGCCAACATTTAATTATGTTTCCTACTGACATTAGAAGTAAATTAAGAATATTATTAAATTGGTTTTACAAATGGCTAAGTTGAGACAGAGAAATACCAAGTGAATTTCTCAGGGTTAGTGGAAATTGGAACCTGTGGATTTTAATTTATATTTGTATTCTTCTGATGATTGTTTAAGTATGTCTTCTCCTAAACAGATCAATTAATGACATCAGTTGAGAGTCATGTTTCTCCTGACTTTTATGAAATATTAACAAGAGAAGAAATTAATACAGTTCTCATTCAAAGTAATAAAATACTTTAAAAATTACTTGGGTATATATGAAATAAAAGTAGCTTTTGTAATAAGAATAGAGAATACTGACTGGCATAAGGATAAATGAAATTTAAGGCAAGCTTCAAGGGAAACCATGACCCATTTCTTCTGATCCTCCTGGTTCCTGCACATCATAAACTTTGCATCTTAGGTTTAAATGTGAGGATTTTACGGTTTCTGACAACTTGGCAAATCCTTTCTGTCTTTCTGCCTAACAATGTTTTGTGATATTGTTACTGTTTTTCAAGGACTTGTTTTTTGAGAGCAGTTTTAAGTTTATAACAAAACTGAGATGGAGGTACAGAGATTCTTCATCTGTCCCCTTCCTCTGAGACATGCATAGCCTCCCCGTTATCAACATCACTCACCAGATAGTGCATTTTTAACCAGGGATGAAGCTACTCTGACATGTCATAATCACCCAAAATTCACAGCTTTCCTTAGAGTTCACTCTTGGTGTTATACATTTTATGAATTTTGACAAATGTATAATAGCATATATCCATCATTATAATATCATACAGAGTAGTTTCACTGCCCTGAAAATCCTCCGTGCTCTGCCTATTCATCTCTCCCCACTCCTCTATCTCTGCCTGCCCATATCTGGTAACCACTGATCTTTTTACTGTCTCCATAGATTTGCCTTTTCCAGACTGTTACATAGTTGGAATCATACAGTATGTGGCCTTTCCAGATGGGCTTCTTTCACTTAGTCATATGTGTCTAAGGTTCCTCTGTGTTCTGTAGTGGCTTGAATTCTGCCTCACTCTCTCTCTCTCTCTTTAGCACTGAATAACATTCCATTGTCTGGATGCACAACAGTGTTGTTGTTTAGTTGCTCAGCCGTGTCCGACTCTTTATGACCCCATGGACTGCAGCACGCCAGGCTTCCCTGTCTTTCATCATCTCCTGGAGCTAGCTCAAACTCACGTCCATTGAGTCAGCAATGCCATCCATCCCTCTCATCCTCGGTCATTCCCTTCTCCTCCAGCCTTCAATGTTTCCCAGCATCAGGGTCTTTTCTAATGAGCTGGCTCTTCATCAGGTGGCCAAAATATTGGAGCTTCTGTTTTAAAATGAGTCCTTCCAATGAGTACTCAGGATTGATTTTCTTTAGGATTGACTGAATGATCTCCCTGCAGTTCAAGGAACTCTCAAGAGTCTTCTCCAACATAGCAATTCAAAAACATCGATTCTTCAGCATTCAGCCTTCTTTATGGTCCAACTCTCACATCCATACATAACTCCTGGAAAAACCAAAGCTTTGACTATATGGACATTTGTCAGCAAAATAATGTCTCTGCTTTTTAATACTCCATCTAGGTTTATCATAGTTTTTCTCCCAAGGAGCAAGCATCTTTTAATTTCATGGCTGCAGTCGCCATCCACAGTGATTTTGGAGGCCAAGAAAATAGTCTGTCACTGTGTCACCACAGCGTATTTATTCCAATTATTCACCTACTGAAGGACATCTTTTGGCTTCTTCCAACTTTTGGCAATTATGAATAAAGCTGCTAGAAACATTGCTGTGCAGGCTTTTGTGTGGACATAAGTTTACTATTGTAAGAAACTGCCATACTGCCTTCCAGAGTGGCTGTACCATTCTGGATTCCCACCAGCAGTGATGAGGATTCTTGTTGCTCCAGATCCTCTCTAGCACTTAGTGTTGTGAATGCTCTGGATTTTGGTTATTTTTAGTCTGTGCTAGTGTCTCATTTTTGTTTTAATTTGAATTTCTCCAATGACATGTGATGTGAAGTACCCTTTTATGTGTCTTGGTATAACTTCTTTAGTCCGGTGTCTCTGTTAGGGTCTTTGGTTCATGTTTGAATTGAGCCTTTTGTTTTCTTATTCTTGAGTTTTGAAAGTTTTTCTTTTAATATTTTGGATGACAGTCCCTTCTCAGATGCATCTTTTGCAAATATTTTCTCCCACTCTGTGGTTTGTGTTTTTACTCTTTTGACAGGATCTTTTGCAGAGCAGAAGTTTTAATTTTAATGTAGTCCAGATTATAAATTATTTCTTTCACCAATCGTGTCTTTAGTGTTATATACAGAAAGCTGTCATCATACCCAAGGTCATCTAGGCTTTCTCCTTTTATTTTCTAGGAGTTATTATACTTTTGTATTTTACATTTAGGTCTAGGATCCACCTTGAATTAATGTCTGTGAAGGGTGTAAAGTCTGTGTCTATATTTATTTTTCTTGTATGTGGATGTCCAGTTGTTTGGGCACTATTTGGTGTCTTATTTCTGCTCCATTGCACTGCCCTGGTTCCTTTGTCAAAGGGACAGTTGACTGTATTTGTAGAGGTCTCTTTCTGGCCTGTCTATTCTGTCCATTGCTTATTGTCTAGTCTGTCACTGATACCACACTGTTTTGATTACTGTAGCTTTAGAGTAAGTTCTGAAGTCAGGTAGCATCACTCCTCTGCCTTTGCTCTTCTTCTTCAGTATTGTGCTGGCTATCTTGGGTCTTCCCATGTTAACTTTAGAATTGATTTGTTGACATCCATAACACTAATTTCTGGGATTTTTCTTGGGATTACCTGAACTCTTAGAGCAAGTTAGGAAACTGACACGTTGACAATATCAGGTCTGTTATCCAGCATGGAATATCTTTCCATTTTTTAAGTTCTTTGATTACAATCATCAGTCTTATTTTTTCATCTGGATTCTTGTGGTGTGCCTTAGCACAGTCTGTCGCGTTGCTAGAGGCTCTCCAATTTTCCCATATTTCTTGCTTTCTGAATTTGAACAAGAGAAATAAGCTCTAGCCCATTCCTTGATATTTATGTGGAGGCAGATAATATCTGGGTAAGCCAGAAGCTGAGTTTGTACTCTCAGAGCTCATTAGTGGAAAGGTGAGGAAATGTGGAAGCTGGTAAAGATTCTGAAACAAAAAAGGGGGAGGGAAACTAGGCTGGAGAAGCAGGGACCAGGAGGCTATGGACATTCCCTCAGGCTAAGACTTTCAGAGCATTCAGGTAGAAACAACGCTTCTCTGAATGAACTTGTAGGCCTGAGGTACGCACTCACTCCCCATCTTGCTTCATAATCACCAAAACGTATCCAACAATGTAAGGAGGTTGAGTATATCTTATCCAGCTGAGATTTGTAACATATTCAAATTTTCAAATCCACGGAGCTTAGTTCACAAATGCAGAAAGTTTCAGGATGAATTAGCCTTGTATTTTCACATTTTATTTTATATTTAAACTTTTAGGTAGAGCTGAGTAGAATTGGAAAGCTTTTGGATATTTAAGTACTTTTTACTTTGGTGATACAACCATGACCAAATGATATCATTCTTTTGATGGTTGACATTGATAACACTGCTTCTGCTGCATGTAAATCTATGCCCTATGTGAATCATATCTCCTTTTGATGTGCTTTGTCAAAATCAAGATTATTTATCATAATAAATATCTTATTATACAAAGCAAGAGGCTATCTTACAACATCCTCTTTCCTCATTCTGTGTAACTGTCTTATAAGGTGGTAAGTGAAGTCGCTCAGTCATGTCTGATTCTTTCCATATAGCCCACCAGGCTCCTCCATCCATGGGATTTCACAGGCAAGAATACTGGAGTGGGTTGCCATTTCCTTCTCCAGGGGCTTTTCCTGACCCAGGTTTGATCCCTGGGTCTCCTGCACTGCAGGCAGACTCTTTACCATCTGAGCCACCAGGGAAGCCCCATAAGGTGGTAAGAATTTTTTTAAAATGCTTTAAGTGCTTTTTTAAAAAAATAAGGTGGTAAGCATTTAAAAAAATACAAACTTGGCACAGTTTTAGAGAGGAGCCTCAGAAAAGAGACCTATTTCATGATTCTTTGCATAGAGAGCACCTTGATTTTTAAAATAATTTTCTTTCCCTGAGTGGGGGAGGAGTCATGGCACAGTCTAACATAACATTAAATTGTGCAAATTCAGTCCACTAGAGTATCAGACTTTGAAATGACCAAGGAAACCTAAGTTTGTTTTCTGTGTCTGTGAGTGTTTCTGTTTTGTAAACACACTAACATATTTGAAATGGATATCTGTAAAGCACAGGTAGCTATACTCGATATTCTGTAAAAACTTAAATGGGGAAATAATTGGAAAAAGAATAGATACATGTGTATGTATAACCGAATCACTTTGCTCTACACCTGAAACTAAGACAACACCGTAAATCAACTATTGTTGATTGTTTAGTCACTAAATTGTGTCCAACTCTTTTGCAACCCCATGGACTGTAGCTCGCCAGGCTCCTCCGTCCATGAGATTATCAAGGCAAGAATACTGGAGTGAGTTGCCATTTTCTTTTCCAGGGTATCTTCCCAACCCAGGGAATGAATGAACCCATGTCTTCTGCTTGGCAGGCACATTCTTTACTGCTGAGCCACTTGGAAAGCCCTAAAGTCCAAAATAAAATACAAATAAAAAAAAAAACACAAATAAAACAAAAAGCAGAGCCTTGGTGGGATGAGGATTAAGGTGGGAGGAAGGTTCAAGAAGGAGGGGATATAATGTATGCTTATGACTGATTCATGTAGATATTTGGCAGAAACCAACACAATTCTGTAAAGCAATTATTCTTCAATTAAAAAAATAAATAAAATTTTAAAAAAGGAAACAAAACAAACTCCTTGGTCTTTATCTGCATTCATCTTCATTATCTCCCTGAAAACTCGGAAGGCAAGCCGCTCTTGTTCACACTCTCACGTTCGGTCAAGTCCCTTTGCCTTTTGGCAATAAGCGCAGCTGCAGTGACATACTTGTGAGATGAATGTCTAACTCCACTTATAGACAGAAAGAACCCTGAGGGCAGGGGGAGGTCTGTTCTGCCTTCAGTTGTATCTCCAGCATCCAGCCCAGTGCCAGGCTCTTAGTAGGTACACAGTAAATATTTTTTTGAATGAATGAATGAATGCATATTTTATCATTAAAAATTAAGCTCATGGCATCCAGTCCCATCACTTCATGGCAAATAGAAGGGGAAAAAGTGGGAGCAGTGACTTAAATAAGTAAAATAAGCAGTGACTTAAATAAGTGAAATAAACAGTGACTTAAGTGATAGAAATAAGCAGTGACTTAAATAAGCAGTGAAATAAAAATAAGATTGAATTTTCTTGGGCTCCAAAGTCACCGTGGATGGTGACTGCAGCCATGAAATTAAAAGACACTTGCTCCTTGTAAGGAAAGCTATGACAAACCCAGACACTGCAGCAAAAAGCAGAAACATCACTTTGCTGACAAAGGTCCATAAAGTCAAAGCTATGGTTTTCTAGTAGTCATGTACAGATGTGAAAGTTGAGCCATAAAGAAGGCTGAACACCAAAGAATTCATGCTTTTGAACTGTGGTGCTGGAGAAGACTCTTGAGAGTAACTTGGAATGCATGGAGATCAAACCAGTCCATCCTAAAGAAAAACATTCCTGAATATTCACTGGAAGGACTGATGCTGGAGTGCCAATACTTCGGCCATGTCATGTGAAGAGCCAACTCATTGGAAAAGACCCTGATGCTGGTAAAGATTGAAGGCAAATGGAGAAGTGGGTGGCAGAGGATGAGATGATTAGATAGCATCACTGACTCAATGGACATGAATTTGAGCAAATTCTGGGATATAGCAGAGAATAGAGGAGCCTCAAGTGCTTTAATTCATGGGGTTGCGAAGAATCGGACACGACTCAGCAACTGAATGACAACAAGAGCAATGCATATATTATACAATTATGGTCTGGCTGTTCTGTGTGTGTGCATGTGTGTGCGTGTGTGTGTGCTCAGTTCCTCAGTCATGTCTGACTCTTTGTGACCCCATGGATTGTAGTCCACCAGGCTCCTCTGTCCATGGAGTTTTCCAGGCAAGAACACTGGAGGGGGTTTCCATTTCCCTCTTCAGGGGATTTTCTTGAACCAGGGATCGAATGCTCATCTCTCTGGCGTCTCCTACGTTAGCAGGCAGATTCTTTACCACTGCCCACCTGCTGCTGCTGCTAAGTCACTTCAGTCGTGTCCGACTCTGTGCGACGAGGCTCCCCCGTCCCTGGGATTCTCCAGGCAAGAGTACTGGAGTGGGTTGCCATTGCCTTCTCCTAGGAAGCTCTAAACCAGGCAATAATTATTGTAATAAAGAAAACTTATGACAGTCTTTAGAACTGGCACAAATGTAGGAAGAGCAATAAGTTTCTTGATAAAAAGTTGTTGATTATCACACGACTTCACAGTTGACTTGAGATCCCTTTTGGGAATAAGTTTGGCAAGGGCAGTGATTGTCAACTATTTCTTTTTATATATTAATTTGATTCTTTCTATGGTTTTTCTTCATTTCATTCTCTCTGTCCTCCAAGTCTTTTATTTTGATTTTCTCCAAATGTAACTGTGTACTACGTTCATGCAAATATATATTTTTAAATTACTATTTTTTTTACCAGACCAGTGGATGATTAATCTTTTTAAAAAAATTTATTTATTTAATTGGAGGCTAATTACTTTACAATATTGTAGTGGTTTTGGCCATACATTGACATGAATCAGCCATGGGTGTACATGTTTTCCCCATCCTGAACCCCCCTCCCACCTCCCTTCCCATCCCATCCCTCAGGGTCATCCCAGTGCACCAGCCCTGAGCATCCTGTCTCATGCATCGAACCTGGACTGGCGATCTGTTTCACATATGATACTGTACGTGTCTCAGTGCTATTCTTTAAAATCATCCCACCCTCGCCTTCTCCCACAGAGTCCAAAAGACTATTCTTTATATCTGTGTTTCTTTTGGTGTCTCGCATATAGGGTCATTGTTACTATCTTTATAAATTCCATATGTATGTGTTAGTATACTTTATTGGTGTTTTTCTTTCTGACTTACTTCACTTTGTATAATAGGCTCCAGCTTCATCCACCTCATTAGAACTGATTCAAATGTATTCTTTTTAAAGGCTGAGTAATACTCCATTGTGTATATGTGCCACAGCTTTCTTATCCATTCATCTGCTGATGGACATCTAGGTTGCTTCTATGTCCTGGCTATTATAAACAGTGCTGCAATGAACATTGGGGTACACGTGTCTCTTTCAATTCTGGTTTCCTTGATATGTATGTTCAGCAGTGGGATTGCTGGGTTCTATTTCCAGTTCTTAAGGAATTTCCACACTGTTTTTCATATTGGCTGTACTAGTTTGCATTCTCACCAACAGTGTAAGAGGGTTCCCTTTTCTCCACACCTTCTCCAGCATTTATTGTTTGTAGACTTTTGGATAGCAGCCATTCTGACCAGTGTGAGATGGTACCTCACTGTGGTTTTGATTTGCATTTCTCCAATAATAAGTGATGTTGAGCATCTTTTCATGTGTTTGTTAGCCATCTGTATGTCTTCTTTTGGAGAAATGTCTGTTTAGTTCTTTGGCCCATTTTTTGATTGGGTCGTGTTTTTTTTTTTTTTTTTTTTTTCCTGGAATTGAGCTGCAGGAGCTGCTTGTATATTTTTGAGATTGATTCTTTGTCAGTTGCTTCATTTGCTATTATTTTCTCCCATTCTGAAGACTGTCTTTTCACCTTGCTTATAGTTTCCTTCATTGAGCAAAAGCTTTTAAGTTTAATTAGGTCCCATTTATTTTTGCTTTTATTTCCATTACTCTGGCAGGTGGGTCATAGAAGATCCTACTATGATTTATGTCAAAGAATGTTTTGCCTATGTTTTCCTCTAGAAGTTTTGTAGTTTCTGGTCTTAAATTTAGATCTTTAATCCATTTTGAGTTTATTTTTGTGTACGGTGTTAGGAAGTGATCTAGTTTCATTCTTTTACAAGTGGTTGGCCAGTTTTCCCAGCACTACTTGTTAGAGAGATTATCTTTTCTCCATTGTATATTCTTGCCTTTTTGTCAAAGATAAGGTGTCCATAGTTGCATGGATTTATCTCTGGGCTTTCTTGGGTGATTAATCTTAACCTCATTTTTGTTGGTTTGGTTTGGTCTGGTTTGAGTTTTTCTTTCTTTTGACCACTCGGCATCTTAGCCCCCTCAGCATCACAGTGAAAAGATGGAGTCCTAACCACTAGACTGTCAGGGAACTCCCTTAAGTTATGGATACCAAATTTCTGATGAACAAAATGGCAACAGAATCTCAGGGGGAAAATCTATTATATATTCTTTTCTTGATTTGCATGCGTGAGTGCTAAGTCACTTCAGTCGTGTACAACCCTTTGTGACACTGTGGACTATATTCTGCCATGCTCCTCTGTCCATGACGATTCTCCAGGCAAGAATACTGGCTGAATACTGGATCCCCTCCTCCAGGGGAATCATCCTGACCCAGGGATCAAACCCACGTCTCTTATGTCTTCTGCATTGAGAGGCGGGTTCTTTACCACTAATGCCACCTGGAACACCCTTTGATTTGCATATTAAAGTTTTCATTCTTCCAACATCTAAAATATTATAGGTACTGTATTTAATAATTTCACCCCTGCAAAACAATTTTAAGAGACATTTACAATTTCTTCCTGTCAATAAAATTTTGACAGCAGACAGAAGTCTGTCTGGTGAAGCAAGGGTTGATTGAGTATCTTCCCTTGAAGGTATTTAGGTTTGACTTTTGAATTTACGGTGGCATTTTGGTCCCCTTATTACCAAGAACCTACACAATTTTATTTTATAATGTTTTCTAATGAATTTCAAAATCTGGTTATATTTAAACAGAAATACGGGAGCTTTCCCTGGAGAAGGCACTAGAGTCCCAAGGACGGAGGAGCCTGGTGGGCTGCAGTCCACAGGTCGCAAAGAGTCGGACACAACTGAGAGACTTCACTTTCACTTTCTTTCAAGCCATGTATTAGACTTCCCTGGTGGCTCAGACGGTAAAGCGTCTACCTATAATGCGGGAAACCCGGGTTCAGTCCCTGAGTTGGGAAGGTCCTCTGGAGAAGAAAATGGCAACCCACTCCAGTACTCTTGCCTGGAGAATCCCATGGATGGAGGAGTATGGTAGGCTACAGTCCACGGGGTCACAAGAGTCGGACACGACTGAGCGACTTTATTTTTTATTTTTATTTTTTATGGGAGCTTTAAGAAAGAAATGAACACTGTCAAGATATGACCTGCCAGGCAGATGAAAGCCACATCCACTGCAACTGATCAGAAACATAACAGGACGTTTTTAGGCCCAAGGATTAAGCCAAGATGTATGAGGAAGAAGAAATAAAATAGAGTCAACAAAAGATATTTTGAAAATTGATACCTCAACCTCAGGCCTGATTCTTCTCTGAGACAAGTAAATGACATTCTCCTCTGGTTCTCAGAAATATGTCACTATGAGGAAAGATGCAAGGAAGTTTAATTTGCTCAAAATTAAATTTTAGAAATTATTTGTTACATGGAGGGAGTACAATATGTATTTCTTGAATAAAATGATTTTGTTTAGGGAGTGCAGTTACTCCTGGTTGCTATTTTTTCCATGTTTCTGGCAACAGTGGTTGAATCATTTCCGTGAGGTGGAATTGAGCCTGTTTGTTCTGGAGGCCTTTGTAGTAGTGAGGTTTTTCATTAGATCATTGGTGGGGCTTTGAGCAAGCTGCCCTTCTATAAAATGGAAGACCAAATCTGACTCTGTATTGGATCTGTTTCATTTACTTTTATATTCCATTGTTTTTGCCTCCACTCAAGAATGTGGCCTACAGTCTGAAATAAACAGGAGAGCTCATTCTCAAGGCTTGGACCTTTAAAGGTATAATACTTTTCCTTCTTATAGAGATAAAAAGTTGTAGAACAGAAAATAACATTTGTCTTGTTGGAGGTTTATAGGGGCACGTGGCCAGACCTACATGGACAGCTGCAAGAACAAAGGATTCCTGCACTAAGAATTTACAGCAACAGCCTCCTCCACCCTTTCAGTGTAAAAGAAGCCTGAATTCTACCTTGGGGAGATGGTTCTCTCATCTCCCCAAGTTCACCATCTTTTTGGTCATCTGGCTTTCTGAATAAATTCACCATTCCTTGCTACAGCACCTTGTCTCCTGAATTATTGGCCTGCTGTGCAGGAGCAGGGTGAATTGGGACTTGATGGCACTTCCTGGGAGCTTTGTCTGAGGCTTACCACCTTGAGAATTTGCATAATTTGCTCTGAAGAGATCTTAAGCTTACGTAAGCCCAAAAGTTACCTTGGGGCTTCCCTGGTGGCTCAGATGGTAAAGAATCTACCTGCAGTGCAGGAGACTCTCCTTTGATCAGGAAGAGCCTCTGGAGAAAGGAATGGCAACCTATTCCAGTATTCTTACCTGGAGAATTCCATGGATAGATGAGCTGACAGTCTATAGTCCATGGGGGTCACAAAGAGTTGGACATGACTGATTGACTAACACTTTCACTTTCAAAATTTATCTTAATTTCATCATTGAAGTTGGACAGGATGGAGGGTGATCTCTGGGGCCTGGATAAACTCGTTACAGAAATGATGGATTACTATTTGGGTGCCTGTAGGGCTGGCTAAGGCACTCTCAATCTTTGGGTGCAAAATAGTTTTGGTCTCAGAGATTCTTAACAGAGGATTTTGGAATGTGACAATTAAGGGTTAAAGGGATGTTTCTTAGGTCAAAGAATTTTATTTTTTAAAGGGAATTTTATAACCTTTCTTTATAAAAGGAAGGAAGACTAGAGAATGACATGTATCTCACAAGGATTGGTTGATGATAATGTCATATATTTTGGAGGCGTTTTTGAACAGTTGGGGAACTAATATCCAGAAAGATAATGGATTTTGTACAGAAGAACAATTACTGGGGAAATAAAGGTCATACAGAGCTTCTATATTACATCCACAAGACCCCTTTGTTTTATGCCAACAGCAGGACTTCCATTCATTTAGAGATCTTGGACTGAAGAGGTGTTTATTATGCAATTAATTAAGGATGACAGGGTTTCTAAAAATTCAGCTGTGGCATCTTTGACTTCATTAATTAAGGCAAACATTTATTGAATACTTATCATGTGCTGATAATTTGTTAGCTTCTGAGAATACAAAGATGTCTGTTGCATTTTCTTTGCTTGACAGCAGTATTCCACTGACTAATAAGCTCATAAAAAGGACATGCAGTGCCTGGTAAGTCCTTATACAGTGCAAAATACAATTTTTGGTTTTTCTATAATAAACAATTTTTTTCCCTCCATGGACAAAACATTCCTGGAATTACAGCAGTTCTAGAAGAAGTCTTGGGTGAGAGGGATCCAGAGAAACAAGGTTATGGGAGGGATAGCAGTAGGCACGTGTAACCTCAAGGTGCCTTGGCAGGCACTGCTGCTAAGTCACTTCAGTCGTGTCTGACTCTGTGCGACCCCATAGAAGGCAGCCCACCAGGCTCCCCCATCCCTGGGATTCTCCAGGCAAGAACACTGGAGTGGGCTGCTATTTCCTTCTCCAATGCATGAAAGTGAAAAGTGAAGGTGAAGTTGCTCAGTCGCGTCCAACTCTTGGTGACCCCATGGACTGCAGCCTACCAGGCTCCTCTGTCCATGGGATTTTCCAGGCAAGAGTACTGGAGTGGGTGCCATTGCCTTCTCCATTGGCAGGCACGACAGTCTTCAAATATTTGGAAAACTCTTGAGGAAGGAGAGGAGTCTTTTTCTGTTATTCAGAGCTCAGAACTGTGAAGTTAGGTTTAAAAAGCTCTATATGAGGTTGCTTCTTCCAAATGATTGTTAGGGTTTCCAACATTGGTGTTGGCTCTCTCTTGATCCCAGAAGTTCAAGCAGAAGCTGGGCACCCATATTTCAGGGCAGAAATAAAGACAGGCATTGGATGAGCTCTCCAAACTCAATAGTTTCTTGTTCCAGATTTTTGGATGAGGATGAATACGTGTCACAAGGCTGAAGAGCAACTGAGGAGCAGATGAGTTTGGGAGAAGCTAATTAGTGTCAAATATATACAGCAGTACACAGTGTTAATTTGCTTTTCATAGATGCTTTGTTTCCCTGGATGCTTTGCAAAATTAGATAAGTAAAAACTATGAAATAATGATATTGCTTATGAAAAGGATGCCTTTCAAACACTTTCATTGCAGACCAAAAAGGTTAAAATTCACACATGGTTTCTAATTTAAGTGCAGAGAGTGGGTTTCTTAGAAAATAAGAATCACTAGGTAGTAATATTCTCCTATAAATGAAAATCAAATCATCATAGTGGTGAGCCCATAAAGTCTCAGGATATCCTGGGGAGGCTTGAGAAAATGAATTATTACAGCCTAATCAACATTATGGAAGGAAACATAATATGAATCTTTAAAAAGTGAAATAGAGGTTCCAAAATATTTTAAAGGAGTCACAAATAATAAAATGTTTTTTAGCTACAAAGTGAATTTTTTAATCTAAAGTGGGAATACAGATGTTTTGTACAAAGTTAAATCTTCGTGTCTGTGATTGTAAGAAGCCCTTAATAGAGCTGTGAGCCCAGCAATATTGTATTCTTAGTGAGTGTAACTAATAGAGCTGAAGGATGAGGAAGGTTCTAAGTGAGATATTTCCCCTCTGATACTGTATCATCAGATTCCCAAACATGCATGTTGATGCCTGTGCCAGCCCATTGCACAGCCCACCATGGGGTCTCAGAAAGGAAAGTTAATATCAAATGAAAACATTTGCTCTCTCTACTCTTAGGACTTTCATTCAGCCTCTTGAAAAAGAACCAGTTTTTTATAGATCTTGTGATAGACTTTTCTCCCAGCTTTTGCTTGGTCCCTTTCAGTTCTTGTAATCGTTTGGTTTGGAGATACACAGTGGACACAAAGACAAAGACAGATGGTGTGTGCCATGTGTCCTTTCGCCCCTCCAGCCAAATAATATAACAGACTTGACAATGCCCAGTATGTGGGTCTATCTGAAAACCAAACAGCCCTTCTATGGCTGTGGCTCGTGGGACTCAAAAGCCCAATTTGACAATGGACATTGAGAGCCTTTGTTCTCGGTGCTCAGGGACCACTCCCGGACTTTAGAACTGGAGGTGATCATACAGGTCACACATACCAGTAGCTTCCCAAACTGCCTCTGTTTCAGAGTCACTGGAGCAGCTTTTAAGAAAAATTCACACCATTGAGCTTATACCAGATCAGGTGGAGTTGAGTTCTCAGGAGTGGGTCTGGTAATCTCCCCTGGTGATTCTGGCTTGGGGATCACTGATCTGGTCTTAATCTTTACTTAACAGAGGTCTAGAGAGATGGGACTCTGTATCATGGAGAAATTTAGATTTAATAGAATTAAATAACTTGTCCAAGTGTTGGTTAGTGGCAGAACTAGGGCCAGAACCCATATTTGCTTGATTCCAATTTTCTTTTCATACCACCATCTACTCCTATGGCCAGCATCACTAGAAAGCACATAATTTCTACCCATTTGTGACTAAAAGAAATGTACACAAACACGCACGCACACACACACACACACACTCCAGACCTTTCTTTGGCTTTTTGATCACCTCTGACATGCCTTTATCCAACTCCATCCCTCGACATTTTAATCATCTCCTTGACAGAGTTCACTGAGCTCCGTCTTTGGCTGTCTAACTCAGCCTCCTCTTAAGACTTTGAAGGCTGTTCATTGTTTCCACTCATTTTCTGCTAAGACTGTTATTCATGGTGGGGCTGGGTTTTACCTTGTCTCACCACATTTTGCCCTCTCCTGCCTTCAAGTCTAGGGTTGTTTAGGTCACCTATATTCATCTCCAAGTGATTTGTCTTTTCCCTTATTATTTTCCACATCTTCATCTGTTTGCTTTGAGCTTTGAATTATTTCTTCCACCTGATTTTGTGATTCCCTAACCTGATTCTCCAGTGGGACCTTCTTCCACCTCAGTTCTCCTGCTGAACATTTTAGTCCTTAGATGCTTAGCTCTTAAGTACATATTTATATTTTCTCTAAGGAATTGACTCATGTGATTACGGAGGCTGAGAGATTAATACAAGATCAGCAGCTGACTGTTGGAAACCCAGAAATAGCGATGGTGTGGCTCCAGTCTGGTTTGAGAGTCTGATGACCAAACCATGTGTAAATTATCATCTGAGTCTGAAGACAGGAGAAGACCACTGTCCTAGATCAGAGAGATTCTTTCCTAGACTTTTATTTCATTCATGTCTTCAAAGTGTTGGATGGCCTCACCCATATCGGGGAGGGCAACATACTTTACTAACATTTAATTCAAATGTTAATCTAAGCACTGGTGTAGACACACACAGGAGGAATGTTTAACCAAGTGTCTGGGCACCCAGTGGTCCAGTCAAATTGACACATGCAGTTGGCAAGTTCACCTTGTGTAGTTGTACCCATATACAGCTCCTGAGCTGACACTCAATCTCCGAAAAAAGACAACAAGGTAGTGATTCTGCCTTGCATGATACAACTCTCCCAAGTACAGCTGGAGACTCATCCACCCCTTCTTCGGGACAGCTTACTCCCTAACCTCTTGCACCCTAACCTCAACTTTGTCATTGTTGTTTAGTTGCTCAGTCATGTCCAACTGTTTGAAACCCTATGGACTGTAGCCCGCCAGGCTCCTCTGTCCATGGGATTCTCCAGGCAAGAATACTAGAGTGGGTAGCCATTTCCTTCTCCAAGGGATCTTCCTGACCCAAGGACAGAACCCACATCTCTTGCATTTGTGGGCAGATTCTTTATCACGGAGCCAGCAGGGAAGCCCAACTGTCGCTTTACCAAGGATGAAATTAGAGCCTGTCTACAGCCATGTTTTTAAAGAACTAGATTCATTCACTGTAGCTAGTGCAAGGAGTAGATGCGTTGTTAATATTCAAGGTAAATGCAGTGGCCAGTGATAGTATAGTTTACCAGGTCACCATGCCTCCACTTCAAATACAAGATGTTGCCCTTCAGCTGTGACTCCATAAGGACCTCTTTAATGGATCCTAATGAATTACCAACTTTTACAGTCATCTGCCCGACTATGATTTCTTCCTTGTTTCTGGAGCTCCCCTAACTGACAGCGACAGTGGGTAAGAGGTCAGTGTTGGATGACCTCTGCGCTGCTGGGGGGCGGTCAGGAGGAGAAGTGGTAGTTCCACCATGGACCGTGGGTTCTGGCCCCTGAGCGTGAGCTCAGTGTCAGAGCAAGTCTCTAGCACCGCCTCCATCCCGCTTTGCCTCCTCAGTCCTTCCTTCCAACACGGCCAAGTCACAGCCACAATTCTGCTTTCACATTTTTGTTACTAGTCATTCCATTCAAAATAACCATAAATCTTTCTCTTTCCCTGGCCGGAAACTGACTGATGTATTCAGGTAGTGAGACTTACAGGAAAGAGTTTATATACGTATATAAACACAGATAGTGACCTTGACTGTAAGTTAGGAAAAAATAGAGAAATCTTCATAGGCTCATCTAACAGAGCAGCGAGTCTTTTGAGCTCTGCGTGGTAGCAGTTGGGGTTCTCAAGTGGCGCTAGTGGTAAAGAGCCTGCCTGCCAATGCTGGAGGCTTAAGAGATACAGGTTCAGTCCCTGGATCAGGAAGATCCCCTGGAGGAGGTCATGGTGACCTACTCCAGTATTCTTGCCAGGAGAATCCCATGGACAGGGGAGCCTGGTGCGCTATGGTCCATAGGGTCGCAAAGGGTAGGACATGACTGAAGCAACTTAACATGTATGGTAGCAATTCCTCCAAGAGCTGATTCTTTCCTCATGTCTCAGTCCAAGGTAACTGCACCTTGCAGAGGCAGCTATGCAGCTTTCAGGGGCTGCTTTTTCCCAGCTCTGTTCTCTATCCTTCCTCCCTCGTGGGGTGACTGCCCTGTCCCTCACAGAAGCCAGTCAGGGTGAGACCTTAGGCTTGCCATGAGCTTGCACCCAACAAAACAGTGAGAGAGCAGAAAACATTGTATCTGTCATCTACACTCATGATATGATTGGTTAATACTGCAATGACTTTCAGTGCGTGGTCATCTCCAGTAGGGGCTTTCTTCCTAAGCATTTAATCTCCAATTTGAAACTACAACTTTTTCCCATTGAAGGCATTTTAGGCATCAGGCAGAGGCTTTTCATTGGTGCACTCCCAGGGATACTGTGGCTTACAGTACTGGCTGAGCCAGCTCTGAGGCTCACCTTGAGAGGTTTCAACAACGTGACTGCTTTTGTGGGAGATGGGGGGCATGATACTCCTAGAAGGCTGGGAATATGCAGATGGAGCCCCTTTCTGATTCGTTCATTCACTTGTGAGAAATAAAATTACCACTCATCACATAAAGCAGGCACTGTGCCAGGCACTTTTTGTTTTGAATTTTCAAGATTATATGCAGCCTTATTTAATACGTTTCTAACACAAAGACTCTTGTCCTCATAACTTAGATTTCATTTCTTAGGCTCCTGCATTATTTCTACCTGTGATAATGAAGCTTCTCACAAAGCTGTATCCTACATGCTCTCTTGGTTAAAGAAAATGTATGGCAAAATCAATACAATATTGTAAAGTAATTAGCCTCCAGTTAAAATAAATAAATTTATATTAAAAAAGATATTCCTGTAGGAAAATCAGTTCGCCAAGATAATAAAGCACTACTTAGTAATCACAGAATATTCATGAGTCATCTTTGATGTGTCTTTATGTAAGACAAAGGCTAAAACATCAGGAAGCCTCCATAAGCCTCTTATCCTTCTCCATTAGAGGACAGACAGAATGAAAACCACAATCAGAGAAACTAACCAATGTGATCACATGGACCACAGCCTTGTCTAACTCAATGAAACTATGAGCCATGCCCTGTAGGGCCACCCAAGACGTGGGTGGAGAGTTCATGGGTCATGGTGGAGAGTTCTGACAAAACGTGGATAACTGGAGAAGGGAATGGCAAACGATTTCAGTATTTTTGCCTTGAGAACCCCATGAACAGTATGAAAAGGCAAAAAGATAGGGCACTGAAAGATAAACTCCCCAGGTTGGGAGGTGCCCAATATGCAACTGGAGAAGAGTGCAGAAATAACTCCAGAAAGAATGAAGAGACAGAGCCAAAGCAAAAACAACACCCAGTTGTGGAAGTGACTGGTGATGGAAGTAAAGTCCAAGGCTGCAAAGAGCAATATTGCATAGGAACCTGGAATGTTAGGTCCATGAATCAAGGCAGATAGGAAGTGGTCAAATAGGACATGGCAAGAGTGAACATCAACATTCTAGGAATCAGTGAACTAAAATGGACTGGAATGGGTGAATTTAACTCAGATGACCATTATATCTACTACTGTGGGCAAGAATCCCTTAGAAGAAATGGAATAACCATCATAGTCAACAAGAGTCTGAAATGTACTACTTGGGTGAAATCTCAAAAACGACAGAATGATCTCTGTTCGTTTCCAAGGCAAGCCATTCAATATCACAGTAATCCAAGTCTATGCCCTGACCAGTATTGCTGAAGAAGCTGAAGTTGAATGGTTCTATGAAGACCTACAAGACCTTCTAGAACTAACACTCAAAAATGATGTCCTTTTCATTATAGGGGACTGGAATGCAAAAGAAGGAAGTCAAGAGATACCTGACGTAACAGGCAAATTTGGCCTTGAAGTACAAAAAGAAGCAGGTCAAAGGCTAACAGAGTTTTACCAAGAGAACACGCTGGTCATAGCAAACACCTTCTTCCTACAATACAAGAGAAGACTCTACACATGGACATCATGAGATGACCAACACTGAAATCAGATTGATTATATTCTTTGCAGCCAAAGATGGAGAAGCTCTATAGAGTCAGCAAAAACAAGACCAGGAGCTGACTGTGGCTCAGATCATGAACTAGCCAAATTCAGACTTAAATTGAACAAAGTAGGGAAAACCACTAGACCATTCAGTTCAGTTCAGATCAGTTCAGTCACTCAGTCGTGTCCAACTCTTTGCGACCCCATGAATTGCAGCATGCCAGGCCTCCCTGTCCATCACCAACTCCTGGAGTTCACTCAAACTCACGTCCATCGAGTCAATGATGCCATCCAGCCATCAAGTCCTCTGTCATCCCCTTTTCCTCCTGTCCCCAATCCCTCCCAGCACCAGAGTCTTTTCCAATGAGTCAACTCTTCGCATGAGGTGGCCAAAGTACTGGAGTTTCAGCTTTAGCATCAGTCCTTCCAATGAACACCCAGGACTGATCTCCTTTAGGATGGACTGGTTGGATCTCCTTGCAGTCCAAGGGACTCTCAAGAGTCTTCTCCAACACCACAGTTCAAAAGTATCAGTTCTTTGGCGCTCAGCTTTCTTCACAGTCCAACCCTCACATCCACTGGAGAAACCATAAACTTGACTAGATGGACATTTGTTGGCAAAGTAATGTCTCTGCTTTTGAATATGCTATCTAGGTTGGTCATAACTTTTCTTCCAAGGAGGAAGCATCTTTTAATTTCATGGCTGCAATCACCATCTGCAGTGATTTTGGGGCCCCCCAAAATAAAGTCTGACACTGTTTCCACTGTTTGCCCATCTATTTGCCATGAAGTGATGGGACCAGATGCCATGATCTTCATTTTCTGAATGTTGAGCTTTAAGCCAACTTTTTCACTCTCCTCTTTCACTTTCATCAAGAGGCTCTTTAGTTCCTCTTCACTTTCTGCCATAAGAGTGGTGTCATCTGCATATCTGAGGTTATTGATATTTTTCCCGGCAGGTATGACCTAAATCAAATCCCTAACGATTATACAGTGGAAATGACAAATAGATTGAAGGGATTATATCTATCTGATAGAGAGAGTGCCTAAAGAACTACGGATGGAGGTTCGTGACATTGTACGGGAGGCAGTGATCAAGACAATCCCCAAGAAAAGGAAATGCAGAAAGGCAAAATGGTTTTTAGAGGAGGCCTTACAAATAGCTGAGAAAAGACAAGAAGTGAAAGGAAAAGAAGAAAAGGATAGATATACCCATTTGAATGCAGAGTTCCAAAGAATAGCAAGGAGAGATAAGAAAGCCTTCCTCAGTAATCAATGCAAAGAAATAGAGGAAAGACTAGAGATCTTTTCAAGAAAATGGGAGATACAAAAGGAACATTTCATGCAGAAATGGGCTCAATAAAGGACAGAAATGGTGTGGACCTACAGAGGCAGAAGATATTAAGAAGAGGTGGTAAGAATACACAGGAGAACTATACAAAAAAGATCTTCATGATCTGAATAACCACAATGGTGTGATCACTCACCTAGAGCCAGATATCTTGGAGTGTGAAGTCAAGTGGGCTTTAAGAAGAAGTAGTGGAACAAGCTACAAAAAAGTTAGTGGAAGTGATGGAATTGCAGTTGAGCTATTTCAAATCCTAAAAGATGATGCTGTGAAAATGCTGCATTCAATATGCCAGCAAATTTGGAAAACTCAGCAATGGCCACAAGACTGGGAAAATTCCATTTTCATTCCAATCCCAAAGAAAGGCAATACCAAAGAATGTTCAAACTACCACAAAATTGCACTCATCTCACACGCTAGCAAAGTAATGCTGAAAATTCTCCAAGTCAGTCTTCAACAGTACATGAACCGTGAACTTCCATATGTTCAAGCTGGATTTAGAAAAAGCAGAGGAACCAGAGATCGAATTGCCAACATCCGTTGGATCATCAAAAAGGCAAGAGAGTTCCAGAACAACATCTACTTCTGTTTTTTGACTATGCCAAAGCCTTTGACTGTGTGATCACAACAAACTGTGGAAAATTCTTCAAGAGATGGGAATTCCAGACGCCCTGACCTGCCTCCTGAGAAATCTGTATGGAGGTCAAGAAGCAACAGTTGGAACAGGACTTGGAACAACGGACTGGTTCCAAATTGGGAAAGGGGTACTTTCCAAATTGGGAAAGGAGTACAAGGCTGTATATTGTCACCCTGCTTATTTAACTTATATGCAGAGTACATCATGAGAAATGCTGGGCTGGATGAAGCACAAGCTGGAATTTAAGACTGCTGGGGGAAATATCAATAACCTAAGATATGTAGATGACACCACCCTTATGGCAGAAAGCAAAGAAGAACTAAAGAGCCTCCTGATGAAAGTGAAAGAGGAGAATGAAAAAGTTGGTTTAAAACTCAATATTCAGAAAACTAACTCCATGGTATCTGGTCCCATCACTTCATGGCAAATAGATGGGGAAACTACAGAAACAGTGACAGTCTTTACTTTTTTTGGCTCCAAAATCACTGCAGATGGTGATGGCAGCCACAAAATGAAAAGACATTTGCTCCTTGGAAGAAAAGCTATGACAAACATAGACAGCATATTAAAAAGCAGAGACGTTACTTTGCCAACAAAGATCTGTCTAGTCAAAGCTTTGGTTTTTCCAGTAGTCATGTATGGATGTGAGAGTTGGACTATAAAGAAACCTGAGCACTGAATAACTGATGCTTTTGAATTGTGGTGTTGGAGAAGACTCTTGAGAGTCCCTTGACCTGCAAGGAGACCCAGCCAGTCCATCCTATAGGAAATCAGTCCTGAATATTCATTGGAAGGACTAATATTGAAGGTGCAACTCCAACCCTTTGGCCACCTGATGAGACGAACTGACCCTTTGGAAAAGACCCTGACGTTGGGAAAGATTGAAGGTGGGAGCAGTAAGGGATGACAGAGGATGAGCTGGTTGGATGGCATCACCGACTCAATGGATATGAGTTTGAGTAAACTCCGAGAGTTGGTGATGGACAGGGAAGCCTTGCATGCTGCAGTCCATGGGTTCACAAAGTGTCTGACATGACTGAGTGTCTGAACTGAACTGAAAACAGTTACTCTATCTTGTGTAAAGCCAACCTGCTGCCTGACCACCCAGTTTCACACATTGTTTGATTTAATATGAAGTTGCTGAGAACTTGGGTAAAGGTCAGAGACAGTGACACAATGATGGCTGTATATTCACAGCTTCCCCGAACAGCATTTAAAATAACAAAAGGAGGAAATAAAGTGAAACTGCTGCTGGGAATATTTATATAAAACTGCTCATTTTCTAAATTAAAACAAGTGTACCTTCTTAATATTAGAATTTTATATTCCATAGTTTTAGATTCTTATGGATATTTGACATCACTTTAATTTGCCAAAATCGACTTTGTTTCCCTGTATTTGGACCTGTGCTTTCAAGCAGAGCCTGAGAGAAAGACCTGGGTCCAGGTTTATGTAGTTTTATGTCAGAAGTGAGCCTGGAAGTGAAACAGGAGGAGGGAGAACCCGGGTGAGGCTGCATCCTGACGTCAGCGCAGCCATGGCTGAGGCTCAGAACTGCCACCTGGAGGGGCCAGGGGAGGGGCACCTGCTCATCTGCACTCCCCCTGGCCAAGGGTCACCCACCGGGTCCTCAGTGCCCTGCAGGTGCCTCTGGGGCCTGCGTGTGGCAGAGCCAGCACCCGCACTAGACACGGGGAGCTGGATGCAGGAGAGAGGCAATGAGGTGGGTGTGGGGAGGGGCCGGAGCCCCGGGGAGCTGCCTGTGATGTGACTGCATTCCTGGGAGGCTGCTGAGGTCAGGGTCCAGAGTGTCCAAGGGCTACCAGTGTTTAGTTGCAAAACAAAAGATCAAACAGGACAGAAATGATTCGTAAGGAAAATGATCCCGTTTGAAGATTAGCCACTTTCCTTCACTGCTAAAATCTGTGTTTTCATACTTGGTACGAAGACACCTCACCAGATTTTGAGAGATCATTGACTCACTTAATTAAATATAATAAATCTGCCATTTGAACACTAGGTAGGGTGATTAATCCTGTATTCCTGAGTCTAGTCTCATTTGGAACACACCCCTGCAGCACTTTGTTTTCACTTTTATAAATTATGAACTCAATGAACCTAATGCTTTGCTGATAATGGGTATATACTACATTAAGGCGTGCTTGCTTAAACAGATATTCTTCATAACAGATTATACTGGGAATGTCTCTTGTTGTGGTCTAGCTTATTTTCAGGCTTCCTTGTAATTTAGGTTAGTAATTAGAGGATCGTTAAAGCAGTGTGAATGCAAAACCCTCACAAATTTGAACAAAACAATTATGAAAATGAAAAGAGGAGAGGAAACTGGAATGGAAAGATATGGTGAGTGAGAAAACTGAGTGTTTCCCAAGATCCATGTAAAAGAGAAAGAAAAACACCAATACAGTATACTAACGCATATATGTGGAATTTAGAAAGATGGTAATGATGACCCTATATGTGAGACAGCAAAAGAGACACAGATGTAAAGAACAGACTTTTGGACTCTGTGGGAGAAAGCGAGGGTGAGATGATTTGAGAGAATAGCATTGAAACATGTATATTATCGTATGTGAAATAGATCACCAGTCCAGGTTTGATGCATGAAACAGGGTGCTCAGGGCCGGTGCACTGGGATGACGCTGAGGGATGGGATGGGGAGGGAGGGGGGAGGGGGCTTCAGGATGGGGAACACATGTACTCCCATGGCTGATTCATGTCAATGTGTGGCAAAACCCACCACAGTATTGTAAAGTAATTAGCCTCCAATTAAAGTTAAAAAAAAAAAAAGTGGATTGTGAGGGAAAGACCCAGGAAGAAATCCTTGTGATTGGACATCAATCAGTGGGGATGGTCTGTGTTACTTTGACTTTTATGCCATTCAGCCTCCTTAATGGCTTCCTGTTGGTTTTTAGGAGGAGCCTAGGGTCTGCCATCCTCAGGCCTCAGCCAGCTGAGCCCCATTTACCTTTTCAGACCCTATTCTGATTCCAGGGCTCACTAGCAGGGCAATACTCTCCGACTCACCGGATCCGAGCACCTCTCAAACCTAACTCACTGAACATGTGTAAGTGTATCGGAGGCACCAAGGGGCTCACGGCTGAGTGACCTGCCCTGGAGCATCAGCTGGGCAGTGGGGGAGCCAGAATTGGGGCCCAGCCTGACCCCGGATTCTGGGCTCTTCCTGGCCACATCTCGGCAACTGTGCTTTCCTGGTGTGGATGGTGGTGCTCCCTCCTTTCTGCCTTTGGAAGCCCACTGGTCCTTGACAGCTGACACCAGGTTCCATGTCCTTCAGAAAGCCTCTGAGGTCAGCTGGCTCCCAGCCCTCCATTCCTCCTTGGGTTGTAGAGTTGTACAGAGGCCTGGGTCACCTGGGCCCAGTCACTCACGCTCTCATAGAGCAGCATGTCTACATGTGTATTTTTCTCCCCTAATCTGGGCCTGCTCCAGTTGAAGAGAGGCCAGCATCTTATTCTAAAACAAGGAGATTTCACTTTTGGCAGAATTGAAGACGAGGAGACCAGGACTCCAGAGGATGGCGCTTTGGCTGGGTCACCTATTGGATGCCCATTGCCCCCTCTGAATCGTGTTCAGAATTCCTGGACGTGAAGTGTGGTTGGGGGTGGGACGATTCTGGCTGCCGTGGCTCCATTTCTACTATTTACTCAAGTAGAAGTTTAGTATGCATTCCAGATTCAAAATAAGTGCAGATTGACAATGTGAAAACCAGAAATGACAGGTAATTTTAGAAACGATAAGAGCAGCCGTGGGGCTTGGAAACACTTCCCTACACTCCTTTCCCATGGAGAAATTGTACTTTTACAGCAGTGGCCAGTGGCCACCATAACAGTATTAATTATAATTTTGCAGGCTTGAATATAAATGAAAAACATACATACATGTGGACACACAGACTTCCAGTGGTTTTTCTGCAATGAGAATGGAGAGAGTTGAAATACACAAAGACAACATTTCTTGCCCATTTCCTGCCTGACACTTTTGGTCCAAAAGTCAGGAATGCATATGCCTGGTGTGTCGGTGGGTCCAGTTTCCTTTCTTTACTCTTGGCATCAACATTTCCTGGGTTTGGAGACGGAGAAGGGGACTTTGGGAGGTGGCAGTGAACATGGGACCATGCTTTCCTCACAAAGCGTTAGTTACTGTCTGCATCTCAGGCCTTCTTGGCTAAAAGTATTTATTGAGTCACATCTGATGAGAGTAACAGTGGCATTAATGACCATCGACTCCCCAGCCCATCCTAAAGGAAATCAACCCTGAATGTTCATTGGAAGGACTGATGCTGAAGCTGAAGCTCCAATACTTTGGCCACCTGATGCGAAGAGTTGACTCAATGGAAAAGACCCTGGTGTTGGGAAAGATTGAAGGCGGGAGGAGAAGGGAGGAACAGAGGATGAGATGGCATCACCGACTCAGTGGACATGAATTTGAGCAAACTCTGGGAGATAGTGAAGGAGAGGGAAGTCTGGCATGCTGCAGTCCATGGGGTCGCAAAGAGTCAGACACGACTCAACAACTGAACAACAGCAACTCCCTTGCACAGGCAGTGGGTGTTTGGGTGGGGACCACAGCATATGCTCCAGGCCTGGTCTCTGAGCCCCTTTCTCTTCCTCCTCCACTGGAGACCCTGAAGCTGGGATGCTCAGACCACCTCAGTCAGGCCCACCCACCCCCTGGGGACCAGGTGTAGCTGCTGCAGTCAACTACCAGTTTGCTAAGAAATGACTCTCCCTGGTACTCACAAATGCATGGTGAAAATGCCTTTCCTCCACCAATGTTTGATCTTGTCTCTTTTCCTCTGCCTCTGTAGTAGTGCCTTTCAACTTTTGTCACATCCTAGGTAGAATAAACTCCTTGAGTGCAGGATCTGAACTTCCTGGTTTCCCCTCCCCTTCTTGGGACAGGCTCTCTCTCTCGAGAATAGCCTGGCAGACATGTGTGATGGGACACGTGTCATCCCCAAGTGTGAATTTCAAGTAGCATCAATGGGAGAAGAGAATTTTATTAACTTTCTGCATATTTGATGTGCTGTGCTTAGTCGGTCAATCGTGTCCAACTTTGCGACCCATTGGATTGTAGCCTGCCAGGCTCCCCAGTCCATGGGGTTTTCCCAGCAAAAATACTGGAGTGGGTTGCCATTCCTTCTTGAGGGGATCTTCCTGATCCAGGGATCGAAGCTGCATTTCCTGTGTCTCCTGCATTGCAGACAAATTCTTTACCTGGTGAGCCTGTAGGAAATGCAATGATCTTGAAAGGCCTTAAAATTTTTCTTTTTGGTAAGAATGATTTTCTTTTTTTTTTTTTTCGGTCAAGATTGCTAACCTCAGGAAAGAGCTCAGCTATTCTGACAAAAAGATGTTTCCCACTTGTTACTGGGTGTGTGTATGTATGTCGGTGGCGGGGAGTGAGGTTGGGAATTTATTTCATCATTTCCCATTAATTTAAAATTTTGTTCATTATAAAATTATGTTAAAATTAATTAACATTAATTAAAATTTAAAGTTATCCTTCATCTTTATTCTATGGGCTTCCCAGTGGCTCAGCAGGAAAGAATCCACCTGCAGCGCAGGAGCTGCAGGAGACATGAGTTCAGTCCCTGGGTGGAGAAGATCCCCTGGAGGAGTGTATGGCAACCCACTCCAGTATTCTCACCTGGAAAAATTCCATCAACAGAGGAGTCTGGCAGCCTACAGTCCGTGGTGTCTCAATGAGTTGGACATGACTGAAACAACTCAGAAGCAGCAACAGCATCTTTATTCTATATAAATTTGAACTGGATACAGAGAAAACTTCTTGGAAGTAAGACGCATATCTATTACAAAAAAAGAAAATTGCTGTATCGTCCAGACCTTCTCAAACTTTTCTGTTGATGTGACCCACTTGTCAGTTCAGTTCAGTCGCTCAGTCGTGTCTGACTCTTTGCGACCCCATGGACTGTAGCACGCCAGGCTTCCCTGTCCATCACCAACTCCTTTGACCCACTTAAAATCTTGTTAAAAAGCAATTTGAAGTCAGTGGAGCCAGCACAGGGGCCACAATTCTGCATTCCTAATGAGCTCTGGGTGATGCTCCACTTGAGTAGTAAGAAACCACACACAAACCAGCGTAATTCTTTAGAAAGTTTCATACTATGGCAGCATTAGGGCTTTTTTTTTTTTTTTTAAAATCCTATCCAGGGTGGGCTCTGCATAGATAATAACAGTCCCCCTCCCAGGTTCCTGGGAGGATAAAGTGACATCAGCCCCTGCTCTGCACAGTGTGTTCTGTGAGTCAAGACAGCAGAGACTCCGGAATCCCTCCAGAAACTCAGACACCGGGCCTGCCTGGGTGGGTGGAGTCAACTGTGCTTCAGCAAGATGCCGGGGGTTGTGCGCATGGTGACATTTGGGAAGCAGGGACACCATGCAGATGGAGTAACCGGTGCATGGGAAATGAGCCACTATCCTCTGAGTCTTAAAACCTTCTGAGTTCATTCATTTTCCATTCACAGGTGAGAAGACTCCTTCACGATCGCAGAAGTAGGGTTCCTGCCCAGACCTTTTGATTCTGAAGCCTGGGCCCTAAAGAGAAGTGAGGTTCCCAAGCAGAGAAGGCCTGGGTGCCTTGCCCTCCTTGCAGAACACCTCCCCATCCCCGCCCCTGGTGCTCAGGCGCCTGACTGGTCCAAGTGCAGCGGCTGCACTGGAGTCACTCTCAGATCCCCTCCTCCTTTCCCTGGGTGGAACCCCGCAATTTGTCCCAGACTCAGATGTTCCAGTAGGCTTGCTGAACTCTGACTGGGTCCTTGGTTAACCTCAGGGATGTATGATTCACGCAGAGATTTCTGAACAGAAACTTTTTGCTTGAAAGAAGCACTCCTGTGGGGGAAATTCTAGACTTTGTCGGATTTCTGAGCATGTGCTTTAGGACATAGGTGTGTATATATGTGTGTGTGTACTATGTGTGTGACGTATGTGGAGTGTGTGTGGAGTGTGTGTATGTGGAGTGTGTATGTGTGGAGTGTATGTGTGGAGTGTGTGTGTGAACTATGTGTGTGGAGTATGTGGAATGTGCATGTGTGTGTGTGATATGTCTGTGGTGTGTGTGTATAGTAGGCATGTGTAGTATGGAGGCAGTGTGCGCAGTATGTGTGTCTGAGTGATTGTGTAGTATGTGTATGTATAGTATGTGTGTGTGGTATGTGTATGTGTGAAGTGTGTGTGTAACGTGTATGTGAAGTGTGTATATGTGTATTATGTGCGTGGAGTGTGTGTGTGGAGTATATATATGTAGATTATGTGTATATGTGGAGTGTATATGTGTAGTATGTGTGTACAAAGTGTATGTGTGGAGTATGTGTGTAACATGTGTGTGAAGTGTGTATTATGTGTGTGGAGTGTGTGTGTGGAGTATATGTATGTGGATTATGTGTATATGTGGAGTGTACATGTGTAGTGTGTGTATACAGTGTGTATGTGTGGAGTATGTGTGTAACATGTGTGTGAAGTGTGTATTATGTGTGTGGATTGTGTGTGTGGAGTATATGTATGTGGATTATGTGTATATGTGGAGTGTATATGTGTAGTATGTGTGTGGAGTGTGTGTGTGGAGTATATATATGTAGATTATGTGTATATGTGGAGTGTATATGTGTAGTATGTGTGTACAAAGTGTATGTGTGGAGTATGTGTGTAACGTGTGTGTGAAGTGTGTATTATGTGTGTGGAGTGTGTGTGTGGAGTATATGTATGTGGATTATGTGTATATGTGGAGTGTACATGTGTAGTGTGTGTGTATTGTGTGTGTGTGTGCGTATGTGTACCATGTGTATGGAGTGTGTATGCCTGCATGTGCATACGTGCCTGCATGTGGAGATGGCTCCTGGATTTCCACATCTCAGCTCATGGTGGAACCTGCTCTGTCTTGTGTAAGTCTGGCTTTGGGAGTCCAGACACTTGAGGAGAAGATGTTTCTTCAGGCAAAGTCAGAGCAGAGATGGGTGTAGGGGATAAAGGGCACAGAAGACTGGCTCTGGGGTCTGACCAGCAATATCCAGGGCATGGAAGACGGGAATAGTTATGTCATGAAGACCCCCCGTCCCACCCTGATTATGCCATTTTCAATTTTAAATGTAATTTTTGTTTCCAATCTTGCTTTGAAGTTTTCAGAAATCAGCTAATAGGCTGTATGTGCACTCTGTTCCATTTAGCCACATCTCTTGGTCTTAATTGCCTTTTATCTAAACTTGAGGTCCTTTTCAATTTGCTCGTGTTTCTCACCTCATGGACACTGATTGATTTTGTTTCTTTTTGCATTTTTGCTAATAGGAATCAGATTGGCTTGCTGGTTCTCATTAGGTGTGTTCTGAGTTGATAGCTTCATTTAAAAACTGGGGGTTTTACTCAAAGTTTTTGTTTATCCTATACTTTTGCCTCTTGGATCAAGACCACTTCTCAGATAATGAATTCAGAGCCCAGAGGGAAACAGGTTAGGGCTTCAAGGATTTCTATCTACTTTGCCATTGTTGTAATTTTTATTTTGATGTGTCTACTCAGGAGTTTCCAACCATGTCTTTTTGCCTTTTTATACTGTTTACAAGGTTCTCAAAGCAAGAATACTGAGTGGTTTGCCATTCTCTTCTCCAGGGGACCACATTTTGTCAGAACTCTGCCCCATGACCCATCCATTTTGGGTGGTCCTGTTCAGCATGGCTCATAGTATCATTGAGTTACATAAGACTGTGATCCATGTGTTTCCTATAGTCAAAGCTATGGTTTCTCTAGCAGTCACATACAGATGTGAGAGTTGGACCATAAAGAAGGCTTAGTGCTGAAGAATTGATGCTTTCAAATTGTGGTGTGAATAGGACTCTTGAGGGTCCCTTGGACAGCAAGGAGGTCAAGCTAGTCAATCCTAAAGGAAATCAACGCTGAATATTCATTGGAAGGATTGACGCTGAAGCACCAATAATTTAGCTACCTGATGTGAACAGCCAACTCATTACTGGAAAAGACCCTGATGCTGAGAAAGATTGAGGATGGGAGGAGAAGGGGGTGACAGAGGATGAGATGGATGGATGACGTCACCAACTCAATGGACACAAGTTTGAGCAAACTCTGGGAAATGGTGAAGGACAGGGAGGCCTGCTGTGCTACCATCCATGGCGTCACAGAGTCAGACAGGACTTAGTGACTGAACAACAACAAAAAGCATGTCTTGATGTTGACGATAACATGTGGACGAAGAGATCATTTTGTAGGTGTATTTTGACAGGTAAGAGGTATGAAAACCAGCTTGCTACCCTTCTCCTAGATTGACTTGGAAAGTCACTTATTTGGGTCTAAAATGTAGTCATAGGAAAAAAAAAATCTGCCCTTGGTGAGTGTAAGAGACTTAGGAAAATCTACTGGTTCATATCAAACTATTGTGGTTCCAGTAATGTCTTGTGACCAAGGATTGACTAGGCCGCCATAATGAAGAAATGGAGAGAACCATTTGGAGTGCATTCAAATTCTGAATTAAGGGGCTCGGAGTTTCTTCCTCTGACATGTCTCCCTCTCCAGCCCCCATCAGCACTTGTTCTCCCGTATACATAGACATATACGTATACTCCTCTGCCTTTAGTGCAGATCACTTTATAAGCAATTTGAATTTATAAGTCTATGGGAATTACTTTAATGATGTAGTACACTGGATTTGTATAACAAAGCATGAAAAGTGGGAACTGTCGCTTGGCATACTTTGTACAGCACGTACACAGGCTGTATGTGCATATGTTTATTTGTGATAGGCTGAATCTCAATCTATAGTCGTAGGTGGGCAAGAAATGTAACTTTATATTTTACAACTCAACTTCATTTTTTGATCCTGTGCTCTGGTCTGCTGGGAGTGGGCACAGTGCTGACATCACCCCTTTCTGGAGTTCTCCTTGCCTCCCTTCCTGATGCTACTCCATCATCCAAGGTCCTTCCAGCCTCAGAGTGCTGAGTGGCAGAGAGGAATGGTTCCTGGTCCCTGAGTTCCCACTGGAGTCTCAGAGTCTTGGAGCCCCTGGCCTCCTCATGGCTGACCTTCTGCTGCCTGGCATCACCCTTAGGGAATCTTCTCTGTGCTGTCCATGGTTCTGTTTCCTAGAAACACAACACAGCCACCACCTTGAAACTGACCATTTCTCTTTGCTCCTGGGACTCTTGCTCTGTTTTCCTTGTTCCTCTTTCCAGGTTTGGTCTACAACCCATCTTTATTCACGTTATGCCCCCTCAATCCTCTGCTCTTGGCTCCTGGGGACTGAGGCTGGGGTTTCAGCTGGAGGGTCCATCTGCACCCTCCTGAGACACTGGACCTGGTTGTGAACAGGATGGGCAGGGAGTTGGTGGAAAAATGGAAAAATACCTCAAAGATCAACTCTGTGCTGTCTGGGGCCTAGGTGTGTGTGTTTCATTCTGTGAGAACTATTCCAGATCACCATGCTGATGGCTTTTCCTTTAAGTTGCAGGGTCTGCCAGCAACAAGAAATCAACAAGTGTTCACACGCCCTTTGTCACATACTGAATAGCCTATTTGGTAGAAGAGATCCAAATTGTTAGCTGCGCAGTGAAATTACCATTTTATTATAAATTTCTAAGGACAATTAATTTTAAAAGATGGCTGGTGAATACACTTTGAAAAGAAGTAGATTGTTAAGTAGCTATGTCAGGCCAACTTTTTTCCCTCCTAATAAGGCACTTAAAGTCTTACCTTTTAAATACACTCCTTGATTAATGTGAATTATATCTGCAGCATGACAGATATGTTTCAAAAACAAATAATTTTCATGGAGGGAATTAAAAATCAGAAGTAAATGGATGGGTGTGAAATCCTTTCACTGCAACAATAATAGGATAATTTATGTAATCCCTCAAGCATCCAAATCTTTTAATGGATTTTCTGAAAGTATAAAAGACTGAAAAAAAAATCAGTTTTGCTGGTTCTCTCCTTCACTGTTTATTTGAAAAATTCCTAGTTCAGTTAATGTTCTCTTGAAAAATAATAGTGGCCCTGTCTGGAAGAAGGAGAGAAGAATGGAATTCTTGTGGTGTTTCTTCTCAGAAATTGCTACAGTCATTTTGGGGGACATGCGTTCCCAGTCATTCTTTTTTCTTTCAGTGTTCTGATATAACTTATGGCGCTACGTCGTACTTCAGATCTTTATCACAGCTTCAAATCTGATGCACCAGCTTCCATCAGTGTTCATTTACCACTTTGAGGCCCAAATCACATCCCCTCTGGATGTCCATGGTGCTTCTCAGACAATCCATGGTGAAGGATCAAGTTTCTAAACCTGAATGTTCTCTTCCTGTACTAATCTCCTCATAGACACAGCAGCTGGCACTGGAGTCCGCCCGCTCTTGGGGTGTTCTAGAGCCCCCTGTCTCTGCCCATTCACAGGACTGCTTTCTGAAATGAAGTCCTTGCTCATCATCTCATAGACCCTGCCCATAGCATCCGACAGCATTTGGCCTGTGTTCCAGCTGCCCACCCTCTGTGACTCGTCCCCTCCTCAGGAAGCCACATCTTCAGAGTCCAGTTGCGGAGAGACCTGTGTCCACTACATGGGGCAGCTTTGATTTCTGGGTGGTCCATAACATTCTGAACCACAAATGCTGCTCTCGCATTGCCTCATGTTTTCAAATGGATTGCTTATTTTAGTGAATGAATGATTAATGAATTTGCAGGGGAAGAAGCAGGGAGTGTTTCCAGTCAGGGAGGAGGAGGGAGGAAGCAGATCGCCCTCTGTATGAGGGGCAGGGGTGGTGGTGTGGAGAGGGGCCAGGATGCTTCACCTGGGTCTTCAGGACTGAGTAAGAGTTTGGGCTCCCTTGTAGCTTAGTCAGTAAAGAATCTGCCTGCACTGCAGGAGACCCAGGTTTGATTGCTGGGTAGAGAAGATTCCCTGGAGAAGGAAATGGCAACCCACTCCAGTATTCTTGCCTGGAGAATCCCATGGACAGAGGAGCCTGGCGGGCTACAGTCCATGGCATCACAAGAGTCAGACACGACTTAGCGACTAAACCACCACCACCACCAAGAGTCTGGGGAGCGTCCACCCTTGATTTGAAGAAGTGTGTGTGTGTGTGTGTGTGTGTGTGTGTGCGCGCGCGCGCACACGTGCATGTGCAGAGGGGGGCATTTATGAGGACGAGAACGCCAACTTGTGCAGCACCTTTTCCTAACTGAATTTTTATCGAGATGACTAGATTCCCATCTAGCGGAAAGCAGAGATCAGGGATGCCCCACCCTGCATGCATCGCCCTCTTCTGGTCACATGTTGCACAGCGCCACTCCAGTATCATGCCCAGGACATCAACATGAATTCAACCCACCAAGTGGACACAGATTTCCCCAGGTTTGTGTGCACTCACTTTTGTGTGTGTGTGTGTTTAGTTCTATGCAAGTTCATCACATGAAGGTTCATGTGGCCATGATCACAGTCAAGACATAGCACAGTTCTATTGCCACATGGATCGGTCTGGTCAGCCTTTCAAGCCACCCTCTCTCTGTTCCTCTGGCTTTCCTACTCCTCAGGCCCAAATACTGCGCATGTGTCCTCCATTTCCAAAATCGGGCATTTCAAAAATGTTACATAGATGGATGCACTTAGCATGCAACCTTCCAGGACTGACTTTTTTCCCTCAGCAGAAGTCTAATTGTTATCTATATTGATAGATATATTGTTATATTCTAATTGTTTTCTATATTGTTATTCTAACTGTTATCTATATTGATATTTTATCTATATTGATTGTAATCTATATTGATAATTTCTTTTTATTGCTAAACAGATTTCCACAGTATGGATGCATGAGAACTTGTTTAACCATTCACCTGCCAAAGGACATCTGGGCTGATTCCAGCTTTAAAAGTGAAAGTGAAAGTCTCTCAGTCCAGGCTCTTCTGTCCATGGAATTCTCCAGGCAAGAATACTGGAGTGGGTTCCCTTCTCCAGGGAATCTTTCTAACCCAGTGACTGAACCCAGCTCTCCTGCAGTGCAGGCAGATTCTTTACTGTCTGAGCCCACCAGGGAAGCCCAAGAATACTGGAAATAAGAAGTCATGTAAATATACAGGTTTTGTGTGAAAATAATCTTTTATTTCTCTGGGAAAATGCCAAAGAGTACAGCTGCTGGGTCATGAGATAGCTGCATGTTTAAACTTGCTGTTTAATATTGTTTCCCTACTCTACTTTTTTTTTTAATTTTTATTTTTACTTTACAATACTGTATTGGTTTTGCCATACATTGACATGAATCCACCACGGGTGTACATGCGTTCCCAAACATGAACCCCCCTCCCACCTCCCTCCCCATAACATCTCTCTGGGTCATCACCGTGCACCAGCCCCAAGCATGCTGTACCCTGCATCGGACATAGACTGGCGATTCGATTCTTACATGATAGTATACATGTTACAATGCCATTCTCCCAAATCATCCTACCCTCTCCCTCTCCCTCTGAGTCCAAAAGTCCACCCCACACATCTGTGTCTCTTTTGCTGTCTTGCATACAGGGTCATCATTGCTATCTTTCTAAATTCCATATATATGTGTTAATATACTGTATTGGTGTTTTTCTTTCTGGCTTACTTCACTCTGTATAATCGGCTCCAGTTTCATCCATCTCATCAGAACTGATTCAAATGTATTCTTTTTAATGGCTGAGTAATACTCCATTGTGTATATGTACCACGGCTTTCTTATCCATTCATCTGCTGATGGACATGTAGGTTGTTTCCATGTCCTGGCTATTATAAACAGTGCTGTGATGAACATTGGGGTACATGTGTCTCTTTCAATTCTGGTTTCCTTGGTGTGTATGCCCAGCAGTGGGATAGCTGGGTCATAAGGTAGTTCTATTTGCAATTTTTTAAGGAATCTCCACACTGTTCTCCAAAGTGGCTGTACTAGTTTGCATTCCCACCAACAGTGTAGGAGGGTTCCCTTTTCTCCACACCCTCTCCAGCATTTATTGCTTGCAGATTTTTGGATCGCAGCCATTCTGACTGGTGTGAAGTGGTACCTCATTGTGGTTTTGATTTGCATTTCTCTAATAATTAGTGATGCTGAGCATCTTTTCATGTGTTTGTTAGCCATCTGTATGTCTTCTTTGGAGAAATGTCTATTTAGTTCTTTGGCCCATTTTTTGATTGGGTCATTTATTTTTCTGGAATTGAGTTGCATAAGTTGCTTGTATACTTTTGAGATTACTTGTTTGTCAGTTGCTTCATTTACTATTATTTTCTCCCATTCAGAAGGCTGTCTTTTCACCTTGCTTATAGTTTCCTTTGTTGTGCAGAAGCTTTTAATTTTAATTAGATCCCATTTGTTTATTTTTGCTTTTATTTCCAGAATTCTGGGAGGTGGATCATAGAGGATCCTGCTGTGATTTATGTCAGAGAGTGTTTTGCCTATATTCTCCTCTAGGAGTTTTATAGTTTCTGGTCTTACATTTAGATCTTTAATCCTTTTTGAGTTTATTTTTGTGTATAGTGTTAGAAAGTGATCTAGTTTCATTCCTTTACAAGTGGTTGACCAGTTTTCCCAGCACCACTTGTTAAAGAGATTGTCTTTACTTCATTGTATATTCTTGCCTCCTTTGTCAAAGATAAGGTGTCCATGGGTGTGTGGATTTATCTCTGGGCTTTCTATTTTGTTCCATTGATCTATATGTCTGTCTTTGTGCCAGTACCATACTGTCTTGATGACTGTGGCTTTGTAGTAGAGCCTGAAGTCAGGCAAGTTGATTCCTCCTGTTCCATTCTTCTTTCTCAAGATTGCTTTGGCTATTCAAGGGTTTTTGTATTTCCATACAAATCTTGAAATTATTTGTTCTAGTTCTGTGAAAAATATGGCTGGTAGCTTGATAGGGATTGCATTGAATTTGTAAATTGCTTTGGGTAGTATACTCATTTTCACTATATTGATTCTTCCAATCCATGAACATGGTATATTTCTATTAGTGTCCTCTTTGATTTCTTTCATCAGTGTTTTATAGTTTTCTCTATATAGGTCTTTAGTTTCTTTAGGTAGATATATTCCTAAGTATTTTATTCTTTTCATTGCAATGATGAATGGAATTGTTTCCTTAATTTTTCTACTTTCTCATTATTAGTGTATAGGAATGCAAGGGATTTCTGTGTGTTGATTTTATACCCTGCAACTCTACTATATTCATTGATTAGCTCTAGTAATTTTCTGGTGGAGTCTTTAGGGTTTTCTATGTAGAGGATCATGTCATCTGCAAACAGTGAAAGTTTTACTTTTTCTTTTCCAATTTGGATTCCTTTTATTTCTTTTTCTGCTCTGATTGCTGTGGCCAAAACTTTCAGAACTATGTTGCATAGTAGCAGTGAAAGTGGGCACCCTTGTCTTGTTCCTGACTTTAGGGGAAATGCTTTCAATTTTTCACCATTGAGGATAATGTTTGCTGTGGGTTTGTCATATATAGCTTTTAGTCTGTTGAGGTATGTTCCTTCTATTCCTGCTTTCTGGAGGGTTTTTATCATAAATGGATGATGAATTTTGTCAAAGGCCTTCTCTGCATCTATTGAGATAATCATATGGCTTTTATTTTTCAATTTATTAATGTGGTGAATTACATTGATTGATTTGTGGATATTGAAGAATCCTTGCATCCCTGGGATAAAGCCTACTTGGTCATGGTGTATGATCTTTTTAATGTGTTGTTGGATTCTGATTGCTAGAATTTTGTTGAGGATTTTTGCATCTATGTTCATCAGTGATAGTGGCCTGTAGTTTTCTTTTTTTGTGGCATCTTTGTCAGGTTTTGGTATTAGGGTGATGGTGGCCTCATAGAATGAGTTTGGAAGTTTCCCTTCCTCTGCAATTTTCTGGAAGAGTTTGAGTAGGATAGGTGTTAGCTCTTCTCAAAATTTTTGTTAGAATTCAGCTCTGAAGCCACCTGGACTTGGGCTTTTGTTTGCTGGAAGATTTCTGATTACAGTTTCAATTTCCATGCTTGTGATGGGTCTGTTAAGATTTTCTATTTCTTCCTGGTTCAGTTTTGGAAAATTGTACTTTTCTAAGAATTTGTCCATTTCTTCCACGTTGTCCATTTTATTGGCATATAACTGCTGATAGTAGTCTCTTATGATCCTTTGTATTTCTGTGTTGTCTGTTGTGATCTCTCCATTTTCATTTCTAATTGTATTGATTTGATTTTTCTCTCTTTGGTTCTTGATGAGTCTGGCTAATGGTTTGTCAATTTTATTTATCCTTTCAAAGAACCAGCTTTTGGCTTTGTTGATTTTTGCTATGGTCTCTTTTGTTTCTTTTACATTTATTTCTGCCCTCATTTTTAAGATTTCTTTCCTTCTGCTAACTCTGGGGTTCTCCAACTCTTCCTTTTCTAGTTGCTTTAGGTGTAGAGTTAGGTTATTTATTTGACTTTTTTCTTGTTTCTTGAGGTATGCCTGTATTGCTATGAACTTTCCTCTTAGTACTACTTTTATAGTGTCCCACAGGTTTTGGGTTGTTGTGTTTTCATTTTCATTCATTTCTATGCATATTTTGATTTCTTTTTTGATTTCGTCTGTGATTTGTTGGTTATTCAGAAGTGTGTTATTCAACCTCCATATGTTGGAATTTTTAATAGTTTTTCTCCTATAATTGAGATCTAATCTTAATGCATTATGGTCAGAAAAGATGCTTGGAATGATTTCGATTTTTTTGAATTTATCAAGTTTAGATTTATGGCCCAGGATGTGATCTATCCTGGAGAATGTTCCATGAGGACTTGAGAAAAAGGTGAAATTCATTGTTTTGGGGTGAAATTTCCTATAGATATCAATTAGGTCTAACTGGTCTAATGTATCATTTAAAGTTTGCGTTTCTTTGTTGATTTTCTGTTTAGTTGATCTATCCATGGGTGTGAGTGGGATATTAAAGTCTCCCACTATTATTGTGTTATTGTTGATTTCCCCTTTCATACTTGTTAGCATTTGTCTTACATATTGCGGTGCTCCTATATTGGGTGCATATATATTTATAATTGTTATATGTTCTTCTTGGATTGATCCTTTGATCATTATGCAGTGGCCTTCTTTGTCTCTTTTCACAGCCTTTCTTTTAAAGTCTATTTTATCGGATATGAGTATTGCCACTCCTGTTTTCTTTTGGTCTCTATTTGCATGGTATATCTTTTTCCAGCCCTTCACTTTCAGTCTGTATGTGTCCCTTGTTTTGAGGTGGGTCTCTTGTAAGCAGCATATAGAGGGGTCTTGTTTTTGTATCCATTCAGCCAGTCTTTGCCTTTTGGTTGGGGCATTCAACCCATTTATGTTTAAGGTAATTATTGATAAGTATGATCCTGTTACCATTTACTTTATTGTTTTGGGTTCGGGTTTATACACCCTTTTCATGTTTCCTGTCTAGAGAATATCCTTTAGCATTTGTTGGAGAGCTGGTTTGGTGGTGCTGAATTCTCTCAGCTTTTGCTTGTCTGGAAAGCTTTTGATTTCTCCTTCGTATTTGAATGAGATCCTTGCTGGGTACAGTAATCTGGGCTGTAGGTTATTGTCTTTCATCACTTTAAGTATGTCTTGCCATTCCCTCCTGGCCTGAAGAGTTTCTATTGAAAGGTCAGCTGTTATCCTTATGGGAATCCCCTTGTGTGCTATTTGTTGTTTTTCCCTTGCTGCTTTTAATATTTGTTCTTTGTGTTTGATCTTTGTTAATTTGATTAATATGTGTCTTGGGGTGTTTTGCCTTGGGTTTATCCTATTTGGAACTCTCTGTGTTTCTTGGACTTGGGTGATTATTTCTTTCCCCATTTTAGGGAAGTTTTCAACTATTATCTCCTCAAGGATTTTCTCATGGTCTTTCTTTTTGTCTTCTTCTTCTGGGACTCCTATAATTCGAATGTTGGAGCGTTTCATATCATCCTGGAGGTCTCTGAGATTGTCCTCATTTCTTTTAATTCGTTTTTCTTGTTTCCTCTCTGATTCATTTATTTCTACCATTCTATCTTCTATTTCACTAATCCTATCTTCTGCCTCCGTTATTCTGCTATTTGTTGCCTCCAGAGTGTTTCTGATCTCATTTATTGTGTTATTCGTTATATATTGACTCTTTTTTATTTCTTCTAGGTCCTTGTTAAACCTTTCTTACATCTTCTCAATCCTTGTCTCTAGGCTATTCATCTGTGATTCCATTTTGATTTCAAGATTTTGGATCATTTTCACTATCAATATTCAGAATTCTTTCTCAGGTAGATTCCCTATCTCTTCCTCTTTTGTTTGGTTTGGTGGGCAACTCTCCTGTTCCTTTACCTGCTGAGTATTCCTCTGTCTCTTCATCTTGATTATATTGCTGCGTTTGGGGTGGCCTTTTTATATTCTGGTAATTTGTGGAGTTCTCTTTATTATGGAGCTTCCTCACTGTGGGTGGGGTTGTATCAGTGGCTTGTCTAGGTTTCCTGGTTAGGGAGGCTTGTGTTGGAGTTCTGGTGGGTTGAGCTGGATTTCTTCTCTCTGGAGTGCAGTGGAGTGACCAGTCATGGGTTATGAGACGTCAAAGGTTTTGGAGTAGCTTTGAGCTGCCTGTATATTGAAGCTCAGGGGTGTGTTCCTGTGTTGCTGGAGAATTTGCGTGGTATGTCTTGTTCTGGAACTTGTTGGTCCTTGGGTGGAGCTTGGTTTCAGTGTAGGTATGGAGGCATTTGATGAGCTCCTATTGCTTAATGTTCCCTGAATTCAAGAGTTCTCTGATGTTTTCAGGCTTTGGACTTAAGCCTCCTGCTTCTGGTTTTCAGTTTTATTTTTACAGTAGCCTCTAGACTTCTCCATCTATACAGCACCAATGATAAAACATCTAGGTTAAAGATGAAAAGTTTGTCCACATTGAGGGACACCCAGAGAGGTTCACTGAGTTACAAGGAGAAGAGAAGAGGGAAGGGGTAGTTAGAAGTGACTGGAATGAGATGCAGTGAGATCAAAAGAGGAGAGAGCAAGCTAGCCAGTAGCCACTTCCTTATGTGTGTTCCATAGTCTGGACCACTCAGAGGTATTTATGGAGTTATACAGGGAAGAGGAGAGGGAGGAAGTATACAGAGGTGTCCAGGAGGATAAGAGAGAGGAATGAGAAGGAGAGAGACAAATCCTGCCAGTAACCAGTTCCTTAGGTGTTCTCCACCGTCTGGAACACACAGAGATTCACAGAGTTGGATAGAGAAGAGATGGGGGAGAAAAGAGACAGAGGCCACCTGGTGGAGAAAAAGGAGAGTCCAAAGGAGGAGAGAGTGGTCAAGCCAGTAATCTCGCTCTCAGGTAAACTTGGGTAGTGAAGTTTGGGTTTTTAAATGTACAAAATTGACAACAAAATCCAAAGAGCAAAGATTAAAAATCTAGAGTAGAGGTTGGATTTTCAAAAATACAATATTAAAGAAAAGAAGCAGAAGGAAAAAGGAAAAAAGAAAAAAAAAGCAAAGAAAAAAAAAGCCACAAGAATTATTAAAAAAAAAAACAAAACACCAATAACCACCCAAAGACTATATATGGTGTTTGCCTTAAAAAAAAAAAAAAGAGTCTTTTTTTTTGAATAGTAATAATAGGTTATAGAAATAAAAATTAGAGGAGAAATAGAAGACTTAACTATTAAAAAAAAGTTAGAAAAAAATAAAAAAACAAGGAATGATTTTAAAAATAGTAAAAATATATTTGGCCCTTCTCTGATGTTGTGGGCAGTGTGGGGTCACTTCCAAGGCGGTTCCCTCTGTTTAACTTCTTCTTTATGCTGGTTTTTTAGGCTCAGTAGTTCAGTCGCGCTGTGGGGAGGGGGGATGCTGCAAACAAATAGCACTGTCGTGTGCACACAGTGTCTCAGCCCCGATGGACCTGTCCCTTCCCGCGGCGTACAAACCGCTCCAGCTCTACGATGCTCAGCCGGGAACCGTCTGGGGCCGGCCCTAGGCTGCCTGCACTTCCCTGGTCTAAGCCGCTCAGGTTCGGCACTCAGGTAGCCCTCAGAGGCTCAGATTCGGTTGGGACTGCGTTTTGTGCCCTTCCCGGGTCCGAGTAGCTCAGGAGTTTGGCGAGCGCGATCGCTGCGACTTGTCTCCTTTCCTGTCTCTGCTGCTCAGCTTTCTGGGTGGACCGCTGGCCCCCCTTGTGAGGCAGATGGTGACTGTCCAGCACCCCCAGAAGTCTTAGCAAGGAAGCCTGTTTGCAGTTTGGTAAGTAAAGTCTCTCCGGGTCTGCAATTGCCCCTTTCCAGCCCTTACGGCTCTGGCTGCCTGTCCCCGGCGGGGGATGGTCTGCAGCCGGCTTATTCCGTTCCATCCTTTGTTCTGTGCTCGGTCCTGGCGGTGTCTTATGTTCGAGCTTTTCGCGTGGTAGCTATCCCACAGTCTGGTTTGCTAGCCCAAGTTAGATCGTTATGGTTGCATGTGGGGCGTTCCTGCCTGATTCTTACAAAGCTCTGCAGCCCGCGCCTCCCGCGCGTCCCCTGCCCTACCCCCACTTCCCAATGGCGGATGCAGGCGTCTGTGCTGCTTTTCCGCTGGGGGAGTTACTGTTGGGCTTGTAATCTCTTGGTTTTAATTATTTATTTATTTTTCCCTTCCTGTTATGTTGCCCTCTGTGTTTCCAAGGCTCGCCACAGACTCGGCAGGGAAAGTGTTTCCTGGTGTTTGGAAACCTCTCTTCTTAAAATTCCCTTCCCGGGACGGGCTTCCCTTCCCGGGACGGAGCTCCCTCCCCACCTCCTTTGTCTCCTTTTTCACCTTTTATATTTTTCCCTACCTGTTTTTGAAGATAATGGTATGCTTTTCTGGTTGCCTGATGTCCTCTGCCAGCCTACAGAAGTTGTTTTGTGGAGTTTGCTCAGCGTTGAAATGTGCTTTTGAGGAATTTGTGAGGGAGAAAGTGGTCTTCCCATCCTATTCCTCTGCCATCTTAGGACTGCCCCGACTACTCTACTTTTTTGTATTACAATTCAAAGTCCAGTTGCTGGAGCAGTTGTGGCTCTGATAAGAACCCCCGAATAAAACTTTCTTCCCTTCTTAGTCTTTTTGCCTCTTGCAAAATAGTCTTAAAATGATCTCATTTTATACTGAAAGCAATTCTACAAGCTCAATGGCATTTTAAAGGAAAACTGAAACACAGAAATGTTAAGTAAATTGATTATACAGGGAATTAATGTTATGGTTTGAAGGAAATCCCAAGACCCCTAACATAGAATTTTTTAAGCCTTAGCTGACACCATATTAATGGTGCATGAAATCAACAAAGACTGTCACAACCAGAAAGTTTTTATAAAGAAAGAGACTAGACTAGACTACAAAATACCATAGTGCATCACTCATAATAAGGTATATATTGTGCAGTCTTTGTGCATTTTTAGGACACCAGAGCTTTAACCTCTGAGCCATGGAGCCACTTTATATGTATATGTATACACACATATGTATATATATGCAACATATATATAATGTGCATATGTGTTTAGGCAGAGGGTGATATGGTTGGATGGCAGCACCAACTCAATGGACATGAGTTTGAGTAAACTCCAGGAGTTGGTGATGGACAGGGAGGCCTGGCATGCTGTAGTCCATGGGGTCACAAAGAGTCAGACACGACTGAGCAACTGAACTGATACACATATATAATTGGTTGATTGTTAATATATAGGTATATATCAGTGATGGTTAAAATAGATATATTTATATAACATTGAGTGATGGTTAAAAATGCTAGAAACTCTATCCCTATAGCTTCACTTTTTCCATGAAAACCCCCATATAATTACCTTTCATTTTCCCTTAACGAGAACTTGCAATACCCCAACTAGGATAGAGGTTTAATTAATAATTCTTGGTTAATATTGGTATGAAGGTAGGTTTGAAAGGAGATCTCTTATCTGATGGGAATTTGTCAAAATGTTATTTGTCACTTTATGGAACTTCATTTTCTTTTTCACTTGAGACAGATTATAGAAAAAAAGAGAACTTTACCCAAGTCATTTGATAAAATTCACACTGATAGCAAGACATTACAAGGGCAATATAAGGAGTTAGAAGTTAGAGGATGTTCCCAAGGTCACACATTTAAAGATGCCTGGAGCCAAGACCCAAATTCAAATGTCTGACACCCAATAATATTTTTTCCCTGAGATCTTATCCTGCTTCTCTATGGGGTATTCTCAAAGAAGCATATGGTGGCTACATTGATTTTGTTATGAGCAGTCTGCATGCACCAGGATTTTTGTACAGAGGGTATTTAAAATGCAACCAAGAAGATGAGGGAACACAGACCGACTGTCTTCAGACCTTAGAAGGACTGCCATGTAGGAAAGGGGATCACACTTCTGTTTTACAACATGAGGTAGAAGTAAGATTGATGTTTGACAGTGAGGAGAAGGGAAACAGGTTCATCCCAAGAAAAACATTTCTAAGTAAGCTGTTCAAGAGCAAGAGAACTGCCTGGCATGGTCTTGACCTAGTCACATGAAGAAGTACTCATGAACCCATCAGAAAACCATCCATCCTAGCCGTGGGGATACATAATTCTCAGATTGGACCTAATGTTCTTTCAGATCTTTTCCAAATGCAGCTTCCTAGGAATCTACTGCTAAATGACTTTCCCCTCTGTTAGTCATTTATCTCTCCTAATTCTGCCCACATACCAGATTTCCTTGCAATCTGTTTAGAATTAAGGAAAGTATTTCTAATCAAAACCTTAACTGCCATGATTTTATTTCAAATAGACATAATTTATCAAAAACTGAGTTTAGGGAATATGCATTTTTTCCTCATTGTATTTTGAATTGGTTAATAAATCAATTAACTCATATTGTGGATGGAGAAGGCAATGGCACCCCACTCCAGTGTTCTTGCCTGGAAAATCCCGTGGATGGAGGAGCCTGGAAGGCTGCAGTCCATGGGGTTGCTGAGGGTCAGACACTACTGAGCGACTTCACTTTCACTTTTCACTTTCATCCACTGGAGAAGGGAATGGCAACCCACTTCCGTGTTCTTGCCTGGAGAATCCCAGGGACGGGGGAGCCTGGTGGGCTGCCGTCTCTGGAGTCGCGCAGAGTAGGACACGACTGAAGAGACTTAGCAGCAGCAGCAGCAGCAGCATATTGTGAAATGGAATAGAACAGGATATGTGCAATTTGGTATTATCAATGTGAAATGGAGATTTGCCTGATAATAAGCCTCAAGATTATAAGGCTTCCCTCATAGCTTAGTGGTAAAGAATCTGCCTACAGAGCAGGAGACCTGGGTTCAGTTCCTGGGTTGGGAAGATCCCCTGGAGAAGGAAATGGCAACCCACTCCAGTATTCTTGCCTGGAAAATCCCACAGACAGAGGAGCCTGCCAGGCTACAGTTCTTGGGATCGCAAGAGTCAGACACAACTTAGCGACTAAACCACCACCAAGCCTCAAGAAGAAGGAGGGGCAGATATTACTCAACTGGAAATTCCAAAGGGGAAGAAAAAGTGATTTTCTCAAGGTCCTGGAGCTAATAAGTAATCACACAGCTAATATATGATCATACGGCTAATGAGTCCTGGGCTTGTTGCTGCTTTTTGATGACTTCTTGAATAAATATTAAACTTTCCACAGGAGAATATGCATGATGAGAAGCTTCTTCTAATGATAGCATTTTCAAAAGGTTATGAGTCCAACTGTGAGTTAGTTTTATCATTTACATAATAAAACTTACTCACCCCTGCTTTACTTATTAATATATTGCTAGACAAAATAGAAGATTCCTTTCCCTTCCATGGAGTTTTGCTTTATAGATAGACACTTCTATTGTGAAAACAAAACATTCTGAATCATAAGATTCTACCTCATGGGTTTACATTACAAATCCCTCTGCAGAAGATGTTGAAGTTCATGTCAATTGCCATCAGGGGAAAATGTGAGTGTAACCGAGGTGTTCAGGTAACCCAATCTGTACCCTCTTACATTGTGGGGTTAACTCGGCAATACTGTTTACATTTCTTTTACTTTCATTTAGTTTCTATTTCAAAAAAATTTTTTGGGGTGTGCAGCACAGCATGTGGGATCCTAGCCCCCCAACCAGGGATCAAACTTGCATCCTCTACAGTAAAAGGGCAGAATCTTAACCATTTCACCATCAGGGATGTCTTGTTTTCTATTTCATCCTGTTGCATTTAAGCTCAAACTCCTCCCTGCAGTCTGGCACTGGAGAAAAGAGTGGATGTAGGCTCTGAGGTCTGACAGACGTTGTCCACAGTGTCTCTGGGACTACCCTAATGACAGGAGATTTGGTGAGCTCTGATTTAGAAAGCCCTACGGACTTGATTTGAGAAGGCGTGGATGGAGACAAAGGCATGGATGGAGATGAAGGCATTTTACTGTCAGAGTGAGTGATTGCTCTCTCTGTGAAGGGAGGGTCCTCACAGAATGAGAGTGGCCAGGCTTTGGGGGAATGCTGTTTTTCTGCCCTTGGACCCCCCGTCCCTGTCTGCCTGGCTGTGTGGCCCCTTGGACCATAGACAGAGGGAAGATGACACAAGGCCAACTTGGAAATAAGGTTCTGCTGCTGCCCTTTGAGCCTGTTTTCCTGGTAAACTACCGCTGCTGACGGCTTCACAGTTGTGGGACCCTGTGGATGCCTTCCAACACTCCCTAGCATGGGGGCTGCTGCTGCTGCTGCTAAGTCGCTTCAGTCGTGTCTGACTCTGTGCGACCCCACAGACGGCAGTCCACCAGGCTCCCCCGTCCCTGGGATTCTCCAGGCAAGAACACTGGAGTGGGTTGCCATTTCCTTCTCCAACGCATGAAGATGAAAAGTCAAAGTGAAGTCGTTCAGTCATGCCCGACTCTTAGTGACCCCATGGACTACAGCCCACCAGGCTCCTCTGTCCATGGATTTTCCAGGCAAGAGTACTGGAGTGGGGTGCCATTGCCTTCTCCATAGCATGGGGGGAATTTCAAGAAATCGCTCTTTGGGGCTTAAGTCTGTGAGAGGTTTAGTAAATGCCACATGTTGCCAGTGAACCCAATAAGCTACTTTTGGAAGAGTCCGGAGGACACACTTCATGGAGGACTGAGTTTCTGGGACCGTTGCTGGGGCTTTTGGTCTTGTTACATCAAGTGTTTGCAGCCCAAGCAGCAATTTCCACCTCTCACTCTTTCAGGGAGGAATTTTGGTAATTAAAGAAGAGGCCAAAGTGGATGCTTGTGTTAAATTCTTTGTTTTCACCTGGAAATTTTGCATAATTTCTAAATGTTCATTTTCCTTTTAAAATATTCTTGATCATTTTTATAGTCTCTTCTTTATTCTATTTATTTATTTAAATTGATTTTTTTAAAAAATGGAAGATTTGCAAGCCGTCATAAGAAATAGTAGAGATCTCAGTTTCCTCCAGTGGTAACATCTTGAAAAACTCAGACAGAAAATCACGGATAGAAACATGGAACATCTCTTGAAGCCACCACCATGAGGCTTGCTTCTCAGCTGCTTCCTCCCCACCTCATCACCTCCTTGACTCAGTTCTCCACTTCTGCAATTTTATCAGTTTCAAAAGAAATGTTATGTAATGGAATCATATGCTATGAAAACTTTGGGGCCGGCTTTTTCCACTCTGTAACCCTCTGGGAATTCACTCAGGTTGCTGTGTGTATTGGGCTTCCAGGTGGTGTAGTGGTAAAGAATACATCTGCCAATGCAGGAAATGCAAGAGATTCAGGTTCAATCCCCGGGTTGGGAAGATCCCCTGGAGAAGGGAATGGCAACCCACTTCAGTAATCTTGCCTAGAAAATTCCATGGACAAAGGACCACAGTGGGCAACAGTCCATGGGGTCCCAAAGAGTTGAACATGACTGAGCCCGAGAACACACGTTGTGTGTATCAGGAGTTCATTCCTTTTCATTGCTATTGCATGATACCGATGCGCCATGATCCATCTGTGGAAAGAGACTTCAACTAACTCCAGGTTTTGACTATCATGAATAAATCTACTTAGAAACATTTGTAGACAAGGTTTGGTATGAACATAAGTTATGTCTTTTTTCTTTCTTTTTTATATCAGTTTAACCATAGTTTCATCAATCTTTTCAAGTTCTTTTGAATGTTTTCTTTATCCATTGATTTTCTGTTTTCAATTTAGTGATTTCTGATTTTACCTTTATTATTTCCTTCTGCTTGCTTTGGGTTTATTTTGCTTTCCTTTTTTTTCTGGGTTCTTGATATAGGATGATTTGAGACTTTTGTTTTTAATAACATTTTCACTTAGTGCTGTAAATTTTCTTTTCAGCACCATTTTAGTTATGTCCCACAAATTTTGATATATTGTATTTTCATTTTCATTCAATAGATTAAAATCTTTTGAGACTTCCTCTTTACTCATGAGTTATTTTAAAATATGTTGTTTAGTTTCCAAGTTTTTGAAAATTTTCTTGTTATCTTTTTATTTTTGATTTCTAGAGTGAAATCAAAGTGGGGGTAGAGAACACACTCTGTTTGATTTCAATTATTTTAAATTTGTTGGGATATTTTTATGTCTTGAGATATGGTCTATAATGATGTATGTTCTGTGGGCACTTGAAAATAGTGTATATTCTGCTGTTGTTGGGTGGAATGTTTTGTAAATGTTGATTAGATTGTGATATAGCACTTGCTGATTTTCTGTCTAATTGTTCTATCAGTTGTTGAGAGGGAGTATTAAAGCCGCCTAATATACTTCAGTTCAGTTCAGTTCATTTCAGTCACTCAGTCATGTCCGACTCTTTGCGACCCAATGAATTGCAGCATGCCAGGCCTCCCTGTCCATCACCAACTCCTGGAGTTCACTCACACTGAGTCAGTGATGCCATACAGCCATCTTATCCTCTGTTGTCCCCTTCTCCTCCTGCCCCCAATCCCTCCCAGCATCAGGGTCTTTTCCAATGAATCAACTCTTCGCATGAGGTGGCCAAAGTATTGGAGTTACAGCTTTAGCATCATTCTTTCCAAAGAACACCCAGGACTGATCTCCTTTAGGATGGACTGGTTGGATCTCCTTGCAGTCCAAGGGACTCTCAAGAGTCTTCTCCAATATCTTTTTTGCTTCACATATTTTCTTTTTATTTGGTACATACATGTTTGAAATTTTTATATCTTCTTGGTGAATTTAGGTCTTTTAAGTCTTTTATATCTCCCTCAGCATCTCCTAAATTTGTTTGCCCTGAGGTCTGTTTTACTGGATAGTAATACAGTGACTTATGCTTTGCTTGATTAACACTTGTATGATATATATCTTCTCATTTTTAAAACTCCAACCTGCCTATATTATAGTTGAAGTAAGTTTCACATAGATAGCACATTGCTGAGCCATGTCTTCAAATCCACACTGCTAATTTTGGTCTTTTCATAGACATAATTAGAAGATTTATATTTAATGTAATTTTGATATGTTAGGATTTGTCATTTTATTATTCTGTTTTCTCTCTCTTTAATTTCTCTGCTTTATTTTCCCCTGCTTTCTGTGGAGCAGTACTTGAACACAATTTAGGATTCCATTTTGATTTAGCTACAGTGTCAGACTTTATTTTTGGGGGCTCCAAAATCACTGCAGATGGTGATTGCAGCCATGAAATTAAAAGACGCTTACTTCTTGGAAGGAAAGTTATGACCAACCTAGATAGCATATATACAAGACCAGGAGCTGACTGTGGCTCATATCATGAACACCTTATTACCAAATTCAGACTCAAATTGAAGAAAATAGGGAAAACGGCTAGACCATTCAGGTATGACCTAAATCAAATCCCTTATGATTATGCAGTTGAAGTGAGAAATAGATTTAAGGGCCTAAATCTGATAGATAGAGTGCTTGATGAACTATGGAATGAGGTTCGTGACATTGTACAGGAGACAAGGATCAAGACCATCCCCATGGAAAAGAAATGCAAAAAAGCAAAATGGTTGTCTGGGGAGGCCTTACAAATAGCTGTGAAAAGAAGAGAAGCGAAAAGAAGAGGAGAAAAGGAAAGATATAAGCATCTGAATGCAGAGTTCCAAAGAATAGCAAGAAGAGATAAGAAAGCCTTCTTCAGCAATCAAAGCAAAGAAATAGAGGAAAACAACAGAATGGGAAAGACTAGAGATCTCTTCAAGAAAATTAGAGATACCAAGGGAACATTTCATGCAAAGATGGGCTCGATAAAGGACAGAAATGATATGGACCTAACAGAAGCACAAGATATTAAGAAGAGACAGCAAGAATACATGAAAGAACTGTACAAAAAAGATCTTCACGACCCAGATAATCATGATGATGTGATCACTAATCTAGAGCCAGACATCCTGGAATGTGAAGTCAAGTGGGCCTTAGAAAGCATCACTACGAACAAAGCTAGTAGAGATGATGGAATTCCAGTTGAGCTGTTTCAAATCCTGAAAGATGATGCTATGAAAGTGCTGCACTCAATATGCCAGCAAATTTGGACAACTCAGCAGTGGCCACAGGCCTGGAAAAGGTCAGTTTTCATTCCAATTCCAAAGAAAGGCAATGCCAAAGAATGCTCAAACTGCTGCACAATTGCACTCATCTCACATGCTAGTAAAGTAATGCTCAAAAATCTCCAAGCCAAGCTTCAGCAATACATGAACTGTGAACTCCCTGATGTTCAGTCTGGTTGTAGAAAAGGCAGAGGAACCAGAGATCAAATTGCCAACATCCTCTGGATCATGGAAAAAGCAAGAGAGTTCCAGAAAAACATGTTTCTGCTTTCTTGACTATGCCAAAGCCTTTGACTGTGTGGATCACAAGAAACTGTGGAAAATTCTGAAAGAGATGGGAATGCCAGACCACCTGACCTGCCTCTTGAAAAACCTATATGCGGGTCAGGAAGCTACAGTTAGAACTGGACATGGAACAACAGACTGGTTCCAAATAGGAAAAGGAGTACGTCAAGGCTGTATATTGTCACCCTGCTTATTTAACTTATATGCAGAGTACATCATGAGAAACGCTGGACTGGAAGAAGCACAAGCTGGAATCAAGATTGCCGAGAGAAATATCAATAACCTCCGATATACAGATGACACCACCCTTATGGCAGAAAGTGAAGAGGAGCTAAAAAGCCTCTTGATAAAAGTGAAAGAGGAGAGTGAAAAAGTTGGCTTAAAGCTCAACATTCAGAAAACTGAGATCATGGCATCTGGTCCCATCACTTCATGGGAAATAGATGGGGAAACAGTGGAAACAGTGGCAGACTTTATTTTCGGGGGCCCCAAAATCACTGCAGATGGTGATTGCAGCCATGAAATTAAAAGACGCTTACTCCTTGGAAGAAAACTTATAACCACCCCAGATAGTATATTCAAAAGCAGAGACATTACTTTGCCGACTAAGGTCCATCTAGTCAAGGCTATGGTTTTTCCTGTGGTCATGTATGCATATGAGAGTTGGACTGTGAAGAAGGCTGAGTGCCAAAGAATTGATGCTTTTGAACTGTGGTGTTGGAGAAGACTTTTGAGAGTCTCTTGGACTGCAAGGAGATCCAACCAGTCCATTCTGAAGGAGATCAACCTGGGATTTCTTTGGAAGGAATGATGCTAAATTGAAACTCCAGTACTTTGGCCACCTCATGAGAAGAGTTGACTCATTGGAAAAGACTCTGATGCTGGGAGGGATTGGGAGCAGGAGGAGAAGGGGACGACCGAGGATGAGATGGCTGGATGGCATCGTGGACTCGATGGACATGAGTCTGAGTGAACTCTGGGAGATGGTGATGGACAGGGAGGCCTGGCGTGCTGCGATTCATGGGGTCGCAAAGAGTCGGACACGACTGAGTGACTGAACTGAACTGAGATAGCATATTAAAAAGCAGAGACGTTACTTTGCCAACAAAGGTCCATCTAGTCAAGGCTATGGTTTTTCCAGTGGTCATGTATGGATGTGAGAGTTGAACTGTGAAGAAAGCTGAGTGCCGAAGAATTGATGCTTTTGAACTGTGGTGTTGGAGAAGACTCTTGAGAGTCCCTTGGACTGCAAGGCGATCTAACCAGTCCATTCTGAATGAGATCAGCCCTGGGATTTCTTTGGAAGGAATGATGCTAAAGCCGAAACTCCAGTACTTTGGCCACCTCATGAGAAGAGTTGACTCATTGGAAAAGACCCTGATGCTGGGAGGGATTGGGGGCAGGAGGAGAAGGGGACGACAGAGGATGAGATGGCTGGATGGCATCACCAACTCGATGCACATGAGTTTGAGTGAACTCCAGGAGTTGGTGATGGACAGGGAGACCTGGCTTGCTGCGATTCATGGGGTCACAAAGAGTTGGACACGACTGAGCAACTGAACTGACTGACTGATTGACAGTGTTTTTTATTGTATATCTTTGTATAGTCATTTTATGGATGCTCTTGGTATTACAATTTATATATAGAACTGTCGTTGTCTATTGGTGTCATCATTTTGCTAGTTCAAGTGAAATGTAGAAATCTAACTTCCCTTTACCTCCATTCGCCCTTCCTTATTTATAATAAAATTGTCTTACATATTTTCTGTACATACATTTAGACCCAAACTAAGCAGTATTATAAATTTTGCTTCAACTGCCAAACATTATTTTAAAAATTTAAGAGGAAATGGAAAGCTTGTTGCTTTATTTATTTTTGTTTGTTTACTGTATTCTTCCTTCCTGATATTTCAAGATCCTTCTTTTATCATTTCCTATCTGTCTAGAGAATTCCCTTTAGCTTTTCTTATATGATAGGTCTGCTCGTGAAAAATTCTCTTAGTTTTCCTTCATTTCTTTTATTTAAAAATGTCTTGATATTGCAGGATATTTTTGTTGTGTGCAAGATTCTGGGTTGGAGCTCTTCCCTTTCAGCACTTGAAAAATGCTCTAGTACTTTCTTTTGGTCTCTGTGATTTCTGATGAAAAAATCTGCTCTTGTTCTAATTGCTTTTCCTCTACATGTGGGGTGTGAGTTTCCTCTTGTGGCTTTCAAAATGTTTTCTCTGTCTTTAGCTTTTAGAGGTTTAATTATGATGTGCCTTGGCATAGATTTCTTTTGGTTTATTTGCAATTTGTAGGTTTATGTCTCAGTTGTATTTTTCATATTCATTTTCCTATCATTTTATTTTCATTTTCAGTTTAAGATCTTCCTGGTTTTTGGTATGTTGAGTCATGTTTAATTGAAATTTGGACATTTTATTATCATATGGAGAAGGCATGAATCTGGATCTCAATTAAATCTGTTTAAGCAGGGAAAGGGAGGGTGTTTCCTTGTTAATGACAGATGGAAGGAGGAGTCTGGATCCCCCACGTGGCTTCCCTTGACACCAAGTGAGGCTTCTCTTTGCCACTGGGAGTGAGTGGCTTTCCTTGTTAGCCCCTCTGACACTTGGTATCCCCTCCCTATGATGGTGTTGATGCTGCTACAACTACATATAAGCCTCCTCTGTGGATCCAGAGTAATAGTAAATAGGCAGCTGTGCTGTGTCCTGTAAGAGCTTTGCAATGGGAGGTGCTGTTAAAGGTGGTTAATGAGCTTTGTAACTGAGGTTCACGTAACAGTAGGTTGAAAAAGCTAGAGATGCACACACTGAGGCTATTTATGAAAAAAATTTAGGAGTTATAATAAAGTTTAAATGTTTGATCCCAGACCTGGTCCCTGCCTTCCCTCTGCTGTTCCGTTGTCTTTTTATACAAGAAGGAAAATCATAGGGACCTAATTAAAAATTAGACCAAAGCAAAACCACTGCCATGAGGTTTTCCAGGTAAAGAAAAGTTAAAGAAAAAAATGGGGCCTATTTAAACTAAGACATACTCATGCCCAGGTTTATTTTCAGGCAAAAATCCTCTTAGTCTTATTCAACTCATAAAAATGAAAGCTGATGACCTAGATGTGAAAATTTGTATATTCTTCAACTTAATCTCATAAGTCATTCAACTCTAATTCCTCTGTGAATTCATATAATCCTTCACCAGTGAATTAATGGATAATATTCTTCTCAGTCAGTTCCTTGGAGCATAGATTTTTGTGTATATAGTTAAATCCTTGTTAATATCTATGATTTTACCATATAAATGAATATGTCAAAGTTATGCCCTTGAAATGTGGAGGAAAAGTTACAAGATTATCATTTCAGTATGCAATATAGTCTTTCTTGCCAAAGTGCAGTGCTGAACTATTCTTTCTTATGAAAATAATGAGTGATATAAATGAGTGATGCAGTGATACTCCATCAGGCTGTTAGGAATTCAGGTTGGTGGGCAAAGGAACCTTCAAAAGCCTGACGATTGTCATTCTTTTCTGACATTTCTCCATTTTAAGAAATAGACTACAGCAAAATGAAGAGAACCTACCCTGAATGGGCTGAGTCACAGCCTGGACTATTTCACATTGAGGCAATTTAAAATTAGAGCTGAAAATCTCTAATTAATGGGGTTATAGGATAGAAGCCCCAGGAAGCCTTGCACTGTGTAACATGGCCCAGCATCTCTGCCATACAAAGCATAAAGCATCAGCCCATTTGTACCTGAGGTCCCACACATTTTGGCTTTGTATTTCGGCTCCAGGTTCTTTGAGGATGGAACTTCAGTACCAAGTGTTTGATCTGGAAGACTCAGGCTAGAATATAGCTAAGCAGCACATTTCTTCTGCTCAAACATCCCATTTTCTCTCCTTGTCCTCCTGTGTGTTAGTTGCTCAGTCGTGTCCGACACTTTGCAACCCCAGGACTGTAGCCCACCAGGCTCCTTGTCTATGGACTTCTCCAGGCAAGAACACTGGAATGGGTAGCCATTTCCTTCTCCAGGGGATCTTCCTGAATTGGGGATCGAACACAGGTCTTCCACATTACAGGCAGATTCTTTACCACCTGAGCCAGCAGGGAAGCCTCTTTGCCTGCTTAATTCTTCTTCTTTTTTTTTTTTTATTGCACCAATCACTCTGGTATCAGGTCATATTTATTATTTATTATTTATTTATTTTAAAATTTTTATTTTTACTTTATTTTACTTTACAATACTGTATTGATTTTGCCATATATTGACATGAATCACCTAATTCTCACTTAACCTTCTGGGTCTTGGCTTGGATATTACCTACGGTGAAACGCATTTCTGGACCTTATGGCCTGAGTCAGGGCCCTGTACTTTGCTCCTGAGACACCTGCCACCATGCAGAGCACTTATACAAGGCTATTCAATTTCCCTTAAAATATCCTTACTGTGCTCTTGCCTTCCAGCCAAGCGCAGTCAGCACTTTCCAGTAGAACTTTTTGGGGTGGCAGAATGTTCTAATCTGTGCTGTCCAACCTGGTAGCCACTAGTCACATGTGGCTATTAAGCTCTCAAAATATGGCAAGTATGACTGAGAAATGGATTTTAGATTTTTTTTAATTTAAACTATTTAAATTTAGATGATAGATATATACAAATGCCACAAACTAACTTTAAATAAATACTTTAAATTGCTTATTAAAATTATTTAGATTTAAGTTTAAATAGCCACATGGTAATTTTTGGTTACCATACTGGACAGCATTGCATTAGACTGTGAGCTTCTTGACAGCAGGGACTGCATCCTACTTACCTGTAAATTTCCAATACCAGAGAACAGAATCTAGCCATTTCTATGACTTCAAGAAATACTCGTCGACCATTGTATGAATGTCAGTGTTCTACCCTTACTGTACCATCACAGTTTGTTTGATAGCTGAGACTCAGATGCCTATATTGGAGCTTAAGTTTTGGCTCCATCATTTAATATTTAGGTCAAGGGTGTCACTCTCTCTGTGCCTCAGTCTCCTTGTTTTTAAAGTGAGTTATCAGTTGTTTCTACTTCGTAGGCTTATAATGAGCATTAAGAAAATTTATATTTTATTCATTCATTAATGCATTAAATATATTCATTAGAGATGAGTGCAATAGTTGGCAGATAGTAAAGTCTACTATGTAATGACTACCATTAAATTAATTTTGTAGTGTTATCTTTTATTGAGAGAAGGAATGAGAGATAGAGAAAGATACAAATGAGAGAAAAACACTAATTTGGTAGAAAGTACTGTATTCTGTGCAAGGTCATATAAACTAAACCCTTGGCGAGGGGGTCTTCATGCCTACCTTATTTTATCTGAGAGTGATTCTTAAGCATCAAAAGGTCCGCACTTTTGATGTATACCATATGGGATGGACTAGAGCCCATGTCTGAGAAGCGCAATAAACAGAGGCTATAAAGCGGAGTAATTCAGAACACAGACGGTGACACTTTGGGTTGGTGACAGCTGCCTTACTATAGTTTATAATAGAAATTAAATCTAATCAACTGTAGCCAAATGTCCCTTCAAAGAATGTCAGTAAGGATGCCGACAGAAGGACCCCACTCAGGAACAGTCTCCCAATGCGGTCAGTCTGAGCTGCGCTGCCTGGCAACCAGGATGCATCTCTCCTCCTCCGTGAGTAATTAACATCCCATTCTTCTTTCCTTGTTTGACATCTTCTTCAGTACAGAGTTGATGAGTGAATTTAAAAAAATGTCTTAACTCTGAAAATCATTTCTTTCTTTATATTCAGATTGTTATTTTCATTTATTGATGTCTGTCTCCATTCAGGGAAGGAGAATCTTGGCTTTGGACAACTCAGGCCATGCCCTCCCCATTTTGGAGGAAACTTAGAGCATTCCTACTCATGTTTTAGAATAAGAAAACTAAATCTCAGAGACATGCTACTTGCCCAAAGCCACATGATTCAGAGTAAATAACAAAGTTTGAAACTAGAGTCTGGGTTTTGCAATTTCTAGTTCAATGAATTTTCAATGAGTTTAGAAGATGCTGGAAGGAAAGAGAGAATGGATGGGAAGAGTAATACCCATATGCAGGCTTTATTTCACTGGGATTTGGCCTTTTATTTATCGCAGTGAAATTCTGATATAAGTTTCTGGGCCTCTCTTCAGGAGAATGCACACAAATTTTTTTTTTGTCTGACAATTTTGGATGATAACAGTCCCTGAATTTCACTGATGGGCTCTTATTTAACCATGCTTAGTATGGAAAGAGTCTGGTTTCATTTTAAGAAATTATAAATAATGGCTACAGATCTCTGCATGTCAATATGCTTTGAAACATCTGCTAGAAAAGGGCACGTTCTTGGGGGAGAAGGATGGATTCTGAACAGGTTTTATTATTCTTGATGATTGAAAAAACTAGCTGCAGATTTTGCAGCTTCTCTGGCTTTCATATTTGATGTAGTTATGATGACAAACTGTGAAGTTATGCTGTAATACCTTTTTTCTTTAATAAGAAAACATTATTATATATTCCTTCTCACCAATAACTTTTGAAGTTAGTTGTGCAAGCTAAGTCACTTCAGTCATGTCTGATTTGTGACCCCATGGACTGTAGCCCACCAGGCTCCTCTGTCCATGGAATTCTCCAGGCAGGAATACTGGAGTGGGTTGCTCTTCCCTTCTCCAGGGGATCTTCCTGCCCCAGGGATCAAACCTGCATCTCCTGTATCTCCTGCACTGGCAGTTGTGTTCTTTACCACTAGCACCACTTGGGAAGCCCTGAAGTTAGTTGATGTTACTAATCATTACCAAAGTGTACATATTTCAAAGGCATTTGCTTCCTAGGAAGTAAAATATTCCAATTCCAAGAAGTAAAAGTGGAAGATGTACTAACTATATGGTGCTTTCAAGTCAGTAAAATTGTACTAGGAAAAAAGCAAAAAAATATTTTAGATACTTTTAATAATGCTGGCATTTTCAGAATTTAAATAAGTTGCTAAAAGGAATAAAGAAATTGTGGTAAGTAACCAGAGATCTCTTTAAACATGGATATTAATATCAAATGTGAAATCTACTAACTACAGCAACCAGCAAACCTGGAGGGGATGGAATTAAAATTTAAAGGACATTATGAAGGTTTTATTACTGGTTTAAGTCCTCATTTTTACTTCTCAATGGGGAAAGCGAAAGCACTTCTCAGAACAGTAATTTTAAATTGTATAAATGAGGAATGAAATCATGGAAAAGAACTATGTGCCTTTAATACCTTTTGAGAAAATACAATAAGCCATTACTTATCGATCTTATATCCTCCAAAATATATAAGAAATAGCTCCAGGACAACTTGGACAAAATTTATCTCATCTATCATTGGAAGTGCTTTCTATTTATTTTAAAAGTAGCTGCAGGGTCTTATGAAGAATTTCATTTCATTAATAAACTTGGTTTATCTTTTCTTGCAGGAGTCTTTCATGCAGAGGGGTAGAAACTGAACACTAGAGTCTGTTCTCACACAAGCCCATTTCTGCAGCAGGATGACACAGGGCCAGTTTCCCCTCCCTAGAAACCAAGTCTGTAACCAGAGTTGTCCATTATTTCTAAAGACGCCATACTCTGGATACCCCTGATCACCATTCAACTCTCTTTTCACAGCCTGATTTGATCTAAGCAAACAACTTCCAAAGGACACTTGGAACACAGACAGATTCAAGAGTGGAAATATCTGGAAAGGCTTTCATTGTAGTGGTTTCATCCCTACAGGAGAACTGGCAGAAACCACGTCTTGGGGCACTAGTGTTTCTAAGAATCTGATACAGCCAGTGTGAGGAGAGCCCAGTTCAAACCTGTTTACTGACCACTTTTTATATGGTAGCTTCTGCACTTGGTGCTTGGGATACCAGGAATAACGGAACCCAAGGTCTGCTGCGAGGAACCTCGCAGATGAAGGGCAGGAACTTTCATTAGAGTATGATTTTAATATAATACTTCCCTGGTGGCTCAGATAATAAAGGACTCACCTGCAATGCGGGAGACCTGGGTTCAGTTCCTGGGTCGGGAAGATCCCCTGGAGAAGGGAATGGCAACCCACTCCAGTATTCTTGCCTGGAGAATCCCATGGATGGAGGAACCTGGTAGGCTCCAGTCCATGGCGTTGCAAAGAGTCAGACATGACTGAGCGACCTTCACTTCACTTCACTTAATATGAAACACACAATTCTCTGAGAGATGTATGTACAGACCTTGCTAAATGTGAGAAAGTACCTAGGGCAACCCTGGAGGCAGGAACGCTTGTCTTTCAAAGAAAAGGATGCGGCAGGGGCATGTGAATGTCCCAAGTACAAAAGACCCTCGTGGGCAGAAGCCTGGGGCTAGAAGCAGCACAGGGGCTTTGGGTGTCCCTGGAGTAAGACGCAGCCCTATGGCTGGAGGGATTAGCAGGGTCCATATCCCAGTCCAAGGAGGACCTCCCACGCCACGGTCTCTAGGAGTGGACTTTATTCCACGTCTCATCTGTTTACAGGAAAGAGATTCATGAAAGGCTCAGAGACAGAATCAGAGGCCCGGAGGTCATCGAGTTGTTGTAGGGACCGTGGAATGGATGGGACCAGTCAGGGAGGGTCTGTACAGAACAGGAGGGCACGGGAGAACCTGGACATCAGCAAGTCCTTGAGGAAGGGTCAGGAAGAGGCTGGGGACCAGGACGATCCCCACGGAGCCTGTGCAGAGCCTTGGAAAGTCCAGCAGGACCAAAGCAAGCAAGTGTATTTGGCCAAGAAGAGGTAACTGCAGCTTAGCTTCAGGGGTTAGTGGGTTGGTGGGGGAGAGGGTCAGGAAATTGGGAAGTGAATGGCAGGTGAGACCCCGCTGAATGTGGAAGAAGTTCGTTTTCTTTGAACAGAGACCCTGGTGAGTTTCATGGTTGGGGGTGGGACTGTGGGGGTGAAGAGAGGAAGGCGTGCTGCTGGACAGAATTTAAGAGGGAGTGGGATAAATATTCTATATGGTGAGCTGTCTTCAGCCAGAAGGGGACCTGTCTTCCTCTGAGACTGGACAGAAGGAAGTGAAGTTGCTCAATCGTGTCTCTTTGTGATCCTGTGGACTGCGGCATGCCAGGCCTCCCTGTCCATCATCAGCTCCTGGAGTTTACTTAAACTCATGTCCATTGAGTTGGTGATGTCACCCAACCATCTCATCCTCTGTTGTCCCCTTCTCCTCCTGTCCTCAATCTTTCCCAGCATCAGGGTCTTTTCAAATGAGTCAGTTCTTTGCATCAGGTGGCCAAAGTATTGGAGTTTCAGCTTCAGCATCAGTCCTTCCAATGAAATTTTAGCACTGATTTCCTTTAGGATGACTGGTCGGGTTTCCTTGCAGTCCAAGGGACTCTCAAGAGTCTTCTCCAACTATGCACTCAGGAAACACTAAAAAAATGAGTAATTCAAAACTCATGCAAACTTTTCCAGCAGAGAGAGAAAAAAGGAACACTTGACAAATCATCATAAGAGTTTAGTTTTTATAAACTTGACATTAAACCTGATGAGGACAGTTTGAGACAGAAAAATCTAACTCACAACCTTAGGAGAAGAAAGTCTTAACAAATGTAGCCACTTGAATCCTACAGTGAAGAAATAGCTGAACAGAAGGGGCCTTAGGAAGAGGAAGAGAAACCATAAGTGAAGGAAGGCTGTCAGAAGCATAGCTCGAGGAGTTCTCAGGAAGCCAGGGGGTTGATAGCAAAGAGTAATCTCACTTCCTCTGTACTTTTGCCACTTATTGCTTAACATTATAAAGTGTGAAGGAAATGAGGCTTCAAGCTTTTAAATTTACTTATGCAAATATTTATTAAAGCCTTTCCATGTATAAGGTGGGCTTCCCAGGTGGCACTACTGGTAAAGAACCTACCTGTCAATGCAGGAGACATAAGAGATGTGGGTTTGACCCCTGGGTCAGAAAATCCCCTGGAGGAGGGCATGGCAACCCCTCCAGTATTCTTGTCTGGAGACCCCCATGGACACCGGAGTCTGTTGGGCTATAGTCCATAGGGTCACAAAGAGTCAGATACGACTAAAGTGACTTAGCCTGCATGTATGCATGTATAAGGTATATGATTTGAAATTTTAAAAGGTACTCCCTGAGGATCTGTGAAGAACACAGTGGTGGCTCCCCAGGTTCCCCTAGAAAACACATAGAACAGCCAGGATAGAAAAATGCCAGGGTGCAGACAGTCTTCGTATCACAAATCCCAAATCCTAGGTGAGTTGTGACAAATCGCCAACAGCGACAGGACCTACCGTTAACGGCATCTGCCCAAGCGGAGCAGAGAGAAGCAGTGGGTGTCTGACAACCTGCCGGCTTCCAAATAACAAGCAAGGAGTTCCTGGAAAATGGAGCAACTGGCTTGAGAACAGCAGCAAACTGGGGATGTTGATGGTCTCAGAGTGTCCGTGGTGAGGTTGAAGGGGCTTGAAAGGTCTGAGCTGCCTTCATCCTCAAAGCAACCAAACAGAGCCTCTCCCAGATCAAAGCTGGGTGACAGTCCACACTGAGAATAAACTGCTGAAGGGAGAACCTCAGCTGAACTTGTCAGGGATGATAGAGACCAAAGGAATATGGAGTCCACCCGGAAGTGGTGATGGAGACTAGACCCAGGCTGTCTCAGAAGGCAGAGTTCTCACTGCGGGATGAACAACAAAATAACCAGAAGAGGGTGGCCTAGAGACGTCCAACTGGGAAAGTTACTCTAAGCCGAGCCTCCTGTTGAGAAGTTTAGAAAATCTCATTCTATAAATTAATTCTTAGACTCTTATTCTATAAGCCACAGGAAAGGACAGCTTTCAAATCGTATTTAGATGTATTGCAGGATAAAAAGAATAAGTAGAATCTCTATAGATAAGACATCAGATATTTTATGAGATATTCTTACAAAAATGAAAACTATAACGTTCTTTCAAAACTAGGGAAAAGATATGAATATTAAAGAAAACTCAGTAATGAAGTGGTAGAACTTAAGAAAGAATTAAGCACAAGAGAAAAAAAAGTCATTTCAGATACTAAAACTAACTAGAAGTTTATTGTTGTTGTTTGGTCACTAAGTCGTATCTGACTCTTTGGCGATACCATGGACTGTAGCCCGCCAGGCTCCCCGTCCTTGGGGTTTCCCAGGCAAGAATACTGGAGTGGGTTGCCATTTCCTCCTCTAGAGGATCTTCCCAAACCAGGGATCGAACCCGTATCTCCTGCATAAGGAGACAGATTCTTTACTGAGCCACCAGGGCAAAGAGTAAATAGGCACAGTAGGGACTACTTTACAATAAATAGATGATGAAAAGGAGGGAAAAAAATTTCCAGACTTTAAACATTATTTTGTATTGGGCTATAGCTGATTAATACTGTTGTGGTAGTTTCAGGTGAACAGCAAAGGGAGCCAGCTATACGCAGACATGAATCCATTCTCCATGAATCCAGCCTGGCACATAACATTGAGCAGAGTTCCCTGTGTTATACAGTAGGTCTTTGTTGTTTATGCATTTATTTTTTATTTTTTTACTTATTTTTTCTTTTTTTATTATTTTTTTAATTTTAATTTTTACTTTATTTTACTTTACAATACTGTATTGGTTTTGCCATACATTGAGGTTATGCATTTTAAATATAGCTGTGTGTACATAACCTTCCCAAAGTCCCTAACTTCCCCTCCCCACACTGCGCCACCCAGCAACCATAAGTTTGTGTTCTAAGTCTGTGTCTCTTTCGGTTTTGTAAGTAAGTTCATTTGTATCATTTCTTTTTAGATTCCATTTATAAGGGATGTCAGGCTTCCCTGTGGCTCAGATGGTAAAGAATCTGCCTGCAATGCAGGAGACCCGGGCTCGAATGCTGTGTCAGGAAGATCCCCTGGAGAAGAGAATGGCTACCCACGTTAGTGTTCTTGCCTGGAGAATCTTATGGACAGAGGAGCCTGGCGGTCTACAGTCTATGGAGTCACAAAGAGCTGGGCATGACTGAGCGACTGACGCTATAAGGGATGTCATAGGATACTTCAGAGGAGGGAAAAAATTGAACAATTAAAACAATGAAGATGCTGGGGACTGAGTGGGGGGAGGGGAGAGTGGGCCTTGAGGATGTTGTTTGATGGGTATAGAGTTTCAGTTTTGCAGGATGAAAAGAGTTCTAGAGATGGGTGGTGATGATGGCTGCACAGGAGTGAGAAGGTGCTTAATGCTCCTGAGCTTAAAAATGGTTAAGATGGGAAATTGTATGTTATGTGTATTTTACCACAGTAAAAAATTGAAAGGGAAAAAGGAAATGAATAAAGAGATGGAAAGTATTAAAAAGATAAATTCAGAAATAGGCAAGGAAAATCCAATGCGTGTGTATATATATAAATATATATATATATGAAATCCATGAATAATAAAATAACTTAGAAGTACCTAATCATACTTTCATAATTCAAGAAAACCTTCATAGCATAAAATATTAAAATTATGTATAGGAAGTGCACGTTGCATAGCCGGGAAACTGACCCAGAACAAATATCCAAGCAGTAGCTTTACGAGGGATAGAAGAGTAGGTCATACTCAGGCTCTTCAAGAACAATGCCTTAGAACAGAGGAAGACAGAGCAATGTTCAGGATGTGGAAGGAAATGTTCAGGATGTGGAAGTGAGCCCAGGATTTCATATATTTACTTAAACCAAGTTTTAATTATGATGGCAGCAAATTGGCTTGAACATGTGAGACCTTGAGGGAGGCAGTTCCCAGGAGCTTTTGCTTGGGATCCTTTGGACTGCAAGGAGATCCAACCAGTCCATTCTAAAGGAGATCAGTCCTGGGTGTTCTTTGGAAGGAATGATGCTAAAGCTATAACTCCACTGCTTTGGCCACCTCATGTGAAGAGTTGACTCATTGGGAAAGACTCTGATGCTGGGAGGGATTGGAGGCAGGAGGAGAAGGGGACGACAGAGGATGAGATGGGTGGATGGCATCACGGACTCGATGCACATAAGTTTGGGTGAACTCTGGGAATTGGTGATGGACAGGGAGGCCTGGCGTGCTGCAGTCCATGGGGTCGCAAAGAGTTGGACACAACTGAGCGACTGAACTGAACTGAACTGAGCTAATGTGGAAAGCGAGCTTCAGCCAAGTGGGGTGATAGCTGAAGAGACTGGAGATGATACGCTTACACGTAGGACGGAGGAAGGGGGTTAGGACTGAGGTGGAGTATGTGATGGTTCCACGCCCTGACACTAGAGACATAGAGCAATTCTGAAAAATGAGAAGAGAATGAGAACAGCATACAAAAAATATTTAAAATAGTTTTTTAGTAAGTATCCTGATAGAAGTTTTGGCATTGTGTTTCAGAGAAATTTTTGTGTGACATAGAGAAAACTCAGGATCCTCGCTGTGGACAGAAGGAGACTTAGATGAAGGAGAGAAGAGCTTCCATTAATACGGATTTTGAATAAGGAGTATCAGTGTGAACACACAAGTATTTTAACTGTAAATAAATAAATAAACATAATATTGACATACATAGTTGTCATAATATTATAAGTAATTTTTACATACTATATTGTACATATAATTACTTAAAATTATATTCACCATAAGGCTTCCCCAGTGGCTCAGTGGTAAAGAATCCACCTGTAGTGTAGGAGACATGGGTTTGATCCCTGGGCCAGGAAGATCAGCTGGAGAAGGAAATGGCAACCTGCTCTAGTATTCTTGCCTTGGAAATCCCATGGACAGAGGAGCCTGGAAGACTACAGTCCATGGGATTGCAAAAAGAAAATCAGACACAGCTTAGAAACCAAACAAAACATAATATTCTCCATAATGGACCAAGCTGGGAAAGAGATTTACATTCTATAGGATGAAATAGTAGATGCAACTATGTCCATTATCAGATATTATTAGAAGCCTTTCCCTCTAGCTTTCTAAGTTCACTTTCCTTCAGTCCTAAGGGCTTTAGCCGCTTCCTGAAGTTGCTACCTTTGCACATTTTAAAGCTTATACCTCAGTAGTTAATGGTCTTTTGCTTACTAACAGCTCTTTATATTACATTTTACCAGCTCAATTGATCGGTATGTTTTCTGTCTGCTGATTGGATGCAGGCTGAGGCAGGCCATGTCTGCACCTGAGGCTATGGACCAGAATCAAACATTACATGCACTGGTGAGCTGCCAAAGGACTTTTGAGAAAGCTGATGATGGTCTTCAGGCATTGTGTCGCTAAGTTAAATGTGGCTGACTTGTCTGGGAGAGGGAAAGCCAGTATGTGCTACTGAGAGGTAAAAAGAGTGATTCTGGGTGTTGGCAGATAAGATGGATAGGAGAGGAGAGAGCTGAGAAAATCCAGGAAAAGAATTAATAGGGTTTGGACTGCTCAGAGAGAGAAGCAAAGGAGATGCTGATAATTTCAAACCACAGACTTTGAACATGTCAGAGATGTCGATACTGTGAAGCCAAGGATATTGATAAGGATGTAGGGAGAAGAATCTGGCGTTGGGAGGACTGTGGTGATTTGGGTTTTCAGTGAAGATGAGCTACCTGGGTAACAGTACCAGAAAGGTGGTTGAGTGTAAAGGTCCAGAGCTCTGGAAGAGGAGATCCTCACAGCTATAAGTGAAGACTGTGGATTCATTTACTCCTTGGCATTCTCATGATATTCTGGGTGTTGGGATTCAGAGCAGACTCAGCACATACATCTGAGTGGGATGCGTCCTGTAACCTGGAGATGTCCTGTAACATTCATTTGAATATCTTCTTGTGCAGCAGACACTGACTCCTGAGGACCTCATTGGCCATCTGCAGCTCCTCAGATGTGGCACCAAGGTTCAAAATTGAATCCAGGCATTCTGAAATACATATGCCTTCCCATCCCAGGCTTCCTCTCTGCACACACTAGGTGCTAATACCCCCCTCACCTATCCCCGCTAATTGAGAAGAAATGTTAGCTCTTTATTGAAATGACTTCTGCAGCAGGTGAGACGCTGCTTTTTCCAGGGAAATTTTATTTTTGACAAGACATTGGAAACTTACTCTAAAGGATGAAGCTACGGTGGTGAAATTTCAAAAAGTAGTCAAGTTCTTACAGGCCCCAAGCAAGCGTCTGCTTTCTCTAAGATTGCTGCACCCTCAGTCTGGTCCCTGGATGCAGACTCTCCTGAGTCCAGACCACATAAAAGCAAATTGGTAAAATGGAGAAGTGCCCAAATACATCAGGATAAACCCCACACTAATGCTCCTTTTACTCATGAAAAGCTAGCATTTTGCTGACAAGGAAATAAGAGAATCCTGGTGTGTTTCTGATTATCTGGTCAACTAAAGTGAGCGAAAGTGAAAGTCACTCTGTCCTGTCCGACTCTTTGTGACCCCGTGGACTATATAGTCCCTGGAGTTCTCCAGGCCAGAATACCAGTTAACTAAGTGTTTTCTTGTTTTATCAGAAGTTGAAAATGTAATGAAAGGGAACAAAAAAAAAATATATTGATGTGTTTGGAGGTAGACAGTGAAAATACTCTTTCTTTGGTTTCTTAACAGCACATATGTTGGAATAAGATGGCCTGGTTCAAATCCTGAGCCCACTACCCGCTAGCTTTGTGACCTTGAGAAAGTCACCTGAGCTCTCTGTGCTTTAGTTTCCTCAGCAGTGAAATGTGGATGTACAATATTCACTGTTTCTTATGGTTGTTGTTAATCTATCTACAGTGCTTAGAGGAGTGTCTAAACTAAAATTAGAGCTACCATGTGACTCAGCAATCCCATTCCTGGGCATATATCTGGAAAAAACCATAATCTGAAAAGATACATACACTCCAACATTCACTGCAACACTATTTATAATAGCCAAGACATGGAATCAACCCAAATGTCCTTCAATAGAGGAATGGATAAAGATGGTGTGGAACATATATACAATAAATACTAGGTTGGCCAAAAATGTTTATACAGGGTATAAGATGTTACAGAAAAAACCCTAATGAATGTTTTGGCCTACCCAATCCTACTCAGCTATAAAAAAGAATGAAATCATGCCATTTGCATCAATATGAATTAACTTAGAAATAATCATACTAAGTGAAGTAAGTCAGAGAAAGCAAAATATCATATGATATTGATTATATGCGGAATCTAAACAACTGTACAAATGTTGTTTATACAACAGAGATAGACCCATAGGCACAGAAAACAAACTTACAGTTACCGAAGGGGAAGGGCAGGGGCAGGATAAATGGAGAATTTGGGATTAACAGATTCATACTACTATGTATAAAATAGATAACAAGGACCTATCATACAGCACAAGGGGCTCTACTCAATGTTTTGTAATAATCTGCAAAGGGAAAAGAATCTGAAAAAGAATATATATGTGTGTATGTGTGTATCACAGAAGCACTTTGCTGTACATCTAAACTAACTCAACACCGTAAATTAGCTACACTTCAATTTAAAAACTGGTTTTAAAAATCCTGAAGGAAAGAGCGTCTGGCCCCTCATAAACACTATGTAAGCTTTCATACTGCAGCGTCTGTTATATCCCATGTACGTGGTGTATTTGATTTTCCTGAGTTGCCTATTTAGACCGCTGAGCTATATGATTCAGGGATACGGTCCTACTGGTGGCTTAGAGGGTAAAGCATCTGCTTGCAATGAAGGAGATCCGGGTTTGATCTCTGGGTTGAGAAGATCCCCTAGAGAAGGAAATGGCACCCCATTCCAGTACTCTTGCCTGGAAAATCCCATGGACAGAGGAGCCTGTTAGGCTACAGTCCATGGGGTCACAAAGAGTCGGACACAACTGAGTGACGACACCACCTAGGAATTTCACTTTGTTTGGAAAGAGATTTACACCAATGAAGAGAGAGCTTGAACATGAGTAAACATGCCAACTGCACTAGCAAGTCAGTGTTGGCTGGGAGGTGGGTAAGTTTTGGTGGAGACTCCTTGGGGCCAGGGATGGCACACACACAGGTGTGTGTCTGGAGAGGCAGGGGTGGAGAAGGGAGAGAACATGAGCTGGGAAGAGGAGGCCTTGGGCTAAGTTTTCATGCAGCAGGATTCTGATAAGGAGGAGAGGTCAGAAAAGGTGGGAACAGCATTAGCAGGGAAGGGGTTTGAAAACATATGTGATGACCAACGTTATCCAAGAGGACCTGGATCTCTTTCGAGATCTGGTCACCTGGGAAGAATACCAGTGGTCTCAAGGCTAGAGAGCACGAGGAGGGATGGTTGTTGAGTAATTCAGTCTGGGCCATCTCTCTGTGACCCCATGGACTGTAGCCCGCCAGGCTTCTCTGTCCATGGATTCTCCAGGCAAGAATACTGGAGTGGGTTGCTGTTTCCTTCTCCAGGGGATTTTCTAGACTCAGGGATCAAGCCCACATCTCCAGCTTGGCAGGTATGTTCTTTATCACTGAGCCACCAGGAAAGCCCCTGGAGGGAAGGTGTCATTTACTGAAATAGCAAAACCAGGAGGCAGAAGTGGGTATGAAGAGGATGACACTTTTACTGCCCACCCAGACTTGGTTGCTAGAGGCTGCGATGAGGCGTGAGGTGTAAGTCCATCAGCACAGTGCCCGGCACACAGGCAGTGCCCACTGCAGCCGGCCACGATCACCTCTGCTCTCCAGCAGTTCCGGGCAGCAGTTTCAGCACCAGGCTAAGAAACGCTGGCCACCAATGCGCAGATTTTCTAAACTTGCTTGTACACTTCAGTCCTTTTTTTCTGAAATAAGCAAAATATATCTTTATAGCTGCAAGATTTAGCTTGAATTTTCACCATGGTTTTAGCTGTGATTAGAAAAACTGGGATAATAAAGCAGTCAGACCACAGGACTTGCAAGAGGCCTTAGGGAGGCAAATTAGCCAATCTTCTGTCACTTTTTCCTCCCTCTGATTACAACTTTCCCCAAGAATTTTTTTTTTCTACCTAGAATAAAGGAAAAGGAAAGCTTTGACAGCCTTTTGTTTGGGAATGGTTGATGGCATTGTTAGCACAGGCACATTCATTATGGCTCTAAAGCTTGCTGAGCCGCGTGGGAAATCACCTGGGAGTCCTGGTTGCATTAGAATTCCATGTACATGGTGCAATGAGTTTAATCTGTGCAAAATAAATTTAATAATTTGTTGACTTTTGTCTTCTTCCTGGACTTAACTCCTTCTTATTGTACTTGAAAAGGCATGTACTTAAGTGCTACAGGAACACGGAAACCCATACCTCCTGTCGTGGACTCTTCCAAATTACGAGCCTCAGTGCAAAGATGAGGTGCTAAAGAGCAGGCAATTAACACTGTTTGTTTTAAGATGTTTTCACTGAGAGATGGTATTTTTTTTTTAAAGTAAGCAGTCTTTGTGTTTGTTGTTTTTCATGGTCAGAGTAAACTGAAATTCTAGGCTCAATGAACCTGAGAGCTGAGGGGTGGCTTGGCGACCGCTGGGATGATGACCACGGAGAGTGACATGACGAGTTCAAGGCCACAGTGGACTCCAGAAGCAGGACAGAGCCTGGATCCTGCTGCCTGCTCGCCTACTGCCCCCTGACCCCATGCCCCACCCCTCTGACATCACTGAAGTCTCATTTCTGGTACCCAGGTGAGGATCCTCCGAGGCATTAAAGGATTTCAGAACTGGAAGAGGCCTTTGAGAGCTTCAGCCTCAACCTGGAATGCTCTGGGGCATGTTCAAGGTCAGAGATGCACGTGAGAGAGCTTTGCTGACTGGATCCTGGGCCATATGCATTTCTTTAAGCCCCTTGAGGCTTGGTGGACACGATTGAGAGGGTTTCTGTCACAGTGTCTGCCATGCGGCTCATCCGCCCTGGGACTCGTGTGCCTCCTGCTTCCCCACACCTCACCTCCCTGCACAGGGTGGTCTCCTCTGCACATGGGCCACAGGCTTTTCAGGCACAAACGTCTGGTACTTCGGTGACGCTGGGTTCAGCCTATGATGGAATTCCCTAGATTCCTTCCATAAACGTCCTGCCGAAACCAAATGAATCTTTTCTCTTTTGAACAACCCATGATACTTTCTGCCTCTGCCCTTCTGGAAACTGGTTCCCCTTTTCCCAGAACCCTCTTCTGCTGCATCTTAGTGATATGATGACTCCCCTTGGAATGTGGAAGCCAAGGGGGCAAAATCTGTCTGTCCATCCCTAGGAGCAGAGCTTGGTGCACAGTAGGCGCTCATCAAATATTTGCTAAAAATAGGTCCAAATGACTGTCGGTGCTGCTTATCTCCCATCTTTAGGAGCCTTAATCAACCATCCCTGAGGTCCCTGATGCTCACCGGTGGGCTTGATCCCATCTTCGATGCTGCTCAATTCTCTCTGACAGAAGTCTTTAGAGCCCTTGTCAGGAAAGGGTACAACTTGCCATCAAGTTCGTTTGGCTGCTACTCAGCTCTGCTACTCAGGGTCTTATGTCTGGAGTCGGATTTCCTTTCTACTCGGTTATTCAGATGATGAATCTGGTGCCCCTCCCCACCTGGTGGTGGTTTGGTGTATCTTTTGTTAACTTTATGCTAAAAAGGGAACGCCATACCCCTGGATGTCAAGTGCTACTGGCGTCTGTCACCGACTCTGACTCTGTCCTCACGGTGCCGACCTATCCTGGGGGTGGGTAACCCCAAGTCCCCACCCTCCCTCCCTCCCCGGTCTGTGTAGGGGTTACCCTCCTTCTACCCTGGTGGGTGCACCAGTGTCTACTGAGATGCTACCTTGCCCCACCCAGATTATCTCCCAGAATTCCAGGCTGCTCTCTGCTGTGTGTCCTGGATGGTTTGATATAGTGGTGCACTGCCTGTTTGATTTAGTGGTATGGCCACCTCAGGGTTCCCTTCTTGGTGCTGTGACTCTCACGGGGTCACCCTTGCCATCTAGTGTTGAGCTAGCAAAGCCAACCACTGCCTCTGCTGTGTTTCATTGCAAACTCCACTGGCTAAACTGATCTTTCTCCCTGAATGGTAACCTTTTCCCAGTCACCTTTATGCCTAAGATCCTCATCTGGGATCACAGTTAAGAGCTAGGTTCTGGTGTCAGAGAGCCTGGACAACAGCTGTGTGACTTAGGCAAGTTACTTAACTCCAAGCTTTGATTTCCCCATCTGGGAAATAGGAGGGAGACATTCAGGTTCGATCCCTGGGTTGGAAAGATCCCCTGGAGGAGGGCATGAAAACCCACTCCAGTATTCTTGCCTGGAGAACCCCATGAATAGAGAAGCCTGGCAGGCTATAATCCATGGGGTCGCAAAGAGTCGGACACAACTGAATGACTGAGAATGCACACATGCAGGCAGTCGCAGACTTTTGTCTCGTGTGCTCGTGATGAGGATGAAATCAGCAGAAAGTGTAGCCTGTGAGTTTCTTACCCGAAGATTCAGGGCTTCCCTACCCATCTCAGCCCTCCAGCTGCTCTGCCTTTGAGCTCCCAAGACCCATTTTCTAAACCACTCATTTTGGATTTAAAGGTCCTATATGGCAACTGTAATTTCCATTTTTTATACCCACATCTTACATCTCCAGCCATGTTATCAGTTCCTTTAGGGAAAAGCCTGTGCCTGGTGCCACCTTACACCTTCCAAGCCCAGTCCCATGCCCTGAATATATCAGGTACCCCATAAAGGCTTTTTTTCTCGCTAGTATGTGTAAAAATCTCATGTAGTCTCATAGTCAGACACAACCATTCCACAACACTAATGAGCTTTCTCACCCTGGCGTGCATGTTCTGTGCCAAGTGTGCATTGGCGAGGATGCACGCTGAGGCTGACAAAATGCTTACCAGCCACCCTGGGGGGAAGCATCCCAGGACAGCGTTCCTTGTTAATAATGTTCTTAGGTGCAGGAGTGAGGAGCCACAGTGATTACATTAGAAGGCTGCCCTCTGGTCAGGTCTGGTGAAGCAACAGCCTTTTAGGATTCAGCCAGCTGGGAGCTAGGACTCGCTTCCAGGGTTTCCAAATCCTGCCTCACTTGTAGCAGCGGCTCCTTCCTCACCGGGATGTTTCAGACTTGGCTGCTAGTTGACCGTCTTCCTGAAACCATACACTTTGGCTTTTCGTCTTGTTGATCACTAAAAGAATAAAGGTGCCGCAAGTGTCATTAATAAACTCAGCAGCGTCACGTGGACTTTCTCAGGGAAAGAAATGCAACACAGTCAGCAACCTGACACAGGGGAATGGCTGAAAGAAAAGCTCACTTGGGTTCTACGCTGGAAGCAACTGACACTTGTGCTTTCACACTATAGAGTCTCTTTTTCCTAGAAAATACGGGGGGGGGGGGGATAATCTATTTTCTTGCCCTGCCCTCTACACAAGGTCATTGTAAAGGTCATACCTGGTAACCTTCGTGAAAGATCCTGCTGAGCTCCAAAGCGCGGATGGGCGTAGGGCAAACAAGGAGGTTCTGCTGGCTACAGACCCTTCCTGGGCCTGGTGGTGTTCTCAGGGCCAAGTCTGGGGTCTGCATGGAGAGGTGAGGGCAGGTGGGGGATAGGGTGCACCTCCACCATGATGCCTTCGTGAGACTTTCTCATCTGAAGAAAGCCCAGATTTTCCCCCTCGAAAGAAAGCCTCGCTTTTCCCCTTGATGGATGTGGGGAAATTAGCCATGATGACATGGTCAGGCCCTCTCACCCCGCATTTTGTAAGTAATGATTCTGCAACAGCTGAGCTCACTTAGAGCACTGCTCATGTGCATCACAAGTTACCTGTTTGGTCGCGGGCTACCTTGTGGGGTACGCCAGTCAAAGCTTCACTGGGAATAGCCCGGAAGGGTTGTGTGTGGTTATGTTGTGTTACATGTTGTGTCTGCTGCTATGGCTGCTGTGCCAGCCAGGAGGGAATAACGTGTCTGCAGTTCCTGCGGCTCCTCACATTTTCTTCTAGCCTCTCAGTTCGCACCTTGCCTACCATGGGTTCAGCAAACAGTGTGCACAGTGAGACAGTTGGTGTCACAAACAGGAGCAGAGAGACAGTGGAGTTTGCAAATTCTTTTCTGGGGACCTAGCAGCTGCTGTTTCAGATCTGGGGGTGGGGGTGGGGGTCCTGCAGAAACACAACACAGGATGAGCCTTCTCCAACTTGAGTATCTGTCCTTGGGGGGAAGAAGTCTCTAGACACACTAAGAAATGGACGCTGGTTTTTCTATGGCCGGTCCTCTCTAGGAAGGAGAGAGCTAAGAAAGATGGACCTAAAATCACAAAAGGGATGTTGTTCAGCAAAGTGGGGAGAAGATTTTTCTCAAGGAATGACAGAAAAATGGGACAGTAGGGAGAGTTTTATGTCCGCTCCAGGGTTGGAGGTAATACACAGCCCATTGCTGACAGAGGCTGGGCCGACTTCTGGATTTTGTGAGGGAATTACCTTTCTGAGATGACTTAGGGGCATTTCATTTCAAGGTCTCTTCAATTTCTTTGCGGAGTCTATAAACTCTGTGAGGGAAAGTAGAAATGTAGATCCACTTCCAGAATAACATGACAAGCTATCTTTTACTGTGAGTTCTTGAATTTGAGGACTTTTTTTTAGTACTAAGAATTCTAAGAAATGAGGAAGAAGAATAGAATTTAGAAGCAAGATGTCATGAGAACACATTAGTAACTAGTTTGTTAAGCGTCTCAGGCAGTTTCCCATGAGGCTGGTGTCTTAAGCATGAACCCCTAGAGACGTTGCCCCCATATGTTCTCTCTAGAGAGGGTGGGGGTGATGAAGAACCGGGAGCCAAACATCTCTGGGAGACAGATAATGTCCAGATTGAAGCGATCATTGTCCATATTCCCAGGGGCTCAGAAAGAAATTGCAAACATCAGACTGTCTACCTTTCTCCAAGAGAAAGTATAAAAGAGAAAGTTCAAAGAAATAGAGTTCAAAGAAGGCATATAAATAACTGACCCAAATAATAGCCTTTGAGGGTCTCCAAAGAGGCTTCCTTAGGGAGAGATGCCTCTAACAGTTTTTTGGAAAAATTCATCTTTCTTAACAGTGATAATAACCTCAAGGCTTCAAGAAGTACTTTTAAAATTTGAGGAAAATACCCACTTATCCAGAGGCAAGAAACAGCTCACGCTAGATGATCCGTTAATCCCTTAACTAGGGCCTATAAATAAAATGGTTTATAGAGAAATGAATTAAAGAATTTACTGTCTTTGTCAAAACCCCCAAATAACTCTTGCTATTTCTGTTTCAAATAAAGATTCATAGGCAGATCTAAAGAGTAATGATTTTTAAGTTAAAAAATTTTATGAGCTTTCAAAGCAGAGAAGTAAAACTAGGGATCAGGCTCTTTCTCTGATGAGAAAACAGAGGAGCAGGAAGGGGCAATAAAGCCACATGGGGAGAAGAAATATATTTTTTGGAGAGTCCCCACACACATATTTATGGTGGATGATAAAACCATTGAATCCCAACTTTGTGTTAACCATTTTCTTAAGAATGGTTCCCTAAGTAGATTAATAGCTTCCAGATGATTCCAGGTAGGACTTAAAAGTTAATTATGAGGAGAAGTCATGTTTATCATTATCAGCACAGTTCTCAAACCAACAGTGTCTCATGTGGTGCTTCCATGTTGACACAGAAGGCCTGGGAGTGATGCTACTTGACCACACTTTAGAGCATCATCAGTTGGAGTTGAATGTTTATAGCAGGAATCATAGAGTGTGGGGGATGTTAGAGAAAACGTAATTGATTCCACTTCTCCTTGTGTAGATGTGTAGTTCAAGACCACAGTTAGTTGGTTAAAAGGATCTAGGACCACATTCTAAAAAGTCTTGCTCACATTTCTCTTCTCTACCATAGTAGTTTACCTAAAGTAGTCATAGAACCAGAATTACATTCAGGTTGGGAGAGGCACTGAAATCTGTCCTTTTGGTAACCCTTTCATTGACAAAGACACACATACTAAAATGTGCACGAGTCATAAGAATATAGGAAACTCAGTCACTCCAGCAGAGAAACAGACCTCACTGAGCTCCAGGAAGCGTCTTGGGTCTCTTCAGGCCATGGCCCGCCCCACCCCAGGGCCACACATCTCTGTGTCCAGCTGTGCTATGAGCAGACTGAGGTCTACGCTGGCTAAATGATTTGCGCTAAAGCACACTATTAGTGATCCTGTGCTGCAGTGCTTGTCCACTAATTTAAATCTATGGGAATACCAGACCACTTGACCTGCCTCTTGAGAAACCTATATGCAAGTCAGGAAACAACTGTTAGAACTGGACATGGAACAACAGATTGGTTCCAAATAGGAAAAGGAGTACGTCAAGGCTGTATATTGTCCCCCTGCTTACTTAACTTCTATGCAGAGTACATCATGAGAAACCCTGGGCTGGAAGAAGCACAAGCTGGATTCAAGATTGCTGGGAGAAATATCAATTACCTCAGATATGCAGATGACACCACCCTTATGGCAGAAAGTGAAGAGGAACTCAAAAGCCTTTTGATGAAAGTGAAAGAGGAGAGTGAAAAAGTTGGCTTAAAGCTCAACATTCAGAAAACTGAGATCATGGCATCTGGTCCCATCACTTCATGGGAAATAGATGGGGAAACAGTGGAAACAGTGGCAGACTTTATTTTGGGGGGCTCCAAAATCATTGCAGATGGTGATTGCAGCCATGAAATTAAAAGATGCTTACTCCTTGGAAGGAAAGTATGACCAACCTAGATAGTATATTCAAAAGCAGAGACATTACTTTGCCAACAAAGGTCCATCTAGTCAAGGCTATGGTTTTTCCAGTGGTCATGTATGGATGTGAGAGTTGGACTGTGAAGAAAGCTGAGCACCAAAGAATTGATGGTTTTGAACTGTGGTGTTGGAGAAGACTCTTGAGAGTCCCTTGGACTGCAAGGAGATCCAACCAGTCCATTCTGAAGGAGATCAACCCTGGGATTTCTTTGGAAGGAATGATGCTGAAGCTGAAACTCCAATAATTTGGCCACCTCATGTGAAGAGTTGACTCATTGGAAAAGACCCTGATGCTGGGAGGGATTGGGGGCAGGAGGAGAAGGGGACGACCGAGGATGAGATGGCTGGATGGCATCACTGACTCGATGGATGTGAGTTTGAGTGAACTCCGGGAGTTGGTGATGGACAGGGAGGCCTGGCGTGCTGCAATTCATGGGGTCTCAAAGAGTCAGACATGACTGAGCGACTGAACTGAACTGAATTTAACTAAGACTACAAAGCCCAGCACAATGTAACACTGCAGAAAACGTCTCTCCAGTATTTGTTGAAAGAATTAATGAACTTCTGGAGGGTCCTCCTGCTTCATACATCCGTGTCCCCTGAGTGTGTGTGTTTTTTTTGGCCTCCCCCTATCTCCCACATGGCAGGTCTCATCATATCTCCTTGATGATTCTGGGCTGTTCAGAATCTGCATGAGAATTCTGAAGCCACGTGCAGGGCTGCCGTTGCCCTTCACAGGGCTTGTCTCTGTGGGGTGGAATGTGACCCAGTTCTCTGGGTAAATACCCATGTCTGTTTCTGAAGACATTTTCTCTTGGTTATTTCCTGTTTTTACATTTTTATATTTTAATTGGTGGAAAAGTGCTTTACAATGTTGTGTTGGTTCTGCTGTGCAACATCACAAATCAATTATAAATATATACACGTCCACTCCCTCTTGAGCCTCCCTTCCCTCCCCCATCCCACACCTCTAGGTCATTACAGAGTGCCAAGTTGGGTTTCCTCTGTTATATAGCAACTCCCCATTAACTACCTATTTTACTCATGATATATGTCAATGCTACTGTCTCAATTCATCCCACAATCACCTTCCCCTGCTTTGTCCAAAAGTCCATTCTCTACTAGATTCATCAGAACCATTTTTTAGATCCCATATGTATGCTTTAATATATACTTGTTTTTCTCTTTCTGACTTACTTCTCTCTGTATAAGAGGCTCCGGGTTCATCCATCTCCCTACAACTAACTCAAAGCCATTCCTTTTTATCACTGAGTAATATTCAATTGTATATATGCACACATCTTCTTTGTCCATTCATCTATTGAGGACATTTAGATTGCCTCCATGTCCTGGCTATTGCTTCTACCTCAACACAATAAAGGTCATATATGACAAACTCACAGCAAAAATTATTCTAAATAGTGAAAAATTGAAAGCATTTCCACTAAAATCAGGAATAAGACAAGGGTGCCCACTCTCACCACTATTGTTCAATATCATTTTTGAAGTCCTAGCCATGGCAATCAGAAGAGAAAAAGAAATAAAAGGAATCCAGAATGGAAAAGAAGTAAAACTCTTACTGTTTGTAGATGACATGATACTATATATAGAAAACCCTAAGAACTACTAGAGCTGATCAATGAAAAGTGACAGGATATAAAATTAATACACATAAATCTCTTAAATTCCTATACACTAACAATGAAAAATCAGGAAGAGCAATTAAGGAAATAATTCCATTCACCATTGCAACAAAAAGGGTAAAATACCTAGGAATAAACCTACCTAAAGAGATGAAAGACCTGTAGGTAGAAAACTATAAGACACTGATGAAAGAAATCAAAGATGACACAAACATATGGAGAGATATACCATGTTCTTGGATAGGAAGAATCAATATTGTGAAAATGATAACACTACCCAAAGCAATCTACAGATTCAATGCAATCCTTGTCAAATTACCACTGGCATTTTTCATAGAACTAGAGCAAAAAATGTCACAATTTGTATGGAAACATAAAAGAGTACGAATAGCCAAAGCAATCTTGAGAAAGAAAAATGGAACTGGAGGAATCAGACTCCCTGACTTCAGACTATATTATAAAGCTACAGTCATCAGGACAGTATGGTACTGGCACAAAACCAGAAAATATATATGGACACTTTATCTTTGACAAAGGAGGCAAAAATATACAATGGAGAAAAGACAGCCTCTTCAATAAGTGGGCTTCCCTTGAGGCTCAGCTTGTAAAGAATCTGCCTGCAATGCAGGAGACCTGGGTTTGATCCCTGGGTTGGGAAAATCCCCTGCAGAAGGAAACAGCTACACACTCCAGTATTCTGGCCAGAGAATTCCATGGATTGTATAGTCCATGGGGTTGCAAACAGTCGGACACAACTGAGTGACTTTCACTTTCACTTTCAGTCAACTGAGTGACTTTCACTTTCACTTTCAGTAAGCAGTGCTGGTAAAACTGGACAGCTCTGTGTAAAAGAATGAAATTTGAGCACTTTCTAACACCATACACAAAAATAACCTTAAAATGAATTAGAGACAAACATAAGGCCAGAAAGTAAAAAACTCTTAGAGAAAAATATAGGCAGTACACTCTTTGTCATAAATTGCAGAAAGATTCTCTCTGACTCACCTCCTAGAATGATGGAAATAAAAACAAAAATAAAGAAGTGGCACGTAATAAAATTTAAAGGCTTTTGCACAACAAAGGAAACTATAAACAAGGTGAAAATGCAACCCTCAGAATGAGAGGACATAATTGCAAATGAAGCAACTGACAAAGGATTAATCTCCGAATATATAAGCAGCTCATGAAGCTTAATATCAGAAAAACAATCAACCCAATCAAAAAGTGGGCAGAAGACCAAAATAGACATTTCTCCAAAGAAGAAATACAGATGGCCAATAAACACATGCAAAGATGGGTTATTTGCTTTTGACAGAAAAGAATCTCTCTGCTGTCTGCAGGACATGAGAAATGCTCGTATTTTAGAAGCATTGTGGGAGGAGAAGTCCTGGGCCCGTTCCTTGTGCAGACTTCCACTGAACCCCATTTCCATCCCTCCCTCTCCTGCTCATCTCCTCTGAGGTCACCAAAAAGTTGATCTGTTTTGTATTGTTGCCATGTAATAGCAGTTTGAAGCAATAACAGTAATAAACACTCTTTGCCCTCAAATATTAAATTGGCCTGGTTCTCAATACTTGTAGTCACTGTCATTTTTGTTTAGCTTTATGGATATTTAACTGACATACTGTAACAGTCACCTACTTCATGCGTAGCTGTACTTCTTGCCATGGTTCATGGGGTTGCAAAGAGTCGGACACAACTGAGCGACTGAACTGAACTGAGCTTCATGTGTACATGTAGTGAGTGTTGGATATTGTACACAGTTTGATCAATTTTGGTATGTATGTATTAATTTTGGAACTGTCTGAAGATCTAGAATGGCTTCATCACCCTGAACAGTTTCTTTGTGCCTCTTTGCACTCTGACTTTTTTGGAGCCTGTGCTCTGACTTCCAGTCCCCAGCAGCCAGGGATCTTAGTTCTCTCAGTATGCTTTTTACCTTTTATTAGTATTTCATGTAATGGAATTAAGCGGTATGTAGTCTTCTGTGTTTTCTTTCACATATTATGTTTTTGAGATCCATCCATCTTGTTTTGTGTATTAGTATTTTATTTTATTTTTTAAATTGCTGAGCAGCATTCCATGATACAGATATCTTACACTTTTTTCATCCACTCACATGTTGATAAACATTTGGGTTGTTCGCAGTTTTTTATAATTGTGCATAATGCTGCTGTGAATGGTACAAGTCTTCATGTGGACATCATCACATTTTGATTTCTTTTAGATGAATGTTTAAAAGTAGGATTGATGAAACTTGTGGTTAACTCTGTAAGATACTGTGATACAGACTTCAGAATGGCTGTGCCACTCTACATTCCGCCACCAATGGGTGAGGGCTGTCATTATAACATCTATGTGTGGAGCTGTCAGTGTTTTAAATTAAAGCTATTCTGGTAGGATGTTGTATTATCACACAGTTGTAATTTCATTTTCTTGATGACTTGTGATGTTGAGAATCTCTTCATGCTCTTATTTGTCATTTGTGGATCTTCTTTTGTGAAATGCCTGTTCAAGTCTTTTTTGTCTTTCCTGTTAATGGGTTGTTTGTCTTCTTATTGAAAGACTTCTTTTATATTTTGGATACAAATCTTTATCAGATATATTTTGGATGTTTTTCCCTAGCCTGAAATTGAAATTATCAGTTCAGTTGTGTCTGACTCTTTGGAACCCCATGAAGTGTAGCCCTCCAGGCTCCTCTGTCCATAGAATTATCCAGGCAAGACTACTGTAATTGGTTGCCATGCTCTCCTCCAGGGGATCTTCCCAAGCCAGGGATCGAACCTTGGGTCTCCCACATTGCAAGAGGTTCTTTACAGTCTGAACCACCAGGGAGGCCTGGACTTGCCTTTTTGCTTCCTTCAATCATGCCTTTTTAGGAATAAAGTTTTAAATTTTGATGAGAGTTTTTAATCAGTTTTTTTCTTTTATAAGTCATGTTTATTTAAGAAATCTTTGACCCAGGTCACAAAAGATTTTCTTCTGTTTTCTTCTAAATGCTTATAGTTTTGCTTCTTATATTTTAGTCTATTGTCCATTTTTGAGTTAATTTTTATAGATGAAATGTATGGATTGAGGCTAATTTTAAAAATAAAGATATTTAATTTTTCCAGTGTAATTCAAAGACTATTTTCCCCTGTGGATTTACCTTGGCTTGAGAAAGGACTTAGCATATTCCACAAATAGAAAGGAGGTCAATGTGGCCTGAATAGAGAGGAGAGCAGTGTATAATGGTGTTGCAGAGAAAAGCAGTGGTGAAACTTGTAAGGTCTTATGGACCTTGATAAGAAAGTTGGATTTTATTCTCAAAGCAATATCATTGCCTCAAGCATTATAAGCAAGAGTGCTGGGTGATCCGATTCATATTCTAAAATGAAAATTCTTCATCTGTCTGTGCAAATTCATTGAAACCACTCTGAACAAGGTCACTACTGACCATGCAATAGTATGCTGAGTTTGATGAAGTTTTATTGTTTATTCAGTGGGGTTAAATTTGGCCCATAGCTCAGCAGTTCTTAAATTGCCACATGCACAGTTGCCTTTGTAGGAGTCTGTATAAAACCAGAGCTAATGCATTTTTTGAATGCCAGCTGATATGCTGCTACTGCTAGGAATTTCTGCCAAGGATATTAAAGACGCTACCTGGTGCTTTATGTCATTTGGCTTCTCTTCATTTTGCTATTTCTTTATCGCCAAGGTAAACACTGTGCTAATGCCAATAGGAAAAAGCTGAAGGAGACTTTTTGGCTATTAGAGATTGCCTATCCCTCAGCAATTATTACCAGCTTAAAGTATGTGAAATTAACTAAACATGAAGAATCTAGAATAGCATTAGTATAATAAAATTTATGATGCACTGTGATCATCCTCCATTGGACTTGAAAATGATTAAATTAGCTTAAATAAAAAGAGATTTTGATACAGAAAACTTTTTTTTCTGTATTAGAGCTGATTATGAGAGAAACTGTAGATATCTCTCATAATAGAATGGGTTTGTTTTGGGAAAATTTTGTTGAAGAATGGTTAACCAGTTAAGCTATATCTAGATTATTTTTTCAGCTCAATTCTAAAAGGTTCTTTATTTAAATATGTACCTGTGTTTAAACTATAGCAGTTTAAATAGATGCTTTACCTTTCAGAAAATTTTGTATATTTAGTTGAGATGAAGAAATGAAAGGTAAATCAAGTTGTATAAATAGGTTATTCTTTTTTCTTCCATTGTATGAACTCTACATGATAAATATCACATGTTGGGCTGATCAGTTCAGCATTTGCATCATAATTACATAATTTGTCTAACATTATGAGAATTCTGGCTAGAAGGAAGGACACCTTATTCAGTAAAATGTTGCTACTTGTCTTAATAACCCCAACATTCCTTAATTTTACTCTTTTGATATTATCTCTACAATAATTCAATTTTTATATTAAAGATTTAAAATCTTTAAATGTAGGATTTAATTTTAGTCTTCTAAGGTTTTAACATTTATTCAGATAGCCTTGCTAAAATGGAGTTCAGAAATTTTGTAATTTAAAGAGGTATAGAGAAACTCCCACTTCTGTTGGGCTAGATATTGTGAAAATTCTCTCACTAATGGCCTCTGGAAATTATGAGATGGATTTCTTCAAATTAAAAATGGAAATTAGAGTGGTAAGTTAGCATGGAGGCCCTGATTTCCCTGGCAGCATCTACAATACCAGAAACATAGACTGGATTTTTATAACCTCATAAAGGGAACAGGGGACAAAAATCTTTGCCTAGGAGAATGGGCAAAAAACTAAGAATCACGCATAAATCTAGCATGCTCAAAAGGCTAGGCCCTCAGTGAAAGACTGAGCTGGGAAAAAAAAAAAAATATCTGTCTCGGTAAAGGGATTCAAAAGGCTACCTTTAAATTCTTAGTCCTTGGCTTTGAGGGAAAAAGCCTCCCCTGAAAATTAATTAACATCCTATCTATACATGATAATTCAGAACACAGGTACAGTTTGAGAATCACCATGCTAACAATCTACGAACTCCCATGTGGGTAGTGCACCAGTGCAGTAGAGGAGCCACCAGAGGAAATATATATTCGCTTGGAGAAAGGCATTCTTAACTTGTTTTCTTCAAATTAAGGTCAGCATAAGAGGAGTTTATTAGACATACAAGGAAACAAGCCGCAGTGAGTAAAATCAACAGAATAGCAAGCAGTGAGTTAGAGGCTTGACTTAAGACTTGCCAAAGCACATGAGATGTGGAGATTACCTAACATGGAACATAAAATAGAGGCTTAAAATGTTACTGTAAAAAAAAATATTGTAAATATGACCAAGGACTAAGACTGAGAGAATATTTGTGCAATTATATACATTTGGAAAGGAACTAAATAGAATATATAGAAGTAAAACATATTCATTTAAACTAAAAATCTGAGGATGGGCTAAACTTTAGGCCACATATAGGTGAAGAAGAATTAATAAACCAGAGAAGAGATCTGTAGAATTCTGCAGGATTTAGCAAAGAGAGATTAGGAAAATATGGAGGATGTGTTATAAGGCATGGAAGCCAGGATGAGAAGGTCTAACGGATGCCTACTTGAAGGTTCAGTGTAAAAGAGTGGTGAAAAGAGGAAGAGAACATATTTTTTCATATTCATATTTTGAAAAATGAGACTTTCCCACAATTGAGAAAGACACAAATTGTTAGATTTGGAAAAAAACAATAAATCCCACGGAGAATAAATACACACTAGTTTTAATGCTGTCACATTGTAGTCAAAGTGAAAATATTAATGACAAGAAGATTAAAAGCAATTTGTTAAAATAGGCAACCTACATTCAAATAAAAATTAGACGGATGTCAGAGCAACAGCAGTGGCAGGTGAAGAGAAGAGCAAACACATCTTCAATGTGCTGAGACAAAAGTTAATCTAAAATCGGAAAGTTAGTTGTCTTTCAAGAATGAGGACAGAATAAAGACATTTTCAGAAAAACACAAATTATAGGAGTTCACTGCAACAGACTTCACTGAACATATTCCAAAAGCATGTGCTCAAGGCAGGAATAATGTGAGCTCAGAAGGAAGGTCTAACATTCAAGAAAGAATAATATGCTAAAAATTACCAAATGAGGGTAAATATAAAGATGGACTGGATAAAAAAGTTTATTTGGGGGTAAAGGTCTACAGACTTCATAATAAAAACTTTTAAGAAGAGAGGGGATTACGTGTGGAATTGTATCTCCCCCCAAAAGATCTGTTGGAGTCTTGACCAGCGGGACCTCAGAATGCCACTTTATTGGGAGACAGGGTCTTTACAGAGATCATCGAGTTAAAGTGAGGTCGTCAGAGTGAGTGCCGTCCACCAGGACCAGTGTCCTTACAAAGAGAAGAAATGAGCAAACAGGCAACATACAGGAAGAGAACCATGTGAGGATGGAGACAAATCACAGTACGCTTCCGCAGGCTGAGGAATGCCAGAGATTGGCAGCAGACCACAAGAAGCATGAGAGGCCTGGGACAGACTGCCTCGCAGCCCTTGGAAGGGACCAATCCTACTGACCTCTTGATCTCCAACTTCCAACACCAAAACCGGTGGGTTAAGCAACCCAGTTTGTGGAACTTTGTTACAGCAGCCCTTGCAAATGACTACAGAAGTATTCAGTGTCAAACTTCCAATGTGATGAGAGTTCTAAGTTCTTTATATTATTTACAAAGCAATCCCACTGCTGGGCATACACACCGAGGAAACCAGAATTGAAAGAGACACATGTACCCCAATGTTCATCGCAGCACTGTTTATAATAGCCAGGACGTGGAAACAACCTAGATGTCCATCAGCAGATGAATGGATAAGAAAGCTGTGGTACCTATACACAATGGAGTATTACTCAGCCATTAAAAAGAATTCATTTGAATCAGTTCTGATGAGATGGATGAAACTGGAGCCAATTATACAGAGTGAAGTAAGCCAGAAAGAAAAACACCAATACAGTATACTAACACATATATATGGAATTTAGAAAGATGGTAATGACGACCCTGTATGCAAGACAGCAAAAGAGACACAGATGTGTATAACGGACTTTTGGACTCAGAGGGAGAGGGAGAGGGTGGGATGATTTGGGAGAATGGCATTGTAACGTGTATACTATCATGTAAGAATCGAATCCCCAGTCTATGTCCGATGCAGGATACAGCATGCTTGGGGCTGGTGCACGGTGATGACCCAGAGAGATGGTATAGGGAGGGAGGTGGGAGTGGGGTTCATGTTTGGGAACGCATGTACACCCATGGTGGATTCATGTCAATGTATGGCAAAACCAATACAGTATTGTAAAGTAAAATAAAGTAAAAATAAAAATTTAAAAAAATAAAAAAATAAAAATAAAAGACAATGGATAGCTCTAGGAAAAAAAAAAAACAAAAACAACAACAAAAAAAACAAAGACAGGATTATATATTTTTAAACAAACTATAGGTTAAAAGCTTTCTTGGGAGTTGCTAAAAATGGAAATATAATATATATCTTTCAGAGTAAGAGAATAAATGGAAGTTAAAAAATGAATTCCCATTGAAAATATGGCTGATTCTACGTTGGGACAGGAAATGTATGAGATAATCCTGGAGCATCTTCATACCAGAAAGCAGGGAAGGTCAAAGACTAAAGGATTCATGAATCAATCTGATTAATCTGCACTGGCCAAAGATGGGAAACCTTACGTGTCAACAAAGATAATGACTGTGATCAGTGGAAACACATCAGATTATTTAAATCCAGATGTTCAAAATTATACTAATTAGTTTTGATTTATAGAAAGAAATAAATTCATTGATCACTTTTGGCATGTACTAGAGAATATTCTCATTATTTTGGAAATTAATAGAAAGGAAAAAATATCAAGAATTAATCTTGTATTTCCTAAAAGATTTTCCAGTTCCTCAAACTATGAAAATTTGTTGTTGGAGTTTCTTTCTATATATTTGTTTCAGAAAATAAATGTAGACATTAAAAAAATTCAAATATCACTACTAAAATTCTCCTGATGGATGAATGGATGTAGGTGATGATCATTAATGGCAGACAGCAGATTTCAGATCCCTATTTCATACTACATAAAAAATTTCAAGTGGACTAAAGATCTGAAGTAAATGTAACATAACATCACATAAGGTAATATATACATTATGAATTCTGAGCAGGAAAGGATTTCTTATACAAGACCTAAATGGCACAAACCAAAAGAAAGATTGATTATATTTGATAAGTATATATTTTATAAAAGTAAAAAGAGATTATATTCACAACACATACAACTGATAACTGAATCAATAAAACACATAACAGAATCAACTAAAAAAACCAATTACACGTAAGTGAAATCAACAACTCTCAGAAGACAAAACTAAATGTCAATAAATAAAGACAAAACCTCATGAATAATTTGGTGAATTCCATAACATAATGAGATGCTATTCACACATATCTGATCAACAGAAATTTAAAAGGGCTACAATCCCAAGCGTCAGTGAGAAGTCTGAGAGACACTCACTGGCACATATATTTCTTGGTGTAAAACTTGTACAGAAAGTCCCTCCCATTACAAAAGGGAACATATGAAATCCTTTACAACATCATTATTTGTAATAACAAAGTACTGGAAGCAAATGTCTACTATAAGCAAAACTGACAAAGAAAACTGTGTAGAACTATAAGATAGACTACTATCAGGAAATCAAAATTAACTATAGTCACAAATATCAACATGGGTGACTCTCAGAAACAATGTTGAGGACAGAAACCAAATAACATATTAAATAAGCATCACGATAATATTTGTGTAAGGTCTAAGCATATCCATAAATATATGCAACAGAATGGGAGTTTAGGCTTAGCAGATATAAGCTATTTTATATACAATGAATGCACAGCAACATCCTACTGAATAGCACAGGGAACAATGGTCAATATCCTATGGTAAGCCATAGTAGAAAAGAATATGAAAAGAATATATATATATATATATATATGTTCTCTCTCTCTCTCCATATATATATATATATATATATATATATAACTGAGTCACTTTGCTGTACAGTAGAAACTAACACAACATTGTAAATCAACTGTACTCCAATAAGATAAATTAAATATATATATATATATATATATATAAATAAAACGTAATTATAAAGAAGCCCCTTAGAATGGTAACTATAAAATCCAGAATGAGTAGTTCCAGATTAGGGACAAGGGGGCATGTTCAGAATAGGCTGTAAATAGATAGGCAATATTTTCTTTCTAATCTGGTTGCTGGATAGATGGGTACTTAATATATTATAGAAGTGGCTCAGTTGGTAAAGAATCTGCCTGCAATGCAGGAGACCTGGGTTTGATCCCCAGGGTGGAAAGACCCTCTGGAGAAGGAAATGGCAACCCACTCCAATACTCTTGCCTGGAGAATCCCATAGACAGGGGAGCAAGGCAGGGTGCAGTCCACGGGATTGCAGAGTTGGACATGACTCTGCGACTAACCTTCACTTTCGTAAGTATTAAATTAATTAAAAAATTTAAAACCAACAGCTTATTAATATGAAATAATAATGCAAACAGAAAATAGAAATTATCGTTTAGTTTTTCAAAATGTCACCTGTTGCTAGACACTGGAAAGGAACATCATGCTGAAGAAGAAAGACACTGTTCTCATCCTTACAGATCTTGCAACGTATCTGGAAAGATGGACCTTGAGGAACTAGTTACCATCACTCTGAGCCACTTGCCATTCAGCACACATATGGTTTCTAATAGATTCCTGTTTTCTCTTGTCCTTGCCTGCTCTCCAGTGATCCATGTTCTACCACGCAGGTTTCCAAGACAGTGAAAGTTTCCTTAGTGTTCCCCTGCAGCTTTGATTCTGCCTCTCAGGTCCCTATGCTCTTCTTTTAAACCTCTAAATTGCAATTATTAGTTTTCTTTTCTGTCCCTGCCGGTAGTTTATGATGTTCTTAAAAATTGGGACCATCTATCCACCCAACATCATAGTATATAATAAATGTTGGAAAACTGTGTTTATATTTGACAAGAGAAGTACTGGGGTTTCCCTGGTGGTTCAGTGGCTAAGACTCCATGCTCCCAATGGAGGGGGCTCAGGTTTGATCCCTAGTCAGGGAACTAGATCCTACAAGACACAACTGAGAATTCACGTGTCATCACTAAGGTGCAGTGCAGCCAAATAAGTAATAAATAAATACAAAGAAACGAGGACTACTGAGCCAGCTATGTAGATACCACGTGGTTAAAGTAAAAACAACATACAAAGCTCTTTGCATCAAAAACTAAAATGTTATTGGGAAAAATTTTAACATAGCAAACATAAAGATACCACTAAACCACTCAAGGTTTTTAAAGTTGTAACAGAACAACTGTTTTATTTTATCCTATTCTCTTTTTGAAGTTTTCTTGGTTAAAATATGGAGTTTTCCCTGTACATGGAACTTCTTTTATATGCCATCAAAGTAAGTGCATAAATTTAATGGACAATTCAGGAAAGTTTTGATGAAAACCTTTTAGTTCAAGGACATTTTTTTCTATATTCAATTCACGTTGAATTTTTTTGACCACTGACTAGTTGCCTGGAAAAATACTTTTACTTTAAAGGTATAGCAGTAAGAAAAAATAGAGTTTTCCTCAGCTGATACACCATAACAACTTCTCCAAGTTGAATTTTTTTGGTTGTTGCTATCAGCTTTATTTGTAATAGCTTAAAACTGGAAACTACAAAAGTATTCTTTAATCCAAGTTGCTTTGTACGTATAAGTATTGATTTTTCATTATAGCATATTTTTAACTATAAATTTCATTGCTACTTTCATAATGTGCTGCCTTGGTGTGACATAACTTTTTCCAAACTACTCTGAGGATTAAGTCTTATGAAACAAAAATTTCAGAAAATTCATGAAGTGCTTATACTGGTGCCCCTGTGGTTAAAAAATTCCAGTATGTTCTTATTTATGTTCACTTGTATGTGATAGTGACCTGAAATTGTGGTGACAGCCTTGGTATTACATGCATTTGTCTGGAACATATTATAAAAGATACACTCTGATGCTCTGTGACTAAAAAATTTTTTTTCAAGGTTTCCAATACCAAATAATCTCCATTCACATACACGTTTAAGAGGAGAGTGAATCAAATACATTAAAATCATAAACACAGCAGTGAATTTAGTTTTCCATTATTCTGCTGTAATAGGAATCTGCTTTCAGCCCTGTAATTCACTCTCACAAAGACATATCCATTCCTGTTGCCAGGACCTCGGTGGCTTAGACTTTACTACCTCATCAACGCAGAGAGAGGAGGACAGCAATTTGGTGCATGCAATACAAAAGAATTTTTCCAAGACTTCTTTGAGGTAATATCAGAAAGTTCCCTTGATTTCTACCTTAAAAGAATATTGGATCTTAAGTTTAACTACATGGAAGCACATCTTCTGTAGTATCACAAACAAAGCAGGCTTCCTGCAAGGATACTTGCCTGTTGCTCTAGCAGACTACACTTACTATACTATGCAGAATGGGGCATCACTACACTTGACTGTCTCAAAAAATGCCCCAAGATGGATGATCCCATTTCTACTATTATTTCATGTTGAATTGGGAGTATTGGACATTGCATTTAGACATGACAAAAGAAGCAGAGGTATGAGAATTAGGAAAAATAAAGAAATAAAACTAGCTTTACTTGCAATTGATGGCATTCTGGAAAGCCTAGGGAGAAGGAAATGGCAACCCACTCAATGTTCTTGCCTGGAGAATCCCAGGGACGGGGGAGCCTGGTGGGCTTCCGTCTATGGGGTCACACAGAGTCGGACACAACTGAAGTGACTTAGCAGTTGGAAAGCCTGAGACCAATAATAAAGTTAACACAACGTTAATTCTGTGACTTAACAAAGTGCAATTCTAACCCACAGAAATGAACAATCTCCTATAAAAAAATCATAACTGGTTAAAAGGTTTAATAGATGAAAGATTTCATTTGCAGATATTAAAAGTAGAAAATACTTAGGTATAAACTTTAAAAGAAACGAGAGAAACCTATATAAGAAAAATTTTAAATACACTTGAAAGGCACAAAAGTAGATTCTCATTTCCCCCCCAGGTGAAAATTTGTTTTATTTATTATTATTCTTTTTTCTAATTTATTTATTTTTTATTGAAGGATAATTGCTTCACACAATTTTGCTGTTTTCTGTCAAACCTCAACAAGTTTTAAGTTGAAAATCATCGGTACATTCTGCTGCTGCTACTGCTGCTAAGTTGCTTCAGTCGTGCCTGACTCTGTGCAACCCCATAGACGGCAGCTCACTAGGCTCCTCTGTCCCTGGGATTCTCCAGGCAAGAATACGGGAGTGAGGTATGTTCCTTCTATTCCTGCTTTCTGGAGAGGTTTTTTTTTTTTATCATAAGTGGATGTTGAATTTTGTCAAAGGCTTTCTCTGCATCTATTGAGATAATCATATGTCTTTTATTTTTCAATTTGTTAATATGGTGCATTACATTGATTGATTTGCAGATATTGAAGAATCCTTGCATCCCTGGGATAAAGCCCACTTGGTCATGGTGTATGATCTTTTTAATGTGTTGTTGGATTCTGATTGCTAGAATTTTGTTAAGGATTTTTGCATCTATGTTCATCAGTGATATTGACCTGTAGTTTTCTTTTTTTGTGGCATCTTTGTCAGGTTTTGGTATTAGGGTGATGGTGGCCTCATAGAATGAGTTTGGAAGTTTACCTTCCTCTGCAATTTTCTGGAAGAGTTTGAGTAGGATAGGTGTTAGCTCTTCTCGAAATTTTTGGTAGAATTCAGCTCTGAAGCCACCTGGACCTGGGCTTTTGTTTGCTGGAAGATTTCTGATTACAGTTTCAATTTCCATGCTTGTGATGGGACTGTTAAGATTTTCTATTTCTTCCTGGTTCAGTTTTGGAAAATTGTACTTTTCTAAGAATTTGTCCATTTCTTCCACGTTGTCCATTTTATTGGCATATAACTGCTGATAGTAGTCTCTTATGATCCTTTGTATTTCTGTGTTGTCTGTTGTGATCTCTCCATTTTCATTTCTAATTTTATTGATTTGATTTTTCTCCCTTTGTTTCTTGATGAGTCTGGCTAATGGTTTGTCAATTTTATTTATCCTTTCAAAGAACCAGCTTTTGGCTTTGTTGATTTTTGCTATGGTCTCTTTTGTTTCTTTTACATTTATTTCTGCCCTAATTTTTAAGATTTCTTTCCTTATACTAACTCTGAGGTTCTCCATTTCTTCCTTTTCTAGTTGCTTTAGGTGTAGAGTTAGGGTATTTACTTGACTTTTTCCTTGTTTCTTGAGGTATGCCTGTATTGCTATGAACTTTCCCCTTAGCACTGCTTTTACAGTGTCCCACAGGTTTTGGGTTGTTGTGTTTTCATTTTCATTCATTTCTATGCATATTTTGATTTCTTTTTTGATTTCTTCTGTGATTTGTTGTTATTCAGAAGCGTGTTGTTCAGCCTCCATATGTTGGAATTTTTAATAGTTTTTCTCTTGTAATTGAGATCTAATCTTACTGTGTTATGGTCAGAAAAGATGCTTGGAATGAATTCTTTTTTTTTTTTTAATTTACCAAGGCTAGATTTATGGCCCAGGATGTGATCTATCCTGAAGAAGATTCTGTGTGCGCTTGAGAAAAAGGTGAAATTCATTATTTTGGGGTGAAATGTCCTATAGCTATCAACTAGGTCTAACTGGTCTATTGTATCATTTAAAGTTTGTGTTTCTTTGTTAATTATCTGTTTAGTTGACCTGTCCATAGGTGTGAATGGGGTATTAAAGTCTCCCACTATTATTGTGTTATTGTTAATTTCCCCTTTCATACTTATTAGCATTTGTCTTACATATTGCGGTGCTCCTATATTGGGTGTATATATATTTATAATTGTTATATATGACAAACCTACAGCAAACCTTATCCTCAATGGTGAAAAATTGAAAGCATTTCCCCTAAAGTCAGGAAAAAGACAAGGGTGCCCACTTTCACCACTACTATTCAACATAGTTCTGGAAGTTTTTGCCACAGCAATCAGCAGAAAAAGAAATAAAAGGAATACAAATTGGAAAAGAAGAAATAAAACTCTCACTGCAGATGACATGATCTTCTACATAGAAAACCCTAAAGACTCCACCAGAAAATTACTAGAGCTAATCAATGAATATAGTAGAGTTGCAGGGTATAAAATCAACACACAGAAATCCCTTGCATTCCTATACACTAATAATGAGAAAGTAGAAAGAGAAATTAAGGAAACAATTCCATTCATCATTGCAATGAAAAGAATAAAATACTTAGGAATATACCTACCTAAAGAAACTAAAAGCTTATATATAGAAAACTATAAAACACTGGTGAAAAAAATCAAAGGGGACACTAATAGATGGAGAAATATACCATGTTCATGGATTGGAAGAATCAATATAGTGAAAATGAGTATACTACCCAAAGCAATCTACAGATTCAATGCAATCCCTATCAAGCTACCAACGATATTTTTCACAGAGCTAGAACAAATAATTTCACAATTTGTATAGAAATACAAAAAACATCTAATAGCCAAAGCAATCTTGAGAAAGAATAATGGAACTGGAGGAATCAACCTGCCTGACTTCAGGCTGTGCTACAAAGCCACAGTCATCAAGACAGTATGGTACTGGCACAAAGACAGAAATATAGATCAATGGAACAAAATAAAAGCCCAGAGATTAATCCACATACCTATGGACACCTTATCTTCAACAAAGGAGGCAAGAATATACAATGGATTAAAGACAATCTCTTTAACAAGTGGTGCCGGGAAAACTGGTCAACCACTTGTAAAAGAATGAAACTAGATCACTTTCTAACACCATACACAAAAATAAAATGGATTAAAGATCTAAACATAAGACCAGAAACTATAAAACTCCTTGAGGAGAACACAGGCAAAACACTCTCCGACATAAATCACAGCAGGATCCTCTATGACCCACCTCTCAGAATACTGGAAATAAAAGCAAAAATAAACAAATGGGATCTAATTAAAATTAAAAGCTTCTGCACAACAAAGGAAACTATAAGCAAGGTAAAAATACAGCCTTCTGAATGGGAGAAAATAATAGCAAATGAAGCAACTGACAAACAACTAATCTCAAAAATATACAAGAAACTTATGCAGCTCAATTCCAGAAAAATAAATGACCAAATCAAAAAATGAGCCAAAGAACTAAATAGACATTTCTCCAAAGAAGACATACAGATGGCTAACAAACACACGAAAGGATGCTCAACATCACTCATTATCAGATAAATGCAAATCAAATCCACAACGAGGTACCATTTCACGCCAGTCAGAATGGTTGCGATCCAAAAGTCTACAAGCAATAAATGCTGGAGAGGGTGTGGAGAAAAGGGAACCCTCTTACACTGTTGGCGGGAATGCAAACTAGTACAGCCACTTTGGAGAACAGTGTGGAGACTCCTTAAAAAACTGAAAACTGCCTTATGACCCAGCAATTCCACTGCTGGGCATACACATCGAGGAAACCAGAATTGAAAGAGACACGTGTACCCCAGTGTTCATCACAGCACTGTTTATAATAGCCAGGACATGGAAGCAACCTAGATGTCCATCAGCAGATGAGCGGATATGAAAGCTGTGGTACATCTACACAATGGAGTATTACTCAGCCATTAAAAAAGAATACATTTGAATCCGTTCTAATGAGGTGGATGAAACTGGAGCCTATTATACAGAGTGAAGTAAGCCAGAAATAAAAACACCAATACAGTATACTAACGCATATATATGGAATTTAGAAAGATGGTAATGATAACCCTGTATGCAAGACAGCAAAAGAGGCACAGATGTATCGAACAGTCTTTTGGACTCTGTGGGAGAGGGAGAGTGTGGGATGATTTGGGAGAATGACATTGAAACATGTATAATATCGTATAAAAAATGAAAAAACAAATACTGGAGTGGGTTGCTATTTCCTTCTCCAATGCATGAAAGTGAAAAGTGAAAGTGAAGTCGCTCAGTTGTGCCCAACTCTTAGCGACCCCATGGACTGCAGCCTACCAGGCCCCTCCATCCATGGGATTTTCCAGGCAAGAGTACTGGAGTGGGGTGCCATTGCCTTCTCCGAGGTGCATTCTATACATACTCAAACATGCACATGTACATATATTTTACTATATGAGCAATCAGAAACAGACTCTTGTTCCAAAAGCCTAAGGTTAATCAGAAAAAAGAGCTGTTTTCCCCTCTTATGGTCATTTTTTAAAAACAATGCAAATATTTCACTCACTTCTATATATAATGAAACAGTCTGGATCACTCTCCTATACATCTTCACTATGCTATTGCCAATCACATTATTAATCTAATTAGTATAAGATTAGGAATTTAAAAGTTCTGAATTTAAAAAAATTGTTGAAGTATAGTTAATTTACAATTTTGTGTTAGTTCAGGTGTACAGGAAAGTGATTCAGTTATATATACACATATATTCATACTTTTTCAGATTCTTTTCTCCTATAGGTTATCACAGAATATTGAGTATGGTTCCCTAAGCTATACAGTAGGTCTTTGCTTGTTATCTATCTTATATATAGTACTGCATGTATGTTAATCCCAAGTTTCTGCTTTATCCCTCCCCTTCTCACATTTCCCCTTTGGCAATCATGTTTGTTTTTAAATATTTGTGAATCTGTTTTGTAAATAAGTTCACTTGTACCATTAATAAAATAAATTACACATATGAGTGATATCATATATTTGTCTTTCTCTGTCTTACTTCACTTAATATAATCTCTAGGTCCACGTATGTTATTGCAAATAAGTGAGATTTATTCCAGGGATGCAAGGATTCTTCAATAGCTACAAATCAATCAATGTAATACATTGCATTAACAAACTGAAAGATAAAAACCATATGATGATTTTAATGGTTGCAGGAAAAGCTTTTGATAAAATTCAACATACATTTAATATAAAAGCTTTTTAGAAAGTGGACATAGAAAGAACTTACCTCAACATAATAAAGGCCATATATGACAAACCCACTAACATCATTCTCGGTGGAAAGCTGAAAGCACTCTCTCTAAGATCAGGAACAAAGCAAAGATGTCCAGTGTCACCACTTTTATTCAACATAGTTTTGGAAGTTCTAGCCATGGCAGAGATGAAAAAAAAAAAAAAAAAAGAATCCAAATTGGAAAAGAAGAAAAACTGTCACTGTTTTCAGGTGGCATGATACTATACATAGAAAATCCTAAAGATGCTACCAGAAAACTACTAGAGCTCATCAATTAATTCAGTAAAGTCACAGGATGCAAAATTAATACACAGAAATCACTTATATTCCTATACACTAACAATGCAAGTTCAGAAAGAGAAATTAAGGAAACAATCTCATTTACCATCACATCAGAAAGAATAAAATACCTAGGAGTAACTCTGTCTAAGGAGAAATAAAAAGACCTGTAATCTGAAAACTGTAAGATGCTGACTAAAGAAATTAAAGATGACACAAATAAATGGAAAGATGTACTATGTTCTTGGTTTGGAAGAATGAGCATTTTAATATGACTATACTACCCAAGGCAATCTAAAGACAAGCTTTTGACTATGTGGATCACAACAAACTGTGGAAAATTCTTAAAGAGGTGGGAATACCAGACCACAGTACCTACCTCCTGAAAACCTGTGCAGGTCAAGAAGCAACAGTTAGAACCAGACATGGAACAAAGGACTGGTTCCAAATTGGGAAAGGAGTGCATCAAGACTGTATATTGTCATCTTGCTTATTTAACTTATATGCAGAGTACATCATGCGAAATGCCAGACTGAATGAAGCACAAGTTGGAATCAAGATTGCTGGGAGAAACATCAATAATCTCAGATACGCAGATAATACCACTATTATGGCAGAAAGCAAAGAAGGATTAAAGAGCTTCTTGATCAAGGTGAAAGAGGAGAGTGAAAAATCTGGCTTAAAACTCAACTTTCAAAAAATGAAGATCGTGGCATCCGGTCCCATCATTTCATGGCAAATAGATGGGGAAACAATGAAAACAGTGACAGACTTTATTTTCTTGGGCTCCAAAGTCACTGTGGATGGTGACTGAAGCCATGAAATTAAAAGATGCTTGCTCCTTGGAAGAAAAGCTATGACTAACCTAGACAGCATATTAAAAAGCAATGACATTATTTTGCCAACAAAGGTCCATCTAGTCAAAGCTATGGTTTTTCCAGCAGTCATGTATGGATGTGAGAGTTGGACTATAAAGAAAGCTGAGTGCTGAAGAATTGATGCTTTTGAACTGTGGTGTTGGAGAAGACTCTTGAGAGTCCCTTGGACTGCAAGGAGATCCAACCAGTCCATCCTAAAGGAAATCTATCCTGAATATTCATTGGAAAGACTGATGCTGAAACCGAAGCTCCAATACTTTGGCCACCTGATGAGAAGAACTGACTCATTAGAAAAGACCCTGATGCTGGGAAAGATTGAAGGTAGGAGGAGAAGGGATGACAGAGGATGAGATGGTTAACCAGATGGCATCACTGACTCAAAGGACATGAATTTGAGCAAACTCTGGGAGATGCTGAAGGACAGGGAAGCCTGGCATGCTTCAGTCCATGGGGTCACAAAGAGTCAGTCACAACTGAGCAACAACCCAAGGCAATATACAGATTTAATGCAATCCCTATCCAATTACCAATGGCATTTCTCACAGAACCAGACAAACAATTTTTAAATTTGTATGGAAGCTCAAAATACCCTGAATATTCAAAGCAATCCTGAGAAAGAAAAATGGAGCTGGTGGAATCAAACTCCCTGAATTCAGACTATACTGCAAAGCTACAGTAATCAAAATAGCCTGTGTTACTGCAAAAACAGAAACATAGATCAATGGAACAGGGTACAAAGCCCAGAAACAAACACAGGCTCCTATGGTCAATTAATCTATGACAAGGGAGGCAAGAACATACAATGGAGAAAAGGTAGTTTCTTTTTTAAATGGTTAGGGGAAAACTGCAGCTACATGTGAAAGAAAGGAAAGCAGATTTTATTAAATGGGAACAGTATTCTTTTCCTTGATTAGAATGACAACATAAAAGAGGTAATTCTCCCTAATAAAATCCAACAAGTTTTATTTCTAGAGCTAGATAAGTTGATTTTAAAGTTTGTATTGAAAAATAAAGAGACAAGAAGCTAGGAAAACTCTGAAAATGAAGAGTAATTTATTTAACCAATTATTAAACATATACACACCTCTATAATTAAAATAGAGGGTATCATTGTATAAAGAGACAGAACAGTAAAAGGAATAACATATTAATTTCAGAAACAGACCCAAATACACATAAAATTTAATATATAATAAAAGTGGCATCTCAAATCACTGGGAAAAATGTGGGCTTTTTAATGAATGGTGTTGGAACAATCATAAAGTTGCCTCTCTTCCCATGGTGTGTCAGAATAAACTCAAAGTAGAGCAGAGATCTAATGTATGATAGAACATCAAACTGTTCAAGGACCAGGAGAGAATTGGTAAAGTGTTTAAATCACCTGTGGGTGAGTTATGACTTGAATCTCAGCTACAATAAAAGATGGATTCAAGTACATTTAAAAAGTCTGAATGACCAAAACCACCATAAACAAAAACAAATCATAAGTGGCAGATGAAAAGAAAATATTTGCTATATTATCACAGATGAAGGGCTAAGATCTCTAATAATCCTTAAAATAGGTTTTCAAAAAGACCTACAACCTCATGCAAAATTAGCAAAAGACATGAACAATCAGTTAATGAAAAAACCACACATAGAAGGTCTTTAAATATATAAGTACTTAATAACTTCTCTCATAGTGGAAATTGAAACTATATTGAGATCCAATTTCTCATCTATAGAAGGACAAGAAATTCAATAGCCCAATAACATATTTTGTGTATTGGGCTATGTTAAAAAGCATCCTAGGTACTGATGGGAATTTCTATGGAAGGGCTTTGGTATTATGTAGCAAAATCACATATGCTTATATGCTTGAGATGGCAGCAATTCCCACTTGTAGGGTTTTAACCTGAAGATACTTTTCCACCAATTTGAGGGGAAAAAACCCCAAGATGTACAGAAAATTATTTACTGAAGCAGTAGTTTTAAAAGCAAAATACTGGAAACAACACAAATGCCCAACTACAGAAACCTGATAGAATAAATCATGGTGTATTCACACACAGAATAGTATTCACTGTAGAAAAAGATTAAGGAAGAGCTCTGCAAATTGATGTGAATTCCAGGACACACTCTGATTTAGGGAAAAAAAAAAACCCAAGTGTATATATAGTATACTATGTTTTGTGTAAGAAAGAGAAAGGAAACTATATACATGTATTTTTTTTTTTTTTGGTATAGATATAGATAGGGGTATGTGTGTGTGTTGCAAACTAGAACTACAAGGATAAACACTTGCTTTTTGGAAGAAAAGCTATGACAAAGCTGGACAGCATGTTGAAAGGCAGACATCACTTTGCTACATCATAGTCAGAGCTATGGTTTTTCTAGTAGTCATGTACAGATGTAAGAGTTGGACCATAAAGAAGGCTGAGCACCAAAGAATTGATATTTTTGAATTGCGATGCTGGGGGGAGACTCTTGAGAATCCCTTGGACAGCAAGGAGATGAAACCAGTCAGTCCTAAAGGAAATCAGCCTTGATTATTCACTGGAAGGACTGATGCTGAAGCTGAAGCTCCAATACTTAGGAGCTGACACGAAGAGCCAACTCATTGGAAAAGACCCTGATGCTGGGAAAGACTGAGGGCAGGAGGAGAAAGGGGTGATGGAGGATGGGATGGTTGGATGGCATCACCAATTCAATGGACATGAGTCCGAGCAAACTCTGAGAGACAGTGGAGGACAGGGAAGCCTGTTGTGCTGCTGTTCATGGGGTCACAAACAGTCAGACACAACTTAGTGACTGAACAATGAACAACAAGGATAAACCAAAAATTAAAAATTTCACCCGTAGGTGGTAGATAGGAGTGGAGTGGAAGGTACCTTATTGAATCTGAGCCTCTTGGACTGTTCGGTTTTTAAAAAAATTTATTTTATTTTTTTAACTTTTTATTTTTAGTTTATTTTACAATACTGTATTAGTTTTGCCATACATTGACATGAATCCACCACGGGTGTACATGTGATCCCAAACATGAACCCCCCTCCCACCTCCCTCCCCACAACATCCCTCTGGGTCATCCCCGTGCACCAGCCCCAAGCATGCTGTATCCTGCATCGGACATAGACTGGTGATTCGATTCTTACATGATAGTATACATGTTTCAATGCCATTCTTCCAAATCATCCCACCCTCTCCCTCTCCCTCTGAGTCCAAAAGTCCGCTATACACATCTGTGTCTTTTTTGCTGTCTTGCATACAGGGTCATCATTGCCATCTTTCTCAATTCCATATATATGTGTTAGTATACTGTATTGATGTTTTTCTTTCTGGCTTACTTCACTCTGTATAATCGGCTCCAGGTTCATCCATCTAATTGGAGGTTAATTGCTTTACAATATTGTATTGGTTTTGCCATACATCAACATGAATCTGCCGCAGGTATACACGTGTTCCCCATCCTGTTTGGTTTTAACTTTCAAACAACATGAGTGTTTTGCTTATTCAGAAATGGAACAAAATGAGAAAGAATTTAAAAAGATAAGCCTACAAATGGAAACAAATGAATCTAACTGTATACCAACTTTGATGATATAATCACAGAGGAAAAAAGTACTCATTCAAGTGAACTTTAAACACAGTACCCTGACTGTATATCATCACTGAGTTTTTTCCCTAAGTACAAGGAAAACTGCAAAGAAATCTTGAACTTTATTGTTCGTTTTGTTGTCAATAATGTTATTATGACATTATTATTATGTGTATTATGTGTTCTATTTTGTACGTACTTTAGAAAAGAGAAAACAAGTGAATCTATTGATGTTGTTGGGAACTTATGTTTTCATTGTGAGAAATGTTCTAGTTAGGAATGAGTGGAGGTGTATGGATGGAATTGTAGCTATAAGTGTGAGCTTCTGATTTATGTATATTTATGTTTCAGCTCTGTCCACTGAATTGGTTTAGAAGAAGGGCATTCTCTAGCCATCCAAACACCCAGTATCCTGATTTCAGTTTCTGAATATGCTCCCCACTAAAATGAATCAGGGCTGCTCCTCGCAGAAATGCCTGGTTCAGAGAAGGATCAGGGAAGTTTCATGGTGAACCTGGGACATCTTTTGCCAGAAGTATGGGGACATGTCAAAAGGACTCAAGAAATGTTGTAATAGAATTCTGTTTGCCACATTTTGGAAAACCAGAGAATCAAAAATAATGTAGGTAATGGATTGCATCCTAATGAACACAAGACAAACTTGTGAATCCACAGCAATACACATAAAAACGCAGAAGGGTATGAAAAGTGCTTCTTCACTAAGGGAAGCCAACTAATAAATGTAGAAATAATGAAAGAATTAGACCTGTTTTTTGGCCTTGCAGTATGGCAGGCAGGATCTTTGGGATCAAACCCTATCCCCCTACAGTGGAAGTCCAACCACTGGACTGCCAGGGAATTCCTGACACTTTTTCATTTTTCAAGCACCAATATAATCACTTATTCAGGCAAAAATCATTGAATGGATGTTAAAACCACTGAATGTAGATTCTTAGAATATTCACAGGGATTCCTCAAAGTATTATCCCACAGCTTATATATTAATTTCAAAGTGGAAAAGATTGTTTTACAATGTAGGGATCTGCAGATCACCACCATAAACAAGTAATTATTGTTAATATTTCCAATAATGGGACAAATTGACATTCTATACTCCCTGATGTGAAGTGGTGAGAAGGATACCGACATGGTATTCTTGCCAAAAATATTTAACATGAAATACATTTAAAAAAAAAAGAAATACATTTTAAAGAAACAATTAAATTGAAATTTGGGGCACTATATAAGACAATTGGCCTGAACTGTTGAAAAAAGAAAAGCCAATGCATGAAAGGCCAGTAAATGAATGAGCGAATGATGAGGGGAATTTTCCACAATGAATAAGGCTAAGGAGAAATGAACCCACCTACAGTAAGCGGTCCTTATTTAGATCCTGGAAAGTAAAACCGATACAGGAGACATTTTAGAATAATCGAGGAAACTTGAACAGAGATTTCAAATTTAAGGGTATTACTGTATCATGTGAATTTCTTTGTGAGTGGTAGTCTCATGGTATTGCTGTTGGGAAGATATTGTGCATGAAATAACATGCCTGTTTTCATGTGCTACGTGCTAAGTACTGAGTACTAAGTATTAACACAAGCTGGAGTACAGCTGGAAGGGAGGAAGAAATAATGGGAAGGTAAAAGGAAACAGTAAATATAGCAAGATGTTAACAGTTGGTGAATCTAGGTGAAGAGTATATGATATTCATTGTACTATGCTTTGAACACTTTTTCCGGTTTAACTTTTTAAAAATAAACAATCGAGGAAAAATATATCAGATGGAAAAATACTTTTTTTCTAAGAATGTTTCTATTCTGTGGAATATTAAAAGACAATTTCACATCATTTACATTCAATTAAAAGATGCTTACTCCTTGGAAGAAAAATTATGACCAACCTAGATAGCATATTCAAAAGCAGAGACACTACTTTGCCGACTAAGGTCCATCTAGTCAAGGTTATGGTTTTTCCTGTGGTCATGTATGGATTTGAGAGTTGGACTGTGAAGAAGGCTGAATGCAGACAAATTGATGCTTTTGAACTGTGGCGTTGGGGAAGACTCTTGAGAGTCCCTTGGACTGCAAGGAGATCCAACCAGTCCATTCTGAATATCAGCCCTGGGATTTCTTTGGAAGGAATGATGCTAAAGCTGAAGCTCCAGTACTTTGGCCACCTCATGAGAAGAGTTGACTCATTGGAAAAGACTCCGATGCTGGGGATTGGGGGCAGGAGGAGAAGGGGACGACAGAGGATGAGATGGCTGGATGGCATCACTGACTCGATGGATGTGAGCCTGAGTGAACTCCAGGAGATGGTGATGGACAGGGAGGCCTGGCGTGCTGCGATTCATGGGGTCACAAAGAGTCAGACATGACTGAGTGACTGAACTGAACTGAGTAACTAGCAACTTTCCCTTAGAGACTGCATTCAGATCGGTCCCATCCTAAATTGCAGGAGTGAACGTTTATATTCTAATGTTTCCGCTTCATCTCCTCAATTCTTAACCTCTGCTTTCAAACACAGCAACACCTTGTTTGAAATTAAATGCCCAGTTCTAGTTAAAGAGGAAAACTATGTGATAGAATTTCCCTAAAATGAAGAGCCTTCATTTCTTGTCATAACTCTGAAGAGGTTTTACATTTTCAAGGAGATTATAGAAAAGATTAAAAAAAAAAAGACTTTAAATTGGGAACGTATTTTTGAGAGCATCCAGCTCTTTTCAGTGTGCCTTTCAACAAAACACCCGTACTAGGAGACTTTAGCACTGATTTAAGTACACCTGTCTCTTTAATTCATATTATTTCTTACCCTATAGGAGCAATTAAATGTGACTAGATTAGTAGTTTGCACTTCAGAAAATCATGAGTTGCTCCTTGACAATTTATAGTCACTGGGTGTCTTGTTTCCCTAACCTTATTTCTTTATGGCTTTTCCTTGAATATACTCATCATTTCTCCAAATGGTAAAATGTATGACTCTACAGCTTCCCAGGTAGCACTAGCAGGAAAGAACCCACTTGCCTATGCAGGAGATGAAAGAGACACAGGTCCAATCCCTGGGTCAGGAAGATCCCCTGGAGAAGGGCATGGCAAACCCCTCAGTATTCTTGACTGGAGAATCCCATGCACAGGGGAGCCTGGCAGGCTATGGTCCATAGGGCTGCAGAGAGTAGTCATGACTGAAGTGACTTAGTATAGCACATGACTAAGCAAAGAATTGACTCATTGGAAAAGACCGTGATGTTGGGAAAGATTGAAGGCAGGAGGAGAAGAGGATGACAGAGGATGAGATGGTTGGATGGCATCACCGACTCAATGGACGTGAGTTTGAGTAAACTCCGGGAGTTGGTGATGGCAGGGAAGCCTGGTGTGCTGAAATCCATGGGGTCACAAAGAGTCAGACACAACTGAGTGACTGAACTGAACTGACCAAGTACACCTGAATAACTCATGACCAGGGCCAAATTCATCTGTGGGGGAGAAGTGGTCCATCCTTTTGTAATTAGTGACCACTGTCCTGGTCAGTGAGATGAACTACCAGCAGATAAACTTTTTTCTCTTTACCATCTTCTGAGAATCAATTCTGATAATCTTCCTTGTGAGAAGTCAGATAAAATGCAAAACATCATTACTCTAGGACATTGTTTTTGTTTTAGTAAATCTGAGTTTCCTTTCATGTAAATAACATACAGTCCCAAAGTATTGTTGGGTACGGGGAGAAAGTCTCTACTAGTTTCTCTTTTAGTTTTTGTCATTTTGTTCAGGACAGTGCCTAACTCAAATTAGAATGTCCATCCAAGCTAGTGAAGCTGTGTTGTCAACAACGTGATCAAAGTTTTCTGGAGTCTGAGGTTCATATGATCTTTGTTTTTATGATTCCTCTTAAGAAAAATAATAAAGCTATGGATAGGAAATCAGATACAAATATACATATTTATGTAGGCTGGGAAAGAAAAAAGTGAAAGTGATTGTGTTAGTTGTTCAGTTGTGCCCGACTCTTTGAGACCCATGGACTGTATCCCCCCCACCCCAGTTCCTCTGTCCATGGAATTCTCCAGGTAAGAATACTGGAGTGGGTTGCCATTCCCTTCTCCAGGGAAGCTTCCCAACCCAGGGATCAAACCCACATCTGCATTGCAGGCAGATTCTTTGCCATCTGAACCAGTAGTGGGAAATAAGTGATGTCTAAGTATAACTTTTAAGAGATAATTAGTACCGACAATAAGAAAACATCCTGAAAATAATGTATATATGTTTGAAAATACTATTTTTATTCTGGAGAAGGCAATGGCACCCCACTCTGCCTAATGCATGTTCTTTGACTGTAATCTCTTAATCACCTTTCCATGAAACATCAACTCTGGAATATTTTCTACAAAGACAATAGAAAGCTGAATTCAAACACTGTTGATCTAAATTGATAGAATTCAATTTCTCAGAAATTTTCTGCTCCCACAACTTGTTTCTGGTCATGTCTGGAACTTGGAAAAACCTCTACCAAGTTTATTTTATGTGTGAATTGTAAGATTTTAGGTCATTGCTGAGTACGGTTTGGATAGCAGAGAACTTCTGTTTTGACTGAGACTTAATAAAAGCCTACCCTTCACGCACAGTTCTACCCATCTGATCAGTAGTCCATGGACTAATCTGTTCCCAGGTCTCTCAAACTTCATTTCTCCTTCGGTACCCACCTGGTTCCAGACTGGGAGGTGTGGGTGCCCTTGTGGACACGCTTGGTAAACAGTTTTAGGAAATGATGGGAGCTTTTCTGGAAGCGATTCCAGGCAGCATAGCTGGTGGTGACTGACGGGGCAAGGAGCTGACTATGAACCATGGAAGTCTGCTCCTCTGAACCTGACACCTTCCACGGCTGCTCTAAGACCTTCTGCCAGAAGGGCAGGTATGATGCAAGGGATGCTGCAGGAGAAAACAGCAGTAGTCTTAACTGATTATAATACAAATATCTTATTTTTGCAGATTTTTTTAAAAGCACATCACCACATGTTCATATTACTATGGATTCGTCTTCATTATTTCTGCGGTAAATCCATCTCTGGCCATCTCTGCATACAAAGTGGTCTTTCCCTAAGTCTTCAGTGAAATCTGTTGAGTAGGGACTTTCCTGGCGATCCTGTGGTGAAGCCTTTCCCTTCCAATGCAACCTGCAATGCAGGTTGGAACCCTGGTCAGGAAAGTAAGATCCAATATGCTTCCTGGCAAAAAAATAAATAAAACATAAAACAGAAACAGTATTGTAACAAGTTCAATAAAGACTCTATAAATGGTCCATGCACAAACACACACACACACACACACACACACACACACACACACACACACAATCTGCTGAGCAGCCAAGGATTCAGGGACCATACTGTGCGGCCCTCTCCAGCCACCCCCACGCCATGCATGAATGAATAAAAGTAAGAGGAAAATATGCTTTTTCTACTCTGTCACTGCACCCTTCCTTACATTTGCCCACTTGCAGAGGCAGGGATGAGGGAAATGAACAAGCTTTGGGTGGTGCATAGTGGTTAAGGAGCCTAACAGAATATTGTTCAGAAGCTTCTAATTACAAAATGACTTAGGTACCTTAAAATTGTACAGAAAAATATTTCAAGGAACATTTTCAAAAGTAATAAAATTTACCATCCAGCTGAGAAGTAAGTAGAAGGGATTCATTATGATCTCAAAGGAAAATGGGAGGGATTAAAAATGATGCCCACAAAGGCAGAACTATGTGCTAACAATATGACAAAGTTCAAGAGAATTGTTTGTAAAAAATAAGGGTAATAACACTCTGTGCGTTTCCCTCCTCCTAGGGGAGAAGTTATATGTGTAGAGTCAAAAATCTGATAGGATCTTTTCTGTATGAAGGAAGTGGCCAGTGGCTGTCTGCTGGAGTATGAAAAACAAGTAGAAGCATTTGGATGCAACCTGAAAAAATTAATTAAGTGACAAAACTCCAAGTGGGGAGCAAATTCCCCTCCTCTTGAAACTGGGGGAGATAATAAATTAAGTAGCTAAGAAATCATAATTGCCAACATAAAAGGAGATGAAGCATGTGGTAATGTAGACAATGGAAAGACTCTTGCCTTTCACAATGCATTCAATATAGTTTTCTTCTTTACTTGTGTATTTACGAATGACTGACACACGAGTCTCCTGAACCACAGCACAAAGAAACTGATGAATACCAGCATTTTACTTGAAATCAGTACAGTCTGATAAATGAGCCCTTTTTGAGTTTTTTAAAATGCAGGGAGTGTGTGTGTGTGTGAAAGAGAGAGATAGAGGCATAGAAAGAGACAGAGACAGACAGACAGCTTTCATACCACTACACTGAAAATCCAAAAACTTATGCTTTATTTCTACTTAGTTCTTTCATTTTAGGGAAATTGCTTAAACCAAGCCTCAGTTTTCTCATCTGTATTATCAGGGTTGGCGCAGACATGTACAACTGCTTTAAGTTACAACATTCTATGAGTCTATCTGTGTCTCAGCAAATATTACTACCCTTTCATTCATAGAAATGGATGAAATAGAATTTAGGCTACTGAAAATGATTTTTAAAATGAATTAAAGACTGTAAATCAACAATACTTCAATAAAATGAATTTTTTTAAAATTTACAAAATGGATTAAGAGGACTGATCTAGTAGCTGCAGTGCCCAGTTGGTGCTGTCATCTCTCCCCTGCCTCCCTCTCTCCTCACTCACAGGAGATGACCTTCCTGCCGCAATAATGAGAAAGTGAGACAAATTCCATCTTCTTACCCCCCGAAGCTGCAGAAGCTGCCTGCACCTTTTTTCCTTCTTTCCTCTGGTTTTAATGCATAAAGTGGCCCTTCTCGGATGAAAAGCAGCCCCTTTACCCCGGCTTGTAGGCCCTACTTGCTCACCTCCTTAAGGAATCCAAGTCTTATGGAAATAGCCTCTTCCCCCAGCTTCCCCGAAGCCACGTCCTCCTGGAATGTAACCTACGAACTGTCCTCTCTCACCCCTTAACTTCTCTCCGGGGCCCCCTTCTCCCTCCAATCTGTCACTGTTGGTCCAAGGTCCGGCTCTATTTTTTTTCCAATCCCCCATATTCAGGAGGTTTCATACATTCTCCTAGCTTTGCCTCCCATCTATTTGCTGACAAATCCCAAATTTATACACGTGGACTTACCCGAGCTCCAGCTTGTGTAAGAAACCAGCTGCATGAGGATTCCTCGCATGCTACTCAGATACTCAACTTTAGGTCCTGTAAACTTGAACTCGGAACCCCTCACACCCCTGTCAGTGTGGACACAGCATACTCTATTCCTTCTGTTTGGCCTCCAAGCTCCCAGGAGCCGAGTGAGGAACCTGGGCACCAGGTTTCGGCCTTCATCCCCCATCTGCCTCCCCCAAGTTTCAAGCCAGTGAGGCCTGCTCTCTTTTCCTCTAGGTCAGGCCACTTTCCCTTCATTCCCACTGTTGCTGCTGCTGCTAAGTCACTTCAGTCGTGTCTGACTCTGTGTGACCCCATAGACGGCAGCCCACCAAGCTCCCCTGTCCCTGGGATTCTCCAGGCAAGAACCCTGGAATGGGTTACCATTTCCTTCTCCAATGCATTAAAGTGAAAAGGGAAGTGAAGATGCTCAGTTGTGTCCGACCCTTAGCGACCCCATGGACTGCAGCCTATCAGGCTCCTCTGTCCATGGGATTTTCCAGGCAAGAGTACTGGAGTGGGGTGCCATTGCCTTCTCCTTCATTCCCACTACAGGCATCTAATCCACACTACTACATCTTCTTGGGGGGAACCTGTACTCCCACCTTTATCCTATTATAACAAATTACCCTCCCCCAATCCCAAGTATTAGACAAGGATGTCATTGTTATAAAAGTGATATAAAGATATCAATTATTCAAAGAATACAGGAAGATGCCAACAGCAAGGTAACACCTCTCCTCAAAACCCACCATTTGGAAATATTAGATGAATATTATCGTAAATATCTCGATACATGTCTTCAGTTGGGTGAAAAGACAGCAGAAATTGTTTTATAAAAAGAGGCACACTGTTCAAGAGGATCATATGTTTCTATTTTTAGATTGTTAAAATATTAAATGATGAGTCATAATTTTTGGACTATCTGTTTTTAACATTGTCCGCTGACTTCCAGCCATTGCAAATGAGGCCTTGGCTCACTTCCACTTCCCCAAACTCCCCTCATTCCCTCCTGACACAGCAATTATTTTCACTACTTTTAGTTTCTCTTCTAATTACGTTGACATCCCCAGCACTGTGCATTTTCCCTTTCTTTCTGTTCTATTGTGCATCTTCAGGTGTGTCTGACCCTGGAACGCTATTGACTGCAGCCCTCCAGGCTCCTCTGCCCATGAGATTTCCCAGGCAAGAATACTGGAGTGGGTTGCCATTTCCTCCTCCAGGGGATCTTACCAACCCAGGGATTGACTCATGTCTCCTGCACTGGCAGGCAGATTCTTAACCACTGAGCCCCTGGCACTGGTGTTGTTCAGTTGCTCAGTCATATCCGACTCTTTGTGACCCCATGGACTGTAGTGCGCCAGGCTTTTCTGTCCTTCATCATCTCCTGGAGTTTGCTCAAACTCATGCCCATTGAGTCAGTGATGCCATCCAACCATCTCACCCACTGTCGTCCCCTTATTCTCCTGTCTTCAATCTTTCCCAGTATCAAGGTCTTTTCCAATGAGTCAGCTCTTCACATCAAGTGGCCAAGGAACTGGAGCTTCAACTTCAGCATCAGTCCTTCCAAAGCAATTCTCTTTAGGACTGACTGGTTGGATCTCCTTGCAGTCCAAGGGGCCCTCAAAAGTCTTCTCCAGCACCACAGTTCAAAAGCATCAGTTCTTTGGTGCTCAGCCTTTTTTATTGTCCAGCTCTCACATCTGTACAGGACTACTGGAAAAAGTCATAGCTTTGACTATACAGACCTTTGTAAACAAAGTAATGTCTCTGCTTTTTAATACGCTGTCTAGGTTTGCCATTGCTTTTCTTCCTAGGAGCAAGTGTCTTTTAATTTCATGGCTGCAGTCACCATCTGCAGAGATTTTGGAGCCCAAGAAAATAAAGTGTGTCACCATGTCCATTGTTCCCCCATCTATTTGCCGCGAAGTGATGGGACCTTAGTTTTATCATCAAGACAAAGTGATGATCTTAGTTTTCTGAATGTTGAGCTTTAAGCCAACTTTTTCACTCTTCTCTTTCACCTTCATCAATAAGCTCTTTAATTCCTCTTCGCTTTCTGCCTCAAGGATGGTGTCATCTGCATATCTCATGTTATTGATATTTCTCCCCGCAATCTTGAAGCAACAGAGTACCTGTACTCTGTCCCATCAGTGGTACTCTATCCTCACTTGTTACCTGTAATGTGGGGCCCTCCATTCCTCTCCTTTCCAGTCTCTTACTTTTGCAAACTTTGTTTCTACTTTTGTATCAGTAAGATTGAAAAAATTGCCTGATGTTCTACGGCCATTGTGAAATTTTCCATGCTTTGATTTTGTTTAGCTCTTCAAAGTTGAAAAATCAACAACAAGCATTACTTTCAGTTCAGTTCACTCAGTCGTGTCTGACTCTTTGCGACCCCATGAATTCCAGCACGCCAGGCCTCCCTGTCCATCATCAGCTCCTGGAGTTCACTCAAACTTATGTCCATGGAGTCGGTGATGCCATCCAGCCATTTCATCCTCAGTTGTCCCCTTCTCCTTCTGCCCCCAATCCTTCCCAGCATCAGAGTCTTTTCCAGTGACTCAACTCTTCCCATGAGGTGGCCAAAGTACTGGAGTTTCAGCTTTAGCATCAATCCTTCCAAAGAACACCCAGGACTGATCTCCTTTAGAATGGACTGGTTGGATCTCCTTGCAGTCCAAGGGACTCTCAAGAGTCTTCTCTAACACCACAGTTCAAAACCATCAATTCTTTGGTGCTCAGCTTTCTTCACAGTCCAACTCTCACATCCATACATGACCACTGGAAAAACCATAGCCTTGACTACATGGACCTTTGTTGGCAGAGTAATGTCTCTGCTTTTGAATATGCTATCTAGGTTGCTCATAACTTTCCTTCCAAGGAGTAAGCATCTTTTAATTTCATGGCTGCAATCACCATCTGCAGTGATTTTGGAGCCCCCAAAAATAAAGTCTGCCACTGTTTCCACTGTTTCCCCATCTATTTCCCATGAAGTGATGGGACTAGAGGCCATGATCTTCGTTTTCTGAATGTTGAGATTTAAGCCAACTTTTTCGCTCTCCTCTTTCATTTTCATCAAGAAGCTTTTTAGTTCCTCTTCACTTTCTGCCACAAGAGTTGTGTCATCTGCATATCTGAGGTTATTGATATTTCTCTCGGCAATCTTGATTCCATCTTGTGCTTCTTCCAGCCCAGCATTTCTCATGATGTACTCTGCATATAAGTTAAATAAGCAGGGTGATAATATACAGCTTTGACATTTACATGATCATAATTGTGTCAAGTGCCTACACTTTCCAATTTCTAATTGCCTTCCTTCTTTTTCTTTACTCAATCCTTAGGTTTGTTCTTCCGAGGATACCTACAAGTCCATGTAATATCTCCCTTTTGATTTCATCCCTTTTTCTAGGGCCTGCTTGGGAACAGAGGTTACTGCCCAGCAGCCATCTGAGGGCATCTCCTCATTCCTATCCCTGGTTAGAATCATGCTTCTTGCATCTTTTCTCATTTCCTGGGCCATTCTAAGGAATCTTGTGGATAGGGATGCATGTCAGATAAATCTTTTGAGTCCTTAGTCATTTGTGGATATTTTTATTCTTTCAACATAATCAATAATTTGGGTAGATCAGGACTTTTATTTTATTTTGTTTTATTTTTAGAAACAGGCACAGAGAATATTTTATTAAACTTGTAACATCTCTTAATTAACAGCATAGAATAGAAACTATATGATACAATTTAAGAATAGGTACTTTTAAACTCAACATCAGTTGTCTTCAGAATTTTGAAGGCTGTGCTCCATGCATGATAACGGTTAGTGTTGCTGTCTTTTCTCTCTGAAAACTCCTAGGATTTTCTCTTTAATCTTGTTTTCAAATCTCTCAATACTATATTTAGGGATGAATGTCATTTCATTTGTCCTGGCTGTTTCCTGGGTCCTGTCAATCTGAACACCTATATCTATACTCAGCCATATGGTGTTCCTGTCCATTACTGCTTTGATTTATTTTTCTCCCTGCTTTCACTGTTTTCAATAGCCATATATTAATTTTTAAATGTTCTTTTTGCTGTTTCAGGGTTTCTTTTTTCTAGATCCTATTTTTGCTATGTGCATACAAAGTCTTCCCTCAAATTTCTACCTTAATGACTAGAATATTTAAAAAGTTCTATTACCAAGAGAATATTTCATGTGAAGATGGGCTTGATAAAGGACAGAAATGGTATGGAACTAACAGAAGCAGAAGATATTAAGAAGAGATGGCAAGAATACACAGAAGAACTGTACAAAAAAGATCTTCACGACCTGGATAATCACGATGGTGTGATCACTCATCTAGAGCCAGACATCCTGGAATGTGAAGTCAAGTGGGCCTTAGAAAGTATCACTACGAACAAAGCTAGCGGAGGTGATGGAATTCCAGTTGAGCTATTTCAAATCCTGAAAGATGAGGCTGTGAAAGTGCTGCACTCAATATGCCAGCAAATTTGGAAAAGTCATCAGTGGCCAAAGGACTGGAAAAGGTCAGTTTTCATTCCAATCCCAAAGAATGCTCAAACTACCACACAATTGCACTCATCTCACATGCTAGTAAAGTAATGCTCAAAATTCTCCAAGCCAGGCTTCAGCAGTACGTGAACCGTGAACTTACTGATGTTCAAGCTGATTTTAGAAAAGGCAGAGGAATCAGACATCAAATTGCCAACATCCTCTGGATCATGGAAAAAGCAAGAGAGTTCCAGAGAAACATCAATTTCTGCTTTATTGACTATGCCAAAGCCTTTAACTGTGTGGATCACAATAAACTGTGGAAAATTCTGAAAGAGATGGACATACCAGACCACCTGACCTGCCTCTTGAGAAATCTGTATGCAGGTCAGGAAGCAACAGTTGGAACTGGACATAGAACAACAGACTGGTTCCAAATAGGAAAAGGAGTACGTCAAGGCTGTATATTGTCACCCTGCTTATTTAACTTCTATGCAGAGTACATCATGAGAAACGCTGGACTGGAAGAAACACAAGCTGGAATCAAGATTGCCGAGAGAAATATCAATAACCTCAGATATGCAGATGACACCACCCTTATGGCAGAAAGTGAAGAGGAACTAAAAAGCCTCTTGAGGAAAGTGAAAGACGAGAGTGAAAAAGTTGGCTTAAAGCTCAACATGCAGAAAACGAAGATCATGGCCTCTAGTCCCATCATTTCATGGGAAATAGATGGGGAAACAGTGGAAACAGTGTCAGACTTTGTTTTGGGGGGCTCCAAAATCACTGCAGATGGTGATTGCAGCCATGAAGTTAAAAGACACTTACTCCTTGGAAGAAAAGTTATGAGCAACCTAGATAGTACATTCAAAAGCAGAGACATTACTTTGCCAACTAAGGTCCATCTAGTCAAGGCTATGATTTTTCCAGTAGTCATGTATGGATGTGAGAGTTGGAATGTGAAGAAGACTGTGCCGAAGAATTGATGCTTTTGAACTGCGGTGTTGGAGAAGACTCTTGAGAGTCCCTTGGACTGTAAGGAGATCCAACCAGTCCATTCTGAAGGAGATCAACCCTGGGATTTCTTTGGAAGGAATGATGCGAAAGCTGAAACTCCAGTACTTTGGCCACCTCATGCGAAAAGTTGACTCACTGGAAAAGTCTTTGATGCTGGGAGGGATTGGGGGCAGGAGAAGAAGGGGACGACAGAGAATGAGATGGCTGAATGGCATCACTGACTCGATGGACGTGAGTCTGAGTGAACTCCAGGAGATGGTGATGGACAGGGAGGCCTGGTGTGCTGCAATTCATGGGGTCGCAAAGAGTCAGACACAACTGAGCGACTGAACTGAAACTAATTTTTTAAATTACATTTGCTTTTCTGAGGTGTTTTATTACAATTATTTTGGTTTTATTCTTTATTTTTCTCACAAATGTAGGATAACTCATAGTTGTTCATTGCTTTAGAATAATGGAAAACTGGAGTGGAAATTATGTGTAAGTAGTCTCAAGAGAGAAATAGGTGGTGATTTGGCCCTTAAGCTGAAGACTCCTTAATTGAGAACATAGAATAGATTTCATCCAAGTGTGGACATCTCACTTTGGACTTCCCAGGTTATTTAAATTAATTGCAAAAGAATTGTCTTGTTTAATTTTGATTTGTTTTGGGGGCTGAAAGTAGGGAGGGACATGGGGTAGCTACTCTGTCTTTACATAGTTGATTTACAATGTTGTGTTAATTTCCACTGTACAGCAAAGTGATTCAGTTACACACATACATATATATTTGTCTTTTTCATATTTTTTTCCATTATGGTTTTTTACAGGATATTTAGTGTAATCCCCTGTGCTATACAATAGGGCCTTGTTTTGTATCCATCCTATATGTAATAGTTTTGCTATTGTTGTTGTCTAGTTGCTAAGTTGTATCTGACTCTTTTGTGACCCCATGGACTATATAGCCCACAAGGCTCTTCTGTCCATGGGATTTCCCAGGCAAGAGTATTGGAGTGTATTGCCATTTCTTTCTCAAGGGGATCTTCCTGACCCAGGGATCAAACCTGCATCTCCTATATTGCAGGCAGATCCTTTACCTCTGAGCCACCAGGGAAGCCCATGTAATAGTTTGCATCTGCTAATTCCAAGCTCTTAATCTACCCTTCCTAACACCCACCTTTTTGGCAATGACAAGTCTGTTCTCTGTCTGTGATTTTGCTTCTGTTTGGTAGGTAAGTTCATTTGTGACATATTTTAGAGTCCACATATCAGTGATTTCATTTGTCTTTCTCTTCCTGACTTCACTCAATGTGATCATTTCTAGGTTCATCAGCATTGCTGAAATGGCGTTATTTTATTTTTTACAGCTGAATAATATTTTTTTAATCCATGCATCTGTCAATGGACAGTTGGGTTTTGGCTGCTGTAAATAGTGCTCCCTGAACATTGGGGTACATGTATCTTTTCGAATTGTTGTTCTGACCAGGTATATATTCAGGAGTGGGATTCCCTTGATTTTTTAAGATGTTTTTATTATCACTTTAATCCAGTCTTGGAAGAGAGAGTTGACCAACTCTTGAGCTCAGTCTGTCATCTTGAATCACCACCAGAATCTACCTTCTCTTTTTTAAAAAATAATAATTATCTTTACTTTACTTGATGTTAAGGAAAAACACCGAAGCTAAGCATTTAGTTTTATGACATATGATGCTTTGTAACCATAGAACTCACTGTTGTTCTTTGTTGTATATTTAAATATTCATCACCTCCCCCCACACACACAGACACACACACATCTTCACTCCCAAGTTCTACATTTTGATTCTCCTCTTACTGGATGGATTTTATTTCAAGGAGTTAGTAAGTACAGTATTCCCTTCATTCTTTCACACTAGAGCAGGCCATGGTGTCTATTGCCTTTGAACTTGAAGAACCCCTTGGCAGGTTACAGAGCGAATGGAGCACGCATCATGGCTTCATGATGCTGTGGACTTCAATGTGGTGGAACACCGCTGGCCGTGGGTCTCCTGTCAGCTCCTGGTTGGTTGCAGTCTACCACTGAGTCATTGTTTTGCCCCCTCCAGAAATCTGGTGCATGCTATAACCATCATATTCTTTCATATTTAGAATATCTGTTTGTGGTCTTTATACTTGAAGGGAGTCTTGATTGGACACAGTATTTTTTTATCACATTATTTTCTTTTAGAATTTGGTAGGTGTTGCTCCCAATGCCTGCTTTTTGGAATGCTACTCTGGAGAAGACTGAGGCCAGTCTGCTTTTGTTCTTAATTATAAGAGATAACATTTGTGTCTGGATGCCTGAAGAATTTTTTTCTTGTCCTCAAAACTGAATAACAAGAAGCATATGATTTTTAATGGAGAGTGTTGAACGTATTTGTTTTGGAATACAATATGAAATTTTGAGTTGCAGAGTCTCCTATTCTCATATTTTAGGATTATTTTTCTTTTCTTTTTTTTTTTCTATTTTCTGTTGGAACACTTGTTCTGATTCATGAGTTGAGTTCTTCAGTTCACAGACAAATGATCCTGTGTAATGTCATCTTTTTCATTCCTCCATAGCCATTATTTCTCTCTACTTCCATTAACCTTTTAATCTTTTTCCTTTGATTTTACTGTGCTTATCTCAAGACTTTCTCTGTGTATTTTCAGCCATGTCCATTCACTTCCTTTCTGTATTTAATTTGCTCATTAGTTCTGTAATGGTGTTATTTGAATTTCAATCTGTATCCTTATATTTTCAATTTCCATTTTGATTTCATTCTTTGTTATCATCTCACATTTAGGCTTTTATTTTATTCAACATATGTCCTCAAGAAGCTTTTCTGCAGTATGAAACACTGGTGAGATGCTTTCCTGTGTTCTTTAGACTCTGGTTCCTAGAGTTTCTAGAGTTCTAAAGTTTCTTTCGTACTTGTTTTGTTCTGATTGCATAGTTCTCATGTTATTTTTCATCAGGTTCATATTTCCATTGAGTCCTGTATCTAGACTTTGTATTTGTTGGTCTGGGAGAATTCTCCTTAAATTTCTCCATAAAGTCGCCTTAACATTCTCCCTTCCCACATTCTCCGAGTTTGAGAACATTTCTCAACAAGTTATAGCTTGAGAGCTGGTTGTGGAATTCTACCCACTTCTCAGTGGCCTGAAGATTTTGGTGTGTGTGGTAGAAGTAGGGAATGAACTAGCTGGACCTGGGTACAGCCTAGCTGTTAAAATATTCCATTTTCTTCCTAGCATTTTCTACTTGATCTATACATTTCTTATTGAAGGGTTTGACATTTCTTACTATAGCTCTGGATTTGTCAGTTGCTCTTTGTAATCCTGTCAGCTTGCTCTGTCTAATGTAATATTAGGTGCATAACTGTTTTATTATCTTTTTTGTAATTCATCTTACTATAAATCTACTTAGGTTTTCAAAACTTAATGTTCAGATTTTCTCTTTGGTGTTAGGCATAGCTCTTAAAATTAGCATGTAGCTGAATTTGTATTATTGGTGTTCTGTCTGATAGTCTCTGTCTTTTAACAGAGGAATTTTATTTATTTACATTCATTCTGACATCTTACACCTTTGGGCTTATTTCTACTACCGCCTTGTGTTTTCTGCATACCATCCATTTTTTCTTTTTTCCTCTACTCTCCTACTTTCTGTTGGATGATAAAGGGTTCTTTATTTTTCTTCTTTTTTCTCCCCTCCTTTCCACCCTGTTCTTCCCCCTCCAAATCTTATTTCAGCCTCCTTTTGACTCGTATAGGACTTGGAAGGTATCAAGATTAATTCTACATCTATGTTGGTTACTTACGGTTTGCCTTTTCCCCTCTTTAATGTATAACAAGTATACAGAAATGAGCATGTTTATATGCAGTGTTTTTCAATGAGTTCTCACAGAGTAACACACCTGTGTGACAATAGGGCCGATCAAGAAGTAGAACATCCCCAGCACCAAAGGCCCCTGTCACGTTTCCCCTCAGTCTCTCCCCTCCCCTTGCTAAGCTTAGTCACTGTGTGTCTTTCTTACCATAGACTAGCTTTGCCTGTTTTGAACTTTATGTAAAGGGAATAATAAATCTATGAACTCTGTGTGCGCGATGCCTCTGCTCAAGGCCATGCTGCTCAGCTCATCTGTACCCTTGAGTAAACCACCAACTCACTCACCTCACTGCTGTGAGCATTCATACCCTAAACACACCGCAGTTTAGATATCCGTCTTACAAGTGATTATGAATAATGCTGTTTAGAACATGCTTCTTTCATTCACATTTATGTTGGGTAAACCTGTAGGAGTGAAATATTGGAATTGCTGGGTTTATAGGCTAGCTGTATGTTCAGTTTTAGCAGTTTCAGCCAAATGGTTTTCTGAAGTGGCTGCACCATATGTATTTGTGTTCCATTTATAGTGTGTGAATTCATGTTCCATCTCCAATCACCGGATGAATAATGGTGTTGGGTACTTCATATGCTTAGTATCCACTTATCTACTTTCTTTCAGGAGTTAGCTGTTCAGCGTTCAACTTTTTGCCCACTTTTTATGGGCTATTTTATATTACTTCACAAGAACATTTTACATATTCATATTTAGGATGATAATCTTTTGTTAGATAAAATATTGAAAGTACCTTCTCCAGTTTTTTCCTTTCCCTTTCGCTCTTTAACCAGGTTCTTCTGAAAAACAGAGGCTGTTAATTTTAATTATGTCTCATTTATTAATTAAAAATTATTTTCCTATCCTAAGGTCATGAAGATATTCTCTGTTATATTTTTGATGTTTTTTGATTTTACTTTTCATGAGACATAGATCTGCCTTCTAATATGAAACTGATTTTTGTATGTTATGTGAAGTAGCATATCAAGATTATTTTTGCCATATGGATGAAGCAATTGACCCAGTATCTTTATTAAAAAAAAAAAAATTCTCTTCTCATTTTCCTTATGTGTGTGCTTGATCTCTCAGTCATGTCTGACTCTTTGCAGTCCCATGGGCTGTAGCTCACCAGGCTTCTCTGTCCATAGGGATTCTCCAGGCAAGAATACTGGAGTGGATTGCCATGCTCTCCTCCAGGGGATCTTCCCAAACCAGGGATCAAACCCAGGTCACCCACACTGCAGGTAGATTCGTTATCATCTGAGCCACCAGGGAAGCCCAAGAATACTGGAGTGGGTAGCCTATCCCTTCTCCAGGGGAACTTCCTGACCCAGGAATCGAACCAGGGTCTCCTGCATTACAGATGAGTTCTTTACCAGCTGAGCTACCAGGGAAGAACTGTTTTATCTTATACTTAATCACAAAACAAATGGTCATACATGTTTCTATTCTATTCCATGAGTCTATTCTTGTGCTAATACCACATTGGCTTAGGTATTGTAGCTTTGCCAATATGTCTTGATAGCTCTCAGAGCAAGTTCTTCAACTTTTTATTCTTCAAAACTGTCGTTGTTGGCCTTAGTTCTTTACATTTCCATATATAGATAAATTATGCTCTATTTGTTAATTTCCATTAAATAGTAGCTTAAAGTTTTCAACATACAAGTTATAAATTAATGAGTTAAATTAATTGTAAGTAAACTAAAAATATCTGAAGTTATCTAGAATTGTTATCCTCCTCTCAAATCCAAGAACCCAAGTATAATATATGTCAATTGTAGGTTGAATATCTGTGTTCCAAAATATTGCTTTTGTTGCCTAAAAATGATATTAGTTATGATGAATATATTTCCCTATTGTTTTATGGCATCTATTGTTGCTGGGGAAAAACCTGCTTGGTTTAATTACCATTTTTTGCTGGTAATCTGTCTTTTTCTGTCTTCATCCAGTTTCACTGTGATGAGTCTAAGTTTGAATATATTTTAATAGCTCCTTCTTAGTTCTTATAGTTCACTTCCAATTTGAGGACACATGTCTTTATCCAATTTTGGAAAATTCACATCTCTTTTCTAAGTATTACTTCTTTGTGATTCTCTATTCTTTCATTCTGGCAGTTTTGTTTTTCTGTCTGTCCTATATATTTTTAATGCTTGGGTGACCTTATAATTTATTGCCCAAACTGGGACATATTTGGGAATTAAAAGGAGTACCACTAATAATGCCAGGACACAGATGTAAATTGGAACTTTCCCAGGGTTCCCTAGTGGCTCAGATGGTAAGGAATTGGCCTCCAATGTAGGAGACTTGGTTCAATCCCTAGGTGGAGAAGATGCCCTGGAGAAGGGAATAGCAATCCACTTCAGTATTCTTGCCTGGAGAATCCCATGGACAGAGAAATCTGGTGGGCTACGGTCCATTGGATTGAAACAAGTTGGATAGGACTGAGTGACTAACACTTCCATTTTCACAGGCATGCTAGGGTGTATAATCCCTACCTAACATTCTCTCATGACATTGTACAGGAGACAGGGATCAGACCATCCCCAAGAAAAAGAAATGCAAAAAGCAAAATGGCTGTCTGAGGAGTCCTTACAAATAGCTGTGAAAAGAAGAGAAGCAAAAAGCAAAGGAGAAAAGGAAAGATATACCCATGTGAATGCAGAATTCCAAAGAGTAACAAGGAGAGATAAGAAGTCTTCCTCAGTGATCAATGCAAAGAAAAAGAGGAAAACAATAGAATGGGAACGACTAGAGATCTCTTCACGAAATGAGTGATACCAAGGGAATATTTCATGCAAAGATGGGCTCGATAAAGGACAGAAATGGTATGGACCTAACAGAAGCAGAAGATATTAAGAAGTGGTGGCAAGAATACACAGAAGGACTATTCAAAAAAGATCTTCATGACCCAGATAATCATGATGGTGTGATCACTCATCTAGAGCCAGACATCCTGGAATGTGAAGTCAAGTGGGCCTTAGAAGCATCACTACTAACAAAGCTAGTGGAGGTGATGGAATTCCAGTTGAGCTATTTCAAGTCCTAAAGAAAGTGCTGCACTCAATATGTCAGCAAATTTGGAAAACTAATCAGTGGCCACAGGACTGGAAAAGGTCAGTTTTCATTCCAATCCCAAAGAAAGACAATGCCAAAGAATTCTCAAACTACTACACAATTGCACTCATCTCACACACTAGTAAAGTAATGCTCAAAATTCTCCAACTCTGGCTTCAGCAATACATGAACCGTGAACTTCCAGACGTTCAAGGTGGTTTTAGAAAAGGCAGAGGAACCAGAGATCAAATTGCCAACATCTGCTAGATCCTCAAAAAAGCAAGAGAATTCCAGAAAAAAACATCTATTTCTGCTTTATTGACTATGCCAAAGCCTTTGACTATGTGGATCACAATAAACTGGAAAATTCTGAAAGAGATGGGCATACCAGAACACCTGACATGCCTCTTGAGAAATCTGTATGCAGGTCAGGAAGCAACAGTTAGAACTGGACTTGGAACAACAGACTGGTTCCAAATAGGAAAAGGAGTACATCAAGGTTGTATGTTGTCACCCTGCTTATTTAACTTCTATGCAGAGTACGTTATGAGAAACGCTGGGCTGGAGGAAGCACAAGCTGGAATCAAGATTGGCAGGAAAAATATTAATAACCTCAGATATGCAGATGATACCACCCTTATGGCAGAAAGTGAAGAAGAACTAAAGAGCCTCTTGATGAAAGTGAAAGAGGAGAGTGAAAAAGTTGGCTTAAAGCTCAACATTCAGAAAACTGATATCATGGCATCCAGTCCCATCATTTCATGGCAAATAGATGAGGAAACAGTGGCTGACCTTAATTTTGGGGGCCCAAAAATCACAGCAGATGGTGATTGCAGCCATGAAATTAAAAGACGCTTACTCCTTGGAAGGAAAGTTATGAGCAACCTAGATAGCATATTCAAAAGCAGAGACATTACTTTGCCAACAAAGGTCTGTCTAGTCAAGGCTATGGTTTTTCCAGTGGTCATGTATGGATGTGAGAGTTGGACTGTGAAGAAAGCTGAGTGCCAAAGAATTGATGCTTTTGAACTGTGGTGTTGGAGAAGACTCTTGAGAGTCTCTTGGACTGCAAGGAGATCCAAGTAGTCCATCCTAAAGGAGATCAATCCTTGATGTTCATTGGAAGGACAGATGTTGAAGCTGAATCCCCAATATTTTGGCCACCTGATGCGAAGAGCTGACTCAATGAAAAGATCTTGATGCTGGGGAAGATTGAAGGAGGAGGAGAAGGGGACCTCAGAGGATGAGATGGTTAGATGTCATCACCGACTCAATGGACATGAGTTTGGGTAAACTCTGGGAGTTGGTGATGGACAGGGAGGCCTCGTGTGCTGTGGTTCATGGGGTTTCAAAGAGTCAGACATGACTGAGCCACTGAACTGAACTGGACATTCTCTCCTAATTTAGTCCATATGCTGTGAACCTGGTAAATCCATTAACAATATTTTCCAAGTTATCTTCTCTTTTGTTATCACTGTTCCAAGTTTACTTCACATTTTGAATTTTTTATTTTGATCAACAGAATTTTAATTTCTAATAATCCAGTCATTTTCCTTTTGATTTAGCTGATTTGTCTCATTTATGTTTTTCATACTTTTTGTTTTCTAAAAATATTCGTGTTATTAAAAAAACTTTTATCCTTAAGCATCCAAGGAATCCTATTCTATGGTTTGGGGTAGACAGTTTCATAAAATTTCACCTGGAATGAAATTATACTGCAGTTGTTCATTTTTGACTGGGTCATTTCACAGCATTGGAATTCTCTATGCCTTTGAATTATTTTTTTGTTTGTTTTTGCAGCCTCATTTTGAATGAAAGTTCCCCCCCCCTTTTTTTTTCTTCACATTTCTCTGTCTAGTGGTTTTGCAGATTCATTCTCTTAACTTCCTGAATGCAGGTATGGTATGGTGTTGCCGAGCACCTACTCACAGTCTGAGCAGAGATAAGACATCAGGTTTCAGGCAAGGGTATTTGGGGCAGCTCCTCAGGTGCAAGGTGTGTTTCGTCTTCTTACTTGTGAAACGTCTATAATGCCAAGGGCCCAGCATGTGTGGCTGCAGATTTTCAACCTCCTTTCACCTGAAGGAGCCTCATCTTGCCAGGCTATAGCCTGGCTGCAGTCCTCTGGTTTCCATGGAACACCCTCAGTTTTCCTTCCCTTATTCCCAGCTGCCTCTGCCTTCTTCAGCACTTGACCCCAGCATGGCTGCAGCCTCAGTTCTGCTCAATCTGCATTTCTCTTCTTTTACTGGCTCATGGGTGTGCTTAATAGGCTTTGAACCAGAGATGTGTTTTGGGTATTTCTTTGTATATTTTTACTCTTTTGCTATGTATTGGATCAGAGGATGAACGTTAAAGCATGAACTAGCTATTCTGATTTGACCAGATTATACAAAATTAATAAATGCATAAGTGACATGTATTTTTAAAAGCTAAAACAGGTTATTGTAAAATTATAAGATTTAGCAAATTTGTAGGACATTCAGAGACATATTTTTTTATTCAAGTCTGAAACATTTTTTATAAATGTACAATAATGTTGGTACTAATGGGATGAGCAGAACCTTTTCTCCGTAGGATCATTTAAGGTATTTTTAACGTACTTGCAATTGTTTATTTTTCCTAAATTACATCATGTGAAAATTTTTCTTGAGCTAAAGCACCTTTTGGTGTTATATGACATTGTGACTTGGTGATTTTGAAATTGGACAAATATCTTCCCATTAAAAAAGACAAAAGATTAAGCTTTCCACACATGAAAACTTTGTAATAGGCAAAAAATAAAAACAAAAGCCAGAAGAAAGAGAAAAAGGAAAAGGAAGGAAGGAAGAAAAAGAAAAGGGAGGGAAGAAAGGCAAGAAAGAATAAAGGGCATATGCTCTGCAGTGTTCTGAACAGGCCCTGGCTTGCAGCAAATATCTGTGACTAACAAGACTGGATGAGCCTCACCCCCTGCAGGCTGGCAGTGCTGGAGCAGAGGGGAAAGGTCAGGGAGGGTGCTAGGAGTGGGACTGGGTGAGGACAGTCTAAAGGCTCAGACACAGGATAGTGGATCAGGTGAGTGAAGAGAACAGTGAAGGGCAAAGTGAGTATAACTGTAAGAATGTTTGTTGTTTTATAACCTGCTTTTGGAGAAGGAAATGGCCATCTACTCCAGTATTCTTGCCTGGAGAATCCCATGGGCAGAGGAGCCTGGCAGGCTACAGTCCAGGGGGTAGCAAGAGTTGAGCATGGCTTAATGACTAAACCAAGAAAGCAACAAACCTGGTTTTAAAAAAACAATTTAAAAAAAGTTTACATTTTTATGTAGTGGTGGGCCTTCTGAGTCATATCAACACCATTGTCAACTCAGCCATGTCTAAATGTCCTGCTACCCATTTGAGCCTACTTTATCAAGCTCTGCTCATCACTCAGAGGTGAGGAAGGACAGGCCACAGCATCAGTCTGCATATGGGCACTGCACAATGGGCAGGGGGCTCGCTTGGAGGAAAGGGTGTATCAGTCAGCCCCTGGCTGCTGTCTCTGGACTGTGGGTCCTAAAGAGAAGGTCATGCAGGGCTGTCTCCGAATGGGTGGTTAGTGGTTTCCAGGAACACAGTTTACCAATCCTTGTCTCACCCAAGCCCCTAGAGGAGAAACAAGAGAATAGAGTGAATCTTAAGGAAATGGCAAGACAGAACGATGGTGGCAGAGTCACAGCAGCCTGGGTTGCTCTGCTCCCACCTCAGCCCCTGTGCAGAGAGGAGGGGGTAGAGGGGGCTGCACTCTCTAGATTGGCCTGTGGGAAGCGAGGACCTCTCTCTGGATCACTTACTCTGAGACCCACTCTCAAGAAAAGAGTTGCTCACTCAATATTAATGCAACCGCCTTTGCTGTTGTTCAGTCGCTAAGTCATGTCCGACTCTTTGCAACCCCATGAACTACAGAGCGCCAGGATTCCCTGTCCTTCACTATCTCCCAGAGTTTGCTCAAGCTCATGTCCACTGAGTCAGTGATGTCATCCAAACATCTCATTTTCTGTTGCCCTCCTTCTCCTCTTGCCCTAAATCTTTCCCAGAATCAAGGTCGTTTCCAATGGGTTGGCTCTTCACATCAGGTGGCCAAAGTATTGAACTTCAGCATCAGTCCTTCCAGTGAATAATCAAAGTTGATTTACTCTAGGATTGACTGGTTTGATCTCCTTGCTGTCCAAGGGACTCTCAAGGGTCTTCTCTAGCAACACAGTTCAAAAGCATCAGTTCTGCAGTGCTCAGCCTTCTTTATGGTCCAGCTCTCACATCCATACATGACTAAGGGAAATATCATAACTTTGACTATACAGACCTTCGTCAGCAAAGTGATGTCTTTGCTTTTTAATATGCTGTCTAGGTTTGTCATAGCTTTTTTTTCCAGGAGCAAATGTCTTTTAATTTCATGGCTGCATTCATTGTCCTCAGTGATTTCGGAGCCAAAGAAAACTAAATCTGCCACTGTTTTCACTTTTCCCTATCTATTTTCCATGAAGTGATGGGACTGGAGTGGTTTTCTAGTGGAGAAAACCACTAGACCATTCAAGTATGACCTAAATCAAATCCCTTATGACTATATAGTGGAAGTGAGAAATAGATTTAAGGGACTAGATCTGATAGACAGAGTGCCTGATGAATTATGGATGGAGGTTTGTGACATTGTACAGGAGACAGGAATCAAGACCATCCCCAAGAAAAAGAAATGCAAAAGAGCAAAATGGTTCTCTGAGGAGGCCTTACAAATAGCTGTGGAAAGAAGGGAAGTGAAAGGCAAAGGACGAAAGGAAAGATATACCCATTTGAATGCAGAGTTCCAAAGAATAACAAGGAGAGATAAGAAAGCCTTCTTCAGCGAGCAATGCAAAGAGAAAGAGGAAAACAACAGAATGGGAAAGACTAGAGATCTCTTCAAGAAAATTAGAGATACCAAGGGAACATTTCATGCAAAGATGGGCTTAATAAAGGACTGAAATGGTAGGACCTAACAGAAGCAGAAGATATTAAGAAGAGGTGGCAAGGATACGCAGAACAACTGTACAAAAAGATCTTCACAACCTAGATAATCACGATCATTCACCTAGAGCCAGACATCATGGAATGTGAAGTCAAGAGGGCCTTAGAAAGCATCACTACAAACAAAGCTAGTGGAGATGATGGAATTCCAGTTGAGCTGTTTCAAATCCTGAAAGACAATGCTGTAAACGTGCTGCACTCAATATGCCAGCAAATTTGGAGAACTCATCAGTGGCCACAGGACTGGAAAAGGTCAGTTTTCATTCCAATCCCAAGAAAGGCAATGCCAAAGAATTCTCAAACTACTGCACAATTGAACTCATCTCACACGCTAGTAAAGTAATGCTCAAAATTCTCCAACTCTGGCTTCAGCAATACGTGAACCGTGAACTTCCAGATGTTCAAGCTGGTTTTAAAAAAGGCAGAGGAACCAGAGATCAAATTGCCAACATCCGCTAGATCCTCAAAAAATCAAGAGAGTTCCAGAAAAAACATCTATTTCTGCTTTATTGACTATGCCAAAGCCTTTGACTATGTGGATCACAATAAACTGGAAAATTCAGAAAGAGATGGGCATACCAGAACACCTGACCTGCCTCTTGAGAAATCTGTATTCAGGCCAGGAAGCAACAGTTAGAACTGGACATGGAACAACAGACTGGTTCCAAATAGGAAAAAGAGTATGTCAAGGCTGTATATTGTCACCCTGCTTATTTAACTTCTTTGCAGAGTATGTTACGAGAAATGCTGGGCTGGAAGAAGCACAAGCTGGAATCAAGATTGCCAGGAGAAATATCAATAACCTCAGATATGCAGATGACACCACCCTTATGGCAGAAAGTGAAGAAGAACTAAGGAGCCTCTTGATGAAAGTAAAAGAGGTGAGTGAAAAAGTTGGCCTAAAGCTCACCATTCAGAAAATGAAGATCATGGCATCCGGTCCCATCTCTTCATCGGAAAATGATGGGGAAACAGTGGAAAAAGTGGCTGACTTTATTTTTGGGGTTCCCAAATCACAGCAGATGGTGATTGCAGCCATGAAAATAAAAGACACTTACTCCTTGGAAGGAAAGTTATGAGCAACCTAGATAGCATATTCAAAAGCAGAGACATTACTTTTCCAACAAAAGTCTGTCTAGTCAAGGCTATAGTTTTTCCTGTGGTCATGTATGGATGTGAGACTATAAAGAAAGCTGAGTGCCAAAGAATTGATGCTTTTGAACTGTGGTGTTGGAGAAGACTCTTGAGAGTCCCTTGGACTGCAAGGAGATCCAAGCAGTCCATCCTAAAGGAGATCAATCCCGGATGTTCATTGGAAGGACTGATGTTGAAGCTGAAGCTCCAATACTTTAGCCACCTGATGCAAACAGCTGACTCATTGGAAAAGACCCTGATTCTGGGAAAGATTGACGGAAGGAGGTGCAGGGAACAACAGAGGATGAGATGGTTGGATGGTATCACCGACTCGATGGACATGGGTTTGGGTGGACTCTGGGAGCTGGTGAGGGACAGGGAGGCCTGGCATGCTGCAATTCAAGGGGTCGCAAAGAGTTGGACATGACTGAGTGACTGAATTGAACTGAACTGAACTGAACTGATGGGACCGGATTCCATGATCTTAGTATTTTGGATGCTGAGTTTTAAGCCAGCTATTTCACTCTCCTCTTTCACCCCCATCAAGATCTTTAGTTCTTCTTTGCTTTCTGCCATTAGAGTGGTATCATCAACATAACTGAGGTTGTTGACATTTCTCCTGGCAATTTTGATTCTAGTCTGTGATTCATCCAGCCTGGCATTTCACACGACTTACTCTGCATATAAATTAAATAAATAGGGTGACAAAATACAGCCTTGTCTTCTCCTTTCCCAATTTTGAATCATCTGTTTTTCCATGTAAGTTTCTAACTATTGCTTCTTGACCCACATACAGATTTCTCAGGAGACATGTAAGGCGGCCTGGTATTTTCATCTCTTTAAGAATTTTCCAGTTTGTTGTGATCCACACAAAGATTTTCTCATAGTCAATGAAGAAGATTTTTTTTTTGAATTCTCTTGCTTTTTCTATGATTCAGTGGATGTTGGCAATCTGATCTCTCATTCTTCTGCCTTTTCTAAATCCAGTTTGTACACCTGGAAGTTCTCAGTTCATGTATTGTTGAAGCTTAGCTTGAAGGAGTTTGGTCATTACATTGCTAGCATGTACAATGAGGGCAGTTGTATGGTAGTTTGAACATTTTTTGGCATTGCCTTTCTTTGGGATTGGAATGAAAACTGACCTTTTCCAGTCCTGTGGCCACTGCTGAGTTTTCCAAATTTGCTGGCATATTGAGTGCAGCACTTTCACAGCATCATCTTTTAGGATTTGAAATAGCTCAGCTGGAGTTCCACCACCTCCACTAGCTTTGCTCATAGTAATGTTTCTTAACGGCACTTGACTTCACACTCCAGGATGTCTGGTTCTAGCCAGGACATGGGAGCAACCTAGATGTCCATCAACAGATGAGTGGATAAAGAAGTTGCAGTATATGTATACAATGGAATATTTCTCATCCATAAAAAGGAACAAATTTGAATCAGTTCTAGTGAGGTGGATGAACCTAGAGCCTGTTACACAGAGTGAAATAAGTAAGAAAGTGAAAAACGACTATTGTATATTAATACATATATATGGAATCTGGATAAACATTACTAATGAACCTATTTACAGGGCAGAAATAAAGACTCAGACATAGAGAACAGACTTATGGACACAGCAGGGGAAGGAGAGGGTAGGACAAATTGGAAGAATAGCATTGAGATATTTTACATTATGATGTAAAATATCATGTAAAATAGATAGCTAATGGGAAGCTGCTGTATAGCACAGGGATCTCAGCTTGGTGCTCTGTGACAACCTAGAGGAGTGGGAGAGGGTGGAAGGTGGGAGGGAGGTGCAAGCGGAAAGGACATGTATATATCTATGGCTGCTGATTCATGTTGACGTATGGCAGAAACCAACACAGCATTGTAAAGAAATTATCTTTCAGTTAAAAATAAATACAATTTTAGAAATAGGGTGTGTGACATTATTTTGACGAGCAAGTTCACTCAGCAAAACACAGCTTCCCCTGAATTCTGAATCCTAGTCCTCTGTGGCTGAAGAGAAATGTGTTCCTTTCATCCCTCCTCATAGGTTCCACTTGCTCTCAGTTTATTATCAGCTAAAGGCTGTTGCTAGTAAATAGAACTTTGAGAAATTCCATGAATAGGTGGGAAAACCAATTCTGGCAGGTTCAAATGACTGGTTTCTAGGGACTGGCAATCTTATGTAACACTGTGCAGGAGCTGGGCTAAGACAAACCAGTCTGAATCAAATACCAAATAAGAAAGAAGGGAGGGAAGGGATGTGGTCTGCCACACACCCTCATTTCCGTGGGCCTTGTTGCTGTAGCATTAACACTGAAAAGGGTCACTGTTGCCTCTTTAATTTCTGTGTCATTGAACAGGAATAGCTAAGGTTTACTAACCTCGGTGACCTCTTCCCCTTGATTCATGGGTTATCTCAACAGGGAGGAAGAGAACTTCACATTTAGCTCCTCATGCAGGGAATTTTCCTTACATTGTCTGGTTTTATCCTCATACCAACTTTATCTCCATTTTAGTTATGCAGAAATTATGAATGGGAGGTACACAACTTGGCCGAGGTCATCACCTTCAAGTGCGAGCCAGGAGGGAAACTCGGGGGTCCACAGAGCATTATGGGTAAGCGCGGGGTCAGCTGAACCCAGCTCTCACTTTAATCTCTTAGTTCTGTGTGGCTTTTGTCAAGCTGCTTCACCTTGCGCCTCAGTTAACTCAGTTTTAAACTGGAAAGAAACAATACTCCTACCTCCTCCTAAGGCTGCCTTGAGTTATTGAAGTAACACATTCACAGCATAGTTTGACACATAGGCATTTTGTATCCTTGGTGGGAGTATAAATTGATGTTTCCTCTTTGCAAGGCAATTTTGCAACTGCTTAATGTGAAATCTGATATATCAAAATAATTGCAATTGTTAAAATTTGTGATAGAATTGAGAGATACATGGAAAAATTAAAAATTCTTAAATCTAAAATGCACATCTACTTTGACACAGTCATTCTGATTTAGGAATTTATCCTCCAGATATATGCACGCATGTGCACAAACACATTTACACAGGATGTTCATTTCATCATTGTTAGTAACAGCAAAGACTGAGAACACAAACAGCAGCATTGATGGCGAACAGTTTAAATATAATAAATTAAGTATACAAAATGCATCATATGATTGCCAAGATGCATGTGAATTAGAAAAAAGATGTCATAGGATACAATCAGTACAACTCTGCCATTTAAATTTAAATATGTGAGTAAATATAATGTAAATATCAATACCTTTATGTGCCTTACGTATATCTTGAGTTATACATTAAAAAGCTGTTTACCATTGGGAGCCTTGGGAGAAGGAGTTTGGAGAGTTTGGGACTGAAATCACAGAAGAATTACTTGACATTTGTTTTCACTTAATTTTTTATGCAAATTCTTTTCAATAAGAAGAAGTCAATTTAAAAATGCTGCCATACTGCATTACTGAGCTAGGGAGAACTGTTAGCTGCTCTTATGCAGGGGGCTTGCAATAACCCCTCTGTGTGCAGGTAAACGGGACCCTCTCTGCAGCCTAGGGGGCTTGTGAGACTCAGGCTGCTCGGTACCCGGCAGCTTGGAGTCACTTCTGAGAGCTGAAGGATCTCTCTGAGGGTGAAGAAGAGGCTTGGACTCACTCTACTTTTCTCTGTAGCATAATTAGGATTTAGAGCAAGCATCTGGAATGCACGCCTGTGTTTCTTTCCTATCTTATGACTCTCCTCTCTAAATTCTACTATTTCTTCAGCCCCATCTTTGTATGAGCCAGCTCTGGCTGCCATAACAAAACACCACAGACTGAGTGACTTAACAGAAGTTTATTCCTCAGTCCTGGAGGCTGAGACATCAAGGACCAAGGTGCAAGGTGCTTGTGGATTCCGTGCCCTGATTCCTGGCATGCGGGTGGCTGCCTTCTCACTGTGTCCTCACAAGGGTCCTGGGGTAGGAGTCTCCTCTCAGGAGGGCACTCCTCTCATCACGGGGCCCCACTCTCATGACCTCATCTGAACCTGATTACCTATTAAAAGCCACATCTCCAAATACTGCATTGTAGCCTCGGGCTTCAAATATGAATTGGTGGATGTGCCCAGAGCACGTCTCTAAATTTCACTTGACCCAGCATATTGGCTAAGGGTGTTAAGTTTTATAATAAGACATTAACCTGATCACCAGCTCGCTGGTTTCTAAAATTTACGAAATTTTCTTAATTAGCCCTACGGAATGCCTGTACTGCAGGTCAACTGCCAAGACCGCATAGCCGTAAACACTTTGCTTCAATGATTCACACGGAAAGTCTGGGAGAGGAGTGAGGACAGGCTGTCCTGATCACACATCATTTTCTACTCTATATACCGCAAATTCTCCTTCTGTATTATTTCCTCAGAAAACCCTTCTCTGACACTAGAGTGAAGCAAAGAGGGGACCCCTCCAGCCCTTAACCCTTGATAGCAGCGCTCATTTTATTCTTAGCATCAGTTTGTAATCACTTCATTTCTCCATCTTTTTTTACTTTACCTTCTGATTCCTCTGTCAAAATGTAAGTTCTGTGAAGGCATATGACTGTTGTGTTCACAGATATGTCCCAGGACCAGCATTAAGTATGAAGCAGTGTCCTCGGATCAATCAGATCACAAGAAGGCTACCTATTTGGACCATGACAGTTTTGTCATTGCGTCTGTAGGACTGTCTCTCAGTCGCTGGCCGTGGGTTTTTATCTTAGGCTGCTCTCAAAGCTAGTCAGGCAAGTTTATCAATTTGATGTGAAGCCAGTATTGAGGTTATTGTTCTGTTCGTCACTCGGTCATGTCTAACTCTTTGCGACCCCATGGATTGTAGACCATCAGGCTCCTCTGTCTGTGGGATTCTCCAGGCAAGAATACTAGAGTAAGTAGCTATTCCCTTCTCCAAGGGGTCTTCCCAACCCAGAGATCAAACTAGGGTCTCTCACATTGCAAGCAGATTCTTAACCATCTTAGCCACCACGGAAGCCTGAGGTTATTACTAATTATATCTTATTTCCTCTATTGTCACACTGGAGTTATGTCTCTAACCATTTGTCATCTTATCCTGCAAATACCTGAAGGCAATTATTTTGGCGGGTAATAGTGACTATTTCGTGATTTATAAATTTCCCTGTTCGTCATGGCTAGGAGGAAGCTCCAGGCCTTATGCTTGAACATGGTGGCTCTGTTTGACCCCTGTGTGTCTTCCCCCACTCCCTCTTGGTTTCGTGAATCTTATTGTAATATGTTCTCCTTCTTTTTTTGGATGATTCATCTCCAATACTTTCTAGATGAAATAAAATGTAAGTACATTAAAAGGATGTAAATAAATTCTATTTTTTTCCCTATCTGTGTTATTACTTTTCCATGCTACTAGGTCTTTATGGCTCACATTCGAGTCCATGACATTTTGGGTTTTGGCTCAATACTATCACCATCTGGTCTCTCCGTCCTTAATCTTTTCCCTGTTTTCTCCTTTTCCCTCCCACCAAAATGCTGTCACCAAAGACGTCTTTCTTTCCGTGGTACCGCTGCTGCTGAACCTCCTGCACCACGCAGGGCCCCACAAGAGCCTGGGATGTGAAACAAGCCTGTGCTCCTCCCGCTCATGCGCAGCTCTGCTGTCTCTTCCTCGCCCTGTTTATAGCAGCCTCTTCACCTTCTCTATTTGAAACATCTCCAATGCTCCTGTAACAAAAACTACTCCCAATGTAAAATCTCATGTCATTTGTTTATCCTTTAATAATCCTTGAAATACACTTACTTATAAAAATCCCCTTAAGCCTCAGAAATAATACTTATCTGTGTGCCTGCGTGCTAAGTCACTTTAGCCCTGTCTGACTCTTTGAGACCCTGTGGTTCCTCTGTCGGTGGGATTCTCCAGGCCAGAATACTGGAGTAGGTTGCCATCCCCTCCTCAGGAGATCTTCCCCACCCAGGGATCGAACCCACGTCTCTTATGTTTCCTGCATTGGCAGGAGAGTTCTTTATCACTTTCTGTACCACTAGCACAGTCTGGGAAGCCCTTGATATTCATTTATCACTGCCCAAGGGCTCTGAATTTATAGATAACAATTGTATGCTTTATTTTACTAATTGTATTGGTGAATAGTTATATGTGATTGTAAATAAAGCATTAGAAGCAGACCCTTAACCCCCCTCTCCCCAAACCAAAAAATATGATTATATATGTACGTGCTTCCCCAAAGTCCTTTCAGGATGATGTAATGTAATAAATTTAGGAGAAGACAAAATCAGGATGGTGAGAGGCAATTAGAAAACTGAAAACCAGAGCATCAGTTTGGCAGGTGTTTAACTACTTTTCTGTTGAGTAGAGGATGATAAGTGAATAATCAATTCTGAGAACAAAGTCTGAATGTTCAGCATTCAGTTTCCTCAAATGTGAAGGCATTAAAGTAAATTATAATTGGGCACTGTGCTCCAAATTTATTACTTAGTACATAACATAACAGGTACTAAATTGAATTGAAGAATGAAACTAAAGGAGGTATTATAGGAAAATAAAGTTGAGTCTTGTAAAATTAAAGACCTCATTTTTCATATAAATTGTTTAGTAGAAGTTGTTTGACTAGGAGTCTGGAAGAAAATTGCGAAGTCTTTTTACTTTAAGGCATGGTTGTATTCACTGACATGCTTCAACCTGGTAATAAATCAGCTTGGGAACCTTTTACATAAAAAGACATCGCTATAAATTAGCTTTTACATTTTATCTTAAGTGATATCATCATAAAATATTTAATCAAGACACTGAAACTGTCAAAATAGCTGGATAATTTGAGACTTGAGGTTTTAAAAAATCGAATTCTTTCCTGGTGGGATTTTTCCATGTATATAAACTTTGATGTGTGAATTTACCAGAATTTGCTACAGTAACAGTCAATAATTTGTTCACAGATTACAACTATCACAAATGTTCGGCAATTACAGAGGCTAATTAAACACTTCGGTTAGAAAGTAACAAGAGCAGACTGAATTTAAAGAAAATAACACCCCAAAATGTTCTATTTTGTTCTGTCACAAAAAAAGAAAATATGCTCATCTTGCAGCGTTTTGGGTTTTTTTTTTTTTTTTTTTGGTGAGTTTATCTGTCCATGTATTTCTCAATTATATTACATATCCCAATTTTAACAATAATAATAATGACAGTTAGACTCCACATACAGGACTGAATTTGATCTCTGCCACATCCTTATGGGCAAGGAGAGGAGTACCCAGAGAGAGAAAAGGGAGCTTCAGTGGGTCAGTGGGTGTCCCGCTGCTCTGGTCTTGTTCATCACAAGGGACGCCAGCTCATCTTTAGGCTGTTTGCCAGGACTGTGTCCTTGCTTGACTCTTCCTGCTGTGGGTCCTGCTTCTCAGTCACCAACTCTGACCCACAGGCTTGCCCCACCTAACTGTTCCCCGCCTCAGGCTCTCCTTGCCTTGTTGATCAGTTTAGCCAGGAATTTCTGACTGTGACCTTTGACCTTAGGGTTCATTCTTTGCTTTTCTGTAGCCACAGAGGCCATAAAAGCCACTTCCTGCCAGCTGCCCTGGTCCCTTGAGCCTGTTTGAGCCAGACCAGCTCTGTGCAGCTTCCTGCCACCTGAGGGAGACCAGACACCCAGCTGGGGAGCAGTGAAATCTAAACAATCACTGACTTTTATAAAATGCCATTAAATTGTTGAACAAATTTTTGACTATTATAAGTCACTCCCAGGCTGGTTACACTGATCAAAAAGAGCTATTATTATGAATTCAGATCTGTGAGTTCCTCTTACTTTTAAAACCCAAAGTCATAAATTCCCCAGGTGTAGACTTCAAGCAACATCTGTTGTCTTAATTAGGAAAGAAATCCTTCAAGGATGAATTCTTTCCCTGAGCTTGGTTGTCTTCCCAGCAGATGACATATCTGAAACCACAGGTAGGGAGCAGGTGTGTGATGGTCTGCATCCTAGCTTGCATTTGGCAAAACTCTGACTACAGAGTGAAACCATTAGAGATGCTGTCAGTGAGATGGATGATGCTACACATTTTGAAACTGTCCTTGACAAACTGTATGAGGCACAATTCTTCTCCAAAGGCATATCATGAATTGCAGCAAAATGCCCTTTTTCAGGGGCAAGGGTTTTATTATTCAGTGAGGCACATTCAGATTGAGTTGAGAGAGCTTCTGAAATAATTCTGCTAAGATAGGTCATTGTAAACAGTGAGTCAAGTGAGAAGAGAAGCATGAATGAACCAAGAGGGAGCTATTGAAATGACACAGGGGCTCTCCCAGGGTGTTGGAGGAAGTAGGTGGCTAGGACTGCAGGAAGATCATGGATAATACATCTAAATCCAGACAGCAGGTCCAGGGTGCTGACCTGAACTTCCTAACCAGACAGCTGCCCTGTGCATGCAAAAGAAACCAAGGAATGTCTTCCTAGATGGACTGGGTCAAGCTCTTCACTCTCCCCTCATCCCTACTGATTGATAATTTAAAATACAGAAATACATATGTGATAAAGTACAGTTTTGAATTTCCATAGATTTTTAAAAAAATGAAGAGTAAGAATGCAAAGACATCTTGTACTTGCATTGACTGGCCACTCCTCCAACATATGATACTCATCTGTCTGCCTTTGACTTATGGATACTTCTAAGGACATGCTGGGAAATGGGCAGATATCAAGTGAGTATGCATTCAGGTCAGAGTGGAGTCCTACCTAGTGCAGCCTGGAGTGACTCCAGAGACAAAGGCTGAAATCCACGAGATGTGGATAAATATGCTACTTCAGTTCCTCTTTCACTTCCGCCTCCTTTCTTTCCCTAGAACTGGAGCAGAAAATCATTGAGTTTCAGAAGGTTTCAGAGGATTTTTCAGGATCATTTAGTCCAATCTTCTTTAAGCACAAATATTCACAAGCGTCTTAAGAAGTAGTTTTTCAAACATCTTCTGGACACTTTCAGTGACAGGAAACTCATTACTTGTAAGGAGAATCTTTCTTTCTTCCATGAATATGAATTGCTCAGGAAATAAAGGCTTGGTGTGAACATTGGTTTCTAAAGTCAGATTAGAAGGAAAGTTGGACTTGGAAATTTACCCTGGTTTCGAATTCAGTGCTCTTTTCATGAAACTTTAGTGTTAATAGAAGTACTTGATTATAAATTGGTCTAAAGGAAACTGGTTTGGCAGAGTCTTGGAAGGGAAGTTCTAACACAAGCAAGGAGGAAAGAACAAATGAAATCCCAGGAAGTTGTGCAATCTAACTCAGTACAGAAATACACAAAACGACTGACCACATCCTAAGACTAGAACAGAAAGTTCTTACTCCACTGTTGGGTCATAAGGCTTATTTACTGACAAATATTTATTCTATTTTTCCTCATTCTCCTCTCCTGGCTTTGACAATTTTCAAATGACCCACACACATATCATTACCTTAGCGAAAAATGTTTAAAAGCTATTGTCCTGCTTTTGAATCAACAAGATGAAAGAATATACAATAAATCACAAGTGATTTTAGAATTCTGGAAAAAATAATCACAGTGATATCATTAGTCCTCATTGAAGAGAGTTCAATTGCAAGTCACTTTCCAAAAATATTAGGACATTGTTTCAAAATGTTAAAAAACATTTTATGTGTAGTCAAGCCATTGATTCTTCTCTTTTACCTATTACAGGACTTCTGTAAATATTTTATTTGTATTTTGTACATTCTGCTCACAGTATCCACCATTTTAAGGCATTATAACCATGCCTTTAATGCCATATTAACTGAAAATCTGTAAAAAGGGATTTGATGTGTATGAAAGCCAACCATATTTGGGGATGCACAGTCACATTCCCCTCCTGCTCACCAGCCCCAAAAGTGAAAGCTCAGACTGGATGTGCCTGGTCACCAATGTGCATGGAGCTGTCAGTCAAAACTCTTCTCATCCCATTCATACAGCAGCAGAAGGAACTCTAGTGACTGAGCCTTTCTAAAGCATGACTAGACATCCCAGCACATATATATACACACACACACACTGCATCTTCTTTGTCCATTTGTCTCTTAATGCACACTTAGGTTGCTTCCATATCTTGGTTATTGTAAACAGTGTTGCAATGAACATTGGAGTGTATTTATCTTTTCAGATTAGTTTTGATTTCTTCCTGTAAATATCCAGAAGTGGCAGTTGACCAATCAAGTCAAACCTAAAGGAAATTAACCCTGAATATTCATTGGAAGGACTAATGTTGAAGCTGAAGCTCCAATAATTTGGCCACCTGATGCCAAGAGCTGACTCACTGGAAGGAACTGGTACTGGGAAAGACTGAAGCCAAAAGGAGAAGGAGGGTGGCAGAGGATGAGATGATTAGATAGCATCACCAACTCAATGGACAAGAATATGAGCAAACTCCAGGAGATAGTGGAGGACAAAGGAGCCTGGCTTGCTGCAGTCCATGGGGTCACAAAGAGCTGGGCACAACTTAGCAACTGAACAACAACAACAATGACCATCCTATTTAACATTTCCTGGAGCCTGCATACTGTATTTCACTTCAGTTGCACCAATTAACAATCTCAACAGTGCATGAAGCTTCTCTGTTCTTTATATTCTTTGACTTAAGTGACTTAGCAGCAGCAGCAGCAGCAACATTTGTAATTTGTGGTCTTTTTAATGATAACCATCTTGGCAGGCAATGGCACCCCACTCCAGTACTATTGCCTGTTGGAAAATCCCATGGATGGAGGAGCTTGGTAGGCTGCAGTCTATGGGGTCGTGAAGAGTCAGACAGGACTGAGTGAGTTCATTTTCACTTTTCACTTTCATGCATTGGAGAAGGAAATGGCAACCCACTCCAGTGTTCTTGCCTGGAGAATCCCAGGGACGGGGTAGCCTGGAGGGCTGCCGTCTATGGGGTCACACAGAGTCGGACACGACTGAAGTTACCTAGCAGCAGCATCTTGGCAGGTGTTATTTGAGATCCCTGTGTGGTTTTTATTTGCATTTCCCTGATTATTAGTGATGATGAGCATCTTTTTATGTGTCTGTTGGTCACCTATATGTCTCCTTTGGAAAATAGTCTGTTCAGATCATCTTCCCATTTTTTGACTGTTGTTTTTGATGGGTTTTTTTTTTATGTTGAGTTATTTGAGTTCTTTGTATATTTTTCATATTAACCCCTTGCTGCTGCTGCTGCTGCTATGTCGCTTCAGTTGTGTCTGACTCTGTGCGACCCCATAGACAGTAGCCCACCAGGCTCCCCTGTCCCTGGGATGCTCCAGGCAAGAACACTGGAGCAGGTTGCCATTTCTTTCTCCAATGCATGAAAGTGAAAAGTGAAAGTGAAGTCACTCAGTCCTGTCCAACTCTTAGCGACCCCATGGACTGCAGCCTACCAGGCTCCTCCATCTATGGGATTTTCCAGGCAAGAGTACTGGAGTGGGGTGCCATCACCTTCTCCGATTAACCCCTTACTGGGTATATAATTTACAAATATCTTCTCCCATTCATAGGCTGCTTTTTTTTTGCTTTGCTGATAGTTTTCCTTCCCTGTGCAAAATTTTTTAGTCTTATGTAGTCCCATTTGTTAATCTTTGCTTTTGTTTACCTTGCCTAAAGAGATAAACCCAAAAACATACAGCTAAGACTGATGTCAAAGAGTATACTGCTTATATTTTCTTCTATGAGCTTCATGGTTTTAGGACATTCATTTAAATTTTAAATCAATTTTGAGTTTATATTTGTAAATGATGTGAGAAAGTAGTCTAATTTGATTATTTTGCATATAGCTGACTGGTTTTCCCAATACTATTTTTTGAAGAAACTGTTTTTACCCTGTTGTACACTCTTGCCTCCTTTTTCAGAGATTAACTGTCCATATCAGCATGAATTTACTTCTGGAATCTCTATTCCCTTCCATTGATTTATGTATCTATTCTTGCTCTGGTACCACTGAGCTTTTATTATTGTAGCTTTATAGTGTAGTTTGAAATTAGGGAGCATGATATCTCCAGCTTTGTCCTTTCTTAAGTTTACTTTGGCTATTTGGGATTTTTGTGTTTCTATATGGAGCTTTCCCAGTGGCTCAGTGGTAAAGAATCTGCCTGCAGTTCAGGAGCCACAGGAGATGTGGTTTCAATCCCTGGGTCAGGAAGCTCCCCTGGAGAAAGGCATGGAAACCCACTCCAATGTTCTTGCCTGGAGAACTCCAGGGACAAAGGAGCCTTCCAGGCTACAGTCCATAGGGTCACAAAGAGTCAGACCGGACTTAAACACCTTTCCACACAGGCATACACACGCATGTTTCTATGCAAATTTTAGAGTTATTTGTTCTATTTTTATGGAAAAATGCCACTGTCAATAATATTTTGATAAGAATTAGATTGAATATGTAGATTGCCTTGGGTAGTGTGGTCATTTTAATAATATTAATTTTCCAGTCCATGAACATGGTATATCTTTCCATTTATTTGTGTTGGACTCCATTTCTGTCATCAGAATCTCATATTTTTCCAAGTACAAGTCTTTTACTGCCCTGGTTAGGTATATTCCCAGGTATTTTATTCTTTTTGATATATTTGAAAATAGGAATTTTAAAAAATTTCTCTCTCTGATTCAGTGTTACACTAAAGAAATGCAACAGAGTAGTTATGTTTATTAATTTTGTATCCAGAAACTTAACTAAATTGATATATTATTTCTAATAGTTTTTTGATGACATTTTAAGGATTTTCTAAATACAGTATCTTGCCACTCTATAAACAATGACAGTTTTATTTCTTCCTTTCCAACTTTGACTCATTTTCCTTTTCTTGACTAATTGGTATGGCTAGGACTTCCAGTACTATGTTGAAAAAGTTCAGTTTTTCACCACTGAGTATGATGTTGGCTGTAGGTTTGTTATTAAACATAAATGGGTATTCAAGTTTTTGAAAAGTTTTTTCTGCATCTATTGAGATGGTCATATGATTTTTATCCTTCAATTTGTTAATGTGATGTATCTCATTGACTGATTTGTGGGTATTGAACAATCTTTTCATCTCTGGGATAAATCTCACTTGATTGTGTAGTGTGATCCTTTTAATATACTGTTGAATTTGGTTTGCTAATATTCTGTTAAGAATTTTGTTGCATTTATGTTTATCAGGGATATTGGCCTATAGATTTCTTTTTTTGTGGTCTTTGTCTGGTTTTGGTAGGATGAGTAGGATGAGTCTGAAAGTGTTTCTTTCACTTTAATATTATGGAATATTTTAAGTGCTTGGTAGAATTCACCTGTGAAACTAATTCTGGACTTATGTTTGTTGAGAGTGGAAATTTTTTGTTTTGCTTTTCTGATTCAATTTCATTATTGGAAATCAGTCTCATATTTTCTAATGTTTCTGATTCAGTTTTATGAGACTGTAAATTTCTACAAATTTGTCCATTTCTTCTAGATTGCTCATTTTACTGGTATACTATTTTTCATGGTAATCTCTCATAATCTTCTGTATTTCTGTGGTGTCAGTTGTAGTTTCTTCTGTTTAATTTCTGAGTGTATTTGGGCCCTCTCATTTCTCCTCTTCATGAAACTTGCTAAAGTTTTTGTCAGTTACTTTATCTTTTCAGAGGGCCAGCTCAAAGTTTCATTGATTCTTTCCATTGCCTTTTTGGTCTATTTCACTTATTTCTGCTTGAATCTTTATTATTTATTTTCTTCTACTAACTTTGCATTTTGTTTGTTTTTCCAGCTCCTTTAAGTATAAGGTTAGGCTGTTTATATGAGATTTGTCTTGCTTACTGAGGTAAATTTGGGGCTTCCCTCATAGCTCAGTTGGTAAAGTATCCACCTGCAATGCAGGAGACCTGGGTTCGATCCCTGGGTTGGGAAGATCCCCTGGAGAAGGGAAAGGCTACCCACTCTAGTATTCTGGCCTGGAGAATTCCATGGACTGTATAGTCCATGGGGTCACAAAGAGTCAGACACAACTGAGCAACTTGCACTTTCACCGAGGTAAATTTTTTTCACTATAAACTTTTTTCATAAAACTCCTTTTATTCTATCCTATAGACTTGAGATCATTGTATTTTCATTTTCATTTGTCTCCAGGTATAATATACATTTTTAATTTCCTCAGTGATCTATTTAGTAGCATATTGTTTAGCCTCCACATATTTGTGTTCTTCGTAGGTTTTTCTTGTGGTTTATTTCTAGTCTCTTAGTGTCACTATTGAAAAAGATGCTTGATATGATTTCAATTTTCTTAAATTTACAGAGGCTTGTTTTGTGGCCTAGCAGATGATCTATCCTGGAGAATGTCCCATATACACTTTAAAAGAATGTGCTATGCTGTTTAGGCTTCTCTGGTAGCTCAGCTGGTAAAGCATCCACCTGCAGTGCAGGAGATCCCAGTTTGATTCCTGGGCATAGAAGTTCCCCTGAAGAAGGGATAGGCTACCCACTGTAGCATTCTTGGGTTTCCCTGGTGGCTCAGATGGTAAAGAATCTGCCTGTGTGGGAGGCCTGGGTTTGATCTGTGGGTTGGGAAGATCCCCTAGATGAGGGCATGGCAACCCCCTCCAGTATTCTTGCCTGGAGAATCCCCAGGGATAGAGGAGCCTGAAGATCTACAGTCCATGGGGTTGTAAAGAGCTGGACATAACTGAGTGACTAAGCACAGCACAGCACTATGCTGTTTTGGGGTGAAAAGTTCTGTATATATTGGGGCTGTCAAAAAGTTCATTTGGGTTTTTCTACAGGATGTTACAGAAAAACCCAAACAAACTTTTTGGCCAACTCAATATCTATTAATTCAACCTGCTTTAATGTGTCATTTAGGCCAGTGTGTGTTTCCTTTTTTATTTTCTGGATGATCTGTCATTGATATATTGGATAGTAAATAAATAAAGTTAAAGTCTCCTAATATGATTGTGTCACTGATCACTTCTTCCTTCATGCCTGTTCAATTTGCTTTATTTATATAGGTGCTCCTATGTTGGGTGCATAGATATTTACAATTGTTATGCCTTCTTATATTGATCCCTTTGTTATTATGTAATGTCCTTATTTGTTTCTTATTATAGTGTTTGTTTTATCATTGTATTATCAAATGTAAGTGTAGCTATTCCAGCTTTCTCCTCATTTCCGTTTGCTTGGAATGCCTTTTGAAAACCTCACTTGCAGTCTGTGTACATTGCTAGATCTGAAGAAAGCCTCTTGTAGGCAGCATATATGTGGATTTTGTTTTTGTATACATTCAGTCACTATATGTATTTGGATTGAATTATTTAGTTCATTTTTATTTAAAGTAATAATTGATAGATATATACTTATTGCCAAAATGTTAATTGTTTTTGTAACTTTTTGTTCCTTATTTTGCTCTTTTCCTTACAATTTGATTACTATCATTAGTGTTATCTCTGGAATCCTTTCTCTTTGTTTTGTGTGTATTGATTGCAGGTTTTTGATCTAGTATTATCATGAAGTTCATATATAAAAGTTAATATAAATATATGAACAATTATTTTCAGTTGATGAGCTCTTAAGTTCAAACACATTGCAACAACCCTGAATTTTTACTTTCCCTGGCCATGTTTAATGTTTATGATGTCATATTTCATAACTTTTTGTTTTGTATTATCCTTAACTATTTATTTTGGATATAGATGATATTACTACTCTTGTCTTTTACCTTCCCACTAGCTATATAAGCTCTGGTGCTCCACCTTTCTGTATGTTCACCTTTACCAATGAGATTTTCGTTTTGTAAGTTTAATATTTCTAGTTATGGTCTTTCCTTTTCCACTTAGCAAAGTACCTTTAATATTTCTCTAAAGCTGGTTTAGTAATTCTAAACTCTTTCAGCTTTTCCTTGTCTATAGAAATCTGTATTTTTCCTTTAAATATGAATAACAGCCTTGCTAGGTAGAATATTCTTGGTTGTACCAATCACCTTACAAATATTGTGCCACTCCTTCTGACCTACAGAATTTGTACTGAAATATTAACTGATCATATTATGGAACTTGCTTGCAAGTAACTAGTTGCTTTTGTTTGCTTCTTTTTTTTTTTTTTTTTCAATGTTGGTTTGTTTGGTTTTTTTTTTTGCAGAAAAAATTTTTTATTTTTATTTTTACTTTATTTTACTTAACAATACTGTATTGGTTTTGCCATATATTGACATGAATCCGCCATGGGTGTACATGAGTTCCCAATCATGAACCCCCCTCCCACCCCATATCATCTCTCTGGATCATCCCTGTGCACCAGCCCCAAGCATCCTGTATCCTGTATTGAACATAGACTTGTGATGCGTTTCTTACATGATAGTATACATGTTTCAATGCCATTCTCCCAAATCATCCCACCCTCTCCCTCTCCCTCAGAGTCCAAAAGTCCATTCTACACATCTGTGTCTCTTTTTGCTGTCTCGCATACAGGGTCATCATTACCATCTTTCTAAATTCCATATATATGTGTTAATATACTGTATTGGTGTTTTTCTTTCTGGCTTACTTCACTTTGTATAATCGGCTCCAGTTTCATCCATCTCATTAGAACGGATTCAAATGTATTCTTTTTAATGGCTGAGTAATACTCCATTGTGTATATGCACCACAGCTTTCTTAAGATTCTCTGCTGGTGGGTGGTGCTTGTCTGGTGCAGTGGGCTATGTGGCCTGGGGAATGCCAGGCCTCTTGCTGTCCACTGGTGGGTGGTGAGTCTCTAGTGTTAATAGGCTAAAGGGAAGACTCCAAATGGGGCTTGGCAGTACCAGCTTCATCATGGGAGAAAAAGACCCTGAGTATGGTTGTGGCCATGTTTATATCCCTGGTTGGGGAGAGGGTCTCTATCAGGCTGTCCAAAAACAGCAAATGAGTTTGACCCAGGCTCCTTTTAAATTTCCGTTTCTTTCCTGAGAGCATTAGAGATTTTGTGTGCACCCTTTAAGACCGGAGTTTGTTTCCCACAGCCCTCTGGCTCTCCATAAGCAACTCCTTCTGGTCTTCAAAGCCAGATATTCTAGGGAGTCTGTTGTGGGGGTTGTACTCTCTGCTCCCTGGGGATAACCTCTGAAACTGTAGTTATCCCCACATTGGTCACTTACCTGGGAATGTGGGTCTTGACCATATAGAGTGTCTCCATCTCTCTTAGACATCTAATAATGGTGCCTTCTTTATATCTTTAGCTTGGAAAGTCTTCAGATCATTCTCATCAACAGTTTCTCCATATGTCACTGTAGTTTTCATTTGCCTGTGGAAGAAAGTGGGCTCAGTGTCTTCCTGCTCCTCTCTATGAATGACAAAACTAAGGCACAGCTCTCCCTCTCCCTCTGACACATCCACAGTCCCAGGTGTGTATGCATGGAGCTGTCTGCTGGTTCAGTAGTGCCCCCTGTGTGACAGCCTCAGCTATGTGTCCAGTGTGGTCCCATTGATTCTACCAGAAAAGATGGTCACATTCCTGGCAGTCATGACACAGAATGATGGCCGCTTTAGTACTCTGGATGGAATTCAACCTTTTCAGCTTTAAATATGAAAGCAGAAACCTACTTGGATTGAAAAGCAAAAACCAGATATGCAGCAGAAAATTTTTAAAAACCAAGATACTAATAGAAAAATATAGTTATTTCTGCCACCAAAAAAAAAAGAGAGACTGAAGACAATGTAGTGCAAGAATTTAAAAATAAATTATCAGCAGGAAAAAGAGAAAGAGCAAAAGTCCTGGCAAAAATACATAATTTTGTGAAGAGACTTCAGCATCTGTTGAAACAAGCACCCCTTAGACTAGATTTTGTTGAAAGCTCAGAGAAATAATAGGAAAAAAAAAAAGGAAAATGCAACAAGCACTTTTAGTTAAGAGCAGAGACTGAAATATAAAGAGCTTATTGAAGAAAACAACTAAAACAGAGTTGAGTGCCATATCCAGATAAATAATACATGGACTTTGGGTCATTCAAAAACAGAGTTTTTAGAACAATGTCAAGCAAACTTCAGGCAGACAAAGTATCATCATGTATGTTTCCAGAAAAAAACAGTAGATTTTGAAAAATTTTTTCAGCAAACAGGAGGGACACAAGGGCTCTTAATTATTATGCTCATTAGATCTTTGTAAAAGTGAGAAACAATATAAAGGGAAGACAACATTTATGGGAGAAATTCTAGAACCATACCTTGGAAGAACACAGGATTAAATGCAATGCAACAACGTGAGAAATTATACAAAAGTTCCTTACTGTAGAAAAAAGAAAACCTGTTAAGAATTGGAAAACTAAAAGCAGAAAAGGAGGAAACTTTCAAGTTAAAGACAGAATATAATGATGCTTCTTCACACTGGTGATAATGATGAAAGAAAAAACAGGAACAGAGAAGAATCAGAGATTGTTAGTTGAAGCTTAAGAAAAATAGAAAAGTATCTAATTGTCAATGAGATACATTTATCATATTTAAAAGAAGCAAAGAGGAAGAGAAAGGGCAAAAGTAACAGAAGAGCACCAATGCTCATTAGACAAAGATTACTATTACTGAGTTATACCAAAAAGAATTGAAAAGAAGAAGTTTTGAGGCTTGAAAAACAAGTAAGTGAAGATTCATGCAAGGCAGAAAAAAGAAAAACTGTTGCTCATGACATTTTCAAGTTTCGAGAAAGAGATCTACATAAACTTGAATCAAAAATTCTTATAGACAGGCAAGTGAAAACAAAAAGAGCGAAAAAGACTGGAAAATTATAATAAAAGCAAGAAAACAGTGAAACCATGTTATTGAAGTCCTCTAAGCTTTACAAAACTTACCAAAGTTTTGAAACAATGGCCCAAAGATACAGGACATTCAAGTTCTAGGGCTACTTCTTCATATTCTACACAAGGCTATTCTAATCTGCAGACAAAGAGAATAGAGAATATGAGATAATGAACTCGGCATACAGTTGATGAGAATGTGAATACTCAGTTATTCTGGGAAGCATAGTGTCAATCAGTTGATTATTCATTACATTCCATGTGAATTGATAGATATTACATTCCCTTCTGACACTGCCATTAGTATTTCCTACTTATACAGAGAGGGCAATTGGTTTACAGATTGGTCTGTTACTGAGGTAAAAGCTATTTAAATAAGTTTATGTTACAAACATTACTCACTCAAAGCACAAATCATTTAGAAGATTTTATGGCATATTAATGGCACTTTTATGGCAAAATTCATTGGAACAAGTTAGAGGGACGTTCTGTAAACCCCAAATTTACAACTTTTAGAACCTGGATGTAAGTTAGTATGATTCCCAATTACGTAAAGTTTTCTTTTTAGAGTTATAAAACAAGTTAACGCTTTTTACAAATTTAACAAATTGATAATTTGGGAATTAGTGAATTTTTGTATAATAAACATTTTCTATTTGCTTGATGGGAAAGAAAGAAAGAAAATGAAGACAGATAAACAAAACAAACAAACAAACAAAAAACCCAAACCTGAAACACAGGAAAGTTCCCCAAAATCATGAAAGAGCTGAGATTCAGACCCAGACTGTCTGGTTCTAGAGTCCAGCCTCTTAACCACTAAACAGATTGCCGCCCGCAGCAGACGACTTTGAAGACATGCTGACTTACAAGAAACGAACAAAATGAGAGTTGTGAGTGAAGTTTTGTTTGGGCCAGTATGAGGGCTGAAGCCTGGGAGACAGCACCTCAGATAGCTCTGAGAGACTGTTCCAAAGCGGGAGGGGAGCAAAGACAGTGTATACGTGATTTTGGTAAAAGGGGAATACATGGAATCACAGCAAATGAAGGGAATTCTTCAAGTGATAGAAGTGCCAGACCACCTTACTGTTATCATGGAGAAACTGTACGAAGGTCAGGAAGCAACAGGTAGAACTGGACATGGAACAACAGATGGTTCCAAATCGGGAAAGGAATATGTCAAGGCTGTATGCTGTCACCCTACTTATCTAACTTATATGCAGAGTACATCATGCAAAATGCTGGGCTGGATGAAGCACAAGCAGGAATCAAGATTGCCAGGAGAAATATCAACCACCTCAAACATGTAGATAATACCACTCTAATGGCAGAAAGTGAAAAGGAACTAAAAAACCTCTTGATGAAGGTTAAAAAGCTGGCTTAAATCTCTTCATTCAACAGCTAAGGTCATGGCATCTTGTCCCATCACTTCATGGCAAATAGAAGGGGAAAGAGTCACAACAGTGATAGATATTATTTTCTTGGTCTCCAAAATCACTTCAGATGGTGACTGTAGCCATGAAATTAAAAGACGCTTGCTCCTTGGAAATAAAGCTATGAAAAACCCAAACAGTGTATTAAGAAGCAGAGATATCACTTTGCAGACAAAGGTCCATATAGTCAAAGCTATGGTTCTTCCAGTAGTCATGTATGGATGTGAGAGTTGGACCATGAAGAAAGCTGAGCACCGAAGAACTGATGCTTTTGAACTGTGGTGCTGAAGAAGACTCTTGAGAGTCCCTTGGACAGCAAGGAGATCAAACCAGTCAATCAGAAAGGAAATCAACCCTGAATATTCATCGGAAGCACTGATGCTGAAGCTCCAATACTTTGGCCACCTGATGTGAAGAGCCAATTCATTGGAAAAGACCCTGATGCTGGGAAAGATTGAAGCAAGAAGAGAAGAGGGCAACAGAGGATGAGATGGTTGGATGGCATCCCTGACTCAATGAACATGAAGTTAAACAAACTCTGGGAGATGGTGAAGGACAGGAAAGCCTGGCATGCTGCAGTTCTGAGGTCCCAAAGGGCCAGACATGACTTAGTGACTGAACAACAACATGCAACCAAGTACATATTTTTTCTAGAAAATGTCTGCTGGTCTCGTGAAGCATCTGCTTGTAGTGAGAAACAATTGTCACCATGAAGGATTTTAGTGCTTTTCAAGATATGAGGAGATGCAAGAATTGGGCTCATGGAATCAGCTCCTGAGAATATCTGTCTAAGGATCTGTCCTGCCATTTTTCCTGGAGCTCAAAATGCTTCATATCTGCTCCACCCTGAGCTCCTTCAGGGTGTGTGGAAGGTCAGCAGCGGAAGCGGCCCGTGATTTAATCCTTATAGACGTAGATGGGAAGTGCCCATGGCATGTGCCAATTGTGATTGACAGGCTTAAGTAATATTCTAATGGATCTTAAGGGAAGTATTACAGCCTTAAAACAAGAACAGGAAAGGTAAAAATAGAGACTAGAAAAAAGTTCTCAGAGGTTAAAAATCTGAATGAGAAAAATAAAACAATAAAAGATGTATGAAACAATATCCTAGAGGTGCTTCCTAGGTGATGCTCGTGGTAAAGAACCCACCTGCCAATGTAGGAGACTTAAGAGAGGCGGGTTTGACCCCTGGGTCAGGAAGATCCCCTGGAGAAGGGAATGGCAACCCACTCCAGTATTCTTGTCTGGAGAATCCTATGGACAGAGAAGCCTGGCAGGCTGCAGTCCATGGGGTCGGAAAGAGTTGGACACAACTGAGGCAACTTAGCCCACACACAACAAAACAGCTATTGCATAAGCATTCCATTTAGACATCACCCCCAACCCAACTGACACTGTTCACACAGTTATGGAGCCAGGTTCATGCTGCTGCTGCTACAAAGAGACTCGCTGTCACCCATATCCCTCAGATCACCCAGGGAACAGCTGAGGGCACCTTGCTTCCCACCCCAGCATTTCTAGTAGCTTACGAGGAACTTCTCAGCACAAATAAATACATGCCTGCAACAGTGGAGGAGTTACCCCATGGGACAGTCCCTGACAGAAGATGGGACTGGCTGGTACACTTCCCCTCTGGAGGGACCATGGGGATATCTACACAGGGCCCAGCGGCCAGCTGTGGGAGCAGCTGCGAACTTCTCAGTCATGCTTCCCTCTTCCTCACCACACATTGTCTTCTTTCCCTGTTTCTCTGGCAGGACAAGCTGCATAGTAGCAGGTTTTTACTAAGGTTCTGTGTCCTGGGAAATAGAGTGCAGGGTGGGAGACTTTGGAGGATGCAGGAGTCAGCTTTGAGGCAGCAGTTAAGAAATACTTGAGGAAGGTTGATGGAAAAAAATTAGAGATGTAATTCTTGCTATTTAAAGTTAAAGGAATCAGAAGAAAAGCTATAACCAACCTAGACAGCACATTAAAAAGCAGAGACATTACTTTGCTGACAAAGGTCCATCTAGTCAAAACTATAGTTTTTCCAGTAGTCATGTGTGGATGTGAGAATTGGATCATAAAGAAATCTGAGCACTGAAGAACTGACACTTTTAAACTCTGGTGTTGGAGAAGACTCTTGAGAGTCCCTTGAACTGCAAGGAGATCGAATCAGTCCATCCTAAAGGAGATCAGTCCTGAATATTCACTGGAAGGACTAATGCTGAAGTTCAATATTTTGGCCACCTGATGCAAAGAACTGACTCGTTGGAAGAGACCCTGATGCTGGGAAAGATTGAAGGCAGGAGGAGAAGGGGATGACAGAGGATGAGATGGTTGGATGGCATCACCAACTTGATGGACAAGAGTTTGAGCAAGCTATGGGAGTTGGTGATGGACAGGGAAGCCTGGCATGCTTCAGTCCGTGGGTTGCAAAGAATCAGACACGACTGAGTGACTGAACTGAAAATTACAAGGATAACCGATGAGGGGAAAAATACTGGATATTAAAGTAAAGAGGAGAAGGCAACGTTCAGTGAATCTTAATTTCACCTTTTACACTGGGGAATTGTCTCAATGTGATAAATCATGAATCAGAAATAAAATAATATTATTGAGTGGTAAGATAAGCCACATAGTTTAAAAGGGTGCTTCTGACCCATGGGGCCCTAGGTGAAAGTCACAGGAGGGAGCAGAGAGTTTTCTTTGTAAGCTTTCAGAACTGTTTGGTTTCCTGTGCGTATCTCACTTTTAGGAAAAAATAAATACAAAAGTCTTTCAAAAGCTATCAGCATACAGAGGACAAATCAAATCATAAGAATTCCTTAAATTACTTTGAGACAGAGTGCAGTGAAAAGTGAAGAGAGGTACCAGGCTGGGATTCCAGGGCAGATCAAAGGTCAAAAGGAAAGTGCAAAACTGGAGGCAAGAGGGCGAAAGAGAAAGGCATTTGGCACCAGAAAGCCGCAGGACCAGCCGACTTGAGTGTGGCTGAACCAGAGGCTGCTGTGATGAAGCAAGCCCAGTGGGGCTGGGTGCTAGATTTGGTGGCCCGGAGGTTGATTGGGGCTGGAGCCAGAGAGCAGAGTGTGGACTAGGAAGCTGAGGCACAGTGGCGGCAGGCTTGGGGGATGCCAGAGTTTGCGGGTGAAGGAAGGGAAAGTAGACATGAAGCAGGCAGACAATGACCCCAGATCAAATGTCTGTTCTGTGGCATACATGGAGAAGGACGTGTTCACAGGCTGTTGGGAAGGTGGCCGTGGTGAAGGAGCAGTTGGAGAGGGAGGAAGTGGTAGGCAGACTCCGGGGAGCAAGTAGGAATTCCTCTGCAGCAGGAGGAAGGAGAGGGCAGGTGATGTCCTTGTGGCTGGTTATGTTGGGGGAGAAAATGGAGGAAGTGCCTTGTGACCGCTTCTAATTCCTGTGAAGGAAGGAAGAGGCCTGCCCCCATCTGTGGAAAAAGGAGAAGCAAGCATTCTCGGGTTAGGTTTGCGTCTGTTGTGTGATGTTCTCAGGGCTCAGCCATCCAGTGCAAAGGTCAGGGGGGTGGATGGCTGGCTTCCTCCAAGCTGGGGTTTTGCCACAGAGTACAGAAGGTGAAGACGTATTTTCTGGGAGCACAAGGGGAGGAAGGCAGAGGCGGGCCAATTAGTAAAAGACTAATTCGTCAACAGCTACTTCAGCAAATAGTGAAAAGAATTTCCATTATGTAATGAAATAAACCTATATATATAGTTTTTAATGCAAAGCAGGAGATAAGAAGGTTGTAACGCGCATTTCGGAGAATGATTCCGGATTTACTAACCCAACTCGGGGCTGCCCCCCTTCTAAGGAAAGAAAAGTGAAGTCGCTCAGTCGTGTCCAACTCTTTGCGACCCCATGGACTGTAGCCTACCAGGCTTCTCCATCCGTCCATGGGATTTTCTAGGCAAGAGTACAGGAGTGGGTTGCCATTTCCTTCTCCGGGGATTTTCCCAACCCAGGGATCGAACCTGGGTCTCCCACATTGTAAGCAGACACTTTTACCTTCTGAGCCACCAGGAAAGTCGCCCCCTGCTTCTAAAACCAGGCCAACTGATGGTCTCAGAGTGTAGGAATTATCTCCGACTTAGACTCAGTCTTTGCAGGCAGAACAGAAGCATTCTAGAGAAGTAGACAGAGACAACAAAGAGGTGGGCCCACTGGGTGAGGAAACCTCCTGTGTAGGTGGCAGGTAGGGCGGGGAAAGATTGCATGCTGCCATGGAGCTGCTCCAGGCTTCCCAGGAGGCACTCGTGGTGAAGAACCCACCTGCCAATGCAGGAGACTTAAGGGACGTGGGCTCGATCCCTGGGTCGGGAAGATCCTCTGGAGGAGGAAACAGCAACCCACTCCAGTATTGTTGCCTGGAGAATCCTGTGGACAGAGGAGCCTGGTGGTCTACAGTCCATGGGGCTGCACAGAGTTGGACACAACTGAGACAACTTAATATGCATGCACGCACATGGAGCTGCTCCACCCATCGTGATGGGAAAGATGCATGAGAACGTGGATTGTTCTGGAAAAGGGCTTGAAATTCCTGGAGGGAGACCCCTGGGCATGGTGCTTCCCTGGCCTCAGCTCCCCTCAGTGGCGAATGTGGGGAGCAGCAGCTGTCGGGGCTGCTGCTGTGCACCAGGAGTGGACCTGACCTACGTCTACAGTTAGGGATGAATTCTAGCCACTTCTCTGCAGCTACTGCTGGTGGATTTGGGAGTAGCGTTCAGCAATACTAAACTAATGTGTGCTTTCCGTACTAGAGGCGCAGCTGAGAGGAGAGGAGAGTGGGGAGGTTCTGAGCGACCCGGGCTGACAGAACTCTTAGAGGACAGGATGTGATGGTGTTAACCTGATGCTTGGTGGCTGCTGGGGTGGTCACTCGGTTGTGGACTAGATCATGGCCTCTTTCTCTCTTGAGGATATGTAGAGACACGTGTTCCTGTCTGCTCCTTCGTCCATTCATTCACTCCAACATTTATTAAGGATTTTTATGTGACATTCACTGCGCTGGAAACCAGAGATGGGAACCGTAATGAAGACAAGATCCTTACTCATGAAGGCTCCAAGTCGGATGCCTTTCTCCTGAACCCTTTCAGTGCTCTACCTGGGCTCCTTTGGAACTTTTCTCTCTCCTCACTTTGAAATATAGTCATCAGTTTAAATGTTGTTTCCTCTCATGAGTGCTTGGCCAGAATTTGCAAAATGGCTGTGATGGGTCCATTTGACCTGTCTTTCTCTTGTACGCTTTTACCTCGCATAGAACTTAAAAAAAGTAACTTGGGAAATTACGTATCCCATATGAAATTTAGAAGACCTCACAACACATTTTGGATTTCTGATCTGAAATATCAGAAGATCTGCAGCACCTGTGTCTGGAGCTGATGGCTGTACCTTTCATCTGAGCATATGTATGTGGGGGGTGCTCACTCATGTCCAACTCTTTGCAGCCCCATGGACTATAGCCCAACAGGCTCCTCTGTCTGCCTGCCAGGCTCCTCTGTACATGGAATTTTCTAGGCAATAATACTGGAGTGGGTTGCCACAGGGGATCCTCCTGACCTAAGGATCGAACTTGTGTCTTCTATGGCTTTCATCACAGCATGTCCTTTCCAGAAAACCTCATCCCCACCTAATGGCTCTGCCCAGCAGTGATGCCTTTTTGTCTTTGGAAATCTGGCGTCTCATTAGGAAAATATGCTTGTAGCTTCAGTGCGAGTGAGTTAAGAACTTGGGCAGTTTCAAATGGTTACTGCGAAAAAATAAGGAAAGAACACAAGAAGTACAGTGTAAAGGGAGAATTTTCACGATTTAGTGGCCGCTCCAGTTCGACTTGGTAGGAAAAGGAGTTTGTCACTAAGCGGCTGGGCAGGAGTGATGTTTGTAGCAGGCAGGGCAGGGAGCCAGTCAGGCGCCATGCACCAGAGAGCACGCTGATCCCCAGTTGCTTACAGAGCTGCCTGTAATTACTCAGAGTGGCCTTACGTCCCCAGAAAATTGTCTCTGCTCAAAGAATGAGAGCAGAACTGCTGAGAAGGTACTTGCTGCCTGGGGAGACAGCCGCCAATGGTTCACGATTAATTGATGTGAACATACAAAACGCAGTCCCTCTGGTCTCAAGGTGGGATCAGCTCATCGGTACAACTTATGTTTCAGAGTTCCCCACAGATCAGGTTGAAGCTGGGCTTCCGGCTGGGACCACAGCCTTATCCAATAGCTGCTTCCTCCACTGTCTCTTTCTTCCCGTACTCTTTTTCTCCAAAGATGCTCTCTCCATAGGTTATGACCCATAATCTCAGCAGATCATGCACTTCTTGGGAACCCAGCTTCAGACAGTGTTTAAGACAATATGATTAAAACTAGGGGTTTTAATCTGGGAAAACTGGGAAGGTTAAAACTGGGAAGTAGCTTGCGGTGGGGTATAAGACCCAGGGCGCATCCCCAGGAGTCTTTCGCAGCCATGGTTTTGTCTCTGGCCGGACTCTGCAGTGCCTGACACGCACAGAATGAGCAGCGCAGTTTATTCTGTTTGTCGAATGAATTTGATCTGAGGTCTCATGAGTCGGAGGAGACAGCAGGCTGTCCAGGATAAGATATAGAACGAGGCGCCACAAAGTGGTTGTGGCTGCACATTTAGATTTTTCACAGGGAGAGAGACAATTCAGGAAAGAGGCGGTAACTAGTGTCAAGTGCGAATGAAGCCTTCAGTCTTTTCAGTGTAAAGCAGCCAGCATTTGTCTTTGCCTCAGTTAGGTACATAACTCCAATTAGTCTAGATCAGCAGTTTCACATTCCTTTAGCAAGGTTTGGGCAAAATTCCAGTTAGTGAGTTTTGCTCAATGCTAGCAAGTAGGTCTGGTAGGAAAGAGTAACATCTGATTGGGGAAGAAGTTATGGATTCTGTTTCTGTCTTCCGTGTTTATTGTCAAACAATTGAGTGAGCCACTTGATGTTCTTTTAGAACAAGAGTGTGCAAAATTAATAAAATAACAAAATAAAGTACAATACACTTATGAAGAGATTTATGCCTATCTCTCTTCATTGCATTGATTTTTTAAAAAGTAGACATTTAAACAAACCAGACAAAAGCATTCCACTGTCCCCAAAGATAGCACACTATCTTTTCAAATACAGTTCTCCAGTATCTTGAGGTAAGTGGTTTTGAATGCTTTAAATCTTGGTTGTCTAATTTCATTCCATAAACTGTAATTATAGCTCTTTATAACATGCTAAATAATTCCTCCCCTACTGGATGTTTTTACCTTTCAAATATTTATAGAGTGTCATCATTCCTTAGTCATCTCTTTACAAAGTGGTGTCTATTTTGTTCTTATAATATTTTTCATAAATCAGTTTTCTCAATACTCAGCTGCTTTTCTTAGTTCTTCGTTCAACTTGTCTCCATCTTTTTGATATAGTGGTAATCAAAGGTAAATGAGGTATTTTGGGAGCAATTTATCCTAAGATTGTTTGAAAGGGTTTAAAATTTCCTCACCTGGATTAGTGTTCCTCATTTATATATAGCTCAGAATAGTGCTGACTTTATCAGTGTTTCTGCCATTTCCCTTTGAATGCTCATAACTAATTTCCCATGTAATGGCGTTCTAAATCTCTGTGGCATTACTATTTCTTAGCTGATCATGGAATATGCAGGAATTAAATCAGTTTGGAATATATTTCTGGACTTTGCTTCTTGTTATGCAATGCTGAATCATATTTCTAAATTCTTTATATCCATAAACTATTATGTTTCACTGTCCTTCCAAATCAGTAATAAATGGAAACCTAAATGTCATTTTCATTCTAGATTGTTCAAAAAGAGCAGTTACATTCTTTCTTGCAACTGCATTTTTAGTCTTTCAACATAATGATTTCTTTCCAACAACATTTCCATTGACCTGGTTGTATCATTCTTATGGGGCAGCCCTCTTGCTGATTATGACTTGGTGTCCTGGTATACTGGTGTGATACCATACACGTACTTTAAGGGTAACAGAGACATAAAAATAGTATGAAATGGTCAATATTTTCTTCCTCAAGTAACGTTATTACTATTTCTATATATTTTATATATTGCATATTTTATAAATTTCACATTCTTTTTTAGTTTAGAAGTCTCATGTAGCTTCCCAGGTGGCTCAGTGGTAAAGAATCTACCTGCCAATGCAGGAGATGCAAGAGGCATGGGTTTGATCCCTGGGTGGGGAAGATCCCCTGGAGGAGAAAATGGCAACCTGCTCCCATAGCCTTGATGGGATAATCCCATTACAGAAGAGCCAAATGGGCTACAGTCTATGGGGTCGCAAACAGCCGCACACGACTAAGTACAGCTTCCTGATGCCATAACAGTGATGCTCTAATTCTGCCTCTGATGGTCCTACCTGGTTGGAACCCCCCTCCATCTTTCTGGGGAGTGCACTTTGTGTTCTAGCACATGCGATGAATTGTCTGTGGAGTCTTTGGAAGAAACGATCTTCTTAGAATTAATTGCTCCCTCTTGCCACTCCTTGTTGCCTTTGTTTTTATCTGTGTGGTGGCTCTTGCTTCCCTCAAAGCTTTACTGTTGTTTGTATATGTTGTTATCTCCTGCACACCATGAAGTGAGCTGGTTTTATTTCTGCCCAGTGCCTCACAAAAGAAGTACCTAATAAATGTTGAGAAGTGGCCACTCCAGCTTGTCTACTCAGGCTTCCGGGTGATGGTGCAGTTGGAGAGAGAGTTGGGAACTGGGGGCCCTCTCCTATAGCAGTGTTGGCAGAGTGAACAGCTGACATAGACTTAGCTCATCCAGCTGGGGTGGCTTTGGGTGGCTTGGTAGAGATGGTGGGGCTATGGGCCTCCGTGCACCCTGAGGTGTTGGAACAATCGTGGAGGATTGAAGTGAGGACAGTCAGGCTCAGAATGGTGAACGGACTGCAGAAGTCACTCCGTGACTGATGAGGACAAGTGCCCAGGCGCCTGTTTTCACTCATGGTTCTGTTTCCATGATTCATCGTTCTGCTTTGCTCTGGAAGTTTCTCTGAATGCTTGTTTCTTGACTCATACTGATATCAGACAGCAGGTGATGTTTCTCTACCCTCACGCAACCAGTTTGTGTGAGGAACTGTCCTGGCTGGACTTTGTCAGCTCCGTCTTAGGCTCCCAGTCACATCCCCTCCTCTCTGTGGCACTGAGCTAACTTTAGCCTAACTCACGAGGGATGTGCCTATGACAGGCGGGTCCCCACTAACCTCTACCTGTGTTCTCATGTGACATGAAAACTGGACGGGTGCCTTTTGCTGACGCAGATGGTCAATGATTATGAGACCCCCTCAGGAAGAGGAGCAGCCCCCAGTGCACTTTGCTGCAGACACGTGTCTCTCTAGTGGATTCGGACTGTAACTTTGGCCCCTTCAAGTCCCCCATACCTTCTGTTGGTGCAGAGTTGCAGCTGCCGATGACCTGCATTGTCGTCCGCCTGATCCTGCCTATAGGTAAGTTCTCCACAATAACCTTCATGGCTGTACTTTACGGAGTTGCCTGCTTCCTTTTCTCAAAGTTCTTTCTCCCAGTTAAGGGAATATTATTCAACACTGCCCAACAGTTTCCCACCCTGACCCCATATCAGTCAGTGTCAGAGCTCATTCTAGGTATTTCAGCTGGAGGAGATTTCACACGAGGAATTGGTGTCGACAGTGTTGAAAGCCCTGACGGAGTAGAAGATGGACTAATGAAGGGTCAGTGACGACAGCAAGTCACTCCCAGCCCTGGCTGGGGGACCCCAGGGAACAGGCAGTGTTGCCAGACGTGGGCGGATGCTCACAGCAGTCACTGCCGAAGGCTGGGAGCCACTCCACTGCAACACCCCTTGTGACTGCTGTTGCAGTCACAGAAGGTGGTGGAAGGCACAGCTGGCTGGCTGTGGCCGGTTTGCGCTGCTGGACCTACAGATGATGTGAGAACAGCAGCCACCAGCCAGCATCTGCAAGGCCAGGGAAGCCTAAGGTCACCCATGGCTGTCAGAAGCAGAATTTTTTTAAAAGCTTGCTTTTCTTTCAGCTTTCCAGCTTCCTTTTTGGAAGGACCTGTCCAGAGAAGTCATCTGGCTAAGAAGTCTGGGAAATTTAATTTTAAGTGTTTTAACCCCAGAATATGAGAAGGTAGAAAGGAGTCTGAGAGCAAAATGGGCAAATGAAGGGCACATGCCCCTGTCCCCCCACGTCTTTGGTATGATGCCAGATCTCTGCTTTCTCCACCCATGAAATGATGATGACAGGTTAAGTTCAAATATCAGTGCAACTTAAATTTTATAACCTAATGAAAGCAGTTTCAGCATAAACAAGATTTCTGGATGTTTCTTTAGATCAGTATTTTCTACAATATACTCCACAGAATACATCCTAAGAAAGGGTCTCTTGAGCAAATGAGTTTGGGAAACTCAGCACTTTATAACCTGTTCTTGGAATGTCACACTTCATATTAACACATTAAAGCCTCTGAGAAATCCATTAGTCTCCAGTAGAATTTAACATTTTTGACTTTGCAATTGATATGCATTAGGGAAAGAAAGTGGTCACAGTCCCTGCCATGTGGAATTCACAAGGAAGAGGCAGGAAACACAGTCAGCAGAGAAATGTGTATGTGTGTGTGTGTGTGTGTGTGTGTGTGTGTGTATGCATGTGCATAATTTAGGTAAATGTTATGAATGAAACAAATAGGATGTGGTGATAGAAAACATTACAGAAGGGAATGGGCCCAATTAGACTGTATGGTCAGGGCAGACTCTTGGAGGAAATGACATTTAAGCCGTGACCTTAAAGAGCAGATGGAACATACACAGGGTAACTCAGTAGCCCACATCAGCAAGCTGTTCTTGAACCCTAAGGCGATCTGTACAGAAATTGAGAATGCCCATCTGAAAACATTTGTAATGATTTGATAGACTACCTTGATGTCTGTTCAACCTAAAAACAAAACGTCTTTACAATTTTTCTCTGGTATTCAATTTGTACTATATTTTACAAAATAGAATTCCACAATAGACTGAGGAGACGAGATATAATCCTTGTTGTTGTTCAGTCGCTAATTCACAGTGGGAGATTTAAGATGCTCTGCTCTAGCAGAAGTACACTGTGGTTCCTGATGCCCTGAAAAAGGAAAGAGGCAACTGAGTTTCAGGAACAGAGAGGAGGCTCATGACTGGGTGTGTAGTTGTGTGCAGAGCCTTGAGGAGGAAAATAAATAAAAAGTGGCTGGGTTTTATTCTAAGTGCAATGGGAAGTTACTGAAGAATTGGAAACAGATGCATGATACGATTTAGATTTTTAAATAATCATTCTAACTGCCATATACAAAGTGAGCTGAAGTAAAGAGTACGAAACAGGATAATCAGCTCACAAGCCTTCAGAATTTTCCAGGAGAGGCTCTGGCAGCAATGGACAGGAGTGGGTGACTGGGGAGAATGGGATGACGGATGGCACAAGCATTCTTGGTGGAGCAGAAGCTAGGGGAGAGCGGGATGGGCTGGGCACAGGAGGGCGAGGAGAAGTGAAGGCTGGAGGCATCCACGTGGGGTCATCAGTGTTACGCCCACAGTCCGGTTCCCCAAGACTGAGAGAATAAAACGCTCACAGCAATGCAAAAGCACAAAGGGGTTTTATTGCTAGCTCCAGCTAGGGCTCATGTCTCATCCAGCGCAGTGGAGTTCTGACAAGAGCCCAGAGCTCTGAATCACAGCTGCTTTTATACAGGAGGTTCTTTATTTCTGTAACAGCGTAGCTGGCGGGTGATGATTGGCTAAGCTGTATGCGGGCGCCCGCGCAATTTTTAAATCCCGCATCCCTATCCGGATTGGCTCGAGTTTGGCGCCAGTAGGACTTTCCTGATTGGCTAAGGTTTGCTTATGGGGCTTTTCATGATTGGCTAATTCCAGGGAGTTTTCAGGGCCTTATTTCCTGGAACAGTGACTCAGCGTTTCCAGAAACCGAAACTTAGGCCTAGTGCGGCTCCCGGGGCCTGTCATGGCGTATACTTAGGCCTTGTCCCCTAGCAATCAGGGCTGCCTTTTCATTCCATGGCTATTGGGACTAGATGACACCACAGAGAATGGGGAGAGTTGAGGCTGCCGGACTGAAGCCTGGAGGGGCTCTTGCGAATTTCTAAGGCCCCTGGCAATATAGCTTAAGGAGAACTGCTGCCCCAAGGGCACAGCTGATCCCTAGAAATTCAGATTTGTATCTTGGCACCTCTGACATGAATTCTATTCAGTAAATTTTCTGAGGAACTCTACCATTTAAGAGTCATGGTGGGGGTGGGGGGTGGGGTGGTGGCATGTCATAAAAGAAAAAATCAAACAAGACCTTTTAGAATTTGCTCTATGCAGGGATAGCCAAGACATGAACTAAAGCACAAGACAGATCTGATCAGTGCTTTGAGAGCTATAAAGCACCGTGGGAATCTGCAGTTGTAACTGGGAAGCTTTGTGAAGGAGGTGGCATTGAACTGTTGTTAAAAGAGGCACATGAATTTGAATCAACAAAGGTAGAGCATATGTATATACATACACGTATCTGTGTGTGTAACATAGTTCAGTTGCTCAGTTGTGTCCAACTCTTTGCAACCCCATGGATTGTAGCATGCCAGGCCTCCCTGTTCATCACCAACTCCCAGAGTTTACTCAAACTCATGTCCATTGAGTTGGTGATGCCATCCAACCATCTCATCTTCTGTCGTCCCCTTCTCCTCCTGCCTTCAGTCTTTCCCAGCATCAAGGTCTTTTCAAATGAGTCAGTTCTTCACATAAGATGGCCAAAGATTTGGAGTTTCAGCTTCAGCATCAGTCCTTCCAATGAATATTCAGGACTGATTTCCTTTAGGATAGACTGGTTGGATCTCCTTGTTGTCCAAGGAACTCTCAAGAGTCTTCTCCAACATCTCAGTTCAAAAGCATCAGCTTTCTTTATAGTCCAGCTCTCACATCCATACTTGACTACTGGAAAAACCATAGCTTTGACTAGATGGACTTTTGTTGGTAAAGTAATGTCTCTGCTTTTTAATATGCTGTCTAGGTTGGCCATAGCTTTTCTTCTAAGGAGTAGGCATCTTTTAATTTCGTGGCTGCAGTCACCATCTGCAGTGATTAAACCCATACATGTATACTTATGATGAAGGTACACATTTTACGTGTATGTGTATATAAGCACATTTCTCTTTATTCTATATTTTATTGGTCTGTCTGTAATATTTTGGTCTATTTAGCTATCTTTTAATCCAATAATATCTATCTTTCAATCCAATTTCAGCCCTATTCCAATACAACAGAGTTTATTCCTTCTCTGACTTTTAGAAACCTGGTGCTCAGGGTTTACAGTATAATTTGCTTTTTTATTCAAGCTCCCACTCTAGCTCACACAAAGTAGGTTCAGAATTGCTAACTCATAACTCTGTGAGGAGCACATTTACTAACTAGAATCCTTTTTGTTTTTAGCCTTAATAGTATTCAATCAAAATACTGCTTTCCAAAGCTATTGGGTTGGGTCCTTCCTTCCCCACCTGAATTAGATAGTGATGTTACATATTCATAAGTTAGATAAGTAACATTTTTAGGGTTTGTATTGCATTTAGAGATGCCCCATACATCCTGCTATCTTTTCATTTAGAGTAAACTTCACTCGTCATGGTGTCTAATTCTCTGGGTTTGACAGATGCTTCAATCCAGGTATCTACCACCACAACCATGAGGCAGGGTAATTTGTGCTGTCCCCACAAAGTTCCCTTGGCTACCTCTGTGCAGACAAGCACGGCCCCACCTCCAGTCCGAAGCAGTCACACTTCTATTTTCCATCTCTGGGCCATTTCCAGAAAGTTACAAAATTAGAGTCATAGACTCTGTGACCTTCAGAGTCTGGCTGCTTTCACTGGCAAATATATGGGAGAGTCGTCAGTGTTGTCGCCATAGTGAATAGTTCAGTCCCTTCACCTGCTGAACAGGGAAAACACCCTGTTCTTCCATTCACAGACGAGAAATCATTTGGAGTGATTCTGAATAGAGGTGGGAGAGGTGTTGGTGTGGACATGAGTTTCCAGCTCTCTCGGGTAAATACCTAGGGGATTTATTTGGGTTTTGGAAAAACCCAAATGAACATTTTGCCCAACCCAATAAATATTTTCTTCCTCTTTGTGTTTCAGTTTATGTAATATCTGCTGATCACTCATCAAGTTCACTGATTTTTTTGTTACGTTTCCTGATGAGCCCATTGAAGGCATCTACTGTGTCTTCATTTCGGTGGTTTGCGTTTCAGTGGGTTGATTCTTATACTTCTCATCTCTCTGCTGACCTGACCCCTCAGATCATGCATGCTGTCCTCCTCGCCTCTTAGGGCTTTTTCACATTACTCAGAGTTATTTTAAATCTCCATCAGGTAGTTCTCACATCTCTCCATACCTGAATCTGGTTCTGTTGATTGCTTTAATTTTTGACAGGGTGTTGTCTATTCTCACCTTTCTGCATGCCTCATAATTTTTTGTTGAAAGCCAGACACCTTGTTCAGGACTCTTGAGATGAGAAAAATAGCTTTTATGCCTGGAACTCTTGAGAGTCCCTTGGACAGCAAGGAGATCAAACCAGTCAGTCCTAAAGGAAATCTACCCTGAATATTCATTGGAAGGACTGATGCTGATGCTGTAGCTGAAGCTGACTCACTGGAAAAGACCCTGATGCTGGGAAAAATTGAAGATGGGTGGAGAAGGGGATGACAGAGGATGAGATGGTTGGATGGCATCACTGACACAATGGGTGTGATTTTGCATAATCTCTGGGAGATAGTGAAGAACAAGGAGGCCTGGTGTGTTGCAATCCATGGGGTTTCAAAGAGTCGGACATGACAGCAACTGAACAAAAACAAAAATGCCTGGGAATGTGTGCACATGTCCTCCTGCAAGAATTTCAGCTGTTTGACTTTGAGTTGGGCTTGGATGAGTCTGAGATTCTCTCCTTGGTGTGCCCGCAGGCATCAGACACCTTAGCGACTTATGTTTCCACTGAGGGCAAGTTGCTGATAGTTTTTGCTCGATGTTTGTTTGCTCACCCTCTGCCCCAGGTCCCCCTTTGCACTGCCCCTTGGGAAAGGTCTGTCTGCAGCCTCAGGCCCTCTTCTAGCAGCAGCCTGTCCCTCAGGTTGTGAGCCTGGTGGTGGGGGAGGAAGTTCTTTGCTGTGACGCCTCCGTGTTCGACAGGCACAGTATCTGGGGTTGTGGTGTCCACAGTGCTCAGCCACATGGTGATCCTTCATCTGGAAGGAATTCTCAGGCCTTGCCCAGGCTTAGGGTAACCATCTCTTCCCAGTCTGCAGGGACTTCCCCAGTCTTAGTGCTGAAGACCCTGTGTCTGTCCAAGGTGAACTGAAACTAGGGGTGGAAGGGTTATTTTCTGTTCCTTTTCTCCACTGCAACAGTTTTTCACCCACATCCTATGGGTGACAACATTTGCTATCTGACTCTCTTGGGGGTTTCCTGGTGGCTCAGCTGGTAAAGAATCTGCCTTAACAATGCAGGAGACTGGGGTTTGAACGCTGGGTCAGGAAGATCCCCCGGAGAAGGGAATGCCTACCCACTCCAGTGTTCTTGCCTGGAGAATCCCATGGACAGAGGAGTCTGGAGGGCTACAGTCCATGGGGTCGCAAAGAGTTGGACACTACTGAGCGAGTAACACTTCACACTTAGACCTTAAGGCTTTTGTTGCCCAGGCGAGACGAGGGAGAAAGGTCCTGGTAGGGTGGTTTTATTCCTCCTGGTTGTCAGACCTCCACCACCAAGGGGCTTTGTCAGTCCCCTCTGAGGTCTGTGAAGAAGAGCCTGCAAAGGTGCACGCCTTCCTCCACTCGCAGTTTTCAGAGGCTCCACGTCTCTCACCAGCTCACACTCAGCCTGTACCGGTTTCCCGGCTGGTCTGGCTGAGGGTCTGGCTGTGTCTGCCCTGGGGAAGCAGTGGCCATGGCTCACCCCTCCAGCAGAAGCCTGTTAATCCCTGGGTTTGGGCCTCGTTGGTGGCCTGCAACCTCAGCTCTCAGATGGGTTCTAGAAAAGTGATGGACTTACAATCACGTTGACAGTTTTATTTTTTGTCATGAGTGCTGAAGAGGCGACGTCCCAAAGTGCTCTACATCCCTGAGCCAAATCTTTGATTTGTAGCAGTTGCACTAATACAGAAATGTCCGTTGCACACACACCGCATGCACACACAGACTCCACTCACTCAGTTCATCACGGCCGTGGGTTGGCAAGTGGGCTCGTAATCAGCCTCCACCAGGCATGTCCATCTCGAAGCAGGCAGGTCTGGCTGTAGTTTCACTGGACCGTCCTGAAGAAGAGTCCTATCTGTGTCTCTTTTATATGCTGACCAGGAAGACTATGGAAGGTTCTTTCGCATCTAGAAAACAGTCACCATGGTGATGGCCTCTCTCTCAGTATATCAGGGCCTGTTTTTTCCCCCACAAATTCAATTTACATTGTTTATTTAGCTTTTTAGTCGCTGCAGTAGATTAATTCAAATGTATTCAACAAATACATACTGAATGTCTTACAAAGAGCAAGGTGTATTAGAGACATGAAGTATATATTGAGTTTTTATGGAAAATCTTGATATCTTCCTTTTGGGCATCAAGGGTGATATTTTGTGATTTTCAACTCTGTGCAAGTCTCTGTATTGGGAAGACTTATAAAAGAAAATTCATAGAGATTTTTCTGCTATCTGTATCACCTGGTACTAAACACATTCATTTTTTTAAATAGAAAAACATTCTAAATAACCTAAATAACAGTTGAGATGGCACTAGAATTATATGTAGGCACAAAATTTAAGTTTTTATTATTTTTATCACTATTAAAATTCTGTTAAACCATAAAAAGAACCATAAAGATAAAAACGGTAAAAGAACTCTTTTGCTATACATCTCTATGTATTTTAACTCGTGTTTGTGTGTGCAGGCATAGTCATATCTCTTTGTGACTTCATGGACTGTAGCCTGCCAGGTTTCTCTGTCCAAGGGGTTTTCCCAGAAAGAATACTGGAGAAGGCATTCTTGATCAAATTGGTGTCTCCAGTGATCACATTGATGTCTCCTGTGTCTTCTGCATTGCAGGCAGATTCTTTACCACTGAGCTACCAGGGAAGCCCTAATCCATGTGTAGATTAAAATAATCACAACCCAGTCAAGACAGAGAACAGTTCTATAACCGCCAAAGTCTCTCTAATACTAATACAGTCTCTACTCACCACTTCCCTCACCCCCGGCTCCTGCAGCTCCGCATCTGTTCTTCCTCCCTGTGAAAACAGGGAAAAAGTTATTGATCGCTCAGTTGTGTCTGACTCCTTATAACCCTATGGACTGTAGTCCGCCAGACTCCTCTGTCCACAAAATTCTCTAGGCAAGAATCCTGGAGTGGGCTGCCATTCCCTTCTCCAGGGGATCTGTCCAACCCAGGGATCGAACCCTCATCTCTCACGTCTCTTGCAATGGCATGTGGGTTCTTCACCACCCACAATGGATATTACTTATTGTGGAGTAATTCACAGTGGAATATTCACAACAGAATATTCATAAAAATGAATGAAATTGGCTCATTTGAAGAGACATGTATGGACCTAGAGACTACCATACAGAGTGAAGTAAGTCAGAAAAAGAAAAATATTGTATATTTTCAGATGTAAGTGGACTCTGAAAAAATTGGTATAGACAATCTTATTTACAAATAAATAGACACAGATGTAAAGAACAAAGGTATGGATACCAAAGCGGGAACTGTGGGGTGGGATGAATTGAGAGATTGAGATAGTCATATTTACAACACTGATACCATGTATAAAATAGATAATTAATGAGGAACTACTGGATAACACAAGAATCTCTGTCTACTCAGTGGGAAGGAAATCCAGAAAAGAGGGGATAAATATGTACATATAGCTGATTCACTTTGTTATGCAGTAGAAACTAACACAATGTTATAAAGCAACTATACTCCAATAAAATTTTTTAAAGATTGGTGACTATGAATAAAGTTGCTAGCTTTTTTTTTTTTTTCCTGTGAATATAAGTGTTTATTTCTCTAGGTTAAATGGGATTGCTGGATCATATGGTAAGTGTGTTTTTAACTTTATAAAAAACTGCCAGCTTGTTTCAGAGTGCCTGTGTCATTTTGGATCTCCATCAGCAATATGTGAGAGTCCAGCTGGTCTGTATCCTCAATACTCGGTATTGTAAGTGTTTTGTTTTTCCGCTACTTTCCCAAGTAGGTAGGTGGCTTCCCAGGTGGCGCTAGTGGCAAAGAACGCACCTGCCAATGCAGGAGACATAAGAGACGTGGGTTTGTTCCCTGGGTCAGGAAGATCCCCTAGAGCAGAGCATGGCAACCCATTCCAGTATTCTTGCCTGGAGAGTCTCATGGACAGGGGAGCCTGATGGGCTTTGGTCCACAGGGTCACAAAGAGTCGGACCCGACTGAAGCGACTTAGCTCATATGCATGCGTGTAACGGTACCATATTGTAATTTTAATTTGCATTTTTATAAATGGCTAATGTTATGGAACTTTTTTTTCATGTGCTCATATGTCTTTTGGCCATCTGTATATTTTCTCTGGTTAAGTGCCTATTCAAGTATTTTGCCCATGTAAAAAATTGTGGTTCTTTTCTTTCTTATTGTTTAATTTTCAAGGTTCTTTATGTATCCTGTAGACAAGTAAGTTTTTGATATATGATTTGCTAACATTTTCCCCAATCTGTAGCTTGTCTCTTAATTCTCCTAACAGAATCATTTTCAGAGGAAAGTTTTAAATTTTGACCAAAAATAATTTATGGCTTTTAAAAAGTTTTATGAATTGTGCTTTTGGTTTCACACTTAAAAATTCATTGACTAACCCAAGGTGTCTGTGAGAAGACAAATGGACCAAATCTCTCAGCTTGAATGAGAGATAAAGACAGGTCAACAAAGTCAAGAGCCCGTCTTAGCCAAATGAGCAGGGAATAAGGATCTTTAAATGGACTCTCAGTGATGATTGTTCTGGCAATGATATACTCCATGGGTTAGAAGAAGGGGAGTGTGTAGAACAGTAAAGAGCAACTGAAAGTGAAAGCGAAAGTGAAGTCGCTCCGTCGTGTCCGACTCTTAGCGACACCATGGGCTGCAGCCCACCAGGCTTCGCCATCCATGGGATTTTCCAGGCAAGAGTACTGGAATGGGTTGCCATTTCCTTCTCCAGGGGGTCTTCCCAATCCAGGAATTGAACCTGGATCTCCCTCATTGTAGGTAGACGCTTTACCGTCTGAACCACCAGGGTTAAATCCAGGCTTGCAGGGTCTGGAGCTTAAACTAGCATTGTGACAATAGGTCATGGAAACATAAAGGAATAGATGGATAGGGCAACCATTTTAAAGTGAAAAATGAACCCAAAATGAAGATTTATCAGTATGAGAAATAAGCATGAACTAATTAAGAATGAGACCAAGATTTTTAACCTGGGTGAGAAGTTAAGACAGTCTGTGGTTTCAGAAAAGAAAGGTCATGAGTTTAGATTAGGATGTCTTGAACGGGGCTTGTGGGTCATTCATCTTTGTGTCCCAGCCCCTAGTACAGCACCTGATACTCAACACTTGTTCTTCAGATAAATGTCGCTGAGAATTTGAGATGGTACAAAGTATCCCACAGGATTATATTCTCATCATTCAAAGGTACAGAAGTATAGGATGGCCTTGGGGTCTAGAGACGTAGCAATCATGCATAATATATCAGTTAGGGTATTGTGATGCACACAGTGACGTGAATTACATGTTTATTACATTGCTCCTCTTGGGAAGCACACATTCAGTGCGAATGGCAGTAAGTGGGGCACAAAATGTAGCCTTTTCATCAACGCGTGTGAACCTGTCATACCTCTCCCTAGAAGATTTGTGTCTCTGGTTTTCATAAACAAACCTGTAGCTTACTCAGGAAGAAGCGATTGGTAGAGTTCAACTTGTGAAAAAATTTTAAAAAAATTAAATAACCAGCTTTCTTTCTCTACTTTTGAAACAATAGAACCCTCATGAGAAGACAAAGGTGAAGGTACAGAATGGTGGCCCTCAGCAGAGAGGTCAGAGTTTTTGAGCTGCTATTGTGACAGCTGATGACTTTCTCAAAGGAGTCTATATAAGGAGAAAAGAGTCCGCAGCCAAGGAAAGGTTGGGAGGTGGAGCCTGGACGGGGGGGATCCTGAACACAGGTAAAGATGGAGCAGGTCACACCAGTGGTCACTGCAGCGAGAATGACTTGTCACAGAGATTTCAAAGCTTATGCAGTGACTTCTTCCAGTTTTGGCAGAGTAGTGGGGAATGGAATACCACCTTGGAGGGAATGAATCATGAGGACGTGGGAACATGTAGACCACTTGGTGTTTGTGGAGGGGTTTGGTAGTGAATGGAAGGTGAGGACCGGGATGGTATCCACAGCAGCATCTGCTTACGTTTATGACTTTTTTGAAGCTAAGGAAGACCTGTGTGTGTGCGTGTGTGTGTGTGTGTGTGTGTGTGTGTGTGTGTGTGAGAGAGAGAGAGAGAGAGAGAGAGAGAGAGAGAGAGAGAGCGCCAGTAAAGAGGGAGAGACCGACAACCTTGGAAGAAGAGTGGGAGGAATTAAATCAAGGTCCCCTAGGACTTGGCAGGAAGGAGATTGCAACATTCTATTTTCCACCTCAATCTTCACCTCTGTCTTTGTAACCAAACTGTAAAACTGTTAGAGCATTTACATTCTTCTGAAGGACTACTGAAATACTCTAGGATATAACTGACTTAATAAGTGGAATTAACACTTCAAGATTGATTTCCTCTATTGAGTTTACCCAGGTTTGCTTCTTCTCACCTTAAAACTGTTCATGTAATATTCTGTCACCATCAATTAACATTCTCTGAGAAACTCCTGTATCAGGGGTTAAAGAGTGCAGGCTGACTGGTGTCTACCATAAATTCCTAGGAATGACATTTTACTTATTACGGTAGAAGTTTGAAAATGTTGTCTTGGGAATTATTCCATATAGATTTCCATGACTCCAAAGTGCAAGCCCAGAAATCTATTACACTGTGAGCTTTATTTTGGTTCCTTCTATCTTACAAAACATAAAAGAAGAAATTAGAGAAGAAAGTTTCCACTTAAATGGATTGCTAGATAAGTGCTACATGAATAGGAGGTTAGTCACAACTGATGATATGTGCCGTTACTTAGGGAGGAAAAATGATAAGATGGCATAATAATTATTTCAAAGTTAAAAAATACATTTAAAAATATTTGGCAGTTGTGGTTCATTGGTCCTTGGGGTCAGACTGGGTTCTGTGATCCCTCCTAGGATTTCTGAATGATTGAACCTATAGCAAGACACATTAAATGTTTATGCCTTGTTTAATTTTTGTTATACTTTCGAAACTCAAAACAGAAATCACTCCTTTGTGTATTTTGTAATGGCAAAGATATCATGTCATTACAACCACAGTGTGTGAATGTATTAAATGACTGTTGAAATCCATGAACCGCTAAGAGTTCCCAATGAGAAGGAGACCAGTGAGCTATCTTTGTATTAATACTCTATTTGTTGACAAGTTTTGATGAAAGTCATAGATATCAGTTTGAAGGAACATGCTGTTACTGGGTTAGTCTTGTTTGTTCATTAACCTAATAATTCATCAGAGAGCACTTAAAAGTGCCTGTAATATGTCACCTACTGTGAAGGGCTCTGAGGAAGAAAAATACGAACCCATTGCAATTTGCTGCCTTTTATTAGAAATAATACCTGGGGCAACAATAGTGTATCTTCGAGAACTTAGAAACTGAGCTTTCCTCTGAGAACTACATTTTGACTCAGCATTAAATAGTTCTGGGTTGAAATGAGCAATTACCACAAAGACGAAGACTTCTGAGGGAGTCTGTCCCAATCAAGGTGTTCACATACACGAGAGAGGCTGACAGTCAGTCTGTGGAAGCTGAAAACTGAGACAGTCATGCCTGCCACCCCAAGGAGTCCTGCCCTTTCCCAGCCACCCTGGAGCTCCCCAAACCCAGTAGCTTGCAGGGCAGGGGGCCTCCAGCCCTCCTGCAGGCATTCCGCTTGGTTAGAGCCTGTTTGAATGGGTCTTTAGAGACTTCCCTGGTGGTGCTAGCGGTAAAGAACCCATCTGCCAAGGCAGGAGACACAGGAGATGTGGGTTGGATCCCTGGCTTGGGAAGATCTCCTGGAGGAGGAAATGGCAATGTATCCCAGTATTCTTGCCTGGAGAAACCCATGGACAGAGGAGCCTGGTGGGCTATAGTCCATAGGGTCGCAAAGAGTCAGACGCGACTGAAGCCACTTAGCACACGCGCACGTTAGAGACTTGGAATAGCCTCCCTGAGTAATCCAACCTATGAACAGTGGATCATTTGATCACTGATGGATCTTCAGATAGAACCAGAGTCCCAGAGGCACAGGGGGCCTAACAGAACAGTGCCTGGATTGGAAGGTGTCCCGCCGTGCCCCCATCACACACAAGAAGAGGCTTCAGACTTTGAATCCAATACGCAGTGTCCCTGTCCTGATTCATGCTTACTCCCTCTCTAAGCGCTGGCTGCTCTGACAAAACTGCATAGACTGAGTGGCCTCAACAGCAGACTTATTTCTCACAGTTCTAGAGGCTAATACGTCTGAGATTAAGGTGTGATTTGAAACCCGGTTGGGGTCTATTTCCTGATTTATAAGCTTCTATCTTTTACCGTATCCTCATGTGACAGAAGGTGCCAGAGAGCCCTCTGGGGTCTCCTTAAAAGAGCACTAATCTCTTTCCTAACAGCTCCACCCTCATGCCCTAATCAACCCCCAATACCCACCCCCGCCAGTACCATCACATTAGGGGATGAATGTCAACCTATGAATTCTGAGAAGTGCTCACCAGGCCTCGTGGGCAGATACCGGTATATACTAGGAACTGTCAGTTACAGTTGTGAGAATGAAGAACAGGCCTCCTGAGTTTATGGACTAATCTTTCGAGAGCCCTGGTAATGAGCAAATGCCCTCAAGCTAGGTCAACTGGGTGATGCTGACAAGTTAACAGATTCTGGGCCTGGGCTGGGGGTGGCATTTCAGACTTGCAGACTCTGCCTGTTTTCCCTCCTTCATTCCCGGGAAGTTCTCACAGTAAGAGCCAATCGACCTTTCTGATCATCTCAGCCTGCTGACTGTGAACAGGAGACAGAGACCAGCATGGGGATGAAACCCGCAGAGCAGGTGGAATCAGGTTACAGGCAGGAAGGAGAACCAAGCTGTTGACCTCATTCTGTTCCTCTGCCACTAATAGTTTAAGGGAAAAAAAAAAAATCTATGCCAGCAGCCTCAACTTCCTTTTTTTATTCTGTTGTCTGTTTTCACCATTCTGTAGAAACTGCTCTCACTGAAGTCACAATCTGCCAAATTCAACTACCCCATTTCCACTTTCTTGTGATGTTTCCTCTGCCTGTGATGTTGGCCTTGAGAACAGGAATGAATGTTTCCACCAGTGTCTATCACAGAGCACAGTGACTGATTCCCAGAAAGCATGCAATACATTTTTTTTGAAAGAATGAATAATTGTTATTGATGAAGGAAAGACAAGCATCGCCTCTTCTCTGGACTCCCATAGCATTTTGCTTAAGGTCTTCTGTTGTCACTTATTATTCATCATTTGTGTTCCCAAGGGGTGTACAGCATCCACTGGCTCCTGGCCTAGCACAGGGCTTGGCATATAATAGACGCTCAGAAAAAGTCTGCGGCATAAATGAAGCTGGGGACTGGTGTGACTCAGCAACGGTGCTCCAGTTACTCCAATGATTTGTAATAAATCACCTCAGGATGTAGTGACTTAAAAGAATAATCACTTATTATTTTTCCTCGTGGATTCTGCTTTGCCAAGAATCCAGGAAGGCTCGCTCACATGGCTGACAAGTCTGTGCTGCCTCTTGGCTGGGGTCCCTTGTTCTCCTCCTTGTAGGCCTCTCCATAGGGCTGCTTAAGCGTCATTAGGACGTGACAGGTGGCCTCCCCCCAAGCAACTGCTACAGGTCAGGGTGCAAGGCCCAGCGCCTCTTGTGACCTAGTCTCAGGAGTCCCATGCTATCCTGTCCCCGTATTTTACTGACCACACATGGCCAGTCCTCATCCGGTGTGGGAGGAGACTTTGCAAGGGCCTGAATATCAAGACGTGAGGATCATCAGAACCGTCTTGGAAACTGGGCAGCGTACACGATTAACCATTGGAAAACAAAGTTTCAAACTGAGACAAAGCTACTCCCTAAGCATTCATCTAAAGGCGGCTGTGAACTCTGAAGCCTGGAAGAAACTGTTGCGGCTCTCTGAAGAGACGGCCATCTGGATGGAGGATAACTTGCCACCAGCACCCAGGCCCAAGTTCTCTTCCAAGGGAGCTGCGGAGAAGTGACTCTTTAACCTCGCACAGCACAGCCATCTCCCATTGGTGAAGACTTGGAGACACTCGTCTTTGTGCAGAAGCGAGACTTGGTTCCTCTGCTGTACTGAGGCTGCCTTCAAGGCCTGACCTAGACTGGATGCCTGCCTTTGGGTCTCCCTGCAGCCTCTCCGCATGTCCCTGGGCTCAGTGACAGCACCTCTGCTGGTTCTGCTGTGTCCTCCAGGGGCATCTGGGCTTTGAGAAGCCTGGAGGACACCACCCCTACAGCACGCCTCAGGGAGTCTTTTTACAAGACTAACGGTAAATGTAAAAGAGGGCAGAAACTCTGAGGAACCCACAAGAATCACACATTCCCAGCTGTGCATTTAATAACAAGCGTCCTTTTAAGCTGGCAAACAGTCCAGAATGTGTTTACATACCCATTTCTTACTGTTACTGTAGTGTTTTTAGGTGATCAGATAAATTTAAAGGGCTACAAACAAGAATTATATAAAATAATAACAAATACGTAATGGTAATAATTGAAAAAAGGAAATATGGGGCTACATATCTATTTTTATTCACGGAAAATAAAAAATAACTTCGGAGGTGATAGGCAAAATTTCTTTTCCTTTTTTTATTGAGGTAAAAAATTTCCTATATTTAGTAGCTTTTATGCCAATTTTATTTAAAAATTTTGAATGTTTTGTTTTCTTAAAGTGTAGCTAGAAAAGATCTTTTCATTTCTATTTTCAGTACAGTGTGTGAAATGAAAACCCAAAGTATAGGTCTAAAAGCTGCTGACTTGTTCAACTAAAGACTCCAATCACTGTTATTGAACAAATGTTATTACTTTTTAAATTTAAACATGATTCTATTTTTAGTCTACAGGCTGAATTTATTTGCATATTCATGCAAATGATGATTTACTACCAAATTCTTATCAGGTTAATTTCAACCTGCCTTCACTGATATCTTATTATACACTAATTAAACACTCATACATTCTATGACATTTACTTTTGCTTTATTAATAATTTTCATGTGATTGAACAGAGGGCTTTAAGCTATGAAAATACTCAGTACTGGATATGGATCTAGAATCAGCCTTTGAATTGTAAACTGTTTCTTAGAAATAAATGAGTCCTTTAAAAATGTTAAACTTCTCTTTTAGCAAACCATCATAATGCATGAATTGTAGAATGTACAGCTCTTCACACCTAAATATCTCTAGAATAAGATGCACCATAGAATCCATTGCTTCTTAGGCTCCTTGAATATGTTGTGTTCATACTTTGGGATATTAGCCCAACACTCCAGCGGCCTGAAAATGGCTGCAGAAGACACGTGATGGACACAGCCAGGGCCGCTGACTTCCCAGGTCTGCCAAGGATGTCAGTTACTTCTCCCTGCACTGTTCCCCACCCAGGGATTGAACCCAGGTCTCCTGGATTGCAGATAGATCCTTTACCATCTGAGCCACCAGGGAAGATCTTTCCTCTTAAAACAATACAACAAAAAGTGTCCCCTTGGAAATAATGGCAGTGGAGTTGCTTTTGTTAAAAGAGAGTGATTTTTTTAAAATAACATATATATATATATATATATATGTTTTTTTCTCCATGGGTTTTCAGTTCCCAAGAGCTACTGAGACATTAACTCCTGAGGTTAGATAAAATGGCCTTTGGTCTGCCTTTTCCTTTTATTTGAAAAGCTCTTAAAGGAAATGTATAACAATAAACCTTCTCTATTAAAGTCCCTAAGACACAACTCACTATTTAAAAAAAAAAAATTATGGCACATATGCCTTGGATTCTAGTCAAAAAAAATTTAGATCTTGAGTAGTGGGTCCCCCTGATTGTCAACTCACCCTTCAAGGACATGGCTGAAACCATGATAAGGTGGGAAAAAGCTACACTGGAACATGGCTGTAATATCTGGAGAGCTTAGGAGGGCTTCTGGGTGCAGGGAGTCAGATGTTATAGGCCATTTTGACAGTAGTTTCTCCTCATTACATGTATATTTATTTAGTTACTGAACTCAATATTCTTGAAGATTCACTGGGTGAATACTGATTCGAGTTAATATACGTCAATTAAAAATTAATATGCGCAGGGCAACGAGTGTTGAATTTTTTCCTATGAAACAAAGACATGCTTCTTTGGTGTCAATGAATAAATACTGTCAAAGTTAGGAATAATGAAAACATTTAGGTTTTCAGGTAGAGTAATTCCTGTGTACAGAACCCAAAAGATGAGAGACCTCCAGAATCAACTTTCTTAAACACGTATATTGGATACAATGTGATCAAGCATTGCTTCCAAACTTTTAAAAATCACTACTTAAGGTTTTTGGCAATAGTTCATGTAAATTACATTCTTTAGAAAATATACTGCACAATGGCACAAAATCTGTAGCCCCATAAAAACTGATACATTTGCCAAAAGGTGGTGGAAAAGGTAAAGACTTAATTGCAGCAGTTATATATACAAATATATGCAGGCTTTTACAGATGTTTTTCATTGTGCCATCATTTGCGTAACAGGCTACTGCAAAATTCAGTGACTTTAAATCGTATTCCCTTTACTGTTTTTCTTATTTTGAGGGTCAGGAATTTGAGCAAGACTCTGCTGGGTGGTTCCTTTGTTCCACATGGCATCAGTGGAGGTCAATAAGAGGTCAGCGGGCAGATGCGCAAGTCTGGAGGATCTAATAAAACCCTGAAGGATGCAGCAGAGGACCCTGGCAGGCAGGATCCCCAGCTGGCCCTGGTGACCAGAAGACAGACAGGGTGGCCTTTCTGGCATGGTGGTCTCAAGGGAAGAGAACTTCTTCAATGATAGTTCAGGGCTACACGAGTAGGTTCCCAAGGCCTCAGGGGAAGATGCAAGATTCCTTACACCTTAATCTTGTAAAAACCAGATTTTCTGGAAAATCCTCCATATTCTGTTTTCCAAAGCAAGCCACAGGGGTCAGCCTTGATTCAAAAGGTGGAGAGTTAGACTGTACCTCTCAATGGGAGGAGCACAACTAACATGAGGCCAATTCTAACTTACAGACATCTAGACCACTTGCTGGAGCACCCGGGCGCAGCAACTGGCACTACACTTTCTTTCCTAGGATGCCCACGGCTAGACGGACACCACTTACTTCTGCGCCTCGTTCTGGTCCTCTGCCAGTGGAAGACGACGCCAAACTCCCAGATCCTGGTGCTGCCCATTTTTCCTTCAGTAAGCCCTACGACCAACAAGTCTTTTTATGCGTCTGGTCTGTTTGTGTGTCTATTACTTATTAGTTTCAGGTCACTCATGGATCATAGTAAGTCAGGGCTATAAGGGACGTGGAAGAGAGAATCAGGTTCTATTCTATAGACGAGGAAATTTAGGTTTAAAGAAGCTGTGTGACCTGGCCAAGGTCAGAAACTGATTATGGGTGGAGCCGCAGTTGCAATGCTTGAAGAGAAGCCATCCTGACTTCCCCGTGGAATGGGCATCCTGTTCGCGTCTTCTCGCCCTAGGAGCCGCCCATCATTCTTGATGCAGTCTCCCATTACATCATGAAACATTTAGAAAGAAACTGTTTATTTCTTTTTTTTTAATTGTTATTTTTAAATTTTACTTTATTTTACTTTACAATACTGCATTGGTTTTGCCATACATCAACATGAATCCGCCACAGGTGTACATGTGTTCCCAATCCTGAATCCCCTCTCCCACCTCCTTCCCCATACCATCGCTCTGGGTCTTCCCAGTGCACCAGCCCCAAGCATTCTGTCTGCTGCATGGAACCTAGAGTGGCGATTCGTTTCTTATATGATATTATTCATGTTTCAATGCCATTCTCCCAAATCATCCCACCCTCTCCCTCTCCCACAGAGTATAGAAAAGACTGTTCTATACATCTGTGTCTCTTTTGCTGTCTCGCATACAGGGTTATTGTTACCATCTTTCTAAATTCCATATATATGTGTTAGTATACTCTATTGGTGTTTTTCTTTCTGGTTTACTTCACTCTGCATAATCGGCTCCAGTTTCATTCACCTCATTAGAACGAACTCAAATGTATTCTTTTTAATGGCTGAGTAATACTCCATTGTGTATATGTACCACAGCTTTCTTATCCATTCGTTTGCTGATGGACATCTAGGTTGCTTCCATGTCCTGGCTATTACAAACAGTGCTGGGATGAACATTGGGGTACACGTGTCTCTTTCAATTCTGGTTTCCTCGGTGTGTATGCCCAGAAGTGGGATTGCTGGGTCATAAGGCAGGTCTATTTCCAGAAACTGTTTATTTCAAGCACAGCAATTTAGGCTTATACATTGGCCTTTTTTTTTCTTTTTCAGTCCTCGGTCAGCAGACAGGGTGTGCAGGCGTGGCCGCCTCTAGTCGGAAGGTCATGATACAAAGTTAACAGGAGCCACTTGTTTTATCAGACTGTGCTGTTTTACCTTTGAACGTGAAAGTGAAAGCGGCTCAGTCGTGTCCGACTCTTTGCGACCCTACAGTCCATGGGATTCTCCAGGCCGGAATACTTCTGGCCTTTCTTTTCCTTTCCCAGGGATCCAACCCAGGGGATCTTCCCAAGCCAGGGATCGAACCGATGTCTCCCGCATTGCTGGCGGATCCTCTACCAGCTGAGCCACCAGGGAAGCCCGCTTTAATTACTTCTATGACACCCTTTCCCTGGCTGTCCCTCCCATTTCAGAACAGACAAGGGGTCAAGGTTCCTGAGTTTTTATTCTATCCCGAGCACCGATGCAGAGTGGGTATTAGCGAAAGCATGCACGGATGCATGTGAGCATCTGGTGGTTCTCGCTGGTTTTGCTGCCTGGATGAGGTGGCTACGGCTTTGACTTTCCGTGTCCGCGGCGCTGCGAGTGTCAGCCCAGACGCAGTCCCTGTAGCTCGGGTTTTCTGTGGATGTGCTGCCCCATCCCCAGCAGCTGCGAATTCTTGCCGCGGCCAATCCCTCCAAGACCGGCCGGGAAGGAGGCGGGGTGCGGACGGGAATCGCCCGCAGAAGGCGACACCTCCTCGGACCCCGGTCCAAGCCCGGGGCGGGTCGGAGGCCGAGGGCAGAGGGCCTTCCGCGGGGCAGCGCAGCGGGAGCGGCGCGCGTCGGGCCGGGAGGCGGGAGCGATGGGCGGGCTCGGGCGCGGGCGGCGGCGGCCCCGGGGCCGCGGGCTCCTCCCCGCCCTGCGCCTGCCGCTCGCCGCGCGCAGGCAGAGCGGGCCGGGCGCCGAGGTGCCGCCCAGCGCCCCGGCCGCGGCCCTGCCCGGGCCCTAGCGCCGCCGCCAGCCGGAGCCCGGAGCCGGCGCCCCGCAGCCCCGCCGCGCCCCGCGCCCGCCTCTCCGATGGGCAACCTGCTCGGCGGGGTCAGCGTGCGCGAGCCCACCACCGTGGAGGACTGCGACTCCACCTGGCAGACGGACTCGGAGCCCGAGCTCGAGGAGCCGGGGCCGGGCGGCGGCGAGGGCCCGGGGCGGGAGCCCGCGCAGCCCCCAGAGCCCGCCGAGCCCCAGGAGCCCCCGGAGCGAGCCGGCGGCCGGCCCCGCGCCGGCCCCGCGCCGGAGCCGGACCCCGAGGCGGCGGGCGCAGAGCAGGTAGGCGGCCGCCGGGGCCTCGGGCCGGGGTGGGGCGGGGGGCGGCCGCGGGCGACCCCAGCCCGCAGGGTCCGGGCGCGCGCGGGCGCGGCGGTTCGTCCTCCTGCGGCCGCCCCGGGACCCAGGCCCTGCGCACTGGGGTCGCCCCGGGCCGCCCGCGGACGGCCTGGGGCCTGAGCGCGGGCACCGGCCGGAGGGTCCCTCCCTCGCCCCCCCCCGCCCCCCCCGCTCCCCCGGGCAGAACCCAACTTGGCAGAGTGTCTTCTCAGCTTCCGCAGCGCAGCCGGGTGATGGAAGGCAGGGTGGGGGTAACCTGCCTGAGAATAGAGGATGGTGAAAACCCGTCTAGTGCGTGTTATTGGTTTCAAACAAAAATCACCCAGAATGTGGTGGGGGCAGCGAGCCCTCTTCCTGCAGCGGGGTCTCCAGCCTTTAGGAATCTCTGGAAGGTCCCCATCCGACGTGAAAATGCCAGAGTTCCAAGTCAGGCCTTCTGACCCAGGAGTTCAGGGCATGCTCCAAACATCTTTTTTTCACCCAGAAGACTTGTTGATCCAGATATGCTGAAGTCATCTGCCTGCTTCAGTTCGCAGGAGAGGTTAGTAACCCTTCTAACCTCTGATGGACTGAAAAATCAGGAAACTTTAGAAGGGAGGACTTGCATGACCAAGCCTCTGAAGGGCGCCTGGCTCAGCTCTAACAGGCAGGGTTACTGGGTCAGGCCCTCCTCAGCCCTGAGGGCAAGAGGCTGGGAAGTGGAGACCAAGGTCTCTTGGCTCTAGCAGAGGAATCAGAAGGTATATTTTACAGAAAGGCTGCCTCATCCATCTTGAGAATCTTCTGTTTGGGTCAGCAGCAGACTGTACAGGCTCTGTGCTATACGCATGTGCTTTCCAACTGCAGTTTTTGGAGTGGAGTGTGGTGGCTTTTGCTCTTTTGAACTCCTGTTTTGGAGAAAACTGAGGCCTAGAAAGAGAAGTTTGCCCAGGATCATCCAGGGAAAGAGAGGTGGAGACCCAAGTCTGCCTGTCACCTGCGGCAGAACCCGAGACCTCATTGTCTCTTTGCCCCTGCTGCTGGTTGTCTTGCCTTGCAAATTCATTGTTTTTCCCTTCCACTTGTATCTCAATGAAGAAGTTTGGGATGTCAAAAAAAAAAAAAGAAAAATCTGGTCAGATTCTGTCCAACTAACCTGGTCCATCTATATGAAACAGGTTTATAATTCATGTTTCAATCAGTTAATCACAACCCCAGTAAATGGTAGATGGCTCCAATCTTTTCTTTTCCCCTTTAATGATTAATTTTTCTTGTCAGGATCACCATGTAATGTCTACTCTTTAATGCTGCTTTTGAATGTCCACCTTACTTGCTCCCTACTCCCCATGGTCATTTGCAAGAACTGATGGAGCTACCTTTAAAGTCTAACCCAGTCTACTTTTTAGACTGCTAAAAAGTAGAAAAACGACTTTTCACCAGCTCTGTTGCTGTATTCCTAGTCCAAGTGACTATTTGACAAATGACTGTGCCATTCACCAAGATGGGGAAGTCTAAGGTAGCAAGCAGCATCAGAGGTTAAATCAAGAATCCCCTTGAGTTTAATATCCTATAAGACATCCAAGGGGAGTTGATGAGTAGTTCATTATGAGTAAAGCCTCAGTCCAGGACTGGAATCGTCAGCATGTAAGAATGGAGGTATTTAAAGTCATGGGAAGATCTGGGATCATCAAGGAGCGTGAGAAATGTGGACAGGCCCTGGGCACTGCTCCGTGGAGACCATGTGAGGGAGGGAAGTCAAAGATGAGGCTTCCCAGGGGCGACCAGTGAGATGGAGCAGAAGAAACAGGGGCAGGTGTGGCGTGTGACTGTGTCTCAGAAGGACAGATGTCAGTTGGCCCAGTGCTGCTGGGAAGTCACCTGGGTGGAGCTCAGTGAGATGGGAATGTGTTAGGTGCTGTTCATAAAAGCCATTTTGATGGCGTGCAGAGGATGATAGCCTGGTTGGGGTGGGTTGTGAGAGAAGGGGAGACAGGCAGGGACTATGGGCAACTGTCTGGGAATGTTTTGCTATAAACCGGAGCAAAGCTATGGATCTGTCATTGAGGGGAGTTTGGGTCAGTCCTAGTTGATGCATGTTTAAGATTAGAGATACTACAGCATGTTTGCTGAAGGCAATGACCCAGAGGACAGGGAAATTTTGGGGACACGAGACTTAGTGATAAAATATTAAAGAACAAAATCTGTGGCTGAGCGGGTGAAAGGGACCGGGGAGGAGAGCCTGTAGGAGCAGGAAGGGGAGGGAGCATGGTGATGCTGGCAGGCTGGCGCATTTAGAGCCTGGAGGAGGCCGGCGTTCTCAGCATAACCCTGGGAAATATAGGTAGGGCGTGAGTCATTCTCCTCATTTCGCAGATGATCAAATGAAGATGCAGTTAAAAGCCTCACACGTCAGCAGCTGAGTTAAAGACTCAGTCCAAGTGTCCTGACTCCTAGTTTTGAACTGTTGATATTCCACCATGGTTTCTATGACAGTCCTTCGCATTGGGTAGAGCTGAAATTGATTCAGACCTAATTAGTCAGACTTGGAGCCTCCAGCCTGGGGTTCTCCGTCTGGCCCTATCGCTGGGCTCTGGGCAATAGTTACTGAACTTTATTCCAAGCCTGGGTTCCCTTGTTTCTAAGATGGAAGCACTCCTGATGGCCTCCCAGGTGGGTTATGAGAATCAAATGAAATAACATATGTGCCTGGTAAGTGGAAAAGTGCTTTCTTTATGCTTCTGGGATGATGAGTCATGGGGTTGTAGCATAGGCTAAAGAGATCCAGAAACCTGCTAGGCAGAGCTATTTTGAAACGTGTGGTGAGGACCAGAATATAAGCTTTTCCTTGCTTATGTAAGGAGCAGCTATTGTTAAACATCAGCTAGTTTGGAGTTAAAGTAAGTTGCTCTGTACTTGTAGTAATAGTGAGACTCATGCTGCTTCAGAATCTGCTTGGAGGATGCCAGTCTGTCAGCACCGACTGGGGCGGGGGCCGTTGAGGAAAGGTGGGCGAACCTCTTAATGAATATTCAGACTCCAGCTTTGTCATCTGTTTCATCTTCCTCAGCAGTCTCTGCCCTTCTGCATGACTCTGGACCCAAAGCACGTTCTTGTACATTATGATAGCACGTGGAGTTAAGACCATGAGAACTGATTATATTGACTTCTGTCTTATCCTTTAAAAATTGCTGTGGAGCTGGGAATTTTGTTTAGAATTTTAAAAGTGTAAGTAAACTACCACATACAGGTTACCACAATGTGAAGTTCATTCCAGCTGAGAATTATACTACTTTGTGTATATGTTTGAAATCCTGCTACCTTCGAAAAGAGGATGGCTACCCACCCCAGTATTCTTGCCTGGAAAATTCCATGGACAGAGGAGTCGAACAGGCTACAGTCCGAGGGATCACAAAGAGTCGGACACGACTGAGTGACTAACACATACACCTTATATCACATTGTATTATCACTGAATTAACCAAAGGTTATTCATGCCTTTGTGTGCCTGTTATATACTGTGAAGGATGGACTTTAGAAAGCTATTTAGTTTGTTTTAAAAGCCCCCTTTTCCTTCATAAATATTATTTGACTTTCAAGTACAACTAAAAATTGCAAGATTGATGACAATCTTCTTTGTAGGATTGACTTATTATCTTAACATTTTTCATATTACATAAAATATTTTAAAATAAGTTTTGTCATAAAATCACTTGTCTAACCTCTGGTCTTTAATTCATTGTAAGTTCTGTTTCTAATAGATACTGATCCATAATATTTGGCCTCTATAGGCTTTTGGTAAATAATGAAGTTTTTTATTTAGTAAAACACCTCAGAACAAATGTTACTGGCTTCAAGTCAGGAAACGAGAGAGCCAACAAATGTTGCTAGTAAGCATTATTAAAAGGACATTTAAAATATCTTCACTCAATGGATAGCTGGACACGGTTCAGCCTTTCTTTACGTGGGCTTGTTATTTCAAGTTTGTTCTGAAAATTCCTCGGTGAAAATGTCTTGCTTCAAAATGTAAATGGAATTTCCCCTTTTATTTTAGGGGACTGATTCCACTGAAGCACCTGCCAAGCCAAAGAGAAGTTTTTATGCTGCGAGGGATTTGTACAAATACCGACACCAGTACCCAGTAAGACTATCGAAGGATTTTTTTCTAAACTGTAAAATATTTCCCTTCTGTTGCTGTTATTTTACGGTGCCAATGAGCAAATGCACAAGGAAGGTCCTTGTGCCTTTTTCATGTGTCCATGTGCTGGAGATTGATTTATTTTTTCCTTTAGCAGAACTTCAAAGATATCCGATATCAAAATGACTTGAGCAATCTTCGTTTTTATAAGAATAAAATTCCATTTAAGCCCGATGGTGAGTAATCCGCTACCTTGGTAAAAAGCAAACTTTAAACAGTAGTAGTAGTAGCGCTAGCCATTCTTTGTTTACTCCCTGCTCGGTCCATTCTCAGCCTGTTGGTTCGGTGTCTGGCTTGACTCTGCCCTGCAGTCCCTTGTGTCCCCAGAGTCTAGACCCTTGAGCTGTGAGCATCCACTCGGCAGATTCTGGAGGAGTAACCTGAGGCTGATCAGTTCCTTCCCACCACCTGTTTACAGTGGTGACTTCTATCTGGAAGGTAGTGGGGGCCATTTCTGTGAGAGGAAAAAAGGAGATTTGTAGAAACCTAGGGTATCAGATTATTAAGAAATATTAGGGGAGAACAAATTCAGTTTCCTCAATTTAACGATGAAGTCGCTGGATCTTGATGTTGGAATGACTGGTTGGTTGGTTCACTCCATCATAGACTTGGGTCTCGGTTCCAGAATTTAGTGTTCCTTTCACTGTGCCGTGACCCCAAAGTCTATAGAACATGATTGAACGTGATGTTTCCGTTGCGATCATCTTTCCTGTTGGTTTTCAGGTTCAAGGTCAGGAAGCTAGAGGAGCTTCACTTCAGCGTCTCGGTATCTTAGGGAGGGAACTACGCACAGTGCAGGTCTCCACACAGCTCTGTCAGACAAGCCCGCCCTCCGCAGCTCTGCAGGTGCCTCCCTAGGGTCTTTTCTAAATCTGTAGTGAGAGGGTGCAGTCCCCCCGGCACCAGACTGTGGTTCATGGTGGGCAATCTCGCTTTATCCAGGTCAAGCCGGAAAGACGGCTGCTCTACATAAAGCCCTTGTCTCTGTGAGGTGACCAGATGGCCCTGGCTGCGGCTCTTTGCTCTCAGTGGAAACTGAGCCAAATTCACAGCAGGGTGAATCAGGGAATGAGGGTCATGGGTTGCAGAGCAGAACCAAGTTAGTTCTTAGAAATGCTTAAGGAGTTCCCTACATTGGGCACTGACAGACAAACCAGTTGGGAAGTAGGGTGTATTGCTGACATGGCCCAATCCACTGGACTTTAGCTATTTGCTGGTGTCCCAGAAGTCTGCCCCGATTTGGAAGGAACCCTCTAGGTGAAAATGCTCTGTTGTATTTTCTAATGGTGGAAACTGCTTTATATACTGATTGAAATAAGATTAATTAATTGTCTTTTTAGGACCTGGGGTAAGAAAAACTTTTGAAGAAATGCAGTGGTAGATTGTTCATTTGACTCTGACTTTGATAAAATTTACCCAAAGGGATGCCTTCAAATACTGAACACATTAAAGACAGAGATAATAACAATGTTTAACTTCATTTTTTTTTTTAATTTCTACCAGTGAGTTTATTTTTGAGGTAGTAATTTAGAGCAATAACTTAAAGCAATGAATCTTTTTTTTTGGTAATCTTTATCACAAAATTTATTTGGAAATCTTATAAGACTAGTGGGGGTCAAAAGTTTTAGGTATGGTCACATAAAATATTATTCTAGTTTATTATATAAATTACATCAATTCACATTTTCCTTCCCAGTCTATGTGAACACACACACACCACACTTGTTAGTAAGCATAAGTCTGCAATGACGTGTATTGGGTTGACCAAAAGTTTGTTAGGTTTTAAGTACAAATAAAAGGACAATTTTTCATTTTCACGAAGAACTTTATTGAAAAACATATTCCCCAACTGAATGAACTTTTTGGCCAGCCCAATATTTTACTTGTTAAGTAGGAGGAAGGGTAAATGGAAGGGGAAACAAATGGGAAATTATAGGGGTATATGTTTTCCATAGGCTGAGGATTAACTAACAACGTTTTACCAAAAACCTTGAGCGTGAGGTTCTCTGATACAAACCGGTGACCTCTGGAGGAAACAGTAGTGAGATGAGCTATGTTTAGAATGGTATTATGTTGTGAGTTTGTCTGTAAAATTGACTAAGTGGCTACAGTTAATTGTGAGGACCTAGACAGATTTGGGAAGCAGAATTTTGCCTGAATAAGTTCTCCTAGGAGAAGGACAGGAGGTGGTGAAGAAGAGGGCTTATGTTTCAGGACCATAAAGACCTGTGTTCCGCTCCTGGTTTTGCTGGTGTGTGACTGAGCAGATCTTACTGTTTTGTCAGTAGTCAAGCAGGAGGAGCAATGCTCCAGAAATGCTGGGTTGAGACGGCGCTGGGCAGATTCAGCGGGCTGGCTGCACTGTGGGAGCAGTCCTGCCGCTAGAAAGCACTCAACACTTTCGCCTTTGCTTTTTCTTTCCTCCCTTTCCTTCCCCTTTTCCGACTTTTCTCTGCTTTCTCTCCCTCCCACCTTTGTCCTCTTCCTTCCTTTTTGCCTGGGATACATTTCATTTTTATTTGGTTTAGTATTTAAAGAACTCAATGGCTCTCAAGGGCAGGGGCTGGCCAACTTTCTTTGTACAGGGCCATTGAGTAAATATACTCAGCTCTGCGGGCCATACCATATCTGTTGCAACTACTTGGTTTAAATACATAATACATGAATGGATATGCATGGCTGTGTTCCAAAAAAGCTCTATTTATAAAACAGATGGCAGGCCATAGTTTGCCAGCTTCTACTTTGGAGTAACTGTCCAATAGAGTTTTCTGTGATTGAGGTGCCATGATTTTTCTTTTCAATTAGGCTTATTTCACCACTGAGTCTGTGGCATAGGGTTTTCACCTTATAAAGGCATTGCTCTTCTATGCTGTTATTAACATTTAAAAAAATTTTTAATGCAAAGCTTAAGTGATTCAGTCTCAAGATGCCTTCAACAGTGTTCTAACACCTCGTTCATGTTCTGAATCGTTCCTCTGCAGGTGTTTACATTGAAGAAGTTCTCAATAAGTGGAAAGGGGACTACGAGAAGCTGGAACACAACCACACCTACATCCAATGGTCAGTCACCTGCTCTCTCTCGAACCGTAACCTGTTTAATCACGTGTGCTTCCCAGATATCACTAATATACAAATATTATTTCTCTAAAACATAGGCTTTTCCCTCTGAGAGAACAAGGCTTGAATTTTTATGCTAAAGAACTAACTACCTATGAAATTGAGGTGAGGCAAGCTGATTTCATTTCATGCGAGTTAACCAAATTAATGTTGCCATTTGATGGCCCTGGTAACTCTGAGTCACTCCGCCAAATTTTTCTTTTTTTCATTAGGAATTCAAGAAAACAAAGGAAGCAATAAGAAGATTCCTCCTGGCTTATAAAATGATGTTAGAGTTTTTTGGAATAAAGCTGATAGATAAAACTGGAAACGTTGCCCGGGCTGTTAACTGGCAGGAAAGGTTTCAGCATCTGAATGAGTAAGTTGAGGCCCTGCAGTGAGTCCCCAAGGCATGGGTTTTCTCTGGGTTGGAATTCTCTATGGCACATAGAGCCGCAAGCAGATGGACCCATGGATTTGAATTCAAAAGCTCATCTGAAATGCACTTTATTCCCTGTTCTATATTCTAAAGCAAAACAAAATAACAATAACAACAGCAAAAAAAAAAAAAAAGAATGATATTCCAGGTAGAAATATGACTGCATGGTTTCGGAACTGTTTATTCCTGTAGCCACTCTACTGCCCACAGTCAAGTGTAGCCTCACTCCCTGTTTATACCGTGTTTCTCAGCATTTGTGGTTGTTTGTATAGGCTTTTCTAGACCCCTCCCCTAGGCTGTATGCTTCTGGTAGCTCGGGCTGCGTCTCAGGCACTGTGCCTTCTTAGATCAAATCCATAATTAAGCCTATGACATATACTGGAGGTCCCCTACATATGAACCTTCAAGCTGTGCACTTTCAAAGGTGCAAACGTGCGTTCGCATGTCCCATGTTGTAAGTTAGTTCATGGGTGTGGTGTACATTGTCACCTGTGTGCATCCTCCACAAGTGGCGGTGCTTTTGTGTACTTTACTGAACAATACTGTATAGAGTACAGCAGCTCAGTATCTTTATTTCAAGCCCTGGATATCTGGAAGCAAGCATAAAAGCAGCAGTGGTGTAGGTGGTATTTTTCAAGGTACTGTACTGTAAGATTAAAAATGTTTTCTTTATTTTTTTGTGTATTTTTATGTATTACTTGTGTGAAAAGTATTATAAACCTATTACAGTACAGTAGTAAATATCCAATTATGTTAGTTGGATATCTAGGCTAATTTTGTTGGACTTCCGAACAAAATGGACCTAGAATATGCTCTTGGAGCGAACTCATTTGTATGTAGGGGACTTACTGTAAAAACCACTTTATAAGACTGAGAGGTACTCATACATTTTAGAAAGAGAGAAAATTAGAATCATCGCCTTATAGGTCAAAATCAGAAGCCCAGTTTTTGTTAATAAATTGAAACACCTGTGAAGAAAATTTTAGCGGTTTATCTGGAACTGATTTTCTGTGTTCTTTTGCTTGGATATTTATAACTTTCATTAATACTTATACCCCAATTTAAAAAAATTATTTTCTTTGCATGCAAACTGGCCTTTTTCCCCCCCCTTAATTATAGGGTGACTTATGAGCACTGGACTATAAAACCAACAACTTTAGAACATTTTTAGCACATTATAATTAGCTGAATGCGGCAAACACCAAGAGAAAAAAATTAAAACTAACCTAAGAAATATGTCTTTACACCAAATAGCATTTTTGTACATTGATAAACTAATTTTTTGTGTGTATTTTTCTATAACTTTGATCTTGCTTTGGTAAAATGAGTAGAAGCATTACTGTCTGAGCCTTCTATTTATTATTTATAATCAACACTATTAAAATGATGACTTGTAGTAAAACACTCAAGATGTGGGCATAAAACTTTATGATCTTGACTAGAAGACCTGTTAACTCATAACTCGAGTTAAATTTGATTTATACAGAGCACTTTGGAGAAGGACATGGCAACCCACTCCAGTATTCTTGCCTGGAGAATCCCATGGACAGAGGAGCCTGGTGGGCTACAGTCCATGGAGTTGCAAAGAGTTGGGCACGATTTAGCGACTGACGATAGAGCGCTTAAGCTGGAACGATGCAGAGAGCTCCCCCCCGAGCTCTCTGTGCACAGTTTCTAAGAACTTGTGTCATACCCTCAAAGACAGCTCTGTGCAGGTAGTCTGTTGACATGAAGGATGGCAAGAGTCAACCTCAGAAGAGGATCTGATGATGTCTCATCTTCCGTGTGCTCATGAATGTCATTTGAGAGAACCTCCATTTCCAACTTGGGTTTTTTTTTTTTTTTTTTTTCTTGGTTGGAATAGCACTCTTGTTTAGTAAATATTTGTTGAATGAATAAGTGGCGGACAAACCAGGTTTGTCTGCCTAAATCCTCCTTGGGGTTTAATTGTCTCTACCACTCTTAACTGGCGGTTGGAAGCAGAAGGCTTTCCTTAAATGACTTTCTGGCCTGAGACTCAGAGGGGAGCCTGACTGTTACCTGACCCTTCCCGCCCTGTCCTCTTTCCTTCTTTCCACCACCAGTTTTCCTTTCCATGGGTACAGGTTTTTTGTGTGTTTTAATCTGCATAGTATCTTAAGTCTTTTAGAGTAAGCAGGGAATTCAGTGTGTTTATAGTAGTCCAGCAGAGGAAAATATTGAAAGAAAGTCAAGTGAAATAAAGTATAGTGAACAAGGACCGTGACTAAAACAGGTAAAATATTTCAGCCTTTCCCATTGCCCTCACCTCTGGCTGCAGGCCCAGCTTCTCTCTTCGATCTGCTAAGCCACCCCAGGGTCTACTCACGACATTAGGAGAGTGGGGCTGTTTTGTATTTCTTGGTGACATTTGTTTCAAATCATACTGAAACACCCAGTTTCTTTCTTGTATGATTCTGTTCCATAATCCTGATCTTTATTCACTTTAACCCAAGTGTGTGTTCTTTTCCACTGTTACGTAAACTTTTAAATTGGAGAATGTGTTGATGTAGAAAATTTTATCTTGGTCATTCATCTTGGATTGGATATGTGAAATTGAGCTACTTGCCAATATAGTAAATTTCGTTGTGTCATATAACTCCTCTTTGGTTTTTTAAAGGAAAATATTATTCCATGTTACCATGCCTCTCTTTCTCATAGACTTAGGAAGCAGACGTTGGAATTTCACTACCAAGTTATTAGACTATGTAGCGAAATTGAAAGTGTTAGTGGCTTAGTTGTGTCTGACTCTTTGCAACTCCATGGACTGTAGCCTGCCAGGCTCTTCTGTCCATGGAATTCTCCAGGCAAGAATACTGGAATGTGCAGTCATGCCCTTCTACAGAGGATCTTCCAGACCCAGGGATCAAACCTGGGTCTCCCTCATTGTAGGCAGATTCTTTACCGTCTGAGCCACCAGGGATGCCAGACTATGTAGACGCTACCCTAATCTGACTACTAGGTTGGTCCTGCTGATAATGGCACTTTGTCTTAACGTCACTCAAATTGGTTTTGTCACAAAAGACTGGTACTTGATTCATAAAACTGAAGCATTATGTTTTATCCTTTGGCCTTCAAAGAGTTGACTATTAAGAGAACACTACTTTGGTAAACACCCAGAAAGATGGAAACTTGAAAACTGTTGTACTTGTCTTTTCCAATGTTTGGTGAGCCTGAATCATTCAGGGTTCGTTTAGTTTGGTCCAAACTAACTCTCAAGGCCCTGGAACCAGGTCCTTCCTCTCCTCAAATAATTCAGCATCCTCCACTTTTCCCAAATAAGTTGCTAGTTATTCCTAAGTGAATACCAAGCATTTGTGGAAACCAAGGCAGGTATATGTAACGCTTGTAGAAAGTTCAATGCCTGAGGTGTAAAGAGGTTTAAGGAGGTTAGGAATAAGTGGTGGTTGTGGGGCAGTATTGGGTGAATAACTCACCTGGGCTGTTGATGACACATGTGATTAATACATGAAAATTAATCACGTATTAATTATTCCTTTTGGACATAGCCAGGTATTTGTAATAAAGCAACTCTTGGGCTGAGTGAGATCAGGGAGGTGAGATTATGAATTGTGACAGAATAGGTTTGGAAGGCTTTCATCTGATAATGGCCTTAGTTTTCAGACAAAGAAGATATTAGTGCAATCTGGGGGAAAAAGCATCGTTGGAATCAATGGCAGTAAAGGCAAAGTTGTCAGTTCTGTGATAGGGAAAGATGAGGTGAGAGAGGTCACAGATGGAGAAGAGTTGGGGTGATTATGTTATGATGGATACAAGCATGGTGGTCCCTAGTATACCAGTACCAACATTTATATGGTTAAATAGTGTCTAACATTTAAGTTTCACAGTCTCAGCTTATGGGTCAGCTCACTTGATTCTTACAAACTCAGGTAGGTGTGGGCCCTTTTCCCCATCTGCAGACTGGGATGCTGAGCCTTCGAGATGCCATCATTTCACGCAGCTGCAGGTGCAGAGCCAGGATGTGAGTTCAGTTCTGACTCCAAAGCCCACGCTCTCTGCTGTGCTAAATAAGTCAGTTTCGCATCCTTTGTCGGAATTGTTCTAGCCAGGTAGAATGGCTTTGGCTGCTTCCCTTCCGAGTTGGTTCTTCTGGTGGATTCTGCTGACCAGCTGACCCTGGAAATCATACATTCAGCTGGTAGCTAAGGCCCAGCACTGTTTACCTGTGACAAGAATGATACCTTTGTGTAGTCAATATTCATCCTCACTGTATTTTATAAATAATAATTCAACATCCGTGGAGATATATTTTGAGTCTAAATGTTTTTCAAATGTGAAGAACTAACAAACCAGGGAGAATTTATTTTCTATACTTGAGTTTTATATACATTGGCATTACACTGAGGCACAGAGGTTTAATACCTTCTGTTTTACGCTTCTTCAGGGAGTCTAATGCGCCTTTTAGCAAAGTCATTACAAGGCATGTTTTCATGGTTTACACTTCCATCGAAAGTACTTTCCCAGTGGTTTTCATTCCCAGGCTTCTTCCCCTGCCTAATATTCTTCCTTCATTTTATTCAACCTGCTTCCAGGTCTCAGCACAACTATTTGAGGATCACTCGTATTCTGAAAAGCCTTGGCGAGCTTGGATATGAAAGTTTTAAATCTCCGCTGGTAAAATTTATCCTTCATGAGGCTCTGGTGGAAAATACTATTCCCAATATTAAACAGAGCGCACTGGAGTATTTCGTGTACACAATCAGAGACAGAAGGGAGAGGAGAAAGCTCCTACGGTTTGCCCAGAAACATTACACGCCCTCAGAGAATTTTATCTGGGGACCCCCGAGGAAGGCACAGCCTGAGGGCAGCAAAGCCCAGAAGCCCCCCGGCCTGCCCACCGCGGGCCAGCAAGGCCAGACGTCTATGCACAAAAAACCCAAAGACTCCAAAAACACCTCCTCAGCCGCGCACGGGATCAGTAAAGCAGCTGAAGACAAAAAAGTGGCCTCTAAGGAGTCAGGAGAAGAGACAGACAAGCCCAGTGCGGAGCCAGGCAGCGAGGCTGCCCAGCCCGGAGACCCCGGGCAGGACGGGGTTGCGGACAATTCCAGTCCTCAGGCAGAAAAGACAGTCACTGACCCCGAGGAGCAAAAGGAGAGTGCGTCTCCCTCGGAGAAGGATGAGGCGGGTGACAAGCCGGACCAAGACGGTGGAAGTCCAGGCGATGCGGGTTCCCATGATGAGACCACGTTGCCGTGAATTATCAGAAGGCCCCTATGCCCATGCACCCCCGGGAGGGGAGGCTGTGGCGGGTCCTGAGGAGCAGAGGCCGCGTTTGCCAGCGCAGCTGGAGGTTGATGATTTTTCTGTGGTCAGCATTAGTTGTCACCTGGTTTTTAGTCTGGATGGCTGTGAATTTAATATATAAAAAGAAGTCTGAAGACGAGACCCAATGAATGAGTGTATCCTGTAACACTTTGGGGATGTGAGTTTTTGCATCCTGTACAGAATTCCCTTTATATTATTTTCAGTGTATCTGGAAGTAATCATGGAGTGTTTGATATAGCTGAGATAGGAATCAGTTCTTGGAGCAGACTGTACTATACCTGGAGGAAATTGAGAGGATAATTTCATTATGTGGCCACACCTTTGCCAGATTTAAAGGTTCCTGTGTTTAAGCTGCAAGAAAAAAAAATGTGGTCTTCTCTGAGGTATTCAGAAAGGAATTTGGATTTTTTTTTTAACAGCACCTCAGCGTGTTTAGTTTCAGGTTCTGGTAAGGAGGATGGATGTTCTTGGGGACTTGGAATCACCCTCCCCTGCTTGTCAGTCCCGCCGTCTTTCCCGGTCCTCTCTCTCCACCCCTAGCCTCATTCTCATCAGCCACCTGTGTCGGCCGGCACCTGCGATTCTAGTGTTGACATCTAGACATTCAGATGGTCTCCTACAGTGACATTTACACGGGATGGAAGAGACTGTCAATTGTACGATTTCAAGAATTTGCTTTGTTTAAAATAATAAACATGTTTTTCTGTATTAACATGCTTAAAAACAAATTTTGATGCAAAAGTACAAGAAGAAAATCTTGCCTTTTATGGCTGTTCCATATAAATTTGGTGCTTGTGTCTGAATGCAAATGACTAAAGAATTAAAAAATAAGAGAAGAAATTATTCATTTTTAAAATGCATGCATTTTGTACCGGCAACAAGGCAGTGGTCCCTGAAACCATGAATATCTCAGTGTTACGTGGACTATGAAGTTCATATTGCTTAGCCCACAGGGTATCTTTAAAAAAAATACAATTTGCTGTTATCTCAGTTGTCAGACCTTGAAATTGAGAGTAGATTTGATATCCCATGTATTCAGCTTTAGTAAGCACAGAATGTGTCAAAATTGGGTAAGAGCAAATAGCTTTATTTCCTATAATATTGTTACTAATTATTACACATTAGAAAACAATCAAACACTGTGGTGAAAACTTCAGCATACCTACAAATGTAGTAAAAGTAATTAATAGACCTTTTTTTAAAACTTAATTTCATTTAGAAAGAAATTGCCTCTGTGTGTTTCTTAGGCTTTTAAGGGAAGATCTATTCACTTTAACCCCCAAAGAATTTTTACTATTTTTACTGTGTCCTGTTTTTTAATCATATCATATCATCTTCTGTTACCTTTATTGATCAGAGGATTTTTAGCAACGGATTTCTAGAAAATAAACACACCAACAGTATGCTTTTAGAGGATTTTATTGCCTTGAAATTTACGTAAAACATCACTGTTTCTCAAATCTGACTTATTTAGTCAGAATATTAGTAACGTGTATTATATATGTATTCCAATAAATATAGAATATTTTCTCATTATAATTTCTCGTAATACACCAGTTTTATGTTTCTTCTGTTTTTTGAAGTGAGCATTAGGATTTGGGAAACAATTCTGCTTTTGGATTTCAGTTTCTTTTTTTACTTTAATCTAAAAAAAGCTTTCTTTCATGGCCCCATTCTTTCTTTAATGGCCTCACTGAGCTCAATAAGCAATTTTGCAGGATTAGGGCATGAGAGTAGGTTGCCACATTGGGCTGAATCGTAGAAATATAATACATTAGAAATATCTTACCAATTTTGCATACATGATAAAGTGTTCACACCACTTTCTGAGTACATAATGTTAAAATTTTGTGACCAGATATTAAAATATGAATAAGCAGCAGACTGATACTAAAATGGGTATAATCTGAATTACTTAGAAGCTAGTAGTATATCAGAGCCCTTAGAAGTAAAAATGTTTCATTTGATAATTTAACTTTTAGAATATTCCTAATTAGGGATTTGATTAGATTGTACCATTTAATTTGAGAATATTTAGTCTCAAGGGAAAAACTGCCTGGCTTTCATTTAAAATAGGGGCCTTTTTCTACCATGCTGGTTTTGAAAGGTATATTCACATGTAACGGTATCAGTTCTCCATTTAGTCTGTAAATAACTTATGAGAGAATTCTTCAGTGGGAAGAAGTGAGAGTGCCATTCCTTTTGCAGATAAAAATTACACCTAAATTTTTTTTCTATTAAGAATATTTTGTACATTCAGTAGTTTTAAAATAAGATCTATAGGTGTGTCTTTATGTGTGTGTTAGACATGAAACAGCCCTCTGGGTTTGACTCTGATGTGTTGTATTTTAAAAAACTACTATGTGCTTGCAGAAACTCACTGAGAAGCTATTATAAAAATGCGGTGGAGCATGGCCAAATAGTTAGAAACTATCGAATTTTTGCAATTCTATAGAGTTTATCATTGTACCATGGACTGTGAGGATACTCAGTATTGGCTATTGATAAAATACTAATTTGCGTTTCATGACAATAGATGTTATACTGCTTGGTTAGTCTAGTATATTTCTAATATTTTGTGCATTCATATCCCAAAGGAGATAATATACGTGAAAATATTTTGAAATACTATAAAGTGATATATAATGATAAGATATATTTCTGTACGGTAGAGAAAAAGTTTATAATATTAAGAATATTATACCATTATACATTCTTGTGCTCGATCTTACAAGAAACAGAAAAGAATAATGACAACTGAAAATATGTCTGCTTTCTCTAAGTCAGGTCCAGTTCTCAGTTCAAAATTATATGATATAGCTTTATTTTGAATTTTAGTTGTGATAAAAAGCTTTTTTTCAGCTTCAAGGAGAAAACAGAACTTGTAACTCAGGAGTTAGCAGAGAAGTTCCAAGATTTTTTTTTTTTTGCCAAGTCTTAAAAATATAAATGTTATGTTTATATAATTATCTACTTTGTTTCTAGTTTTTATACTTTAATCTGACAGAAGGAATGATCTGGTAAAAAAGGAAAGCAATACAATACAGTGTTACATCCGAGTCACTCTTGAAAAAATCATCTTAGTAAGTAAACATCCATATCAAAGTGGTCAAAAATTGATTGACCCGATGGAGAGAGACTATTTGGTTAACTGTTTAAAGTTAAATTTCCCTAGTTTATAGTATAGTTATGGTTGATTTTTAATCTACTGAGCAACTAAATCACCCTTTTATTTTGTCTTTCTATAATTGAGACTCTTACAAAAGCTTTGTTTTCTAACCTGAGGAAAGGACAGTCTTGATCTTGTTTGGTTCTAATTGCATCTGTGGCCTCTCAAGTTTATTTGGGGTGAGCGGGGATTCTTTGTTATAGAAATAATTTTGAAGATTTCTATTTTGTTTCCCACTTTAAAAATATCCATTTTGTTTTCTTCTGGAGTATTTCTGTTAAATGTAAGGTAAGCTGGAGTTAGACACACTGGAAATCATTTCAAATGTAGGTGTAGTTGTAGAGCAAGATGGCATGGATTAATAGAATATAGTAAGTTAGGGATACACATGTGTTGATGTCTTTTACCTCTGAATTCTGTTTGTTCCACGAGCAGATCTGTGTGGGTATCTCTAGGGTGACAGTGAGTACACCCTGCCTCCCATGTTCCAGCCCACCCAGCAGACTGTGCTGGGGGACAGACTGTATTTTAGAAATCCCTAATTACTGAAGTTGATAATAATATAGTTTTAAACAAATGAATGCCTGGGGGTGTCCAGATGTGCCTTAACTAATGTGATCAGGCTTTCATTCAGAAGTTTAAATTTTTACTCCATTATAAAATCTTGCCATAAGGAACATTCCAAACCACGAAGATTAGTTATTTTAGTGAAATTTACTTTGGTTGGTGCTTTTTTCATTTTGGAGACATTTCCATTTGTATCAGTAACATCAGTTCAAAAGTGAGTATACTTAGCCACAGTGTTCAAGCGTGCTATATTTGACAAAAGGTCTTTACAGTAAGAAAGATTAGCTGCATGGTTACATTTATTTATGCTTCTCCTTAATTTTGCTACTTGCTGTAATTTTCACTATAAATTAAACATCTCTCAGTTTCTACTAGTAATATTTATCTGTCTTTTGTTTTTAGATGCAGATGGATGTAGAAAATGGAATTAGAGAAATGATTTAAAAGTTTAATTCCAATAGATGTTTGGAGGAATCTGAAATTAATTTGGACTTTTATGCTGTAGTTTTATTAGAAACATTTAAACAGTACTGTTCTTGCTTTTTACCTTAGGTTGGAGAAAATATTTTTTTGTCATCTGCTTTTTTTCTTCTTTTGTTAAGAAGTTTATTGTTTTAGTTATTTGTGGGAAATGACTTCTTAATATGTTTGTTTCCTTGAATTAACATGTTTGTCTGGAGGATACAATTAACTGCTTTGTTTTATGGTCCAAACTCTGCCTGGAGGTTGAGTTCAGAGAAGGGGAGTTGGCTGAGAACCATCTGGGTGAAGGGGAGCCGGCCCTGGGTGCAGCCCCTTCAGTGGAGGAAGGGTCCCCGGAACCTCCTCTGAGTGACTAGGGTCTCGCTCTGCGATTGCGGACTTCTGAGGAGTGAGGGCCACCTGGGATTCCATGACTCCATACACTGTTTCAGTGGGTGTCAGTTTTCATAAAAATACCTGTTGTACTTCATTTGCCACCATTTTGTAGTTGTTTAGAAAATTGTGAGCAATTGGACACCTGCTGTGTAGATTACAACTAAATGTATCTCAGGAAACATTGAAATACCAGTTCTGCCTACCCCTCCCCCCCAGTTCAAAACTTCTAATCTCCAATCAAATATTGCTTGGGTTGTTCTTTCAGAGGCCTCTGTATAAAAGTCTTCATATAATGGTTCAGTGTAAAGATGAAATGCAAGGGAAAAGGCACCAGTGCTGTCTTGTTATGCTGAAAGACCTTTATATATATATTACAAAATCAGAAACCTTATATATTTTAATATGTAAAATATATGGAAGTTATAAAGTCTATCCTATTTTCATTTTTAAATTATAATGGAGTTTGTGGAAGAGTTAACATTAACTAGAGAGATTAGTTGTGAGATAAGCTCTGGCCCTAAGAAGCATCCGAGTCCTGCACTCACTGCTCAGATGAACACTTGGTGCTGCTGGGTTCAGTGTTATGTGGAGGAGAGGAAAACACAAAATCAGAAGACAGAGACTCCCTGCCGAAAAGATGTAACCGACTGTAGGTCTGTGCAGTGAGGGCGAGATGCGGCAGGGTCTGCAGAGCTTTCCAGCGGGGACGTGCCCTGAGTTACACGTGCCAAGGGGGTCAGTACCTGTCTGGAAACAGTCCCATTCCTGCTCTCCTTTGAAGCCTGAATTCCGCTTACTCCGCGGTAGACTCAGACCTTGTACAGGCTGAGAGAAATAATCACATGATCCGGCACCGGGTTCAATTCCTCTGCCGGTGCTTTTACTGGGTTAAGCGGAGGGGCTGGCTGTAGACCCAAGGAGGAGAGGCAGTGCTAGGTTGCCTATGGCAAAGTAACCGTGTCTCCCGAACCATCACAATGAAGAGCAACAAACTGGACCAAGCGTTAGGTCCTTTTACAAGCCTTTTGTTTTCCTCTTTGTAAAAAGTTGGGTTGCTTGTCTCCGCAGTGTGCTCTCCACTCTTCTTTTGTGCAAACTGATAAGACAGATGGCCAACCGGGTCCAGTCACCATTTCCACTGGGAAACCTTAGTGCCCTTTGTATTGTGAGTATTTCAGGAGGATGGGTATGGTTCTCAGAAAGATGGGTGCTTCCCTTCCGGTGTGAGCGCTGTCTCTTCAGCAGCGGCGGGCCTTCCGCCACGCGCCGTCGTCTGCAGGATGAATTACAGAATGCTGCGCGTGTCTGTGCGCACCAATACCATGTGTATGTGGTAGGAGCTGTAACCAGTTTCTGGATATGTCTGGTACTATGAAACACTTATTTTATAATCCTGTAACTGTATGGCAGTGTTATGCCAAAAATGTATAAAGAGCAATAGTTTCTCTTGTTTACTGCTGTGTTTAAAAAGATCGTTTCTGAAACTATATGTTTAGAGTCCCTTCAATTATTTTTAATAACTAGTGCCAAATATACGTCCTGTAAAATGACTAAAAGCCCCTTCATCTTGGTTAACATTCTGGCCTTATGTTAGAGTACATTATGTTGATTTTGCATGATTAAACTATTTTTAAAGAGCTGGAACAAATGACTTTGCTGTTTTTCTATGACTAGACTTTCTTATGGTTATTGTATGAGATCAACATTATTTCCTTTTTATCCTCTAAAATAAATGTTGTGTTTTGCAGGGTGAAATCTTGTTTACACAGGCAGTTATTTTTGTCAGGGATGATTGGAGGGTAGCTCACATGTGTTATATGTGAGCTGGCTGTTTATGGCTCTCTTTCACTTTTCTCTAATGCAAAGATTTAAAAGTATTTTTAATATAAATGAGTGCAATATGAATAATGGATGGAACAGATGTTTTTCACTTTAGTAGGGCTACTCTTTTAACAACAATTTTTTTTTTTAATTAAGAAAAATGCAGCTGAGAGGGGCAAGTGAGGAGGCTGCTCAAGATGCCACCGGACAGTGGGGTTGAAGGTGAGGAAAAGCTTTACCTTGCAGTGTGGCTGTGCGGATCTGCAGAGGCAGATGAAGACTGGATGACAGAACAAAGAATGAACTGTGGTTAAGATTGAAATTAGGGCTTCCGGGGTGGCTCAGACAGTAAAGAATCCGCCTGCAATGCAGGAGACCCAGGTTCAATCCCTGGGTTGGGAAGATCCCCTGGAGAAGGGAATGGCAACCCACTCCAGTATTCTTGCCTGGAGGACTCCATGGACAGAGGAGCCTGGTGAGCTGCAGTCTACAGGGTCTCAGAGTCAGACATGACTGAGTGACGAACACTTTCACTTTCAAGAATGAAATTGGAATGAAATCATATTGTGCATAAACGAAAAACTCAGTGAGAGGAAAGAAACAGATCACAGTTGCGATGGTGAATGAGCAGGATTGTAACTGCCTGACCTTGGGATGAATTGTTTAGGGAGAGAGCAAGGCGCACAAGCAATTACCATCCTAAGGGAGGAAGGGACATGTTCTGGTGACAGAAAATAGAGAGGTTTGCTTTTCCCCAAAGGTCAGAAGGCAGGCAGTCTTACGAGGATAGAGATTCTCAGTAGAGTGAAAGTGTCAGGATGGAGTCTACATTTCCTCAAGATGCAAAATCTAGTATGGGAGAGAGTTCACAGAAGAGATTTATAATAAAACACATTCCTTATTTTAAGCCTCACATGCTCACGGAGCAGGAGAACTTTGTGTCCGGGAACAGAAGGAAACCTCAGCCAGGGGAAAAGTGATGACAGGCAGGGCGGCCTCTCTCGGTTGAGTTTAGGCCCTTGGATTGTGACTCACTGAAGAGTCAGGCTGATTACACTGAGCAGAGAAGGATGATCCTCTCCTTGGGATTATCCCCATGGATATGTGGCATTAATTGGAAGAGCATTTTTAAAATAGGTTACCCATGGGAGAGATTAGAGAGCCACTGTGGACCTGACTTCACACAGGAAGGCTGCATTTATTAATTTTGTTCTAATAGTTAGCATCCCACGATTTTTATAATCTGAGTGTATATTCAGTACTACCGAGGGATATACAAATACCTTCTTCTCAAATGGTGTAAAACATATTTTATTGGGATCCAAATAGCTTGCTTGTTCTACTCTCAGCTTGAGAAAAGGAAGAGGTTAGAGGGAGAAGGGATAAACACCGAAGTGGTGGATGATGTGACCCAAAGAAGGCCTGACAGCTCACCTCAGGACCCTGAGGGTGTCTGAGATCCCTGAGTGGATAATTTCACTCTTGTCAGGAAGGGAAATTCAAGGAAAAGCCCCAAAGGAGGAAAATGTAAAGGCAAGGAGGCATTTTGCTTGCTGGGGAGAACTGGCTTGGAGGCCAGGTGGACTTGGGTCCCCATGGCAACATTGTCAAAGTCGGCTGTGCAGCTTTGCATGGGTCATGTGAGTCCTCGGGGTCTCTGGTCTCTGTCAGTAACAATGTCTACTTTGTGAGTTTCTTGGGAGGATTGGAGTGTAGCTGAAATGCCAGGGACGTATTCAAGACACCTCTGTATAGTAACTGCTAGCATTCTAGAAAAAAATCTAAATGCGTGGTCACTGCCAACTCCATTTCTCTCAATGGAGATCATCTGACCTTATCTACATTTCCCAAGTTCATAGAGCAAAATAAACATGGTGAGCTTTACTTGCTATTTTATTGTAATTCTTACTATAAAAGCTACCAAGTAGACATACTGATATTGACAGGATAGAAAAATTCCCTTATTGTGAATATAACAAAGGTACAAAATAGCCCTTTATTACTTACTGAATAACTTTCAACTGGTTTCCCTTCTCTGCCAAGAAAGAGCTGGCATTTGGGGCAGAGGTGAAGCCTTTTGGTCAGGATTAGGAGATGATCTGAATTTACTTTAGGACACTGTCAGCACTGATTGTTACTGAAGGCAGGAAATTTTAACTTAAAATCTTCCAAATAGACATTTGCTTCATATCTCAGTAGAAGGCCGTTTAACAGTTAACGCTATTTAAAAATGTGTCTGTAATCAATTCTATGAACTTGGTGGCCTTCTTGCCATTGTTTTCTGACAACCAGAACCAGGAGGATGAATCTTCTGCTAAATAAATACTCATCTTTCTAAATTCTAACCTGTAGGTACCTTTACACTGTGAAGTTAAAATGGGGTCACTGGAGTTACAGGGCTGCAGTCTTGTTCAGCCATTAATCCTTTCAGAACGCACCCCACAGACACACACTATAAATAAGATAGGAAATGAGTTCTCATTGACATCAGTAGAAGTTGGACATTTCTTTTTATCCTCTAGCATTCACTTCAACCAATTACCCCTCATGTTATCTGTTTCCACGTCCAGAAACGAGAAGGGGTATTTCAGACTCTTGTAATCAGTGTGGCTGCTAATGTCATAAATAGTGTAGAAGGGACAAGACTCCCTTCAGATGCTGCAGATGCAAGAGTTCAGGGGGCGCCCAAGCCCCAGGCTCCCTGCTCCGTGTGTTTGCCCTTGAACCTGTGAGTGCCCTTTGAGAGTCAGAGGATTGCAAAAGCGTCAGCCTGGACAGCGGGGCCAGTGTATGCAGTGCTGTCATCCGAGGCTAGGGGCCTGTCTGAGCAGGAGGCTTTCTCACCACCCCGGGCACTTGCTGCCAGCTAGCGTTCACGCTGACTGGCTCTGAAGCTGGGTCAAAGGTTTCCATTTGGGAAGACCCACAGTGCAGTCTGACTGTGGTTGCCTCCCACATGTGCCTCTCTGTACAAGCGGCTCCTTGGAACTCATGCTGGGGTGACGTGGAGCTGGGTGGCCTTTATGCTCCCTGATATTCCTAATCCCATTGAATGGCATCACCTTACCCCCTCAACAAACTGGAAACCAGGAGCTGTGTCAGAATATTCATTCATCACATTACCTGGTTTGACAGTGGGCTTCCCTTGTAGCTCAGTGGTAAAGAATCTGTCTGCAATACCGGAGACAGAGGAGATGTGGGTTCGATCCCTGGGTCAGAAAGATCCCCTGGAGGAGGAAATGGCAACTCACTCCAGTATTCCTGCTGGCAAATCCCGTAGACAGAGGAGCTTGGTGGGCTACGGTCTCTAGGGGCTGCAAATAGTCAGACACAACTGAGTCACAGCACACACACACGGCGGTTTGACAAAAAATTCTGTTGATTCTCCTTCTGGAATTTGTCTCCCACCCATCCCTTTGATAGGCTTTTATCCTGAGAGAATGCAGGCTTCCCAGGATGCCACAGTGTATAAACACTCAATGAATGGCCACTGAATAAAAAGACATTTAGCAGTGACACCTTGGAACAAGATGTATAAACTATGGTATAGCTATTACTGGATCCGTTTCTGAAATAAGATGTCTTCCACAAGACAAACAGCTTTCAAGATAAATCACTTGCATGACAGTACAAAGATTACCATTGAAATATTTCCTAAGTATTTAATGCTTTGTTTGACAAGCCTAGATCATAATTTTTTTCTTCCTGGTTTCTTGGGTCACTTAGTAACAAATGTCATTAACTGGTTTTAAACTGATTTAACAGAAGTTCCAAATCCGAGGTTTAAAAAAAGAAAGAGAAGTACGTGGCCCTACTTGTCTTGCTTGGTTTGAACTTTGAGATAAGATAGAATCATTTAAAAATCACATTTGGTGGATTAGCAGACTACCTGTTTCCGTGCCTGGCTGAGTTGGATGCGTGGAAATAAGTGCGAGTGAGCCATGGAAGTATTCCTGTAAGAAAGGCATCTGGAGCATTTGGCAGAATAAAGGCAATTCCTTGGCAGTTCACAGCACAGCTCACTTTTTCTATTTTACATTTCAGACCAAAATTCTAATTGACATAAAAGGCTACACTTTAAGAAATGGCTTTTCCCCTTAATGTTTAATTTTCTGATTGTAGTGCTTCTGTGATGTGAGTTTTTCTTTTTCCTCCATGCTAACAACCAAATTGAAACTAAGAACTCACTTATCTAAAGATTTCATTAAATGGAAATGTTATGGAACTCTTCAGGGGTGGATAAGTTGTCACCCAAATTCCATTAACCTTCAGAACATGTGTTTACAAGCCTAAGAAAGGCTTGAGTATGGTATATACTCAGAAAAGCATCTGAGCTGAACTTGACTTTGCGAAGAGGGTGTTTCCTTGTTTTGTTTGTCCTTTTTTAGCTTATTATGGAGAAGGCGATGGCACCCCACTCCAGTACCCTTGCCTTGAAAATCCCATAGACGGAGGAGCCTGGTGGGCTGCAGTCCATGAGGTCGCTAAGAGTCAGACATGACTGAGCGACTTCACTTTCACTTTTCACTTTCATGCACTGGAGAAGGAAATGGCAACCCACTCCAGTGTTCTTGCCTGGAGAATCCCAGGGACGGGGGAGCCTGGTGGGCTGCCGTCTCTCGGGTTGCACAGAGTTGGACACGACTGAAGTGACTTAGCAGCAGCAGCTTTTTATAATGAAACTCAACTTCTGAAATTGTTATGAAGTCACAAAATCATTCGCAGTACAATCAAATGTGTAGAGAAGATGGAGCATCGATTTCTTCCTAGCTTATCTGAACTTCTTCATGAGTCCCACCTCACTGATTGATGGGGGTGTCAGGGGCTTGCCAACTGGAGCTATCTTTGTCACTCTTGTTCACATTTCTGTGTGTTCTGCCAAGTCACTTCAGTTGTGTCCAACTCTTTGCAACCCTATGGATTGTACTTTTGGTTTAAACATTCCAACTCTTCAAAATCTGGATCATAGATGGAGTGACAGCCTCTTTGGAATCACCCTATTTGTTTTGGTTAAGCACAAGTCATTTGTTTTTTATGCCCTCCTCTCTTTTCTTGCTCAAGAAGGCTATGGGGGGTGTTGAGGTGGTCTCACTGGACATTTTTAACAGCAGAGAACAGGTGAAAAGATGCCTGGGGTATCCTCTGGGTGCCCCTGTGGAGTGGCAAGCTAGGCTGCTACTGAGTTGGTAACTGCTGACGTTCATGGTCTCAGCTGGGGATTTGAACTTAGACCAGGGGTGCTGGTGATGGAGGTGGCAGGCTTCAGTGTGGAGCAGCAGCCACACCATTTGGGTTCCAAACCTCCTCAGGCTGTGGACATGCCGCCTGCCCTGGGCTCTCCTGGTCAACAGGACACCAGAAGTATTGATGGGGGCCAGCTTCACGCCCACCTTCTGTGGTCATCTCAGCCTCGGGGGAAGCAGCTGCTGGGAGTGTCTCCTGGAGGCTCAGCCCACAGAGGTCACCCAGGAAAGAGGGCGACCTGCCTGGACTCCAGCTTCTTTATACATCTCTGATGTTTCCAAAGACTCTGATATGAGTTGAAAAGATTACTCATGTAAGACTCAAAAGAGTAAAGAATATTACCCCTATAATAATAGGCACATTTTTTGGGGGGGGTAAAATCTAGAGTTGGAATAGACTTTAGAAGCATGAAGTCCAATATCTGCATTTACTTATAAAGAAACAGATTTTTAAAAAAAAAGAAAAGAAAGAAAGGAACAGGTTTAGGGATTTTCCTTTGATTTTGTGACAATCTGATTTGGTAACTCCCAGCCTCAGCTCTGTGCACTTTCGTGATGCATGGCTGCCTTTTCTGTATGTGTGGGTTCCTAAATAGATGCAGGTTGGAAGACTTGTGAAACTCCGTGCTAGAGTCTCCCTTTTTATTCACCCTATGGTTGAATTCAGTTCAGTCACGCAGTCATGTCCGACTCTTTGCTACCCCATGAACTGCAGAGTGCCAGGCTTCCCTGTCCATCATCAATTCCCGGAGCTTGCTCAAATCCATCAAGTCAGTGATACCATCCAACCATCTCATCCTCTGTCATCCCCTTCTCGTCTTGCCTTCAATCTTTCCCAGCATCAGGGTCTTTTCAAATGAGTCAGTTGCTCTCATCAGGTGGCCAAAGTATTGGAGTTTCAGCTTCAGCATCAGTCCTTCCAATGAATATTCAGGACTGATTTCCTTCAGGATGGACTGGTTTAAGCCTTTTGCAGCCCAAGGGACTCTCATGAGGATTCTCCAACACCACAGTTCAAAAGCATCAATTCTTCAGTGCTCAGCTTTCTTTATAGTCTAACTCTCACATCCATACATGACTACTGGAAAAGCCATAGCTTTGACTGGATGGACCATTGTCAGCAAAGAAATGTCTCTGCTTTTTAATATGCTGTCTAGGATGGTCATAACTTTCCTTCCAAGGAGTAAGCGTCTTTTAATTTCATGGCTGCACTCACCATCTGCAGTGATTTTGGAGCCCCCCCAAATAAAGTCTCTCACTGTTTCCATTGTTTCCCATCTATTTGCCATGAAGTGATGGGACCAGATGCCATGATCTTCATTTTTTTTAATGTTGAGTTTTAAACCAACTTTTTCACTTGTTGAATTAATTAAATATTTTGCTTTTAGAGGCAGGTATGTGTGAGAGAGCTGGTTCTGTGATTTGAGTCCTGTTTCCACAGTTGGCCATGTGACCTTGGGCCTTGTGGCCATGCCACTGGGCTCCATGAGCTTGTTTCTTTGTAAGATGGGGACAGTAATATTGACCTTGGAGAAGTATGAAGTTATAGAATTGCAATGTTTATTCCTGAAACAGAGCACTTAATTGTTATTGGTGTTTCTTAAATATTTGTGGCTTCTGGGTTTTTCTTTGAAAGCCCAAAATTTAAAAGAGAGAAAGAGGGAAGGAAAGAAGAAAGGGAAGGAAAAACCACCACAACAACACATAACCAGGTCTCTGTATAACATTTGATATTGCCCTCTGCATTGTCTCTAGGGTTGGTTTCATGATTTGGTAATAACACCTAATCCTTCTTTATCTAATTTGATAGTTAAGAGGAAATCATTGATCTTACGGAAGAAGCACTGTGTAAGTTAATGTGGTATTGTTATATTTGCAGTATAATTCTTTCAAGAATCTTGAATAATCTACTTTTTAAATGAAGGAAAATCTATAAATTGCCCATCAGAGAATTTGGTGAGAGGAATAATACAATATCTGATGGCTCCTCTTTATCATAGTTTCCTCTTTATCATCAATATTTTTCTGTGGAAAGCAAAAAGATGAGTGAGGTGGTTACATTTCCTGAAAATGTTTTCAAGAGAATTTTGTGCATTTAGGTAAAGTTCTGCTGATAAACATTTCTCTTAATCTTTAGTCTTCTACAAGTGTTCTTTAATTGCACAAATGCTATCACCAATTCAAACTGAAATATGGAAATTTTGTGAAAAGAAATATCTAGCCCTAGGAAAAAAAGTTCAAAGTGTCCAAATCAGATAATTTTTTAGTGGTAACTCCCATTAGCTCTGTAGACTGGGTAATCCATAAAAGAGCTGCTTTCAGCTTTAAAGACCTAATTACCTTAGTAAGTAGCTTCATTATTGACATCTACACTTGCTCACATCTGCAGTCTCCCTTGATGTGTGTGTATTGACCTTCTGATAAGTGGGGTGGAGTGAGCTTTCATCCAGAGATCTCTTTTTCTCATATAGGCAGGGAATTATCTTGTAACAGAAAAATGCTTCCCATGGGAATGACCTTTCCCCCAGTACCACCCCTCCTCCACTACCATCAATTTGAAGAAATTGTTATTCTGGGAATTAAGCTAATAAAATTAATAAGTAATGGAAGATTGCCTTCTCCAGTAGACAACTTCTAAGGCAGGCTGTTTGAAATACTGGGGGATAAATTTAACAAAATGTATGTAAAATACATACATTGAAAACTGTAAAAGATTTAGAGAATTAAAAAAAAAAGGATAAAAAACTGTACATATTCCCTTTGGCCCTATAAACTCCCCAAGGACAGGGGCAGTGCCTTATTCATCTTTGTGTTCCCCGGGTGTGATGTGTGGAGGGATCTTGATAAGTATCTATTGAATAAATGCACACACTATTTGACCAAAATTTGAAAAAAAAAAAGGATATTCTGTAACTAGAAAACTCATATTGTTAAGATGTCGTTTCTCCCCAAAGTGATCTCTAGATACAACGGAAGCCCCAGGACTTCTTTGTAGAAACTGAAAGTGATTCTAATGGATATATGGAAATACACTTGTCCTAGAATTGATAAAATAATGCTTAAAAAGAAAAATAAATTTGGAGGCTTCCATTTCCTGATTTTAAAGCATTACATCAGAGCTAAATAATCAAGACTGTGACCTTGGTATAAGGATAAACAAATAGGTTGGTAGAATGAAAAAGGGAGTTGGGAAATAAGCCAACATTTACAGAATCCACTGATCTTTGACAAAAGGGTCAAGGTAATTTGATGAGGAAATAACAGAACTGTCATTAGGTAGTGCTGGGACACCTGGATATTGAAATAGAGAGAAAAGAAAAAAAAAGAATCTTGGACACTACTCAGACTGTACACAAAAATAAACTCAAAGTGGGTCAGTGGCCTAGAGTAAAATCTAAACTTATAAAACTTCTAGAAGAAAATGTAGGGATTTTTTGAGATTTGAGGGCAGGCCAAAATTTTGTAGACAGACCATAACCCCCTCCATAAAAACTTATAAATTGGAATTTGTTAAAATCAAAACTTTCTGAACTTACAAAGGAAATGAAAACGCAAGACACATATCAGAAGAAAATATCTCCAATGCATACACCCAAAAAAGGACATATCCAGAATTCGCAGAGAGCTGAAGAACTCTCAAAACTTAAAAATAAGACAAATGGCAATAAAAAGTGGGCAAGATTTGAATATACACTTCACACACACACACACTGTGTTGTTATTCAGTCACTCAGTTGTGTCCAAATCTTTGCAAGCCCATGGAGTGTAACACGCAAGGCTTCCCTGTCCTTCACTATCTTCTGGAGTTTGTTCAAACTCATGTCCATTGAGTCAATGATGCCATCCAAGCATCTCATCCTCTGTCGTCCCCTTCTCCTCCTACCCTCAATCTTTCCCAGCATCAGGGTCTTTTCCAATGAGTTAACTCTTCAGATTAGGTGGCCAAAGTATTGGAGTTTCAGCTTCAGCATTATTCCTTCCAATGAATATGCAGGATTTCCTTTAGGATTGACTGGTTGGATCTCCTTGCAGTCCAAGGGACTCTCAAGAGTCTCCAACATCATAGTTTGAAAGCATCAGTTCTTCGGTGTTCAACTTTCTTTATGGTCCAACTCTCAGAATCATACATGACTACTGGAGAAACCATAGTCTTTTGGTTTTTACTTTGACTATATGGACCTTTGATGGCAAAGTAATGTCTCTGCTTTTTAATATGCTATCTAGGTTTGTCATAACTTTTCTTCCAAGGAGCAAGTGTCTTTTAATTTCATGGCTGCAGTCACTGTCCACAGTGATTCTGGAGCCCAAGAAAATAAAGTCTATGACTATCTCCATTTTTTCCCCATCTTTTTGCCATGAAGTGATGGGACCATATGCCATGATCTTAGTTTTTTGAATGTACGCTATAGATAGTTTTTTGAATATACACTTTATATGTATATGTGTATCAGTTCAGTTCAGTCGCTCAGTCGTGTCTGACTCTTTGTGACCCCATGAATCGCAGCACGCCAGGCCTCCCTGTCCATCACCAACTCCAGGAGTTCAGACTCACGTCCATTGAGTCAGTGATGCCATCCAGCCATCTCATCCTCTTTCGTCCCCTTCTCCTCCTGCCCCCAATCCCTCCCAGCATCAGAGTCTTTTCCAATGAGTCAACTCTTCACATGAGGTGGCCAAAGTACTGGAGTTTCAACTTTAGCATCATTCCTTCCAAAGAAATCCCAGGGCTGATCTCATTCAGAATGGACTGGTTGTATCTCCTTGCAGTCCAAGGGACTCTCAAGAGTCTTCCCCAACACCACAGTTCAAAAGCATCAATTCTTTGGCCCTCAGCTTTCTTCACAGTCCAACTCTCACATCCATACATGACCACTGGAATATATATATATGTATATACACAAACACACGTAGATAGTGAGGACAGGAAGATAAAGATATGAACACATCATTAATTATTAGTAAAATGCAAATTAAAGCTTCAGTGAAACATTACTACAAACCTGTATGTGTGTTAGTCACTCAGTCATGTCCGACTCTTTGTGACCCCCTGGATTGGAGGCTGCCAGGCTTCTCTGTCCATGGAATTGTCCAGGCAAGAATACTGGAGTGGGTTGCCATTCCTTTCTCCAGGGGATCTTCCTGACCCAGGAAGTGAACACAGGTCCACCAGAATGTTAAGATTGGAAAAGATTGACAATATCAAATGTTGGAAAGGGTGCGGAGCAACTGGAACTCTCCCACACTGCTGTTGGAATGTTAAGTACTGTAACAACTTTGGAAAACAGTTTTTCAGTTTCCTGTAAACTTAAACATTAATTTCCATATAAGTCAGCCTTAGGTGTTTACTCAAGAGAAGTGAAAATCTATGCCCACAAAGAGTCTGTAGACTATGTTCATAACAGCTTTATTTGTAATAGCACCAAGATGGAAAAAACCAAGCACCCACTTGCATACAGATGAATGGATAAACAACGTGTGGAATATCCAGAGATCATATTCAGTAATTTGAAAAGAAAAGACTATGCATGCAACAATAATGATGAGTCTCAAAAACATTCTGAGCAAAAGAAGCCAGGCAGGAAAGGATATATGAGTATGATTGCATTTCCATGAAGTTTTACAACAGGTGAAACTAAATCCATAGTGTCAGGGGTCCAGTCAGCAGCTGCTTGGGTAGAGATTGGAGTTGACTGCAGAGTTAGGAGGGACTTTAGGGGCAGGATGGTGACAGGAATAGTCTGTATCTTAATTCTGGTGATTGCACGGATGTATAATTTGCCAAAATACCAAACTTAAAATTGGTGCATCTTATTATATGCAAAAAGTAGTTTGATAAGGTAAAATAAGTAAATGAAATAGACTACCTTTTCAGTTAAAATCAGGAAAAGTGAGCCTAGAAGCCCCTCTAACCTATTTCAAGTTTGAAGGACTGAAAAAAAAGTCAGAAGTGGAAGTGTTAGTCATTCAGTTGTGTCCAATTCTTTGTGACCCCATGGACTGTAGCCTCTCAGGCTCCTTTGGAATTCTCCAGGCAAGAATCCTAGGGTTAGTCTTCAAAGTATACAAGCAGCTCATGCACTCAATACCAGAAAAACAAACAACCCAATCAAAAAGTTGGCTGAAGACCAAAATAGAAATTTCTCCAAAGAAGACATGCAGATGGCTAACACATGAAAAGATGCTCAACATCACTCATTATTAGAGAAATACAAATCAAAACTACAAGGAGATGTCACCTCACACTGGTCAGAAGGGCCATCATCAAACTACCTACAAATAATAAATGATGGAGAGGATGTGGAGAAAAGGGAACTCTCTTGCACTTTTGGTGGGAATGTAAATTGTTACAGCCACTATGGAAGATGATATGGAGATTCCTTAAAAAACTAGGAATAAGACCACCATATGACCCAACAATCACATACTCTGCCTGAGAAAACCATAATTGAAAGAGACGTATGTACCCCAATGTTCATTGCAACACTGTTTACAGTAACTAGGACATGGAAGGCGCTCCTCTGGTGTTTCAGTGTTTAAGAATCTGCCTGCAATGCAAGAGCCACAGGAGACACAGGTTTGATCCTTGGGTCAGGAGGATCCCCTGGAGGAGGACATGGCAACTCACTCCAGTATTCTTTCCTTGAGAATTTCATGGACAGAAAAGCATGGGGTGCTACAGTTCATAGGGCTGCAGAGAGTCAGACATGACTGGAACCACTTAGCATGCACACGCGCAAGACATGGATGCAACCTAGATGTCCACTGACAGATGAACCGATAAAGAAGCTGTGGTGCATATATACAGTGGAGTATTACTCAGCCATAGAAGGAATTCATTTGAGTCAGTTCTAGTGGGGTGGATGAACCTGGAGCCTATTATAGAGATTGAAGTAAGTCAGAAAGAGAAAAACAAACATCATATATTAATGTACAGATATGGAATCTAGAAAGATGGTACTGATGAACCTATTTGCAGGGTAGCAATGGAGACGTTGACATAGAGAATAGACTTGTGAACGCAGTGGGGGAAGGAGAGGGTAGGATGAATGGAGAGAGTAGCATGGAAATATATACACTACCATATGTAAAATAGGTAGCCAGTGGAAATTCGCTCTCTGACTCAGAGAGTCAAACCTGGTGCTCTGTTACAACCTAGAGGGGTGGGAAAGGGTGGGAGGTGGCAGGGAGGTTTAAGAGGGAGGGATCATATGTATATCTATGGCTGGTTCTTGCTGATGTATGGCAGAAACCAACACAATATTATAAAGCAATCATCCTTCAATTAAGGAGTGGTGAGTGCATGCTAAGTCACTTCAGTCAAGTCCAACTCTTTGCCATCCCATGGACTGCAGCCCTCCAGGCTCCTCTTTCCCAGGTATTCTCCAGGCAAGAATATTGAAGTGAGTTGTCAGAACTTCCTCCAGGGGATCTTCCAACCCAAGGATCGAATTGAGTCTCCTGTGGCTCTTGCGTTGCAGACGGATTCTTTGCCATGTGATCCATCAGGGAAGTGAGGGGGATAGTGATTTTCTCTCCATCAGCATCCTCCTCATATCCGGGACACTGCTGCACCCTTCTCAGGGTCTCAGATTTACTGCCTGTCGTAGCTTACAAAATAGTTAAACATCTTTACAAACATCAAATCAAATGGCTAAAATTCAAATGTATTTCTTGTTATTTTCAATTTCAAATGTTTTTCATTCTGTTTTCAAAAGTGTTGTATTTTTGGCTTCATCATTTTTTGATTAATGGCATTTTCAATATAAATGATTGGATCATGTTCAACATAAGGCAAAGAATTTCTTGAATTTGCTCTTTGATCATTTCTTTCATGTCTGTCTTGTCCTAGCTTCCTAACTAGTTTCTAATTAGTATTCCTACCCCTACAAACTGGAGAACAATTATACCAAAGAAGTTCTTGCACTTTTGCAAGAGTTCTAGAGCCCATAACAGATTCCCCAACCTGGGAATCTGGCAAAGGGACTGAGACCCACCAGGGAATTTGACTTTGAAGACCAGTGGGATTTAATGTTCTCCTGTGAAACCTCCAAAATTACAACTTGCTACTGAACAACTATCAACAGGAGAATGTTGAGGCCCACCAAAAAAATATGCCCCACATCCAAGGGCAAAGTAGAAGCCCCAGCAAGATGGTAGGAAGGGCAAAATTGCATTTAGAATTAAACCCCATACCTGCCAGAGATGCTTGGAGGGCTCAAACAAAAACCTGTGTGCACCAGGACCCAGAGACCCCACTACTGAGCCAGACCTCTTTGAGTCGCCTGTGGAGGCATGGGTCAGCAGTGGCCAGCTACAGGGACAGGGGCTCTGGGTACAGTTACCTGAGTCATAGAGCCTGTGTCATAAGCCCTCTTGGAGGAGGTTGCCATTAAGCCCACCATAGAGCCACCGAGCAGATGGCCCACAAACTGCAGAACAATTATACCAAAGAAATTCTTGCACTGTTAAGAAAGTTCTAGGCCCCACAACAGATTTTCCAATCTGGGGATCTGGTAAAGGGACTGAGAACCCCCAGGGAATTTGACTTTGGAGGCCAGTGGGATTTGATTACAGAACTAACTTACACAGGACTAGGGAAACAGATTCTGGAGGGGCAAAAACAAAACCTTGTGTGTACACCAGGACCCAGGAGAAAGGAGCAGTGACCCCTCAAGAGACTGAACCAGATGCCTGTGACTGTCCAGGAGTCTCTGTGAAAGAGGGGGTCTGCAGTGGCCTGCTGCAGGGTCGGGGGTACTGAGTGCTGCGATGTGTGCACAGGACCTTTTGACAGAGGTCCCCATTATCCTCATTACCTTCACCATAGTTTAGTCTCAGGTCAAACAACAGGGAGGGAACACAGCCCCACCCATCAACAGAAAGTTGGATTAAAGATTTGCTGATCACAGCCCCGTCCATCAAAACAAGACCTAGTTTCCCCCACAGTCAGTCTGTCAAGAAGGTTCCATCAGCCTCTTATCCTTATCTGTCAGAGGGCTGACAGAATGAAAACCACAATCACAGAAAACTAATCAAACTGATCACATGGACCACAGCCTTGTCTAACTCAATGAAACTATGACCCATGCTGTGTAGGACCACCCAAGATGGATGGGTCATGGTGGAGAGTTCTGACAAAATGTGGTCCACTGGAGAAGGGAAGGCAAACCACTTCACTATTCTTTTCTTGAGAATCCTATAAACAGTATGAAAAGGCAAAAAGATATGACACTGAAAGATGAACTGCCCGTCAGTAGGTGCCCAATATGCTCCTGGAGGAGAGTGGAGAAATAACTCCAGAAAGAATGAAGGGACACAGCCAAAGGGAAAACACCCAGTTGTGGATGTGACTGGTGATGGAAGTAAAGTCCAATGCTATATAGAGAAATATTGTATAGGAACTTGGAATGTTAGGTCCATGAATCAAGATAAGTTAGAAATGGTCAAACAGGGGATGGCAAGAGTGAACATCGACATTTTAGGAAATCAGTGAACTGAAATGGACTGGAATGGGTGAATTTAATTCAGATGACCATTATATCTACTACTGTGGGCAAGAATCCCTCAAAAGAAATGGAATAACCCATTTGCAGTCAACAAAAGAATCTAAATGAAGTACTTGGATGCAAGCTCAAAAATGACAGAATGATCTCTGTTCGTTTCCAAGGCAAACCATTCAGTATCACAGTAATCCAAGTCTATGCCCCAACCAGTAATGCTGAAGAAGGTGAAGTTGAATGGTACTATGAGACCTATAAGACCTTCTAGAAATAACACACACACACACACACAAAAGATGCTCTTTCCATCATAGGACCTGGAATGCAAAAGTAGGAAGGAAGTCAAGAGATATCTGGAGTAACAGGCAAATTTGGTCTTGGAGTACAAAATGAAGCAGGGCAAAGGCTAACAGACTTTTGCCAGGAGACTACACTGGTCAGAGAAAACACCCTGTTCTAACAAGACAAGAGAAGACCCTACACATGGACATCACTAGATAGTCAACACCGAAATCAGATTGATTATGTTCTTTGCAGCCAAAGATGGAGAAGCTCTACACAGTCAGCAAAAACAAGACCCAGAGCTGACTGTGGCTCAGATCATGAACTCCTTATTGCCAAATTCAGACTTAAATTGAAGAAAATAGGGAAAACCATGAGACCATTCAGGTATAACCTGAATCATATCCCTGATGATTGTACAGCAGAAGTGAAAAATAGATTCAAGGGATTAGATCTGATAGAGTGCCTGAAGAACTGTGGATGGAGGTTCATAACATTGTACAGTAGGCAGTGATTAAAACCATCTCCAAGAAAAAGAGATGCAAAAAGGCAAAATGGTTGTCTGAGGAGGCCTTACAAATAGCTGAGAAAAGAAGAGAAGCTAAAGGCAAAGGAGAAAAGGAAAGATATACCCATCTGAATGCAGAGTTCCAAAGAATAGCAAGGAGAGATAAGAAAGCCTTCCTCAGTGATCAATGCAAAGAAATAGAGGAAAAGAATAGAATGAGAAAGACTAGAGATCTCTTCAAGAAAATTCAAGATACCAAGGGAACATGTCATGCAAAGATGGGCACAATAAAGGACAGAAATGGTATGGACCTAACAGAAGCAGAAGAAAAGGTGGCAAGAATACACAGGAGAACTATACAAAAAGATCTTCATAACCCAGATAACCATGATGGTCTGATTGCTCACCTAGAGCCAGACATCTTGGAGTGCAAAGTCAAGGGGGTCTTAGGAAGCATCACTATGAACAAAGTTAGAGGAGGTGATGGAATTTCAGTTGAGCTATTTCAAATTCTAGAAGATGATGCTGTTAGAGCGCTACACTCAATATGCTAGCAAATTTCAAAAACTCAGCAGTGGCCACAGGACAGGAAAAGGTCAGTTTTCCTTCCAATCCCAAAGAAAGGCAATGCCAAAGAATGTTCAAACTACCACACAATTGCACTCATCTCACACGCTAGAAAAGTAATGCTCAAAATTCTCCAAACCAGGTTTCAACAGTATGTGAGCCAAGAACTTCCAGATGTTCAAGCTGGATTTAGAAAAGGCAGAGGAACTAGGGGATCAAATTGCCAAAAGCCATTGGATCATAGAAAATGCAAGAGAGTTCCAGGAAAACATATTCTTCTACTTCATTAACTATGCTAAAGCCTTTGACTGCATGTATCTCAACAAACTTTGGAAAATTCTTTAAGTGATGGAAATACCAGACCACCCTACCTGCCTCCTGAGAAATCTCTATGCAGGTCAAGAAGCAACAGTTAGAACCAGACAAGCAACTAGAGACTCGTTCCAAATTGGGAAAAGAATATGTCAAGGTGGTAAATTGTCACCCTGTTTATTTAACTTATATGTAGAGTACATCATGCAAAATTCTGAACTGGATGAAACACAAGGTGGAATCAAACACAAGCGGAATCAAGCACAAACTGGAATGAAGATTGCTCAGATATGCAGATGACACAATCCTAATGGCAGAAAGTGAAGCGGAACAAAAGAAACTCTTGATGAAAGTGAAACAGGAGAGTGAAAAAACTGGCTTAAAATTCAACATTCAAAAAGCTAAAATCATGGCATCTTGTCCCATCTCTTCATGGCAAGTAGATGGGAAAACAATGGAAACAGTGATAGACTTTATTTTCTTGGTCTCCAAAATCACTGCAGATGGTGACTGTAGCATGAAATTAAAAGACACTTGCTCCTTGGAATAAAAGCTATGACCAACCTAGACAGCATATTAAAAAGCAGAGACATTACTTTGCTGACAAAGGTCCATCCAGTCAAAGCTATGGCTTTTCCGGTAGTCATGTATGGATGTGAGAGTTAGACTATAAAGAAAGCTGAGCACCGAAGAATTGATGCTTTTGAGCTGTGGTGTTGGAGAAGACTCTTGAGAGTCCTTTGGACTGCAAGGAGATCCAACCAGTCAATCCTAAAGGAAATCAGTCCTGAATATTCATTGGAAGGATTGATGCTGAAACTGAAGCTTCAGTATTTTGGCCACCTGATGCAGGGAACTGACTCATTGGAAAAGACCCTGCTGTTGGGAAAGATTGAAGGCAGGAGAAGGGGACGACAGAGGATGAGATGGTTGGATGACATCATTGACTCAATGGACATGAGTTTGTGGAAGTTCTGAATGTTGGTGATGGACAGAGAAGCCTGACATGCTGTAGTCCAGGGGTTTGCAAAGAGACAGACACAACTGAGAGACTGAACTGAACTGAACTGAACTCAACTGAAACTTACCCCAACTCCAGTCTACAAACCACCATGTGAGTAATCCTTCGGAAGTCTTTCCTTGATCAGATCACCACTGCCTCACTTCTCAGAGGCCTTTACTTTGCTCCCTGTGTAACACCACACTCATTTGTTTTCTAGTCTGGGTCCTGGCTATCTTGCCTAACTGACCATGCACTGCTCCCCTGTGATGGCATATTCTAGCTGAATCTGACCCTGAGTCATTCCTTTTCATCTCCTTCCCTGCCTTTGTCCTTTACACTTGGACACTTCCCCTCTGACCTGGCCTTCCACACCAGCTTGGAGGTCCCTCCTCCACCATTGCACATGTGGGATGTGACTCCACCTCCCAGAGCATGTTCCTTCCTCCTGCAGCTGCTCCTCTGTTTGCCCATAAACTCCTAGAGGCTCAGGCTCTGTCTCCAGCATCTTTATTTTTCCAACAGCACTGGCTTTGTGTCTAGTAGGAAGAATACACTAACTGAATGAATCTGTGGAATCATGTGGGTTCTGATGGTTGAGAAATAGCAGAGTGAGCACCAGTCTTCTCTCCCCCATTCCTTGCTCCATTACCTTTTCCACCAGGATGCTGGACAGTTCTCCCACAGGACTTTTTACTGCCTCCAAGAGAAGGACAAGGAGAGCACATGGCCCCAGACATTCAGAATTGAGTCCAAGAAGGTAGTGGAACTTGCTAGGGGAGCCATCCTGGCAAAAGATGAACTTAGATGCGTATTCTACTTCTAATCTCATAAGGTGGTAGAGCAAATGGACCTTAAAGTCCCCTATGGGTCCTGTGACTCTTTGCTAGATCTTTTTATATACACTTATTTTTCCTTTCTAAATGGAGCTCGTCTGGAGCCTTACAGAATATTTTGCATATGACCAGTATTTTTAAAATGGGTCTCAAACTCTTTTGTGTTTAAGGAATGCTTTCACAAAACAGAATTTTGGATGACGCTTTTCCCACCTGTGGACTCACTGGCACACTCCTGACGTCACCCTCCAACATCATGATGCTGTTTGGGAAGAAGTGTGTTCATCTTGATCAGCCTGCTCACGCCCTGTGTGTTCTGGTATGAATTCAGTCTGTCTCAGCTTTGGCACAACTTTCTCTGTGGCTCCTCAACCTCACACCAGATTGTACCTTGTCAATGTTATATCTGAAAAGTTTTACTAGAAAGTTGGCTTGGAGGCAGCAAAAATACATTTCTCGGGTGGATAAAGATGTGATCATTTGCCTATGATGTGACACACGTGAGGATAGATGCTACTTTTAAAAGATTAAAGTTAAGACAAGGGGACCACACAAGCACTGCGGGTGATGAAGGCTGTCGCCTGTCCTCTGGAATGTATTCTCCCTTGTTCCCTGGCAGGAAGCTGTAGCTGGACCCATGGTTTAGTCAGTCTCAAGTCCCAGATGCCTTACCACCCTATGAGTCTAGCAGGGTTAGAGGCAAGGGACACGGCCTTGTGCCTTTGGGTCTGTGCTCTCTGCCTTTCCTGAGCTGGAACTTCCAAAGGCTCACCACCCTGCTTCCAGCACACAGTGAGGTCCACACCTCAGAGCAGAGGTGGCAAACTTTTGCTAGAAAGGGCTGACTGGTAAATATTTCCAGCTTTGCCACAACAGTCTTTGGCTCATGTTGTGAAAGCACCTGAAGAAGATACGTAAACAGGTAGGCATGACTGGATTCAAATAAAAAGTTCTTTACAAAAGCAGGTGGCAGGCCAGATCAGGCTCACAGGCCTGAAGTTTTCCAGCTCCTGCCCCACAGTGGAGACTGTGGATAGAAAGAGGTGCCTGGATGAGGCCTGAAGCTGCGCTCAGTTCACAAGGAGACTTCAGCTGGGCTCTAGCCTCCAGAGATGGACTGACTCATCACCACCTCCTACTTCTCCCAAAGTGAAACTGAAAAGTCACTCAGTCGTGTCTGACTCTTTGCGACCACATACAGTCCATGGAGTTCTCCAGGCCAGAATACTGGAGTGGGTAGCCCTTCCCTTCTCCCAACCCAGGGGATCTTCCCTGCCCAGGGATCAAACCCAGGTCTCCCACATTGCAGGCAGAACCAGCTGAGCCACAAGAGAAGCCCAAGGAGGTTCTCTCAAGGAGATTCTTACTTCTCCCAAGGAGGTTCCAAGTGACTCCTTCCTCTCTATTTCATTTAAGGATGAGACTGGTGTTCTCAAATGCCACCTGTCCATCTGGCCCTTTGTCTTATGCTTTCTTGAAACTAAGACACGGGTTCCAGTGGCTGCTCCGATGTCTCTCCAGCTTCCTGGGGAGCAGAGTCACGTCTAGATATAACACGTGAAGGAGGTAAAATCTTGAGAGAGGGGTGGAATTTTTCAGTCTCTTCTCTATCCAAAGGCCTCTGTCCCCTCCTATGATGTCTCTTCTATATTCTAGGCTTGGATCAGTGTCTTTTCCCAGCTTTAAGTTAAAGGGATAGCTCATAAAACATTTCCCCCATTTGATTTGTTTTTGTTTTGCTTTTTCCAATCATAAACTCTATGAACTTTAGGGAAAATCTGGAAAATAGAAAGTTGAAAAGTTATGGTGAACTCCCGCACATAATCATGGTTAAAATTCTGGTGTATTTTCTATTTGTTTTTGGTTTGTTTCATTCTGTGTTTTCAGTGGCTAAGTCGAGTCTGACTCTTTGGCAACCCTATGGACTATTGCCTGCCAGGCTCCTCCGTCCGTGGAATTCCCCAGGCAGGAATACTGGAGCGGGTTGCCATTCCTTGTCCAGAGGATCTGCCTAACCCAGACTGAAACTGCCTCTCCTGCACTGCAGGTGGATTCTTTACCGCTGAGCCACCAGAGAAGCCCTTTGGGTTTGTTTTTAAGCATAATTTAAGAAAACTATTCAAATTCAAAAGGGATGAGAGTCAATTATTAAAGAAATTGGAATTGGTGAATAACATACAGCCATGTCAGATATTTCTACCTGAGGGGTTGATGGGAGGGGTAACATTTCAGTTTGGTCTTAGATTTTAGAAAGCATTATGAAGAAGAGAGAATAAGGAAAAAATCCTATGATAAAAGAAAAAAGCATAGAAGCATTAAAGTGTACATGCATATGAATAATTTAATGGCCAACCGTGGTCTTGAGAAATCTATTAAATTTTGTGCTCCAGTTTGTTTATGCATTGGGGATAGTCATATTTGCCTTTTTATCATCCTAGAAAATGGAATGTGTTAAGATAATCCATTTTCAAGTACTTCAAACACTTCAAAGGAAAGGCATCTAAAAATCTACAGCATAGTTGAGGTATCAGATTTTTATGATTCTTACAATTATTATTATTGCAATAAAAGGGTATTGCAAGTTTTTAATAAATACTTGTTTTATTATCCAGGCTTTTATTCATAAGGAAAATCTATTAGAAAACCATACCTACTCTAGGTTAAATGAGAATAATATTACAATATTTTTTTTCTGGGTGTTTCTGACTGTGATTGTAGTATCTCACAATAACATTTACAGTTAATTTTCAATTTTAATCATGATTAATTTGGCTCTCTCAAAATCAGGCTGTGTATTATTCAAGTACCACTTTTCAGTGTCATGAAAACAGAGCACTGCTGTGTGTTGAAAAATAAACATTTCAGTTGCAGACACTTGCCAATAGTTCAGGGTATGTGTTAATACAACAGTAGTAATATTTCAGGTATTTCTGCTTACCTTGTGAAAAAAATAGCATCTAAAAAGCAGGGTAACAAAGAGAAAAAATGACAAATAATCTTAAAGGCTCACATGAATACTTGGAAATGTCAGATATTTACTCATTATAATCTTGAATTCCCCATGTTTTATGTAAGGAGCATTATAGCTTACATAAAATATCATATAAAATTATACAGGATTATATACAAACTTTATATTTTATTCTAAAGTTCACATGGGTTAAATAAAAATCTACTTGTTTAGACCCACATGGGAGTAATCTCATTTTTATTTTGCAGTTTCAATTTTATAGTTTCATTAATCAAAAATAGATTTATTTTGAAAATGAACTATATATAATTCAGGTGTGACAGGTGTGGAAATAAACTCAAGCATACAGGAAACATCTCAGTTCTTATGGCATTTAAATCAAATAGAAAAGACTGACTCCAGTATTTTCAGATTTCCAGAAACACTGCAGAGGCCCCAGATTCCCTTTGGGTCCTTCTGAAGAGAGCTTTCTGGGCCCTGCTCCACTGCAAGTGAGGTGGCAGCCAGCACCTAGGACTCCTGGTGACCAGTGACCACAGATCGTCGTGAGTCTCATCGTGTCTTCCAGGGTCACTGGGTCATGGTGTGCTCCATGTCCATCTGCACAGAGGGCTGGATGGACCACAAGGGATTGAAGGCCTGCATGCTCATGGGCCCTGATTGGCACAGGCTGGGCAGAGGCCCCATCAACATGGAAGCCTGTTGCTTTTGGCCTGTATCTGGTGGAAGGGGACATGCCTCTTCCCGCTTGAACAAAAGCTTCTCCTGTGGACTAGCAGGCCTTCTTTCTCCAGCACTTCCTCCTCGCTACACTTCTTCCTGCACGTCCTCCTCCTGAACTTCCTCCTCTGGTGCTTGCTCCTTCCCGCATTTCTTTCTCTTGCACTTCCTCTCCTGCATGTCTTCATTTTGGCCTTTCCTCTTCCTCTCAGCATTTCCTCCTTCAGCGCTTCCTCTCCCACACTTCCTCTCTCACGCTTCCTCTCCAGCACTTCCTCTTCCACACTTCTTCCTTTGGCCCTTCTTCCTCCCCACAATTGCTCCCCCCAGCACTTCTTCCTTCAGCCCTTCCTCCACCCCACACTTGCTGTCCAGCACTTCCTCCTATGCACTTCCTCTTCCCCACACTTCCTCCTTTGGCCCTTCTTCCTCCCCATAATTGCTCCCCCAGCACTTCTCCCTTTAGCCCTTCCTCTACCCCCTGCTTCCTCTCCAGCATTTCCCGTCCAGCACTTCCTGTCCAGCACTTCCTCTTATGAACTTCCTCTTCCCCATACTTCCTGTCCAGCACTTCCTCCTATGCACTTCCTGTCCAGCACTTCCTCTTATGAACTTCCTCTTCCCCACACTTCCTCCTTTGACCCTTTCTCCTCCCCACAGTTCCTCCCCCCACACTTCCCCTCCAGCACTTCCTCCTATGCACTTGCTCTCCTAGCACTTCCTCCTCCCTGCCTTCCTCCTTCCCACATGGCCAGGGAGCCCAGACCCAGGGGCTGCCCTTCACAGCCCTCTGTCAGGTCCTCTTCCCCCACCCAGGAAGGCAGTCTCTTCTCTAAGCGGCCACTTTTCATAAGCAGTGTTCTTCTCATTCTCCTCAGGGACCCCCAGCACAATCTATTTTTGAGGATCTAGGACTTTGCAAAAGAGTGAGAAGGCCTTTGGATACCAGCTTTGGCTCTCTGCCCATCTAAGCATGGAAGCCCTCATGGAAAGGGGTTGCCAGGCCTGACTGCCAGCGTGGGACAGGTGTCATGTCAAATTCCCACCACACAGGTATCATGGGGTAGTGCCCAGGGATAATGTTCATGATCTGCTGTTCCTCTCACTGTAAAGGAGGAGGAACCAGGTTTTTTGTCAGACTGGGTTTTTCGTCTTGAACATGAGGTGCTGTCCAGGGTAAGAAGGATGGGGCTGCTGCTGCTGCTGCTAAGTCACTTCAGTCATGTCCGACTCTGCGACCCCATAGTAGGCAGCCCACCAGGCTCCCTAGTTCCTGGGATTCTCCAGGCAAGAACACTGGAGTGGGCTACCATTTCCTTCTCCAGTGCATGAAAGTGAAAAGTGAAAGTGAAGTCATTCAGTCGTGCCTGACTCTAAGCGACACCATGGACTGCAGCCTACCAGGCTCCTCCATCCATGGGATTTTCCAGGCAAGACTACTGGAGTGGGATGCCACTGCCTTCTCTGAAGGATGGGGAGAGAGCCCCAAAGTCATAAAGGCTAGAAGAAAGGCAGGAAGAGTCCAGTGACGAGGACAGAAGAAGGGGAGTGCTGAGGAAGAAGGGGAGGCTGGCCTGATGATGGGGTTAGGAGAGGCTGCCCCGAGTGTCCTGCAGGACGTCCTGCTGTGCAGTGTGTCATAATTCTTCAGCTCCTCCTCGAGAGATTTTCCAGGCTTTGGGGGTGAGATTTGTTATTTGTACCCATCACCTCATGGGAAATGGATGGGGAAAGAGTGGAAACAGTGTCAGACTTTATTTTTGGGGGGGCTCCAAAATCACTGCAGATAGTGATCGCAGCCATGAAATTAAAAGACGCTTACTCCTTGGAAGAAAAGTTATAACCAACCTAGATAGCATATTCAAAAGCAGAGACATTACTTTGTCAACTAAGGTCCGTCTAGTCAAGCCTATGGTTTTTCCTGTGGTCGTGTATGGATGTGAGCGTTGGACTGTGAAGAAGGCTGAGCACCGAAGAATTGATGCTTTTGAACTGTGGTGTTGGAAAAGACTCTTGAGAGTCCCTTGGACTGCAAGGAGATCCAACTAGTCCATTCTGAAGGAGATCAGCCCTGGGATTTCTTTGGAAGGAATGATGCTGAAGCTGAAGCTCCAGTACTTTGGCCACCTCATGCGAAGAGTTGACTCATTGGAAAAGACTCTGATGCTGGGAGGGATTGAGGGCAGGAGGAGAAGGGGACAACAGAGGATGAGATGGCTGGATGGCATCACTGATTTGATGGACGTGAGTCTGAGTGAACTCCGAGAGTTGGTGATGGACAGGGAGGCCTGGCGTGCTGCGATTCATGGGGTCACAAAGAGTCAGACACGACTGAGCGACTGAACTGAACTGAACTGAGGTCATATTACTGTGCTGAGACTATCCTCCAGGGTGATTCTGTAGTGTTGCCAAGCAGTGTGCTATACCTCACTGCCACAGGAAAGGCTAGGTTAGAGAGTTAAATCAGAGATGAGCTAAAATCCCCTTATGAGAATGGCTGCAATTAAAAAATGGAAAGTACCAAGTGTTGGTTGAGTTGTGGAGGGACTGGAATGCCTCTTCACTAACAACAGGATGTAAGTTGGTGTAACCACTTTGGAAAGCCAGTTGTCTGCAGCTTTTAAAGAGAACACATGTATACCGTGTGACCCAGCACTTGACTTCTTAGGTGGATGCCCAATAGAAGTGCACACATGTACACCGAAGGACGTAGACTATTCATAACAGCCTCAGACTGCCCATCAAACTGCCGCTAAAAGTCATAAGTAAGTGGTAGTGTGTTTATAAAATGGGCTTCTATATAGTAATGATCAGGAACCATTTATAACTACCCATAGCAATAGAGCTGATTCTCACAAGCAGAATATTAAATGACATAAGTCAGATATGAAAGATTATATCCTCTGTGACTCTATCCTATAGAGACAAATACAGGTAAAACCATGTCAGTGGGGTTTTTAATTGGGGTGGCTATTATCATTGTGGAGGGGATGCTGATAGGCAGGAAGAGCAAAATGTTGCCCATGTTCTATTTCTTTATCTGGGTGCTGTTTGTAGTTTGTGAAAATATAGCAATCCGTATAGTTATTATGTGTGCATTTTTCCTTATGTTTCTCATACTTCAATAAAAAGGTAAAACCAAAAAAAAGAATTTAAACTTGGCTGCATTTTAGATGCTGACTTTTTATCAAGACTGTAGTTCTGATAAAAGTATTGAATAGGAATAGAATTGAATATGAAATCATTTTGTATCCACCAGCCCCTCATACAAAGAATTGAAAAATATCATTAGTGGAGATACAAAGAACTGAAAAATATCATTAGTGGAGGAACTTGGGGAGTAGAATTATCTATTCTCAAAGAGAGTCGGCATCAGAAATTGGCTGACATTTTTGTTTCTCCCACAGCAATGCAAAGATAAAGACAAAAATTAAATGATGTCATGTTGTAGATGATAAACAAAGTCTTTCATGTAGTGTGCATGCTAAGTCACTTCAGTCGTGTTCGACTCTTTGTGACACCGTGGACTGTAGCCCTCCAGGCTCCTCTGTCTGTGGGATTCTCCAGGCAAGAGTACTGAAGTGGGTTGCCATTTCCTCCTCCAGGGTTGCATACAGTAGCACTGAGAAAGTAGAGCCATCTCTTGTTCTAAGGGCTTTAACTGTGTGGTCCAAGCGGTGAGGCACACATTGATCAAGATAACACCTCCCGGGTAGGCTATTGATGTTGCCCACCTTGGACCTGTCTCTAATTCCAGTGTGACTTGGGGCCCCAGTGTGGTCTGTTGCAAAGAGTTTTTTCTTAAGGACTCCAGATGAGCATCTAGTGTTGTTTCACACTTATGGAGTGTTTTGTGCCTGCTGTTGGTCAGAGCAGAGCTGATTGGAAGGAGGGGAAGTGGTACAAATCACTAGGAGCTAGTGGTCTGGAAAGGTGGCCTAGGGCGTGCGGATGTTATAAATGCAAGTCTTAGATACATATTTTCAGTTGGATGACCCTGTTGATGGGGTCTTTGTTTGTTTGGGTTCCCAACTTTAGGTAGTATTGTATTTCACAGAGGAGGAACAGTCATAGAAAGGTTAAGTAATTTGCTCATTGTCACAAGGGTGATCAGGATCTGAACCAAGGGTCTAAGATATTAGCAACAAAACCATGCTGTTAAGTAATGGTTCATGTTTATGTCACCAACTCCAGACAGAACAGAATGGCTCAGCCACAATTCAAAGACAGAAGGGTCCAGATGTTAGAGATTAATCCAGACAGTAGACGATGTCTAGCTGGAGGAGTCTTGGTAATCTCTTAAATATTTTGCTGGAAGGTTTTGTAACAAATTAATAAAGAGGAACCTCAATTAAATAGAGTGGGGAGACCAGCAGGGGGAGCTCTTACACCCTGTGATGATCACATAGCACAACAGGTAGGAGAAAGACTCCTCTTTCCTAGAGGGGACGCATTTGCTTAAGCTCTCATACCTTCCTTTCCTCTCTATTAAAGGTTTCATCTTCCCTTACTGGGAATTAGAGGAGGGGCTTTCATGCTGCTCATCATAGTTTCAGACCTGGAATTGCAATTCTCTGCTGATCCCGATTAAACCCATGTTCACTGGAGAAATACCTGGCAGTCTATTTGTTTCAGGTCAAGAGTTTCCTCCCCTGGAGAAGGAAGTGGCAACCTACTCCAGTATTCTAGCTGGGAAAATTCCATGGATAGAGGAGCCTGGCGGGCTATGGTCCATAGGGTCACAAAAGAGTCAGACACTACTGACTGCACACACATCCATACATGCAAGTTTCAAACATAATTGAAATTTATTTAAAAGTCTAAAATAGTTTCTTACAAACAAGAAAAGGCTCCAACATAATCAACTGGATACATATTAATAGCAAATGGTCATTTAAGCTCTTCTATATTATTAGAACAGTTTTAAATCAATATTCTGAGATAATGCACTTAAGCTGCCAAAAAATTTCTTTTTGCATTTCTTAGTAAAGTATTATTTTTTCTGTCAAGCAACATTTAAAATGCATTTCTTTCCTATTAGTCGAATTTCATGAGCCTGTTAAGTACCACGTGGAAGTAATCAAGTCCCATTATGAACCCAGCACCAATTTCAAAGCCGCTTACCCACTTGTACCAGCAGCTGTGCACTTTTTAACTCACAGTTGAACTTTTTAAATCCCTTTGTTCTCATTTCGAGTCTGCTTCTTTGATGTAAGTTAATTGCTTTGGCAGGATTTGGGTCCTGCTGGGGTTTGCACAGCCGGGACCAGCACTCACTCCACTGAGGGCTGGCAGTAGATGGTGTGCATGGTGCCGGGCAGTGAAGCTTAGTGTTCCCTGGCAGACAACCAGCTCTCTCTTTGCTTCTGGGGCTCCTGTGGGCTTTTATAGGTCACTCAGGCTTGGGTGGGGAGTTATATCAGTGACTGAGAGCATGGCTGCAGGCCCCCACTGGCCTCATTCTCTGGTGGAGTCCTAGCCAAGAGGCACGCCAAGAGGCACGGGTTCCTTGACCATGAGTGCTGAAGTTGGGCCTCATGGAAATCTCCAGTTTAGTCTTTTCTCCCAGTCCTGACCCTAAATCCAAGTCAAGGGGCCCTGGTGGCTGGCAAAGGCAGCACTAATGAAGGGAAACCAGAAGCCTGTCCAGGGCTCCCCCAGTGAGCCAACGAGGATCTGAGTAATGACCCTGAGAAAGTCTGGACTCACCTGCTGTAGCATCGCTTAATATCCTTAGTTGAGTGTCACTCGAAGAATTGATAGGAACAATTTCAATATGGGACATTGCAGCCCAGACAAGGCCAGACTACCTTCTGAAGAAGGGCTAGGTCACTCCCTGTTGCTTTTGGAGGAGCTGACTTGCTTGCCTCACGTGGGGGAAGACTTGCCTGCCCAGAGCTGGCCCGCAGCCCACTGTGCTGACTCAGGTGCCTTCCTGCTACATTGAGCTTGAAGAGTGCTGCCCTCATTTACAAAATCCTATATCTGTGTTGTCAGCATAAGGCTCTTTCCCTTGTCCATAGCTCTCAGTCTGGAAGCCAGCTCCTTGTCTGTGGACATCTGGTCTCTGTGACTGTGTCCCTCTGGCCACCCTCCCTGATGCTGTCCACCCCAGCCAGCTGACATTCTGTGCACTCTGCTTGGACTCTGGGCACACTTAACCGTGTCCTGCTCCTATTACTGTATTGTAGAAACTAGGTCTCATTTTGAAATCCAAACATTGCATGAGAGAACAATAAAGAAAGGAATTTTCCAAAGACTTAGTTTTAGGACAGATGACTATTTTTAAAGGCGCAACATGGCTTCATCAGAGAAAAAGTAGCTTCCTTTGTTCCCATTATAAAAGTGATTCAAGATCTCTGAAGAAGACTCCAGGAAATGCTGAGGGAGAAAGATACCGTGCTAAGCACTGCACATGGTCACTCCCTCACTCCCTCATTCTTTGATTCAGCACAGGTAGGAGCGTGGTAAACAAGTGGACAACATCTCTGCTCCCGTGGGTCTTGTATTCCGATGAAGTAAATAGGCTACAAAGAAACAGAGAGCTGTAGACAGTTCAGTCAGCTCACAAAATTATATGCCATTCTGTTCAGTTCAGTTGCTTAGTCATGTCCAACTCATGGCAACCCCTTGAATCGCAGCATGCCAGGCCTCCCTATCCATCACCAACTCCCGGAGTTCACTCAGACTCACGTCCATCGAGTTGGTGATGCCATCCAGCCATCTCATCCTCTGTCGTCCCCTTCTCCTCCTCCCCCCAATCCCTCCCAGAATCAGAGTCTTTTCTAATGAGTCAGCTCTTCGCATAAGGTGGCCAAAGTACTAGAGTTTCAGCTTTAGCATCATTCCTTCCAAAGAAATCCCAGGGCTGATCTCCTTCAGAATGAGGTGGTATTAGTGGTAAAGAACCCACCTGTCAATACAGAAGACACAGGGGCCACGGGTTTGATCCCTGTGTCTGGAAGATCCCTGGAGGAGAAATGGCAACCCAGTCCAGGGTTGTTGCCTGGAGAATCCCATGGACAGAGGAGCCTGGTGAACTACAGTCCACAGGATCCCAAAGAGTTGGACACGACTGAGGTGACTTAGCACCCAAGGAATAAAGAGTGATGGTGTGGGGTCTAGTGAGGAGAGGCGGCAAGCCTGAGGAGGCAGCATTTAAAGAGGCCTAGTGCTGGAGGTGGAGGAGAGAGGCATACAGGGTACGTGGTGGAGGACACGCTCATGGGAACTGTGATGTGGGATGTTGGGTGAGGGAAAGGTGTTGCCAGTGAAACTCAGGGTAAGCAGCTAGGTGAAGAACATTAAGGTTTCCTGAGATGAGAAAAGCCTCATGTGTTCCTCACAGCAGTCCTCTGAGGTGGGTTCTATTATGCTTCTAATCCTATCCCTGTGTTCATCGCTCAGCTGTGTCCAAATTTTTGCGACCCATGGACTGTAGTCAGCCAGGCTCCTCTGTCCGTGGGATTCTCCAGGCAAAAATACTGGCATGGCAACCCACTCCAGTATACTTATCCCACCCTAAGCCTCCGTGTACCTTTACACTGAAACTGTATCTCTCCTAAATTATTCCTATAGCTATTATATCACACAGGAAGATTAAACCCAATGGCTGGAAGGTAACTTGGCTCAGGACCTGCGACTAGGAAGCAGTGAGCTAGGGTCTGAGCCTGTTCTGACTGGATCCAGGGTCCACACCTTTCTCCACTCTAAGATTACTCTTCACTTGCCAACCACAAACCACCATTGTCAGCATCTTTATTTCCTTTTGGCTTTAACATGTATTTCTGTCTTTTAAAACAGACCTGTGACATATAACCTTATGACCTATCCCATAAACCATTATAATATTAGAGCATTATTAAACACACTTTATAACATCTTCCATGAAACTAGCATCTTTCAAATGTTTCTTTTCAATAGAATAAGACTCTGAGCAGCAGTTTTTTGGGGAAAAACAAGTAAATGGCCTAAGAAAGTTTCCTCAAGGGCTGGAGATGGGGAGTGAAGAACAAATAAATGTTTTCCTTATTAAAGGTATGTTTCTCAAAGATTCTCACCTGGATGTGAAATGTTGTTTTAGTTGCTAAGTTGTGTCTGTTTCTTTCACCTCCTCATGGACTGTATCCCACCAGGCCCCTCTGTCCATGAGATTTCCCAGACAAAAATATTGGACTGGGTTGCCATTTTCTTCTCCAGGGGATCTTCCTGACTCAGGGGTCGAACTTGCATTTCCTGTATGGCAGGCGGATTTTTTTTTCTTAACCACTGAACCACTTGGGAAATCCAATATGTAAACATACATTTGAAAAATCATTGCATTATATAAAGAATCTTACTGTACATTATGTATTAGTAAACTGACTTAAAAATTATTTACTTTTATTCTTCAAAATTATCTTCAAACTTCAAAATAAATCTTCAAGTCTGAGCTCTGAGCCAGAGTAATTCACCTATTTCTTGGTATCTAATTTGAAATTACAGCATGTACTCTGCCTCATTGTTTGATTCTGGCTCCTGTGGTTTCAAGTAGTGGAGACCCAATCAAGCTAGTTCAAGTAACAATAGATAGTGGTTACCTTAGATTGAGTTAGCTACAGAGATTGAAAGTGAAAATTGATCAGTCGTGTCTGACTCTGTGATGCTATGGACTGTAGCCTGCCAGGTTCCTCTGTCCTTGGAATTCTCCAGGCCAGAATACTGGAGTGGGTAGCTGTTCCCTTCTCCAGGGGATCTTCCCAACCCAGGAATCAAACCAGGTTCTCCTGCATTGCAGGTAGGTTAGCTCGCCTGGTAAAGAATCTGCCCGCAATGCAGGAGAACCTGGTTTGATTCCTGGGTCAGGAAGACCCACTGGAGAAGGGATAAGCTACTGACTCCAGTATTCTTGGGCTTCCCTGGTGGCTTAGATACTGAAGCAAGCAGGAATTTTAACACTGGAAGTTGACTTGGGAGGAGCAAGTCCAGGGGTGTCAAAGTCTTGGGAAGAAGGAAGCTCTGCAGAAAATGATGTATGATGAGTTGTGATACACCGCACCATGGCTTCTGCTCTGCAGGAGCCTGACAGACACAACAGGTCTTCTAGGAACCTCCCCCACCCACTGACAGGTCCGAAGCATAAGTTAGACCTTTGAGGGTCCAGGATGCAGGAAGGAGGGGTTTGCCTGCCTGGCTCCTGCTCATGCTATCCCCCTGATAAGAGTTTGTCCCAGGGGCTTCGACTCCCTCTCACTTGCAGGTTGTCAGGAGGCCCCTGCAGTGACTGGTTGGGAAGTTTGGTGCAGCACCTGGGATGGCGAGTTGGGGAGTGGGCACTGCTCACCCTGCAATGTGGGCTGTTGGGAGGTGGGTGTTGGGAGGGTCTGACGTGGTACCCAAGACTTGTGACTGACATGTCTGAATAGCACTGGGCTGAGTACTATGTTTGGATGATCCTGTTGAAACCTCATCAAAACCATCTGAGGTAATTTGCACTTGACTTAGAGTTAGAAAAAAGTAGGGGTAAGTGGTGGAACTGGACTTTTCACGTAGGAAGGCGGACCTGAGAGTTCACACCTTAACCACTGTGCTGCCCTTCCAAAAGCTCTGGAACAGCACAGAGGGGCCTGTTAAAGCAGTGATATTCCAGGGGAATAGACAATGGGCACTCTTGGGAATAACTGCTCTTGGGAACTGGACACCCCTGGGAGCCAGGCCATCTCAGAGGTTTGAGTCAGGGACCTTCCTGGCACACCTGCTCCTGTCTATGATTCCTGTCCTTTTATTCATTCGGTGAGTCATCTTCCTCTGCCCCTCCTTGTCTCCAGTTTTGCATCACAGCCACCTTCCCCTCACTTCGGAGCCTTCTCCAGGCTCCGAGTCCTGGCATCCTCTCAGACTCTCCCCTTGGGGTATACTATTTCTGTGTCTTGGTTTTCCACTTCTGTGTTCCTCCAGGAAGCACTGGCCTGACATAGTTGTTACAGTGTGGTGGCTGTAAGCAACAGATTATTAAGCTCTATTTTAAATGAATTATTTAGAAACTTCCCTGGTGGCTCAGATGGTAAAGAATCTGTCCACAATATGGGAGACCCAGGTTCTACCCTTGGGTCAGAAAGATCCCTGGAGAAGAGAATGGCTACCCACTCCAGTGTCTCTTGGCTAGAGAATCCCATGTCCGGAGGCGCCTGGCAGGCTACACTCCTTTACCTGGGTCCAGCCCCAGTGGATCCAGGGTAATTCAAAGCGGGGACGGAGTCAGCGATTAAAGAGAGATTAATTAGAAATTTAAAGAGAGATTAGAGAAGAATAATGTAGTGAAAAAATAGAGGAGAAAAGAGGCTGATATTCCTTGGTTTACATGGAAAGCTAATAAAGTCTCAAGACAAGAAACTTGCACCGTTTACGTTAGGACACAGGTGCCTGCTTGAATAGCAGAGGGTGCCCCTCCTTGGGCTCCCTCTTGAGTGGGTCTTAGAAGCCCAGGCAAATAAGTAAACATGGAGAGCCTCTGCGTTCCAAGGGATCAGCCTGAAAAAGAGAGGGAGGAAAAGGGAGAAAGAGAGAGAGTTGACACGGGGGAGGCCAAGCTTGTACAAAAACCCCATAACTTTATTTCAAAAGGTGCTTATACACCCTAAGTTTTACATAATGAAAGATAGAGTCATGCAGGGGCAGCAGTCCTGACCCTTATCCATACCAGGCTTTCTTTCTGCATATCTTTCCATACACAAAAGGTCTCAGGTGATTTACATTACCTTCTGGCCAAGAGGCCTGTTAACACTTTATGGCTCTCTTCCTTAATGAATGTTAATCTCATTTCCTTGAAGTGTTTTTCTTTAATCTGCATCACCCTTAAAGCACTAAATAAAGTTACATCCTTGTAGAACAAAGCTGCAGTGGGTTATAACAAGGAAGGTACTTAACTCAAAGATCTATGTTGCTACTTGTTTTTTCTATATACCAACTATATCAACAACAACAAAAAAAGATATGAAAACTTAGCAGCAAGTATTGGCTCAACAATGAAACCCTTAATCAGTCCTATTCTAATGATTTTGACTCCTCAGAAGCCCCTACATTCCTAGAATGTTTTAAGCTTCCTGTGCCTCTTGCCTTCAGGAGGCTGTGAGCAATCACATGCACAGTTGTAAAAGGTCCGGACAGACCTTTCAGGCAAGGTAGAAAGCTACCAGAGGGGTTTGAGCTGAGACACTCCTTTTATATGCAGGAGACAGTTAGCTGGAGCTCTAAGTTAACTTTTTCCAGAAAAGGGTGGTGGGGGATAGCCCCCTGTTAATGTCAGAGGAGTTGGTGAAAGGCATAATATAGTAAAACAGATAGATTTTGGTTCTGGGGGTAGATGCTCGAGAAAATCCAAGGTGGGGGGCCCTGAGGCCTGATCCCGCCTTTGCGTTTTGTCAGGCCCCCTTTCTCATGACCTTTGCCACGGGCGGGATTCCCCATGCTGGCTCCCAGCACTCTTTGGGTAGCAAAGAGTCAGACGTGACTGAGCTACTAACACTTTTTACTTCACTTCACAGGTAGATCACAACAGTGCTATTTGGAACTTACGGGACCTACGAATCTCTAGAGGGTCTCAGAAGGCAGCTCTGAAGGACACTCCTTGCATGTGCCATCTTTGGAATGTTCTTTTTCTTTTCTGCCTTTGCATGGCATGGCCTGAAATTCAAAGTTCTCACAAAGAGGATCTGATTGGCCAAGTGTTCTTGATGTACCAGCCCTCAGCCATGCCAGGAAGTTTTGCCAGGAAGTTAGTTGAAGGAGCTTCCGGTGATTCCTGGATTCGCGCTCCCCACAGGATTGCAGGTGATGACCGAGGGTGATTTCCCAGGAGGGTGCTAGGATGCTGTAAAGGAAGCAGGGGATGAAAGTCAGGTAGACAAAGTATGATAAGGGTTTCCCAAGCTGGCTCACCCTTTCTCTCATTGCAGCACACGCCCCTCGTCTGCTGGGTGGTCTGCAGTGGGTGGTGGTGTAAAGTTGTGGCCAGCCTCAGTATGTTTCAGAGTAAAATGTGAATGACTCAATTATCTGCTATTTTGAATTATTTACGCCACCACTTCCTTCAGGTTGCACATCCTAGATCTGGTCATGGAAAAGGACTGCGTTATGGCCATTGAGATCAGATGACTCTTTGGCACTGGATTTCTTTGTTTGCAAACACCCCATCAGTGTTGATCTTTGAACTTAGAACCGGGTGTGGGAAACATAATAGAATATATAAATATATATAATACTCTTGAAGAACATATTTAACAAAATAAATATATAATATAAAACAGTGCATAATGAAAGAACAAGTGTATGCATATGGTGGTAGCAGGGTTGAGAGCATAATTTCTATTATGTAAGAGCATAATTTCTGTTAGATGTAATGTGTAATGTAACTCTTGAAGAATATATTTAACACAGCTGTATATAAAATACAGGTAAAATAGATAGGCAACAAGGTCCAACTGTACATCACAGGTAACTATACTCATTATCTTGTAATACTCTATAATGGAAAAGAACCTGATTTATATATATATCTATATATTTGTTGTTGTTTAGTTGCTGAGTTGTGTCCAACTCTTTTGTGACCCCATGGACTATAGGTTGCCAGGCTCCTCTGTCCATGGGATTTTCCAGGCAAGAATAATAGACAGGGTTGCCATTTCCATCTCTAGGGATCTTCCTGATGCAGGGATCAAACTCGAGTCTTCTTTACCAGTGGGCCACTACAGAAGCCCTGGTAAATATATATATATATAAATATATATATATATATATAAACTACATCACTTTGCTGTATGCTTGAAGCTAATAGAACATGGAGAATTAACCATAATTCAATAAAAAAATAAACTAATCTTGAAAGAATATATTTGATCTGGGAGAGAGAGAAATTCGTAGTGTGGCAACTAGATGATCTATGTCCAGATTAATTAATCTAAAGTATAATTTTTGCCATGGATTTTTTCCCAGAAGCTATGGCAGAGATTGGTGTATGATTGCCTCTTCTCCTGTGTGCTGGGTACAGGTGTCAGCCCAGGTCTCTGCCTGGGCCACGGCCTCTTCTGAGCCTTGCAGGGGTGGCCACAGGTCGGCCATTTGTAAACAGCACACATCTGGCCGCCTGTCTCCCACTCTCCTTCCACTGCTAATGCCACAAAGTGCCTCTGGCAGGATAAATAACTTTGTTACTAAGCTGTAAAGTAGAGCAAGTTATTAATATTGTATGATTTGTATTCTATTCCATTTTTCCCTCTAATCGAGAGATCTCACTATATCCTGGAAAACATATCTTTAAAACTGCTGACTAGCATGTCTTGCATGAACTGAATTAGGGAGTCCCTTTGCTGTTGGAATTTTGATTGGAAGTTTGTTTTAATAAGTCCATGTTTACTTCTGAGATGCTCATTTTCTTTTGGAATTCAATTGATTGCAGCAGCCTAACTCTCAGTGGTAACTACAAGAAATTAGATTTTGCTGTGAAGCATAAACAGGCCCACGACTGATGATCCGACTCTCCGAGCATTAGCAGGAGGCCGGTGGAGGCTTTGTTGTTGGAGGTAATTGACTCTGAAAGCTTTTGAAAATTGAAGTTTACAGGAGCAGACCCAAGTTGGTGATGTTTGTTTCATCTGAGGTTTTTGAATAAGACATGTTCTAGTATCATGTTATAAAGCACAGGTTTAGCTAAGATACTAAACTCAACATTCAAAAAACTAAGATCATGGCAACCGGTCCCATCACTTCATGGCAATAGGTGGGGAAACAGTGGAAACAGTGACAGATTTTATTTTCATGGGTTCCAAAATCACTGCAGACAATGACTGCAGCCATGAAATTAAAAGGCATTCACTCCTTGGAAGGAAAGCTATAACATACCTAGACAGTGTATTAAAAAGCAGAGACATTACTTTGCCAGCAAAGGTCCATCTGGTCAAAGCTATGGTTTTTCCAGTAGTCATGTACAAATGTGAGAGTTGGACCTTAAAGAAGGTTGAGAACTGAAGAATTGATGTTTTCAAATTGTGGTGCTGGAGAAGACTCTTGAGAGTCCCTTGGACTACAAGGAGATCAAACCAGTTAATCCAAAAGGGAATCAACCCTGAATATTCATTGGAAGGACTGATGTTGAAGCTGAAGCTCCAATACTTCGGCCGCCTCTTTGATTCAAAGAGCTGACTCATTGGAAAGGACCCTGATGCTGGGAAAGATTGAAGGAAGGAGAAGGGGGCAACAGAGGATGCGATGGTTGGAGGAGAAGGGGGCAACAGAGGATGTGATGGTTGGATGGCATCACTAAGGATAGGAAAGCCTGGTGTGCTGTAGTTCATGTGGTTGCAAAGAGTTGGACACGACTGAGCGACTGAACAACAACTAACCTCCTTAGTAACAGCAGAAATTAAGTTAGGAAGAAGAAAAATAAAATTCCCTCCAGACCAGAGTGATTACTCTTTGAGGAACAGAGACAGAACAGGGTCTGCTGATACCACAGACTGAGCTAGGTTTGATATGGGTGTATCGCCCTTGGGCCATTCATAACTAGGAATTCAATTTTCTCCTTTCTCAGATCAAGAGTCTGACTTATCTTTTTTTATTAGTTGATTAAAAGATGAAACTCTCTGAAAAGACTCAGGACATTGGTGTTAATCCTGGTTTTACACCAGCTCAGGTGACTGTCAGCCTTGCGTCCCCAGCAACAGAAACATCTGGCATGTGACCTTGACATGCACACTCCTACCCCAGCGGGTGCCTAGGATGGGGCCATTCCTGGCTCACCCCCCGGGAACCAAACCTTACTACTGTCTAATGGTGACGCACGATGTGACACAGCTCCAGCTGATGGGAATCCACCGGTGCCTTCACCCAGCAGGGGTCTGCTCCTCTGCGTGGCCTGTTGTTCAGGCTAAGTGGTGTCTGACTTTTTGTGACACCAAGGAGTGCGGCACTCCAGGGTTCCCTGCCCTTCACTGTCTCCCGGAGTTTGCTCAAACTCATGTCCATTGAGCCAACGATGGCGGTCTGGCAAGCCAAATGAGGCCTCTATATTTATATCATGCTAACGTATGGAGCCACCACACTTATTAAGTCTCCCAAGTTCCTCCCATACCAGACTCTGAATTTGACAGTAGCCCTGAAATCTGATATAGAGCCTGTAGTGATTCTGTCTGGTAGTCAACTCTAGAGGTGTGGCTGTTCCCTTGAAAATGTTCTAATTTTCCGTGGTGTCCATGTTGATTCTACCAGTTGTTAATACGTAATGAACACAACTGTGTTATGATGTAAACATTAGCATAGGTTAGATAAAAAGGTACAGTTACAGTGCATGCCAGCTGTCCAGGCACTAGCCTACGAGTTCCACGAGAGCCTGGCCTTTGTTCACACCCTGATGGCCTGACTCAGAGGGGAAGTCCAGTAGTATGTGTTGAGTCAGCTAGCAACTACTACAGTAATGGTAATATATAAAGTGATGGTGTATCGAACTCTTTGTTTACATGTGGGAAGAAAAAAAAAAAAACCCAAACCTGCCTTGAGTGAACTTAATCAGAAGAAAAGATGCTGTCCTGGATGGAGGGTGGGGCCCAGTCTTGGGATAAACTCTCAAGGACCCAAATCAACAGGCCTTCTGTGTCCACCTCTCAGCCCTGGTTTGTTCAACGTGCTCCACGAGTGACTCAGGGCCACAGGCAACACCTCAAATCACGCTTCAGGTTTACTGTTAGGGAGGGACCACCTTCTTAGTTTTAACCCTGCCTCAGATTTTATCCAAACTCATAATGGCAGGGAAAACTTCAGTGGAAGACTTTTTATCAAGAATCTATTAGTCCATGGTTAAAAACAGGTTAAAGAACAGAAAACTTTAGTGTATATTTCTTAAACATTTCATACTAACTTGCGTTGTTGCCAATCTTTCAATGTAAAGCCAAGACTTTTTTTCCCAGTCTGGAAATATTGTTTGGATATCCATCCTGTTCTGGAAAACAATCAGATCTTCATGCATTATCCTTTCCAACTGTGATTTCCTTAAGATGGAACAAAGACTCCGAGATACTTGCAGTCAGTCTGAGTACAGCATCCCTCCAGATGTTTGAATCCCCTCAGCTGTGAACAGTGGTATTTCTCATTATTTGTTTGACAGATCTGTGTGTGTGTGAGATTCGCCTTTATCTGTTTTTCCCAAAACTTTCAGGATATATTTCACAAGAATAAAATTTTCATTTCTGTGGCACTCATTTTATATTTGCTCAGTATTTAATGAAATTGCATACTTACCAGAACTGTAAAACTGGTGGGCATAAATGAACCTGGCTCTTGGTTCGTACACACCTTAAAAGGGGCGAGAAGTGCGTAAACACTCTGAATGACAGCAACCAACCACCTTGCTCGGCAAGCCCTGGGCACCAGCAGGTCTGAGGAGCAGGATTAAACACTGTTGAGCTTAACAAAGGTCACATTACACTGCCTCTGGGTCCCCTCAGTGAATGGAGGGATGGACATGAGCATATGAAACATGGAACACAGGCTGTGTGTAACAGCATCTTAATGAGGGGGAAGAGGGGGTTGTTATTTCTGCCTCAGGGCCGGAGTTCAGAGAACCTGCATTTTAAGAACAGCAAAGGAAGACGGGAATGTTGAGAACCATACCAGGGTCAGGGTTAGGGGTGCAATAAAAGGAGAGTGGAGAGCTTGTGGCCGAGTCCAGCTATCGAAGGTCCTGGATCATTGAAAACTGAAGAAAGACCAAAACAAATCTGTGAAAATTCTGATCTGCTTTGAGTGTTGACATTTAACAAATGAAGACCAATAACTTACACAGAAGGTGCTCTTCACAAGAGGTCACAGGACTGATTTTTTAAAGCCACCCAGGCACAATGTGCCAGCAGTGGGGCAGGTTTAAAATTGCACGACCAAGTGGAATCATGAGCATACTGTTGGTGTATTTATGTGACTCTATGTGTGTAGTGTTGTTTGGAGATAGTTCCCAAAGCCCAGCTTTGATGCGGTTATGGATGTTCCACCACAGCTCATGGGGCTCCCCCAGGCATGCCTCCTTACTCACTCACACCCGGAGCGTGGCACTTGAAGGTGACTGCAGACTGAAAATGACTGGCTAGATGATGAGATGCAAAGCATGTTATTTATTCATTGGCTGTGCTGGGTCTTTGTTGTTGCGCAATGTCTTTTTCTAATTGTGCTGAGTGGGGACTAATTGTGCTGAGTTGAGGAGCATGGTTTCTTATTGTGGTGGCTCCTCTGATGCTGGGAAAGATATAAGGCAGGAGGAGAAGGGGATGACAGAGGATGAGATGATTGGATGGCATCACCGACTCAATGGACATGAGTTTGAGCAAGCTCTGGGAGATGGTGAAGGACAGGTAGGCCTGGCATGCTGCAGTCCATGGGGTCGCAAAGAGTCGGACACAACTGAGCAACGGAACAATGACTCTTGCACCAGAGAACAGGCTCTAGGGAGCAGGCTCAGTAGTTGTGGTGCATGGGTTTAGTTGCCCCACGGCATGTGGAATCTTCCCAGACCGGGAATCAAGCCCACATCCCCTGCTTTGGCAGGTGGCTTCTTAGCCATGGACTACAAGGGAAGTTCCTGGGTATGTTTTAACTAAGCAACAATGGGAGATAAGAGACAAATCATGAAAAGACCTTGTGGCTGTGCTCAAAAGTTTGAAACAAAGTCAACAGAGAACCCAATAGTTGCCCTCTCTGAAAAAAAGCTCTTGGCAGTCACAAGCCAATCCTTGCATCTTTCCATTCTTTACATCATTTTCTTTGTAAGACTGTGATCCTCTCCTAAACATACCAAGTGAGCTCAGAATTAAATACTGAATCATTGTGGATGCATCAGATTTAAGAGCAAAACAGTGAAAAATACCCTTCATTGAGTCACTTGGTTTGTGAAATGCTCTAGCCTTAAAGATAAAATTCTGGCTTAGGTTGAATATAAAAAATATTCAGGAAAACACTCGGCACTAGAGCTTTGCACAGATTCTGACCTTGATAAAGCATCCTAGAGTCTCCCAGTTTCCACTGCTCCCCAGGACTCCCCAAACATTCCTCACGCTGACATAACCTACCAGGGATCTGACTGGTTGATGCTCCCCCTGCAGGGCCGTGTCTTTACCTTAACAGGTACATGGTGATAGATGTCGTAAACACAAACAGACAGCACCGACGTCAAAAGGTTGTGGTGTCTCAGAGAAAAAAATTAAGGGCTGAGTGGTGCGACCTGTCAAAGAATGTGATGATCAAGTCTATTTCCTCGTTCTTGTTGATAAGTCTGCACTTTTGAAAAAGAGCAGCACCCGTTTGGAAACATCATCAGGGAGAATAAGCTTTAATTGAAGGCAGAGTATCTGACAGTAAGTTGTGGGTGGATTTTTAAGAGGGACGGATGCTCTTATAATGAGCAGCCGTACACTGGAAGGGATCACGAGCTACTTGACAGCCTTTCATGCATTAAAACTTCCCTCTTAGCCTCGAGTCACAGAGTTTGCTTCTTTTAGGCCTGACCAGGCACTGACAGCACTAACATGCTGACTCTCAGCACGACTGACTCAATGGATTAAGGAAGACTTAAAAATAGACTGGGCATTTCTAGGAGTCACACAAATGTAAAATTATTTGGAATTTTGATGTTTTCTACTCATCTTGATGAATTTTTTTCCCATAGGAATGAAAAGATCTAATAGAAATGATTCAGTTTTTCATGTCAATGATTGATCAATAAAATGATAGAAATTTTTAAAAGTCAGATTCATGTTGATGTATGGCAAAACCAATACAATATTGCAAAGTAATTAACCTCCAATTAAAATAAATTAATTTATATTAAAAAATAAAATAAAGCTGAATAATAATTTTTTAAAAAGTCAGGCAAATTGGTAGATATGGTAGAGGTGGTGACATGTGAAGGTCAAACTTTGAGATCTTTGCATCAGTGATGGACTCGGATGTCTGAAGGGGGTCTGAGGTGACACTGGATTTGGGTAAGAGGTGCAGTTGTGAGCTGAAACCTGGGTGATCTGCCTGCGTTTACTATTTGTCCGTTTTGAACTTAGAGTGTCCACCTCTGCCCAGTTTCAAAAGAGAGGATGTGTCTATTTCATTAGACTCCTGATGAATGGATTGGGAATGAAATGATGTCAGTGGAATTATAAGTAAACATCTTGCTATACATGTTTTTGCTTTGTTTCTACCTTTTCTAAATTGTTTCCATGGAGATAAGGTTTACATTATATCATGGGTTGCTACTGTCACTTACCAACACTGGTCTTATAGATATTAATCTATTTTTAGATGAAGGCAGTAGTTCAGCAAGGGCCATAGCCATAGCTTTTACTCTGACCCACATAAAAAAATGTATTATATGTGTGTTTGTGTGCTCAGTCGTGTCTGACTCTTTGCAACCCCATGGACTGCCAGGCTCCTCTGTCCGTGGAATTTCCCAGGCAAGAATGCTGGAGTGGGTTGCCATTTCCTCCTCCAGGGGAACTTCCTGACACAGGGATTGAACCTGTGTCTCCTGCTTTGGCAGGCTGATTGTGTACCATTGTGCCATCTGAAAAGCCCAGTGTATTATATGAAAAGTGAAAGTGAAAGTCACTCAGTTGTGTCCGACTCTTTGCGACCCCATGGATTATTCAGTCCATGGAATTCTCTAGGCCAGAATACTGGAGTGAGTAGTCTTTCCCTTCTCCAGGGGATCTTTCCAACCCAGGGATCAAACCCAGGTCTCCTGCATTGCAGGTGGTTTCTTTACCAGCTGAGCTAGAAGGGAAGCCCAATGTATTATATACCTATATATAAATACAAATTTATAACAAACATTCACATGACATCTCTGCATATTATATAAACATTTATATTATGTAAATTATGTATAATTACATAAACATACATATGAAACAGAAGTCTCATAAAATGAACTTCTTTCTTACCACTAGATGCCCTCTGACGGGGACTGATAGTGTGTGTAGAACTCCCACATCAGTGTGTCAGCCCCGCCCTGGCAGTCCAGGCACCTACAATTCCACAAAAGAAATGCTGTGCCAGCAGGCAAGGGTGATTCCCACAGCAGGCCACCCACCATAACAGGGTCCAACCATGGGGCTCCTAGGTTATCAGTAGGCAGGATTCTTGGGAGCCTCTGGTCGACCTTAGGCGGGGTGGCTTGCTGCAGAATGGAGCATGCCAAACGGGTGGAGAACTGGGCCCCTGTTGCGTACAGCAGCCCAGCTGTAATGACCACAGGCTCAGTGAGGAATCCCCTCCAATGTGTGTGGGGAAGGGCTGAGAGTGTTGCCCTAAGATCTATTCTTTCACGGTTTTTAAAAATGTCTCTAGATGGACAGTTTCTGACTTTTGTGTGCCTTTCTGTCTTTCCTTCTGATGTCCTGGGATAAGAACTTGAATGAAGTGCCTATGCCTGTACCGATCAGCTGTGGATAAGCACTAGTCTCCTGTGGGCCAGACACGGCCATTTTCCATCACAAACTGCCCACATCTCAAGGGCTAGTCTGGGCATCCTGTGAGCCAGACAGATATGCCAGGCAGCATCCTTAAGCGATACTAATATCCTCGGGGTTTTAGAGCCTGATCCTAAGCTTCTCAAGGGCTCTCCTGGCGTTATTGACAAGTAGGAAGTATTCTCTGATTTTAATGGAGGAGAAACTGAGAAAAAAAGGGTGAGTGACTTTTTCAAGGTATCATGGAGAGTCCGTGCAAGGGCAATGATAGAACCGTGGTTCCACGTTGCCTGTTCAACATGATGGATCCAGAAACCTTACTGGTATTAAAACTGCTTTGTTTATATCATCTTAAAAAAAATCCCTGCATAATCATAGTTAGCGTGATGTTCTCCAAAAAGTTATGTTCACTGTTACACATCCAGTATTATAATGGCTTGTTTGATCATTTGCTCAGGTATGCATATAAGTCCAGTAGCCCCTAATTTCCTGTGATAGAAAGACTACTTCCTTTCTTTCACCTTCAGAGGTTTTGTGTGTGTGTGTGTGTGTGTGTGTGTGTGTGTGTGTGTGTGTGCATGCCCTTTATAATTCTTAAGAAAGCCAGCATGGTTGCTCTGTAGCGACAGCAGTATAGCAAATTGTGATCCTTCAAAAATCTACAGTGCAAGTAAAAATTATGACTCTGTGTTAAGAGAGTCACATATGACAACTAACAGATTTTACTCTGATCCTCATATCCATCACTTTGGCTTTTCCAGAATTATGTTTATAAAAGTATATTTTTAAGATGTGCAATAGACATTGGTCAAACTTGAAGAAAAGACTTACATGCTTTAAAAATATTGGTCAGTGGGGTTATGTCCCTGGGCATTTGGGGAGTATTAACTGCTACTGGTTGTAAACATTGGCAGCTCCAAGCTGCAAATTCGATAACCCTTTCTGGGCTACTGTCAGAGCCCTTGTTTCTTAGTGAATAGAGTTCTTAGTAAATGGATAAAAATCAAGATAAGAGCCCTCACTTGTTCTAAATCATTATGATAGCTGTCTTACACTTACTGTCTACCCCATTAGATCTCTACAGTGAAGAGTATTGCTTTAAATGTGTGTGTGTGTGTGTGTGTGTGTGTGTGTGTGTATTTCAGAACACACTTCATTCAGATGCAGGTAACTGCTCTTTTTAGGTAAAGAAGTTCTGCTGCAGAAAGATCTATTAGTCAGGAACTCAGTCGGTGGTCAGGAAGGAACTTTGCTGGAGGTGACAACTCTGTTTTGTCAGAAGTTCATTTCTGGTTGTTATCATCACAGAGAAATCTGGTCTTGGCTTCAAAAGCCTGAGCACATTTTTTCATTCTCCTCTGTTGTTTATTCTCACTACCCATCTCTCCAAAGAAAGGGTTTCAAATGATTTAATATTTTCTAAAACTTACTGGATTTAATTCTGCCCTTGGTGGCTGAAAAGACAGCCTACCTATCTGTGGCCTTCCCCAACCCCGAACAAAATCTCTTCTGGTTTTCCAAGGATGAACTTGAGATGCTTCCTAAAGCAATCATTTAATACTACCAGGGACTGAGACACTGGGAGTGCTGAGCAAGAATTTTTCCACCGATATAGGAGCCAGATAGGGCTTCCCTGGTGACTCAGCGGGAAAGAATCCGCCTGCAGTGCAGCAAACATGGGCTCAATCCTTGCGTCAGGAAGATCCCCTGGAGAAGGAAAGGGCAACCTACTCCAGTATTCCTGCCTGGAAAATTCCATAGACAAGAGGAGCCCTGGCAGGCTATAGTTTACAGGGTCACAAAAGAGTCAGACATAACTTAGCAATTAAATAACAACTGGAGCCAGATACACTCACAGGACCTTTCGGGGAGAGAGAGAGAGAGTTCTGTGTGTGTCCTTATGCCTTCTGCTGTTTCTGGGTCTACCTTTCCTCCGGAGGAACTGGCATTTCCCTGGAAGGGCCTGCCTGGTCCAGCCTGAAAGCGGTCTGAAGGGCTGGTCTATGGATCTGTTGGCTAGTTCTCTTCACAGAAATCTTTTTCACATTTAAATTGACCCTGGAAACAAGGTCCACCTGCCAAGTGCAAGGCTGGAGTTTTTGATGGCAGAGCACAGAAGTTTGGCAGTGTCTAGATAAATTATCCCACCTCACCGTAAATATTCCACTGATGCGTGCACGCTCAGGCACTCAGTTGTATCTGACTCTTTGTGACCCCATGGACTGTAGCCCACCAGACTCCTCTGTCCATGGAATTCTCCAGGCAAGAGTAGTGACTGGAGTGGGTTGCCATTTCCTCCTCCAGGGAAGGAAGACCCCTTCTTCCTGACCCAGGGGTTGAACCCACATCTCTTGTTTCTCCTGTGTTGGCAGGTGGATTCTTTACCCCTGTGCAACTGGGGAAGCTCGTAAATATTCCACTGGATTCAGGGGTGGTTGTTACTTTCTGAGAATAGTTTCCTGTAAAGGGCAAGCCATAAGTGTTGGCTTTTCACTGTCATATTTTATGGTCCCCCAGGTGGGAAAGGAATGTCTCCCTTAGGAAGACGTTATGTCCAGGTTGAGCTATCAACGAACCATTCCCTTTCTTTGGTCTAATTAAAATGTACACATTTCGGCGGGTATAAAATAGAGATGCTGACATGCCAACATTTATGCTGCTGACACAAAGGTTCCGAGCACAGATGATGTAAGCGGTGCTGACATAAACCTTCTCCCTGAGAAGAGCTGCTGGAGGTACTTTTCCACAGTCTTCCAGTGGATTGACTTGAAGCATCATCTGGAATGAGAGCTGAAGTGTCCATTATAAAATTTGGTCCCCTGATATGAAAAAAAACAACCCCTCGATTGTTCAGTGACTTACTTCTTTTATGGAGTAGCTGCTTAAATTAAAGCATGACTTTTTAAAGTTCAGCATCAGATGAAGAATGCAGTACCGATGTTCTTTGTATGAGAGGCTTAATTTTAACAGATCTAAAAATGACTAAAGTTCCTTTAGCTTGGGATGGAAAGTGGAGGCATGGTTGTCATTGTATAAAATATTATAATATAAATTTCATAGTAACTATTGAGTTCACTGACAATTAGTTTCCACTGTAGGTAATTCTATACATGAATGTGATGAAACCTATTGGTACTCAGGGAGAAGTAGACACACATTCAAAATAATACACACGTACTTAAGGGGTCTATGACCTCCTGAAGTCACCTGTACAGCCCAGGTCAAGGCCTCACTCTTCCTTCACTGGTTCCATTACATGATCAGAGATGGCACTTGCCACCTACATTTGAGGGGCATTATTAACTGGATGAAGCTTTTATTTAGAATATGCAATCCTCATCAATAGTAACATTCTTTATCATTGATAATCAAGGATCCTGTGACTTCTCAGGATCTACTGGCTACTGGAGGTATATTACTTCAAGTCTTCCAAGAAGCTTATGCCAAGACAGGGTTAGGTGCTCAAATTCACTGGAAGGAGCACCTGTGAAGCAGAAAGGAGGAGGGAGCAGATGAGCCTTCAGACGTGGGAGCAGATCTGACACTGTGAGAGCAGAGAAGGAAGGAAGGCTTGGGCAGGAAGAGGCTAGACTGAGTGCTTTATTGAGAGCTTTAGCCAGACAACCAGAGTCCTGGTGCCAAGACCGTGTGTGACAGGAGGTCTTCGCTGAGCAGGCTGGTTGACTTCTCCGACCCTGCCCCCACTTCGCCTGGATACAGGCAGCCACAAGAGCTGGAGCAGAGTCCTCTGTACTGGAGGCATTGGTCAAACATGTTCCCCTGGTGGGTTTTCTCCATGGCCACCAGCCTGGGGTAAGAGGGTGTTTGTAGGAGCAAAAGTGGATGTCCTTTTTTCTCCCACTTCCTTACATTTTGAGAGCAGCTACTCTGGCCAGTGTGATTTTGCCTGCCAATGCATCACACAGGGACAGGTAATAAGATCTTGTGAATTTGTGGCTTAGTTTCCTGTCTCCCTATGACACCAATTAAAGTAGTTACTTTAATTGTTCCATAAGGGGACTGAGCAGAGGGAACATTATGCACAGAGGTTAAGTACATGGATTTTCCCCCACACCTTTACCTTTTGTCTTAGAGCAATTGACAACATCATCAGCCAAATGACAGCTTGCTGTTTAAGTGTAGAGCCCAGAAAACTCAGCAACAGAAGCCAGGCTAATTAATAGACCCAGTGTCTCTCTTAGCTTGCCATCTCAGTGGAATTATTCCTAAGACTGGTGTCCAGCTTTATTTATTTATTTATTTATTTAAAATCTCCTTCCCCAGCTCAACCAAGACCATGTGGGCTCTTGGCTCCTTTCTCTTATTTCAACAAAAGACAGATGGAGGATTCTCTTTCCTAAACCACAGAGCAAAAGAAAGGCCACTCCCCATCGAGGACTCTGTTCTCTGGAGAGTGAGATGCTTCAGATGTGTTCTGCCTGGGAACAGACAGGGTTCTCAGAGGGTAAAGTGGTGGGTTGTGGTGAGGGATGATAAAGAGGGCTCCTCTGTGATAGGAAAATGAAATACTCCCAGAACTCGGGAGTTTTAGATTTTTCATTTACACATGCAACAGTCATGGGCAGTATGTATATGCCAGACCCTGTTCTGCGTGCAGGGCACCCATCAGTGAACAAAATGAATATTCCTGCCCTTTGGGAGCTTATATTTCTACCGGGGAGACACTAACATGTACATTAGCAATGTTCATGGGAAATTCCATGGACAGAGGAGCCTGGTAGGCTACAGTCCATGAAGTTGCAAAGAGCCAGACACACAAATCCATCAGTAAATTGCTGAACCAACAAGCCCATCAGTAAATTATATATCTAAATAAATATGTTACATATAAAATACAGCTTTCTTAAAATTGACTTAGCAGGAATTGCCCCATCTGCTCCGAGCAGAAGCAAAGTTTCTTCCCTCTGTTTTCCTGTCCCTTCTAGGGTCTTCCATCTTGGTTGCCAGTTACTTTCCCTGGGAAGGAAACACTTCCTTTGTAAACATCCATCTAGTGAAATTCCCAGGAGGTCACCAACAGACTGAGATGACCCTCAATATATTATTTAGTTAATATCTTTGATTTTTGAAAAGACTTTTTTAACTAGGTCTCAGTAAGTTTTCCAAAATCAGTTAAAAAAAATGTATTGACAGTATAATTGGCTAAACCCAAATTCCCAGGAAGAGGAAATGGTAACCCACTCCAGTATTCTTGCCTGGAAAATTCCATGGACAGAGTACCCTGGTGGGCTACAGTCCATGGGGTTGTAAAGAGTCAGACATGACTGAGCGTGCACACACACACACACACACACACACACACACATTACAACATCCAGGTCTTTGTTCCAAATTCACGGGAATATATCTACCAGGATGAGCATGGCACTGGATACAGACAGCCACCAGTCTTGCTGATGATGACCTAAAATCCATCTAAACCTGTGATCTCTATAAAAACCAGGAGTCGAGACAATAAAAAGTCGGAGCTGCAAGGAAGGCAGACATTTCGATTCTCCCTGTGGTACATTAAATAATACAGCCTGCAATACAGAGCGACAGGAGGAGAGAGCCAAGCAAGAAATGATGGTTTCAAGTGCGTGGACTCACAGCTCAACCCTGACCCCACTTCAGGATCCAATTCCAGAGCATCTGAGTGGACACAGACTGGCTGGATTGAATGGGAGCTTCTTTTCTTTCATCTTCTCTCTTCCTTCCTTTCTTCGTCCCGCCCTTCCTCCTTTCTTTCTCTCTCCTTCTTCCTTTGTTCGCTTCCTTCTTTCCTTTCTTTCTCTCTTTGCTTCTTTCTTTCTTGATTCTTTATATTCTTCTGGCTTCATCTTTTTATTAATAGCAAAATACTCCCTAAACTATCAGTAGCTTCTTTTAGAATTAAATGATATATTTTTTATAGTAGGTCTTTGTTGGTTATCTATTTTAGATATAGCAGTGTGTACATGATATACCTTTAAAATTTTTATTTTTCAAGTATTTATTGAATTTGTTACAATATTGCTTCTGTTCTAGGTTTTGGATTTTTGGCCACGAGGCCTGTGGGATCTTAACTCCCTGGACAGGAATTGAGCCTGTACCTCTTGCAATGGAAGGCAAAATCTTAACCACTGGATTGTAAGGGAAGTCCTCACGGATGTAGTTTTAGAGAGAGTGAAAATAAAGCATCAAACTATTTTTTCACCCTAACTTAAGGCCTATACATAGACTCTATTTTTACTTTCTTCAATTAAAAATGCAAAAATTATCTTAGTAGCTGTGGGCAGTTGAAACTTTAATGAAACTTGATTAAGTCAATATTCAGTTAAAGGAAAAAGGAGGTCACAATTAGAAATATTTACAGAATGAATGGAAATATGCCGCATCCCTGCTATGATTAATACTTTTAAGGGCAGGTCACACTCCGTGTTGTCACTCCCTCCCTCCACTGGCTCCAGCGACATTCTGTCTGGTGAGGATGCTGTCTCTGGGGTTACCATCAATATGGCTCCATCGACATCCTGTCTGGTGAGGATGCTGTCTCTGGGGTTACCATGAGTAGATCCATCCGTCCTCCAGCCCTTCTTCAACACCCTGTACCCTTGGCCTCCTACTCTCTTAGAGTTTCTCTCCTTTCTTGGTTCCCATGAACTGTGTTTTCTTGTGCGGCTTCATCTGGCTCTCATCAGATTCCTTTATCCCCTCCTCTTTCTCTTTCTTAGAGACAAACTCCCAAATCCAGTCACTGGTCCTTTTCTCTTTATACAATCCATCCATCAATTCCACTGCTGTGCTTTAAGCCCTGAATTGTGCATTCAAAAGCGTCAGCTTTGAATGCGCAATTATCTTCAAAGCATCTACCAATGGGTGCCCCCTAAGGTATCAAGTCAAGTGTCTGAAAGAGAATTCACCTCTACCCCACTTCTACTCTTCCTGTGTTTTCAAGCAATATCTTGTTTGTGTTCTACCAGTTTCTTGGACCAGAAAACTTGGTCAATTTACCTTCAGGTCCATATCTGTCATTCACTACATTCAGTCACCCATCTCATCTATTTATGATATCCTCTCATCTATTTATAATGTTCAATTTCCATTACCAATGCCACTTCTGTAGTCAGCCTCACTTGAGATTTTCACTGGATCCCTACCATTAAGGCCTTTGACTAGAATTCCTCTTTCTCTTTCCTTTGGCTTCAAAATGTCACTTGGTGTTTGAAAACATCTGTCATTATTTATGACACAGAACCAAATTAAGCCTATCTTAGAGTAGGGAACATCTTTAATTTGGGGGAATTTTTATTTTATCCCTTGATTTTTTAATTGAAAAGTGAAAGTTAGTTGCACAGCTGTGTCTGACTCTTTGTGGTCCCATGGACTGTAGCCCGCCAGGCTCCTCTGTCCTTGGAATTCTCCAGGCAAGAGTACTGGAGTGGGTTGCCATTTCCTTCTCCAGGTTTTTAATTGAAGTGTAGTTGATTTACAACATGTAACTTTCAGGTGTACAGCACAGATATTTAGTTATACATATATATTCTTTTTCAGTTCTTTTCAGTTATAGATATTGAATATAGTTCTTTGTACTATATATAGTTGCTGTTTATCTATTTTATACATAGTATATGTATAGATAGTGCGTACATGTTAATCCCAAACTCTAAATTTATCCTTCCTTCTTTTTCCTCCTTGGTAATGGTAAATTTGTTCTCTGTGTCTGTGAATCTGTATTGTAAGGGCATGTGTTTATCATATTTTAGATTCCATGTGTAAATGATATCATGTGATATTTGTATTTCTCAGTCTGGCTTACTTCACTTAGTATGATAATCTCTAAATGCAAAACAGGTTTTCACTATGCTTCCCAGAAGACTGTGTTGACGGATTCATTGATGATCTCCATTATTCCTGTCTTTCTGCTGTTTATGCTGCATCCTTCTTTCCGATTTTACTGTTAGAAAGGCTATCTCCCACCTCTCTGCGGCAAACACTCCAGTGTATGTCTTGGTGCCTGTGGAATAGAGTCAGACCTGGCCTGTGTGGCTGACCCCTACCTGAAGCCTAATCCCCATCTTCACCCCACAACAGATAACATTTCCAGAAATAACTCTCCAATATGTGGGAGCTATGTGATTTGTGTCTCATTCAGAGATTCACCACATTGTCAAGAACCGTTATGCCCAACAATCCATGAGAGAGCCTGTGGATTGATTTCTGAAGGTCCTTGAACCTCCTGAAACATGCACACTTGAATGAATTTTTCAGGGGGATATGCTTCACACCTCCTGTAAGATTGTCAAGTGGGTCCTGACACCCCAAGAATTTCAGAACCATGGTAAATCTGCTGAGAGCTTGGGCATTAGTTAATCAAACCTGATGTAACAATAAGATAAGAAATAAGAATGGGTGTTTTGTACCCAACAATGGATGTAAAGTACCCAACAAAATAAGGATGGATAACAGTGTTTTAGTCAGATCATAAAACAGATCTGGGGGTGATGATGGCTCTGGGGGTGATGATGACTTGCCTGGGGTCACTTACACACTAAACAACACATTTTATTTTATTAATATAAATTTATTTATTTTAATTGGAGGTTAATTACTTTACAATATTGTACTGGTTTAGCCATACATCAACTTGAATCCACCACAGGTATACACGTGTTCCCCATCCTGAACCCTCCTCCCTCCTCCCTCCCCGTACCATCCCTCTGGGTCGTCCCAGTGCACCAGCCCCAAGCATCCAGTATCATGCATCGAACCTGGACTGGTGATTCGTTTCATATATGATATTATACATGCTTAATTGTTCCTTTCTTCTCTGTTGTTGGCTCTTTCACATGTTAATTTTACCTTTTTTTTTTTTAAATTAAAATAAAGTGGAAGCAACTTGAAATCAGGGATCTTTCCTTGAAACGACACAACAATGAGGATGATAAAGGATGATGATGATGAAGATACTTTTGGAGGAAACTGATGAAGGGACACAACCAAAGCTAATTGTTAGTAGATATAGGACCGAGACTCAGGAAACAGTTACATAGTGCTGCTTCTTATGCACTGAAAACACTCAGTAGGCCTCTTAAAATTCCTGGATAACCAGAACTTACTAATTTCAGTCAAGTGCATTTAATAGGTCACACAATTTCCAAATAAATGTAAAATGATAGGCTCATTAATTTGCAGATTTACTTTTCATGTTACGCAGTTTATTTACAGATAAATTAAAGGAAGAGATGGGCGTTTATCTGAATTCTCTTTCACAGGCTATGTGAAGCCGAGGAGCTTGCCTCAAGTTTTGCTTAACCTTTACCAGACAGTTCAAATCTCTCCATTGTCTGCTCTACTGATTTATATAAGGTTTTAGGAATAGTTTTATTTTGTTAGAGAACTAAAGTACCCTCTACTGTTCCTTTTCTGTCATTACAGTCTGTTAAGACCCTTGATTTAATAGAAAAATTTAAGAAATAAAAACAAAAATTTGATTTCTGATAAAGCTAAATTGACACTGTGAGTTATAAAAAAGAAACTATCCTTGACTAAGCATTTCTGAAGCATTTATATGTTTTATAACTTGATTAGTAAATAAAATCCCAGTTATTTGACTTAATCATATTTTTGTTGCTTAAATTTTGACTTAGAGAAATGCAAATGCCATTTATAAAGAGCACTTTCAACTTTTTATATTGGTTTCAATTCATTTTATGTAACCTAAATGTTTTTGCTTGGTTGACTAATATCTTTTTAAAAAGATGAACCCAGTAGATATTTCCAATTTAAATATGCAGGAGCATAAAGATAATTAAGAAGAGCTAGTCATGATTATATTAATGTAATTAATTAAACTTGCTACTGAGGAAGAACATCTCCATCTTGTTGAGATGTCATGTGATTAATATTTTGAATAACTTAAAAATAGAATTATCTTACAAGTTTACATTTTTGCTTGTTGCAGACTCAAATTTTGACTAATAATTATGCATATCTCCTTACAGAAATTTTCAAGTCAAGTCAAATTCATTTCAACCACTATTCCTAATCACATCATTAAAAAACTATGTCATCTCCAAGTCTTAGCATTTTGTTTATCTGCATACTGAGAGGTTTAGGATCTGTAGAGAACACTCCTTTATAATTTCATAAATCTAATCATTTAAAAACACTTTTCTCTTTCTCATTCTCTTTTCCATAAGAGTCTTTCATCATTGGCAAGGTTTTAAAATTTTTCTAGCTGTTGGTAGCTATTCAGTTCCTGCACAAAGACACAAATCCTGGCTGCTGGCCTTTTGGCATCTGCTAATATTTTCATAGACCTCATTTGAACTTTCAGTTTGTTCATGAAACTTCAGAGGCTGAGAAAGAACCAGCTTCTATTTGTCTTTTTCACCCTTCACTTTTAATCCTTTCCATAAGACACTTGAAAGGACTGTACAAGGCAGTTTAGGGATAAAAAGGGAAAAGAAGAAAATCTACATTTCCTTCACAACGTTTTGAGTCTCTGTTTTCTTTTCATCCAGAGAAAATCAAATTAAGCAAACATCAAAACTGGGGACAACAGGGTGCCTTTAACTGAGATCAGCATTGGATGAGCCTCAAATTTAGAACAGCCATTTGAGTTCCCCTGTGTGCCAGAATCAATCAGCAAAATGAGCCATAAAAACACATACAAAAAAGTGGAGCAGAAGCAAGAGGGCCTTGCCCAGGAGTGGTGAGCTCACACTTAACCAAACCGCAGCACCCCAAATTTGCAGAAAGACTCAGGTCCTTCTGGGGCCTGTCAGGCCCTCTGGCCTCTTGGGAAGCCCTGGAAGCAAGGTTGGCAGCTACCCTTTCTCACTCTAACCAAAGAAGGAAGCAGGGCCTGTCTCCTTGGCGATGGTCTTACCTGCTTCCCCAAGTCAGTGCATCCGGATCCAAGCTTAGATCATCTCCGGATAGGTGGGGGTCCCAGTTTGGGTAGGAGGGCATCCCGTCTGCCCGGGTCTCCCTCAGATGGGCCGCCCTGTGTCCTAGGACACAGAGCATGGCTGCGGACAAGCTGCAGCCTCCAGTCCCAGCTACTGGTAATGCAGGTGCTGGTGGATAGCTGAGAAATGATTAAGGGCTGGCTTATAACGATGCCGTTTGTCTCTGATACGTCTTCCCGAGGCTCTGAGGACAGCTGTGTTGTCAGCGGGCAGGCCTGCGGGTACAGCTTTGGTCCACCTGCTTTGAGTGCTGCACATCCTTTCAGCCAAGGAGGGGTTTCTTTTTTTCTCCCTTTTATGCTACTGAATGCCTTCTGCCATGTAATGTGCTTAATCGCTGTGGTTGCTCTTTCCGACTCTTGTGTTCTGCAAAACTTTTAGACCTATCATATCAGATAAAGCATGTGGGGGTAAAAACGGGATCAGTGACAAACAAGGGAAGTTTACCCTGATGCAAATCAAAGTCCAATTTGATACGACCTCTAAAGAAACGCTTGCAGGAATGCAGAATAAAAAATCAGTGACAATTTGGAATTGGCAGAAGTTCTTTAAGATCCCAAGGGTTGTTATAAACATGGCAGTATGGGAAGATGGACTGAAAATCCTATCAACGATAGGTGAAAGAAACTGTGGCTTCGTCTGATTGGAGAACCAAGGAGCTTAAGTGTGGGTGCCCCAGGTAGCCTGTCTCCTTAGGTGCCAGCCCTGATGGAACCAGCCATTTCTCCTGGAAGCCTTAGTTTATCTGAGTGGGGACAAAGATCTGGTGCAAGATTTGCTACTCTGGTCTTTGCTCTCGGCTCTTTCAGTAAAAAGAGCTAGGACATCTATCTACATATACCTGCATACCAATATACTCACATACATACATGTGTAAGTACATGTATATGTATAGGTATACACATGTATTTATGAAGTCTTGAAAGTGAAAATGAAAGTCGCTCAGTCATGTCCGACCCTTTGCAATCAATGGACACAGTCCATGGAATTCTCTAGGCCAGAATACTGGAGTGGGTAGCCTTTCCCTTCTCCAGGGGATCCTCCCAATCCAGGGATCAAACCTAGGTCTCCTGCATTGTGGGCAGATTCTTTACCAGCTGAGTCACAAGGGAAGCCCAAGAATACTACAGTGGGTAACCTAGATAGTATATTCAAAAGCAGAGACATTACTTTGCTGACTAAGGTCCATCTAGTCAAGCCTATGGTTTTTCCTGTGGTCATGTATGGATGTGAGAGTTGGACTGTGAAGAAGGCTGAGTGCCGAAGAATTGATGCTTTTGAACTGTGGTGTTGGAGAAGACTCTCGAGAGTCCCTTGGACTGCAAGGAGATCCAAACAGTCCATTCTGAAGAAGATCAAGCCTTGGATTTCTTTGGAAGGAATGATGCTAAAGCTGAAGCTCCAGTACTTTGGCCACCTCATGCGAAGAGTTGACTCACTGGAAAAGGCTCTGACGCTGGGAAGGATTGGGGGCAGGAGAAGAAGGGGATGACAGAGGATGAGATGGCTGGATGGCATCACGGACTTGATGGACATGAGTCTGAGTGAACTCCGGGAGATGGTGATGGACAGGGAGGCCTGGCGTGCTGCAATTCATGGGGTCTCAAAGAGTCGGACACGACTGAGTGACTGAACTGATTGACCTGAGCCTATCCTTTCTGCAGAGGATCTTCCAGACTCAGGAATCGAATCGAATCAGGGTTTCCTGCATTGCAGGCGGATTTTTTACCAACTGAGCTACCAGGGAAGCCCATGAAGTCATGAGTTTGCACCAATACCTCCAGTTCCAGTCCTTTCCCAAAGGGCTCCCTCCTGCCTCTCAGCATCTCATATCTGTGTGTCTTCTTTCCATAGTGAAAACTCTGGCTGCCAACAGCATCAACACATTTCCTCATTTGTTCAATGCTTTAGCACAGTAGATACCTTCAGAATTGCTTTGCACATGCTATTACCATAAATACCATACTAAGAAGAATTTGGGGTTTGTTTGAAGTTCTCGCTCCCCCTCCATCCTGAGACTGAAGGTATACAGTTAAATGTTGTGTTTGCCTAGGCTGAAATTACTTAGATTGGCTGTTCTTCCCTCTTCCCCTCCCTGCAAGGCACCGCCATTGTGTGCAAGTACCATGGTTTATTCAATCAGGTTCCTATGCTTAGACAGCGACAAATCACATTCTGTGAATAACTCTGTCTGGACTGCATGCGTTTTCATGTTGTTGGAGACAATGCATTCAGGATAAATTCATAGAGGGAATTCTGTGTTGAGATTTGGTTACATGTACTTGATCTGATATTCTCAAATTATCCTCCATAGAGCTCTTCTTCTTCTTTTTTTTTTAAACTGAGGGAGATTATTTACTTTTCCTTCTAGCTTTATTGAGATATAATTGACATACAACACTGTGTAAATTGAAGGTGTTCAGCATAATGATCCTACTTACATACATCATGAAACGATGACCAGAATAAGTTAGTGAACATCCATCATCTCACAGAGATACAAAGCTAAATAAAAAGAGGAAATTTTTCCCTTGTAATGAGAACTCTTAGGATTGACTCTTTTAACTACTTTCATATGTAATATACAGCAGTGTTAATTATATTTCTCATATTGTACATTACAACCTCAGTACTTATTCATAACTGGAATTTTTTAGTTTGACCACTTTCATCCCATTCCTTGTCTCCCCACATCCTCCTCTGGTAACCACACATTTAATGTCATTTCCGAAGAGTCTGCATGCTTGCTTGTTTCTGACACAGGAGTGCCCCACCCCTCTGTGTCGGTCCGTGGCTTGCGCGGGAGGAGTGGCACCATTTCTCATACCCGTCAGCCATGTGTGCCCGTGCCTGTGTCTTTCCCACCTCATTATCAGAGCGTCCTGTAAAGCTTTTGAATTTTGATGATTTAATGGGCAAAAAATGAAATTTCACTGTAATTTCAATTTACATTTTTTTTTAAAATGTGGGAATCAAGTTACACATCTTGTTATATTATTAACGGCCATTTTTATATTTCTTTCTGAGTTTTTTGTCTACAGGCCTCTTTCATTAATTAAAAAACAAGCCTCAATAAATTGGAAACTTAACCCTTGGTCTGTGATGTATGCCCTGTGTTCTCCCGGCCTATCAGTTTGACTGTAATGAATTTTTCATTCCCTAGCAAAAATGCTTTGTTAATACTTAGTCAAAATTTTCAAACTTCTCTTGTATGGCATCTGGGATTTTAGTCGAAAAAAAAAAAAATTCTTTCCTGGGACTTCCCTGGTCGTCCAGGAGTTAAGGGTCTGCCTTCCAATGCAAATAATGCAGGTTCACCCCCTGGTTGGAGAACTAAGATCTCACATGCCCCTGGGAAACTGAGCCGGTGTGCCAAACTCCTGAGTCTGCGCACGGTGACTGCCGAGTCTGCGCACCGTGACTACTGACCCTGCGCACTGTGACTACTGAGCCTGCGCACCGTTAACTCCTGAGCCTGCGCACCGTGACTACTGAGTCTGCGCACTGTAACTCCTGAGTCTGTGCACCATTAACTCCTGAGTCTGTGCACTGTGACTGCTGAGTCTGCGCACGTGTAACTCCTGAGTCAGCGCACCATAACTCCCGAGCCTGTGCTCCATAACTACTGAGTCTGTGCACCGTAACTGCTGAGTCTGCACGCTCTGGAGCCCGCGAGTCAGAACGAGAGGGAAGTGTGGGCCGCAGTGAAAGATCCTATATGCCACAAGGAAGATGCCTCAGACCACAACTAAGAGCTGACATAGTCAGAAATAAATAAATGCAGGAAGAGAAAGAGAGAGAAACACTACCCAGGGTTTGGCACGTGCCTACACAACAGCAGCATTAAAGACAGTAGCATTCTTTACTCACATGTGTGTTTTAGAGGAAGTCACTCATGCTTTCTTCTGATGTTTTTATAGTTTTTTTATTTTTTTAATACTTGGAACTCTGATTCATTGGAGTTTAGTCTTAGGTGTGATAGAAAGAATGGATCTATCTGCCTTGATAGTTTTCCAGATGGCTAATTGTCACTACATTATGTGTGAAATTGAGATATCTGCCTCTTAGTGATTGAAGATACCTCCTTTCTCATAAACTAGATATTTAGATGTAGTTTGATCTATTTCTTCAGGTTTTAGTCTAGCCATTCATCTGATAGTGTATTCTTTTGCCTGTACTGTATGGTTTAATGAAAGAGATTTCCAGTATATATTTATACCCGATACTAGTTATTCCCCTCCATCCCCGCTCCCCTCCCACCCCCACAAGTCTTCATATTTAGTAGCTTCCAAGCCATTCTTATGTTTTGTATTTTTAGCTTTTAATAAAGCTAAAAATTTCATGAACGTAAATGTAGCTTTTACTATATCATCATTAATAAATCACACTAATCTTGGATTATGGGAACAGCTTTTGTAAACAAAGAGTAATCATTTGATTCTTGATGGTGAAAAATACTTCACCTATTTAATCTCCATAGAGGTTAGTATAGAAGAAAATTATTTCAGTATAATACCTCCTTGAAAAGTTTATTTTATTGCCTTATTCCTAATATTTCCTCATTCTTCCTACTCTCCATCTCTCTCCAATCCCTCATCCTATCCAGGGGAAGAAAAACCATGCTATCACCATGTTCTGGTAGTTTCTGCTTCACAGACATGGAATTTGCGATGGAAAACAAGATTTTAGCTTAACAGTGTTTGGATTAATAGGACTCCCAATTGTGTATCTATGGCCCTAAAGTGAACTTGAGACAATTGTAGTCCACTGCTTCTGCCTTGAGATTGGGTCTATACTGAAGAGCCTCTACAGAGGCCAGAGATTGGCCAGCTTTAATTTCATCATGCTAATCATGTTAAATTACAATAAACTAAAATAAGCTTAATCTCACCTGCTTCAAAACTGTGATTCAAAAGATAATATCTACTGATCCAGTGGTCCTTGCCGGTACATTATGTCTTAAAACTCTGTAGCCTAAAAATCTTATGTTTATCACTGTTGTACATTTTATTTTGTTTCTGGCATAAATTAATATTAAAATTATATATCCAGGACCCATTCTTTCCATTACTTCTGGAAAAACTTTTGTAATTTCAACGTTAGTCACATATAATAAATAGTTAATCGTAGAATTTTATACTCCACTGACATAGTTCAAAGCTTTAAAAAATGCATCTTCAGAAATATATCACATCACTTCACTCAATTTTATGTGGCAATGATAAGCCAGTGGACCATCTCATCAAGGCTTAACTTTTCAATCAGTCGAGATTGTCCTCAAAGCTGAAGAATTTTCATTTTAGACACCATCATGATTATTATTGCTGCTGAAACTTTTGAGCATATTACCAGTCAATTTATGTCTTCTTTTGGAAATTATTTGATATATTTTCCAATTTTTCTATTAAAGTATCTCACATATTATGACTATTTATACTCTCACCGTTATAAATTTTGCAGCTGTTCCCCCTAGTAATTTTCATATTTTGTTTAGCATATTTTACGTGTAAGGTCTTAATTATCTTTATTTATATTGGTGCTTTATCTCATGGATTTTAAAAAATTACTTTAATTCTTGAAAGGTTTTCTCTCATCTTCATATAATATAAATATTTACCTATTTGGCTGTAAAGAAACATTTAACTTTTTAATCCAGCTACAATTTATTTGGCTGTACAATGTGAGGTAAAGATTACCTTTTTTTTTTTTCTTCTGTTAACCAATTGTACTATTACTATTTACTAGACAATTTCGTTGTTGTTCAGTTGCTCAGTTGTGTCCGACTCTTTGTGACCCGATGGACTGCAGCACACCAGGCTTCCCTGTCCATCACCATCTCCTGGAGCTTACCCAAACTCATGTCCATTAAGTTAGTGATGCCATCCAACCATCTCGTCCTCTGTCATCCCCTCCTCCTGCGTCACTCTTTCCCAGCGTCAGGGTCTTTTCTAAGATTAATTAGGCAATTTATTCTTTCTCTTTTGTTTTATAATGACGTTTATCACATGCACAATTCTGTATACAGGCTTCTTTTCTCTTTCATTTCTCTATTTTTAATATTGTACTATTGCATTTTTAAGGGCTTCCCTGGTGGCTCAGAGGTTAAAGCATCTCCCTGCAGTGCAGGAGACTTGGGTTCCATCCCTGGGTTGAGAAGATCCTCTGGAGAAGGAAATGGCAAACCACTCCACTATTCTTGCATGGAGAATCCCATGGACGGAGGAGCCTGGTGGGCTTCAGTCCGCGGGGTCGCAGAGTCAGACATGACTGAGCTACTTAACTTTTTTTTTTTTGCATTTTAATTATTGTAGCTTAAAAATTTTCGTAAATGGTGATTGCAGCCATGAAATTAAAAGATGCTTACTCCTTGGAAGGAAAGTTATGACCAACCTAGATAGTATATTCAAAAGCCGAGACATTACTTTGCCAACAAAGGTCCATCTAGTCAAGGCTATGGTTTTTCCAGTATTCATGTATGGATGTGAGGGTTGGACTGTGAAGAAAGCTGAGTGCTGAAGAATTGATGCTTTTGAACTGTGGTGTTGGAGAAGACTCTTGAGAGTCCCTTGGACTTCAAGGAGATGCAACCAGTCCATTCTAAAGGAGATCAGTCTTGGGTGTTCTTTGGAAGGACTGATGCTAAAACTGAAACTCCAATACTTTGGCCACCTCATGCAAAGAGTTGACTCCTTAGAAAAGACTCTGATGCTGGGACGGATTGGGGGCAGGAGGAGAAGGGGACGACAGAGGATGAGATGGCTAGATGGCATCCCCGACTCAATGGACAACAGTTTAGGTGAACTCTGGGAGTTGATGATGGACAGGGAGGCCTGACGTGCTGCAATTCATGGGGTTGCAAAGAGTCGAACGCGACTGAGAGACTGAACTGACTGAAAATTTTTCAATATCTGGGTAAGGCAAGTCTCTCTCAGTAAACTTCTTTCAAAATCTATTTCATTGTTCTCACCTATGTTTTAAAATAGATGAACTTTAGTGTAATTTGATAATTTTTTGTCCCAAACTAACCACATTCGCTCATTGCGTTCCAGGATCCTCAGCAGACTTAGTCATTTCCTTCATGCTGGTCAGTATATAGTACTTACATGGTTCTGTAGGTCAGGTTCTGTTTGACATGGCTTATTCTCCACTCTGGTTTCTCAAGGCTGACTTGAAGATAACATCAAGTGTGCATCTTTGTTGAGGTTCTGGGGATGGACTGCCTTCCAAGACCATTCATTCTGTTTATAGAACTGAGCTGCAGGTGGTCGTAGGACTGTGCTCCCCACCTCCTTGGTGGCCGTAGGCTGGTGGCTGTTCTCAGCTGCCAAGGCTGTCTCCACTCCTTCGCCAGCAACCCCCTTTATCCATCCTCAAGACAGCAACGGCAACTCTGCCAGGGTCGCACTTTGAATCTCTCAGCCCTTCCCTGTCACCTCTACTCTCCTCCCTCTTCCTCTGCATCTATCTGACTCCATTGTGTTTATTTTACATAAGAAATTTAAGACCAATGTATCTAGCTTTATAAAAAGTGCTTGTTGGAATTGTTATTGGAACTAGATTATATTTGTAAATTAAATTAGGGAGAACTGACATCTTGATGATGCTGAGATGTGCTAATAAAAATAAGAAATGTCTTTCCATCTTTTTAAGCTCATTTTTGTGTCTTACAGAAGTCTTTTAAAGTGTTTTATAGTTTTCTTTATATAAGATCTGAGCATTTCTTATGAAATTTGATACTAAAATTTTATCTTTCTTATTACGTTGTGAATGCTTTGTGCATTTGTTATATCTTCTAGCTGGCTATTATTGTATATATGAATGCTGCTGATTTTATATATTAATTTTATATCCTACTACCTTACTAATTCTTTTATTGTTTGTGTTCATTTTATCATGGATTCTATAGGATTTACCATGTATACTATCTTTTCATCTGCAAACAGAGATAGATTTCATTTTTTCTAGTGAAATTTTATTAAAAATTTATTTATTGAAATATAGTTAATTTACAATGTTGTATTAGTTACAATTAGTAACTAATTAGTTGTAACATTAGTTGCAATGTTGTATTAGGTATTTTGTTTTTGTTGTTCAGTCTCAGTCATGTCTGACTCTTTGCAACCCCATGCACTGCAGAACACCAGACTTCACTGTCTTCTACCATCTCCTGGAGTTTGCTCAAACTCTTGTCCATTGAGTCAGTGATACCATCACCCATCTTATCTTCTCTTGTCCTCAGTTTTTCCTGGCATCAGAGTTAGCTGTTCACATCAGGTGGGCAAAGTATTGGAGCTTCATCTTCAGCTTCAATCCTTCCAATGAATATTCATTGTTGATTTCCTTTAGGATTGACTGGTTTGATATCCTTGCTATCCAAGGGACTCTCAAGAGTCTTCTCCAGCACCACAAAGCAAACGCATCAATTTTTTGGTGCTCAGCCTTCTTTAAGGTCCAACCCTCAGATCCATACATGACTATGGAAAAACCAAAGCTTTGACCATATGGACCTTTGTTGGCAAAGTGATGTCTCTGCTTTTCAATAAGCTGTCTAGGTTTGTCTGAGCTTTCCCTCCAAGGGTCAAGGACCTTTTAATTTCATGGCTGCAGTCACCATCCACGGTGATTTTGGAGCCCAAGAAAATAAAGTCTGTCACTGTTTTCATTTTTTCTACATCTATTTGCCATGAAGTGATGGAACTGGATGCCATGATCTTAGTTCTTTGAGTGTTGTGTTTTAATCCAGCTTCTTCATTCTCCTCTTTCACTTTCATCAAGAGGTTCTTTAGTGATTCTTCACTTTCTGCCATTAGGGTGGTATTATCTGCATATCTGAGGTTGTTGATATTTCTCCCAGCAATCTTGAGTCCAGCTTGTGATCCATCCAGGCCCACATTTTGCATAATGTACTGTATAAGTTTCAGGTATAAAACAAAGTAATTCAATTATATATATATATATTCTTTTTAGATTCTTTTCATTACAGGTTATTATAAGATATTGAGTATAGTTCCCTATGCTATATAGTAGTAGGGTCTTGTTGGTTATCTATTTTATCTATACTGCTGTATATATTTGAATCTCAAACTTCTAATTTATTCCTCCCCCCCTTTCCCCTTTGGTAACCATAAGCTTGTTTTCTATGTTTGTGAGTCTATTTCTGTTTTGTAAACAAGTTCATCTGTACTATCATCATTTTAGACTCCACATATAAGTGATAGCATATGATATTTGTATTTCTTTGTCTGGCTTACTTCACTTAGTATGATAATCTCTAGGTCCATCCATGCTGCTGAGGATAGCATTTTTCATTCCTTTTTTAATAGCTGAATACTTTTCCATTGTATGTATGTACCATATATTCTTTATCCATTCATTTGTCAATGGACATTGAAGTTGCTTCCAAGTCTTGGCTATTATATATAGTGCTGCTATGAATATTGGGGTACATATATCTTTTTGAAGTATGGTTTTCTCTGGGTATATGCCCAGTAGTAGGATGCTGGGTCATATGGTAGTTTTATTTTTAGTTTTTAAAGGAACCTCCATACTATTCTCCATGATGGCTGCATCAGTTTACATTCCCACCAGCAGTATAATAGGGTATCCTTTACTCCACATCCTCTCCAGCATTTGTTATTTGTAGATTTTTTGATAATGGCCATTTTGACCAGTGTGAGGTCATACCTCATTATTGTTTTGGTTTGCATTTCTCTAATAATTAGTGATATTGAGCATCTTTTCATTTGCCTCTTGGCCATCTGTGTGTCTTCTTTGGAGAAATGTCTATTTAGATCTTCTGCCCATTTTTTGATTGAGTATTTTTTTTTTTAGCTATTGAGCTATATGAACTATTTGTATATATTGGAAGTTAATCTCTTGTTGGTTACATCATTTGCAAATAATCCTATTCTGTAGTTCATCTTTTTGTTTTGTTTATGTTTTCCTTTGCTATTCAAAAGCTTTTCAGTTTAATTAGGTCTCATTTATTTATTTTTATTTGAATTACCCTAGGATATGGATCCAAAAAAATATTACTGTCATTTATGTCAAAGAGTGTTCTGCTTATGTTTTCCTCTAGGAGTTTTTATAGTATCTGGTCTTACATTTAGGTCTTTGACTCATTTTATGCTTATTTTGTATATGGTATTAAGAAATGTTCTAATTTCACTCTTTTAAATGTAGCTGTCCAGTTTTCACAGTACCACTTATTGAAAAGACTGTCTTCACTGTATATTCTTGCCTCCTTTGTCATAGATTAACTAGCTGTATATATATGTAGGTTTATCTCTGAGCTTTCTATTCATCAACTTATATTTCTATTTTTGGGCCATTACCACACTGCCTTGATGGCTGTAGTTTTGTATAGTATAGTCTGAAGCTAGGGAGCTTGATTTTTCCAACTCCATTTTTCTTTCTTAAGAATACTTTGGCTATTTGGGTTATTTTGTTTTTCCAAACAAATTTAAAATTTTTTAATTCTAGTTTTGTGAAAATTGCCATTTATTTATTTAATAGAGATTTCACTGAATCTATAGAATGCTTTGGATAAAATGGTCATTTCAACATTATTGATTCTTCAAATCCAATAGGGTATATCTTTCAATATTGCATGTGTTGACTTCAATTTCCTTCATCAGCATCTTACAGTTTTCAGAGTACAGGTCTTTTGCCTCCTTGGGTAGGTTTATTATTCTTGATTCTATTCTTTTTGATGTGATAGTAAATGGGATTATTTCCTTAATTTCTCTTTATGATCATTAGTTGTTAGTGAAATTTATTTCTTGTTACTCCAGTGCCTCTGGTTACTTTCTAATTTCATTGACTATTACCACTAAAAATGTTGGATACTATTGGAGACAGTAGGCTTTTTAAACTTGTTACTGACATTAGTTGGAAATAGCCAGCCATTATTATTTTCCTAAAATTTTTAACTAGAAATGAGAATTGAATTTTGCCAAAGTCAATATTTAACACTTATAAAGAAATTCATATCATTTTCTCCATAGAATTACTAAAGTCGTAAAATATACTAATTTGTTTTCTAATATTAACCATCTTTGTGTTCCTATTATAAGCCTTATTTGGTTATGGTGTCCTAATTTTCACTGTACTATCTAAGTCAGTTCATTATTATTTTTAATTAAATTTTTGATACCAATCTCCACATGTGATATTGCTCTGTAATTTTTGTGCTATCTTTGTTAGGTTTCATAATTATTTCATGAAAATTTTTAAAATTATTCTTGATTTCTTGTAATCTGAGATAATTTATATAGCATTGGGAAGGTCTGATCTCTTATGGTTTAGTATAATTCACTTGTGTGCTCATCTGGGCCTTGTGCTATTATGTGCAGTAGCTAGAACATTTCCATGAAATTTGGTCTAAATTTTCTCTCTCTATTAAGGTCAGTTTCACTATGCTATATTTGCTTAGGAAATTATCTGTTCCCTCTAGGTTTTCAAACTTATTTGCATAAGAATATGCAAAGGTTGATGTTAATATCTTTAAAAGTCTTTGTGTGTGTCATAATTATTCCTAACTTGTAATTTCTTATTTTGTATATTTGTGATTTCACCTCATTTCCAGTGTCTTGTTTATTTCTCTAAGGAACAAATACTTTAATATGAGATACTGTTTTTCCATTCCTCACTTGATTAATTTCTTTTCTCTTTTTATTACTTACAGTTTTTTTTTTTGAGATATAACTGACACAACATTGTATAAGTGTAAAGCATACAGTGTAATGATCTGACTTACATAACCACGAAGTAATGACCACAGTAACTTTAGTGAACATCCATAATCTCACATATAAAGAAGAAGAAAAAACTTTTTCTTGTTATGAGAACTCTTAGAATTACTCTCTTAATAATTTTCATATATACCATATAGCTATCATGCTGTCAATCATATATTAATGATGTTGTATAATAGTACTTATTGATCTTGGATTTTTTTTTTTACCACCTTCATTCAGTTCCCCCTGTATCTACTCCTTACCCCTTAAAACCACTCATCTGATCTCTTTTTCTGAGTTTTTTTGCTTTTATAGCATAATTTCCATAACTTGGCTGTAAATAATGCTACAGTGAAATAGGAGAATATATACCTATTTGATGGAGACAGCAATGGCACCCCACTCCAGCGCTCTTGCCTGGAGAATCCCAGGGACGGGGGAGCCTGGTGGGCTGCAGTCCATGGGGTCGCTAAGAGTCGACACGACTGAGTGACTTCACTTTCACTTTTCACTTCCATGCATTGGAGAAGGCAATGGCACCCCACTCCAGTGCTCTTGCCTGGAAAATCCCATGGACGGAGGAGCCTGGTGGGCTGCAGTCCATGGGGTCGCTAAGAGTCGACACGACTGAGCGACTTCACTTTCACTTTTCACTTCCATGCATTGGAGAAGGAAATGGCAACCCACTCCAGTGTTCTTGCCTGGAGAATCCCAGGGACAGCGGAGCCTGGTGAGATGCCATCTATGGGGTCACACAGAGTCGGACATGACTGAAGCGACTTAGCAGCAGCAGCAGCATACCTATTTGAATTAGTGTTTTTGCTTCTTTCAGATAAATACCTAGGAGTGGAATTTCTGGATTATATATTGATAGCTTTATTTTTGTTTTTTTTTTGTGTGGAATCTCCATACCATTTTCCACAACAGTTGCACAAATTTACATCCCCACTAACAATGCATGAGTGTTTCTTTTTCTCCACATCCTCATTAACACTTGTTATCTGTTCTCTTTTAGATAATAACCATTCTGACAGGTGTGATATGATATGTGATTGTGGTTTTGACTTGCATTTCCATGATGCTTAGTGATTACTGACGTTTAGCATCTTTTCATGTGCTTATTGGCCATTTATGTCTTATTTGGAAAAATGTTTATTCAAGTCCTCTGCTCATTTTTTAAATTTAGTTTTTTGTTATTTTCTATTGAATGGTATATGTTTTCTGAATATTTTGTATATTAATATCTTATCATCTTCAAATATTTTCTCCCACTCAGTAGGCAGACTTTTTATTTGGATGATAGTTTACTTTGAAAAAACTTTTTGATGTAGTTGTTTATTTTTGCTTTTGTTTTCCTTGCCTGAAGAGATATATCCAAAATATTTATGCTAAGACTGATGTCAAACTGTATACTGCCTATGTTGTTTTCTAGGTATTATATGGAGTCATTTAAGCCATTAATACATTTTGAGCTTGTTTTTATAGATGGTGTTTGAGAAATAGTCCAGTATGATTCTTTTGCCTGTAGCTGTCCAGTTTTCCCAATACCATTTACTGAAAAGGTTGTCTTTTCCCCTTTGTATGTTTTGGCCTCCTTTGCTGTATAGATTAATTTCCCATATAAGTGTGGATTCGTTTCTGGGCCCTCTCTTCTGCTCCATTGATCTATGTGTCCTTTTTTGTGCTAGTTCCATACTGTTTGATTATTATAGCTTTGTAGTAAAGTTTGAAATCAGGGTCCATGAAACTTTTGGCTTTGTTCTTTCTTAAGATAGGCTGGGATGTTTTGGGTCTTTATGTTTCCATAAAAATCTTAGAATTATTTGTCCTAATTCTATGAAAGATGCCATTTGACAGGGATTATATTTAACTGTATATGTTTTGGGTAATATGGTCATTTCAACAATGTTAATCCTCCTAATCCATGAACATAAATTATCTTTACACTTAATGTGTGTCTTCTCTTTCTTCAATATCATATAGTTTTTAGTGTACAGGTCTTTCACCTCCTTGGTTAGAGTTAGTTCTAGGTATTTTATTCTTTTTGATGCAAGTATAAATGGAATTGTTTTCTGGCTTTAAACTGTTTTTAGGTTTATAAAATAAAACATTTTATTTTGAGGTAACTGGAAATTCACATTAAGTCATAAGAAATACTGTATCAGCCAAAACATTTTTTCGTTGTTGTTGGATGTTACTGAAGAACCCAAATGAACTTTTGGGGCAACTGAACAATACAGAGAGATCCCCTGTACTCTTTTTACAGTTTCTCCTAAATGGTGATCTTGGAAACCCATAATATTAATATCACAATCATAATGTTAACATTGATAAAATCAACCCATCTTATTCAGCAAGATCTTTAATTTTTCTCTTCTTTCTTTCATCCCTCCACCTCATGCCTAAGGCATACAGCCTCTTCTCTTTAATCCTGTCTGAGAAGCACCACCTCTGAGGCAGCCACTTAGGCCCCCCACACTTTTAAGCCCCTTCTCTATAGCCGGGACTGTGAACTGCCAACTCCCAACCTGTATTGGATATTTTTGTGTTTTACTTCCTCTCTGCTGGCCCCCTGGTCCTGCCTCCCGCTCCCACAGCTTTGTTGGGATAGTTGCAGATATCAGAAGCTTTGTTAGAATTTCCTTTTCCCCTCATAAGTGACTTGAAGGTTGCAGTGGTTGCTCTCTTCTAACAGTGCTTAAATCATGGGTCCTGCATAGTTTAACTGTTTCCCTTGTTGGTCTTGTGACTATTCTGAGAATGTAATGGGGAGATTTGGAAATCAGGCTGCTGCTATTGTTCTTCAACTTCATTTAATGTCTCTAACAGCTTTATAAGCTACCAACAACCCTCAGTCCTTTGAATAGAAGGAAACTAAGGCCCAGAGAAGTTACGAGATACAAAGAAGTTGGTAAGTGGACACCAGGAACTGCTGAAACACATTTAACAAAGCCTGCAGACTGAAGTGACAGGAAGATCTCCACTGCATGGATCACTGCTCTCCCACAGACCCACTGTGGGTACTGACACTTCTGCTTGAATGTCTCTAGTGATAAGGGACTCATTGCCTTATCATGTTGCAAATACCTTCTCCATCCTCAACCAAAATCTCAGAAGTTTACTAGAATAAAAATTTTCACTGTCTATGTGTCCATGCTGGTCCAGCAGAGTGATGTATCCAATAGAGCTGCTCAAGGATCTGGTGTGACAAAGGCTCCACTTTGGCGAGTGTTTCACCAGCACAGGGGACAGGAACGTGGCGGCACTCGGTGGCACTCCTGCCCACATTTCATGGACCGATGCAGGTCCCGGGGTCACACCTCGCCTTCAAGGATATGGGGAAATTCTACTTTCTTATGCACAGAAGGGAAGGGGGTCAGGACTACCTGCAAACCACTCAGTGACAATCGCATTTTCTTAACTCTTTCCATTTCAGTTTCCTCTCCTGGAAAATTTGGGATAATAATTCCCAACTGAGAGGGTCTTGTGAGCATGGCTGGGTGGTTCAGAGCAATCTCTTGCACCACACTGCCTGGGCTGGAATCCCAGCTCCAGGCTTGTTAGTGTCGCCTGGGTGATTTTCTTCACCAACCTCTTGTCCCAGATTCCTTATCTGAAATATAATACTAGTGCCTATTATTACTATTATTTGGCTGTGCTGCACAGCTTGCAGGATCTTAGTTTCCTAACCAGGCATTGAATCTGGGCCCTTGGCAATGAAAACATACAGTCCTAACCACTGGACTGCCAGGGAATTCCCAGTGTCTATTAAGTGTGAGGATTCAGTTATCCAAGCAAAATGCTTAGAATAGTCCCTGGTACATGTCAAGGATACTGACTGTTTGCTTTTGGCTCATCTCATGGTTTCTGGAACAGAGCATGTTAGTGATGCTTCATGGTTCTCACGATGCTGAAGACAGTAGAACGGAGGCTGTGTTGGCCGGTGTCCAGCGCTGGCGTCATGAGTGCTTGTGGAGAAAAAGGCAGCAAAATCTGATCAGATTCCACCTGGTAATTGAGCAGATTATGTGGAATTTAAAGAGCTTCATGGAAGCACGGTGGTGATAATTGTGAAAGAACCGGCCTGCCAGTTCAGGAGACATAAGAGACACGGATTCAGTCCCTGGAAGATCCCCTGGAGGAGGGCATGGCAACCCATTCCTATATTCTTGCCTGGAGAATTCCAAGGACAGAGGAACCTGGCAGGCCACAATCCATAGCGTTGCACATGACTGAAGAGACTTAGCACGCATGCACAGAACCACCATTTAGCAGCAAGTACAGCAGGAACAGTGCCCCCAGACCAGAAGCTACCTGAGGGAGGTGACATCTCTGTGTTTGCCTTGTTGGCCAGGGTTATCACTGTGCTGGTGTGTGCTGCAGATGTGGGGCAGGGGGGCTGTGGAGTAGGAGGGGGTGGGAGAAGGTGGGGGGCCCAACACCACTGCGGTGACTGTCTGTAACCAACACTGTGCTCCCAGGAAGAAGGCTCAGGCCCCCCAGCAAGCTCACGTGAATGGACTAGCAACAGCTCAAGCCCCCCAGCAAGCTCATGTGAATGGACTAGCAACAGCTCAAGCCCCCCAGCAACCTCACGTGAATGGACTAGAAACAGCTCAAGCCCCCCAGCAACCTCACGTGAATGGACTAGCAACAGCTCAAGCCCCCCAGCAAGCTCACGTGAACGGACTAGCAACAGCTCAAGCCCCCCAGCAAGCTCACGTGAACGGACTAGCAACAGCTCAAGCCCCCCAGCAAGCTCACGTGAATGGACTAGCAACAGCTCAAAAGCAAACCATCTTCAAAGGCAAAGATGATTTTAAAGGCATTGTCTTAGGAATGTCTTAGCCTGGGTGTTGAAAGTTTTCTCATACATTTACAAATTCACAACTTTCCAGTGATTGAACTACACTGGGAAGTCCTGGATGTTGTCTGATCCTCGAGTGACAGTTATCACCCAACTGCAGAAATAACTTTTACCCTATGAAACATGGAGGTTAAAATAGGACATATTTTTTATCTCTGAGCCAAAAAGGATGCACTTCATGGTCATTACTTGGTTTTTGATGACAAAACATGTGATGAACTCAGCATTACAGAGTATTTAGCGTTCACTCCAAGATCACAGGGTATTTTTCTAGTCAGTCTGGAGGCAATTTTTCTTCTTTAATTATGATTACTTTACTGATCATCCAGATCATCATATTGATCTGTTTTAGCCGCGCAGGCTCCCAGGGTGTACACTGCAGAGGTGTGCTAACCTGAAGACTCAGGTGTCTACAGCTCAAATTTTCCTAAAAGTAAATTGTCATTAAAACTACTTCAATTTACCTTGAGGAGGGGGAAAACTACAATTATTCTGGTCCATTATCCTTTTATTTTCCAATGGGCAAATATTTTATTCCTAGAATTCTAAATGTATGTGACTTTTGACCATGCAACGTTTTAAAAATCTTTGTTGGGGTATAGTTGATTTACCATGTTGAGTTAGTTTCAGTGTACAGCAGAGTACAGCAAGTCATTCATACACATACACATATCTACTCTTTTTTAGATTCTTTCCCCATATAGGTCATTACAGAGTGTCCTTATTAGTTACCTATTTCATGTATAGTAGTGTGGGCTTCCCTGGTGGCTCAGAGGTTAAAGCGTCTGCCTTCAATGCAGGAGACTTGGGTTTGATCCCTGGGTCGGGAAGATCCCCTGGAGAAGGAAATGGCAACCCACTCCAGTATTCTTGCCTGGAGAATCCCATGGATGGAGGAGCCTGGTGGGCTACAGTCCACGGGGTCACAAAGAGTCGGACACGACTGAGCAACTTCACTTTCAGTTTCACTAATGTGCACATGTCAATCTCATCCCCCTTCCTTATGCTTTGTGTGTGGGGGGGACTCTCCTAAGCCCCGTAAGAACAACCAGAAATGCAGGCACACATTTCCAGCTCCCTGGTGGGCTGCCCTGTTACCAGATGAGAAACGCCACACAGGGTATCTTAGTACATGTGACTTGGTACATAAAGGAGTCAAGATTTTCTGGTTCAGACTGAATAGAAAAGCTCCTTCAAGCTGGTGTTTGAAGTTGCAACCATTTTTTTTTTCTTAAAAAATAAACCTTAAAAGATAGTTTTAAAAACCACAAAACGTTCCTTCATTCAAAGACAAATATCCAATCACAATAACCATTCTAAAGATGAAAATAAAAAAGCCAAAGTTAGAGTCTATTTGTATTTCTTTCTTTTATTATTATTATTATTATTTACTTTACAATACTGTATTGGTTTTGCCACACATCAACATGAATCCGCCATGGGTGTACACGTGTTCCCAATCCCGAACCCCCCTCCCATCTTCTCCCGACACCATCCCTCTGGGTCACCCCAGTGCACCAGCCCCAAGTATCCTGCACCCTGCATCGAACCTAGGCTGGTGATTAGTTTCTTATATGACATTATTCATGTTTCAATACCATTCTCCCAAATCATCTCACCCTCTCCCTTTCCCACAGAGTCCAAAAGACTCTTCTATACATCTGTGTCTCTTTTGCTGTCTCGCATACAGGGTTATTGTTACCATCTTTCTAAATTCCATATATATATGTTAGTATACTGTATTGGTGTTTTTTCTTTTTGGCTTACTTCACTCTGTCTAATTGGCTCCAGTTTCATCCACCTCATTAGAACTGACTCAAATGTATTCTTTTTAATGGCTGAGTAATACTCCATTGTGTATATGTACCACAGCTTTCTTATCTATTCATCTGCTGATGGACATCTAGGTTGCTTCCATGTCCTGGCTATTATAAACAGTGCTTCAATGAACATTGGGGTACACGTGTCTCTTTCAATTCTGGTTTCCTCGGTGTGTATGCCCAGCAGTGGGATTGCTGGGTCATAAGGCAGTTCTATTTCCAGTTTTTTAAGGCATCGCCACACTGTTCTCCATAGTGGCTGTACTAGTTTGCATTCCCACCAACAGTGTAAGAAGGTTCCCTTTTCTCCACACCCTCTCCAGCATTTATTGCTTGTAGACTTTTGGATCGAAGTCTTTCCGACTGGCGTGAAATGGTACCTCATTGTGGTTTTGATTTGCATTTCTCTGATAATGAGTGATGTTGAGCATCTTTTCATGTGTTTGTTAGCCATCTGTATGTCTTCTATGGAGAAATATCTATTTAGGTCTTTGGCCCATTTTTTGATTGGGTCATTTCTTTTTCTGGAATTGAGCTGCCTGAGTTGCTTGTATATTTTTGAGATCAGTTGTTTGTCAGTTGCTTCATTTGCTATTATTTCTCCCATTCTGAAGGCTGTCTTTTCACCTTGCTTATAGTTTCCTTTGTTGTGCAAAAGCTTTTAATTTTAATTAGGTCCCATTTGTTTATTTTTGCTTTTATTTCCAGTATTCTGGGAGGTGGGTCATAGAGGATCCTGCTGTGATTTATGTCAGAGAGTGTTTTGCCTATGTTCTCTTCTAGGAGTTTTATAGTTTTTGGTCTTATGTTTAGATCTTTAATCCGTTTTGAGTTTATTATATTGTATTTCTGACTGTGAGTGGTAGCGGTTTTTTGCTTTTGTTGCCCAGTCCCAGGTTGCCTGGTCATGGGGATACTTTGAGGCATCAGGGTCTTGCCAGCAGTGTCTCCTTCTGTTTCTTGAGTGGCCACTGATGCCTATGTGACCCTGGGTGAGTCAGTGAATGCCTTCACCTGCTTCCCTGAAACACTCATAGCTGAAACCATGTGGCAACATGGCCGTAGATAAAAGCCTTTCATCATCAGCTGTTTCACCCTGATCTTTGAGGAAATTGGAAAGAATTTCTCCTATGACTGCTTGAACAGAGACTTCTGCCTGCCTAATTTAAGATCAGGTGATACGGTTTTAATTTTTTCATACTTAATTCTTTAAAACTTTTTACTAAAGTCTGTCACACAATCAGAAAAGTGAAAAAATAAATTTTGCCTTGAAGACTTTCCAGAAGTGTCACACCTGTGTCACCAGTCCTTAGACAAGAACAGACATGGCACCAACACGTCAGAAGTCTAGTCCCTCACGCCCACTTGCAGGCACTGGTCCCACAGGCCCAAGGTTACTACAGGCTGACTCCTATCACCATAAATAATCGAGCTGCTTGTGCTAAAAACTGGTACAAACAGAGACCCAGATAGCATGCCATCTTCTGTGCCTTGCTTATTTCATTATGTCTGGGAGATTTACTGATAACTTCAGGTGACACTAAATCATTTATTCTTACTGCCATGTGGTATTCTGTTCCAATTCTTTGTGACCCTATGGACTGTAGTCCATAGTCCATGGAATTCTCCAGGCCAGAATACTGGAGTGGGTAGCCTATCCCTTCTCCAGGGGATCTTTCCAAGCCAGGAATCGAACTGGGGTCGCCTGCTTTGCAGGTGGGTTCTTTACCAGCTGAGTTTACCAGGGAAGCCCTGTGAGTATACACAGTTCATAAATCCCGCCATTAATGGGAACTGTGGGTAGCTCCCAATGTTGGGGCTGGTGTGCATTGTGCTGCTTCGCACATTCTTGCTCATTTCTTTTGAGGGAGAGTCTACACATTTCCATGTGGGAGGCAGGAGCTGGGACCCAGGACGGATGCATGATGTTCAAGTAGATGCTCCAGACAGCTTTCTAAAGTGGGTGTCCCAACTAATGCTTCCATGTACAGTTTTCCACATCCTTTCCAATGTTAGATATTTTTTTTCCTTTTAAATGTACTGAGTCTAATAGGTGTGCCTTGGCACTGAGCTGTGATTTCAGTGCACATTTACTTGATAACTAATGAAGCAAAGCAACTCTTTATGTTAACAGATCATTTGCATTAGAGTTTTATTTGTTATTCAAGTCTTAGCCCACTGTTCTGCTGGCTGTCTATCTTATTAATTTGTAGGAATTCTTTATATACTCTGGGTCCAAGTTGTTTATTTGTTGCAAATATCTTTTACTCTATATGTTGTCTTTTCATTTTCTTAATGATGTCTTTTGATGAACAGACTTTCTTGATATTATTATTTTCCAAATTGTCATGTTTTCCCTTTCTGGTTAGTGTTGTCTTGCAACCTTACTAAGGAAAGTTTACCTACTTCAAGGTCATAAAGATGCTCTATGTTTTGTTTTTTTTTTTTAATAAAAAAGAGCTTTATAGTTTTTCTATAACACTTCATAGTTTTATCTTTCATACTGAGAGCTACAATCCATCTAGAATTTGCTTTTATATGGTATGAGGTGGAGACCAATAAGTCATTGTTTTCAATAAGGGTATTAAATTAATCCAGCGCTGCTTACTGAAGAGACCATCCTTTCTCCATTGCACTCAGTATCACCTTTGTCACAAAGATGTCTTTATTCCAATCATGTATCTATTGTCTGTTTATTGCTGCACAAATGCCATACCACACTATGACTTTATAATAGATCTTGACTTTTGGGAGGGTACTTTATCCATCTTTTAATCAAGGCTGCCTTTGTCATTTGAATTATAAATTCTAGAATTTGCTTGTCAGGTTACTCTCTCTCTCCTGCTCAGATTCTGCTGGGGCCTGCATTGCACCTACTTGGTCCACTTGGGGAGAACGGGCCACACAACCATCCTGAGTCCTGTCCTCCACGGACATGGACTATCTCTCCATCTTATTCAAATCTTTCTCTCAGCAATGGTATAGGGCTTATAGAACTTTTTATCAGATTTAGCTTTTGGATATTTGAATGTTTTGTTGCTATTTTAAATAGTATTTTAAATTTCATTTCAGTTTGTTGCTGATACACAGCAATACAGCTAATTTTTGTATATTATACACGTAGTTTTTCAGTGATAGAGTTAACCAGAATAATACCCAAGAATGATTGTCATGAGTTGATAATCTGTTCTCTGCAATTTTAAAATGAAGAGGAAAGGAGAACTGTATTTAAATCCAGAGAAATCTAAGCCCCAGTTTTATAGAGATAAATTACCTCTAGGCATAAACACATTTATATTAGAAAAACTTACTAATTTAAACAAATAGGGAAAAGGAGACCATGAATTCATAAACAAATAATGTATACATTAGACTTTTATTTCTGTTGAGTTTTTATGACATAATTAACTTGCAAAGAATGGTCAGCTCTTTAAAATATAAATGAATGTTTATGTTTAAAAAGTTAAAAAAAAATATTTCCAGCATTTGCTTATCAAATGACAAATACCCAAGTGTAGTACAGTATAAAGACAAATCGACTTCATCAGTATCTGAAGAACTATAAGCTAGAAAAGAGTAAGGTGCATGCTAATAATTTGCTTGTACTATATACAATAATAATTGGAATATATAGTATACTTAATAAATACATATATATATGTAAACACATTTTTTTAGCCTTTTAGTTATACAACTGCTTAACTATATCTTTTCAGTAAATATATATATATGTAAGGCAATGACACCCCACTCCAGTACTCTTGGCTGGAAAATCCCATGGACGGAGGAGCCTGGTGGGCTGCAGTCCATGGGGTCGCTGAAGGTCAGACATGACTGAGCGACTTCACTTTCACTTTTCACTTTCATGCATTGGAGAAGGAAATGGCAACCCACTCCAGTATTCTTGCCTGGAGAATCCCAGGGACGGGGGAGCCTGGTGGCTGCCGTCTATGGGGTTGCGTAGAGTTGGACATGACTGAAGCGTCTTAGCAGCATATATATATGTAACCTGACCTCTCAAGCATGTTCATTAATATGACTTACACATTTCACATAAGAGACCAGGAACAATGAGAATATACTTGAAAGAATAATGCAAAAGTGAAAAATATCATCTAGATCTGTATCTGGATATTTTTATTAGACAGTGAAATAAATTTTTCATTCATTTCATTTCATTCATTCAGTTTTGTAAGACCGAAAAAAGCAATGATACCACCGAATAAAATTAGATACTTTAGATACCAGAATAAAAAAGATGTCTATATTCTGACACACTATATGTATCTACTTGTGGGTTCACATGAGTAAGGCTTTTGTTTCTGCTCAGTGATGTATCCTCAGTGTCTGGAGCTGGCAAATAATAGGTGCTCAGTAAGTATTTCTTGGCTGATGGAAGGAAGGTCAGTACATATTTCAATAATCTTTGGAACGCTGCACTCATGACTAAAAGTGAAAATCAAGAGACATCCTGGATATTTACGCAGAATAACTAAAAAGCTATGGAAATGCACATGGGTCATCCTCTTCCTACTTGGAGCTGTTTTTGTATTTACTCATATAATCTGTGTCTCCTGGCAGAAAGTGCAGTTTCAAACATTCACAATAACTATTTATTTGAGGAGACTGGAGAGCCTTGTCTCAGAGGGCTTCCTGGAGCCTGGAGGCAAGGCCTGAAAAGGTTGATGACTTGCCCGAGCCAGAGTTGCTCAGCCAGCACTTTGGCTATGCGGTCAGTCCGCTGCAGCAAGCCCAGCTTTTCAAATACTTCCTTGAAATCACATGCTAAAGCAGTTGATTCATACACCAGGTTTTTTTTTTTTTTTGGTTACACTTACATGAGACAATTGTTCCTATTGTCTTATATTTTGCACTCAGCAAGAAGATGGAATTAAAAGTTCCTCTAATACTTTTAAAGCAGTAGAGTGTCTTTTATTAATAGCTTAAATGATCAGCATTGTCGATGTATCAAGACAACATATGCAAGCAGCTATGTCTGCATTTGTTTCACAGCAAAGCAGGCATTAATTATTTTATACTTTTAAGGGCTTGCTATATTAGAATATACCAATTTAAATATGCTCCTTGCAAATAAAACTTATCTATATTGGTTAGAAAAAATAACAAGAGAGGGACATAAATGTTGGGTTAAGTCTAATTCTAAGACTAAGCTACTAAACAAATCTTTGATTTAAACTATTTACAGAGAACAAGAAATGTAAAAGTAATGGGTTTTCTGGGAAGGCTGAATCCAGGAGTTAGTTTTGGATTTTTCTTAAAATTTTCCTTTCTGCATTCTATCTGTGTCCTCCAAAATCCAGTCTTTTCTCAAAATGTGTAACTATAAAATATTCTGGTTTTAAATAGCAGGTCCTATTAATAGTGTCCATTATTGCCACACTTTAAGCCAAACTGGGGCTCCAACCTGCAAACACCTTGACAAAATAGCAAGTCTCAGGACTCCAGAACTTGTGCTTCAACAAAAGCTAAACTCAGTGTAGAAATGCTGTTCAGGTTAATGGAGATTATCAGCCTTAAGGTGCTTTACCTTTTGTTGTTTTTACAGAGCAACTACAGTCACCTGCAAAATGTAGACTCAGCTGCATAAGTAAGTTACCAGAATCTTCATCTCTTGGGTTTATGGTAAACTTTTTTTTCTTTCCTCCAAATAATGTTAGACAGGTCAAAGATAAATCTCACAAATTTGTTATGTTTGTTAGCATGACTCAATTTACTTCTTTCCTTTTAGCATTGACCTCATAAATAAACACTGGCTAGGACCACTTACACGACACATGTAAAAACAATCCCAGGCTGCTTCTCTAGTTGACTTCCAAGGCAGAGAGAGTAAACAGCCTCCTCCCAGCTTTCTCACTGTGCACAGCTGAGAGTGTAGGGTGTTTACAGTATCTGGCCCTCAGTGCTCTCTGGGGCGGGGCTGGCGGGCAGCAGCTCAAACCTTGGGAAACCCAGCATTGTTTCAAGATACCATAAAGTGTCACGGGAGAAGACCAGAAACCATTCATGGGACTAAATTACGGTTCTCTTAGGGAGTATTCTCTTCCTACCTTCTATACATTAGGATTCTCCTGGGGTCTACTTATGGTTTCTCGTTAATGTGGGATTTTCAATATTCTATGATTTTTCAAAATGGTCTCAAAAGACTCACACACCCCTTAAACGGTGTACCTTTCCTTTCTGGGTACAGAACCCAGCTGCTCACTTTCTGAGCACTACAACTTTGCCTCAACTCACTCTAGCCTGTAACTGAGCAATGGGCTTGCAGACAGAAGGCCACATGTCAGGTTAATTACTGAAAGTTAGTTACTTTAATCATGGGCTATGTAGCCATAAGTAAGTAAGTAAGTGTTAGTCGCTCAGTTGTGCCCAACTCATTCTGACCCCATGGACTGCAGCCCACCAGGCTCTGTCCATGAGATTTTCCAGGCAAGGATACTCGAGCAGGTTGCCATTTAAGGGATCTCCCAACCCAGGGATCGAATCCAGGTCTCCTGCACTGCAGGCATATTCTTTACTGACTGAGCTACAAGGGAAGCCCTATGTAGCCATAAATTCACTCAAACAAACAAAAGTAATTATAAGACATAAGTTATGTGTATAAAAATGGCGTACTGCAAACTGCTAACATAATGCTGAAATTTTTTTTTTTAAATGTAATATTTGGAAGGAAGCAAATCTGCAGTTAGAGGCATATCCATGAGTGGAGTTAGTTGACACCTGAAATTCTTTTCCATGACACGTTTATTCCAAAGGTTCTTGGACTTAATTTGCTAAATTGATCTATGATGAACACAATGCTTGTGTGACAAAGCAAGTCAGTACTGTGTATCACAGGACAACCCTCTGTGATAGAACACCACAAGGTGAACCAAAGAGGCATCAGATTTCAAACTCACCAGACAGTGCATGCAACTCATTCACTCGACAAACACGTGTGCGTGCCTATCACAAACCACCGATGTTCTAAACTCTGAGTGATGAGAAATGAATGGGATCATCCCTGACCTCACAGAAGACACAGCCTAGTCTTCAGCACAGACACATGAGCTGTTGTTCGAGTGTGACAGGCACCGTGCTGGGTCAGAACACGCTTCTCAGTCAGCAGATGCCTGGGCTGTCTTACAGGGGGAATGAATGTAACCGAGGGTTGATGGTGCCCGTGGGGGGTCGGAAGAGGTGGGCAGGCAAGGAGATAGTGTGGCTGCGAGTGTCTGAAGAACAGTCATTCTGCGGGGACCTTTGAGAATCCCACAGATTGAAGCCAAATGTGAATGTAGGTGAAGGTAGGTGAGGGGAGGGCAGGACAGAGGGGGATGACATGGGTCCCCACACCCACATGCCGGGCCAAGACATTGGGGCATCCTCCCCAAACTAGGAGGCAGCCAGGCCTGCACTTTTGAGTTGACTCCAGCTGCCAGGCTGCAGGGAAGGGAGGTTAGGTAAAAGATTCCTGCAAGCAGGTGGAGAGGTGTGTGGGACCCTAACTCAGGGCAGCAGCGTGAGGACACCTAGCAAACGAACCTGAGAACCAGGAAAGATGGAAACAGCAGTGCTCAGGGAGAGGCTGGCTGAGGGCATGGGGGAATCCAGGCTGGGGGTAGGGGGCACAAGGCCTTTCCTGGGGGAGAGGGGGCATATGAAGCGAGGCATGCAGGAAGGAGCTGGGGAGAATTTCAGCTAGCGCATTCATGGATCTGCGCTGGAAGGCCATGAAGCCATGTGGAAGGTGGGCTTAACTGTCATAACTGAAGGGATGGCGGCCTTGTGAAGGACTGACCCATGCAGGCCTGTTCTTTATTCTGCTGGTTCTGCACTAGACCGACCCTCCAGCTGGCATAGGCCCACACGCTCTGTGGCCCCCACGGGTCACCACCACCCCTAACGCGTGCCGGCTGCCCCAACCTAAAGTGAAGGTACATTCCTCTCTGACCATCAGGGTACCTGATATACTTCTACCACAGTGCTTACACTTTATTGCAAATATTGATATCTGATATTGATTTGTCTGTCTCTTGATTCAACCATTTCATGTCATTTCACTTCATTAAAAAAAAAATTCAAAACCATATAGCCAGTTTGTTTAACAGAGGGGAAGTTCCCAGTAAGTGTTTGGTGAGTGAAGCAATGCTTGAATGTGTGATGCCATCTGCCACCTGGCAATCTGTTAATACTTCAGAGATAACTATTCAGGTTTTAGATTGTCAGGTGGCAGATTTACCAGTCCCTGAAACTTTGTTTTGAAACTTTGTTTTGAAACTTCCAAATACTATGGTTCCCAGGTATCCATGAGGAATTTGTTCCAGGACTCCTTCAAATACTGAAATCTGCGCATGCTCCAGTCACTTACAAGAAATGGTGAAGTACAGTCTGCCCTTGGAACTACAGGTTACCCCCAGATCCAACCAACAGCAGTTCGAAATCCATGCTTGGAGCACCTGCAGATACCGGATACCGAGGGCCGAGTGTAACTCAAGATCAGGCTCTTTTGTTTTTCCCAAGGAACTCACGGCTAAGAACAGAAATCACTTCATGACAAGCAATCATTCCTTAAATGACAGCGAAACCTTTTGGAAAGTTAACTTCTCATGATGAATGTGTGACTTATTTATTTTTTTTGTGATGGATTCCAAATGAAGGGAAATCAGGGTCCAGAATCAGTGCAGAGGAGAAATGCATGTAAACAATTTATAAATAGACAAGAAAGAAAGGAAAAGGCCCTAATAGTTGGGCCTGACTGTTGAATAATCATTTAAGAGTTTAAAATGTTCTAACTGGGAAGAGCCACACCTAGACTAAATACAGTGATTAAAGTAATTTTCGTTACATAAAATGATTTTAACCATTCAGAGACCAATCTGAGAAGTTCCTGTTGTAACGTGAAATCTACTCATTTTGTTCAAGTCCGGTTTCTGATTTAACATGTGTGTTAGTTACATAAAACCAAACCATGATAAGGTAGTAATTTGCTTACTCAAAGTGACCAAAAGTAAATATTTATATATTTATAAATATATATATATATGACTATATTTATTTCAAGTGTATATTACACTCTGGTCACATTTGGCACATTTTATATTCAAAAAAATCTTTTAATCTATTATCTGATTAAAAAATAAATTCTGCAGTAGTGTATCTTTTAGGATACACAGTAACTGTCTCCAAATCTCATATTTAAGTTGAACTGTAGCCCTTTACAGTAGCCATGAGTGACTGACTTGAAAAAAAAAACACAAAACACTGTAGCCACTTTGCAAGCTTCACGGGTCTCCTGGAAGCAGAATTTTCTGGTCTATCAGGGGTGTTGCTACTTTCTAGGCAGGCTCCAGGTCTCCCGCCACTGCACGGTAGGGCTGCTACAGATTCGCGGGTGAGGGTGCCAGCTTGCATCTCGGGCGTGTCTCTGTAAGCTCCGTGCCGCCCGCTGCCTTCCCGCGCCTGGGCCACACAGTTGCCATGTCACCTGCCATTCATTCGTTTTCATTTCGCCTGTCCCGTGAGATGAGCGTTTAACAGGGAAATTCACATCCCGCAGCTGAAAACAAAATCCAAATCTCCCCCAGACTTACATACTCTCAAGACATAACGAACTATGTAGAAATTTTCAGAGAGTGACTTATGAGAAAAATCACAACGCAGACGCGACAAGCGCACTCCTTCATTTACAGGAGAAACTGTACAGGCTCACACTCTAGTTCGTTTGTATTTATCTGACACCCTAAAGGGAAACTGTACGCACAGGGTGCTTCACTACAAGGTTACAGTATATGGATAATCAACAACAACGTGACTTTGAAATGGATGTAAGTACAGAATATATTGATAAGATTCACAGACACTTGTCAACTGAAAAATGCCGCCCAGTTTAAGTCATTTGTTCTAAGAAGCTCACTCATTGTTTAATTAACTTTCTTATGTTTATCTTGAGGAGAAAGTTCTCCACCCTGACCCCAAAGTGCTGTACTCTGAATCCATGCCTGCAATGCCAGTCTCAAGTTCTCACTGTAGCACCTGTTTAAATCCAGAACCTAATAAATTCTACAGCATGAGGGAATAGCTAGAAGTTTATGCCATTTGATGTACAATGCTGTGAGTAGATTCAGAGCTAGGATATCAGTCAGTGTGACGTAACCTACTCAGTCACGCCTTCCTTACATATTCTGTGAGCGCTTCATTCATCTAATTTTATTTTTTCTCATTTACACTTACTGTTTCATACAAGTTATTGCGCTTGGAAGGGGAAAAAAGAGAATGTGGCCTATCAATCCAACTAGTTTCTTCTTAATTATGTACATTTCAACTTTTTTTTTAATTAATAGATTAAAAAAACCTTTTAAATTAAATATGTGGATTTTCAATGAAAGTGGTAGAAAAATTGCATTCAAACAAAAAAATAATGATAAGTATTTGAGTCTTCTTTCCATATATTCTATGAGCAGAGTTACAAACTACAGATCATATTGGCAACTTATAATAAGCAATTATAGGCTTGATTAAATAACACAAAAGTAAAAGTTTCTTAATTTTGGCTGCGGCCATGGTAGTGAGAGTGTCACACCAATGGGAGGGAAGGCATTTGGGCAGTGTTGTCACGCTGGGACTGTCGTTAGAGGGCCTAGTGGTGCTCCAGCCAACATTTCAGTTGAATCTTGAATATTTACTGCAGACATCTGAAATGACTTTAGAATAACTGTCACTACTATAGAGTTTCAACTTGTTATAATACTTAGTGGCACAAATGCGTATTTTGATGAAGTTAGCCCCTTCACTTCAGCCAAATTACTCTCTTCTACATACCAAACAGAGGAGAAAGTAATCACCCATCTCTAAATTCAAAGAGTGTGTGTGTGTGTGTGTGTGTGTGTGTGTGTGTGTGTGTGATGGTTCTGGAAAGCTACATACCAAACTCATAGCAGTAGTAATCTCTGGGGAAATGGAAAAAGAAAGGGTCTAGGGTTGGGTAGCAAAGATTTCAACCTTATTGGAAATAATTCAATTTTTTAATAAAGAAAAGTTACTCATGAATATATTTAATTGCTGAATTAAAATTTTCAAGATTAGAACTAGTATTCAGTAAAAACTGAAGTTATGACTTCTCCAGAGACTTAAGCTGTGACCTTGGTGACTCTCCAGAATCTCCTCTATAAAACCACAAAATAATATGTTACGATGTTCATGGGTATACGAGGCATGTTGTCAATAAATACACATTATCAGAAGCATTTCATAACATGCTATTAGTCATACTATTTCCAGGTTTAGTATTAACAGTATCTTAATTCTTCCCACCATAATAAGATCTCTTTCCAAGCTCAAGGTGGAGATTGTGAAGGTCACCGGCTCCTCCTATTAGGAGGGATCCGGACCTGGGACCTCTTTCAGGGAAGGGAATCCGGCCAGGGAGGGAGGGGCCTTTTAAGGCACATCCTAGCTGATAAAACAATTACTTAAAAAAAGTTCTAGACAAAATAAATCATGTCAGAAAATGTTCTTAAGACAAACAAAACAAAACAAAACAAAACAAAACTGAAAACAAAAAGCAAAACAACTCTGTACCACCAGGTGTCACTATAACCCAAAGCGCCGCTGGTAGTTTCCTTCATTTGGGAAGTAATGGACGTGACAAGCCAACAAACATCTCACAAGGCTTTCCATGTCTGTATATTATCATAGCTACTAAACTACAGTTGCTGAACTCCACATGTATCACTGCAAGCTTCACCTTTTAAAAACTTATAAACAGCGACAATGAATGCTAAATGATTTAAAATGCAGTAAGTAAGTGGACCTTTGGAGGTCAAGGATTTAATATCTTCAGTTTTGCCTTCTGAGAGGCGAGCTGAAGTCATGACTGAGCTGATCTGTCATTTGCCTGAGACAGATTTATTCAGGGAGCAAGTAAGTCCAGCCTACTGCCTAGCACTTTTCTTATTCTCTCCTTGATATGGGGTATGACTCTCAAAGTAGTAAAGAATAACAGTTGGAAATTCTCAGAGCTAATAAAATTAAGATGATGAATTATAATTTCAGTTTAGAGACATAATTTATTTTAATGACTACTCATGGTTTTAAACATCATTTTTTATACTTTTCATCACTTCTTAAGACATATGACCACGTAAAACAAAACTTATTACACTGTATTTTGGGTTTTAACGTAGAGGCATTTCATTTCATTGTACTTACTATATTGTGCTTAGCAGATATTGTCTTTTTTTTTTTAACAAATTGAAGCTTTGTGGAGTCCTCTGCAGAGCAAATCTCTTAATGTCATTTTTCAACAGTATTTGCTCACTTTTTGTCTCCCTGTTGGGCTTCCCTGGTCCCCTAGAGAAGGGATAGGCTACAAATTTCAGTAATCTTGTGCTTCTTTGGTGGCTCAGATGGTAAAAAATCCACCTGCAATGCAGGAGACCTGGGTTCTATCCCTGGGTTGGGAAGATCCCCTGGAGAAGGGCATGGCAACCCACTCCAGTACTGTTGCCTGGAGGATCCCCATGGACACAGGAGCCTGGTGGGCTGCAGTCCATGGGGTCACAAAGAGTTAGACACAACCGAGCTACTAAGCACATTATTGTCTTCCTATCACATTTTAGCCAGAGAAGGAAATGGCGCCCTACTCCAGTACTCTTGCCTGGAAAATCCCATGGATGGAGGAGCCTGGTAGGCTGCAATCCATGGGATTGCTAAGAGTCGGATATGACTGAGCAACTTCACTTTCACTTTTCACTTTCATGCATTGGAGAAAGAAATGGCAACCTGCTCCAGTGTTCTTGCCTGGAGAATCCCAGGGACGAGGGAGCCTGGTGGGCTACTGTCTATGGGGTCGCACAGAGTTGGATACGACTGAAGCTACTTAGAAGCAGCAGCAGTACATTTTAGCCATTTATCAATGTTCCAAACTTTTTTATTGTTATTATATTTGTTATGGTGATCTGTGACTAGTGATCTTTGATGTTATGATTGCAAAAGATTACGATTCACTGAAGACTCAGAAGATGGTTATCACTTTTTAGCAATAAAATATTTTAAAATTAAGGGATGTACATTATTTTTAGACATAATGCTATTGCACACTTAATATACTACAGTTCAGTGTAAATATAACTTTTATATAAACACTGGGAAACTAACATATTCATATAACTTGCTTTATTGTGATATTTACTTTACTGCAGTGCCCTGGAACAAAAGCTGCAATGTCTCCAAGGTATGTCTGTTTATAGATGTTAATATGTATGTTGCAATAATAGCACCAAGGATGGAGGGGAGCTAAATGGAATTATAGAGTTGTAAGATATCTATATCTATACCTTTATCTCTATACCTGATCTCCATGTATATATGTATATATACATATGTCTCCAAAGTTAATCTGATAATAATTTAAGTCGATTGTGATAAATTAAAGAAGCGTATTATAATCCCTATAGTAATCATTAGAAGAATAACGCAAAGGAATATAGATATAACAAACCAACAGAATTAAAATATACTATACTACGAAATGTCTAACACAAAGAAGGCAGAAAGGGAACATGAAACGCAAGAGAGAAATAGAGAGCAAACAACAAAGGGCAGACCTAAATTCGACTATAACACTAATTACATTAAATGTAAATGCACCAAACACTAATCAAAAGGCTGATGTTTTGGGGCCAATCTATATATATAAAAAAAGCTTCATTAGAAAAGACCCTGAAGCTGGGAAAGATTGAAGGCCGTAGGTAAGGGGGATGACAGAGGACAAGATGGTTGGATGGCATCACCAACTCAATGGACATGAGTTTGAGCAAGGTCCAGGAGATGGTGAAGGACAGAGAAGCCTGGCGTGCTGCAGTCCATGGGGTCGCAAAGCATTGGACATGACTGAGTGACTGAACAGGAACAACAGTATCAAAAAGTTAGACTCAACTATATGCTATCTGCAAGAGATACACTTTAAACATAAAAATATGAATATCTTGAAAGTAACAGGTTGGAAAAGATATGCAATATGAATAAGTAACGGCTTCCCAGGTGGCATAATGGTAAAGAATCTGCCTGCCATTGCAAGAAATGCAGATTCAATCACTGGGTCAGGAAGAACCCCTGGAGGAGGAAATGGCAGCCCCTTCCAGTATCCCTGCCAGGAAAATCCCGTGGACAGAGGAGCCTGGCAGGCAGCTGTCTATGGGCTTGCAAAGTCAGACATGACTTAGCAACTGAGCATGCATGCATGCATAAGTAAACTTCACTGGTTATATTAGGGTCAGACAAACTATTTAGAATTTAAGACAAGAAGTATTATTAAAGTCAAAGGCATTTCATAATTATAAAAGAATCAGTACAGCAGGGACTTGTAACATTATAAACATATATGTATCTCATAATAGAACTGAAAAATACAGGAACCAAATCAGACTTCAAAGGAGGAAAGACAATTACAAATACAGTCAAGTTGATGACTTAAATATGCTTCCTTCAGTAACAGGACTAGTAGACAGAAAAATCAGTAATGGTAGAGTTGTACAACAGTATGAACCAAGTTGGTTTAATTCATGTTTATATACTTTACACTCCACAAAACATCAGTAGCACTCACATTCTTTTCAAGCACAGACAGAATATCAATCAAAATACACTCTATGTTAAACCATAGAACAAGTTGCAATATAGTTAAAAGGACTGACTTTATATAGAACATATTCTCTGACCACAAATAAAGATAGTAACCAAGATAACCATAAAACTCTAAAAAATTGTACATTAAATGATATATATGTAAATAACCCACAAGTCATAAAAGAAGTGATAAGGGAAGCAAGAATGTATTTTGAACTGAATTAAAATAAAAACACAACATCAAAATTTGTGTAGTGCAGTGAAGACATGCTTAGAAGGAAATTGCAGCTTTAAATGCTCATATTCAAAAAGAAAAAAAAAGTCATTACTCTTAAATGAGCTTCCAAATTTCATAAGTCCAGTTCTTTTATATTCTGCTAGATGATGATGTTGAAGAAGTTACCGCCGGTTTTCAAATGTATTATGGTCGGGTATGTATTTCATTTACTTCTGTGAATAACGGAGATGCATAGCAAAGAAGTATGTACTAAGTGCCTATCAAGTAACAAATAGTGCATTTAAATGAAACACCTTTTTTTCTTTTGAGATTCAGTGAGGTTTTCCAGAGTCACAGAGCTAGTGAGTGCTGTGACTTGGGTGAAGTTCAGACTTGAGTCTGCCTGACTTCAGAGCTCACACTCCCATTAGATAGCAGGTTGCCTGAGTTCCTGATGGGTGTTCAACCTGTGGTCCACTGAGGATCCTGTGTTTCCTCTTGCTTAAGTTTTAATCTGCTCAGTCTATCTTCCGTCATGATACATTATTTGTTACTAAGTAGAGTTTCCTACACTCTATCCACTGTCAATTTATGGGAGATAGAGCAACTGCCTATCTCTGTCACTGTGCTGCCTTTGAGGCCATCAGGTCATGTGGATAGCATTCGCGTTTGCTCCATTATACTCCTCTAGATATGAAGTGCAGGCACTGCCTGATCATGACAACATGCTTTTATCGCTTAGATTTGCTTTAGGAAACACATCTGGTACAACATGTTTCCAGGTGTAACACCATCAGTTACTGTTAACAGGGACTGCTGTAAATTCCCAGACAGTTAAAAAAAGAAAATGCATTTATTAAAAATTAATTTCACTAAATTACCTGAATAGGCCATGTCTTAAAATGGTTCTGAGTTAACATAACTGATCAGACATTAATAATGATAACTAACATGTTTGGATGCTTTCCATGTTCCAAGCCCTGTGCTAAGTGTTAAGCAACTTATTGCTATAAATAACCCAGATGGATGAGGAAACCAAGGCTTAAGCTTGCTCAAAATTACACAGTTTAGATCTACCCTCAGATTTACTTCTCCCAGCATCTTCATAAACATTCACATACTAGAAAGAGAGAGTATGAAAGAATGGAAGTACACTCTTGTTCTTAAAGCTTTATATGAATATCCATTGACATTGGAAAAGCACCAGAGACTCAGAGGTATCTGGAGACTTTATAGTCTCTTATAATTGCATGCCATGCTAGATGATATCTAAAATTAATTAGCTGAGGTGCATGCAATGTCCTTACCATTCCTTGCCTACTGGTATTTCAATGTTCAATAATGAAATTATTGATGAGCATAGAACTCCCCAAAGAATAAATTCAAATAATAAAATACAGAGGTCAACATTTTATAATCAAGAAATTCAAGTAAATTAATTTTCTGAGTTAGCATTTTGCAGCTACTAAATTAGCAACATTAAAACATATACGCAGAGCTTCTCTGGTGACTCAGTGGTAAAGAATCTGCTTGACAGTGCAGGAGACCCAGGTTCGATCCCTGGGTCAGAAAGATTCCCCTGGAGAAGGAAATAGCAATCCACTCCAGTATTCTTGAATGGAGAATCCCGTGGACAGAGGAGCCTGGCAGGCCACAGTCCATGGGATTGCAAGGAGTTGGACATTGAGCATGCATGCATGCATGCAAACATATATAGCGTATAGGCACAGCTGCAGCAGATCTGTTATACCCATATGTAGCTAAAACTCTGCTTCTTTCTTGGTGCTGTTGCTTAAGGGAATTTATTATGAGAAAGTGGTAGAACCAAAAACTGTATGAGAATACTAGTTGTCAAAATGAAAACAATTCAAACAGCAATTTGGTACATTACCATATCAACATAATGTAATCGTTTAAGTGACTGAGTAAAAATAAAATACTGTTTAAATAGTTACATGATTTTCATCTGCATAAAAGTGAATAGGTACTATGAGATAATAACTAAAGGAAACACCTAAAATATTTGGGTGTGAAGAGTAGGATTAGGAATCATCTTTCTTTGAGGACATTTTGGTTCCTATTTGGTCGATGCTTTAATAATATTTAAGAAGACAAAAAGGATACAAGAGCACCTTTGCATTCCCTGAGTCATACAGCAAATTCCTATTGGCAATCTATTTTTCATATGGCAAATTTCCATGTTACTTTTTCCATACATCCAGCCAAACCAGGGCTTTGTAACAAGGTGGGTGGAATGGCAAGGGAGGTGGGAGGGACATTCAGAAGAGAGGTGACATATGTGTACTTATGGCTGATTCATGTTGATGCTTGGCAGAAACTGACAATTCTGTAAAGCAATTATATTTCAATTAAAAAGATTAATAAAAATAAAAATATAGCTAAATTTTAGATATATTTTCTTCAACTAGAGATCACTTCAAGAAAATTAGAGATACTAAGGGAACATTTCATGCAAAGATGGGCATAATAAACGACAGAAATGGTATGGACAGAAGATATTAAGAAGAGGCAGCAAGATTACACAGAACTATACAAAAATGGTCATCATGACCCAGATAACCATGATGGTGTGATTACTCACCTAGAACCAGACATCCTGGAATGCAAAGTAAAGTGGGCCTTAGGAAACATCAGTACCAACATAGCTAGTGGTGGTGACAGAATTCCAGTTGAGCCATTGCAAAGCCTAAGAGATGTTGCTGTTAAAGTGCTGCACTCAATATGCCAGCAAATTTGGAAAACTCAGCAGTGGCCACAGGGCTGGAAAGGGTCAGTTTTCATTAAAATCCTAAAGAAGGGAAATTTCAAAAATGTTCATAGAAAGAAAGAAAGTGAAAGAATGAAAGTGAAGTTGCTCAGTCATGTCCAACTCTTTGCGACCCCATGGACTGTAGCTCCTCTGTCCATGGGATTCTCCAGGCAAGAATACTGGAGTGGGTTGCCATTTCCTTCTCCAGGGGATCTTCCCAACCCAGGGGTTGAACCCAGGTCTCCTGCACTGCAGGCAGACGCTTTAACCTCTGAGCCACCAGGGAAGCCCTTAAAAAAAAAAAAAAAGTTCATACTACCGCATAATTGTACTCATTTCACACGCTAGTAAAGTAATGCTCAAAATTCTCCAAGCCAGGCTTCAACAGTATGTGAACCTTCAGATGTTCAAGCTGGATTTAGAAAAGGCAGAGGAACCACAGATCAAATTGCCAACATCTGTTGAATCATAGAAAAAGCAAGATAATTCCAGAACATCTACTTCTGCTTTATTGATTTTGCCAAAGCCTTTGATTGTGTAAATCACAACAAAATGTGGAAAATTCTGAAAGAGTTGGGAATATAAGACCACCTCACCTGCCTCCTGAGAAATCTGTATGCAGGTCAAGAAGCAACAATTACAACTGGACATGGTACAACAGACTGGTTCCAAATTGGGAAAGGAATACATAAGGCTGTATATTGTCACCCTACTTATTTATATGTATATGCGGAGTACATCATGAGAAACACTGGACTGGATGAAGAACAAAGTGAAATCAAGCACAAGCTGGAATCAAGACTGAAGGGAGAAATATCAATAACTTCAGATATCAAGAGGACACCACCCTTATGGCAGAAAGTGAAGAGGAACTAAAGAGCCTCTTGATGAAAGTGAAAGAGGAGAGTGAAAAAGCTGGCTTAAAACTCCACATCCAAAAACCTTAAGATCATTGCATCCTGTCCCATCACTTCATCAAAAATATATGGAGAAACAACGGAAACAAGTGATGGATTTTATTTTCTTGGGCTTCAAAATCACTGCAGATGGTGACTGCAACCATGAAATTAAAAGACTCTTGCTCCTTGGAAGAAAAGCTATGACCAATCTAGACATTGTATTAAAAAGCAGAGACATTACTTTGTCAACAAAGGTCCATCTGGTCAAGGCTATGGTTTTATCCAGTGGTCATCTGTGGATGTGAAAGTTGGACTGTGAAGAAAGCTGAGCACTGAAGAATTGATGCTTTTGAACTGTGGTGTTGGAGAAGACTCTTGAGAGTCCCTTGGACTGTAAGGAGATGCAACCAGTCCATCCTAAAGGAGATCAGTTCTGGGTGTTCATTGGAAGGACTGATGCTGAAGCTGAAACTCCAGTACTTTGGCCATCTGATGCAAAGAGCTGACTCACTGGAAAAGGCCTTGGTCCTAGGAAGGATTGAAGGCAGGAGGAGAAGGGGATAACAGAGGATGAGATGTTTGGATGGCATCACCGACTCGATAGACATGAGTTTGAGCAAGCTCCAGGATTTGAGGATGGACAGGGAAGCCTGGTGTGCTGCAGTCCATGGGGTCACAAACAGAAGGACATGATTGAGTAACTGAAATGATATTTTAATTTTAAATAACCAAAGTATAAAATAAGCTGCATATATTATAAAGAAGTCAAAAAAAGAAAAAAGAAAAGAAAAAGTACCTTTGCCTTACAATGGTCAAACTTAAATAAATAATGTAATGCTCTTTTTAGGTTGCTGATTAGGAAAATGTATAGTAATTTTTAAGGCAAATTAGTTAAGATATTTTGGGGCTTTGTTCTATTTAGTACTTAATCTTTATGTCTTTCTAATTGCATTTATGCACATGGACTAAATTTATCACAGCTATTTTTTTCCATTATATTAAAATATATACCTTGAGAAAAACCACAATTCTAAAAGACACATGTATCCCAATGTTAATTGCAGCACTATTTACAATAGACAGGACATGGAAGCAACATAGATATCCATCAACAGATGAATGGATAAAGAAGATATAGTACAAACACACAGTGGAATATTACTCAGCTATTAAAAGAACAAATTTGGGTCAGTTCTAGTGATGTGGGTTAATCCAGAGCCTGTTATACAGAGTGCAGTAAGTCAGAAAGAGAAAAACAAATATTGGATATTAGCAGAGAAGGCAATGGCAACCCATTCTGGTACTCTTGCATGGAAAATCCCATGGATGGAGGAGCCTGGTAGGCTGCAGTCCATGGGGTTGCCAAGAGTCGGACACGACTGAGCGAATTCACTTTCACTTTTCACTATCATACATTGGAGAAGGAAATAGCAACCCACTCCAGTGTTCTTGCCTGGAGGATCCCAGGGACGGGGGAGCCTGGTGGGCTGCTGTCTGTGGGGTCGCATATGGTTGGACATGACTGAAGCAACTTAGCAGCAGCAGCAGCAGCAATGCATACATATGGAATCTAGAAAATGGTACTGATGAACCTGTTTGCAGGGAAGGAGTGGAGGTGCAGATGTAGAGAAGGGGCTTGTGGACACAGGTGGGGAGGGAGAGAGTGTAACACACGGAGAAAGTAGCATCGACATGCATACACTCTCATATGTAAGGTGGAAAGCTGGTGAGAAGCTGCTGTATAACACAGGGAGCCCAGCCTGTCGCTCTGTGATGACCCAGAGGGGTAGGGAACTCAGGAAGGAGGGGATATGTGTCTAGCTGTGGCTGATTTGGGTTGTTATGCAGTGAAAAACCAACCCAAAATTGTGGAACAATCTTCCTCCAACTAAAAAACAACAAAAAAAACCTTGAAAGTATGTTTCAGATAAAAAAAATAAACTTAGGATAAAAAGTCTCACAATAAAAGAATGTTATCTTGTTAACCTTTTCATACTCAAGCCTCATCTACTCTCTTTCTTCCCCACCAAGAAAATCTTTGAACAAAGATGAAATCCTATTACCTGGAAATTTATCTGAGAACTGTACGTTTCCTTTCCAACTCAGCTAAAGGCTGAGGAGTTTTCAAGGGAAGCAAGGAAAATTTCAGACGCCCCAAGAGAAATCTGACTTGGCTCCACGGCTACTTGCTCAACCACCAATGCCTGAGTGTCTCCAAGAGCCATGTGTGGGGATGAAAGGAGCCTGATTTATAAGCTTGAAAGACAAGTCCCTCCCCGATCTGTCCTCTCTCCAAAAGGGAGGAAAATAAAGTAGTACAAGGTTAATCTTGAGGAATGAGCGGCCACTGCAGAATTAGGCAAAAGAAATGAAAAGGAAAATGAGTTGGCCACGTCTTCACCCTCTACATTAAAACTCTGTGAAGAAAACCTGAGCCCTTGATTGAAATGCAACCTTCAGATGAATCGTGGTTGATATTCTGGCCTTATTCACTCTGATAAGCAGGTGCTTGTTATAAAGTTTAATGCACTGCCCTTTATGTCCATTATACTTTATAAAGATATACCAATAAATATTTATAAGATTAATTTTTCTCTATTTGGAGGCATTTTAAGGAGTTGCCTAAAGAAACGCAGTCAGCAGATCTGGGTGTGGATCTTGGTTCCGTGTGCCACTTGTGTGACCCCGGGCAAGCTCTGAACTTCAACAGACTAAGCTTTAAAGCAGAGATGATGATCACAGCAGACCCCTCACTAAGATAAACCTTAAGGTTCTGAATGGTCAAAACTGGCACTTAGTTAAAAAACAACAACAACAATAACAACAAAAACTGAAGGATTTACTATGTGACAGACACTGTTCTAAACCATAGGGGTGAATCAGTGAGTCCCTGATCTCAGGGTACGCACAAAGAGTCAAAGACGAACAATCAAGAAATCAGCACGTAATTCAACAGGTCTGATGAATGCTTTGAGGAAATGCATAGCAGCATAGGTGATCAGGTGGGTGGGATAACTATTTTAGGCAGAAGTGAAAGAAGAGAGTGAAAAAGTTTGCTTAAAGGTCAACATTCAGAAAACTAAGATCATGGCATCTGGTCCCATCACTTCATGGGAAATAGATGGGGAAACAGTGAAAACAGTGTCAGACTTTATTTTGGGGGCTCCAAAATCAGTGCAGATGGTGATTGCAGCCATGAAATTAAAAGATGCTTACTCCTTGGAAGGAAAGTTATGACCAACCTAGATAGCGTATTCAAAAGCAGAGACATTACTCTGCCAACAAAGGTCCATGTAGTCAAGGCTATGGTTTTTCCAGTGGTCATGGATGGATGTGAGAGTTGGACTGTGAAGAAAGCTGAGCACCAAAGAATTGATGCTTTTGAACTGTGGTGTTGGAGAAGACTCTTGAGAGTCCCTTGGACTACAAGGAGATGCAACCAGTCCATCCTAAAGGAGATCAGTCCTGGGTGTTCATTGGAAGTATGCTAAAGCTGAAACTCCAATACTTTGGCCACCTCATGCAAAGAGTTGACTCATTGGAAAAGACTCTGATGCTGGGAGGGATTGGGGGCAGGAGGAGAAGGGGACAACAGAAGATGAGATGGCTGGATGGCATCACTGACTCGATGGACATGAGTCTGAGTGAACTCCAGGAGACGGTGATGGACAGGGAGGCCTGGTATGCTGTGATACATGGGGTCGCAGAGTCGGACGTGACTGAGCAACTGAACTGGGGCTTAGGTACGGCCTTTCTTACGAAAGTGACATTTGACCAGCAAAATGAGTAAAGCAAGAGAATAAGTCCCATGGAGCCCTGCTGGCACATATCTGCCTAATTTCATTTAGGCAAGTTTCTACATCTACGTGTGACACACATTTGTACAGGAAGCTGCTGTACAGACAATCAGGGGATTGAAAGAAGCCTGAGAAGTCAGGAGACTAGCAGGAAAATGTATAAAGAGGAAAGAAAACAGCGATAGTGAGAAAAGGAAATATTTATTTTCCTTTGGCCAACTGGGAAGGTCTCAGGTAGCTTCTGAGTTTGATTACAAACAATAGGACCCCAGGTGGAAGGCATGCTGAGCACCTGGGTGGGCTCCTGTAGCGGCCGAGCTCCAGAGGACGGATGAAAAGTGTAAGTTGCTGAGTCATATCAAACTCATTGCAACCCTCTGACTGTAGCCTGCCAGGCTTTTCTGTCCATGAGATTCTTCAGGCAGGAGCACTGGAGTGGGTAGCCATGCCCTCCTCCAGGGGATCTTCCTGACCCAGGGATTGAACCCGAGCATGTGCATTGCAGACAGACTCTGCCATCTGAACCATTGGGGAAGCCCAGAAGAGGGACGTATATTACTTTTATTTCCACCCTTTTTTAGTGGGGTTACTAAACTTTACACCCAGGGTCAAGCTACCATGGAGAAGGAGAAAAGGAACTGAGTTACTGCTAATCAGGCTTATTATCTTCTGTTTCTCCATCTGCAGTCCTTTTGGGATGGTGCCTGGGGTATGATTAACTTTGAAATCTGTATAAGAGTCAGCCCAGGTGTAGCACACACCTAAACAAAGGAGAATTTTCAGAAAACAGTGATTCCAAGCCCTCGGGACAAAGAGTGGGAGAGATGGGTATTGCTTAAGTAATTCTCTGAAAGCTCTCGGAAGAACATTAGACTTAGGCAACGTAGTAAAAAATCGATTCATTGTTCTGCTAGGTGTTTTCCCCCGCTGTGGCAAAAGAGTCAAAATCCTTATGTGGCAGTTCTAAGTTCAAAGACACTGACTTCAGATGACAGCGCCATTTGTACAGTATCTTAACCAGTGTGTGTGAAAGCGATCGCTTGCATGCACTTGAATTACCAGCATGAAAAATCTACTAATCCTAAATGTTTTAGAAAGCAATCTGCTGCACATTTCAGCTTCTGAGGCATTATGTGTTACATGGTTCAACTAGTTTCCCAATTTCTCTAGATTTTTTTTTTTTTCGCAATATTATTAACTTGAAAAGCTTCCACATGTGCACGTGCTAGTGCCTAGCTCTGGTCTGTCGACCACTGACCACAGCTCCTCTGCCCACCCTCAGCACCTCTGAGGGCAACTGAGCAGAAATGGCCATTTCTGGGGAGACAGGATGACATCTGGCTTGTGCACAGCTGTATCCTAAACTCTTAGCACAGGCTTCCGTTCAGAGCAACTGCTTAATAAATATTGATTAGATGAATAAAATGATGTCTGGGATCCTGTGTCTTAGGTACAGTTTATCTTTCATCTTCTCTGAGAAGGATCTAAGGGAGAAGACAGGCATGTATTGATGTGATATGGGTGTTGATTTTTACTTCCTCCCTTTCTGATAGGCTTACTGGACTGTAGACAGGCAAAGTCTACTTGACCAAGTCTCTCAAGATGTCCTTGCAGAGAAACCGGGTCTGGATCCTAACGCAGTCAACAAGAACATGACTGCTGAGCAGCTGTGCCCAGAGGGTTCAGTGATCAGCCAGTTACCAAGCTGGAGTCGAGGGTTGAGAGCCAGGCCTCACGGCTCTGCTTTATTTATTCATTTTCTAAGCAATGATTTTTAAAAATCTTTATCAGTAACTTCAACCAACCTTGAGAACAAAGACTTTCTCAATTTGACATAAAATTCTAGAAGCCAGTAGCTATGCTGGATAACTGAATCAGGATCCAAAAAGGACTTAGATTAGTGCAATGGGCCAAATCTAACTTAACAATTTGGTAGTATTTCTAAGAAATTTCCTTTGGGGGAAATGTGGCATACTGCAGCTCTTGTGAAGTCTTAGGGATAATATATCTATCTAAATTCAGATAGTAGGCTGAACAAGTACCAGTGACGGCAAAAGAGCAATTCAAATGAAAAAGGAATGAGTTTTAATTCACCTTAAGCCCAACCTGAATAAAACTGATGACTGCCAAGAAAAGCGAATGTGATTTTAGTCAGTGTTAAGAGAACTGTGCTATCTTTAGGAAACCAACAAAGTATTCATGGAGCTTCTATTCACATTGTTCTTAGTGCTGTGTGGGATAGAGAAGTATCAGGCATAAAATACCCACTTTTATAGCACATTCTAGAGGAAGTTTAGCAATCAGAAGACAATGTAAGATACGGGATTTGACAGCCTATCAAGGAAATGATCCCTCAAACCCTCCAAACACCGAAAACTAAAAGCGAAAACAGAACAACTGGGGGCTTAAGGGGACTCAGCAGGCATAATCCACTGATGCTTAGAACCATTGCCCCAAATCATCAGAACCTGCCTCTGTAGAGGTCAAATCATAGCAACACACCTTAGAAACTGTCTGTTTTGTTCAGTTTAGTTTTCAATGGGATGCAATTCACATATCTGGAAAACTCAGTTATGAGGATCAGGCCACTCCTGAGGGGGGTCAAATAAATCAGATACCACCATATATAGTTAGCAGTTGAAGTAAAGCGGTCAATCCATGATGCTTGAGAGAAGAGGGGAACACACATGAGGAATCAGGGAAACAGAGGATCTGCCCCTATGAGCCAGGCCAGCTCTGAGGATTCTGAGCTCAAGGCCTAACCAAAGACTGGGGAGTACTCATAGGAGGAGGGGGGAAACAGCTGTTTTTAGAAAAGTCAAGCATGCAATTGACCAAAATACCCCAAAGCGGCACCTAGTGTCACATTACTTTTTACAGCGATGGCATACCACACACTCAGGAAGTCCCGGCACAAAGTATTCTCCCTCCTTGGTGCCTACATGTGAACTTTTCATTTAAGGCTGGAGAAAGTCATGCCAACAAGTAAATATCTGCCTCTCCAAGCATACGGCCTCTGCCCTCCACTGGCCTTGGAGCTGCCCAGGGTCAGCTTTCTGTGCTGGCAGCAGCTTTTCCAGACGTCCCCACGCCCCTATCTCCACTCCTCTCAGGCGTGCCCTACCCACCCCGCCTCATGAAGTACCTGCTGCCCTCGCGTGACGGCATCCCAGCTCACAGTTGTGCCTGTCCGTCTTTGTCCACAGAGACCCCTCTCCTATTCCAGGCTGGTTCCTTCATCCCTTTGCAGAGCTAATGCTGTGGACCGCCCTCCCGGAACCCGCTGCTCCTGACACCTCCAGGCCCTTTCTAGCATTTCCCTCTGCTCATTAACTGCCCACCCCTCGATTCTGTCCATGGTCCTGCTCTCACATTTCCTTAGCCACCCGATCCACTGGCTACCCTTTCTGATCAGGCTCTGTTCTCTACCTCTCCATCCTCTGCACAACCTCTTTATCTTTCTGGTGTGTCTGCTCTACTGGCCCACTTGTCCAGGGCCTGTTTGTCTTTCAGTATGTTCACAATTTTTGGAACTGATTCTTGGTTCTTGTGCATGCTAAGTTGGTTCAGTCCTGTCCGACTCTTTGCGACCCTACGGAGTAGCCGCCGAGGCTCCCATGTCCATGGGAGTCTCCAGGAAAGAATACTGAAATGGGTTGCCATGGCCTCCTCCAGGGGGTCTTCCCACCCCAGGGACAGAACCCGTATCTCTTCTGTCTCCTGCGCTGGCAGGCGGGTTCTTTACTGCTAGTGCCACCTGGGAAGCCCTGTTTCCTGCCCCTTACCCTAAGCTAAATAGACCTCTGTGTGCACCTTCTCCTGAAACTCCCAATGGACCTTTTACCCTAGGTTCTCTCCTGCAATCACTGCTTTCTGTGTTTTATCTTCTTTTAAATAGCCAAATCTTTGCAACAAGAGACTGCATTGTTCTTTTCCATATCGCTGCATGGCAAGGGCTCAAAAATCACCTATTGAGTGGATAAACTTTATGTGTGCAAAATATGATGCCAATAATGAGGTCCTTGACTCAGAAGCTACCCAAATGTTGTCTGGATGACCAATTTTGGGGGCTGCCACTGTAGGGATGAGGAAGAGTCTGTGATGTTACAATGATTTTGCACCAAGCAAATATTCTTCAAATTCCTTTTTTTTTTCCCAAAGACTATAAATTAACAAAGTTTATGCAGCCCACTCCAGTGTTCTTGCCTGGAGAATCCCAGGAATGGTGGAGCCTGATGGGCTGCCATCTATGGGGTCACACAGAGTTGGACACGACTAAAGTGGCTTAGCAGCAGCAGCAGCAGCAGCAGCAGCAGCAGCAGCAGACTGTACGACAAATTAAAAAGTACATTGGTGGTATTATTTTGCCCTTATTTTCCTCAGCAGACATAAACACTTCTGTGTAACGATTGCTCTGTGTTACAGTGGCAAGGGTCATCAGCTGATGAAGACTTAGACCATCCTTGTATCCTAGACTTGTACACCTAGTGGGTCTTGTTCCTCAGCAAATGGTCTCTAGCTTTCTTCTGTGACTGCTAATCAACCACTGGAGCCCACCTGACACGTGTGCTAAATCTAGGAAACTCGGGTCATCAGCAGCTCCCCTGGAGCCCTCATGTAGTTAGAAGCAAACAGGGAATGATGACAAGAACATCTTTTCCTCTACTTTGTGCAATTTTTATTTTTAAGATAAAGCTCTTAGTGCTAAAGCTTTAAAAAGTACCAGGTCTTATGGCGAGTGTGTGAAAGAAAATCACTTCATAGTTTCTGGCACGACTGGAGACATTCAAAGAGCTCTGGATGTTGAATGAAATCACAGTTTTAAACCTTCCTGAGAGACAGTTATTTCCTCACTAATTCCCCTTAAGCAAAATGTTTAAGATTAGTATGAAGTTAAGAGTCTACAGCTTTTTCTTCTGAGGATTACCTTTCATGGAAAAGATCAAATGAAAAAATAATTATTCCACAAAGCCCAATAAAAGAGACAAATCCTCCCAGCAAATCCAGAGATAACATTACCCTTAAATACCCTCCACTTATTGGGGGGAGGGGAAAAAAAAAACTTCCTTAGATCCATTCAAATATAAAAACATTCTTTACTACATTGAATTTTATAAAATCCCATTGTTAAATACTTCCTCTCAGGCTCCTGCCAATGGGAGGATTACAGCCGAAACAGACAAGGAATCTGTGACCTCCTCCTCCTCCCCTGATGAACATCAGGGCTCCAGTCTGGCACACGTACAGATCTATTTTCTACAAAGGATGCAGCTTTTCAGAGATGTGAAGGGTCTGGAATGAGAACACTGGCCCTCATCAACCCACTTCCTGTATTGGAAGGGAGTCTCCCAAATAGTCCTCAAAAGGAAATGCTAGGATGAAGTCACCCGTGTTTAGTCAAGTAACAGTAGCCTGGTGATGGGCTCGTTTCAGAAGGGACCCAAGGCTCAGCAGTGAGACCGAGGGTTCACTGGGCCTTTTCATAATGCAATTTTAGATAAATATTTATACAGATGCACACACGTATTTATTTGTTCTGCTTCAGTGGGACCCATCCAAGTGCTGGTTTTAAAATATAAACAGTGGGAAACTGCTGCAGTAATGACTAGCAAAAGACAGCAATTATTTGCAAGAGTTGAAAACAGTTCATCTAATAAAAAGTGGGAATGCTGTGTGGGAGAAAGAGGAGTGAAATTCTCTAGCAAGTGAGGCCCACTGGAATTTAATAATTCACTTTGGCAATCATATTTGTTTAGTCAGCAGGCCAGAGTTCTTGCTGGGCTGCACAATGCCAGGGATGGTCTTCATGTAAAACACCCAGCATGTTAAGAGAGAAACTGTTTCTAGCCAAGCTGCATAAATACACTCAGGGCAGCTCTTCTGGTATATACAAATTATTACCTATCTCTGAGCATGTATGTAAATCCAGAAAGGACTCTGGTTAGTCAGAGATTAATTTGGCTGAGATGGTATCAGTTTATTTGAAAGTGGGTTATAAAGCACTATTTCAGAAGTGGCTTCTATGTCAGCAGACAGCTATGCTCCAGTTATATACTAAGATAGTCTCCAGGCTATATTTTTAACATCTCCTTAGTAATATAAACAGAGACTAGGACAAGGAAAACTTTCCTTTTGTGAAATAATGTTTGGACACTTCAAAAATATTCTCCTCAGCACTGTTCATTGAGATTAACTTTCTTTTTCAAAGCTGAAGAGGTGCAAAAGTTGAGAGGGTACAGAGTATGCATATATTGCTATTGTATTAAAAATAGATAGGTATAGCTGATGACCAGAATAGTATAATGGGGGCTTCCCTGGTGGCTCAGAGGTAAAGAATCTGCATGAAATGTGGGTTTGATCCCTGGGTGGGGAAGATCCCGTGGAGAAGGAAATGGCAACCCACTCCGGTATTCTTGCCTGGAAAAATTCATGAGGTTGAAAAGAGTCGGATATGACTGAGCACAAAGAGTCAGATACAACTTAGCATGCATGCACCCATAACAGAATTAGATTAGTGCAACTCCTATTATGCAAACAGCTCAAATTTATAAGTAACGACTGGCCACCTATGGAAGGTCCATAAAGAAGGGCCTGCAAAGAAATGGAAGGTCTAAAAAGCCATGGCTGCCCATACGTGTGTTCACCTACTAGCACTTCTAGCACTATTGGCACTGACTTCCTGTGCTTACTCAAGGCTCTCTTATGTCTGACTCTTAAACATCATTTAGGTATTATTATTACTTTTTTTCCCCTCCAAACCTCACAGCTTGTGGGATTTTAGTTCCTAGACCAGGGATTGAACCTGGGCCCTTGGCAGTGAGAGCCCAGACAACCATTGGATAACCAGGTAATTCCCTTAAACACCACTTAGTTGGTTAACACTTCACCAGGATGAACTCTGTATTAATTATCTTGGTAACCCAGAAACCACAGACCTGGTCAAGGGCCCCACCTGGAAGACGGGAAAGTTAGTGTCTGGGTATAACTTGATGGATGGGCTTCCCTTGTGGCTCAGCTGGTAAAGAATCTACCCACAGTGTGGGAGAGCTGGGTTCCATCTCTGGATGGGAAGATCTCCTGGAGAAGGGAAAGGCTACCCACTCCCGTATTCTGGCCTGGAGAATTCCATGGACTGTAGAGTCCATGGGGTCGCAAAGAGTAGGACAGGACTGAGTGACTTTCACTTTCATAACTTGATGGATAATGGTGGTGGTGGTTTAGTTGCTAAACCATGTCCCACTCTTGTGGCTCCTTGGACTGTAGCCTGCCTGGCTCCTCTGTCCATGGGGATTCTCCAGGCCAAAATACTGGAGTGGGTAGCCTTTCCCTTCTCCAGGGGATCTTCCCGACCCGGGAATTGAACCCAGGTCTCCTGCATTGCAGGAGATTCTTTACTGACTGAGCTACAAGGGAAGCCCTGATGGATAATAATTTTTCTTTAAAAAAAAAAAAAAACCCTTTTAAAGGAAAAGATGACTATTTCCCATCTAGGATCCTCACAGTCCTTGCTGAAGAAGGCAGCTGTGATACAGAAAAATTCCATCTTCTGTGGCTCCTTCTGCCCAAACAGCCTCTCCCTTCTGCAGCCGGCCTGACCCAGACCTTAGCGTCTCCCTCCTGGAGGAAGAGCGGCTCAGGTCACAGGGGCATCCAAGCGTCCCGGGTGGAGTGGACACCAAGTCCCGCGGACAATGTGGCCGAGGGCCTCATGGAACAGAATGTGTAATTGCACTTAACAGCTGCGGAAACTTATTAACTATGCCGGCCCGAATGATTCTTCCAACCACAGAAAGAAAGAGAAACGGTGGCCTATTTACAGATGCAGTGGGAGCCGGCCTTATTTTCTAGCTTTCAAGGGAAACAAAACATTTCTGCATAATAACTTCATCCTATAATTCAACGCTATTTAAAAGCGAAGCTTGCCATGAACTGCAGAGAGAGATCCTTGCTCCCCCGTTTTAAGCCCCGTTGCAGGGCTACTGAAGGCAGGACCCCGGGTGACTGGAATCCACCGAGGCAAGGCGAGGGGAGGCACAGCCCCGCACCCTCCTGACCCAGACTACCTCCCCAGACACAGGCCACACTCCTTGTCCTCGGCTTCCGGAAAAGTAGAGCTCAGGTGACCTTCGCAATCCTCCCAGCTTCAACCAGCTGTTCTTTCTTAGGCGATGGTCAGCACTTTTTAATCTGACGTTAGGGGGCCTGCAGCTTCCCGAGTGACCTTGAACAGGTCACCGAGCCCTGCAGTGCCTTCACCTGTTAGTTTATGACAGCACGGACCTTGTGGGCTCCTGCCAGGATTAAAGTGTGAGTCAGTAAAAGCACCTAGAACAGCGCCTGGCGCAGGGCACACAATAGACAAATGCCAACCAGCAGGTCATTGTTACTGAGGCTACTCAGGGCAACACACACCACTACTGTTTATTTCACTTGTATGTTACCAACTCCACCTGAGTAAACATTGTTGGAGGGCACGTATCAGCACCCCAGAAGGAGAAGCAGGACTCACGCCAGCGCCCTTTCTCCTCTCCCACTTGTGGGGCCCCGCCCAGACACACAGGTAGAGATGAGACACTGTTGTGGCTCCACCTGGCAAACACAGGTAGAGGCTGGTTGCTGCTGCGCTGGGCACTGGGTTCAGTTGAGGATGCAGGCAGACAGAGTGATAGTCTTTGCCCCATTGGACAGACTTTCTTGTGGATATTCCTCCTCCTGAGACTAAGTGCTAAGGGGTGCTCTGGGAGGGGCCCCTATTTTTATTTCTCTTCCACATTCTCAGATGCTCTCTTCTTCAGGACCCCTCCCACACAGAATGGCCCGATGCAGGGCTTAGACTGAAGATGTATGAAAGAGATGACTCCTTAGTGTAGCCTGGTTCATTACCATTCTCTATTAGGGTTGTAGGGAATGTTCTACCTTGTGACATTATTCCATTTGCTTTCCTTTTAATTAGCAAGTTTAGTTGACCCCTAAACTATGCAGTCAGAGAAGGCAATGGCAACCCACTGCAGTGTTCTTGCCTGGAGAATCCCACGGACAGGGGCGCCTGGTGGGCTGCCATCTATGGGGTCGCACAGAGTCGGACACGACTGAAGAGACTTAGCAGCAGCAGCAGCAGCAAACGATGCAGTGGTTAGGGGCTCCACACAATCAAAAATCCACAAGTCAGTTTTCACTTCCCCTGAAACTTCCCCAGTGGATCAGGAGTAGAGAATCTGTCTGCATGGCAGGAGATGTGCAGGGGACCCAGTTTCAGTCCCTGGGTTGGGAAGATCCCCTAGAAAAGGAAATGGCAACTCACTCCAGTATTCTTGCCTGGAAAATCCCATGGACAGAGGAGCTTGGCAGGCTACAGCCCATGGGGCAGCAAGAGTCAGACATGACTCAGAGACTAAGCAACAACAACAAAAAAAACTGAACTACTAATAGCCTTACTGATAACATAAACAACACATATTTTGTATATTACATGTATTATTGTATTCTTACAATAAAGCTTAGAGAAAATGCTATTAAAATCATAAAATTATTTACAGTGTTGTACTGTATTTATTGATATTGTAAATTTACACTGTCTGTTTATAAGATAGGGCTTCCCTGATAATTCAGTTGGTAAAGAGTCCACCTGCAATGCAGGAGACCCCGGTTCAGTTCCTGGGTTGGGCAGATCCACTGGAGATGGGATAGGCTATCCATTCCAGAGTTCTTGGGCTTCCCTTGTGGCTCAGCTGGTAAAGAATTCGCCTGCAGTGAGGGTGACCTGGGTTCGAGCACTGGGTTGTGAAGATCCTCTGGAGAAGGGAAACGCTACCCTCTCCAGTATTCTGGCCTGGAGAATTCCATGGACTATATAGTCCATGGGGTCAGAAACAGTATAAGATGAATCATTTATCAATACCAACATCAATATTGTCTTATATGATATGAAACACTGCAGATGTTACATGTATTACTACACCCAGACATCAAAAATGAAAAGCTAATGTGAAAAATGTGTGCTCAATTGCTTCAGTCGTGTCCAACTCTTTGTGAACCTATGGGCTGTAGACCCTCCAAGCTTCTCTGTCCATGGGATCCTCTAGGCAAGAATACTGAAGTATTATTATTTACAGGTATAAAGATTCATGCATTGACAACAATGAAGCAGCAATATGTTATATGGTAGTCTTGTGTAATCAATATGACTGCTTCAGTAGCTTAGCTTATACACTAATAAATGAAATTTCATTAAAATTTTATGACAAACAGTATTACAGTCATATCCATAATACAATATTGGAAACAAACAAAAAAAAACTTACCTGTGATGATAGGCTGATACACAGTTTTTCCAATTATGAGAGAGGCACATTATGTATAGTAATGGAATTCTTTGAAAGCAGAATTATAAGGCAGTAAGAAAACTAACACATCGTTAGTTTTATATTAAATATCACTCACCTTATGCCTATGTAAGGCTGGGTTATCCACTTCAGTACACGATGTGCTACACAATCAAAGATGGTGCTGATGACACAAAAATGTCTATACAGTTCCCGTTGTACAGTCCTTAGACTTCCACATGAAGACACTCACATGTATTCAACAGATGAGTCTATCAACTGTGCAATAAGATGATGACTGACTCCTCATTAAGTGGACGTGGATCATCATAGAGGCCTTCATCCTCAGTGTCTTCACAACGAGTGGGCTGAGGACGAAGAGGAGGTTCTTGCTGCCTCAGGGGTGGAGGCGGAGGTGGAAGGGCAGGCACACTCGGCGCGACTTTACATAAATACATTGTAATTTCTGTCTATTTTGCTTTCCACATTTCTCCAAAAATCTTTTTAAACAGTACCAATCTTTATTCCATTGTCTGCCTAGTTTTCAGTGCCCACGTCACAGAAGGGCCCCTGCTGTAACATAAGTGAAACGTATCACATTCATACTCAGTCGTGTCTGACTCTTTGCGACCCCATGGACTGTAGCCCCCCAGGCTCCTCTGTCCATGGGATTCTGCAGGCAAGAATACTGGAGTGGGTTGCCATTTCCTCCTCCAGGATATCTTCTTGACCCACGGATCAAACCCACATCTCCCGTGTCTCTGCATTGCAGGTAAGAGTCTGCATCCCCTGAGCCATCAGGGAAGCCCCAGGAGAAGTGAAAGGCATTTTAAATAATCAGAACCCTTCTGCCAGGTCTTCTGATGTCAGTTTCTTTCCTGGTGCTGCTTCTTGCTCATCACCTGGCACTGGGTGGAAGCACTTGTCTCCATCAGGTTATGTTCTGTTAATTCCTCGGGTGGGGTGTCTATCAGCTCTTGAATTCCTCCAAACTGCATATCTTGATAACCTTCACACACACCTCCCCCCACCCCTGACCTTTTCCTCCATATCCACAGCCTCCTTTATGATTGCCTTGATTGGCGCAGTCGTAAATCCCGTGAAGTCATGCGCAACATCTGGACAGTTTTCTCCAGTAGGAATGTATTGTTTTCAGCTCGATGGCTTTCATGGCTTTTTCTATAATAAGGATGGCATCGTCAGTGGCGTGATCCTTCCAGACTCTTACGATATTCCATTGGGGGTTCTATTGCACAGTGTTGACAATTCTTTCCATTGAGTACCATGTGCAATGAGCTTTAAAGGTCTTTATGACCTCTTGATCTAGAGGCTGAATTAGAGTTGTATTTTGGGAGCAAGTGGATTATTTTGGCACCTTCAGTGTTGAAGTCATGGGGTTCTGGGCGGCCAGAGGCATTGCCCTATATCAAAAGGACTTAAAAGGCAGTCTCTTACTGGCAAGGTGCTTCCTGACTTCACAGACAAAGCATCAATGGAACCAATGCAGAAAAAGTGCTCTAGTCCAGGACTTTTGTCCAACCAAAAGACTAGCAGCTGGTGTTTATCTTTTCCTTTTAAGACTTAGAGGTTCACAGATTTATAGATGAGGGCATATCTGACCATAAACCCTACTGGATTTACACAGAACAGTAGAGCTAGGCTATCTTGTCCTGCCTTAAATCCTGGTGCTCACTTTTCTTCCTTACTAACCCATGCCCTTTATGACACTTCTTTTTTCCCAGAATAGGGCACTTCTGTCTGCATGAAAAACCTCTTCAGGTAGATATCCTTTCCCCTCAATGACTTTGTGTGTCTGGGAGCTTATCTTCTGCCTCTTGGTCAGCAGATGCTGCTTTTCCTGTTCTCTGCACATTTTTAAAGCCAAACTTCTTTCTGAAGTTATCAAACCATCCTTTGCTGGCATTAAATTTTCCAGTTTTAGCTCTTTCACCTTCCTTCTGCTCTAAGTTGTCATACAATGGCTTTACATTTTTTGAATCATATTAGAGTCTATAGGTATGCCTTTCTTATAAAGCAATCTTATCTCACACAAAAGCTACATTTTCAACACATGATAATCTCCACCCCCTCAAAAAAATGCAAGGTTTTTCACCTGCTGGCATAGCTGCAGTGACAGTTTCATGAGTTTCCTTTTCTTTTCTTACACTGGTCCCTACTCTGGATTCATTTCTCTTGAAATGGTGGCAATCGCAGCTGTAGACCTCAATCTGTGGTACATATAAAGCATTTCAACTATTTTCTTGTAATGTCATGACTTTTCTCTGTGTATTGGGGGCACTTCCAGCATCACTAGGGCACTTTGTGTGGGGCCCACAGTCTTATTCAAGGTCTACTCTGTTGCACAGACATGATGGAAAATACAGGAGAAATGTGAGAGATCACTTTATATTTCAATGCACAGTTTACTGAAGAGATGAACTGCTCAGGTGGAGATGATCAGTGTCTCATGGCACCTTAAACAGAGACTTCCCACACTTGAGTTTATCGCAGTAGCAACAGGACATGGCCCCCAAATTAATTTCATGCCATTATGATTTAATAATGCCTCTGTTCATTTACATGTGTGCACGTGACACCATGTTCAGCCTGCAATGTCTGTGTGCATTAGCTTTGATAAATTTTAAATTTTTATAATAAATTTGTTCATATTTTAGCATAGTAAATGGTAAAATTGACAAGTATCTATATATATTATGCATATATGATGTCTTCATTTTTATTGATATTTTCAGCCTATTTTGTTCATCTGTGAGCTTTTTCAAATTTTTGCACATCTCTAAAATTTTTTCTAGTACACTTGGGGAAAATAAGCATATAAGTGAACCTATGCAACTCAAACTCCTGTTGTTCAGGGGCCAGTTGTATGAGACTTCGCAGGCATGGGTGGCTGGTCTCAGGATTTGGATAATCCTGCATTTTGGTCCACATGACATTTCATCCAAACCTTATAAGCAATCACAGGGAGCTAATCTTTTTCAAGTTTTTATCCTTCAGCCCCTAACATTCACTATTCTTTACACTAGTAGGCATACAGTATTTACCAAAATGAGTTGTTGTTCATCTTAAAAAGAATAAAGTTACCCACCTTCTGAAAGACTCCACCACTATGATTTAAATCCTATCATCTAATTAAACTAAAAATTCAAAGAACATTTCATGACAACAAGAACTAATCCAGCATTCACCAGGGAAATCCAAAGTTGTCACTCTGACCTCATGATGGCCCTGCACAGCCCGCCCCTTGCTTACCTCTCTGGCTCTATCCTGAATCACAGCATTGCATCATTTATGCTTGGTCCAACTTCTGCTCACTTGCACTTGCTTTCCCTTCTACCTGGAAAGCTTTTCCACCCAGAGTTTCACATGATGGGCTGCTCCTCTGGATTTCCATCTCAGGACGGAAGAGTCCACAACATGAAGAAAAGGAAGTAGTAAGACGTCCCCAGAAAAAACGCCACTAAGCATGATACCTAACATTGAGCGTGTGTATACATGCGTGGGCCTTGTTTATTTGGGGGTAGATGTGAGTGTTCTTGCCTGGAGAATCCCAGGGACAGGGGAGCCTGGTGGGCTGCCATCTATGGGGTCACACAGAGTCGGACACGACTGAAGTGACTTAGCAGCAGCAGCAGTGGGTAAACTAGGAACATTCTGTCTATGCAGAGGGGAGCCCTAAGGCCTTTGAAGGCTTTGTGGGGAAAGGGATAAAGCAAGGTTGTTTGAAGAACTAAAAATCAGTGTGGCTGAAGCTTAGACAGCTGGAGGACAGCAAAAGAGGGGGTACAAGCCAAGCTATGAAGCTCCCTTTAGAAAAGGCTCCAAAAGGAGGGTGTGTGTGCAGTGCTGATGTGCTATAGCCCTTCAGTAATAGCTTAACCTCAGACATAGATCCTTCTTCACATGAAGACAATTGTTCTGCCCTCACTGGTATTCTTCAAGGCCCCTGAAACTCAACAGAATCAGCGTGCTAGGTGTGAGTCACCTCGAGAACGTTTACGTTTTCTTCAGCAGAGTGAGCTACCATGTCCCTAGATTCGAGGGACAGGACTGCTCCCAGCCCCTGGAACTGGTTCTCCAACCCTAAGCATGGCCTAGCTTCTCCCAGCACTGCTTCCGGTGCTGGCCCAGCTGGGAGACTAGGGAACTCTTCAAGGCGGCTGTAATTAGCTGTCAGTACATCTCACTCATTCAACAGTTATTAAACTTGTACCAAAATATCAATAGATCAGTTCTATACAAAAAGGATCAATTATATTACAAAGAAGCAACAGTTAGGACTGGACATGCAACAACAGACTGGTTCCAAACCGGGAAAGGAGTACATCAAGGCTGTGTACTGTCACCCTGCTTATTTAACTTATATGTGGAATACATCATGCGTAATGCTGGGCTGGATGAAGCACAAGCTGGAATCAAGATTTCTGGGAGAAATATCAGTAACCTCAGATATACAGATGACACCACCCTTATGGTGAAGAAAGTGATGAAGAACTAAAGAGCCTCTTGATGCAAGTGAAAGAGGAGAGTAGAACAGTTGGCTTAAAACTCAACATTCAGAAAATTAAGATCATGCTATCCAGTCCCATCACTTCATGGCAAATAGATGGGGAAACAAAGGAAACAGTGACAGACTTTATTTTGGGGGGCTCTAAAATCATTACAGATGGTGACTGCAGCCATGAAATTAAAAGACACTTGATCCTTGGAAGAAAAGCTATGATTAACCTAGACAGTATATTAAAAAGCAGAGTCATTACTTTACCAACAAAGTCTAGTCAAAGCCATTATTTTTCCAGTAGTCAGGTATGGATGTGAAGAAAGCTGAATGCTGAAGAATTGATGCTTTTGAACCATGGTGTTGGAGGAGACTCTTGAGACTGCCTTGGACAGCAAGGAGATCAAACCAGTGCATCCCAAAGGAAATCAGTGCTGAATATTCACTGGAAGGACTGATGCTGAAGCTGAAACTCCAATACTTTGGCCACCTGATGCAAAGAACTAACTCATTGGAAAAGACCCTGATGCTTGGAAATGTTGAAGGCGGGAGGAGAAGGAGACGACAGAGGATGAGACGGTTGTATGGCATCATCGATTCAATGGACAGGAGTTTGAGTAAGCTCTGGGAGCTGGTGATGGACAGGGAGGCCTGGCATGTTGCAGTCCATGGGGTCACAAAGAGTTGGACATGACTGAGCGACTGAACTGAACTGAAATTGCATTTTGACAAATTGAATTATGCTATTAAAACAACCTTAGATATTTAGAATTTCTAATAATTGATGATGATTTATTTTTAATCACTCAGATTTAGGAGCAAGTTACTAGAAATCAATAACATCAACACAGAGACCAAAGAGGAGAAAGATTAGAGGATTAACTCAAGATATAGCTGAACATTATTCTGAAAAGTGTGCAAATTTCCTAATTTATTATTCAATATCTGATGGTCAGAATTTAAGTAAAATATTTCCTAGGGTAAAAGAGTAGAGATAGAATTGGAAAAAAGACAAACTATATATCTGATACAGCCAAGAAGACCCCTTAGAGTACATGAAAGGAGTCAGTTTCAAAATTAAATTTTCCATATGGGCATTCCATAGTTGAAATATTATAATTCCAAAGATAATTTTAATCTAGCATGATCATTAATCAGTAAGGAATTTAACAAAATCACTTCTTTAATATGCACTTAGATATATTTTGTGCAAAACATGAATACTCAGTGTTGAATATCTGAATCTGCAAGTAATTCTCTGACTCACTTCAGCATACTTATGCTCAGCACAAATTTCATTTAAAGAAACAAAAATAATGTTTCTATTTATTAACATCACACATCCTGCAAGTCAATATATTTCTACTGTGGGAATCATGGCTGCAAGTGCCAACATTACATGGCATTGTGGCATTTATTTACATACTGAACTGCAGGAATTTCTTTAGCTTTTACAAATGCTTTCCTTTGCTGGTATAAGCATTTGCTCTTTTCAAGAGTTTAACTCTTTAGCTAAAAATACTGAATCCAAAATCCAGAAATAGTAGTTCAGTCCCTGCAAGGGAGCATATGCTACTAACAAGCTTATGACATATTATCACAGTGTAATGTCTGATGTTTTCCAAGACACTTTTCGATAGGAGATCGCATATCTAGAGAGCTCATGCTGCCATTTTTGAAATGGGAGCTGGGAGACATTCTTATTTTATTTTGTTAGGGTAACTGAAAGAGTTCGTTAATGTCTCCAACCATGCAGGGCCCCGAACTGGAGATAGTAAGCTCACATTTAGTGCTTGTGCTTATGCTGCTGAATCCACAATCTACTTTGTTTTAATTTACATTAAAAAGCCTCTACTCTCAAAGTACTACATCATTACATTTATATAATAATTAGACATACCAATTAGGAAAGGCAGACTAAGTATCACTTGGTAACATTAACTTCCCCACTACATTCATGCTTAAGATTTAAAAGTGCATACTAATGACAGGTATTTGTGTATAACTGAAGAAGCCTATTCAGGAGTATTTAATTCACTGACTAATATGCACATCCAGAGGATAAGATTAATTTTTTTTCATTTTATTTACTGGCTTCTTACCATTAAGAAGAGTAGTAACAAAACAGGAAAACAATCATAAACCCCAAATTTCTTCAACGCTTTAACAGTTTAGTTCATGCATACAGACAGCCACAGTATACACAACCAGATATGCCTTCCATATATATTTAGAGATCTCATTTTGATTCAGAACCAGATAAAGTCTTCCACATGATTGGAGTGAGACTCTAAGACAGTTCACTGAGCCACCAAGATTTCAGTAAGTCATTTCAAAAATCAAGAGGAATTATAAATGAATACTCTGTGTGTGGATCACAACAAACTGTGGAATATTAGATAAGAATACCAGATCACCTTACCTGTCTCCTGAGAAATCTCTATGTGGGTTAAGAAGCAACAGTTAGCACTGGACATGGAACAACAGAGTGGTTCCAAATCGGGAAACAAGCACACCAAGGCTGTATACTGTCACCTTGCTTATTTAACTTATATGCAGAGTATATCATGCAAAATGTCAGCTGGATGAATCACAAGTTGGAATCAAGATTGCCAGGAGAAATATTAACAACCTCAGATATGCAGATGACACCACTCTAATGGTAGAAAGTGAAGAGGAACTAAATAGCCTCTTGATGAGAGTTAAAGAGGAAAGTGAAAAAGCTGTCTTAAAACTCAACATTCAAAAAACCAAGATCATGGCATCTGGTTGCATCACTTCATGGCAAATAAAAGGGGAAAAAGTGGAAGCAGTGACAGATTTTATTTTCTTGGGCTCCAAAATCACTGTAGATGGTGACTGAAGCCATGAAATTAAAAGATGCTTGCTCCTTGGAAAAAAAGCTCTGACAAACCTGGACAGTGTGTTAAAAAGCAAAGATGTCACTTTGCTGACAAAGGCCCATATAGTCAAAGCTATGGTTTTTCCTGTAATCATCTACAGATATGAGAGTAGGTCCATAAAGAAGGCTGAGTGCTGAAGAATTGATGCTTTCAAATTGTGGTTCTGGGGAAGACTCTTGAGAGTCTCTTAGACAGCAAGGAGATCAAACCTGTCAATCCTAAAGGAAATCAACCATGAATATTCATTGGAAGGACTGATGCTGAAGTTCCAATACTTTTGCCACCTGATGTGAAGAACTCACTCCTTGGAAAAGACTCTGATGCTGTGAAGACTGAAGGCAAAAGAAGGGGGCAACAGAGGGTGAGATGGTTAGATAGCATCACCGACTCAATGGACATGAATCTGAGCAAACCTAGGGAGATAGTGAAGGACAGGGAAGCCTGGTGTGCTGCAGTCCCTGTGGTTGCAAAGAGTTGATCACAACTTAGTGACTGAACAATAACTAACTCTCTGGTTATTCTTCTGATACAGAAAAACAACTGGTATCTTTGCATTATTATTTTTAAGCCACCTCAAACTGACACCACTCAAGGAAGACTTTCTTTTCCCAGTGGTCATTTAGCTACAACTTTAGTGAAAGAAAACAAGGCAATTCTGTCAGTAAATCTGTTTGGGTGCAGTTGGGTTTCAGAGACAGAGCGCTGATTCCCCATGCAGGACTGCTTTCTGAGCAGGCTCCCTCGTCACTAGAGTATTCACCCCTGGTTTTAGTTATTCTTTAATAGAGGAAAGGTTGCATATGCATAGCATTTACAGATAGCATCATTACAAAATGGAGTGCAGGTTCAAATCTGAGTTTTAAGCTCAGGAAAAATAAGTATCATTTAAATGAGTTACCACTGCCACTTTTAGAACCTCATATACTTCCATTAGAAATCTCCATTTCAAGGATGCATCAGTTTTTATTCTGGAAAATCCCCTGGAGAAGGGGGTGGCTACCCGCTCCAGTATTCTGGCTTGAAGAATTCCATGGACTATACAGTCCATGGTGTCACAGAGTCAGACACGACTGAGCGACTTTCACTTCAGCTCATTTCAAAGATACAGTGGTTGTGATGATTGCGGGTTTTTTTTCGTTTAACATCACAAACTTCACAGCAACACAGTTTCCATTTACCTAGCACATGTTTTGACAGTGGTTTAATCTCTGTAACTGACCTGCTGTGGTCCACTTCAAGAATTTTATTTTCTAGATCATATATGGTATTTTATTATGCTGATATGAACATGGAATTTTAAATATATATGCATAAAGAAGAAAAACTACATGAAAGCAATTAGCAATAAAGAATTTTAATTTATGCTAATTACTAACTTATCTTATATGCATAACTTTGTGTAGTTGTAGAAGTGTAATGCTGTACATTTTTTTAAAGTCAGATATTTTTGTGAAATTAAAACAAATTGCATCAGATCTTATTCCAAATATATATAGCACACTTTTGATACTATCTTAATGCAGTGTTTTACATTGTCACCATGGAAATAGGAGGCACATAAAACAGTGAATAATAGGCATTAATTTCAGAACTAGCCAGAAGGCTTTCTGGAGATTTGTAGTTTGTTCATAAGAGTATTTAAGAAGGCTGTACTTTTTACATATTAAAATGTTCCAACAAGTAATTACTTAAGTGAAGGAAATAACCAAAGAGAGATGAGACATGGAAAATTTAGGGGGCAGTGAGGCAAGGGAGGGGAATCTGAGCTGAAGGGAGTGAAGGTCACAGAGCCGGGGCGGGTTCACTCATTCCTCCTGCAACCATCTCCCTGCGACATAGCTGAGTTATTCCCCCAAAGTGTTTCAAGTTTACCTATTAAAGAACAGGCCACATTTTCAACTGCACATTCCAGGGCCTAGCAGATGGAAGTCCCTCCCCTCTTGCCCCTGGCTCAGAGGCATCTAATCTACTGATCTCTAGTGGCCAGTGGCCAATATGACTGACTTTTTTGTTTTCCACTTAGAAGCTTTATGTATGCATAGAACGTGAAGGCATTTCTAAACAGATCTCTCTCCATCCCACTTAATCATGATATTCAAACAGCACTACGTCCCGCTGTGTCAATAAGCACTCTCACCGACACCATCAGCTTCCCAGGTGCAGCAATGCTAAAGAATCCACCTGCCAATGCAGGAGACACAGGAGATGCGGGTTCGATTCCTGGCTTGGGAAGGTCCCCTGAAGGAAATTTCCACTCCAGTAGTCTTGCCTGGAAAATCCCATGGACAAGGGAGCCTGGCAAGCTACAGTCAATGGGGTTGCAGAGCGGGACATGACTTAGCAACTGAGCATGTACACACACATTGATGTCATCAGTGGGTAGTGAACAGGGAACTAATGTCCATATTACTGATAATATTCACGTGCAGAAGGTACTGTGTTTTAGAGGAAATAGGATGCCACCTTCATCTCCTCTTAAAGTGTCTGTCTCCTTCCTACTATTTAAATGTCTCGTATTAAACAAATCTGCCATAAGGCAAATACAGATTTACAAAAAGGACAAGTTAGAAATTAGTTCCTTCACAGAGATCCACAAGAGGAGACTTTTAAACATCTTAGGCTGCCTTCCTATATACAGGATAGCATTTTGTATCATTTTAAAGAGATATATGCTATTACATAAAGCAAAGATAACAGCTCAGTTGAATGGAGTATCAACAAATGCCTAAAATACTGTTCTCATCAGTTAAAACAGGAACAAATAGGTTGCTCAAATAAGAGTTAGTAGAGCCAATGTTAGTTTATTTTAGGCACTTGGTTAAACTGAAAATGACTTTATTGCTTAAAGACTAAACCTATAAACAGTAAAAGGTTTAATCCAAATAATGTGAAAGTGAATTAACACTTTACTCTGGCCTTTACTTTTTTCTTTTTCAAGAAATGTAGATTTATTAATAGAAATATTTGCAAATGGCTGTAAAAGGCACTTATTTTGAAATTACAGGTAAATATAAACAGCAGGACAAAAAAAATTCCTTTTGAGACTGATTTGTGGAAATACTGTCCTAGAACACTTTTTTTCTAAGAACAAAAATACTGTAATACATTCCCTCACTTTTCTTAGGAATATTTTACTTTTTTCTTTCTTCTTTTTTCTTTTTGATGTTGCAAAATCCCTATACAAACAGAGCACCTCCCCTGCGCTAATGAAAACGTAGAGATGGGTTTAAAAGTTACTGAACCCATACCATTCTCACCCAAGGATGTGAACACGTATTCCCAGGAGAGCGTGGTGTCCAGTAGAGTCAAGGAGGCCACTGCTCCTAAGGGGGCTCCTGACGTGGGCGGCAGTCAGCAGCTGCAAACATCCGACTGAAAGCCTTTCTGCAGCCTCACAGCTTCCAGTCGAGGATGTTTACAGCCGCTCACTGTCACAGGGACAGTCTGGTTACCTGAGGGTCCCTAAGACAGGCCGCAGTTCTGCAAACCACTAAGTCTTATCCCAAACCAGAAACGTTCTAGAGAATGTCTCAAATCCAGAGCTTCATGCATGTCTCTTATTCATCTACCAGATTCCTATAAAATCCTCTGCTCATCTAACACAACGAATGCTGACGGCACTCACCCATTACTGGTAGCGACAAGGGACACAGAGGCAGTGGCAGGTTCCCTTGACGTGTGTGATGCAGCTAAAATCTTTCTTTGAGTAAAAGTGAATAACCATACAAGTTAAATCATGCTAATAAGATAAAGTGCACATTTAACATTAAATACATATACAGTCTCAAAGAAAATATAAAATTTTTATTTCAAACTCTATAAATTCTGACCAAAAAAAAAAAAAAAAAGACTTACGCACTGCTTTTATGTATCACTTTTGCTCTGAAATCTGCTCCTAGAGACAACCTGTACAGTCAGCTGGTTTTTGAACGAGTAAGCAACAATCAGGAGAGAAACAGAAGGACTAGCAAGGCCTGTAACAGGCGTCTATCAGTTTGTGGGTCAAAGTTTTCCCACTGGAAAAACACAGAGCCTATCACTTGCTGACAGGGTGACGTACATTAACTCCAGATCTGAATGTTTTGAATTCCACTCCCATTCTCTTGTGAAAATAAATGAGGAAAACTAGAGGGTAGGCTCTATTAGTCACTGCTTTCCTGAAGTAATTCAAAACCCTTCCTCGCCTAGTGAGAGATTAAGTTGATACAAAGAAGTGGGTGTGCCTTTCCCCAAGATTTGTTTTTAGATGATGTTACCAGAAGGTTCTTAAGTTGCAGAAGTCTTAGTTTGTGACAGCAAACCCCAAACAAAAACCAAATCCACACAAACACTGTCATGTTTACTGAAATGAACAAACGTGAAGTGCTCCACATACTACTTTTTCAAAGTAAAGGGTAACTCTATCCCCTTAATGTTAAGAAAGTTAATCTTTGAGGCAGCAGGTGAAAACAAGCTGAATTATGTTGTGGCCTTTTTCTTTATTAACTAAGGACTTTGAACCATTAAAACTTCCTAGGGAACCACATCTTCTCAATGGGTCAAGTCACATAGGGGAACAAAGCAAACTTTATCAGTGCTGTGCGATTCTACATTCCAGAAATTCTTAGTGCTTGGCATTCATATACCACTGCTGACTAGGGCTTGAGTCGGTTCAGCAAACTCAGCTACAGCTTCCAACCTTGTGAACTTCTCACCAAGATACCCCCTGCTTATGAGCTGGTCACAAACAGACAGGGCGGATACTCTTTAATTAAAACAGATGAATACCAAGCCTCACCCTGGGAAGACATTGTAGAGCACTAACTGTTTACAAAAAGAATATTTTTACTCCCATAAATTTTTCTCCAAGTGACAGATCCCCTACTTGCCTTGGAATCTTACTGCTTTTCAATAATAGCTTTAAATTAAAAATGCCTAGTGCAAACTAGGCAAACCACCTCACATAACAATTCAGTGAATGTTGAAAAAGATAGTAAACCTTGGCACAGCTTTGAAGATCCAGACTTTGCTCAGAGCTCTATGAATAAACATTAAAAAAAAAAAATCCTCCAAATAAAGCATGAAAGATCATGAGATCTTAGTTACAAGGGTTCGTAAAGGGAAGGGCATTTAACAGGCATCAAAAGGGTGCTTCACTGCCTGTATGTGCAGCCTTCCTTTCTAGCAAGAGACCAACTAGAGGAAATCCATGTGAAAGTAAAGCAGATTTATCCCCAAAAGCTGCTGAACAATTTTGCCAGTTTTTGTGAGATTCACAGTTATTTAGTTTAAACTATTTCCTTGTTTTCTGGTTATTAAGCAGTATCAGTTCCACTTGGAATAGTAGTTCTTAAAATGAGAGGGTGGCAATAGGCTTATTGGGACAGAGTCTTCTAACTTCACACACCTGGCCTGCCTCTTGCCCTATCCACACTCTGATTCTTTTTCAGATGAGGGGAGCGCTGAGAGCAATTGGCAAAAGCTATACAACGATTCTGCTGTACCTTCCTGGCAGAGAACCACCAATCTAGAAAGATGGAACTAAGTAAATTTGCTCAGGACTACAATATCTTGTCACTAACTGAGAAACGCGACCAACAAAATTAATTCAAAACCACAGGAAACAGGCTGCTCTAGCTCTGTTAAGACAAGGCTCCTAAAAGTCTCCTCACCTGAAGGTGCAGCTCTGGATATCTATACCCTGGTCATGTTTTATAGTCTCCTCATATTAGCTTAAAGATTTTTTTGACATGGATTATTTTTAAACTCTTTATTCGATTTTTACAGTGTTTCTCTTTAATGTTTTTGGTGTTTTGGACACATGGCCTGTGGGATCCTAGCTCCCTGACCAGGAATCAAACCTGTATCCCCTGCATTAGAAGTTAAAGTCTTAACCACAGGAGCACCGGGGAAGTGCCTTAGATTTAACTTCTTGAATAACTAATTCCTTCTGACAGTGGATGGTACAGAACTGCTCCTGGATAAAGTTTACAAGTTTTTTTTAACTACCCTATGTCTTTCAGTCTTGAACCCTCCTGTTGACTCTATCATCATGAATTTTCCTAAGCTATGCATAATTAAGGATAGCTTAAAATATGACAGCCACCCAAGCTTCCCCACCTCCCATTCTTCCTAAACCCAATTCTCTGGATTTTGACACATCAGAGTATTGAAGTTAAAGGCCCATCCTTGATGGTGAGAGTTCAGTTGCTAAACAGCAGAGAGCGGAAGTTACCATCGCTCTATCTGTTGACTGATACTAGGACTCTGCTTTGGCCATGGGAATGCAAGGGTGCATGTGGCTGGCCTGCTCCACTACACAATGATGCTTCTGCCCCCACCTTCTCCATTCTCCCTCGTCCATCCACCCCCACCGCTCTGGTCCTGAGCATCTACAGTGCTCTCTCAGAAAAGGAGCATTCTACATCAGCGCAGGGCCCAGCATCCGGGCTCTGCACCACGTCCTTTCATCTGCCTCTCTAGGGCCCAAGGGCTCAGACAAGGGCATCCTGGCAACTGGCCTAGCTCTTCCTTCAGAAAATCCATCTAAGTAAAGACAAGAAACACAAGTGTTCTCCAGTTCCTTTTGTAGAACTAATCTGATATGAAAGTAAATGTACAAACAGAATTCTGCCCTTTAAAATTCATCTTCATCTTCTATTTATACTTGATATTTAGTAGTCCACACTGTTTTTAGGCTAATTCAGAGGCTTCTAATGCTCATTATATTCCTTGCTAATAACAATGATGATGGATTTTCCGTTTCTATTTTCTGTTTGTAATTAATAGAAACACAAACCTACTGGGTCCTTGCATCTTGAAAATGGCTGAAGGCTGTAGGAATTTACTGAAAACAATTTCCCATGGATGGTGTACACATGGGAAATCAAGAAACTCAAATTCTAGGAAGAAAAGCATTGTCTGAGATAGTACAGACCCTACAGAGTTATAAAGAAGAAAATCTCTTCTGCTACAGAAATTAATGAAAGTTTTGTTCAATTGACATTCTCTAAGAATTAAGCTAGGTAAACCGTGTGTACTCAAGTCTATAGCCTTAACTTTGACACAACTGTTGCTGTGTTCTGAGCAATGCCTATGCACAATCGTGTTTTATGTGTGCCCTCGATGAAGCATTTGCTCTCACCATCATTACACATGTGGTGACACCAAGCTTGGACAGCTGAGTCACAGCTATCGCTCACTCTCTCATTCTGAAGTCTTGCTTATTGTAAGCTCTTCTGAAATCATTCGTGGAGTTCAGGAGGGTGTGAGTTTGAATAAATACAAGATAGTTAATAATTATTCAATAAAAATTGTGTTTTCATTGTAAAGTGGGTGTAAAAAATTAGTAAATGAAGCCAACTTCTAAAAGCGGAAACAAATATCCAGATCCTTTGCGAGAAAACAATTCATTTAGTCACCAATTCATTCATCATATATATATATTCATTTCCTAAACTCTCTATTATTTTTATGAATCCATGTTCAGTTTAATATCAATACAGGTAGAGATATACACATATTATTAGGTAGATAATATGTACATGGATGGGTTGGTACACACTCATATGCACACACACATAAACATTTTTTTTTTCTGTCAGTTAAGCGGGCCTAGAATCTATGGCTCCAGTAATAATGAGAACATCTGTTTTCCAGATTTTGGATTCCTTCTAAAAATTTTATTTTTTTATTGACATATAGTTGATTTACAATGCTCTGCTTTTTTCAAAAGGTTTCTTTTTAATTTTATTTTTATTGACGGATAGTTGACTGAAAATGTTTTGTTGCCATGAGATAAACAATCCAATCAAAAAAACAGCAGAAGACCTAAACAGACATTTCTCTAAAGAAGACATCCAGATGGCTAATAAACATGACAAAATGCTCACTATCGCTTATTATTGGAGAAATGAAAATCAAAACTACAAAGAGGTATCACCTCATGCTGGTCAGAATGGCCATCAAAAAATTTATAAACAATAAATGCATATTAATATATATTATATATGTTAATGCATATATATAGAAGCTAGAAAAATGGTACTGATGAACCTCTCTGCAGGGCAGGAATGGAGACTCAAAATACAGAAGAGACTTGTGGATACAGCGGGGGAAGAAGAGGGTGGGACAAATTGAGGGAGTAGCATTGAAATATATACATTACCATGTATAAAACAGATGGCCAATGGGGAGCCCCTGTATAGCACAGGGGGTCTCAGCCTGGTGCTCGGTGACAACCTAGAGGGAAGGAATGGGGTGGGAGGGAGGTTCAGGAGGGAAGCGCATGTGTATACCTATGGCAGATTCATGTTGACATACGGCAGAAACCAACACAACGTTATAAAGCAATTATCCTCCAACTAAAAAGAAATAAATACATAAATAAATGTGGTGTGGCCAAACACTCCTTTGAAATGGTACAGTTCAGACCAGGGTCCCCCAGACAGGGGCTCTCCAGGCTTATCAGGGCATTCTGGGTGGTTCTTCCTCTGTCCTGCAACCTGCCCTGACCCCTGCTCTTCTGCGTGGGCTGTGTCCTCACTAGGGAGGGGGATTCCAGAGAGCCAGGGCATCCCGAATCCAGGCGAATCCAGGGGCTTTCCATCCACCCCTCCAGTCCCCGTCCCCGCCAGTCAGAGGTTTCCAGGCCGCAGCCCTCAGGCCACCGGCTGGCCTAGCACCTCCCTTTCAGGGGCACCTGTCCCTCAGATTTCCAAAGAAGAGTATGCCCCATTCCTGTTGAAACACAAGGTCTATTTCTAAAGGGACATCAGGTGAGTTTAAGGTGCATTTCATCGTTATAATAACATGGCAGAATTCAGAATTCCAACCAATCCTGGTTTTGTGTTTGTAAATCAAATATATTAGATCATGCAATTGTTAAAACACATTTACAAAGCTCTGCAATGATGGAGAGCATCCACTATCCCCACAAGTTAAGGAAAAGCCAAGATAAAACTGCATGTATGGTATACACATTATCATGTTAAAAAATCAGAATGCACATATATTATTTTTGTCCCTTCTACTTTTCTGAATTTTACAAGTTTTCTTTAATGGGAGTACTTCTAATACAATTATTTTGAAAATGCTGACTTGTTTCAGACATAGGAATTAGTATCTCTTTCATCTCAAAAATAATGTAGACAGCACTAGACATTTCTCAAAACCAGTTTTCAATCTGGAGAAACCTTTGAAGGGACAGGAGATTGTGCAAGCCTCCTTCCTGAAGGCAGTGATTCTATCTCAGTCACGGCTGTGGCTGCTGGAGCACTCCACAGGTGCCTGACACATGGGAGGGGATCCATATATTCTGGCTGAACATCTGAAATGTTGGTTAGCAGAGTCTCAGAACACATCTCATTCAGAGTTATTCAGCATCTTTCTTGAGAAAAGTTTATGAGCTCCCAGCTCTTTAAAGAGTGCCTTTCCCTCCTTTAAAAATGATGAAATAAGACAACAGCTAATGACTGGTCCAAGTTGACAGCCAGAGCCTCCACATGAAGTCTCGAAACCAGCTGGTGCTTCTGCCGAGGTGGGGAGATGGGGTCCTGGGCCCCTTTGGAGGATGACGGTCCTACACAGGCCCCTGCCCTTTGTCGAGCCTGTTTTCTCTGTGGATAGAAATCGATCACAGCTGATCTCCACCTCACAGAGCTCTTCTGAGAAGTGACTGAGAACTGCGTGAGACAGGACCATTCACATGCCAGTTATTTTCCTTTTCACCTTCTCATTGTGGACATGTTAGGGCAGATTCATCAGAACAGAGGTTACTAATGGAAATAAACTACTAGTGTCATTTGGGCCTTTAAACTCGTTACATGATCTTATTTGACCTCACTGGATACCCTTTTTCTCAACTGCAATGAGAGGGTAAATCAGATCCTAAAATTCTTCTAGCCATAAAATCCTATGACTCTAATTCCTTCATTGCTTGAATTTATGAGGTGCGATGGGAACTGGAGTGGGGCAGAGTCAGAAGGATTTTTTAAAAAATAAACATACACCAATCATGGAACTGACTTCCCTTAACCAGTGTGATTTTTCTTAGTACAAAGGATCACCATGAACCCCGCCTTCATTCACCATCACTTCCCATACCCACACACTTTAAAACAGCAGACTACAGGATGGCTGAAACGACACTGATAGACACAGCAGTTAGCAGTGACTTACAAAACTTTCTGTTGTCTTAATTTTCTCCAATACTGTCTGGCATGGTGACTGGGCTATAAGTCACAGAAAAAAAGAGGCTCATATACTTTATATCAGTGGCACACGTGACAAAAATCGTCTCTTCGGGGCCCAACACCAGAGCATTTCATATGGAGAATGGGCACCTTCACCTGACGTAGCTCACTGCATCTCAAAATCAAAGACACTCTCATTGGACTTTTACTGCAAGTTGATGTTTGACTTACACTGTTCTGATCCAACAGGAGCTTAGTTGCTCATGGAAAGATTTTCTAGATTTTCAACAAAATGACTGTAAACTTGCAAGATAAAAAGCATACTTGAGGGGCCTCCCTGGTCTCTTGGTGGTAAAGAATCGCTGGCCAGTGCAGGAGACATGGGTTCAGCCCCTAGTCGGGGAAGACCCCACATGGTGCGGAGCAACCGCGCCCGTGTGCCCCAACTGTTGAGCCTGTGCTCTCGAGCCCGGGGCCGCAGCTGCTGAAGCCCGTGCTCCCTAGAGCCCATGCCCTGCCACCAGAGAAGCCACTGCAGCGAGCACCCCCCACTGCAAGTAAAGAAAAGCCCAGCAGTGAAGACACAGCACAGCCAAAAATAAGAATGAATAAATAAATAAAATTATTTAAAAAAACACATACTCCAACTCAAGAATAGTTATTAAAAAGCTGTTAAAATTTCATCCTATTCTATTCACCTAATTAACATGTGCTCACAGCAGGTTTGTGCTAAATTTGAACCACAAGGGACAGCAGATGATGAAATACACTGTGCCTGGCCCTGATTCCATTTGTGGATATAAGTATTAAGAATGGAAGAAAAATGCTGAGGTCAACCAAACAGCCACAGGAGCAGCAGCGACGAATCGCCAACCACTGATTTGCTCCTCCTGCTTCCAGGGAGAGAGTCTGAGAAAGTATGGGATGGTTTCCATCACCTTCCAGAGACTTGGGTTTCTAATCCTAAGGAAACTTGGTGCGGCAGTGATCTGGGACACACAAACGGAGAACATTTGATGGACAGTGGAGAAAAATAAAAATTTCCATAATTACAGGAAAGGATGGACAAGTGGAGAGAAAATGGATAAATGAAAACAGATCATATGAGAAAAAACTTCCCTTCCCCTCTTTCTACTTCCTAAGGGTAATCTGTGATTCTTGAAATGCTACTTCAAGAATTTGTTACTGCCATGCAATGATAAAAATATTTTTTCCTTTGTTTTATTGAGAGGGATCTAATTATTAATAAATCTGTTAAGACCAGTACCCTCTACCTGAAAACTGAATAACTATTTAAAAATAATGTCTTCAAATTGATAGTTATATCATTTAGATTAGCTCAACATTTTTTATTTAAACTGGGTGTTTTTCATAAATGCTACTGAATAGGGTACCATTCTACAAGGAACAGGATAAAGAGAGACTTCAGTGGGACATAAAATGAATTATCAGAAAGTTTAAGGGTAAAATTAACTACATACTTTGGATTTTTTAGAAGTGTCTTCAATGATTCTATCCCAATATAATTAGAAATCCTTAAGGAAATACTTTCAGACCTGTGATTTGACCAAGTAAAGTCATTAGAGATGATTTAAGCAGCATCCAAAAAGATCCTAAATTCTCCAAAAGAAGTAACCTTAGTTTTACATCCTATGGAACAAATACCTAAACTATTAAGAGGACTGATACACAAGAAGAGCACTTTAAAGTCACTTTGAAAAAATAATTAACGAGTCTGAGTCAGTCTTTGAAAACATGAACTTTTTAAAAACCCACTGCATTGGCTGGCATTCCAGAGCCTGAAAGTTCTAACTTTCTTACTTTTTTCTTTCTAAAGCACTTCTTAAACTTGCCTCTGGTATTTTTTAAAATATGCTCAGAACTCTTAAGGCTCCAGCAGTTTTTTAACTAGTAAAATAAACACAGCAATTGAGTACCTGCAGTTCTGCTAACAGGACTGTTTGTATTCTAAGCCCCATCCACAAAGGCTACAGAGAAAAATATCCAGTATAAACAAATATTACTTAGATACCAGTGGCATCTCAAAGCAGCACACCCAAGTCTCAAAATGCGAAAGGGAGAAATTTTCCACTCCCACCATGCTTAACTCCCTGGCAAACTTCAGGTCAGACAGAAGGGACTGAAACTGCCTCTGTTTCGGTGAAGGTGGGGAGCGAATGTGAGTGTGAAACAAATCAGTAATACTTTTTCTTCATTTTTTTCCCTCTCTTTTTTCCTTTAGTGCACCTCTTGTCCCTGTTTGTCTCCTTTCTTTGTATCCCCCAGTGTCAGCTGTTGCGCAGTTCCGACAGAAGCAGCTTTATCCTTCAGTCTCCCTGCTCACCGTCAGTCTCTGGACTTCACACGACACACACATGTAGCCATCGCTGAAAATATTGTCAAAGTCATACACACAGTAGGGCAAAGAGCAAGAATGAAGTGGGCTGGCGTTAAGACAGGGCAGAATGTGCCCACTCATTTTTGTACCACCTGAACTTCCAGCTGAGAAAGAGGGTGAGCCCTCTAGGAGAAAAGAAACTAGAGTCTCAGAAACGGAAGGAGTAACGCACAGCGGGCCCCCGAGGGGCCCTGCCCTCTCTCAGGCTGACCAGTGGCTGAGGCCTGCAGCTGGGGTCTTCATACAGGACCACCGTTTCCAGGCCTGGAGAGGCTTCTCTCTCTGGTCTGGCCTTTGCTTCTACTCCCACGACTAACAATCGAGGAAGGAAGTCACGTTGGACTTTGCAACCGGGCCCAGCTGAGTCCCTGACCCTAGCCATGGGGAGCTGTCTTCCCCAAGCTCTTCCACATCTCTTTGCTGATTCTCAGCGCTGCTGCTCAGCTGTCCCCTCCGTTTACACTTACTAGCTGCCCTCAACCCAAGCCCTACTCTGAAATAAAACTCTGTGCCTTATTCAATTGTAAAAGTATAATAACTGTAATTGTATATAACAGCTACAGGGGTGAGAAGACCAAATAAACTCAAACTTGTAAAGTGCTCAGAAAAGGGTTTGGCATGTGAAAGTACAAGGTAAGAATCTGCTAAATAAAATGAAAATAAATGATCTGTGAACACATATATCCAGATTCAAAGGACAGAAAGTGCTTTATGATGACAAAATAGACTTCAAACAGAAAAGGAGAGCAAATACATTGATTCTGTCACTCTGGGTCACCAGTCCTGGAGGACTGCCAAGGGACGGCCCAAGTAACCAGTCGTACCTTCGTGTTCTGCGCTAAAGCGCTTCTGGCCTGGTCCTGAGACACTTCTATAGTGAGGAAGGAACACATGTGTTGAAACCACGGATTCCAGAATGGAAGTATGAGAGTTCACACATAGTCTGGGGTATACTGAATCTGACCACTCAAGCACTACGGCCATTTGCACTCTTTCATGTCTGACTCTTTGCGACCCCATGGACGGTAGCCCATTAGGCTCCTCTGTTCATGGGGTTTTCCAGGCAAGGATACTGGAGTGGGTTGCCATGCTCTCCTCCAGGGGATCTTCCTGACCCAGGGATTGAACCCAGGTCTTCTGCATTGCCGGCAGATTCTTTACCTTCTGAGCCACCAGGGAAGCTTTGTATTAATACTACATAGATACTATTATTACTATTATTTAAGAAGCTTCATTGTATCTTCTAAAAAATGGTATGAGTTTGAAGTTAAACATGTAAAGGAAAAGGAATTTTTCTTTGGGGGTGAGGCCATAATGAGATGAAAAGGACAGTTGTAGGTTGTAAAACTGAGGACAGAAAAGGACAGAGAAAAAATACAGGGCAATATGGACAAAAGGGAGACAACGATGAGAAAATAAGGTCAGCTTCATAGAGTGAGACTATCTCTTGTGCTTGTAAAATGTGGCTAAATAAATATTATAATGACTCCAAAACCTAGTATAAACAGGGAACAAATGCATTTCAAATATGGAGCTACATACCTCAAAAGTACAAAATCACCTCATGAATATAAAAGCTCTGGTTTTAACTTAATCTTCCCTATTTAAAAATTGCTTTTAAGACAAAAATATTTTTTTAAATGTCTGGAGTCTTAAAGGTACCCCCAAACCGGCAATTCCATGTTTTAATTTTTCTATCAATATTTAGCAAAAAAAGTACTGCTACTTTCCCACAAATATCAGAAACACTAATTTAGAGACCTGTGAGGCAACTAATTATTAAAAAATTTCCATAGTTAATAAATTTAACACTCAGAAATGATTAGACATTTCATTTGATGTTCTCTGGATGACAGTAATAAAACATTAAGCTTTAAGAAAGAAATATATTTGATTGATGTTTTTTTAAACAAAATACATCATTTATAATAAAATAAATTACTCAGAGTAATTCAAGGAATATAATTAATTTGCTTTAAAAATAAATCCTTTGAATCCTTGTTCAATAAAAAGTATTAGCACTGATAGTTTTAATCTACAGAAATAGACTTGAAAGATTTTCCAAGTTTATTATGTTAAAAATATGTAGTGTTGAAGTTTAAAGCTTCTCTAAATTTTAGCATTATACCTTGAAGAGTTCTAACTTCTGCCAGAAGGAAAGTATGCCTCCATTAAACAAGAAATTTCCATTACTCCTATCTTAAGAAGTCACACCCCATACAACTAAAGGCAGGAAAACATTTCAATTCAAACCTCTGACACCCTTAAGCCTGGAGGCAAAACTAAAAAAACAAAAATACAAAAATAAAACACAACTCACATTTTCAAGGAAGAAAGGAAACCCTGCTAAATAAGTAACAATTATGCTGAAGAATTTATATGCTAAGCACGGCTGAATGTAAAAACACCAGAGCAGTCAACCATAGCTTTAGCACTTTGAGTATGATTAACAGAATGAACTTTCAAAGGTCAATTAAATGTCAACACACTTGAAAGAGATATTCTTCTTAAGGCTGGTCAGTGTATAATAGTACCTCACGACTGAGGGATACCCTTAAGGGTGATGTGCATGTGATGCATGTACTTGCACACATATTTACATGTCACTAACCAACAAGGACGAAATGCAAAGTAAATCATAAATGTTAAGATTAAAGTATATCCAATAGCTGATCCTATTTATTCCATCAGAGGAAGTCATTCACAGAGCTGATCCTTTATTGCCCTAATACACCATTCTGCAAATTCATCCCCCCACCAACCTTCCCTGAATATCTGTGGTTAAATAACTTTTCCCCAAAGGCACCTGGCATTTGAGAACTACCCACTTTAGCATCTGTGGGACAGAACACGACCAGTGCCCATTCAGGACACTGTCACCCAGCAATTCAGTAAGAGTCCCCATTCCATCCACTAAGGAAGGCCAAATTGCCCCAGAACCTCAGAAGGAGCAGGAATCATTATCAACATCACCTGGCCTAAACCTCTCCGCATTCACAGGAAACAGAAGCAAAAAGGCAGAGCAACTTGGCCTGGTCCCCATGGCCCCCTACCAGACAGCAAGCCCAGTGTTATTTAGTTCAGCATTTTCTTGTCTGAATCAAATCTATCATAGACTGGTTCTCCATTAGGACTTTAACAGCAGGTTATAAGTAACCAAATAGCAGTGGCTACCATCGGAAATCAGAGGAAGATGGAATCTTTTAAGATGTTAATGATCTGTCTAGGAAGGTTCCAAGACGAGCTGGAAATTGAAGATGAGTAGAATGTGGATGGTTGGTGGGGAGGCCTCACTGAAGAGGGAAGCAGGGTGAGCTAAGGCCCCTGGTGGGTGAGCTAAGCACCTCTCCATGCACAGATGGGGACCCTGGCTTTAGAACAGGAGGAGGTGGGACAGACAAAGAGGGAGAAAAGGATTTCTACTTTAGAAAACTGAGACAAAGACAGAAAAGGCTAACCTCGAGATAGATTTGCCAGAAAGAATGGAGATGGGGCGAAAGATCCAAAGTGCCTCGTAGGGGTCTAGTAATATTCATAGTATTATAGGGCTGTTGTAAGGAACTAGTGAGCTGATGCGAGAAAAGAGCACTCTGAAAAGTCTAAAAGCTCTAGAAAGTAAAGATGTTTTAGACGTCAGCAGGCAAGAACCTCTCTAATTGTGGCCCCGTGTGTTGACAGCATACCGCTCTCTGCAAAGGCAAACTTGCAATCGAATTCTGGGTCTGTTCATATGAGGTCAGAGATAGAAACATCTTCCTTCAGTGATTCCAAAAGCTAGAGCCCAAGCAGGGAATAGACAGCCACCGTCCACAAGTCTCTGTAGGCTGAGGATCACTGATGTTAAAATCCAAATCCAGGGTTACAGTTCTAAGGCAGACCACATTATCAATGGTTTTCTCACTGAATCTAAGTATATAAAGTGCCAAATAAGGTGACACAAAAAGGGAGGGGAGGGGCGGCCTTCAAGAGCGGGCTGTAAGCAGGAGCCGTGGCGGGCACCCCCTCTGGCCCCTGGCCCTCGGCCCCACTGTGACCACTTGGCAGGTGACCTTCCCTGTGTCCACTTCTAGGCACTGCCTTCCTCTTTTGTCCCTCTTTCACAGCAACTCCCCAGGTTTAAAAAGGAATTAGGAAGTTACCAAAGTAAAAGCTACATATATGGAGTATATACTGAGTGCCAGTTATTAGCCGCCAGTAATTGGTACCTTATGTAATTCCCAACAACTCCCAGGTGGCAGGAACCACTATCCTCATTTTTAAGTATGGAAACCAAAGCTTACGGGGTCACCTACCATTTGTAGTAAATGGCAAAGTCAGGACTTCAATCAGGTGTGGCTGACTCTTCAGCCGAGGCTTTGAATCTTCCTCCTAAACGCTACCCCTGTTTTCTTCAATAACCAAGAAAATCCTGACTATGTGTTAGGGATGTTATGGATACAGAAGTTATAAGAGCTAATATACAGTTTGTGGGCTTCCCTGGTCACTCCCGCGGTAAAGCATCTGCCTGCAATGCAGGATACCAAGGTTCAGTCCCTGGGTTGGGAAGGTCCCCTGAAGAAGGGATGGGCTACCCAAGAATACTCCAGTATTCTCGCCTGAAGAATTCCAAGGACTGAAGAGCCTGGCAGGTCACAAAGACTCAGACATGACTGAGCGACTAACATATGGTTTGTAGATGAAAGTTTTGGAGGAGAAGGCCAAGCGCTGGGTTCACCACACATACCTGCCTGCCTCCTGTCAGCCTTCGGACTAAACTCTTCCACTGTGAGGGCGGCATTATGTCGAGGGCACGGCTTTCCACCCAGCATTCTTGCTCTGATCTCCCCCAGGTCTCCTATCCCTTGGGGTCCTTTTCCAATTATCTGCCTGAAACCTTATCTGGACAGTTGAAGAGGAGGCAGCTGGCACTCTGACAGATCACACACAGGCTGGAGGTGGGGGTGGTCCCATAGTAGGAGGGGTCTCTTGGGCCTTGTGCCTTGAGACCTTAATTCTGCTTGCAGGAGCGGTTCATGGAGGGCTCCGTGGCCACACGGCCCTACTAAGAGGCGAAGCCAATCTATCTGGGGCTGGAGGAGAAGTGATGAGAGCAGTGGGCATATGGGGAGGCTTTTCCTGTGTTCCTGGAAAGCAACAGTTGCCATTAAACACTGGCAAGAAAACCCTAACATTAATTCTCAAGATTTAGCGTGATAAACTCTTTCTTGGAAGAATACAGGTTCCAGAGTCTGCTCACAGATAGTCTGACTCTTCCAGTGTTGGAAGGCGCCCAGGAGTCTGAAGTTTTGCAAGAACTACAGGAGATTCTGATACGGGGGTCTAAGGATCTCGATTTCTGATACACAGCCCTGACTGCCTTCAGGGCTGTCCAACCAGTAAACCTGCTCTCAGGTGACCTTACATTCTATAAAGACAGCTTGTTCACATAGCAATGCCAGGTTCTGGGTGGAGCGGTTACTTTTAAATAAGGCCACCAGGCTTTCCAGAAGTTTCCACACTCATAAATGTTAGGGACTTATTTTTCTGATGTCACTCATACACACATACACACATATACACACACACCCCAACATCTGTCTGGAGTGAAGACCCTTTCAGCAAGATGCTCCTGACAGTACTTACTCTCTATCTGGTGTAAGACTGGAGATGACATTCTCACTGAATATTTAAGTGATTTCAAAAGTTATACTTTTTATCATTCAACAGAACTGCCCTGAAAAGTTTACTTCAAGCTATTAAAAAAAAAAATGAGTTTAAAATCCAGACAGCACTCAAGTAAAATATTAAGGATATGATTAGGACATTTAACTAGACATTCAATCACAATGCAAACAGCTACTGATTAAGAAACACACCTCTTCACAGGTTGTGTTCTTCAAAGAAAGTGAGGTCATAAAACGTATTATGTAAAATCAATATTACTATCTTTCTCCTAGAAACCCTATCATTGTTCTTTGTCTCTTTCCAAATCTGCATCTTTATTTTAAGCTATACACTTTCAGGCTACAAACTGGAATTAAGCTCAGTTTTTCTGTTGGATTTTTATACCTTCTTCTTTCTCCGAAAGTACAGTAACAAGTCTCCTTTAGGATGGGCAAGTTATTATTTTTATCTGAGTACCAGCAAATATTTGTTGAGTATTGCTATTTATGCATTCACATTTTCAAAAAATCAACTTTTGTTATTATAAACTTCTTGAGCAGAAAAAAATGCTGAGTGGAGCACCTGGCCTCTAGAAGGCACTGCATGAATAGTGAGAAAACCTGGGGAATATATTATTGAGAGAACAAGATAATTTCTCCTGATTCAGTACTGAGTCCACATTTCATAGTGGAGACAATTCTGGTTAGGGAAAATGTTTCATTTCACTTTGTACGGAAAAAATGCAGGTTATCAAGATAACCAAAAGTTCACACTGCACTGTATTTCGACACAACCTGTCAAGACATTATTTCAATACCATTTAAAGGCCAAACCTTTAACATTAATCATTTATCAAAATTATACATGTCACTAAGATATCCCAACAAAGAAGATTATGTAAGTGAGCCGTTTTGGCCTCGGTGATAACTGAACGCAGCAGCTATTTTCAACCCTTCATTAAAATTAGATCAAGATATACTTGCATTGTGTGTTACCACTCCTACAGAGATTTACATTAGTTTAAGATTTACTTTGGTTGGAAGTGACAATTTCTTTCACTTCTTTGTCAGAAACTAGAATTCCCTCCCCCACAGCCTTCACAGGAAAGTTTTCCGTAGAAAGCAGCAGCAATTCGGAAAAACACCACCAAACAGCCGTCCTGTTTACTGTCTCCCAGGGGTAACCAAAGCTCTGTTTTCGTCCTAAACAGAGTCCGGAGGGCGTGAAGGGGCTGCTGGGGCACCTGCCACTTCACCTTGAGCTTGGCTCCGGCCCCAGCCTGGCCCTATACAACTTCGAGGGCTGCCGCAAAGCTGGCCAGTCCTGAGGCGATGGGGAATGGATTTTCACCCCGCACCCGGAGAGCGCCCTTCACATATAGATGTTTGAAAACACGAGGCTGACAAGTTCCTTCTCCGGGACTGAAGGGGGTGGTGGGGTAGGGTGGACGGTTCCCGGCGCACGTCAAGGTCTCGGCCCGGCGCTTCGCTGTCCGGCTCGCACTGAGGCCCAGGCAGAACCGCGACCCGAGTTCGCCTCGGAATCTGGGGGGTGGGGGTGGGGGTTGGGGGGAGGGTGCCGCGATGGTCGCGCAGCTGCAGCCCCGGGGAGGACATTGGGGCGAAGGCAGCCGGCCGCCGGTGTGGCCGGCGCGCCCCGGGAGCGCCCTCACGCCTCGCCCGCCCCGCCCGCGCCCCGGCACCCGCCCCCCGCGCCCTGACGGCCCCGGCCCCCGGCCCTTCCCCGATCTCTCTCCGCCGCCCCCTCTCCCCTACGACGGCGGCCCGAAGCCAACTCACCGCGGCCCCGCGACGACGCGCCCCGGAGCCCCCGGGGGCCGGGTCGCCCGGCGGGCCAGCCGCAAACTTTTCCCGGGCCTCGCGGCGCGGCGGGCACGTCGGGTCGGGCCGGGCGGCGCCGTTGTCCCGCACCGGCCGCCCGCGCGCCCTTTGTGTCCCGCGCCGCCCGCCGCCCCCTGACAGCTGACGGGCCGCGGCGCCGCCGGGGAGGCGAGGGAAGCTGACAGACGCGCCTCCGGAGCGGCCGCCCCGAGAGAGACGGCCCCGCCCGCCGGCGGCCTCACCGCGCCGCCCGGCCTCCCGCAGGCTCCGCGCCGCCCGGCCTCCCGCAGGCTCCGCGCCGCCCGCAACCCCGGCCGGGCAGCCGCACAGCCTTGCTGGGCTCTCCGCCGCCGGCGCGCTCCGTCAGGACCCGGCCCCGCCCCGCCCCGGCCCCGCCTCGGCCCCGCCCCTGCCCGCTCGATCCAATGAGTGAGGCCCGCTGGGGCCAGCTCCGTCCAATAAGGGGCCGGGGAGCGCGGCCCTGCCCCGGGAGGCGAGCCAATAGGAGGCGACTCCGGCAACACACCCGCCCCGAGCCCTGGGAGCCTACTGCTCCGAGGGCCAAGGGGGAACTGGAGCGCCGCCGGAACGAGTGGGTTGGGCCGGGCGGAGCCGCCGAGCGTAGGTTTAGTCCGGGGGAGCGCCGGGCTGCAGGGCGGTACTAGAGTATGAGATGCCGACGAAAGTGGGGACACTGGACGCTCCTCCTTGTAGTTGTCCTGCTCCCCACCCCGAAGTTACACTCCTTTTCTGCCCGAAGTTCGCGCAGAAAAGCAAGCCGCACAAACTCGCTGCGGCCGGTGACTGTCCCAGTTCAGGCCTGGCCTTTCCTTTGGGGCTGGCTCTGCGCCAAGGGTTCCGTCAGCCAGCGCTCAAGATGCTGCGCCGCAGTCCGTAGCTCTTGTTTCTGCCCTTAATAAAATCGTCGGAATGCTAGGGATCTACAAGTGGGGATGGGGGACGGGGGTCAGTTTCCATCCTGCTGCAAAATGCAGGTGCTCATGGCACTTGCCAGGTCTTTTTTTTTTTTCCCCTTTCTAAAAGAAAATTGCAATGAAAAATAATACAAAAAGATAATTTCTGTATGCAAGTCATCTTTATTGTGAGCTTTATTTCTTTAAGAAACTCGCATTCTATCTTCAAAAGGCGTTAAATTATATAGCCAAGTAGACTATTATATACTCCTGTTTAGTCGCTAAGTCGTGTCCGACTGTTTTGCGATCCCGCCAGGCTCCTCTGTCCATGGAATTTTTCCAGGCAAGTATATTGGAGTGAGTTGCCGTTTCCTTCTCCAGGTATATAGTATGTATGTGTGTAGTACACACACAGGGGAGAGACTTAAATAGACCACTGGTTATAAAAGCTGTTAACACAAAAGCTTGCAAATTATAAGCACTCTATTGTTTCTTTGCTGTGAATAGGATTACCCATTTGTTGTTGGTCATGCAAGGCTTGTAAGCTTTATTGAGAGCTCTTTACTGAAAGCGAATTACGTATGGTGAAAACAGTTTTGATAACACATATTTGCAAATGTTAAAATCAAACCACATTTATCTGTACTTCAAATAGCTGACACCTTCAGTTTATTTCTTCTGGTAATAGACTGCACTTAAACATTTTTGTGCAGATATGGCCTCTTCCTTCTGCATGCATTTTTAAAAATAATTTTAATTATTTATTTTGGCTGTTCTGGGTCTTCTTGCTGCAGAGGCTTTCTCTAGTTGTGGTGAATGGGGACTACCCTATAGTTTGTACAGCCTTCTCTTTGCAGTGGCTTCTCTTGTTGCAGAGTACAGGATTTAGGGTATGTGGACTTCTCGTTGTGGCATATGGTCTCAGCAGTTGCTGTTCCCCCTATGCTAGAGCACAGGTTAAATAGTTGGGCCAATGGGCTACTTGCTTCATGGCATTTGAGATCTTCCCAGACCGGGACTGGAAGCAGTGTCCCTGCATTGGCAGGTGAATTCTTTACCACTGAGCCACCAAGGAAGCCCTGCTTAAAGTATTTTGCTGACCAGATTTCATTTTTTAATGATGATCTGTACAATGAACCAAAAGAAGGAAAAGGAGAGAAAGAGAGAGGTCAAACCAAGTGATGAATGGCTTTTGTTACCATCTTGCTTTCATGATTGAAACTTACCACACCTTGTCAACTTTAAGGGATAGTATGGACCTTAGGGCTTCCCTGGTGGCTCAGAGGTAAAGCATCTGCCTGCAATGCGAGAGACCTGGGTTCGATCCCTGGGTTTGGAAGATCCCCTGGAGAAGGAAATGGCAACCTACTCCAGTATTCTTGCCTGGAGAATCCCATGGACAGAGAAGCCTGGTAGTCCACAGTCCATGGGGTCGCAAAGAGTCAGACATGGCTGAGCAACTTCACTGACTCAAGACTAAGATTTATCAGATGATTCAGATTCTGGATTGACCTGGACCAAAGCTCGTAATGACTAATTCTGTCATAAAAGGTCAATATCTCAAACTCTGTCTGCCGTATGGAGGGATGTTGAGGTTCAACCATTGGAGCATTTTGTCAACAGTGCGTTTTCTCTAGGATGTTGTGCCGAGTCTTTTTGACAAGCACGTGTCAATATACTAGCCCGATAGCAGCCTATTAATATTTCCTCTGACTGCACATTTCTCCATCTGAAATATTTTTTGAGTCTATCAGTTTTCCTTCAAACTAGATGTGAATGAAATTTCTACCTCTTAATTCTAGAGCAAAGCTGTACTTCTGAGCATCTTCCTTCCATCCCCTTTTTCATTGTTTCCTTTTTCTCTCTTTTTTAATGGAGATGCTATGAGAAAAATTGAAGGTATGCTATGACTGGCAATATGCACAGTTTTACATGGAAATTGTTATTGTCTAGGTCACATTTCTACCCATATAATCAAGTAACTTTGCAGGCATTTATTAGGGCTTCCCAGGTGGTGCTAGAGGTAAAGGACCCACGTGCCAATGCAGGAGACATAAGTGATCCTGGTTCAATTCCTGTGTCAGGAAGATCCCCTGGAGAACGGCATGGCCATCCACTCCAGTAGTCTTGCCTGGACAATTCCATGGACAGAGGAGCCTGGTGACCTACAGTCCATAGGATCACAAAGAGTCAGACATGACTGAAGTGACTTAGCACTCACACATTAGGGATTCACTTAAGGCAACTGTGCTTAATTTTCAAAGAGGAAACCAAAGGCATATTTTAAGAGATATTTCCATGTGTCATAATGTAATCTGTTTACTTTGTTCAAAAATATGCAATCTAGTACAGAAGTTTAAATATTACTTCTAACAAATGTACATATGGTAACACTACAATGTGAAATTTGCTAAATTTAATTGAACCAGCAGTTGTTATTTTCAACTAGTTAACTGCACAGATTTGACTTTCTGATGGAAAATTGTGGAAGAATTAATGAATATGAATCAAATAGGCATGACTTATTAAGTGTAAGACAAAACCAGTATTGGGTGTTAGCAATCTATTACAGGGAATGAATATTTTATTAATTCTCTGGATGATATTCATGATTCTACCATGGTGATGCTTCATTCACTAAGTGATAGTTTCAAAGATTTTTCTTAATGATTTTTTCATCAGTTGTCCAAATGGGACAGGAGAGCTGTTGCTGATTTAGAGATCTCTCAGTTTTAACACATATTTAAATGTAACTACTGCTGAGTTTTCCAAATTTGCTGGTATATTGAGTGAAGCAATATCACAGCATCATCTTTCACGATTTGAAATAGCTCAACTGGAATTCCATCACCTCCACTAGCTTTGTTCGTAATGATGCTTTCTAAGGCCCCCTTGACTTCACATTCCAGGATGTCTGGCTCTCAGTGAGTGATCACACCATCATGATTATCTGGGTCATGAATATCTTTTTTGTACAGTTCTTCTGTGTATTCTCGCCACCTCTTCTTAATATTTTCTGCTTCTGTAAGGTCCATACCATTTCCGTCCTATATCTAGCCCATCTTTCCATAAAATGTTCCCTTGGTATCTCTAATTTTCTTGAAGAGATCTCTAGTCTTTCCCATTCTGTTGTTTTCCTCTCTTTCTTTGCATTGATCACTGAGGAAGGCTTTCTTATCTCTCCTTGCTATTCTTTGGAACTCTACATTCAGATGCTTATATCTTTCCTTTTCTCCTTTGCTTTTTGCTTCTCTTCTTTTCAGAACTATTTGTAAGGCGTCCCCAGACAGCCATTTTGCTTTTTTGCATTTCTTTTCCATGGGGATGGTCTTGATCCCTGTCTCCTGTACAATGTCACGAACCTCCGTCCATAGTTCAAGCTGGTTTTAGAAAAGGCAGAGGAATCAGAGATCAAACTGCCAACATCTGCTGGATCATCAAAAAAGCAAGAGAGTTCCAGAAAAACATCTATTTCTGCTTTATTGACTATGCCAAAGCCTTTGACTGTGTGGATCACAATAAACTGTGGAAAACTCTAAAAGAGATGGGAATACCAGACCACCTGACCTGTCTCTTGAGAAAACTATATGCAGGTCAGGAAGCAACAGTTAGAATTGGACATGGAACAACAGACTGGTTTCCAAATTGGTAAAGGAGTACGTCAAGGCTGTGTATTGTCACCCTGCTTATTTAACTTCTATGCAGAGTACATCATGAGAAATGCTGGGCTGGAAGAAGCGCAAGCTGGAATCAAGATTGCAGGGAGAGATATCAATAACCTTATGGCAGAAAGTGAAGAGGAATTAAAAAGCCTCTTGATAAAAGTGAAAGTGGAGAGTGAAAAATTTGGCTTAAAGCTCAACATTCAGAAAATGAATATCATGGCATTTGGTCCCATCACTTCATGGGAAATAGATGGGGAAACAGTGAGAACAGTGTCAGACTTTATTTTTTTGAGCTCCGAAACCACTGCAGATGGTGACTGCAGCCATGAAATTAAAAGACGCTTACTCCTTGGAAGGAAAGTTATGACCAACCTAGATAGCATATTGAAAAGCAGAGATATTACTTTGCCAACAAAGGTCCATCTAGTCAAGGCTATGGTTTTTCCAGTAGTCAGGTCAGGTATGGATGTTAGAGTTGGGTGGTGAAGAAAGCTGAGCGCCGAAGAATTGATACTTTTGAACTGTGATGTTGGAGAAGACTCTTGAGAGTCCCTTGGACTGCAAGGAGATCCAACCGATCCATCCTAAAGGAGATCATCCCTGGGTGTTCTTTGGAAAGACTGATGCTGAAGCTGAAACTCCAATACTTTGGCCACCTCATGTGAAGAGTGGACTCGTTGGAAAAGATCCTAATGCTGGGAAGGATTCTGGGCAGGAGCAAAAGGGGATGACAGAGGTTGAGATGGCTGGATGGCATCACCGACTTGATGGACATGGGTTTGGGTAGATGCTGGGAGTTGGTGATGGACATGGAGGCCTACTGTGCCACAGCACACTAGGGGGCCACAAAGAATTGGACACGACTGAGTGACTGAACTGAACTGAAACGTAAGTAGGGAAGCTGTGACTTTGGGGGTAATTTAGCATTTGTAAAGATAGTTTTTTTAATGCAAGATATAAGGTCTTTTTAAAATTGTATCGCATGATAAGTGGTAATATGACCAATTTTTTTCTCTGTATTTTTACATTTAAGATACTGTCATCTTAATATTGTTTCATCAGTGAGCATAACATATAAATGGATTCCCATCTTCTGGATTTTGATCATTGATTTGCCTCTGGATTTTTGTGTGTCTTAGACAAACTGGATTCTCATGTGAGTTTTCTTCAATCCACTGGATCCAATTCGCTGGTTTGAAGATATTGTTATTAGGAACACTGAAATAATAACTATATATAGAGAGCATGGATAAATACTTTGCTTGTTTTTCTTTCTATTTTGGGCTCAAATGGGGGAAAATTCATTTTGCGAACCACAGTATCGGATGCTTTTAACACTGCTTTTACAAAACATATTTTTCTTATTTCTTGAACCTAACCCTGGAGTGTTTCCTTGTTGTAGGATATGTTTATAGTAAGAGTTGTTTATAAGCATGTGAAGGAACAGAGAGAAAATTCCAGAAATCACAGGTAATAAGCATTTTAAACTTCTGTCCCCATTTTATCTTGGGCCACAGTCCTTGAAGAAAATTGTTTTAAAGTTTAGTAGTAAGAGAAATTTTGTTTCTTCTGAATTAGATCTTTGAGCTATCAAGATGCTCTGAATTAAATTTACAGCTCGATTTAGGAAAGTATTATGGCCCCCTTCACTGTGTTTTTAAAATATATATAAACATAATATTTATCCTGTCTTCATTTATTTATTTTTCACCATAAGAGCTGACTCATTTGAAAAGACCCTGATGCTGGGAAAGATTGAGGGCTGGAGGAGAAGGGGATGACAGAGGATGAGATAGTTGGATGGCATCACCAACTCAATGGACATGAGTTTGGTTGAACTCCGGGGGTTGGTGATGGACAGGGAGGCCTGGTGTGCTGTGGTTCATGGGGTCGAAAAGAGTCGGACACGACTGAGCCACTGAACTGAGCTGATACATTGCTATCATATTTTTATGTATATGTTTTATTTAAGTTATCTAAAATACTTTCTGAAATGTTAATACCATGTTATTAAATGCATATGTGTGCTGTGCTTAGTGGCTCAATCGTGTCCAACTCTTTGCGATCTTGTGGACTGTAGCCTGTTAGGCTCCTCCATCCATGGGATTCTCCAGGCAAGAAGAGAGGAATGGGATGCCATGCCCTCCTCCAGAGGATCCTCCCAAATGCAGGGATCAAACACAGGTGTCCCTAATTGCAGGCAGCTTCTTTAGCGTCTGAGCCACCAGGGAGGCCGTATTAAATGCATAATGACGTGCTTTGAGCCATAGGTAAACCCTGGGTCTCCTGAGCTAATGTCACTTACACAGAATGAGTAGTAAGGGCAACAGGAATAAGAGCCTGTTGTTCCTTCTCAGAGGAAGCAGAGTCTGATTTACCAGGCACAACATCTCAAAACTGTTTTCAGAGAGGCAGGAAAATATAGTGGTACATGATAGGGAAAGTTTATTGCACTATTTTTTAAAGTTATGGGAAACATATATTTATGGGTTTTCTGCAAAATCATGGGTTTAGCTCAAAAATAGGATATTTGACTTAGATACAAACTGAAATGCATAGTATAAATTATGCTAAAATCATGGTCACTTCCCACATTATCCATCAGTAGTCGTTATGCTTAATACAGTAATCCCTTAGAATATGTTTCAAATGCAATAAACCTTTCCACTAGGATTAGTATACACCCATTTCCTTCAATTTTAGTAGTCTCTTTTAGAAAATAAACAAGGCATCTGCTTGTTTTCAGATAATATTCCATCAGGGTTTTATTTTCAAAGGTTAGCCTACTAAGATCTCTTTTTAGAACCACTGCAGAACTTCATCTTATCGTTTTGTTTTGTTTTATGAGATATATAATTAACTCTAACTCACAGATTAAGAAAACCATATATCCCTTTGAAATACAGTCTTTACACAAAATTGATGGTTGCACCCCTTTCCCTGGCCAACAAGTTGGTATGTAGGAGGTGCTCAGTGAAGAAAAAGCAACTCGACCTGACTTAAATTATAAAAATATTTTTTATCAGCTCTTATAATTTGCAGTCCACTTTACTACCATGAAAAAAGAAATAAATAAGTAGCCGATAGAAGGTAGAAGATGAGAGATAAGACCAAAAGTTGGGAGATGGATAGAGGTGCCAACAGCCCCTCTCCACCCAGAAGGGCGTCAAGAAACTGAGCAACATTTACTGGATGAGAAACAACTGTCAGTAGATATTTCTAAATTACAAGGAGCAAAACTTAAAATAATAATGAAATTATCAAATTTGTAGAGATGTTGAGGAAATAACTACCGTAAAGGAACTAAAACGTCATTTCACACAGTCGAGGGTCAAGCGCATAAAGAGATAAAAAGACAAATATACATGTACATAATTCTTTAAATTTCATGTTTTATTTTCAAATAAGGTTATTATTTCATTTTTCCAAAAGCAGACACACGTGAAAGACTTTTTCTTTTGGGGGATGTTGCCATTGGGCAGGAGGATAATTATTGTTTGATTTTTTTTTTCAAGTGTGAATATTGTTTCTTTTTGAACTAATATATATTGGTGTTAGTTTCAGGTGTACAAAAAAGTGAATCAGTTATACGTATACATATGTTCACCCTTTTAAAGATTCTTTTCCCCTATATGTCATTACTGAGCATTGAGTAGAGTTTCTTGTGCTAAACAGTAGGTCCTTGTTGCTTTTGCTGTTGTGCGGTAGCTGAGTCATGTCAACTCTTCTGTGACCCATTGGACTGTAGCCCCGAGGCTCCTCTGGCCACAGAATTTCCTAGGCAAGAATACTGGAGTGGGTTGCCATTCCTTCTCCTTGCTGCTTACCTATTTTATGTATAGCAGGGTGTATATGTTGGTCCCAAACTCCTGGTTAATCCCTCCTCCCCTTTGGTAAGGGCTTCCAGTGGCTCAGTGGTAAAGAACCAGCCTGTCAATGCAAGCGATGTGAGCTTGATCCCTGGATCAGGAAGATCCCCTGGCAAAGGAAATGGCAACCCACCCCAGTATTCTTGCCTGAGAAATCCCATGGACTGAGGAGCCTGGCGGGCTTCAGTTCATGGGGTTGCAAGAGGCCAACAGGACAATAAACAACAAACACTTTTGGTAATCACAAATTTGTGTCCTATGTCTGCGGCTCTATTTCAGCTTTGTAAATAAGTTCATTTCTATCATTTTTTTTCAATGAAAGTCTTCAGTGTTGCAAAAAAGTTTTAGCATGAAATTTATTAAAAAATAAAGGCAACAAATCAATATAAGTTGAAAAACCAGAGTCGTAAAGTATTTAGGGTAGGATAAATACTGGATTTAGGCCCTAGTATGCTGAAATACAAGCATTAATCAGGAATGTATCAATATATGGTGGTTTTAAGAAAGCAAATACAATGGAGACATTGTGAAATTATTTTGTTTTCTTCACAAGCAATTCATAATGTAGTAGACTATCCTTTTTTTTTTTTTTTTTTGTGCTTGAGAACAACTGTGCCTCTGGAGCCCACAGATTCTAGTACTGACTGTGTACGGAAGGGTGTTTGTTAAATGCCTGTTTGTTTTTTAATTGCGTCGTTTGAAACCATTTGACTCAGCACACAGGAGGACTCAATAGAAAATGTGTTCAACTGTGAACTCTGTAGCTTGAGAAATGACTGAAAATTATGCAGAGGATTCTGTGGAAAGTTACAAAGGAATTAGAAATCTGGAACACAGAATATTTGAGGAATTGATATTTATGAGTTTGGGGGTTCCAGATTTTTCAGATGTGATTCATTGCTAATTTTCTGTGTCAGTGAAGGAGAATATTGGGGCTGCTGTGAGGTGCTCCACTGGGGATCTTTTGGAATCAGTTCTTCCTGGATAAAAGGGAAATAAATCTGCTAGACTAGTAGTCTGCATTGTAAATATTCAAAAGCAAGGAAAAGAATAATTAATAGAAACCATGAAGGAAGAGTTCCAGGAAAACATCTATTTCTGCTTTATTGACTAAGCCAAAGCCTTTGACTGTGTGGATCACAATAAACTGTGGCAAATTCTGAAAGAGATGGGAATACCAGACCACCTGACCTGCCTCTTGAGAAACCTATATGCAGGTCACAAAGCAACAGTTAGAACTGAGCATGGAACAACAGACTGGTTCCAAATTGGCAAAGGAGTACATAAAGGCTGTATATTGTCACCCTGCTTATTTAACTTCTATGCAGAGTACATCATGAGAAACGCTGGACTGGAAGAAGCACAAGCTAGAATCAAGATTGCCGGGAGAAAAATCAATAACCTCAGATATGCAGATGACACTACCCTTATGGCAGAAAGTGAAGAGGAACTAAAAAGCCTCTTGATGAAAGTGAAAGAGGAGAGAGAAAAAGTTGGCTTAAAGCTCAACATTCAGAAAACGAAGATCATGGCATCTGGTCCCATCACTTCATGGGAAATAGATGGGGAAACAGTGGAAACAGTGTCAGACTTTATTTTTTTGAGCTCCAAAATCACTGCAGATGGTGACTGCAGCCATGAAATTAAAAGACCCTTACTCCTTGGAAGAAAAGTTATGACCAACCTAGATAGCATATTGAAAAGCAGAGATATTACTTTGCCAACAAAGGTCCATCTAGTCAAGGCTATGGGTTTTCCTGTGGTCATGTATGGATGTGAGAGTTGGACTGTGAAGAAAGCTGAGCGCTGAAGAATTGATGCTTTTGAACTGTGGTGTTGGAGAAGACTCTCGAGAGTCCCTTGGACTGCAAGGAGATCCAACCAGTCTATTCTGAAGGAGATCAGCCCTGGGATTTCTTTGGAAGGAATGATGCTGAAGCTGAAGCTCCAGTACTTTGGCCACCTCATGCAAAGAGTTGACTCATTGGAAAAGACTCTGATGCTGGGAGGGATTGGGGGAAGGAGAAGAAGGGGATGACAGAGGATGAGATGGCTGGATGGCATCACCGACTTGATGGACATGAGTTTGAGTGAACTCCGGGCGTTGGTGATGGACAGGGAGGCCTGGCGTGCTGCAATTCATGGGGTTGCAAAGAGTTGGACACGACTGAGCGACTGAATTGAACTGAACTGAACTGATGAAGGAAGAAAAAGGGTGTGTGTGTGTGTGTGTGTATCTGAGGGACTAAATGGAATCAATGTTTGGATCACCAAATATTTGGATTGCCTGTCACTAGATACGGAAAAGGATAAATATAAAAAACAAGTGCAGGAAAAAAATGAAAGAATCATTATGGGAGTAAAAATTACTGTCAGAATGTAATGGTTTTTAATCCTAGTATGTAAACTTTTATCTTATAATGTGCTCTCCCACCTGGAGGCTTCCCAGGTGGCTCAGTGGTAAAGAATCCGCCTGTCAGTGCAGAATATGCAGGAGACTCGGGTTCTATCCTTGGGTCGGGAAGATCCCCTGGAGGAGGAAATGGCAACCCACTCCAGTATTCGCACCTAAAAAATCCCACAGACAGAGGAGCCTGGAGGGCTACAGTCCATGGGGTCACAAAGAGTTGGACAGGATTGAGCGACTAAGCACACGTACAGCCATTTGGAGAGAGTATTCGTGGAAACTACCTGAATTCTAACCAAAGCATTCTCTTGTCAGTGGAATCTTTCCAAAGTTGTCTGAAAATAAACACATCAATAAATGTTGGATTTTTGTTTTCATTTGGAAAGAACCTTCATGTGTGATTGGTGCTGCTGCTGCTAAGTCGCTTCAGTCATGTCCGACTCTGCGCAACCCCGTGGACTGCAGCCTATCAGGCTCCTCCATCCCTGGGATATTCAGGCAAGAACACTGGAGTGGGTTTCCATTCCTTCTCCAATGCATGAAAGGGAAAAGTGTAAGTGAAGTCGCTCAGTCGTGTCCGACTCTTCGTGACCCCATGGACGGCAGCCTACCAGGCTCCTCTTTCCCTGGGATTCTCCAGGCAAGAGCACTGGAGTGGATTGCCATTTCCTTCTCCAATGCATGCATGCATGTTAAACAGCTTCAGTCGTGTCCGACCCTGTGTGACCCCAGAGACAGCAGCCCACCAGGCTCCCCTGTCCCTGGGACTCTCCAGGCAAGAACACTGGAATGGGTTTCCGTTTCCTTCTCCACATGTATCATTAGATCCATTAACTTTCCCTCCAGATGAAGAGAAGGCCACTCGGTGTGGCACTCGGGTTAAGAGACATTATTGAGCTTTGCTATTTCCATGGGTCTCAGTGAGGCCACTAAGTCCTCTGAGCCTACACAGAGGATGATAATAATAATAAATGGTGTATCTCCTTCCCTGTATTGTCCTGAGGATGGGAGTTGCCAGTTTGTTTGAACGTGCTGTGCAGACCATTACGTGAGTCACCAACGTTCTCTCTCTTTTTTTAATTCAAAAGAATTTTAATGTGAGGGACCTTTAAGGAGCAAATCCCTAAGGGGTCCAATACCATAAGAATCGCCCATGTTCTTAGCATCTCTCACTTCATAGAGAATCCAGAGGGGACACAGGTAAAGTTGGGTCCATGACCCCAGGTGCCCAGGCCTCCTAACTAATCACAAGTTCTCACAAGAACTGAAGGGGAGGCAGGAGGCCAGGGCAGTGGGCACAGAACTCTGTATAGTAAACAGAAATTTTCCTAGCTCCTGGGAGAAAAGAATGGATGCAAAGCACCAGGGAGAGGCTATGAATTGGGAACTACAGAGGATGAATCAGTTCCTGAAGATTCCAATACTGGGGGACCCAAGTTCTTCTGTCCTCCAGAGAGAGAATTTCTAAGGTTCAAGGGCAAATGTTCAGTGACATCTTCTAAACACACGAAAAGCTTTGTTATTGTTGCTATAACTTGTTTGTTTTGTTTCAATGGATCCATGAAGAGCAAAAGAAGAAAAATAGATGGCCATGAAAATGTAAGACACTCTTCTCCTTCCCCCAGAATTCTCAGAAAAATTGGCAGGGCTTTGGACATCTGTATCTAGATGACACAGAACAGAATGAAAAAACAGATAAGCTCTAATTGTATTTGAGGGCTCACTTCTCACTATTGCTAAGCCTATGGGGCAGAGAAACAGAAAGGAAAATTGGAGCATGTGGAGATTATCGCTGGAAGCAGGAAATCCAATGTTGTGTGCTGTACTACTGTGAAAAATAATTGTTTGAGAAAGCTGAGTATATTTATAAGTACAAAATTTTGCTCTTAATATCCATCAAACATCCTGTTTAACTTGCAGAGGGGAATATAAATTGTGATCAGTTAAGGATATAGTATGCTGCTGCTGCTAAGTCACTTCAGTCGTGTCTGACTCCATGCGACCCCATAGACTGCAGCCCACTTATATCCAAAGGATATAGTATCCCCTCATATAAATATCGGAGAAGGCAATGGCACCCCACCCCAGTACTCTTGCCTGGAAAATCCCATGGGCGGAGGAGCCTGGTAGGCTGCAGTGCATGGGGTCCCTAAGAGTCGGACACGACTGAGTGACTTCGCTTTCACTTTTCACTTTCATGCATTGGAGAAGAAAATGGCAACCCCCTCTAGTATTCTTGCCTGGAGAATCCCAGGGACGGGGAAGCCTGGTGGGCTGCCGTCTATGGGATCGCACAGAGTTGGACATGACTGAAGTGACTTAGCAGCAGCAGCGTAAAATATATCCTATACTAAGGATATAGTATAGGATATGTTTATATGAGGGGCCTGCCTGGTGGCTCAGATGGTAAAGAATCCACCTGCAATGCAGGAGATTAAGGTTCAATCCCTATAAACTCCAGTATTCTTGCCTGGGAAATCCTGTGGACACAGGAGCCTGTCAGATATGACCTACTAACACTGTCACTTTCATATTTATATAAGTAAAGTAAAATCTAGCAAGATTGGATCCTACTTGTGTTTATGTAGGATTATGGTGATATATACGCTTTTTTGTATTTTCTGAAAATTTTCCAATAAACATGTTTATTTAGAGATATGTTTATTTCCAATAAATGTTTATTTAGAGATAAAAAAGAGATAAAAATCTGTTTAAAAGGTATGTCACTGATACAGAAACTCTCACTTCTCCCTTGCTATTTTACTTACAAAGTCTATGAATAAAAAAGTATGCATTCATATGAATTCTATTATCACCCTCTTATTGAAAAAAATCTCTTTATTTGGACTTTTGAAAAACAGTTTGAACACATTATTTAGGTGACTTTTATGACCAACTGATGGTTCAGTAGATAAAGAATCTGCCTGCAATGCAGAAGACCCGGATTCTATCCCTGGGTTGGGAAGATCCCCTGAAGAAGGAAATGGCAAGCCACTCCAGCATTCTTGCCTGGAGAATCCTTTGGACAAAGGAGCTTGGCAGGCTTTAGTCCATGGGGTCACAAAGAATCAGACACAACTGAGTGGCTAACACTTTCACTATGACCAAGTCAGAACTTGTTGTTCAGATGCTCAGTTGTATCCAACTCTTTGCGACCCCATGGACTGCAGCATGCCAGGCTTCCCTGTCCTTCACTATCTCCCGGAGTTTGCTAAAACTCATGTTGACTGAGTCAGTTATGCCATTCAAACATCTCATCCTCTATCGCCCCCTTCTCCTCCCACCCTCAATCTTTCCCAGCATCAGAGTCTTTTCTAATGAGTCAGCTCTTTGCTTCAGGTGGCCTAAGTATTGTAGCTTCGGCATCAGTTCTTCCAATGAATATTCAAGGTTTATTTCCTTCAGGGTTGACTGGTTGATCTCCTTGCTGTCCAAGGGACTCTCAAGAGTCTTCACCAGCACCACAGTTCAAAAGCATCAATTTGTTGGTGCCCAGACTTGTTTATTGTTCAACTCTCAGATCCTTACATAACTACTGGAAAAACCATAGCTTTGACTGTGTGGACCTTTGTCAGCAAAGTGATGTCTCTGCTCTCTAATATACTATGTTTGTCTAGCATATTAGACAAAACTAACTAGATTTGTCATAGCTTTTCTTTCAAGGAGTAAGCATCTTAATTTCATGGCTGCAGTCTCCCTCTGAAGTGATTTTGGAGCCCCAGAAAATAAAGTCTGTCGCTGTTTCCAATTTCTTCCCCATCTATTTGCCATGAAGTGATGGGACTGGATGCCATGATCTTAGTGTTTTGAATCTTGAGTTTTAAGTCAGCTTTTTCACTCTCCTCATTCAGCTTCATCAGCAGATTCCTTAGCTCCTCTTTACTTTCTCTCATTAGACTGGTGTCATCTGCTTATCTGAGGTTTTTGATATTCCTCCCAGCAATCTTGATTCCAGTTTGAGCTTCATCCAGCCTGGCATTTCACATGATGTACTCTGCACTAAGTTAAATAAACAGGGTTACAATATACATCCTCAATGTACACCTTTCCCAATTTGGAATCCATCCATTGTTCCTTGTCAGTTTCTGACTGTTTCTTCTTGACCTGCATATAGTTTTCTCAGGAGGCAGATAAGGTGGTCTGGCACTCTCATCTAAGAAGTTTCCACAGTTTGTGTGATCCACACAGTCAAAGGTTTAGTGTAGTCAGTAAAGCAGAAGTAGATGTTTTTCTGGAGTTCCTTTGTTTTTCTGTGATTCAACAGCTGTTGACAATTTGGTCTCTGGTTCCTCTGCTTTCTCTAAATCCATCTTGTACATCTGGAAGTTCTTGTTTCATGTACCGCTGAAGCCCAGCTTGAAGGATTTTGAGCATTACTTTGCTAGCCTGTGAAATGCATGTGATTATGTGGTAGTTTGAATATTTTTTGGGATTGACTTCTTTGGCATTGAAATGAAAACAGACCTTTTCCAATCCTATGACTATGGTTGAGTTTTCCAAATTTGCTGGCATATTGAGTGCAGCACTTTCACAGCATCATCTTTTAGGATTTGAAGTAGCTGACCTGGAAGTTAGAACCAGGAAATAATATAAAGAGAAGTCAGCTCAATGTTCAGTGTGACAGTTACCTGTAAAATCTGAATTCCAGTTTTTTGGTCAGCTGTTTTTCTTTGAAGGATATGGAAAAGCTTACTTCCTTATTCATTTTAGGTAGACTAAGGAATAGTACAATATATAGTAACAAGTAGTCTCAACATTTGAAACACAGGCATTTTCACATTTTGAAGATTTTGTAATATAGGAAGAAGATAGGTGTATACTCCACAGCTCTCTGTGGGGCATATAATTTAGAGCAGAATTCTCAGCCAGGGAGATTTTGCCTTCCCAAGGGACTTTTGACAAGGTCTGCAGACATTGGTTGTTACCACTCAGAGGGGGAGGACTGACAGGGATGCTGTTGTCTCTGCTGCAATGTATAGGACACCCTCTCTCCCACCCTCTCTGCTCAAAGGATCAGCCCAAAATGTCACTAGTGCCTAGGCTGAGGAACACTGCCTTGGACTCCTTTTTATCTACATATAAACAAAATGGCACCATCAGCTGAAAAGCTTAAAAAAGAAAACAATCGTTGCTTATACATTTTCTTTCAAGCAATGGAAAATGGAAGAGATATTTTCCTTCTCCCAAAGTCAAAAGTAGAACTATTCCCAGTTCATTTTTGTGTTATAACATAATATGTAAAAATTAAGAATCCTAATCTTAGACAGCAAGGAGATCAAGCCAGTCACTCTAAAGGAAATCAACCCTGAATATTCATTGAAAGGACTGATGCTGAAGCTGAAGCTCCAATACTTTGTCCACCTGATGCGAAGAGACAACTAGATGGAAAAGATTCTGATGCTGGGAAAAATTGAAGGCAGGAGAAGCGGGTAACAGAGGATGAGATGGTTGTATGACATCATCGGCTCAATGGACATGAGTTTGAGCAAAGTCTGAGAGATAGTGAAGGACAGGGAAGCCTGCCGTGCTTCAGTCCATGGGGTCGCAAAGAGTTGGACATGACTGAGTGACTGAACAACAGCAAAGAATCCTAAGATATTTTTTCGCAATGTTTAAGAAAACATAATTGAAATGGTCCAGTTCAGGGAAAACAAATATGCTCCAGCAAGTTAGCTGGGGATGGCTAAATAAAAAACATTCCTTAAAAGAGTATTTTAGGCAGTAATTCAAAGTGTTTGGGAATGGAAATCCAATGATATGTCAAGAACACACATTGATGATGACTGCTATTCTCCCAAGCAATAAATGAAAACCCAAAATGCACTTCTGAAATGTTTTATGCGCCTTTTGGAATCAAAAGTTATTACTAAGGCAGTTTTGGGACCAGGTTTGTGGATGCAGTACAGAAACCCCAAAGTGAGATTTGTCTTCTCCCACTAAGATTCTTGGATTAAGAACACAATAATAACAGGAAATTTGTCCACACTTTGTAGACAGCATATTGAAAGGCAGAGACATTGCCAACAAAGGTCCGTCTAGTCAAAGCTATGGTTTTTCCAGTAGTCATGTATGGATGTGAGAGTTGGAGTATAAAGAAAGCTGAGCACTGAAGAATTGATGCTTTTGAACTGTGTCATTGGAGAAAACTCTTGAGAGTCCCTTGGACTGCAAGGAGATCCAACCAGTCAGTCCTAAAGGAAATCAGTCCGGAATATTCATTGAGAGGACTGATGCTGACGCTGAAACTCCAATACTTTGGCCATCTGATGCGAAGAACTGACCCATTGGAAAAGACATGGGGTTGCAGAGTGGGACACGACTGAGCGATTGAACTGAATTGTATTGTGTTAACCCCACTACCCTGAAACACTTTTTAAGGGCATTTAAAAATATGATATGCTTTCGGTTGGCTATCATGAAGTCCAGTGAAAGTCACTCTGTGCTTTTTAATTTTTTTCCCTAGAGAGGGCATTTAACTTGGTTCCCTGTAAATGTGAATGAAGAGTGTTAACTAAAGCATATCTATGTAGTCTGGAATACTTGCTCCTTTCCTCAAAGAATCATGTATGTTTTCGCACATGGTGAAGTGATATGTCGTGATTATATTTTGGCTTAGTTTTTAATTAAATGTTTCTGCTTCAACAGCCACAATTTGTCTTTGGCAAGTTAGATGAAGACATGCTGCAGATCAAGTTACTTCATGCTGTCAGGGGCTCTGTTTCTTGTGATAGAATTGACTCTAGAAGGTGAATTAGGAAGGCATAAATTCCCTTCTGTAAATATTTACTGTATGTTTTAATTGGTGTAGAAATCAGGAAGGAAAGAGGATTACAGGATTAGTTTGTAAATGCACCTTATTTTACAATATTATTTGTTAACAATTATTTCTTTTTGCTCATAAAAATAATATCTGCTCACTATTTCATGTTTGGACGAGTCAGGAAAGTTTAAAAGAAAAGATGTCTCAGAGGCCACCACTTCTAACACAGGACAACTTCTTTCTGGTTCTTCCATGAAAGGAGGGGATCCCTGTCCCCCAAGACTACCTTCTGCCTCCACTGTAGACTGAACATTCACCCATCTCACCAAACTTCTTCCAAACATGGTTACAGCGTCTCCCTCAAGTGTTTTCAATGGCTGCACCCAACTCAGTTCTGTAAGTGGTTCTGATTTTTTTTCTCTTCCAGAACACACACAGGTGACTTCTGATGTCCATATCAATAAAGAAGGCAAATTTCTGGGACATTGGGTATTGCTCTTTCTTTCCCACTCATATAGTAAAGTAACATTACACAGATAACCGCAACTAGACTCTAATTCATCAGGTAATGTCTAAACTTCAGTACTTGAGATGTGTGTAGTATCAAAGTGTGACACCCTCTACAACTGGTATTGGATATTTTATGACATCTCAGGTGATTGACACTACATTCAACTAAATATAGGTGAATACAGCAATGAATGTCCCCGCCCTCAAAAGTCCCCTAATTATTTCTGCAATATGAATGGCTGAAAGTAGAGTTATTACAGCTAAGAACATTAATTCTTGATTTAGATCATCAAAATTTCCTTTCAGAATAGTTGTTCCCATTTCTAGTCTCACATCCAACAATACTGGACTTTAGAATTAACTTTCACTTATTGACAGCAACAACAACAACAAAAACCTTAAAAAGTGTTTGAAACTGAGTAATATTTTCCCTCATGTTTATTTTTTAGTTTTTTTTTCCTTCCTATTTTTTCTTTCCTTTTTTCTCTTTCCCTCTCACTCTTTCCCTTCTTCTTTTCTTACCTGGAATAGATGCTTTACATCCTTTGCCAATGTTTCTATTGAGGTTTAAGGTTAAGATACAATATTTATTGATATGTTTGGGATATAGGTTTAAGTCAAGAATTTTTCCCAGTTGTATGCTTTTAAAATTACATTTATTTTTCATGATAATGGAGGTTTCATTTCTGTTTTTGATGCTTTCTCTTTTTCTGGGAAATTTCAAATTTTATTCTGCATAGTCAAATGCATACTATAATTTTTACATGTTTTTTTCCAATGCTTTTACTAATTAGAAAGCTCCTTCTCACTTTGAGGTCTGGTAGGTTTCCCCATTTTCTTTTAGATTTGTGTGTTTCTGTGTGTGTGTGGCCTTAATTTTTAACATTAAAATAGTTAATCCATCTGCTAAGTCATGTCAGTCATGTTCAACTCTGCAATCCCATGGACTGAAGCCCACCAGGCTCCTCTGTCCCTGGGATTCTGTAGGCAAGAATAGTGGCGTGGATTGCCATCCCCTTCTCCAGGGGCTCCTCCTGACTCAGGGATAAAACCTGTGTCTTTTATGTCTCCTGCATTGGCAGGCAGGTTGTTTACAACTAATGCCACCTGGGAAGCCCATGAGGGACTAAAACCTTCAATCATCTGACCTGGAGTCAGACGCTTTATCCATTAGGCCACATGGCCAACCAATCAGTCTACAGTCTATAGTTTATTTTGTTTCATGGTTTAAAGTGAGAACTTTATTTTATTTCAATTTGTAAATTAATTGTCACACTATTACTAAGTTGTCTTTAATGTCTTCACTAACGTGATGTCACCTTTAATTCGCACAGGGCTTTTTTATTCTTTTTTGATTTATTCATTGTTTTACTATGTAATCTACTGGTTTTGACTGGTTGTCTATCTGTTTAATTCCATTGTTATTACTTATTTTCACATCTCAATAAAATCTGGTGGGACACGCTTTCTCCATTAAACTTTTTATTTTTGTTCTTAGTTCTTCCCTCTTATTTCTAATAATCTTTGGAACTGCTTTGAAAAGATAGAGGATAGGCTTTCTGACTGATACTCCAAGGATATTTATTGGGATTTTGATGGATTATATTAAATCTTTTTTCTCCCCATTTAGTCACAAGGTATGCATGTCTATTAATTAAATCTTTTTATTTTTTAACAACTACTTGTAATTTTCATTGTATAGGCCTTAAATAATTCTTTTTTAAAGAATTCTTGTAAGTATATATTATGATAATTATGTGAACAATATATTTTTCATTATATTTTGATTGTACATTATTGACAGAATATGATTGATTTTTATATTTATTTTACATTTGATCATTTCACTGAACTATGTTATTAGATCTAATACTTTTTTCAGCTCATTCCCTTAGATTACTTATAAAGATATTATCTGTAAATAAATGTGTATGTTTCCCTACTGTTTTAAATTGACAAATATACCTTATGTTTCTGATTTTTGTTTGTTTATTGTTTCTAGAACAGTTGGAAAGATGGTGGTAATAATAAAAATATTTTACTTATGATTGCACAAGTGTGTTGTTATAAAAATATGATTTAGACTGTATGTTAAAGATAGTTATTATTTATCATGTCCATGAATTATCACTTTAAAGTTATTAAGCAAGTTTTAAAGCCCAAGAAAGTTATTGCTGCTGCTAAGTCGCTTCAGTCGTGTCCGACTCTGTGCGACCCCATAGACGGCCTCCTACCAGGCTCCTCTATCCCTGGGATTCTCCAGGAAAGAACACTGGAGTGGGTTGCCATTTCCTTCTCCAGTGCATGAAGGTGAAAAGTGAAAGTGAAGTTGCTCAGTCGTGTCCAACTCTTCGTGACCCCATGGACTGCAGCCTACCAGGCTCCTCCATCCATGTGATTTTCCAGGCAAGAGGACTGGAGTGGGGTGCCATTGCCTTCTCCAAGAGAGTTATTAAATTTTATCAAATTATTTTCCAGGCCTATTGAGATGTTTATGTTCATTTTTCAGCCTATTGATGTGATTTATTCATTTGGAATTATTTACATGCATTCTTACAACAATCCTCAAATATTCAGGGTTTTTAAATATAATCTGAACTAACTATGTGAATCTTTTATCAAACTTTTGTGTCTATGCTAAGCATTTTTAGGTTTTTCTATAAGGTGATTCTGACTTTGTAAAATGAATTAGACCATCTTTCCCATTTGTGAAATATGGACAAGAAGAGTATACATTACAGGAATAATTTATTTCCAATGTTGGAAAGTAACCACCGGTAAAACTCTTGACTCTGCAGCTGCCTTGATGTTAGTTGCTGAAAACTTTTCCAATTTCATTTTTTATAGATAATGATCTTTGTAGTTCAGCTCACAGCTATTTTCCTTCATTGTCTTTGAATCCTCATTACTGAGATTTTTAACTTTATTTAGCTAATTAATTTATGCTAATACTTTTAAAATCATGTTTAAAATCATCCTTGGATATAAGTTCTTTAAATACTATATATTTTTCATTCTAATTGTGTTTATTTGTTCATTATTTTGTTCTTGATTAGATTTGTTAGCAATTTTGGATAGTTGTCTGTTCTTTGTCTTTAGGAACTCAGTACAGTAGTTTATTTGACAACTAAGATGAATTAATATCAGTCCTTTTCCAAGTCTTGTAAAAACAGGAAGAAGGGATTTCTTTTGAGCTCATTATAAAAGGCAAGCATTGCCAAGAAATGGGTAACAGACAAGGATGCCACAAGAAAAGAAAATTACCTGATGAACATAGATGCAAAAATCCTTCACAAAATATTAGTAAACTGAATTCAATAATACCTTTAAAAGATCGTGCACCATGATGAAGACCATGATGAAGTGCAGTACATCCCAGGGATAGAAGAATGGTTCAACATCTGAAAATCAGTCACTGTGATACAACAATTAATAAAATAAAGGATAAAAATAATATGAGCATCTCAATAGATGCAGAAAAGCATTTGGCAAAAGCCAGCATTCATTTATTATAAAAGTTTTGACAAAGCCTGTATAAAAGGAATGTACGCATAATAAAGACTACATATGAGAAAGCCACAAGCTAACCTTATATTTAACAGTGAAAAACTAAAAGATTTTCCTCTAAAATCAGGAGCAAGTGAAGGATGCCCTTCCTTGCCACTTTTATTCACCGCAGTATTTTGTCTTAACCAGAGCATCCAAACTGGAAAGAAAGAAGTAAAATTGACTCTATGTAGAGTCAATGGTGGTTCAGATGGTTAAGCGACTGCCTGCAATGCAGGAGACCTAGGTTTGATCTCTGGGTTGGGAAGATCCCTTGGAGGAGGGCATGGCAACCTACTCCAGTATTCTTGCCTGGAGAATCTCTAGGGACAGAGGAGCCTGGTAGGCTACAGTTCATGCGGTCACAAAGAGTTGGACAAGACTGAGTGACTAAACACACACACACACACACACATATAGAAAAACCTAAAGTGAAAACTGAAAATGAAAGTCGCTCAGTCATGTCCAACTCTTTGCAACCCCATGGACTTTACTGTCCATGGAATTCTCCAGGCCAGAATACTAGAGTGAGTAGCATATCCCTTCTCCAGGGGATCTTCCCAACCCATAGATCATACCCAGGTCTCCCACATTGCAGGCAGATTCTTTACCAGCTGAGCCACAAGGGAATCCCAAGAATACTGGAGTGGATAGCCTATCTCTTCTCCAGTGGATCTTCTTTACCCAGGAATTGCACTGGGGTTTCCTGCATTGCTGGCAGATTCTTTACCAACTGAGCTATCAGTTAAGCCCCTAGAAAACACTAAAGACTGCATTAAAAACCTGTTAGAACTAATAAATGAATTAAACAAAGTCCCAGGATGCAAAATTAATATTAAAAAATAATTACATATGAATAATTAACAATCACAAAAAGAAATTAAGTAAATAATCCCATTTAAAAGTTCATCAAAAAGAAGAAAATTTGAATACATTTACCAAAGATGTGAGGCATATGTACATTGAAAAGTACCAGACATTAATGAAAAAATTTAAGAAGACAAAAGAAATGGAAGGATTTTCTGTGCTCATGGATAGATGAATTAATATTGTTAAAATGTCGTTATTCAATCAACCTACAGATTCAGTGAAATTCCTGTCAAAATTCCAATGACTCTTTTTTTTTTTTTTACAGAAATAGAACAATTCTAAAATTTGTATGGAATCATAAAAGACCCTAAATAGTCAAAGTAATCTTGAGAAAGAAAACAAAAAAGCTGGAGTTGTATGTGCCCTGACTTTAAACTATATTGCAAAGCTATAGCAATTAAATCAGTATGGTATTGGCATAAAACAGACACACAGATCAATGGAACAAAACAAAAAACCAGAAATAAACCCACATATACCTGGTCAATTAATTTACTACAATGAAGTCAAGCATATGAAATGGGGAAAGAAGAGTCTCTTTCTTTTTTTTTAAGCAAAAAACAACAACAAACAAACCAATTTTAATAAAATGGACAGAAGATCTGAATATAAAGTTTTCCATGGAAGACATGCAGATGGCCACAGGTACATGAAAAGATGATCAGTATCACCAATCAATCAGAGAAATGCACAATGAAACCACAATGAAATATCACTGTCCACACCTGTCACAATAGCTGCTATCAAAAGATTAGAAATAAAAAATGTTGATGAGGATGTGGAGACAAAAAGTAACACTACTATACTGTTGGTGGGCTTTCCAAGTAGTGCTAATGGTAAAGATCCTGCCTGCCAATGCAGGAGACATAAGAGACGTGAATTCAATCCCTCAGTGGGGAAGATCCCCTAGAAGAGGGCATGACAACCCACTCCAGTATTCTTGCCTGGAGAATCTCATGGACAGAGGAGCCTGGAGGACTACAGTCCATAGGATCACAAAGAGTCAGACATGACTGAAGCAACTTAGCAGACAGACACACAGTTGGTAGGAATGAAAACTGGTGAAGCCACTTGGAAAACAGTATGGAGGTTCCTCAAAAAATAAAAAATAGAATTGCCATAGATCCAGCAATTCCACTTCTGGGTATTTACCAAAAGGAAATGAAAACACTATCTTAAATAGATATATACACCCCCATGTACACCGCAGGTCTATTTACAATGGCCAAGATATGGAAACAACCTAAGTGTCCATCAGTATATGAATGAATAAAGAAATTGTGGAATACAGTTTGCCCTCACATTCATTGGTTTAGCATCATGGATTCAACCACTTTCATTCCATGATTGATTGAATCCGAGGGAGGCATCTGGGGATACAGAGGGAAAACTGTTTTTATTGTACTATGCCACTTTCTATGCAACTTGAACATCCTGGATTTTTATATGTATGGGGATCCTGGAACCAATCTCCCAGGGATACTGAAGGGCAACTGCATATATACAATGAAATATTGCGTGTTAGATCACTCAGTTGTGTCTGACTTTTTTCGACTCCATGAGCTATAGTCCAGCAGGTTCCTTTGTCCATGGAATTCTCCAGGCAAGAATACTGGAATGGGTTGCCATTCCCTTCTCCAGGGGATCTTCCTAACCCAGGGATCTAACCCAGCTTTCCTGTGTGTCAGGCAGATTCTTTACTGAATGAGCCACCATACAATGAAATGACATTCAGCCATAACAAAGGATGAAATCTTGCCTTTTGCTACAGCATGGATGGAACTCAAGGGCATTTTGTTAGATGAAATAAGTCATATAGAAAAAGACAGGTACCACTTGATCTCTCCTACATGTGGAATCAAAAATGTAGGTTTGTGTTACAACAAAAGAAACTCATAGATACAAAGAACAGACTGGTGTCTGCTGGGGGGCAGGGGGTGAGATGGAAGAGAAATAGGTGAACTGTTTTTGTTTCTATTTTCAGTTTAAACAAGTAGAATTTTTTTTTAATTAAATTATCCTGAATAGACCTTACCTACTCAGGTGAGTCTTTTGAAAGAGAGTACAGAGATCAGAGAAGGGGGAAGTTGAGTTTGTTAGCAGCAGCTCACTTCTGCTGTCCTGAAAGAAGCAAGCTGCCATGAGTTCTGCAGTTGCGAAATAATGAATTCTGCCACCAAAGGCATGAGTTGGGGCGGGGATCCTGAGCCCCCAGTGAGACCCTAGCACCAGCAACACTTTGGCTGTATGCCTTGTGAGACCCTGAACAGACGACCCGGCTAAGCTGGGCCTGGAATCCTGATCCACAAAAGCAGTGAGATAATAAATATGAGACGGTAAACAAACTCTATTTATACATATATAAAATGGCATATTTGTTTATCAAGATGTGTTGACGTCTCCCATAACAACATGCCTTACTTTCTACATTTCAGATAGACTGTTTTATATCGATATTACTTCATTTAGCTTATAAAATTGAATGATTATTATTTTTTTGAGATATGTGTCTCTATTAATATGTGATGATCCTCTGGTCACCATTAATATCTCTTGCCTTTTCTGAAATTATATCCTGTTTTCTTTTGTGAATGCCTGATGTGTATTTGCACATTCTTTTATCTTGTCTGGGTCAGTTTGTTTCAGAGTTTCTCTTACAAGTATCATGAGGTTCATGGTTTTGAAACTAGATCTGAACTGTTTTTGCCTTCTATTACAGATTCTCAATTACCCCAATTGTTATAACTAATATGTTTGCTCATTTCTTTTATCTTCATTTGTGACTTTTCTCACATTTTCTTTCTTCTTTTTTTAATTTTTTTTATTTTTACTTTTTTTATTTTTTTATTTTTTAAATTTTAAAATCTTTAATTCTTACATGCGTTCCCAAACATGAACCCCCCTCCCACCTCCCTCCCCATAACATCTCTCTGGGTCATCCCCATGCACCAGCCCCAAGCATGCTGTATCCTGCGTCAGACATAGACTGGCGATTCAATTCTTACATGATAGTATACATGTTAGAATGCCAATTGCTTATGTTATAAGCTTTTCCACTCTCTAGTATTTGTTATGTATAAAGATTATCTTCGGGTTTTTTGTAATTGTACTTTCACTCATATTTAAAAAAAAAAAGACAAAATAATAGATTTTTGACCATCTTCATACTTGTTCATATTTGTTCATTTTTCTTCTCAGCTTTGACCTTTCCTCACTTGTGTCTTTCTCTTACAATAATGTATAATTATAGACCTGGATAATTATCATTAAATACTTGATATATTTGCCTTCTGCTCTGTGACAAAATTAGCAACAGTTCTTGAGATTACTTTTGTATTGAACAGGTTTGATGCATGCCCTGACTTCCTGTGTTTGAGGTCTTTGTTAGGACTTATCTCTTGGTCACCAAGAGTACAGCTTTAACCTTTTCACATGGATAGTTCATTTTCTGAGCTCTTGCAAACCTGAGACTTTCTGTTTCCTTCTTTGCTGAAGGTCAAGTTCTCTGAGAACACAATTCTTGAAACTTTTACTCTCACAATTTTTCCCTTAAGACATGTTGCTACATTGATTTTCATAATTTTGTTTGTGGAAAATAAAGTCTTATAAATAGCATGTGGTCCAACTTTATTAAAAGTCATTAACTCTTTTCCTTCCTGAATGCTTAAAATAAACTTTCTTAATCATTGAATTCAAAATTTTTTTTCCCCAGAACATAATTCAGTGTAACTCTAGTTCTCCTTTATCATGAATTTTTGCCTTGAATATAGTGAACACATTTTTATTTTTATGCTTAAATCATTTAGTCCGGTTATTCATTGAATTTTCCCCTCTGGAATATTTTTATGATCACATCTATTCCAGTAGTTTTCTTTTTCTTGAGATTAGCTATAGCTCTTAGGTTGAATTGTGGTTCTTTGTATGACTATAGTCTTATTTCTTAGAATTTTCATCGTTTCTTCATTTTCTTATGTTTTCTGACTAAACTGCTCAACATTTGTCCTTAAGATCTCTGATTTGATTTTCCATAGTACAAATTCTGGAGCTTATTGATTTTGTTGTGGATTTAATTCAATTATTAAATATTTCAAATATTCAAAAATTATTTATTTATCCTCTATTTTCCTGATAGACATTAGGGTTGCTGTCAGATCACCATATGATAAGAACCCCACTTAGAAACCCTTGCACACATGTATAAGAATGTGTCTAGGGTTATGAGCACATTCAGGAATGGAATTTCGGAGTAACAGCTGCATTTTTAGTTTTCTTGTGTGTCTCTTGAGCATCATTCATGTCTCATATTAGTATCTCAGTCTCTCTTCTTTGATTCTCTTTATAACGTTCTTTTCTACTTCGTACAGGAAACATTTTCTCACCCCATGTAGTGGATGACAAACATCATTCTAAAGTAGTGTAAGTAATTTTAAGGGGTGTGTTTTTGACATAGGAGTTAAGAATTCTGTTCCTTTTCTTTTAATTGCCCCCTTTTAAATTTATTGTATGTTTTGGGGTTTTGTCTCTACCCACACTAAAACAAATACCCTCTTTTTCTATGCTAATGGTATGTCAGTCGACCTTAGTGCTTCTGTATTTCCACTGTTAAGCTAATACACCACCTTTTAGCCCTCTTATTACTGTATGCTCTACCTGACAATTCCATTAACTCATGATGCAGTCTTTTCCTTGAATCTCCCCTCCTGATTTTCTGCCCATCTGAAAAGCTGTAGTACTTGGACAGATACGACTCCTAGCATACCCTGGTTTCAGGGCTCGCCTCTCTGCCCAGGTGCTGGACGTTCCTGGAAATCCCTCCCAGATTCCAGCACAAGCCTGAGAGTCCTACTTTCTTCACATTGTATTTTCTACAATTTCTTCAATTTTGAACTACTTTGGGTGAGAAATAGGGAAAAAGCTTCCTCATGTCCTGCTAGCCAGGTTCCCCTTTAAAACAGAGCTCTTTATTTCTGATAGATTCTTGCAAGCCAGAAAGACTTGCTACATTTTGAGTTCCAGAGGGTGCTTTGGAATTTTGTACCTCTGTGACTCAATTAAGCTATCAGTGATGAGAATGAATAATTCAAAGAATTGTTCATAACATACAGGCTAGCGTGTTTTTTTTGTTGTTGTTGTTGTTGTTTGTGGTAGCGTTTTTCTTTTGTAGCTTGGTGCTTCCTGCTGACCTACTTCCTCATAAAATAACAATTAGTTGGTCTTGAAGATCTTACTGAAACTAACAAAGAGTGCCATCTGTTGATGTGGGCGATACACTCTCTAGAATCAGTCCTTGATTGCTGTGCGGAACTCGAAGCACTTCACAGTTTTACTTTGCTTTTCATCTTTTTAAATGTCTCAGAGTCACCATCAAGAAAATGTAAATAATTCCCATTTTACAGATGACCACCTTGAGGCAAAAAGCAAGAGAATTGTGCTATAACTGAGCAGAAAGGCACCCCTCAAATCAATAGTGCAATCGAAGTCATATAATTTCTGGAGAGGTGGTTTTCCCCATTTCTCAGGATTTGTGTGAACTTCCCATCTTTAATGGGTATTTATAACTGTGAAGTTCATCCCTAACAACTGCTGCTCCTTCTGGGAAGGTCCTCTCTGCAAAGCACACCTTTGCAAGCACACTTTGAGGAGTGGTAAGGAAGAGAGAGTTGTTCAGCCAGGTGACACACCTTCACATTTACTCTTTTGGGAATAATCAATAATAACGATTTAAAATTTCATCCAGTAAGCTAGCATGTATCCTAATGATCTTATCCCTGGTTGGCCGTTTACATTCAGAGCACCCTGAGTTTACAAAAAATAAAAAAGAGGGCTTGATAGAGACCTATCATTGCAGAGGAAGAGGAATGCAAAAACCTCCGAGTTTCTACTACATTTCTAAAAAGTTTTAGTATTCTTTTAGTGATTTATGCTCTGGAGAGATAGAGGTCTCTTTCAGAAGTTATGGTCATGGGTAGCTAGGCTTCATTCACAAAAAGGTTTTTTATTAATGCTTTCCTATTGAGGAGTAGAAAGAGACATAGGTGAAGACAGAATATAAATAATTATAACAGAAACAACTCACATTTTTGTGTGTTTACTATATGTTCAGTTCTTTTCTACACACAGCTCATTGAATCTTCAGGACCCCATATGAGGTAGTTACATCATCATTTTCATTTTACAGATGAGAAAAACGGCAGTAAGAAACCCTCTCAAGAACTTAGGGTAAGTGTATCATGTCCCTGAAAGTGTACGCACTTTTCCCCACCATGCCATCCTTCCTGCGGAGTGAGCCAAGGGTTTTTCAGTTCTATTTTATAAACCAAGTTGATGTGTTTAGGCAACTAATCCCCAGTGGATAAAACAGTGCTCAGTTCATATGGGAAGAGTTAGCAAACCATTTCCCAAAAGGACACATTCAAGAAGAAAATTAGTACTGAAAGGGACATGCTTGTGGAGACTAATTCAAAAGAAGTGTCTCTTTGAGATCTCTTTCTCCATTCCTTCATTCGTTTCTCTCCACTGGGACTGACCCAGCCCCCAGCTTAACCTTTGCTTTCTTGGCTTGCTTAGTAGCTTCCAAAGTGGGGAAGAGTATGCAAAGGGGTACAAGTGTCAGGCAGCCAGCTGGCTGAGGGGCATTCCAGCTGCGCTGTGCATCCACTTGCGCTCCTTTCATCCGAGCTGTTCATGGGCACACAAGTCAAAGGCTCAGATGCATGACAACGCTGCAATGTTCCGGATGTCCTAGCACAACTCACTAGGTCTGTTCTATGTGGACTTGGAGCAAGCTGCCGTGCCTGGAAAATTTATAAGGTCATGGGTGGTTGAGAAATAAAATCATAAGCATAGGAAAGAACAATCCTCTTTATTCCGTGACTTTGGGTCTCCAGTAAGCTAAGAGGCTAAGAATCAAGGGCCTAAACACAGCCCTGTTGCATCTTAATCGTGGGCAGGGCTGCTCTGCGGCTCTGTGGGCTTAGAGGATGAAGTCAAGGCACACCACCTGGCATCCGAGGCACTCCCTGCTCTGGTCACAGCCCCCTGTTCAGTGCTATCCTTTGGACAAGCCAGGCTGCTATTCAGAGACTGCAGGACCAGTCAACCATGCCATTGTCTGCACCCAAATGCGTCCTGACTGACTAGTGTTTGTGCCTTCATAGGTGTCGCATCTTTTTAATATCGCTCCTTTTTCACATCTTATATACCATACTTTTCAAAATGAAACCCCATTTCTTCTCCTAGACTGTTCTTATGTTGTTTAAGATCATTGATTCTATCTTATTCCATTTTACATTTATCATAATGCCTAACACGTTCTGGGCTGATAGTAAATGCTCAGTAAATTTGTGATACGAATGAGAGGGATAAATATTGGGAGAATATACATTGACATTTCTCTTTTTCTGTGCTGAGAAGGGCAAGCAGTTGTGAGAAGGCTGTCCTGAGAAGGAAGACGTGCCATCTCCCATTATGCTGCACAGAATTTGCCAAGGCCTGTGAATGAGACTCAGGGGAAAAACTGTAAAACCATTGGATGCAGAGCAGAGAGAACCTCCTCAGGAGTTCAGTTTCTGTGGAAAGGAAAAAGGTTATGCCAATATACAGGCTCCAAGGGAAGAAAAAAAAAAGGATCCTATAACTAGGAAATATCCTGAATTTCACTCAAAACTGATGCCCTGTACACTAATGTTCTAAGCCTCATTGTCTGCCCAGGTGCCAAGAAATGAGAGCAACTAATAATTACTGAATATCTACTAGGGCTTATTAAATATATTTAAAAAGTCAATCTCAGACTTCAGCGCGAGCCTGCCTGGATTCACATTCTGGTTTTCCCAGAATCTTGTGCTGTCTTATTTCCTCAGAAGTTGAATTAAATAGTGATAATATTAACCTCAAAGGATAGTCAAGAGCATCATAAAATACATAGGGATAAGGTACTGAGAACATAGGCTAGTATGTAGCAGATAACAGCCAAACAGTTAGTAAATCGAAAATGCTGAGTATTATTTCCCAAGAGACATTGTTTTATGTGGAAGCTCACTGTGGTTTTATTGCACTAGAATGTTCATAGTAGTACTTATCAGAGTAGCTCAAGCTGAAAAGCACTCCGATGGCCCTAGTATCAGAACAGAAAAACAAACTGTGGTACATTCACACAACATCATGACATTTGGCAATGAAAAAAAATCTACTTCTTGCAATGGTGTGGATGAACCTCACAAACATTATGGTAAGTGAAAACAGCCAGACATACAATACATTCTCTATGACTCCAGTTACATAAAGTATAAAAACTGGCAAAACTAATCTGGGCTGTTAGAAGTCAGGGTAATTGTTACCATCCTCTAGAGAAGAAAACTTCTGGCGTGCTGGCAATGTTCTACTGCTTTGCTTGGGTACCGCTTCCTCAGCTGTGTTTGTTGTGTGGAAATCCATTACCTAGTATATTTAGGATACATGAGCTTTTTGTGTGAGTATTACATGCCAATAAAAAAGCTCCAAAAATGGTGTGATAGTGAAATAAAAGCAGAACATATTGTAATAATGAGTTAATAAGTGATCAGAGGTTAATGTATCAACTAGGAAAGCAGTTAGAACGATAATCTGCAAAATCTTTGGAGTATGCAGATGGAGACCTGCTGGTGGTTAGAAGCAGTCAAAGAAAGATTTGCAAGGATTTTAACTGCTGAGCTATAGCAAAACCTTTCTCTCAATTTAGCTCAGTTGGTAAACAATCCGCCTGCAATGCAGAGACCCTGGTTCGATTCCTGGGTTGGGAAGATCCACTGGAGAAGGGATAGGCTATCCACTCCAGTATTCTTGGGCTTCCCTTCTGGCTCAGCTGGTAAAGATTCCGCCTGCAATGTGGGAGACTTGGATTCAATCCCTGGGCTGGGAAGAGCCCCTGGAGAAGGGAAAGGCTACCCACTCCCGTATTCTGGCCTGGAGAATTCCATGAACTGTATAGTCCATGGGGTTGCAAAGAGGTGGACATGACTGAGCGACTTTCACTTTCATAGTTAACCCAGTAGGTGAGTTTTCCTTCACTCTTTTGTAACCATTTCAAATTTGCATCACTTTTTTTCCATTGAGTATTTTAATTTTACTTAACTTGAGTTCAAGTGATGTAATGGCACTGGAGAGGGGTCATCCCATCACAATTTCCTTCTAGGTCCTTCTCTTTTTCTCCCCTCAGTGCAGTCATCTTTCCCTACTCCCCCAAACCCACCCCCACACCTCCAACCTCAGGCTCACATCTAAGTCTTCCTGCTCTCCTGAAACTGCCTTCCCTGACTTGTTCTTACCCTTAGGGGCCTAAAAGCACGGAGATCCCTGGGTCTAATGCATAGCCATTCTATATTCTTACAATTACTATTGCCTTCAATAGGAAAAAGAGTATAGCTAAGGAGTTAGTATTTATTATCACAAAGGGAACTAGATAAATTTTATGTGGCAGGCTTGTTTATGTTTTGGGATTCCCTGGTGGCTCAGATGGTGAAGAGTCTGCCTGCAATGTGGGAGACCTGAGTTCGATCCCTGGGGCAGGAAGATCCCTTGGAGAAGAAGATGGCAAATCACCCCAGTATTCTTGCCTGGAAAATCCCATGGACGGAGGAGGCTGGAGGACTAGGGCTACAGTTCATAGTATCTCAAAGAGTCAGACACGACTAAGCGACTTCACTTCACTTTTTATATTACAAACTGTAAGTTAATCAGTGATCTTTTCCCTTTCTAAAAATACCGTGGATATCAATGTAAATAACCCAGACACCCAGAAAATACTGAATGAGTTGGTGAGTTATTCTGATCATCACTTAAGCCTTTTTAAGAGAACAATGCAAAGAAATAGAGGAAAACAATAGAATGGGAAAAACTAGAGATCTCTTCAAGAAAACTGGAGATACTGAGGGAACACTTTGTGCAAAGATGGGCACAATAAAGACAGAAATTGCAAGGACATAACAGAAGCAGAAGAGATTAAGAAGTGATGTCAAGAATGCACAAGAGAGCTATACAAAAAAGTCTTCATGACCCATATAGCCATGATAGTGTGGTCACTCGCCTAGAGCCAGACATCCCATGTGAAGTGAAGTGGGCCTTAGGAAGCATTACTACAAACATAGCCAATGGAGGTGATGGAATTCCATCTGAGCTATTTCAGATCCCAAAAGATGATGCCGTTAAAGTGCTGCACTCAATATACCAGCAAATATGGGAAACTCAGCAATGGCCACAGGACTGCGAAAGGTCAGTTTTCATTCCAATCCCAAAGAAAGGCAGTGCCAAAGAATGTTCAAACTACCATACAGTTGAATTCATTTCACATGCTAGCAAGGTAATGCTTTAAATCTTTTAAGCTAGGCTTCAACAGTATTTGAACCGGGAACTTCTAGATGTACAAGCTGTATTGAGAAAAGGCAGAGGAACCAGAGGTCAAATTGCCAACATCTGTTGGGTCATAGATGAAAAAGGGAACTCTAAAAAAACATCTACTTCTGCTTCATTAACTATGCTAAAGCCTTTGACTGTGTGGATCATAGCAAACTTTGGGAAACTCTTAAAGAGATGGGAATACCAGACCACCTTATTTGTTTCCTGAGAAACCTGTGTGTGGGTCAAGAAGGAACAGGTAGAACCGGACATGGAACAATGGACTTGTTCAAAATTAGGGAAGGAATAGGTCAAGGCTGCATATGGTCACCTGCTTATTTAACTTCTGTGGAGGTTACATCATGCAAAATGCCAAGCTGAATGAATCTCAAGCTGGAATCAAGATTGCTGGGGGAAATATCAACAATCTCAGATATGCAGATGGTACCACTCTAATGGCAGAAATTAAAGAGAAACTAAAGAACCTCTTGACAAGGAGGAAAGAGGAGATTGAAAACGCTAGCTTAAAACGCAATATTCAAAAAACTAAGATTATGGCCGGAGAAGGCAATGGCACCCCACTCCAGTACTCTTGCCTGGAAAATCACATGGATGGAGGAGCCTGGAAGGCTACAGTCCATGGGGTCGCTGAGGGTCGGACACGACTGAATGACTTCACTTTCACTTTTCACTTTCATGCATTGGGGAAGGAAATGACAACCCACTCCAGTGTTTTTGCCTGGAGAATCCCAGGGACAGGGGAGCCTGGTGGGCTGCCGTCTATGGGGTCGCACAGAGTCGGACAGGACTGAAGTGACTTAGCAGCAGCAGCAGCAAGATCATGGCATCTTGTCCTCTCACTTCATGACATATAGATGAGGAAAAAGTGTAAGGAATGACAGATTTTATTTTCTTGGGCTACAAAACCACTGCAGACGGTGGCTGAAGTCGTGAAATTAAAAGATGCTTGTTCTTTGGAAGAAAAGCTATGAGAAACCTCAACAGCATATTAAAAAGCAGAGACATCACTTTTCCAACAAAGGTCCTTAGAGTCAAAGCTTTGGTTTTTCCAGTGATGACATACGGATGTGAGAGCTGGACAGTAAAGAAGGCTGAATGCCAAGGAATTGATGCTTTTAAATTGTGGTGCTGGAGAAGATTCTTGAGAGTCCCTTGGACAGCAAGGAGACCAAACCAGTCAACCTTAAAGGAAATCAACCCTGAATATTCGTTGGAAGAACTGATGTTGAAGCTGAAGCTTCAGTACTTTGGCCACCTGTTGCAAAGAGCTGACTCACTGTAAAAGACCCTGGATGCTGGGAAAAATTGAGGGCAGGAGGAGAAGCAGGCAACAGAGGATGAGATTGATTGGACAGCATCATCGGCTCACTGGATGTGAGTTTGAGCAAAGCTCATGGAGATGGAGAAGAACAGGGAGGACTGGCATGCTGCAGTCCACGGGCTCTCAAAGGGTCAGCCGCGACTTAGCGAATGCGCAACAGCGTGCAGGAGCGAGTTCAGGCGTCCTCAAGGGCTGTGTGATCAGATACAGCAGTGTCAAGGAACGGTTGCAGGGTTTCATGAAGTTTAACTCCCAGGAGGAAACGGTAATTCCAAAGATGCTTAAATCGAAGAAGGCAGTTGGGTGATCAATGGATATGGAGATGGAAAACTCCTGAAGTGGGAGCTACTTGTTTCTTTAGAGGGACAAAATAGGAGAGTAATTAAGATCTGGTTGGTAATTATTTCTTGATCGAATATATGAACAAATAACTGAGTTATGGAAGAAATGGATATTCTAAAGCAAAAGCTTTCACTCTATTGATGATTATAGTCGAATCTCTTATTTGTGGATTTTAGATTAAGTCTTTCAAAATTAAAACTCAGAATCTTTTATTTTCTGGATTCTACGTTTTTAATCAAGAATATTTACAATATTTTACAAGACTGTGAAGATCTCTATAAAGTGTAATAGTATGTTCTAGTTGATAGACATGGATATATCTAGGTAGACATTCATATAAACAACTTTTAAAACAGTTTTATAGCTTTGGTAAATTTTAATTATGATGAGCACAAACTTAAAGTGTAATGAGAAAAAATAGTTAATCATGTTTTAAGCATGGGGTTAATATCTAATTGTAGACATATTTCAGTTTCTTCAGAAAACAACATTTCCTAAAAGATTTAAAAGGTCTATAAGAATAAAGCACTGACAGTCCCTTATCACCTTATCTTTCCCAAGTAGAGAAGACAATTTTTTATTATGTCATGTCATTATTATAGTTACACGTTTTAGCAATCCTGAATTTTTAAATCTCTTTTCTTGGAGGTACTATAATTTCTATTTTATAGATGAGAAAACTAAAATTCAGTAAGTAACTTGTCCAGGTCACAATATACACCTGGAAGAAGCAGGACTCAACCTAGGAACATCTGATGAATGTTCTGTGAATCCTGTCTCTAGAGACAGCCAGATGAACAAACACACACACACACATACACAAATGGCAACTTTTTTCCCCTTCCTTGCTAATCCAAAATTTTGTCATGACATTCAGAGCATATAGGTGCCATAATTATTTAGGCAATTAAGAATGCAACAAAAGCATATTCTGAGTTGGACAGAACATGGTTTACTCTTGAGAGTCCCTTGAACTGCAAGGAGATCCAAACCAGTCCATCCTAAAGGAGATCAGTCCTGGATGTTCATTGGAAGGCCTGATGTTGAAGCTGAAACTCCAATACTTTGGTCACCTGATGTGAAGAGCTGACTCATTTGAAAAGACCCTGATGCTGGGAAAGATTGAGGGCAGGAGGAGAAGGGGATGACAGAGGACGAGATGGTTGGATGGCATCACTGACTCAACGGACATGGGTTTGGGTGGACTCCGGGAGCTGGTGATGGTCAGAAAGGCCTGGTGTGCTGCGGTTCATGGGGTCGCAAAGAGTCAGAGACGACTGAGCGACTGAACTGAACTGAACTGGTTTATTCTTCTAATCACTTAACTGAATGTAGTCATTCATTGACTCGGGTTGTAGTTGAAGCACAGTGGAGGGTGAGACAGTTCACGGTTGATGGTTCTTTTCTCTTACCTCTTTCTTCAGAAATGTCACTGGGTGCGATGTGTCCCTCCACTACAAGGGGTTCCCTTGTTCTCAAGCCTCCATTCCTCTGATACTGTGTTTCCTCCTGAGAAGACAGTGGGGGGAGGGGTGCTTGAAGAATCCCCTTTTGCATTGATGTGTCCATGGAATTTAATAGAAAAATGTCTCTCAGGTTTCTTCAGATACCATTTCTCCATTTCAAACTCCTACCAGGATGTCCCTACTAAATTGAAATTTCTAAGGAGAGAAATAAACCATATGCTGCTTTTCCCTTCAGCATATTTCAACCAGATGGTCCCAGGAATGGAAGGTAAGAGTGCTAGTAATTCAGACTCCCCATGCTTCCAACATCACCATTCTCCAGTTAATTAAAAAAAAAAATCCTCACTACTGGTCTGGAAAAATTGTCTATGACAAAGACTTAAGGATCAGGGTTAGGAAAGAAAATGTGTCTAGTAGGTACATTTTGGATAACGTGGGCCAGAACACACACTGGACTCCCATGAGGACTCTGACTTGATTCTGAATGGAACAGAGCTCCCAGGCTGTCACTGATGCACTGACCCCAGAAGAGCTAAGCCCTCGTATTTCATTTCACTGACATTTATTGAGTACTTCAAAAGCAACAGGAATTACTTTGGGTAACACCTTATAAATTTTTTCAACCATGGAAACATGACAACAGACATCTTTGACTTAAAACTAATAAGGATTTTAAGTTTTCTAAATGATTATTAGGCTCAGAAACTAGAACATTTTTTTTTTTTTTATTACGTTTATTTTATGTTTATTTATTTTTTTTTTTTCTTACATGCGTTCCCAAACATGAACCCCCCCTCCCACCTCCCTCCCCACAACATCTCTCTGGGTCATCCCCATGCACCTGCCCCAAGCAAGCTGCACCCTACGTCAGACATGGACTGGCGATTCAATTCTTACATGACAGTATACATGTTAGAATTCCCATTCTCCCAAATCGTCCCACCCTCTCCCTCTCCCTCTGAGTCCAAAAGTCCGTTATACACATCTGTGTCTTTTTTCCTGTCTTGCATACAGGGTCGTCATTGCCATCTTCCTAAATTCCATATATATGTGTTAGTATACTGTATTGGTGTTTTTCTTTCTGGCTTACTTCACTCTGTATAATTGGCTCCAGTTTCATCCATCTCATCAGAACTGATTCAAATGAATTCTTTTTAACGGCTGAGTAATACTCCATTGTGTATATGTACCACAGCTTTCTTATCCATTCATCTGCTGATGGACATCTAGGTTGAGAAACTAGAACATTTAGAAAATTAGTCATGTAAAGACGCAGTGCCCACAGGTCAAATTCAGCTATTCATTTAAATACAAAAAATAGATCAAATATGCTATGAATTAATTTTTTTCAAACTGAAAATCACATTTCAGAGCATTTGCAGATTTCTTATTCCAGTCTGGACTTTGATTTTCATTCTGTTTGTCTTCAGTTCAGTTCAGTTCAATCGCTCAGTCAGGTCCGACTCTTTGCGACCCCATGCTGTTTGTCTTGGGACATGGCTAATGTTTTATTTTTAATGTAGTCATGTTTATCAATCTTCTTTTAAGGATTTTGGTTCATTGAGTGTCATTTAAGCAATTCTCCTTTTCTTCAAAATCATAAAGTTTTGTGGTTTTTTCTTTAAGATTTTTTTTTTCCCTAAAAGTTTTAATTTTCACTTTTAGGTATTTATTGAACTTGATATTTGTTGGTGTGTACAGTAGGAATGGATATCTGATATTCCCCACATAAGGAAAACCAATTCTCCCTGGACCATTTGTTGGATAATTCATTGTTTCTGACTAATTTGTAAGGACACAGGTATTACATAATACTTTTTGATATATGTCTGGGTCTGTTTCTAAATTTTGTATTCTGTATCCTTTGTTGACTTGCCTTTCCCTATCCTAATACATTACTGTTTCATTTACAACTACAAAGGAAATTCTATATCATAGGACAAGTTACTGTTTAATGCTTATTTTCAGAATTGTCTAGACCATTTCAATTTTCCAAGTAAATTTTAGGATAGCTATGTCAAATTCCTTAAAAATATGTGAAAGTTTTGACTATAACCAAACTGAATTGATAGATTAATTTGATAGATTGATAGATTAGCAAAATTTGATAGATTAGCAAAATTTAAAATTCATATTTTTGAGTCTCTCCTTCCGTATTTTGTTGGCTAGAATCTTAGCATCAGGTTTGGAAGATATTTTGAATTGTTGGCTAGAATCTTAGCATCAGGTTTGGAAGATACTTTGAGTTGAATCTTGTTTTCTTTTATATTTTCAAAGTGATTATTAGCATTTGTTGTTGTTTTTCAGTTGCTAAGTCATGTCTGACTCTTTGCAACCTCATGGACTGCAGCGTGCCAGGCTCCTCAGTTAGCACACTGAACTGCTATTGATTTTGTGATTTTGTATGGATATCACAACCAGTGAACTTTCTTGATTTATCAATATTTTAAATAAGTTGTATATTTTTATGGATTTTCCATGCAGTTAGTTCACCTCTAAATAGAGATAGTCACATCTTTCTTTATAATACTTGTAGATTTTATTTCTTTTACTTATCTTAGTGCACTAGTTCGAATTTCCAGTAAAAGTAAAATGTTAAATGAAATGGCAATGATAGTAGTAGTAGTAGTAGTTTTAGTGATAGTCGCTCATTCGTGTCTGACTCTTTGTGACCCCTCGGACTGCAGCCCACCAGACTCCTCTATCCATGGGATTCTCCAAGCAACAATACAATGATAGTCATCTTTATTTTATTTTTGATTTAAAATAGTGCCTTTAGATGTTTTCAATGAAAGATGATGCTTGTTTTAAGTTTTTCACAGATATTCTTCATTAAGGAAATAGCTTTCTTTTTCTGAGTTTACTAAAAGTTTTAAATTATAAATGTAATTTTGAACAATTTATTATACTTTTAGCATCTACTTTATTATTTTTCTCCTTTACTTGTTACTATGGTGTGTAAATAATAGATTTTCTGAGGCTGAAGCATCTTATACTTGTGGTACAATTTTCTTGTTCATGACATTAATTTTTAATAGCTTATTTATACTTGCTTACATTTTATTTAATGTTTTAGTGTATATGTTTACAAGTGAGATCAGTCTTGTATATTCCTTGGTATTACTGACTATTTCTTTTTTGTTATTGTCATGTCATTTTCTGCAACAGTTAATATAAAACAATAAGTTTTTCCTTAGAGTCAGGTTTACCTTGAAAGCCAGCTGGGTCTTAGGTTTGTTGTGGAATCTAACGAGTAATCTATTAATAATCCAGTTTCTGTAAGGTTCATTGCCTTATTGTGGTTTTCCATTTCATCTTGAGTTTTAGTGATTTATACTGGGACTTCCCAGGTGGTGCTAAATTGTAAAGAACCCGCCTGCCAGTGCAAGAAATGTAGGAGACGTGGGTTCGATCCCTGGGTTGGGAAGAGGCCCTGGAGGAGGGCATGGCAGCCCACGCCAGTATTTCTGCTTGGGGAATCCCATGGATAGAGGAGCCTGGCAGGTTACAGTCTGTAGGGTCACAAAGAGTCAGACAACACTGAAGTGACTTAGTTAATATTATCCAGTTCATCAAAATTACAAATTTTATTTGCCAAAAATTGTGCAAGCTCTGACTTTTTAGGATCCTTCTAGTATCTGTAATTCGTCCTCTTTTAATTTAATACTGTGTGTCACATCACCTCTCTTTCTTTGGTTTTGAATAGTATTTCTGAAGGTTCGACCTGGTATGCTTGATGCACTCTATTGTTTCTTAGCTTTGCATTTATATATTTCCCCCTTATTTTTATTATTTCTTTTCTTCTACTTCCATAGGTTTACTTTACCATTCCTTTTTAGTTTCTTTTTTTTTTTTGAGCTGAATACTTGGTGCCTATTAGAAAATTTATTTTCATTTTGTTTTGTTTTTAAGATGTACGCATAATTACTGTAAATGTACTTTAGCTTTATTGCACGTATTTTTATATATGGCATGTAGAAAAATCACTCTAAATATTTTGTAGTTTCAATTCTGACTTCTTTGTTTCAAAGATTATTTAGCAGTTTATAGTTTCCACTCACACATAAATATTTTGCTATATTTTTAGTCAATAATTTTGATACAGAAACATGTATATATTATGATTTCTTTACAGTTTATTGAAACTTTGTAGACAATATTCTTCTTATCCATGGAAAATTTCTTTTTTTATTTTCTGGGCATATATATCCCTAATATGTATATAAAGCATGTATATTTTATATTATATATATTATAAATATATTAGATCAATATTGTTAATATTGATTTTTAAATCTTTCATATATTTATTTGTTTTTTGTCTGCTTGATTTTTCAACTTCTCATAGAAGTGTATTAAATTCTACCATGAATTTAACAATTCTTTTTTTAAATATATTTTTAAAAATTAATTAATTAATTTATTTAATTGGAGGCTAATTTCTTTACAATATTGTAGTGGTTTTTGCCATACACTGACATGAATCAGCCATGGGTGTACATGTGTTCCCCATCCTGAACCCCCCTCCCACCTTCCTCCCAATCCCATCCTTCAGGGTCATCCCAGAGCACCAGCCCTGAGCACCCTGTCTCATGCATTGAACCTGCACTGGTGATCTATTTCACATATGATAATCTACATGTTTCAATGTTACTCTCTCAGATCATCCCACCCTCATCTTCTCCCACAGAGTCCAAAAGACTGTTCTTTACTTCTGTGTCTCTTCTGCTGTCTCGCATATAGGGTCATCATTACCATCTTTCTAAATTCCATATATATGCATTAATATACTGTATTGGTGTTCTCCTTTCTGACTTACTTCACTCTGTAATTCTTAATAGTCCCATTGTCTTTGATGATTCTGGTCTATCAGCTAGGGCAAGGTCAGAGACTCAGAACCACTGGGAGGAATGTTGAAGGAGGGATTTAGTGCAGGAGTACTGACCGAATGGAACCGTGGACTGTGGTTCAAGTTTCTGTGCTGCTTTCTGTCTGCTGCAGAGCCTGAGGACAAGAGCTGGGAAGGAAGATGGCCAGGAAGTGGGCAAAGCAAGGATAAATAGCAATCCAGCAGGCACAAGCTGGAACCCATGTCTGTATCTCACTGTCTGCAAGCCTTGGCCTTGGGTGATGAAGGTGACCTATAGGGGAAGCTGGTTCTCTATGCCCAGAACAGTGGACATGGGTGCAGAAGTCAGAGGAGCTTGGGCCCAGGGATGTCCTGGGTGCTGCTGCACACAAAGGTGAGTATTACAACTTCTGCCTCCCCAGTCTCATGTAAATTTCTACTGACACCAACCTTCATATAGAAACAGAGGGGAGTATGAGAAGGAACACAGGCATTCTAAGAAGTCTAGCTTCAGTTTAGCTGAGCTGACACAGTGCAAAGCCACCAGGCTCCTTTTGAAGCTATTAGTGAGTAGTTTCTTTCTTTTGTTCTTTAAATGCCCTTGAGTCCATGCTCAGTTGCTCAGTCATGTTTGACTTTTTGTGATCCTATGTACTGGGGTTCACCAGGCTCCTCTATATATGGGATTCTCCAGGCAAGAATACTGGAGTGGGTTGCCATTTCCTCCTTCCTGAACCAGGGATGAACCAGCATCTCTTGCGTCTCCTACATTGGCAGTTTTGGATTCTTTTACCACCACTTACCTGGGAAGCCCCTTGAATGCTTTAGCCTTCAACTATTCTAATATAAATATTCTTTTTTAAAAGATATCAATATTTTTTTCTTTTTATTTTATTTTATTTTTTTAATTTTAAAATCTTTATCAATATTTTTATGTTGCTTTCTTTTGCTTAGGTTTTGTTTGATAGAAATTTCCCATCCCTTTATATGTAACTTTCTGGTTTTGGTAACCATGGAAACATATGGTTTAGGTCTCCTAATCAGGAAGTGTGATTGACCAGATGCTCCAGTGGCTGCTCCTCTGGATCCACCAACAAGTCATGATGAACCAGGCTTCCCATTGGCCACTCCCAGTCAAAGACAGAGCAGATCCAGAGAACTACAGCAGGTGCCTGTCTCTGACATGTAGGGCTCTTTAACCAGGCGGCTTTAACTCAGGGACCCTCAATTAGTGTCACATATTGTGAGACTTGGACTGTGAAGAAAGCTGAGCTCTGAAGAACTGATGCTTTTGAACTGTGGTGTTGGAGAAGACTCTTGAGATTCCCTTGGACTGCAAAGAGATTCAACCATTCCATTCTGAAGGAGATCAGCCCTGGGATTTCTTTGGAAGGAATGATGCTAAAGCTGAAACTCCAGTACTTTGGACACCTCATGCAGTGAGTTGACTCATTGGAAAAGACTGATTGCTGGGAGGGATTGGGGGCAGGAGGAGAAGGGGACGACTGAGGATGAGATGGCTGGATGGCATCACCGACTCGATGGATGTGAATTTGTGTGAACTCTGGGGTTGGTGATGGAGAGGGAGGCCTGGCGTGCTGCGATTCGTGGGGTTTCAAAGAGTAGGACACTACTTAGTGACTGAACTGAACTGAATTTCCTGGAATTGCACTGTACATTAGACTCTCCTACTAGGTCCTTCCTGCTCCCTGTCCTATGCAGAATTCAGACATGCATCACAGTTGGAAGACTCCCCTCCTTTCGCACCTTCACCTTTTTGTACAGGCACTTACCCAATGAGCCTCCTACATGTTTAATCTTGTCTTTGTGTCTGCTTGAATACTCCAACTAATGAACAGTGCTCAGTTCATTTCAGTCGCTCAGTTGTGTCCGACTCTTTGCGACCCATGAATCACAAAACGCCAGGCCTCCCTGTCCATCACAGTCTCCCAGAGTTCACTCAGACTCACGTCCATCAAGTCTGTGATGCCATCCAGCCATCTCATCCTCGGTCGTCCCCTTCTCCTCCTGCCCCCAATCCCTCTGAGCATCAGAGTCTTTTCCAAGGAGTCAACTCTTCACATGAGGTGGCCAAAGTACTGGAGTTTCAGCTTTAGCATCATTCCCTCCAAAGAAATCCCAGGGCTGATCTCCTTCTGGATGGACTGGTTGGATCTCCTCGCAGTCCAAGGGACTCTCAAGAGTCTTCTCCAACACCACAGTTCAAAAGCATCAATTCTTCGGCGCTCAAAACTTCTTCACAGTCCAACTCTCACATCCATACATGACCACAGGAAAAACCATAGCCTTGACTAGACGGACCTTAGTCGGCAAAGTAATGTCTCTGCTTTTGAATATGCTATCTAGGTTGGTCATAACTTTTCTTCCAAGAGTAAGTGTCTTTTAATTTCATGGCTGCAGTCACCATCTGCAGTGATTTTGGAGATCAAAAAAATAAAGTCTGATACTGTTTCTACTGTTTCCCCATCTATTTCCCATGAAGTGATGGGACCAGAGGCCATGATCTTCGTTTTCTGAATGTTGAGCTTTAGGCCAACTTTTTCACTCTCCTCTTTCACTTTTATCAAGAGGCTTTTGAGTTCCTCTTCACTTTCTGGCATAAGGGTGGTGTCACCTGCATATCTGAGGTTATTGATATTTCTCCCAGCAATCTTGATTCCAGCTTGTGTTTCTTCCAGTCCAGCGTTTCTTATGATATACTCTGAATAGAATTTAAATAAGCAGGGTGACAATATACAGCCTTGATATACTCCTTTTCCTATTTGGATCCAGTCTGTTGTTCCATGTCCAGTTCTAACTGTTGCTTCCTGACCTGCATACAGATTTCTCAAGAGGCAGGTCAGGTGATCTGGTATTGCCATCTCTTTCAGAATTTTCCACAGTTTATTGTGATCCGCACAGTCAAAGGCTTTGGCATAATCAATAAAGCAGAAATAGATGTTTCTCTGGAACTCTCTTGCTTTTTCCATGATCCAGCGGATGTTGGCAATTTGATCTCTGGTTGCTCTGCCTTGTCTAAAACCAACTTGAACATCAAGAAGTTCACCGTTCACGTATTGCTGAAGCCTAGCTTGGAGAATTTTGAGCATTATTTTACTAGCATGTGAGATGAGTGCAATTGTGCAGTAGTTTGAGCATTCTTTTACATTGCCTTTCTTTGGAATTGGAATGAAAACTGACAGAATGTGGTCCACTGGAGAAGGGAATGGCAAGCCACTTCAGTATTCTTGCCTTGAGAACCCCATGAACAGTAGGAAAAGCAAAATGATAGGATACTGAAAGAGGAAATCCCCAGGTCATTAGGTGTACAATATGCTACTGGAGATCAGTGGAGAAATAACTTTAGAAATAATGAAGGGATGGAGCCAAAGCAAAAACAATACCCAGTTGTGGATGTGACTGGTGATAGAAGCAAGATCCGATGCTGTAAAGAGCAATATTGCATAGGAACCTGGAATGTCAGGTCCATGAATCAAGGCAAATTGGAAGTGTTCAAACAAGAGATGGCAAGGGTGAATGTCGACATTCTAGGAATCAGCGAACTAAAATGGACTGGAATGGGTGAATTTAACTCAGATGACCATTATATCTACTACTGTGGGCTGGAATCCCTCAGAAGAAATGGAGTAGTCATCATGGTCAACAAAAGAGTCCGAAATGCAGTTCTTGGATGCAATCTCAAAAACAACAGAATGATCTCTGTTCGTCTCCAAGTCAAACCATTCAATGAACAGTGTACCTATGTGCTTTTAAATCCTGTTATTAAGAATCATATGATTCTAAATTCAGTCCAACTCTTTTTTTTTTAACAAATGAGTGTAAAATACTTATATTTATTGTGATTTATAATAGATTTAGTCTTGTTTTCAGTTGCCAAGTCGTTTGACTCTTTGTGACTTCATGGATTGCAGTATACCAGGCTTCTTTCACTATCTCCTGGAGTTTGCTCAAATTCATGTCTATTGATTTGGTGATGCTGTCTAACCATCACATCCTCTGCCACCCTTTTGTCCTTTTGCCTTCAGTCTTATGATTGCATTATTTTCTGTTTGCCAGGCTTTCTCTTTTCCTTATACCTTCCCATTTTGTGGACTGCTAAAGCCTATCATTCAGAAAAATCTTGGGATACTGGATAACAAAGTTGCAAATTTCTTGCTCCAAATCAAGGTTATTTCTCACTCATTCTATAGGATGATGGTGGGATGGCTAATTAATTCATTGAAACTCAGACCTATGCAGGCTCCATCTGGACATGTGTTCCTGTAGGAGAGGCAGAGAAGAGAGAATATGCCCAGCACTACATTTCTTTGAGCTGCAAGTGACACTGGCCACTTCCACCCCCATCTCACTGACCAAAAGGAGTTGCATGGTCACTTTTGAATTTAAATGGGCAGTGAAATGCAATTGTGTACACGTTATGTATTGTGTCTACATAAAATAGGATGTTTGCTCCTTGTCCTATTGACTCTATACCTTTTGTCTCCCTCTGCTGCTTTGGAAGCTATAAAATGTATTCTTATTATTTTAATAGTTTTCCTTAAATGTGTTTTAAACATACCTGTTTAATGATCCTTATTTTCCTGGTAAGTTCTAAAATGTATGTAATGTTTTCATCTTCCACCCAAATTTAACAAAAATCTTAATGGTTTTTAGGACTGTATCTTTTTTTTTTTTTTTTTTTGCTTTGTTTTTTAAGAACAGTTTGCTAATTCTTTTTTGATCATTATTTTATGTTAATGATCATATTTTTAGTTCAAGGTTTCTAACTCTTTCCTTTTTCATATCTGCCAGTTCCTATCACAGTTCTGCCTGTTTTGGTTTCATAGTTTCATGTTTCTTTAAATCAGGAGTCTGCAACTATGATTCAGTCTCTACCTAGCTTACTGCTATTTCTATCAGAGAAGGTGATGGCACCCCACTCCAATACTCTTGCCTGGAAATTCCTATGGACGGAGGAGTCCGGTAGGCTGCAGTCCATGGGGTCACAAAGAGTCAGACATGACTGAGCGACTACGACTTCACTTTCACTTTTCACTTTCATGCATTGGAGAAGGAAATGGCAAACCACTCCATGTTCTTGCCTGGAGAATTCCAGGGATGGGGAGCTTAGTGGGCTGCCGTCTATGGGGTCACACAGAGTTGGACACGACTGAAGCGATTTAGCAGCAGCAGCTATTTCTATAAATATAGTTTTATTGAAACACAGTCTCACTCATTCATTTGTGTATTATCCATGGCTTCTTTCTTGCTGTAAAAACAGACTTGAGTAGGTACAGAAAAGACAGAAGAGCAAGCAAAGCCAAAAAAATTTACTTAGTGGCACTTTACCAAAAAAGGTTTGCAGACCTCTGCTTTCAATGAATAAATAGGACCTCATTTTTTTTTCTCCTGTTTGAGTCATCTTAAACATACCTTTAAAAAGTTTTTGTCAAACTATTTTACAACTATTAATTTCATCCGGTAGACTTTCTTAGAATTGTGTTTCTTCACATATCTTGTTTTTTCTTCTTCAGGTACTTTTAAACTAGGGGTTATAAGCTCATTTTCACTGGAAGTGTTTTAGTTTCGTATGTATTGTTTTTCCCTTTTTTCTCTCTCACTCTCTCTCCTTCTCTCACTGTCTCCGCTCTCTTTCAGTTTTCTCTTGGTCCCCAACATTGGATCCCGACTCTGCTGCGCAGACATCAATCTCACAGTCTAGGCTGATGATTATTTCCTTCCTGATGACTGTGGGATGCTTGTGCATCCAGAAACCAAAAGAGAAGAATAGTTTGTGTAATCTCAACACTCTTTCTGCCTTTAGGCTCCCCTGACAGGTGATATTAATACTTAGCTGCAGATGAAGATTAGGTAGCATATTCTGAGTCTCTATTTATCAGAGAAGAAGGCAGACCCACTATAGCCACTGGCTTCTTCTAATGTCTGGTATCATTCAGGAGCAAACTCCTACTGAACACTGCCTGCTTCTAACCTGAGAAATGAGCAGGCATGTAATTTTGTCCTGCTCATCAATTTGTATTTCTGCTGCCTATGAACTCCAAAATTGTTTATCACATCATATTTTTAAACCTGGTATTATTTTTTGCATTTCTTTAAAAAATTAAAATCATATTATTGGCATGTATTTGGAGCAGAGGAGTGTAACAGCATAAAGTTATGCCACTGTCTTGACTAAAAGTCTCCATTATATATTTTATGGAATGATATAGCAGTATCTGTTTTTTTTGTAATTGAAGTCACAGGCATTGAATTAAGATGAAGCTACCTGAGTAACTGTGATGGAGTCATTTTAAGACATAATTCAAGTTAATTTTCTCATGAATTACATCTCATTTTGAAAACTCTAAGTTTTAAATGGAATTATTAAAAATAAATCAAATCTTTAATTTGGCAGAAAAATCATTTTATAGAACACAATAAAATTGATTTCAACAGAAAATCTTAATTCTGCCTTTTAGAATGACAAAAGAAAAATGCAATCTGTTACTTAGTAGAGCTATAAGATTTTCCTGGGGCAGAGATACAAAGACAATTATATGAACAATTATATGTCAGCCCATAAACTATGCTGCCATTAATATCCATTAGTAGCTTTTCATTTCAACCAAAATCTTTAAATTTAGAGCCTAGTGGTTAATGTTCAGCTGTTAGTTTATTACTTAATGGTTGAGGGAACAAAAGAAGTGATAATCCATTTTTTTAGATTAGATTTGATTACCTTACGTAATCTTTTTTGTTATCTTCTTGATTTCCAGATGAACTTTGAGAGTCATATGCTGAAAGAGGATGAGATTGGGTCCCCAGGTCCCTGAGACTCGAAGCATCCGCATGTGAAAGTTAGATGAGTAAGAAATAAACCTGTGTTATACCACTAAGCATTGGTGGTTAATCTGTTACATGGGCAGTGCTACCTAAACTAATGCCACCCTGGAGGGTACCTGCCATCTCACACCCATTCTCCAAGGAATTGTCCTTTTTAAAATGTGTTTTTAACTTAAAGGCATGGTTTTCTACAGCTCTAATTCAGGTATGTCAGAGGAAAGCAGAAAAATTTGCTTTATGTTCATGAAAGGTATTCCCATATAACCCACTCATGAGTTTTTACAACTGAAAATAAGCCATATTTATGTAATGGAATTCTATTTTTTTCCATTAAACAAAATAAAGGCACAGATTATTAAATGGTATCTCAGTGATCAGTTTCTGCTGAATGACTGCTTATTTAACTATTTAAACCTAAACTTAGTTTCAAAAACTGAAATGGGATTTAAATAAAATATATGAAAATTTGAAAGTTATCATTGGGCTGGATATGCTAAATAGTGAACTAAATCATAGATAACCAAGGATAAGTTTTTCCTAATGAAATGCTAGAAAAACTAATTTAGAGCCAATACAATACAGAGTTTCAATACTTATGTAAACAATTTGCACTACACTTTTTAAAAGTTGCTTATCTATGCCTTCTAACAGGTATTTGTGGAGTTGTTGAGATATATAAACTACCACACTGGACCCTGGAAGCAGTGAGAAACAAATATGAGTCACTGTTTTACACCTTCTGTTCTCCAAGTTCTTAAATTTTAGAGGCTAGACGTGTACTCAAACATGTCATGTGTAATAGAGTATGGTAAACACCAAGAGTTGTACAGTAATAAATGATGTGGGGACTTTGTTCAGAGAATGGATACAGGGGCTTGAGTGGCAACTGGAGGAGGTTTCACAGTGAAGGAAAGAATTGGGATGGAGGCTTCCCTGTGGCTCAGACGGTAAAGCGTCTTCCTGCAATGCAGGAGACCTGGGTTCGATTCCTGAGACGGGAAGATCCCCTGGAGAAGGAAATGGCAATCCACTCCAGCACTCTTGCCTGGAAAATCCCATGGACGGAGGAGCCTGATAGGCTACAGTCCAAGGGGTCGCAAAGAGTAGGACACGACTGAGCAACTTCACCGGATAAAAGAAAATATTTGGTGTCTTTGAGACAAGTTGAATATCCACAGTCAAAGCCAACAAAACAAAGAAGGATGATTTATGGCAAGAAAGTCTCCAGACTCTCCCAGGATGGTGCTAGTGAGGTTGAAGCATTTTTATTCAATTTTAGGATCACCTGATTCTGGGGTTGCATGACAGATTCATTATCCATAAGAAAATAGAGATGTGCAGTTCCTAGTACACACTGAGCCTGAAATAGAAGTCTTTTGCACATTATAATGAAGATAATAACAAATCTAGACTTGGTATTTGAAAACTGAGATAGTCAATATCTCTGAACTTCAGTTTCTTATGTAAACTTGGGATAAATATTTCTATCCTTTCTTCATGAATGGCATTTGTGAAAATCAAATGAGAAACATGATAAATTGTTTTGTAAACTATGAAGTGCTATGAGGATGTGAAAGTGTAGATGATATATTGTGTATTGAAGATAGTCTTGAATTTTGTTGGTGCTTTTCCCATTAAAAGGAGAAGTTTTTGCCCTGTCCTTGGACTCTGGGTGGGTTTGGTAACTTTTTGAGCAATAGAACATAGTGCAAATGATGCTGTGACTATTTCCAGGACCAGATTTTAAGAGAGAGGCAGTTTTCATGTTCTGTATTACAGGAATTTTGCTCTTGAAACTGAGCTAACAGGCATGGAGAAGCCCAAGCAGCCACATGGAGAGGGTCACTGGAGGGGGATTAAGACCCCCAACCAACTACCCCAACTAAGTCTCCAGCTAACAGCTGTCGCCTAACAGTTCTGACCTTGAGTACATTATTTTGCACTAAACAAGCAACTCCAGCTGACATTGTGTGGAACAAAGGTGAACTGTCCTATCTCACAGGGACAGGGACATGGAAATTGAAGTTTTGTAAGTAAAAATAAATGACCATTGCAGTTTTAAATCACTAAATTTTAGGGTGGGTGGTTTGTTAATCAGCAATAAATGATCAGAACAGGTTATTTGTCAAAAGTAATTACTGTACTATTTCAGAGAATGATACAATTCATCATACATATTTTATTTGCTTCAACTATGTGAATGCATGCTAAGTTGCTTCAGTTATGTTTGACTCTTTGCAACCTCATGGACTGAAGCCTGCCAGGCTTCTCTGTCCATGGAATTCTCCAGGCAAGAATACTGGAGTGGGCTGTCATTTCCTTTTCCAGGGGATCCCCCCGACCCAGGGATTGAGCCCGCTTTCTTACATCTCCTGCATTGGCAGGTGAGTTCTTTACCACTAGCGCCACCTGGGAAATCCTATCAGAGCAAGCTGTTTGTCAAATGTAAGTACTGTACTATTTCAGAGGATGATATATTCATGATGATAGAATTCATATAATTCACAATTTTTTTTGCTTCAACTATAATTTCCACAATATATTTTGAGACATATTTGCAAGAAATATGTTCTAGAGAAAAGAGTCTTTGTCTAAGTCAGGCTTCTGCCATTTGACTCAGAATCAGTCGATCTGATGATACTTGAAATGTTTATGGTAGATCAGGATGTATGTAAAAATCTCACAGAAAAAGCAGAAGAGAGAGGCTGGAGAAAAGTCACAGAGCCTTCCTCAGTGTGCTCTTCTTCCCATGGGGGGTAAAAAAACAACTGTTGGTTTACTACTGAGCTTGTAGAAACTGAACACCTGATTAAGGAATAAAAGATGACCACACTACCTGAGCTGTGTCGCCTATTTTCACTGAATCTCTTCGATCCATGTAGACTAAAGAATGTCTTCCAGAAATTTTTAAAATGGCCTTCTACTAGAGCCAGATCTCTCAGGTTTCATCTGTCTGAAAAGATCTTTATTTCACCTTAACTTTGAAAGCTAGTTTTGTAAGGTATAGAATTCCAAATTGACATTTTTTTTCAGCATTTTAAAGATTTTCTGTACTAGGAAGGGCTCTTGCCTTTCTGAAATTTATTTCATTTATATATATTTAGTTTTTTTTAAAAAATTTCAAATTAGTGTTTTTATATTCTTTGGGCAAATACCAAAGAGTACAACTGCTGATTCATATGGCAGCTCCATTTTTATTTTTGAGGAATCACAATACTATTTTTCATAGTGGCTGCTCCAATTTACAATCTCATCAGCATTGCATAAGGATTCCCTTTTGCCTACATGCCAGCTAATAGTTGTTGTTTCTTGTCTTTTTGATGATAACCAAATCTGACAGATGTGAGATAGTATCTCACTGTGGTTTTGAATTGCATTTCCCTGATGATCAATGATATTGAGCATCTTTTTATGTGTCTGCTTGTCATTTGCACCCTTCTTTGAAAAAAAATTTGTCTATTTTTAATATCAGTTGTTTGTTTCTGATGTTGAGATGTATGTTATTTGTATATTTTGATATTCAGTTCAGTTGCTCAGTCGTGTCCGACTCTTTGCAACCCCATGAATCGCAGCACGCCAGGCCTCCCTGTCCATCACCAACTCTCGGAGTTCACTCAGACTCACATCCATCGAGTCAGTGATGCCATCCACCCATCTCATCCTCTGTCATCCCCTTCTCCTGCCCCCAATCCCTCTCAGCATCAGAGTCTTTTCCAATGAGTCAACTCTTCCCATGAGGTGGGCAAAGTACTATTACCCCCTTATCAAATATATTGTTTGCAAATATCTTCTCTCATTCAGTAGATTACCTTTTTATTTCACTGATAGTTTCCTTTGTTGTGAAAAAGCTTTTAAATTTGATATAGTGCCAATAATTTTCCTTTTTTTGCTTTTGTTTCCCTAGCCTAAGGAGACATGGTCAAAAAAAAATATTGCTAAGATGCCAAAGAACATAGTACCTATGTTTTCTTCTAAGAGTTTTATGATTTTTAGGTCTTACATTTAGACTTTAATCTATTTTGAGTTTCTTTTTGCATATGATATGAGAAAGCAGTACAGTTTTATTTTTTTATATGAGCTGTCCAAGCTTCCTAGCACCACTTATTGAAGAAACTGTATATTCTCTGTTGTACATTCTTGCTTCCTATGTTGTAGGTTAATTGATCACAATGACATGGATTTATTTCTGGGCTTTCTTTCCTATTCCATTGAATTATATTTCTGTTTTTTGTGCCAGTACCATATATTTTGAGTACTGTACTTTTGTAATATAGTCTAAATTCAGGCACATGATTCCTCCACCTCTGTTCTTTCTCTTTAAAATTTTTTCATTTGAGTAGACTTGATTTGCAATGTTGTGTTAGTTTAAGGTGTACAGCAAAGTGAATCAGTTGTACGTATACATACATCCACTCTTTTTAAGATTCTTTTCCCATAAAGGCCATTACAAACTATGAATTGAGTTCCCTGTTCCATTCAGTGGTCCTTATTAATTATCTATTTTATATATCCATCTGTTCAGTTGCTCAGTTGTGTCCAACTCTTTGTGACCCCATGGACTGCAGCACTCTAGGCTTCCCTGTCCATCACCAACTTCTGGAGCTTCCTCAAACTCATCCATAGAGTCCGTAATGTCATTCAACCATCTCATCCTCATCCCTTTCTCCACCTATCTTCACTCTTTCCTAGCATCAGAGTCTTTTTCAGTGAGTCAGTTCTTCACATTAGGTGGCCAAATTGTTGGAGTTTCAGCTTCAGCATCAGTCCTTCCAATGAATATTCAGGACTGATTTCCTTTAGGATCGACTGGTTTGATCTCCTTACAGTCCAAGGGAGTCTCAAGAGTTTTCCAACAACACAGTTCAAAAGTATTATTATTTTTTTTTAGTTGATTTTTATTTTTATTTTTTATTTCTTTTTAGTTTTTTATTTTTTTAATTTTAAAATCTTTAATTCTTACAGGCGTTTCCCTGTAAGTTCTAAAGTATTAATTCTTTGGTGCTTAGCTTTCTTTATAGTCCAACTCTCCCATGTATGACTGAAGTGACTCAGCAGCAGCAGCAGCAGCAGCAGCAGCAGCAGCAGCCTGTATACTGGAGAAGGAAATGGTAACCCACTCCAGTACTCTTGCCTGGAGAATCCCATGGACAGAGGAGCCAGGCAGGCTACAGTCTATGGGGTCGCAAGAGTCAGACACGACTTAGCAACTAAACCACCACCACCAGCCTGTATATATCAACCCTGATCTTCCAATTTATCCCTACCTACTCTCCCAGACAGAGAAGGCAATGGCAACCCACTCCAGTACTCTTGCCTGGAAAATCCCATGGACGGAGGAACCTGGAAGGCTGCAGTCCATGTGGTCACTGAGGGTCGGGCACAACTGAGTGACTTCACTTTCACTTTTCACTTTCATGCATTGGAGAAGGAAATGGCAACCCACTCCAGTGTTCTTGCCTGGAGAATTCCAGGAATGGGGGAGCCTGGTGGGCTGCCATCTGTGGGGTCACACAGAGTTGGACGTGACTGAAGTAACTTAGCAGCAGTAGCAGTAGCACTCTCCCAGATACACTTTAAAAACTTTTTATTTATTTTAATCGGAGACTAATTACTTTACAATATTGTATTGGTTTTTACCACACATCAACATGAATCTGCCAAGGGTGTACACGTGTTCCCCATCCTGAACCCCTCTCCCACCTCCCTCCCCATACCATCCCTCTGGGTCATCCCAGTGCACCAGCCCCGAGCATCCTGTACCAGATACACTTTTATTGGGGGACATTTGTTACAATATTGTGTAGGTCTCTTGCTCTATGACATTTAGACTTGAATCAATTTGTATACCTTTTAATCTTCAGTTTTTTAATGGAAAAAGACCAAACCATGATTTTATAATTGTCTACTTTGTTCTGTTAGAGTGGGAACAGTGGTCTCATGGCTGTATGTATGCGTTTTAACCTGAAACATCTATATCCTTACAATTAGTTCATTTTCTGCTTTAAATAGTCATTTCTGATGATTGCAAACAAGGGTCATGGTTGAAATTATTCATCAAATTAAAAATAGAAATGTGTAACAATCATAATCACACACATTGAATTATGAGATTATTTAATTTCAGTAATATTTAAATAATATTTATAGGAAATTACTGTAACCAAATACATATGTGTATGACTAATGCTTCAAGATCTTCAAGATTCAACTAAATTCCATTTCTTTTGATTCTGTCTTGAAGCAATATTTTTAAAAATTATAACTTACAGATAGCTTTCTTCATAAATATAGGAATATAATCTTTGTATATAGCCTTAGACATTCACTTACTATATATAATATCATGTAATATGTTATATACACACATTTGGACACCATTAATATTTTTTCTGTTCCTCTTTTCAGGGACCTCTACAATTCTTACAATTCTGTGATCATAGGAAGACCAAAACAGGGTACTGTGTTTAAGAGTGTGAGATAGAGTGCAGCATATTTACTAGTTTTATTGTCTTTTATGAAGTTGCTCTTCTTTCCTCCAGGGATCACCGTATGTTCCACAAACAAAAAATAGTTAAATTATCATGTGTTGATCTTGAAAACAAATGCTTAATCCTCTATCTTCTGTCCTTGCAGCATCTTATTCTATGCTCCTAATGCAGTGGATACATGATTGGAAACAAATGTTTCTAGGGTATCAAATACATGTATGAATTTTCACTGATGGATCTTTCTGAATTATCACAGTGCATTCATTCAATGATAGCTCTATGTAGAAATGTTCTATATTTTAGTTAAATGATTGAAATAGTTTAATATATGATTCCAGAAATGTCTGGTCTCTTTTGCTGTTGCTTGGGTGTTGTTGTTGTTGAACTTTTTACCCATTTCCAAAGGCCCAGTTGTCCTTTGTTGGCCAATATCTCTTCTAAGCTCTTAACTCTTGTCTCTCATCAACCTACATCTTTCCAAACTACTTTCACTACACAAGATACATTTTCCATCTGGTACGAATGGCCCTTTCACTAGTTGAGGGAATTGACTCACCAGTTGTTCAATAGAGAGACACTTGCTGTTGACTTGAGGAGACAGGGTGGCTGGTCAATGAAGAATATGTATGATAGAATGAGGAAGTCATTGGGTAGATTGTATTAATGTCAACATTTGCTGCATGATGTTACACGGTGCTTTTATGGGACATCCATGTTGGGAGATTATGCTTCCTTGATATCAGGTCTTACCATGTGACTTGGTTTGGCCAGTGAAATATGAATAGCAATGCCATGTGCCAGTTCTGGCAGATATGTTGTGAGCCATTGCATAATTCAGCCAAGAACTGACTTTCCTTTTCTCAAAGAGTAGCAAAGTTCCAGGTAAGAACTGATCATTCAGTCTGCATCCCAGGGAGGAGAAAACACATGGAACAATCTACATGTAACATGGACAAGAAATAAGCTGTTTATGTTGTAAACCACTGAAATATAGAAATAGTTTCTTACTGTGGCATAATCTAATAAATGTTTACTTTTACCCATGGGGAATTTTTGAGGTTTACCATTTTATGCTGTGTTGATTGCTTGGTTCCCAAAGCAGGTATAGAAGTACAGTTCTTCAGGAAGTGTGTAAAATATTTATATATATATATATATTTATTTGTGAAAGTATTTCTAGTGAGATTAGAGATGACAAATTCTTTAGGAATTTTCCCTGAATCCCCAGTATCATCCAGATGGTCCTTCTCATTTTCCCTTTGGTATCCAAAGCACACACGTAAATATCAGTTTGCTTAAGCAACTCATCAGCTAGACTCCTTGGAAGAAGAGACTATGTCATACTTGACTTAAGCAGGGCATCTAACAGAGAATCCAGAGCAGGCAGGCACTTAGAGATGTTTACTGATATGTAGGCACCATTCTACAGTGTCAAAGAGCCCAACCAGACAATTTATAGTAAAACCTGAACTGATCTGAGCTCATCTGGCAACCAAATCTGATCTAAATGGACACAAAATATTTCTAGTCATTAATTAACCCATATAAAATGAGCATTTATAATTTTCCTTGAAGAAATACTAAACATTTTATTCTAGAGAGCTGCTCTCAGCCACATGCGTGATGTTACATTATAAGTAGTAGATGTATTTTATTACTTCTCTAAAATCCCCCAAATTCTGATTTATGAAACACATCCTGACTTCAAGAGTTTAAAATAAGCGATTGTGGATCTGTGTCAGCAAGTGAACACTTTCTGAGTTATGAGTAACCCTTTATACTCTGTAGTTAAATCATATGTCATTATAGGCTTCTGTCTTTTACAAGATAAAGTCCCTGGATTCTTCATAGCCCTCTTGAGCTAATTTCTACCTTTCAGCTAAGTAGTGCCCGATGGTAAGAAGAGAGTGTGCTTGCAATTTCAACACTCAAAATTTCATAATAATGTGACTTGACTTATATGTAGATATAAATGTTGATGGCTCTTGTTTATAAGGTCTGACATACTAGCATTAAAGATACATACATAAATAGTAAGCTACATTTAATCTATAGAGTCATTTCACTGTGTAAAAGTGGATAACTTGGAGATTTAGGGGAACAAATCATTCTTAACAAAACTTTGTTTTCAGTGTCTCTATTCATGTGAAGAAGTAGCACTTGTCTGGATTAGGGATTCATCATCAATCATTATTCATCATTATACTATGGACTTCCCTGGTGGCTCAGTGGAAAAGAATCTGCTTGCAGTGCAGGAGCCATAGGAGACGTGAGTTCAGTCCCTGGGTTGAGAAGACCCCGCGGAGGAGAAAATGGCAACCCCCTCCAGTATTCTTGCCTGGAAAATCCCAGACAGAGGAGCCCAGAGGGCTACAGTCCATGTGGTCACAAAGAGAGGGGTACGACAGAAGTGACTCAGCAGCAGTAGCAGGAGACCATACTATGCATGCCCATTGCAAACATGTGCACGCACAAAAACCACATTGTTTGTCAAATGGTACAAATGAGGCTGGCATCTCAGCTGTAACAATGAGATTCCAAATGTTTTCTAACTTTAAAGTGTTGCTGACAGGTTAGAGCTGGTCATGCTTCGATCTAAAGAGGTACTATATTTCCTCCATGTATTAAATCATATTTAATCATAGGTAAAACTGCAATAAAATTGACCCGAGTTTCAAGGCTGCAGTCCAAGCCATTCACTGCTTTATATTCTGATTATGCTGCTGCTATAAAATGAACAAAGAGTAACATGGAATTTGATAAAGACAAGAAAACTTTTATTAAACTTTTACAACAGTGAAATAAATTATTCATGCAGTTGCATGAATAATGGTATCCATGCTGATTAAATCAGCCAAGAGGAGGCAAAATATTCACGTGCGTGGCATGAGTTCCATTTTCAAACAGTTCTGAAATGAAAATGTAATATAAAACAACACAGTAGTTGGTCCCCCAAAATGGAAAGAAAAAAAAAAAACCTAGAGTATAGTATTAATTCAAAAGAGGAGGGAAAAGTTTAATGCACTTGCAGTTCTGAAATCCACTAGCCAGAAGGATTTTCAAAGTCAGGGAAAAAAAAAAAAAGTAATCCACCACTTCAAAGGCATTTAATGAAAGAGAGAAATGGCAAAGAGGACACTGGTGTTAGAGGGACAGATCTGGGGCTTAGAGGAGGGAGAGAAATGCTGTTAAAGCTACCCACCACCTCACTTATTCTATAAACAGGATTCTCTCCCAACTGGGCTCTTGGGCCCATGCCAATCTTTTGGGATGGTCCAGAAAGGAGTTACTCCTGGTGATAAATAAGCCTTTCCAGACTCCTCTGCCACCTGCTTGAAGATCTGTGACTCTCACTTGTCCTTTCATCAAAATGCTCACAAAAAGAAGTTGTCATAGTTCTTAGTCTTTCGCTTTCCACATGGTTGAGCACAGGAGCTGGGGAGAAAAGCCCTGCCGCCCACAGAATTCCAAAGAGCCATTATACGTAGGAAAGGGGGGCGGGAGGCATAAGTAGGCGAAGGAGGCTGTCCAAGTGGGGAATTCCTCACCAGAGATGCAGAATTCCATCTTCAGAAAACCCCTTCCCCCAGACAGGATGCTGCCCACGATGACACAGGACCTCTGATGCCCCCGTGAGTGTAGTGACATCAGGGCCAATGCTTAGGGCTATCTAGAGTGTGCAGGACCAGCTGCAGATGTCCAGCCAGCCTGGCCACTAGGGGTGCCAGTCTCTGTCCCCCTTGTTGGCATCCATGCCAGTGGCACCTACTAACTCAACCTTAATCCGAGCCATCAAGAGTGCCCTGAACAATTGTCTCTTTCTCCCCTAGGGAGTGTCCATCCCCTCATCTCTCTTCCCCTTCCTCTGGTGTCCCCATGTTCCCATGGCTTTCTCATTTGCCTGCCCTTCAGACTTGATGTGGGGCTTCTCTGAGAATCCACAGGCCCGTGGAGCCAAAATTGGTCCAGGAGGCCCCTGATTCCATCTAGGAGTAAAGACAGAGGACTGACTACCTGTAGGACCTTCCCTGAAACCTTCTGTCCCTTAGAAGAGATGCTGTGCCTATTTAAGTATTACCCAAAACTTTCTTTGAGAAAAGCCATCTGTCTGTAACCTCAACATCTCCCATTTGCCAGGATGCCTTCTTTCTTTGGACAAAGAACCAGCTGGGTCTCTAGCTTGCTTGAGGAAGATAGCTGGGGGCTGTTCTCCAACATGAATGAGCATCCTTCGGGGTCCCGACTTTGCACAAAGCTATTCTGATTTCTGATGGTCAGTTCCCGACCAAAAGCGCCCCCGAGTGGCAGCCCACCAGCCATCCGTGCTCTTTCACTGGCTACTTCCACCATCTAGCTCTCCCCATGCCTGAGGCTATCACGTTTGGCAGAATCAATGAAGCCCTGGAGGGTTTAGGAGGGTATTTATAATGCAGGGTGGGAAACACTTTAAAGAATCACTGTTAGTCTCTGTGGGTCAGTCAGAGGACCCTGTGGTCTCCCCTCTCGAGGGCCCTGAAGTGGCCACGTGTGCTGCCCTGAGCAGTTCTCCCTTAGGGCTCTGCTCCAGAACATGAAGCCCAGCTCCTCACCCCCGGACATGCACCAGGAAGAAAAACCACTATTGAATATTGAATATCATAATAATCCCAGCAGTGTCATGCTGCCCTCTGAGCAGGCACCCAATACTCTGATAAAAATAGATTGTAGTTTGCCTGAGTCCTGTTTTGTGGTATGACCATTTGGATGTTTCATCAGTCACGATTTCCCCCTTGATTACGTATAGTGGTTGCATGAAAAAAGAAAAGTGATACTGACAGTGTAGTCACTCAGTTGTGTTTGACTTTTTTGTGACCTCATAGACTGTAGCCCTTCAGGCTCCTCTGTCCATGGAATTATCCAGGAGTGGGTTGCCATATCCTTCTCCAGGGGATCTTCCAGTCCCAGGGATTGAACCCAGGCAGATTCTTTGCCATCTGAGATGGTGGTTGCATGAGAATTACTAAAAAAAGAATCAGTAAGCTGATTTCTTGAACACAAAGCAAGAGTTTGCACCAAAGAAATACCGCCAAACTCCACTGCCCATAGTGGCTTTGTTCCGTTATGATGCTGTCTCTGAAAAAGAATGGAGTGGAGTGAAAGTCACTCTTTGCAACCCAATAGACTATCCAGTCCATAGAATTCTCCAGGCTAGAATACTGGAGTGGGTAGCCTTTTCCTTCTCCAGGGAATCATCCCAACCCAGGGACCGAACCCAGGTCTCTAGCATTGCAGGCAGATTCTTTACCAGCTGAGCCACAAGCGAAGCCCAAGAATACTGGAGTGGGAAGCCTCTCTCTTCTCCAGCGGATCTTCCTGACCCAGAAATCAAACCAGAGTCTCCTGTATTGCAGGCGGATTCTTTAGCAACTGAGATATCAGGGAAGCCCATCAGTCCATTGAGTTGCACAGTTGCATCTGACTCTTTGCAACCCCACGGACTGCAGCATGCCAAGCTTCCCTGTCCATCAGCAACTCCTGGAGCTTGCGCAAACTCATGCCCATCGAGTCAGTGATGCCATAGGAAGCCCATGACCTTCCTGAAATCATGCAGCTGAACTAGGTGCCATTCTCTCATGTTACAGCACCACACCTTGTGAATCTGACAGTATGGAACCATCCACGATATTTCTTGAATCCTTCATGTATGAGACATTGGGCTCTGTGTTCAGGATAAAGGGATGACAAAGTTGTGGTCTCTGTCCTTAAATTGCCTCTAGTCTAATAGGAAAAACAGACTGCACTTACAGAGTGCCTTATACAGAATGACAATAATGGCCCATTGAGTGCATGGTCGGTTCTGGAAGGGATGAGAGGAAGTAGGCTCTCAGGATCGAATTGTGGTTGAATTGAATCTTGATGACAAGTGCTGTTTAATCTGGTTAAAACCAAACCATCAGCTTCTGGACTCAGAATGACTCACTTCTTCTGCAGAAGCTGAAGTGAGTCCTCCAATTTTCTTGTCATCTCCAATTCTTCACTGTATTATATATACCAACCTCTCTCTCTAACACTCACGGTGTAAACATCACACCTATGGCCAGGGAGGGAGAAGAGGAAAATGGGGAAATTGTGTCAGTGATAGATATTTATTTATTCAGGAAAGGCATGAGTGGACAAAGTTATGAGTCTTGTCTGTCAAACTGCACTATGCACAGTCAAGTTTCTGATCTCAGAATGTAAAACATGTGATGTTTTTATATGTGGACCTGTTCATAGAAGGAAATATGTTGAGTCCATCCTAGCAAAAATTTATAACTGTTATATAGTTTGAAATATATTTCCATCACATAAACCAAATTTATGAAGAAGTAAAGCTAGTTGAAATATGTTTAATGCATTAAAGTTCAAACATTTCTTGGCCTGTAGGAGAGAGCTGCAGGAAATTCTAGAATTTGCAAGAGTAGGGAAAGACTATATCTCTTGATAAGTGTGTGAGCGCCTCCTTTCCCTCTGCTTTCTGTGGCAGAAGACCCAGATATGCTAGGAGATGTGATCAGGGAAGACATAGGAATTGCCTCAAAAACTCAACACTATGTACACTGTATTCTCTGAGCGCCCATTTTCCTGCAGTGAGTGTGTGTTTTAGGGGAGAAGGCACCTACCTCTACTTGTGAGCATGGTTGACAATCATGGAAAGCAGTGAAGGAAGGGGTTGCCTCCTTTGCAATGATCTGATGATAATCTATCGAGCAGTCTTTATATTCTCAGTACTTCTTCCGAAAGATGAAAGAGAGAAACTAGTCAATCGGTCCTAATTTCTTCAATGGGCTCCCAACTCTTTCAGCAAAAATCAAAGGCTAGAAAGCCCTATCCCGTTCATGCTCCAACCTCTGTGTCTTCATCTCCTTTCACTCCTGCCCCAGCTCACTCTTCAAGTCATCCTGGACCCGTGAACACAAACGCATCTTTCTGCTAAATGTCTCTGGTCTCTCCATCTCCAGGCTCCCTCAGCACACACTGTCCTGGCTCGCAAGTGCTTGTCTCAGATGTCATTTTTGCCTGAGGTTTCCCATCACCACAGGTAAAATTTCCAAGGCATTGTCCCACCTCCACCCACTTTTGCTCCATTTCTCCATCTCCTGCTTACAATTCCCTCATTGCTCTTTTCAGTCTATCATACTAAGTATTTTATATTTGCGTATCGACTCTTCCTGGAATGTATAGAAGGGATCTTTATTATTCCATTGCTGCATATCCAGAGCCTGGAAGCACACCTGGCACATAGTAGGAGGTCAAGAAACTGTTTATTTGATGGCTAGATTTGGTTGTTACTCTAGAGAAGTGTGACATCAGCCCTGAGATGAAGGCTCACTGTTAAATGGGTAAAGGCAGATGACCTCGAATGGGCTAATGCATTTCCATCCCTACTCAACCCAGCAGAAAATGTCTCCTAGCCAATCAACCCTCCTGAGCAAACAAACCTGGGATAGTTCTTGCTGGTCGCTGTATAATGGGTTTAAGTTCTTTTCTAGCCAGTTCAGTTCAGTTCAGTTCATTTCCATTGCTCAGCCATGTCTGACTCTTTGCGACCCCATGGACTGCAGCACGCCAGGCCTCCCTGCCCATCACCAGCTCCGGGAGTTTACTCAAACTCATGTCCATTGAGTCAGTGATGCCATATAACCATCTCATCCTCTGTGGATTTAGTCAAACAAACCAGTCACATCCTTCTGTGGGAACCCCAGGGCACCTCATCCTCTTGACTCTACAAGGCCTGCCCCCCATGGCCCTGACTGTTTGCTCTGTTACTGAGTGCAGCCCTGTGTAATGCAGGATGGCACAATGTCCCTCTCCCCTGGCTGAAAGCAAGTGTGACTAAGAAATTACTCTTGAGCCATCTGCCCAGTGTCACGTTGTGTGTTTGGCTGACACCAGGGTCAGAGGTGCAGGAATGCCTCCCTCATCTTATTCAATGTGATGAATAGGATGCAATTAAAACAAGGAGCTGTAGTAAGGCAAGACATATATAAGAATCAATAGTATAGCTGAGAGTGTCTAAGAAAGTGGTCAATTAGGTGATGTTCGGTAAAAGTCCTATGGGAGTTTTGGAAATATTTGTAGACATAAATACTTTTACCTTAGTAAACAAAGTCTTTTATGAACATTTGCAGTAAAGACTTTGAAATTTGAATAAAAAAACACTAGTCAGTGTCTTATTTAGTGCACATTTCTAGGTTATCTCTGCCTTTCATTGTCTAAGCTATTATACAGCTCTGTACTCATAGAAACTGATGAAAATGCAAAAGACCCTTGTCCATAGAAATGAAAATAACTGTATCCAGTGAAATGCAATTGTGGGTAGATCTTCTTTGCATCTATTTGTAACTTCACTTCAAAATTCCCTAAAATATCTATGTTATATCTACATCTCTATCTGTATCTCTATATGTGTCACTATCCTCCCATAGAAGGTTCTCAGAACTCTCCTTTGAACCGGCTATAACATTTTACTGCTTCCCTCATTAACTGATGAGTTAAATAGGATCTGTAACATGCATTCATTTGACATTTGTAGGAGAGGCATGATTTTGTCCTTTTTCTTTTTTTTAAAACAGTATCCTTTAGCAATGTGATTTCTACCGAAACATGAACAATGACTTACACTACCCTATCCTTATTCCTCTCATAGCCACCCTAAATTTTGAACAATGTGGTAAATTTTCATGAAATCAGGCATGGGAGATGACAATCTCTACCTGAAAGCAGACATCTGGAGGAAACATGAAAATCTCTGGCAGTCAGGATTCAGAGACTTGGCTTTAGTATGCAGAACATCTGGATTTCTGTGAATTGATTAATTTCCACCCACTTCCACTGTTTTGGCTTCATCCAGCCTTTGTGTTGAGCCCTTGCCTTTTCTTAGCACTGTGCAAACACTGTCATCTGTGTACAGAGAGGATTTTTTCCTACCTGTCTGTACTTCTCCATATAGTATACCTGATAGCAGACTATTTTACTTGATTATAACCTAAACTATTGCTTGTAACCATCAAAAAGACAGAGGAAAATAAAGACTTGTTTGTGTTTAGTGTAGCTGAGAAGTCACTTTATTCTAGTCTTTAGCTAGACAATTATCAGAAGACCATTTATTTTTTGTAGAATTTTGTAGGTTCTCTTTCCATGAGAGTCATTGCTTCTAAATATTCCAAAAACAATACACAGATGAACCAAAAACATGTATCTGTTCATTTGTATGTAGCACCACAGTCACACAAAGAGAAAAATAAGTGGGTTAAACATTGAAGACTCATGATGTTCTTTACAAAGTACCTAGATAACATCACACAAACTCAGGGTCATGGCTAGAGAGAAATGTGATGGAACCAAAAATATACCTGGACCTGAAAATACAGTGTTCCCTTCACATAGGGACCTACCTGGAACAGTGATTCTATGGGGTCAAACCAAATTGTGAAATCAACAACTTCCATTTTTATTTTCTTACCAAATACCACTTGGCAAATCTTCCAACAACCACCACCACCAAATCCCAAAGAGCAAGGAATGAACCAGTGCAGTGGGTTATCCCAGTTTATATTCGGTTTTGTCAGTTTGACCTTCACAGGTCTGTAATTATTGTAATCACAGCCTGCTGAACCTACTAACAGTCAAAGAATTCCAGTTGGCACCGTTCAACAATAGCCTTTGTAATCGGGATGAAACCATGCCAGAAAGGCTGACTGCTTCACTTGCAGCCTTTTCTGAAGACATTGAATGAAAAGGAATAGGTGTCAAGCAATTTGCTTCCTAAGAAACTGGCTGTGCAGAGAGTGACCCAACTCTCACTTAGAGAACAGTCACACGGCCAGAATGAGGGCGGCCTCCACTCTGTGGCCGTGATTCCTCCCACATTGCCCAACCTGTGGACAAAGTATCATTTACTTTTCAGATATTCACTTTGAATACCCAGCAAAACCTATGACATTTTCAAAGGTTGAAAAGAATCAATAAAATCACTCAATTTGAGATAGCCCCCAATGCCTTGCCAGTGTAAGGGACTTTCCCCACCACCACCAGAATAATAAGGAAAACTGAACTGAATTGCAAGTACGTTAACCTCACGGTTGTACTGCCTTTTTTTTGGTCTTTGTTTCCTTCCACTGATTGCCACAGATTTATTCTGAATTATCTATGACATATTTCTCAACACTTTGGACCAAAATGGACATTAATAAGATTCTGACTAAGATTAAAATAGTCTTTGGTCACGAAACAAACTTTGTGGTTCCTGTTTGTGTGAGTGTTTTGGATTTCATAATTTGTTTTAATACGAATTATAAACTAAAAGTTTGTAGTTGCACAATTGCAGAATATAAAGGCTGAAAGAAATTAGAAAATGCATGGCCTGTATCTCCCTCCCACCTTCTTTTTGGCCAAAGGATCCCTTTTAACAAGCTAAATCAGTATATAAAATTAGATAAAAGCAGAGCTTCACTAAGCCCAGACACCCAGAATCCCACCTGCTACATGTCCCTTTTATCACCTGTCCTTGGACCCCAGCAAAGCAGAACTCCAAGGCTCCATGGAACACAGTTTGAATACGTGTGGCTTATCCAAGGTTCCAAAGTCTAGAGGTCACCCCTGACTCCTGGAGTCACCTTTCTCTGACCAACCGAGTCAACAACAAATAAGCACTAAACGTATTGCAATTCCTTATCGCTGTTTTTTTTCTTTTTTTCCCCCCACTGTCTTCATCTGGATTTTACTCCAATAGGCAACTCAGTGCTTCCCTTGTGACCCTGCATCCAGTGATGCAGGGCTAGTGAGACTGGCAGTGTAACTACCCAAAGTCGAGTGAGCCTTTGCAGGAGAAGAAGAGGATACTCGCAGATCTGATGCCACAGAAACGAGATCTGTCTCTCATGGAGGAATCCCAGTGGACACACACAATGGCCCACATGTCCAGGAGAGAAATTAGCTCCGCTAAGCCCCTGCTCTCTCACCACCAGAGAGCAGTGTGTTCTGGGCCCAGGAGAATATTGCAAACTTGCATGGACCTCTGCCTCTGTCAGAGGGTATGGACGATTTCCCTGCTTGCTTGGGCCACTCAGATTGTTAACAGTCTCACAAGCATGGTGAGAATGAATTCTCTGGAGATCCTTACACTGTTATCAGGATTTGTCTGTTATCTACTATCAAGGTAGTTAACAGTTGGGGCCGCTGGAGCAAGAAAGTTCTAGGCCTGAGTGCAGGAGAGACATTAAACCAGGAGCAGACAAGCATAAACTGAACGAAAACTATCAGAATGGAGAAGCCACATGGAGGACAGAAGCAAAACTCATTTATTGATCAACTGTTACGCAACACTCCTTTTGCCAGGTCCTCTCTTTATGCATTTCGAGAGTAAAACAACCAAACATGAGAGTCACTGGCAGTGCCTGGGGTACAGAAGGATCACAGAGGAGAAGGCACCCAGCTTCTGGGTTCCGGGTCTGTCTGGCATCATGTAGTTCAAAGTCAGTTCAAAGGACGATGGTAGCAGGAAGATGAGTAATGTTAGTGATCCTGAGATTCACAATTCAGAGGCTACAAAGAGAAATTCCTAGGAGAGTCTTATTTATGTCCCTCAAGAACATTGATAATTAATCAAAGGCAAAAGAGTAGGGTACCCTCAGGTCACAGCTCTTGGTACTTTGTTAAATTAAATGGCAACCCACTCCAGTATTCTTGCCTAGAGAATCCCATGGATGGAGAGGCTTGGTGGGCTACAGTCCAGGGGTCGCAAACAGTAGGACAAGACTGAGTGAGTTCACTTTCACTTTCACTTTCAACCTCTAAGGACCAACTGGAACCTGCAATTTGTAAGCCAAATTCAGCACTTTTTTTGGGGGGGTGGGGGTGGGATGAGTGAGTCAAGATAAATTGATCTTTGGAATGAGTAAAATCTTCAGTGCTTCTAAAATATCATTTAAGAAGTCAAAAAAATTAATTATATTATTCTGAGCAAATAGCAGACTTTATTTATCAACCAAACCTTTCTTTAACTATCTAATATCCAAGTTATCCAAAGGGAGCAAATAGTTATGAATATCATAGGTAATATAACGTTCTACTTCTAACAGTACAAAGTCCATATATTAATCACTAATTGGGGCCACTGTGTTTATCTGCATTATCTCAGAGTGGTGGGCAAGAGGAATGAGGAAAACTGATGTACGGAGTGAGGAGAAAAAATTTAAATACTAAGCCATTCCACTAACAAAATGCTCAAGCTGTCTATCGTAATTTGGGTGCTTGGTGAATTACTGCTTAGCAATTCATGAACACTGTGGGTGCCTGGAATTCAATTCTATTGTCCTCGAGCTGAATTGCTTTGGAAAAAGGTCACATGAGAGGGAGAGGAAGTTTTGACTTTCACATGCCAGTTATTGCTAAGGAAACCGCTTCCTCAGTATTCACAGATTCAGCATGTCTGCAGTTTTGGCTTCCATACAGATTACATTTTGGTGCCGCATTAAGAAACAAGGCTGGAGAGTATTTTAAGAAGTCAACTCAACTATGACATGTTCACAGAACAATAAGTGGAGCCTTCTCAGATGCCTTTCTTTTCAGAAGCACTCTAGGTAAGCCTGGGTGAAACTTCCAGGATCTGACAGGATGTTTGAGGTTCAAGGAGCACGCCTGTGATGGCTAAAAAACAAATGAGAAGTGAGTACAGCTCCGTTGTGTTTTCTGATTGGCAAGCGCTCTGAATTATCTCCTGCTTGTAGTTGTGGACAAAGAGACACGAGAAGAATTACCACGTCCTAGGACTGAGTGTTCCTTTCCAATTCAAATGGCAAGAAGAAATAAAAATGGTTAGTCTTCCAGAGTTAGATTATATAACTTGTCTCCTCTGTTTCTTTGCTTTTGCTTTGTTTTGCTTTCCTTTTTGTCTTTTAAGGAGAAAAATGGATAAGATGAAGGGACATTTTTAGAATGACTGGGGCTATCAGTGGACCTTATTACAAATAACAGCTGAACTCAGAAGTGGCTATTTTTGCTCTAGTGGATTTTAACTATTTGGTGACCTCTTTGCTTTTATTTACATTTCTATTTTTAACCCCAAAAGATCTTGTGTAAGCTACCTCTTTGTTTATCATAGACATCCAACTATTTTTAATCCTCTCTGCTGCTAAGAATAATAATTAGGAGCCAGAAGATCACAAATCTTAGATGTCTGGGTTCCATCTGTTTGAATATCCCAAGTTGCTCTTCTAGTACGATGATTTACAGTTTTATCTTCTGTCATTTAGTTTTCAACCTTATTCAAGAATTATAGGTTCAAAACTCTACTGCATTGTTATTAAGATCAATCTGCAAACAGCTACCCTGTAGCAAACTTATAGTGGAAGCTAAATGGAATGGCAGCAACTATGAAAGGAGCAACTCTCAGCTATAGTAAAGCATAGCATGAGCTGAGCATTCGAGAATTTTAATGCTGGAAAACGATAGACTTTATATCAGGTGAATACCTTAAAATTTTTAAATATGTTGCTTTTGAAATTACAAATTTAATTCTTTTTTAACATCTAAGAAAGCTAAATATTTGTGGATTGAGAGAAAAATACACAGAGAGATGTTTATTGAGTGATTTATTGATAACCATCTATGCACACTCTCCAGAAATTCCTCTAAAGCTCTGTCAACTATAAATTGGCCCTTGCCATGAACACTTGCCCTCTACCTCTGCAAGGATTAAATCATGTGCTGCTGCAGCTGCTGATTTTCAACACCCCATGAAAGGAGCTCAGGATGGAGAGCAGGAGTGAGGCTCTGGGTTGTGGGAAAAACTGGCAGGAGAAGTCTTCAGATAGCCTGATATTTTTAGGAGCCGATTTCATTGGCTCAATTCTTGTATCTCCTCTTATCTAGAAAAGCACTAAAATCCTTTATGGTGATGACTGTTCCTTATGACTGGCAGAAAGCTTCAGATTGTTAGAAAACTTCTGGGAAAATATGTGGTTGATTGCATGTACTCCTCATTCACTGAAATCACACATATACTGAGATTTCCGGCTGCCTCTTTGAAACAGTTTCTCAGAGCTATCTGAGGTGCTGTCTCCCAGGCTTCAGTCCTCACTTTACCCCCAAATAAAACTTACCTGGCAACTCTCATATTGAGCATTTTTTTAAGTTGACACCCTTTATCTTCACATGAACTAAGACTCAGAGAGTTTAAGGGAACGCTCAAGTTCACTCACATAGTAAGCAGCAAGGCTAAAAACCCTTGGTTAGTGTCCAGGGTCTGAGCTCCTACTACTAGTGAACTGAAATGAAATACGAAAGTGCTAGTTTCTCAGTCATGTCAACTCTTCATGACCTCATGGACTGCAGTCCACCAGGCTCCTCTGTCCATAGCATTCTCTGGACAAGAATACTGGAGTGGGTAGTCATTCCCTTCTCCAGGGGATCTTCCTGACCCAGGGATCAAATCCTGATCTCTTGCATTGCAAACAGATTCTTTACTATCTGAACCACCAGGGAAGCCCCTTACTGCTAGCATAGATGTTTTCAGAGAGAAAGCCCTTGACATGGACTCATATGAGTGGCCAAAAGGTTAAAGTAAGGAAAAGACCCCAGTCTTCTAACCCAGCAAGTGTCTGTGTGGAGTGCATGTCTGGTTCTTTGGAACTTAAAGTCCAGATACTAACATCTTTGGGGTAGGATGAGGGGCATTGCCAGCCTCATCATCCAGGAAAGGAGACCTTGTGGGAGAGAAAGAAGGGAGGTTGGAGCAGCAGACTCATGAGATTAGTGACTTGGAGACTCAGTGTGTCTTTGGGTATTGGGTTCAACCCCCATTCCTGCCTCCAGGGACAGACTAGGAATTTGTAAATTATCCCAGTCATGCTGGGGGCAACAAATTGAGGAAGATTGGCTTTGTTCAACTGGAAAAACAAGTTTCATGCTCTGCCTTCCATCTGGTTCCCTCAGTGAAGTCACATTTGATGCTTGTTCTGTCCAAGAGATGCTCCAAGGTTCCTAAGGAAAAAGTGCTGCAGCTGTTGTGTTGAAATAACTTTCAGGCCTGGGAGGTGGGGCCATGTCAGCAAACTGAAACTTAGGTCACTTTCCCTGTAAATGCTCTGCTAGACCAGAAATGCAGGACATCCAGGCAGCTGATCCCAAATGCCAAGCCTTCCAGTTGCAAGTTGGCATCTGTGGCCCCAGCCAATTATTTACTCTTCCTTGTTTGTTAAACTTATAAAAGCTTCCTGCCTTCTACTTCATTCTTCTACAGAGGAAGCTGTAGCTTCATAAAGTGTTCAAGTTCGTTTGTATCACCCAAATTGTCTTTAATCATTTCTTTTAATAGTTTGGATCTAACCTTAAAGGGAAATAGAGCTTTCCCCTAGCTTCTCACTCTTTGGGCCAAAGGGTAAGATTTAACCAAAGGTTTGGGGTGAATCTGTTGGGAGGACTAAAGCTTCAAGGTTGGATAAGGTCAGGCCATGAAGAGATCCTTCTTTCATGCCAAAGTGACAAAAATCAATCTCTTTCTCTCTCCCTCCCTCTTTTTATTTCCTTCCGTTCTTCTTTTCTTTTTTCCTTAGAAGGCACTGTCTCAAAGCATCTCCAAAATATTCCCCCCACTCTTCCTATCACAACTCCAGGCAGTCACTATCCTGGGTTACAGTACTGATGGCCACAATTAAATGCAAATATTAACAAAGCACCTGGATGGAGACCAAGCCCAACTTGGTGAAATGGCAGCAGCCTCATCCAGCTGCTGAAGCCAAGTCTTGGAGTTATTCTTGATTCTCTCATTTCTTCGTTCAATTGAACATTTGGAGATGCCAAAATCCATATGAAAACATCCCAAACCTGCCTTCTTCTCTGTATCACTGTGAGCTTGTACCTTCTCAGCTGTCCCCGTACTATCTCCTCTTAACTCTTCCACGTGTCAGTTAGGGGGAGGTTTTTGCAGCTTCATAAGAGAACATAACTTCTGTTTAAACTCCTCTTTTGCCTTTGCACTGTGTTTAAAATAAACCCTAAACCTCTACATGTGGGCGAAGTCACTTCAGTCATGTCAGACCCTCTGTGACCCTGTGGACTGTAACCCACCAGGCTCCTCTGTCCATGGGATTCTCCAGGCAAGAATAATGGAGTGGGTTGCCATTTCCTTCCCCAGGGGATCTTCCCAACCCAGGGATCGAACTCCCATCTCTTAATTCTCCTACACTGGCAGGCAGGTTCTTTACTGCTGGCGCTACTTGGGAAACCATTACGGTGACTTGTAAAGCCACACGTGATCTGAAACTGCCCACCCTTGAACGTTTCCTTCAACTACTGTTCCTTCAACTGCCCAGTTCAGCCCTGGCTCTGGACTTTCGAAGTTTCCCCAGACGCATCCAGTTCCTCCCACTCACGGGCCTTATCACACCTTGTTCTCCTTCCTTGTCTTCAGGTGGCTGGCTCCCTGCCATTCTGATTTTACTTTCCATGTCATCAGTTTAGAGAAGATTTCTCCAACCTCCCTGCTAGAGTGGCTGAGTTTTAGTGGGAGGTTGCACCATGCTGGAAGGTGGGATTCAGGAAAGCAGGCCCTTCTCTGCCCCAGTCATTATGTTGTACCCACAGCTTACAAATGTATGAACAGTCCTGGGAGGGGCTCATTGGGTCTGATGAAATGAGAAAGAAGCCCTTGTTATTAGCTGTTATTATGAAGTTCAACTCAGATTACCATGCCCCCTAAGCTGAACTCTGGGGAGGCCAAGGGCAGGGTGTGGGGGTTGCAGAGAATTGAATCAAACTCCTTCTGGTCCACAATTAGTGTGGCCCAAAAGAGTGACACCTGATGGGGGTATTGATTTAAGAATTCTGATGTGATTGTTTCTACCTTAGAACTTACCATGACTCAACTATAACTGTTAACTCAATGTTTATACTGACCAGTCAGGATTGGTCAGGTTAGGGTGGGGTCAAAACACACAACCCCCAAATGTCTCAGGGACTTGAAATAATCAAAACTGATTTTTTTTTGTGTGATATATGTGTTCATCATTTCTGCTTCTTATAGGGCCTCAGGGACCAAACCAGATGGAGGACTCATGATTTGGAAGTTGGGGCAGCTGAAACAGAGGGAGATGAGGGTGAGTTGTCTCCATCAGATGTGACATAGGTCACCTCACACCAATTTTATGAGGACATAAACATTCAGACCATAGCACAGAGGTAGGAAGTTGGAGGGCAGAATTTGAGAGAGGTTGGGATGATCATCCCCATCCTGAAGCTCCATCCCTGACCTTGTTGTTTTCCTTGCAGGGGTTCCTAGCTCTGCGGCCCTGGGTTCTGTCTTGAAACCTTTCCTCTGTGGCTTCAGACCCCTGGATCTTGCCAGGGGAACCCTTCTTCAGTCCTTTGGGCCTTGACTTGGCATAGGTTTCCTGTTGCTGCTGATCTCTAAGAACCTCATCATCCCTAACTGATATCTTCACTCTTGTGTTGACATAAACCACTTCCTTGTCTGTTCCCTGTAGTTAAAGGCTTTGTGTCTTTCATCTACTCCCTGCCAAACTGAGTAATACATCATCTGACCTGTAGGGTTCCAAACAGCTGTACGCATCCTCACCCACCATTCTTTCCTTCACATATTTCTTAGATGTGCCTAATTTCTCAGCTCTCTTACTCCTATGCCTTTCTCTTTCTGTTCACTCTATCGACTGACAAAAGCACAATGTGAGAGTTGTGAGTTAAGGTTTTGGGGGGACAAAATGAAGGCTATATGTAGCTTGGGAGACAACATTTCAGAGGGCTCTGAGAAATTGCTTCAAAGAGGCAGGGGGGAAGGTCAGGATATAGGCAATTTTGGTGAAGGGGGAGTACATGCAATCAACCACATATTTTTGCAGAAGATTCCTGGTAGTCACAAGGAATAGTCATCACCATGAAGAATTTTAGGGCATTTCTAGATATGAGACAATACAAGAATTGGACTCATAAAATCAGTTCCTGAAAATATCTATCTACAAACCTGTTCTGCCAGTTTTCCCCAGAGCACAGAGTGCCTCATTTCCGCTCTCCACCCTGAAATCCTTTCGGAGCGTGTTGAAGGTCAGCAGCTACAACAGCACATGATGGCAAGTGCTAGTTTGTAGGTGACAGCTGTTAGAGCTTTGGGCTGTCTGATAGCTGGTCCAGTTGAGAGTATTTCCTGGTTTTTATGGAAACACCTTGTTTCATTCAGCAGCATGCTGGCCATGTTCTCTGTGTTAGTTGGCTAGGACTTCTATAGCCACACACTTGAGACTGGGGGGCTTAAGGACAGGACTTTATTCCTGCACTATCTGGAGGCTGGACGCCTTGGTCAAGGTGCCTCAGGTGTGGTTTCTCCTTTGGCCTCTGTCCTTGGCTCAGGAGGCTGCCTTCTCACTGTGTCCTCCCCTGGCCTCTTCCCTCAGCGCCCTTGGCTTCTGCATCTTCCTCTTCTTATAAGGACACTAATTTTACTGGATGAGGGCCTCGCCCTATCAGCCTCATTTTAGCCTATCACCTTTCAAAGCTCCAGTGTAAACTAGGGTTGAATTGGTTTTGAGGTTCTTGGAGTTGAGAACTTTAGCACGTGAATGTGGGTTGGGGCACAATCCAGCTCACTAGATACACTACTGCTACAGGCAGAATCTTAATTGACTTTTGTGCTTCAAAGCTTTTAGCTTCATCTTTCACCTGCTGGAGTGAGGAAGCTGTGTCTTCTAACACTGAAGGTTCCCAGACTTCTGAATAATTCCTGCCTCTCTTTTACAGTGGTTTGCTAATGGCTTGATTGTTTTCAAGATCTCTTTCTATGGTGCCTTGTGAAAGACCTCCAATTGGTAATCTATACATCCCACTAATACTGCTTCTAATGTGAAGAAGGCTGAGCGCCGAAGAATTGATGCTTTTGAACTGTGGTGATGGAGAAGACTCTTGAGAGTCCCTTGGACTGCAAGGAGATCCAACCAGTCCATTCTGAAGGAGATCAACCCTGGGATTTCTTTGGAAGGAATGATGCTAAAGCTGAAGCTCCAGTACTTTGGCCACCTCATGCGAAGAGTTGACTCATTGTAAAAGACTCTGATGCTGGGAGGGATTAGGGGCAGGAGGAGAAGGGGACAACCCAGGATGAGATGGCTGGATGGCATCACAGACTCGATGGACGTGAATCTGAGTGAACTCCGAGAGATGGTGATGGACAGGGAGGCCTGGTGTGCTGCGATTCATAGGGTCGCAAAGAGTCGGACAAGACTGAGTGACTGAAATGAACTGAACTGAACTGAATCTTTTTCTCTAGAACTACTTTTTCTGTCTGTCATGTTTTTACCAATAACAGTTTTACCAAAATTTTGGGAAAACATAGCAAAGTACACCAAATCAGTCAATCCTAAAGGAAATCAACCGGGAATGTTCTTTGGAAGGATTGATCTTGAAGCTGAAGCTCCAATATTTTGGCCACCTGATGCAAAGAGCCGGCTCACTGGAAAAGACCCTGAAGCTGGGAAATATTGAGGGCAAGAGGAGAAGGGGGTGACAGAGGATGAGATGGTTGGATGGTATCACCAACTCAGTGGACATGAGTTTGAGCAAACTGCAGGAGATAGTGAAGAACAGAGAATCCTGGAGTGCTGCGGTCCATGGGTCACAAAGATTCAGACACAACTTAGTGATTGAACAACAACAAAAATTCCGATTACATGGATGACCAGTGTTCTGGACCCAGAGGCTTGTTGTCCATTATCCAGCCCTTGGCCATGCCATCTATTTTAGGCTTATCAGCTATGGTAGCACTCTATGTCAGGGCTCCGATGTCAGTACTTGCCAAAACAGACCAATTTTACCTCAAAATCTTCATATTCACTTCTGCTTATGCTCCCTGTCTGCCTGTTTGATATTTGGAACCTAGTGGGCACTCAGGAATCCTCCTTGATGGAGTGACCACCCTCTTGTCGTGCCAGGAGGATAAGAGAGCCCTTGGCCCTTGAAGCCTCTTCTCATATATGGTGCAGATCACTTTTTAATGCTTCATTGACCAAGGTATGTCAAATGAGTGCTTTTTGAACTTTAAGGGGGCAGGAAATGACTGTCCTGTCTCATGCTTGGAAAGAGAACCAGAAATTCTTGGTGAACAGCACTCATGGTTACTATTCAGTGTCAGTTCTCAAGAGCTGGGATTTAGTTCTGGGAGTTAACAAACTACTTGGGGGAAAAAGAGCAATTGGGGATTATCTGTGGCAAAAATTGTGGGTCCTTGATGCTACTATTGTTTTCTGATCACCTTGCCACAATTTCCTCCAACATATGTGTGTGCGTGCACACATACACACACACAAACACACACACACACACACACATGATAGCCACTCCCTTCTCTAATGCCACAGAATTACACAAATTCTCTAGTGGCAGCTGGCTGTCATGTGTCATTTGGTAACATCCATACCTTCTCTTTCTTGCTGTAAATGACGTCTGCAGAGGCTGTGTTAAGAAAGTCAGGTGTAACCTCTTTGGCATTATGGTGCTTGTGATACAGATGATATGTACCTCATTCCCTTCACAATGCACTTGAAAATGAAGTCATATTTAAGTGTGTCATTTCTATAAAGCAAGAAAGATAGTTACTGTCATGTGCTGCCAAGCAGACTGGCAGATGCCACTAACAAATGGTAAAGCATCCTCCTCTGCTTCATTATTTCCATAAAAACAAACTCTTTTGGTTATCATTTCTGAAATAGAATATAAAGCTAATTCTAAATGACAAAAGAAAAAATACAGTAGCTGTCAAATCCCAGTGCAGTGTGTTTCTAGAAGTTAGTGAATAAGTGAAGTGAATCACAGTTCCTCACATTCAGAAGAGGACTGATAATCCGAGGTACCCATTAAAGTGGTTTCCAGCCTGAAGTAGACAGGGATCACTAACAATGCATTGAACAGTGGAACCAGGGAGGAAGCACCCAGTGGAAAATGTGCACGCAGTTAGATGGTTTTGATTTGATATAGCCTTTTCTCAGAAGCTATGCTGAGAATAAATTATTTTGTTTCAAATTTCTCTCCAATGAATCCATCCATCTTTTCTGAGGCCAACTGATTTTTCTAAAATACAAGTCTGATCATGTCATCAGTGAATCAGCTCTGGGACCAAGTTACCATCAGGAAAGAGTCTGCCCCATGGCCCCTGAGCCTGCAGTCATGACCTCTCTAAGCCAGTCACCCAGGGGAAGCCACTCACATATACTCATGCCACTCACCCCCACACCCTTCTGGCTGCTGCTTGGCAGTGTCAAAGTTACACTCGAATTGCCTCCGCTGGCAATTCCCATTTGTTTGTTCTCCATCCAAGCCCCAGACTCCTTACCTCCCAGCCTTTTCCAGCCTCGCTCTTCTGCTTTAGCTGCATGGATATTTCCTGACTGCATTTTTTTTTTTTTTTTCTGTTAAAATTTGCTCTGAGCTCTGTCTTGGCAAGCTCTGACTGCCACTTGCTTCCTGGCTGCTGACTCACTGATCTGCTCTGTCCTTTGCTGTGGGGGACCCTCCGGATTCTTGACCATGTGGCCTCCTGCCTCACTGGGACTCCTGGCACCAGGATGTCTTCAGTTCTGACTCAACCGGACACTTTCCTCATTTTTCAGAGCTCCTTTACTGGGGTACTGCTTTACTCGACAATCCTAGGTAAGTCATGTGGGCTCCCCTGGTGGCTCAGCTGGTGAAGAATCTGCCATGTGGGAGACTTAGGTTAAATTCCTGGGTTGGGAGGATCTCCTGGAGAAGGGAATGACCACTCGCTCCAGTATTCTTGCCTGAAGAATCCCATGGACAGAGGAGCCTGGCGGGCTACAGTCCATGGGATCACAAAGAGTTGGACACGACTGATGTGACTTAGCGTGCAAGTTGCCCTTATGGCTGGTGAATGAGGAAACTAACTGACATGCTCCAGTTTTTCATCCAACAAGTGGTGCTTAATAAAAGGTGAGATTGGAACTCAGGTCCCTCAAAGCCCAAGGCCTCAGCCTCTAAGCTGTGCTGCTGGAAGACATGTGCCTTTTCACAGGTGCTTTAGGTAGGGGATGAAGGTGGCAAGGCTGTTACTTTGGTGTTCTTGTACAAATGAAAGCAGATAAGAATTTTACAACTGGAGACAGATTGGTTTGCGGATCACAGATCAAAGTGTGTGTGTGCATGCTTAGTCACTCAGACATGTCCTATTCTGTGTGACCCTATGGACTGTAGAATGCCTTGCTCCTCTGTTCATGAGATTCTCCAAGCAAGAATACTGGAGTGGGTTGCCATTTCCTCCTCCAGGGAATCTTCCCAGCTCAGGGATTGAACCAGCATCCCTTGCATTGGCAGGTGGATACTATTACCACTGTGCCATCCGGGCTACCTAAATATTTCCAAGTAAAGTAGTGCTACTCCACTTGGGTATAGAGCCACTTTGACCTCAAGCAGAAGTCAACATTTTGTATGCAAATAGTCAGAAAGTACGTATTTTAGGCATTACGGGCCACATATGGTCTGTTGCATATTCATTGAAAAGAATAAACCATTAAATATGTAAAAGCATTCTTAGCTCAGAGGTCCTATAAAAATAGGCTATGAGTCACATTTGTCGCAGTTTGTTACCATTGACTGACGTCAAGGTGGCCCTCAAAGACTATGCCTTAATCTGAGGAAGGTCCTCCATGGGGTTCCAAGTGGGAATTTAACCCTCATGTTCTAAAGCATCCATTGTACCATTGTATGATGTGAATCAGCTGCTCTTAGAAAGGTACTTGTTATATTAGGAGAACTGAGTAAATACTCACTCAAAACCTTTCTGTGTTCTGAGGTTCAGCTGATAAGCTCTGGCTGGTAGCACAGGCAATCACACACTTATTCACTGAGCAGTCATTAGCCAGGCACTAACTATGTGTTCAGTGTTGTGTTATGTGATGTGACAGCTGAGATGAGTGAGATACAGATTTTCCCTCAAAAACATCACCCTGAGTAGACTACAGGAGATGCTGAAAATAATTTCTGAAGTCATGCTCAGGCAGAAACAATGTGATGATCCTAATAAGTATTCCATTTTCATGAGTGTGATATCTTTGCCGTAAAATGAGAGCACTTATTTTTCTCCACAGGACTGTGATTTGTGCTGTGCAGACCTGCTGACATTTTGTGGGATCGCAAAGAGTCAGACACAACTTAGCAACTGAGCAACAACAAAAGCTATGGACAGTTGTCTGAGAAATAAAATGACCCCATGGCAGTACCCATCCACAGACAGACTTGGGCGAGAATCAGTCCTTGCCCACCACTAACTATGAAACTTTGGGCAATTACTGATTTTGCTTTTGGCCATGCCATGCAGCATGCATGATCTTCCCTGACCAGGGATCAAACCCAAGACCTCTGCATTGGAAGCATGGAGCTTTTAACCACTGGACCACTGGGGAATCCCTCAATCTTTCTGAGATCCTTTTCACCATAAGATGGAGAAGATCTAAGACCCACTTCAGTAAACAATGGTGTAAATTTACATGGAAAAAAAAATCACTTAAAGCCTTTAGGGGTGATACTTTATATGTAGCAAAAGCTCAACAGAATGCATTATAATGCTATTTTTGGACAATGTCCCATGGTTTCAGGGGTGTCATAAATAAGTTCTTAATCTCGTTAAAGTCAGATCCCTGTATATGTGAATATTAAGTGTGCCCGCAGAAAAGAAACACCTGCAGTGTTTGTCTAATTGCTTTGGACTCCTCAGAGCACTGGATGGAGCTATGGAGGGTCAAACATACCTGATTAGAGAATCTACAAATCCTGGATAGGTGCCATATTTAGAGGGATGGTGTGACTTCTCAGTACAATAAACTGGCTGGAGGAAGGTGGGGAAGGGGGAGAGGAGCATCACTTCAGCACATTCCTGACTTTAACTTGAGAGATTCTTCATGCAGAGAAATTTCTCTCATTCTGCTGGATTCCGAAGTAAGAAATAACACAATCAAGCCTTAGTGAGCACTTGTTTTGTACCAGGCTCTGATCACTTAATCCTTGCACAGCTCTATGGGAATGGGGATATTATATCACTCACATTTTAGATAAAGGACAACTGAAAGCACAGACTGTCCCCGTAACTTGCCCAAGGTCATATATGGCTGGGGCAATGGTAGTCTGATTTAAATCTAGGTACGTTTACTTCAGCCCTTATTTCCAATGCCCTACTACGGGGCTGCATAGTAGAAAGAGTTTGTGAGTCACGTATGCAAATAAAATGCTTTCCTAGTCACATTTCAAAAAAGGAAACAGGTACTATGAAGTTTTAAAATTTATTTGATTGAAGGATAATTGATTTACAATATTGTGCCGAACAGAAAAGTGATTCAGTTATATATATACGTGTGTGTGTGTGTGTGTGTGTGTGTGTGTGTGTGTGTGTATTAGGCTTCCCAGGTGGCACTAGTGGTAAAAAATCTGCCTGCTGATCAGTTCAGTGGAGTTCAGTCATTCAGTCGTGTCCAACTCTTTGCGGCCCCATGGACTGCAGCATGCCAGTCTTCCCTATCCTTCACCATCTCCCAGAGCCTACGCAAACTCATATCCATCAAGGCAGTGATGCCATCCCACCATCTCATCCTCTGTCGTTCCCTCCTCCGCCTGCCTTCAGTCATTCTCAGCATAAGGGTCCTTGCCAATGAGTCAGTTCTTCGCATCAGGTAGCCAAAGTATTGGAGTTTCAGCTTCAGCATCGGTCCTTCCAATGAATATTCAGGACTGATTTCCTTTAGGATGGACTGGTTGGATCTCCTTGCAGTCCAAGGGACTGTCAAGAGACTTCTCCAACACCACAGTTCAAAAGCATCAATTGTTTGGCGCTCAGCTTTCCTTGTAGTCCAACTCTCACATCTGTACATGACTACTGGAAAAACCATAGCTTTGACTAGATGGACCTTTGTTGGCCAAGTAATGTCTCTGTTTTTTAATATGCTGTGTAAGTTGATCATAGCTTTTCTTCTAAGGAGAAAGCGTCTTTTATTGTCATGGCTGCAATCACCATCTGCAGTGATTTTGGCGCCCAGAAAAATAAAATCTGTCACTGTTTCCCCATCTATTTGCCATGAAGTGATGGGACCAGATGCCATGATCATCGTTTTCGGAGTGTTGAGTTTTAAGCCAGCTTTTCACTCTCCTTTTTCACTTTCATCAAGGGGCTCTTAGTTCTTCGCTTTCTGCCAAAAGGGTGGTGTGATCTGCATATCTGAGATTATTGATATTTCTCCTGGCAGTCTTGATTCCAGCTTGTGCTTCCTCCAGCCCAGCATTTCTCATGATGTACTCTGCATATAAGTTAAATAAGCAGGGTGACAATATACAGCCTTGACGTACTCCTTTCCCAGTTTGGAACCAGTCTGCTATTCCATGTTCGGTTTTAACTGTTGTATCTTGAGCTGCAAACAGATTTCTCAGGAGGCAGGTCAGGTGGTCTGGTATTCCCATCTCTTTAAGAATTTTCCAATTTGTTGTGAACTACACAGTCAAAGGCTTTGGCATATTCAATAAAGCTGAAGTACATGTTTTGCTGGAACTCTCTTGCTTTTTCAATGAACTAGCAGATGTTGGCAATTTGATCTCTGGTTTCTTTGCCTTTGCTAAATCCAGCTTGAACATCTGGAAGTTCACGGTTCACGTACTGTTGAAGCCTGGCTTGGAGAATTTTGAGCACTACTTTACTAACATGTGAGATGAGTACAAATGTATGGTAGTTTGAACATTCTTTGGCACTGCCTTTCTTCAGGATTGGAATGAAAACTGACCTTTTCCAGTCCTGTGGCCACTGCTGAGTTTTCCAAATTTGCTGGCATATGGAGTGCAGCACTTTCACAGCATCATCTTTTAGGACTTGAAATCGCTCCGCTGGCATTCCATCACCTCCACTCACTTTGTTCATAAGATGCTTCCTAAGGCCCACTTGACTTCACATTCTGCGATGTCTGTCTCTAGGTGAGTGATCACACCATCTTGATTATCTGGGTCATAAAGACTTTTTTGATACAGTTTTTCTGTGTGTTCTTGCCACCTCTTCTTAATATCTCCTGCTTCTGTTATATTCATACCATTTTTGTCTCTATTGTGCCCACATTTGCATGAAATATTCCCTTGGTATCTCTAATTTTCTTGAAGAGATCTCTAATCTTTCCTAATCTATTGGTTTCCTCTATTTCTTTGAGTTGATCACTAAGGAAGGAAGTGATCTCTCCTTGCTATTCTTATCTCTCCTTGCTGTTCTTTGGAACTCTGCATTCAGATGGCTCTGTCCTTCCTTTTTTCCTTTGCCTTTCACTTCTCTTCTTTTCTCAACTATTTGTAAGACCTCCTCAGACACTCATTTTCCCTTTCTGCATTTCTTTTCCTTGAGGATGGTCTTGATTGCTGCCTCATGTATTGTCACGAACCTCTGTCCATTCCTCTTCAGGCACTCTATCATATCTATTCCCTTGAATCTATTTATTAGGGATTTGATTTAGGTCATATCTGAATGGTCTAATGGTTTTCCCTACTTTCTTCAATTGAAGTTTGAATGTCACAATAAGGAGTTAATGTCTGAGTTACAGTCATTTCCTGGTCTTGTTTTTGCTGACTGTATAGAGCTTCTCCATCTTCAGCTACAAAGAATATAATCAGTCTGATTTCAGTATGACCATCTGGTGATGTCCATGTGTAGAGTCTTCTCTTGGGTTGTTGGAAGAGCTTGCTTGCTATGACCAGTGCATTCTCTTGGCAAAACTCTATTAGCCTTTGCCCTGCTTCATTCCACACTCCAAGGCAGAACTTGCCTGTTACTACAGGTATCTCTTGACTTTCTATTTTTGCATTCTAGTCCCCTATGATGAAAAGGACATCTTTTTTGGATGTTAATTCTAGAAGGTCTTGTAGGTCATCATAGAACCTTTCAAGTTCAATTTTTTTATCATTAGTGGTTGGGGCATAGACTTGGATTACTGTGATATTGAATGGCTTGCCTTGGAAATGAACAGAGATCATTCTGTCATTTTTGAGATTGCATCCAAGTACTACATTTTGAACTCTTTTGTTGACTATGAGGGCTACTCCATTCCTTCTAAGAGATTCTTGAAATTAATTTTAATCGTATGTTTAAGTTAACCATTCAATATGTAATCACAGAACATAGTTTTTTATCATATGTCCTGAGTTAGCACTTATGCACAACTCTATTAGGACCTTTCAAGTGGTCAGGAGCCACGTGCAGCTGGCGGTATCCACAGCAGAAAGCACAACCCTGTATTCACTCAGCCAGAGTTACTGAACTCTGTATTTGTATCTCTATGTTTACATAATCTTTATTCCTTTTGCTTTGACATATTCACACTAGAAAGCTTCTGAGTACTGAAAGTGAAAATAAGTTATGAGAAAAAGGAATAAAGAAAGCCATGATAATAGGGTCATTGCTCGGCAATTTCTAACAACACCTAGGAAAGCTATGGTCCTTGGTGACTTCTGTCAGATTACGCAAATATTTTGAGTTCAACTGCATGCCCATTTAAGAACATAAGGTTCATTTATTATGTTTCCCCCTTGGCCAAGCAGAAATCTAAAAATACACTCTTAAGTTGTTAGGTTTGACCAAACTCTTTATATAAATATCCGTTTGCAGTTGTTGTTTTAGCAAAAGAAAAAGCCAATCTCCTGTCTTTGGGTTCTAAAAACTTTAGGAAACTGATTTTTCCCCTAAGCACTTCCTTCCTCTAAACCACGTACAGACTGAAAAAAAGGAAGTGAAAATCAGATTTTATTTTATTTTTTTTTCCTACAAGAGGACAGAAAAGACAGTCCCTCCCCCACATGACTGACATTCTTTTGCCATTTCCCCTCCCACCACCAAATCCCAAATGATGATTAGAGGATGCAAAATTGGCCCCTTAATATAAAGCTTCACTCTGTAAACTAAACCCTGGGGAATGTTGGCCTCAGGAATCATATCTTATCTGATGGGTTTGGAAGGGCCTATGGGGAATCACCATGTCACATAGGCCCCTTTTTGTGTTTCAGGAAATCTTTTCCCAACATTGGACAAACAGCAGACAACAGTAGACAGTAAGTGCTTGTTCAATTAAAATTTTTTTAATTAAATGGAGTAAATTCAAGAAAAATTTCTGTAGATAAGTATAAAAGAAAAGCAGTTTACTATTTCCACAGACACTAATGGAAACACTTAGAAGATATAGTTTGAATAGGAAGAAATGACCTGTGGGACAAGAGTGATATAAAGACATGGTAGAAAAACCTGGAACTTAAAAGGGCAACTAACTCCCAGAAGTTCTTCCTTGACCCTGTCTTCATGTGAAAGTTTAATATGAATAAAATACGAAAACTAACTATAAAATAAAGATAAAATAATATGTAGAAGAATATTTATAACATTTTGTTCAAGAGGAAGATTTTAAGGTAGTAGATATGAAGCTTGGAAAACACAGTCTCCCTATATACATATATGTGCATTATATATGTAGTATTTAGTACATAGCTTATGCATGACAATGAATTGGGAAAATTATACGCAATTAGAATACTATCACAAGACATAACAAGTTGCTATTCCTAATATACAAATGGCTGTTAAAAGGAAAGGCAAGCTATAAATTTAAAAGAAGAAAAATGACTACAAACATTTTCTTCCTCACTAGGGAATCAGAGGTACAAAGTATACAAAAATCAGATGAAAATTTTAATGCATCACTTAAGCAAAACAAGCAAACAAAAAGTAACATCATCCAACTACAGTGAAATAGGTCAGCCATCCAGCTGCTGGGGATGTGAATTGCTTGAATAAATAGAGTAGACTTCACAGTGATTTCTGGTGAATAATACCTAATAGCATTAACATCAGCTGTCTGAGCTTAAAACATTTTAGCAAAGTATCTTTCAGAACTGTGTGTAGGGCAAAGTGAAGCCATATTGATTATTACAGTCACACGTCCTTCCGTGCATGCTCATTTGTGTCCAGCTCTTTGCAATCTCATGGACTCTAGCTGCCTAGGCTCCTCTGCCCTTGGGATTATCCAGACAGGAATACTGGAGTGGGGTGCCATTTCCATTTCAAGGTATATGTCCTTATAGAGAAAAACAAATATCATATGATATCATTTACATATAGAATCTAAAAAAACATACGAATGAACTTGCTTCCAAAACAGTAATAGACCTACAGATGTAGAAAGCCTAGGGGAAAGGTTTACCAAAGGGGAAAGGGTTAGGAGGGATAAATTATGAGTTTGGGATTAACATATATACAATACTATGTATAAATAGATAAACAACAAGGGTCTACTGTATACCGCAGGGAACTATACTTGGGAAAAGTATCTGAAAAGGAGTATATATAAAGAATACGTTATATGTATGTGTGTGTATATGTATATATATATATATATATATATATATATATATAAAACTGTATCACTGTTGTACACTTGAAACTAACACATTGTAAATCAACTATATGCCAATAAAATCTGAAAAAAGGAGCAAAAAAACTCTATGTCCTTATGCATTTTTATAAATATAAATCGATACTAACCAGCTGGATAATTTGCCTTATGATGTAACTTTCAATTGCCTGTGTGGCTACTTTGCCAATGGAGCAGGAGCAGGAGGCACAGGGCTGGCTTTGGGCCAGAGCTGCTCAGGGTCTCCGTCTGTCTCCTCCGTCCCTTCCGCGCGGCGGTGGCTGGCAGACTGGGGCTGCTGACGGTACAGAAGAAGGAAGCTTCCTGACGCCATCAGCCTGGGTTGAGAGAGCAAAGGAAACCTTCACTGGATTACTGATATGTGAGGGTCAATCTGGTCACTGTGTTCTAGCCTAACTAGACATACAAAACCTAAGTGAAACAACAGTACGGATAGTACTTTTAGGGACTATAGAACTTCCATATTCTCTCTGGAGTCATGTGTATAACACACACACACACACACACACACAGACACACACATATATATGTATATGTCATCTTAAGGTCTCTTCCTTGACAAAAATTGTACAAATATTCTTTTTTTTTTTTTTTTTGGAATGTAAGTTTTTGGAGTAATTTTATTTTATTTTATTTTATTTATTTATTTATTTATTTATTTTTTAAATTTTAAAAGCTTTAATTCTTACATGCGTTCCCAAACATGAATCCCCCTCCCACTTCCCTCCCCATAACATCTCTCTGGGTCATCCCCATGCACCAGCCCCAAGCATGCTGTATCCTGCGTCAGACATAGACTGGTGATTCAATTCTTACATGATAGTATACATGTTACAATGCCATTCTCCCTAATCATCCCACCCTCTCCCTCTCCCTCTGAGTCCAAAAGTCCGTTATACACATCTGTGTCTTTTTTCCTGTCTTGCATACAGGGTCGTCATTGCCATCTTTCTAAATTCCATATATATGTGTTAGTATACTGTATTGGTGTTTTTCTTTCTGGCTTACTTCACTCTGTATAATCGGCTCCAGTTTCATCCATCTCATCAGAACTGATTCAAATGAATTCTTTTTAACGGCTGAGTAATACTCCATTGTGTATATGTACCACAGCTTTCTTATCCATTCATCTGCTGATGGACATCTAGGTTGTTTCCAAGTCCTGGCTATTATAAACAGTGCTGCGATGAACATTGGGGTACATGTGTCTCTTTCAATTCTGGTTTCCTCGGTGTGTATGCCCAGAAGTGGGATTGCTGGGTCATAAGGTAGTTCTATTTGCAATTTTTTAAGGAATCTCCACACTGTTCTCCATAGTGGCTGTACTAGTTTGCATTCCCACCAACAGTGTAGGAGGGTTCCCTTTTCTCCACACCCTCTCCAGCATTTATTGCTTGCAGATTTTTGGATCGCAGCCATTCTTACTGGTGTGAAGTGGTACCTCATTGTGGTTTTGATTTGCATTTCTCTAATAATGAGTGATGTTGAGCATCTTTTCATGTGTTTGTTAGCCATCTGTATGTCTTCTTTGGAGAAATGTCTATTTAGTTCTTTGGCCCATTTTTTGATTGGGTCGTTTATTTTTCTGGAATTGAGCTGCAGAAGTTGCTTGTATATTTTTGAGATTAGTTGTTTGTCAGTTGCTTCATTTGCTATTATTTTCTCCCATTCAGAAGGCTGTCTTTTCACCTTGCTTATATTTTCCTTTGTTGTGCAGAAGCTTTTAATTTTAATTAGATCCCGTTTGTTTATTTTTGCTTTTATTTCCAGAATTCTGGGAGGTGGCTCATAGAGGATCCTGCTGTGATTTATGTCTGAGAGTGTTTTGCCTATGTTCTCCTCTAGGAGTTTTATAGTTTCTGGTCTTACATTTAGATCTTTAATCCATTCTACACATTCTTTTGATTTTGTCTGTATATTTAGTTTTTACGTTCTACCCATATTAAATTTCATTAAAGCAGTCAGATGCATGGGACACAAAATAGCAGCCTCAATTGGATGAAATATTATGAATAATTTGGAATTCATTTTTAGATCTTATATCACTTTAAGGTTGTTGCTGAGTAAAATACATCACTCATCTGTAATTACGCTTGCTAACCGAGTGCCAGGCAATGGTCCTGATAAGATGCTGCACCCACTTTAAATCTACTTCCTGTTGTGGTGGTGGCGACTGAGGCTTTGGAGGCAGCTGCACTGCTGAAATGACCACCCCTTCTGCCTTCCGGGGTAAGAAAAAGATCACCATTAACAAGGACATTAAGGTACCCAAAGCCTGTTTGTTTACCATCAACAAGGAAAACCACACTCTAGGAAACATCATTCAATCTCAGCTGCTGAAGGCCCCACAGGTGCTGTTTGCTGACCACAGAGGCCCTCGCCCCTTGCAGCACAAGACCATCATCCATGTTCAGAGTGCCCTGGACTGCACCCCCAGGAGGCCCCCACCTGTGCCGTCACAGACCTCACCAGGGAGCTCTCCCTGCTGGAGGAGAGAGTCTGAGCGGCCACCACAGTTCAGCAAGGACGAAATGAATGGTGGGCTGCATCTGGCCCTTTCCAGGCACCAGGTGGACAAGAACACTTTTCCTCACCCCTGGCACTGATGCATCCTATATGCAGAGTCTGTTTCATAAATTGTAGCTGAAGAGGACCCAGCTGTGGGCTGAAGCAGAGGTGACTTCAGAGCAAAGGACCATCAGTTCAGTGGAGGTAGAGGACCTGTTCTGAAGCCACTCTGGGGACTTGTTTCAGAGTGGACTGGCCCAGAGACCCCAGATATCTCTCTGTGAGGGTGGTGGGAACAAACTTGTCTTGGACAAAAACTGGAAACCAGGGGCTGCCAGCCAGCATCTCAAGCAGAGGAGAGCTGAAAACCTATGTGCTTCCAGGAGTCTCTGCTCCAGAAGCTGCAGTTGCTGGGCCTGCCTGCCTCCCTCAGGGTGGGGACACCCAATGGTCCCACAAACAGCTCTCCCCAGGCTTCTTTGGCATAGTAGAGTTTCATAAAAATAACAGTCACCAATAAAAATCAATCAATCAATCTGCTTCTCATACCTCTTCTGAACATCTTGTCCTGACCAACGCTCTGTTCTTTGGAATTCTTACCTGGTTTCATGTTCTTCCACTTTCTCCTTCACCTCTCCCACGGGATGTGGTCCTCAGGCATCACTTTTGGATCCCTTGATTACTGTTCTCAGACTGTGACCCATGGACGATTCAGCTTTTTCCAGCTCCAGCCTTGGACTAAGGGGCCTCGAGCCTCTGCACAGTGTGAAGCCTCTCACTGATTCTTTTGGTGTATTTCCTTGGATGCCACAGTCATTCAACCCCAAAAGCTCAGCAGTGGGATTGGGGAGGTCAACACCCTTAGATGGAGAAAGCAACAGAGAGGGAAAGGCAACATCAGATCTTCTTCTGAGATTAATAATCCAACATCAAAATACATTGTGGAAAATCTACAAATGCTTACCCTGTTAAGCATGTTGAACTTTTCATGGTTCCTGGATTCCCAAGTGAACAAAGCTTGAAAAGTTCCTGTTAATAAGTTCATTATTAACAAATAGGTAACTTTTAACCTAGAATACTTAATTTTACAGACTCGGTTAGATTGTGTGGAAGCCTCCCGCTGATACTTTGGGATCCTGTTGGAAATCATTACTCCATGGAGGTATGTTTCTCTGGAGAGCTAGGATTAATTCTATTTCACTAATTTGTCTTTATGGAGAAACTATGTAATTTTTATCTTAGTGAAAATTAGCTGAAGTTGGACCAAAATAAATCCAAATATTCATCATCTAGAGAATTGTTACATGGATTATTTTTTCACCTGTGTAATGTAATCTCATGCAACTATTAAAATAAAAACTAGAAAGACAAGTTCGATATGTGGAAGATTAGCAGGAAATAATGGTATGAGAAAGAGCAGAACGTGGTGTTTTCTTTTCTAGAATCACACCCTGAATAGGGAAGTCAGTTATGTAGCTATTTTGAATTCAGGTTGATCAATGATTATTCTTCATGTTTGGATGGACTTTCAAAGGCAGGTGCTGTTGGGGGCTTTGTCTCCATGGGAACTTGAACAGCTTTCCCAGAGCGGCAGGAGTTGAACACAAGGAGTTCATGGTTGATCCCAATCCCCCAGCCTCGCAATAGACATGGAGAGAGGGAGAGGGAGAGGGTGCAGGGATGTATGTGGCCATTGGGAAGTCTACCAGACAGACAGAAGGTCTCAATGCAGACTTGGTGTAGAGGCACTGCTGAACAGTTAGGGAAGGGAAGGAGGTGGGGGTGGGAAGGCGAAAGTGGAGGTGATGGGGGGCTCCATTTTGAGCACTATATTTAGAAACTACCATTTGGTACTTACTTCAAGCACAACTTCGTCTTATAGCCTTTTCCTCCAGTAACCAAGCTCTTGTGCCAAACTTTTTGGAGTAAAATTGAAAACCAAAATTTAGTCAAAGAATGAGCTGAACAATTTGTGTGTGGGTTTATGTGTCTGTGTGCATGTGTATGGGGGTTATAATGTTAAGAAGGTAAAAGTTTTCTGTTTTGTGTTGGTATCTTTTTTTTACTATGTTGAAATACAGTTGCTTTACAATATATTAGTTTCTACTGTACAGCAAAGTGAATCAGTTACATGTATACACATACCTCTCTTTTTAAGATTTCCTTCCCTTTTAGGTCACCAGAGAGTACTGAGTAGATTACTCGTGCTATACAGTAGGTTCTCATTAGTTACCTGTTTTATAATATTAATGCACAGTAGTGTATATAGGGGGCTTCCCAGGGGGCGATAGCAGTAAAGAAGCCGCCTGCTAATGCTGGAGACATAAGAGATGCAGGTTCAGTCCCTGGGTGGGGAAGATCTCCTGGAGGAGGGCTTGGCAATCACTCCAGTATTCTTGCCTGGAGAGTTTCAAGGACAGAGGACTATGGTGGGCTATAGTCCATAGGGTCACAAAGAGCCAGACACAACTAAAGCAACTGAGCAGGCACGCACACAGTGTATATATGTCCAATCTCCGGATTCAACCCCACTTTCCTTCCCCTCTTGGTTTCCACAAGTTTGTTTTCCATGTCTGTGTCTCTGTTTCTGCTTTGCAAATAAGTTCATCTGTACCATTTTTCTGATCCACATAGAGTCATATTATACCATATTTGTTTTTCTCTTTTTGGCTTACTTCACTCTGTATGAGAGTCTCTAGGTCCATCCACATCTCTGCACTATTTCATTTCTACATCTTTGGACTTCCCAGGTGACTCAGTGATAAAGAATCCATTTACCAATGCAGGAGATACAGGAAACATGGGTCTGATCCCTGGGTCAGGAAGATCTCTTGGAGGAGGAAATGGAAACCCACTCCAGTATTCTTGCCTGGGAAATCTCAGAGACAGAAGAGCCTGGTGGGCTACAGTCCATGGGGTCACAAAGAGTCAGACATGACTTGGAAAACACACACACGCACGCACATTCAGGGTCACAAAGAGTCGGACGTGACTTGGAAAAGACACACACACACGCACACTCTTTATTTATTCTTCGGTTGATGGATGTTTTGGGATTTTTAATGATGTCAAGAGGAGGATTATTTTTCCTATTCAGAGCAGCAGTGGTTTGTGTAGAAAGTGAAAGTGAAAGTCGCTCAGTCACGTCTGACTCTTTGCAACACCGTAGACTCTGCAGTCCATGGAATTCTCCAGGCCAGAATACTGGAGTGGATAGCCTTTCCCTTCTCCAGTGGATCTTCCTGACCCAGGAATAGAACCGGGGTCTCCTGCATTGTGGCGGATTCTTTACCAACTGAGCGATCAGGGAAGCCGGGTTTGTGAAGTGAGGCCAAATCACACTCATCACAGGTACCCTGCATGTGGCCAGTGCAGATGTAATCAGACAGCAAAACACATGGTCCCTGAACTTGTCTCTCCTCTGCATCTTCACTGTCTATATTCCCTCCATGAGGTCTTTTGAGGGAAACAGGAGCAATACAACCACTTAAAATGTGTGTATAAAATGCTGAATAGACTTTTCTCAAAGTCTATGAAAAACAGGAAGAGTACTTTGAAATCGGAGGCTGTTTGCTTCATTAATTAAAACCTTAGGCTTTGGAGCAAGACTGACTGGATTTGCCTCTTGGTTGCCCTGCCTCCTGGTATATAACCGTCAGTGAATTCCATGAGCTTTGTGCTTTAATTTCTTCATCTGTGAAATGTGGCTGTTTTGAGAATTAAATGAGCTAATATCTATAAGAGAATCAGTGCAGTTTCCGGCCCATGAAGTTTAATAAGGATGATGGTAATGATTATGATGATGGTAATGATCAGGGCTCAAAGCTGAGTTAAAGGAAGTCAGTTCGTAATCTATATATATTGGAAAGAAAATCCTCAACAGTGGGATCTATGCATTCCTGCTGCTGCTGCTGCTGCTAAGTCGCTTCAGTCGTGTCTGACTCTGTGTGACCTCATAGACAGCAGCCCAGCAGGCTCCCCCGTCCCTGGGATTCTCCAGGCAAGAACACTGGAATGGGTTGCCACTTCCTTCTCCAATGCGGGCAGGCATGCTAAGTCGCTTCAGTAGTGTCCGACTCTGTGCAACCCCATGAACAGCAGCCCACCAGGCTCCTCTGTCCACAGAATTCTCTAGGCAAGAGTACTAGAGTGGGTTGCCATTTCCTTCTCCACTATGCATTCCTGGACCTCATTTCAGGTGGTGCTACTGGCTGTATCACCTCCAGCAAACACCTCAAAACTCTTTGCCTTCTCTCACAGACACATTAGCTGTCAGGATGGGCAGTTCTGGGTACTGTAACAGGATGCGGGGTTGGCATCACTCAGAAATCTACAGGTATGTCACTATTCAGAGGGTGGCTCTCCTCTGTGCAGACACTTGGGAACCAAAGCTCCTTGTACGCTGTGTTCTGACAGCCTCTGAGGCATGACAGTTCTCTGCATGGAAGTGACAACAAGGAAGAGTAAGCAAGAAGGCAGCAGTTTTTTAAAAGCTAAGGCCTGGAGGTGACACGGGACATCCATCTTCTTTCCATTGGTCAGACCAAGTCCCATGTTCCCAACTACACGTCAGTGCTTCCTCTGGACTGTGGTCCCCCAGAGACATGAGGGGAGAGCAGCATTCTCATAGATGGTGAGCTCTCCTTTCAAGAAAGGCAGAGAGACAGTGGCTGAATTGCAAGTAGGGGCCCCAGGCATCTCATTCTTGACTCAACGCTTATAGAGGTGCAGGGCTGGCAGCGCCATCCTGGCATGAACCCCGGAACAGAAGGTTGACGTGTGTCCTCCAAAGTTAGGGGGCCAGACACGAGAACAAAGACTGAGGCTACTTCTCTCCTGTGGTTTCATCAGGCAGAAGCCTCACCAGAACAGCCAATTCATGCAGTGTGTGGCAACCCTGGCTTTGAATACACAGGAAGAAAATGGAGCCAGGCTTACAATCTATTAGAGGGCTTACACAGGACCCCAAGGGTCTGAAAGGAGGTCTGTAAAGTCAGAGAAGATACAGAGGTCTTCAGGAAGCTGCTGGCCCCCCCAAAGGATGCCCCAATCAGAGAGGTGTTTGGAGATAGTAACGCCTGGATGCGGTTAACTCTCTTTGAAGGGACCCTTGATCGAGGAGCAGGTCAAGAAGAAACTGAAGAGATTCTTTGAAAATTCACATACAGCCTCTACTCGGAGGCCATCACGTTGGTGGAGACCCCAAGGAGTTGATTGGAGGGTTATCTTCTCCCGTCAACAGGCAGCCAGCTGTGCCAGACCCCTACCACTTTTCTATTTCTTCCTACATGACAGCAGCATCCAGTCCCTTCACTTCATGGTAAATAGGTGGGGAAAAAATGGAAGCAATGAAAGACTTTACTTTTTTTGGCTCCAAAAAGGACTGGGACCACAGCCATGAAGTTAGAAGACACTGGAAGAAAAGCTTTGACACACCTAGACACCATATTAAAAAGCAGAGGCATTACTTTGCTGACAAAAGTCTGTCTAGTCAAAGCTATGGCTTTTCCAGTGGTCATGTATGGAGGTGAGAATTGGGCCGTAAAAAAGTCTGAGCACTGAAGAATTGATGCTTTTGAACTGTGGTGCTGGAGAAGACTCTTGAGAGTCCCTTGGACTGCAAGGAGATCCAACCAGTCCATCCGAAGGGGAATCAGTCCTGAATAACCATTGGAAGGACTGACACTGAAGCTGAAACTCCAATACTCTGGCCACTGATGTGAAGAGCTGAGTCACTGGAAAAGACCCTGATGCTGGGAAAGATTGAAGGCAGGAGGAGAAGAAGGCAACGGAGGATGAGATGGTTGGATGGCATCGTTGATTCAATGGAAATGAGCAAACTCCTGGAGACAGTGAAAGACAGAGAAGCCTGGGGTGCTGCAGTCCATGGGGTTGCAAAGAGTTGGACATGACTCAATGATTGAATAACATTATGACAGCTCACAGGAGGAGGGGTGGGGGAAAGAAGAGAGCAGACCATGCCTCTTAGGAAGTAGAGGTCCCAAAAGGTAAAGATTAAGACTGAACTGCAGGGAAGGGAAAATATGAGAGCAGAACTTAAAACGAGAAGCAGTGAATGATGCTATTCTAATATCTGAAAGGAAACGACAAGGTTTTCCAGAAATAAGAAGGGACCAAAAAAAAAAAAAAAATCCCAGTTTATGGTTAAATACAGTGATAGGAAAAAACAACAATCAAAACTCCCAGTATGTCAAGTACATTCCTCTTGAGACCAACTCACTTGGTGAACTGGTTTCCTAAACACATAGGTGTAGAGGCTGCAGGAGGGAAAGAAAACACCACTTTCCTTTTAGAATCTGTTTGCATCACTGACTCACACGGGGCTCACCAATGGATCTGCCAACATGCATTTACTGTGGGGAGGAGGTGGGCTGTGTGCCCTTAAGTTTTATGATTTTCAGAGCCTGAGAGGTCTTGATATGGGCAAGAGGGGAGAGGGCAAGTCGGGTAAGAGGGGAGAGGGCAAGTGGGGCAAGGAGCTTTAATTCTCCATCTAGGTGGCGTTCAGAGCCTTGGGGCTGCTGTGGTTGACAGAACTGCTCTGTGGAGCAGTGGGAACAAGGAAGAATCTTGAGCATTTAAATATTTAGGGGGGATATTTTAGAACCCAGGGCTTCCTGGGAGAGAACTGGGAGAGAACTGGGAGGTCACTGAAAGGGCAGTGTGTGAGGATAATGGGAAATGAGGTTTTTCATGTTTAGAAATGCCATTAATGCTGTTTTAATACTACTATCATAGTAAAAAATAATCATAAAAGGAGAGAAATAAAAATCTTGGCACTGTGAACCAGAACTGCTTTCATGTTATACCTTAGAGGCCAAGTAAATTAAAAATCGGTTAACAATGATGAAAGCTCCCTCTCACCTCATTTCTGCTTTCCCTGCTGAATCCTGAGAATGTTTTCTGTTTTCTCATCTCCCCTCCATTCCGCTCTCGCTGGGTCCTGCCACTTCTGGCTCTCTTTCCCTTGAAGCAAGTCATGGTAAGGATTTCCTCTTGGTCTCCATTGTAATTTCAGAATTCTTCAGTAGTTTCAGAGGAAGACTATTAAAGTTTTAGATCACTCTTCCTTGTTATATCCTGAAAAAGTAGGACAAGAGAGCTGTTGTTACCTGAGGACCTCAACATCAGGAGTGCGTTGAAAGCAAATGATGAGTCTTGTGATTCTCAAGGAAAGCCTGAGAAAGTAAATTTAGATGCTCAGGTACATTATGGGAGGAGCCGAACAGGATCTGATATAGGAATTTCAGGCAAGCATGAATTCTAACATCCCCAACTCACATCTGTTACACACACACACACACACACACACACACACACACACGCACACACACGCAAGCCCAGGGATTCAAGACTTATAGGTACTAAAAGAGGGACTTCCCTGGTGGCTCAGACGGTAAAGTGTCTGTCTATAATGCGGGAGACCAGGGTTCAATCCCTGGTTTGGGAAGATCCCCTGGAGAAGGAAACAGCAATCCACTCCAGTACTATTGCCTGGAAAATCCCATGGACAGAGGAGCCTGGTAGGGTACAGTTAAAGAGTCGGACATGACTGAGCGACTTCACTTTCACTTTCAGGTACTAAAAGAGACTGAACACTTCTAACTAGTCTGAGGACAGAGTTTAGGCTAAAAATGTAAACTCATTAAGTTTAGACCTTCCTAGAAACACTTCAGTGGCTAGTGACATAATTTTTCTCTAGTAGAAAATAAAGGATTTCTGTAGTTTTCAAGGTCCTACCAGGATGACCCACCCTCGATGAAGTGAATAGGATTTCCATCTTCGTGGTACAGGCATCACTATAGTCACAGGGATGGATAACAGGAGGTCACACTGTGACCGTCTTGTAGGCCCACTTGTGTGCTTGAATTGAGGAAGCTCTCAGGGATGTCACCAACCCAGCTGACTTCTGTCCAGTGTGGTGGGGGTGGGGTCCCCAGCAGTGACAGCGGCTGGGGAAGTGGAACTTTTGACCATGGCTTCAGAGTGTGGGGCAAAGAAGTGAAAGAGGCACGGATCAGGAGGAAACACTGATAGGCTCCTCCCCTCCACGGTGCTAAATTAAACAGATAGCGCCTAGCTCCGAGAAAGCCTTCACTGATCCTAAAACAACTATTTTGCCAATCTATTAAAACTTCCCCTGGACTTGTTCTTGGGCTAAATAAAATTTTCACCTCTCTTCTACATCTCCATTTAATAACCTGAAATCCAGTAGTTATAGAAAAGAGCTATCTATAGAAAAGCTGCTATTGTTGTGTTAAGGAGCGGATATTTGCTTAGAATATCTATTGATTTGAAAAAATGATACAATATATGTCTGTAGGAAGAGAGCTAATTAAACATAAAAAATCTTCTATAAAAGTCCTTAGGAAAGAATTTAGCTGTAAGGTTAAAAACAAAGGAAAAATAATATATATATTTTAAAAGCCAATAGAAACATTCATGAATCTGCACAAAAATTGACTCCATAGAACTTAATGCAGTGTTTAAAATATAGACATTTGTACATTACTCTTTCCACTTCATGAAGTCTCAAGGCCATTTTCTTATCTTAACCTTGAGTACATTTGTAGCATGTACAGTTCAAATCAGTACACAGACGTGAGTATGCGCTTGATGTAGGGGATGTGAAAGTGTATGGAAATTTGAGAGGATGTTTCTGCTAATTATATTCTTCATTGGTTTGCTATAAATGGTTGGGATCTTGGGAAGGAAGATACAGACATGTGGAAACTCCAGGTACTGGCAAAGTTAAACATTGTACTTTATGAGCAGTGATTGGTACTGTTAACCACAACTCCAAGAGAGTTAGCCACTCTCTTAGCAGTGCTGGAGTCAGGAGCGTCTCCCAGCTGTGGTCTCACCGAGTAGGACACCAAGATCGGGGGGCCTTTCTCCCATAGTTGGTGGAACTGAGCTCTGTATGCCATATTTATTTTAAATTCCCAACCTGACAAGTAACTCTCTTTTCCCTGGGGGAATGGGAGCAGAGGGCTTAGGGAAAATCCCTCTTCATTGAAACCAGAACAGCTGAGAAAATGTGTTTCCCTCTCACAGTAATGACTCCTTAATCCCTCAGCCTTTCCCCTTCTACACTCTTGATGGCTGCAGCGTATGGTTCAAGGTGGCTTTGAGGGATTAGGTATCAAAAACTGAAGTTGTGTAATGTCGTGCAGTTGGTAGAATTATTTTGTATGGCTTTGCATCCTCACGCTTTCGTTTGGGTCCTAGGCCCAGAGCTATGCTGAAGCTCATTACAAACTGACTAACCAGTAAAGAGTGCTGGCAAGTAAGTCACTAAGACCTTCAAACTTGACTTCAAATGGTTCAGTTCCACAAACAAATCAATGACACTTGGTCTTGCCATACAGACGTTTGTTCAACTATATCAGTTACATAATTGTTCAGAATTTTACATCCCAGATTTTATTCTAAACACAAATGAAATATGTTTTTGAGTTCTTAGAAGCATGGGAAATGTGGTATTCTTATAAGATACAAACATTAAAATTCCTTCAGGCATTTATGTCTCTGTTAAACAACGTAAACCAAAACCAATGAGTATATATACACATATACGTGCAAGTAAACACTCCCCCACGCAGGCGGCTAACTGTGTATTGTCTACTATGAGGACTGATCAGGTTATGTGTGTTCCAAGTTGAAGCTGTTTTAGTAAGGAAAGCAATCAATGAGAGATCAAAAAGGATAAACTGTCTTCATGCCAAATCAACACATTGTTTTCAGAAAACCTACAAGTCTTAGTTTTCAAAATGGCTTTGAAGAAACAAATATGACTGCAGGGCAAATATGGTCTCTGTTACTGCCTCACTTCCTACTGACTTCTGGTCAACAATTTAAAAACAAAAGCAGTGAGGTCTTTCATGAAATCTTGTGACCCCGGAGTCTTAGCATTGAGTGATTTGGTGGCTGTTAAAAAATGTCTTACAATTTTAAGGGGCAAGTTCATTCTTGGCCAAGATCTGCGAGTATTTGCAGTGAACTTTGGAATAAAAGTGTGCGTTTACTAGAAATATGATACTGTGTTTCAGGGCTGACCTGTAAGGGCTGCTTCCCCTTCAGGTCTAGAAAGGCGCAAGGGTGCCCTCTGGGGCCCTGCTGGAAAAGCTTTCGTCACATTTTCTTGAATTATCTAGGCCCTCAATCCAGGAACCACAAAGGCCCAAGGCAAGGCCTGAGTGGTGATAGGGGTTGCAGAATTGAAGGAAGGTTTGTCAGTAACTTCCAATGACATCTCCAATGGCCCCCAAGGCTTTTTAAATTGCATGTACCATTCCCACATTGGCCGACCCCACCTCTTCCATCAGGACAACTGGTGCACTGACAGGGAGCTTATATTTTGGCTTTTTTGTTGATTAAAAATAATGTTCCTTAGCTAACCCACACAATACTCTTTCTTAATGCGCCTTCAAATTAACATCACGCCACTATGGCTTTAGCCATAAAAACGAAAGAATCTTAAGGGTTGGAAGAACATTGTAGATGATGTAATTTAATCTATTTATTCTATCAAAGAGGAAACAGGTTGGACCCATGTAAGTAACGTAATTTAAAAACCTTCAAGGTCTGAATCTAGAGCCAGTTTCCTGAACCCCAGCTGAATTAAATTTCCATTACCAAATGTTTACAATAAATATGCGCCTCAGTCAGGATAGATATTATTTCTATGTCATAGATAAAGCTGTTAAACATGAGAGATTAGGTGATTTATCCAAGTTCACACGAGCAAGTGAGGACAGAGCTGGAAAGGAACCCAGTGCCTTAGTTTCCAGTTGCAGGTTTTTTGTTTGTTTGTTTGTTTTTTTGTTTCTTTTTTCACAAACACATGTGCATGAACCCAAACTCAGAAACTGAGGTGCAAATCTGCTCTCCCCAGTTTGTCTCAGTTCAGTTTAGTCAGTTTAGTTGCTCAGTCATGTCTGACTCTTTGCGACCCCAGGGGCTGCAGTATGCCAGGCTTCCCTGTCCATCACCAACTCCCAGAACTTACTCAAACTCATGTCCATTGAGTCAGTGATGCCATCAAAACATCTCATCCTCTGTCGTCCCCTTCTCTTTCTACCTTCAATCTTTCCCAGCAGCTGGGTCTTTTCAAATGAGTCAATTATTTGCATCAGGTGGCCAAAGTATTGGAGTTGCAGCTTCAACATCAGTCCTTTCAATGAATATTTAGGACTGATTTCCTTCAGAATGGACTGGTTGGATCTCCTTGCAGTCCAAGAGACTCTCAAGAGTCTCCTCCAACACCACAGTTCAAAAGCATCAATTCTTCTGTGCTCAGCTCTCTTTACAGTCCAGCTTTCACATCCATACATGACTACTGGAAAAACCATAGCTTTGACTAGATGGACCTTTGTTGGCAAAGTAATGTCTCTGCTTTTTAATATGCTGTCTAACTTGGTCATAACTTTTCTTCCAAGGAGCAAGTGTCTTTTAATATCATGGCTTCAGTCACAATCTGCAGTGATTTTAGAGCCCCCCAAAATAAAGCCTGTCACTGTTTCCATTGTTTCTCCATCTATTTGCCATGAAGTGATGGGACAGGATGCCATGATCTTCTTTTTCTGAATGTTGAGCTTTAAACCAACTTTTTCACTCTTCTCTGTCCCTTTCATAAAGAGGCTCTTTAATTCTTCTTCACTTTCTGACATAAGTGTGATATCCTCTGTATATCTGAGGTTATTGATATTTCTCCCAGCAATCTTGATTCTAGCTTGTGCTTCATACAGTCCAGCATTTCTCATGATGTACCCTGCATGTAAGTTAAATAAGCAGGGTGACAATATACAGCCTTGATGTACTCCTTTCCCAATTTGGAGCCAGTCTGTTGTTCCATGTACAGTTCTAACTGTTGCTTCTTGACTTGCATACAGATTTCTCAGGAGGCAGGTAAGGTGATCTGGTATTCCCATCTCTTTCAGAATTTTCCAGTTTGTTGTAACCTACAAAGTCAAAGGCTTTGGCATATCTAATAAAGCTGAAGTAGATGTTTTTTCTGGAACTCTCTTGCTTTTTTGATGATCCAGTGGACGTTGGCAATCTGGTCTCTGATTCCTCTGCCTTTTTAAAATCCAGCTTGAACATCTGGAAGTTCACGGATCACGTACTGTTGAAGCCTGGCTTGGAGAATTTTGAACATCACTTTGCTAGCATGTGAGATGAGTGCAATTGTGTGGTACTTTGAACAAAGTACTTTGAACAAAGGCATTGCCTTTCTTTGCGGTTGGAATGAAAACTGATATTTGCCAATCCTGTGGCCACTGCTGAGTTTTCCAAATTTGCTGGCATATTGAGTTCAGCACTTTCACAGCATCATCTTTTAGGATTTGAAACAGCTCAACTGGAATTCCATCACCTCCACTAGCTTTGTTTGTGGTGATGTTTCCTAAAGCCCATTTGAGTTCACATTCCAGGAGGTCTGTTTCTAACACCATCATGGTTATCTGGGTCATGAAGATCTTTTTTGTACAGTTCTTCTGTGTATTCTTGCCACCTCTTCTTAATATCTTCTTCTTCTATTAGGTCCATACCATTTCTATCTTTTATTGTGCCCATCTTTGCATGAAATGTTCCCTTGGTATCTCTAATTTTCTTGAAGTGATCTCTAGTCTTTCCCATTCTGTTGTTTTCCTCTATTTCTTTGCATTGATCACTGAGGAAGGCTTTCTTCTCTCTCCTTCTATTCTTTAGAACTTTGCATTCAAAAGGGTATATCTTTCCTTTTCTCTGCCTTTAGCTTCTATTTTTTTCTCAGCTATTTGTAAGGCCTCCTCAGACAGCCATTTTGCTTTTTTGCATTTCTTTTTCTTGGGGATGGTCTTGATCCCTGCTTCCTGTAAAATGTCATGAACCTCCATCCATATTTCTTCAGATCTAGCAGATCTCACCTCTAGCAGATCTAATCCCTTGAATCTATTTGCCACTTCCACTGTATAATCATAAGGAATTTGATTTAGGTCATACCTGAATGGTCTAATGGTTTTCTCTCCTTTCTTTAACTCTGAATTTGGCAATAAGAATTTCATGATCTGAGCCACAGTCAGCTCCCAGTCTTGTTTTTGCTGACTGTATAGAATTTCTCCATGTTTGGATGCAAAGAATATAATCAATCTGACTTCTGTATGTCCATGTGTAGAGTCTTCTCTTGTATTGTTGGAAGAGGGTGTTTGCCTTGACCAGTGATTTCTCTTGGAAAATCTCTGTTATCCTTTGCCCTGCTTCTTTCTGTAATCCAAGGCCAAATTTGCCTGTTACTCTAGGTATTTCTTTTTCTTTTTTTTTTTTTTTGCAGCTCAATTCCAGGAAAATAAACGACCCAATCAAAAAATGGGCCAAAGAACTAAATAGACATTTCTCCAAAGAAGACATACGGATGGCTAACAAACACATGAAAAGATGCTCAACATCACTCATTATTAGAGAAATGCAAATCAAAACCACAATGAGGTACCACTTCACACCAGTCAGAATGGCTGCGATCCAAAAATCTGCAAGCAATAAATGCTGGAGAGGGTGTGGAGAAAAGGGAACCCTCCTACACTGTTGATGGGAATGCAAACTAGTACAACCACTATGGAGAACAGTGTGGAGATTCCTTAAAAAAATTGCAAATAGAACTACCTTATGACCCAGCAATCCCACTGCTGGGCATATACTCTAGGTATTTCTTGACTTCCTATTTCCATTCCAGTCCCCTATGATGAAAAGGGCATCTTTTGGGGGTGTTATTTCTAGAAGGTCTTGTAGGTCTTCATAGAACCTTTCAACTTCATCTTTTTCAGCATTACTGGTCAGGGCATAGTCTTGGATTACTGTGATATTGCATGGTTTGCAGTGGAAACGAGCAGAGGTCATTCTCTTGTTTTTAAGATTGCATCCAACTACTGTATTTCAGACTCTTTTGTTGACTATGATGGCTACTCCATTTTTTCTAAGGGATTCTTGCCCACAGTAGTAGATATAATGGTCATCGGAGTTAAATTCACCCATTCCAGTCCATTTTAGTTCGCTGATTCCAATTTGTCTGCTGCTAATCAAACATTCGTGGGGTATTAGGTGCTTTCCTAGTCATAGGGATGCTGTTGAACAGGACATAGTCTGTGATGTTGAGGGGCAAACAGATGAACCCCCAGGTTCTTCTGTCCCCTGGTCTTCTTGCCTTTGTCCTGTTCTTATGTGGAACAGATGCAGCCTGTGCAATCAGTAGCTTAGTGCTAGATCACCAGGTGTTACCTCTCAGTCTAGGTCCTAAAACACACTGCGGTGTCTTTCTTTCTCTGGGATCATGTGCTCTTGTGCACTCCAGCAGCCCTAGGGAGAAGTCCATACAGGAACTGGGACACTTTCCTGAGAGCCAACAAAAACCTGCCAATCCTGTCTGCCAGCTGTCTTGAAATCAGGTTTTCCAGCAACAAACTGTGGAAAATTCTGAAAGAGATGGGAATACCAGACTACGTTAACTGCCTCCTGAGAAACCTGTATACAGGTCAAGAGGCAACAGTTAGAACTAGACATGGAACAATGGAGTGGTTCCAAATTGGGAAAGGAGTATGTCAAGGATGTATACTGTCTCCTTACTTATTTAACATATATGCAGAGTACATTAGGCAAAATGCCGGGCTGGATGAAGCACAAGCTGCAATCAAGATTGCAGGAAGAAGTATCAATAACCTTAGATATGCAGACCACACCACCCTTACGGAAGAAAGTGAAGAGGAACTAAAGAGGCTTTTGATGAAGGTGAAAGAAGAGAGTGAAAAAGCTGACTTAAAACTCAGCATTCAAAAAACTAAGATCATGGCATCTGGTCCCATCACTTCATGGCAAATAGATGGGGCAACAATGGAAACAGTGTCAGACTTTATTTTTCTGGGCTCCAAAATCACTGCATATTGTGACTGCAGCCACGAAATTAAAAGGCACATGCTCCTTGAAGGAAAAGCTATGACCAACCTAGACAGCATATTAAAAAGCAGAGATATTACTTGGCTAACCAAGGTTTGTGTAGTCAAAGCTATGGTTTTTCCAGTAGTCAGGTATGGACGTGAGAGTTGACCATAAAGAAAGGTGGGTGGGGAAGTTATTGATGCTTTTGAACTGTGGTGTTGGAGAAGACTCTTGAGAGTCCCTTGGACTGCAAGGAGATGAAACCAGTCAATCCTAAAGGAAATCAGTCTTAAATATCTATTGGAAGGACTGATGCTGAAGCTGAAGCTCCAATACTTTGGCCACCTGACGTGAAGAGCCAACTCATTAGAAAAGGCCTTGATGCTGGGAAAGACTAAGGACAGGAGGAGAAGGGGGCAACAGAGGATGAGATGGTTGGATGGCATCATTGAATCAATGGACATGAGTTTGAGCAAGCTCCTAGAGATGGTAAAGGACATGGAAGCCTGGCATGCTGCAATCCATGGAGTCACAAAGAGTTTGACACAACTGAGTGACTAAACAACAGCAACAAGCCCCAGTCAATCCTCCAGAGGACTGCAGCTCTGACTGACATCTAGATGCAACCTCACATGAGACTCAGAACAAACCAGCGAAGGCATTCCCAAATTCCTGCCTCAGTAAGCAGTGTGAGATAATAACTGTGTCTGTTTTAAAGTTGCTATGTTTGGGTAATTGATCATGCAGCAATTGACATAATATACAGGAAGTGATCAAATAAACACGTATACAAATGAACAAAATAATTTCAAGAATAGTGTTAGGAAGAGGGTAAAATAGGATGCTGTAATAGACAGATGATGGAGGGGATACTGGGCTTTTGTCTTACTGGAGCTGAGACATTCCTTTTCATGAAGATGCAACCATGGAGAGGTCTAGGGGAGGCAGCGGAGAGAAACCCCCAAACAAACCACAATAGGAGCAAAGCCTTGAGCCAGGAAAAAGCTGGGCATCTGATGGACAGAAAGAAAGGCAATTTGGCTGGAGTGCCATGAATTAGGGAGAAAGTTGAACATGAAGTAAGAGGCCTAATATGAAGTAACAGGCAGGGCCAGATCACCCAAAGCCTTGGAGGTCATGGGGAGCCATTGAGGATTCCTAAACGGAGGAGCCTGGGGGTCTGAATCACACTTCAGAAAAATCTCTGGCTGCTGTGTGGGCAGTGGATCATCACAGGGTGGGGAGGCACCCAGTTAGAGACAGATGCCATTGTGCTGGAAAGAGCAGTCGCTGCTTGAACCAGGGTGGCAGTGGAGGACGTGGGTGGATTTGGGAACTTTCTGAAGGCAGCTGGCAAGACTTGCTTGTGGGTTGCGTTCGGAGTGTGAGGGAAAATGTGATCCAGGACAGCCCAGAGTCGTGGGACTCGTGGTTGAGAAACCACTCTTGGCTTCAATTTTTAATCTGGAAAAAAGAAGAAAGAGAAGAAAAAGTAATAATTGAATCTATGCTTGTGAAATGATACCCTCTGTAGGGAATTTCTTTTTTTTATTTTTATTTTTATTTTTTATTTTTATTTTTTAATTTAAAAAAAATTTTTTTTATTTTTTAAATTTTAAAATCTTTAATTCTTACATGCATTCCCAAACATGAACCCCCCTCCCACCTCCCTCCCTACAACATCCCTCTGGGTCATCCCCATGCACCAGCCCCAAGCATGCTGTATCCTGCGTCAGACATAGACTGGTGATTCGATTCTTACATGATAGTGTACATGTTAGAATGCCATTCTCCCAAATCATCCCACCCTCTCCCTCTCCCTCTGAGTACAAAAGTCCGTTATACACATCTGTGTCCTTTTTCCTATCTTGCATACAGGGTCGTCATTGCCATCTTCCTAAATTCCATATATATGTGTTAGTATACTGTATTGGTGTTTTTCTTTCTGGCTTACTTCACTCTGTATAATTGGCTCCAGTTTCATCCATCTCATCAGAACTGATTCAAATGAATTCTTTTTAACGAATATTCAGCACTCTGTATCTTTAAGAGAGTCTCACTACTAACACCCTCACTCATGTTCTTAAAAGCTTTTCTTTGCTGGAGAAACACCTGGCTGGGGGAAGATGTGATTCACGAGGGGTCCCTGCTAAGACCCGAGGAGGTGGACTAGGGGAGACCTCATCTAACCACTGTCCTTAAAGGAGAAACTCATTTTCCAATAAAGAGATTGCTTTTCTTTGGAGAAAGAAATACACTTAGGGTTACAATTATGGAGGGGCTCTTTTCTCTTAAATGTTTGTGCTTTATGGGGACTTTAAGATTTTCTGGGCATTGGTTATAGTTACTGCTTCATGAAGGCGACAGTAAAATGCAGCTTATTTCTCAATTGTGACATTCTTTCCAGCGAGGAAATTTGGTTCTTTTAAACAGTAAAATAAAAATGCCGTTTTTGCTCTTGTGTATCAAGCCCTGTGCTTAGGAAGGCGGTACCTATTTTTAAAGTTGGCATGTATTTCTGAGAATAACATCAAGATTCAAAAATGATAAGGCACACAAATACATGGGCTGTTTATGTTTGAAGTGAAGTGAAGCGAAGCGAAAGTCGCTCAGTCATGTCCGACTCTTTGCCACCCTATGGACCATAGAGTCCGTGGAATTCTCCAGGCCAGAATGCTGGAGTGGGTAGCCTTTCCCTTCTCCACGGGATCTTCCCAACACAGGGATGGAGCCCAGGTCTCCCGCATTGTGGGCGGATTCTCTACCAGCTGAGCAGTTTATGCTTGAGAAACTAATACAGAATTCTCTTCCTGATCCCTCAAGCCAGGGACTATCGTGGGTCACTGGGACTGGATCATGTTTCTGCCCCGTGATTCACTCTGTGTTAGCTGTTCTCTGCTCATTCACACACACAGACCCCAGCTACTTAACACCCAGTTAAGCACCTGTTCTGAAAGCAAGATGAAAATTCATTCAAACACCTAACAGATGTGAGTGAAAAGAAGAGGGGTGTTTAAAAATATTTCTGCTGCTATCAGCAATTATTCTCGCTCTTGAATGGCATCCAGCTATTGGTGTAGAATGTGAAAAAAGCTGACCTGGTTACTGTGGACGCAGAAACAATGGCAAGTTTCCCATTTTCAGCCCCTGAGACTGTTTACTTAAAGTTCCTTATACTTTTCAGACTATATTTTTAAAGAAAGCATCAAATTCAAGGAGAAAGTAATTTACATAGATCAAGAAATGATTCTGCTGTGCACATCCTCATATATATAGCCGTATACAAAATGTTATAGGAGTTGTTGTTGTTGTTTTTTCTAAATACTTTTTGGAAACATTTCCTAACTCTGAAAGTAAATATATTGCTGTCTCTATTGATATGAAATTTTCTCTTTAAACAATGTTCAACCAGTTGAAGTTAAATAAATAGAAATTGTTTTTTTTTTCTTTCATAAGGTACAATTTTATTTAAATACCACCATTAGATTGATGGAAAATGAGAAAACATAAAGTACTCCAGAAAACTAATGGCATATGTCAAATGATTTGATAATTCAGAGTGATATTAAAAATAAAAAGATAATTCAGAGTAATATAAGGAGATTTGATAGGTGGAAATAAACTTTCTAAGTACAAAACTTTGTGAATATGGACATGGTTTCGTAAGATGTCCATCCAAGTGAAATGCCAATCAAGTCAAGGCAAAGACAAATATGTTGAAAAAAAGGAGCAGAAGGGAGTAACTACTATATTTGAAATTAAAAAAAATATGATCCTAATAAAATCTTGGAATTAGAAAGTCTGACAACTCATGTTAACTGTCAGTGACACTGGGACATGTATATATTTTATTTACATGAAAAATAAAGGGCAGGCTGGGGACCAAAGCAAGAGCTGACCTTGTGGTTGAAGGTTGAAGTCTGTCTTCCAGGAGAAACTCCCCTTCCTCAGGAGAGGCCTGTCTTTTTCTTTTATTTTTAAAACTGGATGAAGTCCCTCCATATTTTAGAAAGTAACCTATTTACTCAAGATCTAACAATTTAAATGTTGATTGCATGTTAAAAATACCTGCTTTTGGACAATTATCTGGGTATCACGACCTAGCCAAGCTGACACATAAATTTAACTCCCACAAGAGCATAGCAAATCAGTTACTCCTTTGCATCAGTGGTGGATGCACTAACTCTTCAACAGTTTTGGAAAATGATTTAACCATTTTATTGAGAACTTCAAAATACTTGCAGTCATTTCTTTTACAAAACAAATACATTTCTGTGAAGTGAATGTTGCTCAGTTGTGTCTGACTCTTTGTGACCCCGTGGACTATAGCGTCCATGGAATTCTCCAGGCCAGAATACTGGAGTAGGTAGCGATTCCCTTCTCCACGGTATCTTCCAAACCCAGGGACTGAACTCAGGTCTCCTGCATTGCAGGCAGATTCTTTACCAGCTGAGCCACGAGAGAAAACCAAGAATACTGGAGTGGGTAGCCTATCCCTTCTCCAGCGGATCTTCCAGACCCAGGAATAGAACCAGGGTCTCCTGCATTGCAGGCGGATTCATTACCAACTGAGCTACGACAGAAGCCGCAAATACATTTCTACCTTATGGAAATAAATCCAAATGCAGACACAAAGAACAGAAAGTATAGAGGAAAAAATTGATATATGAAACATAAATATAAAACTTTTTTGTGTCATAAAACCCCACAAACAAAGTCAGAAGCCAGCTATCAACCAAGAAAGATATTTGGAACGCTTGCCGTGAACAGATTAGTTACCAAAATGCATAAACTCCTGCACTCTCACAAGCAATAAAAAAAGATTTAAAGCCTAGCTGAATGTTTTTGAGTCTATTTCTGCTTTATAACTAAGTTCACTTGTATCCTTCTTTAGATTCCACATATAAGTAATATATACAATCTTTGCCTTTCTCTTTCTGACTTGCTTCACTTATTGTGGTCATCTTTAGGTCCAGCTACGTCACTGCAAATGGCATTGTTTCATTCTTTTGCATGGTTGGCTAATATCCCATGGTATATACACACTACATCTTCTTTATGGTTACCCAAGGGGATAGTGGGGGAAGGCTGGGGGGGAGATAAATTGGGAGTGTGGGACTAACAGATATTATTATATACAAAACAGGCAAGCAGTAAAGACCTACTGAATAGCTCAGGGAACTCTATCTCGTAATAAGCTAAAAGGGAAATACATGTATGTGTATACGTATCTAAAAGCATGAAGTACATAAGGCTCAGTCGCTCAGTTCTGTCTGACTCTTTGCGACCCCATGGACTGTAGCTCACCAGGCTCCTCTGTCCATGGGATTCTCCAGGCAAGAATACTGGAGTGGGTTGCCATTCCCTTCTCCAGGGGATCTTCCTGACCAGGGATCAAACCCAGGACTCTTGCACTGTGGACATATCTTTATCATCTGAGCCACCAGGGAAGCCCAATTGTATATATATGTGATGTATATATATGCAGAATCTAACTGAGAAATGAGCAAAAGCCAACAGGCAGCTCTTGGAAGAAGACACCCGAATGGCTAGCAATCATGAGCAAAGATGTTCAGCTTAACTTCTAGAAATATACAAGTTAAAACAAGTTTTGCTTTTTAAATTATCAGAAAGACCAAAATTAAAAGTTCAATAATCCCAACAGTTAATGAAAGCATAAACTGGTATAACCACATTGAAGAACAATTTGCCTACCTATATTCAGTAAAACTGAAGATGTTAAGACCTTAAAAACCTCAAAATTCTGTTTTAGATGTACATAACCTAGTGAAATTCTGACACATGAGCATATGTATGCACAAGATATAGTTTTTGTATTTTTATAGTAGTGTTTATAAATGCAAAAAGCACAAAATGTAAATATCCATCAGCAGAAAATTCAATAAATATTCATATGGTCAGAGAATTGAATATGTCATGGCAATTTCAATCAATAAACCAGATTTACATTTATCAGCATGAATTTATCACAAAAATATATTAGATAGAAAGAAGCAAGTTACAAAATTATATGTCATACGATTTCCTTTATGCCAAATTTAAATATATTTAGTTGAGAAAACCAACTGAAAGTTTAAGAAATCAAAACACATATTACTGCACATGTATATAGATGTAGCAAATTAAAAAAAAATGGGGTGAAAGGCCACTTATCAATCTTAAAATGTTGTTTACCTCTACAAAGACTGTGACAGAAATAGGTGGCTCTGTGTGTGTGTGTGTGAATGGCAAAATAATATTAATGATATTTTAAGAATGTACAGTACAGAGTTAAATCTAATGTGAAATCTAGACCCTGAGTGACAATGATGCATCCATGTGGGTTCATCGATTGTAATAAACACACCACCTGATGGTGGTGGGAATATGGTGTTTACAAAAACTGCACTTTCTGCTAAGTTTTGCTGTGAACCCAAAACTACTCTAAAACTAAGGCTTATTAAGTAAAAATGTATGCTAAATCTAAGTGATGCTTACATTTTAAAAGTTATTATTTGAACTTTAATGAATGTTTGAAAATTTTGATAATGATAAAATGCAGCATATCAGTTCTAGGTGATTTCAAAACTTTTATGTCTTGTGTGCACATGACTGTTATATTAAACACAAACATATATATAAGAAAATAAAAATTTACTTCTCAAAAGTCTGAGAATAATTTCTAAGTGTTATTGTCTGAGGATAGACTGTGTTAGAAGATGTTTTCACACATATTTATCATATATTCATATAAGATATTTTGATTTTTTATTGTAATTTAAAATAGTAAAGTTTAAAGTTTTTAGCTTAGATATGAGTTGTGTATATGTCAAGTTGAGGTTTTGTGCTCTTTATAAGGAAAAACATAATTTCTTAAACTTTTCATTGACTTTTTTTTTTCCAGCCCTTATAGAATCTTGTAGTTTATCCCCAAACTTGAATCACCCTTTCTTTCTTGCTAGTTGAACAAGTACATATAAGTCTTAGAAAAAGCAGATTTCCTTTGTGTTCATGCCAGAAAAGTCAGCTGTTGGGCAGGAAGATTTCAGGGCATTCTGGTCAGGAGTCCCAGATTTGGCTGCACATCAGAACCATCTAAGAATCTTTAAAAGTCCTCATGACCTGGCATTCTGCACACCAAGAAACCTAGGAATGGGACCTAGGCCTCAGTTTTTGTTTTTAACTTTCTAGTTATGCAACCAAAAATCTCTTGATATTATGACAATTCAGAACCATATTTGGTTTCTTTCCTCTTTGAGGTAGATCCATCCCCATGAGATTTACTATTAAACCCTTGCAGAAGCCAGGCTATGGCCTCAGATTGGTTTGGTCTTCATAGCTTTGAATCTTAAAGGAGGATTCCTAGATCATAAGAGTGACCCATCATTTCGTCAGATTTGTCATTTGGGTATGGCTTGAGTTATGTATTCTTTTTGTTGCTAGTGGCAACAGCACCAACTGTTTTATGTTTTGGCAGAAAATAATGTCACAAAAATAGATCATTTTGGGAAAACTCACAAATACATGCTTACAGGTGATTTTCAGAATGACCAGTTCCTAGATAAAACTGAATATAATGCAGTTAAAAGCACTTCATTTCCTTAAATGTAGAGATATTTATGATTATTTATAAACACAGTATTCAAAAATTTCATGAGCTTTTCATTATTTCTTGGATGTCAGGTTTTAAATTTCCTATCACTGACTTATACTTCCATTTTATATATAAAATGGTAAAACCTGAAGAGGAGATACTTAGATACTTCAAAATGCAAACTCTCCTGATGCCTGATGTTTTGTGGGAGCCTAGTTGGACCTGTTGCTGGACCTTATATTTCAGTTTTGGAAACTGCTGAGAAGCTAGAATCTTTTTCAGAATTTCCAAATCAATGTTGATGGTGCTGCAGTTCCCTCAGTATACACACAGGTGTCATGATATCACTGAAGTGTAAAGCCTAGGGAGTAATGAGATGCTTTACAAGGAACTATAAACTGATAGACTGATCTTGACCACGATCATCACACATTTAAAGAGCATGAAGGGTGGACCAGACATGTTGTGCTGGAATATACAGCTATCAGTAGAGCATATGGTAAGCGATACTGGAAAGCTATCCTGTCTTCATTCATATACGCACTTGTTTACTAAAAGTATATCTACTGAGCTCCTATTTCATGCCATAGTTTGTATTTTCAAATGATCCATTTTGCAGCATTATTGCCCTTCTTTGAAAGAAAGCGTGGGACCTCTTCATCTTAAGCTAAGAGGAAATTTGACACAGGCTGATGGAAAATCTTTGTACCTGTTTGTGTATCGGCATGACTTTATTTCACATTTTGAGTAGCTGCTGTCTAGGAATGAGGAGTTCAGGGTAAAAGGAAAGGGCTGTAAGGAAAAAGAACAGGGCTCCCCCATGCTCTGCTACACTTATTTGTAGATACTTCTGATTTGTGAGAGCACTCCTCTTCTTCGAATATGCCTCCCAATTTTTTTACTTCTATTTGCTGTCAATCTTAATAAAAAGTATTTTGCTATCATGTTTTCATTTCTTCATTAACAATAAATTAATTTTAAAAATTAATTTATTTAGTTTATGGCCATTATAAAAGAAATGCACTGTTCAGTTCAGTTCAGTTCAGTCGCTCAGTCGTGTCCGACTCTTTGAGACCCCATGAATTGCAGCATGCTAGGCCTCCCTGTCCATCACCAACTCCCGGAGTTCACTCAAACTCACACCCATCAAGTCAGTGATACCATCCAGCCACCTCATCCTCTGTCGTCCCCTTCTCCTCCTGCCCCCAATCCCTCCCAGCATCGGAGTCTTTTCCAATGAGTCAACTCTTTGCATGAGGTGGCCAAAGTACTGGAGTTTCAGCTTTAGCATCATTCCTTCCAAAGAAATCCCTGTGCTGATCTCCTTCAGAATGGACTGGTTGGATCTCCTTGCAGCAGTCCAAGGGACTCTCAAGAGTCTTCTCCAACACCACAGTTCAAAAGCATCAATTCTTCAGCACTCAGCTTTCTTCACAGTCCAACTCCCACATCTATACATGACCACAGGAAAAACCATAGCCTTGACTAGACTTTCCTTTGTTGGCAAAGTAATGTCTCTGCTTTTCAATATGCTATCTAGATTGGTCATAACATTTCTTCCAAGAAGTAAGCATCTTTTAATTTCATGGCTGCAATCACCATCTGCAGTGATTTTGGAGCCCCCCCAAATAAAGTCTGACACTGTTTCCACTGTTTCCCCATCTATTTGCCATGAAGCAATGGGACCAGATGCCATGATCTTCGTTTTCTGAATGTTGAGCTTTAAGCCAACTTTTTCATTCTCCTCTTTCACTTTCATGAAGAGGCTTTTTAGTTCCTCTTCACTTTCTGCCATAAGGGTGGTGTCATCTGCATATCTGAGGTTCTTGATATTTCTCCCGGCAATCTTGATTCCAGCTTGTGCTTATTCCAGTCCAGCATTTCTCATGATGTACTCTGCATATAAGTTAAGTAAGCAGGGTGACAATATACAGCCTTGACATACTCCTTTTCCTATTTGGAACCAGTCTGTTTTTCCATGTCCAGTTCTAAAAAGAAATGTTAGCAATATAGAAAATTGAAAAAAAATAAAAGTTACTCCCAGCTTTCTGTCTCCTTCAGTTCAGTTCAGTAGCTCAGTCATGTCTTACTCTTTGCGACCCCATGAACTGCAGCACACCAGGCCTCCCTGTCCATCACCAACTCCCAGAGTTTACTCAAAGTCATGTCCATTGTGTTGGTGATGCCATACAACCGTGTCATCCTCTGTCGTCCCCTTCTCCTCTCTCCTTCAATCTTTCCCATCATCAGGATCTTTTCAAAAGACCATTGTTACAAACATTTGAGGAGACTGACTCAAATAATCCCTGCATAAAACAGCATAAAATTAAATTTGAAAATCTTAGAAAAATGGGATCATATAATTCATGCTCTTTTCAAATTAAAGGTATTCAATTTATTTACTTTTTCTTATTTCTTACTAGTTTCCTATTGTACATCTCTATTTACAATAAACACATTCATCAGGTTCACAGTGTGATGACTTTTGCTGGTTGTACACATTCATGATGAGAAGTGTGTGGCCATTTGAATCATTATTTTCCTGTATGTAATGGAAAAAGCAAGAGAGTTCCAGAAAAACATCTGTTTCTGCTTTATTGACTATGCCAAAGCCTTTAACTGTGTGGATCACAATAAACTGTGGAAAATTCTGAAAGAGATGGGAATACCAGACCACCTGACCTGCCTCTTGAGAAATCTGTATGCAGGTCAGGAAGCAACAGTTAGAACTGGACATGGAACAACAGACTGGTTCCAAATAGGAAAAGGTGTATGTCAAGGCTGTATATTGTCACCCTGCTTATTTAACTTCTATGCAGAGTACATCATGAGAAGTGCTGGACTGGAAGAAACACAAGCTGGAATCAAGATTGCTGGGAGAAATATCAATAACCTCAGATATGCAGATGACACCACCCTTATGGCAGAAAGTGAAGAGGAGCTAAAAAGCCTCTTGATAAACGTGAAAGAGGAGAGTGAAAAAGTTGGCTTAAAGCTCAACATTCAGAAAACGAAGATCATGGCATCCGGTCCCGTCACTTCATAGGAAATAGATGGGGAAACAGTGGAAACAGTGTCAGACTTTATTTTTTTGGGCTCCAAAATCACCGCAGATGGTGACTGCAGCCATGAAATTAAAAGACGCTTACTTCCTTGCAAGAAAAGTAATGACCAACCTAGACAGCATATTCAAAAGCAGAGACATTGCTGACTAAGGTCCGTCTAGTCAAGGCTATGGTTTTTCCAGTAGTCATGTATGGATATGAGAGTTGGACTGTGAAGAAGGCTGAGCACCAAAGAATTGATGCTTTTGAACTGTGGTGTTGGAGAAGACTCTTGAGAGTCCCTTGGACTGCGAGGAGATCCAACCAGTCCATCCTGAAGGAGATCAACCCTGGGATTTCTTTGGAAGGAATGATGCTAAAGCTGAAACTCCAGTACTTTGGCCACCTCATGTGAAGAGTTGACTCCTTGGAAAAGACTCTGATGCTCAGAGGGATTGGGGGCAGGAGGAGAAGGGGACGACCGAGGATGAGATGGCTGGATGGCATCACGGACTCGATGGACATGAGTCTGAGTGAACTTCGGGAGATGGTGATGAACAGGGAGGCCTGGCGTGCTGCGATTCATGGGGTCGCAAAGAGTCAGACACGACTGAGTGACTGAACTGAACTGAACTGAATGTGTTATTTTCCTCTGGCCATTTTCAATATTTTCTTGTCATCTTTGTTTTTTAGCAGTTTCGCCTTGTTTGGCCAAACTAATCCTGTTTGGAATTTACTGAGCTTCTAGAATATGTAAGTTTATGGTTTTCACCAATTTAAAAAATGCTATTAGGCATGATTTCTACAAATGTTTTTTTCAGCCCTATCTTCTATCTCCTCTTCTTCTGGGACTCCCAATCAATGATATATAGCTATAGATCTTTAGAAATTCTCTTGCAGATCCCTAAAGCTCTGCTTTTGTTTAGTGTAATGTCTTTCTCTCTTTTCTCTCCTCCTGTATTTCTTCCACCTTCCCTTCTCCTCTGCCTCCCCACCTTCATCTCCTCTCCCCCACCCTCTTCCTCTTCATTTTCGAACTGAATGATTATTATTGATGGATCTTCAAATTCACTCTTTCCACATTGTTTCCATTATGCTGTTAAAGATCATCAACTTTGTTTTAAATTTAAGCTATTTCATTTTTCAGTCTTAAAATTTCCATTTAGATCTTTTTCTACACTCTCCAAATCTCTTTTTAACTCTTCTATTTTTCACTTATGCGAATGTGTTCCTTCATCTCAGTGAGAAAAACTGTAAAAGCTGTTTTGTAATCCTTATCTGATAATTTCAACATCTGGGTAATCTCAGAGTTGGTGTTTCTTGATCATCTTTTTCCTTGGAAAAGGATCCCACTCTCTTGATTCTGTATGTTTCATAGGTTTGGATTGTTTCATGGGTATTGTGAATATTACGTTGTGAAGACTCTGGATTCTCTTATATTGCTTCAAAGAGTGTTAAAGTTTCTAATTTAGTAGGCAACTGATATGGCTAGACTCTAGCTGCACATTGGCATGCCTATAGTGGTTTACAGTTCAGTGTGAGTTACAAGCTATTTTCTGTTTGTCCTCTGAATGTGTGGTTCAGAGATCAGTCAGACACCCAGGATTTTGGGTCTTGCTTATCTGGTTCTCCCCTTTCTTGATTTCCTTCTTACTCTCCAGCAGCCTGGGTTGCTCTGAGGCTTTTTTCTTTAAGGTAAGGAAGATGAGGAATGCTTCTATAGGAATTTTAGCCAGTTTCCTAGCTACTCAAGTTTGATTGTCCAATCATGGTTGACTCTGCCCTTTTAAAAAATCTATTATCTTCTATTTCATAAGTATACATTCTCATCATTTGCTTTTTTTCATCAACTGACTATGTTTCAAACTGATCATTTTTACTGGGTGAGTTGTAATTTCTGTCATATGTAGTAGGAGAAAATATGGAGGATGGTTTCTGTTTGCTTTGAAAAGGGGCTTACAAATTTTCAGTGGTCTCAGATAGTTTTTAAGCCAGAAAAGAGCTTTAAAATCCTTTCTTAGAAGGAAGTTTCTATACCAAACAGGTATAAATAGGACAGAAAGTACAATCGTATTTGTCACTAAAATCAAGAGGAAACTTGAGACACTGTCTTGAGAATAAAAGTTTCTGAGAACCTCAGTCACTGGATTTTCACCTCCTTGATTAGACATTATGCTTTGTTTGCTATTAGGTTCTCCCATTTTGGAAGCTGTCTTTTCCCCTTGCTTATAGTCTCCTTCATTGTGTTTTCAACTTTTCTTACACAAAAGAACAAACAAACAAATTTTAAAAATCTATTATTGAAAGTGTATTGTTTGGACAACACATTGAATAATTTTATCTATCAGTTTCTAATCCTTGATTAAACAAGGAAAGAAGAAAAGACTTTCTTTCTTTGACTGCAAAGGGTGTAAAAAAAAAAATAGCCCAGGATTTATCAGTGCACAGAATGGTGTTGCAAGGTGAAAAAAAAAAATACTGTATTGAAAATCTACTTAGGTCTGGTTTCACTGCCACATGTACTTCCACTAAGTGTTGAAATCTTATCAGATGTTTTTAAATAGTCATCGACAAATTATAGAGTAATGAGGACGAAAGAGCTGATAAGTGTGTTGCTAAATTTCTCATGCCAGAAATGGTGAGGAGAATTTAGAGATAATTAACTTTCTCATTTTCAGAAGAGGGAACTATAGTGAGCCCCTTCATGGATCACTCAAGTGGTGCTAGTGATAGAGAACCTGCCTGCCAATGCAGGAGACATGAGACGTGGGTTCAGTCTTTGGGTCAGGAAGATCCCCTGGAGACCCAATCCAATATTCTTCCCTGGAGAATTCCATGGACAGAGGAGCCTGGTGGGCTACAAGCTATGGAGTGAGACACTACTGAGTGACTAATGCTTCATGGATCACAGCTTTGTCATGGCAAAGGGGCTTGCATAACTGAATGAAGCTGTGAGCCATGCTATACAGGGTCGTCCAAGATGCATGGGTCATAGTGAAGAGTTCTGACAAAATGTGGTCCACTGGAGGAAATGGCAAACCACTCTGGGATTCTTGCCATGAGAACCTCATGAACAGAATGAAAAGGCAAAGAAAATATAAAAAGATATGACACTGGAAGATGAGCCCCCCAGATTGGAAGGTGTTCAATATGCTACTGGGAAAGAGTAGAGGACAATTACTAAAAGCTCCAGAAAGAATGAAGCAGCTGGGCTAGGACAAAATTGATGCTCAGTTATGTAGTTGTCTGGTGGTAAAAGTAAAGTCTGATGCTCTAAGGAACAATATTGCACAGGAACCTGAAATATTAGGTCCACGAGTCAAGGTAAATTGGATCCAGTCAAGCAGGAGATGGCGAGAGTCAATCCTGAATATTCATTGGAGGCACTGGTGCTGAAGCTGAAGCTCTGATACTTTTGCCACCTAATGTGAAGAGTCAATTCATTTGAAAAGAGCATGATGCTGGGAAAGACTGAAGACAAAAAGAGAATAAGGTGGCAGAGGATGAGATGGTTAGACAGCACCGCTGACTCAAGGGACATGAATTTGAGCAAACTCTGGGAGGTAGTGGAAGACAGAAGAGCCTGGCTTGCTGCAGTCCATGGGGTTGCAAGGAGTCGAATATGACTTAAAAACTGAACAACAACAAAAACAACAGAATATAGTGGTAATGTGTTGCTCAAAGATGCCAAACAAGAGGAGCTGAGGGGTCCTTACAGATGGCTCTGCGGCAGACTTAGTGATCTGGTCAAATATTTAGTTCCTCCCTAGATGTGTTTACTGGTCCTTCTGCATTTAGACAGTGCCTGTGTCTTCTTCTAGCCAATGAAATGTGAGCAGAAGAGATGCCAAGACCTCCAGGCTAAGGCAATAAATGCCAACAATTCTCCAGTCTGTTTTCTCCCCATTGAGGAAGTGACCCATAGTGGCATCAGTTTCAAAATTCTGAGACTTGTCAGACTGTGTCCAAGAGTAACTGAGTGAGCAGACACTCCTGACACAGCTACTGTCACAGCCTTCATTTTTCAATGAAGCACTCAAACCACAGACATGTTGTTCCTTTAATCCACTAGGATTTAAGTTGCAGATTAGTAGAAACTGTGCTTCTCAACTATTTTGCATCAAGGAGACTTTCGAGATTTATTTTTCCCCAAACACTGCCCACCATATCATAACCCCAACAATGACACTTCAACACCACAGATTCAAGAAGGAAGATTTTTCTGCTTCCTCCTAAGAATTAATTTGCCCCCTATTGGTGGCAGTATCATCACCATTGAGTCAGTCTATTGTGTGGTTCAGCAGTAACCACGCTGTTGAGAGAAGCTCCTAGGAGACGAAATGTTCACCTAGAGGTCAGAAGGACACTCGCCAAAGACGCTTCAGGGGGTGTTTTCCATACAGGAAGCTGAACCAGGAACTTCTTGAGTTCTTTGAAACTCATATTATATGTATTCTTCCTTGTTCCTGGGTGTTTGCCTCCAAGTTCTGTCATCAGAAGACTCCTAGTTCTTCATATTTCCACTTTTTTATGTTTTCCCCTTCATTCTGTGCTTCTCAGTTATGAGTCTTTTATGAGACTTGGTCTCTCTCAGTCTGTTTCCCCCTCTCTATGTGCATAACTAATTCAGTCTCAAGGTTTACTTTTAAATTCTATTTATATAAATTCCAAATATATTACTCCAGCAAGACCCCTCATTTGAACTCGATCTCTGTATTTCCATCTGAATAAGATGTCTCTGCCTGGGCTTCCAGTGGCCACAGCACAAGGCCCCTGTTTAAAGGAGCCCAGCCCTGAACCTCCACCCATGTGGCTGGGTCTGAGCCTGGTGTTACGAGAAGGAACACATTCCGCTGGCTGAAAGCACTTTTAAAATGGTTGAAATTATTTTGTTTTGGTTGCTAAACATAATCAAATGATATGTGGTCCTCATAAATGCCTTTTGAAATCCCGTTTTCCTCTCCCATATACATCACTTTACCAACAAAGGTCTGTATAGTTAAAGCTATGATTTTTCCAGTAGTCATGTATGAACATGAGAGTTGGATGATAAAGAAGGCTGAGCACTGAAAATTTGATGCTTTCAAGTTGTGGTGCTGGAGAAGACTCTTGAAAGTCCCTCGGATGGCAAGGAGATCAAAGTAGTCAATCCCAAATGATGTAAACCCTGAAGATACATTGGAAAGACTGATGCAGAAGCTCCAACACTTTGGCCACCTGATGTGAAGAGCCAATTCATTAGAAAAGACCCTGATGCTGAGAAAGATTGAACGCAGGGGAGAAGGGGATGACAGAGGATGAGATGGTTGGGTGGTATCACCAACTCAATGAACATGAGTTTAAACAAACTCCAGGAGATGGTAAAGGACAGGGAAGCCTGGCACACTGCAGTTCATGGGGTCACAGGGAGTCAGACATGACTTGGCAACTGAACAACAACAATGATACTTTACCTACTCCACGTATTTCTTTTCCTTCAAAGCTCCTAGTTCACCAGCAGATTTAGGTCACTTACTAGTCTCCTCTCTCTTAATTCTGCACCCCAAAAGGCAACATTTTTCTTTAGCAATAAAATATCCCTCTCTGGATAATGTGGAATGGAGAGAGCCTGAACATTCAGCCCAAAATCTCTAGATCAAGCAGAGGGCAGAAAGCTGTTTACATACACACATGTATGTAAACATTGCCATTTACCATTCCCTATCTCTGTCACCTATGTTGACAGATCTCAGCCTTGAAATTTAAGACCTTTTGAAACCCTATTTTTGATCAAACTCCCAAAGGACAGCAGCAAGGGGTCTTCACAGGGAGGGGATCTACAGTATACAAGGAGGTCCACGTTTCCCCCTCTGCCACATCCATGGAATGGCTCTTGGAATCACAGAGGCCCTGGTCACAAACCATTAGACCCAAGCTCAAACTGGACCAACAGGAATCTGCTTTCGGGGAATTTTTGGATAGGGCTGCCTTGCCAGCTGGACCTATAAACTCAAAAACTGCTTTCCCTGGCAGATGTCAAGAAGAAGCCCTTTTAAAACTCCAAGTAAGGACATCTCCATCTGGCCTCCATACCTCCACTAGAAAGTGTCAGATGGGAGGCCCTTACCCTTAGGGTGTGTGATAACATGATCTATAATATGAAATATGTATTTTGTCTTCATCCTCATTTCTCACAGTGAGGTTTTAAAAGCCACGGAACTTCCTAAGTGATAAGAGAAATAAAAGTGTTTTGGTATTTCTAACAGACCCCTCTCAACTAGAGCTGAACTTATTTTGAGGAGGAGACTTTTGAAAAGTGTCCAAAGATGCAGAATGGTTACCAGGGGAGCCAACCATGTGACCAGAGAGTTGGAATCTTCTGTCACACCCCCCTACCCCCAACCTCTGGGTGGAGGTTGAATCCTGGCCCATGGCCAGTGATCTAATCAACTGTGCCTAAGTCATGACATCTCCATAAAAATTCAAAAGGACAGAGTTTGGAGAGATTCCGGGTTGGGAAACATGTGGAGGTTTGGGGGGAGTGGTAACCTGGAGAGTACATGGAAGCTTCGTGCCTTTTACCATACTGTTCCCTGTGCATCACGTCCATCTGGCTCTTCCTGAGCTACATCGTTTTACAATAAGCCAGTAATCTAGTCAGTAAAATATTTCTCTGAGTTCTGTGAGCTGCTATTGTAAATAAAACTCAAAGAGAGGAGGACCTCAGAACCTCCAATCTGTAGCTGAATTGGTCAAAAGCACAGTGAAAACCTGTACGTGAGGTTGGCATCTGAAGTGGGGTGGCAGGGGAGTCTCTTAGGCCTGAGGTCTTAACCTGTGGGACCTGATGCTGTCTCCAGGTGGGTGAGCAGGATTAAATTATCCTTCCAGTGTTGGAGAACTGCATGGTGGCATAGTGCAGAGCCTGCATCCTGGAATGGATGTAGAACTGTTGAATGAGATGACCCCTCTGCCAGCTTGGCACCTCATTTGCATAATTTAAGGGTGAATTTGGGTGCTCAGTGCAAACCCACTCCTACATTGACCCCTGCGCTATCGACAGGGGTTAAGTGGAAGCCCTAATCATTGGATTCTCGTTAAGAACTCTGTCTTTCTAAATACCCAGCTCTTTGATGGACACATGAAGAAAAATCTCACTAAGGCCCATATTTCTATTTGTGTTACCTACAGGTGAAAGCTCCCGTGGCTCTCCGCTCCCATTTCTGACTCCATCTCCTACCTCCCCTCTAAGGCCCTCTGACCGTGCCCCCTGGAGCTCATGACTAGTCATTGGTGCAAATCCATGGCCTCAGCCCACTTCCTGAACATTTTCTTAATCCTGCCCTGATGGCTGGTTCGTCCCTGAGGCATGTTTCCTCCCTTGCTTCTTGTGCCCTTTGTCTTGGGGGGAGAACAGATCAACCCTCTCTCTTTCCTAGAAATCTCCAGCTGAATTTCCCCACAGATCCAACTGTCTGCCCCTGGATAACAAGGGGCCTTTCTTTCTTGAAGACCATCACCCTCTACAACCATGCCTGCCATACTCCCTCATGACTTAAAAATCTCGGTGATCTGGCCTTTTAAGAACCTCACCTCTTCTTCACTCATCAAATGCCTTTCTTTAAGTCTTAGTTTCCTCTTGTCGGTAAGAGAGATATAATAATGACTTTCTCAGGGCTGTCATAAGAGTTAGTAAGTGATGCTGAAGAGAAACGCTGCACAAAGGCCTCCTGAACTAGAGTCTGATTTGCATAGAGGAACCATCCTGATGGTCCCCGTTTAGCTTGGAAACTGTGCCTCCAGTGGGATCTCCTGTGGAAGACTTGCACCTATAAACCCAGAGCTGCTTTTGCGGAAATGGGATGGGGTGGGGGGCAGTTCTGTGGAGCACAACAGCTCAGCCTGGAGGCCCCAGCAAGACATTTCTAGAGCTCCACCCAGAACAACTTGAAAACCACTTTATCCTCATCTTTTCATTCACCTAAAAATATATGTTAGTGTTTCAAAAACATGTTTTTCACAAGAGGAAGTCTTGATATTTATTCTTTGGCTATCACTGATATTTAATAAGTAAAAGCTGGTCAGAGGAATGATTTTTGGTATTTAAAAAAATTTATAGATTGTAATATACTTAATTTTTCATCCTATAGACTTTGAATGATCACTCTTTAGAGATTAGTGCTCAGAAAATGTTTGTATCTTTTGATTGATTATACTTCCTTTTGTTGGCTGATCCTTACGCAATATATTATGCTTTGTTTTCTGCCTTGCCTGGAAAAGTTTATACTAGTTGTTCTTAGCCTTTTTTTCCCTGGTACATTATAATAGTATCTCCTTACTTGTACTATGATGTTTTATCCTGATAATTTTAATGGCACATATTTTTAATTTTTTTTGTATATAATATGAATGGATTTTATTTTTATTTTTTAATTGAAATACAGATGATTTACAATGTTTCAGGTGTACAGCAAAGTGATTCAGCTATACATGTATGTATATATATAATTTTTCAGATTCTTTTCTATTATAGGTTATCACAAGATATTCTATGCTATACAGTAGGACCTTTTTGTAAAGGCATATATTTTATTGTGAACACTTCCAAATCCTTTTGGAAATAAAAAGCTTTGGATTAAAGTTAATATGCTCTAAATAACAATGTGTAGCTAACTGTAGAAAAATCATAACTCAGTTTTGTTAGATACTTGCATTTTTAACTATTTGCAAACATTTACACTTCCAGCAGGTGAAAATATTGCTTAAGTTCTCCCTTTACAGCCTTTGGGGGGAGGCACCCATTTAGTCAATAGTATATCCTCAGGAATTACAGAAATCTTGATGTTCTTGTCAAAAGCGGCCACACTTGGTCAGTCAACAAAGAAACGCTTTGAAGAGAGAAGAGACTGTAAACCACTTAGATTTGTCCTGTTCACTTATGAGTGATAGGTATTGAGTAATATTACTTTAGAATATTTGAAAACCAGGGTTTAGCTTTGTAATGTCTAATGTTCATTTCAAAACAAGAAATAAATGTTAACTTCTAGGACAAAGTGGCAATAAATAGCACCTGATGTATGTGGCTTTATGATTAGATCGCTTAGAGACTAACACTTTGGAGCTGGCGGTTTGCTGATAACATACAGTCAATTGCAACACAGTGAGCAGTGTTATGGTGTGGTTTTTACAGCAATCTATCTTTTGACAGGTTTATTTAAAATAATACATGTCAAAGATGAGCTTATTAATAGCATTACTTTAATCCCAGCTTGCCGTATAACCACCACTCTAAGAATATTTCCTCCTTAAAAAATTCAGGGCAAAACAAATTTAAAAAGAAGTACAAAGTTTTAAAAGAGATTGACATTGAGTTTGCATTTTAAGTACTAAATAAATAAAGTAATTTAACAAATAAGACTCTAGAAGAAAATTTTAACATCTGAAAACAGATCAGACTATAAAAAGCTGACATTAGTTATGGACTGTAACTAAGCAACCTAGTATGGCATGATAAAAACAATGAACTTAACCCTTCCATAAATAAAATAAAGAAAAAAATATTTTACTTTAAATGGAAGGCAGGGATTGAAAACCTGACCTTTTGTATTTATTTGAGTGAATGTCTATTTGGCATATTTCCAAAAAAGACTTTGCCGGGAAGAAAGTCAGTACAAAGAGGCCTGTGTTTAAAGATCACTGGTGTGACAGATGCTGACAAGTGCCAGGCCGCCCGGCTGTCCCGCTCCAGCTGGAGAAGATGAGGCGGGCCCAGAGGAGAGTGGCAGCGCCTGCAGCACGCACTGTTTCCTGGCTTTTGTCACCACGCCACTTATTGTATTTCTTTTAACGTTTGCCCTTATATTTTGTACAAACCTCTCACGGATCTGGGGCATGTGACAAGCGGTCTTGGAAACAAAGACTGTGGTGAAATTTTTAAAAGCATCCTTTAATCAATCATATGAGGGCATCAAGCCCATGTCACGGCAAGGGGCACAGGGGAGCAGAAGACAGCCTCTCACTAGCTTCCTGTTTGGGGCTGGGTTTGTGTAGTTTATTTCTACCTCGATATTTCCAGCATCATCAACTGGTAAAAAAGTGAGAAAAAAAAATAGATCAGATATTGCAAAAAGAAAAAAAAAAAAAAAGGTTTGCAGCAGAAAAGGTGTGTTTGGCCATTTTGCCAAGTGTTTTTTTCTAGTACACCAAGAAAGCCTGTCTGACCCAGAGCAATGACGCTTTGTTACTGAACATTGAGGGTGGAAGCCTCTACTCTGGTAATGGCTAAAGCCATCCTTGAAACGCTTGTCAGATGATCACTCTGATGCACAGAGACAGCTGTGTACACAGCAGGTGCTTAATACAAACCCAGCTGAATCTCACTCACTTCTGCCTAGGACCTAAGTGAAGTGCTCAGTCGTGTCCGACTCTTTGCAACCCCATGGACTGTAGCCTACCAGGTTCCTCTGTCCATGGGATTCTCCATCCAAGAATACTGGAATGGGTTGCCATTTCCTTCTCCAGGGGCTCTTTGCCATCCAGGGATCGAACCTGGGCCTCCCGCATTGCAAACAGATGCCTTTACTGTCTGAGCCACCGGGGAAGCTCAAGACCTAAGGGCTCCAGTAAACAAATCGCTGGTGGTAAATAACAGCAAGATTTATGGCAAAAGCAATACAATATTGTAAAGTAATTAGCCTCCAATTAGAAGAAAAAAAAAGAAGAAAAAAAAAAAAAGACTATGTTGACCACAAGTGACAGAACTCAGTCTAGACCTACGGGCTTTCACTGTGTCCTGTTTCTGAAAACTCTGGATACCTGCAGCCAGATGCCAGATCCTGGTCGTCAAATGATATCAGAAATCTCTTTCTCTCTCTCTTTTGTTTTTTTGCATCTTCTGGTTCTGCTTTCCCATTTCTTTATCAGACGGTATTTCCTGTGGGAAACCTAAATGGGGACTAGCAGATCCAGACATATCCTAGCAGTTCAGCAAACCTAACAGAAAGAGGTATCTCTTTGCAAGATATTCCAGCCAAGTTCTCAGGTTCACACTCATAGGATGGATCTGTGTGCCTTGCCCATTTGGCACCAATTTTCATGGTCAGAGGGTGGGAGAACTGATCCGCAGGCTCATGTCATACATACGGTGGGGCTTGATGTGGGTGGAGGGAAGTGGAGGCCTGGGGTGGTCAGATCCACACAAACAAGTGGATAGAGAGAGAAAAGGTGGACCAGTAGAAAACAACTGCTACAATGACTCAAACATACAATCCCCCAAACAACTAATACTCTCTGTTGTCAAGATGTCAAGAGAAAATAACCATATCTGAATTATTTGACTGGCTAAATAGGAATTCTTAGATGTTTATAGCTATGATCTTCATACCTTTTAATCTATTTCATTGTACAAATATCTGATTTACAAGGTTCTGTGAATTATACATTCAAGAATCTGTCCTGTTAGCATCTTGTCAATTATGGCTAGTATGCAAGCCACAAAACTGTATTGAACTAGATCAAGTGTTCTACAGAATCAGTGCAATCTAGTTACTGTTCTCTTCACATGTTGACAGATTCTTTAAAGTACATCCTAGCTGATAGATTGCTTTAGCACATCCTAGCTGATAGATGGGCATCCCTGGTATCTCAGTCATTAAAGAATCTGCCTGCAGTGCAGGAAACTCAGGTTCGATCCCTGGGTGAGGAAGATCCCCTGGAGAAGGAGATGGCACCCCATTCCTTTAGCACATCTTAGCTGCATGGAGAGTGAAAGGCTGTAACAATCTGTGTCCCCTGGGGAGAGGACAATCACACGTTAAGCTGAACAATGAAAGTTTAATACAAAAAGTTATGAATTACCCCAGGGGATCAGAGTGTGAGGGGTTGGGTAGTAAAAGTTGGAAAGAACTCTGAAGAATAAAGGAATAGCAGCACAAGGACCCGTGAGCACCCCTGAGACTGTGGTGGAGCAATCCAGAAGGAAAGTCCAGGCTCAGACCTAGGCTCCATTGGGAGGGGCCACTGCCCTGGCTCGTGGCTAGCAGAGGCACCATGTGGCGCTCCCGGTCAGGACTTGCTGGCTACCCACCCTCTAGAGAGTCAGAGAAAGCTGCTCACTGGGAAGCCTCTCACAGGCGGCCCTCTGGCCAGAACCACAGGAGGGTCTGTCAGGGAGACAGCTGGCTGCAGAGTGCCACTGACTATCAGCAGTGGGACCTGAACCCTGGAGATGAGGTAGGTGTTCAGCTACGGAGGCACTCGGCTACAAAATCACTGAATGTGTGTGTGTGTGTGTGTGTGTGTGTGTGTGTGTGCATGCACACGCACATGCTGGGGTGTGTACTGGCGGCAATTGCTGGCTGTTGAATGCTCAGACTCCCTGCCCAGGCTGGATGCTGCAGGAGCCTGGGACCCAAGAACCCTGCAACCATGAAGCAAAACTCTTTTCCTACTAAAATATCTCCCTGGTGCCCTCTATTCACAAAGTTTTAGGGTCAAATGGGAGAGTAAAAATATTTCAAGGGCCCAGATTTACTTTCACACAGCAGAGAAACAAGTGGAATCTGAAGGTCAGAGGGAGGAAACAGAGGCCAGCACAGAGGCAGTGCAGAGCTATCTTTAGATTTTGGTACCATAACACGAATCTAAAGCATGCATTTCTTTCATGCTTATTTCCCCCAAGTTCTATCTCCTTTCTGGTGGGGTAGTGGGAATAAGCATGCAGTTGTCTTCCCCAGGCATTGTATCAAATATTCCAAACATTACTCGACCAGTTGCAGAAGTTTAGTAAGAAGAAATTTGGGAAGAAGTTTCTTACTAAATTCTTCTGCAACTGGTCAAGTAATGTTTGGAATATTTGATACAATGCCTGGGGAAGACAACTGCATGCTTATTCCCACTACCCCACCAGAAAGGAGATAGAACTTGGGGGAAATAAGCATGAAAGAAGCAGCATGGGTTTCAAGAGAAGGCAATGGCACCCCACTACAGTACTCTTGCCTGGAAAATCCCATGGGTGGAGGACCCTGATAGGCTGTAGTCCATGGGGTTGCTAAGAGTCGGACACGACTGAGTGACTTCACTTTCACTCTTCCCTTTCATGCATTGGAGAAAGACATGGCAACCCACTCCAGTGTTCTTGCCTAGAGAATCCCAGGGACGGAGGAGCCTGGTGGGCTGCCGTCTATGTGGTCGCACAGAGTCGGACACGACTGAAGCGACTTAGCAGCAGCAGCATGGGTTTCAGAGGAGGGATCATGTTTCAGACAATTTTCACTTGATAGTAATCTTTATAGTTGCATTCTCAACAGTCCATGGGAAGTTGTTCATAATTTACCATTATAGAAACTGATCCTCAAAAGGGTTTAATAAACTTTATCTTTTGTTTATCTCAGTACATGTTTTTTTTTTTAATTTAAGTTGGGGAACATAAAAACAATGGCTCTTTAATTTCTATTTTTTTAAACAGAGTATAACATACCTCAATTACACAACTTGATGAATTTTCACAAACTGAACACACTTATATAGTGTTCTGGGTTTCATAAAAAGTTAAGGTGCCAGAAATACCTTTGAGAATCTAAAGAAAGTTTAGCTTTCTTCTTCTCAAATACACCCAAACACAAAAAGTTTAGCCTGAAATGTCAAAGTTTTCACAGAATTCCAGGTAACAACTATTGCACTAGATAAACACAAAATGGGCTTTCCTTTCCTATACAAATACTACAATCTACTCATTATGCTTTAGTTTGTTAGTCCAGAGTACAGAAAAAAATGGTAATAAAATACTAATCTCATGGATCTTTAGAATCACTAAATAATCACTAAATAATTTTTGCATTTTTATTGGCAACATATAGGCTGATTCAGAGAAGAAAATGGCAACCCACTCCAATATTCTTGCCTAGAGAATCCCATGGACAGAGGAGCCTGGTGAGTTGCTGTCCATGGGGCCACACAGACTTGGACATGACTAAAGCAACTTAGCATGCATTCATGCATTGGAGAAGGAAATGGCAACCCACTCCTGTATTCTTGCCTAGAGAATCCCAGGGACGGGGGAGCCTGGTGGGCTGCCGTCTATGGGGTCGCACAGAGTCAGACACGACTGAAGCGACTTAGCAGCAGCAGCAGGCTCATTCTTGTCAGTGTATGACAAAACCACTACAATTTTGTAAAGTAATTAGCTTCCAATTAAAATAAATAAATTAACAAAACAAAACAATTAATTGGTACCAGTTGCATTGTCTTGATTAAAAATAGTAATAGATTTTGTTGCTGTTTTTTAATAATAAATATATAGATGTATTTTTAAATGAACACAAATATTTCTTGGAAGATAGTTGAGGAAATATCAATTTTTCTGCACTAGATTTTGCCTCTTTTCCAATTCCAGTTTAAACAACAATTTATTAATCATTATGCTCTGTGGAAGAAGCTAGTTATGGATAGAAATGGTAACATTTGCTACATTTGCAGTCTAAATTCTTCAAGTATTTGGACCCAGTTAGATGATTCCAATTCAAGAAAGCACAGTTCATTAATCATTAATGCAGATGCTATTAACTGGAAATTATTACTTTCACCACCAGATGGAGCCAGTATTATTTCTGAAATGGAATGGATCCTAGCATTTTTATATTTTCCCACTCTTTCTCAACCTAGGAGTTTCGTATTTGCTTCCAAGCTTGGTCAGGGATTCCAGAATTACTATTATTAATTGAATATAGTAACGCAAAGATGTTACCATTTTTTTCCTACAAGCAAACACCTAAAATTCTTATGTGAAAAATGAAGATGTTGTTGTAGATCTCTTCAAATTTAGAAATCGCTAATGTATTCTGAGAATGTTTCAAAATTGTCATTCAAGTCCACTTTGCTATTTAGGGGAGTGCTTTGATAAATTTCATTATTTTTTGATATTCGTAATTGTGGCAATTAACAGTGAAGATGCAGATGAGGATTTAAAGCCTGCATTAGGGAAGAACATGGAAACAAAGGAGATACAAAAGCCTCTTAATGGTATCTATTATGAAAGTCCACTGAATCTAAACATGGACCATTTCAAAATGATGAGTGAGTTGGTCTAAGAGAATGCAAGTTGTATATTATATACACATGGGTTCTGCTTTTCCCGCTCATCTTTTGTGCTTAACAAATATCTGTATTCCAAGAAATTGATTCATGTTTCAGTTTCTATTTTGCCATTTTCTGTCCACAAGTTCTGGACAAATTGGCTTTGGTGCCACATCTGAACATAGAGTTGCTGGTGGAGGGAAAACTGGAGTGGAGAGGAGACACCCTCAGAGCATCACCAAAGCGTTCTTCCAAAATGAGGCCAACACATCACTGTGGGAAGACAGTGTGCACTGGTGGCCAGAGGGTGACAGGGCTCAGCAACCTTTCAAATCCAGCAACTTAGGAGGAAGGCATTCGCACAATTAGCCCAAGTGTGCAGTGTGAGAATGGATTTGACAGCATGTGAAAGGAAAGGACATGAGGCTGTAATTGATTTCACCCATAAAGGGCCAGGAGGGAAGCTGCAGATGAACAATAGGCGAAGTTGAGTGTTGATGCCCTAGACACTTAATGGACATAGTTTGGAAGCAGCATGCGGTCTCTAGGTTACCATCAATTACAGTTTAAAAATAAGCAATGATGCCAGTTGCTAGGAGGGTAACTAAATTGAATTATGTGATGATTAGGCTAATGTTTTGGGGGCACATTCTTTAGATGTGAAATGAGGGTATGAGTAAGCATGGGAAGGAACGAGGAAGTAGAGCTAGTAGCTAAAAACCCAGACTCTGGGGAGCCATGAGTTCTGATTCCTGCACTGTGACTTTTAAGCGGGTTTAATTCAAAGCTCTCTGCACTCTCTCCTCTGAAAAAATGGAATAAAAGTGATCCTATTGTAGGTGGCATTCATTGAGATGCTGTGCAACCTCTGTACTCAATTTGTGATATTAACTCCAAAAGCTAACGAAAATAACAGTGGATATTAACATTTCCAGGCTGTTTGCTCCCAGAGACGTTTGGATGGCACCTCAGTGAAGGAGCCAGGAATATCCCAGTTATGTAAGGAAGAAAGTAGCAAGCGGCTAAGATTTGCCAGTGGTCTAAGTGCCTCTTGATATGACAGGGGGACCCTAAAAGGGGACGAACTGTTCCTCCTAGAACATAAAGTTAACTAAGTGGCTCGCCCAAGGGTCCATGTTCCTGTTCATGAGCGGAAACATTGCCTGAGGAACTGGGAAGACGGCAAGAGAACCGACCCTTGCCCCTCTCTGAAGCCTTGGGACTTGGGGAAGGTCTGATACTCAAGATGGCATGTCACTGAGAAGGAATTCTAGTTACAGAGCAAAAAGTGAAAAAGTGTCAGTTGCTCGGGCATGTCTGACTCTTGGCAATCCCAGGGAATGGAATTCTTCACGCAAGAATACTGGAATGGGTAGCTATTCCCTTCTCCAGATCTCCTGCATTGGAGGCGGATTCTTTACCGTCTGAGCCACCAGGGAAACCTACAGAGCAAAAAGAGATGTGCAAATATAATGATCTGCTAGAAATACAATTCTAGTAAAAGCAAAATATCTGAAAATCCTTGACTTTTCCATGAGGATATCCTCATTGCTCAGTGAGTGGAAGAAACAGAGAATAAGTAGAAACTTCAGACTTAATTCTGAACAGATGATGTATGGGCACTTGGGAAGGGATAGGTCTTGGTACAGTGGGACCCCAGCAGCTCCAGTCTTGGGGAGAATGTGAGCGAGATCTAGGCAAGGACACTCAGGGAGTTAAGAATCTGGGAGTGTCCATGCAATTCGAAGTCAATCCGTAAGAAATTCAGGAGGGCACCAATTTATGTGTATCACTGGAAAACCAAAATGAACTTGTATTCTTCAACAGGAATACCATATGATTGTGCAATCCCACTCCTGGGTTTATATCCAGAGAAAACCATAATATGAAAAGATACATTCACCCCTATGTTCATTGCAGCACTATTTACAGTGGCAGACATGGAAGCAACTTAAATGTCCATCAACAGAGGAATGGATAAAGGTGATGTAGTACATATATACAATGGGATATTACTCAGCCATAAAAAGAATGAAATAATGCCGTTTATAGCAACATGGGTGGACCTACAGACTATCATACTAAGTGAAGTAAGTCAGAAAGAGAAAGATAGATACACCATTTATACGTGGAATTTAAAAAAACTATATGAATGAACTTAATTACAAAAAAATAGACCCACAGATGTAGAAAACAAACTTATGGTCACCAAACAGAACAGGGGGAAGACAAATTAGGAGTTTGAAATTAACATATATACACTACTATATATAAAGTAGATCATCAACAAGGACCTACTATATAGCACAGGAAAGTAAATTCAATATTTTGTAAAGCCTACAAGGGAAAAGAATCCGAAAAAGAGGATATAGTCTGAATCACTTTGTTGGTACACCTGAAACCAACACAACATTGAAAATCCACTAAACTTCAAATTTAAAAATGTGATAAAAAATGTAAGTCAGAAAAAAAAATATTCTCCAGCTTTGTAACGATAGTGGTGGAAACCAGCAGCAGCACCTCTGCATGCAGCTGACTCAAAGTCTCTGCAACACGCACAGGTTTGGTCCCAGGTACTTGTCTCCACAGAGAATCACCTGGGCTCCGAGAGGAGTAACTGATCCTATATCATGGGCAATGAAAAATTTAAAAATGAGCAAAATGCATCTTACTGCTATTGGAGAGCAAGGGAACTTTTCAAGGATGTTAGGGGGTTGTTGTTCAGTTGCTCAGTCATGTCTGACTTTTTGCAGCCCCCTGGACTGAAGCATGCCAAGATCCATCATCCTTCACTATCTCTTTGAGCTTGCTCAAACTCATGTCCATTGAATCGATGATGCCATCCAAGCATCTCATCCTCTGTTGTTCCCTTCTCCTCCTGTCTTCAATCTTCCCCAGCATCAGTCTTTTCCAATGAGGCAGCTCTTTGCACCAGGTGGCCAAAGCTTCAGCTTCAGCATCAGTCCTTCCAATGAATATACAGGGCTGGTTTCACTTAGGATTGACTGGTATGATCTCCTTACAGTCCAAGGAATTCTCAAGAGTCTTCTTCAGCACCACAGTTCAAAAGCATCGATTCTTTGGCACTCAACCTTTGTTATAGTCCAACTCTTAAATCCTTACATGACTACTAGAAAAAACCACAGCTTTGACAAGATGGGCCTTTGTGGGCAAAGTAATGCCTCTGTTTTTTAATATGTTGTCTAGGTTTGTCATAGTTTTTCTTCTAAGGAGCAAACATCTTTTAATTGCATGATTATAGTCACCACCAGCAGAAATTTTTGAGACCAAGAAGATAAAATCTGTCACTACTTCCATTGTGTCCCCATCTATTTGCCATGAACTGATGGGATGGGATGCCATGATCTTATTTTTCTGAATGTTGAGTTTTAAGCCAGCTTTTTCACTCTCCTCTTTCACTTTAATCAAGAGGCTCTTTAGTTCCTCTTCTCTTTCTGCCATAAGGATGGAGTCATCGACATATCTGAGGTTATTGCTATTTTCCTGGCAATCTTGATTCCAGTGGAACCACATCCAGCCCAGCATTTTGCATGATACACTGCATATAAGTTAAAAAAGCAAGATGACAATATACAGCCTTCACATACTCCTTGCCCAATTTGGAACTAATCTGTTTTTTCATGTCTTGTTTTAACTATTGCTTCTTGGCCTGTATACGGGTTTTTCAGGAGGCAGGTCATGTGGTCTCAGTTCAGTCAGTCAGTTCAGTTGCTCAGTCATGTCCAACTCTTTGCGACCCCATGAATCGCAGCACGCCAGCCCTCCCTCTCCATCACCAACTCCCGGAGTTCACTCAAACTCACATCCATTGAGTCGGTGATGCCATCCAGCCATCTCATTCTCTGTCGTCCCCTTCTACTCCTGCCCCCAATCCCTCCCAGCATCAGAGTCTTTTCCAATGAGTCAACTCTTTGCATGAGGTGGCCAAAGTACTGGAGTTTCAGCTTTAGTGTCATTCCTTCCAAAGAAATCCCAGGGCTGATCTCCTCAGAATGGACTGGTTGGATCTCTCCACAGTCCAAGGGACTCTCAAGAGTCTTCTCCAACACCACAGTTCAAAAGCATCAATTCTTCGGTGCTCTGCCTTCTTCACAGTCTGACTCTCATGTCCATACATGACCACAGGAAAAACCATAGCCTTGACTAGACGGACTTTAGTCGGCAAATTAATGTCTCTGCTTTGGAATATACTATCTAGGTTGGTCATAACTTTTCTTGCAAGGAGTAAGTGTCTTTTAATTTCATGGCTGCAGTCACCATCTGCAGTGATTTTGGAGCCCCCAAAAGTAAAGTCTGACACTGTTTCCACTGTTTCCCCATCTATTTCCCATGAAGTGATGGGACTGGATGCCATGATCTTCGTTTTCTGAATGTTGAGCTTTAAGCCAACTTTTTCACTCTCCTCTTTCACTTTCATGAAGAGGCTTTTTAGTTTCTCTTCACTTTCTGCCATAAGGGTGGTGTCATCTGCATATCTGAGGTTATTGATATTTCTCCCAGCAATCTTGATTCCAGCTTGTGCTTCTTCCAGTCCAGCGTTTCTCATGATGTACTCTGCATAGAAGTTAAATAAGCGGGTGACAATATACAGCCTTGACGTACTCCTTTTCCTATTTGGAACCAGTCTGTTGTTCCATGTCCAGTTCTAAGTGTTGGTTCCTGACCTGCATACAGATTTCTCAAGAGGCAGGTCAGGTGGTCTGGTATTCCCATCTCTTTAAGAATTTTCCACAGTTTATTGTGATCCACAGTCAAAGGCTTTGGCATAGTCAATAAAGCAGAAATAGATGTTTTTCTGGAACTCTTGCTTTTTCCATGATCCAGTGGATGTTGGCAATTTGATCTCTGGTTCCTCTGCCTTTTCTAAAACCAACTTGAACATCAGGGAGTTCACAGTTCACGTATTGCTGAAGCCTGGCTTGGAGAATTTTGAGCATTACTTTACTAGCATGTGAGATGAGTGCAATTGTGCAGTAGTTTGAGCATTCTTTGGCATTGCCTTTCTTTGGAATTGGAATGAAAACTGACCTTTTCCAGTCCTATGGCTACTGCTGAGTTTCCTAAATTTGCTGACATATTGAGTGCAGCACTTTCATAGCATCATCTTTCAGGATTTGAAACAGTTCAACTGGAATTCCATCACCTCCACTAGCTTTGTTTGTAGTGATGCTTTCTAAGGCCCACTTGACTTCACATTCCAGGATGTCTGGCTCTAGGTGAGTGATCACACCATCGTGATTATCTGGGTCGTGAAGATCTTTTTTGTACAGTTCTTCCGTGTATTCTTGCCACTTCTTCTTAATATTTTCTGCTTCTGTTAGGTCCATACCATTTCTATCCTTTATCAAGCCCATCTTTGCATGAAATATTCCCTTGGTATCTCTAATTTTCTTGAAGAGATCTCTAGTCTTTCCCATTCTGTTTTCCTCGATTTCTTTGCATTGATCACTGAAGAAGGCTTTCTTATCTCTTCTTTCGATTCTCTGGAACTCTGCATTCAGATGCTTACATCTTTCCTTTTCTCCTTTGCTTTTTGCCTCTCTTCTTTTCACAGCTATTTGTAAGGCCTCCCCAGACAGCCGTTTTTCTCTTTTGCATTTCTTTTCCATGGGGATGGTCTTGATCCTTGTCTCCGGCACAATGTCATGAACCTCTGTCCATAGTTCATCAGGCACTCTGTCTATCAGTTCTAGGCCCTTAAATCTATTTCTCACTTCCACTGTATAATCATAAGGGATTTGATTTAGGTCATACCTGAATGGTCTAGCAGTTTTCCCTACTTTCTTCAATTTGAGTCTGAATTTGGCCATAAGGAGTTCATGATCTGAGCCACAGTCAGCTCCTGGTCTTGTTTTTGTTGACTGTATAGAGCTTCTCCATCTTTGGCTGCAAATAATATAATCAATCTTATTTCAGTGTTGTATTCCTATATCTTTAAGAATCTTCCAGATTATTGTGGTCTATAGAATCAAGGGCTTTAGTGTAGCCAATGAAGTAGAAGCAGACGTTTTTCTGTAACTCTCTTGCTTTTCTATGATCCAACAGATTTTGGCAATTTGATCTTTGCTTCCTCTGCCTTTTTAAATCCAGCCTGTATATCTGGAAGTTCTTGGTTCACATACTATTGAAGCCTAGCTTGAAGGATTTTGAGCATTACCTTGCTAGCATGTGAAATGAGTGCAATTGTGTGGTAGTTTGAACATTCTTTGGCATTGCCCTTCTTTGGGATTGGGATGAAAACTGAACTTTTCCAGTCCTGTTGCCACTGCTGAGTCTTCCAAATTCACTAGCACATTGAGAATAGCTCTTTAACAGCAACATCTTTTAGGATTTGTAATAGTCCAGCTGAAATTGAATCATCTCCACTAGCTTTGTTGGTACTAATGCTTCCTAAGGTCCACTTGACCTCACACCCCAGGGTGTCTGGCTCTAAGTCAGTAATCACATTCATCATGATTAACTAGGTCATTAAGACCTTTTTTGTGCGGCTCTTCTGTGTATTCTTGCCACCTCTTCTTAATATCTTCTGCTTCTGTTAGGTCCACACTCTTCCTGTTCTTTATTGTGCCCATCTTTGCATGAAATATTCCCTCTAATTTTCTTGAAGAGATCTCTGGTCTTTCCCATTCTATTGTTTTCCTCTATTTCTTTGCATTGTTCACTTAAGAAGGCTAATTTTTTTTTTTAAATCTCTTCTTGCTATTCTTGGAACTCTGCATTCACTTGGGTATATCTTTCCTTTTCTGCTTTGCCTTTTGCTTCACTTCTTTTCTCAGCTATTTAAGGCCTCCTCAGACAACCATTTTGCCCTTTTGCATTTCTTTCTCTTGGGGGTGGTTTTGGCCATTATGTCTTGTAAAATATCTGGAATCTCTATCCATAGCTCTTCAGGTACTCTATCAGATCTAATGCCTTGAATCTATTTTTCATTTCCGCTGTATAGTCATAAGGAATTTGATTTAGGTAATACCTGAATGGCCCAGTGGTTTTCCCTACTTTCTTCAAATTGAGAATTTAGGGGCAACATAAGAAAACTTCTTTTGGGTAAATTGTGACAATCTGATTAGTATTAATGGAAATAAATGTTTTTGTTTTAAAGTCCTGGAAAATTGAAGAAAAGTAATGCAAAGGGGACAATAACTCTAACAGAAAAGAAAGAAAAATAAGATGATATATGTTTATCTCCTTAAGTTTAATAAAGGAGTGTGTATATATATATGCATATAGGTTTTGTTATTATTTTTATGTCTAATTGTTATTAAATTTATATTCAGTTTTTTATTAAGTTTATATTTAGAAAATAGGGTGCCTGCATACTAAGTCACTTAGTCATCCCCTCTTTGCAACCCTCTGGACTCCTCTGTGCATGGGGTTGGGATTCTCCAGGCAAGAATACTGGAGTGGGTTGCCATGCCCTCTTTCAGGGGATCTTCCCAACCCAGGGATTGAACCTGCATCTCCTTTGCTGCTGGTGAATTCTTTACCACTGAGCCACCAGGAAAGTCCCCTGGAAAACATGGACATGTATTCTTTTTCTGTGTAAGCATATAGTGAGTGAGTATAAAGACTTGGGAAATGTCAGTATGAGTAAGACTTTCTTCTGCTATGAACATACTGAACAACTGGTAGAGAGGTTTCCTACATATCAGAAGGGCTGTATCACAAGAGAACCAGGTAAAAAATAATAAATAGTGGAGGTACTAGGTGACAGATTAACTAGTTAATGAGACAGGCAAGAATCAGTAACGGGGCAAACACTATGGCTTATATTCCAGGAGCTGAGCACGCGGTGGTGCCGCTGCTATGAGGCAACGCGTAGGTGAGGTTCTCACAGCACTGAAGGGCCAGATCTATTTACACTGCAGCGTGAGAGCTATGACAGAGTGGGCTGTCAAGGCCACGCAGCAGTTACAAAGGTGCAAAAGGGGCGAGACGCCAGGCTCCACCAAATAGATGGAAGCACATTGAATTTAATGCTCATAGTGACTGAAAAGCTAAGTGCAACTGTAGAAGTCGTACAAGGCATTTGCCTGGCAGTCCAGTGGTTAAGACCCCGCACTCCCAGTATAGGGGTATGGGTCCCACCCCTGGTCAGGGAACTAAGATCCTACATGCTACTTGGTGTGACCAAAAAAAATGTATGGCAAAACCAATACAGTGTTGCAAAGTAAAATAAAGTAAAAATAAAAATTAAAAAAAATATAGAGAGAATTATAAAGAGTCAAATAAACAAACAGCCCGGACAGAGGACTGCCTGTTCCCATGTAACTTACCTTGAGAGAAGCAACTGGATTCTTCACTCTTGGCAAAAATCAGTTGGTTACCCAGTTACCCAAATCCTAGAACTTCAATTAATCTGAGACATTAATTTGGGGAGGGAAAAATCAGGTTAGGCTTCAAAAAATATTGTAAGAAAAGAAAGTATGTAACCAATAAGAAAAAGTAATGAAGAAATAACCAATCAAAAATAAACACCAGGTCTTAACTTTTACAAAATACCTGTAAACAGAAATAAATTTTACTCTCATTGCAATTGTATATACTTTGTTGTTTTGAAGTTATTTAAATGTTTTAATGGAGTTATTTAATATCCAAAATGTGCAAAAGAATTAGTTATAGCAAATCTAAAATTATTGTTTAAATCCTTTAAAGGATTTTAATTAAAACTGTAATCAATGTTTAACTGTTTCAGAAAATTTAATTTTCATACTTTTGGTAATGAAATGTAAGTTTAATATGCTGAACATTAAGTAAAATGAAAATGAAGATGAGTGTTCCTTTCAAAGCACAGAAAAATCCTCCTAGATATTAACTAATTTAATCATTAAGTTGATAACATCATGACTTTAATTTGCTGATTTAATTCCAGCACTAAGGAATAAGGACTAGCCTTGTTTGAAGTGGGGTTGGCTTTCACCAGTGGCTGGCGGGGCATCCCCAGCAGTCTCAGACCTGGGGTGGAACTAGGCGGTGGTCCCACGAGCAGAGGTGCTCTTCCCCATCTTGGTCCAGGTGGGTGAGAAGTGGTGTGGGAAGCAGCTTTATTTGAAGAAACATCATTTCAACCTCTTCTTGAAGATGTGCAACGGAGAGTGGAGGCTGGCTGCTTTCCGCATGTTTATTTCTTGCATGAGGTTCTGATGGGGTTGGGAAGGGTGGTCGTCTGGCCTGGGTGAGAGGTGGGAGTCAGCCAGGGGCTGTTCCCTAGTGGCTGGGTGGCGCTGTGGATGAGACTCACAGCACATCCCTGAAGCTGCCCTGAATTCTGCAGGAGTAGCTTTTAATTCAAATTCTAGGTTTAATGCTTGGTCTGTCATCTGACATACACAGCATCATCATTCACCTTTCTGCCTTAGACTGCAGAGATTTGCAGAAATTTAAATCGAGTAATAGGAAATGCATCTTGTTTCTTCACTATTTCAGTTACCTTATTTCATGGGAAAACTTTTCACGTTTCTTTCCTGAGCCTTCTGAGAAAACAGGCAGATTATATTTCTTGTTCCTAATCTCTACAGACCCCAACTTTGACCCTTAGAACTTGGTCTTTGAGTTCTTGTAGTTATTTTCCAATAAGAGGGCCATGTGGTCAAATAATTTTGGAAACTATGAGCCAAAACATGTTTAAAAACTTATTTTTCACTATAAGACTTAATTTGACCAAGGAGCCATTTTTGGGGTGGCCGCATGTAATCCCAGGGCTCTGCAGAAATTATTTTGGAAACTGTGGCCACTTTTGATGTCTTTCCTACTTCCAATGCTGGGAGGTCTGGTTGAGGACAAAGCGAGGATCAGTAAACAAACAAAAAAATGTTAAAAGTAGATAATAGCTGTCACTCTTGCGATGATAAAAAAAAAATAGTTAAAATAAAACCAGACAAAATGAAACAACCTCCTCTTTTCCCCCAAAACAAACAAAGAAATGAAAACAAAAACATGGAGTAAAGCAACAGAGGGATCTGATTTCACAGCTGTACTTCTGCTAATGGGCCGTGTGCAGACATCAGGAAAGGGCCTTCAGGATGGCAGGGTCTTTGCTTGTCCAGCTAAACTAACTATGCCTTCAAGGGCTTGTGCTGAGGCTAGAAGATTACACAGAAAATATCCGACATGGTGCCAGTTACATGGTAAATGTTCAATAAACAATAACATTCTTATGTTGTTAATATAACCATAACACAAAATGTTCTCTTTTGATTTAATAACTGTACCTGAAAAAATTAATTTTCCCAGAGTTTCACACTGTAGGCCCAATCAGTGTCTCTATATCTGGTTGACTGGAATTAAAGTAATAGAGAGCTAAACCCACGAGGTCTCTAGGTGACTCCCGATTCCAGATATTTTCTGTAATTTGATTAAAGAAAAATACTTGGTAAAGTCAGGATGGGCTCCCCTCATGGCTCAGCTGGTAAAGAATCCACCTGTGATGCAGGAGAGCTGGGTTGGGAAGAGCCTCTTGAGAAGGGAAAGGCTACCCACTCCAGTATTCTGGTCTGGAGAATTCCATGGACTGTATAGTCCACGGGGTTGCAAAGAGTCTGACTCAATGGAGCAACTTCCACTTCACGTCACAAAGTCAGGATATGCTTGAGACAGATTGTCCACTGAAAGGGCTCCAGAAATCACAGACTGGGGAGTGCTCTACATACAAGCGTAGGTCCCCCAGTTTAACCCTCAGACTGCGAAGGATTGATCCATCTCTCAGAGTCATACTGACAGGCGAGGGCTTGGAGAAACTCAAGCATATAACTTGGAATAACAATGTCATAGTAATTGGAACTTTAGCTGCCAGGTGGACAAGATGCCTAGCTTCTTGCCTTTTTATAGCCAAGGCAGGCTTCCTCTGGAAGTAAACAAGACAGGACATATATCATATTCTGAAGCTGTTTCGATAAGCAGAGAATCATAAAAGTGACTTGCTTGTACTGAGCACAGGGTTGGTGTCTACCATGAATGAGATGCTTTGCAAACAGCAAAGCCTCACTCAACAGCCTCCTATCCTCTTTACTATCACTCGGACCCTGCCTCCATTATCTCACTTAAATTGTTCCAGCTGACCTTACGGTGGCTTCCAGTGAGGTCCCTGTGACCTCTTTTACTTTCTTTTATGTTCACTTAACTCTTGCCATACTGGCCTCCTTAAAATTCTTCAAATGTGCCAAGAATGCTCCTACCTTTGGACACCTGCTCTGCATGTAATGTTCCCCCAGATGTCCACTTGCAAACTCCCTCAGCTCCTTCCATTTATCACTGAAACATCACTTCTTGATGAGGATTCCCCAACCGTTCAAATTTAAATCACATTGTACCCTTCCTGCAGAGCCTCCCAACTCTTTTCACTGTGCTTTCTGTGTTCCTTTTTATTTGATTTTTAACATACTATGTGATTTCCTCATTATGTTTAGTTCCTATTGTATATCTGTGACATTAGGCAAGAATCTTTGTCTTGTTCATGGACACATCCTAACTGTCCAGAAAAAGTACTGGGCACAAGGTAAGTGTCCACATGATGAATGGTTTATCTGACTGGAGTCCATGGTCCTTTCCTTGTATAAGCAGCATCTCAGCAATTGAGTATCTGTTCCAAGATGTCCCTTACTCAGAGACTCCTTACATGAGTGATGGTAATTCTCTCCTTTCTCCTTTTGCTTCTGCAGCTGATCAGTTCCTTTCAGACATATTCTTTCTTTATAGTGAGAGGACTTAGCATCTAACGGTCAATCTTGGCAGAGTTGGAGCCAGTATTTTCACAATGAAATAACTCTGCATCCTGTTAAGAGTGATCTTAGGTCCAGTTTTTGGGAAGGGGGACACATGTCACAGAATCCTGTAAATTACCAATATCCTAGTGGCCCCAAACCCTTGAAATATATCAGATTTCCAATGTCATATTCAAACTAAAGTCTCCTGACACCTAAAAATAGAGCCCTGATTACACAAGCCAAATAATTTTCCTCTTTTCTTTTTTTCCAAGCTGGTTTGATTTGAATTTTATTTCTCTTGTAGCTAAAAGAATCCTGACTAATAAAACAACTTTCCACAATAGAATCACCCCCATTTTCTGAATCTTAATTACAACTATAATTGATGCATAAAATGATGATTTGATGCTCAGGAATAATGAGCATCCCTTCTTCCCTCTCCTGTAACTTCTGTCTTTATCTTAGAAGGGTTTAAACTGGTTGCATCCACTACACAGAAAGGCAGAAAGTGGACATTATGAGAAGATGCTTAGTGTCAATTGTTATAACAACACATTTTCTTCAATTCTTCAGTTACAAAGAAAATTAAAGAACGTGGTATTCACATCAGCCAGTATTTTTAGAACCAGGAAGGAAAATGATGTAAAAAGTTGTCCTTATTCAGTCTGTAAGAATAGCTAAGGAAAATAGGGCATTGCTAAGTAAGCAAGAAATGTGTGTGTCTGTTTCATGCCTACATTAGCAATAATGTGAAATAACTATAAAATTCAGTCTCTTTTATGGTAGGCTTCATGTTTTCTGTTCTTGCGCCAATGATTTCCTATTGCTCCCGTTTTAAAGACTTCATCTGAATGATCAAACCACGGAGGTGCATCAGCAGAAGTGGACAGACCCGTGGGAGAGGATGTTCTCTATTCCCATGCAGATTCAGCAGCCTTTTCTATCACAGAGCAAACTAAGCTCTACTGGGCCAGCTGCACATTTGACTGCAAAGACTGGCCCTGAAGCTAGATTTTTACCAACAATGATAACAAAATCTATTTCTGTTACACCGTTGCTATATATATATATATATATATATATATATATATATATATATATATATGAGGGTGTGTGTGTGTGTATGTATACAGGTAAGTGTGAGTGTGTTCTCAGTAGCCTAAAACCCTTAAGAATGCAAATATGCAGCCAGGAAAGGTGGGAAGATGCGGAAGGAAGATTAAAAAGAAAACAAGGCAGGACTGTTTTACCAGCTTTTCTTAGACAAAGCCCTTTTGGGTTATTTTTTTCCTTCCAGTGACTGATGAAATGCCCATGCCTATAGCAATGGGGGTCCTCAAAAATAACTAAATATTGCAAAGTACAGAGTTTTTCAGCCATGCAGCATAGCCTTGAATTAACCTTTCGTTTTTCTTGTAGTAGGTATTAGTACAAACATAGTCTAATATCAGCACGACGTGCGTCATCTTATCTTTACTATCCTAACAAAAGAGCGATGGAGGCAGTCTGCTGCATTTCCTCGTTTGCTTTGCAGTTATACAGTTTGAGGCTTAGCACATTTCAATATTTTACCAAAAAATAGTAAATTACTTATCTAGAAGATTTGGGACTTATGTGCAGTGCCTTTTTGGGTATAACAGATTTAAGGGTTGGTTTTTTTATTGGATGCTCATTTATGATTTTATTTGTTTTAAAGCATCAGAATTGAATATCTTCATTGTGTTAAGGAAGCTTTTTTTTCCTCTGGTGAATGCAAGAGAAGTCTTTTGCTTCCATTCAAGTGAAGGAGAGAAACAATTGACTTTCCTACCAAATCTGGCTCCTGGAAGATGCTGATTTGCTTGATCATCTTTTTATGAGAAAAGAGGGGTACCTGGGAAGTATCAAGTATCAAGTAGGCTTACATACACCCACTCCATCCCCTTTACCAACTAAAGTCCTCACTTACCTGACTCATAGCAGGGGAGGGGCTGTGCAGGAAATTCAGCATGTTCTTGGGGCGTGTGTTGCAGAGCAGCTGTGAGTCAGGAAATCTGAGGAAAGTTTTCCAGTCCCAAATAATTGGAGACTGACAAAGTGCTACATATTCATTCCTTCTTTGTCTTTTCTTCTTTCTCTCCTAGTTGGGTAGTGATAGGCACAGAATGTCTAGGAAAAATGGTCTAAGAATGCCAGGTTGAAAGTAGAAGTGCTAGTATTATTTTTTTAATTTATTTTTTATTGAAGTATAGTTGATTTAAAACATTGTGCTAATTTCTTCTATACAGCAAAGTGACTGAGCTACACACACACACACACACACACACACACACACACTTTACTTTTTTCATATTCTTTTCCACTGTGGTTTATCATAGAATATAGAACACAGTTCCCTGTGCTAAGCAGTAGGACCCTGTTGCTGATGCAAGCTATTACATATAGAAGTGTTAATATTCTTGTTTAACCTGAGTTTTATACATCATCCATGTCCCCCTCTAAAAGTGCTTTGTCCCTTTCTTTTTTCCAACCCCTTTTCCAGTAAAGTGCCTTCAATTTTTTTTATATTCATCTAACGTCCCTCTTTGCTATCCAACAGTAAATCTAGCCTTTTATCCCCAGACCAATGGTTCATGGAGCCCACAGGCTTACCTGGAATGAGTGAGAGGCATTCTGTTTGATCTCAGCTCACCTGAGTGTGTTTGTTCCAGCTCTTGTTGTTAACAAGGTTCATGAAGCAATCACAAGTCCTGAAAAGGAAATAAAAATGCTAACGATTTGTGAGACTAACTGTGATGATCTAATGCTTGCATAATTGACATGTCAGAAAGTAGGGAAAGAGAGAGGATGGAAAAAATATCTATGGACATAACAATGGTGACTTCTCCAATAGAAACACTAAATCCAGATAAATTTGTGCTGTATTAAAAATGAAGACTGTATTAAAATGGCCAAAAGTCAAAGAGGAAGCTGAGGAAAATCAAGGACGAGGGAAGCACTAAACAGATATGCTCTCTATCAAGAAACAAAGAACATTCCCTCTTCTTAAAGGTTGTGGGCCTGTAGAGCGTGTACCTAACAGGATTGTGTAATCATTATGGACCAGTAAAGCTATGCACCTATGTTCCTTTCATTTTAGAATGTGAGTGTCTGTTGAAGTTATCTTTTCCTTACCTTACCAACATATGTTAGATGCATGGGTCAAAAATAACTATTAAATTCAGAGATACGCTTTTAGGAAAAACCATTCCCAAAGAGCTACAGTTGAAAATGTTGCTCCTGAAGCCTGATTTAAATCAGGATCTCAGACAGAATACTAGGTCCTTATTGGATATGTTTATTAATGGATCCTGGTCTTGGTGCTTTATGTGTAATTAGATGAGATTTGAGGGTTCTTAGGAGAGAGGGAGTGTATTTTATGTGTGGGGAATGTATGAACACAGGATATTTTTACATTAGTTGCTCAGTCATGTCTGACTCTGTGACCCCATGGACTGTAGCCCACCAGGTTCCTCTGTCCATGAGATTCTCCAGGCAAGAATACTGGAGTGGGTTGCCATGCCCTTCTCCAGGTGGTCTTCCTGACCCAGGGATTGAACCTGGGTTTCCCACATTGCAGGCAGATTCTTTACTGCCCAAGCCACCAGGGAAGTTCTTTTTTTTTTTTTTTTTCCAATAATGGTCTCCAGTGAATCAGGCCTCTCAGGATCCAGACACTTGTAAATTCCCCTCCCCACTGACTCTGAGATTGAATGTATGACTTCTGGCCAATGGGATGTCAAGCAAACATAGTACCTGTGATGGAGGGTCATGTGGAAATCACGGCCTAGGAAACTCATCATTGCTTCTGAGCCATCCAGGCTCTCCATCAGCTGAAGACAACCTCCAAGTAAGCTCATACCAGACAGCAGAAGAATCCACTAGTCTGCCCACAGAATCTTAAAAGGAAATAAACTGGATGGTTTGTCATTATGTTTCAGCGATAAGTAACACTAAGTTAATCAGAAATATATGACTGATATTATATGCTACATTTAATTTATAAATTCACTTTAAGTGTTTTAAGGGAATTGTCATAGCTTAAACATGATATCTTTTCCAATTATATGACTTGAACAAAAGCACAAATTTACATTTATAGCTGTAGTTTGATGGTATACAGAAATCCCATGAACTATATCAGATCTGTAAAAATGAAGAAATTTGTTTTTTTGATGGTTAGGACTCTAACTACGCTAAGATATCTGAGTTAGCCCTTAAAAGGAACAATAGAATATCCTAAAAGATGCTATATTATTACCTTAATTGTTTAGATCCTCTTTCCCATGGAAGTAGTCAATTTTCATGATTTCCTATCATAGGGTTCAAGAGAGAAAGGTTAGGATCAGAAATATTTCAATAAAATGTTTGATGAGTTTTCTTTATTTAAATTGTAACATTGCATTTTTTTAGAACAAAGATATTATGATACCAAACGAAGGGAAGATTGCATATTCAAGGAAAATTATGGTCAACTTAAGAGTTGAGGTCACTTTAAGACAGTTTGCAGCATTTTCCAAGTTTATCATAGGCATTTTTCTTTTTCTTTTTTTTTGTTTTAAAGTAGAATACAGGTCAATTGTTTAGCTTATGCTCCTTGAATTTTTAATGCTTTCAGAGTTAATGTAGCTAGTAAGTGTAGTAGTAGTAGGTAATAAACAGTAATAAGAGTTAGCATAGTTAGGGAGAACAGTCTTGTGAAAAACATTAGGCATAATCTTAAATGATTTATAGGGCCAATTCATATTATCTCTCCTTTTGATCATGCTTTGAAACAATACATTATCCAAGTGAATTTAATCACATACTTCTGCTCTAATCAACATAAAGGCACGACTTTCTCTTTATTAAAGTATGTGCTCATTGTTTCCATCTAAGAGAGAATTAATTAAAAATAATTGGCCTGAGAAAAACTCTGACCTGTAAACAGCTTGAAAGTCACATTTTTCAATCTTAAACAAATAAGGTTAGACAACTGAAAATAAATGCCCTTCTTGGTCCTATCAGAAAATTGACGTGTTAGGACAAGAAATGCATTTTATATATAAAAACTCAGGTAAGCTGAAAGCAAAGAGAGAGGAAGGTAAACCAGACTGATACTAATCAAAAGAAAGAGGGAAGGGCTACATTAACATCATACAAAGTAGATTTCAGAACAAGCAAAATTATTAGTGATATGACCATTCAGCTCAGTTCAGTCGCTCTGTCGTGTCTGACTCTTTGAGACCCCATGAATCGCAGCATGCCAGGCCTCCCTGTCCATCACCAACTCCTGGAGTTCACTCAGATTCACGTCCATTGAGTCCGTGATGCCATCCAGCCATCTCATCCTCTGTCATCCCCTTCTCCTCCTGCCCCCAATTCCTCCCAACATCAAAGTCTTTTCCAATGATTCAACTCTTCACATGAGGTGGCCAAAGTACTGGAGTTTCAGCTTCAGCATCATTCCTTCCAAAGAACACCCAGGACGGATCTCCTTCAGAATGGACTGGTTGGATCTCCTTGCAGTCCAAGGCACTCTCGAGAGTCTTCTCCAACACCACAGTTCAAAAGCATCAATTCTTCGGCACTCAGCTTTCTTCACAGTCCAACTCTCACACCCATACATGACCACTGGAAAAACCATAGCCTTGACTAGATGGACCTTTGTTGGCAAAGTAATGTCTCTGCTTTTTAATATGCTATCTAGGTTGGTCATAACTTTCCTTCCAAGGAGTAAGTGTCTTTTAATTTCATTGTTGCAATCACCATCTGCAGTGATTTTGGAGCCCCCCCAAAATAAAGTCTGACTCTGTTTCCACTGTTTCCCCATCTATTTCCCATGAAGCAATGGGACCAGATGCCATGATCTTAGTTCTCTTAGTTTTCTGAACTTTAAGCCAACTTTTTTACTCTCCTCTTTCATGTTTATCAAGAGGCTTTTTAGTTCCTCTTCACTTTCTGCCATAAGGGTGGTGTCATCTGCATATCATGTTATTGATATTTCTCCTGGCAATCTTGATTCCAGCTTGTGCTTCTTCCAGCCCAGCGTTTCTCATGAAGTACACTGCATATAAGTTGAGTAAGTAGGGTGACAATATACAGCCTTGATGTACTCCTTTTTAATAATAAATAAATCTGTCCTTTAAGAAGATATAACCATTCTAAACTTGTATGACCCTAACAACAGATTGTCAAAATACATGAAGCAAAAACTAAAAGAACTGAAAGAAGAAACAGACAGGTTCATTCCTGGAGGTGGCAAACACTTCCGAAGTGTTAACAAAATAGCTGCCATTTGGGAGGAGAACTGTGTCTGGGGATGGAAATAGGAGGGAGGCTTATCTTTTATTTTATTGCATTTTTTTTTTTACCTTTTCAATTCTGTACATGTGCTTCTATTGTGTCTTCAAAAATGAATACATTTTTTTTTAATTTATTTTTTTTTATTTTTTTTTTACGTTTATTTTATGTTTATTTATTTATTTATTTTTTTTCTTACATGCGTTCCCAAACATGAACCCCCCTCCCACCTCCCTCCCCACAACATCTCTCTGGGTCATCCCCATGCACCTGCCCCAAGCAAGCTGCACCCTACGTCAGACATGGACTGGCGATTCAATTAAAGACACAGATGTGTATAACGGACTTTTGGACTCAGAGGGAGAGGGAGAGGGTGGGACGATTTGGGAGAATGGGAATTCTAACATGTATACTGTCATGTATGAATACATTTTTTAAAAAGGAAAAAGCCTTTGGAATTAAGCCTGGATACAAATACCAGTTCCTCCACATGACAGGTCCCTCGGTTTTCTCATCTGTGCAAGGTGGACCAAAGGGCACACAATTCCTTGCAGTTCCACAGTTGCTGTGGGGATTGACTGAGACATGTGAATACACTGCCAGATACCTGATAAGCCCTTCATGGCCACTATCTGTATCTTAGGTATAATTCATTGAAAACATCTGTGATCATTCAGTTGCAAAAGTCTGGGTAAGACTCTAGTATTAATTCTGCAGTGCCCCAGGTTCTCAATTTTCTATGGCATATGGTGATTCCTTATCTTTCTGCCACTCAAACTCGATGGTTCATATTCTTGGTGCTCATGGATATATTCCCATTGCCACTGATATCTTTTTATATAATTCATGGGGTTCTCATGGCAAGAATCTGGAGTGGTTTGCCATTCCCTCCTCCAACAAGGCCACATTTTGTCAGAACTCTCCTTTTCATCCCAGTTTCCAAAGAGGGTAGTACTAAAGAATATTCAAACTACTGGACAGTTGCACTCACTTCCCATGCTAGTAAGTTTATGCTCAAAATCCTTCAAGCTAGGCTTCAGCAGTGCTTGAATTGAGAACTTCCAGGTGTACAAGGTAAGTTTAGAACAGGCAGAGGAATCAGAGATCAAATTGCCAACATTTGCTAGATCGTAGAGAAAGCAAGGAAATTCCAATAAAACATCTACTTCTGTTTCATTGACTATGCTACAGCCTTTGACTGCATGAACAGTAACAAACTGTGTAAAGCTCTTAGAGATGCGAGTAGCAGACCATCTTACCTGTCTCCTGAGAAACCTGTAAATGGGTTAAACCTTACATAGAACAACTGCTTGGTTCAAAACTGAGAAAGGAGTACTGCAAGACTGTATATTGTCATCCCGTTTATTTAACTTACATGCGGAGCACATCATGTGAAATGCCAGACTGGGTGAGTTACAAGCTGGAATCAAGACTGTCAGGAGAAATATCAGTCATACAGATGATACCACTCTAATGGCAGAAAGTGAAGAGGAACTAAATAACCTCTTGATGAAGGTGAAATTAGAGAGTGAAAAAGCCAGCTTAAAACTCAATATTTTTTTTAAAAAAATGTGAAGATGTCATTCAGCCCCATCACTCTATGGCAAACAGAAGGGGAAAGGGTGGAAGCAGTGACAGATTTCCATTTCTCGGGCTCCAAAATCACTGCAGATGGTGACTGCAGCCATGAAATTAGAAGACACTCGCTCCTTGGAAGAAAAGTTATGACAAACATAGACAGTGGATTAAAAAGCAGAGACATCACTGTGCCAGCAAAGTCTATATAATCAAGGCTATGATATTTCCAGTAGTCATAAGTGGAAGTGATAGTTAAACCATAAAAAAGACTGAGGACCCAAGAATTGATGATTTTGAACTGTGGTGCTGGAGAAGTCTCTTGAGAGTCCCTTGCACTGCAAGATCAAACCGGTCAATCCTAAAGGAAATCAACCCTGAAAACTCATTGGAAAGACTGATGCTGAATCTCAAGTTCCAGTACTTTGTCATCTGATGCAAAGAGCCGACTGATTGGAAAACAACAACAACAACAACAACAACAACAAAAAACTGCTGCTGGGAAAGATTGAAGGCAAGAGAAAAAAGGATGAGATGACTGGATGGCATCACCAATTCAATGAACATGAACTTGGGCAAATTCTGAGAGATGGTGTGGGACAGGGAGGTCTGGCGCACTGCAGTCCATGGGGTTATAAAGAGTCAGACAGGACTTGGGGACTGAACAATAACAACACCACTGATATCACCGTATTAGGTATCTAGAACGTAAATCATTTTGAGTCATCTTAACTCTTGAGGGGCTTCAGCAGTTCAGTTCACTGGAGCTCCCGTGGCCTCTGGCATCTGCCTGGCACAGGTATTCACCTTGGTTCTCTTCTTTGGTTCGTCCTTCCTTGGTTCTCTTTACTCAAGCTTCACAGGGAAAAGTTCAGAAAAAAAGCTGAGTAGCAGCAAACAGTGTAAGCAGTATAGAATATAGAAAGGGCAAAACATTTGGACAGATTTTCCTCTGGGCTCATGAATTATTTTCTGACATCAGTTCCAAAAGAATTTGACTATGTGTTTAGATGTGGTATTGTGGTACGATTAACGGATGCATGATCACTTTTTAGTCTCCTCGCTTTATACTTTGTGAGAAATATGACAGTTAATGAGAGTTAAAACCATTAGGTCTACTAATCATAGCCACTGTTAGAAGGCAGCTGCAGAATCTGACCATGAGAAGGAATGATGTCATTTGATTAAACTTTTGAAGCTTTTTGACATTTTGATGCTAAGAATGTCTAAAAGGTCAAAGGATCAAAAATTAATTCTAAATAAAGGTTGGCTCACGCATTTTAAGGCAAGTCAGCTGAACAGGTTCTGTGACCATGTGAGGCTGTGCATGCTGTGCACTGAGACGGTTTCAAAGGAAAAAGCTTTGTGTTTGGTGAATGTAGAAGCACTTCTAACTTGTTCTCGCCTCGCAGTCTCACCTACCCCCTGTGGCCTCCTATTACCTTTGGATTCTCCAAAGATGACATTATTCAGGTTTGTCTTTCTATTTGGTACTCTTTTTTCTTCCTCCAACATATCTAAAGGGACAGATTTACAATTAAAAAAAATCAGAAGGGAGTTAAACTTTTCATGAAGATTATAATAAGAGGGACTAGATTTACCTTATGGCCTGAAACAAACAAACAAGAGAAAGTGCCAAATATATGAAACAAAGGTTTCCAAAGCATTGAACATTAGGCCAAGATGCACAGTGATCCCTGAGAGCGGGTGACAAGTGAACTCAGTGATCCAAGGAACTGACTCATGTTGGGGCCTTGGGAGGGTCTCCAGGCTTCAGCGAAGGGCAGAGGGCCCAGAGGACTGCCTGGATTGAGGGGACAGTGCTGAGAGTCCAGGAGAAGAAGGTGTCTAGAGTTTTCTGACAGAACATCAGACATGTCTGTACTTGAGAAAGAACAGTGAAGAGCTGCAGAAGTTGCCCTTTTAATCTTTAGGGGAGTTCTGATCAGTCCAAGGGCAGAGAATTCCCAGCAAGATGGTAGGTCCTGGAGCGGTGGATGCACGGCACTGGAGCAAATTTGAGGAGATAGCCCACGTCCAAGGGCAAAGGAGAAGCCCCAGCAAGATGGTAGGAGGAGCAAAATCGTGTTTAGAATCAACCCCATATCTGACAGAGATGCTCAGAGGGCTCAAACCTGCCTTGTGCACACCAGGACACAGAGACCCCACAGAGACTGAGACAGAACTGTATTTGAGTGTCTTCTGAAGATAAATGGGTCAGCAGTTGCCTGGCACAAGGGCAGGGCTCTGGGCGCAGCAGACTTGGTTATGGCATAAGCCCTCTTGGAGTAGGTCACCATTAACCCCACCATAGAGCCGCCAGAAGTTACACAGAACTGGGGAAACAGACTCTGGGAGGGCACAAACAGAAGCTTGTATGCAAGAGGACCCAGGAGAAAGGAGCAGTGACCCCACAAGAGACTGACTCAGATTGGCCTATGAGAGTCCAGGAGTCTCTGGCAGAGGCATGGGTGGGCGGTGGCCTGCTGCAGGGCTGGGGGCACTGAGTGTAACAGAGCATGCATATCACGGTAATCCAAGTCTATGCCCTGACCAGTAATGCTGACGAAGCTGAAGTTGAACATTTCTGTGAGGAGCTACCATGATATTGAATGATTTGCCTTGGAAATGAACAGGGACCATTCTGTGGCTTTTGAGATTGCATCCAAGTATTGCATTTCGGACTCTTTTGTTGACCATGATGGCTACTTCATTTCTTCTAAGGGATTCCTGCCCACAGTAGTAGATATAATGGTCATCTGAGTTAAATTTGCCCATTCCAGTCCATTTTAGTTCGCTGATTCCTAGAATGTCGGTGTTCACTCTTGCCATCTCCTGTTTGACCACTTCCAATTTGCTTTGATTCATGGGCCTGACATTCCAGGTTTCTATGCAATATTGCCTTTTACAGCATTGGACCTTGCTTCTATCACCAGTCACATCCACAATTGGGTATTGTTTTTGCTTTGGCTTCATCCCTTCATTCTTTCTGGAGTTATTTCTCCACTGATCTCCAGTAGCATATTGGGCACCTACTGACCTGGGGAGTTCCTCTTTCAGTATCCTATCATTTTGCCTTTTCATACTGTTCATGGGGTTCTCAAGGCAAGAATACTGAAGCCATTCTCCTCTTCAGTGGACCATTCTGTCAGACCTCTCCACCATGACCTGCCCATCTTGCGTTACCCCACGGGCATGACTTAGTTTCATTGAGTTAGACAAAGCTGTGGTCCTAGTGTGATTAGATTGACTAGTTTTCTGTGATTATGGTTTCAGTGTGTCTGCCCTCTGATGCCCTCTCGCAACACTTACTGTCTTACTTGGGTTTCTCTTACCTTGGATGTGGGATATCGCCTCATGGCCGCACCTCCTGACCTTGAACATGGAGTAGCTCCTCTCCACCCTCCTGAGCCCTCACAGCCACTGCTCCTTGGACGTGGGGTTGCTCCTTTCAGCCGCTGCTCCTGACCTCAGGCATGGGGTAGCTCTGGGCTGCCACCCCTACATCGGACGTGGGGTAGCTCCTCTCTGCTGCACTTCTGCATGGTCTGTCACAGCCAGACTGCAAAAGTAGGAAGTCAAGAAACACCTGGAGTAACAGGCATATTTGGCCTTGGACTATGGAATGAAGCAGGGCAAAGGCTAATAGAGTTTTGCCAAGAGAATGCACTGGTCATAGCAAACACCCTCTTCCAACAACATAAGAGAAGACTCTATACATGAACATGACCAGATGGTCGACATGAAATCAGGTTGATTATATTATTTGCAGCCAAAGATGGAGAAGTTCTTTACAGTCAGCAAAATCAAGACCCGGAGCTGACTGTGGATCAGATCATGAACTCCTTATTGCCAAATTCAGACTTAAATCGAAGAAAGTAGGGAAAACCACTAGACTGTTCAGGTATGACTCAAATCAAATCCCGTATTATTACACAGTGGAAATGATGAATAGAGTCAAGGGATTAGATCTGATAAACAGGGTGCCAGAAGAACTATGGACGGAAGATTGTGATATTGCACAGGAGGCAGGGATCAAGACCATCCCCAAGAAAAAGAAATGCAAAAAGGCAAAATGGTTGTCTGAGGAGGCCTTACAAATATCTAAGAAAAGAGAAGTGAAAGGCAAAGGAGAAAAGGAAAGATATATCCATTTGAATGCAGCGTTCCAAAAAATAGCAAGAAGAGATAAGAAAACCTTCCCCAGTGATCAATGCAAAGAAATAGAGGAAAACAATGGAATGGGAAAGACTAGAGATCTCTTCAAGAAAATTAGAGATACCAAGGGAACATTTCATGCAAAGATGAGCTCAATAAAGGATAGAAATGGTAGGGACCTAACAGAAGCAGAAGATATTAAGAAGAGGTGGTAAGAATACACAGAAGAACTGTACAAAAAAGATCTTCATGACCCAGAGAATCACGATGGTGTGATCATTCACCTAGAAGTGAATGTGAAGTCAAGTGGGCCTTAGAAAGCATCAATACATACAAAGCTGGTGGAGGTGATGGAATTCCAGTTGAGCTATTTCAGATCCTGAAAGATGATGCTGTGAAAGTGCTGCCCTCAATATGCCAGCAAATGTGGGAAACTCAGCAGTGGCCCCAGGACTGGAAAACCTCAGTTTTCATTCCAATCCCAAAGAAAGGCAATGCCAAAGAATGCTCAAACTACCGCACAGTTGCCCTCATCTCAGAAGCTAACAAAATAATACTCAAAATTCTCCAAGCCAGTTTTCAACAATACGTGAACCGTGAACTTCCAGAAGTTCAAGCTGGACTTAGAAAAGGCAGAGGAACCAGAGATCAAATTGCCAACATCCACTGGATCATGGAAAAAGCAAGAGAGTCCCAGAAAAATAATCTATTTCTGCTTTATTGACGATGCCAACGCCTTTGACTATGTGGATCACAATAAACTGTGGAAAATTCTTAAAGAAATAGAAATACCACACCACCTGACCTGCCTCCTAAGAAATCTGTATGCAAGTCAAGAAGCAACAAGTAGAACTGGACATGGTATGGCAGACTGATTCCAAATAGGAAAAAGAGTACATCAAGGCTGTATATTGTCACCCGCTTATTTAAATTATATGCAGAGTACTTCATGAGAAAAGCTGGACTGGAAGAAGCACAAGCTGGAATCAAGATTGCCAGTAGAAATATCAATAACCTCAATATGCAGATGACACCACCCTTATGGCAGAAAGTGAAGAGGAACTCAAAAGCCTCTTGATGAAAGTGAAAGAGGAGATTGAAAATTTTGGCTTAAAACTTAATATTTAGAAAATTAAGATCATGGTGTCTGGCCCCATCACTTCATGGCAAATAAATGGGGAAACAATGGAAATCATGACAGACTTTATTTTTTTGGTCCCAAAATCACTGCAGATGCTGACTGCAACCATGAGATTAAAAGACACTTGCTCCTTGGAAGAAAAGTTACGGTTAAACTAGACAGCATTTTAAAAAGCAGAGACATTACTTTGCCAGCAAATGTCCATCTAGTCAAACCTATGGTTCTTCTGATAGTCATGTATGGATGTGAGAGCTGAGTGCTGAAGAATTGATGCCTTTGAACTGTGGTACAGAAAGAGACTCCTGATCCAACCAGTCCATCCTAAGGGAAATCAGTCCTGAATATTCATTCGAAGGACTGATGCTGAAGCTGGAACTCCAATCCTTTGGCCACCTGATGCTAATAACTGACTCATTTGAAAAGACCCTGTTGCTGGGAAAGATCGAAGGTGCGAAGAGAAGGGGACGACAAAGGACGAGATGGTTGGATGACATCACCGACTCAATGGACATGACTTTGAGAAAACTCTGGGGGTTGGTGATGGACAGGGAGGCTTGGCATGCTGCAGTCCATGGGGTCACAAAGAGACAGACACGACTGAGCAACTGAACTGAACTGAACTGAACTGATCCCGTTTCCCCAATACTATATATTGAACAGACTATATTTTCTCCTTTGTATATTTTTGACTCTTTTGTTGAAAATTAATTGACCATACATATGTGGATTTATATGTCAGTTTTCTTTTCTATTCCACTGATTTATATGTCTATTTTTATGACAAAATTGTCATACTGTTTTAATTAATATACCTTTGTAATAAAGATTAAACTTAAGGTGGTAATGTCTTATGTTTTTCTCAAGATTGTTTTGGTTGTTCAGGATCTTTCGTGGTCCCACACAAATTTTACGATTGTTCTATTTCTGTGAAAAATGCTATTGGAATTTTGATAGGGATCTCATGGAATCTGTCCATTGCTTTCGGTAGTATGAAAATTTTGACAGTATTATTTTTCCAATCCATGAACATGGAATATCTTTCCATGTATTTGTGTGTTCATTTCATCAATGTCCTATGGTTTCACCTCCTTAGTTAAAGTTATTTCTAGGTATTTTATTCTCTTCAATGAATTAATAAATAAGATCATTTACTTAATTCTCCTTCTGATTGTTTTTAGTATACTACAGATTTTTGAGTACTGATTTTGTATCTTGCAAATTTAATGAATTCATTTGTTATTTCTGACAACTTTGTAATGCAGTCTTCAGGGCTTTCCATATATAATACCATGTCATTGGAAATAGTAATAATTTAACTCTTTTTTTCCAAACTAGACTATCTAAAAAATCTTGAAAGCAAGGCTTGAAATAATCATATTGATTGCAAGTAACTTTACTGGATCCTAGAACAAAAGCCCAGAATATTTGTAGTAATAAAAATACCTCCAGTATTCAGCAAGGTAAACCTCACAATCTGCCTTCCAATAAAAATTTACAACGTGTGCAAAGAATCAGGAAATTATGATCTGTAATGTAGAAAATGTTAATCAGTTGAAACTGACCAAGACTGACATAGACAATATAACAAGTAAACCAATTACTATGGTTGTATTTCTTTGTTGAGAAAGCAAAGTGAATGAATACAAGGAAAATATAGAATCCAAATTCAGTTTCTAGACGTGAAAACCACAAGGTGTGAAATGAAAAGAAAAAGATAAAAAACCCAATATCTTATAACTAGTGAAAATATCTTTCAAAATTAAAGTGAGAAAGTATTAAAGACAAACAGGCTGAAGGAACTGACCACAGCGAATCTATTGACACTACTGCTGCTGCTGCTGAGTCGCTTCAGTCGCGTCCGACTCTGTGCGACCCCATAGACGGCAGCCCACTTGGCTCTGCCGGCCCTGGGACTCTCCAGGCAAGAACACTGGAGTGGGTTGCCATGTCCTTCTCCAATGCTTGAAAGTGAAACGTGAAAGTCAAGTCGCTCAGTTGTGTCCGACTCTTAGCGACCCCATGGACTGCAGCCTACCAGGCTCCTCCATCCATGGGATTTTCCAGGCAAGAAGAAAATCCTTCAGGCCAAGGGAGATGGACGCCAGGTAAATATATGTATTTACACATAAATATGGATTTACACAAGAAACAGGAGTATTGATAGTGGTAACTATATGGGGAAGAATATGATTTTTTTTCTTCTCTTACAAATCCCTCCAAATACCAGCTGACTGTTTAAACAAAAGTGGTAACAATGTAGTGTGGAATTTATAGCACCTGAAAATATAAGATAATCACAATAATGGTACAAAAGTGTGACTGGGAGAAATGGCAGCACATTATTGTAAGGTTTTCACATTATAGTTAAGTGATATACCTTGAAAGCAGACTGTGATACAGAGAGGCTTTGTATTATAAACCCTGCAGACACCATTAAAACAGTCAAAGAATGAGCTCTCATAAGCCAACAAAAAAGATGCATGAAATCATCTAGAGTATCCAATCTATTTAAAAAGATGGAAAAAGAGGAAAACAGAACCAAGAGGACACAGACACAAAACAGTAGTTAGTAAAATAGATAGCTTGAAATCTAATCCTGTTAGCTGTTGTTGTTTAGTTGTTAAGTCATGTCCAACTCTTTGCCATCCCATGGACTGTAGACTGCCAGGCTCCTCTGCCTATGGGATTTCTCAGGACAGAATACTGGAGTGAATTGCCATTTCCTTATCGATGGAACCTTCCAAACTCAAGGATATTACCAGCATTCCCTGCATCTTCTGCACTGGCAGGCAATAGTATTTCCACGGCCAGAGGTGCCTGGTGGGCTACAGCTCACGAGGTCACAAAGAGACGGACATGACTGAGTGACTTTCCTATTAATAACTATGTAAGGTAGATTATGTTAACACTTCAATTAAATCAGAGATTATCAGACTGGTAACAAATCAAGACTCAATTCAATACTGCCTATACAAAGCACTTTAAATACAAGGACACGAAAAAGTTAAAGTGTGGGAAAATGTACCATATGAGCATAAATCAAAAAGAGAGCTGGATTGGGTATACTAGTATTGGAAAAAATTAATTTCAGAACAACAGATATGACGATGGGTAAAGAAGGTTATTTCACAATGATATGGTCAATCAATTAAGAGGACGTAATGACACTCAGTGATTTTGCATTTAATAACAGAGTTTTTAGTTTTGTTGATTTTTGCTAATGGATTAAAGATCTAAATATAAGACCAGAAACTATTAAACTCTTAGAGGAAAACATAGGCAAAACACTCTCTGACATAAATCTCAGCAAGATGCTCTATGACCCACCTTCCAGAGTGATGAAAATAAAAGCAAAAATAAGCAAATGGGACCTAATTAAACTTGAAAGCTTTTGTACAATAAAGGAAACTATAAGCAAAGTGAAAAGACAGCCTTCAGAATGGGAGAAAATAATAGCAAATGAAGCAACTGACAAAGAATTAATCTCAAAAATGTATAAACAGCTGATGCAGCTCAATACCAAAAAAATAAATGACCCAATCAAAAAATGGGCCAAAGAATTAAACATACATTTCGCCAAAGAAGACGTACAGATGGCTAACAAACTCATGAAAAAATGCTCAACATAACTTATTGTCAGAGAAATGCAAATCAAAACCACAATGAGGTACCATCTCACATCAGTCAGAATGGCTGCTATCAAAGTCTACAAACAATAAGAGACACTTATGTAAAGAACATACTTTTGGACTCTGTGGGAGAGGGAAAGGGTGGGATGATTTGAGAGAATGGAATTGAAACATGTATACTATCATGTAAGAAATGAATCGCTAGTCTAGGTTCGATACAGGATACAGGATGCTTGGGGCTGGTGCACTGGGATGACCCAGAGAGATGAAATGGGGAGGGTGGTGGGAGGGGGGTTCAGGGTTAGGAACTCATGTACACCTGTGGTGGATTCATGTCAATGTATGGCAAAATCAATACAGTATTGTAAAGTAAAAAAAAAAAAAAGTTAAATTTAAAAAATCAATTAAAAAAAGACACATTTATAATAAAAAAAATAAGGTATCCATAAAAAAAAAAAACAATAAATGCTGGAGAGGGTGTGGAGAAAAGGGAAGCTTCTTACACTGTTGGTGGGAATGCAAACTAGTACAGCCACTATGGAGAGCATTGTGGAAATTCCTTAAAAAACTGTAAGTAGAACTGCCATGCGACCCAGCAATCCCACTGCTGGGCATACACACTAAGGAAACTAGAATTGAAAGAGACACGTGTACCCCAATGTTCATTGCAGTGTTGTTTACAATAGGTGGGACATGGAAGCAACCTAGATGTCCATTGGCAGATGATTGGATAAGAAAGTTGTGATACATACAGACAATGGAATATTACTCAGCTATTAAAAAGAATGCAACTGAATCAGTTCTAATGAGGTGGATGAAACTGGAGCCTATTATTCAGAGTGGAGTAAGTCAGAAAGAAAAACACTAATACAATATATTAACATATATATATGGAATTTAGAAAGATGGTAACAATGATCTTATATGCAAGACAGCAAAAGAGACACAGATGTAAAGAACAGACTGTTGGACTCTGTGGGAGAGGGCGAGGGGGGGATGATTTGAGAGAACAGTACTGAAACATGTATATCACCATATGTGAAATAGATGACCAGTCCAAGTTTGATGCATGAGACAGGGCACTCAAAGCCAGTGCACTTTGACAACAGAGAGGGAGGGGATGAGGAGGGTGGTTGGAGGAGGGTTTGGGATGGGGAACACGTGTATACCCATGGCTGATTCATGTCAATGTATGGCAAAAACCACTACAATATTGTAAAGTAATTCAGTTCAGTTCAGTTCAGTCGCTCAGTAGTGTCTGACTCTTTGGGACCCCATGAATCGCAGCATGCCAGGCCTCCCTGTCCATCACCAACTCCCGGAGTTCACCCAAACTCATGCCCATTGAGTCAGTGATGCCATTCAGCTATCTCATCCTCTGTCGTCCCCTTCTCCTCCTGCCCCCAATGCCTCCCAGAATCAGGATCTTTTCCAATGAGTCAACTCTTCGCATGAGGTGGCCAAAGTATTGGAGTTTCAGCCTCAGCATCAGTCCTTCCAATGAACACCCAGGACTGGTCTCTTTAGGATGGACTGGTTAGTAAAGTAATAGCCTCCAATTAAAATAGATAAATTAAATTTAAAGAACAGTAATAGAGATTTAAAATATATGAGTTAAAAGTGATAGGTGGACTCTGCAAAAACATTAATAAGATAAACAAGTTAGCAGGATATAAGATAAAAATGTAAAAATAACTATATTTTTATATATCAACAATGAACAATCTCAAATAGAAAAAAAATACCACTTACAATAACATGTACTTAATACCTAGGTATAAATGTGACAAAAGATGACCAAAATTTATTCATTGAAAACTGAAAACCTAAATGAGAGAAATTCAAGACCCAAGTGAATGAAGAAATATAATGTATCATGGATCCAAAAACTAGTATTGTTAAGATGGCAACTCTCCCATGTTGATCAGTAGATTCAGTTTAATCCCAAACAAAATACTAAAAAGGTGTTTTGTAGTTGTTGTAGAAATTGTAAAACTGCCTTTAAAGTTTATATGGAAAAGTAAAGGGTTCAGAATAGACCAAACAGCTTTGAAAGAGAGGAATAAATTTCAGTTCAGTACAGTCACTCATCGTGTCCGACACTTTGTGAGCCCATGAACTACATCACGCCAGGCCTCCCTGTCCATTACCAACTCCTGGAGTTCACTCAGACTCACGTCCATAGAGTCAGTGGTGCCATCCAGCCATCTCATCCTCTGTCATCCCCTTCTCCTCCTGCCCCCAATCCCTCCCATAATCAGAGTCTTTTCCAATAAGTCAACTCTTCGCATGAGGTGGCCAAAGTACTGGAGTTTCAGCTTTAGCATCATTCCTTCCAAAGAAATCCCAAGGCTGATCTCCGTCAGAATGGACTGGTTGAATCTCTTTGCAGTCCAAGGGACTCTCAAGAGTCTTCTCCAACACCACAGTTCAAAATCATCAATTCTTCAGCGCTCAGCTTTCTTCACAGTCCAACTCTCACATCCATACATGACCACTGGAAAAAACAGCCTTGACTAGATGGACCTTTGTTGACAAAGTAATGTCTCGGCTTTTCAATGTGTTATCTAAGTTGGTCATAACTTTTCTTCCAAGGAGTAAGCATCTTCTAATTTCATGGCTGCAGTCACCATCTGTAGTGATTTTGGAGTCTGTTGTTTCATGTCCAGTTCTAATTGTTGCTTCCTGACCTGCATATAGGTTTCTCAAGAGGCAGGTCAGGTGGTCTGGTATTCCCATCTCTTTCAGAATTTTCCACAGTTTATTGTGATCCACACAGTCAAAGGCATTGGCATAGTCAGTAAAGCAGAAATAGATGTTTCTCTGGAACTCTCTTGCTCTTTCCATGATCCAGTGGATGTTGGCAATTTGATCTCTGGTTCCTTTGCCTTTTCTGAAACCAGATTGAACATCTGGAAGTTCACGGTGCACATATTGCTGAAGCCTGGCTTGGAGATTTTTGAGCATTACTTTAGTAATGTGTGATATGAGTGCAATTGTGTGGTAGTTTAAGCATTTTTTGGCATTGCCTTTCTTTGGGATTGGAATGAAAACTGACCTTTTCCAGCCCTGTGGCCACTGCTGGGTTTTCCAAATTTGCTGGCATATTGAGGGCAACACTTTCACAGCCTCCTCTTTCAGGATTTGAAATAGCTCAACTGGAATTCCATCACCTCCACTAGCTTTGTTCGTAGTGATGCTTTCTAAGGCCAATTTGACTTCACATTCCAAGATGTTTGGCTCTAGGTGAGTGATCACACCATCTAGGTGTGAAGATCTTATCTTGGTAGTGAAGATCTTTTTTGTACAGTTCTTCCGTGTATTCTTGCCACCTCTTCTTAATATCTTCTGCTTCTGTTAGGTCCCTACCTTTTCTGTCTTTATCGAGCTCATCTTTGCATGAAATGTTCCCTTGGTATCTCTAATTTTCTTGAAGAGGTCTCTAGTCTTTCCCATTCTGTTGTTTTCCTCTATTTCTTTGCATTGACCACTGAGGAAGGCTTTCTTGTCTCTTATTGCTATTCTTTGGAACTCTGCATTCAGATGCTTATATCTTTCCTTTTCTCCTTTGCTTTTCACTTCTCTTCTTTTCACAGCTATTTGTAAGGCCTCCTCAGACAGCCATTTTGCTTTTTCACATTTTTTTTTCCATGGGGATGGTCTCATGTACAATGGCACGGAGCTCCATAGTTCATCAGGCACTCTATCTATCAGATCAAGGCCCTTAAATCTATTTCTCACTTCCTCTGTATAATCATAAGGGATTTGATTTAGATCGTACCTGAATGGTCTAGTGGTTTTCCCTACTTTCTTCAATTTAAGTCTGAATTTGGTAATAAGGAATTCATAATCTGAGCCACAGTCAGCTCCTGGTCTTGTTTTTGTTGACTGTATAGAGCTTCTCCATCTTTGGCTGCAAAGAATATAATCAACCTGATTTCAGTGTCGACCATCTGGTGATGTCCGTGTGTAGAGTCTTCTCTTGTGTTTTTGGAAGAGGGTGTCTGCTATGACCAGTGCATTTTCTTGGCAAAACTCTATTAGTCTTTGCCCTGCTTCATTCCGCATTCCAAGGCCAAATTTGCCTGTTACTCCAGGTGTTTCTTGACTTCCTACTTTTGCATTCCAGTCCCTTATAATGAAAAGGACATCTTTTTTGGGTGTTAGTTCTAAAAGGTCTTGTAAGTCTTCATAGAACCATTCAACTTCAGTTTCTTCAGTGTTACTGGTTGGGGCATAGACTTGGATAACTGTGATATTGAATGGTTTGCCTTGGAAATGAAGAGAGATCATTCTGTCATTTTTGAGATTGCATCCAAGTACTGCATTTCAGACTCTTTTGTTGACCATGATGGGGTTACTCCATTTCTTCTAAGGGATTCCTGCCCACAGTAGTAGAAACAATTGTCATCTGAGTTAAATTTACCCACTCCAGTCCATTTTAGTTTGCTGATTCCTAGAATGTCGATGTTCACTCTTGCCATCCCTTATTTGACCACTTCCAACTTGCCTTGATTCATGGACCTGGCATTTCAGGTTCCTATGCAATATTGCTCTTTACAGCATCAGACCTTGCCTTCATTACCAGTCACATCCACAACTGGGTATTGTTTTTGTTTTGGCTCCATCCCTTCATTCTTTCTGGAGTTATTTCTCTACTGATCTCCAGTAAGCTATTAGGCACCTACTGACCTGGGGAGTTCCACTTTCAGTATCCTATCATTTTGCCTTTTCATACTGTTCATGGGGTTCTCGAGGCAACAATACTGAAGTGGTTTGCCATTCCCTTCTCCAGTGGACCACATTCTGTCATAACAAATTTGGATGACTAAAATTGCCAGATTTTATAATTGCTTATAGAAAGTCCCTGTAGTGTTGGCCTGAAGATGGACAAGTGCAATAATGGGGTAGAATGGAGAATTGCAAAATGCAGCCATACTCATGCGGATGACACGTTTGACAAGGGTGCAAATGCAATTAACTTGAGAAAGATTCTGTCCACCAAAAGATGATTGGGAGATTCTTCTGTTTTTGGAGGTATAAGATGTTGAGAGGAGCACAGAAGTGAGGCATGGCTGGGGGCGTCAAGAAGCAGAAGTCAGGGACGGGTGATCACTGAGGTGAAACACGTGCCCCACACTGTGCATCAAGAAGTCCCTGAGGGCAGATCTGTAAGAGAGGAGGAAGTCTGTGCTGAGCAGGTGAGAAGCAGCAAGCAGAACTGAATATTAACCTAATATGGTCTCATTCTTAACCATGGACATTTGAGACCTTGCGGTCAAGACTAAGTGTCCATTGATAGATGAATGGATAAAGAAGACTCCATATATAACATGATTACTCAGTCTTAAAAAGAATGCAATTGGGTCATTTGTACAGATGTGGATGGAACTAAAGCCTGTCATACAGAGTGAAGTACGTCAGAAAGAGTAAAACAAATATTGCATATTAACGCATGCATATGGAATCTAGAAAAATGGTAAAAGTGAACCTATTTTCCAGGGCAGGAATAGAGACACAGACATAGAGAACAGATTTGTGGACACAGTGGGGGAAGGAGAGGGTGGGCTGAGTTGAGAGAGTAGCATTGACATATATGCACTATCATATGTGAGACATCGCTAGTGGGACACTGTGGTGCAGCCTAGGGAGGTCAGCTTGGTACCCTGTAATGACCTACAGGGTGGGATGGGCCGGCTGGGAGGGAGGCTCAAGGAGGGAATATATGCATCACATAGTTGATTCACTTCATTGTACAGCAGAAACTAACCCAAAACTGTAAAGCAATTACACTCCAATAAAAAATTAAGTAAATGTACTTGGCATGACAAAAGAAAAATAAAGTGAGAAAATAAATGAAAAAGGATCAGTGTTAGCATAACTGTACTAGGCATTCATTTGCCTTTCTTGATTGCTCTTTTATACACACACACGAACAAGATATATACACATATACACACACACACGTATATACATATTCTCCCTGGTGGCTCAGATGGTAAAGCGTCTGTCTACAATGAGGGAGACCTGGGTTCGAACCGTGGGTCGGGAAGATCTGCTGGAGAAGGAAATGGCAATCCACTCCAGTACTATTACCTGGAAAATCCCATGGACAGAGGAGCCTGGTAGGCTACAGTCCATGGGGTCGCAAAGAGTCAGACAAGATCGTCTGAGTGACTTCACTTTCACTTTCACACACACGCATATATACATATATTCTCACATTATAATACTAACTGATATTTTTTCAGAAGAAATAGAATAGCATAAAAGACATTAAAGACACTAGAAAGTCACATGAAAAATTATACTCACTTCTAAATTAGTTAGATTTTTGTCCCATTTTATCATATTTTATCACATAATCTCCTTGAAGTAAAATCCCTTTGTAAGTTTAATGCATGAATCTGACATTTCTTTAATAATTCACACTAGAAGAAGCCTTGCTAAATTTAGTATAATGTCCAAATAGATATATTACTTTCAAATGTTCTTTAATTCCCTTTCCCCCATAGACTGTAGAAACAGTGCATGATGGTGGAAGAGAGTGGTTTTCAATCTGGATTCTATGGAGCCTTAGGGTTTCCCCAAAGTGTGTCTCAAGGGGGTGGGGTCTGGGAGGGTCTGTGGAAGGGTAAAGATCCCCTCATACTTTTTCAATGATTTTAAGTAAGAATTAATTTGAAAAAAAATTGTTCTGTTATTGGAATAAATAAAGAGAACAAAAAAGGAGTAAAAGATGCCTTTATAATAGCATGAGCACTCACAGGAACCAAGACATTCTCTATGTGTCAACTTGACCAGGCCAGGGGATGACCAGCTAGCTGGTACATGGTTGTTGGGTGAAGCTCTTTCTGAAAGAGATCAGTGCTTGAATCGTAGACTGACTGAAGCAAATTGCTTTCTGCAGGATGCATGGGCTTCATCCAATCTGTTGAGGGTCTGGATAGAATAAAAAGAAAGATGAAGGTTGAATTCTCCTGACTGCTAGAGCTGGGACATCCATCTTTGTGGCGGTTGGTGCTTCTATTTCTCAAGCCTTCAGACTTGGGCTGGGATTTACACTGTTGGCTATTGGGTTTGGGGGCCTTCAGACACCAGCAGCCTCCTGGGGTCTCTAGCTTGAAGAGGGCAGGTCCTTGGATTTTTCAGCCTCCATAAACTTGCACCAGTCTTATAATAAACCTCTCTACACACATACACAGTAAACTCCCTACATAAGACCTTCAAGATTCAAAGTTTCATAGATGGGAATGTGTGTTCACATGTCCAGTTACCTAAGTTAGTTCACGTGTCTGGTGTATGTTGTCACATGCATGCGTCCTTTATAAGTGGCTGTGCTTTTATGTACTTTACTGTACAGTACTATACAGAGCATAGTAGGACAGTATCTTTATTTCAAGCCCAGGACCTTTGGAAGCAAGTGTAAAAGCAGCAGGGATGTAGCTGGTACTGCTAAGAAGCACCAAGCAACAACAATGGAAACAAAAATAATTGAGAGAGTGGAGAGAGGTGAAAAAATGGTAGATATCACTCTTTCTTAAAACATGAATCATTCAACCATTGGCAGGATTCTAAAGAACAAGGGCAAGATCATGGAACATGTGGAGTCTACTGTGCCAATGATGTGGACTATAATATTGAAGAAGCGTGGAAAAGTGATAGAGAAAATGGGGAAACTTCTCAGTATGTGCGTGAAGGATCAACATCAGCATCAAGTCTAGCTCAGCTTAAATGCTGATTTAAGGGAAAGCTATTAGTCTTTATGAAGACTTGAGGAAGAAACATGGTGCAGAATCAGGGGGTGTATCTTTTAATGCTAGCTATGACTTAGCAACTGAACAACAACAAAAAATGGCTGACTTCATTAGTTTAAGGCTACAGTCAACCCTCACAATGTAAAAGTAAGTGGTGAGGCAGTGAGTGCAGATATGTTAGCTGTATGGGAATTTTCTGAAATGCTTCAAGAAATTATTGATAAAGGCATGTATTTACCCAGGTAGGTTTCTAATGTGGATGAGACAGGACTGCACTGAAAAGGGATGCCAGATTGAAGCTCCATCAGTAAGGAAAAAATTTGATGCCAGGCTATAAAGTGGCAAAAGAAGGGAATTCTCCAGGCAAGGATACTGGAATTGGTAGCCATTTTCTCTTCCAGGAGATCTTCCTGACCCAGGGATTGAACCTGGGTCTCCCACATTACAGGAATATTCTTTATCATCTGAGCCACCAGGGAAGCCCATGAGGCATCAAAAGATAGGCTAACTTTGTAGTTTGTGTCAATGCTACTGTGATATGAAGCTGAAGCCTCTCCTAGTTTACAATTCAGAGAACCCAAGAGCCCTTAAAACATAGCCAAGGGCCCTCTTCCTGTTATGTGGAAGAGTAACCCCTAGAGTTGGGTTAGACAGTCCATTTGCCAGGATTGATTGTTCCCATTTTATCCTAGAGGTGGAGAAATATTGCTTGTAGAAGAACATCCCATCCAGTATTATTTTACTCTTTGACAATGCTCTGGGCAACCTCCCATCCATGGATGACTTTCATCCCATTGTCAAAACGGTACATCTGCCACTGAATACTATGTTACTCATGCAACCTATAGACCAGAGTTATAACAACTTCCTAGAAATATGAATGTCACACTTTGTCAGGCAGTAAAGGTGAGTGATGAATCAGCAACAAACTTGTGACAATTTTGGAAGGACTGTAACATCTAAAAATCCATCAAAAATATTGACTCTACTTGGCATGAGGTTACATCCATCACAATGAATGGGGTTCGGAAGAACGTTTGCCTGCACTTTGTCCATGATTTTCATGGATTGGAGAAGATGGATGTGGAGTCCAAAGAGGTCTTCAGCAGCTTAGTGATGTTCAGCAAGAAGCTGGCTCTGGATCTGCAAGAGATGGCTTCATTGAACTCCTTGCTGTGAAACATGATGAGCAGTGAAGACCTCATGGAATTGGAGGCCCAGAGAAAGGATGAGGAGAGACAAGACGAAGAAGATGTCGTTGAAGAACCAGAGAGATTCATGATACAGGAAATGGCAAGGGGATTGTCTTTATTTGAGGAGGTGCTGTTAGTTTTTGAGGCACTGGTCCTGTTTCTTTATTTGAGGAGGCACTGTTAGTTTTGAGAACATGAACATAGAATGGTACATGAAGGTTGCAGCAGCTATTCAGAATGCAGTCCAGGGCCACCTTGTCATCTATGACAAGAAAAAAAAAAGCTACTACATAGACATCATTGGATTATTTTCTCAAGAGGGTGCATGTGTGCTCTGTAATGTCTGGCTCTTTGTGACCCTGTGGACTGTTGCCCACCAGGCTCCTTTGTCCATTGGATTTTCCAGATAAGAATTCTGGAGTGGGTTGCCATTTTCTACTCCAGGGGGTCTTCCTGACCCGGGGATCCAACCCCTGTTTCCTGTGTCTCCTGAATTGGCAGGCGGATTCCTTACCATTGAGCCTCCTGGGAAGCCCCTTCAAGAAAATACAGAGAATTGAATCTAGCAAAGAACCAGAACCTGTGCTATCAGCATCAGATGTGAGTAAAACTGCGTCTTGCCCTCTGTCTCCTATTGCTGACAGCTCTTCTGCTTTTGCATCTCCCACCTTCTCTCCCTCCTCCAGTCAGTAACTCCTCTTCTTGCCTGTTCACTCAATGCCAGCACCTGGGTGCCAGCTGTTGTACTGCACTACTGCACTTTTCAAGGCCCTGTGCTGGAAGATTTAAAATGTTGCCTTTATTGTTTATGTATTATTTGTGTAACAATTATTATAAACCTAATACAGGACAGTACTTAAGAGCAAAGAAGAACTAAAGAGCCTCTTGATGAAAGTGAAAGAGGAGAATTAAAATGTTGGATTAAAACTCAACATTTAGAAAAAACTAAGATCATGGCATCTAGTCTCATCACTTCATGGCAAATAGATGGGGAAACAGTGACAGATTTTATTTTTGGGGGGCTCCAAAATCTCTGCAGATGGTGACTGCAGCCATGAAATTAAAAGATGCTTGCTCCTTGGAAAAACAGTTATGACCAACCTAGACAGCATATTAGAGACTACTTTGCCAACAAAGGTCCATCTAGTCAAGGCGATAGTTTTTCAACAGTCAGGTATGGATGTGAGAGTTGGACTATAAAGAAAGCTGAACACCAAAGAACTGATGCTTTTGAACTGTGGTGTTGGAGAAGACTCTCGAGAGTCCCTTGGACTGCAAGGAGACCGAACCAGTTAATTCTGAAGGAGATCAGTCCTGAGTGTTCATTGGAAGGACTGATGCTGAAGCTGAAACTCCAATCCTTTGGCCACCTGATGCGAAGAAATGACTCATTTGAAAAGACCCTGATGCAGAGAAAGACTGAAGGTGGGAGGAGAAGGGGAAGACAGAGGATGAGATGGTTGGATGGCATCACCTACTCAATGGACATGAATTTGAGTGAACTCTGGGAGTTGATGATGGACAGGGAGGCCTGGAGTGCTGCAGTCCATGGGGTCACAAAGAGTTGGACATGACTGAGCAACAGAACTGAACAGAACTATATAGTCAGTTGTGTTAACTGGGTACCTAGGCAAACTTTGTTGAACGTATAAACAAATTGTGAGTACTTGCAAAGGTACTCTCAGAATGGAACTCATTCACATGTAGGGTACTTACTCTAAGTATCTATCCTATTGGTTCTGTTTCTCTGGAGAAACCTGACTAATACACTTGGGGCATTATCTAATTAAGTAGTTAGAGAAAAGCATTTATTTTTTGAATTTGGATGTGCAAAGTTTAAGAATATTGCCACTCATCTAGCAATTACTGAGTGAACTTAGAATATGCCATGAGATGATGCTGCTTTCAGCTTAAACAGAATTGATCATCTAAATTTCAATATCCTAGTTATGTTCAATGACTACTATTGTTTTGTTTGTTTTAAATCAATTAATTTAATTGGAGTATAATTACTTTACAATATTATGATTTTTTTGCCATACATCAACATGTGTTGGCCACAGGTATACATGTGTCCATCTGGTGATGTCAATGTGTAGAGTCTTCTCTTGTGTTTTTGGAAGAGGGTGTCTGCTATGACCAGTGCATTCTCTTGGCAAAACTCTATTAGTCTTTGCCCTGCTTCATTCCGCATTCCAAGGCCAAATTTGCCTGTTACTCCAGGTGTTTCTTGACTTCCTACTTTTGCATTCCAGTCCCTTATAATGAAAAGGACATCTTTTTTGGGTGTTAGTTCTAAAAGGTCTTGTAGGTCTTCATAAAACCGTTCAACTTCAGTTTCTTCAGCGTTACTGGTTGGGGCATAGACTTGGATAACTGTGATATTGAATGGCTTGCCTTGGAGACGAACAGAGATCATTCTGTTGTTTTTGAGATTGCATCCAAGAACTGCATTTCGGACTCTTTCGTTGACCACGATGGGGCTACTCCATTTCTTCTGAGGGATTCCTGCCCGCAGTAGTAGATAAAATGGTCATCTGAGTTAAATTCACCCATTCCAGTCCATTTTAGTTCGCTGATTCCTAGAATGTCGACATTCACCCTTGCCATCTCTTGTTTGACCACTTCCAATTTGCCTTGATTCATGGACCTGACATTCCAGGTTCCTATGCAGTATTGCTCTTTACAGCATAGGATCTTGCTTCTATCACCAGTCACATCCACAACTGGCATTGTTTTTGCTTTGGCTCCATCCCTTCATTCTTTCTGGAGTTACACATGGACATCACCAGATGGTCAACACCAAAATCAGATTGATTATATTCTTTGCAGCCAAAGATGGAGAAGCTCTATACAGTCAAAAAAACAAGACCAGGAGATGACTGTGGCTCAGATCATGAACTCCTTATTACCAAATCCAGACTGAAATTGAAGAAAGTAGGGAAAACCGCTAGACCATTCAGGTATGACCTAAATCAAATTCCTTATGATTATACAGAGGAAGTGAGAAATAGATTTAAGGGTCTAGATCTGATAGATAGAGTGCCTGATGAACTATGGAATGAGGCTCGTGACATTGTACAGGAGACAAGGATCAAGACCATCCCCATGGAAAAGAAATGCAAAAAAGCAAAATGGCTGTCTGGGGAGGCCTTACAAATAGCTGTGAAAAGAAGAGAGGAGAAAAGCAAAGGAGAAAAGGAAAGATAAAAGCATCTGAATGCAGAGTTCCAAAGAATAGCAAGGAGAGATAAGAAAGCCTTCTTCAGTGATGAATGCAAAGAAATAGAGGAAAAGAACAGAATGGGAAAGACTAGAGATCTCTTCAAGAAAATTAGAGATACCAAGGGAACATTTCATGCAAAGATGGGCTTGATAAAGAACAGAAACTGTATGGACCTAACAGAAGCAGAAGATATTAAGAAGAGGTGGCAAGAATACACAGAAGAACTGTACAAAAAAGATCTTCATGACCCAGATAATCATGATGATGTGATCACTCATCTAGAGCCAGACATCTCAGAATGTGAAGTCAAATTGGCCTTAGAAAGCATCACAATGAATAAAGCTAGTGGAGGTGATGAAATTCCAGTAGAGCTGTTTCAAATCCTGAAAGATGATGCTGTGAAAGTGCTGCACTCAATATGCCAGCAAATTTGGAAAACTCAGCAGTGGCCACAGGACTGGAAAAGGTCCGTTTTCATCCCAATCCCAAAGAAAGGCAAAGCAAAAGAATGCTCAAACTACCACACAATTGCACTCATCTCACACACTAGTAAAGTAATGCTTAAAATTCTCCAAGCCAGGCTTCAGCAATACGTGAACTGTGAACTCCCTGATGTTCAAGCTGGTTTTAGAAAAGGCAGAGGTACCAGAGATCAAATTGCCAACATCCGCCAGATCATGGAAAAAGCAAGAGAGTTCCAGAGAAACATCTATTTCTGCTTTATTGACTATGCCAAAGCCTTTGACTGTGTGGATCACAATAAACTGTGGAAAATTCTGAAAGAGAAGGGAATACCAGACCACCTGACCTGCCTCTTGAGAAATCTGCATGCAGGTCAGGAAGCAACAGTTAGAACTGGACATGGAACAACAGACTGGTTCCAAATAGGAAAAGGAGTCTGTCAAGGCTGTATACTGTCACCCTGCTTATTTAACTTATATGCAGAGTACATCATGAGAAACGCTGGACTGGAAGAAACACAAGCTGGAATCAAGATTGCTGGGAGAAATATCAATAACCTCAGATATGCAGATGACAGCAGCCTTATGGCAGAAATTGAAGAGGAGCTAAAAGCCTCTTGATGAAAGTGAAAGAGGAGAGTGACAAAGTTGCCTTAAAGCTCAACATTCAGAAAACGAAGATCATGGCATCCGGTCCCATCACTTCATGGGAAATAGATGGGGAAACAGAGGAAACAGTGTCAGACTTTATTTTTTTGGGCTCCAAAATCACTGCAGATGGTGAAATTAAAAGACACTGCAGCCATGAAATTAAAAGACACTTACTCCTTGCAAGAAAAGTTATGACCAACCTAAATAGTATATTCAAAATATGAAACATTACTTGGCCTACTAAGGTCCATCTAGTCAAGGCTATGGCTTTTCCTGTGGTCATGTATGGATGTGAGAGTTGGACTGTGAAGAAGGCTGAGCACCAAAGAATTGATGCTTTTGAACTGTGGTGTTGGAGAAGACTCTTGAGAGTCCCTTGGACTGCAAGAAGTTCCAACCAGTCCATTCTGAAGGAGATCAACCCTGGGAAGGAATGATGCTAAAGCTGAAACTCCAGTACGTTGGCCACCTCATGCGAAGAGTTGACTCATTGGAAAAGACTCTGATGCTGGGAGGGATTGGGGGCAGGAGGAGAAGGGGACGACTGGGGATGAGGTGGCTAGATGGCATCACAGGGTCGATGGATGTGAGTCTGAGTGAACTCCGGGATTTGGTGATGGACAGGGAGGCCTGGTGTGCTGTGATTCATGGGGTCGCAAAGAGTCAGATACCACTGAGCGACTGAATTGAACTGAACTGAACTGATACATGTTTCCCTCTCATCCTGAACCCCTCTCCCACCTCCCTCCCCACCCTATCCCCTGGGCTGTCCCAGAGCACTGGCTTTGGGTGCTCTGCTTCATGCATTGAACTTGCACTAGCCATCTGTTTTACATATGGTAATGTACATGTTTGAATGCTATCCTCTCACACTATTTTTTTTTTAATTGTTTTCTAATTGGAGGAAAATTGCTTTACAATGTTGTGTTGGTCTTTGCTGAATGACAACAAAAATCAGCTATAATCATACATATAGCACCTTCTGAGCCTCCCTCATCTCCCTCCTCCCACCTCTCTAGGTCATCACAGAGGACCAAGCTGGGCTCCCTGTTTTATATAGCAGCTTCTCACCAGCTATCTTACGAATGGTCGTGTCTATACTTCAATGCTACTTTCTCTATTTATTCCACTCCTTGCTTCCTCCACTGTGTCCGCAAGTCCATTTTCTATATCTGCATCTCCATTCCTCCCCTCAAATGGGTTCATCAATACCATTTTTCTAGATTATATATACATATATATATATGCATTCATACATATATTTTCTCTTTCTGACTTTACTCTGTGTAACAGGCTCTAGGCTCATCCACCGTATCAGAACTGACTCAAATTCATTCCTTCTTGTAGCTGAGTACCATTCCACTGTGCATATGCACCACTTTTTCATTGTCCATTGACCTGCTGATGGATATCAAGGTTGCTTCCATTGTCTTAGCTGTTGTAAATAGTGCTGCTATGAACACTGGGGTGCATGTGTCTTTTCAGTTATGGTTTTCTCGGGGTACATGCCAAGTAGTGTGATTGCTGGGTCATATGGTAGTTTTATCTCCAGTTTTTAAAGGAACCTTCATACTGTTCTCCGTAGTGGCTGTGTCAGTTTACATTCCTACCAACAGTGCAATTGGGTTCCCTTTCCTCCACATCCTCTCCAGCATTTGCTGCTTGTTTGTAGATGATGGCCATTCTGACTCACGTGAGGTGATATTTCATTGCAATTTTGATAATGATTAGTGATGCTGAACATCTTTTCATGTGTTTATTGGTTATCTGAATGCCTTCTTTGGAGAAATGTCTTTTTTTGTCTTCTGCTCATTTTTTGATTGGACATATTGTTTTCCCGACATTGAGTTGCAGGAGTTCCTTAGACACTTAGGAGATTAATCTTTTGTCAGTTGCTCCCATTCTGAGGGCTGTCTTTTAATTTCATTTATTATTTCCTTTTACTGTGCAAAGGTTTTTAAGTTTAATTAGTTCCCATTTGTTTTTTATTTCCATTACTCTAGAAGGTGGGTCAAAGAGGATCTTGCTTTCTTTTATGTCAAAAGTGTGTACTGCCTATGTTTTCCTCTAAGAGCTTTACAGTCTCTGGCTTTACACTTATATATTTAATCCATTTTGGGTTTGTTTTTGTTTATGATGTTAGGAAGTATTCTAGTTTCATTCTTTTACATGTAGCTATCCAGTTTTTGCAGCACCACTTATTGAACAGGCTGTATTTTCTCCATTGTATGTTCTTACCTCCTTTGTCAAAAATAAGATGCCCATAAGTGTATGAGTTTATCTGTAGGGTTTCTATTTTGTTCCATTGGTCTATATTTCTGTTTTTGTACCAGTACTATACTGTCTTGATGACTGTAGTTTTGGAGTATAGTCTGAAGCCAGGAAGGTTTCCAATGACTGCTATTAAAACATTTTCTCTTTGTTAGAATGTTTATTTTTAAAATGATGCTAATATCATTACTTTGCCTATAGATAAAAGTTACCATGCATTAAAGTATTCTTTCATTTAATTGAATCCTTCTAACAATCTTATGAGTTGGTGTTATCTCTATTTTACTAATGAAAGATAATGAAACTCAGAGATAGTCAATGGCTTGTCAAATTGCACAATTGTCCCAGCTCTTTTGGGACCCCATTCTTGCCTTTCTACCCCACATGCAGGCTCGTTGTAGGATACCATTGGACCCATGATGAGCCTATTTGTGACACTGCTGTCTGAGTATCAGGATACTTTTAGGTTCTATTATTGAATGAATCTGTGTCTTCCTGAGTCATAGTCAAGATAAGGACACAGTGAGTATCTGATTAAGATTTTCTTGAGCAGACAGCTACAAGCACTTTCTCCCTTTTCTTCATTAAAGGCAATATTTCATTAAATATAACATCCCAGTGGGCCAAGAAGCAGAACTAGAATTCACACTGTTATTAGACTCAGCTTTTCATCCATGCTATTTTGCTTCCCATAATACTCTCATTCAGTCAATTTCAACACTCCCTACAGTGAATGCTTTAATTTCAAAATAATAATCTAATTATAAAAATTTAACCTAAAAGGATCTCTAAAACATTGAACCTCTTCCTTTTTCCCTTTCAGCCCTGAAATTACTTAAATGCTTCATCATTAATCCTAATGGAGATTTTATGTCTGAACTGTTTCAAAAATATTCAGTGTCTATGTGTCTGGATTAATGGGGTATACTTACATGTACACATAGAGTTACATAAAATATGTGCATCAATAAAATACATTTATACAGTTTATTAGGCTTTCCCATTCTTGGGTTATTTAATCGTTGCTAGATAAATTACATTAAATGATGACTGCAATTATTGACAATCTGAGACAACAGGAAACCTCACACCTCTATTTGAGTCATAGCTCAAAGTTATAACACTCAGTCAATTACATTGTTTAATTTATTGTTAGTTTAATTTTGCTTCTGAAGTGGAAAGTTTTTTTTTTTTTTTTCTGATTGTTAAACTGATAATACAGCTGGGCCTAAAGTATCACAGATCCCCTGAGCCTAAACATTTAATATCTTAGGCTGGTTAAAATGTAGCTTATTTGAGCCACAGACTGCCAGCCCAAGGCTTCAACTTGGATTTTTTATTTTTTTCTCTTTTCCCTATAAATTAAATAACACAGCAGGAGCTGTTAACATGTTTGCTCGCTGGTTATGGGTCTCTGTTTTACAGCCAGAGAAAAGCTCTGCATACCACCAGGTGTGGGGCAAACGAGATTGCTCCATTGCTGTAATGAAACATTTTATAACTGGATTGTGTCTTCTAATACCCTAGACTGACTCTGAGGAATTAGAGGGCTTGTTTTTACCCTCAAAATTCAGAATTGCTTTGGTTCCTAGTGCTCCTATAAGAGCGTCCCTCCTAGCGTGGCGGTAAATAATCCACCTGCCAATGCAGGAGACATGAGTTCAATCCCTGAGTCAGGAAGAACCCCTGCAGAAGGAAACAGCAACCAGATCCAGTATCCTTGCCTGGGAAATCCCATGGACAGAGGAAACTTGTGGACTATAATCCATGGGGTCATAAAAAAGTCAGACACGACTTAGCGACTAAACAACAGCAAGTGCTTGGAGAATTCCTGTTCCCTTTTCATGTACAAAATGGTTGCACATTTACATTGTTATGATAGCTTTCCTTCAAAGACTCAGAGGCGCTTTGCACAAAGTAATTCTCTCCATGCCTCTGGGAAGTGGGAAGAAAGAAACCAGAAACCCCTCTCACCCTAACCCTGTCTCAGTCTCTACGATCTAAATAGCACCTAAATAGGAAGGGTTATATTTCCAACTGTGGCATATTAATTTGCACCAAATTAATATTATTGTATATTTACATGAAAAGGACAGATTGAAAAACAACATGTAGATTATTTATTAAAATTATTAAATACTTTAGGGGAGGCTGTCTAGCACAAGGATGAAACAATCTGAGTTCTTTTTACAGACTGCCTGTGTTTGAATTCAGATATCAGGGCCAAACAACCTTAAAGAATTAATTGCGGTGAATATATGAGATCTCTCTCTGTCTCTCTTTGTCTCTGTCTTTCTCTTCCTGCCTCCCTCCTTTTCCCTGCCTTTGTAAGGGAAGTATTAGGAACACAGTTGGGAATGCTTTCCCCTGCATCACAGTGGAGTTGGTGTAGCATCAGGCTACTTGATTTCTAATTCAACTGCATCCAGCCCACTGCATGCATTTGACGTCATCTATAAAATAAGGGAATAAACTGAACACAGCTTTTCTCTACTCATTCTGAACCTGTGTTGCCAGTTCAGCTGTACCCTTGTACAAATGCTGTGAATACTACTTGCCTGCATTCCCATAGAATCCTCACGGTACAAGACACCACTTGGATCCTGAAATGGGTTAGAGTTACAGAGGGCTTCCCCTCTGCTCCATTCTTTGGTTTGGTCAGCTTATGATAACAACTGTCTGCTTACTGAAAGACATTGCATGGCGGGCCTTAAACATGGCTGTAGCCTCTCATCCTCAGTAACTGCCTCTGATCAACAATCAAGAAAGTAGGTCAATGAGAGCTACACAGTATCATGAGTCAAAGATCACAAATGCCTACTCTGACAAATACATATATAGTGTGGTTATATACACAGGAACGCTGAATGTGTTCTGTAGGAGTCCGTGCAGTGGAAAGAAGTAGATGTCAGAGCATCAAGACAGAGTTTCTACTTAGGCACTGATTCTTGTGTTGATTTTTTAAGATTCATATCACCGCTTTGAGCCTCAGCATAACCATTTAAAAAACTGGCTACCATTAGAGCAGTGACAGCCTGGCTGCTCATCTCAGTCATCCAACTTTGGACTGTTTACTCTGCCTGCACAGCAGAATCAGTTGCGAAGGCTCTAAGATATACCAACACCTGGACCTGCCCCCGGAGACTGGTTGAATTGGACTGGGGCTAGGGCCAGTCACTGATGGGCCTGAAAAGCTCGCCAAGCGATTCCAATATGCAGCAGGTGTGCACATCACTGCTTTCATTGCTCAGGGGAATCTCCTCCCACTGGCTCATCGTTCAGCGTTGCTGCAGTCAGTTCTTGTAGCTTGGTCTCTGCATCTTTTTTTTTCTTTTCTGTTACCCCTAAACATAATTGCCATTATTGTTTGGTAACACAATTTATATTTGCTTTTAGCTTTAAAGAAGAATAATATAAAAGAGCCTATGTCAAATTTGGGTGGGAGAAATTGAGACAGAGATGAAATTACTCTGGAGGGAAAAGTGAAAAGATACTGAGTTTTCTGATGAGATTCATATGGCTGGTTGGTGGCTTAGACTGAAAAGTGAAGAGCTGAGGGAGGGATCTTCAGAGGAGACATAGGGTCCAGTAGATGGCAGCGGGCAAGAGCCTACAGAATTAAGTACAGCCACTATGGAGAACAGTGTGGAGATTCCTTAAAAAATTACAAATAGAACTGCCTTATGACCCAGCAATCCCACTGCTGGGCATACACACCAAGGAAACCAGACTTGAAAGAGACACGTGTACCGCAGTGTTTCATCACAGCACTGTTTATAATAGCCAGGACATGGAAGCAACCTAGATGTCCATCAGCAGATGAATGGATGAGAAAGCTGTGGTACATATACACAATGGAGTATCACTCAGCCATTAAAAAGAATACATTTGAATCAGTTCTATGAGGTGGATGAAACTGAGCCGATTATACAGAGTGAAGTAAGCCAGAAAGAAAAACACCAATACAGGATACTAACACATATATATGGAATTTAGAAAGATGGTAATGATAACCCTGTATGTGAGACAGCAAAAGAGACACAGATGTATAGAACGGACTTTTGGACTCTGTGGGAGAGGAAGAGGGTGGAATGATTAGGGAGAATGGCATTGAAACATGTATACTATCATGTAAGAAATGAATCGCCAGTCTATGTTCAATATAGGATACAGGATGCTTGGGGGCTGGTGCACGGGGATGATCCAGAGGGATGGTATGGGGTGGGAGGTGGGAGGGGTTCAGGATTGGGAACTCATGTACACTCGTGGCGGATTCATGTCAATGTATGGCAAAATCAATACAGTATTATAAAACAAAATAAAGTAAAAAAAAAAAAACAAAAAAAACAAAAAAAGGACCAATGAAGGTCAAGGAACAGTATTGCCACTGCAAGGAAAATGGATGTTAAGGGATCAGGATCGGGGCTAGGGAAGTAGAGGGTAAAAGGTGCTGGTGGCTAAGTGTTGAATTAAAAGTAGGAGTCAGAATAAAAGAAGATAGACAAATGTCTCCCAATAGGTAGCTTCTCCCATAAATGTAAGAAGGGCACTGGAAACTATATGCTTGTCTGGGATGAGTTTAAATTTTGCTTGGTAATGGATCAGGCAGTCAGTTCAGTCACTCAGTCATGTCCAGCTCTTTGTGACCCCATGGACTGCAGCACTCCAAGCTTCCGTGTCCATCACCAACTCCTGGAGCTTGCTCAAACTTATGTCCATCTAGTCAGTGATATCAGCCAATCATCTCACCCTCTGTCGTCCCCTTCTCCTCCTGCCTTCAATATTTCTCAGCATCAGGGTCTTTTCAAATGACTCAGTTTCTTTGCATCAGATGGCCAAGTATTGGAATTTCAGCTTCAGCATCAGTCCTTCCAATGAACATTCAGGACTGACTTTCTTTAGGATTGACTGGTTTGATCTCCTTGCTGTCCAAGAGACTCTCAGAGTCTTCTCCAACCCCAGAGTTCAAAAGCAGTTCTTTCAGCACTCAACTTTCTTTATAGTCCAACTCTCACATACATACATGACTACTGGAAAACGATAGCTTTGACTAGATGAACCTTTGTTGCCAAAGTAATGCCTCTGCTTTTTAATATGCTGTCTAGGTTGGTCATAGCTTTTCTTCCAAGGAGGCAAGTGTCTTTTAATTTCATGGCTGCCGTCATAATCTGCAGTGATTTTGGAGGCCCCCCAAAATAGTCTGTCACTGTTTTCATTGTTTCCCGGCCAGCCTACACCTATTACACAGGATTTGTTATGAGTATACTCTTCATTCTTTCAAAATGTCCATTTAGAATAATAATATACCATGGTGGTCCCCACAAGATCTCAAGGCTATCCTTAAGAAAAGGCAAATTTACCCAATTTTTGGCTTTTTTTTTGTTTGCATAGTTGGTGATTCGTTCCCTTAATTTTCCAGCTCTGGTTACTCTGGTTGTATTGCCATTGAAATAGTCAAATTGCCCTGGGACTTTTCCCCTCTGTTATCCTAGAATTTGGTGCCTATGCTGAAGCACACATCACCTTCTGCTTTGGACCCTTTGTGTCCCCTGCATTTCTACACCATTTTTCTTCATAGCATCAGTGTCCACTCGACATTCCTAGTATGGAATTAAACAAATGAGTGAAATAGCTCTTGGTAAAAGCCATTATTACCCCAAATTTACCTGTTTAAAGATTCAGGTTGTTTCCAGGTTTACAAGGAATATAATTTGCCTACACTCACATTGTACGATGATAATACCACCCTTATGACAGAAAGTAAAGAGAACTAAAGAGCCTCTTGATGAGGTGAAAGAGGAGAGTGAAAAGCTGGCTTAATACTCACATTCGAAAAACAAAGACCATGGCATCTGATCTCCACACTTCATGGCAAGATATAT